>NC_090394.1:20938905-23352485 GCF_036365525.1 Heterodontus francisci
TTCAACAATCGAGCATATTTTTAGGAAATGAACACAACTCATGCATGCAAATCGGCTGGCGAGACAAGTGAATTTTCACAGTGAATGGAACGGGACATTTGCAGTGCTCAATAATAAAAAACACATTGGAGTCCTCCATTTCTGAAGTGTCAGCATCGGGGAGTTGCTAGGCCGTTTTCTAGAGAGAAGCTAAGAATGTTCTACCCTTTAGCCTCGCACCAGCTCCCCTCCCTACCCGCCATCGCCCCAACCCCCCACCCAGTTATTAGTGCAGTTTTCAACTGTGTGATGCATGAGTAAATAGTCTATCCAGCATTACATGGCTGAATAGTTATAACAAAACTTTGGCTACAGGAGACTCTCAGTTTTAAAATCTAGCGATGCCATGTTACTGATGTTCTCCTTCCATTGGACAGACTGATGAAAGATATTTGAATCTACATTAGCAAATTCTTGTTAAATTTTATTGATGATTTTGAGATTGTATACATGTAATCCATCCCAAAACACAAAAATTCACAGACAACCTGCAAGGGCCTGAGTTTTTTCATATAGCCTTAGATTTAGGATCATAGGCCATTTAGTCCCTTGACTCTGTTCAGCCATTCCATTCAATCATGGCTGATCTGGATCTTAACTGCATCTACCCGCCTTAGTTCTATAAGCTTTAATACCTTTGCCTGACAAAAATCTATGGGCTGCATTTTGTGTTGGAGGCAGGGTTCCCAGTGCCAGGCTGAAAAGGCAGGGGATAGCCCGCCTCTGCCTTTTCGTGTCCCCCTGGAGCGATCCTCTGGTCTTTTTAAATCAATGTTTCAGGAGCTGAGATCCCAGGTCTTTAAAGCCTCCAAGAGCGGCCGGCCAATTGGAGGGCCATCAGCTCAGCAGTATCGGCAGTGCCACTAGGCATGGTGGCCACTGCCGGTACTGCAGAGGTCTTGGAACCAGGCCCAGCACTGGAACACCGAATGCAAGGTGAGTGAGGCGGGGTCGCCAGGGCCGGTCCAAAAGGCTCCGGTTAGGGGTTGGGAGGTGGGGGGGCGGCGCGGCAGTGGTGGGTGGTGGTTGTGTAGTCTAGGGGGAGTGGGTCCGAGGAGGTAAACTGCTTCCTGGTGTGGGTCCTCCATGGGCCACAGATTACCCACAGAGGAGGGACACCCCCCAAGCCCACAAGGTGGTTCCCCGTTTTACAGGGTGACCTCCCAGCATGACGACCACTCCCCCCACCCCATTGCTGGTAAGATCCCAGTGGTGGCAGGAAGTGGCTCTTAATTGGCTGTTAATAGGCCACTTAAGGGCCTTAATTGGCCTCTGGGCAGGAAAGCCATTGTTGGCCTATTCCAACCAAGGGAAGATCGCTTGGCGACGGGGAGATAACGGGCCCTCCGCCCCGTACCCCACCTCCGCAAACCCCCTGCCACCCGTGGCGATGCTCTGTGCCCCTGCAGACAACCAGCTTCAGTTTTAAAATTTTTAATTGACCCTCAACCTCAACAGCTTTTTAAGGGAGAGAGTTCCAGATTTCCGAGACCCTTTGTGTGAAGAAGTGCTTCCTGACGAATGCCCTGAACTACCTAGCTCTAATTTGTTCTCTTCTCTGGACTCCCCAACCCGAGGAAATAATTTTTCTCCATCTACCATATCAACTCCTTGAATGCCTCAATTAGATCAAACTTTAATCTTCTATATTCAGGAGAATACAAGCCTCGTCTATGTAACCTGTCCTCCAAAGTTTCTTAGTAAATTAAATATTTTTCAATATGAAAAGTCTTTTAAAATGTGCCCAATTGTACCTGTGCCCTTAAGAAAATTAGTGCCATCTGAAGAGCCCTCCTGACCAAAACAATCAACGGCATTGCTCAATTTTGATCTTGGGCATGGCCAGTTTTGTGGAGAGGAGCCAGTTTTTTGGGGCAGGGCCTGATTTGGATGGAAAGAATTTTGGACCAGTGTAAAAGATCGCAGAAAACACAGGCATAAGTACTTTTGGACTTAACTCAATTTAAAATTCTCCAATCCACTTTTAACATAGAAACATAGAAAATAGGAGCAGGAGTAGGCCATTCGGCCCTCGAGCCTGCTCCGCCATTTATTATGATCATGGCTGATCATCCAACTCATAACCTGTTCCCACTTTCTCCCCATACCCTTTGATCCCTTTAGACCCAAGAGCTATATCTAGCTCCTTCTTGAAAACATAAAATGTTTTGGCCTCAACTGCTTTCTGTGGTAGTGAATTCCACAGGCTCACCACTCTCTGGGTGAAGAAATTTCTCTTAATCTCAGTCCTGAAAGGTTTACCCCATATCCTTAGACTATGACCCCTGGTTCTGGACTCCCCCACCATCGAGAACATCCTTCCTGCATCTACCTGTCAAGTCCTGTTAGACATTTATAGGTTTCTATGAGATCCTCCCTCACTCTTCTGAACTCCAGCGAATATAATCCCAACTGATTCAATCGCTCCTCATACGTCAGTCCCACCATCCCAGGAATCAGTCTGATAAACCTTCGCTGCACTCCCTCTATAGCAAGAACATCCTTCCTCAGATAAGGAGACCAAAACTGCGCACAATATTCCAGGTGTGGCCTCACCAAGGCCCTGTATAATTGCAGCAAGACATCCCTGCTCCTGTACTCGAATCCTCTCGCTATGAAGGCCAACATACCATTTGCCTTTTTTTTACCTCCTGTTGCACCTGCATGCTTACCTTCAGCTGCTGATGTACGAGAACACCCAGGTCTCGCTGCATATTCCCCTCTCTCAGTTTATAGCCATTCAGATAATAATCTGCCTTCCTGTTTTTGCTACCAAAGTGGACAACCTCACATTTATCCACATTATACTGCATCTGCCATGCATTAGCCCACTCACTCAACTTGTCCAAATCACCCTGAAACCTCTCTGCATCCTTTTCACAACTCACCCTCCCACCCAGTTTTGTGTCATCTGCAAATTTGGAAATATTACATTTAGTTCCCTCATCTAAATCATTAATATATATTGTGAATAGCTGGGCTCCTAGCACCGATCCCTGCGGTACCCCACTAGTCACTGCCTACCATTTGGAAAAAGACCCATTTATCCCTACCCTTTGTTTCCTGTTTGCCAACCAATTTTCTATCCATCACAATACACTACCCCCAATCCCATGCACTTTAATTTTACACACTAATCTCTTATGTGGGACTTTGTCGAAAGCCTTCTGAAAGCCCAAATAAACCACATCCACTGGCTCCCCCTCATCAACTCGACTAGTTACATCCTCGAAGAATTCTAGTAGATTTGTCAAGCATGATTTCCCTTTCGTAAATCCATACTGTCTCTGCCCGATTCTACCACTATTCTCTCAGTGCTCTGCTATAAAATCTTTGATAATGGACTCTAGAATTTTCCCCATAACGAACGTCAGGCTGACTGGTCTATAATTCCCTGCTTTCTCTCTACCTCCCTTTTTAAATAGTGGGGTTACATTAGCTACCCTCCAATCTGTAGGAACTGTTCCAGAGTCTATAGAATCCTGGAAGATGACCACCAATATATCCACTATTTCCAGGGCCACTTCCTTAAGTACTCTGGGATGCATACCATCAGGCCCTGGGGAATTATTGGCCTTAATTCCCATCAATTTCCCCAACACCATTTCTCTACTAATACTGATTTCCTTCAGTTCCTCTCTCTCACTAAGCCCTTTGTTCCCAAACATTTCTGGTATGATATTTGTGTCCTCCTTTGTGAAGACAGAACCAAAGTATGCATTTAGTTGATCAGCCATGTCTTTATTCCTCATAATAAATTTTGTGCTGGTTAGGCCGATTCTGCCAGCATTGAGCTGCTGTAGCTAATGGCAACTGTACCCCTAAATGCTGTCAGTCCTCTCTATATGTGACATATAATTTACAAATCAATCCTTTCAAAATCATATACGTTGAAGCTGTGCACTTACGTTTGGGGCTTAGCTATGTTACATTTTTATTATTTTCAGTTTACTACAACAGATTGCTAAAGATTGAAAACTTCTGCACTAAATGGGTAGCCTGGTAAAACTTTTACACCAAGGCAAAATCTGATCCCACACACTTCAGTATTCAACCTACAGTTCTAATATAAATCCATCTTTGCATGGATCTAAAGGGATTTCTCCTACTTAAGGTTGCAGTTGCCCATAACTAATTGCATTTGCTGCACTCATGCATAGACATTTAAAGCAGTAAGCCAGAGATTCCCAAGAATAAATAAATGGGAAGGCACCGAGGCATGTAACTTCAAAAGGGACTTGTGTTAACTAGTCACCAACTGTCAAAGTTAACAAAAGTGGACTTTTGTTTAAGCAGCTAGAAAAAGAAGAGAATGTCGCATTTTCTGGAGTTTTGCGCGTGGGTCAGAGGTTGGCTTTCTCTTTGTGCAGTCTGCAGCTGGCAGGCTGACTGTCTCTCCCCTCTCCTCACTCTCACACACTTTTGTCTTTCTCCAAAGCCAGGAATCCTTTCTAAAGAAAAGTGAACGGTAAACAAAAGAATTCCTCTCCTGGTCATCTGAGGACTACGGAAACACACTTGAGCTGTTTAAAGATATCAAAGTTAAAAACCCATCTTGATTTTACTGCAGGAATGCATAGGAGCATTTTTCACTGTTGCATAAAATATTATAGGGCTAATATTCTGAGGTTGGGATTCTGATGTTGCTGCTAGTTTGGGTAAAGAAAGAATTTGCATTTATACAGCGTCTTTCACGACCTCACAATGTCCCAAAGTGCTTTACAGCCAATGACGTACTTCTTGAAGTGTGGTCACTGGTGTAATTTAGGAAATGTGGCAGCCAATTTGCGACAGCAATGGGACAATGACCAGATCATCTGTTTTAGTGATGCTAGTTGAGGGATAAATATCAGCTAAGACCCCAGGAGTTGTGGTTGGGGGTGGGGGGTGTGGGGTGGGGTGGGGAAACTCTTTCTTGAAGAGGGCAGAGAGGGTTTGGTTTAATGTCTCATCTGAATGATCACAGCTCCAACAGTTCAGCACTCCCTCAGTGCAGCACTGAGTGTCAGTCTAGATTATATGTTCAAGTGATGTTCAAACCCACAACCTTCTTAAACAAAGGTGAGAATGCGACCACTAGCCATGGCTGATACCTATAAAACCTATGATAGAGTATTGTGCATGATGTATTCAAGGAATGTCCTTGATAAACCATAGAACTTACCGTGCTTTCTTCTGTTCTTATATGAACAGGCTTGAAAGGACTTGCATGAGGATGTGTCAGTATCATTTTTTTTTTATTCATTCATGGAATGTGGGCATCATCATTTATTGATCATCCCTAAATGCCCTTCGGAAGGTGGTGGTGAGCTGCCTTCTTGAACACAACTTGCTATGAATTTCAGAGGGCAATTAAGAGTCAATCACATTGCTGTGGGTCTGGAGTCACATTTAGGCCAGACCAGGTAAGGATGGCAGATTTCCTTCCCTAAAGAACTTAATGAACCAGATTTTTTTTACAACAATCCAGTAGTTTCATGGTCACCATTACTAGCTTTTTAATTGCAGATTTTTGTTTCATTAACTGAATTTAAATTCCCCAGCTGCCGTGGTGGGATTTGAACTCATGTCTTCGGATCATTAGGCCAGGCGCCTGGATTACTTGTCCAGTTACATAACCACTCCCCTTGGGAATCAATCATTAAGCTGTCTTTTCCTCTTTTAAGTGTTGATATTTTCTGTTTTTAAAACCTCAAACACATAAGGCAAGAAATTAATGTTGGTGTGAATGCTGAAACGTCAATACACCATTCCTCTGTCTTTTAGTTGGATGGAGACGTTAACACAGTTTAAAGAAACAGCGAGTCTGATTGGTTCTGGTCAGCCTCCAGTCCTGCCCTCTTAGTGACCTGATTGATTGACAACCTCCAATTCTAGTGAAAAAGGTACTTTTTACTGTGAAACATTCTCCAGCTGACACGTGGATCAAAATGTTAAGGGGGTCATTTTGACTTTGCATGATAATGTAAAACAGGGATAGCAAATCTGCAGCCCGCTTTACATCTCTGCTGATTTTTATTTCCACTGGTTTTGGCTGGCCAGCTGCCTATTCCAGCATAAAGAGGCCCCAGTGATTTTGAGGCTCCGGCCTCATTTAAGTTTGGTAGGCGAGTGCCAAACCAGTGTCCCAATGCATTTCCCCGAATTGAGGACTCAAGATCAGGCCAGAGTTGCCACCAACAAGGTAAATTGTAATGGCAGAGAGGGATTACGATCTCGGATGGTGATGCTCCCGGCGCGGCTACTGTCCAGAATATATTTGTGGACTGTGGAGGAGCACTCCTGTCCCTGTGGTGCTCACAAAAGTATGTTGACACTTATCTTTGGCAGGTTTCTACTGTTACATCACATTTGCAACCAAAGTCAGCACGGTGCACACTCTGACCAATTCTGAACAAAAATGGCAATCGCCATTTCCGTCAAATTATGTCGTAGGGCCCTGATTTCCCTATTAAAAGGGGCTTATTGCCTGAAACAGCAGGCACCATGGACACTGGGCTAGGCCCTTTTCAAAATGGAGCCAGTCCTATTGCTGGCAGTAACAGAGCGGTAAGGCTGCCAATCCCATTTTGAGGCCATTACCACCCCATTGATGCCAGGCAAAGGTAGTGAGATTTGAACCTTTCAGAGGACCCAAAAGGGAAGCTGCACTGAATTACAGGAGGCTGCTGCTGCTATTCTTGCAGCTCTAAGCAAGGAAAATGGAGCACCTGGGCAGAGAGAGGACACCAGGGTCACACGTGCAGTGCTAGAGCATTATTGGTGGAGGTGGACAGGAGTAGTAATGCTGTGTTTCTGTGGAGGGACCAAGATGCCATTGAGGACTACCCTCAGAAGAGATTGGGAGCAGGTGGTGCCTGGGCCTAAAAAGCAAGCAGCAATGCCACGGGAAGTCTAATAACTTCACATGATCAGGGTGGGTGGTCAAGGTCAGTGAATCATCTTCACATGACATCTCCTACCCACTGCTTCACCAACATCTCATGCTGTTCAATGCACCACACCACCCTCACTCTCCCAGCGCCAGTCACTGCCACTCAGGACTCACGCCTAACATCCCGATACTTCACCCTACCCTCACACACCTACCAATGCTGCCAGCCTCACACCCATCTGTCACTGCCTCCACATACTTCCAGCTATGCAGCTATGGTAGGCACATCAGCCAAACACAGTGCTACACAATCACTGACATTCTACCCTCTCTCTTGCAGGACAAAGTGGCACATAATAGAAGGAACCAGAGCTGGCAGGGTGCAAGGATGCCTGACTATTGAACCCCAGAAAACTTATCAATTATTTCTGCTGATGGAACGAATTGAAGGATATGATGTCAACCGTGTCATTGTACATCCTTGGTTACATCCACCTTGTCTAAAATTTCACCAGGATTACACTACCCCTTTAATGCATGACGATCAGGAAGGGCAATAAATGTTAGCATTCCCAGCGACACCTGCATCCCATGAATGAATTTTTTTTTAAATTGCTTTGTGTACTAATGGAAGTTATACGCCTGGAGTTGAATAGGGGCTGATCCAGGTGCAATGCACCCTGCATTTGCCTCAAGGCGCTGGTGGTAGGACCTTAAGAAATTGGTCTGTTGGCTTCATTGGTATTGTATCGGTTTTCTGTGGGTGCCAATCGTGGCCTTGGAGGCAGCTTGCCTGTCACAGGTGAGGGAGGGGTTACGATGATGGGAAGCGAAATCGGCTGGCTGGGTGGCCGAGGACAGCAGGTAAGTTGATGCCGGGGTGGGGAGTGAAGGAAGTCAGGAGGAGGGTAGATCTGTGGCCAGCAGCGGCTTACTGTGGCAATGTGTACATGTGAGGAGCCCTCTGGCATTCAAGCAAGTTAAAAGAAAAGCTTGCCTTTAAAGGCTACTGAGAAAACTGATTGCAGCCATCGGTTGTGAACCATTGCCTGAATGAACCATTGCCTAATGCCATTCAGATGGACATCCTGGATGACCTCAGGGCTATTGAACCATTATAGTGTGCAGTGCATTTCATAGAAAGATAGAAACATAGAAAATAGGAGCAGGAGTAGGCCATTCGGCCGTTCGAGTCTGCTCCTCCATTCATTATGATCATGGCAGATCATCCAACTCAGTCACCTGTTCCCACTTTCACCCCATACCCTTTGATCCCTTTAGACCCAAGAGCTGTATCTAACTCCTTCTTGAAAACATACAATGTTTTGGCCTCAACTGCTTTCTGTGGTAGTGAATTCCACAGGTTCACCACTCTCTGGGTGAAGAGATTTCTCCTCATCTCAGTCCTGAAAAGTTTACCCCATATCCTTAGACTGTGACCCCTGGTTCTGGACGCTCCCACCATCGGGAACATCCTTCCTGCATCTACCCTGTCAAGTCCTGTTAGAATTTTATAGGTTTCTATGAGATTCCACCTCACTCTTCTGAACTCCAGCGAATATAATCCTAACCGACTTAACCTCTCCTTATACGTCAGTCCCTCCATCCCGGGAATCAGTCTGGTAAACCTTTGCTGCACTCCCTCTATAGCAAGAACATTCTTCCTCAGATAAGGAGACCAAAACTGCACACAATATTCCAGGTGTGGCCTCACCAAGGCCCTGTATAATTGCAGCAAGACATCCCTGCTTCTGTACTCGAATCCTCTCGCTATGAAGGCCAACATATCATTTGCCTTTTTTACTGCCTGTTGCACCTGCATGCTTACCTTCAGCGACTGGTGTACGAGAACACCCAGGTCTTGCTGCATATTCCCCTCTCTCAGTTTATAGCCGTTCAGATAATAATCTGCCTTCCTGTTTTTGCTACCAAAGTGGATAACTTCACATTTATCCACATTATACTGCATCTGCCATGCATTAGCCCACTCACTCAACTTGTCCAAATTACCTTGAAGCCTCTCTGCATCCTCCTCACAACTCACCCTCCCACCCAGTTTTGTGTCATCTGCAAATTTGGAAATATTACATTTAGTTCCCTCATCTAAATCATTAATATATTTTGTGAACAGCTGGGGTGCTAGCACCAATCCCTGTGGTACCCCACTAGTCACTGCCTGCCATTCAGAAAAAGACCCATCTATCCCTACTCTTTGTTTCCTGTCCGCCAACCAATTTTCTATCCATCGCAATACACTACCCCCAATCCCATGCTCTTTAATTTTACATGCTAATCTCTTACATGGGACTTTGTCGAAAGCCTTCTGAAAGTCCAAATAAACCACATCCACTGGCTCCCCCTCATCAACTCTACTAGTTACATCCTCACATTTCCAGTGTGGACTGAGTGCACACTGGTCTCACATCATTTTGGACCCTTCCCCACTTGTTTTTTGCACATTTCTAAGCCATGTCATTTTTGAAGTACAGCTGAATTGTTATATGTATGCAAATATACCACAGTAAATCTGTTATAAATAACTTCAGGGACACATGCAAATCCTGTTAACCCTATTCTAGTTTTATGCTGAACATAGGAATGACTGTATGGGACTGTTGTGGTTTGGAACTTCCACATTTGGAATATTGACTCTGTATCAGAAGCAGGGTCTTTTACTCCTAGTATGAAAGATAGGTGCACACTGACCCACTAATTCACTGGAATAGGTACTTGCAACTGTATTGTGAGGGATCGAATAGCAATCTTCTTGGACTGGTAAGATTGCCAACGCTGCCAGGCAGGGATGAAGTGTGCACACCCATGGACCACCAGTAAAAACAGATGCATACCATGGCAATGGACCACCAGGAATGGAAATCTCTCACAAGACCACCAAGGATAAAACAAATAGAAGCAGACATTCAAAAGAATGCAAAATGTTCCCAACTTGCTGCAGTCTGAAAAACTTAAATTAGCTCTTTTCCTAGTTCATAATTTGTCTCATAGTTCCCTAAACTTATCCCAGAAGGTTTCATAAAATATACATAATCTGATTCATTCATATTTGCAAAAATAGAGAAAAATACAAATATAACATTAAAATAACATTTACCAATAGATATTCACATCAGCATTGCATTGAACATTGAAACTTGAATCCCAAGCTATTAGTAAATCCATTAATAGATGTCCCATGACATTGTTAATGTGGTGTCAGAGGTTAGATATGAAAAGGGTGTTATGCTTAGTATTACCAGGAATACTGTTTATCAGCACTGGGAAGGGTGCCTGAGATTTGAGATTACAGGGACTGTAGGTATTTTCAGGGAGGGTGTCCAATTGGGCTGCTGGGTTCTGGAACTACTGAAGAGGAAGGATCTGGGAACCTTGGCACATGCCCAAAATCACTAGTAGAGGGGCACTTGGATCAGGAAGTATTGTCAATGTGACCTACTGTTTCTAAGCATGCAGGGAGAGTACTGGGATCTGACAGTTGAGGGAACAAACCAGGGAGAAGGTCTTGAGATCTAGCAGGATTGAAAAGGGAGCTTTACAGCTTTGGTGAGGCCTGACTTAATTTGAATTGAGGGGGTTTTACTGAGATCTAACATCATTGAGTGGAATGAAGAGACCGAGGGGAATGGGAGATGAACATTTTTCGAAAAGTATCTTGGATAATTTGATGGGTTTATCAACAAAATGTGACAAAATATTCACGTACTTTGTTAAATTATATAGTGTTGACAAATATTTATTGTGGATGTTTATAGGGTACTATAATAGATGGCGTCATACTGTGCTGGTGGTTTGCCCAAGGCCAGTTCCTTTGCTCTTTTCTCCACCCAGGAGAGATGAGCATGACTAGGGAAGTGGGTATGAGGTGGCTTCCTGTTGCCTTGCTCAGATCAGAACAGGAATTGAACCCATGCTGTTGACATTGCTCTAAACCACACACATGCCATCTAAGCTACCCAGTCCCCATAATAGATGATACAGGCACCAAATTCCAATTCTTCCTAATGTATCCCCTGTGGCTATTCCCCTGTAAAACAGATATACTGCTTTGGATACTGTTGGGGGATTGGCCTCTCAATGGAAAGCAGCAACAGCCCAATTCGTTGCACCTTGGTTGGCTTTGCTGCACAGGGGAGGAGTAAAAAGTGTGAGAATGCAATAGTTATAGGGGATTCAATTGTAAGGGGAATGGATAGGCGTTTCTGTGGTCGCAAATGAGACACCAGGATGGTATGTTGCCTCCCTGGTGCTAGGATCAAGGATGTCTTAGAGCTGTTACAGGACATTCTGAAGGGGGAGGGTGAACAGCCAGTGGCCATAGTACACGGTACAGTGGTACAAAGGATGTAGGTCAAAAAAGGGGTGATGTCCTAAAAGCAGAATATAGGGAGTATTAGGATATTAGGAAGTAAGTTGAAAAGTAGGACCTCAAAGGTAGTGATCTCAGGATTACTACCAGTGCCACGTGCAAGTCAGAGTAGAAATAGCAGGATATGTCGGATGAATACGTGGCTGAAGAGATGGTGTGAGGGGTAGGGTATTAGATTCCTGGGACATTGGGAACAGTTCTGGGGGAGGTGGGACCAGTACAAACTGGATGGGTTACACTTGGGCAGGACTGGGACTGATGTCCTAGGGAGAGTATTTGCTAGAGTGGTTGGGGAGGGTTTAAACTAAAATGGCAGGGGGATGGGAACCTTTACAAGGAGGGGGGATCAAAGACAAGAACAAAAGACAGTAAGGGGAATAAGAAAAGTGATAGGCAGAGAAATCAAGGGCCAGAATCAAACAGGGCCACAGTGAAAAATAGTGGGAAGGGGACAAGAAATGTTAAAAAGACAAGCTTTAAGGCTTTGTGCCTTAATGTGCGGAGCATTCGCAATAAAGTGGATGAATTAATCACACAAATAGATGTAAACGGGCATGATATAGCCGGGATTATGGAGACATGGCTGCAGGGTGACCAGGGATGGGAAATGAACATCCAGGGGAATTCAGTGTTTAGGAAGGACAAACAAAAAGTAAAAGGTGGTGGAGTTGCATTGCTGGTTAAAGAGGAAATAAACGCAATAATGAGGAAGGATATTAGATCTGACAATGTGGAATCTGTATGGGTAGAGCTGAGAAACACTAAGGGGCAAAAAACATTAGTGGGGGTTGTATATAGACCCCAAAACTGTAGTGGTGATGTTGGGAATGGCATTAAACAGGAAATTAGAGATGCATGCGATAAAGGAACATCTGTAATTATGGGTGACTTTAATCTGCATATAGATTGGGCAAATCAAATTAGTCACAATAGTGTAGAGGAGGAATTCATGGAGTGTATAGGGGATGGTTTTCTGGACCAATACTTTGAGGAACCAACTAGAGAACAGGCCATCCTAGACTGCGTATTGTGTAATGAGAGAGGAATAATTGACAATCTAGTTGTGCGAGACCCCTTGGGGATGAGCGACCATAATATGATAGAATTTTTCATCAATATGGAAAGTGACGTAGTTGATTCTGAGACGAGGGTCCTGAATCTTAATAAAGGAAACTACGAAGGTACGAGGCGCGAGTTGGTTATGATGGATTGGGAAACGTTACTTAAAGGGATGACGGTGGATAGACAATGGCAAACATTCAAAGAGCGCATGGATGAACTGCAACAACTGTTATTTCCTGTCTGGCACAAAAGTAAAATGGAAAAGGTAGCCAATCCATGGCTTACAAGGGAAATTAGAGATAGAATTAGATCCAAGGAAGAGCATACAAATTTGCCAGAAAAAACAACAGACCTGAGGAATGGGAGCAGTTTAGAATTCAGCAAAGGAGGACCAAGGGATTGATTAAGAAGGGGAAAATAAAGTATGAGAGTTAGCTTGCAGGGAACATAAAAACTTACTGTAAAAGTTTCTATAGGTATATGAAGAGAAATAGATTGGTGAAGACAAATGTAGGTCCCTTAGAGTCAGAAACAGGGGAATTTATTATGGGGAACAAAAAAATGGCTGACCAACTAAATGCATACTTTGATAAAAGCAAAATACTGCGGATGCTGGAAATCTGAAACAAAAACAAGAAATGCTGGAATCACTCAGCAGGTCTGGCAGCATCTGTGGAAAGAGAAGCAGAGTTAACGTTTCGGGTCAGTGACCCTTCTTTGGAACTCAAACTAAATGCATACTTTGGTTCTGTCTTCACAAAGGAGGACACAAATATCATACCAGAAATGTTGGGGAACACAGGGCTTCGTGAGAGAGAAGAACTGAAGGAAATCAGTATTAGTAGAGAAATGGTGCTGGGGAAATTGATGGGATTGAAGGCCGATAAATCCCCAGGTCCTGATAATCTACATCCTAGAGTACTTAAGGAAGTGGCCCTAGAAATAGTGGATGCATTGGTGATCATCTTCGAATATGCTGTAGACTCTGGAACAGTTCCTACAGATTGGAGGGTATCCAATGTAACCCCACTATTTAAAAAGGGAGGTAGAGAGAAAACAGGGAATTTTAGACCAGTCAGACCATCAGTAGTAAGGAAAATTCCAGAGTCCATTATCAAAGATTTTATAGCAGAGCACTTGGAGAACAGTGGTAGAATCGGACAGAGTCAGCATGGATTTACGAAAGGGAAATCATGCTTGACAAATCTACTAGAATTCTTCAAGGCTGTAACTAGTAGAGTTGATGAGGGGGAGCCAGTGGATGTGGTTTATTTGGACTTTCAGAAGGCTTTCGACAAAGTCTCACATAACAGATTAGTGTGTAAAATTAAAGCGCATGGGATTGGGGGTAGTGTATTGCGATGGATATAAAATTGGTTGCCAGACAGGAAACAAAGAGTAGAAATAAATGGGTCTTTTTCCGAATGGTAGGCAGTGTCTAGTGGGGTACTGCAGGGATCGGTGCTAGGACCCCAGCTATTCACAATATATATTAATGATTTAGATGAGGGAACTAAATGTAATATCTCCAAATTTGCAGATGACACAAAACTGGGTGGGAGGGTGAGTTGTGAGGAGGATGCAGAGAGGCTTCAGGGTGATTTGGACAAGTTGCGTGAGTGGGCTAATGCATGGCAGATGCAGTATAATGTGGATAAATGTGAGGTTATCCACTTTGGTAGCAAAAACAGGAAGGCAGATTATTATTTGAACAGCTATAAACTGAGAGAGGGGAATATGCAGAGAGACCTGGGTATTCTCATACACAGTCGCTGAAGGTAAGCATGCAGGTGCAACAGGAGGTAAAAAAAAGGCAAACGGTATGTTGGACTTCATAGTGAGTGGATTTGAGTACAGGAGCAGGGATGTCTTGCTGCAATTATACAGGGCCTTGGTGAGGCCACACCAGGAATATTGTGCGCAGTTTTGGTCTCCTTATCTGATGAAGGATGTTCTTGCTATAGAGGGAGTGCAGCAAAGGTTTACCAGACTGATTCCTGGGATGGTGTGACTGGCGTATGAGGAGAGATTGAGTCGCTTAGGATTATATTCGCTGGAGTTCAGAAGAGTGAGGGGGGATCTCATAGAAAACTATAAAATTCTAACAGGACTTGACAGGGTAGATGCAAGAAGGATGTTCCTAATGGTGGGGGAGTCCAGAACCAGGGGTCATAGTCTAAGGATACGGTGCAAACCTTTCAGGACTGAGATGAGGAGAAATTCCTTCACCCAGAGAGTGGTGAGCCTGTGGCATTTGCTACTACAGAAAGCAGTTGAGGCCAAAACATTGTATGTTTTCAAGAAGGAGTTAGATATAGCTCTTGGAGCGAAAGTGATCAAAGGATATGGGGGGAAAGCGGGAACATGTTACTGAGTTGGATGATCAGCCATGATCATAATGAATGGAGGAGCAGGCTCGAGGGGCCGAATGGCCTATTCCTGCTCCTATTTTCTATGTTTCCATGTATCCCAGTAATAAAAGAAATATTGAGAACCAAAAATGTGACGTTCAACAGGGGAGCACAGTTTCCTTGTATAGTTATATTGCACTTCTTTTTAAACATGCATGGTGTGAAATTTGGATCAGTAGCTCCTGTTGTTTGGGCACTACAGGCGCCTTTTGGTGTACAAAATGCTGTCTGCGGCATGTGCGTATACTTTTGCAGTGAGTCACACCAGACGCCATATTGGTGAGAGCATTAGTGCAGGTTCAGTGAACAGCCACTGGACATATGCAAAGTAAACAGATCGTGATGCCAATCAGTGTACAACACTGATTTAATGCCAGCAATGCTCTTTTGGAGTTCAACTCTCCACCTAATGCCCTCTTTTAATCTCGCATGGCTAAACACATGTTCAGCAGCTGAAAGATCACCCACCTACACTATTTAAAGGGATCATCAACTACTTAACAGGTTTGTTGCTGGTTGATGTCTTCTGGATGTTGTTTCGATTCTATAAATGTTTGCTGCTTAATATAGTTGATTTGAGTTCCCAAACAAGGAGTGGTGTGGCAGGTGCTGAAGGAATTTTTGCTGACTTCAAGGCTACTGCACAAACCAATTGCTCCCAGATATGGGTGCACCAGTCGGCATTCCCCTTGGAATACAGAATGACTGGGAGAATGAACAGAAGCCACACAGAGTAGGACAAGCTGCTGGAAGAGGGAGGAGGAGGAGGAGCAGAAAGGCTCTCAGCAGGAGGTCATATCCATCTAGAGTGTTCAGGGAGCAATTCTCCTACCTGAACCTCAGTGAGGAACAATGTGTGCAATGTCTGTGTTTCAGTAAGGGCATCCTCATTGAAATCAACCACCTGCTGCAGCCATGACAACAACTTCAGAACAGGACAAGGGGCACATTGCCTGTGGCTGTGAAGCTGACCATAGCCATGAAATGTTATGCGTCCAGCTCCTTCCAGCTTTGCAATATCTCACAGTTTTCCACCCACTGTTACATAAGGGAGGTCACTGAGGCTCTCTATTCATTGAGAGTTAACATTTCATTCTCTCTTGCCTGAGAAAGCAGGCAGTGTGAGCATGTGGCTTCACTAGGATTGCAGGCCTCCCCATGGCACAGGGTGCTATTAATTCCATGCACATCACTTTGTGGGCGCCACATGTCAACTCTGTCTTATACGGAACAGAAAGGGATTCCACTCACTCAACATCCAGCTGGTATGTGGTCATAGGCAGAGAATTCTCCAGATGAATGCCCAGCATCCTGGCAACAGTCACGATGCCTTCATTCTGCAGCCGTCTGTGGTGCCGGCTGCATTTGAGCCACCATGGCTACTGGGTGACAAAGACTAGCCTCTGATTACAAGGTTGATGACTCCAGTGTGCAACCCACGTACATGTGTGCAACATGCCTACGATAAAAGCCATGCAACCACATGAAATGTGATAGGGCAGACCATTAGCCTGCTGAAACACACTTCCGCTGCCTGGACCACTCTGGGAGAGACCAGCAGTATGCGGCATGGCGGGTGTCAAGAATCGTGGTAGTCTATAGTATGCTGCACAACCCCACCAGCATGAGGGGACAGCCATTGTCAACAACTATATGGTGAACAGATCAGGGGCAGGAGCATGAGGAGGTGAGCATGTGGAGGTGGAGGAGGAGGAAGAGGAAGAGGGAGAAGAAGAAGAGAGGAGGCAAACTAGACTTGCCCTTTCAGTCCAGGCTGTCCTTGAAAAACTCATCCGACTGCACTACCATTAACTGCAACACCAATTCTCCATTCACCAATAGTCTGACGCTCCTTACCTTCCCTCTGTCACTGAACATCACAGAGTTCTCTTGGCCACGATGCAAAAATAAAAGCCACCACAAAATAAAGATTCCAATACAAATTTATCAATGAAATAATTCCATATTCCAAACATAAGTCAACTAAAGACTCTTGTCCATTTCTTTAGTACCTGTCATCTCTGTGTCTTTGCCCATCCTGGTCCTCCTACACAGTGCTACCCCCATGGCTGAAGCATGGCTGGTGGAAGGCTACTGACTTTCAGTGGGGCAGACTGCAGACAGCCTTGCAGGACAAACTAGAACTGCTCTGGTCCTAGAAGGCCCATCAATGGACTGCGCCATCTCAGCAGTCTGGGCTGGCTGACTGACAGATAACAGCCAGGGCATTGGTGGAGCGGCAGTGCTGGGAGGACGAGTGCTGTCACCCTGAGAGAGGACAGCGGGTTTGTGCTCCGGGAAGCCACTGTCACTCCACTTGGGCAGTGTCTCAGCAATCCTAGTAATCTGCTGGAGGACAGATTGCTGGATTGCTGTGACACCCTGAAAGCCCCCTTGAACACTGTAACCCATAGCCATGATGGCAATACTCTGAACTTGCCTGGCAGCAAGCTGTCCTTGCACGACTTCAGTCTGAGCTTCCACTGCAGCACTCAGACATCTGCTGGAAGCTGCTTGTGCTGCAATTAAAGCTGAGACATCGTCCATCAGACGCAGCATCATGGTTTGGTCCACAAGTGTGCTGATGGTGTTGGTCACCACTTCCATGCCCCAAGGTCTGTGCAAAGTCTTATGCCAAGTTAGTGCTGGACTCCTCCATGCTTCTTGACATTGACCACAGGCTGTCTGGTAGGCTTCCCAATGAACCAAGCATTTTGTTGTGCACAATCATGAGCCTTCTTCTTCTTCAAGTCCTCATCTGAGTCCTCTGCAGCAGAGTCTGTGTGCAATCTTGCCCACTGACAAGCTTCCTTCTGTGCTATCCTTGCCCCCTGCCTTGCTGGCAGGCTGATCACACCCGGCGTTTCAAGATGTGTAGGTCCTGCCTCTACGCTATTCTCTAAATTCCACGCAGTGTCGGTATCTGAGCTAATGGCTGCGAAATTGAGTGACGGGGCTGTATCTTCATCATCACTGTCTTCTTGCTGTTCCCCCACTACCTGGCCAGGTTGCGCTTCTTGTGTATTTGCAAGGAAAACGACACAAGGGTAAGATGGTGGTGCAAGGAGGCGGGTGGGGAAAAGTGAAAGGTACATGCTTACATCCTCTGCAGCTTGTAAATCAGAAGCGATTATGAGATGAGAAGAGGTGGAATGTGAGAAGGAGGATTATGTACAAGGATACCACCGTATTTGATGGTTTCAGTCCTACCACTGGCCACTGTCTCAGCAATGTCCATCCTAATAATGAGCAACATCATCTCCTCCATGAATGTCAGGACAAGCAGGCACCTCTGTCCCCCTCTGGTTAGCTCCTGTTGCTTCCAGTTGTGCATCACCTTGTCCTGCAAGAGACAGGCAAGTATGTTACTGAGTGTGATGAAATCTGTTTGGCTGACGTGGCTGTCATGGTTGAATAGCTGGCAATGTGCAAGCTGTGAAATGGGGATGTGAGGCTTGCAGCAGTGCTAAGTGTGTGAAGTTGTGGTGGAGCGCATGAATGTCAGGTATGAGTCCTGACTGAAATTGTCGATAGGTGAGTGATGGGTGTGTGGTGATTTAAGCAGTGTCTGAGGCTGGTGGTGCAGCTGATAGGATATGGCATTTGAAGATGCATTCACAGACCTTGACCACTCAAATGAGCTCATTGAACTTCTTGCAGCACTGCATCCTCAGACTTGACTGCTGGCATTGGTCGGTATAGCCACCTGCTCCCACTGCCTTCTGAGTATGTGTCTGGAGGGCCTCCTTCTCCCCTCTCTTCTTTTCCATTTCCTCCAAAAAGACGTCCAAATACCTTGGTTCCCATGATCTCCCATGTTGTTCCATTAATCAATGTTTCCCAGGTCAGAATCAGTAGTAGAACTGAAGTGATTTATGGCTTTAACCCCTTAGAGGCACTAAACCAAATCAAGCGTACATCCTTATGAATCTCCCTTAATTAAGTTCAAACTAGACAAATTCTTACAGACACTTATTTGAGTCCAAAGAACTGAACTAGTCTTCCCTCAAAGAAAGAAAACTAACAGATAATATTACCATCTTTCGGATAGCCTATTTTTTACATAATTATGGCTAAGTCATAAATATCCCAGATATTATAAGGGTCTGGGAAACTTTCTTCAATAGATATCTACCCACTTAAGGAGACACAGAGAGGGGGTTCTTGTAGTTGTATACAGAATGCTGTATTACAGCATTCTCCCTGGAGTACAGTTCTAGGTAGTGCTCAACCCAGCGGTCCATCTGTTTGCGTTGGTCAGTGATTATGTCCCCCGATTTAGATTTGAGGGGGGCGATATCAGAGACGCCATCTATGAGTCAGCTTTGACCACCTACAGCAAAAGTGCGAAGAGAAATGCAGACTGGTTTCAATCTCATAATGAAGAGCTGGAACCTGTCATAGCCGCTAAGCGCATTGCACTGTTGAACTACAAGAAAGCCCCCAGCGATTTAACATCCGCAGCACTTAAAGCAGCCAGAAGTACTGCACAAAGAACAGCTAGGCGTTGCGCAAACGACTACTGGCAACACCTATGCAGTCATATTCAGCTGGCCTCAGACACCGGAAACATCAGAGGAATGTATGATGGCATGAAGAGAGCTCTTGGGCCAACCATCAAGAAGATCGCCCCCCTCAAATCTAAATCGGGGGACATAATAACTGAACAACGCAAACAGATGGACCGCTGGGTTGAGCACTACCTAGAACTGTACTCCAGGGAGAATGCTGTCACTGAGACTGCCCTCAGTGCAGCCCAGCCTCTACCAGTCATGGATGAGCTGGACATACAGCCAACCAAATCGGAACTCAGTGATGCCATTGATTCTCTAGCCAGCGGAAAAGCCCCTGGGAAGGACAGCATTACCCCTGAAATAATCAAGAGTGCCAAGCCTGCTATACTCTCAGCACTACATGAACTGCTATGGCTGTGCTGGGACGAGGGAGCAGTACCCCAGGACATGCGCGATGCCAACATCATCACCCTCTATAAAAACAAAGGTGACCGCAGTGACTGCAACAACTACCGTGGAATCTCCCTGCTCAGCATAGTGGGGAAAGTCTTTGCTCGAGTCGCTCTGAACAGGCTCCAGAAGCTGGCCGAGCGCGTCTACCCTGAGGCACAGTGTGGCTTTCGTGCAGAGAGATCGACCATTGACATGCTGTTCTCCCTTCGTCAGATACAGGAGAAATGCCGTGAACAACAGATGCCCCTCTACATTGCTTTCATTGATCTCACCAAAGCCTTTGACCTCGTCAGCAGACGTGGTCTCTTCAGACTACTAGAAAAGATCGGATGCCCACCAAAGCTACTAAGTATCATCACCTCATTCCATGACAATATGAAAGGCACAATTCAACATGGTGGCTCCTCATCAGAGCCCTTTCCTATCCAGAGTGGTGTGAAACAGGGCTGTGTTCTCGCACCCACACTTTTTGGGATTTTCTTCTCCCTGCTGCTTTCACATACGTTCCAATCCTCTGAAGAAGGAATTTTCCTCCACACAAGATCAGGGGACAGGTTGTTCAACCTTGCCCGTCTAAGAGCGAAGTCCAAAGTACGGAAAGTCCTCATCAGAGAACTCCTCTTTGCTGACGATGCTGCTTTAACATGTCACACTGAAGAGTGCCTGCAGAGTCTCATCGACAGGTTTGCGTCTGCCTGCAATGAATTTGGCCTAACCATCAGCCTCAAGAAAACGAACATCATGGGGCAGGACGTCAGAAATGCTCCATCCATCAATATTGGCGACCACGCTCTGTAAGTGGTTCAAGAGTTCACCTACCTAGGCTCAACTATCACCAGTAACCTGTCTCTAGATGCAGAAATCAACAAGCGCATGGGTAAGGCTTCCACTGCTATGTCCAGACTGGCCAAGAGAGTGTGGGAAAATGGCGCACTGACACGGAACACAAAAGTCCGAGTGTATCAGGCCTGTGTCCTCAGTACCTTGCTCTACGGCAGCGAGGCCTGGACAACGTATGCCAGCCAAGAGCGACGTCTCAATTCATTCCATCTTCGCTGCCTTCGGAGAATACTTGGCATCAGGTGGCAGGACTATACCTCCAACACAGAAGTCCTTGAAGCGGCCAACACCCCCAGCTTATACACACTACTGAGTCAGCGGCGCTTGAGATGGCTTGGCCATGTGAGCCACATGGAAGATGGCAGGATCCCCAAAGACACATTGTACAGCGAGCTCGCCACTGGTATCAGACCCACCGGCCGTCCATGTCTCCGCTATAAAGACGTCTGCAAACGCGACATGAAATCGTGTGACATTGATCACAAGTCGTGGGAGTCAGTTGCCAGCATTCGCCAGAGCTGGCGGGCAGCCATAAAGACAGGGCTAAATTGTGGTGAGTCGAAGAGACTTAGTAGTTGGCAGGAAAAAAGACAGAGGCGCAAGGGGAGAGCCAACTGTGCAACAGCCCCGACAAACAAATTTCTCTGCAGCACCTGTGGAAGAGCCTGTCACTCCAGAATTGGCCTTTACAGCCACTCCAGGCGCTGCTTCACAAACCACTGACCACCTCCAGGCGCATATCCATTGTCTCTCGAGATAAGGAGGCCCAAAAGAATACAGAATGCTACATGAGACAATTTATTAACTTTTATATATTTATTAAGGAATTGAACATGCAATAAAGTTTAAGTGACGAAATATACCACAATATCAAAGATTACTAAAATGTAACACATAATCTTATTTCTAAAATAGAATCCAAAAGTTCAACCTTGATATTGTCAATATTGTTATTGATATTATCCATCAAAATTTAAAGTAAACTATTAGCTTAAATTCCCCGAGTAAGCCATAGGTTGAGAAGTATTGATGAGGAATACGATATTTCTGGTTTCTTGCTTCAAGAACCCTCATATTTATACTGTTTCTAAGCTATCATCTGACCTTTTAGCATATAGGTGTTACCTTTCTGTGTGTGCTTTTCCTGCTTTTAAGATCCATATATGGTAATATTATTAGCTACCATCCTCACAATGTTTTTGCTGGAAATCCCCTGCTCTTGAAGTTGTGAGCTTTTACCTGGTCAAAATGTTTATAATTGGTTTTACTTGGCATCTTTAATTGTTTTTTTTATTGTACCTTGTAGCATACTTCTGAGTCAATCTGTCTTTTTCCTAACACTATCGACTAATTAAGTTTATAGCTACCTCTTACCAATGTCACATAAGATGTTTCAGTATGTTTATCCTCCCAATCCATGGCAACAGAGAAGCTGAATTGGATTTCCCAACTTAAAAGGTGTTTCTGGTTCACATTCTATTGTAACAGTGACCTTGGAAGACCTTGCAATGAATTTTTCAACTCTACCCTCAAAGGGGAATTTCAGTGAGTCTTGAAAACTGACCATTTATTCAATCTTTAAAAGCTAAAATATATTAATTATATCTAAATTCTACCTAATTAAGCCTCTTATACCTATGTATCATCTCAGAACATCTTTAAGCTCCAGCCACAGTGCACCTCCTCTTTAAGAGGTGCAAGCTGGCTTTAAGTAATGCAGGTTAGCTTTTAACTGGTACTAGCCTCTCACCATTTTGGGACCCTTGCTGAGATGTACAGCCACTCATCAGCATGGTTACTGCTGGCTGCATGCTGCAATCACATCAATCAGCAAGCTGCAAACAAAGTTGGCATGCTGCCTGCATCACATTGAATGGGTCCGGGTAAATCGGGCATCGCAATTCCTGTGCTCATTTTAGGGGGCTATCGAATGTAACCCCTTATATTTTTATTTTGGTACAATAGTAGAAGCATTAGTCTTCAAGTAGAAATAAACCCTGTCGTATTTGTAGCAAATAATATGAGATAAAAGCTTTACTTTGCCGACGGCACTGAATAAAGTTGAAGCTGTTTATCAAAACAGCAAAATTGATTGACGCAATATCGAGCTTCACAAGGCTTTGAAGACACATGAAACCAAGGTGGGCAGTTAACACTTATGAACAATAGCCTTTGTTTTACCAGCCACTGTGTACTACAAGAGCTGAAGCCTTTGATCAGATCAACAAATGTCAGGTAACACAAAAGGCCTGCCTTTCTTTACCTGGAGATAAAAACATTAAACCAGACAAGTGGGAGAGAAGCAGACGATCAACCCTATTATGGCCTGAGGAGGAGGCAAGGGAATGGAAGCAGCTGATGGCAGAACTGAGCTATGTAGATGTGTCTCCCAGTTCTGTCTTATTTGTCTTTCAATCCAGATCCCCAGAGAGTTCTGTTGATTTTCTGCTCAATTATAAAAAATCCCTTTCGGAGAATTTGTTATCTTGTAAATCCAACCCAAACCAATTGTCAGAAGCATTGAGAATGGCTTACAGGCACATTAGAATTCGACTTGAGATGTAATGTTAAACTGGCAGCATCATACTGAATGCCTGTTGTATGCCTGCCTGATATTCATTCCTCTTGAATTCAATGGAACTGATTATTGAGTGGGGTGTATGATGGGCAGCCAATGCAATGCCGCCAGTTTTGAGGTACCGCCAAGACGAATTTCTACCCCATGACCTTATTTTTCCAAGCATTCTCCTTAAGGTTCAAAAAGTTTAACAAAACCTTCCTGTTTCCCTCTCACATCCACCTGTCTGTTTCAACGCATTCTAAATTGAAAACAATCCACACTCGCTAAGTTTCCAGCCTGAGTCAACCCATCATTAAAGTGAAAATCAGTGGATAAGACACCAATAGGCACAGTCATACATGACCTATTGGCAGAACACTGAGTACTATTATCAGAGTCTCGAGGACGGGTCATCTGCTTCCTTCTTAGATGGGCAATGGTGGCCCAGAGGAAGCTACAAGGAGGAGAGCAAGGGAAGACCAAATGATCACTTTCTTGAGATTGCCTGCTACTATTGAAGAAATGATGGTTGATTCATTCTGTCAGCTCCCATCTTTGATGTCACCATACATGATCCCCCATCAACAGCAACATCAATGAGCATAATGACACTCCTATGAAGCACGCTGGAAAGTTTTATGACATTGAAAGCATTATATAAATGCTAGTTGTAGTTGTTGTAGAAAAATTGCAAATTCTTGCAAGCAAGAAATACCCGACAAGAGCTGTCTTCCGATTTGAGCCGAGCTTTGTACTCACTAAAGACAGCAGCAAATTGGTAAACAAATACATCTGATCTGAATCTATCAACTTCAAAGAATCCATAAAATGTATTATTTTTCAGGTCTGACCAGTTGCACTAGCTTTTTATAGAATGTACAGCCTTGGGCAGAGAGTTTTGAGGCATTACGTAGTGTTTTGACTGCTGAATTCTTTAATAATAACACAGCGCTATCACAGGGCCCCACTGCATACAGGAAATCCCATGTTACCAGATACTCCTGGGTAAAGATCTTAAAAGAATAAATTAACAATAAAATATTTTTTTAACCATTTTCAGTCAATAAAGGTAATTTGTAATAATAGTAAATGTGACACAATGATTGAATTTCTATAGGCTGTGTGGGACTCAGCAATTATTCCCTTCTGTTCAATTTGATTTTTGTCATATGCTCTTTGATTCTCTAGCACCTTTCCCGAATTTATGGCCTTGATTTTAAGCCGCTCACAGGCAGGAGAGGTTTGGTGGGACAGGCTGAAATGTCAGAATTGGACAACCTGACCTCAAACTGCCACATTCCCAGCCACTGTAATATTTCTGGCAGAGATTCAGCCTCTGGACTAGGCCCTCACTAAAAGCTGGCGGGAGCCTACTTAAGATTCAGAAGTCAGGACCCAATGATGTCTTTGGCACCTCAACATAATTTTTATCTCACCATGAGCGTCCCGCACTGTCTGTTGCCCGGCAGCAGAAACGTGGCAAGAGGAGCTGACTGGTCAGAAGAGGCCCAGGTAAGTTATACAACTTTGCCCATTTCTAAGCTTCTCATGTGCCAGGAGGAATGAGTAAGGCTTCAGCCTCCCCAGCCCTGATCGTGCTCAGACCTGCCCCTTCCTGATTGTGATCATGCCCAAAGTTTCCTCCTCTCACCCCTCACGATCATGCCCAGAGCCTGCCTTCGTCCCCTCTGACTGCCGGGGGCTGTTCCCTCAGGACCCCAGCTGCAACTTGCTGCTGTTGAGTTCTGATTCCCGCCTACCTGCCAGGCTGTCAATCTGGCCAGTTGTCAGGTGGGAATCTGCATATATTTATTTAGATGAGGCCCTGCTGTTAAGATTGGCCAGGCCTCCATGTACTTGGCCTTGCTGGCTTCTTTACCTGCAACTAGTTCCCTTATACCTTTCCTACCTCCCTGATAATAATGGGGTCTATGTCTTTGCTTCAGCCTCAGTCAGTTGCCAGGGAGCTGGATGAAGTCGGTGGCTATGGAACTGAGTTTGCGGCAGGTTCCAAAGACAATGGCTTCAGTCTTCCCGCAATTTAGTTGGAGGAAATTTCTGCTCATCCAGTGCTGGATGTCGGACAAGTAGTATGATAATTTAGACAGTGAAGGTGTCAGAAGAGGCTGTGGCAAGGCACATATCAAATAATGCCTTGCCAAATCACCATTTCAATGCCACAAAGCAATTTGTAGTCACTTTCACATTTGTATTCTGGGAGACCAACACCTGGCAACCAACTCCCTTATTCTGACAGAAAGAAACGGAGATCCAGAAAAAAATTGCTCTACAATTGGCTGCTGGGCTACAGGATAGTGCAAATACTGGAAATCAGCTCACAGATGCCAGAATATAAATTAAACACATGGCAGGATTAAAGTGGTTTTTGTATTTTCAATTGGAAGCACTCTACAAGTTGCGGGTTCAAGCCCTACTGACACTCCAAAGTATTACTGAGGCGGTGCTGCATTGCCAGAAGTGCTGTCTGTAGGGTGAGGCCCTGTCTACCTGTTTTGAAGGGAGTTGAAGAACGGGGAGTTGTCCCAGCCAACGCTCCTTCAAAACACACCAAAACATAAACAGACAAACTGGTAATTAATTTCCTTACTGTCTGCAGAATATTGACATGCAGCCAAAATGGCTGTCACTTTTACCTACACAACAGGCACTGAACTTCAAAGCAATTTATTGTAGATGAAGGGCTTTGGGATATTTCTGAGTGATGTGATATGGTATAATATGATTGCAAGTCTTTCATTGTGTTCCTTTAAGACTGCTACTGCCATACACTTTGAGAGTGATGTAACAGAATGCCACCAAGAAAGAACAGTTAAATGCATTCATAGAGCATCTTTCCTAACCTCAGAATTTCCTAAACCGCTTCACAGCTTTTGATATATAACCACAGTTGCAACACAGGAAAATGTGGCAACCGATTTGCACACAGCAAGACCCCATAAACAGCAATTACATAAATGACCAGATAATCTGTCTGTGAATGAAGAACAAGGGCAGCA
The DNA here is from genome assembly GCF_036365525.1 of Heterodontus francisci. Taxonomy (NCBI): domain Eukaryota; kingdom Metazoa; phylum Chordata; class Chondrichthyes; order Heterodontiformes; family Heterodontidae; genus Heterodontus; species Heterodontus francisci. Next base: position 20,965,060 of record NC_090394.1, read on the forward strand.
GGCACATGGGAACACCACCACCTCCAAGTTCCTTTCTAAGCCTCGCACCATCCTGACTTGGAATTATATTACTATTCCTTCACTGTCGTTGGGTCAAAATCCTGCAACTCCCACGCTAACAGCACTGCAAGTGTACCTACACCACACGGACTGCAGCGGTTCAGGAAGGCAGCTCACCACCACCTTCTCAAGGGCAATTAAGGATGGGCAACAAACGCTGGCCTTGCAAGTGATGCCCATATCTGGTGAATGAATTTTTAAAATTGTTCCCTGGACTCTACAATCTCCTGTTCCCCTCTCTACTTTACTTTCTATAAGCTTGATCATTATCTTTAGTATTGTTCACCCTAACTTCAACATATGGTTCTTGGTGGCCTGATGTCTGCAGGATTGGACAGCACCCTGGCTAATGCTGCATAAATCTCCAGCTGCAACTTGGAAGGTGCCCGTGATATAAATGTTGAGGGCTGTGCTGACTTCGATAGCAATGGACAGAGCTGGGTTGTTACCTGATTGGTGCCGCTAATCATCATGTAGAAGGTGTCAATTGCATCCTGAGCTTTGTTAGTGAAGCAAAGAGTACAAAAGCAGGGAAGTCATGCTAAACCTTTAGAAATCACTGGTCAGGCAACAGCTTGAGCATTGTGTTCAATTCCAGGCACCACACTTTAGTAAGGATGTCAAGTCCTTGGAGAGAGTACAGAAAAGATTTACTGGGAGGAAAGATTACTGGTGGACTTCTGTAACATGCAGAGACTAGAGGAGCTGGGGTTGTTCTCAGAGCAGAGAAAGCTAATATAAGATTTAAGAGGTGTTCAAAATTATGATGGGTCTTGATAGGGTAGAAAGAGAGAACAATACGAATATACAAACATATGAATTAGGAGCAGGAGTTGGCCACTTGGCCCCTCGAGCCTGCTCTGCCTTCAATAAAATCATTGCTGATTTGATTGTAACCTCAACTCCACATTCCCGCCTATCCCCGATAACCTTTCACCCCCTTGCTTATCAAAAATCTATCTACCTCTGTCTTAAAAATATTCAAAGATTTGCTTCCACTGCCTTTTGAGGAAGAGAGTTCCAAAGACTCACAACCCTGTGAGAGAAATAACTTCTCCTCATCTCTGTCTTAAATGGGCGACCCTTTATTTTTAAACAGTAACCCCTAGTTCTAGATTCTCCCACAAGAGGAAACATCCTTTCCACATCCCCTCAGAATCTTATATGTTTCAATCATGTCGCTCTTACTCTTCTAAACTCCAGCGAACACAAGCTTAACCTATCCAATCTTTCCTCATAATATAGCCTGCCCATTCTGGGTATTAGTCTAGTAAACCTTCTTTGAACTGTTTCCAACGCATTTACATCCTTCCTTAAATAAGGAGACCTTATTCCAGATGTGGTCTCACCAATTCTCTGTATAGCTGAAGCATAACCCCTCTACTTTTGTATTCAATTCCTCTCGCAATAAATGATAACATTCTATTAGCTTTCCTAATTACTTGATGTACCTGCATACTAATGTTTTGAGATTCATGCACTAGGACACCCAGATCCCTCAGAACTCTGCAATCTCTCACCATTTAGATAATATGCTTCTTTTTCATTCTTCCTGCCAAAGTGGACAATTTCACACTTTCCCACATTATATTCCATTTACCAGATCTTTGTCCACTCACTTAACCTAACTATATCCCTTTGTAGCCTCCTTATGACCTCTTCACAACTTACTTTCCTATCTATCTTTGTGTCATCAGCAAATTTAGCAACCATACCTTCGGTGCCTTCATCTAAGTCATTTATATAAATTGTAAAAAGTTGAGGCCCCAGCACTGATCCCTGTGGCACACCACTCATTACATTTTGCCATCCAGAAAATGACCCATTTATGCCTACTCTCTGTTTCCTGTTAGCTAGCCAATCTCCTATCCATGCCAAAATTTTACCCCCTACACCATGAGCTTTTATTTTCCATAATAACCTTTGATATGGCACCTTATCAAATGCCTTCTGGAAATCTAAGTACAGTACATTCACCAGTTCCCCTTTATCCACAGCACATGTTACTTCTTCAAAGAACTATAGTAAATTGGTTAAACATGACTTCCCTTTCACAAAACCATGTTGACTCTGCCTGATTACCTGGAATTTTTCTAAATGCCATTATATAACGTCTTTAATAATAGCTTCTAACAGCTTCCCTAATACAGATGTTAAATTAACTGGCCTGTAGTTTGTTGCTTTCTGTCTCCCTCCCTTTTTGAATAGAGGAGTTGCATTGGAAATTTTCCAATATAATTGAACCTTCCCCGAATCTAGGGAATTTTGGAAAATCAAAACCAACGCATCAACTATTTCACAAGCCACTTCTTTCAACCCCCTAGGAAGAAGTCCATCAGGATCCGGGGACTTGTCAGCCCACAGCTCTGACAATTTGTTCAGAACCACTTCCCAGGTGGTTGTAATTTTCTTGAGTTCCTCCCTCCCTTCCATTTCCTGATTTACAGCTAATTCTGGGATGTTACTTGTATCCTCTATGGTGAAGACTGATGCAAAATACCTGTTCAATTCATCTGCCATCTCCTTATTTTCCCTTATTAATTCCCCAGACTTACTTTCTATAGGACCAACGCTCACTTTGTTCAATCTTTTCTTTTTAAAATATCTAAAGGAACTCTTACTATCTGTTTTTATATTTCTTGCCAGCTTTCTCTCATACTCTAATTTTTCCCTCCTTATTAATCTTTTAGTCATTCTTTGCTGCTTTTTATATTCTGTCCAATCTTCTGACCCAGCACCCAACTTTGCACAATTATATGGTTTTTCTTTATTTTTGATACTATCTTTAACTTTTTTAGTTAACCAAGGATGGTGGGTCCTCCCCTTGGAATTTTTCTTTCTCGTTGGAATGTATCTATTCTGTGTATTCTGAAATATCCCCTTAAATGTCTGCCACTGCATTTCTACTGACCTACCCCTTAACCTACTTTGCCAGTTGACTTTTGCTAGCTCTGCTTTCATGCCCTTATAAATGCCCTTATTTATGTTTAAAATACTTGTCTTAGACCCGCTCTTCTCTCCTTCAAATTGAATGTAAAATTCAATTATATTATGATCGCTGCTGCCTAGGGGTGCCTTCACTATGAGGTTATTAATTAATCCTATCTCATTGCACAATACCAGGTCTGGTATAGCCTGCTCTCTGGTTGGCTCCAGAACGTGCTGTTCTAAGAAACTATCCCGAAAACATTCTATGAACTCCTCATCTAGGCTACCTTTGCCCATCTGATTTTTCCAATCTACATGTGATTAAAATCCCCCATGATTATCGCCATACCTTTCTGACAAGCACCCATTATTTCTTCCTTTATTTCCCGTCCCACCACGTGACTACTGTTAGGGAGCCTGTACACCACTCCCATAAGTGACTTCTTGCCTTTATCATGTCTCACCTCAATCCAAACAGCTTCTACATCCTGGTTTCCTGAACTTAGGTCATCCTTCTCTATTGTGCTAATACCATCATTAATTAACAGAGATACCGCTCCACCTTTTCCTAGCTTCCTGTTCTTCCTAAATGTCATGTACCCTTCAATATTCAGGTCCCAATCTATGCCATCCTGCAGCCATGTCTCTGTAAATACTATCAGATCGGACTTATTTATTTCAAGTTGTGCTATCAGAGAGAGAGGGAGGAAGAGAGTGGGGGAATGAAAACAGAGGGTCAATAACTAAAGGACACAAATTTAAAATAATTAACAAATGATCCAGGGGAGATGAGGAGAAATTTCTTTACGCAGCGAGTTGATGTGATGTGGAAGGCACTATCTGAAAGGGTGGTGGAAACAGATTCAATACTAACTTTCAAAGGGGATTTGAACATACACAAAAATCAGCATGGCTATGGCAAACGAGCAGGGAAGTGGGAATAATTGGATAACTTCCAAACAGCTGGTATAGGTACAATGGGTCAAATGGCCTCCTCTGTTCTGTACTATTCTTCTGAGTCTATGAAAGGTACACTTGTTCATTCAGTATATAAGGCCTAGTTACATATTGTGCAGGGTATAGAAGGTTGGCCTGAACTTCCTTTGATACTGTTTTACCTTCTTTTGCTTTCTTCTGTTTGCCTCCTACTCAACTTCCTCCATCAAGGTAGCGAAATGGAGAATTCCTGCAGGGAAACCCAGGTTGCTCTATGATATCCTTTACTATCGGGGTCCAGAAATAGGCTAGTGACCCGAGAGTTTCTCACTCCAGTAGTTTGAAGTTTCCCAAGGCAAAGGAATGCAAGAGTATGCAGGCATACCTGAGAGAAGGACACAGATTTTCCAGCTAGAAAGCACTTTTAAATGAACCACTCGGCTGAATGAATCAGCTCATGAGAAGGCTACCAACATTCTCAGAACTATATGGCAGCTGAACCCCTGTTTTAAGGAGAGAGGAGCTGGGGTGAAAGTGGAGCAAAAAAATTGAAGGACAAAAAAATGTGTTGTTAATGGCCTTACTGATATCTTGTTATTTTATCCAATAAACTCTACAAAATAACATGATTATATTCTTGTAAAAACTTGGCAATAGCAAACACATTATGCAAGCTTTCCCAACCCTGCTGTGATCACAGTTTGTTAGTTCATTAAATCATGAGGTCAAAGTGCAGGGCGGAGGTCTGAACCTTGGCACACATTCAGGAGGAAGTACTGACCTCATGCTCAGGTACACTGCATTGATCGGAAACACAACGTGGGTGTGGTATGATAGATCTGATGATGTTTGTGCTGTGTTTCAATATTCCAGACTCCACACAAGCGTCTACAGGAAAACTATTTGTCAAGAACTGATGCCAACACATTATTCTTCTGATATGTTATTTCCCTCAAAAAACAATTTAAGAGGTTTCTAAATGACAGATAACAGGAACTTTTAGATTAAATTATCGTGTTCAATGTGTACATCTGGTGCATTGCACACTAATGAGCCTAGCTGCACCAATGAAACGTCACGAAATATGATTGAGATCTTTGGACGGCTGTGAGTAAAATATTGTGGCAATAGTTTTTCCAGCCTTGATGACTACAATGCCTCAAATTCATTTATTGAGTCAATGGTTAAGGATAAAAGAAATAACTAAATAATTGACACCCATCTTTGCATTGTGCATTGGTTAGTGACTAACTTGTTTAGTTGGCAAGTTAGTCATCTCAGCCGTATGTCAGTGGAGGCACAGAGCAGAGCATAGGTACTTTAACATAGGGTAGCAGGGGCTCAGCTTTTCACTATATTTATTAATTAATGGCTCTATGAAGGAATACAGGGCTGTGTATCCAAGTTTGCTGATGACACTAAGCTTTGTGGCACAGTAAATAGTGTAGATAGGAGCAGAAAATGTCAAAAGGACATTGATAGATTAAGTGAGTGGGCAAAACTGTGGCAGATGGAATTTAACTTGGGGAAGTGTGAGGTCATCCACTTTGGACTCAAGAAAGATAGATGAGAGTATTTTCGAAACAGAGAGAAGCTAGGAATTCTGGAGGAGGAGGGAAATTTTTAGGGGTCCGAGTGCAGAAGCACTAAAAGCAATAGTCAGATGCAAAAAAAATAGATATACTAATGGAATACTATTCTTCATCTCAAGGGGCCGCAATGCAAAGGAGTGGAAGTTATGTTACAGTTGTATAAATCTCTGATTAGACCACCATTTGCAGTACTGCATTACATTTTGGGCACTGTACTTCAGGATATATGGACCTTGGAGAGGATGCAGCATAGATTTGCCAGAATGATACAAAGGCTAAAAAGGTTAAATTATGAGTACAGGTTGCATAGACCAGACTTACGTTCTCTCAAATATAGAAAATTAAGGGGTAATCTAATTGAGGTGTTGAAGTCAAATTAAGAATTTGATAGGGTAGATAGAAGGAAACCCTTTCCTCTTGTGGCAGAGTCCAGAACAATGGGGCTTAATCTTAAAATTATAGCTAGGCTACTCAGGGTAGATGTCAGTAAAGACTTTTTCACACAAAGGGGAGTGGAAATCTAGAATTCTCTCCCCAAAAAATATGTTGAGGCTGAGGGTTAATTAAAATTTAAAAATATAGAATGATAATTTTTTGTTAGGCAAGGGTATTAAGAGTTATGGAACCAAGCTGGGTAAATGTAGTTGAGATACAGATCAGCCATGATCTGGCTGAATGGCAGAACAGGGAAGAAGGACTGAATGGCCTACTCCCGTTCCTATGTTCCTAAAATAGAAATATGAATCAAACCAGGCCACTCACATCTGAACTCAGTTGACTTGCAATTTCCTAAACAAAAACAAGTTCTCTGAGAATGAAAGAGGTTAGAAGTTTTTGTTCTTTGAAAACATGAAGACAAATGTAAAATGGCACCAAGCTAGGTTTTCACACCTTGGGATGCAGACAAGGTTTTTTGAACTTGTTTGTCCATGTATGGGGTCAGTGGGCTCAGCTGAGCTAAGCCACGCACTCCAGGCTGTTCGCTTATTCCGAAATGTGAAATCAATGGCCCAGATTTTAACTTTCACTGCTTGACAGAAACTGAGAGGTGTGGAGCAATTAAAATGAGGGCAGAGACTCACCTCCTTTGATCCCACTGGCTTCTTGCCTTGTCCCGATATTAGAATAGAATCATAGAATGGTTACAGCTCAGAGGAGGCTGTCTGGCCCGTCTTGTCCATGCTGGCCCTCTGCAAGAAAAAATCAGTGAGTCCCACTTCCCCACCCTTTCCTTGTAACCCTGCAATTTTTTTTAATTTTCAGTTGCTTATCCAATTCCCTTTTGAAAGCCCCGATTGAATCTGCCTCCACCATGCTCTCAGGCAGTGCATCCCAGATCCTAACCACTCGCTGCATAAAAAAGCTTCTCTCCATGTCGCTGCTGGCTCCCCTGCCTATCACCTTAAATCAGTGCCCTCTGGTTCTTGACCCTTCTGCCAATGAGATCAATTTCTCTCTACCTATTCTGTCCACACGCCACATGATTTTGAACACCTCTATCAAACTTTCTCTCAACCTCCTCTTCTCCAGTTTCTCCAATCTGTTCACATAACTGAAGTCCCTCATGCCTGGAACCATTCTTTTAAATCTTTCTGCACCCTCTCTAAAGACTTCCCATCCTTCCTAAAGTTAACCTGTTTATTGAACATGTGACCAGGACACTGCAGGCAGACAGTGAGGTCTTTCTTTAGATATGCATGTCATCGGGAACCGATCGATCTGTAACTTTAGTCAGAGAACTAAGCAGGTGAGCAGTGTCGGCTTCTCCATCAGGTCAGACCTGTCAGGAGATGGATCTTGGGCCAGAACAGGCCCAAACAGGTAAGTGTTAGAATGTTATTTCAGGTTTTCTTGTGGGCCAGGAGGAGTAGGAGTGGCTGTGGCAGGGTGCAGGCGGGAGTCGGAGAAAGTTTATGGAATTAATTGTCAGGACTCCACATCCCCGGACTCCACACAAGTGAACCTTTGCTCCACAGATGTGCAGCTGGGAACAGATGAAACTCATCTCCAGAATTTCTGTCTATGGGCTGGATGGAAATTCTGTTTACATGATGGTAAGCAGCAAGAGAGAGGGAACAAGGCAGGTGAAATTACCATCTAATCCTATATTTCATAAATATTCTGTCATTTTTAGTCATAGTTCCTCAAAAAGACTCACTTGGTGTTCAGCTTTCCTGTCATCAAATTACATTCCAGTGGGAGCTCTGTTTTCCATTAATGAGTAACTGTGGAAGCTGCAGAGTTGAATGGCTTGTCCCTGAGTCAAACAGCAGCCTAGGGGATGAATTTTGTGCTCCCGCCTAGGGCAGGCTCAGTTGCATGGGGGGGGGGGGACGGGGGAATTGATGGGGAGTCATCTGCCCCGAAACCCGGTGCCGTGCCACAGTGTTTCGATGATATCAGAGGTGAGGAAATGCCGTGGCGGTACTGCCGGTCTGTCGCGTCATTTAAATATCAGAAATGCTGTTTTGCATTAATTTGAATGTAATTATCTGCGATCCAACGAATGTCCCACAATTTTGTGGGTGATGTGCGGCAATCACGTGCGTTCAGTTTCACAACCCTGGAAAGCTGGCGGCACCGAGGCAAGAGGTGTCAGTGCCGCGAGAGGGAAGGTACCCTGACCATAACAGGATAGGGGAAGTGGGAGGGGCACAGCGGCCATTGTCGTTATGCTGAGTGTCTAAGGGGGTTATGTGTATCGGGGGGAGCTCTGCTGGAGGAATGTGTGAATGGGGGGGGAATCTCTGCAAGGGGGTTATGTGAATGGGGGGAGCTCTGCAAGGATGTTCTGAGAGTGGGGGTGCTCTGCAAGCATATAGGTTGTGTGTCGATGGGCCATTAGAGGATATCATAATGATGTTGTTATGTGTGTGATGTCTCACACAGCTGGAAAAGATGTTCGACTAACATTAACCTTTACTCGAGCTACATCAGGCATCCAGACGAGCAAAGATTTACAAAGATTATTTGGCTAGACAGGCTCATCTCTGCTTCGAAAGGGAGCCGAAGGGCTCAAGGCACCTGCCATAGGTCTCATTTATCCTGTGTTTCTGGATCCCCTAGGCATGTTGAGGTGCTTCTGATGGAGGCAGCCCCAAGAGGCAGCTGTGCCTGAGCCTGAAGCTCCAAGACGCGAACAGCAGCAGCCGGCATGGCCAAGAAGGATCCAAATACGCCAGAAAGTCTACAGGACCCACATCACCTACCTGCAGATGTCTGAGTGACACTGTCAGCGAAGGCTACAGCTGTCTAGGGAGGCCGTCACAGACCTATGTGGCCTTCTGTAGAAAGATTTGCGAGCAATAGGATTTGGTGGTCACCCTATGCCTGTGCCCCTAAAGATAACAGTAGTGCTCAACTTTTATGCATCAGAATCTTTCCAGAGATCCACTGGGGACATGTGTGAGATTGCCCGGGCCAAGTGCACCGCTGCATTGAGGAGGTGACCAATGCCCAGTTCAAGAGTGCTGGTGACGATGTGCGCTACTGGTCAGACCCTGACAGTTCGAAAGGGCCATCAGATTTGGGGTGATAGCTGGATTCCCAAAGGTGCAAGATGTAATTGATTGCATGCACGTGGCCATCAAGTCTCCCACAGACCAACCAGCTGCCTTCATCAACAAGGAAGGGCTTCCATTCATTCAACGTTCAACTGGTCTGCAACCACTGAAGGTGTTTCCTATAGATGTGTGCCCACTTTCTGGGAAGCAGCCACGATGCCCACATACTTCGATAGTTCCAAGTGCCACAGCTTTTCACTCCCCTCGCTCGCCTTCGGGGGTGGATTCTTGGGGACAAGGGCTACCCATTGAAGACGTGGCTTCTAATGCCTGTGATAAATCCTCGCAATGCTATGGAGGAGAGGTACAATGCTTGCCACGGATCCAGCCGTGCGACCATCGAGCAGTCCATTGGGTTGCTGAAGATGGGATTCCACTGTCTTCATCAATCTGGTGGAGCCCTGCAGTATGCCCAAGTGAGGGTTTCATGTATTGTGGTGGTCTGGTGTGCTCAGCACAATCTAGCACTGCAGTAGAGGGAGGCCTTACATGAGGAAGACATGCGTGAGTGACAAACATCTTCCGATGAAAAGGACGCAGAGGAGAGACAGGGATAAAAAGCAGCTATGGAAGAAGATAACACAGCGAAGAAGGCCAGACATAGTGAGTGACGTGCAAAAGAGGCAAGAGACAACCTCACAATGACCAGATTTCAGCCTCCCTGATGTCTGACAATAATAAAGCAATAAATACTGACCTTCATGTGTGCAGTCTTCTGCTTCCTTTCCCTCTGTGTTACCTGAATGAAGGTCTTGTGTGCTAGTGTCCATGGGAGAGCATATGTTGATTACTTACTCACTCACATTGCCATGATAATGAGGTCTGTGGTCACATTAACCCTGCTGTAAGGGGTATGTTGGAATTCAGAGAGTCACAATTAAGGCATGGTGGAAACTGGTTTCCACACAATGAAGTCTAATGATTGGCACAAAAGAGTGTTTAATTAAATTGTTCATGACTTATTTGCGTTACCCATGAATACCCATATGTAGCTAGGTTTTTTTAAACACTTTTGGGTGCTCCTAGGCACCTAGTGTTTTTTTTTATTCTTTCATGGGATGTGGGCACCGTTGATGAGGACAGCATTTTGTTGCCCATCCTTAATTGCCCTTGACAACTGAGTGGCTTGCTAGCCATTTCAGAGGGCAGTTAATAGTCAAACACATTGCTGTGGATCTGGAGTCACATGTAGGCCAGACCAGGTAAAAATGGCAGATTTCCTTCCCTAATGGACATGGGTTTTTACAACAATTGATGATAGTTTCATGGCACCATTACTGAGACTAGCTTTCAATTCCAGATTTTTTAATTAATTAATTGAACATATTAATTAATTGAATTTAAATTCCACCAGCTGTCGTGGTGGGATTTGAACCTGTGTCCCCTCTGGATTAGTAGTTCAGTGACCCCTGCACAACAGTTGGGCTGAAGGCAGGCTGCTGATCAGAACATTCCGTGGCCTGTGATGACTTTGGCGGCCGTCCTCTGGGTGCCTGAGGCCTGGATGGCCCCGGCTGCTTGAGGGTTTCCTGCACTGGTGCAGGACTCTTCTCAGGTGTCTCAGCTACTGGAGGGGCTGAGGAGGAGCCAGTGCCCACACTCAAAATTCTCTGAGGGGTGATGCCAGATGTGGAATGCAGCCTCCTCCTCCTTTTCAAGGCTCGCTTGAAGCTCCCTACTCACCAGAGAAGGATGAGGAGCAGAAAATCTCTCCAGGCTCTTGTTCCTTTTCTCTTGCCTTGCCACTGCTGATATGAGTGCATGGCCAAGGCGAGGGTTTCCAGGTCATGGTGCATCTGTGGAATGTGGCTCTTCAAGAGGGTCACCAAACTCTTGATGGAGGAAGCCTTCACTCCTGTGCCTGGGACAAGGCAGCAGTCATGGCATGGATGGACTCCCTCATCGTCCGCCTGAGGCTACGCATGGCCTCTGGCATCTCCGCCAGATGTTGCCTTACTTCTCCCTGCAACTTCAGCATGGCCTGTGCTGTCAACACCAGAGGATCATCATCAGTCTAGGGTTCAGCATGGACCTGGCCACCTAGAGTCCTCCGACTGTCAGAGGCCTTGGCTGTCTCAGCCTCAGCCAGCTGCTTGGGCACGTGCATGGTGCTCTCACCAGCTTGTGACCCTGATTCTAAAGCCAACTCGATTAAAGTATCTGTGCTGGTGGAAGGTTCAGGAGAGTCATGGGACGGTGGATCCTCTGAGTGTTGCTCCTCCTCTGAGGGTGATGCGAGTCCCTCTGGGGCTACAGTCACCTGTGAACACTGACCTGCAAGATACAATGAAAACAACATGTGTGTGTTAGGCTACAGGTGTCCAAAGCTAGTTCTCCATTATTATTGCATTTTTAGCTGATCAGTAATAATCACTCTCTTGCCCAGGGACCCCAATCTCCCCATCTGAAATAGCGTATCGACCTTGGCGCCACGCTAGTTCTGGGACCTCTTCTTTGACCTCACTGAGAGGATGTATATTCGGCACTCCATCACCAGTCCTGGCTGTCTCCCTCCTGTGATGGGCCCTCTTCTCCTGCAGGGGCAAGAATGTAACAATTATAAATTGCCATACATTTCATCATGATGGTTCTGCTAGACATGGGCTCCTCGTCAACTGGAGGATGTAATATATCTCATACTGACTCACCCTGTCATGGGATTTACTTGGGCTGAGGTATAAACAAGGGAAACTTGTTTCACAGATGCAGCCATGCATCTGTCATGAATCTGCTATGACCTCCCTGTCTTTGGAATGGCAGTGGCACCTTCACCATGTGGTACAGCATGTAGTGACATCCAAATCACACAAAGCAATTTTGGAATGTGGCACGTACCTTGGCTGAACACAGGGGGTCATTGACCCTCTTCCTGCACTGCACCCAGTTGCGTCAGGTGACCCCACGTCTGCTGACCTCCTCTGCGATCTCCGTCCAGGCTTGCTTAGTCAGGTGGGAGGACCTCTTCTTGCCATCACTGGGGAAGAGGACCTCCAGCTTTTCCTTTGCAGCCTGGAGGAGAATCAGCAGGGAGGCATCACTGAAGCTCTGGCCTCTGACATTCTTAGCAGTCTTCCCGGGGGTGGGAGTGGGTGGTGGGGCTGCTTGCTAAGGTTGCAATTGACGTTAATTTGCAGACGTTTTCAATGACTGAGCTGCTGTAAAATTCAAGGAGAGAGTGAATGCAGGGCTGGCAGGCTGATAAAGGTGGTACCAGCACCTGCTCTGAGATCAGCTGATGCCGTGAACGGCATCTCGCTTGCTGCCCTCGCCACATGATCGGGGAAGACGGCTGCCTCCATTATGTTAAATGGCCACCGTCGTGTAATCACGGTGGCACGGCCTCTCACATGACAAGCAGGACCACCGCCACTTGCATGGAATTATTAAATTCATCCTATATGTTACATGTAGTATCAGACTTGTAGCATCTTGTTCTTTCCAAAGTGTTCTTTTTTTTTAAAGGATTTCACAAGCTACAATCGCTAAAGAATGAAGCATCCAAGAGATATAAGCAGATTAATGGGGCATTGTCTTTAGGGGAAAAAATTGGCAAACATCCTTTGCTTGGGGAGTGGGAAAGACACCCTTATTGTCACCGTGACGTTACGTGTAAACAATATTGTGATACATTTTGACACAAATTGCTCTTCCCTAAAATGGGGAACCTCTGCTCCTCGGAAATGTCAGGCTAGTTGCACACATTTCTTTACGTTTCTGTAAATAACTGAATAATTCAGGAGAAACTTTTTCACCAAGAGAGTGCTTAGAATGTGGAATTTGCTACCACATGGAATAGTTGAGGCAAATAGGGATTGAAGCTAGATAAACACATGAGGGAGAAAGGAAGAGAAGGATATGTTAATCAGGTGAGATGAAGGTGGGAGGAGGCCCACGTGGAGCGTAAACACCAGCTTAGACCAGCTGGGCCAAATGCCCTATTTTTGTGCTGTACCTTCTATATAATTCCATGCAACTAAAAGGGCTGTGATACACTTTTGCCATGAAGATGATGGTTCCTTTAAATCTATAGTATAATTCTTCCAGAAGCTCTGTGAGAACGTTCCATTACCTTTTGAGGTAAGGCCTTAATAATCATTTTTGTGGTTTTTCATTTTGACTTTTCATTTGACTGTGAGAAAGAAAACATTTCTAATTCTTTTTTGCCCCTGTTCTGTTCCACTGACAGTCACTGAGGCAGAGCTCTAGTTAATTGCCAGGTTTTAATGCATGGATGAGGCAGGCTGCCCTCAGTCTCTGGGTTCGGAGGTGAAAGCCTTTGATTTTAGCAAATTAACTTGTGGCAGATGTTAAACAGTCACATGTTGAATCATCTGGCCTCATATTAAGCAGAATCCTTTGCAATCCTGTGTAATTCGCTGACAGATCGGTCAGAGCACATGCACAATTTGGGAAAAAAATCTATTCCACAATCTTGCAAGACGAGCCAAATAACTGATAAGTGGACGGAGTCCTGAAAACTTCAGGATTTCAATCAGCTCCCAGGGCTGGGGGAAGGGCACCTTCTGTTGTCGTTAATATGTATGTAAATGTTAAGAGCTATACCTCACAGTCGCTTGCTCAGTGCGGGCGAGATACGATAGAATCCTACAGTGCCACATATGCTTGTGATAATGGATCACTGTAGTACATCACTCCCCTCCCTATTGTGCTTCCTAATCTGTAACAGGCTCCCACAGCACATTTCATCTGCAGCAAGCTTGCTCTTTCTGTTTAAACAATTTCTCCCCTCCTTTTCCCCACTAGGGCATATTTGCTCAGGCATGGATCACTATCTCTCCCAAAGGAGCATTACTCATCCACAAATCTTGACACTTAATGCTGGCAGACTTTCCCATCTCAGTGGGTATCACATCTGAGCCCAAACTTCTCCTCAGCTTCAAGCAAGGGTCACTGGATAGGGATCAGGAGCAAGAAGCAAGTCTGAGTTTCCCCTCTGTAAGCCAGGGGAGGCTAGTTGTAGCATTCCCCTCCCCTTCACTGTCTTAGCTGAGATTAGTTCACCCTGTACATATTAAGGATCAAACCTGGGTCCTCCCTGGCCTCAACTACTCACTGGTCAACATTTACCCCTCTACCAACATCGCTAAAACATGTTATCTGGTCATTATCACATTGCTGTATGTGGGAGCTTGCTGTGCACAAATTGGCTGCCTTGTTTCCCACATTACAACAGTGACGGCATTTCAAAAGTACTTAATTGGCTGTCCAAAGCTTTGGTTTGCCCCGAGGTCGTGGAAGGCTTTATATAAGTGCAAATCTTTTGTTCTTTATAAACTTGCGAAGCAGCCACATGCTGACCGAGATTGGCTGAAGATCGAGAATCATTTGTTGAAGTGCTCGTTCATTTGCCTTCCTATTGAGGCTGTGTGGAATTGCAAGTCCACAAGGAGAGAAGCAGGATGGAATTCATAGTGGAGAAAAATATTGAACATCTTAATTAAGGAAGCAGACAAAGATTCTCATTCAAACCTGAGAATTTTGAAAGCACACATGTTGTTTGATGTTGCCCCAGTAATAGAAACATACACATCCTTTTGTATTTCATACTATTTTGCTTCAATCCCTTAGCAAGCCATTCACTTTTGAACAATTTTGAGAAAAGTTGAAGACCTCTCATTGAACCAAGGCAATTTTTTCTGATACTGACTCCAGTGACCAGCCTACTGTCAATGGCCATCCACCATGTCAGCAAATGGTCCACATAGCTTAAGCATCATGTGATTGGGAAATGGTTAACCCTACCAGGATAAAGAATTCACAAATATGTGATGAAACAACCAAACCCTCCACCCCAACCACCCCAACACTGGCTAATGGTAAATGCTGCAGTCTATCCTAATGCTACCAACAACTCCTGGGAGAAATGCAGGGCTAAGGATGAAGGATGAGTGGACGCTGAGGGGGGCGTGGGGGGGGTAGGCACCAGGGTTCAAAACCACATTTGGCCAGCGTCCTCCAATACGCATTGCCATTCTCAGTAAATTCAAAAAGGGTGACAAAATTGTGATTAGGAATTTAAAAGTTAAGTGAGTAAACTATTTGCAGTTAGTTTAGGTCAGGTTTTAATAGACAAAATTGGCTGACCTCAAAGTGTTTGGGGGGGGTGGGGTTCGGTAATGACCCTCCCTGACCACCTCCCCAGTGGCTCTGCCATCGCCAGGAAACAGTCTCCAGGATGATCTACGGGCCTCCCTGTAAGGTTCACCATGTTATGTGCACTTTACCATGTATGCTGTATACAGTAAAATCAATATATTGTAATGTGTTGTTACCAAAGAACACCTTTCATAAAATATTTTTAAAACAAAATCACTGCTTGACCAATAATTAGAAGTTTGATGTGTTAGGTAACTTATCAGGGCAACTTACACAGACCAATGATTACAAATAGCTCAATTCAAGCCTCATTTTTTAATCTACATTGGCCCAACCTTCCAACATGCTGGAGTTGTATATTTATCTTAATTGAAAACCGGATTTGAATTTTACTGCTGGCAATAGTTTTGTTATACTTCTTAAGACAGCTCTACTTCTGTGTAAACATTACAAAATTCAATAGTTCATTCTCGAACATGGTCCTCTGCCAATTCTTTTGAGCTGCATGCTGTGGTGTCGCAGAAATCCAGCTTGTAATAGATGGTCAGTTTTTTTTTATTCGTTCCTGGGATGTGTGCATCGCTGGCTAGGTCAGCATTTGTGGCCCATTCCTAACTGCCCTTCAGAAGGTGGTGCTGTGCTGCCTTCTTGAACCGCTGCATTCCATGTAGCGTAGGTACACCCACAGTGCTGTTAGGGAGGGAGATCCAGGATTTGACTTAATGACAGTGAAGGAATGGCGATATAGTTCCAAGTAAGGATGATGTGTGACTTGGAGGGGAATTTGGAGGTGATGGTTTTCCCATGCACCTGTGGCCCTTGTCCTTCCAGTGGTAGAGGTCGCGGGTTTGGGAGGTGCTGTCTAAGATGCTTTGGTGAGTTGCTGCAGTGCATCTTGTAAATGGCACACACTGTGGTCACTGTGCATTGGTGAATACGGTGCCAATCAAGTGGGCTGCTTTGTCCTGGATGGTGTCCAGCTTCTTGAGTGTTGTTGGAGCTGCACCGATCCAGGCAAGTGGAGAGTATTCCATCACATTCCTGACTTGTGCCTTGTAGATGCTGAACAGTCTTGAGGGAGTCAGGAGGTGAGGTACTCACTGCAGAATACCCAGCCTCTGACCTACTCTTGTAGCCACACTATTTATGTGGCTGGTCCAGTTAAATTTCTGGTCAATGGTAACTCCCAGGATGTTGATGCTGGGGAATTCACTGATGATAATGCTTTTGAATGTCAAGGGGAGATGGTTAGATTATCTCTTGTTGGAGATGGTATTGCCTGGCACTTGCATGTCACCAATGTTACTTGCCACTTATCAGCCCAAACCTCAATGTTGACCAGCTCTTGCTGCATGTGGGTACGGACAGCTTCAGTATCTGAGGAGTTGTGAATGGAACTTGTTACAACCAGGTCAGAAAGGTGTCTAGGTGTCTCTCTCAGCATTCACCTGGTCTTACCGTAACAGGGTTTAATTTTAAACACATAGTGTTTTTAGCTCCCCTTTGGTGAATCCTTGTTCACTGCTTTCCAATTATAAGGAAAAGAAGCCAGCACAAACAGGTCTTCTTAGGTTTAAAGAAGAAAGATTGAAATGTATTAAACTTGAACTTAAACTTTAATTCGGTTGATGCCTACAGATACATGATACGGCCAAGCTGGCATGCATACGTGAAAAACACATGTAAAATAGAGAAAGAAAAGAGCAGAAAAAAAATAAAGTGAAAAGTCTGAAACAGTATCTGAAGAGTTTTTGTTACGGTTCTTCAAGCTCACTGTAGAGTCCTTGATTGTAGGTAGATCTTGCTTTTCGTTGGGCCCAGTATTCTTCTTAAACCTCATTCACTGAAGGAGACTTTTCTCTCGTGGGGTCCATGTGTCTTCAGTGGATTCAGAGACTTGTGAGAAAGAAATGGGAGCAGACAGGAGAGATCTTTTCAGTCCAAGAGCAAACAGACACTCTCAGTTCAAACTGTTTGTACAATTCAGAAAAACTCAGGTTGCCAAGCAGGTTAGTCATGTGACTAACTGGTCTGACCACATCTTGCATTGTCTCACCTTAGCAGTCTCTGGAATCCTCCTCTTACACACAGTACCTCGTGATCAAGGTCCATTGTGGGCTGAATGTGTCAGGGAATGGTCCTTTGTCCTTCTAAGCACTGTCTGTTAATATGCAAATACCTATTCCAGCCAAGGCTGATCTGTTTAACAAGTCATTTGCTCGCTCCAGCAACAGTTCAAAATCAATGTTTGTGACAAAATTAATGTGCCTCATTCTTGGCAGGTGGGGGCCTAGCATGACAAACTGAACACTGTACAATCATATTGAACAAATACACTTCTGATCTTTTGATGGAGGGAAGGTCATTGATGAAGCAGCTGAAGATGGTTGGGCCTAGGACACTACCCTGAGGAACACCTGCAGTAATGTTCTGGGACTGAGGTGATCGGCCTCCAGCAACCACATATTCCAAACTTCTTCCTATTGTTCATGCACAGCAATCTAGCCCAGTAATTGGCTGGATTCCTATTGGAAAGGGATGTCAGGGATGGCTCACTTGGGAGGTGTACTACCCAATGTGAGGCTGACGCATGAAAAGTCCCAACTTTGATTAGTGTTCTGTGCCCTTGGACTTGGGAGGATGAAAAACCAACCCTTCCACAGTGGTGCTCACTGGGGAATGTAGATGTTAGGTGTGGACAGGATCAGGCTTGACGTACTGTACTTTGATTGAGTAGCCTGCCAACACTCACAAATAAAGAGTGACCACTTGGACCAAGTACTGGAAAGTGGCCAGTCTCTCTGGAACTGTACCAACAGCAAGAGTCAGCATCTTCAGGAGGGCAGGGGAAAAAAAAGCAGGAAGGCAGAAAAACAATTTGACCACTATTGAGGTAGTATATATAACAGGAATGAAAAAGGTCACTGCCATGCGAAATGGAATTGCAAATGTCTGAGGTAAATCTATTCAGACTACAGCAGCATGAGATTTAGAACAGTAGGTGGTGGACTGGCATTTGACAGACTTTATTTGCCCTTTCTTTTAAAGACTCCTTTTGGGTTTCCTGATGTGTCAGTTGGTAAATGTAGCACCCAGTGTGTACTTACAATGACTTGCCTTCATATAGCGCCTTAACATAGTGAAATGTCCCAAGGTGCTTTACAGGAGCTTTATCAAACAAAATTTGGCACCGAGCCACATAAGGAGGTATCAGGATAGATGACCAAAAACAGGTTTCAAGGAGTGTTTTAAAGGTGGAGAGACAGGTAAAGAGGCAGGGAGGTTTAGGGAGAGAATTCCCAAGCTTAGGGCCTAGGCAGCTGAAGGAGCAGCCACCAATGGTGGAGCGATGAAAATTGGGGATGCTCAAGAAATTAAGCCAGCTAGAAGAGAAAGGTGCCAGCTTAGATCCCTCTGTGCTGTTAGTAAATCACCCTGGGTGGTAGTTGGGCTTAGTTCTTTCTGAGACAGGGAAGAGAAAATTAGCCAGGATTCCTGCTTCTGATACCTGTCCAGTCTCCCCTACAGCACAATATTGGAGGAGGAAACTATTGGACTCAGCTTTGATGACTGACCATCCCACTAATATTCTGATAGTCAGAGACTTTCGCATGGCCCCGCCCTTAGGTGCAAACCTGACTCAGCTAATTGTACCGTCTCCTCTGAATCAGAAGTTTGTGGCTTCAAACTCTACACCAGCAATTAACCACATAAACCAGGTTGTCACTTCAAGACAATGCTGAAGAAATGCTGCATTATTGGAGGTGAAATACTGAACTAAGACCCATTCTGCCTATTCCAATGGTTCAGGTTAAGATCCCAAGGCCCATCTGAAGAAGAGTATGGTGTTCTTTTAGTATCTTGGACACCTATCCTCCTCAAAACAAAGCCACCAAAAAATTAATTTAACTGGTCATTCACTTCATTTCCTGCTCGTGAAAATTTGTGCACAAATGGCTGCCATACTTGACTGCAAAATAATAGTGAACACTTTCCAAAGGTAATTCAATAATACCTTGTACTTGTAAAGTGCCTTCAATGTAATAAATGTCAAAAAGTACTGTATAGAGGCAAAAATAACCAGTCATTAGATGTGAACCACATCGGGACATGATAAGGTACTAGAAAAGTGCAAAATTTTTCTTTAGGATTGCTCCTCAATGCTAATTAATCACTGGCATTAAACTATTTCAACTCCTCACATTGTAGCAAATTACTACAGAACATACGCATGGCAATTTTCTTTTTGAAACAAAGCATCACTCTTACAGACTACCCTTTAACATTTCTGGAGGATATTGTACCTACATAGTCCAAGCCATGTATGTGAAAATGCATTAATCAAATGCTTGGTGGAGGCACTATTTCTGATTAAGCCTCTGTCTCGTTCTAACCCTAAACCTGATTTTTAAGTTCTGATGAAGGGTCACTGACCTGAAACGTTAACTCTGCTTCTCTCTCCACAGATGCTGCCAGACCTGCTGAGTATTTCCAGCATTTCTTGTTTTTAATTTTAAGTCTTGTGATTTTGTTGATTTATTTCTCTAGAGTTAGGTTCTGTTTACAGCCTTACCAATTGTAGAACAACAAACCTTTTGCACTTGTCACTTGCTAAGAGATTTGAATAACATAAATGTCCCGGGGGACAGGAGAGTTTAAAACAAAATTTGGCACCAAGCCACATAAGAAGATATTAAAGCAGGTGACCAAAAATTTCGTCAAAGTGGTAGGTTTTAAGGAGCATCTTAAAGGAGGAAAGCAAGTTAGAGAGGTGGAGATGTTTAGGAAGGGAATTCCAGAGCTCAGGGTCCAGGCAGCTGATGGCACGGTCACTAATCTTGAAGCAATTAAAACTGGGGATGTTCAAGAGGCCAGAATTGGTGGAGCACAGATATCTTGCAGGGTTCTCGGGCTGGAGTAGGTTACAGAGATAGGGAGGGGCGAGGTCACAGAGGGATTTGTGAGAACAGGGATTAAGATATGGGCAGCAAAGTTTGGGATGAGCTAATGATTATAGAGTGTATAAGGTGGGATGCTAGCCAGGAGTGCATTGGAGTAATCAAATCATGAGGTAAAAAAGGCATGGATGAGGGTTTCAGTAGCAGATGAGCTGAGGTAGGGTGGAGACAGGCAAAGTTATGGAGGTAGAAGTGATGGAGCAGATATAGGGTCAGTAGTCGGATGTCATGGTTGCTAGTGGCCAGGGACAGGTATCGTCAATGGCAGAGACTGAAGACAATGGGTTAAAAGTTCATCTGCTCCCATTTTTGGGCAAAGGTGTCACGATTTGCAACCTGCTCCCACCCATTGGCGATTCTCCTCATTAGAAGGGGCTTGGCCATTTTTCCGCAGATGGCCAGGAGGCCCGCAAGGCAAACTCTCCGAAGGGAATGGGAGCTGATGGCAAGGTGGGGGGGGGGGGCTTAATACCCGGATTCTGGTCCCGAGCTCCTGGCAGTAGTGCCAAAAGAAGTTTCATGACCTCAAATGCATGGTCAAGGTGGTGAGGTAGATCTGGGTATTGTCAGCATACATGTGGAACCTGATGTGTTTTCAGAGGATGTCGTCAAGGGGCAGCATGTAGATGAGAAATAGGAGGGGGCCAAGGATGAATCTTTGAGGGACACCAGAGGTTACTGTGCAGGAGCAAGAAGGAAAGCCATTGCAGTTGATTCTGTGGCTATGACTGTATAGCTAGGAAGAGAGCAATACCACCCAAATTCATGACAGCAGAGAGGTGTTATAGGAACATATGGGTGGAATTTAATGCTGGCGGCAGGGGTCTGGGGAAACCAACACCGAGGTCCCCATGTCGCCTCTTCTACAGAAGGTCCGCCAAATTTATTGCCAATCAGGCTCTTACCTTGACAGCAGCAGGCCTTCCTTAGGATTTAGGAACCTGTTGCCGGAAGTCCAAGCCTTGCAGAGCTACCGGCCAATCAGAGGCCGGCAGCTGTAGTGGCACCAGGGAGGCGGTGGCTGCTGCTGTAGCTGCAGCAAGCAGACACTGAGGAGTGACACTGGAACCAGGTTCAAGGTAGGTCAGGGCAGGAGTGGGGGGGGGGGGGCGCGGAGGGGGGTCGACAGCAAGGGCAGGAGGTGGCCCTCAGCAGCCTCAAAATGGAGGTGTCCTTGGAAGCCTGATTAATTTGTGAAACAATGGAAGACTTGTAAGACTATGAGCGTGGACAGGAAACCCCTCCACAGTAAAACGTCTGAGGCTGCGGCCTTTGCTGTTTTACGGTGCCTTCATGGAGTGCCCAGTGACCCTCCCATCTGCCACTGGGAAGCTGCCTCCAAACTGTTGCTGGTCTCCCGACTTGGGGGGGGGGTGGTGGGGGGAGCCAGTGCGATGTCAGAAAGAACCTGGTGGTATCAACAACTTTGCCTCAATTGGTCCCTTCATTAGCCTAATTAACCTTATGTCACTGCCAGGAAGTTAGCCACTGTCACGGTGCCCCCGCTTTTGACAAGATCGCTCGGAGGTGGGAACGCATCGGGGAACTAACCTGTCACACAAGTTTCAAATTTTGCACCTGGTTCAGCCTCCAAACCTGCCTCAGGGGGCTGGGAAGATACCGCCCATAGGATATCATTTGTGAATTTGTTCTCTGTGAAATAAAAACAGAAAATTCTGGAAATATTCAGCAGGTCAGGCAACCGGAGGGAGAAACAGTTAACAGTTCAGTTTGCTGGCCTTTCATCAGACAGGAAGATGTTTGAGTGAACAGCTTTTAAAAAGTAAGTAGAGAGCCAGGGGAAAGGAGGACAAGGAAAGATGGAAAAGATCTCTGATAGGTTGGAAGGCAGGAGTGATTAACTGACAAAAGGGATGATGGCACAAGCGAAAAGGAGGTTTTAATAGGAGAAAATTCTCATTTTAAAATTCTATCCTTGTTTTCAAATTGCTCCAAGGCCTTGTCCATCCCTACCCCTGTAAACCTTCTCAGCCCTGCAACCCTCCGAGATATTTGCAATCCTCCAATTCTGGCCTCTCGAGCATCCCTGATTTTAATTGCTCCAATATTGGCAGCCACGCCTTTAGCTGACAAGGCCGTAAACCCTGGTATTCTCTCCCCAGCCCTCTCCACCTCTCTTCCTCTCTTTCCTTCTATAAGACGCTTCTTAAAACCTATCTGTTTGACGAAGCTTTTGGTCACCTTCCCTCATATCTCCTTATGTGGCTCGATATTTGATAACGCTCCTGTGAAGGACCTTGGGGCATTTTACTATGTCAAAGGCACTATATAAGTACAAGTTGTTGTTGTTGAAGCACAGAGACAAACGATGGGTCCAGAAGAGGCATAAATGGTTACAGAACGTCCAAAAGAAAATAGGAGCTGTTGTTAAACTCAATGTTAAGTCTGGAAGATTGTAAAGTGCTGCACTTTATCACTGTAACTAACATAAAGATCATTAAACATCATCCTGTGCTGACTCTAGATATGTGGTTTGCTGCTCATGGCATTTACACTGGTTGTTAACTCCTGTTATTCTTATTAGGCAGCTTGCTGGTAGTTCTTCAGTACTTCAGCTCAAAGAAGGTCCTTCCTGAGCCTGCCTTCCTCCTTCAGAATTTCAATGGCCCCATTGGAAAAATAGGATGATTTTTGCCTGGTGCTGAACATTTTGCAGACATGTTTGCATAAAGAAGGGTCTTTAAACCCTGCAGCAGTCTGTGAATTCCCACACAGCAGCCAGCAAATTCCCAATTCCAGGCATTTTCCATACTGGGGGCTCCCTGAGGTTATGAAAATGACGCTGACCCTGAAAGGACCCAATCAAACGATCTAGGTTGTACTGTCAAATACAAAGGTCACTGACACTCACAACATTGTAAATCAGCACAATTACTCATACTACACTAATGTTTTCCATTCCTCTCATTCACTTTTATTATCTTTCCCCACTGTTAATAAATAGTCCGTCCCTCTTTTGGGTGTCCAAACACATGGTGCCATTTTCAAACAGAGAGGCTTCTCATTTATCTTGACATTTATTGCTCGAAGATGCATGAGAGTTACATGTGATGACTTGCTCTCCAAATTTCTTACCTTATGAGGAAGTGCCTCATCTATATTTGACTTTTCTCTTGACATGCAGAATCATGGAACCATTGGAAACAGTTTATCTTTATTTATTCTATCTAAACCTTTCATGATTTTAAACATTTCATTATTCAATGATTCCATTCTGTCTTCCCTTGATCTATATAGACGCATTTTCCATAGCCCCTGGATAGCAATCAGAAACTGGAACCCTGATTGTTTTTTTTTTATTCCTTTCCATAGCCTGGGGAGGGGGGGTGATACTGAAACTAAACTTTGTACCCTCACTATTGCCGCAGGTAAGATTAGAGATTGCAGGGACCAAGGATTGAGCATGGGATTTTGTGATTTAAATGACTCAGTCGCACACTAAGTATTTACCCACAGGGATACTATCTCCATATATGGTAGTAATAATAGTGTCTGAGAATCACATAAACTATTGATAATTGGTGCAGAATTTGAGAATTGTTATTACCTCTAGTCTTGCTTCTATAGGGAATTGAAATGAGACTTGGGGCAGAGTTTTAATTGCAGGAATGCATACTTTTGCAAAATTGACAGTACGTTAGGAAGCTGGCTCCAACCCAGCGATTTACACATTGGGCTACATGTGCGTAATCCCATCAGGAGAGACGGGGTTGCAATAAGCATATGTTAATCGCTCAATATCAACATACTTTTTGGTTTAACATCAGTTCCAAGGGTATCCCAGGCTTTGTGAAACTTGCCAGTGAAACCAAGTCAAGTGCACCGTGGCAATGGGACAGGACATACCCGGGGATAGTGATTGCAGTGTCTGGGACATTGTCTGTAAGGTATGATTCCGTGAGTATGACTATGTCAGGCTGTTGCTTGACTAGTTTGTGGGACAACTCTCCCAACTTTGGCACAAGCCCCCAGATGTTAGTAAGGAGGACTTTGCAGGGTTGACAGGGCTGGGCTTGCCGTTGTCGTTTCCGGTGATGCTGGGTGGTCCGTCCGGTTTCATTCTTTTTTATTGACTTCGTAGCGGTTAGGTACAACTGAGTGGCTTGCTAGGTCATTTCAGAGGGCATGTAAGAGTTAACCACATTGCTGTGAGTCTGGAGTCACATGTAGGCCAGACCAGGTAAGGACAGTAGATTTCCTTCCCTAAAGGACATTAGTAAACCAGATGGGTTTTTACAACAATCGACAATGGTTTCATGGCCATCATTAGACTAGCTTTTTAATTCTAGATTTATTAATTAAATTCAAATTCCACCTTCTGCTGTGGTGGGATTCAAACCCATGTCCCCAGAGAAATACCCTGGGTCTCTGGGTTACTAGTCCAGTGACAATACCACTACGCCATCGCCTCACCGAAATATTGAAGATGTGCTTCAGGTGCCTGGAGAGATCAGCGACAGTGTTCAATACACACCAGGCAGGATCTCCAGAATAGTCGTGGTTTACTGTGTTCTGCATAACATTGTGCAACAGCAAGGCTTGGACCTGCAGGAAGGACAAGGCAAAGAGCTCAGATCCTCCTCGGATGACTCAGGGCAAGAGAAGGAAGAAGAGGAAGAGGAGGAAGAGCATGAGAGGTTGATGCACCCCTAGCTGCTCACATTGCGACCAGGGATGCCTTTATTAATGTACAGTTCACTTAGGTTGCAGCAGTGTGCCCATGTCACGAGAAAATGCAATTGTCACTTTTCCCCCACGCTTACCAATGCCGTTGATTCAAGACAGCCCTGCAACCAACCAACCACCCCTTCAACATCCTCCTGCCATTGGACCCCACTACTTCATGTCCTCATCAAACAAGTTAGAAGGCCACTTAGTGCCCAGCACCCATGAATGGTCAAGACGGTAAAATGGTGGAAAAGAATAACATTTATGTGAGCTAAATAAAGAGCCAAAACTTATTGAAACAACATTTTCTCAAACATCCATTCACTTACCCTAGTGCAACTACAGACCCTACTTTTCCTTTTTCTGTTACTCCTAAATGATGCAACCTTTGTGGCTTCAGCAGAGGTAGAGATAGGCTGTTCAGATCCTTGCTGTGATTGCTGAGATGCTCTTGGCCAACATCCTCTGGGTTTTGGAGCTTGTGAGGGCCTCACCAAAGACTGCTGCACTTTCACCTCTGCAGGTGCAGACTCGGTCATTGGGACAGGAGGCAGCAGGTAGAGTACTGACTGGGAGATGAGCTGTGGGAGAGAAGTGGAAACACTATGAATGAAGTTTCCACTTCAATGACTCCTTTCACCATCATCCTCTCACAGCCCAGCCGCAGTTCACTGCTATCACTGCGCTAGAGAATACTTTGGTGCAGACCAGAGCAGCTGCATAAGGCCAAGGTTATGGTATCTGTCAACCTATTTAAGATGTCAGACATGATGAGATCCAGAATCTGCACAGTAGAGTTCAAGGCATGCATGGACTCACTTGATTGAAGTGTATGATGATACATGGCACTGACCACTCTATCCATGGAAGAAAGCATCCCAATGGCCTGCGACATCAGCCCCTTTGTGATTAATGTGGACTCCATGAATCTATCTGCGATCATGGTGAGTCTACTTTGAAGGCCTTTCAGTATATCACGCATTGTCTGCTGCTGCTTAATGATTCTCCTCTTCATATTTTTTTAGATTAGAGATACAGCACTTGAACAGGCCCTTCGGCCCACCGAGTCTGTGCCGACCATCAACCACCCATTTATACTAATCCTACACTAATCCCGTATTCCTATCACATCCCTACCTGTCCCTATATATTTCCCTGCCACCTACCTATACTAGGGGCAATTTATGATGGCCAATTAACCTATCAACCTGCAAGTCTTTGGCATGTGGGAGGAAACCGGAGCACCCGGAGGAAACCCACGACGGCACAGGGAGAACTTGCAAACTCCGCACAGGCAGTACCCAGAATCGAACCCGGGGCCCTGGAGCTGTGAGGCTGCGGTGCAAACCACTGCGCCAATGTGCCCCCCCCATATATGGCCACTGGGGTACAGCATCTATGTCCAGCTGAGCAGAGCTTGGAGAGGGCTGTGGCCTTCGATACGGACTCTCCACTGCTGACCTTGGCACCATCATCTGCTCTTTTTTGTTTATTCATTCGTGGGATGTGGGCATCGCTGGCTAGGACAGCATTTATTGCCCATCCCTAATTGCCCTTGAGAAGGTGGTGGTGAGCTGCCTTCTTGAACTGCTGCAGTCCATGCGGCGTAGGTACACACACAGTGTTGTTAGGAAGGGAGTTCCAGGATTTTGACCCAGTGACAGTGAAGGAATGGCGATATAGTTCTAAGTCAGGATGGTGTGTGGCTTGGAGGGGAACTTGCAAGTGGTGGTCATCCCATTCAACTGCTGCCCTTGTCCTTCGAGGTGATAGAGGTTGCGGGTTTGGAAGGTGCTGTCTAAGGAGCCTTGGTGCATTGCTGCTGTACATCTTGTAGATGGTGCACACTGCTGCCACTGTGTGTCGGTGGTGGAGGGAGTGAATGTTTGTGGATGGGGTGTCAATCAAGTGGGCTGCTTTGTTCTGGATGATGTCGAGCTTCTTGAGTGTTGTTGGAGCTGCACCCATCCAGGCAAGTGGAGAGTATTCCATCACACTCCTGACTTGTGCCTTGTAGATGGTGGACAGGCTTTCGGCAGTCAGGAGATGAGTTATTTGCCTCAGGACTCCTAGTCTCTGACCTGCCCTTGTAGCCATGGTATTTATATGGCTACTCCAGTTCAGTTTCTGGTCAATGGTAACCCTTAGGATGTTGATAGTACGGGATTCAGCAATTGTAATGCCATTGAATGTCAAGGGGAGATGGTTGGATTCTCTCTTGTTTGAGATAATCATTGCCTGGCACTTGTGTGGTGCGAATGTTACTTGCCACTTATCAGCCCAAGCCTTGGTATTGTCTAGGTCTTGCTGCAGTTCTACACAGACTGCTCTTGCTCACATGTGAAGCATGAGTCACCAGGTGAAAACACAACTATCTGTTTAACTGATCCCACCAAAGTGTGAGTATCTGAATTGGTGCATGGTCTGAATGATTCCTGTGATGGCTCACTCTCAGAAGGCCTCAGCTCCTCAGAGGACACGTCGTCCGCTACATCCGCTGACTGCTGCTGCATGTGTAAAGTCCCTGTGGGAGATAAAAGGCATGAATTATTCCTGGCAAGGTAAGAATGTTACAACTTATCATGATGAAGATGATCATATTTCATTGGCTATTGAAACAAAGTCAACATGACTGAGCACCCAGTGACATGTGAGTGGCTTTTATTTAATAGTGTCACCAGGTAACTGGGAACTCCCATGTCCCATCTCCAATAGCCACAGACTCCATAGCTTCACTTATTTTCAGTGCCAAATCCTCTGCAGTTGTGAGCTTTGTGACTTGTGAAGGGTTCCCTCTGGTTCATTCCTTCTCCCTGGTGTTCTGTGATCTCTTCTCCTGCAAGAAGGGAAAGAACAGACCTATGAGTGACTGCAATGACATGTGTTCATCTGATGGATTGAGTGCATTTGGTGAGGTTGACTATGACGGAGAGGCAGCACACTGCATAAGGTTAAGGGTGTGTGGCCCTGGTGGATGGATAGATGGGGATCTGAGGAAGTACATAGGAAGAGAAGGATGGGTGCACCTGCAAGGTAAGTGGGTGTGAAGACTGATGTGATGGAGTAGATTGAGAAGGTAGAATGAGGGGGTGGAATGATGTGGAGAATGTGCCATTACATTTACCTTTCCTGACCTGCTTAGGTCATTGAATCACTTACTACATTGAATCCAGGGGCGTGGCACCATATTCCTGAAGCTGATTTCTTCTGCTACCTCCAACTATGCCTTGTTGGCCTTAGCTGCAGGCTTCTTCCTCCTGTTGCTAGGGAACTAGGGAAGAGTATCACTTTCCTACACCTTACAGCCCTGAGCAGCACATTCAGGGAGACATCAGTGAAACAAGTCTGGACTTCATGCTCACACATGCTTCTCTCTTCTTCCCAACTCCAAACTCCTTCAACTTGCATCTTTGGATTGTCCCTTTCAATACTGGAGTTGAGGTTGCATCATGTATATCATCATCAAGCCCGCTGCCGCCCATTGGATGGGAAACACACAAGTAAAATGATAAAGAGGTAGCTGCGTTAAAAAGCGACTGGCAGACACACTACATTTACTGCCAGGTTTCCTGCACGCTATTGGACTCCCTCCCAGAGTGGCGCAATCTTAAAATCAGGGTATTCATTTGCTTTGAACCCACTAAAAACAAGCAGCCTTGACTACATCGGTGTACGAGATCAGCCCCAGTACCAGAGGCTTTAATACATCTCTTAACTAATTCTTACATTAATGACAGACTGCTATGATGTCACTTAATTTAAAAATGTTTGTACAAGATTGTTTGTTCTTCAGTTCAATGTTAAAATTATGAAGAAATTGAAAAATCTTTTGAAAAGTTCTAATCTGTTGTTTCATTAATGCACAGCCCTCCAGTCAATCCTATTCCAGGAAATCATTGATAGAGTTGTTAAATGATATTTATATTCTGTTTGTAGTTCTTTAGCTCTTCAGTTCTGAGGGAGCTGAACTGTCTGTGGTGGTTCCTGAAAGAGTCAAGGCCAACGGGAAGACTCTCCCTGCAAAATATTATCAGCGCCTGAAGCGATTTTAATCAGGGAAAGAAAAACAATCCCCTCCCAGGCCTTTTCACCACCAGCCAGTGAAAGTTCATGTGTTGTACCACTATGAAACAATTACCATTTCCGCTTTTTTTTTTCAGGTTAATTGCAATCATTTACTTGGACCTCCGGGACACGTCCCACCCAAGTTGGCAAGAGATTGGCTGCAGTTCAGACAAGTGCTGTTGGGCTGTGGTAGGAATGGAGCACGGAGAGGATTACAGGCACGAGCAGAAGGCTTTGTCTCAGCTCTCAGCACATCTTTGGTTTCATCCAAAACCATTTAGTTTTTTTTTGCAAAAGGCTTCATTCAAAAAAACTGACATTAATCTTTGATATTTGAAGGTGGTGACCAAATTCACTATGCTGTGAATTGCTTTTTAAAACACCCTCCAACATGTCATCACTGATTGAAGAAATCCAGGCCTAGTTAGAAATGGTGAAGCGGGGATGTTTTTCAGGGAAAGATGAGTTCACATTAATCAACTCCTGATGTGAATAGTAAAAGACAAATTATATATGTGGTAAATATTTTGATTTTAAAGTATTTTTAAATAAAATTCCAAATTCTGTCACTCATGACATTAAAGTAGTGCAGTTGTTATGCTATTGGACTAGCAACCCAGAGGTTAACAGTTTATAATACCACTATGACAACCTTGTGAAACTCAATTCAATAAATTTGGTAATTGGTGGGCTAGCATCAGGGAAACTGACAACGCAAGATGTTGGATTGGTATAAAAATCCACCCAGTTCACTAATGTCCTTAAAGAAAAGGTCAGGCCTACATAACTCTAGTCCATAATATGTGGCTGACTTTTAATAGTCCCTAAATATGCCAACCAGCAAAAACTGACAACCACAAAAGAATGTACAATTGAAAAACAGCCCTGAATAATGATCTGTGACCAAGACCAGTGAATAAGTGAATGACTTTTTTTTGTGTGAAAGCTGGAAGCCAATTTCCTCACTGATGACACACATAAAGAAGTTGTTAAAATTAGATTGCAGTGAGATATGAATTTATTATGCTTTATGCAGCTATACCCAGTTCTATATATAAGCTAGTTACTAATAAATCAAATAGGGAATGCAGGAGAAACTTCTCATATCAGAGAGTGTTAAGAATGTGAAACTCATTACCACAAGGAGTAACTGAGGTGAACTGCATAGATGCATTTAAGGGGAAGCTAGGTAAACACAAAAGAGCAAAAGGAATATAAGGATATGTTGATAGGATTGAATGAAGCAGGGTGGAAGGTGACTCATGTGGAGCACAAAAACCAGCATAGACCAGTTGGGTCAAATGACCTAATTCTGTGCAGTAAATTCCATATAATTCTATGTAGTTGTATTATAGGGACAAATAGACTGGGGAATTCTGCAGAGGTTCACTTGTTGTCCTACCATAACGTTGACAGGAGATTAGCAGAAGTCCCCAGAGAAACATGTAAATGTCCAGGAATTAAAAGTACACAAAAGGCTGGCTTTGCAGTGGTGAACTTAGAAATGCTTAGGTTTAGAGTTTTTTTCATTTGTTTGGTGTATCTTCCAGCATTTTGGAATACATTTTGGCTAAAGCCAATAATATTTATTCCAGAATATATATTAAATATTATAATAAAAGTAGTGGCAGATGGAATTTAATACTGACAAGTGTGAGTTAATGCATTTGGCAGAAGGAATAGGGAGAGGCAATATAGACTTAATGTCACGGTTTTAGAGGGTGTGCAGGAACAGAGGGACCTGGGGGGGGTGCATGTGCATCGGTCTTGGAAGGTGGCAGGACATATTGAGAGAGTGGTTAGTAAAGCATATGGAATCTCGGGCTTCATAAATAGAGACATTGAGTTCAAAAGCAGTGAAGTTATGCTGAACCTTTATAAAGCTTTGGTTCGGCCCCAACTGGAGTATTGCACCCAGTTCTGGTCCCAAACTTTAGGAAGGATGTGGGGGTCCTTGAGACGATGCAGAGGAGACTTACCACAATGGTTCCATGGATGGGGGATTTTAGTTACAAGTTAGGTTGGAAAAGCTGGGTTTGTTCTCCTTAGAACAAAGGAGTTTGAGGGGTGATTTAATAGACATGTACAAGATTAGGACGATGTTGGCATCGCGCATGTCCTGGGGTACTGCTCCCTCGTCCCAGCACAGGCATAGCAGTTCATGTAGTGCTGAGAGTATAGCAGGCTTGTCACTCTTGATTATTTCAGGGGTAATGCTGTCCTTCCCAGGGGCTTTTCCGCTGGCTAGGGAATCAATGGCATCACTGAGTTCCGATTTGGTTGGCTGTATGTCCAGCTCATCCATGACTGGTAGAGGCTGGGCTGCATTGAGGGCAGTCTCAGTGACAGCATTCTCCCTGGAGTACAGTTCTAGGTAGTGCTCAACCCAGCGGTCCATCTGTTTGCGTTGGTCAGTGATTATGTCCCCCGATTTAGATTTGAGGGGGGTGATCTTCTTGATGGTTGGCCCAAGAGCTCTCTTCATGCCATCATACATTCCTCTGATGTTTCCGGTGTCTGAGGCCAGCTGAATATGACTGCATAGGTGTTGCCAGTAGTCGTTTGCGCAACGCCTAGCTGTTCTTTGTGCAGTACTTCTGGCTGCTTTAAGTGCTGCGGATGTTAAATCGCTGGGGGCTTTCTTGTAGTTCAAAAGTGCAATGCGCTTAGCGGCTATGACAGGTTCCAGCTCTTCATTATGAGATTGAAACCAGTCTGCATTTCTCTTCGCACTTTTGCCGTAGGTGGTCAAAGCTGACTCATAGATGGCGTCTCTGATGTGGGCCCACTTGGTCTCAGCATCCCCTGTGGGAGTGTTTTGAAGGGCTGTTACAAGTGAATTTAGAAATTTTTGTAACAGCTGTGGGTGAGAAATTCTGCTCGTGTTGATGCGCGATGCCAACATCATCACCCTCTATAAAAACAAAGGTGACCGCGGTGACTGCAACAACTACCGTGGAATCTCCCTGCTCAGCATAGTGGGGAAAGTCTTTGCTCGAGTCGCTCTGAACAGGCTCCAGAAGCTGGCCGAGCGCGTCTACCCTGAGGCACAGTGTGGCTTTCGTGCAGAGAGATCGACTATTGACATGCTGTTCTCCCTTCGTCAGATACAGGAGAAATGCCGTGAACAACAGATGCCCCTCTACATTGCTTTCATTGATCTCACCAAAGCCTTTGACCTCGTCAGCAGACGTGGACTCTTCAGACTACTAGAAAAGATCGGATGTCCACCAAAGCTACTAAGTATCATCACCTCATTCCATGACAATATGAAAGGCACAATTCAACATGGTGGCTCCTCATCAGAGCCCTTTCCTATCCTGAGTGGTGTGAAACAGGGCTGTGTTCTCGCACCCACACTTTTTGGGATTTTCTTCTCCCTGCTGCTTTCACATGCGTTCAAATCCTCTGAAGAAGGAATTTTCCTCCACAGAAGATCAGGGGGCAGGTTGTTCAACCTTGCCCGTCTAAGAGCGAAGTCCAAAGTACGGAAAGTCCTCATCAGAGAACTCCTCTTTGCTGACGATGCTGCTTTAACATCTCACACTGAAGAATGCCTGCAGAGTCTCATCGACAGGTTTGCGTCTGCCTGCAATGAATTTGGCCTAACCATCAGCCTCAAGAAAACGAACATCATGGGGCAGGATGTCAGAAATGCTCCATCCATCAATATTGGCGACCACGCTCTGGAAGTGGTTCAAGAGTTCACCTACCTAGGCTCAACTATCACCAGTAACCTGTCTCTAGATGCAGAAATCAACAAGCGCATGGGTAAGGCTTCCACTGCTATGTCCAGACTGGCCAAGAGAGTGTGGGAAAATGGCGCACTGACACGGAACACAAAAGTCCGAGTGTATCAGGCCTGTGTCCTCAGTACCTTGCTCTACGGCAGCGAGGCCTGGACAACGTATGCCAGCCAAGAGCGACGTCTCAATTCATTCCATCTTCGCTGCCTTCGGAGAATACTTGGCATCAGGTGGCAGGACTATATCTCCAACACAGAAGTCCTTGAAGCGGCCAACACCCCCAGCTTATACACACTACTGAGTCAGCGGCGCTTGAGATGGCTTGGCCATGTGAGCCGCATGGAAGATGGCAGGATCCCCAAAGACACATTGTACAGCGAGCTCGCCACTGGTATCAGACCCACCGGCCGTCCATGTCTCCGTTATAAAGACGTCTGCAAACGCGACATGAAATCGTGTGACATTGATCACAAGTCGTGGGAGTCAGTTGCCAGCATTCGCCAGAGCTGGCGGGCAGCCATAAAGACAGGGCTAAATTGTGGCGAGTCGAAGAGACTTAGTAGTTGGCAGGAAAAAAGACAGAGGCGCAAGGGGAGAGCCAACTGTGCAACAGCCCCAACAAACAAATTTCTCTGCAGCACCTGTGGAAGAGCCTGTCACTCCAGAATTGGCCTTTATAGCCACTCCAGGCGCTGCTTCACAAACCACTGACCACCTCCAGGCGCGTATCCATTGTCTCTCGAGATAAGGAGGCCCAAAAGAAAGAAAAGATTAGGACAGGCTTAGATAAGTTAGACAAGGAAAAACTATTCCCATTAACTAATGGCACAAGAACTAGGGGACGCAGTTTGAAGGTTTTGGGCAAGAGATGCAGGGGGAATATGAGGAAGAACTTTTTTGCACAGCAGATGGTAATGACCTGGAACTCGCTGCCCACAAGGTGGTGAAAGCAGGGACAACCAATAACTTCAAGAGGAAATTGGATGGCTACTTGAAGGAAATAAACGTTCAGAGTTACGGGCAGGGGAGTGGGAGGGACTGGGTTGCTCTGTGAAGAGCCAGCATGGACTCAATGGGCTGAACGGTCTCCTTCTGTGCCATAAATGACTCTATGACTCTAGTTGTTACAATTTGCAATTGACTGTTGGCTTTTGCACCAACAGAAAGTAATACTCAAGCTGCCAAACCATTAATACAAAATACGGCCTTTTTTATTTTGCCTGTACATATGTTCCAGAATCAGACTGACACAAAATTCGAAATTAGACCTTGCAGCAATCAGTAAATACAATATTACAAGAAATAAGTTTATTTGTTTATCGTTTCAGAAATGTAAGAAAAAACTAAAGCCAGCTAAAATTGCAGATGTCAATGCTAGGGACACTTTGAATGGCAAATTAGACGAACCTGTGTGCAAATTAGCTGCCGTATTTCTGACACTACAATAGTCACCACAATTCAACAGTACTTCATTGGCTGTAAAGGGCTTTGGGACATCCTGGGGTCATGAAAGACACTTTATAAATTCAAGTCTTTCTTCTAACTAACTCTTAGTTTGCTAGGAACTGACAGATCTATTTAGTTTGTAATACAGCTGACTGCGAATCAACCGTAGGCCGGAATTTTATGCCTCCCAAAAGAGCGGGCTGGTGGTGGTCTGGGGGTGGGGTGTGGCGGGCGCAGAACGTAAAATGGAGTGTGAGGCTGGGGGTGCTCTTCCTGACCCGCTCCCGCAAACTTACATGGGGTGGCGGCAGTGAGAAATGGCCGGCCTACCCCAGGCCAATCAAGGCCCTTAAGTGGCCAATTAACTGGCGCTTAAGGGCCTCCACCCACCACCATGGGTAATTTACCTTCGTTGGCAGGCGACTGAGACCTCAGAAAGCTCGCCTGATGAATCTTCTTGCAGGCTGGACGGGGGGTGGGGGGGCTCTCCTGATCAGGCACCCTGTGCCCCACGGAGGGGCGCACCCAAAGGCCCAACCACCCCCAGTGCACAACATGCCCCCACCCCCTCACTGCCCTCATCCCCCTCACTGCCGGCCTTTGCCTCGCTGTGGCCTAACCGATTGTCCCCAGCGAGGCCCTAAAAACGTACCTACTTTCCAGGGCCATCTCTCCCCTTGCTGTTGTAGCTGGGTTTTTGTCCCAGCAGTGGCCACCACTCCCAGTGGCGCTGCAGGGACTAAGAGCTACCGGCCCACAGATTGGCCAGCAGCTCCATTAGGCGGGACTTCCTGCCTCAAGGAGGTGGAAGTCCTGCCCAAGACCAATTAAAGGCCTGTGGAACATAAAATCCGGTCTGGATCTCCAGGCCCGGCAGAGGCGGGTTTGCCACCAACTTTTCAGATGCTGGATGGGGACCCCTGCCCAACAACAAATTCTGGCCATAGTTTTGCACATCGAATGCTGGAACGCTTTAACCAAAACACCAGATCTCAGCAGAAAGTAGAACGGAGTGTTTCATTGTGAGTCAGAGTAGGGTCATTGTCCTCAGACTGCTCTCCTCTTCTTCCCTCCCTGTCCCCTAGCGATACAAAATCAATAAACAGCTTTGTTTTGTTTATATTGATCAAGAAAAGGTTGCAACGTTAATATTTTGGAAAGAGCTCCCTATCTCTGTAACCCACTTCAGCCCTAGAACCTTCCAAGAACTTTGTATTTCTTGATGCCTTGTACATCCCTGACTTCCTTCTCTCCACTATTGGTGGCCGTGCTTTCAGCTGCCTAGGCCCCAAGCTCTAGAATTCCCTCCCTAAAGCTCTCTGCATTTCTACCTCTCTCTCCTCCTTTAAAACACTCTTTAAAACCTACCTCTTTGACCAAGCTTTTGATCACCCATCCTAATGTCTCCTTATGTGCCTCGCTGTGAAGCTCCTTGAGAGGGTGTATTGCATCAAAGGCACTATACAAATGCAAGTTGCTTTTGCATTTTCCAAAAACACACTTGTACAAACTGGACACTTTCACTGATGTAACATCTTTATTTTTCTGACCTTGTGATAGGATTACCCTCTCCACTCCCAAAGAACCACAAACTACTCCTGCCCTGTAGTTGCCATTCTGCTAAATAATCACAGTTGCTACTGATATCTAATGGACTTTTTTTGGAAGAACTGGGTGCTAAAGGCCAGAGTGCAGCCTGCTGCCTGATTTCTTCACTAAGCCCACGTCCGCCTCATAAAACAGCTGCCAGTGTTGAAAAGGTAAATATTTATTTTGAGACTCTTGTCCACTGAATTGCTGCCCTTTGAGGTGCTTCGGCTGTTGATGTGATTAATACAAAGGAATTGTCACTACGTCAAACTGAGGGATCACTACTGGGGGGGAAAGGCATTCTGAGCAAGATCAGCTAATGTGCAGTCCGGAAACCAAACACTGCCTGTTTATTTTTATTTTCAAACTCTGGTAGAGTAGTGACTTACTGACTACAGTTTAATTCCTAAGTATTGGGTAGATCGGAACTCTGACTCAGGGAGGGGGTTATAACTGGGAATGAGTTTTGGTGTAGGCAGAATGAGTGCCAACATTGCCTCTCCTCCCATGGCATCAATTTGAGGCTGGGGCAGCTTTTACATCCAGCTGCCTGCCTGATCCAGTCAGAAAGAGGATGTCGGTTGGCTGCTAGCTGGTGAAGAATGGTTGGCGGTATGGGGATGTTGGGGGGTGTGCGTAGGGGGTGTAGTTGAGAAAAGGGGAGGCTTTCTTTGTGAGAACTGGAAAAGCACTCCTACTCCTTCTGACCCCTCAGAGATGTTTAAAACTTATCTTTTAGGGCCTCTGCTTCTTCCTGGACAGCTTTCACTGAATGCCATCAGGGTTCTAATGACTTCAAAGGACCCTGATTTGCATGTATTCATAAGGCTGCCGAGCCAGGTGAGCACCTCATTTGCCTGTGAAAAGGGCTCCATTCGAGTGGCAGTTGGAAGGAATGGAGCAGTATATTTTTGGAGGCGATTTTAAATGGGGTCACTAGAGGTCACTCAAACAAATAGGAAATTAATTTTTTAGTTATTATTTTTGTGAAGCCAGGAAGATGAGCAGGCCTGTATGAGCTCCGCTCATCCTTCCCAGGATTACCACTGCCCCAGACCTGAGCCCAACCTGCCAGCTGGCCAATGTCATGCCCTCCCCAATTGGTGAGCCTCAGCCTGCAGCACTTACATGAAGCCCAAGCTGTAAAGGGATCGGGCCTCCTGACACTGGCTTTGATCTACTGACTGGCCGCCTGTTTTGAGAGGAAGTGTAAGATTGCCCCTTGAGGTACAGACTTCCCACCATATGCACCCACCATGGATAGAAATCCGATAACCTTGTGAACTGCTGTTCAGGAAGTCAAGAATTCTCTTAATAATTGATATATTTATTCTGCATATTTAGAGTCCCATTATTTTCCTTTGTGTGGTATTCTTGAAAATCAGGAATGCTCCTCTTGGTCTGAATCCAATATCCACCTCATAGCAAACAGAGAGTTCCACAGATACCCCTGGCCATGCTCTGAGAGCTCACTAAGTTGGCTATTCTTCTTGTGTCTATACAGATAGCAAGTGTTAGCAGCCTTCTCAATCACCAGGGTATCATAGATTAATCCTGTCTTGGCATGTTATTCAAATGGCCTGAATTTTAATCGCGCGCCGCACTCTGCAGCTCATTTAAATGGAGGGGCAGACAGGCTGCCCCCGGTGATGGAGAGGGGGCGGCCGCCACGTCCCCGGCAACGCCGTCTGGAACCACCGTGTAGGCGCCAGAGCCATTTTTAAAGGACTTTAAGCCCTTACAATTAAATTCAATATTTACAGGTACCTAAGTGCAATTTTTTATTGAGAAGTAATGAAGATGTGGAGGCCCTTCCCCAACCCCCACCATGCCCAAAATGACCAACAATTGGCTTTTTCAAATACCTGAACTTTCCCCCACAACCTTCAATCTTTTTCCCTTCAACCCCTTCCCACCATCCCCACACCCAATCAAAATTGTTTTCCCTGCTCCTCCACCTCTCGCGCCCTGAAAATATTATTCCTCCCCCCTCCCCACTAGGTTCTCGCCTCGGAATACCACGCGTAAGTCCGAAGGTACGCAGAGGATGAACGGCGGCTGTAAGATCGGTGTGGGATGGCTGCCACCTGCGGGTAAGTTTACTTGCATCTCATTTAGTACAATTTGCATATGTATATGAAGTGCCGCCACTAGGCAGCGGGGTGGGGCGGGGGGGACGCGGCAGGCCGCACCAAGGTCCCCCCACCACTGGTAATATGTGGCGGGCCTCTCTCCGCAGAATTTTACCGGCCACCGCACCACAAACCCCGATGTCAAGGGGCCGGTATAATTCAGCCCAAATGTGCACTTACCCAGCAGGGGTCATTTCAATTCATCAGGAAAGAAAGACTGCATATAGCACCTTTCATGACTCCAGAATGTCCCAAAGCATTTTACAACCAATTGAAGTATAGTCACTGTTGTAATAGAGGAAACACACTGGCTTATTTGTGAATAGCAAGATCCCACAAACCACAATGTGATAATGACCATAATTTAGTGATGTTGAGTTAGACAGAACTGGGAATATCCCGATTTGTACTTTCCCTACCTCGCCAATGCTGGGGCCAAATGGGACTCGGCTGAGATTGCCTAAGACAACAACAATAACTTGCATTTATATCACGGGTTTGACGTCGCAAAACATCCCAAGGTGCTTCACAGGAACATTTATCAAACAAAATTTGACACTGAGCCACATAAGGAGATATTAGGACAGGTGATCGAAAACTTGGTCAAATAAATAAGTTTTAAGGAGTATCTTAAAGGAGGTGAGTAAAGGAGAGAGGTGGTGAAGTTTAGTGAGGGAATTCCTAGCTTAGGGCCTAAGCATCCAAAGGCACAGCCACCAATGACCTTCCCTCCATCAAGGTCAGAAGTGGGGATGTTCGCTGATGATTGCACAATGTTCAGCACCATTTACAACATCCTCAGATACTGAAGCAGCTCATGTCCATTTGCAGCAAGACCTGGACACATCCAGGCTTGGGCTGATAAGTGGCAAGTAACATTCATGCCATACAAGTGCCAGCACAAACAAGAGAGAATCTAACCATCTCCCCTTGGCATTCAATTGTATTACCATTGCTGAATCCCCCACTATCAACATCCTGGGGGGTTACCATTGACCAGAAACTGAACTGGAGTAGCCATATAAATACCGTGGCTACAAGAGCAGGTCAGAGGCTGGGAAGTCTGCGGCGTGTATCTCACCTCCTGACTCCACAAAGCTTGTTCACCAGCTACAAGGCACAATATTCTCCACTTTCTTGGATAAGTGCAGCTCCAACAACACTCAAGAAGCTCAACATTATGCAGAACAAAGAAGCCCACTTGATTGGAACCATCCACTATTTTAAACATTTAGACCATGTATAAGATGCAATGCAGCAGCTCACCAAGGCTCCTTCGACAGCACCTTCCAAACCCACAACCCCTACTACTTAGAAGAACAAAGGCAGCAGATGCATGGGAACACCGCCACTTGCAAATTCCCCTCCAATTCACACACCATCCTGACTTGGAACTATATCGCCGTTCCTTCACTGTCGCTGGGTCAAAATCCTGAACTCCCTTCCTAACAGCACTATGGGTGTACCTACATCACATGGACTGCAGCAGTTCAAGAAGGTGACTCACCGTCATCTTCTCAAGGGCAATTAGGAATGGTCAACTAATGCTGGCCTTGCTTGCAATGCTCACATCCCATGAAAGAATAAAAAATATGATCAAAATTCAGGATGAACAAAAGGCCAGAACTGGGGGTGTGCAAATATTTCAAAGGTTGTAAGGCTAGAGGAGGTTATAGATATAGGAAGGACCAAGGTATTTGAAAATTAAAATTAAGCACAAAATGGCAGCTGAAACTGGGATCGTTTTGGTTTGTGTAACTCAAAATATACCGATCAGTACATTTACGCATGATAACCAATTGGGGAGCTGAAATACAACATTTAGCAATTTAGTTTCTTAAATATTAAACAATATTGTTCTTATAACATTTTGCATATCTGGAGCCACATCATTCCTTCTCATATTTCTGCTCTCCACTTAGCATCTGTCTCAAAAGTAAATTTGTTCAAACCCTGCTCAGTAGGAGCATACTACCCTGTGAGCAGGTTTAATGGTTGCTCACGATATAGCTCTTGGGTTTAAAGGGAAGTAAGGGTATGGGGTGAAAACGGGAACAGGTTACTGAGTTGGATGATCATCCATGATCATAATGAATGGCAGAGCAGGTTCGAAGGGCCGAATGGCCTACTTTCTATGTTTCTATGACAGGAATTAAATAGCACTGAGGAGCAATGCAAAAGCTTTTGGAAATCAAAAATTCAAATGCCAGAAAGGTTTCGACCTTGTATGTCACCAAAATGTTAACTTCTTTCTCTTTTGTTTTGCAAATTTGCTTCCCAATGTCAGCTCCTCTCTTGAAGGAGTTTTCTACTTGCAGGGGGATGGATTCATGGGTTCTGGGCTCCTTCTGGCACCTAGCACTGTCTGAGCCTGGATACACTGGGGGCAGTGGGTGGAGGGCAATGTGTGTTCTGTGGGTGTGGGGAGAAGGGGCATCACTGTTGAGCTCAATCATCATCCACCGCACACTGCCATAGATAAGAAGCAGGGGCATGAACTCCATCTGATTTTCCCTCCCTAACCCAAAGTAACCACTTGTAGCTGCAGTCAGCTAAGTCAACTCAGAGCAGGGATTGAGTCTGAGACCTTGCTGATCAGCGCGCTCCAGCTACTCACGGAATACGTTTACTGTGCAATTAAAACATACATTTCTGATCTCTTGAATTAACAATAAAATCATAGAATAGTACAGCACAGAGGGAGGCCATTCAGCCCATTGAGTCTACACTGGCTCTTTTGAAGTACAATCCAGTTAATCTCACTCCCCTGACCTTTCCCCATATCCCTGCACTTTTTTCTCCCTCAAGTATTTATCCAATTCCCCTTTGAAGGCTACTATTGAATCTGTATCCGCCATCCTATCAGATCGTGCCTCCCAAATCCTAACCACTCGTTGCGTAAAAAAACTTTCCTCATGTTGTCTCTGGTTTCTAACATAATCAACAAAAAGGAATTCCTGTCCAAAGGGTCATTTCTTATTTTTGAGACTCTGGCATAGTAATCCATTTTCCGGTGTCGACAGGCTAATAAGTCATCAACATGGCGGCAGGAAGAGCATGGTTACTACAAGTCAGAAGTGGCACAGTGGCGCAGTGGCTAGCACCACAGCCTCACAGCTCCAGGGACCCGGGTTCGATTCTGGGTACTGCCTGTGTGGAGTTTGCAAGTTCTCCCTGTGACAGTGTGGGTTTTCGCCGGGTGCTCCGGTTTCCTCCCACAGCCAAAGACTTGCAGGTTGATAGGTAAATTGGCTGTTGTAAATTGCCCTTAGTGAGGGAGGTGGTAGGGAATATGGGATTACTGCAGGGTTAGTATAAATGGGTGTTGTTGGTTGGCACAGACTCGGTGGCCTGAAGGGCCTGTTTCAGTGCTGTATCTCTAAAAAAAAGTGTGCTGCCTGCCATAATATTAGAGGCCCCAAAATTGATGTGCAGTATCCATGGATTGTTACTGGGACCACAGCAAGTTGCCACCATCAAGTTAAGATCTTAAAGTATACTTACCTGAAAATGCAGCCAGCGAAGTTTCAACACCCTCTCCCCCATCCCTCAATCGCAGCTACACCCTCCCACCCTAATTGCTAATGCTCCCTCCCCACCTGACTGCCCTTCCTTCGCAAACCAATCACCACCTTTTCCTCACTTACCTGAAGGCCACTCCTGATATTGCAGTGACCTGATATTAAATCACATTTCACCGCTACTCTCTGCAGTTGGCAGGCTTGAGGCCCAATGTCGGGGGTTCAGGTGAAGAGGTTGTTCCCTCAGCCACCTGCGCACCCATATTTCTAGGCATCTTTTCACTACTACTCGCATCTTTGTTTCCTTTTGCTACACAACATTTTTAGTCAAGAGATGGCCTTTTCCTAGGCCTCAGTCAATGCTTCGTTATAACAGGCTGATGGTAGTTGCGGGAAAGGATTGTCTGTCTCCCACTGCTTGCTCCTCTGCCCATTACAGCATGACTGAACAGGAAGCTCAGGGAACTGTGGGAATCTGTATTCCACCACTCAATGAGATGTTAAATTGACAATACAACAGGTCTCAATTTTTGAGAGTTCTAATTTGCTCCACCTACCCTTCCTCTCTCAAATGGAGCAACGAGTATCCAGGTCAAGTACCATGGTCAACAGCAACCCAGGCAAAGAGATGATTCCTTATCTACGAGCTCAGAGTTACAACGCTTATTGATCCTGTCCACACCCATGTCTATAACTGTGAACCGTCGGAGATGGGTGCTACCACTGTCGGAGGAGGAACACAGGGGCAGCTCCATCTTGAGACACCCTCTGAAGATGTTTGGATTTGTTTTTTAAAAAAAATCTGACCACAGCCATGAAGTCACCCCTGTGGAGGGAAAACCCCTCCTCAGGATGGCTGGTGACAGCAACAGCTGTGGCCCACTTCTGCTGGCGGCTGTGGTGGGGGGGGGTGGTGATTGTAGGAGGCCTCACAGAACCCCTGAAGGCCAGCCTGTAGCAAACCGCCTCCAGGCACCTGCCGGGCTTGGCTCTCAATGGGGGGCCTATCCACTGCAGAGAGGATCCCAGCGGTGTGCCCAATGACAGTTAATTATACTAATTGGCTACTTGCCACTGCTGGTGATGAGCCTCTTTCGGGAAGATTATCCGCAGGTGGGAATGGTTCGGGCTGCTGACCCAACGCCAACTTCTGTGAAATTCCTCCCAGTCGTACCTGAAGCCCGCACCTGCTGGACTGGGAAGATTCTGCCCGCCACTGCCACCCTGACTGAGATCAGCCAAGTCCACACTGACCCAAGATGGACTCTGGCTCACGTTACGGCAGTGCTTCGATTTTGTGTTAAATTTTTGAGGACTTATATTTAAATAGTGGAAATGGATTCATTTTTTTGAAGGCTGAAGATTTCGCAGTTACTGGACTCTTTTTATAAGTTCACTGAGGGGACACTTGGGATGTTGCAGTTGAAAACAACCTTTCACTGAAAATCATGTGATTTGAGATAAATAAACAGAAACCTTGGACTAAGGGGAGATGTTTACAGAGAAGTGACAAGGCAAGATTTATGAGGGTCAGGGG
This sequence comes from Heterodontus francisci, assembly GCF_036365525.1. Classification (NCBI taxonomy): domain Eukaryota; kingdom Metazoa; phylum Chordata; class Chondrichthyes; order Heterodontiformes; family Heterodontidae; genus Heterodontus; species Heterodontus francisci. Next base: position 21,007,940 of record NC_090394.1, read on the forward strand.
GTTTTAACCTGTTGTTTGTAGTTTTGCTTTAGACAGAGTTGAAGGGTGTGGACTGTGTTAAAAAAAACTGTTGGAGAAAACTTGCCAAGGGAGCAAACCCCAACTCAGCTTGTTCCATCTCTTTGAAAAGCCCGCCAGCCTTTCCATCTCCTAAGAAGCCCTGAGAAGCAAGTGTAAGAAACAGACTGAAACTGTTGCTGCATTTCTCCTCAAAGGCCTGCCAAACTGATCCTCAACATCACCTGAAAAGAACTGTTCCAGGAAAATCCCAGTGACAGCTGTCTACACGTAATTGGGACACCAGGCAAAAAAGGGACAACTGACATCTTTCCATATCTTCTCTTTTTGTCTTCAAGAACTAGCAAGTATTTGGCCAAAGTATTCTTTTTTTTTGCAACAAACCTCTGTAGAGAGAGAATTTCTGTATTTTTTTCCAGTCAGTGTGAGTGTTTGAAAAGGGAACTATCATATTTCAATCTGTGTGTTAATGCTTATGCTTCATTATTAGATAAGTCTTGTTCTGATAATAAACAGATAATTTTATTCTTTATTAAAGAAACCTAGTTGGTGTATTATTTTCTGGGATAAAGAGTAGAGTATATGATTGACTGCATCGGTATCTGGGTAAGCATTTAAACATATGTTGTGACCTGTAGAGAAGTGGAACTAGAAAAGACAATGCACTCCTCCTGCCTCGGTCGTAACACTCAGTATTAAGCCATGTTGGAGTTAGCCCCGAAAGAGTGGAAACTAGCTTTTAGCCCCCTTGAATCTTGGAGGGAAATTCCTCTCCATTGCCCATCTCAGACTAGCTGCTCCTTTATCTCTTTGTTTGGGAAACCATTTCTGAACATTATTTGTCAATTCAAAAATATGCTGACAACTGCACTTTAATTCTAAAAACAAAATATATGGCTGGTGTAGGCTTGGCTCAGTAGGCAATGAAACCATCCCTGTGCTGCTAGGAAATCTAAAGAAAGGCCTGATGATTGAAGTGTCCACCCTCGATGTGATTGCCTAGCATTTTCTGTGCCCGCTTTATGCCATTCCTGGTTTATTTAGTAGGGCTCAGCTTTGAATGTAAAAGATATCTGTAACAGTGAAGCAAGTACCTCACTTCATGCATTAAAAGAAATGCGCACCAGATCATTTTTAACACTAACAATACGACCAGTTCAATGCACAGTCCGCGCAAATGCAGATGCAGTTCCTTTGAACTGGATTTATTACTTTTCCATCTAAAGAATGTCTGCACGACTGAAAAATACTTTGTAAGGTCAGGATTGCTAATTGAAATGGAATTAATTGTGCTGTGCATATAATCTGTGGATTTGGCACACTGCTGAGCAAAAGCAGCCACCCAACTAACAGTATTGGCCTTGTGCTGGCTATTCAAAGACCCAGTAAATGAGCAGAGGTCTACAGCATGCCTCTAATAAGCAAACATCTGTTTCCTGTTCTGCTGTATTTACGGCATTACGCACTGTTGGTAAATGACAGATAACCACAGACTATGATACTGTCAGTATCAATGGCTCCTCTTATGAGAGTGCACTTGGATCAACAGGGCCTAAATTAACCTCTTTCCATTTAGTAATTTGGCAAAATGGTTGTCACTGTATATTGCTTATTGTTAGAGTTTACAATGAGCTCACGATAGTCATGTGCCACTGCCAACATCACTACTCGCCAGAATATCTGACCATTGTAACCAACCTAATTTCCTTGTATAATGAACTGAAATAGTATATACCTGATCTTCATGGCATTAATCGCTGAAGCCACAGTGGCAGAGAAATGTTTTACATACAAGTAAACGTACTGGTGAATCTTGAGTGCCATTATTCACAGAGAGTTGGAGGAGGTTGTGTTTTGTGATGATAGGAGCATGGCATATGTCGTAGGAGTGAGAATGCAACTGCTAATGATTTGGTTCTAGGGTGAAAGGGAGAGGTGTCTGAATTTGCGAATACTAAAGTGGAAGGCATTGACATGATGGTGGAATGGGCAAAAAAAAATGGCAGATTGAATTTAATGTCAACAAATGTGAGGTAATACATTTCGGTAAAGTATGGTGTTCCTGATTTTTCTGCTATGTTTAATAGCCTCCTGCAATGTTTAATGTGTGGCATGCTATATGTTAGAATTTGTTACACTGATTATAGAAATATAGAAATTGTTCCTTGTGGTCTAATGAGGGATTTTTGAATTCTCTCAATATGTGCGGATGTGCATATGCCAGGGGGTGAGGAGGGCATTTGATTCCTGTAGTGGGTGTAGTGGTTAAACTTTCAATGTTGGTACTGCCAACTCAATCAGGGTGTCGGGTCTATATGTGATCTATGGTTGTAGGAGTGAGAAAATAGTAACCTTACCGACCTATAATGTTTACTCTTATTTTCTGCCCCTATCTCCTGGGATATAAACTGATTGTTTATTGATAATGTGCCTACAGTCCCATACTGTCATCAAGCAGTCAGCACCCTGAAGCAAGGAAAAGAGAAAATAAACTTGGCAGAATGCAACATGTATCCATTTACCTGCAGGAATAGGGGAAGGGGGGACATTGTCATCAAGTCTTCCCACTGTAGAGGTCAACGTGCCTCATCTTATCCAGTGATACAGTGAAGACAGGGAGCAATTTATCCATGTTACAGGCTTGCCTGCACTCATTTATTGGACCTGTGCTTTTGACTTTATCAGTCCTTGATGATTGGACATCCAGAGCTGAAGATGGAATCTCAAAATAAGATAAATTGTCATTTCTATAGAATATAGGGGATGAGTTTCCATGGGGGTTCTTCTGGTTGTTCACTGTAACTCTGGCAAAAGGTCCATGGAACGCAAAAAAAATCAGTGTAAATGGAACCCATGCAGTTTTTACAGGGGTCATGTGGCTATTGTACTGTTATGGTAAAGGACAAATTTATTAAAGTTCTTTGAGGATGGAACAAGCAGAGTGGATAAAGGGGAACCAGTAGATGTAGTGTATTTGGATTTCCAAAAGCCATTCAATAAGGTGCCACATAAAAGGTTACTATGCAAGATAAGAGCTCATGGTGTTGGAGATGTTACAGACAGATAGAAAAGGGTGTGGGTGGTTCCCACTGCTCACCTTCCAACTGACTGCAATCATGTTTTGTTAAAAATGGTGAGTTAGTCCCTGTGTCTTTTTTAGGGTCAAATAAGCAGAAAAATGACAGGTATTCTCATAGGTTAAAAAAAAATAACTACTTATTTTTACATTATTCCCAAAATGGCCGCAACCTCATCCACACACACATTCAGTCACAAACACAGATACAAGAATGGCTAGATAGATAGAAAAGGGTAGGATGTAGTTCAAAGTGAGACATGTGGTTGTGGTTTATGGTAAGCCTGTTGAATCTTCTCAGGAGGACAGTCTATTTTAAAGGTACAGGCCTGGGTGTTTGTAGTCTTGAACTTGTTGAGGTATTGTAGATTTCTGGTAGTTAAGACTTCAAACTGGAGGTGGTGGTCACTTTCAGTTCTCTGCTGTGGCAAGTTGAAGTGTAGAATCAGCAGCAGGGCTTTTTCCTTGTTTGGTTGGATCTCTTGCACAGCCTCAGTCTAGGCTGCTTTCTGAGAGGCCTTGCTCTCCAGAGGGTTACCTTTTTTAAGGTAAAAATCCATCACATTAGAGTTTCTGTTTGGAGACACATGGCTCTCTCCCCTGGTGTGACCACACAATGGACCAGGGTGTGGAGACCGTGGCTATCGATTGATGTCTGAATGGGAATCATTTGATTAACATGATGCTATTTCACACTTATTCATTTTGGTTTGGGCTGTGAGTTCATCTGTCTCCAGAATCCTTTTTTAGTTCATTTATGTTGATAAGAGTCATTAATATGCGATAGTGTTCTTTTCAATTTCAAAGGGTTCTCCCCAGAGCTATTTCAGACCAGATTAACGAGTTTCATCCTTGTAGAAAGGTTTGTTGATTTTTAGTACAGGAAGGGGCACATGACTGCTACTCCATTTTGACTGCGATACAGGTGGTCATCTGTAGTTCCTGTGGTTTTGTTTAACAGTTGACTTTTTTTATTTATAATTCTTCCATTTCATTGTTTATTTCAACATGGCTCCTTCTGTGCATGACAGAAATAATATATTAGCATGGATAGAGGATTGGCTAACCAACCGGAAACAGAGTTGGGATAAATGGAGCATTTTCAGGTTGTCAAACTGTAGCTAGTGGAGTGCCGCAGGGATCAGTGCTGGGGCCTCAACTATTTACCATCTATATTAATAACTTGGATGAAAGGACTGAGTGTATTGTAGCCAAACTGGCTGATGATACAAAGGTAGGTAGGAAAGCAAGTTGAGAGAAGGACACTAAGTGCTGGATTTTGTGCCCGCGGCAGGGGTCCCGGTGCCAGGCCAAAATAACGGGAGGCGGGGGGGGGGTGGAGGGGAATTCTGCTGCAGCCAGCTGGAGCCCCCGTGGAGCGATTCTAGCGGACCGGGCCAATTAACAGCCCAGTGCTGGGATCCCTATCTCTTTGAAGATGCCAGACACAGGGTCAGCAGCTCAGCAGCACCATTGGGAGTTGTGGCCACTGCCAGTACTGCAAGAGGTCTTGGACCCAGGCTCAGCGCTGGAGCCTGGATCTAAGGTAAGTGAGGCGGGGTCGCCGGAAGGCCCTGGCAAGGGGTGGGCCGAGGGTGGGCATTTAGTGCAGGGGGAGGGGTGTTTAGGGAGTTGCAGGTTTTCCAGCATGGTGGCTCTCTGTGGGCCACAGATTGCCCGTGGTGGAGTGCCCCCTCTCAAGCCCGCAGGGAGGTCACCTCGTTTTACTAGGCGACCTCCCCACATGGCAGAGGCCGCCCCCACCACTGATTAAATCCCAGCAGCGGCAGGAAGAGGCTCTTAAGTGGTCGTTTGTAGGCCACATAAGGGGCTCAATTGGCCTCTGGGTGGGAAGGCTGTCTTTGGCCTAACCCACACTGAACAAAATAGCATTGCGACGGGGCGGTGATGAGCCTTCCACCCTCCCGCCCCACCTACCATCGCAATTCCATGGGCACCCCCCCCCCACCCAGCCTTCGAACCCATCTCAGGGGGGGCCCATAAAATTCAGTCCTTAGAGTCTGCTAAAGGATATAGATAGGTTAAGTGAGTGGGCAAAAATCAGATGGAGTACAATTTGAAAAAATGTGAGGTTATGCACTTTGGCAGGAAGAATAGGAAAGCAGAATATCATTTAAATGGAGAGAGAATGCAGAAGGCTGCAGTACAGAGGGATCTGGGTATCCTTGTACATAAATCACAAAAAGTTAGCATGCAGGTAATTAGGAAGGCAGGTAATTAGGTATATTGGCCTTTATTGCAAGGGGGATGGAGTATAAAATTAGGGAAGTCTTGCTATAACTGTAAAGGGCATTGGTGAGACTGGACCTAGGAAACTGCATACAGTTCTGGCCACCTTATTTAAGAAGGGATATATTTGCATTGGAAGCAGCTCAGAGAAGGTTCACTAGGTTGATTTCTGGAATAAAGGGTTTGTCTTATGAGGAAAGATTAAGCAGGTTGGCCTATACTCATTGGAGTTTCGAAGAATGAGAGGTGATCTTATTGAAGCATGTAAGTTTCTGAGGGGGTTTAACAGGGTAGATGCTGAGAGGACGTTCCTCCTGTGGAGGAATCTAGAACTAGAGGGTACAGTTTCAAAATAAGGGGTCTCCCATTTAAGACAGAGATGAGGAGGACTTTATTCTTTCAGAGGGTCATTAATTTTTGGAATTCTCTTCCCCAGAGCATTGTGGAGGCTGGATCATTGAATATATTCACGGCTGAGTTAGTCAGATTTTTGATTTAGAAGGGAGTCAAGGGTTATGGGGGCCAACAGGAAAGTGAAGGCCACAATCAAATCAGCCATGAACTTATTGATTGGTGGAGCAGCCTACTCCTGCTCCTATTTCTAATGTTCTTGTGATCTTATGAAGAGTGGGATAATCCCCACAAAAGCTCATCCCCTAGGTCTGTAAGGGTCAATAACACCTGATGAACTCTAGAACACATCCTCCCGATTCTTTAACTTTCAAAAAGCTGAACAGTTCGGACTCAACATGATGAGTGTTGATGCTTCCTCAGGAAAGATATATTGGCCTTGGTTGAGGTACAGTGTAAATTCACCAGAATCATACCAGGGCCTAAAGGGTTAAATTATGAGGACAGGCTGTAGAAACGTGACTTCTATTTATTTGAGTTATAAAAGGTTGGAGGGTCATTCACTCGAGATGTTTATAATGATAAAGGATTTTGACAGGGTAAATACTGTAAATCTATTTCCTCTGATAGAGAGATGAATCCAGAACAAGGCGGCATAATCTTAACATTAGAGCTGGAATGAAATCAGGGATCATCTTTTCATGCAATGCTGATGGAAATCTGGAACTCACTCCCCCAAAAGGCCCAATTAAAATTTTCAAGACTGAAATTAATGGGTAAGGCATGTCAAGAGATATGGAACCAAGGCAAGTAACTGGAGTTGAGGTAAAGATCTAATTGAATGGCAGAACACGCTCAAAGGGCTGAAAGGTCTACTCCTGTTTCTGAAAGTGACTAGTTATTGTTAGTGAGTCACTGGCATAATTGCAACAAATGGTGATTTATGGTATTGGCCCACTCCAAGTTTCCTGTTTTATCATAACAGTTAATCCATGTTTTTAAAAGTGCTTGATACATCTCTTCTTGTGTTAACTCCTGTCCCACTAATGAAATGTCAATGCCTTTAGTTCGAAATGTGGAAAATATACTAATATTAATGGATTTCTACACATCTCTGACAATCTGAACACTGGTGTTTTTGAAATTTTCCCACAGGAAAAATTACGCAAATTGAGAAAAGTTGGAAAATATCTCGAATTAATGAATTTGTTGTGGGATCCTGGAACAAATTGAGTTATCTCAATTCCAACCTAAAAACATCATCTGCAATTGACAACAAGCTCTCCTCCAATATCTCTGTCATCTTTTTATTCATAGAAAGCAAGTGGGAAGGAGCCACGCTTAAACGTGTTTTAAAACAAGTTGATCGCAATCTATTTCAATGAGAATCAATTTACTCATCTTTGGTTCTTACCACAGGTTGTCTCTTATTCATTTTGAGGATAGGAGGGCAAATCTATTGGCAAGTCTATTGGCAAATGGTCAAATGGGGAAGAGGTTACAGACACAAAGAAAGAGATGATAGGCATAGTTAGGCAGCTAAACCTTGGAGGAAACCTTGGCCCAGCAAAGGGAAAGTTGTTCTTTTCAAGTCTGAAGTTTGCCAATTGCAAAGTCTCAACAAGAAAAATTAAGGAAATCCACTAATACGGATAGACAGGTCCTTTATTATTTTTCCGAAGAAGGGTCACTGACCCGAAACGTTAACTCTGCTTCTCTTTCCACAGATGCTGCCAGACCTGCTGAGTGAATCCAGCATTTCTTGTTTTTGTTTCAGATTTCCAGCATCTGCAGTATTTTGCTTTTATTTCCTTTATAATTTTTATTTTTCTCAAGAAGGGTTCTGTACTTAGTTGAATCAGAGTAAGATTATATATATATATATTCTTCTGTACGCTCGTTAGCTGTAGATAAAATAAAACAGCTTAACAATTCACTCATGCTTCAGTCCACCTTCAGAAAGGTTGGAGAATTGTGTGCCAGGGCACATGTGAAAGACTCAATCTCCAGTGCACATCACAAGGGAGATCATATTGTTAACACTTCTGAGCTACACAGTTGCAAAATTAGATATTGGGCAGTATGGCCACGCTGCTGAACAGAAGATGCTTGGATCTCTTCCTGGAGAGGCAAGCATCATTGTACCCAAGTGCATATCAAAGGCAAATCCAAAACTAGTAACACTTTAAATCCTGGACAGGGAGGTATGTTCTCTCTTCTCCTGATAACAACAGATAAAGCATCCGAACCAGCTACTAATGAGATGATTCTGACCCACTGTTGATGATCAGGGCCTTTACCTTGGCCAAAGTGTAGGAGTTAGGATAAAAATTCTTCTGCTTCTCAAGGATGAAGGGCAGCCCACCTAACAGCATCAACTAGGCACAGGATGCAGGATTGTCATCATTTGTGAACAATTTTGAAAAATTCCTGCTTGGTTGATAGCTCAACAGGTGTAAGCGGTAAGAGCAGAGCCATAAAACAAGGAAGGCCCCAGCTTCTATGTTAGCTTATCTCAGCTAAGGCAGCTGGTGAAGCATTACAGATGGCCTCACCATTAGACAGGGGAAGGTCAGCCAGGAAAGTCCTATAAGGATGTACCCTTATTTGGACATCATGAGGGCAGGTTCAGCTTTGGCTGTGAAAGTCTGCTGTGCTTAGCCTAGAAGATGGCCAACAGTGAAATCCTGCACTAACATGGAATTCAATCTCCTAAACAGAGAAGAGGAGGTAAGGAGAGAAAATTGGTGCAAAAGTAGATGCAGAAAACTCATGTGAGATAAATGAAAAATAAAATTTAGTTTGAAAAAGTTAGAATAATGAGGTGCGCATTCCTTTAAGACTAACAGTGAATTGTAAAAGTTCTCATGAGAAGGAAACGATAAAGCAGTACACAGACGCTGCATTGATCAGATAATTCCGTGGCTAATGATCGGATTAGGTGCATAACCATTTCAGAACATATATGTACACCATTCAGCAATATGTCAGACATATGGATTCATGTTGTTTCTTTGACTGAAGTAAATGAATGTACCGTAGATACTGAAAACCATACCAATAATCAGAAACTGAATATAATTGGTGATCCAACTGAAAATCACCCAGCAGCAAAGGCCTGCTCGGGTCTGCAAATGAGACCCGACCCGAGCCTGACAGGACCCTGTCCCCGCCGAGCCCAACTGGCCAGAGTCCTTCCATTTTTCCCACGCCCGACCCAACCCGACCATTAGTTAACCTACCTTCCATTTTTCACTTTGTTCCTTACCTGCAAAAGCTTAAAATAACTGTAGCAAAACCATCTTTAAAGTCCAAAAACTAAATTAACATTAAATTCACTTACCTGAGGTGATGATAGAGCATGTCCAATCCGGCCCGACCCGACCCGGGCCCAAATGCTGGACCCGGAGGTGCGACCCGACCCTACACATGTCGTCAGGTCCCGTCGGGTAGCAGGTCTTTACCCAACAGCCCAGTGATGTACCTGTTGAGATTCAGCATATTAGTCTAAATGAAGGCTTGGAGATAAGCCTAAGATCAGCCATTTCAAGGAGAGTTACTGGACAGAAAAACATTCGCTCCAATCATTGCCACTCATTATCCCTGAACCATGGTTTGTACCAGCATGGAGGCCTGAACACTAATCTTACTTTATTGCATAACTATATAGCATTCCTTGCAGCTATTATTTTTTTTTTATTCATTCATGGGATGTGGTCATCGTTAGCCAGGCCAGCATTTATTGCCCATCCCTAATTGCCCTTGAGAAGGTGGTGGTGAGCTGCCTTCTTGAACCGCTGCAGTCCATGTGGGGTAGGTACACCCACAGTGCTGTTAGGAAGGGAGTTCCAGGATTTTGACCCAGCGACAGTGAAGGAACCACGATATAGTTCCAAGTCAGGATGGTGTGTGGCTTGGAGGGGAACTTGCAGGTGATGATGTTCCCATGCGTTTGCTGCCCTTGTTTTTCTAGTTGGTAGAGGTCGCGGGTTTGGAAGGTGCTGTGTAAGGAGCCTTGGTGCGTTGCTGCAGTGCATCTTGTAGATGGTACCCACTGCTGCCACTGTCTGTCGGTGGTGGAGGGAGTGAATGTTTGTAGATGGGGTGCCAATTAAGCGGGCCGCTTTGGCCTGGATTGTGTCAAGCTTCTTGAGTGTTGTTGGAGCTGCACCCATCCAGGCAAGTGGAGAGTATTCCATCACACTCCTGACTTGTGCCTTGTTGATGGTGGACAGGCTTTGGGGAGTCAGGAGGTGAGTTACTCGCTGCAGGATTCCTAGTCTCTAACCTGCTCTTGTAGCCACGGTATTTATATGGCTACTCCAGTTCAGTTTCTGGCCAATGGTAGCCCCTAGGATGTTGATATTGGGGGATTCAGCGATGGTAATGCCACTGAATGTCAAGGGGAGATGGTTAGATTCTCTCTTGTTGGAGATGGTTATTCCCTGTCACTTGTGTGGCCCTGAACGTTACTTGCCACTTATCAGCCCAAGCCTGGATATTGTCCAGGTCTTGCTGCATTTCTACACAGACTGCTTCAATATCTGAGGAGTTGCGAATGGTGCTGAACATTGTGCAATCATCAGCGAACATCCCCACTTCTGACCTTATGATTGAAGGAAGGTCATTGATAAAGCAGTCAAAGATGGTTGGATCTAGGACACTACCCTGAGGAACTCCTGCAGTTCTGTCCTGGAGCTCAGATGATTGACGTCCAACAACCACAACCATCTTCCTTTGTGCTAGGTATGATTCCAACCAGCACAGAGTTTTCTCCCTGATTTCCAATGACTTCAGTTTTGCTCGGGCTCCTTGATGCCATACTTGGTCAATGCTGCCTTGATGTCAAGGGCAGTCACTCTCACCTCACCTCTTGAGTTCAGCTCTTTTGTCCATGTTTGGACCAAGGCCATAATGAGGTCAGGAGCTGAGTGGTCCTGGCGAACCCAAACTGAGCGTCACTGAGCAGGTTATTGCTAAGCAAGTGCCGCTTGATGGCACTGTTGATGACACCTTCCATCACTTTACTGACGATTGAGAGTAAACTGTTAGACCGGTAATTGGCCGGGTTGGACTTGTCCTGCTTTTTGTGTACGGGACATACCTGGGCAATTTTCCACATTGCAGGGTAGATGCCAGTGTTGTATCTGTACTGGAACAGCTTGGCTAGGGGCGCAGCAAGTTCTGGAGCACAGGTCTTCCGTACTATTGCCGGAATGTTGTCAGGGCCCATAGCCTTTGTAGTATCCAGTGCCTTCAGTCGTTCCTTGATATCATGCGGAGTGAATCGAATTGGCTGAGGTCTGGCATCTGTGATCCTGAGGACTTCAGGAGGAGGCCGAGATGGAATATCAACTCGGCACTTCTGGCTGAAGATTGTTGCAACTGCTTCAACCTTATTTTTCGCACTGATGTACTGGGCTCCCCCACCAATGAGGATGGGGATATTTGTGGAGCCACCTCCTCCAGTTAGTTGTTTAATTGTCCACCACCATTCACGGCTGGATGTGGCAGGACTGCAGAGCTTAGATCTAATCTGTTGGTTATGGGATCATTTAGCTCTGTCTATCGCATGATGCTTATGCAGTTTGGCACACACGTAGCCCTGTGTTGTAGCTACACCAGGTTGATACCTCAATTTGAGGTATGCCTGGTGCTGCTCCTGGCATGCCCTCCTGCACTCTTCATTGAACCAGGGTTGGTCTCCTGGCTTGATGGTAATGGTAGAGTGGGGAATATGCTGGGCCATGAGGTTACAGATTGTGGTTGAGTACAATTCTGCTGCTGCTGATGGCCCACAGTGCCTCATGGATGCCCAGTTTTGCATTGCTAGATCTGTTCGAAATCTATCCCATTTAGCACGGTGGTGGTGCCACACAACACGATGGAGGGTATCCTCACAAGGACTGTGCAGTGGTCACTCCTACCAATACTGTGGTGGACAGGTGCATCTACAGCAGGCAGATTGGTGAGGACGAGGTCAAGTACGTTTTTCCCTCTTATTGGTGCCCTCACCACCTGCCACAGACCCAGTCTAGCAGCTATGTCCTTTAGGACTTGGCCAGCTCGGTCAGTACTGGTGCTACCGAGCCACTCTTGGTGATGGACATTGAAGTCCCCCGCCCAGAGTACATTCTGCGCCCTTGCCACCCTCAGTGCTTCCTCCAAGTGCTGTTCAACATGGAGGAGTACTGATTTATCAGCTGAGGGAGGGTGGTAGGTGGTAATCAGCAGGAGGTTTCCTAACTTACAACTGTGTTTGTTCAATCTTTACAGATAATCAAAAACAATATTATCAATACAGCCAATATAACCATCACTCAGAGCACTGAATTGCTTCTCAAGCAGTCACGCACATCCAAGCATTTAATCTCAGATGATGAACTGAATGGCTGCAGCTTGGGGTGTCCGTGAGTGGCTGCTTCACTTTTATTTCTTTATGTCTCTCTTTTGGAAAACATGTCACTTCACACAAAGCAACACCAGCACTCCCATGGCTCTGAAAGCTCTCAGCCAAAAAAATTAGATTGTTATTTCCTGAAGGTGTTTTACTAAAGAAGAAAACACACTTTTAATCTCTTTGGATGTAAATTCCAAACTCAGATTTATCTCATTTAGCCTGAACAGTTGTGTGGGTGGAAAGTGCTTTCTCTACCCCGAGGTCAGAAATTCTAAACACACAGGCTTGACCTGTCGTACCTGCCCTCATTAAGATATAAAAAGCGGCAGACTGTGGAGCCCTGTGTAAGCACTGATAGGGGAGCCTTTGTCAATCGGCTTCCTGTGTGACAGCCCCTTAAAACACAAACTGACCTCTTTTAGTGCCTCCCTTTTCAGATGAAGGGCTAATGGTTTTATACAATGGAAGAGTTATTAATCCAATCGATCTCTGGAAGGTTCAGAGAAACACCTGTTGGCTGGATGCTTAGATCCCCTTCAGGCCTATAAGGCAGGTCATGCCATTTTGGAGGGGCTGCTTTCACGATGCAAATCAATTCATAGTAAATACACACTCCAGTCCTTGTCCATTATGCTGGCAAATAAATACTATTTTAGTTGCATGCTCTGACTTTGAAGCCTAATGCCTGTGATGGAAACCCTCTGATATCACAAGATATACAGCCAGCAAGCCTGGAAATGACTGTTGGGGTTAGGTGGAACCTTCTACTAGACTGTCACAAAGCAGTGGGACAGGAGTTTAGTGCAGCACTAAGTTCCTTAGCACATATCTCTCCAAACTGCTGTTCAGAGGACATGACTTGACTGTGCTATTATGCTGAAGTTTAGTGTTGTGAAGCTTACTATTATAAGTAAATAAGTGGAAAATGCACCATTGTGGTAATTAAAGACCCCCGGGGATTGGGGGTTGGGCCTAACTGCAGCCTGCTCTGTAGGCCTCCCTACCCGACTGGAAGTCAAGCCTGTCAATCAGGCTGACTTCTGGGTGGGGAACTCGTCTAAGAGGAAAGACACACACTGCAGAATCAAAACACCACAGCTTGTGGGGAAACCTAGACTTCTGGGTTTCCTGCCCGAAACTCCTCCTTCCACTGCCTATGCAATCTGTCCCGGTCAATATTCAGGCCTATGTCACTGGACAATCCAGAGGCCTCAACTAATAATTACAAGAATGTAAATTCAAATCCCACTATTGCAGTTTGAGAGTTTTGAATTCAGTTTTTAAAAATGTGGAACTAAAAATGTGGAACTATTTGTAAAAGTAATCAACTGTCAGGTTGTTGTAAAAGACTCAACTGGTTTGCGGTCATTCTCAAAGGAATTAAACCTGCCATCTTTACCTGGTCAGTCTACACGTGACTCCAGTGCCACACCAACATGGTTGACTCTTAATTGCCCTAGCAAACCAAAAGCAAAATACTGCAGATGCTGGAAATCTGAAATAAACAAAGGTCAATCACTTGAAACATTAACTCTGTTTCTCCCTCCACAGATGCTGCCTGACCTGCTGAGTATCTCCAGCATTTTCTGTTTTTATGCCCAAGCAAGTTACTCAGTTGTATCAAACCGTTAACCTGCAGTTCAAGAAGAAGACTCACCATCAGCTTCTCAGTGCAACTAGAAATGGGCAATAAATGCCAACTTTGCCAGCGATGCCCACACCTGAGAATCAATAAAATACATTGGCTAGTTTTAGCCCACTGGTGGACCTTTAGCAGCTTTTATATTATGCTAAGTGCTAAGCTAGTACCGGCACCTTCCGCGGGATGCACTGTGCAACCAGTGGTGATACCAAAAGAAACTTGCTACATTCACTGAGGTCAGCAGGGAGACCCTTTTTGACCAGGCTGCCAACCTTAGCAAATCCAGGAAGTTTACTATAGTGCAGGGAAACCAGTGGCATATTGCAGTGCTGGGTACAAGGTAAAGGCAGTTTCTGACTCTTGTAGCTTCAAATAACTGGTACTTGGCTCACTTGTGCTATTATAGGGTTTCCACTGGTAAAGGTACATTTGAACACTGTCCAGGCTGACACTGCAGGACAGTACTGAGGGGGTGCTGCATTGTTGAGAGGTGCTGTCTTTCAGATAAGATATTAAACCAAGTTCCTGTCTGCCCTTCAAAGTGGATGTAAAAGATCCCATGCACTATTTTGAAGAAGAGCCGGAGAGGTCTCCCCTCTGTCCCGGCCTATTATCACATTGCTGTTTATGGGAGATTGCTGTACGCATATCGGCTGCTGTGTTTCCCACATTATAACAGTGACTACACTACTAAAATAATGCAATTAATTGTAAAGTGCTTTGGGATATCATGAGGTTGTGAAAGGAATTATATAAATGCAAGTCTTTCACATAAATAAGCAGTAAATTAATCATAATTATTGTGACTCTACTTCTGGTTAGATGTTCAACACAGACTTTCCACTTACAGAACAAACTTTTGAATCATATCGGTATAAAAGTGTTACAAATGTTTCCCAGCTTAGTCACAATTATCTGTTTATGTGCTGGGATTACAGCCCGTTGCACCCTTCCCTGAAGGAGTGTTGTGTATATGATGAAAGTTTGGGGACTTCATTCATCCTCCCATTTTGTATTAATTGATCAATTTAATCTAATTAAGTTGTCAGAGTCAAGCCATTATTAACACTGTCTCGCTCACACTTTATTTGAATACTTTGTTCCACCTCCCCCTTCTCAACATCTCCCAGTTCTTGGTCTGTTTTCAGTTTGTTATCTCTACCCATCCTCCACTGTTCATTGGCAATTATATTCTTCATTGGATGAATGTCGTCTTCATTTTAAGTATTTTCATATTTTAAGTTATTACACAAGGTTGGGGTGAGGTCACTCTGAGCACAAACAAATAAGCCATTGCACATTTCCAACAAACTCCAGCACAGAAGATGCAAGATGAAATCACAAATGAGACAAATAAAATGGACTATAAATTATGTCAAGTGTGAATGAAGCAACCATAATTACAGGCCCTTTTCAAAGGTAAGCTTGGTAAATGCACCCGATAATTTGGAAGGACTGCCAGATTATTAATGACTTCAGGAAGATGATCAAGATTACAGTTAATTGCTATGCAACAAGTATTTAAATCAATTCATGGTCTCCCAGGCTGTCAGCAACTTCTGTGTTTCATGCCTACCTGGAGAATGTGAGGTTGCAAGCCCTGTTTCATTACTTTAAGGGGCTGCTCCTCAATTTTTTGTCATAATTCAGTCCCATGTTCCTCATTTTTGGTCACCAGCTGCGGAAGGGGAGTGAGCAAGTCAGAGGACAGCCTCGTGGGACTGCCCCTGAGCCTGGTCAAGGTGACCATCCACAGGTCCAGGCAGCAGGCAGTTGAGGTGGTCATCGACCTTACTGCCTGCCTCTCCTCTGCAGTTGTTTCCGTGCCCAAGTGTCCCCGGAGATGGAGCCTGCGGTGTCCGCCAGTATGCTTGAGGTCTTCCGCAACTGGCGGGTACTATAGGACCTCAAGTGCTTCATCGATAATCAGAACAGAATTTTAATATGACTTACTAAGTTTCCTTTCATATTTTTGTTTAAGTTAGCTTATTAGTGGTACCTGCTTAAGATGAGGGTCACTTGTTACCTTTTTTAATTGACAATTAAATATTGGTTAAATATAAAATAGGTAGAATGTGGAACTTGCTACCACATGGAGTAGGTGAGGCGAATAGCATAGATGCATTTAGGAGGAAGCTAAATAAGTACATGAAGGAGAAAGGAATAGAAGGATATGTTGAAAGGGTGAGGAAAGAAGCTCATGTGGGAGGATGAATACTGGCATTGTCCAATTGTGCCAAATGACCTTTTCTGTGCTGTAAAATGCTACGTAAATGGGTTAGGAAATAGCCTGGATTACTATTTTTCCAGAACTCCATTGAATTTAGAATAGATAGCTGCATGCCAAGAAATCAGGAAGTGATAAACAAAACATTTTCACCCACAAATTAGGGTACTTCATGAAAAGTGCACCATCACAGTAAAGCACTTGTGCATTTCCAATACCTCTTCCACTGCAGGATTGAATCACAGAACCTCACAGTACAGAAGGAGGTCATTCCGATCATCATGCCAGGGCCAGCTCTTTGAAAGAACTGTCCAAGTTAGTCTCATACCCCAACTTTTGGCCCATAACCCCTGAAAATGAGTCCTCTTCCAGTACAATTGCCTTTTGAAAGTTCCTGTGGAATCTGATTCCATCACTCTTTCAGGTAATGAGTTCCAGATCATAACAAACCAGAGTGTGAACAAAATCTCCTTATTTCCCCTCTAGTTCTTCTGCCAATTATTTGAAATCTATTACCATTTGTTACTGACCCATTTGCCAGTGGAAACAGTTTCTCTTTACTTGCTTTACCAAAACCCTTCATAATTTTGAGTGCCTTTATTAGTTCTCTTAATCGTCTCTGTTCAAGGCAGAACAATCCCAGCATCTCCAAACACTCCATATAACTGAAGTTCGTCCTTCCTGGTATCACCCTGGTAAACTTTCTCTGTACTCTGTCCAAGGCCTTGACATCCTTCTGAAAGTGTGGTGCCCAGAATTGTATGCAATACGCCAGTTGAGGTCTAACCAGTGATTTTAAAGGTTTAGCATGACTTCCTTGTTTTTGTATTTAATGGGCTGGATTTTGCAACACATGGACAGGAGCTGGCCACTGACGTAAAAGTCAATGGCGAACCCGCATCCACCCAGCCTGGGGTTCCAACTGGCATTTTACGGGTCCCAGGACTTTAATTGTTCCGAGGTGTGACTTCCACCCGCTTGAGGGAGTAAGTCCCACCTCATTGGCCAGCAGCTCAATCATCGGGCTGGCAGCTCTTAGTCCCAGCAGCGCCATCGGGAGTGGTGGCCACTGCAGGGACTGCAGCCCAGCTGAGGACACGGAGCCAGGATTGAGGTAAGTTTGGTTTTCCTCGCTGGGCAGACCAGTTGCGGCCGAGCGAGGCAAGGGTAGTTGTTTTGGGGGTAGGGGGTGCGTCTTGGGTCCTGAGGGTGGTTGGGGAAGTGGGGGCAGCCCTCAATTGGGCACCTTTTGCCCAATTGTCAGGCCCACCCAGTGCACTGGAAGGCCACCAGGTATCATTGGGCGGCCTTTCACTCTACTGGACGCCCACTTGTCATGGGTTAAATACACATGGAGGCGGGCGAAGGCCGTTAAGTGGTCGTTAAGTGGTCGTTAAGTGGCCACTTAAGGGCCTCGATTGGGCCTGGGGTGAGTGGCCCATTTCTCACCCCCCCCCCCCCCCCACCACGGCCCACATAAAGTGAGGCGGAGGCGGGCCAAGAAGGCTTTTCGGAGCCTCCCACTCCATTTTACACCACACCTCCTGCCACCATCTGGCTCGCTGGGGTGGCGTAAAAATCAGACCAATGTCCCTATTTACAAAGTCAAGTATCCCATGCACTTTCTTAACTACTTTATCAACTTGCCTTGCCACTTTCAAAATATTTGGGAACATGCACCATCAGGTCCCTCTGCTTTTGCGCCCCCTTCAAAATTGTACCATTCTGATGTTACTGTCTCTCCATGTGTTCCTCCAAAAGTGCAGCACTTCACACTTATCCCCACTAGATTGCGCCTGCCTGTTTCACCAGTCTGTCGATGTCCTCTCAAAGTCTGCCACCATCTTGCTTGCTCACTATTTACTACGTTGTCAAGTTTTGTGTCATCTGTGAACTTCAAAATTGAACTCACTCTACCCAAGTCCAGCTCATTTATTTATAACCAGAAAAGTAATGATCCTAAAACTGTCCTCTTGGGGAGCCCACTGCAAACTTCTTTCCAGTCAGAAAAGCATCCATTCATCACTACTCTCTGTCTCCTATTCCTTAGACAATTAAATACCCAAGTTACCACCCTTCCTTTAATATCATGCGTTTCTTGATTTGGAATAAGTTCGTTAGGTGTTACTTTATCAAACGCCTTTTTATAGTCCATATATCCATCTACTGCATTACCTTCATCAACCCTCTCTGTTACTTCATCAAAGAAGGCAATCAGATTAGTCAGACACAATTTGCCTTTAACAAATCCGTGCTGGCTGTCGCTCATTAGCCCATGCTTCACCAAATGAAAATTAATTTTGTCCTTGGCAATAGTCTCCAGCAGTTTTCCCACCATTGATGTTGGCCTGTAGTTACCAGGTTTGTCCCTCTCCCCATTTTGAACAGGGATGTAACATTTGCAATCCTCCAGTGCTCTGGCACCACCCCCATATTCCTGGATGATTGTGGTCAAAGCCGATCTCCAGCCTTGCTTCCCTCAGCAACCACGGATGTATTCCATCTGGACCAGGTGACTTGTTAACTTGGAGCAATGCCAACCTATTTATCACCTAACTTCTATCTATTTTTATCCTATCCAATATCTCTACTCACTCTCCTCTACTGTGACAGTCACTTCATTCTTTTCTGTTGTGAGGTTAGATGCATGTATTCTTTCAGCATCTCTACCTCCGCAAGAAAATTTTCTTCTTTGTACCTGATTGACCCCAGCTTCCTTTAACAATCTCTTCACTTTTTATCTGTTTATAAAAGATGTTGTGAATTTTCTTTTATGTTGCCCACTAATCTAAGATGGTGTGAGCCTCAGAAAGATCTGCCAGATAAGCACTTTCACTGTTCTGACTGTTTTCCTTTAGCTTTTGTTTTTGCCATGATGGCACTTAGATTCTCACAATTTTTATATATTTTCTTGCCTCCCTCACTATTGGGTTTGGCAATGGGAATCTTCTTATCTCTTGTGGTTGGAAGATATGGAAGGGTGCCTTGCAGACCAAGCTGCATAAACCTTCCCCCCATCGAGATACCCACATCTGTAGACAGAACAGAACAAGCCAAACTTTGAGAAGTGCTTAGAGCAGGTGGAGACTAAAATTCCCAATTCCAGCAGACCGACCACGTCACTAGGCTACGTGAATGACTGACTAAACAGGATGTAGAATGGTTCCTTGAAAGCACCCCAAATACATTTGATTTTAGGGATATTCCATTAAAGAAGACCTGCTGAGGGGATGGAAGGGTAGCAAAGCCTTATTGATCACCACCAAGATGAAGTCAATGGGGCTGAATTCTCTCAGCTGTTTTGCCAGGCCCCTGCTACAACTCCGGCCAAAGTCCAGCAGAACCTCTTAGAGCAAGGCCAGAAACACCAATAAGCTGGGCCTAATCTTAGCTGAAAAACCTGAATAGCTTTGTAAGGTTTGGAGGCCCTGCCTGCCCTTTACAAGGTTAACTATTTCAGAGGAGACAAGGATTCCCTGTGTTGGGGGTTCCTGCTTCTCCAGCACATAGGAACAAGATTTATCACTGAAAGTTGGTACACCCAGTTAGATGAAGCATATTGGCTTTCAGCAGGTGGAAAAATGGGCCTCATCTGGTGGGTCCACGCTAAGGATGTGGCCTGAACTCTCAAATATTGAGAACTTTTCTTGAAATTTCAGGCACCTTACACAGGAGACTGATGGAGTGGCTGCATGAGGTCTCAGAGAGGGTGGGGAGGTGGAGGGATTGCAGCCTGGGAACACCCTCACTAGTAGTGACCAAACACTGAACCTCCTGGCAGCATGCAGCAATGAGAACCCTATTGGTCTGGTTTCTCACTGTCTCCATGGAAATAAGATTCCCTTCCACTGAGCCCACTAACTCCACTGGGGCATTGTGGCTCATGGCCTTCATATTTTTGGGGCCAATGTTGCACCTAACTGGTGACAACCATGGAGATCAGTCTTCACAGGGTCCAGGTAAACAGAGAACCAGATGCAGAGAGATGTCATCTAATATAAGGGGCTGAATTTTCCAGTGGCCATCAGGACCCCGACATTGAGCCCATATGGGAATCCCGAGACCGCCCATGTCATCAGTGCGCTTGCCGGTGCAACCTTCTGGGAGGTGGCCTCCTAGCTGGCTGCCTCAGTGCTTGCCATCCTATTAAAGATGACAGATGGGTTCCCGAGGCCAGAGACCCAATCAGAGGGTCTACAGCGATATCAAGCTGGCAGCCCCACCAGCAGAGGTGGGTGGTGCCCCGGCAGGCGAGCATGAGGGCACCGCAATATGAGGGCAACCTCAGTTGCCAGCATTGAAGTCCACAAATTAAGAGGCTTGAAGCCAATCAGTCCATTGGGGTGGAGGGGAAAGCCCTCTGAAGGTTTGCTTTCGGACACGGTTGCGGCCTTTCATTGCTGTGGCCCTGTCATTGGGGTATGGCGCCTCCAGCTCTGATGGCCACTTAGTCTGTCGCTGGGAGGCTGCCTTGATGGAGCTGGTGGCCTACACACATGGCAGGGGGTGGTGGGGCAGTCCTATGGTGGGAGAATACCAGCACGGTCACAAAATGGCCCCTAAGTGGGGAGTTAATTGCCCTAATTGGCTGCCCAGCTCCGCAGATCAGGAAACATACACTGTTCCCAGCCCATCCCTGGGAAAGTCCCCCAGAGACGCAAACGCATTGGGGAGCCACCCCGACACGGCTCCCCTCTATTTTCCCGGCACCTCCACCGGGAAAATTAAGTCCAAGGTATCTGCATTTATCATGCATTATAGAACTGGCAGAGCCAATAATAGTACTGGTCAGCTATGGGTTCCCATCTGTCTCCAGCTCTTCAGCAATACTCAGCTATGTAAACACAGAGAGTTGTCTCTATGTATTAGATATCTAGATTTTCATATAAAAGTGGAGTCCACAGTGGGCTTCCTTGTCTGAGTGCAAAAATTAGGTGGGGGTACATGGTCATTGTTCTTTCAAAACTAGGCCAAGCACAAATGCAAACAGGTGTGTAATTGGACAAAAATTGGCATTGAGCTAATGAAGGAGCTACTGGGTAATGTGACTAAAAGCTAAATCAAATTGATAGGTTTTCAGGTGTGTATTAAAGGAGGAGAGAGAAGTGGAGAGACAGAGAGATTTAGCGCCTGTACAGAACCCAGCTAGTTTTGCTCTGCAGCACAGCTCCCAATGCGCAATAGCACAGCATTTGATTGCTTCTGAAATAAAAACAGAAAGTGCTGGAATTACTCAACAGGTCTGGCAGCATCTGTGGACAGAGAAGCAGAGTTAATCTTTCAGGTCTGTGACCTTTCATCAGAACTTTCATTAGAACACAGCAGCAAAATAAAGCACATTGTAAATCAAATATATGAAGACAATGGGGGAGAAAATCACCCAGTAAAAAGGAATGCCTGCTCGTGTAGAACCGATCCCATTGAAATGAAAATCGGGCGGGTTGTACATGGGCAGGTGATCTGCTCTGCCATTCTACTGAACAAAGGGTGAAAATTACCAACATGTGCAGGAGGAAACAAGTATTCAATTGCTACAGGAGCAGCGTGGTCATAGTTGTAAAAATATTTAATTTTACTTATTGTGGTTGCTTACATAGAAGCTGCACACAAACTATCACATAGAATTGTTTAATGTTGTAATCCCAGACAGGCTGTCCTCTCTCACTAACTCACAAATTAAAAGGCTGGCCTGCCACATGTCCAGCAAGTTACATCAGAGAAAAGTAAGTTGTCTTATATCTGTGGAATTTAGTACTAAAGAGCAAGATAAAGGCATTCTTAATCTCTGCATCAAAATTGAAGGCACTACAGTGTTGAATGCTATAAAGGCAGATCAACAAGAGCCTGAAATGTTCATTGCAAATTTGAAATGTCACAAATGCTGATTGTGTTTTAAGGATGGGTTGCCTGGAAGGATGATTGAAGTCGGGGCAATGGGATCATTTAAGATGTTATAATGAGGAAAAGGCTAGTGTTCTGAAAGGATAAGAGTAAATGAGGCTTGGGCCTTCTTTATTTGAACTGAACAGTGTGAACACTATCATTTCAAGATTTCTGCTCATTTTGTTGCAGCATCCGGAAGACATAAGACCATATGTTGAGAATGGACACAGATGTGCTGGCCAAAACAGAGATTTTTAACCAAGTGATTTTACATGGACAAACTCATTTTGATTCTAGTTCATATTAATGTCTTCAATGCAATTCTATTTTCGTTGTTTTTGCTCACAATTTCAGTTGACACTTTAATTGCAGTTAAGACAATTTATTTTCCATTAATGACTGTCCTCCTTTTAGTCACTCCCTAAAACGATCCTCTTTGACCAAGGTTTCGGTCACCTGTCTCCTTATGTGGCTCAGTGTCAAACTTTGTCTGATAACACTCTTGTGAAGAACTCTGGGATGTTTTATTATGTTACAGGCTCTATATAAATGCAAATTATCGTTGTTGTAATATCACTATCCTTAGCAGCGGTATACCTGATACTGGTATAATTACAGGTTATTTATTGCTATAATTCATATTTGCAGAATGTTATTATAGGTTGATGGGTAATGTGTTGAAACATGCTATGAGGTATCAATGATGCAGAAGATTGAACTAACACTTGGTGCTTTAATACTTAGTGTATGCAGAAGGGGAATATCATGGGTTTATTTGACATCAATATCTATCAAGGTATTCTAAAAGGGTTATTATTTAGCACCTATCGATGTCAAATCTTCCAGGTTCTTCAATAGACTACCTCATAATCAGCATGGAGTTTTTAACAATTGACATTCTTCATGGAAATTCTTGGCTCAGTAGAAAAGCAAACTCGCTGGGATGGTATTAGGTGAGGTCCCAGGGTTAAGTCCCTGGTCTATGTCAAGTTAGCTGATCCCATCTAGCTTCGGGGCACTGCCATTGCTTCAGTGTTATGACTTGAGAGGATAAAATTCAGTCAGGTCTCTTGTTCCTGAGGGTTATCCAATGACACCTGCTGGGACTGTACCCGTGATGACAAAATTGGGCTCACGATGATGCTCCCACAATCAAATAGCACTGACTGTCCAGGCTCATAGATGCAGAATGGCTTCATGAACAAGATACAGAGGACTTATACCCCTGGAATCATATCACTGTATAACTCTTCAGAGGATGAGGGGAAAAAAATCAGACTTGATAACGTGTGGATTATCTCATAAAGGTAACAGATGTCACATTCAGATTAAACTACACATAAATTAGGAGAAAAGGTGAATAATCCTGTGTTATCTCATTTTCAAACACCTTGTTATTAGTCTAATTAACAAGCACCATTGAAAAACGAGCCCAAAAATTGAATGAGGTTATTGTATAATGTGAGCTCATATTGGAGCCACATTGGGCTGAATTGTAGTTCCAAGGTCTCCATCCCGATGCTGGGCTGAATTCCGAATTGTGGGAACCCGGAAGTTGCCGTGGCAGGAACCTGAAGGAAATTTTCGAGCAGTTAGCCAATGAAGAGACCGTCTCCAGGAGCCTGGTCCAATTAAGGACGGCAGGCAGGATGCGCAGCCGGGAGGGCCAATGGAAGCACCTGTGAGGTGTGTGCCGCCCCTTTAGATGGGAGAACGAGAGGGCACCTCAAGATGGAGGCACCCTCTGAAGACTTGTAAATTTTACAAAATATAATCTGGCCACAGCTGCTGATTTCCACCACTTCACTCACACTATTTTGAAGGTGGAAAGTATTGTTGTCCACAGGATCTTGTTCGAGAGTTTATATCAGGCATTTTAGTTTGGGGTTCATATAATCTCTGTCACTGATGCCTCTGCTAACACATCAATGCTTTGTATAGTTTACAGTTAGGGCCGGTATAGGATAGTGTAAATGAAGTGGTTTTGGACACGGGTATGACAATGACCTGAAGCAGCCCAGAAATCCTGGCTCTGAACTAATAATAAAGAGCAGAATGGAACCAAAATCCCTTTTGAAGGTTAGTGATTGTCTTTAACACAATCCAGACGCTCAGAGCACACGTTTCCCACCCTAATCTTGTCATGTAAATACCTTCATTGGCGTTGTGCAGAGGAATTATGCCTACAGCATTCACATGCAGATCCCACTTCATCCATCACGTCTAACAAGGGAGAGGGACTGGCACACAAGCAGCCACCTGTGAACTCTAACACTTCCGAAGGTCATAGAGTCCTCGTTGCCATGGAGGGTGCATTGATAACACAGATATTAACAATTCACACCTCCATCCCATCTGCGCTGTTAAAGAGTAAATGGAGCTTTCGAACTAAACCTGAAGGAATGGAAACACTTGTCTGTTAATGCTCTGTGGTTTCACAAGGAATGTAGCTGGAAATTATATTGCAGACCAGTTTCAAGTCAAATTGTCCTAACAGTATTTGCTTCGAATGTTTGAAGGAAACAATTCTGTGTCGTTGAATCAGACAAGAATGTTGGTGGATATTTGGGACATCCAATGTCATCTATGGAATCTTAAACCCAGTCAGGTGCTTAACATAAAATTGTGGGTCCACTACCTGTGATTTTCCATCCGTTGAAATCAATCTTCTATAAACCCACTACAAACTCCATTTCCTAGCCACCAGCTCCATCCCCCTCCCTGGCAACTGTTCTGAGGCTGAACTAGACTGTTCACAAACTCAGTTTCATATTTGACCCCAGAGATGAGCTTCTGACCACTTATCCGCCTATTTCCACCTCTGTAACGTCGTCCATCTCTGTCCTTGCCTCAACTCACCTGGTGCTGAAAACCTCATCCCTACCTTTGTCACCTCTAGACTTGACTATTGCAACACATTCCTGGTCGGCCTCCAATCTTCTACCCTCCAACACTTGAGGTCCTCCAAAACTATTTTGCCTGTGTCCTAAATCGCACTAAGTCCCATTCACCTATCATCCCTCTGCTCACTGACCTACACTAACCTCCAGTTAAGCAATGCTTTAATTTTAAATTTTCATTCTTGTTTTCAAATCCCTCCATAGCCTTGCTCCTCCCTATCTCTGTAATCTCCTCCAACCCTACAACCCTCTGAGATATCTGCACTCATCTAACTCCAGCCTCTTGAGCATCCCTAATTTTAATTGCTCCACCATTGGTGGCTGCACATTGAGTTGTCTAGGCCCTTAGCTCTGGAATCCCTTGCTACACTTCTCTCCCTCTCTACCTTACTTTCCTCCTTTAAGATGCTACTTAAAACTTACCTCTTTGACCATGCTCTTTGCCATCTGCCCTAATATCACCTTATGTGGCTCGGTGTCAAATTTTGCTTCATAACTGAAGTGCCTTGGGATGTTTTATCACAATAATGGAGCTATATAAATATAAGTTGTTGTTGTTGTTCTGAGAGCCCCTTCACTGGGGCTTTGCACATCCATTGAAATCAATGAGCAGGATGAAGGTCCCAAGAATGTTCCAAGGCACTTTACAGCTGATGTAGCACGTTTAAAGTGTAGTCGCTGTTGTAAAGTTCTAATGTCACCGTTATAAACTGCATTCAAAGCCATGCTGGTAGCAATAGGCTTGTGAAATTATGACCATTGTGCTTATATGAGAGTTTCCAATATAATGGAAATGTTTAAACGAAAGTGATATTTGCAGCAATTATGCTTTTACACAAATTGTATTTCTATTTGCACATCCATTGAAACTAATCTTGCACACTCAGTTCATTATTTGTAATATTATACCATTCAGCAGGAATTATTAATTAAATGAAATCTTTATTTAACAGTAAATACAGTTCACTTATATGACTTATTGTCTGTGAGGAGAAATTTCGAGTGATGTCTTTTGCGGCTATTTTTCAGAAAGTTATGAAGCCAAATATGATTTGCTGCTGGCAAAGGCATTTCAATTTAGCTGCGTTTGCACTGGCACTGGTTTAGATCAGCTTCCAGAGATTAGTATCAGACAGCCAGTGCCAGCATTTTCATTCCTTAAAGATGGCTTTTACATTAATGGAACCAGTTTCCCAAAGCACAGGGCTCATGCAGCCGGTTACAAACCAAACATAAAAGTGCCCAGATTTGTTGATATTGGCAACCTAGAAAAGCTGCTATAAATCTGGCCTAGAAATTGGATTGCTCAGTGCCTGCTGTAGTCCAAATTTGGTCCAAGGGGAAAATAGTGCAAAGGGTCCGATATAATGTGTAGAGTGTTCACGTTGCTTCATACTGGGTACGTGTCGCATGCCCTATTGGTTAGTGCACCTGTAGCCATCCAAGGCCTATGCAGATTAGGGGCCCTATGCCTATTTCAGGCCCATTCCCAAAATTGGTTGGTGCACCAGACCAGACATCCTTAAAGGGACTCCTGGAAACTGAGACCAACGGTAGGATTTTTGCCTTAATGGCGAGAATGAAGGCAGACGGGTGCATAATTCTGTGCTGCTGACTGGCGTGCCAGTTTGCTGGCACCATCCTACCCCCAAACCATTTAGCTGGAGGTCTGTTGAGGGGTGGGATGGCTACCAGATCACAGTGTTGAGTAGCTTGTTGAGATAATTTAAAGGCCAATTAAGGCCAATTATTGGAGGCCGACTGGAATTTTCCAGTTGGCCTATAGGCCTCCTGCGGTATCAGGAGCACGGCAGCTGCCTGGAGGCAGCCTCTTGGCAGCAGACCTAGAGGCCGGAGGCAGCACTCCAGGCAGGCCTGGAGGCCCTCCCTGTCTACTTGGCCTGGCAGCTGTAGCCATTTTTTAGTTCAAATTCGTTAAAGTTGCTGAGAGGGCACCTCAAGATGGAGGCGCACTATGGTGCAAGGGTAGGCTGCAGCTCTTTCTGTGCTCAAGGGTCTCCTATTGACCTTCCAGCTTCGAGAGCCAGCCTGCCATCCTAAGTTGGATGATGAGCATGCCCTTTGGCCAGTAATTGGCCATATCAGGCAAAATCACTGTTGGGTGACTGCTCCCGACAGAGTGCCGCGTTGGGACCCCCATTTGACCCCAACATCGGGGTCCCGACCAAAAATGCAAAATCCTACCCCAAAACAATGTGCTCCTTCTGGATCTTCACAAATATTGTGGGCTGTTGTCCATAACTGCTCGCCCCTGGCACCTCCCACTCACACCACACTGCCCCCAACCCAATCGCCTGCCCGCTGGATCGGATACACAGTTACTCTAGGCCACTAAGTCTTGAGGTTGTTGACCCTGGCAGTGCACGTCCAAAGGAAGTGGTGGAAAATTGGAAGGATCTTGAGGCTCTTAATGAGCCAACTAAAAGAAAACTTATTCTCCCTGCAAGATAACAATATTTGGCACTATGAAGCAACTGGTCCTCCTGAGATTGATTGCCATGCTTTCCTCCAACCTTTGAGCTCTATTTAAGCCCTGGTATGAAACCCAAGTCTTCTCTCAACATTCTTCTCAAAACCCATTTTTGAACAAGATTTTAACCACCCCTTCTAAACTCTCCCCCATGTCCATTCCTTTCTTCTATTTTTATTACCCCTTTGGGACATTTTATAGATTAAAGGCACTATATAAATGCAACTTATTGTGATATACATCCAAGGACACAATTACCTCCAGTAACCCATGCCATTAGTCTGGATTTTAAGTGCCAGTCACATATTTGAACATAGGGAGCGGGATGGTGGCAGATATCATAGCTCTGCCCAATTTTGTTTATATGTCCATAAACTGGATGGTGATCAGGAACAGGAGTCCTGGCTGACTTTCCTCTCCTGAGACCAGTTGCAGGGCCCCAACTGCTGCCTCAACAAATTCAATACAGATTGAAGGTGCAACCTGGAACTTTTGAAACTGTATGGCTCCCTGCCTTTACTAACCAAGTCATTGAGGTAGCTGAGGAGAAATGTCAATAACAATTTGACTGGAAAAGAATGCTGAGCTCTGCTGACCTGTGAACATTCGGACAATCCTTGGCTGCCCACCGGTATGCAGGGAAGTTTGGGGTTCAGAGGAGGCAGATCCAGGAGCGGAGAGTGTCGAGGGCACAGAAGGCCTAAACATTCCTCATGGGGCCTGGAGTAGTAGCTCTCCTCCTGCTGGCCCCACAAAGGAAAGTAAAAAAAAACTTACCTTGAGTGGCCTCACATGCTTCCGATCCTCTTATCACTTGGCTTTACCTGGAGGGAAAGCCACTATGGTTTCCCCCACTCAGGGAAGCGTTAACATCAGGCTCGGATCCCATTGACATCATCGAACCCAGCCCTCCAAGGACTCTGCTGGATTCAGGCAGGTGCCTTTGTCAGCTGCTCCAAGACATAGGCTAAAATTGAAGACTGCGGGATATTGATGGGTCAGTCACTCGGTCGGTATTAACTGTTACAACTGGGCAGCAAGAGTTAAAAATTGACCTCACGGTAACAGTTGTCTTGGGGTGAGTTACCGCCTCGAACACAATCTGAAAGTTTTGTGAGCTTTGCTTTCTTGGTTTATAATGTCACCTGAACCTCTTGATTGTGTTACAGCCTTATAACACCCTCCTAGCCACCTGTTATTTTATAATTACACAGCGGTGCATTTTTATTTGACCACAGTTAGACCAGCGTCTGTCTCCATAATCATGGTTATTCTTTTAGTCCGAACTTGATAGTGCGATTTATGTTTTGTATGAAAATACATTGATGATCAAGAATCTTTGCAGTGGACAGAATGAGGCAAAAAGAAGTGCTCAAGGAAAAGATGGTCATCAAAGTAAAGGAAGCAAATGCATTAATGTACCAGAATACAATTCCCAGAGCAGTCGGGACGTTGCCAGGAAATGTGGGTTTGATATGTGCCCAGCAAACAGAAGTGAGACTAATTGGCAGGTATCAGATTATCCAGAAAACTCCAACGAGCTTTTACACAGATTGAACACTAACAACTTCAAAGCCAAACGTTCCTTCTGGCCAAGAGCAGCCTCAACAGAAAAAATGTTGTGTGAGTTTCTTCAATTACACAAACGGGTTTTAAGGCCATGCACTGCAAAGCTGAGGGAATATAACATTTCAGCGCCAGAGAAAGGTACATCACAAAGATCACGAGAACGAACTAAGAGACATGGCAAAGGGAGAAGAGGGAAGGGGCATGTTGAATATTCCGTGAGTGCATCTTCAAAATATTGGGGGGGGCTAATCTGCATCCCTCTTGGCTCACGTGTATTTACCACTGTGTTATTCATGATCATTAACTATCAGGATCATTTTTGAGGTTGTTCGGCTGCTGCTCAATTAAAAAAATGCTTCATTTAAATGTCTGAACAGCCAGTCCCTTGATTTCATCCCAGGAATCCCCGGTGTCTGAGGAGGTTTCTTCAGACACAGTTGTAGCTGTGTAGATGAAACCCCAGAGTCACTCTTAAACACCCTCTCTAGTCCGCAACAATCCTTTGAGCATTTTGACAGAGATTGAGAATTATTTCATTTCCATCCCATTTTGGTCTTTGTTGACTTTCTGCTGTTTCTTTGTCTATTTTCTTGGTGATTATTTCCTATCTGCTCTTCTCCTGAATGCATATGGGGGTGAAATTGGTTTGGGGCGGTAGTGTAAAATGAGTAAAAGTAATTCGGCTGCCCGTTTTGCATCCCACTCGGTTTTCTTTCCAATCAGGTGGGGTGTGCAATGGGCTCTTATGGCCCGCTTCACACTTACTTGGTGCCAGTCACCCCTTATCACCCCCAAGTGGCCACAATGAATATGTATAGGTTATTTGACTGTGAAGCACATCCATGGCAGAGATTGATCCAGTCCTCATCTGACCCACACACCTGCACTTGCAACGGAACATGCTGGACATTGATCATCAGCAGGAATGCAGTTTGATTGTCCCTTTGTTAATACAGGACACTGAGGCGAGTTAGAATGCCGCTACCACCACCCCAGCTGAGATCAGTGAAGGTATCAAATCTGATGATATAGCTTAGCTACTACACTAACAACTTACATTTCTATAACAGTGTGGACAATGAGAGAATGATAAAAGGAAGAAAGTCAAAAGGAGAAGGAAGCATGGGTGCAAAAGCGAGTCTTAGGGTGGTCTTTGAAGGCCAGGAGGCATGGAGGTATTGAGGCAGTGATCTGAGGAAAGAATTTCTATCGGGTGGGACAAGAGGTAAGCAATGAGAAATAGTCTAATTGTAGAATTGTGAGTACTAATCCTCGTCATTGCTCTCCCCTCCAGCATCCAATGGCTCCAGATGTCCCAAAGAATTTATTTATAAGTTACTTCTAACCTTCTAATCCCTCCATGGCTTCACCCCTCCCTATCTCTGTGATCTCCTTTGTTGTCAACCTCACCATCAAGTCCACAATGGTCACCAGCATCTCTGCCTGTCCAATTTTATCTGGAACAAAAAGCTTCTTCCAGCTTAATGTCTGCGAAACTGAAGCTGTCCTATTCATCTGCCATAAATACATGTGCATCCCCAGCACTTGCTGATCTTTAGCTCAGCTTCTGCCCATACATCTGATCTGTCACTAAGACCTCTTTCTTTAACAGCATCACCTGTCTCTGCCACTATCCCTCTCCTCTTCAAAAATCTTAATCCATGCTTTTATCACCTTGTGACTGTACTTCTCCAATGCCATCCTCTGTTTTCACTTGGTAACATTGAATTACTAGACCTTTGTTTCTTGTTCATCAGCTAAGTTTCTATTTATTACATTTCCTCTATATCATATACCTTAATGCTGCCAACAAGCCTCTTAGGTTGTGGTTGATATTAGCAAGTCTACATTTATCCTCCATACTTCTTAGGTACCTGAGCGCCCATTCTTCACATTCTTCGCTCTTCACCACGATATTTCTGCAGCTACTGACCTGCTGGACCACATCCTCACTTCCACCTTTCCACCCCCACACAGTTACCTTTGGTGTCCCCCAAGGATCTATCCTTGGCCCCTCCTATTTCTCATCTACATGGTGCTCCTCAATGACATTATCTGAAAACATCATGCCAGTTTCTACATGTACACATTGACGACACCCAGCTCTACCTGACCACATTGACTCCTTCATTGCCTGTAAATTGTCATACTGCTTATCTGACATCCAGTACTGGACGAGCAGAAATTTCCTCCAATTAAATATTGGGAAGACTGAAGCCATTGTCTTCAGTCCCTACCAGAAACTCCACACCCTCTCCACCAACTCCATTCCTCTCCCGGGCAACTGTCTAAGGTTGAACCAGACTGTTTGCAGCCTTGGTGTCACATTTGACCCGGAGTTGAGCTTAATGATATATCTATGCCATCACCAATGCTTCCTATTTCCACCTCCATAACATTGCTAATCTCTGCCCCTGCATCAGTTTTTCTGCTGCTGAAACCCTCATCGATTGCTTTGTTACCTCCAGACTTGACTATTCTAATGTACTCCTGGTTGGCCTGCTACATTCTACCCTCCATAAACTTGAGGTCATCCAAAACCCTGCTGGCCATGTCCTAACTTGCATCAAATGTTGTTTACCCATCAATCCTGTACTCACTGACCTACAATGGCTCTCAGTTAAGCAACATCTTGATTTTAAAATTCTCATCCTTGCATTCAAATTCCTCCATAGCTTGATCCCTCCCTATCTCTGTAATCTCCTCCAGCCCTACAACCTTCCATGAAATCTGCCCTCCTCTAATTCTGGCCTCTTGAGCATCCCTGATTTTAATTGCTCGATCATTATTGGCTGTGCCTTCAGTTGCCTAGGCCCTAAACTCTAGAATTCCCTCCCTAATCTTCTTCACCTCTCTACCTCACTTTCCTCCTTTAAGGCACTCCTAAAAAACGAACTCTTTGACCAAGCATCTGCCCTAATATCTCTTTATGTGGCTCGGTGTCATATTTTGTTTTATAATGCCTCATTGAGGCGCCTTGGGGCATTTCATTATGTTGCTATGGTCAGGTGAGGAGGGGACAAAGGGCTTCCCTCTTTTCCCTCTCCTTGTTTGACCACAACAGGTTTACTTCTTTTTTAAAGTGGATGTACTGGCCAATTCAGTAGGTGTTTGATTATTTACTTGCTAGGATCATAACAAGAACCAGATAGGTTTTCTTGAGTTTAACAAAGAAAGGGGTTAACTTTATTGTACTTAAACTGAACTAAGTAAAATAATAAACTGCGCTCCAACTTTCACATACACACACACACATTAGAGGTTCACACACACACAAATAGGTAGCAGAGTGGGCAAGGGTAGATTGGTCAAGTTAGAGTCCATAGAAAAAAAAGGGTATACAGTCCTTGGAGTTTGGTGATTTGGCAGCTTCTAGCTGAATTCAGTGGTCCTGTGTCTTTTTGTTTGAAGAGACAGATCACTGATTCGGTGGGGCTCTTGGAGACAATGATGCAAATTATTTCCTCCAAGGGGTTTCTTGTTGTAGCCGGAGTATGCAGAGGTGGTCAGTCTGCAGGTAGGATTGAGAAGTTACAAGCTGGAATGGTGAGAGTGTGAGAGTGAGGAAGGTCCCCCACTTGGGTCTGCACTTGTCAGAGTTCAGATGCTTCTAAACTTGCTGCAGATAAACACCGCTTAAAACACACAGATGGTGGTCGGGGGTGGGGTGGGGGGGGGTGGGGGATGTCACACGATAGTCACCCAGTGATTCAAGCATGGTAGTTAGCAGTGTATTTCATCTTGCTAAAGAGAACAGGCAGTTCCCTTAAACTTCCTGGGCCTTTGTTCTTGCTGGGATGGGCAGACATTGCGTCGCCACCCCACAGGCCTTGGAATGCAGGATAGAGCGTTGCCAATTAGGTGACCATCTTAAGCTGCCAGCAAAGTCACCTTTTATTTGTTCCTTTTTAAATTTCTTTTAAAAAATTAATTCAGGTCACCAGTCAGTGGATTAAAAGAAAATATCTTGCAACATAGCACATTGATCAACATAGCATGACAATGTTAACGGTACTATATAAATACAAGTTGTTGTAGTTGTTGCTGTTTGTGGGAGTTTGCTGTTTGCAAATTGGCTGCCGCAATTTCTAAAGTGCAACAGTGATGACACTTCAAAAGTACTTGATTGGCTGTAAAGCGCTTTGAAAGGTGGTATATAAATGCAAGTCTTTCTTTTCTTTTTCTCCTAGCAATTTTTTTTTTACAGCTCAGTGGCTTGCTTGGCTTCAGAGGGCAGGAAATGCTAACTATGCAGTTGTGGGGTGGGGGGGTGGGGTCTGTAGTCACATGGGGTCAGACCAGATAGGGTTGACAAATCGATTCCCTAAAAGACGTTAGTGAACTAATTGGCTTTTGCAACCATTTGGTAGCTTTCATGCTTTTTTTTCCTGGTGCCAGCCGAAAGATTTATTGAATTAAAAGTTACAACAAGCCATGGAGGGGATTTAAACAATGAATTGTAGTCCAGTACAATAATCAATAAGCTACCATTCCTGGTGAAGCTTCTTAGTGAAGACCTTTTAAAATCCATATCCACTACTTCTACTGTGTTTCCTTTATCTTTGCAATGTGTCACTACTTCAAAAAATTCATTTAAATTTAACAAAGACAACTTGCCTTTTACAGATCTGTCCTTGATTCACCCATGTAGTTCTAAATACTAGTTTTATCTTGAATTAGGGGTTTTAAGAAACATTAGACAACTGTTCAATAGTTACTTGGTTTATTCTTCTCCAAATTTGTGGGAGATAGATAGGGTGACTTCAGTTTTGCAGATGTTAAGCTGAAAGAAGCTTGATCCAGATTCTAAAATTGGACAAGCAGTTGGAGATGCGAATGGATGTAATGGACTTCATGGAGAAGATAAGAACATAAGAAATAGGAGCAGAAGTAGGCCATTCAGCCCTTCAAGTCTGCTCTGCCATTCAATACGATCTTGCTTGATCATGAAGAAGGTGGCAGTGTACGAGATCACAGAGGGTGGTACATTGAGTACTCTCCAGCCCCATGGCACAGTTTGCATATTCAAACAGGATTGAAAACTTGAGGTCAGATATTTCGCGAATTTGATACAGGGTCAATGGGAGCCGGAGGTTCTGGTCTGCCACACCTCTGGTGGCAGAGTAGGGACCTTGGAATTCCAGGACCTGTATGACCATTGACATGCTGTTCTCCCTTCGTCAGATACAGGAGAAATGCCGCGAACAACAGATGCCCCTCTACATTGTTTTCATTGATCTCACCAAAGCCTTTGACCTCGTCAGCAGACGTGGTCTCTTCAGACTACTAGAAAAGATTGGATGTCCACCAAAGCTACTAAGTATCATCACCTCATTCCATGACAATATGAAAGGCACAATTCAACATGGTGGCTCCTCATCAGACCCCTTTCCTATCCTGAGTGGCGTGAAACAGGGCTGTGTTCTCGCACCCACACTTTTTGGGATTTTCTTCTCCCTGCTGCTTTCACATGCGTTCAAGTCCTCTGAAGAAGGAATTTTCCTCCACACAAGATCAGGGGACAGGTTGTTCAACCTTGCCCGTCTAGGAGCGAACTCCAAAGTACGGAAAGTCCTCATCAGGGAACTCCTCTTTGCTGACGATGCTGCTTTAACATCTCACACTGAAGAGTGCCTGCAGAGTCTCATCGACAGGTTTGCGGCTGCCTGCAATGAATTTGGCCTAACCATCCGCCTCAAGAAAACGAACATCATGGGGCAGGACGTCAGAAATGCTCCATCCATCGATATTGGCGACCACACTCTGGAAGTGGTTCAAGAGTTCACCTACCTAGGCTCAACTATCAGGAGTAACCTGTCTCTAGATGCAGAAATCAACAAGCGCATGGGAAAGGCTTCCACTGCTATGTCCAGACTGGCCAAGAGAGTGTGGGAAAATGGCGCACTGACACGGAACACAAACGTCCGAGTGTATCAAGCCTGTGTCCTCAGTAGCTTGCTCTATGGCAGCGAGGCCTGGACAACGTATGTCAGCCAAGAGCGATGTCTCAATTCATTCCATCTTCACTGCCTCCGGAGAATACTTGGCATCTGGTGGCAGGACCGTATCTCCAACACAGAAGTCCTCAAGGCGGCCAACATCCCCAGCTTATACACACTACTGAGTCAGCGGCACTTGAGATGGCTTGGTCATGTGAGCCGCATGGAAGATGGCAGGATCCCCAAAGACATATTGTACAGCGAGCTCGCCACTGGTATCAGACCCACCGGCCATCCATGTCTCCGCTTTAAAGACGTCTGCAAACGCGACATGAAGTCCTGTGACATTGATCACAAGTCATGGGAGTCAGTTGCCAGCGTTCGCCAGAGCTGGCGGGCAGCCATAAAGGCGGGGCTAAAGTGTGGCGAGTCGAAGAGACTTAGCAGTTGACAGGAAAAAAGACAAAAGCGCAAGGGGAGAGCCAACTGTGTAACAGCCCCGATAAACAAATTTTTCTGCAGCACCTGTGGAAGAGCCTGTCACTCTAGAATTGGCCTTTATAGCCACTCCAGGCGCTGCTCCACACACCACTGACCACCTCCAGGTGTTTACCCATTATCTCTCGAGATAAGGAGGCCAAAGAAGAATAAGAATTGAACAGGGCACAGAGAACTATTGCACATGCATGCAGATTCACAGAAGATTCTGCAGCCTGTCTCTTGCTCACATTGTCTGATCCAAATACATTTCACGAGCAGCACAAAGAAGAATTTAACCCCAAGCCTGCTCAATGGAAAATAGAGATAAAATTGAACAGTAAACATCTCTGACTTGTATTACTTTTCATCTAATCTGAAAAAAGTTGCTAAGAAAAAACTACAAAGGTATATTTTGCAAAGTCATCATACAGTTTTGACATACCAT
Source organism: Heterodontus francisci (assembly GCF_036365525.1). Taxonomy (NCBI): domain Eukaryota; kingdom Metazoa; phylum Chordata; class Chondrichthyes; order Heterodontiformes; family Heterodontidae; genus Heterodontus; species Heterodontus francisci. Next base: position 21,043,611 of record NC_090394.1, read on the forward strand.
TCATACAAGGGGTAGGCAGTTTGGATTGGCACATTGGGAATACTGCCTTGTTTGAGGGTTACGATAATTTGACAACTGTCCCTGGTATTTGGCTGAGTCAGGGCTATCAAAGGTCTTACATACATGGTGACAGAGCTTACAGTGTTGGGTCATTGCTCTTTGTGGAGCACTGGAAGGGACTGTTAATTTGTGGCTTCCTGCCGAAATTTCCGGGAAGTGGCCTGGGTTTGTGTGGGAGGTGTGTGGCTCATGTGAGCTTTCAGGAAAGGGTTCTAGATTGCCTGGTACTTATCAGGCAGAGTTCATGCATCACCCATTCTAACTGGCATATGTCCCACAGATGTTTCACGGGCATATTTATTGTGGTGAGGGTTATACTGTGCCATAGAGGGCCAGGAGGTATTGTCTTGCAGCTTTGACTTGTGTGCAACACACAGAATACATTCCTAATATTAAGTTCGGAAGCCAAATTTGTTTTTGTCTTTTTAAGAAATAATAGCAGCTTTCAAGAGCAGTTTTCTGCAAACTAAGAGCAGCTGTTCAAGGTTAGCATTTTGTCACTTGATAATGATGATGGTACAACATTAGATTTATAGAATCATACAGCACAGAAGGAGGCCAATCAGCCCATTGTGCATGTGCTGGCTCTTTGAAACAGCTACTCAATTAATCCCACCCCCTGCTCTTTCCCCATAGCCCTGTAATGTTTTGCCTTTTCAAGAATATATCCAAAGTTATTATTGTGTCTGTTTCCACCACCCTCTGAGGCAGTGCATTCCAGATCTAACAATCACTGTGTAAAAATAAATTCTCCTCCTCTTCCCTCTGATTCATTTACCAATTACGTTCAGTCTGTGTTCTTTGGTTACTGTTCCTCCTGCCACCGGAAACTGTTTCTTCATATTTATTCTACCAAAGCCCTTCATGATGTTGAATGCCTCTATTAAAACTCCCCTTACCCGTCCCTGCTCTGAAAACATTGCATACAATTGTTGAGGAAACCAGGGATATCAACTTCAGAGGGGTTTATTAATTGTACAATTTCATTAAAAATACATTTTTAGTAAGTAAAAGGGCATTCTATTCATGAAAAGGCATTTAGTAAACATTTGTTGGCGAGAGAGGAGTTGAGTGGGCATGAAATTCATGTGTCCTGACTTTTGGGCATGGGACACGATTCATGGTGTGCCTCTGCCCGTTCGGATCGAGGTGGGTAAAACACAAAATTCGACTACTCAGCTCATCTGAATGATTTCCGCTAGTTGGTGCATCCCAAATGCATGCTCTCTGCTTCTCAACACTACTGGCAAGCGTAATGTAGGACACCCCAGCAGCATTGCTGAAGACCACGACAGGCAGGCTGCCTCTGAAAGGGAAGCTGCACAAAAAGAATGCTGCAGTGGAAATTCTTGCAAACTGAACACCAGGGGAGATAGAGGGATCCAGACTGATGAACATGCAGCTGGAGACATTATAGTGGTACAGGTGAGCAGGAGGAGAGATGCCATGGTCTTTCAGTGGGCCAGAACCACCCTCAAGGACCACCCTCAGAAGGGAGTGGGAGCAGATGACCAGAAAGGCCAACTCTTGGAGTCTGGGCCCGAAGACCTGGCAGCAGTGCCACAAGAGTAAATGACCTCACACAGGTGGTCAACATTGGTGAATGCAACTTTACATGACATTTACAACCACCACAATAGCAATCTCTCACTCTGCTCAATGCACCAAACTCCACCACTCATCCAGCAATACTTCCTGCCAGTCAGGGCTCACACCTAATATCCAGATGCTCCAGTTCACCCTTACACACTTACCAATGCTGCCAACCTCAAACCCACCTCTCACTACCTCCACATACCTCAGCTATTCAGTATGGCCGTCACATCACCCAAAAATAGTGCTATACAAGCTACTGACACTCTGTCCTCTCTCTTGCAAGACACGTTGGCACACAATAGAAGGGAACAGAGCAGAACCGGTGCTGAACAAGGATACCTGCATCTCCTGAGCCCTATAGAATGATGGCTTCAGCATCATGATGCCGGCTGCAACGGAGACCACAGCATCCAACACCACTGAGAACATTGAAGTTGATGGCATCTTCCTGCCTTATGCCCCTTCGCAACTCCGAACTTACCTTCATGCTGTTATCTGACATGATGTACAAGCTGCTGATGGTGTGACCATGGATCTCTTGCTTCCCACTCCACCCTGTTGCCTCATACCAACCTTCCCGAATTCCAGCTTTCAGACACCCAAGAACTTCCACCTGCCAAGCCACACAGGAGTCCAAGGAGGAGGAAAGAGAGCAAGAACACAACACGGATGAAGAGGGCCTGTCACTTGATCTGACACTCGCAGCCACCAGCTCAGACACTGGCACTGCATGTACCTTGCAAGCTAGTATAGAGTTGGGATAAGGACATGTTAAGTCACCAAATGAATGGGCTGTAGCCAGGCCCGGGGTAAAGGATGGTTCATTTGCCAGTCACCATAGAACAAGGTGACAGACTCAGATGAGGTGCTCAATGGGGCGGCATAGCTGACAGCACTGGCTGGCCTGCCAGGTAGCCCCCTGTCACTGCCAAAGAGCCGGGAGGACATCAGCTTCAAATTGGCAGAGGGTATAGTGCAGGGATTGCCCTCTCTGCAGCCCCTGCTCCACCTCTCTGCTGTGCTGCAGACCCACAGGCAATGTCACTGTTACCCCCATATCTGTTGTAGCCTTTGTGTGGTCAGATCATCTATTCCTCTGCCTCCTTGGGACGATACAACAATGTTCTCTGGCAAAACACCAAAACACTCCAAAAACACTTTGTACAGGTACTTTGCAATTGAAAAATTTCTGAAAATTTAACTTATCTGCAATCAGGGTGCCTGACCCTTTAACTAACACACAGTGGCGCAGTTGTTAGTACCGCAGTCTCACAACTCCAGCAACCCGGGTTCAGTTCTGGGTACTGCCTGCGTGGAGTTTGCAAGTTCTCCCTGTGTCTGTGTGGGTTTCCGCCAGGTGCTCTGGTTTCCTCCCACAGTCAAAGACTTGCAGGTTGTTAGGTAAATTGGCTATTGTAAATTGCCCCTAGTGTAGGAGAGTGGTGGGGATGTGGCAGAGAATGTGGGGTTAATGTAGGATTAGTATAAATTGTTGGTTGGCACAGACTCGGTGGGCCAAAGGGCCAGTTTCAGTGCAGTATCTTAAAATAAACACAATTACAGGATCCATCATGCTGCTTCATGCTTTCTTTTTCAAGACTGTACATGTAGACATTGCCATTGCATTGCACAAATTTGGAATCCAGGGATCACATCAGCTGTGTGAAGTCAGGAGTGCACCAATTCAACATGTTTGGGTGCACACAGGCTGGGATGGATTTTGTGGAGGAGGTAGGGAGCCCGGTGCCAGACCAAAGGGACGGGGGGGGGGAAACGCTGCCTTGGCCTTTTCGTGCCCCCCCCACCACCCCATCACCCAGAGCAATCCTCCGGTGTTTTCAAGGCTAGGTGTCCTGCTCCAGGATTTCTGCCCCATTAAAGTGGGGGGATCCAACTTCAAACAGCTGCCATTGAATTACAGGGCTGGCAGCTCAGTAGTATTAGCAGTGCCACCAGGAGCAGTGGCCACTACTGGTACAGCAGAGGCCTTGGACCCAAGCCCAGCACCAGAATCTCAGACCTTTTTTTTATTCGTTCCTGGGATGTGGGCATCGCTGGCTGGGCCAGCATTTATTGCCCATCCTTAATTGCCCTCGAGAAGTAGTGGTGATCTGCCTACTTGAATCGCTGCAGTCCATGAAGGGTAGGTACACCCACAGTGCTATTAGGAAGGGAGTTCCAGGATTTTAACCTGCTCACCGATGCTCAATTTGGCTGTCGCCAGGGCCACTCAGCTCCGGACTTCATTACAGCCTCGGCGCAAACATGGACAAAAGAGTTGAACTCAAGAGGTGAGGTGAGAGTGACTGTCCTTGACATCAAGGCAGCATTTGACTGAGTATGGCATCAAGGAGCCCTAGCAAAACTGGAGTCAATGGGAATCAGGGAAAAACGCTCCACTGGTTGGAGTCATACCTAGCGCAAAGGAAGATGGTTGTGGTTGTTGGAGATCAATCATCTGAGCAGGATGAGGACATCACTGCAGGAATTCCTCAGGGTAGTGTCCTAGGCCCAATCATCTTCAGTTGCTTCATCAATGACCTTCCTTCAAACATAAGGGCAGAAGTGGGGATGTTCACTGATTATTGCACTGCTGAATCCCCCACTGTCAACATCCTGGGGGTTATCATTGACCAGAAACTGAATTTGAGTAGCCATATACATACTGTGGCTTCAAGAGCAGGTCAGAGGCTAGGAGTCCTGCAGCAAGTAATTCATCTCCTGACTCCCCAAAGCCCATCCGCCATCTACAAGGCACAAGTCAGGAGTGTGATGGAATACTCTCCACTTGCCTAGATGGATACAGCTCCAACAACTCTCGAGAAGCTCAACACAATCCATTACAAAGCAGCCCACTTGATTGGCTCCTCATTCACAAACATTCACTCCCTCCATCACACACGCACAGTGGCAGCAGTGTGTACCATCTACAAGATGCACTGCAGCAATGCACCAAGGCTCCTTAGACAGCACCTTCCAAACCCACGACCTCTACCAACTAGAAGGACAAGGGCAGCAACTGCTTGGGATCATTACCACCTGCAAGTTCACCTCCAAGTAACACACCATCCTGACTTGGAACTATATCGCTGTTCCTTCACTGTCAGTGGCCCTGGCGGCAACCAAACTGAGCATCAGTGAGCAGGTTATTGCTAAGCAGGTGCCGCTTTATAGCACTGTCGACGACACCTTCCATCATTTCACTGATGATTGAAGGTAGACTGATGGGGTGATAATTGGCCAGGTTGGACTTGTCCTGCTTTTTGTGTACAGGACATACCTGTACTCTTACCTTAGGCAAGTTAGGCGGGTCACCTGGGCCAGTCCGGAAGGCCCCACTGAAGGGAGGTAGAAGGGTGGGCGTGACGTCCGGGGAGAGGGATCCATGGGGGTCCTCCATGGACGAGATTGCACACAGAGGAGGGGCCCCTCTCAAAGCCTACAGGGAGTGTGCCTCATTTTACAAGGCACCCTTCCCATGTGGCGGAGGCACCCTGCGCCACTGGTTGGATCCCAATGGCGGCGGGAAGTGGCCCTTAAGTGATGGTTAATTGGCCACTTAAAGGCCTCAATTGGCCTCTGGTCGGGAAGGCCATCATCGGCCAATCCTGGCCCTGGCAAATTTGCTTGGCGACAGGCCCTCTGCAGCCTTCCCCCGCCCCCCCCCCCCCTGCCCACCCCGCCACTCATTGCGATTTCCCCCCCACTCCCGCCTCTGACCCTGCCTCGGGGGGCCCATAAAATCCAGCCCGCAGTGTGCATCCAAATCCCCAGAGACCACTGCGTGGGCCATGCAGGTAGTGGCCGGCAGTGCAGCCTGCCACCAGGGAAGCCTGCTGAGCCTTCGTAGCAACACAAGAAATGACACTAAGCCATTGAATTTTGCACCGTTATATTCACCATGATGTCACATTCTAATGGCATGATGATGAGTATCAACACCTACTACATCATTCATTCTCGACAGATGAGAAAGGATTGTCCGAAAAGAAAGTCTTCATGAAAATGATGCCTTTTTAAAAGGATTTCTATCAGCTGCCCGGCTGCTGCTTGGAACACACAGAACTCCTGGATTTCCATGTAATTCAAGCCATTGGAAGCAGTGTGATATCAATTGTCAGTGACTAGAGACTTCTAACAAGCCCACATATTGACCAAGAATATATACAAAGCCTGCTACTTCCATTCATCATTCTGTGAAATTAAACTCAATGGGGTAGATCCTAACTTTGTGCAATAGTGTAAAACAGATGATCGCAAGTCAGCGGCAGTTTTACCTCTATCTCAGTTTGTATTTCCATTGCAGTCAATGGGAATGATAAGTGGGAGTGATGTATCAAAGCAACTGAGAGGGAGTTGGGGGGTTAGTGGGTGAGGAGAGAGGGTGAAAAGAAGTGGAGTAGATGCAGTGATAGGTTTAATGCAGGTGTCTAGACAAATGACAGTACTGCAGCACCACTTCACTGTGTACTTTCCTCACATGCAGGACTCTGCTCCCAAATCTTTGCTCCTCTGTTTAACTGCACAAAGTGTGGAAATCACTGCCCTGAAGACCAGTTTCATTTATTGAAACGCAGCTTGATTCTCTGCAAAAAAAAAACCCTGTGGACCTAAAGATTCAGGATATCAAGCAGTTAATACTAAACTGCTTCTCGTGTGCATTTACTTCATTGAGATCAATTTTGGAATCCAAAAGCGAATCTACCATGACTTGAGATGCATTTTAAAAAATATATGTAACAGAGTGCCTTCCCAATTTTAGCTTGAAAAGTACTCCTTAAGTCCTTAAATGTCAAATAATAATTCGCACAAGGACACAAAAGGAAAATATCAAATGCTGGCTGAAAGTTGAATATAACAATCATTTCATTTCTCCAATTTAAACTTAAATCATTAGTGGCTTCTTAGGTCTTAGATCTTGACCTTTGGAAACTCGCTATCATAACAAGGCAGAATAGATTCTGACTTCTAGGACCTTGGGGATGAGGGTTAAATTGAGCAACATCCTGCTCTTTCATTTCTGGAGTACCTTGACCTCTGTTCCATATGCAGGAGGGCACCCGATTATCCATCTGCCTGTGTCTTTTTACAAGGCATACAAAATTCAGCACTTCTTGTATTACAAATAACTCCGAAGACTTTTCCATTTAGTCGGATCTCAGGATCAAAGCTGTGCTTCGCTGCAGCCTGTAATGGATTTAGATTCAGATGGGTTTATGGATGAATAGATTGCCTCATCTCCTCCTCCAACCACCACCACAACCCCCCTCTGCCCTGCCCCGCCACCAACGTAAATAAATTACTCAGGCCTGGGCAATCATTATTCCAACCCAGGTCTCAGGGTGTAACATTCCATTTGCCTCAGGCCTCTTACCATCTGCTCTGAAAGATTCCTCTGGGCTCATGTTCTTAGTTAGTGTTTCATCCCATTATAGTTCCCATTTGAAGCGTGAACTAGCTGTAGTCCATTACTTGCTCAGGTTGGCCTTGAGGACGGGGATATACATGTTAGTGGCCCCTTGTTGTTTTCAGTGATCCTTTTCGAGAATAAAACCTACTATAATGGTGTCATTGATCAGCACAAATACTGCAAACGCAATTTTATAGAGGAGATCAGGTGATACCAAAAACTTCTTATAGCTATTGGCAAGAGCTTTAGACATTCTAAACATCATAAAAGTCCCTCAAGTCCCTGAATGGTTGCACAGAAAATCTAGTTTGTGCTGTGCCTCACAAGCTTAGACTATCTTCGTTGGTTGCTTAGAAGCCATATTTATTGCCGTGAGAATGGGGTTAATTTTGCTCCCACTCACCTGAGATTAGCGGTTGGTAACAATCTGAGGTGGTCTTGGTGACCTTATCACCTGTTAACACAGATGAGGCAGCTGCTGCCATTTTAAAAGGGGGGCTTCTGCTAGGTGTCCAAAGCTCATGCCTGATTCATATGATAGGCTGCTTTTAATAAGAAAATCTGGGCCTATGATGTAAATACAGCAAATTACATTTATATAATACCTTTAGCATAGTAAAACGTCCCAAGGCACTTCACAGGAGGGTTATAAGACAGAATTTGGCACAAAGGCCCTTGAGGTGGTACTAGAACCAAAGCTTGGTCAAAGAGGTAGGTTTCAAGGAATATTTTAAAAGAAGGAGAGAGAGAGAAAGAGATAGAAGAGTGGAGAGGTTTAGGGAGGGAATTCCACTGCTTGGGGCCCAGACAGCTGAAGTCATGGCCACCAATAGTAGGATGAAGAAAATCAGGAATGCACAAGAAGCCAGAATTGGAGGGATGCAAAGGTGTAAGAGGGTTGTAGGGGTGGATGAGGAGCAGGAGTGCATGGCTGGGGCTTACAGAAATAATATGGGTCGCTGCCGGAAACTCACCCACCACCATCCCAAGCCCCTCCCCTGCAATTAATCACACTGGTGGCTGCTCCGGCTCAATTTCCTTTGATAAATCTGGTGAGCTGTGTCAGAGCACTCATTTGGAGAGTTCAGGAAATGTGGCCAAAAGCTTAGAAAAGAGGTGGATTATAAAGGTGGTCCTAAGAGTTGGAGGTGGAGATGAAGGTATTTAATGACAGAATTCTAGACCTCGTAGCTGAAAGCATGGCTCAGTGGGACAAAGAGAAGGAGGGATTAAAAACCAGCTTTTGTTCGTGAAGCAGGGGACAAGGCAGGCATATAGGACTGGAGGAGGTTACAGAGGTGGGGAGAAGTGAAGCTGTAGAGGGATTTGAACTTCAAATTGAGAATTTTAAATGTAGGTCAGCAAGGAAAGGAATGACAGACATGATATGATATGAGAAGCAGAATTCTGAATGAGCTGGATGAAGGATGGAAGAGCAGGCCAGAAGACATTGGATTGATTGTACCTGGAGGTGACAAAGTCATGCAGAACAGTTTTGCTGAAGAAGGTGTGAGGCAAGGAGGAGGTGGAGGTGGAGTCAAAGCTCAGCTTGGCATTGAACGGGATGTTGAGATTGCAGGCAATCTGGTTCAGCCTGGGACAGTGTTCAGGGAGCAGGTGGAGTCGGTAGCAGGATACAGTGTTTGAGCTGGGTTAATGATTTCAGTCTTCCCAAAGTTTAGCTGGAGCAAGTTGCAGCTTATCCAAGACTGGATGGCAGACAAGAAGTTTGACAGCAAGAGGGAGTGGAGGGATCAAGGGAGCTGGTCGAAGGGTAGAGCTGAATGTCAACAGCGTGCATGTAGAGGTTGACTGTGTGGCTTTAGATGATGTCTCCAAGGAGCAGCATGTAGATAAGAAAGCGGAGGTGGCCAAGGATGAAATCCTTTGGCTCTCTGGTGTGACAGTGCAAAGGTGGGAAGAGAAGGGATTGCTGGAGATGCTCGGAGTATTATTGGACAGGTAAGAATGGAACTAGGTGAGTACATAGAAACATATAAAATGGGAGCAGGAGTAGGCCATTTGGCCCCTTGAGCCTGCTCCACCATTCATTATGATCATGGCTGATCATCCAACTCAGTAGCCTGTTCCGTCTTTTGCCCCATACCCTTTGACCCCTTTAGACCCAAGAGCTATATCTAACTCCTTTTTGAAAATATTCAATGTTTTGGCCTCAACTGCTTTCTGTGATAGCAAATTCCACAGGCTCACCACTCTCTGGGTGAAGAAATTTCTCCTCATCTCAGTCCTGAAAGGTTTACCCTGTATCCTTAGACTACGATCCCTGGTTCTGGACTCCCCCACCATCGGGAACATCCTTCCTGCATCGACCCTGTCAAGTCCTGTTAGAATTTTATAGTTTTCTATGAGATCCCCCCTCACTCTTCTGAACTCCAGCAAATATAATCCTAACCGACTCAATCTCTGATCATATGTCAGTCCCGCCATCCCAGGAATCAGTCTGGTAAACCTTCGCTGCACTCCCTCTACAGCAAGAACATCCTTCCACAGATAAGGAGACCAAAACTGCACACAATATTCCAGGTGTGGCCTCAGCTAGGCCCCGCATAATTGCAGCAAGACATCCCTGCTTCTGTACTCGAACCCTCTCTCTATGAAGGCCAACATACCAATTGCCTTTTTCACTGCCTGTTGCACCTGCATGCTTACCTTCAGCGACTGGTGTACAAGAACAGCCAGGTCTCATTGCATATTCCCCTCTCTCAGTTTATAGCTGTTCAGATAATAATCTGCCTTCCTGTTTTTGCTAACAAAGTGGATAACCTCACATTTATCCACATTATACTGCATCTGCCGTGCATTTGCCCACTCACTCAACTTGTCCAAATCACCCTGAAGCCTCTCTGCATCCTCCTCACAACTCACCCTCCAACCCAGTTTTGTGTCATCTGCAAATTTGGAGATATTACATTTAGTTCCCCCATCTAAATCATTAATGTAGATTGTGAATAGCTGGGGTCCTAACATCGATCCCTGCAGTACCCCAATAGTCACTGACTGACATTCGGAAAAAGACCCATTTATCCCTACTCTTTGCTTCCTGTCCGCCAACCAATTTTCTATCCGTCGCAATACACTACCCCCAATCCCATGCGCTTTAATTTTACATGCTAATCTCTTATGTGGGACTTTGTTGAAAGCTTTCTGAAAGTCCAAATAAACCACATCCACTGGCTCCCCCTCATCAACTCTACTAGTTACATCCTCGAAGAATTCTAGTAGATTTGTAAGGCATGATTTCCCTTTCGTAAATCCATGCTGACTCTGTCCGATTCTACCACTGTTCTCCAAGTTCTCTGCTATAAAATCTTTGATGATGGACTCTAGAATTTTCCCCACTACCGACGTCAGGCTGACTGGTCTATAATTCCCTATTTTCTCTCTACCTCCCTTTTTAAATAGTGGGGTTACATTAGCTACCCTCCAATCTGTAGGAACTGTTCCAGAGTCTATAGAATCTTGAAAGATGACCACCAATGCATCCATTATTTCTAGGGCCACTTCCTTAAGTACTCTGGGATGCATACCATTAGGCCCTGGGGATTTATCGGCCTTCAATCCCATCAATTTCCCCAACACCATTTCTCTACTAATACTGATTTCTTTCAGTCCCTCTCTCTCACTAAGCCCTCTGTTCTCCAACATTTCTGGTATGATATTTGTGTCTTCCTTTGTGAAGACAGAACCAAAGTATACATTTAGTTGGTCAGCCATTTCTTTGTTTCCCATAATAAATTCCCCTGTTTCTGACTGTAAGGGACCTACATTTGTCTTCACCAATCTTTTTCTCTTCACATACCTATAGAAACTTTTACAGTCAGTTTTTATGTTCCCCGCAAGCTTGCTCTCGTACTCTATTTTCCCCTTCTTAATCAATCCTCCTTTGCTGAATTCTAAACTGCTCCCAATCCTCAGGTCTGTTGTTTTTCCTGGCAAATTTATATGCCTCTTCCTTGGATCTAATGCTATCTCTAATTTCCCTTGTAAGCCATGGTTTGGCTACCTTTCCCGTTTTACTTTTGCACCAGATAGGGATAAACAATTGTTGCAGTTCATCCGTGCGCTATTTAAATGTTTGCCATTGCCTATCCACCGTCATCCCTTTAAGTAACGTTTCCCAATCCGCCTCAATGGCCAATTCGCGCCTCATACCTTTGTAGTTTCCTTTACTAAGATTCAGGACCCTTGTCTCAGAATCAACAACGTCACTCTCCATCTTGATGAAGAATTCTATCATATTATGGTCGCTTGTCCCCAAGGGGTCTCGCACCACTAGATTGTCAATTATTCCTATCTCATTACACAATACCCGGTCTAGGATGGCCTGTTCTCTAGTTGGTTCCTCAATGTATTGGTCCAGAAAACCATCCCCTATACACTCTAAGAATTCCTCCTCTATGGTATTGTGACTAATTTGATTTGCCCAATCTATATGCAGATTAAAGTCACCCATAATTATAGATGTTCCTTTATCGCATGCATCTCTAATTTCCTGTTTAATGCCATTCCCAACATCACCACTACAGTTTGGGGGTCTATATACAACCCCCACTAATGTTTTTTGCCCCTTAGTATTTCTCAGCTCTTCCCATACAGATTCCACATCGTCAGAGCTAATATCTTTCCTCACTATTCCGTTAATTTCCTCTTTAACCAGCAATGCAACTCCACCGCCTTTTGCTTTTTGTCCGTCCTTCCTAAATACTGAATATCCCTGGATGTTCATTTCCCATCCCTGGTCACCTTGCAGCCATGTCTCCATAATCCCGACTATATCATACTCATTTACATCTATTTGTGCGATTAATTGCAGTAGTGCAGTCCTATGGAGGTGAATAATAAAATAGGGATGTTGGAGAAGGATGGCATGATCAACCATGTCAAAGGCTGCAGAGATATCCAGGAGGATGAGGAGGCCACAGTCACAGAAGATGTAATTTGTGACAATGATTAGGGCTGTTTTGGACATGTGGAAGGGGTGAAGACAAGAAATAGGAGCAGGATTAGACCATATAGCCCATCGAGCCCGCTCTGCCATTCAATGTGATCATGGCTGATCTTAAGATTCAACTCCACTTTCCCACCCATCCGCCAGACCCTTTGATTCCCTGAGACACCAAAAATCTGTCTATCCCAGCCTTCAATGTATTCAATACTGAAGTGTCCACAACTCGCTGGGGCTAGAGAATTCCAAAGATTCACAACCTTTTGAGTGAAGTAATTTCTGCTCATCTCAGTCCTAAAGGATCAGCCCCTTATCCTGAGATTGTTTCCCTGTGTTTTAGATTCCCCGACCAGCGGAAATAATCTCTCAGTGTCTGCCCTATCCAGCCCCTTTAGAATCTTATATGTTTCAATCAGATCACCTCTCATTCTTCTTAACTCGAGAGAGTATAGGCTTAATTTACTCAGCCTCTAATCATCGGACAAGCCCCTCATCCAAGGGACCAATCTAGTGAACTTTCGCTGTACTGCCTCCAATACAAGTATATCCTTTCTTAAATGGGGAGACCAAAACTGCACACAGTATTCCAGGGTGGCACAGTGGCGCAGCGGTTAGCACCGCAGCCTCAAAGCTCCAGAGACCTGGGTTCAATTCTGGGTACTGCCTGTGCGGAGTTTGCAAGTTCTCCCTGTGACTGTGTGGGTTTTCGCCGGATGCTCCGGTTTCCTCCCACAGCCAAAGACTTGCAGGTGATAGGTAAATTGGCCGTTGTAAATTGCCCCTAGTGTAGGTAGGTGGTCGGGAATATGGGATTACTGTAGGGTTGGTATAAATGGATGGTTGTTGGTCGGCACAGACCTGGTGGGCTGAAGGGCCTGTTTCAGTGCTGTATCTCTAAAATAAAAAATAAATAAAATGTGGTCTCACCAAAACCCTGTACAATTGTAGCAATACTTCCTTATTCCTGTACTCCAATCCCCTTCCAATAAAGGCCAACGTGCCATTTGCCTTCCTAATTGCTTGTACCTGCATGTTAACTTTCTGCATTCTTTGTACAAGCACACCCAAGTCTCTTTGAACAGCAACAATTACAAGTTTCACACGTTTTAAAAAATATTCTGCTTTTCTATTCTTATGACCAAAGTGAATAACTTCACACTTCCATACATTATACTCCATCTGCCATCTTGTTGCCCACTCACTTAACTTGCCTATATCTCTTTGCAGCCGCTCTGTGCCCTCCCCACAGCTTACCTTTCCACCTACCTTTGTATGATCAGCAAACTTAGATACATTACTCTCAGTCATTAATATAGATTGTAAATAGCTGAGGCCTCAGCATTCATCCTTGTGCCACTCCACTATTCACTGCCTGCCAACTTGATAATGTTCTGTTTATGCACACTCATTGCTTCCTGCCTGTTAACCAATCATCTATCTATTCTAATCTATTACCATCAACTCCATGAGCGCTTATCTTGCCAATTAACCTTTTCTGTGGCACCTTATCGAATGCCTTTTGGAAATCCAGGTATACGACATCTACTGGTTCCCCTTTATCTATCTATTTGGAGGGATTCAAACAGGAAATTGATGTAAATCTTGGAATCAACAAATTATTCAAGGAGTTTGAAGAAGAAAGTGAGTAATGCAAGTATTACTGCATTAGTCCTCATCAGAGAACTCCTCTTTGCTGACAATGCTGCTTTAACATCTCACACTGAAGAATGCCTGCAGAGTCTCATCGACAGGTTTGCGTCTGCCTGCAATGAATTTGGCCTAACCATCAGCCTCAAGAAAACGAACATCATGGGGCAGGATGTCAGAAATGCTCCATCCATCAATATTGGCGACCACGCTCTGGAAGTGGTTCAAGAGTTCACCTACCTAGGCTCAACTATCACCAGTAACCTGTCTCTAGATGCAGAAATCAACAAGCGCATGGGTAAGGCTTCCACTGCTATGTCCAGACTGGCCAAGAGAGTGTGGGAAAATGGCGCACTGACACGGAACACAAAAGTCCGAGTGTATCAGGCCTGTGTCCTCAGTACCTTGCTCTACGGCAGCGAGGCCTGGACAACGTATGCCAGCCAAGAGCGACGTCTCAATTCATTCCATCTTCGCTGCCTTCGGAGAATACTTGGCATCAGGTGGCAGGACTATATCTCCAACACAGAAGTCCTTGAAGCGGCCAACACCCCCAGCTTATACACACTACTGAGTCAGCGGCGCTTGAGATGGCTTGGCCATGTGAGCCGCATGGAAGATGGCAGGATCCCCAAAGACACATTGTACAGCGAGCTCGCCACTGGTATCAGACCCACCGGCCGTCCATGTCTCCGTTATAAAGACGTCTGCAAACGCGACATGAAATCGTGTGACATTGATCACAAGTCGTGGGAGTCAGTTGCCAGCATTCGCCAGAGCTGGCGGGCAGTCATAAAGACAGGGCTAAATTGTGGCGAGTCGAAGAGACTTAGTAGTTGGCAGGAAAAAAGACAGAGGCGCAAGGGGAGAGCCAACTGTGCAACAGCCCCAACAAACAAATTTCTCTGCAGCACCTGTGGAAGAGCCTGTCACTCCAGAATTGGCCTTTATAGCCACTCCAGGCGCTGCTTCACAAACCACTGACCACCTCCAGGCGCATATCCATTGTCTCTCGAGATAAGGAGGCCCAAAAGAACTGCATTAGTAAAAACAGAAGAACTTGCAATTATATAGTACATTTATTGTCCTCAGGGCATTTCAATGTGCTTCACAGAAAATTAATTATTTTTGAACTAGTAACGTGGTCACTGTTGTAAATAGGCAAATGCAGGAGTCAAATTGCACACAGCAGGATCCTAGAAACAATAAATGATACAAATGACTAGTTTGCTGATGTTGCTTGAGGGAAGAATGCAATCCAAACATCCTGCTCTTCTTTAAAAGTTTTTGGACTGATGCAGTGGAGGGAATGCATGTCCTCAGCAAGTTTCCTAGTATCAAGCCCTTAGGCCTCTCTAGATTCTCTAGATACTGCTGGTACAGGCCATGCCAACAGTGGAAGCTCAATCCACTGGAAAAACTATTTCAGACACCCTGCCTCACTGGCAGCAGCTCTCAGGTAGGTCCAGGGGTTTGGGGGGTAAGGGTGGCAGTGGTTTGCAGCTGGCTATGGGGGTGGGGGAGACACACAATCACGACTTGTATAAAGTCAGGGGAGCACTCCTGCTCTTCCTGGCTCCATAGGAAAACATTTTTCAACAAATATTTTCAAAAACTGATCTCTGGTTGGCAACCGTGGGGCCACTAAAGAATTTGGGTCGATACAATGGGCTGAATTTTCCCAGTCCCTCGGAGACAGGTTTGGAGCCAGGACCGGAAGCAAAATTAGAGAAACTGATGTCACTGTGGCTCCCCGATTCGATCCCCCCTTTGTGGGAACTAGCTGAAGGCTGGGTCTGACTGGCACCAGCTACCCACCCTGCAGCAGGGGGTACCTAATTAGCTCAATTTAGTCCCACTTGGGGTCAAATTGGTGACACAGTGGGATCTTCTTGATGGCGCATAGGCCCCTCACCAAGGCCAAAGCCTGACCATTGCCTGGAGGAGGCCTCCTGGCAGCAGACCAGGAAGCTAGAGAATCCTCCTTTAAATCCGCCCTTTCCCTGGGCTACATGGATCAGAAGGTTACAGATGCGACCATAGACCATCCTGCAGAGAGGTTACCCTCCACTCCACATTGAGAGTCTACCAGTTGTGGCAACAATTATTTTTTAACACTTGTATAATTCTTCAGAAGGCGCCTCCATCTTGAGGCACCTCAGGTTCTCCTACCTGCATCAGCAGCGCCTACCTCTCCCGGTGGGTCTGCCGGCCGACATTGCTGCAGGTGTTCCCATTGGGCCTCCCACTTCATTGGCCCACCCTCCTTAATTGGGTGGGACTCCTGAAGACGGCTTCTTAATTGGCCGCCTCCAGGAAGATCACGAGAGGTGTCCCGCCATGGCCACTTCTGGGTTCCCGACCTGGAATTGAGTCCGACGTCAGGGTCCTGGCGATCTCGGCAAAATCCAGTCTGATGCCCGCTTCATTCACGAGGTGACCAATTTGGTCAAAGGGTTCCTTTAGCTGGTTTTAGGCCCCTAATTTACATTTTCAATGGATGCCTGGGACTCATAAAAAATGCACCGCACAAATTTGACAGTGGGACCAAATCCGACACAGCTTAGGCTTTGTGCCTGTTTAGCACCTGAAAAAACAGGCACAACATATACCAGTTTCTAATCCAGGATCTTTTACATGTTACATTTAATGTCTCACCTGACAATGCAGCACCCCCACAAGGCTGCATTGTAACATCAGAGTCAATTATGTTCTCAAAGGGGATTGAACCCAAAAACTTCTTAGAGATAAGAATGGTAGCATTGATACCAGCTATGACCATAGAGGCATTGCTACATGTATAATTGTACAAATGCAGATAAAATTGTACTAATGTAGGTATTACTGTTCCAATTCAAGCATAACACTGCAATAATCACACTCAGTGATGAGATTTTGTACTCATCATCAGCTTTTAGAGCTGAACTCATTTTGGAGAGTAATTCAGAGGCTATTTGCAAATTCAGCTGTGGAACTGTGGTGCTTACACTATGTTCTTTTGAGTTCCAAATAATTGGAGGTAAGTTCTACTTCAGTGTTAATGTATTCAAATCATGGCATTGAACAGTTGATTCAAGCTCCCATTCTCTCTGAGCTGTGGTACATGCTCTGACACTTATGCACACAACTGGAGTAGATCTTGATTTTCTGCAATAGTGTAAAGTGATAATGAATTATCAGCCCGGTTAACATCTCTCCTGTTGGCCTGTATTGCACTATCACAGTAAGTTAAAATCTCCGCTATTGTCATGTATAGCCTTTGAAAAAAATAAGGAATCTAGCATTATTCAGTGTGCTCCGTGGATCCATGCAAACAAATGTAACTCAACTCTTCAATGGGAATTCCTTATAAATATGTTTTCAGGCTTAACTGGGCTAGCCTGCATAAATATCCATAATAATTAAATACCTAAACACTGTGGCTCAATAAGAAATTAAATCCAATTTTTAGTCTAGATGGAGTTTGAGTTACAATTCAAAGCTAGTATAAATAAACATATATTTGAGGGAAGTATTACAAAGTACATCAAAGATTTAGGCTTCTGTAAACCTCTGGGAGCTTGTGGAAATGAAGAGCCTCTGGCCTGGTTGGGGGTGGGGGGGTGGGTGGGAAGGAGTTTAACTGGCACCTACTGGGCTGTAAAAACTCACAGATCAGGAGTGAAGTCTTGTCAATTAACAGCTCAGTTAACATGCAAATGAATATCTGTTTTCCAAGAAGATGCATTTTTTTATTAATTAAACTCACCAGAAATATGCAGTGGAGAAAAGTCCCAGTTAATTAAAATGTAATTATATGCTAAGAGAAAACTGCTCCAAAAAAGATCCCAGTGACAGCTATCTATGAGTATCTGGATGCCTGACTAAAAAAGCCAGTGGAGAACATCGCATATCTTATCCTTTTCTCCTTCCAGAGTTAATAAGTATTTGACCAAAGTAATTGTTGGCTTTTTGTAAAGAGATTTCTGCAGAGAAAACTTTTTTTTCTTTAACTGTTGTGTGTGTATGTGTGTGCATGAGTGTTGGGCTAATTTAGAAGGGAACTTTCATATTTCAATGTGTGTGTTAATGTTTTGCATCTTTATTGAATAAGTCTTGTTTTATAATATATTAATTTGTTGTTTATTAAAGAAACCTGGTTGGTGAATTTTATTCTGAAATAAGAAGAGTATAATTGGCCATATCGGTAACTGGGTAAAACATTTAAATATATGTTGTGACCTGTGGAGAAGTGGAGCTAGAAAAAGACAGTGCACTCCTTCAGCCCCGAATGTAACAATTTACATACATGCATTGTAAACCTTTTTATTGCTCATAGTCTTTCTTAGTCTACTCCTATCTCGTATAGTACTACTTCCTTCTCCAGTACTATCCAACACCCTCACTCCTTTATGCACCTAATTCCTCTTTTCTATTTTTATATGCTGTTATCAATTTCACTTCAGACATTGGTCCCAGTCCTGTTGAGATGCAATCCATTCCTTTTGAACAATTGCCTCCTGCTCCAGAATTGGTTCCAATGCCCCAAGAATCCGAAGCCCTCCTCCTGCACCATGCCTCAAGCCATGTATTGATCCTTCCTATCTTCCTATTTCTACTCTTGCTAGCGTATGACACTGGGAGTAATCCAGACATTACTATTTTCAAGATCCTACTTTTTAACTTTCTCCCTAGCTTTAGACAGGTGATCTTATAGACATATCTAAAAGTAGTTAAGGGTATAGAAAAGGTAAATCCAGAATATTATTTTAAACCAAATTGCTAAAGTAGGACAAGAAAAAAATCAAATTTAATAAACAGGTAACTGCAATAGTTCAAGAGGAAGGTCCACGATGACCTCCTCAGGCCAACTAAGGATGTGCAAAGTAGACCAGTTAGACGTAACGGATTATTTCTGTGCTGGAGACTCGATGTAATTCGATATGGTCAGACATTTCTAAGGTGGGGTTAATACAGTGAAGCACTGAGATTTGATGATAAGATCTGAGTTTTCCTATTCCTGCTGGATCAACTCTGCCATGACCTTGAAATTCTTTGTCTTGGTTGGATTGAATTGTATGGCATGCTTTCTGTGGGAACTCTTCCTTACCGAGGGAGCCAGATAGGAAAGCCATGTGGAATTGCAGCAGCATCTCAAAGAGATGGAGCTATAATTAAAGGGGAAAGAACTTCCCTAAATGCTGCTGTCTTAAATGAAGAATGGGCTTGGAATGAGTCTTGCTTTCAGTGCTGATTCCTCTTGATTTGTCTGGGGGCAGGAGTTGGGCATGACAGCCAATCCTCTTACCTCTTGCTTCCATGGACACTCAACCACAATGCCCCACAACCCTTATCATTACCACCCCATTACCTCCTTTGTTTGCTCTTTGGTGTGGGATGGTAAGTGAGAGAATTCAGCCAAATGCCCAAACTTTGGCCCCTTGCAATGGAATGGGCAATGGATAAGAGGCTGATATTAGTGTGAGCTGGAGAGAGGGTAGAAATGCTGATATCTTCACCATTTTCTCAGTACATGGAAAAAGGAAATGTCAAGTGGTATAAAGCACAACATTGGAGAAAGCTGTTTAACTTTATCTCAATTATTCTTCTGCTGATGTATGATCACTGCTATGTTTGACTGGAATTTCTAATTTGTTAAAAGGGCACAAGGTGATTACTTTAGCAAATGCATGGGAACAAGTTCCCCTCCAAGCCACATACCATCCTGACTTGGAACTATATCGCTGCTTCTTCACTGTCACTGAGTCAAAATCCTGGAACTCCTTTCCTAACAGCACTGTGGGTGTATCTACACCACCAGGGCTGCAGCAGTTCAAGAAGGCTGCTCGCCACCACCTTCTCAAGGGCAATTAGGGATGGGCAATAGCCAGCGATACCCACATCCCAGGAACGAATAATAAAAACTAACAAGAAATGCCATTTGGAGCATCTTATCATGAAGGTCCCCACCTGCCAAGAATGAGGCACATTAATTTAGCCACATGGACATTAAATTCCAAATTGTTGCAGGGAAGAAGTGAAGGCCTGTGACAAGGGATTGCCAGGCCCCTGGCTGGAAAGACATTTTTGCATATTAACAGACAGTGCTTGGAACAAAGGAGCTATCCCCTGCTCCAATAAACAAGTGCAATTACAGAGGTATGAAGAAAGCGTTGTCGAAAGCGAGCTACAGGGGAAGTCAGTAGATGAGCAGTGGCAGACTTTTAAGCAGATATTTCATAACACTCAGCAAACATTTATTCCGGTCAGAAGGAAGGACTCGAAGAGAATGATGAACCACCCGTGGATAACAAAGGAAGTTAAGGAGAGTATCAAATCAAAAGCAAAGGCGTACAATGCGGCAAAAACGAGTGGTAGGCCAGAGAACTGGGAATTTTTTAGAAACCAGCAGCGGATGACTAAAAAACTAATAGAGTGGGAGAAAATTGATTATGAGATTAAATTGGCAAGAAATATAAAAACAAACAGTAAGAGTGGGACCCTTAGAGGATGAGACTGGGGAATTAATAACAGGGAACAGGGAAATGGCAGATAATTTAAACCAATATTTTGCATCAGTCGTCACGGTGGAGGACACTATAAACATCCCAACAATAATAGATGAACAAGGTGGAAATGGGAGGAAGGAACTTGTAACAATCTCTATCATGAGGGAAAAAGTGCTGGACAAACTGTTGGCACTAAAGGCAGACAAGCCGCCAGGACCTGATGGCCTGCATCCAAGGGTTTTAAAAGAAGTGATTGCAGAGATAGTGGAGGCATTGATCATAATATACCAAAACTCACTGAATTCCAGTAGGGTACCAGCGGATTGGAAACCCGCTAATGTGACACCCCTATTCAAGAAAGGAGGGAGACAGAAAGCAGGAAACTACAGACCAGGTAGCTTAACATCAGTCATTGGGAAAATGCTAGAGTCCATTATTAAGGAAAAAATAGCAGGACATTTAGAAAAACATAATGCAAGCAAACAGGGTCAACACGGTTTTATGAAAGGGAAATCATGTTTGACAAATTTGTTAGTGTTCTTTGAGGATATAACAAGCAGAGTGGATAAAGGGGAACCGGTAGATCTGGTGTATTTGGATTTTCAGAAGGCATTTGATAAGGTACCACATAAAAGGTTATTGCACAAAATAAGAGCTCAGGGTACTGGGGGTAATGTATTGGCATAGATTGAAGACTGGCTAACACACAGAGAGTCGGGATCAATGGGTCTTTTTTAGGTTGGAAAGCCGTAACTAGTGGCGTGCCACAAGGATCGGTCCGAGGGCCTCAGCTATTTACTATCTATATTAATGACTTAGAGGAAGGGAAAGAGTGTAGTGTATCCAAATTTGCTGATGATACAAAAATAGGTGGGAAGGCATGTTGTGATGATGACACAAAGAATCTGCAAAGGGATATAGATAGATTAAGTGAGTGGGCAAAAACTTGGCAGATGGTGTTCAATGTGGGAAAGTGTGAGGTAATCCACTTTGGTAGGAATAAAAAGGCAGATGATTATTATTTAGATGGAGAAAGACTACAAAATACTGCAGTACAGAGGGATCTGGGTGTTCTTGTACATGAAACACAAAAGGTTAGCATGCAGGTGCAGCAAGTAATTAGGAAGGCAAATGGAATTTTGGCCTTTATTGCTAGGGGGTTACAGTTTAAAAATGTTGAGAAGATGTTTCCACTAGTGGGGGAATCTCGAACTAGGGGACATAGTTACAGAATAAGGGGTCACACATTTAAAACTGAGATGCGAAGGAATTTCTTCTATCAGAGGGTGGTGAATCTCTGGAATTCTCTACCTCAGAGAGTTGTGGAGGCTAGGACACTAAATGTATTTAAGGAGGAGGTAGATAGATTTTTGAAATCTCAGAGAGTCAAGGGTTAGGCAGAGCAGGCCCGAAAGAGGAGTTGAGGCCTGGGACAAATCAGCCATGATCTTATTGCATGGTGGGGCAGGCTTGAGGGGCTGAATGGCCCACTCCTGCTGCTATTTCGTATGTCCTTATGTTCTTAATACAATCCACAAACAGACGTGGTTAAATCAGTTAGTCACATGACTAACCTGCTTGGCAGTCTGTGTTTTTTTCTGAATTGTACAGTTTGAACTGAGAGTCGGCAGAAAGCTGTTTGCTCCTGCATTGAAAAGACCCTCCTTGCTAGCTCATAACACAGCCTCTCCTGTCTGCTCCCATCTCTTTCTCATGAAACTCCAAAAATCCCACTGAAGGCACACGGACCCCAAGAGAGAAAAGTCTCCTACAGCGAACAAGGTTTAAGAAGAATACTGGGCCCCAACAAAAACCTACCTACAATCAAGGACTCTACAGTGAACTCGAAGAACTGTAACAACAACCTTTTAGATATTGCCTCGCACATTTCCACTTTATTTTACTTCTGCTCTTTTCTGTCTCTATTTGCATGTGTGTATCGAGTATGCATGCTAGCGTTGGCTTGTCGTGTATCTGTAGGCGTCAACCATATTAGAGTTTAAGCTTAATAAATTTCAATTTTTCTTCTTTAAACCTAAGAAAGCCTTTTTGTGCTGGTTTCTTTACCTTATAATTGGAAAGCGGTGAACAAGGATTCACCAAGGGGGTGCTAAAAACACAGTGTGTTTAAAATTAAACCCAGTTACAGTAAAACCAGGAGAAGGCTAAAAGGGAACCCTAGACCTCTTTCTCACCTAGTCATAACATTCATGTATTCATACCCCAACCCAACTGCTTCTTAGACAATGCCAAGCTTTCCACTTCCAATCCTTTATCTGGAAGTCTATTTCACGCGTTGATCACTCTTTGTGTGAAGCACTGTTATTATTCTTTCTTGGGACGAGGGTATCACAAGCAAAGCTGTCATTGATTGCCCATCCTTAGTCGTCCTGAGAAGGTAGTGATGACCTTCCTCTTGAACAGCTGCAGTTATTTTTTATGAGATTGAAATTTTTTCTCTTGTTCTACATACTTGGCAATTTAGTTTAAAATAATATTCTGGATTGACCTTTCCTATGCCCTTAGCTACCTTTATGTATGTCTATAGGAGAGCCTGTTAGATACCTACTTTCTAGGTTGAAAAGCCCAAGATTTTAATATAGAATTACATTGAATCCACAGCTCAGAAACAGGCCATTTAGCCCAACTGGTCTATGCTGTATTTATACCCCACATGACTCTCCTTTCATCACTCTTCATCTCACCCTATCAGCAAATCCTTCTATTCCTTTCACCTTCATGTACTTCCCCTTAAATGTATCTTTGCTATTCGCCTCAATCATTCCCTGTTGTAGCAAGTTCCACACTCTCGCCACTCTCTGGGTAAAGGCATTTCTCCTGAATTCCCTGTTGGATTTATTGGTGACTCTCATATTTATGACCCTGAGTTTGGGTTACCTCATAAGCAGAAACATGTTCTCTACATTTTTAGATCTTAGATTTTAGAGATACAGCACTGAAACAGGCCCTTCGGCCCACCGAGTCTGTGCCGACCATTAACCACCCATTTATACTAATCCTACACTAATCCCATATTCCTACCACATCCTCACCTGTCCCTATATTCTCCTACCACCTACCTATACTAGGGGCAATTTATAATGGCCAATTCACCTATCAACCTGCAAGTCTTTTGGCTGTGGGAGGAAACCGGAGCACCCGGAGGAAACCCACGCAGACACAGGGAGAACTTGCAAACTCCACACAGGCAGTACCCAGAATTGAACCCGGGTCGCTGGAGCTGTGAGGCTGCGGTGCTAACCACTGCGCCACTGCGCCGCATCTACCCTATCAATCTCCTTCATAATTCTCTGTAGGCTCATAACTCATAACTTTTCCTCTCATGGCTCTTCTTTGCAATTCCCCAAGTATTTTAATGTCTTCCTTGTTTCTTGATGACCAGAACTGGACACATTACTCAAGATGCAGACTGACTAGGGCACTGTGAGGTTTAACCATGATTTCCCTGACTTATATTGTACTGCATTAGCTATGTAGCTTAATATTCTATTACTTGTGCTGATTACTGCTCGCCATTGGTTAGACATGTTAACATAGAGTCTACTAAAACTCCTGGTGGAGATGGGGTGGGGGGGATTTTGGAGGCAGGTGAGATAGTGGCAGGTGGAGAATCCGCCACCTTCCAGCCTCCACCCCAATTAAGTCCATGGCAGGAAGGCCTGTGGACAGCCTTCCTGCTCTGCTGCCAATTGAGGCCCTCAAGTGGGCAATTAATACTCAATTAAGGGCTTCATCCCATCTCTGCCAGTATTATCCCAGTGACAGGAGGACCTGTCGCCACACGGGGAGCACATCAAACAGAGTGGGAGAGGTCCTTCATTCAAAGGCACTTAGTGCCTGATCGAGGGACCTGGCATTGGGAAGTGTGGGGGGGAGGGTGCTGAAAGATAGTCCCCTGCCCTTGCTGCTGACCCCCCTCTATAACCCACTCTCCTGCGACCCCCACCCCGTGAACCCCCACCCGCCATGATTCACCTGTGGCCTGCATCCCTCAACGATCCTCAGTCATGGGTGGGTGCTCTATCGGCAGCAGCCACTGCCTCTACAATGGCACTGCTCAGTAAAAGAGCTGCCAGC
This sequence comes from Heterodontus francisci, assembly GCF_036365525.1. Classification (NCBI taxonomy): domain Eukaryota; kingdom Metazoa; phylum Chordata; class Chondrichthyes; order Heterodontiformes; family Heterodontidae; genus Heterodontus; species Heterodontus francisci. Next base: position 21,067,876 of record NC_090394.1, read on the forward strand.
CTCTAATTGGCCAGCGGCTCTCAGCAGGCGGGACTTCCATTGTCGTGGTCCTTAATCCCGAGGAAGGCCCGCCACTCTCCACTTAAGTGCCTAATTGGTACGTAATGCGGCGGGCCTTCCCCAAAGGAGGCAATGCAGGGCTGTTACCAGCTGTTCAGGCGGTGGCTGAGACCCCCATCGCCTACATAAAATCCACCTCCCCCCCACACCCCCAGGTTTCTTACAAACTCATCCTTCGCTTTTTCAAAGCATTCATGGAGTATATTTCCTCTGTGAAATATCTTACACTTCAGTATCAGCTACCATCTATTTGCCCACAGACATGTTTTGTTTCACTCATTCTGTAACTTCTGAGCTGCTTCTTTCAATTTCACTGCCCCTCTGAGTTTATTGTCACAAAAAATATAATTAATTTGCGCTGTTTCTGAATCTGTCACAAATATAAATTAGAAGCAGTCATGAGGCCACAAAGTAATTTTTTCGTCCTGCCATAATTCCTCTGAGAGTACCTGCTGCTTTCTACATTTCAGATAGTTTCTTATCAATTCCCAAGATTTACCACAGATCCTCACCAAAGTTCCCTCTATGCTGCACAGGTGAGCAGATGTGCAGCACTCCAGGGCGCACTATGCAGTGCAACAAACAGGCTGTGCACAACCAACGTTCCCTTTAAGATGCGTGCATGCACATCTCGCAACATTGGTAAGGGACCGCGCAGTGCAACAAACTAGCCACACAAAACAAAGAAAAATTAGAGGGAACATTGTTTCTCACAGCTTTGAGCTCGACTCATAATTTTCCATGTAGAATGTTATTGAACGTCTTTCAGAAATCTAGGTATTGCATGTTGTAGGGTTTCAATACAATTGGATTGCCAGTTCCTTAAAGAAATTGAGGAGCTTGATCAGGCAAAACCTTCCCCTTGTAGCTATGTTGACAGCTCTTTACTAGATTAACACCATCTTCAATAGCTCTCGAGTTTACTCTAGATAATCATTTTCATTATTCGAAATGGAACTGAGGGATGGCCGATGGTTCTGTAGTTGTTGATGACTGATTTCTTGCTCATTTTAAATATGGGCACCAAATTAGCCAGTTTCCAATCTACTAGTACATTACTCATAATAATTGTCAATATATTTCCTGTCTAGTCTTTCTCCCTTGTTTTTCTTGCACAATGAAGGGTCATTTGCAGGAAGAAAGCAAATCTGCTGAAAAGTCATTCTTTAAATTTTTATTTCGTCAAAAATGTTTTGATTTGTACTTTCCTTAATATGTTAATAACAGTAAAACTAATAAGTTGGGTCACTCCTTTCACCAGCCTTCTTGTCTGCTCAATGCTGGCTGATATGAATAAACTTTGAACTGCAGTTGTCAATTTTAACCTTGAATCATATGAATGGAGTTTGTTCAAATCTATAGATGGTGAAATGATTAAATGGATGTGATTAGCAATATCTAAAAATGTTGCTTCACTGAAATTTAATTATTTGTATTGTCATTAATATGTGACCAATGTTTGGATTCCTTTGACAGACAGTCGGCATTTACTTCACGGTGTAGCTGAGTTTATTTGGATTTGTTCTGTGAACATTTTCTGGCGACAGCAGTTACTTGGTTCAGATGCTTCTCTTTCAAGTCTAAAGTTATCATTACAGCTTGAATTCACTGAGGATGAAAAAGCAGTAAGGGTCTCAATGGAGATTCTCAATATAGCCTTTGGGCAGAGCTCTGTTTTAAATGGTTTCCTTCATGTTCTTGACTGCCTTTATTACACGGACATTTGATTTCTCCAATGTTCTCCTTGCTGGCCTCCCCAAGAAACTACCCATCCGGAATGCTGCGACCCACATCATCCCCAATTTTAATCAGTCTCCCAGCCTTCAGCTGCCTAGGCCCTGAACTCTGGAATTCTCTCCCTACACCTCCCTGGCTCTCTACCTCTCTTTCTTCCTTTAAGATGCTCTTTAAACCTATGTCTTTGACCAAGGTTTTGGACATCTGCCCTAATATCTCCTTATGTGACTCCTGTCTAATTTTGCTTTGTAATTTTCCTATGAAGCATCTTGGGACATTTTATTATGTTAAAGACACTATAGAAATACAAGTTGTTTTTGTTGTTGTTATCCCGTGCACAAATGCCTGGACTGCCATCACCCTGTCCTTATCTAGTTCTACTGACTTCCTGCACCCTAACCTATTAGCTTTCAAATCCTTGTCCTCATCTCCAAATTATTCCATGGTCTCATCTCAACCTACCATTGTGAACTCCTCCAGACTTCCAGCCCTGCACACATACTCATACAGCCCTGATCTACTGTTTGTTTCCTGTTCCCTCGGGTCAGCCATTGGTGACCACTCCAAGCGCAGTGCACCCACCCTCTGGAGCTTCTTCCATCAACAATTCCACCTTGTCACTTCCCTTCCTTCCTTAAAAAACCTCCTAAAGAAACATTCCCTTTGGCTTTTATGCCCCCTCTTCTTCTCCGTTTTTGTGGCCTGCTTAGAGGTCACTCTCTGTCCAGGCCCTGTGAAACACTCGGAGATGTCTCCCTATACTTAAGGAACACTGAAAAAATGTATGTTGTTGGTATCTGCCCCACTGTTTATTCTAGTATTAATGCCTCCAGCTTGTCTTAATAACATTTGCATGGATGTAGAATTGTAAAGAGCTGTTTCAAAAATTATATTTCCATATTAATGGCATAAGTGACTTTAGCAAATGGCTTATGACAGATTTCTAACCTTCAAAAGGAAATAAAAATGAAACATGCATGTTGTTAAGATATTACTGATTTGCGGTCGTATAATGTGACTTGAATTTCCTTATTTAATTATAGTTGATTTAGCAAAATAAAGCCACACTGTTTGACTTACCATTAGTGTCTTTATATTTTGTATTTTGTGGTTTTATTTGTTAAGTTGATTACTTCATTACTTTGCCCTGCTAGCTTTCCGGTAATCTTTTGACTTGCACTAATTCTATCCATGTGCAGCATTTGATCTTTGGCACTTCAGAGCACTTCGTTTTTTCCATCTATCCTCAGATTAAAGGGAACTGTCATCTGGTAGGGGCTTCAGCAGTAAAAACAGCTCCTGGAGCAGCCCTGAGCAGCATGCACCGTGTGAAATAGCCATACTCCACGATACATCAGAACAAGATACATTTGACCATATGAAACATTTCCATCTGCCTCAGCATGCCTCTGCCAAATGTGGAATGAAGCCTTAAAGTGAAATGAATACATAAAAAGGAAGACTTACATTCCTCTAGCGCCTTGAATGACCCAAAGCACTTATGGCCACTGAAATATTGTTGAAATATTGTCACTGTTGTAATGTAGGAAATGATATAGAAAGTACATGTGCAATCATCTTAAAAAAAATCTTAATTCCTTCAAGTGATTCAAAAATTAATTATTAGCAAGCAACCTTGTGAGTTGTGCCATGTTATAGTTAGTTCTTAGCCTCGCAGGAGTAGAGCGAGACCAGTGGGGCTAGAGAAAACAGAGTGCCAAGGCCCAAGAGCAGCATCAGCGAGAGCGGGAGCAGAGCGAGATTGGAGCGAGGATATAAAGAGCTAGGTTGGGAGCAGACAGACAGCGTTCAATAAAAACAGAGGAAAAAAAATCAGAGTGGGACATCACAGGAAAGCAGGTAAGTGATTGATTGCTGAGCATTTCCCTTTTTTCCTCTCTAAACTAGGGCATTCATTCAAACTAGAAGCCAGGAAATTTTTAAAAAATCAATCGAGGTAATAATAACAGAAGTGAATTAATAATAATATTCGCTTAGAGCAGGTCTAGAGGCATTAATTAAGGTTAATAGTTTAAACAAGGTATGAACTAGATTACAAAAGAGGGAATAGAGATCTTTTTAGATCATGGATAGGCAGCTGCGACCTGTTGTTTGCAATTCCTGCGCCATGTGGGAACTTCAGGACACTTCATGTGTCTTGGGGGACCACGTGTGTAGGAAGTGTCTCCAGCTGCTTGAACTCGAGCTCAGGATTTCCAAGCTTGAGGGGCAGCTGGAGTCACTTTGGAGCATCTGGGAGGATGAGGGTTTCCTGGATTGTATGTTCCATGAGGTGGTCACTCCACAGGCAGTGGATTCCGGAGAGTTGATGGGTGGCCATCTGGAAGAGTAGGAAGAGGCAGGAATTGCAGGAGTCTTCGGGATGTGTGCCACTCTCAAACCAGTACTCAGCTTTAGAGACTGCTGGGAGTAACAACACCTTGAAGGAGTGCAGTCCAGATCATGGCACCAATGGATAAGGGACTGCACAGGAGGAAACAGCAAAGAATAGACATTCAGTCATTATAGGAGACTTCATAGTTAAGGGGACAGACAGGAATTTCTGTAACCCATCATTATGAGTCCCTCATAGTGTGTTGCCTCCCTATTGCCAGGACATCATGGAGAGGGTGCAGAATATTCCGCGGGGGAAGGGAATGAGCAGAAGTTGTGGCACATGTTGGTATCAATGACATAGTGAGGGCAGGTAATGAGATCCTACGGTCAGATTTTCAGGAGCTAGGGAGGAAGTTAAAAAGTAGGACCTTGAACGTAGTAATCTCACACTAGTGAGAGTAGAAATAGGGAGATAGGGAGGATCACTGCATGCTCAAGGCATGGTGCAGGAGGGAGGGCATTATATTTTTAGGACATTGGGGCCAGTTCTGGGGCAGGAGGCACCTATTCAAAATAGATGGGTTGCACCTCAATGGGACTGGGACCAATGGCCTCATAGGGAGGTTCACTAGTGTGGACAGGAAGGGTTTCAACTAAATTGGCAGCATATAGAAGTAGAAAAGAGGAATAAGGTGCAAAAAGTGAGAGTGTTGGATATCATTGAAAAGGAAGTAGTAGCATAATGGATGGGAGTAAACTAAAAAGAGCTACAAGGAATACAAAGACAGGTATACAATGCATGTATGTAAATGCATAAAGTGTGGTGAATAAGGATGATTAACTACAAGCACAAATAATCATGTGGGAATATGATGTAGTGGCAATAATGGAAATATGGCTTTAAAATGATGAGGACTGGGCGCTTAATATTCAAGGATACAAAGGCTGGAATTTTAGGTTGGGACGAAGGACCCATTCACCAGCCAAAAAGTCAGGGGCGAGCCCTGATTTTACGTGGCTCAGGACCTTAATTGGCCTTGGGCAGCACCTCCGCTTCTCTGAGACTGGAGGTCCCTCCTCCAAGAGCTGCTGGCCAATCAGTGGGCCAGCAGCTCTTCAGTCCCAGCAGCGCCACTGGGAGTGGTGGCCACTGTTGGGACTGCACCCAGCGATAGGAGCAGCAATGGAGGAGGCCCTGGAATAGAGGTAAGTGTATGGAGGCTCGCTAGAGACAACTGACTGGGCCCTGGCTAGGCAGGATGAGCGGGCTGGGGGGGTGGTGGTGTTGCTGTGGTCGGTCGAAAGGAGGTTGGGGAGGTGATCCAGCAGGGGTGACTTGTGCCGTGGGGGGGCCTTCTGTTGAGAAGGTTCCACATCAGGAGGGCCCCCCCACACAGCCTGCAAGGAGGCTGCTGATTTTACTGGGAGGAGGCCCTTAAGTGGCAATTAATTGGCTACTTAAGGGCCTTAATTGTCCTGGGGCAGGTGGGCCATTTATTACCTCCCCCGCCACTCATAAAATTGCAATGGGGTCAGGAAGGTAACGGGAATGGCAACCCCCTCTCCTCCCAGTAAATTTTACGCCCCCTCCCCTGCCTCCAGCCCGCGCCTGCAGTGGCCGTAAAATTCCGGCCAAAGTGTTCAGCAAAGATAGGGGAGGAAAAAAGGGAGGTGGGGTGGTATTACTGATTAGGGAAGACATTGTAGTGTTGGAAAGAGAGGATGTCCCTGAGGGTGAAAGGACAAAATCTATTTGGTTAGATTTGACAAGCAAGAACGGTATGATCACACTACTGGGGGTATTTTATTGGCCTCCAATACTGAGAGAGAGATAGAGGAACAAATCTGCAGGGAAATGACAGAGATGTGCAAGAACTATAGAGTGGTGTTATTGGGAGACTTTAATTATCGATTGGGATAATGTTAGAATAAAGGGTAAAGAGGGAAAAGTAGTTTTTAAGTGTGTTCAGGAGAACTTCCTTGACCAGTATGCTTTCAGTTCAACTGGGAATGAGGCATTGTTCAATCCGGTGCTGGGAAATGAGATGGGACAAGTGGACCAAGGGTTGAATTTTCTGGGGATGGGCGGGAGGTGGGGAGTGGGCCCATGAAATGGCAAGGGAAGGTAGGGGTGGCATGCCCATTGTTTTCCTGCTACCATGCCACCTTGTCAGTGGTGTGGAAGGTGGAGGACGGCCCACCCGTCCAGAGGCCAATTGAACCACTAAAATAGCCAATTAAGGGCCTCTTCCCACCACTTTACCAGTGGTAGGGGACCACCAGATGGTGGCCTCCCAGCAGGCTCAGGGTGAGATGGGTCCTCCTATTCAGGCACTCTTTGGACCATGGAAGGACCTCATGGCAGCAATGGCCGCCCCTGCAGCAACGGCGCAACCTACCATCACCAACTCCTCCCCTGCCCCTGCTGCCTCACCAGGGCCTGCCTGACTGGCCCTGCTGCCCCCAGATCCTACTTACCTGGTTAGGAGGGCACCATCCATCCATGGCGTCCTCTTCTGCCAATTGCATTCCCAGCAACCCCAAAGCTGCTGAGCTGCTGGTCCTCCGATTGGCTAGCAGCTCCTGGGGGCGGGTGGCTGTCCTAAATAGGGATGGCCACCTGACAGCAGCCAATTAATTGCCTGGCGCTGACAAGATACAGCCCAGGGTCTCGCAGTCCGCAACAGCGGAGTTATCCCCTGCTTTTGGGACCGCCAGTCGGACCCCCACCACAATAAAAGAATCCATCCCCCAAGTGTCTGTGAGGGAACACTTGAGTAAGAGTGATCATTGTAGCGTAGAGGTTAGACTAGTAATGGAGAAGAGCAAGGAACAATCTAAAGTAGAACTTTCAAATTGGAAGAGGGCCACTTCAATGAGATGAGAAGGGATCTATCGAGGGTAAAATGGAGCAAAAGATTGACAGGAAAATCTGTAACTACAAGGGGTGATCTTTAAGGAGGAGATGTTTCAGGTACTGGCGAGGTACATTCCAACAAAGACAAAAGGAGGGGAACAAAAGCCTTAGATGGCAAAGCAGACAGAGAATAAGATAATACAAAAAAAGTGTGTATGATGCATGTCAGGTGAATTCTTTAAGCCAGAACCAGGCCAAATACAATAAGTTGAGAGGGGAAGTAAAGAGAAAAATAAGACTGGCAAAGAGAGAATGTTAGAATAGAATGGCAGTCAACACAAAAGGGAACCCAAAAATCTTCTAATGACATGTAAATAGTAAGCGGCTAGTAAAAGGTTGGGTGGGGCCTATTAGGGACAAAGAAGGTGATATATGCTTAGAGGTGCAGGGAAAGGCTAGAATACTTGATGAGTGCTCTGTATCAGTGTCTACTAAAGAAGAGATGCTGATAAAATATCAATAGAAGTGGAGCTGGTAGAGGTAATGGACGGGGTGAAAATTGATAGGCAGAATGTACTGGAAAGGCTGGCTATGCTTAGAGTGGTTGAGCCATCTGGTATGGATGACTTGTGTACAGTTGTAGTGTTTGAAATTACAATTGCATTGTGCATTGTGTACTCTAGATGCTGCTGTAGAAAGCAAATGCTAGCAAAGGGAAAGTGGAAACAACTCAGAATAAAATTAGAAGTCTTTGTATTCAGCGGCTGCAGTCTTTATCTCTCTGTATTTGCCTCATATCCTATACTAAACTTGGCTAAATCTCACTCAAGTCCTGAGGACATCCCTGCTTGCATCCTAGGTTGCTAAAGAAAGTGGTAGTGGAGATACCAGAAAGGGCTTCCATAAATTTCCAATCTTCCCCAGATATGGGAGAGATGCTGGGGATTGGAGAGTGGCAAATGTGACATCCTTATTCAAGAAAAGGTGTAAGGACACTCCTAGCAACTACAGACCAGTCAATTTAACATCAGTGGTGGGTAAGGTTTTAGAAACGATAATCAGGGAAAACATTAACAGGCACTTGGAAAGGTTTGAGTTAATTAAGGAGAGAAAATTGTGTTTGACTAATCTAATTGAATTTTTTGATGAAGTAACCGAAAAGATTGATGAAGGGAAAGCAATGGATGTTGTCTATATGGATTTTAGGAAATGTTTGACAAAGTACCACATAAAAGGCTGGTTAACAAAATTGAGGTTCATGGAATAGGAAGTTTAGTGTCAGCTTGGATAAAAAATTGGTTTAAGGGCAAAGGCAAATGGTTGTTTTTCAGTCAGGAGGATGGTAGATAGCGCTCAGTGCTAGTATCACTGCTTTTTTTGATATATGTGAATAAGTTGGATATTGGAACACCGAGTAAAATTTCAAAATTTACCAATCATATCAAACTTGGAAATATGGCAAACAGTAAGGATGATATGTTACAACCAGGTGAGGAAGGGGTCTCAGGCTCCCCTCTTGCATCATTCCTGGTTTGGCCACAACAGGGTTTATCTTTAAAAACACAGTGTTTTTAATTTCATCTCAGTGAGTCCTTGCTCACTGCTCTCGAACTGTAATTGTAAATGAACCAACCAGTCAAGTTTTCTCAGCATTAAATAAGAAAGATGTAAGTTTATTAACCTTATCACTCTAACTTGGTTAAAATTACTAAACTATGTGATGCAACCTAGCTAGCATGCGTACGAGATAAACACACACACATATAGATACAGAGGGGGAGAAATAATTAAAGGGGGAGGTTTAAGTAGGGTTGGCAATAAATAGAATTCGGTTACTGTCTTTTGGTTTGGATGTAAAGTCCTTGATTGGAGTTGAGGTCTTGCAGTTCTCGCTGGGGCCCAGTGCACACTTTCAAACTTGCTTCTCTGGTACCAGAAGGCTGAAGAGGTCCTCTGTTTGAGACCTAAGCTGCTTCCATGGGTCCCAGGGACTTTGCTTGAGAGAGAGAGACAGAGAGACAGGGACCTTCCTTCTCTCTGGTCTTCAAATTGCAGTCTGCCCAAACCTTTCTTTGAGGCACAATTCAAACAGTTCCCAGTCTGGCCAGCAGGTAAGTCATGTGACCAACTCTTTGTTTGAAACAGCATCATCTGTGAGGGTTGTTGATTATCAAAGTTCTCCAGTCACACACGGTGGGGTGTGGAACTCTAGCTCTTACACAGACAAAGAAGGTTGATTATTATGATTGCCCAGATCAGTCTTGTTAATTGAATCAGTGAACACCCCCATTAACTCTCTATTCAACTGTCTCTCAGAATTCAAATGTGCAGCCATGTTTCAGCTCTGTGGTCTTTTTTTAAACAAGTTCTGTGCAATGTCCAGCAAAAGGGTTCAAGTAGTGTTCCATCTGATGAAATTAATATGTTTCCATTTGGCAGGTGTGATTTCTGTCACAGATACAAATTGACTGCAACAGGACATAGATACACTCACAGAATGGAGAGACAAGTGGCAGATGGAATTTAATACAGAGAAGTGTGAGGTGATACATTTTGCAGAAGGGATAGGGAGAGGTAATTTAGACTTAATAGCACAGTTCTGAAGAGTTTGAAGGGACAGAGGGACCTTAGACTCCATGTTCATAGATCTTTGAAGGTGGTAAGACATATTGAGAGAGTGGTTGACAAAACATATGGGATTTTCAGCTTCATATATAGAGATAATGGCTGGATTTTAAGGAGCCCATGACGTCGGGATCCGTGGCGGGGGTGCCTGAAGATGGCCCCGGATGAGCCCTCATCACCGGTAGGGCCCAGCCCAATCCTCCCGGCGGCGGCGTTGCACCGTGGCAGCCTCCTCACCGCTCGGCAACTGGACCATAGTTTGAATATTTAAATCAATTAAAATAATTAATTTAAATAAGCTGACCTCACCCCTGATGTCCAGCCGCGATCTTCGGCCCAGCAGCTGGCACTCCCGTACCTTCGGATCATCATCCGGGGAAACAAGGCTCAACAACGGTGGGGAGGGCGAAGGAGGTACATTTCTCAGTGTCGGAGGGTGGGGAGAATGGGGTCAAATTAACGTAATGGGTGTAGGGGACGGTGAGATGGGTTATAATTTAAAGTTTGTGCAGTTGGTGGTGGGGGGGTGGGGGGGTGAAGGTCAGATGGTAAAGGTAAGTGTTTTGAGGGGGGGACGGGGAAAATAATTAATTTAATTGCATTGGGCTGGTTGGGAAAGGGGCAAAAGAGATGTATTTATTTTCATTTAATCTTTCTTTAAATATTTAAATTTTCCAGTAGGGCTGACAGCCCTTTAAAAATGGGTTCAGCTCCTGCGCACAGGCTATTTAAATGAGCCGCCACGCTTGGAATCGTATCGGCTCTTCGGCATGCCCATGGACGGGCTGCTGTTTTCTTTTGCAGGTTTATAAAATTTAGCCCAATGAGTAGAAAAGCAGAAAAGTTATGCTAAACATTTATAAAGCTCTGGTTAGGCCACAACTAGAGTATTGTGTCCAGTTCTGGTCACCACATTTCAGAAGGACGTGAGGATCCTTGAAAGGGTGCAGCGGCGATTTACCAGAAAGGTTCCAGGAATGGGGGATGTTAGCTACAAGGTTAGGTCGGAGAAGCTGGGGTTGTTCTCCTTGGAGCAAAGGAGATTGAGGGGAGATTTGATAATTGTGTACAACTATCTTAGATACAGTGGACAAAGAAAAGCTGTTCCCATTAGCTGATGGTACATGGAATACGGGACAGAGATTTAAGGTTTTAGGCAAAAGATGCAGGGGGGATATGAGGAAGAACTTTTTTAAGCAGCGAGTGTTAATGACCTACGAGAGTGATAGAAGCGGAGATGATTAATGATTTCAAAAGGAAATTGGATGGGCACTTGAGGGAAATAAACTTGCAGGGCTACAGATATAGATTGTGAGAATGGGACTGACAGGATTGCTCCACAGAGAGTGCATATGGACTCGATGGGCCGAATGGCCTCCTTCTCTGCTATCTGACTCTATTACTGAAGAGTTAACTTTTCATCCCTATTTTCATATCAGGCTCTTATATTTTACCCATGTAAACTGTCAAGCTGTATTTCAACTGTCTTTGGACCCTTGTGTCATAACCTTAACTATTCATCTCTTGCAACCTTTGCTGGTTAGAATTAATACTATGGTTTGGGTTTGTATATAGGCGCTTAAATTGATGTATGCTGATCCCTTTGTATGACATCTTTAGAGATGTGCATTGGACTGGAATATGTGTTCAATTTCAAAGCAGTGGGGATCGTCCAAATTGATTGTTCTTTTTACTACATTTATTGAGTAGCTTAATCTAAAACCCTTTCTCATTTAAACTGTTAAGTTTGTTTTAAACTGCCATCTGTTTCAGTATTTCTCCAAAAACAATCAGAGAAGTGCAGAGGACGTGTCAAGGATAAAACTGCCAATTGCTGTTAATAAAGAAAAGTTCACCCAGTAAATAGTTTGTAATTTGAGTCCAGGGTATCCTTCATTCTCAGTTTCATGCTAGCTTTTTGTGCAGGGAAAAAAATGTTCCAGTTATATAGGACGAGAGGAGCCATTCAGTTCCTCAAGCCTGCTCCACCCTTCAATTCGACAATGGCTGATCTGTATCTCAAATCCATCTATCTAACTTAATTCCATCACCCTTAATATCCCTGCCTAACAAAAATCTAGCAATCTCAGTTTTGAAATGTTCAATTAACCTAGCCTTAACGGCATTTTGGAGACGAGAGTTCTGGATTTCCACTCTTTGTGTGAAGAAGTGCTTCCTGAAATCGCTCCTGAATGGCCTAACTGTAATTTTGTCATTCTGGTCTCTCCCACCAGAGGAAATAGTTTCTGTCTGTCTACCCTATCAACTCGTTTGATCATTTTAAACACCTGAATTAGATCATTTCTTAATCTTCTACTTTCGAAAGGATATAAGCCGAGTCAAAGAAGCCTATTTTCATAATTCAACCCTTTTAGCCCGTAAATAAAAATGTTTAAATCTGTATGTAATGTGGAGGTTGAATTCTGAGTTCAGTGATTTTGAACAGAATGGAGTTGATATCCCTGGCTGGAGAGTCTAGAACTGGCGTGGGGGGGGGGGGGGTGGTGGGGGGGTCATAGGATAAGGTCCATTTACGACTGAGATGATGGTCAATTTATTAATTCAGAGGGTTGTGAATCTTTGGAATTCTCTACTACAGAGGGCCATAAATGCTCTGTCCTTGAGTTTATTCAAGGCTAAGTTCAATAGAATTTTGGGTACTAAGGGATTCAGAGCAAAGGCAGGTAAATGGAGTTGAGGTCGAAGATCAGCCATGATATTATTGAATGGTGGAGCAGGCTCAAGCATGGCCTACTCTGGATCCTATTTCTTATGTTCTTGTATTCACTGGGTTGGTAATCCGGCAAAGCAAAGTGCCTGCCATTGTAGAGCAGTAGTTTTCAAACTCTGGTTGAAAGACCCCCTTTTCAAATGGATGAATAATCATAAATCCCCTCCGTCTAAGCGCTAATACTATATAATACCCATAATATGAAAGTGCGGCATGTAGACAGTATTTTAATATTCCTTTTGTGTTATTCATTGTGATGAAATAATTATTCATCAATAAATCATTGAAATCAGAAGTGTTGGAAACATCACTAAAGAAGAGGATAAACACTAACACAAACTGTTAGGCTGAATCACCTGTTTCGTATTGTAATTTCTGTGTAATGACTATTCTGTTGTGAAAGTAATGCAGCAATGTAATTTACCATGTGAAATGTTCATGGAAGAAACAAACAGCATAAATGTTTATTATCAGATCAATTAAAATATTTGATATACACAGTAACTGGTATATTAACCTACCTATAATGTGCTCACAGGCACTTTAAACTAGTTCAGTGACTTCTGTTCCAGTGTTCAACACAAAGTCATCAGAATCAGGAGACAACGAGCTGGTTACTTACATTGTGAATCTTCATGTCAAAGCATTGCTTGTTAATTGTATATCAATTGTGTTTAATTATAGGCAGGTGTAGGGCATTCATTGGTGTTCACTTCAGCATATATAAAGAGAAACTGAATGAATCTGTGTGTGGTTGAGTTAGGAGGTGTTTACTTGTAATGTTGTTACACAAATGTTAAACTAAGTAAAGATTGGCTCTAGTGCTATCCTTCAACTGGCTTTCTGGCATAAAACATATCTTGTAGGGGATTATGGAGATGTACAATCAGCACAGCACTGCTCCCTTACATGGTTTGCTGAGCTGCCAACAAAATCAGAGGCTATTCTGGAAGTCGCCTGGATTAGGAGGAATATAATTGAAATACAGATGAAGAAAATCATTTTGAAACAGCTGTCAGGAGAGGTACAAGTACTGCCAGAACGTCTTTCATTCAAATAGCTCTCCGTGTTCTTCACTTCCATTCTCATATGTGGCAGCTGCACTCCATTCTTGCCTCCAGCTGCCTCTCATTTGCTACCTGGGCCACTTCTTGTAATCGCTTATTGCACTTCAGATTATTTTGTTGACACTCGGAAAGTCTCGTGATGCCTCTGTAGTCCACAGACTCCAGTTTGAGAACCACCATTTAAGAGGACCCATCTGATTTTTATTCCAGGCCCATTCAATTCACTCCAGCATATTACTGCTCAAGTGGTGAAGATGAAAATCTACCCTAATTTCTCACAAACATCATTGTGCAGAGAGAGAGAAGTTGGAAGTATGCTGACAAAACCGTGCCTTCCGTATTAATCTTCATGTCTGGTAATGGAAATGGCCCTGTGTTAAATTACAACTTTAATGACTGGAGCGTCTGTGTTCATTGTGGTACTCATCTGTTTGAAACCCACAAAGTTCCTTTTGAAATATTAGTTCAGGGTCCTTCCTAGCCCACCAAGGTCTCACCTGGTATTTTTTTTGCCAATTAGGAAATTAACAAGGTCACACAATTTCAAGTCTATTTCTCGTCATTTATTTCTCTCCTCTCCACAAGGGACTGAATTATCCTGGAGCACATTTTCACGGGCACCAGCAACTCGCACCCTACAGTGAAGCCTTAACCCTTATGTCCGTGTACAGACAGGTGCATCGCAATTACCACTCATCCCATAGGATGAGTACTGGCCAAGTTGACATCACTGAACTCAGAATCTGAATCAAAATCAACCTCATTTCACTACAGGAGGCAAAGATCAGCCTCCTTGGATCTGAGGCTGGGAGCTAGTCAGCAATCTTGAAAGGTATTGATGAGAACCTTTCATGGGATGTGACATCATAAAGGTAAATGGTCAGATATGGGGGCAAAAATTGCTTTAATTGTTAACGAGGCTGTAGATATCGTCAACTGAATTTGTTGGGAAAATGACAGGCAATACCCAATGGCTGGCACAATAAATGTAATGGCAGGAGGTGGAGCCAGTGGGCTACTTCCTTTCTGTTTGATGGCTGGCAACTGCTTCTGCATAAGTTGGACACAAAGCAGGTTGTCTTGGTCGGCACTCCAAGGCACCCTTCCCAGTGGATAGCAGGGTCTCATGTCTCAGAGACATGGTGGACAGGCTCAATACTGTTCGCAAGATCTGGAAACAGGTAAAAGAAGATGACCCCCTTTAAGAAAGCTGCCAAGTTAATCTTACTCAATTTGATAGATTTATGTCCTATGTATAAATGCCACAATTCTTTGGCCCATGCATAACTCATCTAACCATTACAGACCATGCATATCCATAAGGCACACATTACAGCTGTAGCCTGCAATTCAAAGTCTGTGGACTGATGGTGCAGCTGGCGTCTATGCTAGACTGAATGAAGGTGGAGCCAAAAATGTTGATGGTCTGGTAACCTTGCTTCTCACTCAACAGACAACCTTAATTTGGCTGCAGTTGGCCTTGTTGCATATGGTGCGACTTTCATTACCCCCCTGGGCATTCTGAGCCAATGCAGATAATATTCTCAAATGATAACCGCGGGGGAATGGGTAGACCAAAGGCACACCCAATATTTGGCCACAATTAAATGAGACCAGACAGATGCAGACGCCTGGTGGTCATTGTCCTGGAAGAAAGTCATTGTCGTTCCCAAAGGACTGCCGAAGGTTAAGAAGAGGAGTTCACTGACGAATTGGCATGGGATTCTGGGCCGCTGGGTAGGTCCTGAGAGGGAGAGGTTCAGGGGAGGTGATTGAGCAGGAGAGGGAAGATCATAAGAGGGCAGTTGATTGGGAGGGGGAAGCAATGAGGAGGCAAAGTGATTCCTGACAACGCTGGCCGCCACTGACATCATCAGGCTGCGCCACGGTACGCACATGCGCAGAGGATCTCCTGCTCTCTGCGCATGCGCTGCTTTCTGGCTTGCCAGGACTGGTTAGTGCATGTGCCGATGACATAATCGCGTGACGTGTGCATCTTCGGGCAACGCGCCTGGTCGGCCTCTGCGCATGCGCTTTATGCAACGCCAACGGGTATTCACACATACTTCAGCCATCGGATATTCACGCATGCGGCAAGCTTCGGCGCGAGTTTCTGAAAGTGGAAGGAGGAGAGGTTTCGTCGGGCATTTTCTCGCATTTTATCGCAATTATTTAGTCGTTTTGAAGATTTCAGTCTGCTTCATTTTTATTAGAAAGAGAAGATTGCTCCAAGGTAAGTTGCTCTGTAAACATTTCCATTGTCTGGGGCACTGCATGTGCTCCAGTCCCTGTTGTAAGTTGCTCTGAAACTATTTCCATTATCTGGGGCACTGCATGTGCTCC
Source organism: Heterodontus francisci (assembly GCF_036365525.1). Taxonomy (NCBI): domain Eukaryota; kingdom Metazoa; phylum Chordata; class Chondrichthyes; order Heterodontiformes; family Heterodontidae; genus Heterodontus; species Heterodontus francisci. The sequence continues at coordinate 21,083,633 of NC_090394.1, forward strand.
AGTCTCTGTTGAAAGTTGCTCTGAAACCATTTCCATTGCCTGGGGCACTGCATATGCTCCAGTCCCTGTTGAAAGTTGCTCTGAAACCATTTCCTTGTCTGGGGCACTGCATGTGCTCCAGTCTCTGTTGAAAGTTGCTCTGAAACTATTTCCATTATCTGGGGCACTGCATATGCTCCAGTCCCTGTTGAAAGTTGCTCTGAAACCATTTCCTTGTCTGGGGCACTGCATATGCTCCAGTCCCTGTTGTAAGTTGCTCTGAAAACATTTCCATTATCTGGGGCACTGCATGTGCTCCAGTCCACTGCACTGCACTAAAATCCTTTCCATTGTCTGGGGCTGTGTGCAGGCAGTGCATGTGCTCCAGTCCCTGTTGTAAGTTGCTCTGAAAACATTTCCATTATCTGGGGCACTGCATATGCTCCAGTCCACTGCACTGCACTAAAATCCTTTCCATTGTCTGGTGCTGTGTGCAGGCAGTGCATGTGCTCCAGTTCCTGTTGTAAGTTGCTCTGAAAACATTTCCATTATCTGGGGCACTGCATGTGCTCCAGTCCACTGCACTGCACTAAAATCCTTTCCATTGTCTGGGGCTGTGTGCAGGCAGTGCATGTGCTCCAGTCCCCTGTTGTAAGTTGCTCAGTTCCTGAACCCATCAGAGCAGTGCACATGGACACACAGCCACCTGCTCCTGCACCCATCAGAGCAGTGCAAATGGACACACAGCCACCTCGGGGGGGGGGGGGGGTAGTTTGGGGGAGATGGGGAGGTGGTGGGGATGGGGGGAGGTAGAGGGGGTGGGGGGAGAGGGGGTGTGGGGGTGTGGGGGTGTAGTGGGAGGGAGTTAAATTCAGAATTGCCTGAAGAGGGAGATGCAAAAACCAGACAGCTGCAATGCCTGAAGTACAGTCGAGAAGTAGGGGAGAAAGCGGCTGGATGGGGGATCTGCAGCTGGAGGCAACGGCTGGATGGAGGGGGCCGGAAGCGAGCCTCGGGGAGCGAGAGGCCGAAGACCTTGGTGTCGCTGGGTGCGGGGTCCGGCCGGTACATCTTTTGCTGTTGCAAGTTTATGGTGCATGCGCCGAAAAACGCACTCCTCCTCCCTCCCCCCCACCCTCTCTCTGGCCGCTCCGCTCCACCCCCCCCCTCCCCCGTCCCTGGCCCGTTTGCTCGCCCTTTCGCCGGCTGCTCCGCTCCCCCCAGTCCCGCTCCACTTCCCCCGCCACCCCACCCCCCGGCCTCGGCCCGCTCGTTCGCGCTCTCACTCGGGCCATTATGTGCTGCCATGTGTTTGTGCTGCATTTGCGCATGTGCCACAGCAGCGCCACCTAGCGGTAGCGTTGTCAGCAAATGCAGCCATGAGGAAGGAGGGGTGTGATTGAAAGGGAGGGTACGATCGGGAGGGAGGAAGCGATTGGGAGGAAGGGGGCAATTGGGGGGCAAGGGTGATTGATGAGTTGTAGCTAGGGAGGGAGGGGGAAATCAGGAGAAATCTTATCTGCTCCCAAAATCAGAATCCCCAGGCTGGGTTTTCAGGCTCCCTCCCCCACGTCCCCGGGATCAGGAATGGAGTCCGGGGGAGGGGATTGCCGAAAATACTTGCTGGCCGGCATATCAGTTTCGAGATGTTGTTCCTGCCACCAGCAATGTTCACCAGGGCAAGGGGAGGGTAGGACAGTCATCTGCCTGTTTACGAATTGAGGCCAATTAAAGTTCTTCAGCAGCTTGGTAAGTGCTTGTTAGAGGTGGAGGTAGAAATTTTGATGGGGCCGCATGGGTTACATGCACTATCTGTTGCTGACCAGCTGAAGGGAGGCAGGTACAGAGCAAGGAACCAGTCATAGCCGACTCAGGGAATTACTCCGGCCCCATAAGAAGGTCAGCAGGCCAAAGGGGGAACTCGGCCTTTGGAAAGGAGGTGCCCCAAGTGCTGTGCTGGTGGTGGGGAGAGTGGGCAATCAATGCTTAGGCATTGAACTGGCTCGTCACCCCTGACCCTGGCATCACAGAAGCAGAAGACTGGGGTCAAGGCTGCCAATCACAATAGGGTAGCCACCTAGACAAAAAAAAGGCTGCAGCTGGCAATGGGGACATGACTGTCAGAATTTGGGCCCAGTGGTGATGAGGGACAACACTCTCTGCAGGAAGGGCAGCACCCTGAGCAGCAGGAGGAGAAGAAGAGGGGCAGGAAGGCAACAGAAGCTATACCCTCAATAAAGGATCTTCTGAAGACAGCTACCTGGAGATTACCAAGCCTCAGTGCCACAGGAGGCTGCAACTTTCCAGCCAGAAGGTGACAGACATCTGTGACCTGGTCGGTGAGGACCTTGCACCTTGCAGTACTGCTCACCATATCCTGCCGATAGCCGTCAAAGTCAATGTGACTTTGAACGTCTTTGGGCTACTTCCAAGGATCAGCTGCAGACCTTAGTGGCATCTCGCACACAGCAGCAGAACACCACCGTATCTTGCAGGCCACTGATGCCCTCTTTGCCGGAGCTTGACAGTACATTCAGCAGGGACAGAGGGTATTGGGTATCATTGCCATTGCTGGATTCTCCCAGGTGCAGTGCATCATCAATTGCACCCATTTGGCCATCAAGGCACCCAGTGACCACCCAATGAGATTCATCAACAGGAAGGGCTTTCAGACCCTCATCTGTGACCACAACAAGAACTTCCTCCATGTGTGCATTGACTTTCATGGCAGCTGCCCTGACTCCTTCATCCTCTGACAGTCCACACTGCCTCAGATCTTCACTCTCACCCCCAAATTGCATGGATGGATCCTAGGGGACAAGGGATATCCCTTGAAGAGATGGATACTCACCTCTCTATTCGAGCCCCAGACAGAGGCACAGAGGTGATACAACAAAAGCCACCTGCTCACTAGGACAATAATTGAGCAGGCCATCGTGTTTCTGATGATGTGCTTCTGGCACCCTTAATACACTCCTGAAAGGTTCTCGGTCATTGTGGTGGTCTGTTACATTCTCCATAATATGGCCCTTCAGAGAGATGTGGACCTTGAGGATGCTGAGGCCTTGGAAGGAGACAGCTCACCGCAGGGAAGAGCTGGAGCAGGAGATGAGAGAGGAGGAGGAAGTGGAGGGGTAGGGAGATGATACTGAACAGAGAAGTGCCCTGGCTGCACAAATAGGTGACTGGGCATGGCACGAAGCTCAAAGGGCTCGTGCAGATGCCATGAATATCAGGGATCTCCTGATTCAGGAACGTTTCAACTGAGCCCCTCCCAGCTGCACTATCACATACATTGAAGAAACAGCCTGGAACATCTAATCACTTACGCCAGTGAAGGAAGCCCATCTGACCAGAGGCTTTGCCCTCACTCTGGAGGATCCTGTTATCTCTTTCACCAACGCATACCACTTTTCCTGTCACGAGAGCAATAAAACGAATCCCAGACATCTGGCTTAAAGTGTCATCATTTATCCAGTGCAAAGAGAGGAAAACAGTTGATAGGGACAGTGAGAAGACAGCCCAGTGACCCACTTAGTGTTCCATGCGTCGCGGTGGCCTCTGCGCTTGGCCACTCCTATGCGGTGCCCCCCCGTGGCCTCAGAGGAGGTGGAAGCAGCCTGCTCACTTGCTCAGCTTGCAGCCGAGATGCATGTGGCAGTCATCATTGTCATGGAGGTGCCTTTGGGGGCATCTCCAGAGGCTGCCGGGGCAACCTCCGTCACTTGACCCCTCTGCACAGATGGTCCCTCAGTCAGAGGGGCCAAGGAATTTGAGGATGATAAGGGCACCTCATGAAGAATAGCTGCCTCATCCTCCTCCATGACATTCTCAGCTCTGGCCAGGCATTCTAGATGGATCTTGAGGATCCATTGAGGTGAGAGTATCTGCTGGAGGACGGTGTGCTCGTAAGATGTGATGGTGCTTCTTCTTCCCCTTTGTGCTTCTCTGCGTCCACCGAGGGAGAGGGAGAGGTTGCTGAGGGTTGGACATCTGCACCTATGGGAGACACAAGATGAGATGATAAGGGCTAGTCTAAAAGAGTAGAAGCCACTGCAATACTGACAGTACCCAAAGTTACTCAGTGTGCAACACACTATCGGACTGGGTGGAATGCACTGGACCTCCTTAATGACAATTTTGCCCTCTGTCATCACCAGGTCCACCAAGAACTCCTGTTTTGCCAGGCCCAAATGCCTCCTCTTCCACTATCTTGTCTATCTCCATTGCCATCTGCTCCATTAGGGTAATTTGGTCTAAGAAAAGCCCCCCTCCTCCCGTCTGGGCCCTTTCCCTCACATTATGAGCCCGTTTCTCCTGCAAGGACAAGATAGAGCATGATAAAGTACCACTGTCCTCTGTGTCCAATGTCATCTGCCCCTATGCATTAGGAGCTGCATGTCTCAGTGGTGACAGGTCCTCAGCAATGCTACGGCTGTGAGCCATTCTGAGGGGTCAGTAAGTGCCCTGTGCACACACCCCTCCCATGTACAGGAGAAACATGCACCCTGAGGCTCCTCAGCCGGTGTGTCTGCTGGCGCGTGCAAGCCCTGAGACCTTTCTGAAGTGTTGGGGGTTGCAATCACTTTTCCAGAATGTTTGAGGTCGTCGAATCTTTTACAACACCGGATCCAGGTTCTTCTAATCTATTTCCACCACTGACTGTGGCAGCAATATCAACCCAGGCCTTTTTGATTTCAGCTGGTGACCTCAACCTGTCACCATCTGGGAAATGGACCTCACTCCTCTTCCCCCACAGACTCCAACATTAGATCAAGATCGGCATCAATGAAGCAAGGAGCTGCCCTGCCCTTATCATCTCATCTGCAGATTGTGCCAGTGCCTTCCACAGCACCAGATGCCAGGCCTCGAGCTCTCCAGTGGCATTTCGCATCCCTCTGGTGCTGTGGAAGGCACTGGCACAATCTGCCGATCTCTCCCTCAGGACAACCAGCTAGCCTCAGTTGTCTAAATCAGCCATGGGGTTTCTAAATCAGTCCCCCACTTTACGTGACCTGCCTCTGTTCCCACCCCCACAGGCTCTAAATTGACAGGGAATCCATCTCCATATGAACTAAGGGTTCACCCCCATGAAAATTGGGTCTTCAATCCGTTTCCCACCAGAGGTGGATTCAGGACCTGAAAACAATCCCAATTCCTGTTTCCCGCCTCTGTGGCGAAAAATCAGCCCCATGTCTCTACTCTCCAATCTTATCACCTCCAGACTTGACTATTACCCTCTATACATTTCAGCTCCTCCAAATCTCTGCTGCTCACATCCTAACTGATACAAGTCCCATTCACAAATCCCACCCCTACCCCCCGTGCTTGCTGACCTACATTGGCTCCCAGTCCTGCAGTGCTTGAATTTAAAATTCTCATGCTCGTGTTCAAATCCCTTCATAGCCAGACCACCCAGCCACCCCCCACACCCACCACCACCCACCAACCACCACCCCCCCCCTCCCCGCCACTCCATCTCTGCAACTTTCTCAAGGCTACAACCCTCCAAGAATTCCGCCATCCTCCAACACTGGCATTTTGTGTATTTCCCCACATCCTTTGCCCTGCCATTGGTGGTCTGGCCTTCAACAGTCTGGAGCCTCAGCACTGGAATACCCTCCCTAAACCTCTCAGCAACTCTCTCTCTCTCTCTCTCTTCCTTTAAAATCCTTCTCGGCTCTTTGACAAAACTTTTCACCACCCCTCTAAATAGTACCTTCTTTGGCTCAGTTTCAATTTTTGTCTGATTATGTTCTTGTGAAGCACCTTGGGATATTTTCCATATTAAAGGTTCTATATGAATGCAAGTATTTCTTTGCAGTTATATCTACCTGCACTCACATTGCCAGGAAATATATATTTGAAGCCCGAGGCCTCACTGTTCAACCACACCTTTCTCTTTTTAGCAAGCTATTCGACCACATGTGGCATCCCAGCTGAGTCTGACCTGTTGATCACTTGGCATCAACATTAGAGATAGTTCCAGCAGAGATCAGTGGATCAAAGTCAAGAGCGGGAAAACTTGCTCATTATTCCTCTTTGCTCTATGTGAACCCCTACTGCTACTGTGGCTGACATCAGTTAGAACAGTGCAAGCCAGAACCTGGTCTCAGTTATGAGATGAATTTACAAAATGAGCCATTGGGAGCTCACTGTACATATTTAAAGTATTAATCACGTCAATATTGCATGTAGGTTTTATGGAAATCAAATTGCAGGATAGTTATGTCTTATTCAGTTATCTTAATTTACTCATTAGTAGTTTAGTACTATTCAATCCAGTATGCTTTATAGGATGATTTGTGTTGCCATTAACCAAACAAATTCAATATTCAGAATTCTCTTGGGTGTGCTGGAAGCTGAGACACCAGCTGTCAGTTTAACAGTGTGTGTGTGTGTGAGACTGAAGGAGCACAGAGCTCACGCAGAGCAACTGACAGCTAATTGCACATCAAACACTTCCCTGGCGTCACACACTGATCCACCTTATCACTCAAACTAGAAATCCATGTGGATAAAAATCCATGGAAAATTTGATCAGTGTGTCTGCATCTTGAACTGACCCTTGCAGTCTCTGACTGGGGTGACTGTGCCAGATGCTCTTTGACATTATGTGCTCTGTGTTTCAAACACTTACAGGATTTTTGGCCAGCCTCAGGTTGCTATCATTTCCAAATGAAGACGCCCCTGACAAACAAGTTATAAAATGGGAGAAACTGAAAATGTTAACCCTTAAACTTGCTCAACGGTCTTGGATGCATACTGTAAGTTTCCAGGTCTGTGGTTCGTGCTAAGATATTTGGCGTACCATTGTTGGTCTGAGTACCCCTGGATTAAAAAGCAGCTGATTTATAGGGACCCCTTACTTGTGATTATGATCGAGTCACCCATGCTGAAAAGTGGACATAATGGGGCAGATTTTTCAATCCCTGTTCCTTCACCTGGGCACATCGGATCAGAAGTGGATAGAAAATCTGATGGCCCCCAATTGTGCTCATGTGATTTTCACTTGAACTGTTGCAGTCCATGGGACGTAGGTACACCTACAGAGCTGTTAGGAAGGGAGTTCCAGGATTTTGACCCAGCGACAGTGAAGGAACGGTGATATAGTTCCAAGTCAGGATGGTGCGTGACTTGGAGGGAAACTTGCAGGTGGTGGGGTTCGCATGCATCTACTATCCCTGTCCTTCTAGGTGGTAGAGGTCACGGATTTGGAAGGTGCTGTCTAGGGAGCCTTGGTGCGTTGCTACAGTGGATCTTGTAGATGGTACACAGTGCTGCCAATGTGCTTCAGTGGTGGAGGGAGTAAATGTTTATAGATGGCGTGCCAATCAAGTGGGCTGCTTTGTCCTGGATGGTGTCAAGCTTCTTGAGTGTTGTTGGAGCTGCACCCATCCAGGCAAGTGGAGAGTATTCCATCACACTCCTGACTTGTGCCTTGTAGATGGTGGACAGGCTTTGGGGAGTTAGGAGGTGAGTTACTTGCTGCAGGATTCCTAGCCTCTGACCTGTTCGAGTAGCCACAGTATTTATATGGCTGCTCCAGTTCTGTTTCTGGTCAATGGTAACCCCCCAGGATGTTGATAGTGGGGGATTCAGCGATGATAATGCCATTGAATGTCAAGGGGAGATGGTTAGAATCTCTCCTGTTGGAGATGGTCATTGCCTGGCACTTGTGTGGCACAAATGTTACTTGCCACTTATCAGCCCAAGCCTGGATATTGTCCAGGTCTTGCTGCATTTCTACACAGACTGCTTCAGTATTTGAGGAGTCATGAATGGTGCTGAACATTGTGCAATCATCAGCGAACATCCCCACTTCTGACCTTATGATTGAAGGATGTTGTCTATATGGACTTTAGTAAAGCCTTTGACAAGGTCCCTCATGGCAGACTGGTGCAAACGGTGAAGTCACACGGGATCAGATGTGAGCTGGCAAGATGGATACAGAACTGGCTCAGTCACAGAAGACAGAGGGTAACAGTGGTTGGGTGTTTTTCTGAATGGAGGGCTGTGACTAGTGGTGTTCCGCAGGGATCAGTGCTGGGACCTTTGCTCTTTGTAGTATATATAAATGATTCGGAGGAAAATGTAGCTGGTCTGATTAGTAAGTTTGCGGACGACACATAGGTTGGTGGAGTTGCGGATAATGATGAGGATTGTCAGAGGATACAGCAGGATATAGATCGGTTGGAGACTTGGGCGGAGAAATGGCAGATGGAGTTTAATCCGGACAAATGTGAGGTAATGCATTTTGGAAGGTGTAATGCAGGTGGGAGGTATACGGTAAATGGCGGAACCCTTAGGAGTATTGACAGGCAGAGAGATCTGGGCGTACAGGTCCACAGGTCACTGAAAGTGGCAACGCAGGTGGATAAGGTAGTCAAGAAGGCATACGGCATGCTTGCCTTCGTCGGTCGGGGCATAGAGTATAAAAATTGGCAAGTCATGTTGCAGCTGTACAGAACCTTAGTTAGGCCACACTTAGAATATTGTGTGCAATTCTGGTCGCCACACTACCAGAAGGACGTGGAGGCTTTGGAGAGGGTACAGAGGAGGTTTACCAGGATGTTGCCTGGTCTGGAGGGCATTAGCTATGAGGAGAGGTTGGAAAAACTCGGATTGTTTTCACTGGAACGACGGAGGTGGAGGGGCGACATGATACAGGTTTACAAAGTTATGAGCGGCATGGACAGAGTGGATAGTCAGAAGCTTTTTCCCAGGGTGGAAGAATCAGTTACTAGGGGACATAGGTTTAAGGTGCGAGGGGCAAAGTTTAGAGGGGATGTGCGAGGCAAGTTTTTTACACAGAGGGTGGTGAGTGCCTGGAACTTGCTGCCTGGGGAGGTGGTGGAAGCAGATACGTTAGCGACGTTTAAGAGATATCTTGACAAATACATGAATAGGAAGGGAATAGAAGGATATGGGCCCCGGAATTGCAGAAGGTGTTAGTTTCGACAGGCATCAAGATCGGCGCAGGCTTGGAGGGCCGAATGGCCTGTTCCTGTGCTGTACTGTTCTTTGTTCTTTGAAGGTCATTGATGAAGCAGCTGTAGATGGTTGGGCCTCAGACACTACCCTGAGGAACTCCTGCAGTGATATCCTGGAGCTGAAATGATTGACCTCCAACAACCACAACCATCTTCCTTTGCACTAGATATGACTACAACCAGTGGAGAGTTTTCCCCTGACTCCCATTGACTTCAGTTTTGCAAGGGCTGCTTGATGCCATACTCGGTCAAATGCTGCCTTGATATCAAGGGCAGTCACTCTCACCTCACCCTTGGGTTCATCTCTTTTGTCCATGTTTGGACCAAGGCTGTAATGAGGTCAGGAGCTGAGTGGCCCTGGCGGAACCCAAACTGAGCGTCACTGAGCAGGTTATTGCTAAGTAATTGCCACTTGAATGCACTGTTGATGACATCTTCCACCACTTTATTAATGATCGAGAGTAGACTGATGGGCAGTAATTGGCTGGGTTGGATTTGTCCTGCTTTTTGTGTACAGGACATACCTGGGCAGTTTTTCACATTGTCGGGTAGATGCCAGTGTTGTAGCTGTACTGGAACAGCTTGGCTAGGGGCATGGCAACTTCTGGAGCACAGGTCCTCAGTACTATTGCCGGAATATTGTCAGGGCCCATAGCCTTTGCAGTATCCAGTGCCTTCAGTTGTTTCTTGATATCATGCAGAGTGAACTGAATTGGCTGAAGACTGGCATCTGTGATGCTGGGGACTTCAGGTGGAGGCCGAGATGGATCATCAACTTGGCACTTCTAGCTGAAGATTGTTGCAAATGCTTCAGCCTTATCTTTTGCACTGATATACTGGGCTCCCCCAACATTGAGGATGGGGATATTTGTGGAGCCACCTCTTCCTCTTAGTTGTATAATTGTCCACCACCATTCACGAGTGGATGTGGCAGGTCTGCAGAGCTTAGATCTGATCCGTTGGTTGTGAGATCGCTTAACTCTTGTCTATCACATGCTGCATACACTGCTTGGCATGCAAGTAGTCCTGGGTTGTAGCTTCATAAGGTTGACACCTCATTTTGAGGTATGCCTGGTGCTGCTCCTGGCATGCCCTCCTGGACTCTTCATTGAACCAGGGTTGATCGCCCAGCTTGATGGTAATGATAGAGTGGGGGATATGACAGGCCAAGAGGTTACAGATTGTGATTGAATACAATTCTGCTGCTGCTGATGGTCCACAGTGCATCATGGATACCCTGTTTTGCATTGCTAGATCTGCTCGAAATCCATCCCACTTATCACAGTGGTAGTGCTGCACAACACAATGGGGGGTATCCTGAATGTGAAGATGGGACTCCGTCTCCACAAGGACTGTGCGGTGGTCAGTCCTACCAATACTGTCATGGACAGATGCATCTGCGGCAGGCAGATTGGTGAGGATAAGGTCAAGTATGTTTTTCCCTCACCACCTGCCGCAGACCCAGTCGAGCAGCTATAACCTTTAGGCCTTGGCCAGCAGTGGTGCTACCGAGTCGCTCTTGGTGATGGACATTGAAGTCTGTCACACAGAGTACATTCAGCACCCTTACCACCCTCAATGATTCCTCCAAGTGGTGTTCAACATGTAGGAATACTGATACATCAGCTGAGGTGGGGTGGTAGTTGATAATAAGCAGGAGGTTTCCTTGTCCATGTTTGATCTGATGCCATGAGACTTCATGCGGTCCGGAGTTGAAATTGAGGACTCCCAGGGCAACTCCCTCCTGACTGTATACCACTGTGCTGTCACCTCTGCTGGGTCTGTCCTGCAGGTGGGACAGGACATACCCAGGGATGGTGATGGTGGTGTCGGGGGCATTGTGTGCAAGGTATGATTCAGTCAGTACGATTATGTCAGGCTGTTGTTTGACTAGTCTGCAGGGCAGCTCTTCCAACTTTAGCACAAGCCCCCAGATGTTAGTAAGGAAGACTTTGCAGAGTTGACAGGGCTGGGTTTGCCATTGTTGTTTCTGGTGCCTAGGTCGATGCTAGGTGGTCCGTCCGGTTTCATTCCTTATCGACTTTGTAGCGGTTAGGTATAACTGAGTGGCTTGCTAGGCCATTTAAACAACATTGCTGTGGGTCTGGAGTCACATGTAGGCCAAATCAGGAAGGACAACAGATTTCCTTCCCTAAAGGAAGGTGCTCAAGGGCACTAGTGAACCAGATGGGTCTTTGAGACAATCGACAATGGGTTTCATGGCAATCATTAGACTATCTCTTCTAATTCCAGCTTTAGTAATTGAATTTAAATTCCACATTCTGCGCTGGTGGGATCCAAACCATTGTCACCAGAGCAATACCCTGGGTCTCTGGGTTACCAGTCCAGTGACAATACCACTACACCGCGACCGCATGTTGTTTCAGATTCCTCATTACATGACATTAATATGTTAATACCGGTACTGAAATATTAAGTGCTTGCATAAAATTGGAATTTCCTTCCTTCAACTTTCTTTTAAATCTCCATTTTAAGACTGACACTCTGAAGCTAAAAGCTCCATTCGAGTACACTATGATGCTATCACTAAAGACTGTATTCGAACACACTATGGTACTATCACTAAAGACTGTATTCTAACACACTATGGTACTATCACTAAAGACTGTATTCTAACACACTATGGTACTATCACTAAAGACTGTATTCTACAACACTATGGTACTATCACTAAAGACTGTATTCTACAACACTATGGTACTATCACTAAAGACTGTATTCTACAACACTATGGTACTATCACTAAAGACTGTATTCTACAACACTATGGTACTATCACTAAAGACTGTATTCTACAACACTATGGTACTATCACTAAAGACTGTATTCTACAACACGGTGGTACTATCACTAAAGACTGTATTCTAACACACTATGGTACTATCACTAAAGACTGTATTCTACAACACTATGGTACTATCACTAAAGACTGTATTCTACAACACTATGGTACTATCACTAAAGACTGTATTCTACAACACGGTGGTACTATCACTAAAGACTGTATTCTAACACACTATGGTACTATCACTAAAGACTGTATTCTACAACACTATGGTACTATCACAAAAGACTGTATTCTAACACACAATGGTACGATCACTAAAGACTGTATTCTACAACACAGTGGTACTATCACTAAAGACTGTATTCTACAACACTATGGTACTATCAATAAAGACTGTATTCTACAACACTATGGTACTATCACTAAAGACTGTATTCTACAACACTACGGTACTATCACTAAAGACTGTATTCTAACACACTATGGTACTATCACTAAAGACTGTATTCTACAACACTATGGTACTATCATTAAAGACTGTATTCTAACACACGATGATGCTATCACTAAAGACTGTATTCTAACGCACTTTGGTACCATCACTAAAGGCTGGATTCTAACAGAGAATGGCATTATTACTAAAGGCTGTATTCTAACACACTCTGGTGTTATCACTAAAGACTGTATTCTAACACACTATGGTGTTATCACTAAAGACTGTATTCTACAACACTATGGTACTATCACTAAAGACAGTATTCTAACACACTTTGGTGTCATCAGCAAAGACTGTATTCTAACACACTTTGGTGTTATCACTAAAGACTGTATTCCAACACACTATGGTACTATCACTAAAGACAGTATTCTACAACACTATGGTACTATCACTAAAGACTGTATTCTAACACACTTTGGTGTTATCAGTAAAGGCTGTATTCTAACACACTCTGGTGTTATCACTAAAGACTGTATTCGAACACACTCTGGTGCATCACTAAAGACTGTATTCTAACACACTCTGGTGTTATCACTAAAGACTGTATTCTAACACACTCTGGTGTTGTCACTAAAGACTGTATTCGAACACACTCTGGTGCCATCACTAAAGGCTGGATTCTAACAGAGAATGGTATTATAACTAAAGACTGTATTCTAACACACTTTGGTGTTATCACTAAAGACTGTATTCTAACACACTATGGTACCATCACTGAAGACTGTATTCTAACACACTCTGGTGCATCACTAAAGACTGTATTCTAACACACTCTGGTGTTTTCACTAAAGACTGTATTCAAACACACTATGGAGCTATCACTAAAAACTGTCTTCTAACACACCATGGTGTTATCACTAAACTGCATTCTAACACACTTCGTTGTTATCACTAAAAACTGTATTCTGACACACTCTGGTGTTATCACTGAAGACTGTATTCTAACACTCTGGTGTTATCACTAAAAACTGTTTTCTAACACACTATGGTATCATCACGAAAGGCTGTATTCGAACAGAGAATGGTATTATTACTAAAGGCTGTATTCTAACACACTCTGGTGTTATCACTAAAGACTGTATTCCAACACACTATGGTACTATCACTAAAGACAGTATTCTACAACACTATGGTACTATCACTAAAGACTGTATTCTAACACACTTTGGTGTTATCACTAAAGACTGTATTCTAACACACTCTGGTGCATCACTAAAGACTGTATTCTAACACACTTTGGTGTTATCACTAAAGACTGTATTCTAACACACTCTGGTGTTATCACTAAAGACTGTATTCTAACACACTCTGGTGTTATCACTAAAGACTGTATTCTAACACACTCTGGTGTTGTCACGAAAGACTGTATTCGAACACACTCTGGTGCTATCACGAAAGACTGTATTCTAACACATTATGGTACCATCACTAAAGGCTGGATTCTAACAGAGAATGGTATTATAACTAAAGACTGTATTCTAACACACTTTGGTGTTATCACTAAAGACTGTATTCTAACACACTATGGTACCATCACTGAAGACTGTATTCTAACACACTCTGGTGCTATCACGAAAGACTGTATTCTGAAACACTCTGGTGTTATCAAAAAAAACTGTATTCTAACACACTCTGGTGCATCACTAAAGACTGTATTCTAACACACTCTGGTGTTTTCACTAAAGACTGTATTCAAACACACTATGGAGCTATCACTAAAAACTGTCTTCTAACACACCATGGTGTTATCACTAAACTGCATTCTAACACACTTCGTTGTTATCACTAAAAACTGTATTCTGACACACTCTGGTGTTATCACTGAAGACTGTATTCTAACACTCTGGTGTTATCACTAAAAACTGTATTCTAACACACTATGGTATCATCACGAAAGGCTGTATTCTAACAGAGAATGGTATTATTACTAAAGGCTGTATTCTAACACACTCTGGTGTTATCACGAAAGACGGTATTCCAACACACTATGGTACTATCACTAAAGACAGTATTCTACAACACTATGGTACTATCACTAAAGACTGTATTCTAACACACTTTGGTGTTATCACTAAAGACTGTATTCTAACACACTCTGGTGCATCACTAAAGACTGTATTCTAACACACTTTGGTGTTATCACTAAAGACTGTATTCTAACACACTCTGGTGTTATCACTAAAGACTGTATTCTAACACACCATGGTACCATCACTAAAGGCTGGATTCCAACACACTCTGGTGTTATCACTAAAGACTGTATTCTAACACACTCTGGTGCATCACTAAAGACTGTATTCTAACACACTCTGGTGTTGTCACTAAAGACTGTATTCTAACACACTCTGGTGTTATCACTAAAGACTGTATTCTAACACACCATGGTACCATCACTAAAGGCTGGATTCCAACACACTCTGGTGTTATCACTAAAGACTGTATTCTAACACACTTTGGTGTTATCACTAAAGACTGTATTCTAACACACTCTGGTGCATCACTAAAGACTGTATTCTAACACACTCTGGTGTTATCACTAAAGACTGTATTCTAACACACTCTGGTGTTGTCACTAAAGACTGTATTCTAATACACTATGCTGCTATCACCAAGACTGTATTCTAACACGCTCTGGTGTTATCACCAAAGGCTGTATTCTAATACACTCTGGTGTTATCACTAAAAACTGTATTCTGATACACACTGGTGTTATCACTAAAGACTGTATTCTAACACATCTGATGATATCACTAAAACCTGTATTCTAACACACTCTGGTGTTGTCACTAAAAACTGTATTCTAATACACTATGCTGCTATCACCAAGGCTGTATTCTAACACACTATGGTACTATCAGTAAAGATTGTGTTCTAATACACTCTGGTGTTATCACTAAAAACTGTATTCTAACACACTCTGGTGTTCACACTACAAACTGTATTCTCATACACTCTGGTGTTATCACTGAAGACTGTATTCGAACACATCTGATGATATCACTAAACTCTGTATTCTAATACACTCTGGTGTTATCACCAAAGGCTGTATTCTAATACACTCTGGTGTTATCACTAAAAACCGTATTCTAACACGCTCTGGTGTTATCACCAAAGGCTGTATTCTAATACACTCTGGTGTTATCACTAAAAACTGTATTCTAATACACTCTGGTGTTATCACTAAAAACCGTATTCTAATACACTCTGGTGTTATCACTGAAGACTGTATTCGAACACACTCTGATGTTATCACTAAAAACTGTATTCTAACACACTCTGGTGTTATCACTAAAGACTGTATTCTGACACACTCTGATGTTATCACTAAAAACTGTATTCTAACACACTCTGGTGTTATCACTAAAGACTGTATTCTAACACACTCTGGTGTTATCACTAAAAACTGTATTCTAATACACTATGCTGCTATCACCAAGGCTGTATTCTAACACACTATGGTACTATCAGTAAAGATTGTGTTCTAATACACTCTGGTGTTATCACTAAAAACTGTATTCTAACACACTCTGGTGTTAACACTACAAACTGTATTCTCATACACTCTGGTAGTATCACTAAAAACTGTATTCTAATACACTATGCTGCTATCACCAAGGCTGTATTCTAACACACTATGGTACTATCAGTAAAGATTGTGTTCTAATACACTCTGGTGTTATCACTAAAAACTGTATTCTAACACACTCTGATGTTATCACTAAAAACTGTATTCTAATACACTATGCTGCTATCACCAAAGCTGTATTCTAACACGCTCTGGTGTTATCACCAAAGGCTGTATTCTAATACACTCTGGTGTTATCACTAAAAACTGTATGCTAACACACTCTGGTGTTATCACTAAAAACTGTATTCTAACACACTCTGATGTTATCACTAAAAACTGTATTCTAACACACTCTGATGTTATCACTAAAAACTGTATTCTAACACACTCTGATGTTATCACTAAAAACTGTATTCTAACACACTCTGGTGTTATCACTAAAAATTGTATTCTAATACACTCTGGTCTTATCACTAAAGACTGTATTCGAACACACTCTGGTGTTATCACTAAAAACTGTATTCTAATACACTATGCTGCTATCACCAAGGCTGTATTCTAACACGCTCTGGTGTTATCACCAAAGGCTGTATTCTAATACACTCTGGTGTTATCACTAAAAACTGTATGCTAACACACTCTGGTGTTATCACTAAAAACTGTATTCTAACACACTCTGGTGTTATCACTAAAAACTGTATTCCAACACACTCTGGTGTTATCACTAAAGACTGTATTCTAACACACTCTGATGTTATCACTAAAAACTGTATTCTAACACACTCTGGTGTTATCACTAAAGACTGTATTCTAACACACTCTGGTGTTATCACTAAAAACTGTATTCTAATACACTATGCTGCTATCACCAAGGCTGTATTCTAACACACTATGGTACTATCAGTAAAGATTGTGTTCTAATACACTCTGGTGTTATCACTAAAAACTGTATTCTCACACACTATGGAGCGATCACTAAAAACTGTATTCTAACACACTCTGGTGTTATCACTAAAAACTGTATTCTAACACACTCTGATGTTATCACTAAAAACTGTATTCTAATACACTATGCTGCTATCACCAAGGCTGTATTCTAACACGCTCTGGTGTTATCACTAAAAACTGTATTCTAAAACACTATGGAGCTATCGGCAAAAACTGTGGTCCAACACACTATGGAGCTATCACTAAAAACTGTATTCTAAAACACTATGGAGCTATCGGCAAAAACTGTGGTGTAACACACTATGGAGCTATCACGAAAAACTGTATTCTAACACACTCTGGTGTTATCACTAAAGGATGTATTCTAACACACTATGGTGCTATCACTAAAGGCTGTATTCTAACACACTATGGCGTTATCACTAAAGGCTATATTCTAACACACTCTGGTGTTATCACTAAAAACTGTATTCTAACACGCTCTGGTGTTTTCACTAAAAACTGTATTCTAACACACTGTGGTGTTATCAGCAAAGACTGTATTCTAACACACTCTGGTGTTTTCACTAAAGACTGTATTCTAACACACTCTGGTGTTTTCACTAAAGACTGTACTCTCACACACTCTGGTGTTATCACTAAAGATTGTATTCTAACACACTATGGTGTTATCACCAAAGGCCGTATTCTAACACACTATGGTGTTATCACTGAAGACTGTATTCTAACACATTGTGGTGTTATCACTAAAGATTGTATTCGAACACACGATGGTGTTATCACTGAAGACTGTATTCTAACACACTCTGGTGTTATCACTAAAGACTGTATTCTGACACACTATGGTGTTATCACTGAAGACTGTATTCTAACACACTCTGGTGTTATCACTAAAGACTGTATTCTAACATACTATGGTGTTATCACGAAAGACTGTATTCTAATACACTCTGGTGTTATCACTAAAAACTGTATTCTAACACACTCTGGTGTTATCACTAAAAACTGTATTCTAATACACGATGCTGCCATCACCAAGGCTGTATTCTAACACACTATGGTACTATCAGTAAAGATTGTGTTCTAATACACTCTGGTGTTATCACTAAAAACTGTATTCTAACACTCTATGGAGCTATCACTAAAAACTGTATTCTAACACACTCTGGTGTTATCACTAAAAACTGTATTCTAATACACTATGGTAGTATCACTAAAAACTGTATTCTAAAACACTATGGAGCTATCGGCAAAAACTGTGGTCTAACACACTATGGAGCTATCACTAAAAACTGTATTCTAATACACGATGCTGCTGTCAACAAGGCTGTATTCTAACACGCTCTGGTGTTATCACCAAAGACTGTATTCTAACACACTCTGGTGTTATCACTAAAAACTGTATTCTAAAACACTATGGAGCTATCGGCAAAAACTGTGGTCTAACACACTATGGAGCTATCACTAAAAACTGTATTCTAAAACACTATGGAGCTATCGGCAAAAACTGTGGTGTAACACACTATGGAGCTATCACTAAAAACTGTATTCTGAAACACTATGGAGCTATCGGCAAAAACTGTGGTCTAACACACTATGGAGCTATCACGAAAAACTGTATTCGAACACACTCTGGTGTTATCACTAAAGGATGTATTCTAACACACGATGGTGCTATCACTAAAAGCTGTATTCTGACACACTATGGTGTTATCACTAAACTGCATTCTAACACACTTTGTTGTTATCACTAAAAACTGTATTCTGACACACTCTGGTGTTATCACTGAAGACTGTATTCTAACACTCTGGTGTTATCACTAAAAACTGTATTCTAACACACTCTGGTGTTTTCACTAAAGACTGTATTCAAACACACTGTGGAGCTTTCACTAGAAACTGTATTCTAACACACGATGGTGTTATCACTCAACTGCATTCTAACACAAATTGTTGTTATCACTAAAAACTGTATTCTAACACACTCTGGTGTTATCACTAAAGACTGTATTCTAACACACTCTGGTGTTATCACTAAAAACTGTATTCTAATACACTATGCTGCTATCACCAAGGCTGTATTCTAACACACTATGGTACTATCAGTAAAGATTGTGTTCTAATACACTCTGGTGTTATCACTAAAAACTGTATTCTAACACACTCTGGTGTTAACACTACAAACTGTATTCTCATACACTCTGGTAGTATCACTAAAAACTGTATTCTAATACACTATGCTGCTATCACCAAGGCTGTATTCTAACACGCTCTGGTGTTATCACTAAAAACTGTATTCTAACACACTCTGGTGTTATCACTAAAGGATGTATTCTAACACACTATGGTGCTATCACTAAAGTCTGTATTCTAACACACTCTGATGTTATCACTAAAAACTGTATTCTAATACACTATGCTGCTATCACCAAAGCTGTATTCTAACACGCTCTGGTGTTATCACCAAAGGCTGTATTCTAATACACTCTGGTGTTATCACTAAAAACTGTATGCTAACACACTCTGGTGTTATCACTAAAAACTGTATTCTAACACACTCTGGTGTTATCACTAAAAACTGTATTCTAATACACTCTGGTGTTATCACTAAAGACTGTATTCTAACACACTCTGATGTTATCACTAAAAACTGTATTCTAACACACTCTGGTGTTATCACTAAAAATTGTATTCTAATACACTCTGGTCTTATCACTAAAGACTGTATTCGAACACACTCTGGTGTTATCACTAAAAACTGTATTCTAATACACTATGCTGCTATCACCAAGGCTGTATTCTAACACGCTCTGGTGTTATCACCAAAGGCTGTATTCTAATACACTCTGGTGTTATCACTAAAAACTGTATGCTAACACACTCTGGTGTTATCACTAAAAACTGTATTCTAACACACTCTGGTGTTATCACTAAAAACTGTATTCCAACACACTCTGGTGTTATCACTAAAGACTGTATTCTAACACACTCTGATGTTATCACTAAAAACTGTATTCTAACACACTCTGGTGTTATCACTAAAGACTGTATTCTAACACACTCTGGTGTTATCACTAAAAACTGTATTCTAATACACTATGCTGCTATCACCAAGGCTGTATTCTAACACACTATGGTACTATCAGTAAAGATTGTGTTCTAATACACTCTGGTGTTATCACTAAAAACTGTATTCTCACACACTATGGAGCGATCACTAAAAACTGTATTCTAACACACTCTGGTGTTATCACTAAAAACTGTATTCTAACACACTCTGATGTTATCACTAAAAACTGTATTCTAATACACTATGCTGCTATCACCAAGGCTGTATTCTAACACGCTCTGGTGTTATCACTAAAAACTGTATTCTAAAACACTATGGAGCTATCGGCAAAAACTGTGGTCCAACACACTATGGAGCTATCACTAAAAACTGTATTCTAAAACACTATGGAGCTATCGGCAAAAACTGTGGTGTAACACACTATGGAGCTATCACGAAAAACTGTATTCTAACACACTCTGGTGTTATCACTAAAGGATGTATTCTAACACACTATGGTGCTATCACTAAAGGCTGTATTCTAACACACTATGGCGTTATCACTAAAGGCTATATTCTAACACACTCTGGTGTTATCACTAAAAACTGTATTCTAACACGCTCTGGTGTTTTCACTAAAAACTGTATTCTAACACACTGTGGTGTTATCAGCAAAGACTGTATTCTAACACACTCTGGTGTTTTCACTAAAGACTGTATTCTAACACACTCTGGTGTTTTCACTAAAGACTGTACTCTCACACACTCTGGTGTTATCACTAAAGATTGTATTCTAACACACTATGGTGTTATCACCAAAGGCCGTATTCTAACACACTATGGTGTTATCACTGAAGACTGTATTCTAACACATTGTGGTGTTATCACTAAAGATTGTATTCGAACACACGATGGTGTTATCACTGAAGACTGTATTCTAACACACTCTGGTGTTATCACTAAAGACTGTATTCTGACACACTATGGTGTTATCACTGAAGACTGTATTCTAACACACTCTGGTGTTATCACTAAAGACTGTATTCTAACATACTATGGTGTTATCACGAAAGACTGTATTCTAATACACTCTGGTGTTATCACTAAAAACTGTATTCTAACACACTCTGGTGTTATCACTAAAAACTGTATTCTAATACACGATGCTGCCATCACCAAGGCTGTATTCTAACACACTATGGTACTATCAGTAAAGATTGTGTTCTAATACACTCTGGTGTTATCACTAAAAACTGTATTCTAACACTCTATGGAGCTATCACTAAAAACTGTATTCTAACACACTCTGGTGTTATCACTAAAAACTGTATTCTAATACACTATGGTAGTATCACTAAAAACTGTATTCTAAAACACTATGGAGCTATCGGCAAAAACTGTGGTCTAACACACTATGGAGCTATCACTAAAAACTGTATTCTAATACACGATGCTGCTGTCAACAAGGCTGTATTCTAACACGCTCTGGTGTTATCACCAAAGACTGTATTCTAACACACTCTGGTGTTATCACTAAAAACTGTATTCTAAAACACTATGGAGCTATCGGCAAAAACTGTGGTCTAACACACTATGGAGCTATCACTAAAAACTGTATTCTAAAACACTATGGAGCTATCGGCAAAAACTGTGGTGTAACACACTATGGAGCTATCACTAAAAACTGTATTCTGAAACACTATGGAGCTATCGGCAAAAACTGTGGTCTAACACACTATGGAGCTATCACGAAAAACTGTATTCGAACACACTCTGGTGTTATCACTAAAGGATGTATTCTAACACACGATGGTGCTATCACTAAAAGCTGTATTCTGACACACTATGGTGTTATCACTAAACTGCATTCTAACACACTTTGTTGTTATCACTAAAAACTGTATTCTGACACACTCTGGTGTTATCACTGAAGACTGTATTCTAACACTCTGGTGTTATCACTAAAAACTGTATTCTAACACACTCTGGTGTTTTCACTAAAGACTGTATTCAAACACACTGTGGAGCTTTCACTAGAAACTGTATTCTAACACACGATGGTGTTATCACTCAACTGCATTCTAACACAAATTGTTGTTATCACTAAAAACTGTATTCTGACACACTCTGGTGTTATCACTGAAAACTGTATTCTAACACTCTGGTGTTATCACTAAAAACTGTATTCTAACACACTCTGGTGTTTTCACTAAAGACTGTATTCTAACACGCTCTGGTGTTATCACTAAAAACTGTATTCTGAAACACTATGGAGCTATCGGCAAAAACTGTGGTGTAACACACTATGGAGCTATCACTAAAAACTGTATTCTAAAACACTATGGAGCTATCGGCAAAAACTGTGGTCGAACACACTCTGGTGTTATCACTAAATCATGTATTCAAACACACTATGGTGCTCTCACTAAAGGCTGTATTCTAACACACTATGGCGTTATCACTAAAGGCTATATTCTAACACACTCTGGTGTTATCACTAAAAACTGTATTCTAACACACTATGGTGTTTTCACTAAAAACTGTATTCTAACACACTCTGGTGTTATCACCAAAGACTGTATTCTAACACACTCTGGTGTTTTCACTAAAGACTGTATTCTGACACACTCTGGTGTTTTCACTAAAGACTGTCCTCTAACACACTCTGGTGTTATCACTAAAGATTCTATTCTAACACACTCTTGTGTTATCACCAAAGGCCGTATTCTAACACCCTATGGTGTTATCACTGAAGACTGTATTCTAACACACTCTGGTGTTATCACTAAAGATTGTATTCTAACACACTCTTGTGTTCTCACCAAAGGCCGTATTCTAACACACTCTGGTGTTATCACTAAAGGCTGTATTCTGACACACGATGGTGTTATCACTGAAGACTGTATTCTAACACACTCTGGTGTTATCACTAAAGACTGTATTCTAACATACTATGGTGGTATCACGAAAGACTGTATTCGAATACACTCTGGTGTTATCACTAAAAACTGTATTCTAATACACTCTGGTGTTATCACTAAAAACTGTATTCGAACACTCTATGGAGCTATCACTAAAAACTGTATTCTGACACACTCTGGTGTTATCACTAAAAACTGTACTCTAATACACTATGGTAGTATCACTAAAAACTGTATTCTAATACACTATGCTGCTATCACCAAGGCTGTATTCTAACACACTATGGTACTATCAGTAAAGATTGTGTTCTAACACACTCTGGTGTTATCACTAAAAACTGTATTCTAACACTCTATGGAGCTATCACTAAAAACTGTATTCTAACACACTCTGGTGTTATCACTAAAAACTGTATTCTAAAACACTATGGAGCTATCGGCAAAAACTGTGGTCTAACACACTATGGAGCTATCACTAAAAACTGTATTCTGAAACACTATGGAGCTATCGGCAAAAACTGTGGTGTAACACACTATGGAGCTATCACTAAAAACTGTATTCTAAAACACTATGGAGCTATCGGCAAAAACTGTGGTCTAACACACTATGGAGCTATCACGAAAAACTGTATTCTAACACACTATGGTGTTATCACGAAACTGCATTCGAACACACTTTGTTGTTATCACTAAAAACTGTATTCTGACACACTCTGGTGTTATCACTGAAGGCTGTATTCTAACACTCTGGTGTTATCACTAAAAACTGTATTCTAACACACTCTGGTGTTTTCACTAAAGACTGTATTCAAACACACTATGGAGCTATCACTAAAAACTGTATTCTAACACACTATGGTGTTATCACTAAAGACTGTATTCAAACACACTATGGAGCTATCACTAAAAACTGTATTCTAACACACTAGGGTACTGTCACTAAAGGCTGCATTCTCACTGAGAATCTTATTACTACTAAAGGCTGCATTCTAATACACTATGGTACTATCACTCAAAACTGTATTCTAACACACTCTGGTGTTGTCACTAAAGACTGTATTCGAACACACTCTGGTGCCATCACTAAAGGCTGGATTCTAACAGAGAATGGTATTATAACTAAAGACTGTATTCTAACACACTTTGGTGTTATCACGAAAGACTGTATTCTAACACACTATGGTACCATCACTGAAGACTGTATTCTAACACACTCTGGTGCATCACTAAAGACTGTATTCTATCACACTCTGGTGTTTTCACTAAAGACTGTATTCAAACACACTATGGAGCTATCACTAAAAACTGTCTTCTAACACACCATGGTGTTATCACTAAACTGCATTCTAACACACTTCGTTGTTATCACTAAAAACTGTATTCTGACACACTCTGGTGTTATCACTGAAGACTGTATTCTAACACTCTGGTGTTATCACTAAAAACTGTTTTCTAACACACTATGGTATCATCACGAAAGGCTGTATTCGAACAGAGAATGGTATTATTACTAAAGGCTGTATTCTAACACACTCTGGTGTTATCACTAAAGACTGTATTCCAACACACTATGGTACTATCACTAAAGACAGTATTCTACAACACTATGGTACTATCACTAAAGACTGTATTCTAACACACTTTGGTGTTATCACTAAAGACTGTATTCTAACACACTCTGGTGCATCACTAAAGACTGTATTCTAACACACTTTGGTGTTATCACTAAAGACTGTATTCTAACACACTCTGGTGTTATCACTAAAGACTGTATTCTAACACACTCTGGTGTTATCACTAAAGACTGTATTCTAACACACTCTGGTGTTGTCACGAAAGACTGTATTCGAACACACTCTGGTGCTATCACGAAAGACTGTATTCTAACACATTATGGTACCATCACTAAAGGCTGGATTCTAACAGAGAATGATATTATAACTAAAGACTGTATTCTAACACACTTTGGTGTTATCACTAAAGACTGTATTCTAACACACTATGGTACCATCACTGAAGACTGTATTCTAACACACTCTGGTGCTATCACGAAAGACTGTATTCTGAAACACTCTGGTGTTATCAAAAAAAACTGTATTCTAACACACTCTGGTGCATCACTAAAGACTGTATTCTAACACACTCTGGTGTTTTCACTAAAGACTGTATTCAAACACACTATGGAGCTATCACTAAAAACTGTCTTCTAACACACCATGGTGTTATCACTAAACTGCATTCTAACACACTTCGTTGTTATCACTAAAAACTGTATTCTGACACACTCTGGTGTTATCACTGAAGACTGTATTCTAACACTCTGGTGTTATCACTAAAAACTGTATTCTAACACACTATGGTATCATCACGAAAGGCTGTATTCTAACAGAGAATGGTATTATTACTAAAGGCTGTATTCTAACACACTCTGGTGTTATCACGAAAGACGGTATTCCAACACACTATGGTACTATCACTAAAGACAGTATTCTACAACACTATGGTACTATCACTAAAGACTGTATTCTAACACACTTTGGTGTTATCACTAAAGACTGTATTCTAACACACTCTGGTGCATCACTAAAGACTGTATTCTAACACACTTTGGTGTTATCACTAAAGACTGTATTCTAACACACTCTGGTGTTATCACTAAAGACTGTATTCTAACACACCATGGTACCATCACTAAAGGCTGGATTCCAACACACTCTGGTGTTATCACTAAAGACTGTATTCTAACACACTCTGGTGCATCACTAAAGACTGTATTCTAACACACTCTGGTGTTGTCACTAAAGACTGTATTCTAACACACTCTGGTGTTATCACTAAAGACTGTATTCTAACACACCATGGTACCATCACTAAAGGCTGGATTCCAACACACTCTGGTGTTATCACTAAAGACTGTATTCTAACACACTTTGGTGTTATCACTAAAGACTGTATTCTAACACACTCTGGTGCATCACTAAAGACTGTATTCTAACACACTCTGGTGTTATCACTAAAGACTGTATTCTAACACACTCTGGTGTTGTCACTAAAGACTGTATTCTAATACACTATGCTGCTATCACCAAGACTGTATTCTAACACGCTCTGGTGTTATCACCAAAGGCTGTATTCTAATACACTCTGGTGTTATCACTAAAAACTGTATTCTGATACACACTGGTGTTATCACTAAAGACTGTATTCTAACACATCTGATGATATCACTAAAACCTGTATTCTAACACACTCTGGTGTTATCACTAAAAACTGTATTCTAATACACTCTGGTCTTATCACTAAAGACTGTATTCGAACACACTCTGGTGTTATCACTAAAAACTGTATTCTAATACACTATGCTGCTATCACCAAGGCTGTATTCTAACACACTATGGTACTATCAGTAAAGATTGTGTTCTAATACACTCTGGTGTTATCACTAAAAACTGTATTCTAACACACTCTGGTGTTCACACTACAAA
The DNA here is from genome assembly GCF_036365525.1 of Heterodontus francisci. Lineage (NCBI taxonomy): Eukaryota > Metazoa > Chordata > Chondrichthyes > Heterodontiformes > Heterodontidae > Heterodontus > Heterodontus francisci. The sequence goes on from NC_090394.1 coordinate 21,109,884, forward strand.
CTGTATTCTCATACACTCTGGTGTTATCACTGAAGACTGTATTCGAACACATCTGATGATATCACTAAACTCTGTATTCTAATACACTCTGGTGTTATCACCAAAGGCTGTATTCTAATACACTCTGGTGTTATCACTAAAAACCGTATTCTAACACGCTCTGGTGTTATCACCAAAGGCTGTATTCTAATACACTCTGGTGTTATCACTAAAAACTGTATCCTAATACACTCTGGTGTTATCACTAAAAACCGTATTCTAATACACTCTGGTGTTATCACTGAAGACTGTATTCGAACACACTCTGATGTTATCACTAAAAACTGTATTCTAACACACTCTGGTGTTATCACTAAAGACTGTATTCTGACACACTCTGATGTTATCACTAAAAACTGTATTCTAACACACTCTGGTGTTATCACTAAAGACTGTATTCTAACACACTCTGGTGTTATCACTAAAAACTGTATTCTAATACACTATGCTGCTATCACCAAGGCTGTATTCTAACACACTATGGTACTATCAGTAAAGATTGTGTTCTAATACACTCTGGTGTTATCACTAAAAACTGTATTCTAACACACTCTGGTGTTAACACTACAAACTGTATTCTCATACACTCTGGTAGTATCACTAAAAACTGTATTCTAATACACTATGCTGCTATCACCAAGGCTGTATTCTAACACACTATGGTACTATCAGTAAAGATTGTGTTCTAATACACTCTGGTGTTATCACTAAAAACTGTATTCTAACACACTCTGGTGTTAACACTACAAACTGTATTCTCATACACTCTGGTAGTATCACTAAAAACTGTATTCTAATACACTATGCTGCTATCACCAAGGCTGTATTCTAACACGCTCTGGTGTTATCACTAAAAACTGTATTCTAACACACTCTGGTGTTATCACTAAAGGATGTATTCTAACACACTATGGTGCTATCACTAAAGTCTGTATTCTAACACACTCTGATGTTATCACTAAAAACTGTATTCTAACACACTCTGGTGTTATCACTAAAGTCTGTATTCTAACACACTCTGATGTTATCACTAAAAACTGTATTCTAATACACTATGCTGCTATCACCAAAGCTGTATTCTAACACGCTCTGGTGTTATCACCAAAGGCTGTATTCTAATACACTCTGGTGTTATCACTAAAAACTGTATGCTAACACACTCTGGTGTTATCACTAAAAACTGTATTCTAACACACTCTGATGTTATCACTAAAAACTGTATTCTAACACACTCTGATGTTATCACTAAAAACTGTATTCTAACACACTCTGATGTTATCACTAAAAACTGTATTCTAACACACTCTGGTGTTATCACTAAAAATTGTATTCTAATACACTCTGGTCTTATCACTAAAGACTGTATTCGAACACACTCTGGTGTTATCACTAAAAACTGTATTCTAATACACTATGCTGCTATCACCAAGGCTGTATTCTAACACGCTCTGGTGTTATCACCAAAGGCTGTATTCTAATACACTCTGGTGTTATCACTAAAAACTGTATGCTAACACACTCTGGTGTTATCACTAAAAACTGTATTCTAACACACTCTGGTGTTATCACTAAAAACTGTATTCCAACACACTCTGGTGTTATCACTAAAGACTGTATTCTAACACACTCTGATGTTATCACTAAAAACTGTATTCTAACACACTCTGGTGTTATCACTAAAGACTGTATTCTAACACACTCTGGTGTTATCACTAAAAACTGTATTCTAATACACTATGCTGCTATCACCAAGGCTGTATTCTAACACACTATGGTACTATCAGTAAAGATTGTGTTCTAATACACTCTGGTGTTATCACTAAAAACTGTATTCTCACACACTATGGAGCGATCACTAAAAACTGTATTCTAACACACTCTGGTGTTATCACTAAAAACTGTATTCTAACACACTCTGATGTTATCACTAAAAACTGTATTCTAATACACTATGCTGCTATCACCAAGGCTGTATTCTAACACGCTCTGGTGTTATCACTAAAAACTGTATTCTAAAACACTATGGAGCTATCGGCAAAAACTGTGGTCCAACACACTATGGAGCTATCACTAAAAACTGTATTCTAAAACACTATGGAGCTATCGGCAAAAACTGTGGTGTAACACACTATGGAGCTATCACGAAAAACTGTATTCTAACACACTCTGGTGTTATCACTAAAGGATGTATTCTAACACACTATGGTGCTATCACTAAAGGCTGTATTCTAACACACTATGGCGTTATCACTAAAGGCTATATTCTAACACACTCTGGTGTTATCACTAAAAACTGTATTCTAACACGCTCTGGTGTTTTCACTAAAAACTGTATTCTAACACACTGTGGTGTTATCAGCAAAGACTGTATTCTAACACACTCTGGTGTTTTCACTAAAGACTGTATTCTAACACACTCTGGTGTTTTCACTAAAGACTGTACTCTCACACACTCTGGTGTTATCACTAAAGATTGTATTCTAACACACTATGGTGTTATCACCAAAGGCCGTATTCTAACACACTATGGTGTTATCACTGAAGACTGTATTCTAACACATTGTGGTGTTATCACTAAAGATTGTATTCGAACACACGATGGTGTTATCACTGAAGACTGTATTCTAACACACTCTGGTGTTATCACTAAAGACTGTATTCTGACACACTATGGTGTTATCACTGAAGACTGTATTCTAACACACTCTGGTGTTATCACTAAAGACTGTATTCTAACATACTATGGTGTTATCACGAAAGACTGTATTCTAATACACTCTGGTGTTATCACTAAAAACTGTATTCTAACACACTCTGGTGTTATCACTAAAAACTGTATTCTAATACACGATGCTGCCATCACCAAGGCTGTATTCTAACACACTATGGTACTATCAGTAAAGATTGTGTTCTAATACACTCTGGTGTTATCACTAAAAACTGTATTCTAACACTCTATGGAGCTATCACTAAAAACTGTATTCTAACACACTCTGGTGTTATCACTAAAAACTGTATTCTAATACACTATGGTAGTATCACTAAAAACTGTATTCTAAAACACTATGGAGCTATCGGCAAAAACTGTGGTCTAACACACTATGGAGCTATCACTAAAAACTGTATTCTAATACACGATGCTGCTGTCAACAAGGCTGTATTCTAACACGCTCTGGTGTTATCACCAAAGACTGTATTCTAACACACTCTGGTGTTATCACTAAAAACTGTATTCTAAAACACTATGGAGCTATCGGCAAAAACTGTGGTCTAACACACTATGGAGCTATCACTAAAAACTGTATTCTAAAACACTATGGAGCTATCGGCAAAAACTGTGGTGTAACACACTATGGAGCTATCACTAAAAACTGTATTCTGAAACACTATGGAGCTATCGGCAAAAACTGTGGTCTAACACACTATGGAGCTATCACGAAAAACTGTATTCGAACACACTCTGGTGTTATCACTAAAGGATGTATTCTAACACACGATGGTGCTATCACTAAAAGCTGTATTCTGACACACTATGGTGTTATCACTAAACTGCATTCTAACACACTTTGTTGTTATCACTAAAAACTGTATTCTGACACACTCTGGTGTTATCACTGAAGACTGTATTCTAACACTCTGGTGTTATCACTAAAAACTGTATTCTAACACACTCTGGTGTTTTCACTAAAGACTGTATTCAAACACACTGTGGAGCTTTCACTAGAAACTGTATTCTAACACACGATGGTGTTATCACTCAACTGCATTCTAACACAAATTGTTGTTATCACTAAAAACTGTATTCTAACACACTCTGGTGTTATCACTAAAGACTGTATTCTAACACACTCTGGTGTTATCACTAAAAACTGTATTCTAATACACTATGCTGCTATCACCAAGGCTGTATTCTAACACACTATGGTACTATCAGTAAAGATTGTGTTCTAATACACTCTGGTGTTACCACTAAAAACTGTATTCTAACACACTCTGGTGTTAACACTACAAACTGTATTCTCATACACTCTGGTAGTATCACTAAAAACTGTATTCTAATACACTATGCTGCTATCACCAAGGCTGTATTCTAACACGCTCTGGTGTTATCACTAAAAACTGTATTCTAACACACTCTGGTGTTATCACTAAAGGATGTATTCTAACACACTATGGTGCTATCACTAAAGTCTGTATTCTAACACACTCTGATGTTATCACTAAAAACTGTATTCTAATACACTATGCTGCTATCACCAAAGCTGTATTCTAACACGCTCTGGTGTTATCACCAAAGGCTGTATTCTAATACACTCTGGTGTTATCACTAAAAACTGTATGCTAACACACTCTGGTGTTATCACTAAAAACTGTATTCTAACACACTCTGGTGTTATCACTAAAAACTGTATTCTAATACACTCTGGTGTTATCACTAAAGACTGTATTCTAACACACTCTGATGTTATCACTAAAAACTGTATTCTAACACACTCTGGTGTTATCACTAAAAATTGTATTCTAATACACTCTGGTCTTATCACTAAAGACTGTATTCGAACACACTCTGGTGTTATCACTAAAAACTGTATTCTAATACACTATGCTGCTATCACCAAGGCTGTATTCTAACACGCTCTGGTGTTATCACCAAAGGCTGTATTCTAATACACTCTGGTGTTATCACTAAAAACTGTATGCTAACACACTCTGGTGTTATCACTAAAAACTGTATTCTAACACACTCTGGTGTTATCACTAAAAACTGTATTCCAACACACTCTGGTGTTATCACTAAAGACTGTATTCTAACACACTCTGATGTTATCACTAAAAACTGTATTCTAACACACTCTGGTGTTATCACTAAAGACTGTATTCTAACACACTCTGGTGTTATCACTAAAAACTGTATTCTAATACACTATGCTGCTATCACCAAGGCTGTATTCTAACACACTATGGTACTATCAGTAAAGATTGTGTTCTAATACACTCTGGTGTTATCACTAAAAACTGTATTCTCACACACTATGGAGCGATCACTAAAAACTGTATTCTAACACACTCTGGTGTTATCACTAAAAACTGTATTCTAACACACTCTGATGTTATCACTAAAAACTGTATTCTAATACACTATGCTGCTATCACCAAGGCTGTATTCTAACACGCTCTGGTGTTATCACTAAAAACTGTATTCTAAAACACTATGGAGCTATCGGCAAAAACTGTGGTCCAACACACTATGGAGCTATCACTAAAAACTGTATTCTAAAACACTATGGAGCTATCGGCAAAAACTGTGGTGTAACACACTATGGAGCTATCACGAAAAACTGTATTCTAACACACTCTGGTGTTATCACTAAAGGATGTATTCTAACACACTATGGTGCTATCACTAAAGGCTGTATTCTAACACACTATGGCGTTATCACTAAAGGCTATATTCTAACACACTCTGGTGTTATCACTAAAAACTGTATTCTAACACACTGTGGTGTTATCAGCAAAGACTGTATTCTAACACACTCTGGTGTTTTCACTAAAGACTGTATTCTAACACACTCTGGTGTTTTCACTAAAGACTGTACTCTCACACACTCTGGTGTTATCACTAAAGATTGTATTCTAACACACTATGGTGTTATCACCAAAGGCCGTATTCTAACACACTATGGTGTTATCACTGAAGACTGTATTCTAACACATTGTGGTGTTATCACTAAAGATTGTATTCGAACACACGATGGTGTTATCACTGAAGACTGTATTCTAACACACTCTGGTGTTATCACTAAAGACTGTATTCTGACACACTATGGTGTTATCACTGAAGACTGTATTCTAACACACTCTGGTGTTATCACTAAAGACTGTATTCTAACATACTATGGTGTTATCACGAAAGACTGTATTCTAATACACTCTGGTGTTATCACTAAAAACTGTATTCTAACACACTCTGGTGTTATCACTAAAAACTGTATTCTAATACACGATGCTGCCATCACCAAGGCTGTATTCTAACACACTATGGTACTATCAGTAAAGATTGTGTTCTAATACACTCTGGTGTTATCACTAAAAACTGTATTCTAACACTCTATGGAGCTATCACTAAAAACTGTATTCTAACACACTCTGGTGTTATCACTAAAAACTGTATTCTAATACACTATGGTAGTATCACTAAAAACTGTATTCTAAAACACTATGGAGCTATCGGCAAAAACTGTGGTCTAACACACTATGGAGCTATCACTAAAAACTGTATTCTAATACACGATGCTGCTGTCAACAAGGCTGTATTCTAACACGCTCTGGTGTTATCACCAAAGACTGTATTCTAACACACTCTGGTGTTATCACTAAAAACTGTATTCTAAAACACTATGGAGCTATCGGCAAAAACTGTGGTCTAACACACTATGGAGCTATCACTAAAAACTGTATTCTAAAACACTATGGAGCTATCGGCAAAAACTGTGGTGTAACACACTATGGAGCTATCACTAAAAACTGTATTCTGAAACACTATGGAGCTATCGGCAAAAACTGTGGTCTAACACACTATGGAGCTATCACGAAAAACTGTATTCGAACACACTCTGGTGTTATCACTAAAGGATGTATTCTAACACACGATGGTGCTATCACTAAAAGCTGTATTCTGACACACTATGGTGTTATCACTAAACTGCATTCTAACACACTTTGTTGTTATCACTAAAAACTGTATTCTGACACACTCTGGTGTTATCACTGAAGACTGTATTCTAACACTCTGGTGTTATCACTAAAAACTGTATTCTAACACACTCTGGTGTTTTCACTAAAGACTGTATTCAAACACACTGTGGAGCTTTCACTAGAAACTGTATTCTAACACACGATGGTGTTATCACTCAACTGCATTCTAACACAAATTGTTGTTATCACTAAAAACTGTATTCTGACACACTCTGGTGTTATCACTGAAAACTGTATTCTAACACTCTGGTGTTATCACTAAAAACTGTATTCTAACACACTCTGGTGTTTTCACTAAAGACTGTATTCTAACACGCTCTGGTGTTATCACTAAAAACTGTATTCTGAAACACTATGGAGCTATCGGCAAAAACTGTGGTGTAACACACTATGGAGCTATCACTAAAAACTGTATTCTAAAACACTATGGAGCTATCGGCAAAAACTGTGGTCGAACACACTCTGGTGTTATCACTAAATCATGTATTCAAACACACTATGGTGCTCTCACTAAAGGCTGTATTCTAACACACTATGGCGTTATCACTAAAGGCTATATTCTAACACACTCTGGTGTTATCACTAAAAACTGTATTCTAACACACTATGGTGTTTTCACTAAAAACTGTATTCTAACACACTCTGGTGTTATCACCAAAGACTGTATTCTAACACACTCTGGTGTTTTCACTAAAGACTGTATTCTGACACACTCTGGTGTTTTCACTAAAGACTGTCCTCTAACACACTCTGGTGTTATCACTAAAGATTCTATTCTAACACACTCTTGTGTTATCACCAAAGGCCGTATTCTAACACCCTATGGTGTTATCACTGAAGACTGTATTCTAACACACTCTGGTGTTATCACTAAAGATTGTATTCTAACACACTCTTGTGTTCTCACCAAAGGCCGTATTCTAACACACTCTGGTGTTATCACTAAAGGCTGTATTCTGACACACGATGGTGTTATCACTGAAGACTGTATTCTAACACACTCTGGTGTTATCACTAAAGACTGTATTCTAACATACTATGGTGGTATCACGAAAGACTGTATTCGAATACACTCTGGTGTTATCACTAAAAACTGTATTCTAATACACTCTGGTGTTATCACTAAAAACTGTATTCGAACACTCTATGGAGCTATCACTAAAAACTGTATTCTGACACACTCTGGTGTTATCACTAAAAACTGTACTCTAATACACTATGGTAGTATCACTAAAAACTGTATTCTAATACACTATGCTGCTATCACCAAGGCTGTATTCTAACACACTATGGTACTATCAGTAAAGATTGTGTTCTAACACACTCTGGTGTTATCACTAAAAACTGTATTCTAACACTCTATGGAGCTATCACTAAAAACTGTATTCTAACACACTCTGGTGTTATCACTAAAAACTGTATTCTAAAACACTATGGAGCTATCGGCAAAAACTGTGGTCTAACACACTATGGAGCTATCACTAAAAACTGTATTCTGAAACACTATGGAGCTATCGGCAAAAACTGTGGTGTAACACACTATGGAGCTATCACTAAAAACTGTATTCTAAAACACTATGGAGCTATCGGCAAAAACTGTGGTCTAACACACTATGGAGCTATCACGAAAAACTGTATTCTAACACACTATGGTGTTATCACGAAACTGCATTCGAACACACTTTGTTGTTATCACTAAAAACTGTATTCTGACACACTCTGGTGTTATCACTGAAGGCTGTATTCTAACACTCTGGTGTTATCACTAAAAACTGTATTCTAACACACTCTGGTGTTTTCACTAAAGACTGTATTCAAACACACTATGGAGCTATCACTAAAAACTGTATTCTAACACACTATGGTGTTATCACTAAAGACTGTATTCAAACACACTATGGAGCTATCACTAAAAACTGTATTCTAACACACTAGGGTACTGTCACTAAAGGCTGCATTCTCACTGAGAATCTTATTACTACTAAAGGCTGCATTCTAATACACTATGGTACTATCACTCAAAACTGTATTCTAACACACTCTGGTGTTATCACTAAAGTCTGTATTCTAACACACTCTGATGTTATCACTAAAAACTGTATTCTAATACACTATGCTGCTATCACCAAGACTGTATTCTAACACGCTCTGGTGTTATCACCAAAGGCTGTATTCTAATACACTCTGGTGTTATCACTAAAAACTGTATTCTAATACACACTGGTGTTATCACTAAAGACTGTATTCTAACACATCTGATGTTATCACTAAAAACTGTATTCCAACACACTCTGGTGTTATCACTAAAAACTGTATTCTAATACACTCTGGTCTTATCACTAAAGACTGTATTCGAACACACTCTGGTGTTATCACTAAAAACTGTATTCTAATACACTCTGGTCTTATCACTAAAGACTGTATTCGAACACACTCTGGTGTTATCACTAAAAACTGTATTCTAATACACTATGCTGCTATCACCAAGGCTGTATTCTAACACGCTCTGGTGTTATCACCAAAGGCTGTATTCTAATACACTCTGGTGTTATCACTAAAAACTGTATTCGAATACACTCTGGTGTTATCACTAAAGACTGTATTCTAACACACTCTGATGTTATCACTAAAAACTGTATTCTAACACACTCTGGTGTTATCACTAAAGACTGTATTCTAACACACTCTGGTGTTATCACTAAAGACTGTATTCTAACACACTCTGATGTTATCACTAAAAACTGTATTCTAACACACTCTGGTGTATTCACTAAAAACTGTATTCTAACACACTAGGGTACTGTCACTAAAGGCTGCATTCTCACTGAGAATGTTATTATTACTAAAGGCTGTATTCTAATACACTATGGTACTATCACTCAAAACTGTATTCTAACACACTCTGGTGTTATCACTAAAGTCTGTATTCTAACACATTCTGATGTTTTCACTAAAAACTGTATTCTAATACACTATGCTGCTATCACCAAGACTGTATTCTAACACGCTCTGGTGTTATCACCAAAGGCTGTATTCTAATGCACTCCAGTGTTATCACTAAAAACTGTATTCTAATACACACTGGTGTTATCACTAAAAACTGTATTCTAACACACTCTGGTGTTTTCACTAAAGACTGTATTCAAACACACTATGGAGCTATCACTAAAAACTGTATTCTAACACACGAGGGTACTGTCACTAAAGGCTGCATTCTCACTGAGAATGTTATTATTACTAAAGGCTGTATTCTAATACACTCTGATGTTATCACTCAAAACTGTATTCTAACACACTCTGGTGTTATCACTAAAGTCTGTATTCTAACACACTCTGATGTTATCACTAAAAACTGTATTCTAATACACTATGCTGCTATCACCAAGACTGTATTCTAACACGCTCTGGTGTTATCACCAAAGGCTGTATTCTAATGCACTCTGGTGTTATCACTAAAAACTGTATTCTAATACACACTGGTGTTATCACTAAAGACTGTATTCTAACACATCTGATGTTATCACTAAAAACTGTATTCCAACACACTCTGGTGTTATCACTAAAAACTGTATTCTAATACACTCTGGTCGTATCACGAAAGACTGTATTCTAACACGCTCTGGTGTTATCACCAAAGGCTGTATTCTAATGCACTCCAGTGTTATCACTAAAAACTGTATTCTAATACACACTGGTGTTATCACTAAAAACTGTATTCTAACACACTCTGGTGTTTTCACTAAAGACTGTATTCAAACACACTATGGAGCTATCACTAAAAACTGTATTCTAACACACTATGGTGTTATCACTAAAGACTGTATTCAAACACACTATGGAGCTATCACTAAAAACTGTATTCTAACACACGAGGGTACTGTCACTAAAGGCTGCATTCTCACTGAGAATGTTATTATTACTAAAGGCTGTATTCTAATACACTCTGATGTTATCACTCAAAACTGTATTCTAACACACTCTGGTGTTATCACTAAAGTCTGTATTCTAACACACTCTGATGTTATCACTAAAAACTGTATTCTAACACACTCTGGTGTTTTCACTAAAGACTGTATTCAAACACACTATGGAGCTATCACTAAAAACTGTATTCTAACACACTATGGTGTTATCACTAAAGACTGTATTCAAACACACTATGGAGCTATCACTAAAAACTGTATTCTAACACACGAGGGTACTGTCACTAAAGGCTGCATTCTCACTGAGAATGTTATTATTACTAAAGGCTGTATTCTAATACACTCTGATGTTATCACTCAAAACTGTATTCTAACACACTCTGGTGTTATCACTAAAGTCTGTATTCTAACACACTCTGATGTTATCACTAAAAACTGTATTCTAACACACTCTGGTGTTATCACTAAAGTCTGTATTCTAACACACTCTGATGTTATCACTAAAAACTGTATTCTAACACACGAGGGTACTGTCACTAAAGGCTGCATTCTCACTGAGAATGTTATTATTACTAAAGGCTGTATTCTAATACACTCTGATGTTATCACTCAAAACTGTATTCTAACACACTCTGGTGTTATCACTAAAGTCTGTATTCTAACACACTCTGATGTTATCACTAAAAACTGTATTCTAATACACTATGCTGCTATCACCAAGACTGTATTCTAACACGCTCTGGTGTTATCACCAAAGGCTGTATTCTAATGCACTCTGGTGTTATCACTAAAAACTGTATTCTAATACACACTGGTGTTATCACTAAAGACTGTATTCTAACACATCTGATGTTATCACTAAAAACTGTTTTCCAACACACTCTGGTGTTATCACTAAAAACTGTATTCTAATACACTCTGGTCGTATCACGAAAGACTGTATTCGAACACACTATGGTGTTATCACTAAAAACTGTATTCGAATACACTCTGGTGTTATCACTAAAAACTGTATTCTAACACACTCTGGTGTTATCACTAAAAACTGTATTCTAATACACTCTGGTCGTATCACGAAAGACTGTATTCGAACACACTATGGTGTTATCACTAAAAACTGTATTCTAATACACTATGCTGCTATCACCAAGGCTGTATTCTAACACGCTCTGGTGTTATCACCAAAGGCTGTATTCTAATACACTCTGGTGTTATCACTAAAAACTGTATTCTAATACACTCTGGTGTTATCACTAAAGACTGTATTCTAACACACTCTGATGTTATCACTAAAAACTGTATTCTAACACACTCTGGTGTTATCACTAAAGACTGTATTCTAACACACTCTGGTGTTATCACTAAAGACTGTATTCTAACACACTCTGGTGTTATCACTAAAAACTGTATTCTAATACACTCTGGTCGTATCACTGAAAACTGTATTCTAATGCACTATGCTGCTATCACCAACGCTGTATTCTAACACGCTCTGGTGTTATCACTAAAAACTGTATTCTAAAACACTATGGAGCTATCGGCAAAAACTGTGGTGCAACACACTATGGAGCTATCACTAAAAACTGTATTCTAAAACACTCTGGAGCTATCGGCAAAAACTGTGGTCTAACACACTCTGGTGTTATCACTAAATGATGTATTCTAACACACTATGGTGCTATCACTAAAGGCTGTATTCTAACACACTATGGCGTTATCACTAAAGGCTATATTCTAAAACACTCTGGTGTTATCACTAAAAACTGTATTCTAACACACTATGGTGTTTTCACTAAAAACTGTATTCTAACACACTCTGGTGTTATCACCAAAGACTGTATTCAAACACACTCTGGTGTTTTCACTAAAGACTGTATTCTGACACACTCTGGTGTTTTCACTAAAGACTGTCCTCTAACACACTCTGGTGTTATCACTAATGATTGTATTCTAACACACTCTTGTGTTATCACCAAAGGCCGTATTCTAACACACTATGGTCTTATCACTAAAGACTGTATTCGAACACACTCTGATGTTATCACTAAAAACTGTATTCTAACACACTCTGGTGTTATCACTAAAGACTGTATTCTAACACACTCTGATGTTATCACTAAAAACTGTATTCTAACACACTCTGGTGTTATCACTAAAGACTGTATTCTAACACACTCTGGTGTTATCACTAAAAACTGTATTCTAATACACTATGCTGCTATCACCAAGGCTGTATTCCAACACACTATGGTACTATCAGTTAAGATTGTGTTCTAATACACTCTGGTGTTATCACTAAAAACTGTATTCTAACACACTTTGGAGCGATCACTAAAAACGGTATTCTAATACAGTCTGGTGTTATCACTAAAGACTGTATTCTAACACACTCTGATGTTATCACTTAAAACTGTATTCTAACACACTCTGGTGTTATCACTAAAAACTGTATTCTAATACAGTCTGGTGTTATCACTAAAGACTGTATTCTAACACACTCTGATGTTATCACTAAAAACTGTATTCTAACACACTCTGGTGTTTTCACTAAAGACTGTATTCAAACACACTATGGAGCTATCACTAAAAACTGTATTCTAACACACTATGGTGTTATCACTAAACTGCATTCTAACACACTTTGTTGTTATCACTAAAAACTGTATTCTGACACACTCTGGTGTTACCACTGAAGACTGTATTCTAACACTCTGGTGTTGTCACTAAAAACTGTATTCTAACACACTCTGGTGTTTTCACTAAAGACTGTATTCAAACACACTATGGAGCTATCACTAAAAACTGTATTCCAACACACTATGGTGTTATCACTAAACTGCATTCTAACACACTTTGTTGTTATCACTAAAAACTGTATTCTGACACACTCTGGTGTTACCACTGAAGACTGTATTCTAACACTCTGGTGTTTTCACTAAAGACTGTACTCAAACACACTATGGAGCTATCACTAAAAACTGTATTCTAACACACTATGGTACTCTCAGTAAAGGCTGCATTCTCACTGAGAATGTTATTATTACTAAAGGCTGTATTCTAATACACTATTGTACTCTCACTCAAAACTGTATTCTAACACACTCTGGTGTTATCACTAAAGTCTGTATTCTAACACACTCTGATGTTATCACTAAAAACTGTATTCTAATACACTATGCTGCTATCACCAAGGCTGTATTCTAACACGCTCTGGTGTTATCACTAAAAACTGTATTCTAATACAGTCTGGTGTTATCACTAAAGACTGTCTTCTAACACACTCTGATGTTATCACTAAAAACTGTATTCTAACATGCTCTGGTGTTATCACTAAAAACTGTATTCTAATACAGTCTGGTGTTATCACTAAAGACTGTATTCTAACACACTCTGATGTTATCACTAAAAACTGTATTCTAACACACTCTGGTGTTATCACTAAAAACTGTATTCGAACACACTCTGGTGTTATCACTAAAAACTGTATTCTAATACACTATGCTGCTATCACCAAGGCTGTATTCTAACACGCTCTGGTGTTATCACTAAAAACTGTATTCTAATACAGTCTGGTGTTATCACTAAAGACTGTATTCTAACACACTCTGATGTTATCACTAAAAACTGTATTCTAACACACTCTGGTGTTATCACTAAAAACTGTATTCGAACACACTCTGGTGTTATCACTAAAAACTGTATTCTAATACACTATGCTGCTATCACCAAGGCTGTATTCTAACACGCTCTGGTGTTATCACTAAAAACTGTATTGTAATACACTCTGGTGTTATCACTAAAGACTGTATTCTGACACACTCTGGTGTTATCACTAAAACTGTATTCGAATACACTATGCTGCTCTCACCAAGGCTGTATTCTAACACGCTCTGCTGTTATCACCAAAGGCTGTATTCGAATACACTATGGTGTTATCACTAAAAACTGTATTCTCATACACTCTGGTGTTATCACTAAAGACTGTATTCTGACACACTCTGATGTTATCACTAAAAACTGTATTCTAACACACTCTGGTGTTATCACTAAAGTCTGTATTCTAACACACTATGGTGATCTCACTAAAGATTGTATTCTAACACACTCTGGTGTTATCACCAAAGTCTGTATTCTAACACACTATGGTGATCTCACTAAAGATTGTATTCTAACACACTCTTGTGTTATCACCAAAGGCCGTATTCTAACACACTATGGTGTTATCACTGAAGACTGTATTCTAACACACTCTTGTGTTATCACCAAAGGCCGTATTCTAACACACTATGGTGTTATCACTGAAGACTGTATTCTAACACACTCTGGTGTTATCACTAAAGACTGTATTCTAATATACTATGGTGTTATCACTAAAGACTGTATTCTAACACACACTGGTGTTATCACTAAAAACTGTATTCTAATACACTATGCTGCTATCACCAAAGGCTGTATTCTAACACACTATGGTACTATCAGCAAAGATTGTGTTCTAATACACTCTGGTGTTATCACTAAAAACTGTATTCTAATACACTATGCTTCTATCACCAAGGCTGTATTCTAACAGAGAATGGTATTATTATTAAAGGCTGTATTCTAATACACTATGCTGCTATCACCAAAGGCTGTATTCTAACACACTATGGTACTATCAGCAAAGATTGTGTTCTAATACACTCTGGTACTATCACTAAAAACTGTATTCAAACACATTATGGTGTTATCACTAAAGATTGTATTCTAACACACTCTGGTGTTATCACCAAAGGCCGTATTCTAACACACTATGGTGTTATCACTGAAGACAGTATTCTAACACACTCTGGTGTTATCACTAAAGACTGTATTCTAACACACTCTGGTGTTATCACTAAAAACTGTATTCTAATAAACTATGTTGTAATCACTGAAGACTGTATTCTAACACACTCTTGTGTTGTCACTAAAGGCTGTATTCGAACACACTCTGGTGTTTTCACTAAAGACTGTATTCTAACACACTATGGTGTTGTCACTGAAGACTGTATTCTAACACACTATGGCTTTATCACTAAAGGCTCTATTCTAATACACTATGTTGTTATCACTAAAGGCTGTATTCGAACACACTCTGGTGTTATCACTAAAAACTGTATTCTAACACACTCTGGTGTTATCACTAAAAACTGTATTCTAATACACTCTGGTGTTATCACTAAAAACTGTATTCGAATACACTATGCTTCTATCACCAAGGCTGTATTCTAACAGAGAATGGTATTATTATTAAAGGCTCTATTCTAATACACTATGGTACTATCACTAAAAACTGTATTCAAACACATTATGGTGTTATCACTAAAGATTGTATTCTAACACACTCTGGTGTTATCACCAAAGTCGGTATTCCAGCACACTATGGTGTTCTCATTAAAGGCTGTATTCTAACACACTATGGTGTTATCACTAAAGATTGTATTCCAACACACTCTTGTGTTATCACCAAAGGCCGTATTCTAACACACTATGGTGTTATCACTGAAGACTGTATTCTAACACACTCTGGTGTTATCACTAAAGACTTTATTCTGACATGCTATGGTGTTATCACTAAAGACTGTATTCTAACACACTGTGGTGTTATCACTAAAGACTGCATTCTAACATACTATGGTGTTATCACTAAAAACTGTATTCTAATACACTATGGTGTTATCACTAAAGATTGTATTCTAACACACTTTGGTGTTATCACTGAAGACTGTATTCTAACACACCCTGGTGTTATCACCAAAGACTGTATTCGAACACACTCTGGTGTTTTCACAAAAGACTGTATTCTAACACACTCTGGTGTTATCACTGAAGACTGTATTCGAACAAACTCTGGTGTTATCACCAAAGACTGTATTCGAACACACTCTGGTGTTTTCAAAAAAGACTGTATTCTAACACACTCTGGTGTTATCACTAAAGATTGTATTCTAACACACTATGGTGTTATCACCAAAGGCCGTATTCTAACACACTATGGTGTTATCATTGAAGACTGTATTCTAACACACTGTGGTGTTGTCACTAAAGATTGTATTCGAACACACTCTTGTGTTATCACCAAAGGCCGTATTCTAACACACTATGGTGTTATCACTAAAGGCTGTATTCTAACACACTATGGTGTTATCACTGAAGACTGTATTCTAACATACTATGGTGTTATCACGAAAGACTGTATTCTAATACACTCTGGTGTTATCACTAAAAACTGTATTCTAACACACTCTGGTGTTATCACTAAAAACTGTATTCTAATACACTATGCTGCTATCACCAAGGCTGTATTCTAACACACTATGGTACTGTCAGTAAAGATGGTGTTCTAATACACTCTGGTGTTATCACTAAAAACTGTATTCTAACACTCTATGGAGCTATCACTAAAAACTGTATTCTAACACACTCGGGTGTTATCACTAAAAACTGTATTCTAATACACTATGGTAGTATCACTAAAAACTGTATTCTAACACACTATGCTGCTGTCACCAAGGCTGTATTCTAACACACTCTGGTGTTATCACCAAAGACTGTATTCGAACACACTCTGGTGTTATCACTAAAAACTGTATTCTATAACACTATGGAGCTATCGGCAAAAACTGTGGTCTAACACACTATGGAGCTATCACTAAAAACTGTATTCTAAAACACTATGGAGCTATCGGCAAAAACTGTGGTGTAACACACTATGGAGCTATCACGAAAAACTGTATTCTAACACACTCTGGTGTTATCACTAAAGGATGTATTCTAACACACTCTGGTGCTATCACTAAAGGCTGTATTCTAACACACTATGGAGCTATCACTAAAAACTGTATTCGAACACACTATGGTGTTATCACTAAACTGCATTCTAACACACTTTGTTGTTATCACTAAAAACTGTATTCTGACACACTCTGGTGTTATCACTGAAGACTGTATTCTAACACACTCTGGTGTTTTCACTAAAGACTGTATTCAAACACACTATGGAGCTATCACTAAAAACTGTATTCGAACACACTATGGTGTTATCACTAAACTGCATTCTAACACACTTTGTTGTTATCACTAAAAACTGTATTCTGACACACTCTGGTGTTATCACTGAAGACTGTATTCTAACACTCTGGTGTTTTCACTAAAGACTGTATTCAAACACACTATGGAGCTATCACTAAAAACTGTATTCTAACACACTGTGGTGTTATCACTAAACTGCATTCTAACACACTTTGTTGTTATCACTAAAAACTGTATTCTGACACACTCTGGTGTTATCACTGAAGACTGTATTCTAACACTCTGGTGTTATCACTAAAAACTGTATTCTAACACACTCTGGTGTTTTCACTAAAGACTGTATTCAAACACACTATGGAGCTATCACTAAAAACTGTATTCTAACACACTATGGTACTGTCAGTAAAGGCTGCATTCTCACTGAGAATGTTATTATTACTAAAGGCTGTATTCTAATACACTATGGTACTATCACTCAAAACTGTATTCTAACACACTCTGGTGTTATCACTAAAGTCTGTATTCTAACACACTCTGATGTTATCACTAAAAACTGTATTCTAATACACTATGCTGCTCTCACCAAGGCTGTATTCGAACACGCTCTGGTGTTATCACTAAAAACTGTATTCTAACACACTCTGGTGTTATCACTAAAAACTCTATTCTAATACACTCTGGTCATTTCACTAAAAACTGTATTCTAATACACTCTGGTGTTATCACTAAAGACTGTATTCTAACACACTCTGATGTTATCACTAAAAACTGTATTCTAACACACTCTGGTGTTATCACTAAAAACTGTATTCTAATACACTCTGGTCTTATCACTAAAGACTGTATTCGAACACACTCTGGTGTTATCACTAAAAACTGTATTCTGATACACTATGCTGCTATCACCAAGGCTGTATTCTAACACGCTCTGGTGTTATCACTAAAAACTGTATTCTAACACACTCTGGTGTTTTCACTAAAAACTGTATTCTAACACACTCTGGTGTTATCACCAAAGGCCGTATTCGAACACACTATGGTGTTATCACTGAAGGCTGTATTCTAACACACTGTGGTGTTGTCACTAAAGATTGTATTCGAACACACTCTTGTGTTATCACCAAAGGCCGTATTCTAACACACTATGGTGTTATCACTGAAGGCTGTATTCTAACACACTATGGTGTTATCACTGAAGACTGTATTCTAACACACTCTGGTGTTATCACTTAAGTCTGTATTCTAACATACTATGGTGTTATCACGAAAGACTGTATTCTAATACACTCTGGTGTTATCACTAAAAACTGTATTCTAACACACTCTGGTGTTATCACTAAAAACTGTATTCTAATACACTATGCTGCTATCACCAAGGCTGTATTCTAACACACTATGGTACTATCATTAAAGATTGTGTTCTAATACACTCTGGTGTTATCACTAAAAACTGTATTCTAACACTCTATGGAGCTATCACTAAAAACTGTATTCTAACACACTCGGGTGTTATCACTAAAAACTGTATTCTAATACACTATGGTAGTATCACTAAAAACTGTATTCTAATACACTATGCTGCTGTCACCAAGGCTGTATTCTAACACGCTCTGGTGTTATCACTAAAAACTGTATTCTAAAACACAATGGAGCTATCGGCAAAAACTGTGGTCTAACACACTATGGAGCTATCACTAAAACTGTATTCTAAAACACTATGGAGCTATCGGCAAAAACTGTGGTGTAACACACTATGGAGCTATCACTAAAAACTGTATTCTAAAACACTATGGAGCTATCGGCAAAAACTGTGGTCAAACACACTATGGAGCTATCACGAAAAACTGTATTCTAACACACTCTGGTGTTATCACTAAAGGATGTATTCTAACACACTCTGGTGCTCTCACTAAAGGCTGTATTCTAACACACTATGGAGCTATCACTAAAAACTGTATTCGAACACACTATGGTGTTATCACTAAACTGCATT
Organism: Heterodontus francisci; assembly: GCF_036365525.1. NCBI lineage: Eukaryota > Metazoa > Chordata > Chondrichthyes > Heterodontiformes > Heterodontidae > Heterodontus > Heterodontus francisci. Next base: position 21,129,645 of record NC_090394.1, read on the forward strand.
CTAACACACTTTGTTGTTATCACTAAAAACTGTATTCTGACACACTCTGGTGTTATCACTGAAGACTGTATTCTAACACACTCTGGTGTTTTCACTAAAGACTGTATTCAAACACACTATGGAGCTATCACTAAAAACTGTATTCTAACACACGATGGTGTTATCACTAAACTGCATTCTAACACACTTTGTTGTTATCACTAAAAACTGTATTCTGACACACTCTGGTGTTATCACTGAAGACTGTATTCTAACACTCTGGTGTTATCACTAAAAACTGTATTCTACCACACTCTGGTGTTTTCACTGAAGACTGTATTCAAACACACTATGGAGCTATCACTAAAAACTGTATTCTAATACACTCTGGTGTTATCAATAAAGATTGTATTCTAACACACTCTGGTGTTATCACCAAAGTCTGTATTCTAACACACTATGGTGATCTCACTAAAGATTGTATTCTAACACACTCTTGTGTTATCACCAAAGGCCGTATTCTAACACACTATGGTGTTATCATTGAAGACTTTATTCTAACACACTCTGGTGTTATCACGAAAGACTGTATTCTAACACACTCTGGTGTTATCACTAAAGATTGTATTCGAACACACTCTTGTGTTATCTCCAAAGGCCGTATTCGAACACACTATGGTGTTATCACTGAAGACTGTATTCTAACACACCATGGTGTTATCACTCAAGATTGTATTCTAACTCACTCTTGTGTTTTCACCAAAGGCCGTATTCTAACACACTATGGTGTTATCACTGAAGACTGTATTCTAACACACTCTGGTGTTATCACTAAAGACTGTATTCTAACATACTATGGTGTTATCACTAAAGACTGTATTCTAACACACACTGGTGTTATCACTAAAAACTGTATTCTAATACACTATGGTACTGTCACTAAAATCTGTATTCTAATACACTATGCTGCTATCACCAAAGGCTGTATTCTAACACACTATGGTACTATCAGCAAAGATTGTGTTCTAATACACTCTGGTGTTATCACTAAAAACTGTATTCAAACACACTATGGAGCTATCACTACAAACTGTATTCTAACACAGTATGGTACTGTCAGTAAAGGCTGCATTCTCACTGAGAATGTTATTATTACTAAAGGCTGTATTCTAATACACTATGGTACTGTCACTCAAAACTGTATTCTAACACACTCTGGTGTTATCACTAAAGTCTGTATTCTAACACACTCTGATGTTATCACTAAAAACTGTATTCTAATACACTATGCTGCTATCACCAAGGCTGTATTCTAACACACTATGGTGTTATCACTAAAAACTGTATTCTAACACACTCTGGTGTTATCACTAAAGTCTGTATTCTAACACACTCTGATGTTATCACTAAAAACTGTATTCTAATACACTATGCTGCTATCACCAAGGCTGTATTCTAACACACTATGGTGTTATCACTAAAAACTGTATTCTAATACAGTCTGGTGTTATCACTAAAGACTGTATTCTAACACATCTGATGTTATCACTAAAAACTGTATTCTAACACACTCTGGTGTTATCACTAAAAACTGTATTCTAATACACTCTGGTGTTATCACGAAAGACTGTATTCTAACACACTCTGATGTTATCACTAAAAACTGTATTCTAACACACTCTGGTGTTATCACTAAAAACTGTATTCTAATACACTCTGGTCTTATCACTAAAGACTGTATTCGAATACACTCTGGTGTTATCACTAAAAACTGTATTCTAATACACTCTGGTGTTATCACTAAAGACTGTATTCTGACACACTCTGATGTTATCACTAAAAACTGTATTCTAACACACTCTGGTGTTATCACTAAAGATTGTATTCTAACACACTCTGGTGTTATCACCAAAGTCTGTATTCTAACACACTATGGTGATCTCACTAAAGATTGTATTCTAACACACTCTTGTGTTATCACCAAAGGCCGTATTCTAACACACTATGGTGTTATCATTGAAGACTGTATTCTAACACACTCTGGTGTTATCACTAAAGATTGTATTCGAACACACTCTTGTGTTATCTCCAAAGGCCGTATTCGAACACACTATGGTGTTATCACTGAAGACTGTATTCTAACACACCATGGTGTTATCACTCAAGATTGTATTCTAACACACTCTTGTGTTTTCACCAAAGGCCGTATTCTAACACACTATGGTGTTATCACTGAAGACTGTATTCTAACACACCATGGTGTTATCACTAAAGATTGTATTCTAACACACTCTGGTGTTATCACCAAAGTCTGTATTCTAACACACTATGGTGATCTCACTAAAGATTGTATTCTAACACACTCTTGTGTTATCACCAAAGGCCGTATTCTAACACACTATGGTGTTATCATTGAAGACTGTATTCTAACACACTCTGGTGTTATCACTAAAGACTGTATTCTAACACACTCTGGTGTTATCACTAAAGATTGTATTCGAACACACTCTTGTGTTATCTCCAAAGGCCGTATTCGAACACACTATGGTGTTATCACTGAAGACTGTATTCTAACACACTCTGGTGTTATCACTAAAGACTGTATTCTAACATACTATGGTGTTATCACTAAAGACTGTATTCTAACACACACTGGTGTTATCACTAAAAACTGTATTCTAATACACTATGCTGCTATCACCAAAGGCTGTATTCTAACACACTATGGTACTATCAGCAAAGATTGTGTTCTAATACACTCTGGTGTTATCACTAAAAACTGTATTCTTACACACTATGGAGCTATCACTAAAAACTGTATTCTAATACACTATGCTTCTATCACCAAGGCTGTATTCTAACAGAGAATGGTATTATTATTAAAGGCTGTATTCTAATACACTATGCTGCTATCACCAAAGGCTGTATTCTAACACACTATGGTACTATCAGCAAAGATTGTGTTCTAATACACTCTGGTACTATCACTAAAAACTGTATTCAAACACATTATGGTGTTATCACTAAAGATTGTATTCTAACACACTCTGGTGTTATCACCAAAGGCCGTATTCTAACACACTATGGTGTTATCACTGAAGACAGTATTCTAACACACTCTGGTGTTATCACTAAAGACTGTATTCTAACATACTATGGTGTTATCACTAAAGACTGTATTCTAACACACTCTGGTGTTATCACTAAAAACTGTATTCTAATAAACTATGTTGTAATCACTGAAGACTGTATTCTAACACACTATGGAGCTATCACTAAAAACTGTATTCTAACACAGTCTTGTGTTGTCACTAAAGGCTGTATTCGAACACACTCTGGTGTTTTCACTAAAGACTGTATTCTAACACACTATGGTGTTATCACTAAAGACTGTATTCGAACACACTATGGTACTATCACTAAAGACTGTATTCTAACACACTCTGGAGCTATCACTAAAGGCTCTATTGTAATACACTATGTTGTTATCTCTGAAGGCTGTATTCTAACGCACTATGGTACTATCATTAAAGACTGTATTCTAACACACTATGGCTTTATCACTAAAGGCTCTATTCTAATACACTATGGTGTTATCACTAAAGACTGTATTCGAACACACTCTGGTGTTATCACTAAAAACTGTATTCTAACACACTCTGGTGTTATCACTAAAAACTGTATTCTAATACACTCTGGTGTTATCACTAAAAACTGTATTCTAACACACTCTGGTGTTATCACTAAAAACTGTATTCTAATACACTCTGGTGTTATCACTAAAAACTGTATTCTAATACACTATGCTTCTATCACCAAGGCTGTATTCTAACAGAGAATGGTATTATTATTAAAGGCTGTATTCTAATACACTATGGTACTATCACTAAAAACTGTATTCAAACACATTATGGTGTTATCACAAAAATTGTATTCTAACACACTCTGGTGTTATCACCAAAGTCGGTATTCTAACACACTATGGTGTTCTCACTAAAGGCTGTATTCTAACACACTATAGTGTTATCACTAAAGATTGTATTCTAACACACTCTGGTGTTATCACTAAAGACTTTATTCTGACATGCTATGGTGTTATCACGAAAGACTGTATTCTAACACACTCTGGTGTTATCACCAAAGACTGTATTCTAACATACTATGGTGTTATCACTAAAAACTGTATTCTAACACACTCTGGTGTTATCACTAAAAACTGTAATCTAACACACTCTGGTGTTATCACTTAAGACTGTATTCGAACACACTGTGGTGTTATCACTAAAAACTGTATTCTAACACACTCTGGTGTTGTCACTAAAAACTGTAATCTAACACACTCTGGTGTTATCACTAACATCTGTATTCTAATAAACTATGTTGTAATCACTGAAGACTGTATTCTAACACACTATGGAGCTATCACTAAAAACTGTATTCTAACACACTCTTGTGTTGTCACTAAAGGCTGTATTTGAACACACTCTGGTGTTTTCACTAAAGACTGTATTCTAACGCACTATGGTATTATCACTAAAGACTGTATTCTAACACACTATGGTGTTATCACGAAAGATTGTATTCTAACACACTCTGGAGCTATCACTAAAGGCTCTATTGTAATACACTATGTTGTTATCACTAAAGGCTGTATTCTAACACACTATGGTACTATCATTAAAGACTGTATTCTAACACACTCTGGTGTTGTCACTAAAGATTGTATTCCAACACACTCTGGTGTTATCACTAAAGACAGTATTCTAACACACTATGGTACTATCACTAAAGACTGTATTCTAACACACTATGACGTTATCAGTAATGGCTCTATTCTAATACGCAATGGTGTTATCACTAAAGACTTTATTCGAACACACTATGGTACTATCACTAAAGACTGTATTCTAACACACTATGGTACTATCACTAAAGACTGTATTCTAACACACTATGGAGCTATCACTAAAAACTGTATTCTGATACACTATGCTTCTATCACCAAGGCTGTATTCTAACAGAGAATGGTATTATCATTAAAGGCTGTATTCTAATACACTATGGTACTATCACTAAAAATTGTATTCAAACACACTATGGTGTTATCACTAAAGATTGTATTCTAACAGAGAATGGTATTATTATTAAAGGCTGTATTCTAATACACTATGGTACTATCACTATAAACTGTATTCAAACACACTATGGTGTTATCACTAAAGATTGTATTCTAACACACTCTGGTGTTATCACCAAAGTCTGTATTCTAACACACTATTGTGTTCTCACTAAAGGCTGTATTCTAACACACTCTGGTGTTATCACTAAAGGCTGTATTCTAACACACTCTGGTGTTATCACTAAAGACTGTATTCTAACACACTGTGGTGCTATCACTAAAGGCTGTATTCTAACACACTATGGTACTATCACTAAAGACTGTTTTCTAACATACTATGGTGTTATCACTAAAAACTGTATTCTAACACACTCTGGTGTTATCACTAAAGGCTGTATTCTAACACACTCTGGTGTTATCACTAAAGACTGTATTCTAACACACTGTGGTGCTATCACTAAAGGCTGTATTCTAACACACTATGGTACTATCACTAAAGACTGTATTCTAACACACTATGACGTTATCAGTAAAGGCTCTATTCTAATACACTATGGTGCTATCAGATTGCATACAGTTCCCAGTATGAAACTGGGATTTAGTTTCTGGCAAGTCTTGCTTTATCTCACAACCACTATGTTATTCCCTCTTTATAATTTGAACACATTGCTTGTACTTTTATTTTGGCTGCTCTGATTCTGTGGAACTTTTTCACGAATGTTGCCTTTACATGTGCTGCTAAAAAGAAAATCTCTCAAATATTTGAAAATGCTGCTGACGTCAATCTGAAAAATAAAGAACTTGTAGTTTCGATAGGAATATATATTAACATTTCAGATATGATATACCAGCAGATGGTTTGTTAATTTTCATTTATGTTTTCCCCTCTCCTCTCCTATGTTCTTCCCCAACACTAAACCTGCATATTTCCTGGTCTCTGATTTCCTGGCAGAGTTATCCCCATAGCAGGAAAGGTAATGACAGCCTGCTTCCTTATAAGGATATCCAATAGACTCACCGATGGCTCGGTGAGACATCAGAAACATCTGTTTGTCCTGTTGCTTTGAATATTAATACTTGATTTTTAAATTCTGTTTCAAAGGATTCTGAGTGAATACATTTGCTATTTATACTTTGATAATTGCTTCAAGTCCCCATCACCACTCTGCTGCAGCCTCCGCATGTTTCTGCATGCAGAAGCTTCAGGGGAACTAAAAGGAGAAGGAGCAGACAGAAGCATCTGACTACTTTCAGCTTTTAACCAATGAATTCCTATACCCTGCTGAATAAATAGAAGCCCATGTGGTTACTGGTGTGAGACTCACAGTTTAAGGGTTAAGTAGATTTATGGGAAACTATTCAAAGCCACTGGTAAAGATGAAGAGCAGCCAGGGAGACAGGCCACCACCATGGGGGCACACAAACTGGCCTCTATGCCCCACTAAGCTATGGTAAAGTATGTCTGATATGTGCCCCTTTACCCTTCCTTAAGCCTCGAAATCGGTTTCAGATTATCACGCTGTCACTGACTGCGGGCGGTGTCAATCATGTAGTATTTTTCAGAATATTTTGTTATGGTCTCTGGAGACACAGCTTGCACTGTCCCAAAGAGGGCCTTTAATTGTACTGCCACGGAAACCCCTCCCCACCCATTGGTCACTGTTGAGAGACCCTGAGCTCTGTTTGAATAGCCTTGAGCAAACAAACACAGGCAACCCTGAAGAAAAGTAATACAGCAGATGGCGTAGCCTCCTTGATGTGCTTTGTCCTGACAAACAGATGCATTGTGATCAAGATAAAAGTGCTGGTAATTTAATTTGTAAAAATAATGAATTCTGCGTCTTTCAACTATCTCGCCCCAATAGTATTTAATTAATTTACTCGTAGTCACTTGTCAAAAATATATTTATATGAGATTAAAGTCATTTTGTATGAAAAAGCTACACATTTTATCATTACCTTAGCGCATTATACCAACTGTTTAATGTTGTTGTTGCTCTATAACTGGAATATTATAAAACATTGATTCAAGGAAACTGAGTCAATGCTTAAATAGTGCATTTCACTCACTCCCAGTCTACTGAGTACACTTTGACGTTCATCCACAACCTTGATGCGTCACTACGCTTTCTCAGGCTCAGGTTACATAGCTGTGCTCCAGGTTTTGGCCCAAAGTTGGGTTGACCGGAGGGTGTAGTCACACTCTGCAGTATCACACACATCAGTCTTGTTAATAGCCACTGTCCATGGAACTGGATCTGTAACCAAATAGAGATTAGCCAGGCTTCACACTTACTGAAGCCAGCACTGGGATGCAATGGTAATGATGCCATATTTACATCAAAGCCAAATTGAATTTAGCAGCAAGTTGTGAGTATAACAGCATAAATGATAGCATGAAGTATTTCTTAGCCTTACCTATTTTATGAGGCTGCAATGAAACTTATGGGATGTGCAGTCACACTACCATGGCCTTGTCTATCTCTGTAACTTCCTCCAGCTCTACAACCCTCTGAGAGCTCTACCTTTCTCCAATTCTGGCCTCTTCTGCATTCCAAATTTCCTTCACCCTATTGCCTGCCATGCATTCCGCTGTCTAGGCCCCAGGCTTTGAAATTTCCTCCCTAAATGTCTCCGCCTCTCCACCTCTCTCTCCTCCTTTCAGATGCTCTTTAAAACCTACCTCTTTGGCTAAACTTTGGGTCACCCGACCTTCTATATTCTAATGCGGCTCGGTGTCACATTTTATCTGATAATACTCCTGTGGTGCATGCTGTCGTTGTTATCTGATTTTTCTGTCATTTTTAAGTATTTCAATAACATATTTATTGATTCCTCATTCCTAATGCCACCCAGGAGTTGAAATTTTACCTGCCAATTATTCTAGAAAATCAAGTCAGCTTTAGTGGAAAGCAAGATTTCCCATTTTGTGCTCACAATGGCTACTTGGACCAAGATAGTAGGAACATGGAATTGTACCCCTTCCATCCCTTTTTCTCCTGCCTTCAGAGAGCAGAGGAAAGGGATAAAAGCTAAAAAAAAAGTTTAAAAGGTACTCAGAGGATTCAGTAGTAAAAAAGTTCATATCTTCCATGGCACAGTCACAGGTTTCAAATAATTACATGTCTGGTGGGTGAAAATCCTGTTTGGGAATAAATGGTTAGTTTCTCTGTACAGAAAATTCAGCACTTGAGATCAAACTCCAGTGAAGTTAAGTGGTTTGGGGACTGATGTAGATCTTTAACCAGAAACCATTAGAAATCCATTGCACCCCAACAAATGATTTAAAATTATTATTCTGATTACCACAGTAACCTAAAGGAAAATTTCCAAATGAAGAATCGGGAACGAGGTATAACCAACTTTCCAGGGGTTTGAGGGATTGCTGTAAATCCTTAGAAACTTTGCATTGTAACAAGTTCTCGTTTTGTTTGATATGAAACATTCCAGTATGCTAGCGATTAGGCAAGTGCCTGTATATTAGAAAATGTGTCTGAGTATTGGGAAATAAGGGTGTTATCCTTGAATACAGACTAAGTTGAAATTCTGAAAAAATGGAATAACTATCCCCAGCGAGAAGCAAGGGGCTGAGCAAAGGTGATTTGACAATTGCATTTGCAATAATAGTGCTATATATTCTCTGAATGTCATGAGTTCTTCAAATCAAAAAATAAAATTATTGTAACTACTTGGAATATATTTATATAGGAACTCCTCTTTAAGTCAGTATTGAAGGAACAGTTACTATGGAGTGCTTGCATTGTCCAGCAATGACCATTTCTGTAGAGCTCACAATTGGTACAAATGTCTCCCAGTAGCTTTGATACTTGGGATCTATCCACTGTTCACCTGAATTTCAACCTATAAACTCTGAAAAACAATGCAACCTTTACCTTTGAGGCAACAATTCTTACAGTGTGCACCAAGGAGCAAGCACGGCATTCACACATACACAATGCAAAGAAAGCCTTGTAACCAGAATTGTTTATAGCCTGAGCAGATGGTGAGTGAAGCAATGCCATAAATTCTCTTGTACAAACAGTGAGAATCCAGTACTAAGGCAGCCAGCTATCAGATTCATTATTCTGATAAGAATACACACAGGCCTCTCTCTGTTGACTTTAACCGTCTTATAGTAGAGTGTTATCACTCAGAATGGAAAATCTATTCCATCAACGTGCTGATATATTAATCAACAGATGAGAATTAGCACGTATTAAAACCACAGCAATTAATTTTAGTACAAAGAGCTGGTGAACTGTTCCAGCATACCTTCATGTTTATCACGTGGCTCAAGCCAACTGCAGGCAGAAATGGAACTTGCCTAGGTTTAACCCTTAACTGTCATTTATTCAAAATGCTTAAGGCCCTCGTTAACCTGTGGTTAACTTTTGCTGCTTTTTGCCTTCCCTTTGTGGGTGTCAAAAACCCAGAAAGAGCAGAGGTTAGGTGAGGAAGGATGCTCTTGCTATAGAGGGAGTGCAGCGAAGGTTTACCAGACTGATTCCTGGGATGGCGGGACTGGCGTATGAGGAGAAGTTGAGTTGGTTAGGATTATATTTGCTGGACTTCAGAAGAGTGAGGGGGGATCTCATAGAAACCCATAAAATTCTAACAGGACTTGACAGGGTAGATGCAGGAAGGATGTTCTCGATGGTGGGGGAGTCCAGAACCCGGGGTCATAGTCTAAGGATACGGGGTAAACCTTTCAGGGCTGAGATGAGGAGAAATTTCTTCACCCAGTGAGTGGTGAGCCTGTGGAATTCGCTACCACAGAAAGCAGTTGAGGCCAAAACATTATTTGTTTTCAAGAAGGAGTTAGATATAGCTTTTGGGGCGAAAGAGATCAAAGCATATGGGGAGAAAGCGGGAACAGGTTACTGAGTTGGATGATCAGCCATGATCATAATGAATGGCGGAGCAGGCTCAAAGGGCCGAATGGCCTACTCCTGCTCCTATTTTCTATGTTTCTATGTTAGCTGAACCATACAGATCAGCGCTGGTGGCTAATGCCATTTTTTGCCAGGTGGGGCACACCCGTATGCCTAGCCAAGCCAGCTCATTGCCATTGCAAGGGGTCACTCACAAATGCACAGTGTGCTTTGTTTTCTTGTCACTAGCAGTCTTTCATTATAAGAAGAATGCAAAGTCAATGATGAAGAGTAACAACAACAACTTGCATTTGTATAGCACTTTTAATGCAGAAAAATGTCCCAAGATGCTTCAAAAGAGCGTAATAAGACAAAAATTAACACTGAGGCATTGAAGGAGATAATTAGGACATTGCCCAGAAGCTTAATCACATAGGTAGGTTTTAAAGAGCAGGAGAGAGACATGGGAACATGGAGAGATTTAGGGAGGGAATTCCAGAGCCTAAGGCTTAGAGGGCTTAAGGCACAGCCACCAATGGTGGGGTGAAGCGAGTGGGGGATGTGTAACAGGCCAGAGTTGGGGGAACACAGAGATCTCAGAGGGTTGTAGGAGTGGAGGATGTTACAGAAATAGGGAGGTGTGAGGCCATGAAAGGATTTGAGCAAAAGGATGAGAATTTTGAAATTGAAAAATTGGTGAACCAAGAGCTAATGTGGGCCAACAAGCACAGAGGTGTTAGGTGAGTGGGACTCGGTATGGGTTAAGATAGATGTGGCAGAGTTTTGGATGAGCTCAAGTTTATTGAGGATGAAAGATGGGAGGCTGGCCAGGAGAGCATTGGAATAATTAAGTCTGGAGGTTACAAAAGCATGGATGAGGGTAATCTAAGGTAGGGGTGGAGATGGCCAATGTTATGGAGGTGTAAGTAGGCTAGCTTTATAATGGAAAGTCAGCTCAGGGGGTCATATAGGACATATAGACATTCTGGTCCAGCCTGAGTGAGTGTCCAGGGCAGGAACCTTCCTGTGTAATTGTAATGTTTTTTGGCGAGAATTTCAGTTCATCCAGAACTTGACGTTGGACAAGAAGCTTGTCAACACAGAAGAAGTAGAAGGGTCATGAGAGGTGGTGATAAGGTAGAACTAGATGCTGTTAGGGCACACATGGAATCTGATGTCATGTCTTCAGATGATGTCACCAAGGGGCAGCATGCAGGTGAGAAATAGGAAGGTGTAATGGATAGTTCCTGGGGAATAGTGCAGGGGTGAGAAGAGAAGCCATTGCAGAGGAATCTCTGGCTACAAAAATGATGGGTAATAATTGGAATCAGGAAAGGGAGGTGGGATAACAGAGGAGAGGCATTGGAGGAAAATGGGGTGGTCCTAGCAGCTGTTGCTGCTCCCATGCTTAGGGCTCCACTTAAAATAGCAATATGAACCATCTTAACTTTATCCACTGGATTGGTTAGGGTGTTCTTTAAAAGTACAACTGGTCACATCAAGATGGTAAAGAAGTGGGTAAGTCCCACTCTCTACTTTAACTGCTCCACCCCCTGGGCCCGGTGTCTGCCAGGTGGAGGGACATAAAATCAGGCCCAGATTATCAGAAGACTAAAATATCTCTAGTTTACTTATTGGTCAGTGAGTGTTATCTGATTTCAGCCAGGCCATCAGGCATTATAATTGGCCTCAGTATACATGAGACAGCAAGGCAAGAAATTCAACAGAGTGTTATTCAGTATCCGGTGAAAAGTGCTTGAAAATTTGCGTGTGGATGTGCGTGTCAGATTAAGACAAGATTTGGGCCAATTGTTATGCCCCCGACATTCAAACAGCCTGCCAAAACTATCAAGGTTCATGTGTGTAAAATGGTAGACAGGGACAAGCTATCACTGTTAGGGATATCAATGAGACTACACTCAATACAAGTCATTGAGCTAAATATTCTGATCAGGACTCCAAACGAATGGGCTTTACGAGATTTTATTGGTCTGCCAACAAAGTGATGTATCAACATTTCTGGGGTAGCAAGCACATCCATCCAAGTACATGAAATGAATGCTCCTAATGAGGTTCATGCTGCACATAACTGCGAGGTTCCAGCTCCCCAATCCAGGTCCACCCTGGGGAAAGGGCACTGTAACATGCACCAAAGTGGTCAACTGCATAGTGTTAAACCAATGTTCAATTAAGGGTAAATTTGTGCTGTGGGTAAGTCCATTGTGAGTTGGATTGAGAACACACAGATTCATTTTACGTAGGATCCTTACAGCAAGTTTGGGCTTCAGTTTGGCCATCAATTTGAGCAGCATCCGCAGAGGTGAAAGGTCAGTTCCAAATACAAATTATCCAAATAATAGGATCAATTGAACTGATAATTTTTGAATTCAAACTTAAGTTGCAGAGCTCACTTTCTAGGAAACAATCTGAATTCTCATTGCCAGGAAATGTAGTAAAGAGCCAATTTAGAAAACAATTATGATCTCGTACAGCCATCAGCCATTTGTGCTTTATTATGTTGCAAATTGGCCTTGAAACAAATTTTCATCTCAGTACTGTTTTGAAATAGCTGCAGTGCAGTCACAAGGGATCCATTGCATTTCACAAAAAGGGTGGAAATGGATCTATTTGTTCTGATTTCAGAAGAAGTCCAACCTTGCAGTTTGAGGGATTGTGACATATTTTCGTTGGATAGTTTGAACCTCTGACTTTGACAAGAGAAAGATAATCAATTACTTTCTGAAAGCATTCACTTGCCCCTATTGCAGCAAAGGCTCTGAAGAGCAGGATTTTCCAAGCAAATTCACCAGGCCTACTCTCGAGCTTGACATTCCCACTGGCATTTCAGGGTGGGCAACGCTGATGCATCTTTACAGGCTCAATGGGCTGAATTTTCCTGGTTGGTTTGCGGGGCGGGGAGGGGGAGGGTGGTGGTGTCCCCTTCAGGAATATCCCGGCAGTGCCACTAATTTGACCCCAAGTGGGCATTTAATTGAGACTAATTAGCTCTGTCGGACAGGTAGCCAGTGCCAATCGGACCCCACCTCTGGCCAGATTGCTCAAAGATGGGATCGCGTTGGGCAGTTGCCCCAACATGAGATTCCCTAATTTAGCTCCTCGTCCCGCCAACAAACCCATCTCCACGGGACCTGGAAAATTTCAGCCCAATGTCTGTCCATGCAAATAACCCCATCTATGTCATTTGGGTTTGAGGATAGGGCAGGGATATTATTTAGTAGATCCCCCAGTGTTAAACTGAAGAGTACATCAGCTATGTCAATGGTAAATGCTGCTAAGCCTTCATCACTTGTGGATGGAATAAATGCTTGAGATGAGTGGCAGGGACTCAGGCTGGCAGGGTCTATGCTTTTGGCTGCTGCTTTCTGCCACCACTATAAACATGCCGGGTGTATCTTTCTGAGGCCGTGCAACATTGACAGGCCCTCACATGCAGCGGGCAGTTTATTGAAAGATTGTGGACACACTGCTTGTGATTTTCCACCCATTAGTGTCAATGGCTGGAAGACCACAAACCTAACACTTGCAATTTGCAAATGAGTTGCCCACTCCGTGTGACATCTGGACATCGGCTGATTTTACCAAAAGTATGGAAAAACACTAATGCACAGAGACATTTTTCAAAACAAGTCCTTTTTTTGCCATTCATTTTTATCAATTTTTTCTTCTCTACCCTCTCACCTCTCTCCTCTCCTCCCACCTCTCTCCTTTTCCATTCGCCCCATCTCCCATCCTCTCCCCCTCTTGACTCGACTCTTCCTCCTTTCTCCTCTTCTCTTCTCCTCACCCTCTCCTTTCTTTGCTTCTCACCCTCTCCTCGCTCCTCTCCTCACCCTCTCCTCTCTCCTCCTTCTCCTCTCTTTCCTCCCCTCCTTTCCTATCTTCACCCTCCTCTCTTTCCTCCTCTCCCCTCTCCTCTCCCCTCTCCTCTCCCCGTCCACTGTCCCATCCCTCCTCTCCCCTCTCCACTCTCCTCTCTTCCCTCCTCTCCTTCCTCCTCTCTTCTCTCCCCACCTCTCCTCTCCTTTTCTCTCTCATTTCTCCTCCCCTCTCTTCCCTCCAGCTACTGCTTTGTGCTGGGGTGGAGGTCTATGGATGCTGGGTACTTTCCAGCACCTACCCCAAGTTGCTGAGAACTCAACTGGCCTTGCAACATTCTCTACAAAGGACAACATTAAAACAGTTGGCTAAGTGCAGGAGGACTTGCCAGCATCTGTAGAATCCTTCCCTACCAAGAGTCAGTCAGGTCAATTTCCATCTTTAGCTCTCATGACCCAAACCTGCACCTACTGAGAGTACATGATGGCAGTTCGGGCACGGGGCTCACTGATATTCAATCCATTAAAATGAATGAATGGAAATTTGTGGGGTGCTTTCATGGGCATGCAGAAATACTGCTAGTCCTCTCACCAACAAAAAATAAACAAACAACAGTGACTTGCATTCATGTCACATATTTACTGTAGAAAATTTTCCAAGGTGTTTGACAGAAACACATTCTGATGGAAATTGACACCAAGTCAAAGCAGGAGATATTTGGATGGATGGCTAAAAGTTTGGCCAAACAGGTAGATTTTAAAAACATGAAGAGCCTGTCACTCCAGAATTGGCCTTTATAGCCACTCCAGGCGCTGCTTCACAAACCACTGACCACCTCCAGGCGCGTATCCATTGTCTCTCGAGATAAGGAGGCCCAAAAGAAGAAGAAGAAGAAGGACATATGAACTAGGAGCAGGAGTAGGCAATTCAGCCCCTCGAGCCTGCTCCGCCGTTCAATACAATCATGGCTAATCTCATCTCGGCCTCAAATCCACTTTCCTGCCCATTCTCCATAACCCTTCAACCCATTACTAATTAAAAATCTGTCTATCTCCTTTTAAGGACTGTCTACAAGGATCGATACGTTTTATTCAGAAGCACTGGTATTAACAAGCATAAGCAAAGGAGAGCAACACACAGATTTCATGGATAATCACTTGAGCGCTGGTCTCCTGGGATCACATATATTTCACATACGAAGGTATCTTAAGACCGTCAAGGTGAAAGGGATTAGGACAGTAGGTGTAAGCAGTGCCTCATTCAGTTGCTCTCCCTGT
The DNA here is from genome assembly GCF_036365525.1 of Heterodontus francisci. Taxonomy (NCBI): domain Eukaryota; kingdom Metazoa; phylum Chordata; class Chondrichthyes; order Heterodontiformes; family Heterodontidae; genus Heterodontus; species Heterodontus francisci. Next base: position 21,144,728 of record NC_090394.1, read on the forward strand.
AAGCTGATAGCCCCAGCCATTGACCCCATGAACTTGTGCCCTCCTGGACACAGCAGGAACTCTTTCACTCACCAAATCAGCATGAAACGTGGATGAAATATCACTGAGCTACCATCTGAAAAATGTTGAAAGTGTTCTCTTCAAACAGTATTTGCACTGACGGGATGAAAGGTTGAAAGCCTCATAATTCAGCCTGATTTAGTGGTTTTCAGCATTTTTCAGAAAATGTGGCTTTCCTTCTGAAAGATTTGCTTTGGTTGTAAAGAAACTTGAAATAAAAGCTACCTTATTGAGATAAATCCAGCTTTTACACGATCTTAACTCAGTGGTTGTGTGCGATACCACCAGAAAGTGGAACTACAGGCCTGTTTTACATTGCCTCTAGGGCTCTAGAGAGTGTTATTGAACTGGAAATCCAGCTCGATGTGTAACTGTATCCCATTTACCTTTCAATCACCTGCCTCTCTGCTTATTGGAGGCGAGTTTATGTAAGGATTTTCTGCACTTTGAGTATGACAATCGTTTTTACAACTGAAGGGTGTGTGATTATCTGCATCAGGACACACAAAACATGAGATGAAGCACATTTACCAGGTATGTAGTGGAGAGGTAAACTGACTGCAACTTGCAGGATCGATAAAAATGTGGCTCCCTGATGCTCTCAGTATCACTGCGCTTGGTAAAGAGCACTGGTAAAGTTAGAAAAACTGTGTGTCTGGATCCTGTGGCACTCTTTCAATGTAAACTACCTCACAAAACCATCTCACAGGCACCTATGGTCTTTAATGCTGCCACTGGCCTTAAAAAAGACAATATTTCAAAGCCTGTTACTTGGTGCTCAAGCACGAGTCACCGATATAGCAGACAGAAAACAGCTCCACCAGTTTCATCTCAGTATAACACTGCAGGCTTTAATGACCTGGAATGACAATTAAGTCTGCCTTTGATCTGTACCCGCTTGTTACTGGGAGATTCCAGTGTGGTGACTTGATATCACAGCCCAGCTGTCTGCCTTGGCCACTTGCAGAGCTGGATGCATTGATTTTTCTCTCTTGGTGACCTACTTATTTGGTGTGTAATGGAACTGAAGAAAAGTTAGACTCAAAATGAAATGCTTCCAGTTAGCTTCTGATGCCTTCCTTGGTTATTATTTCTTACTGAACTTCAGTTTATCTCAAAATTCATCCTTTCCTCTTTCTGCTGTGTCTCTGGTAATATTGCCAGACTTGGACTTGTTTCTGCTTGTTGCTGCCTTGCCTTTTGAAGGAGAAATAGAATGAGGCATTCTTTGGAGAATTAAGTGAGACAAATGTGAAATCTCAAGTATTGGCCTCAAGACATAACACAGAAACAAAAGTGCAAAACGATTTTCCTCTGGATTTCTCTTCAAGCGAGACAGCTGAACTGTCATTTTTTGTTGTCTTATCTGGAAAGTTCCATGATGCGTTGTTATTGTGGCAGCATTTCCAACAAACTGTTGGAAATCAGTCAAAAGCACAGTGTTGGATGATTCAAAGTCCAGAGTGTCTTTATTCTGCCTGTACTTTCAATAGCAATTAAGTTTTGAATTTGACAACATACGTTGGAGAAGAACTTTCATCAATAATGGTGTTAACCCTAAACTATTGTGAAAATTAAATGCAAAGTAGATTGTGCTGGAAACTCAAACATGTATTTCCCCACTAGCTATGCTTAATAAATAGAGACATAATTGCCACACACAAAGAAAACTTTGGTCTAGTCGTCAGCATTGTACTTAACAGCACTGGATGTTGGACTCTGAATGGATAAAAGAATAAAAAATAAAAAAGAATAAAAGAAGGATTTAAAATTGATAAGAAGGAGGTATTAGATAGGCTATCTATACTTAAAGTTGATAAAGCATCAGGGCATGGATTAATCAGGAATAGTCAGCATGGAATTGTTAAGGAAAGGTCATGTCTTACTAACTTGATTGAGTTTTTTGAGGAAGTAACAAGGAGGATTGATGACGGTAGTGCAGTGGATGTGGTCTACATGGATTTTAGTAAGGCATTTGACAAAGTCCCACGTGGTCAGTAAAATGAAAGCCCGTGGGATACAGGGGAATGTGGCAGGTTGGATCCAAAATTGGCTCAGGGCAAGGAAACAAAGGGCCGTAGTTGACGGATGTTTTTGCAAATGGAAAGCTGTTTCCAGTGGCATTCCACAGGGCTTGGTGTTGGGTCTCTTGCTGTTTGTGGTATATATTAATGATTTGGACTTAAATGTGGGAGGCATGATTGGGAAATTTGCAAATGACACAAAAATGGGCCGCGTAGTTGATAGTGAAGAGGATAGCCGTAGACTCCAGAATGATATCAATGGTTTGGTTGAGTGGGCAGAAAAGTAGCAAATGGAATTCAATCCAGATAAGTGTGAGGTAATGCATTTGGGAAGGGCAAATAAAGTGAGTGAATACACAATAAACGGGAGGATATTGAGAGGGGTAGAAGAAGTGAGAGACCTTGGAGTGCATGTCCACAGGTCCCTGAAGGTGGCAGGACAGGTAGTTAGAGTGGTGAAGAAGACATGCTTTCCTTGATTGGCCGAGGTATAGAATACAAAAGCAGGGATGTAATGCTGGAACTGTATAAAACACTGGTAAGGCCACAGTTGGAGTATTGCATACAGTTCTGGTCACCAGGAAGGACATAATTGCTCTGGAGAGAGTCCAGAGGAGATTTACAAGAATGTTGCCAGGGCTTGAAAGTTGTAGCGATGAGGAAAGATTGGATAGGCTAGGGTTGTTTTCCTTAGAGCAGAGGAGGCTGAGGGGTGACTTAATTGAGGTGTACAAAATTATGAGGGGCCTAGATAGAGTAGATAGGAAGGACCTGTTTCCCCTGGCAGACGGGTCAATTACCAGGGGGCACAGATTTAAGGTGATTGGTAGAAAGATTAGAGGGACATGAGGAAAAGCTTTTTCACCCAGAGGGTGGTGGGTGTCTGGAAATTATTGCCCAGATCGGTGGTGGAGGCAAAAACCCTCAACTCATTTAAAAGGTACTTGGACATGCACCTGAAGTGCTGTGGCTGGCAAGGCTATGGACCAGGTGCTGGAAGGTGGGATTAGATTGGGCAGCTAGTTTTTTCAGCCAGTGCGGACACGATGGGCTGAATGGCCTCCTTCTGTGCTGTATTTTTTCATGGTTCTATATGGCAACTTTCATAACATCAGTATTTCCAAAAGCTACAGCCATTCAAGCACTCGTTGAAGTGTAGTCACTGTTGTGATGTAGGAAATGCAATCTCGCAAAGCAAGGTCACACAAAGAACAATGTGATAGTAACCAGATAGGCTCCTTCGATAGTACCTTCAAACCCATGACCTCTACTACCTATGTTACGACCAGGTGAGAAAGGGGTCTAGGGTTCCCTCTCAGCCTTTACCTGGTCTTACCGTAACAGGGCTTAATTTTTAAACACCGTTTTTTTTTGGCTCCCCCTTAGTGAATCCTTGTTCAATAACTTCCAATTATAAGGCAATGAAACTAGCCAAACAGGTTTTCTTAGGTTTAAAGAAAAAAGGTTTAACTTTATTAAACTTAAACTCTAATTTGGTTAACGCCTATGGATACCCCACACGCCCACGCTAGCGTGCATACACGATACACACATGAAGATAGAGACAGAAAAGAGCAGAAGAAATGAAGCGGAAAAGTTTGAGGCAATATCTGAAGATGGTTTTGGTTACTGTTCTTTGAGCTCACTGTAAAGTCCTTGACTGTAGGTAGGTCTTGTTTTTCGTTGGGGCCCAGTATTCTTCTTAAACCTCGTTCGATGTAGGAGACTTTACTCTCTTGAAGTTCATGTGTCCTCAGTGGGTCCAGAGGCTTGTGATGGGAGCAGATAGGAGAGGTCTTCTCACTCCAGGAGCAAACAGTCTTTCTGAGTTCAAAAACTCTGTGGCTAGTTCAAAAAACCCTCGACCAGCTAGTTAGCCATGTGACCAGCTGGTTTAACCAGTCCTGGCTTTTGTGGATTCTATCACCTTAGCAGTCTCTGGAATACTCTTCCTTACACCTTCAATGTCTGGCGATCGAAATCCATTGTGGGTTGAATGTGTCAGGGAATGGCCCTTTTGTCTCCACAAGCACTGTCAGTTAGTATGCAAATGTTTTTCAGCCAAGTGTCTGGCAGCCCTTGTAACAGGCCTTCCCTTCTTCCCGGTAAGTTTAAAATCAATGTTCATATGACAAAATTAATATGCCTCATTCTAGGCAGGTGGGGGCCTGCATGACAACCTAGAAGAACAAGCAGATGCATGCGAATACCACCATCTGCAAGTTCCCGCCCAAGCTACACACCATCCTGACTTGGAACTATATCGCTGTTCCTTCACTGTCACTGGGTCAAAACCTGGAACTCCCTTCCGAACAGCACTGTGGGTGTACCTACCCCACATGGACTGCAGTAGTTCAAGAAGGCAGGGAATGCTGGCCTAGCCAACAACACCCACATCTCATGAACAAATAAAAAAAAGTACTCTGACACTGGAGTGCCATCCTAGATTTTGTGCTCCAATCACTGGAGTGGGGCATGAACCAACAATCCTTTGACTCAAAGTCAAAGTACTACCCCTGAGCCATGGCTGAAAGATAATAAAAGCCACATAAAAGGCTGTACGATTTAGGATCCTGTTACCAGAAGTCCCAGCCTTGCAGAGCTGCCGGCCAGAGGCTGGCAGCTTTAGCACCACCGCAGAGGCAGTGGCTGCTGCTGTAGCTGCAACGATCAGACACCAAGGAGCAGCGCTGTATCTAGACTTAAGCTAGATCAGGGCGGGAGGGGTCTCATAGAGGGAGGGGGGGGTGGTCGCAGGGGAAGGGGGCGGTGAGGGTTGGCAGCAAGGGCAGAGGGGTGACCCCCAGTGGGCCCCCCTTCCTGATGCTGGGCCCCTGGTTCAGGCACTAAGTGCCTTTGAACAAGGGACCACCATTCCCATTCCGCTCCCCCCCACCACCACCTGCAGCCGGGAAGCAGTCCGCACGGTTTATCATGCCATGATTCCCGTATGGCGACAGAGCCGCCCGCCGCATTGGTAATTGCAGCTGCGGCGGGAAGAGGACCTTAATTAGGCATTAATTACCCAGATGAGGGCCTCAATTGGCGGCAGCTCTACATTTTGGCAGAGGCGCGATGGTGGCGGGGTCCCCTTCCTCGCCACCATCCCTCCCGATTTTATACTCTCCCTGCCTCCAAACCCATCGTGGGGGAAAGCATAAAATTCCACCGACAAGCCAAACCCGAACCTCATGTTGCAGTCATATTGTGCTCTGTGGAACTTCATGTTGATGCTGCAATAATCATACCACTGCAATTGGCAGCATTCTTGCCTCTGTGTCAACAGTTTTATTTTTTTTTTATTTAGAGATACAGCACTGAAACAGGCCCTTCGGCCCATCGAGTCTGTGCCGACCATCAACCACCCATTTATACTAATCCTACACTAATCCTATATCCCTATAGAACACTGACTCCAATGGGCAGTATTATAGGTTGGTACTTCAATGTGGTACTGAGGGAAGTATTGCATTGGTGAAGGTACTGAGACATTAAACTGAGGTGGTCTCTGCCTGCCTCATTGGATCAGATGGACAGAAAAAGGTTCCATGATGTTATATAAAGAGAATCCGAGAGTTCTCTGAGTGTCCTGGTCAACATTCCTCCCTCAACATACACCACTTAGAAAAATGGATGAACTGATTGCTCATCTCACTGGCTGTTTGCAGCTATTGTCTTTTGTTCACATAATCATAGTGACTGGTGTTCAAAACATAATTAATTGAATGTGAAGCTTGAGAGTTCCAGGGAGACACAAAAATGCAATAAATCGTGCAAATCTTTTTCTTCAGATGGGGTCTTTGAAGAATACGAAGGAGCTTCCATTTAATTGGGAGCTGTGAGGGGTGTCAGTGAGAGGCAGAGTAGGGAAAGACTGAATTTACATATATTAAATGAGAGGTATTGAATTTTACTCTTAATTGTACTGTTGTTTTAAACACAGAGTAAATCTAAAGTTTGTAAGATGAGCCCAAAGCTTGCAAAACACAGCTCTACTAAACTGTGTACTTCAGACAGATACACCCATCCGGTCTTCTGCTGTAATTGTACGGAGGTGGTTTCACACCAACTAGACTGAGAAATGAGACAGTATGCTATCTTTCTGAAGTCAGACCAGACATCCATCCCTAACAACCCTAACAATTACTTCACAACGGAGACCATACCAAAATGCATCATTTTGGCAGACAGTGTATCTCCAAATAAGCTTAAAACAAACAGGCCATTTGCCTTTCTGGGCTCTGTAAATGAAGAACATATTATTAGAAATACCCAAAGTGAGAATCTACATCTTATATTTATATTTTTAGATACAGCACTGAAACAGGCCCTTCGGCCCACCGAGTCTGTGCCGACCATCAACCACCCATTTATACTCATCCTATATTCCTACCACATCCCCACCTGCCCCTATATTTCCCTACCACCTACCTATACTAGGAGCAATTTATAATAGCCAACTTACCTACCAACCTGCAAGTCTTTTGGCACCCGAAGAAAACCCACGCAGACACAGGGAGAACTTGCAAACTCCACACAGGCAGTCCCCAGAATTGAACCTGGGTCGCTGGAGCTGTGAGGCTGCGGTGCTAACCACTGCGCCACTGTGCCGCATCTTCATGGGGATATAAATGCAAGTAAAACATGAAGATTAATGGAAACAGAAATTTTGGAAATAGCAGGTCTGATTGCATCAGTGGAGAGAGAAACAGAGCTAACATTTCAGTTCTCTGACCTTTCAGCCGTGAATTCTGATGAAACATCACAGACGTGAAAAGTTAGACTGAATTTTATGGGGGGAGTTGGGACTGTGACGTCGGGGTAAAAAGCAGGTCCTGAGCCTGCACTTGCCGGCAGCAGGACCTGCTGGGCAATTTTACCACAAGCGGCCTCCTAATTGGCTGCCTGCGGGGCCCACTGTCCAATTAAGGATGGTGGGTGGGGCTCCTGATGCTGCTGGCCCAATCAGAGAGCCGGCAGCTCTGAAGCCTCAGCAGTTCCACCAGGAGCGGCGGTTGCCGCTGAGGCAGGCAAGGGGTACCTGGGGCCTACTCCAGGTAATTAAAGAAAAAGATCATGGGCCCAGGGTCAGAGGGAAACCCCTCACGGGAAATTGTTGGGACTGCAGAAACTGCCTTTCCTGCCCGCTGCACCCTCTTTGTTCAATTAAACCTCCCACCGCGCCCCACCCCACAAGGCTGTCACTGGGAGGCCACCTCCATTTAGCTGGCAGCTTCTCCATGTGACAGGGGGTTGCCCCGCCATTGGCAAAATGCTGACAGCACCATAAAATGGACCCTAATTGGATCATTGATTATGGAAATTGGCTGCCTTCTGGGTGTTAAATTCTGGCCATTAACTATGTTTCTCTCTCCACAGATGCTGCCAGATCTGATGAGTATTTCCAACATTTTCTGTTTCTGTTTTAGATTTCCAGCTTCCACAGTATTTTGCTTTTGTTTTAATGAAGATGTATGGGTCTGGTGGTATAGTGGTTATGTTACTGGACTAGTAAAACAGGCCTGGACTAATAATCAAGAGAAAATAAGGTTAAATCCCACCAGTTTGAAAATAATAGACCAGTAAAAGTGACCATGAAGTTATCAGGTTGTCATAAAACCCAACTGGATCACCAACATCCTATAGGGAGGGAAACCTGCCGATCTTAACAGCCTCATATGTGACTCCGGTCCCACACTAATGTGATTGATTCTTAAGTAGCTTCACTTGTATCAAACTGCTACACGCAGCATCTCAGGGCAACCAAGGATGGGTAATAAATGGCAGCGACACCCACATCCCAAGAAAGAATTGATAAAAAATGGCTTTGACTTGATTTACGCAATTGTTTATATACAAAAGTTCCATCTTAATAATGTTTGTATCCACCAAATCTCTGTCGACCTGCAGTGAACCACGATAATAAAATGCTATTGTACATTTCTAACCATATTGTGTAACCTGCTGTACTCAGCAGAATGGCAGCAAGTGCCTGGGTGTTATCAGTGCTTCAGCCTGCTGCCGCCGCGTGCTATCTTAATGGTAGAGTGTAACTGGCTGGAGGAGAGTCGGAGCCAGATGCTTGGTCAGGTGTATGAACACTATCAGAGCTGAGAGGTGCTGCTATATCAGACTATCTAGCCCCAATCACGGCAGCACAACAGTTTAATTAAACTTCCCTGTAGAAAGATAGGGCTGGTAAACACCCGGTGGAACACTAATGTGAGTCAGAGGCTTTCAAATCTTATCAGTCCCAGACACATGCTAGGAGTCTGCTCAATCACTGCCACGGACACAAGTATGGAGTGCCTGCCATGTACAGATTATAGTCAACCATTAATTTTAAAATTACTGATCCCCAGGAGAATTATTACTAAACTGCAGGCAGAGGAATTCTGCACAGTCTGATGTTATGTTGCAATAATTACAGATGTATTTAATTGACATGCAGATAGCAGGATCTATTTAAAGTTGCACTATATTGTTGTTTCTGTGGCCCTGATTTTAACCACTCCCCTTCATTCTCAATCTAATGAGGCTGATAGTGAAGTGTTTCCAAAGCACCATGCACATATATAACATATCAAAGCAATACTACTTACAAAGTTTACAACAAGCTTGCTGAGCTACGTCAACATTTAATCTGTTGGTTCTTTCTCCATTTGGAATATTTAAGTTTTGGCACTCCCATTCTAGATATTTTGGTATAAATATTTGGGAAACATTATTATTGTTGTCGTATAACCCAAATTGAGCTAAGGTTAAAAGATGGCATTTGTTGGTAATTTTGCTGGGTTTGCTAGTGTACTTTGAATTATTTTAGATCTAACCTCTGTCTCATTATATTCCAAAAGAATAGGCTTAACCCCTGATTATGTAGAACCCAGGCCATCACTATGGAGATAGCGTTAAATAGGACTCAACTGTTATTATAATAGTGCTGCCTCCTGTCCTCTCTGATAAATGGCTTGAATTAAATGGCTGACTGTTTAACCAGTGATAAATACTAAAATGTTACAGCTCAAAATGGCAAAAGCTTTAAGCAACTGATAGACAGGAACCACAATGGGCTGACCTGGTCCATTCAGCCCCATTTTGAAAGATGTTTGGTATTCTTTTGGTCCCTTTGTAGTACCTTGGGATCATTCTCCACCCGCAAGGCAACTCAGTCCTCAGCCTGTTAACACCACCCTGCAACAGATGTTTAGTCCCATTTATTGTGATAACCAGAATGCCAATTTATTTGCTTTCCTGCTCCTAGCCACCAGCATAAAATGGGGCGATCAGGATCTGAAAATGAGCAGGGGTTTCATTCCACTGGAACGCCACCCACTTTAACAATGTTCCCAACTTTCACTCTCATTTCCAATGGTCAGAGCCCATTTTGGGACAGGTAGATAGAAATGAGGCAATAATGATATGGTCATATCATAGGTCATATTTTCCATCATTACCTCCATTAATGGCACTGCGTCTGAGTTGGTAGCACTGCTGCCGGAGTCAGAAAGTTCTGGTTTCATGTCCCACTCAGGTCTTGATAGCCTTGGAAGGAGCATGTGTTCATGATGTGGCCTATCAGGATGTTAATCAGACTGAATTCTTCCAATGCTCCACACTATTTCTCTAAAGAGAAAAGAGTGTGAAGATATGGAGAACAAACCTCCATTAACTCCAACTCATGTTCCCAGTGGTGTAAAAGGAACATAAAGGATTGTTCAGTGTTAGATAATAGGCAGTAGATAATAGTTCTTTGCCAAATTACAACAGCAACTACACTTCTAAAGTACTTCATTGACTGTAAGTGCTTTGGAGAATCTTGAGGTTTTGGAAGGTGCTATAAAAATGCAAGTTTTTCTTTTCCACAGCAAACAATTCCATCCACTTCCCATGGTCAACTGGTGACAGTATGGCAGGTCATTGCAATTTTACAGAGCGGCAGCATTCCTGAAGGTCTAAAGAATCAGAAACTGCACTCCTTTGCTCAATGCCGCTGCTAAGGTCAACAAGGAGGGATTCCACTTCCTCTTCACATTCAGCTTGTTTGTGACCAGCAGCAATGCATCATACAAGTGAACGCTTTCTTCTGCAACAGCTCCGTGATGTGTTCATTTTAACACTTCAAACGTGTACACCAAAATTTAATGCTCTGCTGACATCTTTTTCTCAAACGCCAGACCCATGGGTTTCCGATTTCCAGGTTCTTCAACAACATAACAAGTTATTTAGCATAGTAAAGCATCCCAAAGGGCTTCACAGCAATATTATCAAACAACATTTGTCACTGAGCCATGTAAGGAGGTATTAGGGCAACTGGGTAGGTTTTAAGGAGCATCATGAAGGTGGATAGAGAGCCGAAGAGGTTTAGGGAGGGCATTCCAGAGCTTAGGGAACTGGCAGCTGAAGACACGGCCGCCAATGGTGGCATGATGAGAATCACCAAGAGGCAATGCTTCAGCCAGCAATGTCTTCCTCCTGCTGCCACCACTAACCATTTCTGCTCACTTGTGCTAGGTGTACCATTCAATGCATTCCTCTCTGGCTCACTCTCAAACTGCCATGGATGTCCCCCAGCTGGAGTTTCGGGAAGATGAGTGAGTGATGACGAGTGCTGGAGAGTGCTGACAGGCCTTTGCATCTTCATCATCACACAACTAGAGAAGGAAAAGAGGAAGAGAAGATCGATTAGTTTGCTGAGGAATGAGGATCAAATGTCACTTTCAGAAGAGACACAAGGGCTTTCTGATATGGTCCACTGACAATTAATGCAAGGTTCAACAGAAAGAGAAGGAAGATAATCTCCTCTAAGCTGGCATATGCCCTATTACTTCCCCATCTCCTCAAGCTGTGGCCTCCCATCCCCGTGATGTGAAATGATTTTGGGTGATTGGGGGCTATCGGTCTGAGATTGGGGAGGAGGGGCTACATCCCATCATAGTTCTCCCTCAATTATGCACTGAAGTGTCAGTATGTGGACAAGTCATTGAACTGGAGCTTGAACACACAACCTTCAAAGCTGAGACTGACACCTACTTAAAAATAAATACAGAGCCTATAATCCCTTAATGTACAGCTCAATTAGCACTCAACAAAGTTACAGATAAAACTAACAGTAAGCAAAGTGATGACTTACCGGCTTTCAGTGACTGGTGAGCTAAAGGCTGAATTCTGCTACTTTTCCTTTTTATCTAATTGTACCAGAGACAGAATGAATGGCAGCGATACGATAGGTATCATCACATTATCTGAAGATAATGTTGAAAGAAACTGGTGCAGTTCAGTGTTGTGAAAGGAGACATTTCTTGTTGGGCTCCGCCCCCTAGAGGCAAAGCCATGATCTTCATTTATAAATACATATCTAAGGCTGGAAATCCTGTCAGGATTCTGCCGATTTCTTGCCAAAATTATTACCGGAGACTGAGATAATCTCCTCAGAATTACAGGGTTTGCCATCTGCCTTTCACACAGATAACTGCAGATGATGGAGGCCATTCTTCCCATCCAGCCCATTCTTCCAAAGGGAACGACAGTCCCTTCATTACAGTATCTCATGGTCTCTTGAAACATACAAATGTTTTGGATCTCCACTACCCCGCTCAAAGGCTCAGGCCAGGTACTCTCACAGGCCCTCGCCCACCAGAAGCGTGCAGTAGAAATACTGACTCACAGCTTTCTGACCATCCAAATGAATAATTGGAAACCATGGGCAGTACATGTCTGAATTTCCAATATGCATTACCTCCGGACTAGGCTCCCTTCTGGGATCATGCGTAATAAATTGGCCCTTTTTGAGTGAAGAACGCTTCCTCACATCAGTCCTGAACTTGCCGCTAACTAGTTTGTACCCAAGTCCCCTTGGCCGTGTAGTTGTGCTTTAACTTATAATAGTGCTCACATATTGCACATACGTGCCCAGACTTTCTGCTTATCCATAGCACGGGTAGAAGTGAAAAGGGAAGAACTTCTCCCTCCTTCAAGGATACATCCCTGGCTCCAGCCTGTTCTTCTGTGGCTTGTGTCATTCGAATAGTTTGAGGGGGCTCCCCAGCTTTCAACTCAGGGGAAGTGTACCCCACAGACACACATTGATAAACACACATAGAATGCAAAGGCAATAGGAGACACACATACAGAGGAACATAGGAACAGGAGGATGCCATTCAGCCTTTCGAGCCTGTTCTGCCATTCAATTAGATCATGGCTGATCTGTATCTTACCTCCATCTACCCGCCTTGGTTCCATAACCTTTAATACCCTTGCCTAACAGAAATATATCCACTGATCTTTTTTTTTTATCTGATGAAGGGTCATCGACCTGAAATGCTAACTCTGCCTCTCTCTACAGATGCTGCCAAATCTGCAGACTATTTTCAGCATTTTCATTTCAGATTTCCAGCAGTTACAGTATTTTGCTTTAGCTTTATTTTTATTAGTTGTATATCTTCTTTCTCTAGCTGCTGGCTGTCTTTTGTGTGTTCTCTCTTTTGAGTCTCCCCACCTCATGTTGCGATCCTTTTTATATTTATTTAGAGATACAGTGCTGAAACAGGCCCTTTGGCCCACCGAGTCTGTGCCGACCAACAACCACCCATTTAGACTAACCCTGCAGTAATCCCATATTCCCCACCTACACTAGGGGTAATTTACAATGGCCAATTTAACTATCAACCTGCAAGTCTTTGGCTGTGGGAGGAAACTGGAGCACCCGGCGAAAACCCACGCAGTCACAAGGAGAACTTGCAAACTCCGCACAGGCAGTACCCAGAATTGAACCCAGGTCCCTGGAGCTGTGAGGCTGCGGTGCTAACCACTGCACCACTGTGCCACCCTTAAATAGTTGAATTTAAATTCCACTAGCTGCCGTGGTGGGATTTGAACCCGTGTCCCAAGATATTAGCATGTGCCTCTGAATTACTAGTCCAGTGACATTGCCACTACACCACCGTCTCCCTCTCTCTTTCAATGTAGTGTTCGATGGTTTGATTGATCTGGGTTTGTTTGTATTAGTCTGTCCACTGATCAGTATTCACTGTGTTTGATTGCTTAAGCCTAGTTTGAAACTGAAACTGAAAGAAAGGCTGGAATGTTCTAGTAAACACAGGAGTGTTGTGAAAGACACTGTACTGAAATCTTGTAAGTGCTAATAAAGGCAAGTATCCCATATGCCTTTCTAACCACCTTATCTACCTGTGCTGCTGCCTTCAGTGATCTATGGACAAGTACACCAAGGTCCCTCTGACACTCAGTACTTCCTAGGGTCCTACCATCCATTGTATATTCCCTTGCCTTGTTAGTCCTCCCAAAATGCATTACCTCACACATCTCAGGATTAAATTCCATTTGCCACTGCTCCTCCCATCTTACCAGCCCATCTATATTGTCCTGTAATCTAAGGATTTTCTCCTCACTATTTACAACACCACCAATTTTCGTGTCATCTGCGATATGTCATGTTTAAAGTGGAACCATTTTGCAAAGATGTGCAGGTCATTGAAGATAAAGACTTCATTGGTTCGAAATGTGGGGGAGTCTCTTCTGCAGAGTGAGGTACAACATGTATATAGCATCACAAAAAGTAAAGCACCAGGTCACTTCAAGGAGTGCTCAGTCGAGATTGAGGCATCTCAGTGTCAATTGTTATCGATGTTGGTCCAAAAGTATCTATTTTGAGTGACAAACTCTACCTTCAGTATTTTCCGCAATTCTTTCTCTTACACCTGCAACAGACACTCTTCAAGCTTATGACGACTCTATCATTCCAGTTTCAGGGACGGTCACAGTTCCAGTACACGACAAAAATGTCACCCTAGACAGTTTCACTTTCTATGTAGCTAAAGGCCTTATGGGGGTAAATCATTTCAATAGGCTTGAATTCAAACTTGCAGATCCCATCGGAGCACACATTAATGATTTATGATGCAGATTATACACGTCATTTCCTTCCTCATTTACTGGATTTGGGAAGATCAAGGGGTACTGTCATACTCCTCACATTGACACATCAATTCAATCAGTTTCACAAAATGTAAGATGGTTGTCATTAGCAATCCGTGCCGAAGTGACACTGGAACTGAAGTGACTAGAAGCAGATGGTATCACTGAGCAAATCGACTCATTGCCGTGGATAGCAAATCTAGTCATTGCACGACAAAAAAATGGCGAACTTAGCTTTGTTGACTGCCTTAAGGTCAATGTATCACTCCAGACAAGTATCCACTTCCTACAATCCAAGAACTGTCAGCATCATTTCATGACTCCACAGTCTTCACAAAGCTTGATATGCGACGGAGTTATCTTCAGATACCTCTAGCAGAACAAAGCCGATACCTTACAGTTTTTGTTACTCATGAAGGTGTGTTTCAGTACTGCAGAATGCCCCATGGACTAAGTTCAGCACTTAGTGAATTCCAGAAGATAGTTTCTTCAGTCTTGTTGGATGTTGAGGGAACACTCAGGGAACAACTTGATGATGTTGTTGTTCACGCAAGGGACAAAGCAGTGTCAGTGTCGAAGAAGGGTCACTGACCCGAAACGTTAACTCTGCTTCTCTTTCCACAGATGCTGCCAGACCTGCTGAGTGAATCCAGCATTTCTTGTTTTTGTTTCAGTGTCGAAGAAGTTCTGCTGATGGATGTTAAATACCTAGTAGTTGAAGGTAATAGGGTGAACAGGTGTTGGGTGTTGATTAGTTAATTGTACTCAGATGTATATATAAAGAAGACCCAACCAGCACTGGCTAGGAGTGGAGTAGTAAGCTCTGTGACAAGCAATAAACAGTCTCCACCAAAGCATCCAGGTCTCAGTGTCCTCTTCACAAACAGGCTTGGAGGTGAATTCTGACATTGTTAACAGAGGATGGCTGCCTGAAAGTGAAGATTACAGACTAAGACCAGAATATTATCTTTGAAAAACGGGACTCCTCCGAGGCATCCGAGATGTAAAATGGCAGTCGATGATGCTGAGTTGGGTCCCCAACGCCATGACACACAAACTCCATTTTACGCCAGTCAGACGATGGGCGAGATTGAGGCGCTGCACGCCGTCCAATTAAAGGGCAATTCAGGTCATGAAAACACCAGTTAACAGCCTTTTTACATTGGCTATCAGATTTTACGGCCGTAAAACAAGTCGAGGGGCATCTCGGGAACCCGGCAGGTTTAAAAGAGCAGCAAGCAGTGTATCTGTGAGGGAGTTGGAGATAGTTTTGTTGGTTCTTTTTTCTTTGTTATTTCTTTGTGTGACTTGAAAGTTTGTGGTAGTTTCAACTTGTTCAACAGGGTTCATCTGAGTGTACTCACTCAAATCTTTAATCAAATCAAGAGCTGACCAGAAGGTCATGGAACAAAGGCAAACAACATGTTAATGGTGTGCTGAAAGACAAAGCATTAGTACAGATAGGATAAAAAAGGGCGGCGCAGTGGTTAGCACCGCAGCCTCACAGCTCCAGTGACTCGGGTTCAATTCTGGGTACTGCCTGTGTGGAGTTTGCAAGTTCTCCCTGTGTCTACGTGGGTTTCCTCCGGATGCTCCGGTTTCCTCACACAGCCAAAAGACTTGCAGGTTGATAGGTAAATTGGCCATTATAAATAGTCCCTAGTATAGGTAGGCGGTAGGAGAATATAGGGACAGGTGAGGATGTGATAGGAATATGGTATCAGCGTAGGATTAGTATGAATGGGTGGTTGATGGTCGGCACAGACTCGGTGGGCCGAAGGGCCTGTTTCAGTGCTGTATCTTCAAATCAAATCAAAATCACTCCTGATCGGGCCCCAGCAGTATTGATTTCTTGGGTGAAAGGGAGGGGGTTGTGTGTGCCTTTCCTTACAGCAAGCTGGTAATACCTGAAATAACTGTATCTGTGGAACACAGCAGCAATGCGAATTGTGCACTCTGGAGGCAGCTCATCTAATGAGGAGGAATATACCGACAGGAGGACAACTCGACAGGGGAACATGCAACCTGCTGGCCCCGTGCAGCCTCGTAATGGGGGAGGGTGAGAAGGTGGCAGAGTGGCCCGGGTGCAACCACCTGTCAGGAGACGAGCCTACTCAGCTGGCAGAGTCTACCGCCCACGTTTGAGCTTCCTGCAACTGTCAGAACGCCAGTGCCAAGAAGACTGTGCCTGTCATGGGAGACTGTCACATCTCTGTGTGAGATGCTGGTAGTGGAGGTTGCTTTCAACTGCGTGGGTGGCCGTCCAATGCCATTCGAACTGAAGGTAACAGTAGCACTGAATTTCTATGCATCAGGCTCGTTCCAGGCTTCATCGGCAGACATATGTGGAGTCTCCCTCAGCGCATCACTGCATAAAGGCTGTGACTGATGCCATGTTCAGGCGTGCCAACCATTTCATCAACTACAAGACGGACATCACCAGTCAGGCCGAGACAGCCAGAAGCATCAGCACCATTGCTGGGTTCCCAATGGTCCAGGGCGTAATAGACTGTACTCATGTGGCCATTAGAGCACCTGCAGGTCAGTCAGGGGCTTTCATTAATTGCAAGGGGTTCCACTCAATGAATGTTCAGCTCGTCTGTGACCATCATAAGGGAATCTTGCAGGTGTGTGCAAGTTACCCTGGGAGCAATCACGATGCTTTCATTCTCTGGAACTCCCAGAACGCCTCAAAGGATGGATACTTGACGACAGAGGTTATCCACTGAAGACATGACTGATAACACCGGAGAGGAACCCAAGGAATGATGCAGAGGAACGTTACACTGAAAGCCATGTGGCCACCAGAGTGACCATAGAACAGACTGTAGGTCTTCTCAAAATGAGATTTAAGTGTCTCGATCACTCAGGTGGAGCCCTGCAGTACTCGCCATCAAGGGTCTCTGGAATTATTGTCGTCTGCTGTGCCTTACATAACCTGGCGATGGAGAGGGGAGAAGCCATGGAGGATGATCAAGGTCAGGGCAAGGCTTCCTCAGACGAGGATGGTGATACAGATGAGGAACGGCAGGGAGAGGGAGCTGAAGGTCAGGTGGAGTTGAGTGTAAGGGAGACCTGGAAGGCTCGAATACTCAGGCGTTTCTCCTGAACAGAGTCTCATCAACCATAAACTGACATGGCAGTCTGAGAGGAGGCATTGACAGGAGATGGAAGGGCAGAGACACTCACCTTCAGGGGGAACTCTGATCTGAACTGGGTCACCTTTCCATCAAACACCACCCAGCCCAAATGTGCCACCTCTCAAATAATCCTTCTCAAGCAGGGCAACCATATCGCCTAGAACATCAGCAATGACCTGTGACATGTAAAAATGCCAAGTGAAACATTTAATAACTTTTAGTGCGTTTATACATCAAATAAATATTTACAAAGTGCACCAGTGACCCCGGAGTGCTGTTAGTGTGAATATTTGAAACTTTTGCGAGTGCTCACACGTGTGGATGGCCCCTCACCGCCAGCCACACCAGAGGCAGGTGGCTGATCAGGCTGCCGCATTGCTCTGGATGACTTTGGCAGGCGTCCTCTGCCTGCCCGAGGCCGTGCGGCCGTGGCATCTCAAGGTGACCCTGAGGAGTCTCAGGAACACCCTCTGACACCCTGGGAGTATGCAGTACTGATGTCACTGGCAGAGGGGACAAGGAGCTGCAGGATGCATCAGGAGCACCCTGAGAGGAGCTCCCATCTGAAATCTGCTCCTGTCCCTGTGCCCTCCTGAGGCTCAATTGGTCCTCAGTGCTAACCTCAGAGGGACGAGCTGTCGCCTGCACATCAGAGTCCGATCTCTAATGCTCTGCTCCATGGAGGCCACTCTCTCTGTGAGGTTATGCATTGCACCCAGGATCGGCCCGTCCACTACAGCCGCCAATCTGTCAATGGAGGAGGCCAGATAGACAAGTGACAGAGAATGTCCGGCACTCAACACCTGGATGGACATCTCCAAAGTCTGAGTCATAGCACGCAAAGTCTCTGGTAACTCCACCAGATCTCCACGCACCGCACACTGCACCTGAAGCATCTCCCGCCGAATGGATGTCATCAGAGGCTCATCATTAGCTTGTGGCTCTGTACTGGCCTGGCCTCCCACAGTCCTCCGATTGTCACAGGCATCGGCCGGTAATGCCTCTGGCAGCTGGTCTGGAAATTGTGTGGTGCCAACACTAGGTTGAGACCATGATTCCAAGGAGTCACACATCCCAACCGAGGTGAATGTCTCTGAGCTGGTGCTTGGTGCGGGGTGAGGATGTGACACTGCACCCTCTGAGGTCCCCTCCTCATCCTCCGAGGTGGATGGATGAGCCCCGGAGACGCTTCCTTGCCGTTGCTGTATTTCACCTGCAGGGAAAATCAGAATGATCAATTGTGATCAGCACTCCGGCCGAGAGGACAGTTTATAGACTGCATTGTGGGCACATTTGTGTGATTTCACGTTTGAGAGCACCCTTCAGTGCCTGAGACAATCGCCGCACCACATGACCGCACCTCCCCCCCGCCCCCCACCCCACCCTCTGTCCCTCGATACACACTGGGGAACTCACTCCCCTGGCCAGGTACGCCGGCCTCACCATCAGCTATAGAGCATCCTCCGTCCTCCCCTCCCAGCACTAATGCATCCTCCTCTAGTCTGCTTAAACATGCCAGGTTGGCCAAGCCGCCACCGGTCCGGGACCTCTCTCGGACATTATGTGCCCTCTTCTCCTGTGTATACAAAAGGGAATTAGTAAAGACATATCACTTGGAAGATCACTCACTCACTCCTTGGGCTGAGTACTGCATCTCAAGCCAATGCCAGTGAAGTGCATGGATGGAACACATCTGGACCACTGAGCGTTGCACATCTGCCCATTATATGGCCGAAGGCATGGCTGCAGCCAATCACAGAACATGGATGGCTTCGACCTTGCAGCATCAGCACCCATTGACCCTCCCGTATCACATAAAAGATGAGATGACTGCGGAATGCCCCTTACTAGAGCGCAGAAGGTCATTGACCCACTTGAGGCACTGGAGCCATGTGCTCCTAACAACTCTGTAGCTGCTGACCTCCTCTGCTACCTCCAGCCACACCTTCTTTGTGACTTGGGAAGGCCTCCTCCTTCCGTCGGATGGGAAGAGGACCTCCCCCCTTGCCTCAGTCACCTGGAGGAGGACATGTAAGGATTCCTCTGAGAAGCGGTGGGAGGGGCCATGCGGCAAATTCTCCCTTCCATTCCTGCAATGAGGTTCTGGTACATTTCTGATTTTTCTCAAAGTGTTGGCTTGGTGGGCACTTTCAGTCCTCCTACAGTCCTTTCAACCTCAGTCCCTTGTTTTTCCCTCGCAGATGTGCAGTGTCTCCTCTCAACGTCCTCTTTGCTTCAGGTACGCATCTCAGAACCACAGAAATTGCTCCCGCTAATTGACTACCCCATGCATGATACCAGCGGCAGAGAGGCATGGAGCAGGAGTGAGTTCTTCTCCCGCTTCCGCCTCATCGGATTCTGAGCCACCGACAACGGTAAAATTCAGGCCTAAGACTTATTTTCAGACAGGAGATTAGAATTGAAGTTTTTTTTTTGATGACTGTAATGGGAAATGATTTTCCACCGCTGTTTTTTGAAGTCGAACCTTGCAATCAATGGAACAATGGAGTTGGTCTATGGATACGGTTTCGTCTTTACCAAAAAGGAAGCAAGGAATAGCCCTTGCACTTTCACTTCCCATCAGAAGCAAAATCAGGTGCAAAGTTTTCTCAGAGCTCAAGGCTCATCATTTGAACAATGAGAAAGGTTTGGGCAATCTTTTAAAATTTCAAAGTGATTCATGACAACGCTTCGTCATCGCCGACGTCATCAGGATGCGCCGCGGTGCGCACATGCGCACACGGTCTCCTGATCTCTGCGCATGCGCTGCGGTCTGGCGTGCCACGGACGCTTTGCGCATGCGCAGATGACGTCATCGCATTACGTCGTCTTCCTCGGGCAACGCGCCAGGTTGGCCTCTGCGCATGCATCAATCTTCGGATATTCACGCATGCGTCAAAGCTTCGGCGCGACTTTTTGAAAGTGGAAGGAGGAGAGGTTTCGTCGGGCATTTTCTCGCATTTTATCTGAATTATTTAGTCGTTTTGGAGACTTGCTTCATTTTTATTGGACGCAGGAGATTGTTCCAAGGTAAGTTGCTCTGCCTTTGTAAGTTGCTCTGAAAACATTTCCATTGTCTGGGACACCGCATGTTCTACAGTCCCTGTTGTGAGTTGCTGTGTGCAGGCAGTACATGTGCTGCAACCTACCATCTAAACGGTCACTTTCGTTTCACTGCAGAACGTAAAAAGGTGTGCACAACAATAATTTCAGTGGATGGAGGGAGGCAAGCTCTGACTCTGATTTGCTTTATTTCTTTTCATGTAAAACATGCCGTCGAGAAAACAATCCTTGAGACTTAAGGTCAGCATTCAAGCAACGAAGGCAACTGGATCATGCTGCGGAGCTGGTCATGATGTGGAAAGGAACATTGCATTTATGGATGAATTGGGAATGCAAATTGGGATGCGCTTGGGGAACATTCACCAAGAATAGACTGAGCTCAGACTCTTGTGACTTTGCTTTCTTCACATGGACAATACAGTAGTGGAATAGAGAGCCAAGCGTTCATTCACCACAAGGCTCTCCAGGAACAATCTCTTTAGCTGTGCATAGCAGAGACTCGGCCTGTCTGTCTAACAGGAATGCTGGAAACACAACACTCATGTATCCATGCACAGCAGTTCCTCGGATACTGAATGAACTTAATAAAACTTCTCAATAATTAACCCCAGAATTGTTGAGGTTTTGTTTTGCATGCTATTTCCCCGACTTTGCAACTGCACTTCAGATATTCAACTGTGGTGGAGGGGTGGAGGTAGAGGGGTAGAGGGAGGGGTAGAGGGAGGGGTGGAGGCAGGGGGGTAGAGGGAGGGGTGGAGGTAGGGGGTAGAGGGAGGGGTAGAGGGAGGGGTGGAGGTAGCGGGGTAGAGGGAGGGTTGGGTGAAGAGGGGGATAGAGGGTTGGGTGAAGGGTGGGTGAAGAGGGGGAGGGAGGGTTGGTGAAGGGGGGGGAGGAAGGGGTGGGTGAAGAGGGGGAGGTGAAGATGGAGAGGGGGGAGGGGAGGGGAGGGGAGGGGAGGGGTGGGGTGGGGAGAGCAGGGAGGGGTGGGGAGAGGGAGCATGCAAAATGCAGGGACCAGACAGTTGCAATGCCTGACGTACTGTGGAGAAGGGGAGAAGCAACTGGATTGGGCATCCGCAGCTGGAGGGAACAGCTGAATGGAGAGGGCCGGATGCGAGAGGCCGTAGAGAGCTGCGGGGAGCGAGTGTGCGAAGACCTTGGTGTCGCCGGGTCCAGGGACTGGCCGGTAAGTCTTTTGCTGTTGTGTTTCTGGCGCATGCACAGAAAAAGGCACTCCTCTTCCACTCCGCTGCTCTCCACCCCCCCCACTCCCGCTCTCCCCCCCCTCCCCTCCCCCCCCTCCCCCACCCCCCCACTCCCGCCCCTCCTCCCCTCTCCCCTCCCCTCCCCCCCTCTCCCTCACCCCTCCCCTCCCCCCCTCTCCCTCACCCCGTCCCTCTTTCCCTCCCTCCCTCTCTTTTCCTCACCCCCCTCCCTCTTTCCCCCCTCCCTCTCTTTCCCTCCCTCCCTCCCCCTCTTTCCCCCCCACCCCTCCCTCTCTTCCCCCCCCCACCCCTCCCTCTCTTTCTCTTCCCCCCCACCCCTCCCTCTCTTCCCCCCCTCTCTTCCCCCCTCTCTTCCCCCCCCTCTCTTCCCCCCCTCTTCCCCCCCTTCCCCCCCTCTCTTCCCCCCTCTCTTCCCCCCTCTCTTCCCCCCTCCCTCTCTTCTCCCCCCCTCTCTTCTCCCCCCTCCCTCTCTTCTCCCCCCCTCCCTCTCGTCTCCCCCCCTCCCTCTCTTCTCCTCCCCCTCCCTCTCTTCTCCCCCCCACCCTCTCTTCTCCCCCCTCCCTCTCTTCTCCCCCCTCCCTCTCTTCTCCCTCCCTCTCTTCTCCCTCCCTCTCTTCCCCCCCCTCTCTCCTCCCCCCCTCCCTCTCTCTTCTCCCCCCCTCCCTCTCTTCTACCCCCTCCCTCTCTTCTCCCCCCTCCCTCTCTTCACCCCCCCTCTCTCTTCCCCCCCTCTCTCTCTTCCCCCCCTCTCTCTCTTCCCCCCTCCCTCCCTCTCTTTCCCTCCCTCCCTCCCCCTCTTTCCCCCCCACCCCTCCCTCTCTTCCCCCCCCACCCCTCCCTCTCTTTCTCTTCCCCCCCACCCCTCCCTCTCTTCCCCCCCCTCTCTTCCCCCCTCTCTTCCCCCCCCTCTCTTCCCCCCCCTCTTCCCCCCCTCTCTTCCCCCCTCCCTCTCTTCTCCCCCCCTCTCTTCTCCCCCCTCCCTCTCTTCTCCCCCCCTCCCTCTCGTCTCCCCCCCTCCCTCTCTTCTCCTCCCCCTCCCTCTCTTCTCCCCCCCTCCCTCTCTTCTCCCCCCCCTCCCTCTCTTCTCCCCCCCTCCCTCTCTTCTCCCCCCTCCCTCTCTTCTCCCTCCCTCTCTTCTCCCTCCCTCTCTTCCCCCCCTCTCTCTTCTCCCCGTCCCTCTCTCTTCTCCCCCCCTCCCTCTCTCTTCTACCCCCCTCCCTCTCTTCTACCCCCTCCCTCTCTTCACCCCCCCTCTCTCTTCCCCCCCTCTCTCTCTTCCCCCCCTCCCTCCCTCTCTTCCCCCCTCCCTCTCTTCTCCCCCCTCTCTTCCCCCTCCCTCTCTTCCCCCTCTCTTCCCCCCCATCTTCCCCCTCTCTTCCCCCCCCTTTTCCCCCTCCCTCCTCTCTTTTCCCCCTCCTCTCTTTTCCCCCCTCTCCCTCCTCTCTTTCCCCCTCCTCTCTTCCCCCCCTCTTCTCTTTCCCCCCCTCCTTTCTTCCCCCCCTCTTTACCGCCCCCTCTCTTCCCCCCTCTCTTTTCCCCCACTCCCTCTCTTTCCCCCCCTCCTTCTCTTTCCCCCCCTCCCCCCCCCCCCCGACACCCTCAACGCTGTTCTCCCCGGCCCCCGCGCTGCTCTCCCCGGCCCCCGCACTGCTCTCCCCGGCCCCCGCGCTGCTCTCTCACTCCGGCCATTGTATACTGCCACGTGTTCATTCGGTTGCCTCTGTGTGATTCTTTGAGCAGCGCCATCTTTAGTCCTGGCAGCTGCTACAGTCACAATCTGTGACGTTTTCGTGGCACATGCTGTATTTGCGCATCTGCCAAAACAGCGCCACCTACCGTTCGCGTTGTCAACAAATGCGGTCTTAAAATTTATGGGTAACATTTATATGAAAAATGACTTATTGAGTGCCTATGAGACGTGGTCGGACATTGATAAATTTAGAAAAATGATGGTTCTTCCATAGAAGAATATATTATGGAGTTTAACTGACTATATGCAAGGTTGCAGCGATTCTACTTGGAAATTGCTAAACCAGATATCGAACATAGATAGGCTCTTGCTATTAACCGGAGTTAGATTCAATGAAAAAGATATGCTGTTTAATCAGATGTCTGAAACCTTAAAAAATATTTGGGAGAAAACATTCCTTTCCGGCCGCTTTCATGGCGCAGATGGGTTCTTCAGCAGTGACACCGAAGGTGGAGGATACAATGCTAGCAGCATTTCGAGGCCATTCAAATATTGGCCCAGACGTCAATATGAAAGAAGAATCACAAACGAAAAGAATGAGGTTCGGAACCCTTTAGCAGCTATAACAGACGGCAGGAATTGGGCAATTATGGCAGAAGGATGAACCCCAGGAATAACCAAGGGGTGGTCAACAGGTGTTTCAGATGTGACTCAAAGTATCACTATGCGTTGCATTGTCCAAAAAGAAATAACAGGGTTTATTGAGATGACACATGATGAAGGTTCAGAAGGCGAGGATGACGACACTGATCAATCAGAAGGAATGGTACTGGTCACAAAAAGCTTTAGTCCAGTAATGCGTGTCCTAGTGGCAGATTCATTCAATTATGCAGTACTAGACAGTGGGTGTACATCCACAGTTTGTGGCGTGGACTGGCTAAGGTGTTACCTGGCTTCTTTAAGTAAGGAAGACTGAAGTAAGTTCAAAGAATGTGACAGTTCTACCTGTTTCAGGTTTGGGGATGACAACACGCTGAGGTCACTAAAAGAGTGGTAATTCCATGTAAAATAGCAGGGGTAAACCATTTTATTAGTACTGATGTAGTATCCAGCGATATACCTTTGCTGTTAAGTAAGCCGTTTATGAAGAAAGCTCAAATGAAACTGGATATGGAAAATAATAAGGCGATTGTATTTGGGAAATCTGTAGCTTTGCAGTTTAGACAGTCGGGACATTATTGTATTCCTTTAACAAGACCTAACATCTCTATGCAAAATGTTAAAGAGGTATTAATGGCATCTGGGGGTAGGGATTTAAATGAGAAAAGGCAGATTATTTGAAAAGTACATCGACAGTTTGCATATCCATCTTGTCACAGATTGAAGATTCTGTTAAAAGATGCAGGGGTAATAGATGATGACTACACTAAACTTATTGAGGATATCAGTGAAAAATGTGATATCTGTAAAAAAAACCAGAAGGACACCGTCGCGACCCATATTGAGTCTCCCCTTAGCAAGCAATTTTAATGAAACATACGAACGTACGAATTAGGAGCAGAAGTAGGCCATTCGGCCCCTCAAGCTTGCTCTGCCATTCAATAAGTTCATGGCTGATCTGCTTGTGTCTTGAATTCCACACTCCCATCTACCCCTGGTAACCTTTGATTCCCTTACCTAACAAGAATCTATCTACCCCCGCCTTAAAAATATTCAATGACCCCGCCTCCACCACCTTCTGAGGCAGAGAGTTCCAAAGTCACACAACCCTCTGAGAGAAAAAAATTATCCTCATCTCTGTCCTAAAAGGGTGACCCCTAATTTTAAAACAGCACTCCCTAGTTCTGGACTCGCCCACAAGAGGAAACATCCTTTCCACATCCACCATGTCAAGACCGTTCAGGATCTTATAAACCTCAAACAAGTCTCCCCTCACTCTTCTAAGCTCCAGTAATAGAAGCCCAGTCTGTCCAACCTTTCCTCATAAGACAACCCACTCATTCCAGGTATCAATCTAGTAAACCTCCTCTGAACCGCCTCCAACGCATTCACATCCTTCCTTAAATAAGGGGACCAAAACTGCACACAGTATTCAAGATGTGGTCTCACCGATGCCCTGTATAACTGAAGCATAACATCCTTACTTTTATTTTCAATTCCTCACATAATAAAGGATAGCATTCCATTAGCCTTCTTTATTACTTGCTGTACCTGCATACTAACTTTTTGTAACTTATGTACTAGAACACTTAGATCCCTCCATGCCTCAGAGTTCTGCAGTCATTCTCCATTTAAGTAATACTCTGCTTTTTTATTCTTCCTGCCAAAGTGAACAACTTCACATTTTCCCACATTATACTCCATCTGCCAGAATTTTGCCTACTCACTCCACCTATCTATATCGGTCTGCAAGCCCCTTATGTCCTCTTCACAACATACTTTCCGACATATCTTTGTGTCATCTGCAAAGTTAGCTACCATGCCATTGCTCCCCTCATCTAAGTCATTGATATAAATTGTAAGAAGTTGAGGCCCCAGCACAGACCCCTACAGGCCTCCATTCGTCACATCCTGCCAATCAGAAAAGGACCCATTTATGCATTCTCTGTTTTCTGCCAGCCAACCAATCTTCTATCCATGCTGATATGTTGCCCCCTACACCATGAGCTCCTACTTTGCGCAATAACCTTTTATGTGGTACCTTGTCAAATGCCTTCTGGAAATCCAAGTACAGTAAGTCAACAGACTCCTCTTTATCCACGACACATGTTACTCCTTCAAAGGACTCCAATAAATTGGTTAAACTCGATCTTCCTTTCACAAAGCCATGCTGACTATTCCAGATTACCTTGAGTTTTTCTAAGTGCCCAGCTGTAGCCTCCTTAATGATCAGTTCTAATACCTTCCCCACATCAGACGTCAAGCTAACTGGCCTGATTACCATAGCAATGGACTTGAAGGTATGGGAGAAAGACAAAAACATTTTTCTTCTATACTTTATAGACATAGCGACTAGATTCAGTCTGTCGACAGTAATTTATAGTGAAGACAAAAAGGTAACAGTGGACAAGATAATGGAAAGACGGATATGAACAGGACTGGGAGCACCAGCTAGATTTCTAACTGACAATGGAGGTGAATTTGCCAATGATGAGTTCAGGAGTATGTGTGAAAATATGAATATTGTAGCAATGCCCACAGCAGCAGAAAGTCCTTTTAGTAATGGGATTTGTGAGAAATATCACACCATGATTGACGAAATGCTCTGAAAAATTTTAGCAGACCAGCCAAATTGTAAATTGGCAACTGGTCTGGCGTGGGCGGTGCATGTGAAAAACAAGCTTCAGATGGTTGGAGGCTACAGCCCATATCAATTAGTTTATGGCAGGAACCTGAAAACCTGATAATACTTCAGTAACAAGGCTACGGGCCAAGTGCTGGAAAATGGAATTAGAATAGATAGGCTTGATGGCCGGCACAGACACGATGGGCTGAAGGGCCTGTTTCTGTGCTGTATAACTCTATGAATCTCTATGACTAATATGTGATCATCCCCCAGCTTTAGAGGGGAGTACAATTAGTTCCATTTTTGCAGAACATTTGAATGCTATGTATGCAGGGAGAAGAGCATTTATTAAGGCGGAGGTTTCAGAAAAAAACGGGAGAGCTTTGAGGTATCAGATCAGGCCATCAGAAAAACATTTTTATACTGGGGACTTGGTGTACTACAAAAGAGAAGGGCAGAAAGAATGGAGAGGTCCAGGAAAAGTTATGGGCACTGATGGCAAAACAGTAATTTTGCAACATGGCAACCAAGCAGTTAGAGTACATTCCTCACGGCTTATTTGCACTGATTATACATTGATAGAATCTGAACAAATAATGGACACTGATGATGCACCATGTACTTCGCATACACATATTTCAGACCTTTACCAGCAACAGATTGTGGCAGATAATGGGCTGACTGAGAATGGACAATGTGAGAGTGAAGATCAAGTTAAGGCCAAAGGTCAACTACCAAAAGTTGGGACCAGAGTGACATATATCCCAGAAGGGACTAGTGAATGGAGGGAAGCCACCGTTATAGGAAGGGCAAGAAAGGCCACAGGGAAATACAAACATTGGCTGAATGTGCAGTACAAGGGACAGGATATCAAGAAGTGAAAATGTGGAAGGCCAGAAAACATAGTTTAAGTTCAGACAGTGGGCCTGACAATGATCATAGTCCAAGGAAAAGGTCACGAACTTGTGAGAGGAAGTCTGGTCGTAGGAGGGGCAGGTCAAGTAGTGGCAGTCCAGAAAGGGATAGGAAATCTAGTAGGGTATGTAGTTTAACAAGAGCGAGGACCAGAGAGCAGGCGAGGAGCGCCACAAGAAATAGGAGCCCTTACAATAGGGAAGCTCCAGTGACTACTAACAAGTTAGATGGCAAGTTGGTAAAGGATGTAAAACAAAAAGAGTTTGACAGTTGGAGAGAGTTTGGCGTATGCACAGAGGTGCCCGATAGAGGACAACCAGCATTATCTGTACAGAGAAAGTACTTCCCAATGGTACGTATAAAACTAAGGCCAGACTTGTAGCTCGGGGATTTTAGGAACGACTAAGTGACCAAGAAGTTAGAGTAGACTCCCCAACAGCAAGCAAAGTACGTTTGAGGATTTTCCTAGCCCTTTTAGCAATACACTCATGGGAATTCCACTCCATTGACAGCAAAGCAGCATTTTTACAAGGGGAGAAATTTCAAAGAGAAGTATTTTTAAAGCCACCAAAAGAAGCTGGAGATATAGAAGGGAAATTGTGGAAGCCAAACAAGTGTGTTTATGGGCTAAACAGTGCATCCAGAGTGTGGAATTTTTCAGTTAGGTCCATCCTACTAAAAGCTGGTTGTATTCAGCTAAAAGCAGATCTGGCAATGCTTTATTGGTACTGTGATGTACGTGGGTGATTTTCTGTGGGGAGGATCTGAGGCATTTGAGAAATTTGTTGTAGATAAAGTTCTACAGGAATTTAAAATTGGAAGTCAGGCTTCCGGAGCTTTTAAATATATTGGGTTGGACGTTAGGCAGACTAAGTTGGCAGTAATCCTAAATCAACAGTCTTACCTAGAGAATGTTAATAGGATCCCGATAAATCAGGCCAGAACCTCACAAAAGGAAGACTGCAACCAACGAAGAAACAGACCAGTTAAGGAGCTTAATTGGGCAGTTGAACTCGTTGTCCACACAAACGAGACTGGATGCTGGTTATGATGTATTAGAATTGAGCACCATACTCAAACATGCTACTGTTGGGGAAGTGCTGAAAGCAAATAAGACAGTGAAGAAATTGAATTTAGACAAATGTACACACAGGTTTCCAGCCTTGGGTGACCCAGAAGAAATAAAATTAGTCATTTTTAGTGACGTCTCACACGGTAACCTTCCCAATGATTTTTCGAGCACAGCAGGGTTCATTATATTTGTGCTGGAAAGAAATGATAAATGTTGTCCATTAGCCTGGGAATTGAAGAAAATAAAGAGGATAGTTAAAAGCACCTTAGCTGCTGAGACACTTGCACTGTTAGAAGCGATAGATGTCTTTAGGTATTTGTCGAGTATGTTAAAGGAATTCTTATATAATGGGCAATCTGAGAAAAAATTTCCTATAGAATGCTACAGAGCTAACCATTCTCTCAGGGACAATTCCATTACACTTTTTGTCGAATGGACTGAAGATTGATCTCACGAGTATAAAAGAAATGTTGGAACGAAACAAAATTTCCAAAATAAATGTGTTATGATGACTTGATAAACCATTGAAATGTTTATGCTAAGGTCGCTTTATAATTCTTTAAATAACTTTTTTTGTTGTTAAATAAAAGAGAAGGGTGGGAATATACAGTATGTTAATGGCTAGTGCTGTTGAAGATTGATAATATAATAATGTAAGTTAAAGAAAAATGTATCATCATTTTGTCTCTCTTTTTAGTTTTATATATATGTATTTAAACTAAAGAAAAGAAGGGTATCTGTTTGTGTCTAATAAGTTCTGTTAATGGATGTTAAATACCTAGTAGCTGAAGGTAATAGGGTGAACAGGTGTTGGGTGTTGGTTAGTTAATTGTACATGTATATATATATTATATAAAGAGCCAGGCAGCACTGGCTGGAGTATGTTAGGAGTGGAGAAGTAAGCTCTTTGGCAAGCAATAAACAGCCTCCACCATAGCATCCAAGTCTCAGTGTCAACGATCGTCAGCAGTGCTCACTCGACTCGCAAAACACAATTTGACGCTCAAACACAAATGCACATTTGCAGCAACTGAGATTGACTTTCGAGGTTACAGAGTGACAGCATCTGGAGTAAAGTCTACACATGACAACATCAAAGCCCTTCATATGCTGCCTATACTGTCTAACATGAAAGAATTGGCATCGTTCCTCGGTACTACAAACTTTTTTCATAAATTCATTCCTAAGTGTGCAGAGATGGTGGCGCCTCTTTGGAAGCTACTATGTAAAGATGCTCAATGGGAATGGACAATCACACAGCAAACAGCATTTGAAACGTTAAAGGCGAAGATAGCAACTGAGCCAGTCTTTTCACATGCGGAAATGTATGTTACAACAGATGTGTCGGGAACTGCAATTGGAGATGTACTCTCACAGTCCATTGATAGTGCAAATAACCAATAGCTTATGTGTCATG
The DNA here is from genome assembly GCF_036365525.1 of Heterodontus francisci. Classification (NCBI taxonomy): domain Eukaryota; kingdom Metazoa; phylum Chordata; class Chondrichthyes; order Heterodontiformes; family Heterodontidae; genus Heterodontus; species Heterodontus francisci. The sequence goes on from NC_090394.1 coordinate 21,174,552, forward strand.
TCTGTTGTTGGAAACTGAACGTAAATACTCTACTGGAGAGCAGGAAGCACTAGCCTGCATCTATGCATATGAACGTTGGCACATGTATATTTATGGTAGAAAGTTTACTCTCCTCCACTGATCACCAAGTGCTGACTACATTGTTAGCTACATCAGGATCAGGTCATCGACCTCTACACATCTACAGATGGTCAGATCATCATCAGTATAACTGTGAGGTCGAGTATCTTGCAGGCTCACACAACTGAGTAGCTGATACACTTAGCTGTAATATTGTTATGGACAGCGGTAGTGATAGAAAAGCTTACTTTGACAAACATACTGGTGCAAAGCAACCACGATTTAAAGTTGGAGATTGGGTTTGAATCAAACAACCAAATCACAACCACAAACTTGCTTCATCAATATCAGGTCCAAAGCAGATTAAATGTTTGCTAGGTACCAATGCTTAATCTGTTGGATGACACCAAGTGGAATGTGAGACAGTTGATAGGGAGCAGACCAGGATATTTTAAGGATAGCAGTTATGAGGATACATTTCCTCTTCTTATGAGTGATGTTAATAATCCACCTCATTAAACTGATCAAACAGATCCACAACCTCAAATCCGTAAATCTTAATCACAGACCTAAGAGACCTTCGTGTCTCAAAGACTATTTCTGTACTTAGAAAAAACAGACAAGTTGAACACTAAGAAATGACTAGATATATATATTTTTGTTAGTTAGAATACTTTAACTAAAAATAATGTCTTTAGTCAAAAAGGGGGAAAATGTAGTATTCAATGGTTTGAGTGAGGTAGGTTTGATTGTATTAGTCTGTCCACTGATCAGTGTTCACTGAGCTTAATTGCTTAAGCCTAGTTTGAAATTGAAACAAAGAGAAGCTGGAACATTCTAGTAAACAGAAGAGTGTTCTGTAAGACATTGTACTGAAATCTTGTAAGTGCTGAGATATTTTAAAGTACTGCAAAATAAACCTGTTGTTGATTTAGAACTAGTGTCATATCTATATTGCTCTAAGATAAATCATACATAAAATATCCAGCAAACCAGCGAAAATATAATCGGGACGAGCAAAAAGCCCACAGTCTTGGGTGGACTGGGGCAAAAGGCTAATAAGAACCCACATGTTTATGCTGAGAGGATGTGGCTTTTCTGAACTGTGTCAGGTAGCTGTGGATCCGAATTCTGCTCAGTGCATCAGCCTGGGATGACATCTTAACATTCAAGGACAGGTTGGGGTTGTATGGCAGGCTGGGGACTGATTTGTTGGCCACACTATTTTACTCCTTTCTTTAAGCCTTAAAGCAATTCTACAGGATTGCAGTACCCCTCTGAATATTTGGTACATATGCAGCAGCAGAATGATGTCATAGAATGGCCCATTGCCACGCAGGTAACCATTATTGGTGGGAAGTGGTGTATAATGCAGGACATCATCCTTGGATAAGGACGATCTCTGCTTTTCTGCCAATTTTATAGCTCATTGTACTGGTCATTCTTGTCATTATGGTCTGGCTAGTGAGAAGGTTAAAATCTCAACAATATAATGGCAATGTTAGCTTTAAACAGTGAGAAGATTGATGGCCCATGAGAAGAGGGTCCTTCATGAGTCCCAAGGTGGGTTATATGTAAGAGTTGGTAAACTGAGTAGAATAGCTGGCATTATGTAGAGGTTAGTTTATAGAAATACTAAATGGTTAAATAGGATAAAATCACTCTCTAGACCAGAGAGATGCAGGGACCAGCAGTTAGGTGTGGGATGATGTGAGTGTGGAATTTTAATTGTTGGACCAGTGCCACCACAGCCAGTCTGAGAACCAGGAGGGAGTGCGAAAGGGGAATGGGGCTCACTGCAGTAAATATCTGAGAGATAAGGAAGTGAAGGCTATCAAGGACAGCTGCAGTCACTCATAGATAGAGTATATCCAGTGAACAATAAACAGATAGCAACATTAATGAGTGCATAGGTGGAAGGCATCTATCCACCTCATGACAGGATGATATATTAGCCATGTGTACTTACACACTTCCCTTCTCTTTGGCCTCCTTATCTCGAGAGACAATGGGTAAGCGCCTGGAGGTGGTCAGTGGTGTGTGAAGCAAAGCCTGGAGTGGCTATAAAGGCCAATTCTCGAGTGACAGGCTCTTCCACAGGTGCTGCAGAAAAATTTGTTTGTCGGGGCTGTTACACAGTTGGCTCTCCCCTTGCGCCTCTGTCTTTTTTCCTGCCAACTGCTAAGTCTCTTCGACTCGCCACACTTTAGCCCCGCCTTTATGGTTGCCCACCAGCTCTGGCGAACGCTGGCAACTGACTCCCACGACTTGTGATCAATGTCACAGGACTTCATGTCGCGTTTGCAGACATCTTTAAAGCGGAGACATGGACAGCCAGTGGGTCTGATACCAGTGGCGAGCTCGCTGTACAATGTGTCTTTGGGGATCCTGCCATCTTCCATGCGGCTCACATGACCAAGCCATCTCAAGTGCCGCTGACTCAGTAGTGTGTATAAGCTGGGGATGTTGGCTGCCTCGAGGACTTCTGTGTTGGAGATACGGTCCTGCCACCAGATGCCAAGTATTCTCCAGAGGCAGCAAAGATGGAATGAATTGAGACGTCGCTCTTGGCTGACATACGTTGTCCAGGCCTTGCTGCCATAGAGCAAGGTACTGAGGACACAGGCTTGATACACTCGGACTTTTGTGTTCCGTGTCAATGCGCCATTTTCCCACACTCTCTTGGCCAGTCTGGACATAGCAGTGGAAGCTTTTCCCATGCGCTTGTTGATTTCTGCATCTAGAGACAGGTTACTGGTGATAGTTGAGCCTAGGTAGGTGAACTCTTGAACCACTTCCAGAGTGTGGTCGCCAATATTGATAGATGGAGCATTAATCACAATTAATAGAAATGTGCCTACGTGCTAATCTCATGCTTGTCTTACATAATTAACCATTTAAAGATAATGGACTTTAGGAACTCTACCTAGTCTTGTATAGGGCTAGTGTGGGTGGTCCAGAGCACACAAATTATGAACCCCTCCGATGAGTTATCTGTTTGTGAGTTGTATTGATACCAGGTCTCATGGAAACTGCATATAGTAGGTTGTATTAGCACATTTATTAATAAAGATAATTAATCAGATATCCATGTGTCTGTATCATAAGGGAAGCATAGCCGGAATTTTACGCCACTCCAGTGTAGGGTGGGGTAGGGTGGTGCGGAAAACTGGCCACCTGCCCCAGGCCAATCAAGGCCCTTAAGTTGCCAATTAACGACCACTTAAAGGCCTTCGCCCACCTCCAGGGGGATTTTACCCGTGGCAAGCGGGCTTCCTGGAGCCAGGAAAGGCTGCCCACTGAAAGCTGTCGCCTCTCCGCACCCCGGGGGGGGGGGCGGATCCTGACAATCGGGCACAGGGTGCCTGATTGAGGGCTGCCCCCGCTTCCCCAACCACCCCCAGGACCCAAGACGCCCCCCTTCCCCCCACCAAACAACAATCCTTGCCTCGCCAGGACACAACTGATTGCCCCCGGCAAGGCAACCCAAACTTACCTGCAGTCCTGGCTCCATGTCCTTGGCTGGGCTGCAGTACCAGCAGTGGCCACCGCTCCCGATGGTGCTGCTGGGACTAAGATGATTGGCCAGCAGCTCAATGAGGCGGGACTTCCTCCCTCAAGCGGGTGGAAGTCGCACCTCAGAACAATTAAAGCCTGGGGACCCGTAAAATATGGGACGGATCCCCAGGCTAGGTGGAAGCGGGTTCGCCACTGAATTTTACATCTGCCCAACTTAAAATCCTGCCCATAGTGTGCGTACTGAACCCAACATATCTCTCTGTTTCCATTTGGAAGGATATAATTCTGAATATAACATCATTGACCTTCCTATTATAATGGTGAGCAGTTCCATGATGAGAGTGGCAAAGATTATCTGTTGCTGCCTGGAATGATCCAAAGTCATCGGAATTCAAAACAGTGGTGTCCTTGACTAGTGTAGTCAACACTGTTCTCCTGGGTTGAAGTGGGCTACAGGTCTTCAACTAGCAACTGACATATTTCTCCAATGGTCTTGAGATGGTGGAGTAAGGCTTTTGAGGTAATGATGGTCAAAAAGGTCTAAGTAAGGCCTGCTTAGTCTGTAGACAAAGCTGAATGGGCATAAGTACATAGGAAAGAGAAGCCTTATACAAAGCCTAACTCAAAGCACTTCTAATCTACCCTCTTACATATCCTCATCTGATTCTTCATGGAAAGGCAATAGAGGCAGTCCCACTGAGAAATCAATGCCCCCGTGCAAAGCAGTACTTTGAGTTGAGGGAAAATAGCAGCAAAAGTGCCGACTGAACCTGCAAAGTACTAAAAAGACCAATACACAGGCAAAGTAACTGCCCAAAATGGCCTCCTCAGGGAGACCATCCTCTTGCTCCGACTGTCACTTATATGGGTCGGAGGGATAAGCCACACTCTTTGACCCTGTTTAAAGAAGGCAAGTCAGGCACTATTCTGGGAGGAATTCCAAGAACTCATTTTAATTTTGTTTGCCATCCCAAAACAGACAGTAAGTTGAAAGATATCCAGACTATGGTCGGGAAACTATTGGCAAAAATTCTGAAGGACAGGATTAATCTCCATTTGGAGAGGCAGGGATTAATCAAAGGATAGTCAGCATGGCTTTGTCAGGGGCAGATATGTCCAACAAACTTGATTGAATTTTTTGAGGAGGTGACTAGATGTGTAGGTTAGGGTAAAGCTGTTGATGTAGTCTACATGGACTTCAGTAAGGCTTTTGATAAGGTCCCGCATGGGAGATTGGTCAAGAAGGTAAGAGCCCATGGGATCCAGGGCAATTTGGCAAATTGGATCCAAAACTGGCTTAGTGGCAGGAGGCAGAGGGTGATGGTCGAGGGTTGTTTTTGCGATTGGAAGCCTGTGACCAGTGGTGTACCACAGGGATCGGTGCTGGGACCCTTGCTGTTTATAGTGTACATTAATTACTTAGACATGAATATAGGAGGTATGATCAGTAAGTTCGCAGATGACACGAAAATTGGTGGTGTCGTAGATCATGAGAAGGAAAGCCTGCGATTGCAGGTCGATATAGATGGACTGGTAAAATGGGCGGAGCAGTGGCAAATGGAATTTAATCCTGAGAAGTGTGAGGTGATGCATTTTGGGAGGACTAACAAGGCAAGGGAATATACAATGGATGGTAGGACTCGAGGAAGTACAGAGGCTCAGAGGGACCTTGGTGTACTTGTCTATAGATCATTGAAGGCAGCAGCACAGGTAGATAAGGTGGTTAGGAAGGCGTATGGGATACTTGCCTTTATTAGCCGAGACATAGAATATAAGAGCAGGAAGGTTATGATGGAGCTGTATAAAACGCTTGTTAGGCCATAGCTGGAGTACTGTATATAGTTCTGGTGGCCACACTATAGAAAGGATGTGATTGCACTGGAGGGGGTGAAGAGGAGAAAATCGCCAGGATGTTGCCTGGGCTGGAGCATTTCAGCTATGAAGAGAAACTGGATAGGATAGGGTTGTTTTCCTTAGAACAGAGAAGGGTGAGGGGGGACCTGATTGAGGTATACAAAATTATGAGGGACATAGATAGGGTAGATAGGAAGAAACTTTTTCCCTTAGCGGAGGTGTCAATATCCAGGGGGCATTGAGTTAAGGTAAGGGGCAGGAGGTTTAGAAGGAATTTGAGGAAACAATTTTTCACCCAGGGCATGGTTGGAATCTGGAACACACTGCCTGAAGGGGCAGTAGAGGCAGAAACCCTCACAACATTTAAGAAGTATTTAGATGAGCACTTGAAACGGCATAGCATACAAGGCTACGGGCCAAGTACTGGAAAACGGGATTAGAATAGATAGGTGCTTGATGGTCGACACGATGAGCCGAAGGGCCTGTTTCTGTGCTGTATAACTCTATGACTCTATGACTATTGTCTCAAAAGTTAACTGGCTTGCATATATTAATGGCCCTTAATGGTATTTACGTTTTGTGCACAGTATGCAGTTTAAGGAGTTCTCCTCTGAAGGCAGTAATAGAGTTTATCCAGCAGAGGGAGGTGTCTGAGTTTCTCCTGCTCACCTGTGAGGTTTAGACTGTGTTGAAGTGCAGTCATTAATAAAAGAAAATCAAAATCTAGATCATAAAACTAGCAACTTAACCAGCAAGATTTCTAACACAAAAAAGCTTTAGGTTCCAATATATTTCATAAATTATGCCTTTTTACATTAAAATACACTCGATAAATACAAATATATAAAGGTTAGGATATTATTAGGAGAGGGATTTAGAATTAAAACAGGTTAACACAGAATGAAAGCCTATGTAATGTATTAGAAACCAATACATCTATATTAGGTAAATTAATTAATTTGAATTTTGGTGTGCACTGATGATAATATGAAGTGAATTCTACTTTCTTATGCTGGTTTCAAACTAATTGATTTGGTTTCTTTCTCATCTTCTTCCCTGTAGCATTGATAAATGTCTATAGCACGCACTGTAATTTGATAATATTCAACGTGTTCTAGTTTGTGCCAGAGGTAAATGTGAGACTGAATTCAGTTAAGAACAATTCAATTTAATTCTGTCAACATTAAACTAAATCTTTGGTGTAGATCAATAGTTATTTGCAAAGGGCATACTGTAGGGCCACAGGGGTGACAGTTATTATTGGATGTTTTAAGGAGGCATTTGTCTTACTTAACCCTCTTATTAAAGCCTTTCTCTTTTGTTTGCCAAACAATGTAATGCACCAACACAAACTGTATCAAAATTCATCATTCCTTCACCACATTAGCCACACAAGGCCAATTTTGCGATCCTGTAAAAAATTGGGGTTGTGCACATACTGCAGAGGGCAGGCTGTGTCAAATTATGTAATCTGAGGTCTGCCCCCTATCATTTGCCTCGGCTCCAAGTGTATACAACACACGCACAAGGACGCAGGTCTGCAAACTGACTGCCATTTGCAAAATCTGGCCAGCTGCAATTAAAGGGAGGATGCTCATCATCAAAGGGTCAACATTTTTTCCAATTACAGTAAGGGGCACCAGCAACACCAATTGGAGCAGGTGTGCCATGGGCATTCCATGTCCCCTTCATGTACAAGGGATCGGTATATCCTTCTGGGCCTGCTTGTCGAAAGTGGGCTAATGCCAGCACAAGGCCCTAGGTTCAACCTTGGTGTCCCACATAAGCAGCATACACCTCAAGCATTACTGCAGTGCTGTGGGATGGACTTTTCAAATGAAGAACTCTATGGAGTAAGTGGCATCATTAGGCCCTGCACTAATGGAGTCCCACTGATGATGCAGTGCAAATATGCAATTGGCTCCACATTGCTTTCAGATCAGTAGGTAGGGAGCACTACATATGAGTATTCACATTCTTGTGAGACGATCAGCTAACTGCTGTTCAAATGCCAGTGGCATTTATATTCATACAATCATAAATACAACACAGAAGAAGGCCATTCGATCCATCCTGATTGTGCTGGCTCTTTGAAAGAACAATCCAATTAGTGCTGCTGCACTGCCCTTTCCCTAAAGTCCTGCAAATGTTTCTGCTTCAAAGATTTATCCAATTCCCTTTTGAAAGTTATTATTGAATCTGTTTCCACCGCCCTTTCAGGCAGTGCATTCCAGATCATCATAACTCACTGTGAAAAAACACACATTCTCCTCACCTTATTGCTGGTTCTTTAACCAACTATCTTAAATTCTGTGCCCTCTCCCACTGGAAATAGTTGCTCCTGCTATATTACTGAAGAGTTGATGGTCTTGTCAGATTTCATGAAGTATGGAAAGTTGAAGGCAGTCCATGGAAACATTTTAAAATTTACCAATTGCAGTTATATTAAACCCTGCTTCCTACAGGTGGAAACCTGAATTGAAGCCAGCCTGTAAGACTCTGTCTTACTATGACATGAAGCTGCTTTGCAATAATGCGAACTGTAGAATGTAACATTTCTATAAGCTTCAAATGACTCTGTTTTTGGATAAAACATTGGATAGTACATGACAGGTTACTCTACACAATTCAATCTTATGGAAATGGTGAAGAAATTGCTACAGTGGATAAAAAAAAGGATGCATGCCCGCAGGCATAAAGCTGTTAACAGTGGCTGTGAACCTGCTTGGAGACGAGTTCGCAGTGGATGACCCAAGGGATTGGTGTAAAGGCCTTTACTCTATACTATCTACATTAGTGGCCTTGCTGAGGTTGCTGGGGAAATGATCCACATTTCTGCAGATGATACAAAGTTTTATTGGAGATGTTAAGACTGTGGAGAAGATTAAACAAATGCAAGCCTATCTTGATGTGTTGGGGGAATGGGCATGACCTTTGGCAAATGCCATTTAACGTGGCAAAGTGCAGTGTTATGTATGTGAGCAGGACCAACTCTAAGCATAGTTACACCTTACAATAAACAGACCTGGAGCATGTGGTGAAAAAAAGATCTTGATATCATAGTTCATAAACTTCTAAAGGCTCAATACTAAAGTCATGAAGCTGCAGTCAAAGCAAATTGGGTACTGGGGTGCATTCACAGGTCTAACCTTGAATAAAACGTTCAATTTTGTCCTCGTGAAAGACCATGGACTAGCCCTCATTTAGAATACTACGTCCAGTTTTGGACCATGGTGGGTGATATAGAGACTTTTGAAAAGGTTCAGAGGAGGGCCCTGAGAATGATTCCCAGTTTAAAAACCTGAGCTATTCAGATTGGGTTAAAGAGCTGGGTCTATATATTTTACTGTAGCATAGATTCTGGTGTTATGTGATTGCGGTATACAAAATAATGAAAGAACCAGATCGTGTGCACACTGACAAATTAATGAGATTAAATAAATTGTGGAGGTCCGGGGATGATACATATAAATTATGCAAGGGAAGAAATAGGTTAGATGCCCTTCTCCCAGAGAAAAGTAGACCTGTGTAAGTGCTGACTTGTATGATGAGTGCTGGCTCACAGTGTACCTTCAAGAGAGAGTTGGAGTGGTTGCTGAGGTGGAGATAGCATCAGACAAGAGGCAGGTAACAAATTGTTTAAGCCACGATCAGTATGGTCTCTCAGAATCGGAGAAGAATTTTCCAGATTCGTTTGTTCCTTAAATATCTTTGGATCTTTGATCTAGTTTTCCGCCTCTCCTAGGAGCCTATATTGCACCAAGGGAGCAGGGACTCTCTTGACTTGATGCATTAGGTATCAAAACTGTTGAACAAGCTAGATGGTCTGTCCCTATCCAGTGTTTTTGTCTGATTATACTTTATTTTGGTACCGTAAGGCAGACGGGAAAGCCATCTCGAGTTGGAATACAGCTGACTATGCAGCATTGCTGCAAGCTTTTCCAATATGTGAGCACAGTTCCTCATCGTCTGGCAATTTCCCACTAAAAAAATGACACATTCCTTTTAAATATAAAAAAACCTTCGGTCGATTTTTAAAACATTCGCAACTCTCCAGGGCCATCTGTGCAGCTGCTTGTAATTTTCAAAAACGTACTTTGCAGAACCTTGAGGGCCTTGTAGATTTTGACAGAGGGGATAGAGAAAGGTTGGAAACAATTATTTTCAAATGAGAGATTGACCTATAACCTCGCTCTATGAAATTCTCCATATATGCGTTGCATGATGCTTTTAGAAATATTGCCAAGTGTTTATTTGTTTTACTTATTTTTATAAATTATTATTTCTTTATAATTAATTTTATATCCCTACAGATCACAGAAATATTTCTTTTTTTAATGCTTTTTTTCCCTGCTTCTACAACCTTCCCTGTGTGACCTTGCTATTCATGGGATTGACATAAATGCCAAATACTTGTGACATTTGCATTATTATCCACTTATTGGAACTGGAGAATTCCATAGGGATGGAGAGAAAAGGAAAGCTGTACAAGGACACTGAAAATAGCAAGCATAAATCTAGAAAACAGAAAATAAACTCCTTACATTTTAGTATTAAAAGGTATTTTCATTCTATTGAAATGTTACATAATCCTAAATGTTATTGTGACAAAAATGATAGTCCCACCCTGTTTTTATTTTGCAGAGGTTCCCTTTATTCAGTCAGTAGCTGCAAGCAGTCTAAAATGTTCCTGAATTAGTCATTTGGAGGGCTAGGCTATAATCCAGGGAATGTGAGTTCAAATCCCACCATGGCAGTTTAAGAATTTAAATTTAGCTGAAAAAATAAATCTAAAAATACAAAACAGGTATCTGTAAAAATGACCATAAAGCTGCCAGATTGTCATAAAAAAAAACTCAACTGGTTCACTAATGTGCCTTTGGGAAGGAAAACTGCAGTCGTTACCCATCTGACCTATATGTGACTCCAGTCCCACACCAACATGGTTAACTCTTAACTGCCCCCAAAGTACCCGAACAAGCAATTTAGTTTGGACTGCAGCAGTTCAAGAAGAAAGCTCACCACCACCTTCTCGAGGCAATTGGGGTGGGTGGGGGTGCGGCACAATAACTACCAGCCTGGGCCCCAACACCCAGATCCCAGGAACTGCAGCTTGTACATTGTCCCTGTAAATACAAATGCTGATATATCTGATACTCAGTATAAATGTTGCAAATTTCACTGTTTCTCTGCATAGCTTGCATATGGAACCAAGCTACTTTTGAACAAACACAGGCTGAGTGGGAGCAGATCTTGACTGTGCAATAGTGTAAAGCAGGTGATAACAAGTCCGTAGCCCATTTTACATCTCTCTCCACTTTTATTTCCACTAACTTCAAGGGAAAGGAATATCAGTAGAGACGTTAAACTGGTTGCCGACTTGCAATCACTCATTTGATAGTGTCTACAACAGCAGCAGCATGCATTTACATAGCATCTTTAACGTAGTAACAAGTCCCAGGGCACTTTGCAGGAGTAATCAACAAAATTTGACACTGAGGCACATAATAAAATTTTAGAACAGGTGACCAAAAGCTTTGTCATAGAGATTTTAAGGAGCACCTTACAGGAGGAGAGAGAGATGGAGAGGTTTAGGGAGGAAATTCAAAAGCTTAGGCCCCCAGGTAGCTGAAAGCATGGTCACCAATGGTGGAGCAACGAAAGTTGGGGGTGCGCAAGAGGCCAGAATTGGAGGAGCGCAGATATCTCAGAGGGTTGCAGGGCTGGAGGAAGTTACAAAGATAGGAAGTACCAAGGATGAACACAAGGATGTGAATGTTAAAATTGAGACGTTGCTGGACTGTGAGTCAAAATAGGTCAGCAAGAGCAGAGGTGATGGGTGAACAGGACTTGATGCCATTTCAGGTACAGGCAGAAAAGTTTTGCATGAGCTCAAGTGTACACATGGTGCAAGGTGGGCGGCCAGCCAGGAGAGCATTGGAACAGTCCAGCCTAGAGGCAACAAAGACCTACTCCTGCTCCGAATTCATATGTTCGTAAGACATGGATGAGGTGTTCAGCAGCAGCCGAGTGCACAAGGTCTAGCCCAGTGATTTCCTTACTGTGTGTACCACAACCAGTGAGAAATACGGAGCAGGAATAGCCATTCAGCTCATCAAGCCTGCTCCATGTATAAATTTTCAAATGAACCGTCCTCCCACACCACTTTGTTGATCTCCTAGTTTAGGAAACATTAGGCTATGAACTAGCCCTAGCAATCAAGCAGTGCTTGAACTATTATTTTATTTCATTTCTGTACAGATATTGCTCCTTTTTAAAGATGCCAATTGAACCCAAAGTCAAATCTCTATACTTCTTACATTCAAAAGGCTTTCTGCTGTAACTTTCTGCAGTTATACGAGCTGCTATACAGTCTGCTTAACAGTATAGCCAGGTGCCAGCTGTAGCTCAGTGGTTAGCATTCTTACATATAAGTCCAGAAAATTGTGAGTTCAGGCCCCACTCTAAAGACATAAGTACAAAATCTGGGCTGACACTGCTCATGCAGTAACAAGAGGATGCTGTATGTTGGAGGTGCTGTCCTTAAGATAAGGTGTTAAGGCAAAGACCTGTCTTCGCTCTGAGCAGGATGTAAAAGATCCCATTCAAAGAGCAGGGGTGTTCTAACCAGTGTCCTGACCAATATTTATGCCTCAACCAGCATCACTGAAATAGGTTCTCTGCTCATGATCACATTGCTGTTTGTGGGAGCTTGCTGGGCAGGATTTTGTTCTCCCCCAGTCATCAATTTCCATGGTGGGGGTGGGCTGAAGATGGCTCTGGATGAGGCCCACCATGGACCTCGGCACCATGAGGTCCTGGCCCAATCCTCCCGGCAGCAGTGAGGCTCCGTGGCGGCAGCCCTGCCGCTGGGTGACGGGACCTCAATTAAAATATTCAAATCAATAAAATTAATACATTTAAATAGACTTACCTGCAATCTTGAGGGTCCGTCGCGATTTTCAGCGCGACGGCTGGGACTCCCATGCCTTCAAATCCCCGTCTGGGGAAACACGGCACCACACTGGTGGGGAGGAGGGAGGAGGTAAGATTTTCAATGCGGGGGAGTGATGGGGTCAAATAAACATAATGGGTGTAGGGGATGGTGGGAAGGGTTAACCTTTAAACTTTGTGTAGTTTGGGGAGGGAAAGGTCAGATGTAAAAGATAAGTGTTTTGGGGAGGGGACGGGCAAATAGTTACTGTAATTGTTATTGGGGGTGGGAAAGGGGCGTTATAAATATATTTATTTAATTTTTTTAGGGGGGGGGGTTACTTCTTTAAAAATTTAAATGTGCCAGCAGGGCTGAGTGCCCTTTAAAACTGGCGCCAGCACCTGCGCACAGGCAGCTGACGCCATTGCCAGCATTGGACAGCCCGCATAATCCAGGTGATTAGCGGGGGGTGGGGGGGAGCGGGCCACCCCACCATTTAAATGAGCCACCGCGTGGGAGATTGCGGTCGCTCTTTGGCGTGAGTGTCCAAATTGGCTGTCGGGTTTTCTACATTACAACAGTTGACTCCACTTCAAAAGTACTTCATTGGCTAGAAAGTGCTTTGAGACATCCTGAGGTTGGGAAAAGCACTATATAAATGCAAGTCTTTCTACTTTCTTTGACACACATTTCACAGAATCATAGGGTTGACTGTTACCAGCCCCCTGACCCCGAGGGTCACGGCCGGAAAATACTTGTGGGAGAGGCCCGCCACGGGTCTCGACGCCGAGAAAGCCCTGCCCCATTTTACCGGTGGCAGCGAGGCCTAAGGGTGGCCACCCCGCTGCTCGGCGAACAAAACTTAATTAATGTATTTAAATAAATGATAATTACAGAATAATTACTTACCTCATCGCAACGGCCGTCCCATGCCGTATATTCCGTCCGGTTGCCGGAAGTCCCGCGCCTTTGGATCTCCATTGGTGGGGGGAGTGGAATTTTCAGGGCTGGGGGACAGCGGGGAAAACTCCTGCTATTGGCTGAGGGGATGGTGGGATGGGGTTGAAGGGCAAAGGTATTGAAGTTCGGGAGGGAAAATTCGGGATGGGTAGAAAATTTTTTATTGTGTGGAAAAGGCAATAAGTGAAGTGTTTGGTCATTGGGGCGGAGGGGGAGGGGCTTCAATCTTTTAATAAATTTATAAATGTAAATGTTATCTCCATTTCTCTTTAAAAATTTAAATTACCTGTAAGGACTTGAAGCCCTTTAAAAATGGCTCCGGCATTGGGGGCAGATGTTCCGCCCCTTCCAAGTAAATGAGCTGCTGCGCTAAATATCGCGGTGGCCCTGCAGCGCACACCTCGTGCGTGCGCCGCTCCTCTTTGGAAGCTTGCCACCCATATAGTTCAGCCCATAGAATGGTTATAGCACAGAAGGAGGCCATTCGGACTGTCGCGTCCATGCTGCCTCTCTGCAAGGGCAACAGACCTAGTCCCACTCTCCTGCCTTTTCTCCGTAGCCCTGCATTTTTTTTCCTTTCAGATAATTATCCAATTCTCTTTTGAAGGCCTCAATTGAGTCTGCCTCCACCACACTTTCAGGCAGAGCATTCCAGATCCTAACCACTCACTGCATAATTTTGCCAATCAGCTTAAATTGGTGTCCTCTGGTTCTGGATCCTTCGGCCAATGGGAACAGTTTCTCCCGATCTGCTCTGTCCGGACCTCTCATAATTTTGAACACTAACAGAATGTGCATTAATTATTCATTCACAATTATCCTATAAATTATATTTTTCTATCATGTTTCCTCACTGTGTTTTCAGTTGTATGTGTCTGCATAAAAAAACACAGGGAAACACTGGAAAAATAGGAAGACAAAGTGTGTGACATACCAGAACAACTGAATGACAATAGGGGGGCATTGCAATGATCTTGCAACTATATACAAATAAATTACCTACTGCTTAGTTTTGCCAACCAGTGGGCAAAAACCCACAAGCATTTGATCCTGGCAAAAATGCCAGGATAAGCTCACCAGTGACCTCCAGTGCTGATTCTTCCTGGGGACCAAGGAGATCACTTAACATAAGTAATCTTATGTTAATCTCATAGGGACACTTTATGAGCACCCTACTTGAAAAGGCTGTAAAATGCAGTGGAGGGTGCCAGTTCCTGGGGAACAGGGGCAGTGCCAGACCTAGCCCTGAAAGATAAATAACCTGTATCCTTTATAAAGGGAGTTGGCAAATCATTTACAAAACAATTCTGATCTTTAGGCCACAACTCAGGCTTGGATCTTAAATTGAGCCTCATGTCCATCAGTATACCACTATCACCCGATATGCCAACTCACTGATGTGCCACCAGCCTGGGAGTCCTTGCCCCAGTCATGGCCCTCTTCTGCCAGTGTCCTTGTCTGAGCTGGGCAGAGGCTCTGCCTCCAACATGATATACTGCAAACTGCCAAGAAAGGCTGGGATTCAGGACGAACCAAAACAAGAAATGCTGGATTCACTCAGCAGGTCTGGCAGCATCTGTGGAAAGAGAAGCAGAGTTAACGTTTTGGGTCAGTGACCCTTCTTCGGAACTCGGGATTCAGGACGTCCAGGTCTCAGCCTAATTTTTGACTTTTCATCCAGACTTCTGCTGGAGTTACAACAGGATTGCATTGCGAGGGCCATTGATTTAAGGCCTCAGGGACATTACCATTAATGATTCTGTGTAAAATCAGGTACTTTACAATTGGGTCTTCACTGAGTAATTTCCAGTGATGCAGATAAATGCTATATAATAGGTCAGTTTGGGAACTGGAGAGAGAGATGGCCTTTTCACATTTTTGACTTTTCTTATATTTTTACGTAGCACAGGGTAAAATGATAGTCACATAACAATATTTTAAAAATTCAATTTCTCCAAAAATAAATGACTCCATGGGATTGAAACTCCAAACTGCCAATGATTTTTGTGAAAATAGTTGCTCTGCAACCAGCCTTACTTTTTCTCTAAATTCACGAATGGGAGGAGTTTCAACCTGTCTTTTTATCATAGTAAGTGAACCAGCAGACTCTGAGATATTCAGAATGGCCACCAGCACCAGTTCAACTGGCTTTCTGAGATTCCTAAAGAAAATAATTGTTCCTTCAGGTAATGTGAAAAAGTGTCCTGGTCTATCAAGGCACACAGTACAATCTCCAGAAACAAAAAAATAATTGAGTTACATCCTCAATGTTCTACTCGTGTACACCACAAAAGGTAGCATCCATAAGTAGACTCTAATGAACTGAAACTTAACCATATGCATGTCGCAAATTGGATGTGGCATTCTTTAAAGCTAACCATCCACCCTTTATCATTGGGTTATGCCAGAAATCATACAGACTACCCACTGAATCCACTTGGGGAAAGATTTTCTAAGGAGGCCTTTAGGTCAAAAGAAGCTTCATATCATAAGTGAAAAATGTGGTACAGTTCCAGCAGGATAATGTTGGTAGGACAATCTTGTCTGATAATGGTTCTGTCTATACTTACAATGTCAAACATCAAAACCATTTTTGAGAAATTAACGAAGCCATTTGCTGTCTGTCTTCCAATAATGAATCTAAATAGAAACTGTCTGTCCTCTGAAGTGAGCATAGGCAGAATAAACCCCTTCCAGAAAGCAATTAACAGAAACTAGTTTAATTTTGCCAACTTTAGCCTAGATAATGAATTAAAAGATGTAACACAAAACAAACAGAATTTGAAAAACAGGCAGATTTGTTTTTGTTACAGGGCCTTCGCTGAGATGAATAAGGAGCATGCAACCGCAAACTGAAATATGGCCCAATAAATGTCCAGCTGTCCTAAGGAGGAAAAATGCAGACATTAGTTCTTCCTTTTCACGGCCAATCCATCAATAAATGTACTATAGGCAGTAAAGAGACACTTGTGTTAAATAAACGAGGATGCAGAGATTAATAAAATTTTAGGGTCTTATGGAACTGTTTTCTTTGTCAGTGGTTCCACAACTGTTCTTGTACATCGATTTTAAACACTATAATCCAAAATCTGCACTCTTCATAGAATTTGCCTTTGCAGTGTAGCCTGATCCAAGGGGTTAATAAATACCCTTACTGCAGTAATTGTTAATTGGATTAAATGTAGTCTTGTGCTACTTTATGACACTCAGTTTTGAAGCATAAATTTTAAAATCAGATAGACTGTAATCACAAATGTAGTTATTTACAATTAAAAGCACAAAATATTCTGCAAACTATTATACACAAAGCATTCAGCAAAATGACAACAGCATAATATAAGATGGGGAAAAGTCTGCCATGACTTAATTACTCTTCATAAATAGGAAATCAATTATGGGTAGAAATCCTTCTAGAGTTTTAAAGACAAAGTCCCAGAAATTGGCAAAAGGGACTTAAGTTGGTTCTGGTTTCTCTCCCCATTCTTTGGTGACAGTGTTCCTTAATGTACCATATCCACCAAGTAAGGAATCTGATGTGAGTTTCCCACCTGAATTAGTCACCATAATTACAAAAAATCTGTCAATCTTTTTCATTGTGCTGTCTTTAAGCACTCCTTTCTTCTGAACTCAAGCTCCAAAAAGTTATAATAAATCTAAAGTGGTGTAAATTTCTTTGGGACTACTCCTGCTGCGCCTCCAAAACCTCAGCGGAAACCCAGTTTACACATCACTTAATCTACAGCTTTCCAGATGTTCACAGTGGAGTTTTGCACTTTTACTATAAATACATTTTTCCAAGGAGTGGAGTCAGTGTCAGCAATTCATGCCAGCACAAAACTCTGCTTTCCATATTGATTTTACATACACAATGTAATACTTTAAGAGGCAGCTTCTCGAACTACTGTTTCTGTTAACCTACTGGTGTCTTCTAGTAAAGTTACTTTAAGGTTAAGCTGTTGGGTAGAATGGAAATGTGTTATCACAAATCCAAACAAGATGCCTAAAAATGCAGTAAAGTTAGGAATTGTGTTAGGTTCATCAACACTGTCAAAAAAAAGGTCATGAATTCAAATCCCAGCTTTAATTGTCATTCAGCCTTGTTCGCTTTCAATGCATTTGTTGGCCTGGTCTCAGCTGAGGTGACAGATGAAGCACTGCATTGCAGCAAAACATTCTATCTTGGGAAGGTCAGAAGGAAAAAGGGAGAGTAGAAAACAGTGCCACCCTGCATGAAAACCCCTGCTGTTGCTTCCAACAGAAACTCTAGCGGTAAGAAATTTAAAAGCACATGAGGCATAGAAACAATACACATCTATGACTGATCTTTCTTCATTTCAAAAGCATTTACAGGAAATGGAAAATATTTTCAATTTTTGATACCCTGCGGGAAATGTTAACCTCCTGATTTGCTGGGAGCAGGATGGAGGTGAGGGTGTGGTTGGGGGATCCGGAGGTCCGGAGGTCCGCTAGCACATGGAAAACCTGGAACACTGGGTTTCTCCACAGGATGCGTCTTCTGTCATTCACATGCTCCCTGCCTGGAGGTCAGTCTAATCGAGAGGCTTGGTTTCCAGTTGGATGGGGAGCACTCCAGAGGAGGCTGCAGGACCAGCTACGTCTGTTCCCTAATCCTGGTGAGGTGTGGGGGTTCCAATCCTAAGGGAAGTCTGAACTCAACTCTGGGGAAGGGGCTGGAATCCGATCCCAGGGTTGGGGAGCTGTGATGGTGAGAGAGCTTGTGAGGACAAGAGGAAATACTCCTGCTTCTCCTGGCCCAAAATGCTTGCTGAGAAGGCACTTACCTTCTCCCTGAGGCTGTCCTTGCCTCCTTTCAGGTGCTGGACTTCCCAAGGTCCAGGAAACCTGGCCAGCCACAGTTAACATTGCAATGCAGCTTCAATCCAAGGCTTCCACCTCATTAATGTGTTCTAAATGCCAACTCATCTCCTGGAAGCCGGCTGGCTGCCCATCCCTTCACCGCCTGAGTAAAACCTGGAAATCGGTGGGTTGGAGCTGGTTTCCTGACACACTTCCATTTTTTGCCCATTGAATTCCCAACAGCATCCAATCACACCCACTCACCCATGTTAAAACTACCCCCTTCAGTGTGAATATCACGCCTTCCCAAAGAATACAATGCAAGTCAGGTGAGGTGTATCACTACTCCAGTGCCCCACTATGTGCCTCAAGCCCTCAAATTAATGTCCGATTGCGTATTGTGACACCAAACATCTGCAACTAAAGCTGTTGGTTTAGTGCCAACTCATGGCAATTAATATGAACCTCTGTACTATTGACTTGTATCCCCAAGGATCTGGAGTGAGCTTACCAGACTTATTTTACTTGGCAACCTTAAATCCAGTGAGAAAACCTCTGTCCCATTGGTCTAGACCCTAGTTGGTTGCATTGCATTTGAATCCATAAGAGTTGCCAATCACCAGACTGTAAATTTTAAAAATGTATGTATTTGTCCTGCTTACACTTTCATGCCAAGATCAAGAGCAGCTTTGAGTATGTAATTCTTTTCCACCTTGGATTCAGTGACACTTGGAGCATTGAATGTTTCTAAATCAATAGGGTATTTGGATATATACCTGAAAAAGAAACATTTGAATGGCTATAGAAAAAGAACAGGGAAGTGCTCTTATTGGATTACTTTTTCAAAGAGCCAGCACAGGCACAATGGGCTGAATGGCCTCATTCTTTGAACATAAAAACAAAAGCACATAAGAACTAGGAGCAGGAGTGTGGCAAGGTCAGGTTTCATCCTCCATTATTGCTCCAACAACAATTTCAATTGCACAACTAATCTCAGAAATGCACTTAGCCCAGCTACTATCATCACACCAGTGCAGCATTTCACAGAGAATCCTTGAACAGATGTTAATACTTTGATTAAATGTGACTGTCCTAGGCTGGTGATTATATAAACAGACTATCAAGGGTATCAACACACTTTGACACTGCATCGTTCTGGCAACATATTTTGTCTGAATGAAAACAATCAGCAGAAAATACTGTTGAGCTGAGGTATTTGCAGTTGTCAACTGTTAAAAATTTTAAGCTTCAATAAGAATTTGACATTCAAGCAATGGCATTATAGCGACCCACTCGTGTGTAGTGTTCAGAAAAGCCAAACTTACAGAGTGGAAAATGTGAACAGACATTAGGACAATAAAATATCTCTGAGGGGCGAAGTCAACAACAATGTGTCAGGCAAAAAGCTCACACAGCATGATTGCAGCTTTGATTAAATTCAGACAGTGTCATTATAGGACGCACACCTATACTGTGCTCTATCAAAGAAATTATAGCCAACACTGCCCTCTTGAGCTAAGAATCACAGAACAATCAATCATGGTTAATGCATACAGGAAGACATTGGTTTAAAAAGATAACAAACTTTTTTTGCGTGGCTCAGTTAGTAATATACTATCCAATGCCAAATTGAGCTGTGCAAACCACAGAGGGTTTAATTCCCTTATCCATGCTGAGTTAGCTGATCTCATCTGGGATGACAGTGGTATGTACCACAATTGACCTCTGTGATGCCATGGCTAGTGTTCCTGATCACTATCTAGTGAATGCTGCAAGTACATGTTCATGTGTGAATGCAGGTCAGGAACGTATCAGGCTTGACTCTTCTGCCCTCACTCACTGGTCGTATTCACTTGTTGAAAGAATGACTTGCATTTATAGAGAGTCTTTCACAACCTCAGGATATTCCAAAGTGCTTTGCAGCCAATGAAGTGTTGTCACTGTTGTAGCACAGCAAGCTCCCACAAACAGCAATGTGATAATGTCCAGGTAATCTGTTTCTTGTAATATTGATTGAAGCATAAACATTAGCCAGGACACTAGGGATAACTCCCCTACTCTTCTTTGAAATAGCGCCATGGGATCTTTCTCATCCACCTAAGGGGACAGACAGGGCCTCGGTTTAACATCTCATCCAAAAGCCAGCACTTCCGACAGTGCATCACTCCCGCTATATTGCACTGAGTGTCAGTGTAGATTTTTGCACCCAAGTCTCTGAAGTGGGACTTGAACCCACAACCTCAGAGGTGACAGTGCTATCAACTGAGCCACCAGTCACTGTCTGGAGAGACATCAACACCAATTGTTTGGGTAGCCAGCTGACATAAACCAGAACAGGTTAGTGCCTGCAACAGTGGATGGAAGGTTATTGGAGGAATAATATAGGGAAAAAGTATTTTTTGACTATTGAAAGTATCAAAATGACAATACTGCCTTTATCAAGTAAAATAGCTTTGATAGATCCCAGTGGCTGAATGAAATGAGAGCATGGTGGTCCTAATGATAGGATATTTGAATCTGACAGAGTTCCAACAATGCTTGGTAACAAATCCTACTCCCATGCTCCCCCGATACCTTCTCAAATTCTCCGTCTGCCTTTAATTTCATGTGGAACATTTTGCATCACACCCTTCCTGGTAAGGCATAAGATCACGATGCCGACAGATTTAATTGAATTTGATAGTTTTCTTACCATCACAAATAACCAGATGTTATAACAGTGGAACTACCTCCTCCACAATCCTGGAGATGTTTTTGTAAAAGTCATTATGGAAGCAAAGGTCTAAATGTAGAGCAAAGGAGTTATGGAACGTGACCTGGGAGATGGCGGGATGAAAGGGGCAATGAACAGGTGAGCAAAGATCGAGTCATGTAATCAAAGGACATCAGCTTGTGTAAGTATTCACATCGTATTCATTCTGCAAATGAGAAATTTCTGCCTAATTTGGTGCATCGTTTACTCAACACTAGAGTCTGGAAAATCCAGATTGCTTGACATTCTGTTGCTAAATTACACAGGTGGCTTTGCATAATTTTACAAGTCATGCTGCATATCATGGACAAACTAGTTTGCTTAAGCATTGAGAAATACAGTGTGCAATCAAGCAAATGAATGTCAAACACATGCCCTTTAGAAGGAAGTTAACTGTTCCACCAAGTCAGCTGCAAAGCTAGTTTTGAACAAAGTTATTCCTTTCACTTTTTGGGTGAGTAGACTTGGTGCCAAAATATCTACTCAGGCAGCAGAAAGTTCAGGCGTTTAATTTTTGTTTTTTGAAAACTTTTAGAAGACCCATGGACCACCTGTAAACCACTCAAGGGAAATGTGAGACCAGGGAGAAGGTGGGGTCGAAGAGTTGGGCTTCAGCACAGACATTTCTATCTCCTTTCATGAGAAGGTTGTTATGGCTGATTCACAGCCACAGGCTAAACAGGGCTTTCCTGTCTTTGGCACATATCCACCCATTTGCTTTGTCAGGCCGGTAATCCGGTCCCACGTGGTCCCAGTCCTTCTTTATATCTGCTTCCCAGCTGGAACTGATGTGAGCCCAGGGTCCTCAGTGCACAGCGAGATCATTGCAGACACGATGGCTTTAAGGGTGAGTATGAAGTTTCTAACATCTCCAGCTCCACAAGTGAACTATCGATTTAAAAGTGCATCTTGTCCCTCAGCTATTTGTTTGTTTATGCATTGTTCGATGGGTAATCTAAATATATTCCACAATCAAAATCCTTCTCCCACACGTTGTGCCTTGTTTACGTCAAAATGACGTTTCATTATAGGCAAAATCGGAATGTAGAGCTGAGAAGTTATTGCTTCTATTTCAGAAATGTCTGAGAATAAATGGAAAACCAATAAACCAAAATGACACAAGAAAGGGGAATAAATACTTTTTGTAAAATAGGAATGATTCTGAGTTGAACAGGAACCTGAATAATTTAATTGTTGGTTTTTGTGGACAGTTTTCAACTTTAAAAGGCAATAGAAATTACAGTTGACTAATAAGGCTCGGGTTGTGGTAGTCTGTAATATTAACACGTAAATGACAGATTTAAGTTAGAATGTACAAGCGTGTCTGCAGTTCCAGGGTTTTAAGGAGAATTCTGCTGGATTTAAAGATGACACCAGGTCAGTACTTTCTATCCAGAGGCCTATCCTGAGCTTCCTGGTGTAGTTTATAGGTTGTTATGCCACCATACTTCTTTGGATGTATGTTGTTGTTCCTATCTATTGAAGGAATGTTTCTTCTGAATGTAAGTAGTTTATGAATATGTATATAGCTATGTGTGAATCCCAGAGCAGATGACACAAATCTTGGAAATATTGTGAAGTGTAAGGAGGATAGTGATAGACTTCAAGAGGACATAGACAGGCTGGTGGAATGGGAGGACACGTGGCAGATGGAATTTAATGTAGAGAAGTGTGAAGTGATTCATGTTGGTAGGAAGAATGAGGAGAGGCAATAAATGATGTTATTCAAATGTAGTGCAGGAGCAGAGGGACCTGTGGGTATATGTGCACAAATCGTTGAATGTGGCAGAGCAGGTTGAGAAAGCAGTTAATAAGACAAATGGGATCCTGGCTTTATAAATAGAGGCATAGAGTACATGTACATAGAGTACAAGTAATGGTGAACCTTTATAAAACTCTAATTTGACCTCAAATGGAGTCTTGTGTCCAATTTGGGTACCACACATTAGGAAGGATGTGAAGGCATTGGAGAGGGTGTAAAAAAGATTTATGAGAATGGTTCCAGGGATAAGAGACTTCAATTATGTGGATAGGTTGGCAAAACTGGGATTCTTTTTCATAGAGAAGAGAAGGTTGAGAGGAGATTTGATAGAGGAATTCAAAATCATGAGGGATCTGGACAGAGTAGATAGAGAGAAACTATTCCCATTGGCAGAATGGTCAAGAATCAGAGGACACTGATTCAAAGTGATTGGCAAAAGAACGAACAACGACATGAGGAAAAGCTTTTTTATGCAGCGAGTGGTTAGGATATGGAATGCACTGCACGAGGGTGTGGTGGAGGCAGATACAATTGTGGCTTTCAAACGGGAATTGAATAATTATCAGAGGAGAAAAAATTTGCAAGGCTACAGAGAAAAGGCTGGCAAGTGGGATTAGCTGAGATGCTCTTGCAGAGAACTGGCATGGACACGGCAGGCTGAATGGCCTCCTCCTGTGCTGTAATCATTCTATGATTTTATGAGTGGCAATGCCTGAAAATTTCCAAAATGGGTATGGGTGTGGTTTTTAAAATGGATGTGTGAGTCTGTGATATAAAAAAAACTGGCATTCATATCGGACTTTTGATGACCTCAGGATGTCCCAAAATGCTTTGCAGCCAATGATGTACTTTTTTTGAAATGTAGTCACTTTTGTCGTGTAGGAAATAGGGCTGCCAATTTGTGCACAGCAAGCTCTCACAAATATCAATTTGATAATGGCCAGACAAGCTGCTTTTAGTAACATTGGTTGGGAGATAAATGTTGGCCAGGACACCAGGGAGATCTCCCCTGCTCTTCTTCATGGGATCTTTTACACCCACCTGAGAGAGAAGACAGGTCCTCGGTTTAATGCCTTATCTGAAAAACAGCACAACCAACAGTGTAGCATTCCCTCACTACTGCACCAGGAGTGCCAGCCTAGATTTTGTGCTCAAGTCTGTGGAGTGGGCCTAACTCACAACCTTCTGACTCAGAAGTGAGAGCACTGCTGACAATTATTTACAACAATTCAATGATTTCTTTTATCATGAACATACCTAATATCAGGGCTTAAGCTAACATAAAATCCTAATCTTGATCACATCTGATTTTGGATTTGGCAAAATCTGGTACCTCTACTGCACAATGAAGAAACTGTGACTGATCTTTCACCTCACCTATAATTCAAACTGAGGTTTACAATTAAAAATGATTCCTAAATTAGAGGCTAACAATAAGGCTGTGAGCGTCTTGTAGAGGGCATTTCAGTTTGAAGTTGAACACCAATTTGGTAATTCCAGGTTTGGATTTCTCAGAGAGAATATTATCATCATAATGTATCGACCTTTTCAGAGTGGAAAAGAAGTGTGGATGTGGGAGAGTGCGTGTGCGGGTCTGTTTATATTTCTTATATAAGGGCATCCTCAATCATCTTGAAGGTTTGGCAGGCATGTTTGAATTCTACATGTTTTGTGTTTAGGGAAAACAATATGTACCATTTTCTTTCACAAATGAGTTATTTTTGATGGAGTGCAGCCCATTCTGTTTATTAAGGAGTTCAAATTTCACTATATTGCAGCTGTCAAATCCACATCCAATTTTTCTGGGACGATTTAATTTAAATCTTGTTCTTTAATTAAAATTTTTGCTGTTTTTAGTTTGTTAAAATTAATGACAGCAATGCAAATTCATGTTTATTTATATAAATGAGTGAATAATGTCCACATCGCTGTCTGCTCAACTGAGAATGGAACCAAAGCTTCCCTCAGGCTTCCAAATAAGATTAGAGCCAGCGCCAATTGTTTCATATCAATGAAGCTGGAGCTTGCTCAGGATATGAAAATATTCAAATATTAGCTCAGCCCATTGATCTGTGTACTTCCAATTAGACTTCAAATCAATGCTTTTCAAGGTTTTCTTACACAAATCTCATTTGATACAGATTTTAAAATATTTAGCCTGTGGAATATTGGAACTTAATATATTCATTGCTATCAACATATTTTCACATACTAATGCATAGATTTAGAGAGCTAAACTGAATGGCTGCACATATTACAACTATTTTTAAGCTCTTGAACTGTCGAGGCGCTAGATTCTTCAATACTAATTTAATTGATTGTGTTTTTATTATTCACATTTGCTGAAAAGCAATCATGTAATTATTCATTTATAATCTCTTACGACATGGACCATTTGCAAACTTGGTGTTGTATTTAACCCCAAGATGAGTTTCCAACCACGTATCCACGCTATCATTACGACTGCTTACTTCCACCTCCGCAACATTGCCCGACTCCACCCCTACTTCAGCTCACCTGCTCCTGAAATCCCAATCCATGGCTTTGTTACCTCTAGACTTGACTATTCCAATGCTCTCCTAGCTGGCCTCCCATCTTCCATCTTCTATAAACTTGTGCTCATCCAATACCCTGTTGCCTGCATCTTAACTCGCACCAAGTCCCGTTCACCCATCACTCTTGTGTTTGCTGACCTACACTTGATTTTAAAATTCTCATCCTTGTTTTCAAATCACTTCTTTATCTGTAACCTCCATCCCTACAACTCTTTGAGATTTCTGTGCTCCTCCAATTCTGGCATCTTAACACATCCCTGATTTTAATTGTTCCACCGTTGGCAAATGTGCCTTCAGCTTCCTGGGCCCTAAGGTCTGGAATTTTCTTCCTAAACCTCTCACCTTCTATACTCTCTTCTCATTTAAAACAATCATTAAAACCTACCACTTTGATCAAACATATGGCCACTTGTCCTGATACATCCTTCTGTAGCTTGGTGTCAAATTCTGATTGATAAGGCTCTCGTGAAATGGCTTGGAACATTTCACTATGCGACATGAATGCAAGTTGTTGTTGTGTTTATTTGTTTATTCTTCTTCACTGTTTCATTCTGTCCTGATGTAAAGCTTGTAAAAGACCAACGAAACATGGAACAAAACCCAGTATTTGCATCACTATGAACAGCCCCACATGACTAATCAAATCCAAACTTGTTACATAATTGAAAAGAATAAGTTCATTAGAGATAGTCAGCACGGTTTTGTGACGGGTAGGTCGTGCCTCACAAACCTTATTGAGTTTTTCGAGAAGGTGACCAAACAGGTGGATGAGGGTAAAGCAGTGGATGTGGTGTATATGGATTTCAGTAAGGCGTTTGATAAGGTTCCCCACGGTAGGCTATTGCAGAAAATACGGAAGTATGGGGTTGAAGGTGATTTAGAGCTTTGGATCAGAAATTGGCTAGCTGAAAGAAGACAGAGGGTGGTGGTTGATGGCAAATGTTCATCCTGGAGTTTAGTTACTAGTGGTGTACCGCAAGGATCTGTTTTGGGGCCACTGCTGTTTGTCATTTTTATAAATGACCTGGAAGAGGGTGTAGAAGGGTGGGTTAGTAAATTTGCAGATGACACTAAGGTCGGTGGAGTTGTGGATAGTGCCGAAGGATGTTGTAGGGTACAGAGGGACATAGATAGGCTGCAGAGCTGGGCTGAGAGATGGCAAATGGAGTTTAATGCGGAAAAGTGTGAGGTGATTCACTTTGGAAGGAGTAACAGGAATGCAGAGTACTGGGCTAATGGGAAGATTCTTGGTAGTGTAGATGAGCAGAGAGATCTTGGTATCCAGGTACATAAATCCCTGAAAGTTGCTAACCAGGTTAATAGGGCTGTTAAGAAGGCATATGGTGTGTTAGCTTTTATTAGTAGGGGGATCGAGTTTTGGAGCCACGAGATCATGCTGCAGCTGTACAAAACTCTGGTGAGACCGCACCTGGAGTATTGCGTGCAGTTCTGGTCACCGCATTATAGGAAGGATGTGGAAGCTATGGAAAGGGTGCAGAGGAGATTTACTAGGATGTTGCCTGGTATGGAGGGAAGGTCTTACGAGGAAAGGCTGAGGGACTTGAGGTTGTTTTCGTTGGAGAGAAGGAGGAGGAGAGGTGACTTAATAGAGACATTTAAGATAATCAGAGGGTTAGATAGGGTGGATAGTGAGAGTCTTTTTCCCCGGATGGTGATGGCAAACACGAGGGGACATAGCTTCAAGTTGAGGGGTGATAGATATAGGACAGATGTGAGAGGTAGTTTCTTTACTCAGAGAGTAGTATGGGCGTGGAACGCCCTGCCTGCAGCAGTAGTAGATTCGCCAACTTTAAGGGCATTTAAGTGGTCATTGGATAGACATATGGATGAAAATGGAATAGTGTAGGTCAGATGGTTTCACAGGTCGGCGCAACATCGAGGGCCGAAGGGCCTGTACTGCGCTGTAATGTTCTAATTCTAATAATTGTCAAGCACTAAGAATACCTCCTCAACAATGATCACCGTGGTTTCTGTTACAAGATGGATATCCACTTTCCTTTTTACTGGGACAAAAACTGACTTGTTACTCAGAAAGCTCTATTTATACTCTTAGTTTTAAGCCTTGTGCAATGATTGTAGAAATAATATTGCTAGATTGACTGAGCTATCATTCATTATAACAATCATATATCAGACCATCACTGGCCTTCTACATTGGCACAAGTTATTTCTTAATTGACGTATCTGTAAGCAATTTTTACCATAAAGGGGTTGGTTACAGAGATGATGCAAATGAACATGAGAGCAGCTAAGTAGTTCATGCAATTAAACCATTAATTCTGACAATAAGTCAAGTTCAAACTAATTTGCTCAAACCCTTCTCTGTTCTCAACCACATAGAGAACTATGTGAAAGTAAGGTGGAAGTGAAGGGCTAAAAGAGGTGCTTGTTTCAGGAAGTCTAATTTTCTTCAAGCCCATCATACAGCCCTATTTTAAATAGTCACAGAGATGTCTATGCTTCAACTACTCATTCGAACTGCAGGAAAATGAAGTTTGGCAATCAGCCAGGAAAAAATTATGTGTATATTTATTTACTTATTTAAAGAGAAATTGATTGCTATAACAAAATGCTATTAATCTTTCTGTTTGTGGGCAGTTTGAAGCTATGTGTCCCGAGGGCCTGTGTCCTGGTTGGAATGTGACACTGAAGGGTGAACCAACCTCGGAAGCCAAAAGGTAATTGAAGAGTGTGCTGTCTGCAACAATCATTATATATTGTGATAGCTGGCTTGGTCCCACATTCCCGTGAAGTGAATCCAATCCATATCATTACAGAGCAGATCCCTTCTGTTCAAACATCAGCAGAAATTAGAAATACTTCTGCAATTCAGCTGGGGTTCCCACTCCTGACGTCAATTCAGCAGTCAATCCAGGGAGTGTGCATGAGTGTGGATATCAGGTGAGACAGAACTGGACCAGACTCTGATACTCCTCTGCCCAGCTCAAATTGCTTACTGAAACCCACTGTCGAGGTACACACATTTCATCCTTCTTTTTATCTCTTCGTCTCCCTCTGCCTTTTTATCTCTGTACTTTCTCATTCTCTTCTTTACCCTTTGACACAAGGGAGAACCAGAGAACCAGAGGGAGCCCTGCAGCCATCACCCAACTAACAGCTGCAGAGGAGGTGGTGCTGGCAGTCACTGGAGTCTTGCCATGCTCGGTGGTCAGAGATGGAGAAATGGGGGTCTCTTGGTGACAGAATTAAATATCACACAGCCGTATGGCATACAACACTCACTCATGTTGCCTTAATGCCAGCAGTGAGTTTTTTATGACATGTGCATAATGATCACTTAAAACATTCTTACCTTAACAATTCTAATTCATGTCTTTAAACTCCCACACAGCCTTCAAGCACCATTCAGGAGGTGGTCCAAGAGGCCGAGGACAATTCCTCAGAGGAACTGAGTCCTTCTGAGGGTATACCATCACAGACCTCGTGCAGACCAAGTTCCAACTCAGATACTCACACTTGAGTGGGGCCAGTAAGGCAGATAGTTGGATTTTCACTTGGTGACTCACACATCACAAGTGAGCAAGAGCAGATGGTGGACACAGGAACAGCAGTGGAGAGTCTGCATTGGATGCCATAGGATGTTCGAAGCTCTGTTTAGCAGGGTGCCGATGCTGTACCTTGGGGGTGTCATTGATAGACAGGTTGCTTCTGGAGTAGCAGCAAAGAATGTGCGATTTACTGGCAGGTGTTCCAGCCAAATTTTGCACACTTGCAGAGAGAATGGGGAAGTCCATCTCAAGCATAAGTGGCATGATGTCACAGGCCTTTGCGATCATGTACTCATCCATGGAAAGAGTGGCCGTCTGCAGGGAGCATCAAACATGGCAATCAAAAGAGTGCAGGCAAGCCCTCACCAAAGGCTTGCACACCATGGGCAGAATCTTGTGGTGATTGTTTATTTTCAGGAGTCCGGACTATCTCCAGGTCCCGACCCTGCATGGGTCTGCAGTGTGCACATTGGAGTGATCTTCCAGGAGGTAGCCTCCTAATTGGCTGCCTCTGCCTCTTAAGTACGGCGGGCAGATTCCTGAGGATGCAGGCCCAACCAGAGGACCCACCGCTGTGGACAGCCAGCAGCCCTACCGGGAGAGGTGGACACTGCTCAGGTAGACGGGAGGGCGCGAAGGTGCCACAAAATGGAGGCACGGCCCTCAGAAACGTGCATAAAATTTCAAAAATGAATAGGGACGAGGCTGGTAGGAATCCTTTGGGCCATGGGTGTGGCTTTTCCTACCCACGACCCCATCACTGGAGCATGGAGCCTTTGGCTTCGATGGCCACCAGACTGCTGCCCATGGAGCTGCTGGGCTTGGCACGCAGTGGAAGACTGTTCCTCTGCCAGTAAGATGCCAGCAGAGTCCTCCCCATCCACCTCATTAAGACCTTAATTGATGATTATTGGTTACCCATTGCCACCATTCAGCCACCTCTGGTAAGATTGTTCGGAGGCAGGAACATGTCGGCCCACTGACCCATCACCCTAATCTCCAATTTTGGTCCCAGTCCTTCCTTCAAGCCCGCCTCCACCCTATAAGTGCCACCTTAAATAGGATTTATGATACCCTAACCGTGGCCACTCATCAAACCACTGATCTGCAGCAAAGTGATCGCCAGCTCATTGATAGCAGTGAATTGCGGCTGGGCCATGGGGTGAGATTGAAAGGAAACTTGGAAGTGAGGACTTGGTTTAAAGTGCTTCCCCTTCTCACCGGCTGCCCTTCACCTCAGTCAGTGCCCCACATGCTGCCTCCTGTCCCAAAGGCCAAGTCTGCCCCTGCACAGGTGCACGTGGAGCAGTCTTTGGTAGGGCCAGGGCCCTCACGGGCTCCAAACCCCAGAGGATGTCTGTCAAGAGCATCTCAGAAGTGAGAGCAGAGATCTAAGCAGCCTGTCTTTACCTCTGCTGAAGCCACAGGGGTTGCAGGATGTAGAAATGCTAGCATGAGGAAGAGTAATGATTTGTAGTTGGACATGAGTTTTATAGTTGTACATGGGTGTGTGACACAATGTCAGATTATTAAGTTTCTGTTTAATTTTTGGCCACACAAATATTATTTGTTTCCACCATTTTCCTGTGCTGCCCATTTTTGGTTGCTGGCTGGCAAGTGGATTTTTCACTTAGGATGAAGAGTAAGACATGAATTGATGGTGAGCAATGGGGAGCTATGAAAGGGATGCTTCTCATTGTTTGCATCATTGCTTTGACTTGGGGGAATGGGTAGAGAGAGGAATGTGGCTTTTGTAGGTGGTTGTCAGATGGGTGGACTGGTGGAACCTATGTGACCCTCACCATAATGAGGGGAACCTGGGCTGTAATGTGCACTGCTGCTGGTGCCTAGACCACATCAAGTTCCACCTCTTCCTCCCTCCTTCTTGTCCTCCTCTGCACTTTGTTCCTCCTGCAGGTCCAAACCTCGCACCTGTGCGATACTGTGCAGAACACAGAAAATCACAACCATCCTGGAGACCCTGGCTGATGCGTACTGAAGGGCACCTCCAGATCTGTCTCAGCACCTGAAGTATATTTTCAGCATGCCAATGGCTTGCTCTTTGACACATCTGGTTATCATATGGCTTTCACTGTATCGCTCCTGGACCTCATGGTTGGGTTCCTCACAGGTGTCATCAGCCATGTTCTAAGTAAGTATCTCTTTTCTCTGAGCAGCCAGCTGGTAGTCTGCTTTGAGGCACAAAGAGATCAGGAATGGTGGACTGGCACAGGACAAAAGCATCATGGCAGCTCCCCAGGAATCTTGCACACACCTGCATAAACATCTTTTTGTGGCTGAGCACCAGTTGCACATTGATGGAGTGAAAGCCCTTGCAGTTGACAAATACTCTTAGGTGATCTGGGCCGCCTTAATTGCCATGCGTGTGCAGTCGATGACGCCTGGCACCTGTAAGAAGCCAGTTGGAGCCACAAACCCGAGCACCTGCTCATTTTGACTGGCATCATCAGTGGAAAAGTTGGCATAATTGCCATCCCTGGTAAACAAGGCTTCAGTCGTCTGTCTTATGCATTTGTGGGCAGCCGACTGTGAGATACTGCAATTATCTCCAGCAGAGCCCTGAGAGAAGCCAGTTGCAAAGAAGTCAAGAGCAGTGGCTATTTTGACAGCCACGGGTAAAGCACGACCTCCAGGTCCATCTGGCTGCAGGACTTGGTCCAGCAGGCTGCACGTGTCTGCCACATCCTGACGCGATGGCCTGAACTTGCTGAGACCTAATGTTCCAACATGTTGAGGAAGCTGATCTTTTGTTTCTAGACCTTGTATTACAGGTGTGATCTTCTGCAAGCTACCTCTCTGCTCTTCCCCTCTTTCCTGTGAAGTGGTAGGTCTGTGAGGAGAAAGCTGTGCCTGCCCCTGCTGGTGCTCCTACTGGTGCTCCTACTCCTGTTCCTACTGGTGCTATTGATGCTGCTGGTCATCTTGGTCCTCATCTAAGGTCCAAGGTAAAACAGCACAAGTGGCCCCCATGCTGATCTGATCGATCACAGCTCCAAACTGGAGGTCAGATCTTCAAACCTCCAAACTTGTGAAAGTCACCTCTCAGCACAAGTACGGTGAACAAAGCCTTTTACACAATCAGGCAAGAAAGCAGCTGTGAGCTTCCAGTACTTAGCATATTTCCCTATCATGTCTTCAGTGGCCTCAATTCCTGTTGTGTTTTCACCTTGCTTTCACTGGCAAGTTCTGGGAAACCCGTAGATCCACAGCTAAAACCCAAAGCCCTGTAATTATCACTGTAAATGAGCAATTAACGTATTGCAGTTGACAACCTGCCTTTCCTGAGGGGGTTGCTCGCACAAAACCTAAAGTGCTGCATTTAAATGCAGAAGTTGGCAAGTTGGACCAACATCCCAATGCCCTGTCAATCTTTGTGTTTTTAAACTCCATACATGCTCCCAAACCCATTCACTCCTGCAAGTTAAAATGGACTTCCCACCCTATATCCACTCCATCATCAAGAGCATCTACCTCCACCTCCATAACAGCACTCGACTCCGCCTCTGCCTCAGCTCATCTGCAGCTGAAATCCTCATCCGTGCCTTAGTTACTTCTAGCCTTGATTATTCCAAAACTCTCCTGGCTGCTCTCCCACCTTGCACCTTCCAGAAACCTGAGCTCTTCCAAAACTCCGTTGCCTGTATCCTAACTTGCAACAAGTCCACCCAACACCCCGATGCTCGCTGACATAATTGACCCCTGGTCTGGCAATTCCTCAATTTTAAAATTCTCATCCTTATTTTCAAATTATGCCATGGTCTCACCCTTCCCTACCTCTGTAACCTCCTTGAGTCCTAAAAGCCTCCAAGATCTCTGTGCTCCTCCAATCCTGCCTCCTTTGCATCCCCAATTTTCATCCACCATTAGCAATCATGCCTTCAGCTGTATCGGCCCTAAGCTCTGGAATTCCCTCCCTAAGCCTCTCCACATGTACCTCCTTTAAGGAGTTCACTAAAACCTACCTCTTTGGTCTGTCCTAATATCTCCTTATGAGACTGGGTGCCAAATTCTTTTTGATAATTTCTCATGTGAAGCACCTTTGCCCATTTTTACCATACTATAGGTGCTAAATAAATGCAAGTTGTTTTACTGTCAAAGTCTGGCATTTATATTTGCTACCATTGACATTGGTTCTTTAGCAGCTTGAAAAGAACCTGTTAACATAGCATTTTGTACTACTAGAGACATTGGTACCAACTTGCCATCAAAGTCAAGGCTGCAGTCAGTGTCAACACTGTAATACAAGAGCAGTATCTATCTCATTGTCTCCCTTTTACTATTTATCGCTTTCTCTCTGTCTCGCCACATTTCTTTATTTCCTATGTCTGTTGTTAGCACTTTGCCTTTCGGCCTTTGCATCTGTCTGTCTCACTCCATTATACATCTTAAATTAAATGTCCTTGGTCTGTCAAAGTGTAGTTGTTTAAAACGATAAAGGTTGGCACTGCAGCATGACATTAAAGTCAACAATCTTTACATTTTGGCAAATTCATTGAATTTGAAATGACACAGAATGTTGCAAATGGAAATGTTACGCTGCCAGGGTGTGGGTGTAGGGAAGAGGGTTACATCTGAAATACATGATTTGTGGTTCAGTTAAAGACTGCAGTCACATTTTGACGTCACATCCAGAAGCTGACAACTTTGCCGATTCTTCAACCTCTAGAAACATCTATAAAAAGGGGCACGATTCAGGTTGGTTTATCTGCCCACAAAGACACTGGACATTGTCCCATAAGAGCGATCATATAACACCCTATATGAGATGGCCCAACTCAGCACAGGCAGCAGATCGAAGCAGAAGTGTTAAAAAACACAGAAACTGCTGGAAACACTCAGCAGGTCAGGCAGTGCCTGTGGAGCGAGAAAGAGAATTAATGTTTCAGATCGATGACCTTTCAACAGAACGGAAGTTGAAACCTATCCGCAGTGTAAGGCTCAGCACCACACTTTGCAATACATTCACCACTGAGAGCTTGCGTGCCCCATATTTAAATGTTACGGATAATTGATTTTTAGAACGCCTGCAATCTCTTACTCCTGTATATAATTTTGAATTCAGTGGTGACCTAGACAGGAACTGAGATGTGTTTTAAATGTGAACATTTCCATGTGTAATAGGACAACATGCTACTAATTCATACCGACACGATATGGGGGTAATTTTATGCTCTCCCCCACAGGATGTTTGGTGGCGGGGAGAGTATATAATCAGATGTGATGGTGGTGGTGGGGGGACCCCGCCACCTTCCCGCCTCCACCGAAATTAAGTTTGGGGCGGAAAGGTCCGTGAACTGCCTTCCTGCCTGACCGCCAACTCAGGCCCTTAAATGGGAAATTAATGCCCAATTAAGGGCCTCATCCCACCACCTCTGCAGTTAGCCAAGCAGCAGGCGGGCCTGTCATTGCACGGGGGGCACAGCAGGGGAGGCGGTGGCATAGTCACAATGTCACTGGAATAACAATCCAGAGGCCCAGACTAATAGAAACATAGAAAGAAACATAGAAAAATAGGAGCAGAATTAGGCCATTCAGCCCTTCGAGCCTGCTCTGCCATTCAATGGCTGATCATCCAAACTCAGGAACCTGTTCCCGCTTTCTCCCCGTATCCCTTGATCCCATTCGCCCTAAGAATGTGCTCTGGGGGCATGGTTCAAATCCTACCATGGCAGCTGGTGGAATTTAAATTTAATTAATAAATCTGTAATTTAAAAAAATGCTAGTCTCAGTAATGGTGACTATGAAACCATTGTCGATTGGCGTAAAAACCCATCTGGTTCAATAATGCCCTTTAGGGAAGGAAATCTGCCATCCTTACCTGGTCTGGCCTATATGTGACTCCTAACTGCCATCTGAAATGGCCTAGAAAGCCACTCAGTTGTACAAAACCACTACGAAGCCTAAGAAAAGGAATGAAAGCAAATGGATCACCCAGCATCGACCGAGGCACCAGAAATGACAATGGCACACCCAGCCCTGATGACCCTGCAAAGTCCTCCTTACTAACATCTGGGGACTAGTGCAAAAATTGGAAGAGCTGTCCCACAGACTAGTCAAGCCTGACATAGTCATACTCACAGAGTCATACCTTACAATGTCCCAGCCACCACCATCATCATCCCTGTGTATGTCCTCTCCCACTGACAGGACAGACCAACCAGAGGTGGTGGCACAGTGGTATACAGTCATGAGGGAGTTGTCCTGGGAGTCCTCAACAGTGATTCCGAACCCCACGAAGTCTCATGGCATAAGGTGAAACATGAGCAAGTAAACCTCCTGCTGATTACCACCAACTGCCTCCCCCCTCCATCCCCAGTTGATGAATCAGTGCTTCTCCACATTGAACACCACTTGGAAGAAGCACTGAGGGTGGCAAGGGCACAGAAAGTACTCTGGGTTACGGACTTCAATGTCCATCATCAAGAATGGCTTGGTAGCACCAATACTAACCGAGCTGGCCAAGTCCTAAAGGACATAACTGCTAGACTGGGTCTGCGGCAGGTGGTGAGGGAGCCAATAAGAGGGAAGAACCTAGTTGATCTCGTCCTCACCAATCTACCTGTCGCAGATGCATCTGTCCATGACAGTATTGGTAGGAGTGACCACTGCACAGCCCTTGTGGAGATGAAGTCCCATCTTCACATTGAGGATACCCTCCATCGTGTTGTGTGGCACTACCACTGTGCTAAATGGGTTAGATTTCGATGCAAAACTGGACATCCATGAGGCACTGTGGGCCATCAGCAGCAGCAGAATTGTATTCAACCACAATTTGTAACCTCATGGCCCGGCCTATCCCCCACTCTATCATTACCATCAAACCAGGGGACTTACCCTGATTCAATGAAGAGTACAGGAGGGCATGCCAGGAGCAGCACCAGGCATACCTCAAAATGAGATGTCAGCCTGGTGAAGCTACAACATAGGACCACATGAATGCTAAACAGCGGAAGCAGAATGTGATAGACAGAGCTAAGCGATCCCACAACCAACAGATCAGATCTAAGCTCTGCAGTCCGGCCACATCCAGTTGTGAATGGTGGTGGACAATTAAACAACTAACAAGAGGAGGTGGCTCCACAAATATCCCCATCCTCAATGATGGGGGGAGCCTAGGACATCAGTGCGAAAGATAAGGCAGAAGCATTTGCAACAATCTTCAGCCAGAAGTGCCAGAAGTGATATCAAGAAATGGCAGAAGGCACTGGATACTGCAAAGGCTGTGGGCCCTGACAACATTTGACAATAGTACTGAAGACTTGTGCTCCAGAACTAGCCGTGCCCCTAGCCAAGCTGTCCAGTACAACTACAACACTGACATCTACCCGACAATGTGGAAAATTGCCCAAGTATATCCTGTACACAGAAAACTGGATATATCCAACCCGGCCAATTACTGCTCCTTCAGTCCACTCTCCATCATCAGCAAAGTGATGAAAAGTGTCATCGACTGTGTTATCAAGTGGCACTTACTCAGCGATAACCTGCTCAGTGATGCTCGGTTTGGGTTCCACCAGGGCCACTCAGCTCCTGACCTCATTACAGCCTTGGCCCAAACATGGAAAAAAGAGCTGAAGTCAAGAGGTGAAGTGAGAATGACTGCCCTTGACATCAAGGCAGCATGTGACCAAGTATGGCATCAAGGAGCCCTAGCAAAACTGGGGTCAATGGGAATCAGGGCGAAAACTTGGAGTCATACCTAGCACAAAGGAAGATGGTTGTGGTTGTTGGAGGTCAATCATCTCGTCCCAGGACATCACTGCAGAAGTTCTTCAGGGTAGTTTCCAAGGCACAACCATCTTCAGCTGCTCATGAATGACCTTCCCTCCCATCATAAGGTCAGATGATTGCACAATGTTCAGCACCATTCGCGACTCCTCAGATACTGAAGCAGACTGTGTACATATACAGCAAGACCTGGACAATATTCAGACTTGGGCTGATAAATGGCAAGTTACATTCATGCCACACAAGTGCCAGGCAATGACATCTCAAACAAGAGAGAATCAAACCATCTCCCCTTGACATTCAGTGGCATTACCATCACTGAATCCCCCACTATCAACGTCCTCGATGTGAAGACGGGACTTCGTCTCACAAGGACTGTGCGGTGGTCACTCCTACCAATACTGTCATGGACAGATGCATCTGCGACAGGTAAATTGATGAGGATGAGGTCAGCTAGGTTCTTCCCTCATGTTGGCTCCCTCACCACTTGCCGCAGACCCAGTCTAGCAGTTATGTCCTTTAGGACTCACCCAGCTCAGTCAGTAGTGGTGCTACCGAGCTACTCTTGATGATGGACATTGAAGTCCCTCACCCTCAATACATTGACCAAAAACTGAACTGGATGAGCCATAAAAGTACTGTGGCTACAAGAGTAGGTCAGAGGCTGGATATTCTGCGTCGAGGAACTCACCTACCAAAGCCTGTCCACCATCTACAAGGCACAAGTCAGGAGTGTGATGGAATACCCTCTACTTGCCTGGATGAGTACAACACTCAAGAGGTTGGACACCATCCAGGACAAAGCAGCCCGCTTAATTGGTACCCCATGCACCACCTTCAACATTCACTCCTTCCACCACGAATGCACAGCGGCAGCAGTGTGTACCACCTAGAAGGACAAGGGCAGCAGATGCATGGTAACACCACCACCTGTAAGTTCCCCTCCAAGCCACACACCATCCTGACGTGGAACAATATCACCATTCCTTCACTGTCGCTGGGTCAAAATCCTAGAACTCTCTTCCTAACAGCACTGTGGGTGTATCTGCACCAGATGTGCTGCAGTGGTTCAAGAAGGCAGCTCATCACCACCTTCTCAAGGGCAATTAGGGCTGGGCAATAAATGCTGGCATTGCCAGCAATACCCACATTCCGTGAAAGAATTTTAAAAAACTGTGCGGGTTGCTTGCTGACTCCTGGGCTGAGGGGCGTCCCTCGCTAAAAGGCAGTGAATGAGGGACCCAGCATTGGGAAGGGGGATGCCTGCTGAAAGCCACCCCACTGTGCTTGCTGCTGACACCCCTATACCCCGCTCCCCCGTGACACCCACCCCGCAAGACCCCTTCCACCTGGAACTACCTGTGGCTTGGGTCCAGCGCTCCTCCTGGGCTCTGCCGGCAGCAGCCACTACTTCTGCAGTGGAGCTGCTCAATTAATGAGCTACTGGCCTCTGATTGCTGGTTTGAGATCAGGAAACCTGGCAGAATGGGTTTCCGCTCAGGTATTGCTGAATTTAACGGCGGGATCTGATTATCACTTTTGTCTCCATTTCACAGCTGTACCTAGCCAGGTTGAGAGGCTCCTGGCTGTCAGGTGGGTAGGCCTTCAGCACCAGGCTCTGGCTGGGGAGTGCAGAGGAGCCAGAGAAGATCAAGGTCGGAGGCATAGGAAGTTTAGACTCTGGAACCAGCGAAAATCAGGGAGCTCAAAAAGGGGGCGGGAGGAAGATTTTAGGCTGGTACCAGGGAAGATCAGGGAGGTTGGGGACAGAGGGGAGGAAGATTGGAGTCCGGTGCCAGGGACGATCAGGGAGCTCAGGGAGAGGAAGGTCAGACTCCGGAACGAGTGGACAGTGGGAGGAAGTTTGGTGCCGAGTAAGATCAGAGAGGCTGGAACAGGGGTTGATCAGGGGTATGGAGCCAGGCAACATCAGGGAGGCCGGGGTCAGGGGAAATTGGAAGCGCTGGAGGTGGGAGATCAGAGGCCTCTTGGAGGAAATCGAAAGGATCAAGGGAGGTTGACCGATCACAGGAGTTGGTGAAACTGTGTACCTGATCAATCCCTGCTCCAGCCTCCCTAGTTATCCCCAGTACCAGATGCTAATCTTCTTTCCTGCTGTCCTAGACCTCCCTGATCTTCCCTATCTCCGGAGTTTGATCTGAATCCAGCAGATAAGTGGAAAGGCATTTAACTCACCCCTCTTTAGCCATCAGGTTTCCCAAGGCCTGAGAAACAAGGACGACCAGGGTTCAATTTAAAATGGTGGTTAACATGAGGCACATAGCCTCATTATAATATTTAAATTGTCAACCTGGCTCCGGAGAGCAGGCAGTTTGCCTGCCACCTCCCCGCCCCCAACCCACCTCTGTTAAAACCAGCAGGTTGGGGTTGAGATTCAGATTTTTAACATTTTAACATCCCACCCCACCCAAAGTTAACATTTTTAGGGGTTAAAAATCCCCCCATTAACTCTCCCTACACATGTTGCCTGACCTACTGAGTGTTTGCAGCATTTTCTACTCTTATTTCGGGTTTCCAATGTCGGCAATATTTTGCTTCTGTTGCAACGGTACAGAATCTTGTTGCCATGCCCTGATAGAGCACAGGTCAATATTTCTGATGCCGAGTTATTTAACCTCTGCTGCACCATCATGGGAAATGCTAAAAAGGAAAAAGCAAGTCAAAGTACTTCACCACCAATGAACCTTCGAAGTGTAGTGACTGTGGTTATGTAGGAAAGTATGACAGCTAAGTTGCACTTGAAGTCGGGTTCTTTGCTACAGAGGAGGGAGAAATCAGAGATTTCTACACTTAACAGTGACTGGTTTCAGAGTGGCATTGGTCGAGACCTGAGACTATTTGTGGTACTGCATGCAAAGCAGAGAAAGGCTTGGGGGTATCTTAAAAAAAAGGAACAGTTTCAGGCACAGCAAGTTTATTTAGTGAATTAACTAATCTGAGCCAGGGCACAGTAGGGTGACACGAGTTAGTGTCAGCACCATTGTTTTAAATAGGGGAGAATCATCCAGAGTTGTCACTTCTGATGCTGATGGGTGCAAGTGTGTGGAAGATTGGAACATGCTCAGATACAATTATCAAGCCACCCTCACTGTCAAAGTTCACATTGATAGAATATAAGATACAGAGAGTGCTTCGTGTGTTTGGAACTAAATCCCAGCAAAGCATCCCAGAGGAATGGAATGAAAATGAGAGGAGAACAAAAATTCTCAAGCTCAAAAAAGGAATAACATCAATCAGATAGCTGGCTGTCAAAGTAGATTTTCTTCTGAAACATTTCTATGGAAATGAAAATTGGGCTGCCTCTATAATAGCTGGGTAGATCCACAAGGGTAGTTTTTCACGCGGGTGCCAGGTTCAAAATCTTTTCCATAAAATCATCAATGCACCATCCTGGAATAATTTCAGCTAGACTCCTGAGCACAATTAATCTTCTGCAGGATACACAATTGGTGTGATATCATATGTCATCAATAGACTTTCTGCTGATTTATTATTTGAAATGTTTATAATGTAAAGGTGTAGTGGTCAATATGGAAATAGTACTAGCACTTTGTCATGTTGAAATGTCTTAAGAGCTTGTCACATTGGTTTACTATTGGAATACAGTGATTTTTTTTGGAGGCAATTATGGCAGCCATTATACACCAGTGTGTCCCACAAAAAGCATTGAAATCGGTTAATCCGACTGCATTGGGACGGTGAGGAATTTTGTCAGGGATGCAGGGAGAACTTTCTATTCTTCTCTAAATAGTGCTGCATAATCTTTAATGTCCATCCAAAGCATTGATGGATGGGATTGCAGTTTAACATCTCATCCAAAGGATAACACCTCTGACAATGTAGCACTCTCTCAGTCCTGTACTGTAGGGTCAACCCATGAAATGTGGCTTGAAGTCACAAGGTGCTGACCCAGAAGCAAGGGTGCTACCTACAGACCGAAGTTGGAATATAAACTGAGAGTTAACATGTGTGGTAAAGCAATATTGTAATTCAATCATCAATCCCAGCCGTATGCACACTGTTTACTAATTGGAGCATCAACCAATTTGTCAACGCTGCTTTCAATTTTAGGAGTTTGATGGCCAGATGGCTGGGGGAAATAAATCCAGTGAGTACCTGAACCTGAACCTACACCAATCCCAGGTTCATTCCATCAATTCATGCTGTGTGAAGCATTGTTGGGGACATTAAATCTGACTTCAGTGCTCCTGAGATCTGGAAGGGAAAACGAGCCATGATTGCCTATCCCAATCACTATATTAGTGGATATTAGGTTTGAGGGTGCTACCCCCTGAGTTGAATAGCCTACCAACACCCGCAGCCAAGGCTCGCACATGAATTATAATGATCAGTGAACATACCCCAACAGAGAGGCGACAACCACAGGAAAGCAGGAGCAGGATGAGAATTGTCAGGGAAAGGGAAAAGAAATGATTGGGTTTGGTCTTTAATGAAGGATTAACCTGGACAATCAAAGTGGAAATTGAAGTACAGAAGTAAACACAATCTAACTGTGTTTTCTCTACTGATAGGTTTGAAATCAATTTTCTGTGCGACAGAAGTGAAGAAATAGCATTCCATTTTAACCCACGCTTTACCGAGTCATTGCTTGTGTGTAATTCCTACCTGGCCAATGAGTGGGGTAAGGAGGAACGGGCTACAACATGTCCACTTGAGGTGGAAGAACCATTCCAGGTAACCAGACAGCACTCTATTAATTCTAAATTTTGAAAGTAATATAACATTTTTTTCAGTGTAAGGTTTGCAACGTCTTATTAAAGGGAAGGCACAGATATTATCCAAGCCTGAGGCAAAACTCTCCACAGCTTAGCCTTGGAAAGACTAAAATTATCCTGTTTGACTCTCTCCAGTTGTTCCCAGATTCCATTCCCTTTCCTGGCTGCTCTCTCCGCCTTATACAATGGTGCATTAACCTTAGCTGAGAACTGTACATTAGTAGACAGCCATGAATGTGAGTAGACCTCAGCTTTGATCCTGAGTCTATGTTGAATTAGTTGGAGCATTCATAGAATTGCACTGAAATTATAACATGGTAATAGGACATTTGACCCGATCAGGCCATGTTGAGGTAATGCAAACAATGGTCTTAATTTCCATCGCTCTTTATTCCTCTCTCCTTCAACCACCTATCTAACCATTTCTTAAATGTTGACAGTGCCATTGAATTTCTTCAACGTCCATTGTACCATTGTTGCATCAGAATGTTACACCTA
Source organism: Heterodontus francisci (assembly GCF_036365525.1). Classification (NCBI taxonomy): domain Eukaryota; kingdom Metazoa; phylum Chordata; class Chondrichthyes; order Heterodontiformes; family Heterodontidae; genus Heterodontus; species Heterodontus francisci. The sequence continues at coordinate 21,216,300 of NC_090394.1, forward strand.
TTATTAGCAGAGGGAGTTAAAGAAAAAAGAAAGACTTGCATTTATATAGTGCCTTTCATGACCTCAGGACATCTCAAAGCCCTTTACAGCCAATAAAGTACTGGCGAAGTATAGTCACTCTAGTAACATAGGAAACGATGCAGCCAATTTCCGCACAAAAGTTCCCACAAACAGTAATATGATAATGATCAGATAATCTGTTTTAGATGTTGATTGAGGAATAAATCCCATGCTTTTCTTCAAAATATTACCATGGGATCTTTTAGGTCCACCTGAGAGAGCAGGTGGTTTAACATCACATCCAAAAGACGGAGTTGCATGCAAGTTTCTTGATTACGTTAATTTGCATATGAAGGAGCACAAATTCTGCGATAATCCTTTTCCAAGAAGTATCAGTGCAGAAGCAGGGCATCCTCTGTAAAGACTGCATTCTGAATTCGAGCATTGAGAAGCACAAGGGGAAGCTGGAGAGAATATTTTTCTGCCTGCTCCCCATTTTATCCACTCAAGGAATCTCATCTGAAGTTCCTTTTACTAGGCATTCCTGTTAGGCAAGGGAATCAAAGGTTATCGGGGGGTAGATGGAGTGTGGAATTTAAAACACAAAGAGATCAGCCATGATCTTATTGAATGGCACAGCAGGTTCAAGGGGCCGAATGGCCTACTTCTGCTCCTAATTCTTATGTTCGTATGTAACTATGTGTGGTCACAGATCAGCTGTGCCATGTAGCACTATGAAAGGACATGGTCTCACCCAGGGCTCTGAATTTTTCAGAGAAAGGCCTGCAAACCCTACTGAAAAAGGTGGAAAACAGGAAGGACAGACTCCTGAGTCATGTTGCAAAGATACATGGTGCCAAAAAAATTTTTACAGCAGCGATCACTTTATTAGCGACAGAGCTGTTCTGACAGTGGAGCCAGGCTAACAATTTTCAGAAAGAAGCTTGCACAGATGTACAATGGCAGCCTTGGACAATCACACACTTTAAACAGAGAGCTCTTCTGAGAATTTCTTGAAGGATCTGAGCTGCCTGTAGATACATTGCGGAGGGTTGTACATAGTGAGCTGAGGCCTCCTGCCATGCAGTCCTATTCCTGTAGCCTCCACATGCTGTTGTTCCTCCTCATGTGTGTAGACAGAGATCAGGAAGCGAGGTTTGGGAACATTTCCATCTCTCCAACTTTTAACATCTGCTTGAATCAGGTCTCTGAGGAAGCAGCTGAACCTATTGTATAAAAGCAAAATACTGCGGATGCTGGAAATCTGAAACAAAAACAAGAAATGCTGAATTCACTCAGCAGGTCTGGCAGCATCTGTGGAAAGAGAAGCAGAGTTAACGTTTCGGGTCAGTGACCCTTCTTCGGAACTCCTATTGTATATTGGTTTCACTTTCACAGAATGCAGTAGTGGTGTAAAAGTAGGAAATTCATAGGAACACAGCCACCAGGTGAGGCACTCCAATGAAAATAAACCTCATGGGGCTTGGACAGGCAGATCATCACAACTTCCAAAAAGACCAAGGAAACTCGCATCCAGCACATTAACAACACAGAAGTGGTGTAATGCATTAAATGCTAATTTCATCGATCTTTTTAGTGCAATAATGGCATAATAATGGCATATGCACTGAAGACAGAGAGGAAATTCAGGGCCAATCTATAGGTCTCTTCTTCAACCACGACTGTGCTAATGCATTCCACAGCCCCACAACTGTCTGTGCAACAATTTTTCACTTGCTGTCTGTCCTAAATCTCTGGGTGAAAAACACTTCTCCTCTTAGAAGATTCTCAGGCTTCAGGACCATTTCCAGGTCCCGACTCCAATGGTTTCTCAGGTCCACCCACCTGTGCAACCTTCCCAGAGGTGACCAATTAACAGGCCTCCTCCGGGAGCCCCATCCAATTAGGGACGGTGGATGGGCTCTGCAGGTGGGAGGGTCAGCCAGAGCGCCCAAGCTTGGGACTGCCGGGCAGCCCCACTAGGAGAGGTGAGCACTGTCGATGTAGGTGGGGAGCTGCAAGGGTACCTCAGGATGGAGGCCTTCTGACACCTGCAGTACCAGGAGGGGGAAGGAATTAAAGAAATCCTAGAGGGCCAGACCAATCCCCAATATTAGTTTTACGTCCAGGTGATAAGTTGAAAATCTATGCTACACAGAAGTGTCAGCATAGACTATTTTTCAAGCTTGAGGGCTTGAACCCATAACCTTTTGATTCAGCAACAAGACTGCTAACAACTGAGGCAAGTTGAAGCTTACATATGTTTTAACACTGCAATAAAGTGAGAGCTAAAGAATGTACTATCATCTATATGGATTAATGTCTTGTGCCTAGTATATATCAATCACATTGCAGATATCATACTTCAAAATGTCAGTTGGCTACAGATGTAAAGCCATTAATAAAAAGAAAGAACACCAGTCATTGACATGGAGTCGGAAATTTAAAGCACTTACAATTGCCCTATCAGTAGCCTATAAATATCTTCTATTGCCTATTGAGAACAGCGGGTTTAAAGGAACAGGGCAGGTGAATAGCTAAATATCACAACCATGCTGTAGACCACCTGTGAGCCACACCATGGGAGACCCAGCAGTTATTGAAATAAGGCCCTCAATGACAACTGAAATTAAAGGGGATTTTTTTTGTCAAAGCACTATCACATTTTATAGAATAAAAAGGCCAGATATGAGTTGAGTTGAATGCATTGCAAAACTTTCTGTCATCCTGACAACATAACCTCATCAAAAAGCATAATATTATTTCCCACAAACAGAAAATGCTGGAAATGCATATAAGGTCCATTAGCATCTGAAAGAGAAAGTTTTAGGTGAAACTCTTAGTCAGAATTGACATGTTCGGCTAGAATTGTCATTTAATAGGATTGACCAACATTACTGGGGGTGGGTAGGGGTGGGGGACAGGGGTAGTGTGTGATAATTAATTAACAGAAGTCAAAAGTTCAGGCTTATTTCAGATTTCCAGCATTCATATTTTCTCTACCATTATCTATATAGAATTACAGAGAATTACAGAAACAGGCCATTTGGCCCACCTGTCTGTCTGCTTCAGCCCTGATTTTAACTTGGAGCAGGAGGGAATCCCTCGCGGAGACTGAAATATGAAGCTCAAGCCATTTTAAGTCCTGAATCAGAGCCTAGAATAACATTCCTGCTCCTCCTGGCCCACAAGGAATCCCCAGAAAAGTTGATTAAAAATACTTACCTTGACCTCCTCTGACCCCTCTGCTGACTCCTGTCAGTTCTGGCTATCAGGTTTTGTCCTATAGGGCCTCCCCAAATTCTGAATTAGAATTGCGCCAAAGCATCGATGACATCGTGTGGCTGTGGCATTTGAATGTAAAGTAAGCCCCCATCTGCCTATCATAGGCAGCCCTCTCGTACTTGTTTTGAGGTTAGTAAAAATAGTGGAAGACACGAACACTTTGGGAATGTGGTACAATCCCCCTGACTGCCATTTTAATGAGCCACATGGGGAGATGGTGGCATAGTGGTAGGCTGCAATTTTACAGTGGGCGGATGGGAGCCGGACTCCGACGTAAATGCCGGTGGCGAACCCGATTCCGCCCAGCCTGGGGATCCGTCCTGTATTTTACGGGTCCCCAGGCTTGAGGGAGGAGGTCCCACCTCAGTGAGCTGCCGGCCAATCAGCGGAACGACAGCTCTTAGTCTCAGCAGCACCAGTGGGAGCAGTGGCCACTGCTGGGACTGCAGCCCACTTGAACAAGGAGGATACCAAGGAGCTGGGACTGAAGGTAAGTTTGGGTTGCCTCACCAAGGGAATCAGTCGTGCCCTGGTGAGGCTAGGGTAGTCGTTTGGGGGGAGGGGGGCATCTTGGATCCCGGGGTTGTGTTGGGAGGCAGGGGCGGCCCTCAATCGGCGACCCTGTGCCCGGCTGCCATGCCCTCCCCACCCCCCAGAGTGCGGAAAGGCCGGCAGCTATAGCTGGGTGGCCTTTCACGTCCCCGGCACACCCATTTGCCTCGGGTAAAATACCTGTGGAGGCGGGCGAGGGCCCTTAAGTGGCCATTAAGTGGCTACTTAAGGGTCTTGATTTGCCTCGGGCGGGCGGGCCGTTTCCCACCCCCACCTCCCCACACCCCCGCAAACTTGGTTCCGGAACTCCGTAAACTTGGTTGGAGGCGGAATCGGGGCGGGTAGGCCTCCCGGAGCCTGCCGGTCAATTTTACGCCACCTCCACGCCACCATCCGACCTGCTGGGGCGGTGTAAAATTCAGGCCGTAATGTCACTGAACTAGTAATCCAGAGGCCCAGGCTAATGCCTTGGGGATGCAGGCTCAAATCCTACCACGGAGCTGGTAAAATTCTGGAATTGAAAGCTAGTCTCAGTGATGGTGCCATGAAGCTATCATCGATTGTAAAAACTCATCTGGTTCACTACTGTCCTCTAGGGAAGGAAATCTGCCATCCTTAACTGGTCTGGTCTACATGTGACACCAGACCCACAGCAATGTGGCTGACTCTTAACGGCCCTCTGAAATGGCCTAGCAAGCCACTCAGTTGTCAAGGGCAATAAGGGATGGGCAACAAATGTTAGCTTTGCCAGCGACGCCCACATCTCAAGACAGAATGGAAAAAAAAATTTGATCCCAGCAGGCTTTATTAAAATCCAGTCCCCTTGTCTTTGTAGGATAAATTCAGCACCATTATACTTCAGACTTCAAACGTTACCCTAATATTTTTTCCTTGGTTTCAAAGCATTCATCTATTTTATTCTGTTTTTATGGCAGGTTGATATTTATTCTGATGAAGAATATTTCCACGTTTTGCTTGATGGAACTGCAGTTTGTCAGTTTAAACATCGCATGGAGGAACTCAACTCTATCACCAAGTTGCAAGTGCTGCATGATGTCAACATTTCCTCTGTAGAATTCACCAAAAAATCCTTTATCTAAATGCTGTGAAAAAGCCAAGAGCCCAAACCTTCTCTCATCAAACTACTAAAGAGCTATGAAATTTTGAAAGCTGGACAGTACAGAGCTCATAAAAGAAAAAGAAGAAAACCTACTTATGAATTGTCAGCATTGATGAAAAATTGTACTGAAACAAGATCAGATTACTTTGATCCAGATGTTCATAGTGTTTCAAAAGTCAAAAATCTCCTATGCACTGTTGGCTCAGGCCTTATACTTAAATTTACATCTCATTACTAAATGACTAAAATATTCATTGAAATATTCATTAAAAATGGCTTTAAGAGAAAATAGGCTCTTGATTAGATCAAAAGGAAATAAATTGCAAAAGTTTCTTATGAGAATAACTAATCAATTTATGAATTCAATTATACATTGGTCATTGCACATTATTGGTAGAACATTAATTTCCTTCCCATTAAGGAGTTGGAAGGTTGTTAATAATTGGATTTAAGCTCAAATGAACAATATTTTGTGCCTGTGGTATAAACCAAAGTGGAGCCTAAATAATATAAAGGAACATTTGGAATTCAATTATAACCCATTTAGAAATTTTAGTCGTTCTTGGGATGAGTTTCTCTAGCAGGGCCAGTATTTGTTGTCCATCCCAAGTTGCCCTTGTGAAGGTGGTTGATGTGGCCTTCTTCTCTTGAACTCTTGCAGTCCATGTGGTGAAGGTACTCCTGCAGTACTGTTAGGTAAGGAGCGCCAGGATTTTGTGAGGATGAACTGTGATTATGTCCAGGTCAAGATGGTGTGTGACTTGGAGGGGAACTTACAGGTGGTGGTGTTCCCATGCTCCTGCTGCCCTTCTCCTTCTAGATGATAGGGGTCACGAGCTTGGGAGGTACTGTCGAAAAATCCTCGATGAGTTCCTGCAGTACATTTTTTAGAAGGTACACCACCATCCATGGTGCGGCAGTTGTGGAGGGAGTGAATGTATATAAAATGCTGGACTGGGTGCCAATCAAGCAGACTGTGTCAAGCTTCTAGAGTGTTGCTGCAGCTGCACTCATCCAGGCAAGTGGAGAGTATTCCATTACACGCCTGACTTGTGTCTGGTAGATGATGGACAGCCTTTGAGGAGTCAGGAGGTGAGTTATTCGATGTGGAATATCCAGCCTCCGACCAGTTCATGTAGCCCCCAGTTGGATTCCTGATCAATGGTACTCCCATGAGGTTAATGAATCATAGAATCTGAGAAAGTTTAAGGCACAGAAAGAGGCCACTTGGCCCATCATGACTGTGCCAGCCGAAAAACGATCCACCCATTCTAATCCCACCATCCAGCATTTGGTCCACAGCCCAGCAGATTACAGCACTTGAGATGCATATCCAGACTCCTTTTGAATGAGTTGAGGGTTTCTGCCTCTACTACCCTTTCAGGCAGTGAGTTCCAGACCCCATCACCCTGTGGGTGAAAAAGGTTTCCTCATCTCCCCTCTAATTTTTCTACCAATCACTTTAAATCAATGCCCCCTTGTCACTGACCTCTCTACTAAGGTGAATAGGCCCTTCACCTCCACTCTATCCAGGCCCCTCAAAATTTTGTATATTTCGATCAGATCTCCCTTCAGCCTTCTGTGTTCCAAGGAGAACAAACCCAGTCTATCCAGTCTTTCCTCATAGCTGCATTTTTCCAGTCCTGGCAACATCCTCGAAAATCTCCTCTGTACCCTCTCTAAGTGCAATTACATCCTTTCTGCAATGAGGTGACCAGAACTGCACACAGTACTCAAATTGTGGACTAACCAATGAGTTATACAGTTCCAGCATAACCTCCTTGCTCTTATATTCAATACCTTGGCTAATAAAGGAAAGGATTCCATATGCCTTCTTAACCACCTTATCGACCTATCCTGCTTCCTTCAGGGATCTGTGGACATTCACTCCAAGGTCCCTCACTTCCTCTACACTTCTCAGTAATTTCTCATTAATTAATGGTGGGGGTTTCTGTGATGGTAATGCCATTGAATGTCAATGGTAGATAATTAGACTCTTGCTTATTGGAGCCAATCATTGCCTGGCACTTTTGTGCAGCTAATGTTACTTGCCACTTATCAGCCCAAGCCTGGATGTTGTCCAGGTTTTACTACACATGGGCATGGACTGCTTCACTATCCAAGGAATTTTGAATGGGACTGAACACTGTGCAATCAGTGAAAAGCCTTATGATGGAGGCAGGCCATTGATGAAGCAGCTGAATATGGCGGGGCCTAGGACAGTACCCAGGGAACTCCTGCAGTGATGTCCTGGGGCTGAGATGATTGGTCTCCAACAACCCACAACCATCTTCCTTTGTACTAGGTACGTCTCCAGCCAGTGGAGAGTTTTCCCCCTGATCCTCACTGACTCCAGTTTTACGAGAGCTCCTTAATGCCACACTCGGTCAAATACTTCCTTGATGTCAAGGGCAGTCACTCTTATCTCACCTCTGGAATTCAACTCTTTTGTCCATACTTGGACCAAGGCCATAACAAGTTCCAGAGTCGAGTAGTCCTGGTGAAACTGATCATTGATGAGCAAGTTATTGGTAAATGCCACTTGATAGCACTATTGATGACTCCTTCCATAACATTGGCCAATGGTTGAGAGTAGACTGCTAGGACTGTAATTGGCTGAGCTGGATTTCTCCTATTTTCTGTGGACAGGACGTACCTGGACAATTTTCCACGTGCTGGCTAGATGTCAGTGTGATAACTATGCTGGAACTGCTTGGCTAGAGGCATAACTAGTTCTGGAGCACAAGAATAAAGTGGACAGTAGCTTCCATTTACCTTGCAGTCATTGGGCAATGAGTCACTCACAAGTAACAGATATGGTGCAACTCTTTTTCTGCTTTAACTTGCTAATATGACAGATTTAAAGGAACATTGGAAGTGAAATTGGTCTTTGTCAATAGTGCAAAACAGATGATTGCAATTATACGTCCCACTGCTCGGCTGAAAAAGGGACCTGATGAGGTAATGGAAACTTGCAATTTATTCCAAAATTATTCCCAAAAAATTCTGAAAGCAACACATGAAAATTAAAATATCATTTAAAAATCAGATTACAGTGAGTTATCATTTTTGGGACTAACTTTTCATTTCATCTACCTTTCTACTACCCAAAATAATACAAAATGTGAAATAAAAATGCTTATGCAGCCAGAATATTGTTAATCTCAATTTTGAAACAAAACTCAGGAATATTATCCAAATCTTCTCCCCAATGGTCAAATGTATACTTTGAGTAACTACCTACATTTGAAAATTCTCATCCACACACATAATCCAAAATACAAACATGCTTCAGAATAGGTTTAACTTAGCATTGCCTTTTAATGTCATTTCATGGGTTGTGTTGAACAGTTTAGTCCTGTTACTGCAACAACATGCAAAAGCTTTAGATTATATCCCAAGATCTTAAAAAGGATGTTAAAACAACATTGCTACTGTCATGAATGAAAATATAGCACAGAAGTTACAGTTGACAATATTAGGGCATTTTAAATAGATGAATGTTTCTTGTCAAAATAGTGGACAGAGGGATAATAGGAACAAGAGTAGGTGATTCAGCCCCTCCAGCCTGTTCCCATTTTAATCATATCATGGCTGATCTGTACTTCACCTCCATTTACCCACCTTTGATCCCTATCCCTCAATATCCTTACCTAGCTAAGGTCTATTGATCTCAGTCTTGAACAATTTAGTCGATTCAGCATCCACTGCCTTTTAGGGAGAGAGTTCCAGATTTCCACTACCCTTTCTGTGAAAAAGTGCCTCATGATTTTACTCCTGAATGGGCTCGCTCTAAATTTAAGATTATGCCCTCTTGTTGTATATTCCCCCACCGGAGGAAATTGTTTCTCTGTATCTACATTTAATCATTTTAAATATCTTGATTAGATCACCCTTCAACTTTAAAAACGAGGGGAATACAAACCAAGTTTATGCCACACGGACTCAAAATTTAACCATTTAAGCACTATCATTCTGATGAATCTGCATTGTATCCCTAACACTAATATGTTCTTCCTGAGGTTTTGCACCCCAAACTGAATGAGGTCTGGCCAAGGCTTTGTACAACTGAAGCATAACTTCCTCACTTTTGAATTCCAACCCTTTTTAAATAAAGACCAACACGCCATTCGATCTTTGATTACTTTTTGTAGTATAAGGGTATAAAGGGGTTAATCTTGAGAGACTGTAAAGATTACCATCCACCATGATGATGTAAGAGATCACATGGGAGAGACTCGAGAACAGTTATAGCATGGCTTCTGAAGGAGACACACAGGCAAGTGTGGATTGTATATAGTTGTTATGAAATAAATACTAATGTTTAAATTCTACAATCCAAGAACCTCGCTGGTATACTCAATAAGGTGGCAGCATACACAACCTAAACATAGAACACTTTTTGTACCTGTGCACTAGCCTTTATTAATTTTTGCACATGAACACCTAAATCCTTTCCTTCTCCACAGCTCCTTGTCTCACCATTAAGAAAATGTTCCAGTTTGTTTATCTCAGATCCAAAGCACTCCATCTGCCATTGTTTTGTCCACTCACTTAGTCTGTCAATGTCTCATTGAAACTTCCTTCTCCTACCTATTCAACTAACTTTGTGACATATGTAAATTTGGATATGCAACTCTATTCCTTCTTTCAAGGCATTAATATATATGGTGAAAAGCTCAGTCTCCACTTACAGATCCCTGGAGCACTACTTTTCACATGTCGCATGAATGTAATTAGCATTTTCCTTTAATATTGCAAACCATATTTCTCATATGTAAATCAAATATTGAAAGAAAAAATAATAACTGACAGAGATTAGCACTATGACAAATGAATACCTGAAGATATTGACAACGTGTTGCCTTCTTTTCAAATTGCATTAATATCTTCACATTAACCTGACCCTGAGCAGCTCCCACTGACAGCAGAGACAAACACTCAACTAGTTGTCTCTAAAATGGATAAAATTTCATACTGCATGAGTTTTACAGAACAGAATTAGGAGCTTGCAAGATGGAAATAGAGATTGGATTGAATTATTAAACTTTCTGGCTACAGGTGAGGTCCCAGAGGACTGGAGAATAGCCAATGTTGTTCCTTTGTTTAAGAAGGGTAGCAAGGATAATCCAGGAAATTATAGGCCGGTGAGTCTTACATCAGTGGTAGGGAAATTATTAGAGAGGATTCTTCGGGACAGGATTTACTCCCATTTGGAAACAAACAAACTTATTAGCGAGAGGCAGACTGGTTTTGTGAAAGGGAGGTCGTGTCTCACTAATTTGATTGAGTTTTTTGAGGAAGTGACAAAGATGATTGATGAAGGAAGGGCAGTGGATGTTATCTATATGGACTTCAGTAAAGCCTTTGACAAGGTCCCTCATGGCAGACTGGTACAAAAGGTGAAGTCATACCGGATCAGAGGTGAGCTGGCAAGATGGATACAGAACTGGCTCGGTCATAGAAGACAGAGGGTAGCAGTGGAAGGGTGCTTTTCTGAATGGAGGGCTGTGACTAGTGGTGTTCCGCAGGGATCAGTGCTGGGACCTTTGCTGTTTGTAGTATATATAAATGATTTGGAGGAAACTGTAGCTGGTCTGATTAGTAAGTTTGCGGACGACACAAAGGTTGGTGGAGTTGCGGATAATGATGAGGATTGTCAGAGGATACAGCAGGATATAGATCGGTTGGAAACTTGGGCAGAGAAATGGCAGATGGAGTTTAATCCAGACAAATGTGAGGTAATGCATTTTGGAAGGTCTAATGCAGGTGGGAAGTATACAGTAAATGGCGGAACCCTTAGGAGTATTGACAGACAGAGAGATCTGGGCATACAGGTCCACAGGTCACTGTAACTGCAGGTGGATAAGGTAGTCAAGAAGGCATACGGCATGCTTGCCTTCATTGGTCGGGGCATAGAGCATAAAAATTGGCAAGTCATGTTGCAGCTGTACAGAACCTTAGTTAGGCCACACTTAGAATATTGCGTGCAATTCTGGTCGCCACACTACCAGAAGGACTTGGAGGCTTTGGAGAGGGTACAGAGGAGGTTTACCAGGATGTTGCCTGGTCTGGAGGGCATTAGCTATGAGGAGAGTTGGATAAACTCAGATTGTTTTTACTGGAATGACGGAGGTGGAGGGGTGACATGATAGATGTTTACAAAGTTATGAGCGGCATGGACAAGGTGGATAGTCAGAAGCTTTTTCCCAGGGTGGAAGAGTCAGTTACTAGGGGACATAGGTTTAAGGTGAGAGGGTCAAAGTTTAGAGGGGATGTGCGAGGCAAGTTCTTTACACAGAGGGTGGTGAGTGCCTGGAACTTGCTGCCGGGGGAGGTGGTGGAAGCAGGTACGATAGCGATGTTTAAGAGGCATCTTGACAAATACATGAATAGGATGGAAATAGAGGGATACGGTCCCCGGAAGTGCAGAAGGTTTTAGTTTATGCAGACATCACGATTGGCGCAGGCTTGGAGGGCCGAATGGCCTGTTCCTGTGCTGTACTGTTCTTTGTTCCTTGTTCTTTTGTTCAGGTCAGATTAGTGTTCATTGGAGTAAGAAAAGAAATGAGAGCAGCTGTTATTAGTACCAAGCAATCCCAAGTATGTCATGGATTATAAAATGATTTCCAATCTGCTTTAATTCAGTTTCACAAAAACACTCCCTGCAAGTTTTCCATTCTTCCATGAAAGGAATATTTAGGATCTCACTGACACCACTAATAGCATCAAGGGGTGTTTTTTGAACTCTCATCCACCTGGAATTAGTTTGAGGCTGTCCAACTTTAGGACAGTTGCATTTAGCAAAGAGAGGTAACTGTCACTGAATCAGTCTGTGCTGGATTTGAAACCAAGTTCTGGATGTGACAAGACATAGAAATAGTGGATGCATTGGTGGTCATCTTCCAAGATTCTATAGACTCTGGAACATTTCCTACAGATTGGAGGGTAGCTAATGTAACCCCACTATTTAAAAAGGGAGGTAGAGAGAAAGCAGGGAATTATAGACCAGTCAGCCTGACGTCGGTAGTGGGAAAAATTCTAGAGTCCATCATCAAAGATTTTATAGCAGAGAACTTAGAGAACAGTGGTAGAATCAGACAGAGTCAGCATGGATTTATGAAAGGGAAATCATGCTTGACAGATCTACTAGAATTCTTTGAGGATGTAACGAGTAGAGTTGATGAGGGGGAGCCATTGGATGTGGTTTATTTGGACTTTCAGAAGGCTTTCGACAAAGTCCCACATAAGAGATTAGCATGTAAAATTAAAGTGCATGGGATTGGTGGTAGTGTATTGCAATGGATAGAGAATTGGTTGGCAGACAGGAAACAAAGAGTAGGGATAAATGGGTCTTTTTCCGAATGGCAGGCAGTGACTAGTGGGGTACCGCAAGGATCGGTGCTAGGACCCCAGCTATTCACAATATATATGAATGATTTAGATGAGGGAACTAAATGTAATATCTCCAAATTTGAAGATGACACAAAACTGGGTGGGAGGGTGAGTTGTGAGAAGGATGCAGAGAGGTTTCAGGGTGATTTGGACACGTTAGGTGAGTGGGCAAATGCATGGCAGATGCAGTATAATGTGGATAAATGTGAGATTATCCACTTTGGTAGCAAAAACAGGAAGGCAGATTATTATCTGAACGGCTATAAATTGAGAGACGGGAATATGCAGCGAGACCTGGGTGTTCTCAGACATCAGTCGCTGAAGGTAAGCATGCAGGTCCAACAGGCAGTAAAAAAGGCACATGGTATGTTGGCCTTCATAGCGAGAGGATTCGAGTACAGGAGCAGGGATGTCTTGCTGCAATTATACAGGGCCTTGGTGAGTCCACATCTGGAATATTGTGTGCAGTTTTGGTCTCCTTATCTGATAAAGGATGTTCTTGCTATAGAGGGAATGCAGCAAAGGTTTACCAGTCTGATTCCTGGGATGCGGGACTGACGTATGAGGGAGAGATTGAGTCAGTTAGGATTATATTCGCTGGAGTTCAGAAGAGTGAGGGGGGATCTCATAGAAACCTATAAAATTCTAACAGGACCTGACAGGGTAGATGCAGGAAGGATGTTCCCGATGGTGGGGGAGTCCAGAACCAAGGGTCATAGTCTAAGGATATGGGGTAAATCTTTCAGGACTGAGATGAGGAGAATTTTCTTCACCCAGAGAGTGGTGAGCCTGTGGAATTCGCTACCACAGAAAGCAGTTGAGGCCAAAACATTGTATGTTTTCAAGAAGGAATTAGATACAGCTCTTGGGTCTAAAGGGATCAAAGGGTATGGGGCAAAAGCGGGAACAGGTTACTGAGTTGGATGATCAACCATGATCATAATGAATGGTGGAGCAGGCTCGAAGGGCCAAATGGCCTACTCCTGCTCCTATTTTCTATGTTTCTATGTTTCTATAACAGTGAGTTACTTCATCTCAACTCCCTGTTCCCAATGTCTTTGATGCCAAGCGACATGAGGAAAGCCTTGGTGAGATTTCTAACTCTTCAGATGCAAGAAATGTTCTCAATTGTGCACAAACAAAATATAACCTGAGTTAGAAATTATTTTCCAAATTATCTAGCTTTATTATCAGGATAGTATGGCCTTTACTTGTGTGCCACTGATACAAAGATGCTGAGCAGTTTAGCATACATTATTCAAGTATTCAAGGTTGAGACAATTTACAACAAAATAAATCATCCTGTAATTAATCATGACTTCTTTCAACCGTGTAGTCTTTAATTGGTCTCAATCTAATCACTCTATATAATGCTGCCCTCTGGTACCATTAATTGATTGGAACAATCAGCCGATTTCACAAGTGCAGGTCGGCTGGTTTATTCCGAACATGAAATAAAAGCTCAGAAAGTAATGATACTTCTATGCTGCAGTCAGCTGTGTAATTAGTTGAAACAACAAGGAAAGGACAAGTTGCTTTATAGGATTCGCTACTAGGGATGAATGTTGTAGGGCAAGCTGCTGAAAACAAGTGCACTCATCTAGCTTGCCTTGTCACATGGTTCCCTTTCTAGTTTTGTTGCAGGGCGAGCTCATTGATTTAAGCTCTCATGTTGACGCAGTTGCTGCAGAAAATAATGTCTTGGAATCAGTAAATATCGTGTGTGTCTATTACTGCTGTTAAAATCCTCGTTAAGATATCCTGGTTTTAGCCTCAAGAGTAATTATGGCACCTCTTTAGAAGTTGTGAATATTTCCTTGTTGAAATGCTCTGTGCTGTTTGTATGTTTAGCATTTGTAAATGCTGCCTCACTGCTAATTAAGAATTTCTGAACTAAACTGAAGAGGACAGCACTTCAAAAGAATATTTTGTGGTATTTCTCTGCACTTGAATCCTTCATCTGACATATCACTGTGCAAATAATGTGATGTTTGTCAATGTTCACACACAAGATGATTCTTTTAGAGATTAGATTAAAATAATTTGTTTCACAAGTCACTCTTGATCATTCCTTAATAATGAAAACCTTTTGTTTTCACATTTATTTTTCATACTTCACTGTTGAAACTCCACAATGAAATCACATTGGAATAACATAACCAATATTCTCAATCAGATAGAAGTACACACACAGAATTAAGCAAGTGGGCAGGGATCTGACAAAAGGGGAAAAGTATACTGAACAGACTGTCAGGGTCATAGATGGAGGCTACATGAAAACCAATCATATACTAGATATGGGGATATTAATGACAATAAGTTCAAATGTGGGAAATTATTCTTGTAGATAGGAGAATTCCAAAAAATAAATCTACAATCAGTCATATAAAATAAACCTAAAGGTTGTCAAAAACATTTTCAAAAACTGGAAATGCTTTTAAAATGAACAATACCATCATCAGACATCACCTAAAGCAAAATAGTAGATGTTCAACAATTTCAACAAGAACCAATGCGTCTTCTGTTAATCAAAGATTATGGTCTCTTTCGTACCTGTCTCTATTGTCTCTGTCTTTCCGTTACTCTCTCTGTCTCCCTTCATCTGATTCTATCTTCTCTTCAGCTTCTCTTTCTCCCTAGCTTCTCTTTTTCCTTCTCCATCTTCCTCTTCCTTTCTTGTTTCCTTCCAGATGTGAGATGGTGTGGGATAAAAGGAGACGCCAAGCTTACAGATTGCATTTTCTGATGGGAGTGACAGGGAAAATGTGGCCTGTAGCCCTCAAAGGCTCCCTTTCCAGCATCCCAACATTTACGCTTCCTGTATTCACTTGCTCTCAACAGGTCACCTATCCTTCATTTTTGCACTTTTGTCTCCCCTTTCCACTACTCACTCTCATCATGATACCTACTTACTGCCATTTTTAATGCTATCTCTTCCCCTTTCAACTACCCACTCAACCCCTGTATAATCTATCTTCCAGACTCTGCAGTTACTCACATCACCTTCAACCAGTACCAATACCAGCAGCAGCAGCCTGCTCATGAAAGACCTGGAATAGGACAGCAGACAGGGAAGCTGTATAGAGGTGCAGCTCAGAGGAGGTGCTAACCGTGACACAGGGTGTACAGGTAGAGGATGAGTTTCCTTGACATGCCCAAACAGCAATGTTTCAGGCGACTAAGGATGTCATGTCAGGTGGTTGCAGATATCTGCAGCCTCCTGGAAAAAGATCTGCTGCCTATTGGATCTGGTGGCCATGTGTTACCAGTGGTTCTCAATGTCACCACTGCCCTCAACTTTTTATCCTTCATATTATTCCAGGGTTCCGCTGCAGACATATCTAGGATCTACCAGTTGGCAGCCCACAAAGGTGTAAAACATAGAATCATAGAAAGGTGACAGTACAGAAGGAGGCCATTCAGCCCATTGTGTCCATGCCAGCTCTCTGCAAGAACAATTCAGCTAATCTTCCCCCCTTTCCCAAGAGCTCTGCCAAATTTTTCCCTTCAGTTAATTATCCAGTTCCCTTTTGAAAGCTACAATTGAATCAGCCTCCACCACACTCTCAGGCAGTGCATCCTAAACACTCGCTGCATAGAAATGTTTTTCCTCATGTCCTCGGTGATTCTTTTGCCAATCACCTTAAATCAGTGTCCTCTGGTTCTCGACCCTTCTGCCAATGGGAACAGTTTCTCTCTATCTACTCTGTCTAGACCCCTCATGATTTTGAACACCTCTATCAAATCTCCTCTCAACCTTCTCTTCTCTGAGGACAACAGTCCCAACTTCTTCTATCTATCCACATAACTAAAGCCCCTGATCCCTGGAACAATTCTTATAAATCTTTTCTGCACCCTCTCTAAAGCCTTTGTATCCTTCCTACAGTGTGGTGCCCAGAATTGGACGCAATACTCCAGTTGAGGCCAAGCCAGTGTTTTATAAAGGTTTATCATAACTTCTTTGCCTTTGTACTCTATGCTTCTATTTATAAAGCCCAGAACCCCATATGCCTTTTTAACCACTTTCCCAACCTGTCCTGCCGTCTTCAATGATTTTGCATGTACACTCCCAGGGCTCTTTGTTCCTGCACCCCTTTAGCACTGTGTCCTTTATTTTAAAATGTCTTTCCTTGTTCTTTCTACCAAAATGTATCACTTCACACTTCACTGCAATAAATAGGGGAAGATGGCGTAGTGGTAATGTTACTGGACTAGTAATCCTCTGGAGACATGAGTTCACATCCCACCCTGGTAGCTCATTTAATAAATCTGGAATTGAAAGCTAACTATGAAACTACATGATCACTAAAAAATTTCATCTGCTTCGCTAACGCCCTTTGGGGAAGGAAATCTGCCATCCTTACCTGGTCTGACCTGCATGTGACTCCAGACCCACACAATGTGGTAAACTTAACTGCCCTCTGAAATGGCCCAGCAAACTGATACAGAAAAGTTGAATCAGAAAAAAACTGAACAGACAACCCGACATTGACCTAGACACTGGAAACAACAACAGCACACCCCCGCCCTGTCAACCCTACCAAGAGTAGCTTGGTAGTACCACTACTGACCTAGCTGGCCGAGTCCTGTAGGACGTTGCCAAGAGACTGGGTCTGTGGCAGGTGATGAGAGAACCAACAAGAGGGAAAAACCTGCTTGGCCTCGCTCTCACCAATCTACCTGTTGCAGATGCATCTGTCCATGACAGTATTGGTAGGAGTGACCACGGCACAGTCCTTGTGGAGACGAAGTCCTCTCTTCACATTGAGGATACCCTCCATCGTGTGGTGTTGCACTACTACCATACTAAATGGGATAGATTCAGAGCAGATGCAGAAGCTCAAGACTGGGCATCCATAAGGCGCTGTGGACCATCATCAACAGCAGTGGAATTGTATTCAACCATAATCTGCAACCTCATGGCTCAGCATATCCCTCACTCTACCATTACCATCAAGCCAGGGGATCAACCCTGATTCAATGAGGTGTGCAAGAGAGCATGCCAAGAGCAGCACCAGGCACACCTAAAGATGAGGTGCCAACTTGGTGAAGCTAAAACACAGGACAGTGGAAGCAGTACATGATAGACAGAGGTAAGCAATCCCACAACCAACAGATCAAATCAATGCTCTGCAGTCCGGCCACATCCAGTTGTGAATGGTGGTAGACAATTAAACAACAAACAAAAGGAAGAGGCTCCACAAACATCCCTGTCCCCAAAGAGGGAGCCCAGCACATTCGTGCAAAAGACAAGGCTGAAACATGTGCAACCACCTTCAGCCAGAAGTGCCGAGTGGCTGATCCATCTCGGCCTCCTCCTGAGGTCCCCAGCATCACAGATGCCAGACGTCAGCCAATTCAATTCACTCTGCGTGATATCAAGAAATGGCTGAAGACATGGGATACTGCAAAGGCTATGGGCCTCAAAAATATTCCGGCACTTGGACTGAAGACTTGTGCTCCAGAACTAGCCGCGTACCTAGCCAAGCTGTCCCAGTACAACTACAAAGCTGGCATCTACCCGGCAATGTGGAACATTGCCCAGGTATATCCTGTACATAAAAAGCAGGACAAATCCAACCCAGCCAATTACCGTCCCATCAGTCTACTCTCAATCATCAGCAAAATGATTGAAGGTGTCGTCAACTGTGTTATCAAGCAGCACTTACTCAGCAATAACCTGCTCACTGATGCTCAGTCTGTGTTCCACCAGGGCCATTTGGCTCTAGGTCTCATTACAGCCTTGGTCCAAACATGGGCAAAAGAGCTGAATTCAAGAGGTGAGGTGAGAGTGACTGACCTTGACATCAAGGCAGCATTTGACCGAGTGCAGTATCACATAGCCCCAGCAAAACTGGAGTCAATGCAAATCAGGGAGAAAACTCTCCATTCGTTGGAGTCATACCTAGCACAAAGGATGATGTTCGTGGTCGTTGGAGGCGAAACATTTAAACCCCAGGACATCACTGCAGGAGTTCCTCATAGTAGTGTCCTAGGCCCCACCATCTTCAGATGCTTCGTCAATGACCGTTCCTCCATCATAACATCAGAAGTGGGGATGTTTGCCGATGATTGCACAATGTTAAGCACCATTCACGACTCTTCAGATACTGAAGTAGTCAGTGTCCGGATGCAGCAAGACCGAAACAACATTCAGGCTTGTACTAGCTTAGTGGAAAGTAATATTTGTGCCACACAAGTGCCAGGCAATGGCCATCTCCAACAAGAATCTAACCATTCAACAGCATTACCATCACTGAATTCCCCACCATCAATCTCTTGGGAGTTATCATTGACCAAAAACTTAACTGGCCCAGCCATATAAATACAATAGCTAAAAGAGCAGCTCAGAAGCTGAGAATTCTGTGGCAAGTAACTCACCTCCTGACTCCCCAAAGCCTGTCCACCATCTACAAGGCACAAGTCAGGAGTGTGATGGAATACTCTCCTCTTGCCTGAATGTGTGCAGCTCCAACAACACTCAAGAAGCTTGACACCATCCAGAAGAAAACAGCCCGCTTGATTGGCATCCCATCCACCACCTTCAACGTTCACTCCTTCCGCAGCACCGTTTACCATATATATGATGCACTGCATCAACTCGTCAAGCCTCCTTCGACAGCACCTTCCCAAACCTGTGACCTCTATCATCTAGAAGGACAAGGGCAGCAGATTCATGGGAACACCACAACTTGCAAGTTCCCCTCCAAGTCACATATCATCCTAACTTGGGTTTGCATTGCCGTTGCTTCACTGTCGCTAGGTCAAGAACCTGGAATTGCCTTCCTAACAACATTGTGGGTGTACTTACTACAGATAGGCTGCAGTGGTTCAAGAAGGCAGCTCACCACCACCTTCTCAAGGTCAATTAGGGATGGATAACAAATGCTGGCCTTTCCAGTGATGCTCACATCCCATGAAAGAGTGCATCAAAACAATTTCATTTGTTGCGTCCACCCATTCCATCAGCCTGTCTCTGTCCTCTTGAAGTTTATCACTATCTTCCTCATGGAAGTATTGTGAGCTAGGTTTTGTGCCATGTACAAATTTCGAAAATGTGCCCTGTGCACCTAAGCTTAGGTTATTAATATTATACCAGGAAAAGCAGTGGTCCTAGTACCAACCCCTGAGGAACCCCATTGTATACCTTCCTCCTGTCCAAAAAAACGACTGTTTACAACTACCCTCTTGCTTCTTGTCACTCAGCCAACTTCATATCCAGGCCTCCACTGTCCCTTTTATTCAATGGGCTTCAAATTTGCTGACAAGCCTGTTATGTGGCACTTTATCAAATGCCTTTTGGAAGTCCATTAACACCACGTAATCCACATTACCTTCATCAACAGTTCATTTAGTAAGTCAACTCTTCAGCTAACGGTCTGCAGACGCTCTTCCACCGGTCTCGCGCCACATACTCCATCACAGTTGGCTGAGTTAAAAAACCACTGACAAATGCACAAAAATTTCCTCTGTCTTTTCCATGTAATATTGGGTCCCCCAAGCTTGCTCCCCTCCCCCACCCCCACCAACGCCCAACACATCTACAAGTTAATATTTGGGCAATTCTGTCTGAATCAGCTTAATATGCTTTCTGAAGTTTATACAACACAAAACAAAAGCTACAAAGGTACATCCAAATCCAGGCTTCTGGGAAAGGCTGATGCCTTCAGGTGAGTTTTTAACAAAGGTTATAAAAGACACAAAATAAAATTCAATGGATGTAGCTAACAGCTATTGTGCAATATACATTTTTTTATTTTTGGTCAAAATCTTAATTTAGACACTGTGTCAGGATTAGAAATTTCAGTCACTGAGAAAAAAATGGCAAGTTTATTTTCTTTCCAGAAACATTTTTGGTATTTTTATATGAAGCTGGTGTTATAGGGAATAATGGCTGGTAAGTCATGATTAACACTGAAACTAGAAATAAGACAATACTAATAAGTAAAGCAAGAGAGTGTATATCTTAACATTGAAAACTCTAAAGGAAATGTTTCCATTGCAGTTCTCAATTCGGTGTGTTATCTTTGTAATAATTGTAATGTATTTTAAAGGTATGGATTATCTTGGTCTTCATAAAGAGAAGTATTGAGTACAAAAGCAGGGTAGTTATGCTGAACCTTTATAATGATCTGGTTCGGCAAAGACTAGAGTATTGCATCCAATTTTGGTCACCACACTTTAGGAAGGATGTAGGGGTCCTTGAGAGGGTGCAGAGGAGATTTACCAGAATGGTTCCAGGAATGAGGGATTTTAGCTACAAGGTTAGGTTGGAGAAGCTGTGGTCATTCTCCTTGGAGCAAAGGAGATTGCGGGGAGGTTTGACAGAGGTGGACAAGATTCCGACAGGTTTGGATAAAGTAGACAAAAACTGTTCCCATTAGATGATGGTACAAGACTAGGGGACACAAATCTAAGGTTTTGGGCAGGAGATGCTGGGGATGTAAGGAAGAACTTCTTTATGCAGCGAGTGGTAATGACCTGGAACTTGCTGCCTAGGAGACTGGTGGAAGCAGAGACAATCAATAATTTCAAAAGGAAATTGGATGGGCACTTAAAGGAAATAAAATTACAGGGCTACGGGGATAAAGTGAGGGAATTGGACTGACTGGATTGTTCTATGGAGAGTCGGCAGTGAATTGATAGGCCAAATGGCCTCCTTCTGTGCTGTAAATGACTCTATGACTTTATGATAATCTTGTAGAGACGTAATGGTCATTTTCTTTAATTGTTATAGACACCAAACTAGTCTTGCATACATTTCTGCACCAAAGCTCCATAGACAGCACCTTCCAAACCCATGACCACCACCACCTAGAAGGACAAGGGCAGCAGATGCATAGGAACATCACCACCTGCACGTTCCCCTCCAATCCACACACCATCCTGACGTGGAACTATATCGCCGTTCCTTCACTGTCGCTGGGTCAAAATCCTGGAACTCCCTTCCTAACAGCACTGTTGGTGTACCTACCCCACATTGACTGCAGCGGTTCAAGAAGGCAGGTCACCACCACCTTCTCAAGGGCAATTAGGGATGGGCAATAAATGCTGGCATATTGTGAGCATAGCCAACGATGCTCACATCCCAGGAACGAATAAAAAAAAAGTCAGGGTTTATTACACAAGCCATGTAAATGCAAGTTGTTTTTGTTAAATGTCACTTAACAGTTTTTACCATGTCACAGGCTTTTATCTAGCCCTAATTTTAACCTAATCCACCTGTTTTACACCTCACATATTTTACAATGAATTGACTTCAATGGCGGATAAAATTGGGCGTGTTGTAAACCAGGTGTGGGCTCCTTACCAGCCCCATTCCCATCAGGTGAGTTAGGTTAAAACTGGGGCTTTTGAGTCTCTAATCAATACCCCTTTCAAGCTTCCAGATACGTCATGCAATCAAAGGAAATTATCGCACTATTTTTAACCTAATGGTTGTAATTCACCAACCTAACCATGTAAAAAAAAAACTTGTATTTATATGGCACTCTTTACAACCAGCAGATGTCTCAAAGCATTTTACAGCCATTGAAGTGTAGTCACTGTTGTAATGTAAGAAATGTGGCAGCCAACTTACACACAGCAAGCTCCCACAAACAGCAATGTGATAATGACCAGGTACTCCATTTATTGTGATGGCGATTGAGGGATAAATATTGGCCAGGACACCAGGGATAACTCCCCCTGTTCTTCAGTGAAATTATGCCAGGGGATTTTTTTTAATTCACCTGAGAAGACAGATGGGGCCTCAGTTTGACATGTCATTTGAAAGAAAGCACCTCCAACAGTGCAGCACTCCCTCAGAATCGGAGCGGCAGCGGCCGCCATGGAGCCCAATGCCAGGACTGCCGGGCCCAATCTTCCCGGCAGCGGCGAGGCTCCCTGGCAGCACCTCTGCCGCTCTGCGACAGCACCCTAATTTGAATGTTTAAAATACCTCTCTCCATAAATTTAAATTTAATTCGCCGTGATCTTACCTTCAGTTCCCAATCTTGAGCTCGACATGCGGCACTCGCGCGCCTTCCCGTCCAGGAGAAGCTGGCGCCACCGAGGTGGGGAAGGGGTCAACTCTGCATGATTTGTATGGGGAAGGGGTCAACTCCACATGATTTGTATGGGGAAGGGGGGAAGGGGTCAACTCTGCATGATTTGTATGGGGAAGGGGGGAAGGGGTCAACTCTGCATGATTTGTATGGGGAAGGGGGGAAGGGGTCAACTCTGCATGATTTGTATGGGGAAGGGGGGAAGGGGTCAACTCTGCATGATTTGTATGGGGAAGGGGGGAAGGGGTCAACTCTGCATGATTTGTATGGGGAAGTGGGTAAGGGGTCAACTCTGCATTATGTTGAACTGTTTGCAGGGCTGGCAGCCTTTTAAAAATGGCACCAGCACCTGCAGCAGGTGACACCATGAATGGCGTCACCAATGCTGCCCCCACCACGTGATTGGGGGGGTGGGGTGGCCGACATCAATATGTTAGGTGGTCACCTGCAGCATAATCGCGGTGGCGCAGGTTCCGTGCAGCGCGGCAACAAAATCCAGCTCCTGGAGTGGGAATTGAACACACAACCTTGTGAATGAGAAGCAAGAGTGCTACCAACTGAACCATGGCTGACAGCTCACATTGTAAAAATATCTTACTACCAATATATGATTGGGAAATTAAGGATTAGTTTCAGGATTACATAAATAGCTTATGTGACTAATGTGTTCAGCCCTGTTTTTAACCTAAGTTAATGAAGCATAATATCGGGCTGGGTGTTAATTGGGTGTCTGACACGAACCCACCCATTCTCACTTGGCAGGTTACATCAACATTGAAATTGGACCTAGTGTTTCACCAAACTTTCATCTTTTTAGGTTTGCAATTATAATTTGTATTCTTTTTCAGTATCAGTCTATCCTAACATCATCATTGTAGGTTGACTTTTTTTTAAATAATGAAGGCTCTTGTTGAAATTCACAGATGATCATGACATTTGCCCCATGGCTGTGAATATTGCTGATATGGCCTGTGACAACAGCCTGCAGTGTAATTGCTCTGCTAAATGGAACATGTCGTTTAAAGGCATATCATAATAGAAAAGGAATGCTATAGGCCTCAAAACAAATACTTTCCTTTCATGGAATAGAAATGACTGCTTAAATGCTTCCAGACTGTTGATATTCACTTGACATCACAGGATTATGACAATAATCTGCCATACTGCTGTTCAAGGAAATATGGGCTTCATCAGAATGTGTATATTTCCCCTTTTAGGTTTTATCCCCTTAATGTTCTCTGTTGCTCTCCTAAAGATGCTGATTCTAGCCTTTGCTGCAGAAGAAATGTAACTGCATTCCAATGTATTGTATTGCAAGGAATGTCTCCATCTTGATCTAGGTAGTATTACATTTTCAGGAATCAGATTACATTTTCATATTTAACTTTGCAACTATTTAGAAATTGTGGATTGGAAAGCATATTAGAGTTTGAGAGCTAAGTACAGTTAAAAGGTGGGCATAACCAGATTAGCAGATGTCTATTGAACCTGTGAGTAGACAGCAGTTTTTCCTTTACTGAGGTTTAAAATATTCAGAAGTGCAAGATGAACATGGGGAAGAGTAACCATAGTGTAAAGGCAGGCCATGCAAGTTATCCAAAGTGTTGACTTAGCTTTGCATAAGTAGAATCATTTAAATTTAGGTCAAGAAGATAGGAACACTTGCATTTATATAGCAGCTTTCATAACCTTGGGATACCCCAAAGCACTTTACAGCCAACTAATTATTTTTGCACTGTTGCCGCTGTTGCAATATATGTAAGTAAATTTGTGATAGCATGAGAAATAAATTTAATATTGTGAATTGTCAGACGTTTTCAGAACAAGATGAGAAAATTGGGCATCAAGGAGCCCGAGCAAAACTGCAGTCAATGGGAATCGGGGGAAAACTCTCCGCTGGTTGGAATCGTATCTAGCGCAAAGGAGGATGTTTGTGGTTGTTGGAGGTTAATCATTTCAGCTCCAGAATATCACTGCAGGAGTTCCTCAGGGTAGTATCCTAGGCCCAACCATCTTCAGCTGCTTCATCAATGACCTTCCTTCAATCATAAGGTCAAAAATGGGGATGTTCGCTGTTGAATGCACAACGTTCAGCACCATTTGCAACTCCTCAGATACTGAAGCAGTCCGTGTAGAAATGCAGCAAGACCTGGACAATATCCTGGCTTGGGCTGATATGTGGCAAGTAACATTTATGCACACAAGTGCCAGGCAATGACCATTTCCAACAAGAGAGAATCTAACCATCTCCCTTTGACATTCAATGGTATTACCATCGCTGAATCCCCCACTATCAACGTCTTGGGGGTTACCATTGACCAGAAACTGAACTGGAGTAGCCATATAAATACCATGGCTACAAGAGCAGGTCAGAGGCTAGGAATCCTGCAGTGAGTAACTCACCTCCTGGCTCCCCAAAGCCTGTCCACCATCTACAAGGCACAAGTCAGGAGTGTGATGGAATGCTCTTCACTTGCCTGGATGGGTGCAGCTCCAACAACACTCAAGAAGTTTGACACCACCCAGGACAAAGCAGCCAACTTGATTAGCACCCCGTCCGCAAACATTCACTCCCTACACCAATGAAGCACAGTGGCAGCAGTGTGTACTATCTACAAGATGCACTGCAGTTAAGCACCAAGGCTACTCAGGCAGCACCTTCCAAACCCGTGACTTCTACCACCTAGAAGGACAAGAGCAGCAGATGCATGGGAACATCACCACCTGCAAGTTCCCCTCCAAGCCACACACCATCCTGACTTGGAACTATATCGCCGTTCCTTCACCGTCGCGAGGTCAAAATGCTGGAACTCTCTTCCTCATAGCACTGTGGGTATACCTACCCCACATGGACTGCAGCAGTTCAAGAAGGCAGCTCACCACTACCTTCTCATAGGCAATTAGGGATGGGCAATAAATGCTGTCCTAGCCAGCAATGCCCACATCTGATGAAAACGAATACAAAAAAAGGGGAAGGTCCCAATTATTGAGGATTTTAATTATCCTTAATTACAGTAGAACGGGGATCTTGCAATGAAGAATTGGTGAAAGACTCCATTCTACCATCAGAGAAGAGAATATGTTTTGTGGTCATACAATGATGTTGAGATGATGAAAGACTTGGGGAATACTTGACTACCAATCATATAACTAGATTCAACATTTGCGACCACAAGCACAATTGATGAATACTTAACTTTTCAAACTTACTATTTTAAAGCCACAATGAAAATGTAAAAAATAAATCTGGAGAAAAAGACTGGACAAAATGGAATTCTTAACAATAAATTAGAAGAAAGTTACTGTGATGAATTAGAGCAGCAATGCAGGACTTTATGAAATAGTGAGGCTTCCAAAAGGCATTTGATAAAGTGCTGTACAACAGTTCTGTGAGCAAAATTATAGCTCACGAAATAAAAGGGACGGTAGCAACGTGGATACGAAATTGGCTGAGTGACAGGAAACAGAGAGTAGTGGTTAATGGATGTTTTCCAGACTGAAGGAAGGTTTATAGTGGAGTTCCCCAAAGATCGGTATTTGGACTCTTGTTGGTCCTGATACATATTAATGACTTAGGCCTTGGTATAGAGGGCACAATTTCAAAATTTGCAGATGATACAAAACTTGGAAACATTGTGAACTGTGAGGAGGATGGTGTAGAACTTCAAAAGGACATAGACAGATTGGTTGAATGGGTGGACAAGTCGCAGATGAAATTTAATGCAGAAAAGTGTGAAGTGATTCATTTTGGTAGGAAGAACACCAAGAGACAATATAAAATAAAGAGTGTAATTCTGAAGGGTGTGCAGGAGCAGAGCGACCTGAGTGTATATGTTCATAAATCATTGAAGGTGGCAGGGCAGGTTGAGAGAGTGATTAATAGAGCATACAGTATTCTAGACTTCATTAATAGGGGCATAGAGTACAAAAGCAAGGAAGTTATGTTAAACTTGTATAGAACACTGTTTCGGCCTCAACTGAGGTATTGTGTCCAGTTCTGGGCATTACACTTTAGGAAAGATATGAAGGCATTAGAGAGAGTGCAGAAAAGGTTCACAAGAATGTTTCCAGGCATGAGGAATTTCATTTAGGAAGATAGATTGGAGAAGTTGGGACTGTTTTCTTCGGAGAAGGGAAGGTTGAGAGGAGATTTGATAGAGGTATTCAAAATCATGAGCAGTCTGGACAGAATAGATAGGGAAAAACTGTTCCGGGGAACAGATTTAAGGTAATTGGCAAAAGTAGCAATAGCGACATGAGGAAAAACCTTTTCACGTAGCAAGTGGTTAGGATCTGAAATGCACTGCCTGGGAATGTGGTGGAGGCAGGTTCAATTGAGGCAATCAAGAGGGAATTGGATTGTTATCTGAAAAGAAAGAATGTGCAGGGCTATGGGGAGAAGGCCGTGGAGTGGCACTAGGTAACCTGCACTTTCGGAGAGCTGGTGCAGACACAGCGGGCCGAATGGCCTCCTTCTGTGCTGTAACAATGCTGTCATTCTGTGATACTCTACTTCACTGAGTTCCTGCTCTCAGAGAGCAAAAGATGCAAAAGAGATGTCAGGCACTTCCTCGTGTGGACAGGGAAATGTAGAAATGTGAAAATGTAGATAAGCAGCCTTCTCTAGGTTACACTCATGTAGCTGTCAGTGGTCAGCTAGGAGCAGCATTCATAGTGGTTTGGAAGCAGCAGCTTCATAACTTAGGAGACCTTGGGAGAAGTGCACAAAGAGAAAAAAGTGAGCACATACACTTCAGAAAAGGATAAGTTGAAGAGAGTACAAATTAAATACATATCAAATTGAAGTAGAAGACCAATTACAAAAGCTTGTCTCAAATGGTTAAATGGGAAGGGGGAAGAAGAGCTATTTAATATTTTAAAAGATATGCAAGATACAGAGTAGGAATACTGAACAATATATAGAAGGAAAATCCACTAAAAAGTTCAGAGAAAATTGAAAGAAACTGAAATGAACATTGGGGGAACTGAAACAGATTCTTGGGTTCATTTACAGGAGGCAAAGTGACAATGAACCGTGGATCTCCTATAGCATTGCTGATGAATAATGTCTCCAAAATTGCAGTAAGTACATAAATAAAACATAGCTTCATTTACAAAGGAGTACATTTGTGTCCCCAATGGACTATCGTTACAAAAATAAATAAGAATGAAGAAATAGATTCAGGACTTGGGTGGAGCAGAGGGGACAGCAATTAACAAAGAGAATGTAGAAATAAATGATCACGTTGAGACCAGGAAAGTATAATAATGGGGAGGCAAAGAGCATGACAGAAAGATGAAATGATGACTTGATAACAGTTTTCATTACAGAAAGTGTCTGATTCCTGTAATTGGAACAGCAGGAGATGTATTCATGTTCCCTGAGAAATTAAAGGTTAGCAATGAAATGATCATTATGGAACTGGTGTATTTGAATATTCATAAGACAACAGGACCAGATGGAATGAATCCAAGGGCACTTGAAGAAATTAGGGTAGAAGTGAGCAAATTGTGCCAAAAATGTTACAAAGCTCATTGAACACAGGGGTTGTGTTCAGTAAATTTGGAAGCAAGCTAATCCTGTTCAAAGTTTTCAAACGACAGAAGCAATGATCATGGGAATTACAGGCTTGTTAGCCTGACATTTTATGATTGGAAAAATATTGAAGCAATTCAAGCACATTTACTAAGAGTATGTTAAGTAAGCTCCAATCTTATCAGAAGATTTTGATTCACATTTCACGTTAACTAATTTGCTGGCCTTCTTTGAATATGGAACTGAGTTTGGTTAATGTAATATATCTTAACTTTTTGAAAGCACTAAGATGACTCACAAGAGATGTTTGGTGAAGAAGGTTTGATAATAGCATATACCAGTGATTGTCAGGAAATGAAGTACCTTGGCGAGTACAAGTGGATCCACCAAGTTCAAATCCAGGGAAGTGGCATGAGACTCCACAAAGCATCAGTGAAACCTTATATGGAGTATGTCCATTGTGTCTAATTCTAGTCACTGTACTGACAGAGTGCTGCATTGTCAGAGGTGCCATCTTTCAGAGGATATGTTAAACTGAGGCCCTTCTGTCTCTCAGGCGGACGTAAAAGATCCAATGGCATTATTTCAATGAAGAGCAGGGGAGTTCTCCCTGGTGCGATCACCAACATTTATCCTTCCACCAACTCACTAAACAAAATATATCTGGTCATTATCACTTTGGTGTTCCTGTGTCCTTGCTGTGTGAAAATTGACTGCTATGTTACCGACATTACAACAGTGACTACACTTCAAAAAGTATTTAATTGGCACATCAAGGTAGCCTAATTTCTGGAAGGAATTGTGAACAGGTGTTTGGCCTCTATTTGCATATGCAAAGAACCTAACACCTAGTCCAGGCAAGCGACCTGGACGCCTATACTTCAACCTTTACCAATATGGTAGGCGGCACACTTCTGGCATGTAATATGTGCACACCACACACCATAGTGAACGCAAAGGCACCTGTTTTCTGCCTGTAAAATGGAAGCGGTGTCAAAGAATTTCTAGGCCCTTGAGTTCACACAAAATATTACACTTATATTAGGTTCTTTATGAACTGCTTATTCGAAAAGCTAACAGTTTGCTGTTTGCTATTGTTTTGTTATTGGATTATTTATCATAGACCAACGTTTACAAGATCTTAATGGGAAAAAAACACTAACTGAATTGACAGTATTCAATAGCAATGAAGCTATGTGATGAAAACAAGAATAAGTAGAATAAATGTGAGGTGTGTTTTTTGCTTGCATCTGGATTAGGCACCTAAATCCTATTTTTCACTCGAGCTTGATTTGTGCCATACACTGCCAGCTGAAGGATGATGGATGGAGGAAGGAACTCACATGAAAATAAAATGAGGCAATGTTGCTAATGGCTCAGTGAGTTTATCCAGTGAATATCTGAAACATTCTGACAAGGAAGGTCCCATGTTCATTCCCATATATTGAATTACCTCAGCCAGGTAAGTGGTGCTTCAACCATCTTCAGTGGCCTAAGTTTGGAGTCAAAGGTGTCCAATGTTCCAATGCCCAGTCGCTATCTAATGGATAAAGAAAAAAAAATTGTCTCAGTTCCCTCAAATCTGAATCACCTGCCAATACTTACTGTTAATGCTCAGGCATGAATAACCTCAACAATATGCAGAGCGGAACTGGTATCTGCAGAACCATACATGGAAGCAGTGGGGTAGAAATTCATATTGGGCATTAGTACAAATTGGACAAGATGAATTGGAGCCTGTTCTTATTGAATGAAGAGGAAATTGGCAAAAGTGCAAACTGAGCTATTGCCCACTTTGTGTTACTGCCCAAGACAAATTTCCACCCCAATGTTTTCCAGAGAGGAGTGGAGAGGAAAAATTTGCAAGGGAGAAAAGTAAGGTAAAAAGATAAAATCAGCTTCAAAGGCATGAAACTACCATGTGAGAATCCCTGATATGATGACAACCTGTGTTAATGAATCTTTCAAAAAATATAATGGGCAAATTATAAATTTTAAAAACTAAAGATTTGCACTCATAGTGATAGAGGTAGGAATGCAAATAAATGTAATACTTTTCTTGCATTGCTCTCTATTGCATATAAAAAGATATACAATATCATAAGTATTTCACCAAATTATTGTAAAAAAAAACACATCAATCATATTAAAACAGCTGAATACAGGTCTTTAGTTAAAGGTCTTTAGTTCAGATGTGACAGGATAAATTCTTTGACTTATCTCCTAACTGTATTCAAAGAGAGCATAGCTTAAAGATAGGGCGACAACACTAAAGCTCTGATACTGAGATGCTTCCCGTGTGAGTATAGCTCCTTGTTGGGAGTGCAGAAGCAATGAATTTACCTTAATGTGTCTAGTACTCAAAGTGTTATACTTGCTCGCAGATGAAAACAAATAAGCATTGCAAATGCATGCCTTTTTATTCTCAGGTGCAGAGTCAATATTAAGATAAAATCCTTTTCCAGTATTATTACAAGTTCTTTTTTGGTGTTATGGGTTAGCCCAAGGACTGAGGTGTGCTTTCTAATCTTTTCAGCATTCCCTGTCCAGCTTAAACTTAACAGTGGCTACTTATCACTGCAATACAGCAAATTTACTTCGGCAATATATCACATGCCTCTCATGAGGTAAAAATAACTTGATACTGAAAGATGCCGACATCACATGGATAATATTTTCAATACGGTTTCCTTACCATGCCACAGGACTTGCTTAAGATATAAGTAAATTTGTTTGCCCTTTTCTCCCCATAGCCTCTGACTCTCTATTACTTCCATTATTTCTTTTCTGTTTCTACATGTCGATTTGCAAGTATTTTGCTCATTTGTTTATCCTTCTTCTTCCTTTCCCAAAAGCTTTCAAGTTTTTTTTCCATCTCTTTGCATGATTATAAAAGATTTTTTTTTCTCCCCTTTATTTTCCAAGCTTTTGATCTTTCTGAAGGCGTCATTTACTTGTGACTGCACCAGC
This sequence comes from Heterodontus francisci, assembly GCF_036365525.1. Taxonomy (NCBI): domain Eukaryota; kingdom Metazoa; phylum Chordata; class Chondrichthyes; order Heterodontiformes; family Heterodontidae; genus Heterodontus; species Heterodontus francisci. Next base: position 21,247,204 of record NC_090394.1, read on the forward strand.
GAGGTTTCCCCCATTGCTCAGTCCCCTGCTATTTGCTTTTTGAACAGGTAGTCATTAACTGTGCTCCAAGCTGATCGTTGATTGACTCCAGCCGCAGTGTCTGAGCTGACAATGAAAGCACCTCATCAGCATCCCTCTGGCCCCAGCACACTCAGGCACACAAAAAGACCATCATCTCAAACAACACCATGAGCTCAGAATTTTTATTTCATGGAGTAATGTAAAAATACTGAAAAAAATGATTTGAAAAAGATGCTTATACCTCTCTGGGGTTATTGGTAAAAATTTTTGTCAAGTTCTTATAGAACACAGCACGTCATGGTGCAATCTGAGTGTTGGCATTTCACAGAAGCAGGGTGAAAAGTGCACCTCATGATACATCTCTCCTCTGCACAGAATTTCACAAGAAGAGCAGGACATTTCTCAATCACAGGCAGAAGCAGTAGTGGAGCGACCCAGCCATCAACCGCAATGCCTCAGCTTACCAGTTCCTGAGCCCAGCCTCCAGCCACTTAGAGGGGCACATCCTACAGCAACAATGCTAGGCATTTTATCAAGAAGTTCAGGATTTGGTTTTTGGAATTGTGCATTTTTTAAAATGTTTTTATACCATAAATATTATTTTTAGCTGTTCATACTGACAAGAATAAGAAGGGAAAATGCCGTAGTTTATGAAAAAAAAGACTGTTTCACCGAAGGTGTTGCTTTATTCTGTCAGTAGCAGCTGGCTTCAGATTATTGGAATTGAAAAGAAAATGGAGTCATTTGATTAATAATTTCACTCACTAGACTAGTGACTGGAACTGGTGCACATTCAGTTAGTGGGATAATTGCCAATCAGCATGTTGAGCTTAATAGATAGTGGTCTTTTAAGCCAGTGATGACTTTTTTCTCCCTATATATACATATATATATATATATATATTGTCAAACTGCACCATTGAGGTGCGATGGGCCTTTCAGATTTCAGACTTCCCATTATAATCATCAGGTTAAGGCCAGACATAAGCTCCAATTTTTACCTACCCCAACCGATGGGTGCAGTTTCAGGTTGGATGCCTGTTCTACACCCTGCATTTTTTTGCATTCAATTGCTGCTTCTGGATGCTCAAATTCCTGCCTGCTGCTAGTTTGCCTTGCTAATGAGGCCCTGCCTTCAAAATGGACTGAATGCCCTGGCAGCATTAGTGGGCAATTGGCTGGCACATTCTGCTGGCCAGCTGCCCAAAGTCAGCTCAGGGGGAAAATCTGTTCCTTTGTTTTCATTTTTACAGGCAAGGTGGGCAGCACGATCACAATAATAAACTTTTAAAGCCTTTATCGTGTCGACCATCAATGGTTCTCAGGATAAAATGTAAGGAGCCACCTACATTAAGCAAATGATTTCATGTAAAGGCCTATAGAGTTATGGTGATTTTTTTCTATAATAACAGGACTCGGATCTCTAATGTTTAATGGGCACCTCTTACAACAGGTGAATTATCACTTTTACCATCGAGCGGGAAACAGCAGCAAATAGGCCATCCCTTTTACATTCCACCCATTGACACGACTGCCTGTTTTCTGCTTGGTGGTAAAAGTGATTCACTCCGTGGTCATTAAGCAGGTGTTCTCTATGTTAGGTTTATATTAGTTTTATTACATGATTTATATAGGAATGCTATCTGGTTTAAACACCCACAGACTGATATGAAAATATATTTCTCAACATCCATCAGGCTGAAAACATCACGCTCTATATATGTCACACTATGTTGCACATGGAAAAACAATCTTAAAAATGAGAGGCAGGCATTTAATTCTGCATTCTGAACTGCAGCCTGAAATTTACAAAGAATTTATTGATCTGAACATATTTACAAGCAGCTCCCATTAGCTGGACTCCTACAGGCTACATAAGGAGCAGTCTTAAAGAAACAGGCCAAGTTAATAGCTAAATACATCACAGCCCATGAGATCTCAGACTACTCATGAGCAATGGCACACGAAATGTACTGGCGGTTGTTACTAAACGAATGCAGCCTGGCTGGGATTGATTAGGACAATAGAAATGCTGGAAATACTCAGCAGATCAGGCAGCATCTGTGGAGCTGCTAATAAGTATTTCCAGCATTTTCTGTTTTTATTTCAGATTTCCAGTATCCACTATACTTTGCTTTTAATTAGAACAATGCTGCTCTACCACTTTATGAAGCAATAAATCAGTTCATGAAAAGCTTGCACTTATGTAGCAACTATCAAGATCTCGGGACTTCACAAAGGGTTTCACAACCAATGAAATACTTTTGAAGTGTAGTCACTATTGTATGGTAGGAAACACAGCACCCAATTTGCACAGAGTAAACTCCCACAAACAACAATGCAATCAATTAACAGAATAGCTACTTTAGTGATGTTAAAAGAGGGACGGACACTTGGAGCACTTTCCTGCTCTTCTTCAGATCCTGCTATGGGATCTTACAAGGCCTAGGTTTAACGTTTCATCTGAAGGACTGCACCTCTGACTGTACAGCCTTCAAAATGAAACACAGAAACATAAAAAAATAGGAGCAGGAGCAGGCTATTCGGCCCTTCGAGCCTTCACCGCCATTCAATACAATCATGGCATCCAAACTCAGTACCCTGTTCCCGCTTTCTCCCCGTATCCCTTGATCCCTTTAGTCCTAAGACCTATATCTAATTCTTTCTTGAATATATTTAATGATTTGGCCTCAACTGCTTTCTGTGGTAGAGAATTCCACAGGTTCACCACTCTCTGGGTGAAGAAATCCCTCCTCATCTCAGTCCTAAATGACTTACTCCTTATCCTTAGACTGTGACCCCTGGTTCTGGACTCCCCCGTCATCGGGAACATCCTTCCTGCATCTAGTCTGTCTAGTCCTGTTAGAATTTTGTAGGTTTCTATGAGATCCCCTCTCATTCTTCTAAACTCTAGCGAATACAAGCCTAATGGACCCAATTTCTCTTCATATGTCTGTCCCACCATCCCAGGAATCAGTCTGGTGAACCTTCGCTGCACTTCCTCCATAGCAAGAACATCCTTCCTCAGATAAGGAGACCAAAACTGCACACAATACTCCAGATGTGGTCTAAATATAAATAGTACCACACTGGAACAGTTCTGAAGAAGGGTCACTGACCTGAAACGTTAACTCTGCTTCTCTCTCCACAGATGCTGCCAGACCTGCTGAGTACTTCCAGCATTTTTTGTTTTTATTTCAGATTTCCAGCATCTGCAGTATTTTGCTTTTATTTTGCGTTCAGAAGGAGTTTGGCTACTTCTCAGCAGCAGAGCATCAGTTGTATGAGGCCAGGGACAGATCCCGGTTCCCAGCTTCCAGCTCCAACAGTAAGGGATCGCTTCAGAAAAGTTTCGGTTGCACGATTGCTGCTTAGATCTAGTCGTTTCTGGGTGCTTGGAGAGTCCGCCGTATAATTTTTGGTGCGGATTATCACCAGCTATTTCTGACATAGCGCTGTGACAAGTGACTGAGGCTGTCGGAGTCACCTCTCTGTCTGTGTACGGACTGAACCTCCGACCCCGCTTTGTCTGAGCAAGAGTATTTTTTTTAAGATTTTCTTCATCCTTTGAGTAGACAACAGCCTATTGCTAAGATGAGCAATGGATGATCGCCCAGAGAGAGAGAGAAACACCAGGAAATCGGATTGAAGAAATTACCAGACGACGAAGGAAAGACAAAACAAGTAGCGGAAACTATCCGGAGATCATAGCGAGTGAAAGCTGAGAACTAAACTCCAGCGAGCAGAAAGAGGGGTCGACAACAGAAAAGGGCTAAATTACACCTGAGAAACCAAGAGATAAAGCGAAAGCAAATCATGAAATAAAGCTCCAGGAGAGAGAAAAAAAAGACAAATCATAAACTTGACATAAAAAGGTTAAACAGAAGTGATGAAAGAAACTGCGAGATAGTTTAAACGGCGAAATGGTTATGGACTGAAATCCACACAGATAGAGAGAACTGTATACATAGCAGCGACACAAGAGAAAAGCAAATGTTTCTTGTAATATCTTTTCAGAAAGCAGAGTTAAAGACGGATGAGATCGATAGTATTAAAACACAGAAGATATATAGTGTATGGGGATAATAGATTCCTGTCGGTGTGACTGGAAAAAGGAAAATACTGTCAACTCTACACTGGTGACTGTGAACTGGTGAAGCGGCTGAAGTTCTCTTGTACAGTGAACATTGAGGCTTTGTCGCTGTTCTTTCAGCACCTGCTAAACTCACGACTGAAAACCGTTCAAACCCGTAAAACAGCGAGGAAGAAATGATATTTTAAAGACGGCTTGAGTAAACAACTGTTTTATATTCGGAAGATATTTCAAACCACTTGTGATGTAATCATGCTGTGGACTAAAATACGAGTGGAGTTTGTCTCTCCAACATGCTTTCTATGAAGATCTGGGTCAAGAGGAAAATGAATTCTTCACTGGGCTTCCCCGACTCAAACTTCCCTTTGGTTAAACATTTAATGAAAAACAATCTTTCCCTCTACCTTTCGGACACTTTCTTGCACGAAGACCTGGGCAATCTGGAGAATATTTTGTTAACCATCCGAGAACCTTCCACTATCGCCCTGACGGTAATGTACACCATATCTTTCGTTGTTGGCTTCATTGGGAACATTATGTCAATCAAAGTACTGACCAGCAAAAGGAATAACAGGATGCCTGGGGTGAGTGCCACTCGCAGTTTGCTGATAAACCTTGCTGTCTGTGATCTGATGGTGGTCTGCGTCTGCATGCCTACAACCCTGGGTTACCAGATCTACAAAGCTTGGATTTATGGTGACTTCATGTGCAGAGCAGCTCCTTTTACCCAGGCCGTGTCAGTCTCTGCCAGTGTCCTCAGTATCACTGTTATAAGTGTTAACAGATACTATAATGTCCACAACCCATTAAATGCCAGATCATTCTTCACCTGGAGAAAAATCTTTTGGACTATTTTTGTGGTGTGGTTGTTGTCATCTGGTATCTGTATGCCTCTTATTTTTATGAACAAATTGGAAGAGATTGACCCTACATTTGGGGTTCCTTTCTGCAGTGAAGTCTGGTCCCAAGTCAAGTTGAAGCAGGCATATAATTTTCTGCTCTTCTGTGCTCTCTATGGTTTGCCTGTGCTGTTTAATCTAGTGATTTGCTTTCTCACTTGGCGCAAACTTTGGAGCACATCCAGTCACTTCAAAGAGTGCGACTCCAGGAGTCAGTCCCTTCCAGCTTCAAGGTTGAAAATTCGCAAAAAGATTGCCAAAATGGTGGTGGCTTTGGTGATTCTGTTTGCCCTTTCATGGTTACCCGTCTATGTGGTGGACATCTGGTTAGATTTCAATACTGAAGATGCTTCAAGGGATGATGACACGTCTTCAGAGTGGATCATGCATTTCAGACCATTTGCCCAGTGGCTTGGTCTCACCAATTCTTCCCTCAATCCAATTTGCTATTGCTTTGTAGGGGACTTGTACAGATCAGCCAAGGAAATAAAAAACAAATATAGAAGAACACTAGTTTCTCTTTTTAACTATTCTTTGTCTGAAGGCTCCACAAGGTCATCCATACCGAAACTTCTTTCCTACAAAGAATCGTGTCAGATATCTACAAAAGAATTCAATTTCATTGAGTCAAAGGAGGAGAAATCTAAGGATTATTGTTCACCTCCTGGTATTTGTGAGACATCATTGAGTACATGCCACCCTGTTCCAAAACATACTGTTGTAACTGATGATGATGACACAAGGAACAGTAACTAGATTATATAGTTATTGTAGAAATCTGTTACTGTTAACACTTGTCACTGATTAATCCATCATTATCTTTTCAATTTGATAATACCCTTGAATCCAACCCAGGTGAAGCTAAATGGCTTTATTAGTTACTCTCTAGGTAACCAATATAGAATTATGTAAAGCCAAAGATTGTGACAAGCCAAGATCTTCTGTAATTAATCATGTAATTCCTTATCTGTGTATATCCTTATGTGCATTTTTTTTCTTGTTGACTTGCCGAACCGTGTTTGCATAAGTGCTGGAAGCCCTCCGGTTCCTCTCCCAAGTGACCATTGTTAATGTGTTTTTCTAGAAAGTGAGTGTTGGTATGCTATTCAACCATGGAGAATACCACAGTCAATATTGTTCTTGCCTGACATACTTACCAGCATGAATCACTGCATACACATCAGGAGAGAGAACGTTGGCTGATTTTTTCCCCCAATCCCTGGGACACTGGAATCAATTGTAGCATCCTAGCTACTGTGCCAGCTGTGATTAAGTAATTCAGCACAGAACTAAACCTAGCATTTTGTGGTCTGCTTGACACAGTGTTAAAAACACATATCTTTAGTAAGGCCACTTCATATGGTTACCTCAATAACATAGCAAGTAGAACAAACTCTAGCATGCAGTTAAATCCACAGATCTTGACCACCATGGTGATACATATCTATTTTATCTGGTATACTACTCTGGCAGCTTTGGTTTAGAGTGGAGTTAATCATTTCAGCAGCTCTCAAATTGCTAAATGTCTTCTAAAAGCTGACCATTTTCATTTGATAATAAATAGTCTATTTTATTTGTCCCCTCCTATCCTGATGATTTATGCTGGGGTTTGAATCTATAGGTGCCATGCACAATTTGGTACCTTGCCCAGGTGATTCATCTTCCTGTGTGAATCTAGACACAGCATGTTGTTGACCCGGAGGGGTGGAGTTCATTGGTGATCCAAATTCTGATCTCCTTCAATATCCATATAAATATGCACCTTACAGCAATCAGCACTGGATAGTTATCAGGAGCTGGAACTTTGGATGAGGTTTCAGTCTCTAATCTAGATGACCTGAGGCATGTTATGACCCGGCTGCCACTATGGGCGATACTAGCTAACTCAATACTAATTGCGAATTCAACTGGGATCTTCTGGTCTGTATATCTCAGTGACTGGTACCTCTACAATGAGTTATCAATGAAGCTATCATTAGCGAGAACAAAGATAGGGGTAAGCTTTTGTCTTCAACTCCTGGTGGTAATCTGGCAGACAGATCATCTGCCCCTTGTAGAACCTGTCTGATTTATATTCTCTTCAGTGGATTCTACAATGGGCAGTCCATCTGCCCAACCAAATTACTATCTGTGAAGTGAAGATAAAATTTCACCCCCTATTCAAACTCTAGTCAGGTAATTCTATTTGCTTCACTTCCTTTTCCCTTAAATTGGATAAGTGAGGCATGTTACACTTTAGCTGAGCTAAAGTGAGTAATGGCAGATATAATATTAGCCCTTTACAGTAAAAACTGATACGTAACAAGACACATACCATATGACAAGCATACAAGTGAGAAGGGAGAGGCACGAAATAAAGAGGGGACAGGGAGGTCTTGTAGGAAACTAGGTTAGAAAGTCTGAGAAATAATCTGAGATAATAGATGCAGAGAAGCATGCAAAACAAAATCTCAGAGTCATACTGAGGGAAAAAGAAAGAGTTAAATGCTGCAAAAAGATAGAGATACACACACACACACAACGTAGAGAGATACACACACAAGATAGAGAGAGGTGCACACACAAGCAGTCAGTTATAAAAAGAGAGACTCGTTTTGTCCATGAGAAACTAGTTTGGAAATGTTAGTCACTGAAGGAACTAACTATATTTATTATTCTGATCCTTACTCTAGTTTTGAAAGGAAATATGAAATGGAACCCCAACCACTAGCGACTCACCCTGATATTTTTGTTGCCCTTTATTTCTGTCTCGCTGTGACATGAACTCGATGGTGCCAACGTTAAACGAGAGGCACAGACCAGCTGAGTTTGATGGCAAATTTTGCCATCCCTACAGATCTGAAAGAAGATTGATTGAAAGAAGTTTCTTATCAATCTTCCCAATGTTATAATACCCAACCAAAGCTGCATGGCCACAATAGTAACAAAGAATTCCTACAGTTGCAATGAAGACCAAACCAAGAACGTTATCATTTTACAATTTTCTGGGCACAGTCAGCATTTCATGAACAAGTATAATTAAAAAACAATCATGATAGTAAGTGACATTTCAGCTCAGCCATAAACTTAATTAGTACTGAGCTCCCCTTGAGGGCATTTTTGGCTTCTTACTTCTTGGTCAACATTCCAATCATAAAATCATGTGTGTGATGAAATCAAACAGTTCTGAGACAATCTGTTGTTGGCTTGATCTACTGTGTTGATGATGCATTCAGAGTTGATACAAGATTACATCAAGGAAGCAAAATCACAGCTGTTCCAAATGGTGAATTCATCCTTCAGAAGTTGTGACAACTTAATGTAATTTTTAAATGATCACAGCTTTTGTTTCCTCTGTTTCTATCTGATAGAAAGTCATTTTTACAGCCATCTGGGAAGGGAGATGCAACTAGATCAATGTGACCCTAGTATGAAAACTACTGGCTGAAAAGTCGCAACATAATTGTAGTCATAGGTGCTAGGTTTAGCTCTCAGCCGGTAATTATAATGTGGAAAGCATCTTTTTATCACACAACAGTTATTAAGCACAGATCCCAGCTCTTAAAACTAATCAGTTTATTTGATTTTAATAATGGACACACTCAAGTAACTGACCCCATTTTTTTTATAACTGAATCCTATTTCACAAACTGCAGTGTTTTACTAATTATATTATACAAATGATTGTATGATAGTGTCACTAGTGTAGTGTGTGGCTTAACCAATTCTAGACAATACACTTTCAAGGTTCATCAGGCAACTCCATTCTACCTTTGACAACAAATAAGCAAAATGAGTTTTGCCCACAAAGTTTTTTCAACTGTTAGGAAGCTATACTAGAGATGCCTGGTCACATTTAAAATAGAAAGAAGTACAATTTGGTCATGTATTTCTCCTTAAAAAAAACAGTAAATTTAACCTCAGGGAAACAAGTTCCAGTTGTTTTGCTAGCTTTGTCCAGGTCTGAAAATAGTGCAAATGAAGACAATCACAATAAAAGATAGTAACTCTCTCCAATTTGGAGGAGTTATCGGAACTTTCTTTCTTAGTTAAACAAAAACTAACTATAATTAGATTTCAACTTATATATATATAATTAAGCTTTTAATGACCAGATGGGTATTTTTAAATTCAATACTTTAGGGAATAGAATACCCTTTGATGTAATCAGTAACAGCACAATGTCAAATCTGAAATGGTTAATCATGTAGGTGATTATGATTCCCTCAAGATTACGTGTGCCATTATATTTAGAATTAATTTAATGGCATATTTTGAATCTGCACAGCAGTTGCTTAAGAGAACTAACAGCAATAGTGCTACCTTCCAAAAATTTGTTGCTTAAAAATTCTTCAAATTATATTGAGGCATGTTCATGGAAACTGCAAATGGCTATGATTTTGATAATCTGTAAAGTTGGGCTGAAATGAATTGATAGGCAGAATACTTTAATTGTACTTAAGTTTAGTAAAAATGAGGAGGCACTACATGAGCTGAATGAACACGATGAGTAGAATATTCCTGGTACCATGGAGGCAGGCTTGAAGACGGGACCGGGAGGCAATTCTGAAATTAGGGCATCGGGTCTGCAGCCCGACACATTCCCACCTCCACATGATCACTGGCAACAGCTACCCACCCGGCAGCAACAGGTGGCCAATTTGAATAATTAAGTGCCTAATTGTGGGAAGATTGGGAACGCTGCCAGGAACTTCCCAACGATGGACAGGCCCCCCACTGAGGCCAAAGCTTGGCTGGTGCCTATAGATGAATTGCCAGTGGCCCACAAGGCCTTCCGGTACATACCCACTCACCGGAGCAGTAGCTTATTTTTTAAAAATTGAGAGGGCTCCTCAAGATGGAGCTATCCTTGTGTTCCCCCTCCAACAGTGGTAGTGCCCACTTCTGCCGGTGAGGCTACCGTACTTCCGAGGCTGCGGGCCGTCTGATTGGACCTGCAGCCTCAGGAACCCGCCTGCCGTCTTTAATTGAATGGTGCTCCCGGAGGTGGCCTCTTAGTTGGCCGCCTCAGAGAAGATTTTGCAGGCAGGCACATTGTCATCAAGTGTGGGCTCGGGACCCGGAAATAGTCCCACAATTATTGTTAAAGGGGTCAAGATTCCGCCCGATGTCATTTATTCCCAGGTCATGCTTGACAGTTGTAATACATGGTGCTGGTATGCCATTTAGGTGAAAACAGATTCAGCCATTTGTACTGCCTATCTATAGTCGGTGGCTAAATAACTAACTCTAGGTGTCACAAATGACTGGCATTTTTTATACTTAGATTAGTGAGGGTAGTGTTGTACACTGCCCGCAGCTACCAACTTGCATTATAATGATTTTCTTATCAAAATTATCTTTAAAAATTGCAAATAAACCAAGGTAGATTGCTCTAACTTTGTTTTATGTGAAGTTCTAGAATGGAAACTATGGTTTGCAACAATGTAGACCAGTATCGGCATTTACCAAACAAATCATTTTTATCATACTTGTCTATGTTATTTATCAGTGTACAGTAAAATGGCACAATCAAAGGCAACAGTAATAATGTGTACTAATGCTGGCTTGGATTTCTAGAACAAACCTATGACAGTTTTACATTGGGCTGTATCTGTGACTACAATATTAGCAGTACCAGCACTGTATGTATTAAAACTCTTGTCTAGCGATCTAGACATCACCAAGGTGTGTCTTGCTAAATTGCAAGAAGTAGTTCAAGAACCACATTAATTTATGAACAATATTAGTTTCTTATGTTTAATCAGGAGGTAAATATTTTGGATGACTGCTGTATTTAAAGATATATCAAGTTTATTTATATCACATTAAGTACTGCTTTTTATCTAGAATATATAACTTCAGATTTTTACCTAGAATCATAGAATCATACAACACAGAAAGAGGCCATTCGACCCATCGTGCCTGCACATATTTGCAATGTATATTTTCTCTTTAGGTGTGAAAAGTACAATATTCCTAATGATGATAATTGTAATCCACTGTTCTTATGTGTAAAAAAGTGTAACTCATGGGTACCATTGGTGCTATAAGCTAAAAGCTCTTTCTCATGTGTGAAAGGACAGTAATAATATGTGTACATGAGTATTGTTTGCAACAGGTTTAACAATCATTCTGGAATCCTGTTCATCATATGTACTGCCCCGTGTACAAATTGTCTTGTTTATTGGTTTGTATTATTGACATTGCAGATTTAGGAATCAGTGTTAATAAACATACAATGAACACTGTTCCACTGCATCTGTATCTTACCATTCAAAATGATCACATGTAAGGTATGAAATAATAAATAAATTACCATGTGATCATTGAAGTATAGTTATACCTAGGAAGAGATGGTAACATGAAAGTTTTCTGTAACAAATTTATAACACTACTTTCACTTAGCCTTTCAAAATATTGTGTGTGCCTATAGTGTATCTCCTTGCACAGCTTATATACAAGAAATTCTAGAATATGTACAGCACTTGTTATGGCTTCACAAATATTGTCATAGTTTCTGTAACATTTTGTTTCATATTGGCTCAGAGTGCTGAGCCAATATTATAACTACCTGGGTAATGTTCTCCATTTTCAATTTGAAATGATCATTTGACCTCTGGTCAATATTGGTTCCTATCAGATTTGTACAGTTGGAACCAGCCAATATCAATAAGGCTTATTGCAATGTATCATTCAATGTCTGTAAGTGATGTGAAAATAAAGTTTGAATTATTTGTGTGTTTGATATGAGATCCAATAATCCCTTTTTTAAAGTGATAAAAAAAAAATGCAAATGCAAATATACACAGAAATGAAATTCAGAAAACAAATTTAATATCTTGTATGTATATTGTTACGACCGACCGCTCCAGTCAAAATATACGATTCTGATTGTGGTTGGAGAAACGCACTGTTAATTCAATCCCGTCCCTCCACAGATTGCCCAACATATCATTTTAAACTTTCCAAATTAAAGAAAGACCCAGCCAAATTGTACCATCTATTAACCCCCCGAATGAGGCTAACCAAACCAGGTGTCTTTAAATCAACAAATTAACTGTTTAATTAGAGAAACTAAATTCTTAAAACACTAATAAGATATAAATAACATTTAAAATAGAAAAAAACAGTCCTCACAGAATTACACTCCTGCCAGATGTGGAACAGTCCAAGGTTGCTTGAAGTCCTCACAGCTGTCTAATGGGGGAAAAAAAGGTTCTTCGACAATAGAACAGTCCGTAGTCTAATTCAGAAGTTGAAATTGTTGCTCCTTCTCCAGCGATGAATTTCAACAATTTACAACTTGCAAACACTTTTTAATGAATCAATTTGGATTTAGAATTTTTTGAGGCATAAAAGATTGTCACAGTCTAACTTCCCTTCCTGCAGCTTAAATTATGAGAAATCTGTGTTTTGGCTTGACATTTTAGAATTTTGAGAGAGAATAATAAATAAACAGACTAAATTCTCTTTCTTCAGTTTAACTAGACTGAGAGCACTCATTTCAGGTGCTAACCCACAGCTGTCTGTCTGTTTTCTCTGTTAGAACAGTCTGTTTCCACTATAAGCCAGTTCAAAATTAAATTGTAAAAATGTATCTCTCAATCTGTGGTCCTGAATGGCTGTATCCCAGGCAACGAGAATGCACTCTTTGAATTTCAGTCTCCATATGGCTATATCCTAGACAATGAGAATGCACTTTTTGACTCAGTCTTTAGAGCTTGCTGCCTTAAAGCAGTACGTCTCCCTTTCCGTATTCTTCCTGAAAAAAAAAACTACAGGATCATAACAATATCCCCTCATTTATTTTTGTGCATAGAAGAGGATTCATTGAATTAAGAATTAATTTGGAAAATAAAATCCAGTCATAAAGTTTGATCATTTCTAACAATTAGATAAGTATTTAAATAGAAAAAGTGCATCTCTGATGGCTGAACAAATTTATCCTGTACATATCTGGGCCATACAAACCAGGAAAACCTCAGGGTTAGTCCCTGGTTTTTACCGAATAAGGTAATCTCAGCCAGCAATACAGTGGAGATGCCACATATTGAGGGGAGGCGGTAGCGTAATGGTAATGTCACTGGACTAGTAATTCAGGGCCTGTTAATGCTGGGGGGACATGGGTTCGAATCCCACTATGACAGATGGTGAAATTTGAACTCAATAAATCTGGAACTAATAGCATGAAGCCATTGTTGATTGTTGTAAAAACCTATCTGGTTCAACTAATGTCCTTGAAGGAAATCTGCTTTCCTATCTGGTCTGGTCTGGTCTACATGTGACTCCAGACCTACAGCAATGTGGTTGACTCTTAAATGGCATAACAAGCCACTCAGTTCAAAGGCAATTAGGGATGGGCAATAAATACGTGTCAGCAATACCCACATCCCACAAATGAATAAAAAAAATACCCAAGGTTATTGGGGGGGTGGGGTAAGTAAGTAGGCAAGCTTGTGATTGTTATGCAGTGATGTCTGTTGTAATATGTGTTTCTGTTTGGTGAGGACAACATCAGGCTCAGCTGTGATGTCTCTATTGGAAGTCTGTCAAACTCAGACACAAATTAAATCCTCACGAATGCCTTCATGTGAGATGGGGAGAGGAGCACATTAGCATACACTATAGTACAGTTCTTCCAGTCCATTGAACCAGTTACACATATGCAAACTAGGCACTAGAGGGAAGGCAGGCAGTTTGAGCTCTGACAATTCACCAGGAGTTCGCTGTCCAGTATCTTCTGATCAGGCAGCATTGAGGTCCATCTGGAAGCCTTGCTAAAGATCAGTGATGGTTCAGTGGTAGAATTCTCTCCTGCCAAGTGGGAGGCCTGGGTTTGATTTCTGGCCAATGCAAGGATACTCCTATTTAGGGGCGGTGCAGTGGTTAGCACCGCAGCCTCACAGCTCTAGTGACCCGGGTTCAGTTTTGGGTACTGCCTGTGCAGAGTTTGCAAGTCCTCCCTGTGACCGCATGGGTTTCCACCAGGTGCTCTGGTTTCCTCCCACAGCCAAAGACTTGCAGGTTGATAGGTAAATTGGCCATTGTAAATTGCCCCCTAATATAGGTAGGTGGTAGGAGAATGGTGGGGATGTGGTAGGGAATATGGGATTAATGTAGGATTAGTATAAATGGGTGGTTGTTGGTCAGCACAGACTTGGTGGGCTGAAGGGCCTGTTTCAGTGCTGTATGGCTGTATGACAAAAAATTGTTTCATTCCATGCTAGACACTTGCTGTCAACCATATTTGTAAAGGCAGAAAAAGAGGGGTCCAGATCCCATGTCTGAAACAGGCATTGGACCCTTTGCATGTGCAATTCAAAGGCCCTCAACTGTTTGAGGCCCATTTTTGCAAAATTAGGCTGTTCTGAACAATGCCAGTCCCTGCCCGGATGTGGTCAGGAAAACATGGTCTACATGCAGCCTCAAGCCAGCGATCCTTAAAGGGCGCATTGAAGGCCGCCATTAAACAGGTAAGTTTTCAAAAAAATATCTACCTGAATATGGAGCCAGAAGGTGCAGAGAGCTCCTCGTAACTCCATTACAGTGCCAAAGATGATTGCTGGCCTCTGCTCAGCCCCCTCCCAATTGCCCCTGCCCTGTCAATCATTTTGCAACTGTCCCGATTGTCCTGTGTCTCCACGATTACTTCCCCCTTTTCCCTCAGCCTACCTGAGGGTCACTGTCAGTGGTACAATGGCTCGAAATTGAAAATTTTTTTGCCGGCGAGCTGCCTAAAACTATTCAACAGGAGACTGCAGGTGGATGGGTTTGTGCAAATAAGGCCAGAGGGCAATATCGGGTGTACTGCAGGCCTCCCAGTTCCAGAAGAGGAATTGCTCCCTGAACCGAATTCACGTCGGCGAGCTAGTTTATCCAATTACTATGTGGTGCAGTTGACTATGATGAACAACCAACAATTCTGCACATCAAATACCAACATGGACTATAATTCACAACTGAAGCAGGGTGAAATGCTACTTGTGCGCTCAGACGTTTTAGCCACATTATGAAGCAGCAGCAGTGCTTCATGAGAGTAGAACATTCGTTTTGGTAGCAGCTGCCCTGCAGCATCAGAGAGAGAGAGAGCAGAGGAAGGAGAAAGAGAATTGCAATACAAAACAGTAATCTCTTAGAAGAATTTACCAGCCATGAACTAGCTAAATATTCTGAATGCAACAGCAATGCTTCTATAACTTTCATCTTAATTGAGATGCCCTCGTTGACATCGCAACAGTTGTGCATATACGTAGAATCATCCTCTGAGGGAACATCTGTGCTATATGTAGCTGCAGAAGTCACTGGTGGCATAAGCAACTACACTGCTAATTCCTCTGAGCCTCCGGGTAGTAAATGTAAAATTATCCCACAGCAAACCATATCTAGCGGCATATAGTACCAGAGAAACCTTCCCAATATATTCATTATTGAAAAACAAAGAGTCTGGAACTCTCCCCTCCATCAGCAGGTGAGGCTGGGTAACTTAAAAATTTCAAATCTGAGATCGATATTAAGGAATATGTAACCAAGGCAGGCAAATGGAGTTAAAGTACAGATCAGCCATGTTTGAACTGAATTGCAGAATGGGCCCGAAGAGATGAATGGCCTACTCCTGAGTTTCTACGCTCCCAGATTTAAGGCAGGGTGCGGGCTATGTCACAATGTAGCTCTAATGCTCTATTCCATACTTTGCTGATGCCTGAAAGGATGATTAAAGAGGTCCTGTTATGGTCTATGGATTTTGAAAGATGAACACGCATTTGCTTGCTGCCCTTGGTATATCATAATAGCACCTTTCTCGATGCGGTCACCCCGCAACTTAAGGATATGCAGACAGAGAGGGAATGGGTGACTGCCAGGCAGTCGAGGATGACCAGACAGGTAGTGCAGGAGTCCCCGACGTGCATCTCACTCTCCAACTGGTATTCAGTTGTGAATACTGGTGAGAGTGATGGTTCCTCTGGGGAGGGCAGCTAGAGTCTGGACCACGGCTGGCTTAGCTGTACAGGGGGACAGGAGAAAGATTGAAAAAGCAATAGCGATAGAGGATTCGATAGTTAGGGCAACAGACAGGTGTTTCTGTGGCTGCAGATGTGAATACAGGATGTTGTGTTGCCTCCCTGGTGCCAGGGTCAAGAACATCATAGAGAGGCTACACAGCACTATGAAGGGGAAGGGTGAACAGCAATTGGTTGCAGTCCATATCAGTACCAATAACATAGGCAGAAAGAGGGATGGGGTCTTGCAGGCAGATTTTGGGAGCTAGGAAAGAAACTAGCAAGCAGGACCTCAAAGGTAGCAATCGCCAGATTACTCGCCAGCCACACGCTAGTGAGTATAAGAGGATAGATGAATGTGTGGCTGGAGAGACGATGCAGGAGGGAGGGCTATAGATTCCTGGGACATTGGAACCAGTTCTGGGGGCATTTGGACCTATACAAGCAGGATGGGTTTTGCCCAAACAGAGCCGGGATCAATGTCTTTGCAGAATGGTTTGCTAGTGCTATTGGGGAGGGTTTAAATTAACATGACAGGGGGATGGAAACCAGGAGGTAACATTAAAGAGGAAAACCAAGGTGCATAAAGAATTGGAAGAGACAGATAGCACTAGACTATGAAACAGTGATGTACTAGCAGAGAGCCACAAAACATTTGAGGTCAAATGACTATCTTTATTGCAACAGCACTTCTTTAAATACAGGATTTCTGGTTATTCTTTCACCAAAGACCATAACAGAATCAAAACTTCTCACTCTGGGAAAAGCTACATAAAGCTGTTGGTGTGTTAAAACCAGCCCAGGAACATAAATACAAATTTTGTCAAGAGACTGGCCTTGTGACTTCTTTATAGTCATTGAATGTGAAAGTCTAATTGGGAACTGTTTTCTCCTGAGTTGAAAAGGGAGGTTTACATCTGATTATCTGAGGAATAAACATCCTATTTCCTTGAAACCTGGCTGTTATAATTTCAGCATCTATCATCGAAGAAAACAGCTTCCTAACTATCATGTTCCATGACAAAGTCCTTGTTAGGTTTCAAGTTTCGTAGAACATATAACTGCTCCTTCCTTAAGTCGAAGTTTGTTTGCATGCCCACTGGAAATAGACTTTGTGGAAACTCTGGAGGGTATAGACTATTATTATCTTCTTTGTCTAGAGAATCAACGCTGATGTATTCTTTTAATTCACCTGACAGATGTTCTAAAACTTTTTCATTCAAATCTAGTGAATCTTCATTTTTTAGCACAAATAACTTTCAAATAATAAGTTGTATCAAATAATTATCCTTGCTCTTTCATTGCACTTAACCAATTTCATCATCTCATCCACACCTCCTTTCTATCCCATCCCTCTCATGCCATTCCCATTCCATGCCATTCCATTCTTCCTATGCTATCCCTCTCATGCCATTCCCATCCCATTCCTCCTATCCCTCCCATCAATCCATCCCATCCCTCATGGAAACAAGCTCTCCAGCCAGGGTTACTTTGTTGTTGGGCTCCCCTTGCCTTCCACCAACCCACCCCCGCTCCGCTGCCACTGCCACCGCTACCATCGCTACCACCAACCATTGGCAGCTGCATGTGCATCATGCACTCCAGCCCTCCATGTGACCCACCTGCCACTGTATGCGCCAGGATCACCAAATCAACCCACCAACAGATGCGCCCCTTAAACTGACCAAACAAAACATTTTAGACAGACAAAAATTGAGTATTATTATGATAGATTAGATGGGATCAGAGTAAGACGGAATGCAATAAGGCCTAAATTAGGTTTACTGTGCATGTATGTGAACAGCGTGGTAAATAAGGTGAGTGAGCTGCAGGAGCAAATAGACAAGTGGGACTGTGATGTCATAGTGATAACAGAGAGCTGGCTCAAAAAAGAATAGGACTGAGTATTAAAGTATTCAGGAAAGATAGGGGTGGAAAGAAAGGAGGAGGGGTGGTAGTCTTGATTAAGGATAATATTACAGTCCTGGAGAGAAAGGATGTCCCAGATGGGTCAAGGACAGAATCTATTTGGTAGAGCTAAGAAATAATGTTGAAAGAGGAGGTAAGTCAGACACTAGAGGGATTTAAAATTGATAAAGAGGAAGTATTAGATAGGCTGTCTGTACTTAAAGTGGATAAAGCACCAGGACCAGATGAGATGCATCCAAGGATACTGAGGGAAGTGAGGGTGGAAATTGCAGAGGCACTGGCCATAATTTTTCAGTCTTCCTTAGACTGGGGGGTGGTGCCAGAGGACTGAAAAATTGCAAACATTACACCCTTGTTCAAAAAAGGGTGTAAAGATAAGCCCAGAAACTACAGGCCAGTCAGTTTAACTTCGGAGGTGGGAAAACTTCAAGAAACAATAATTTGGGACAAAATCAATAGTCACATGGACAAATGCGAGTTAATTAAGGAAAACCAGCATGGATTTCTTAAGGGAAAATCATGTTTAACTAACTTGCTGGAGTTTTCTGAGGAGGTAACAGAGAGGGTTGATGAGAGCCATGCTGTTGATGTGGTGTACATGGACTTTCAAAAGGCATTTGATACTGTGCCACACAACAGGCTTGTGAGCAAACTTGTAGCTCATGGAATGAAAGGAATAGCAGCAACATGGATACAAAATTGGCTGACTGACAGGAAACAAAGAGTGGTGGTTAATGGATGTATTTTGGGCTGGAGGAAGGTTTGTAGTGGAGTTGTCCAGGGATGAGTGTTGGGACCCTTACTTTTCCCTATATATATTAATGGCCTAGACCTTGGTGTACAGGGCACAATTTCAAAGTTTGCAGATGATACGAAACTTGGAAGCATTGTGAACTGTGAGGAGGATAGTGTAGAACTTCAAAAGGACATAGACAAGTTGCTGGAATGGGCAGACAGGTGGCAGATGTTCAATGCAGAGAAATGTGAAGTGATTCATTTTGGTAGGAAGAACAAGGAGAGACAAAGTAGAATAAAGGGTACAATTCTAAAGTGGGTGCAGAAGCAGAGGGACCTTGGTGTATATGTGCATAAGTCATTGAAGGTGGCAGGACAGGTTGAGAGAGCAGTTTATAAAGTGTACAGTATCCTGGGATTTATTAAAAAGGGGCATAGAGTACAAGAGCAAGGAAGTTATGTTGAACTTGAATAAGACACTAGTGCGACCTCAGCTGGAGTACTGCATCCAATTCTGGGCGCCACACTTTAGGAAAGATATGAAGGCATTAGAGAGAATGCATAATAGATTTATGAGAATGGTTCCAGGGATGAGGAACTTAATTACGTAGATAGATTGGAGAAGCTGACACCGATTTCCTTGGAGAAGAGAAGATTAAGAGGAGATTTGACAGAGGTATTCAAAATCATGAGGGGTCTGGACAGAGTAAAAAGGAAAACAATGTTCCCATTGGTGGAAGGATCGAGAACAAGAGGGCACAGGTTTAAGGTTTCTGGCAAAAGAAGCAATGGCGACATGAGGAAAACATTTTTCACGCCGCAAGTGGTTAGGATCTGGAATGCACTGCCTGAGAGTGTGGTGGAGGCAGGATCAATCGAGGCATTCAAGAGGGAATCAGATTGTTGTCTGAAAAAGGAGAATGTGTAGGACTACAAGGAGTAAATTGATCCTTTGGAGAGCCAGCACAGACACAACGGGCCAAATGGCCTCCATCTGTGCTGTCACAATTCTGTGATTCTGTGGGGTGAGAACAGATCTGGCCCAGGTAAATTGGAATCAAATATTGGCGGGCAAAGCTGTAATGGAACATGGATTGCCTTTAAAGAGGAGATAGGTTGGGCATAGTTGAGGTGCATTCCCATGAGGGGGAAAGGTAAGACAAACAAAGCCAGAGCTCCTTGGATGACAAAAGAGATAGATAGTAATATGAAGCAGAACAAGGGTGCATATGACAGATGTCAGGTTGATAATAAAAGTGAGAACCAGGCTGAATGTAGAACGTTCAGAGGGGAAGTGCAAAACGAAATAAGAGAAGCAAAGAGAGATATGAGAAGAGACTGGCAGCTAACATAAAAGGGCATCCAAAAGTCTTCTATAGGCATATAAATAGCAAAAAGGTGGTAAAAGGAGGAGAGGGGCCAATTAGGGACCAAAAATGGGATTTATGCAATGAGGCAGAGGGCATGGCTGAGGTACTAAATGAGTACTTTGCATCTATCTTTACCAAGGTAGGAGATGCTGCCAAAGTCATTGTGATAGAGGCACTAACTGTTTATGTCCTCTTGGCCTCGATGACTAGCCTCCTCACAGTTCACAATACGTCCAAGTTTTGGGTGATCTGAACTTGAGACACCGGATGGTTTAAAAATTGATAAAGAGGAGGTATTAGAAAGGTTGGCTGCACTTAAAGTTGGTAATTCACCAGGAGCAGATGAAATGCATCCGAGGATGCTGAGGGAAGTTAGAGTGTAAATTACGGAGGCACTGACTATAATCTTCCAATCTTCCTTAGATACCGTGGTGGTGCCAGAGGACTTGTGAATTGCAAATGTTACACCCTTGTTCAAAAAATGTTGTAAGGATAAGCCTAGCAACTGCAGGCCAGGCAGTTTAACCTTGGTGCTGAGAAAGCTTTTAGAAACGATAATCTGGGCCAAAATTAACAGTCACATGCACAAATGTAGACTAATTAAAGAAAGTCAGCATGGACTTATAAAAGGTAAATCATGTTTAACTAATTTGATTCAGTTTTTTGATGAGGTAACAGAGAGGATTGATGACGGTAATCTGGTTGATCTGGTGTTCATGGACTTCCAAAAAGCATTTATATAAAGTGCCACATTACAGGCTTGTCAGCAAAGTTGAACCACATGGAATAAAAGGAACAACGGCAGCATGAATACGATGTTGGCTGAATGACAGGAAACAGACAGTAATGGTGAATGGTTGTTTTTCAGACTGGAGGAATGTATATAGTGGGGTTCCCCAGGGGTCAATATTAAGACCACTGCTTGCCTTGATTTATATTAATGCCCTAGACTTAGGTGTGCAAGGCACAATTTCAAAATTTGCAGATGGCACAAAACTTGGACATATTGTGAACTGTGAGGAGGATAGTTATAGACTTCAAGAGGACATAGACAGATTGGTGGAATGGGCAGACACGTGGCAGATGTAATTTAATGCAGAGAAGTATGAGGTGATACATTTTGGTAGGCAGAACGAGGAGAGAAATATAAAATAAAGGATATAATTTTCAAGTGGGTACAGAAACAGAAGGACTTGGGGGTATATATGCACACATCAATGAAGGTGGCAGGGCAGGTTCAGAAAACAGTTAACAGGCATACGGGATCCTGGGCTTTATAAATAGAGGCATGAATTACAAAAATGAAGAAGTTATGGTGAACCTTTATAAAACACTGGTTCAGCCTCAACTTGAGTATTGTGTCCAATTCTGGGCACCACACTTTAGGAAATATGTGTAAGCATTAGAGAGGGCACAGAAAAATTTAGGAAAGTGTTTCCTGGGATGAGGGACTTCAGTTATGTGGAAAGATCGGATAAGCTGGGGCTGTTCTCTTTAGAGAAGAGAAGGTTGAGAGGAGATTTGATAGAGGTGTTCAAAATCATGAGGGGTCTAAACAGAGTAGATAGAGAGGAGCTGTTCCCATTGTTGGAAGGGTCGAGATGAAAGGACACTGATTTAAGATGAATGGCAAATGAACCAAAGGCAACAGGAAGAAAAACTTTTACACAGCGAGTGGTTAAGGTCTGCCTGAGAGTGTGGTGGAGGCAGATTCAATTGGGGGTTTGAAAAGGGAATTGGATAATTATCTGAAAAGAAAAATTTGCAGGGCTACAGGGAAAAGGTAGGGGAGTGGGACTAATTGAGATGTTGTTGCAGAGTGCTGGCATGGATACGATGGCCCGAATGGCCTCCTTCTGTGCTGTAATCATTCTATGATTTTATGAGAATCCACTTGTGATGGAGATGGTCTGGAATAAGGCAAAGCTTACTATTTTGTCTTTGTCCAGAACCTTGGTCAGGCCTCAGGTGGAATATTGAATTTTGGTCTCCTAATATGATGGATGAATTGAGATTTTGCAAAGGGTGCAGAGGCAATTTCCCCTGTGACTGCCCTCTAATGGTATTAGTGCTGGTGATATGATCAAGTGATTTTTTTATTGACAATACTAATGGTCTTTTGGAAATCTTTGAAAGTTCTGTTGGACCAGGCAGATACAGACAGAGACAAATAAGAGACTGAGAACAATGTAAGAAGCTTACATGTATGTTGGGCTGTTTGATATTTATCACATACCTATCTTGAAAGGATAGTATTCAGTCATACAGTGTCATCATTATAAAAAGGGGAATGACTATGTAGGTTCATAGTGAACATTGTGTTTTGTATGCAATGCCTTGAGAAACAATGATTAATTGTTTGGGTGCGTCCATCCATTGTATAACAACTATCAGAATCAGTGCTGCCAGCACCAAGCTTTTTTTTACACCTCTAAAGGGGAAAAAAAGAGTTTGACCTCTCCCTTCTCTGTATCTTCATTTTATCCCTCAATAGATTCTGTGAGCTTGATAATTGCATGATCTCCTCCTTGGTCATCATCTTTATCGCTAATTCTTTTTTGACCAATTATCTTGTAGCAAGAGCTGATTCAGTTACCTTTTCCATTCTATGGGCTTCTAAGTCTGGCAGATTAGTATTAATCAATAGTTGAAAGCTCACTTTTTTTTATTCGTTCATGGGATGTGAGTGTCACTGGCAAGGCCAACATTTATTACCCACCCATAATTGCCCTTGAGAAGGTGGTGGTGAGCTGCCTTCTTGAACCGCTGCTGTCTATGTGGTGTAGGTACACCCACAGTGCTGTTATGGAGGGAGTTCCAAGGTTTTGACCCAGTGAAAGTGAAGGAACGACGGTATATTCCAAGTCAGGATAGTATAGATATCGCGGGCGTAGAAGGTGCTGGTGAAGGAGCCTTGGTGAGTTGCTGCAGTGCATCTTGTAGATGGTACACACTGCTGCCACTGTGCATCAGTGGTGAAGGGAGTGAATGTTTAAAATGGTGGATCTGGCACCGATCAAGTGGCTGCTTTGTCCTGGATGGTGTGGAGCTTACTGAGTGTTGTTGGAGCTGCACCCATCCAGGCAAGTGGAGCGTATTCCATCACCCTTCTGACATGTGCCTTGTAGATGGTGGAGAAGCTTTGAGGAGTCAGAAGATGAGTTACTCGCCACAGAATTCCCAGCCGTGACCTACTCTTGCAGCCACAGTATTTCTATGGCTGGTCTAGTTCAGTTTCCAGTCAATGCTCGCATCAACTCCATGCTTTTTAAATCTTGGCATTTTGGGGAAAAGCTTAATGAGTTGGCAACTAAGCAGCTTGAAACAATTATTGAAATGGTGATTTCATTTAATGGCATTTGTATTCCTAAATTATCTTGGGATTGTAAATATTGATAATTACCATAGATTTACCACACAAATATCCTTAATAGCTACATGCAGGATGACCTCACTAAATATGACTGTTTAGTGTTTTCACACCTGTTTGCAATATGTTTATTGAGTGTGTGAAGGATTGTATTTATATAGTGTAGGACATTCCAAAGTGCTTCATAGCCAGTGAATTACTTGTTGAAGTTTCGTTTCTGTTACTTTTGTAGGCAAAGTCTCACTAACAACAATGAGATGAATGACCAGTTAATCTGTTTCGGTACTGTTGCGTGAGGGATCAATGTCACCCAGAATACTGGGAGAATGCCCTGCTTATTTTCCATAAAGGTACCAGGGGATCTTTTACATCCATTTGAACAAGCAGACAGTGTCTTTTAATTAGTATCCATTATGGTTCCACAGTGGAAATGAATATTGACACAACCAACCTAAACTTATTTAGCATTCTGTACAATTCTCTTATTCTTAGAAAAATCTTACAACTAACTCCCAATTTATTATAAGTATCCATATCTTAATTATGTTTCTACCTCATTGAGTACTTGGATTATTTTTTCATATTTTTGCATATATCAATTATTTATGCGCCATTTAAGCAGTGAGTTCCAGAATCAGGCACTGTACTGTAAAAATATTATTTCAAGGAGATTGAAACACAAAAGTGAAGAAGTGATGCTTCAGTTTTGCATAGCCTTGGTTAGACCCCATCTGGGGTACTGCAGTCCAGTCGGTACTGAACACCGCATCTCAGGAAAGGCGTGTCGGCCTTGGATAAGGTACAGTGCAGATTCACCAGAATGACACCAGGGATTAAACAGTTAAATTATGAGCATTCAGTTGCATAAACTCGGCTTGTATTCCCTTGAGTTTAGAAGGTTAGGGATGATCTAATCAAGGTCCTTTAAATTGACAGGTGGATTTGATAGGGTAGATAAACGGAAACTATTTCCTCTGGTGGAATTCAGAATGGGGGGGTGGCGCATAATCTTATATCTAGAACTAAGCCATTTAAGGGTGAAATCAGGAAAATGTTTTCACACAAAGGGTAGTGGAAATCTGTAACTCTTTCCACCAAAAGGCTGTGGATGTTGAGTCAACAGACACTTTCAAAATTGAGATTGAAAAATTTGTGGTAGGTAAGGGTCTCAGGGGATTTGGAGAAAAGATGGTAAATGGAGTTGAAGTACATAGAATGGTGGAACAGGCTCAAGGGGCAGAATGTCCTAATCTTGGTCCTATGAATAAACATAGGGGAAGGACAATCTATGAGATTGATGATAGTTTGTCATAGAAGAACTTATTGATAAAAAGCAATGGGGCACTGTCATTGATAAATGCTGAGCCTCAAGTTTCTTGCAACATTATTAACTATTTTATCAATTCTGTGCACTAGCCAGATACGATGAGTGCGTAATTAATATCGTTTACTCCACTGACAGATAGCGTTCTATCAAAACACTTTATTCAGGCGATGCTGACATTGGGTGCCTGAAATGAGAAAGTGTTCTCTTTTCCAATTGTAACACCCACTACCAAATTTACTAAAAAAACCACTTTATTGATGGACACATCATCTGTTTACAGTAGCATTCCTAAATCTAACTGAAACAAAAGGTTAAATTCTCAGGGCCCCCTGAAGTCAGAAACGAAATTACTGGCGCCAAGTGGCGTATCAATTTCAAGACACCATTCCTAGCACCAGCAATAACCAGAAGGGCGGGGTAAAGGTGGGACAGGCATATGCTCTCCTCCCCATTGAAGCCAATTCAAACTGTATAAAAGCTCATTAAGAGCTTGTCAAGGTTTGAGCTTTACATTTTTAGAGGGTCAGACAGGTTACTCATGCCTTCAGAAACAAATCATCTGAAGGGAGGTGGATAAAGAGTGGGGAGCCAGTCATGGCTGCCTCAGGGCATCACTCTGAACCCAGAGAGGGTCAGCAGACAGAGGAGAATTTGGCAGTTGGTAAGGTATGCTGCACAGCTGCAGGGAGAGTGGGCACTCAACTCCTGGGATTTGAACAGGATCATGGGGGCAGAAGAGCAGGGGTCAAGGCTGCCGAGGACAATTGGACAGCCACCTGCCCAGAAGGAAGGCTGCAGTTGGCAATGGGGACATGGCTGTCAGATTTTGGGCCCAGTGGCGATGAGTGACAACACCCTCCACAGGAAGAGCATAACCCCAGACATCAGGAGTGCTTGGGAGAGGAAAGGGGACAGGAAGGCAACAGAGGCCAAACACTCAACACAAGATCTACCATCAAAGAGGGAGCTACCTGCGATGACTTAGAACCAGTGCCGCAGGAGATGGTGATTCTCCAGGCAGATGGTCAAATGCACTTGTGACCTCATCCCCAATGACCTCGTACCTTGCAATACTGGTCGCCAAACCCAGTCAGTGGCCATCAAAGTCACTGTGGCCTTGAACTTGTTTACTTCTGGCTCCTTCCAGGGATCAGCTGCGGACCTTAGTGGAATCTCAAAAATGGCTGCACACCACTGCATCTTGCTGATGCGCTCTTTGCCAGAACTGGACAGTATATCTATTTAATGACAGACATGGGCTTGCAGGAACAGAGGGCATTGAGTTTTGCCTCCAAGGCACCCAGCGACCGGCCAGTGAGGTCTATCAACAGGAAGGGCTTCCGCTCTCTCAACATCCAACTGGTCTGAGACCACAACGAGAGCTTCCTCCGTGTGGACACTCACTTTCCTGGCAGCTACCATGACTCCTTCATTCTCCACCAGTCCAGGCTGCCACAGATCTTCACTCCAACCCCCAAAGTGTGTGGATAAATCTAAGGGAACAAGGGATATCCCTTGAAGAGATGGTTACACTCCCCTCTGCAGGAGCCTGAGACAGAGGCATAGAGGCAATACAACCAATTCCCATCTACTCAATAGGACAACAGTCGAGCAGGCCATCAGGCTTCTGAAGATGCAATCCCGGTGCCTGGACCAGTCAGGTGGTGCCCTTCAATACCCTCCTGCAAGGGACTCGGCCACTGTGGTGGTCTGCTGCACTCTCTATTATATGGCTCTCCAGAGAGGTATGGATGTAAAGGACAATGAAACCCTGGAAGGAGTCAGCTCTTTGGGGGCAGAGCAAGAGCAAGAGCAGGAGGTGAGAGAGGAGGAGGAAGAGGAGGGGAAGTGACATAACACTAAACAGAGAGGTGCCCCTGCTGCATGATGAGGTGGCCTCCTCCTGTCACCCTCCTGGAAGAGGATCTCCTCTCTATCCCTCTTGCCTTTCAACATTAGATCCGGGTCAGCATGAATGAAGTGAGGGGCTGCCCATCCACGGGTGCCAGGCCTCCAGCTCCCCTGTGATATCTTACTTTCTTCTGTTGCTGTGGAAGGCACTGGCACAAACCATAGATCTCTCCCTCAGGACAACCATCAGCTTCAGTGATACCTAAATGAGTCTCACATTTCATCTAACCCACCTCCGTTCTCATTCCCACTGGCTCTAAGTGGGCAGGAAACCCGTCTCCGTACTAATTAAAGGCTTTCCCATGTGAAAATCTTAACCTTTATGAGTTTCCCACCTGAGGCGGGTTTCTGACCTGAAAACAAACCTGGCTTCTGCTTCCCGCATCCGTGACAAAAATTCAGCCCAAAGATTTTATCCACTTCACCTCCAAATAAAAGGGCAAGCTTTTCTTTTTGCAATTTGTGAATCACAGAATTGTTACAGTGCAGAAGGAGGCCATTCAGCCCATCGTGTCTGCACTGGCTCTCCAAAAGAGCAACTCACTTAGTGCCATTCTGTCCTCTCCCCATAACCCTGCACATTCTTCCCTTTCATATAACAATTGAATGCTTCAATTGAACCTGCCTTCACCACTTTCTCAGGCAATGCATTCCAGACCTTAACCACTCGCTGCATGAAAAAGTTTTTCCTCATGTCGCTTTTGCTTCTCTTATCAAATACTTTAAATCTGTGCTCTCTCATCTCCATCCTTTCACAAGTGGGAACAGTTTCTCCCTATCTACTCTGTCCAGGCCCCTCATGATTTTGAATACCTCTATCAAATCACTTCTCAGCCTTCTCTTCTCCAAGGAAAACAGTCCTAACTTCTCCAATCTATCTTCATAACTGAAGTTCCTCATCCCTGGAACCATTCTTGTGAATCTTTTCTGTACTCTCTCCAATGCCCTCACATTTTTCCTAAAGTGCGGCACCCAGAACTGACGCAATACTCCAGCTGAGATCTTTTACTGTCAGAAACCTAATGAAATATTTCAGTGAAACACCTCTTAATTTAGAGCTTGGGCTGATAAGTGGCAAGTAACATTCACACAAGGCAATGACCATCTCCAACAAGAGACAATCCAACCATCTCCCCTTGGCATTCAAAGGCATTACCATTGCTGAATCCCCCACTATCAACATCCTGGGGGTTACCATTGACCAGAAACTTAATTGGACCAGCCATATAAATACTGTGGCTTCAAGAACAGGTCAGAGGCTGGGAATTTTGCAGTGAATAAATCACCTCCTGTCTCCCCAAAGCCTGTCCATCATTTACAAGGCACAAGCCAGGAGTGTGATGGAATACTCTTCACTTGCCTGGATGGGTGCAGCTCCAACAACACTCAAGAAACTCGACACTATCCAGGACAAAACAGCCCACTTGATCAACACCCCATCCACCACCTTTAACATTCACTCCCTCCACCACTGGCACACAGTGGCAGCAGTGTATACCATCTACAAGATGCACTGCAACAACTCGTCAAGCCTCCTTTGTCAGCACTTTCCAAACCCATGACTTCCACCATGTAGAAGGACAAGGGCAGCAGATGCATACGAACACCACCACCTGTAAGTTCCCCTCCAAGTCATACATCATCCTGACTTGGAACAATATAACCGTTCCTCCACTGTCATGGGTCAAAATCCTGGAACTCCCTTCCTAACAACATTGTGGGTGTACCTACCCCACATGGACTGCAGCAGTTCAAGAAGCGGCTCACCACCACCTTCTCAAGGGCAATTAGGGATGGGCAATTGCTGGTATAGTCAGCGATGTTCACATCCCATTAGAAAAAACTGCTCTTTTTCAGTTTCTGTGATATTAATGCATAACAGATGTATGCTTCTACAAAATAAAATTATGACAAAATGAAAACTTGGGACCCTCTGATCTGTACAGTATATCACAACATATAGATCATCAGGAGAGCCCCATTCTATTTTCTAGACCAAAAACAGATCTTAGCTTTTTTGTCTGACTCCCACATCCTACTGTGCATTTTGAAGTTGAAATGGAAAACTGGCCTCCAATTGACTGAAAAGTTTTCTTCAGCCAGAAGTCCCAATATTCATAACAGTAAAATTCCGGGATCAGTGTTTCTCGGACGGAGCCTCGCACATTGGGAATCTATATTGGGAATTTGGGCACAAATACAATTTACAACTCTTACACTCAATGAAGATAATTTAACCTAGCATGGTAAGGGTTAAAATTTTTCATCTGCTAATCAAACATTGAATCAGTTACACTGTCAACTAAAAATTCTGCCTTTAATTAGAACTCAAGCCTAAACCAACAGTTTTCCACCAGAGTATCTGTGAACTTAATGCCTGCTTGAAAAATAGTCCATTTTAACCAAATATTCCCATTTGGAGAGTGTCATAAAGTATTATAATGTCAAAAATTGCAAGAAATTATGCTTTTGCAGTTTATACATATCACCTCAGCTGTATCAATTATCTTTCAGAATGCAGTATTATGATGGAATCCGTGGTTGCAAAGCTTGTTTTTTTAGTCCCTAACTGAGAGGAAACTTGAACTGAAACACAATCTAGAACTGAAACCGAAACAGAAGCTGGTAAAACAACTTCAGGTTTCTGGGGAAATTGACATTGGTTAGAACCAGAGAAAGGGAGACAGAGTCCTCCCCAGACCAGACAGACCAGGCAGGGGTGGAGTACCGGAAAGCAGAAGAAAGTGAAGATTGAATCCAGGAGCTGTTTCTGTTACTTAAAGTAGCTGACTAACCAGACCCAGCCATACAGTGCACATGTTGTCACTGAAGAACTCAGATAAAGGGAAGACTGTTTAAATCCACATCATCAAGACTGACATGAGCAGAGCTGAGGAGGTTCTGGAGAAGTGCACCTTGTGGTGAAGACCACACCCATGGAGTTCGGATTGAGAGGGAACAGCTGTCGGAAGAAGAACAGCAGCTAAATCCTTGAAGAAAGAAGCTGAATTGTGAAAAACTGTGGGACTGTCTTCTTTCTTTGGCCTCCTTATCTCGAGAGACAATGGGTAAGCGCCTGGAGGTGATCAGTGGTGTGTGGAGCAGCGCCTGGAGTGGCTATAAAGGCCAATTCTGGAGTGACAGGCTCTTCCACAGGTGCTGCAGAAAAGTTTGTTTGTCGGGGCTATTACACAGTTGGCTCTCCCCTTGCGCTTTTGTCTTTTTTCCTGCCAACTGCTAAGTCTCTTCGACTCGCCACACTTTAGCCCCGTCTTTATTGCTGCCCGCCAGCTCTGGCGAACGCTGGCAACTGACTCCCACGACTTGTGATCAATGTCACAGGACTTCATGTCGCGTTTGCAGATGTCTTTAAAGCGGAGACATGGACGGCCGGTGGGTCTGATACCAGTGGCGAGCTCGCTGTACAATGTGTCCTTTGGGGATCCTGCCATCTTCCATGCGGCTCACATGGCCAAGCCATCTCAAGCGCCGCTGACTCAGTAGTGTGTATAAGCTGGGGATGTTGAGCGCCTCGAGGACTTCTGTGTTGGAGATACGGTCCTGCCACCTGATGCCAAGTATTCTCCGGAGGCAGCGAAGATGGAATGAATTGAGATGTCGCTCTTGGCTGACATACGTTGTCCAGGCCTCGCTGCCATAGAGCAAGGTACTGAGGACACAGTCTTGATACACTCGGACTTTTGTGTTCCGTGTCAGTGCGCCATTTTCCCACACTCTCTTGGCCAGTCTGGACATAGCAGTGGAAGCCTTCCCCATGCGCTTGTTGATTTCTGCATCTAGAGACAGGTTACTGGTGATAGTTGAGCCTAGGTAGGTGAACTCTTGAACCACTTCCAGAGCGTGGTCACCAATATTGATGGATGGAGCATTTCTGACATCCTGTCCCATGATGTTCATTTTCTTGAGGCTGATGGTTAGGCCAAATTCATTGCAGGCAGCCGCAAACCTGTCGATGAGACTCTGCAGGCACTCTTCAGTGTGAGATGTTAAAGCAGCATCGTCAGCAAAGAGGAGTTCCCTGATGAGGACTTTCCGTACTTTGGACTTTGCTCTTAGACGGACAAGGTTGAACAACCTGCCCCCTGATCTTGTGTGGAGGAAAATTCCTTCTTCAGAAGTCTTGAACGCATGTGAAAGCAGCAGGGAGAAGAAAATCCCAAAAAGTGTGGGTGCGAGAACACAGCCCTGTTTCACGCCACTCAGGATAGGAAAGGGGTCTGATGAGGTGCCGCCATGTTGAATTGTGCCTTTCATATTGTCATGGAATGAGGTCATTGTTACTATATAGGCTGGATGGACTGCCCAGTGAAACCGTGAGACCCATCTCTATTGGATCGACTAGTTAAACTGTAATCTGTAATATATATATTGACCATGATCCGTCTGTTTCTTCATGTTTAATTTATGTTGGTATTGGTTTGAGTGTTAAAGTAAAATTTATCAATGTGATATCTTGTCTTGTTTGGTTTACAAAATTGGGGTAATCGGTGGTTTCAATTCTTTTCGTTTGTTGGTGGTTCTCACAGGAATCATTACAAAATTTGGGGTAGCTTCTTGGAGACAAGGGCTACCCCTTGCAGGCATGGCTCCTGACACCATTGAGACACCCCAGCACTGCTGCAGAGGAGAGATACAACACCAGCCACGGAGCTTCAAGAGCCACCCTTGAGCAGGCAATTGACATCTGAAAATGCACTTCCACTGCCTGATTAGATTGGGTGGTGCCTTGCAATTAGAGACGGAAAGGGTAGCTTGTATCATTGCTGTTTGCTGTGCTCTACATAACTACGCACTCAATAGGGGGGAGGACTTGCAGGATGAGAAGGCACATGAACAGGACTTATCCTCAGACGATGAGGACTTACTGCAGGAAAGGCACAAGGCACATGGGAGGACAGAGAGCATCCAGGTGCCACATGGAGGGCGAGCAGTGAGCAAGAGATACACGGCAGTGCCTTATTGATCAATGGTCCTCCTCGCCATAAAGATCACCAGGTGCTCTGCAAGCCACACAGCACCTTCATTAACCTGTTGTGCAGCAATCTGCATCTGCAACATCTTTGTCTTATCATCACTGGCAGCAGCAGACTGAGCCAATGTCCATGTTACTGCATCCGTGGAGATGCACATGAGTAATACTGGCATGGCAATGATATTCCATACATTGGCAGTTCTGAAAGGCCAGTGATGTAATGGGAGGAGATACGATCAGTACATGCTGGCACACTTCATTCACACAGTGAAACCAACGCACATGTTAGTGAACGTTCAGTGATTTAACTTTTTACAGTGTTGTGTCACCCGTGCATACCCATTTGTGTCAGTTTTTTTTTAAACATTTGTGTGTGCTCCTTTGCAGTGCCACCTCTGTGCTGGCAGCCTAACTGGAGGAAGGTTGGTGATCAGATTGCCCTTTGGCTGTGGATGACTTTGGTGGTCATCCTCTGTGCACACGAGGCCTGGAGGGCCCCAGCTGGCTGGGGGCATCCTGCGTCAGTGTAGATCTCTCCTCAAACATCATGGCTGCAGGAGCGTGACTCACCGGCGGAGGGGCCAGCATCCACATTGGAACCACCTTGAGGGAGGGACTCCAGATATGTCATGCAGGCTCGTCTCCTCCATCTCAGAACTCAGTTGAACCCCTCTGCTCCCAGGAAGGATCAGTGGCAGGATAGTCTCCATGCTCCTGGTCCCTCTCTTGCCTTGCGGCTGATTTGTGGATCTGATGGCCTCGGTGAGAGATTGCAGGTCAGCACATATTAATGGAATTTGGCTCACCAGGAGGCCCTCCATCGTCTCCATGGATGACGCCATGTGCTGAAATGTCTGGGACATGGCAGCTGTCATGGCATGGATAGACTCCTCCACTGTCCACTCAAGGCTATGCATGGCCTGTGACGTCTCCACCAGATGTTGCCACAACTGCTGCTGCAGCTCCAGCATGCCCTGTGCTGTTGACAACAGAGGGTCATCAGTAGCCTTGGACTCAGCATGGGCCTGGCCACTCACAGACCTCCGACCGTCAGGGGCCTCAGCTTTCTCAGCCTCAGTCAGCTGCTCAGGTGCGTGCGCAGTGCTATCACCAGCTTATGACCCAGACTCTTAGGCCAACTGGATTCCCACCAAGGTGAGTGCATCTGCGCTGGTGGAAGGTATGGGAGTGTCATGGGACGCTGCTTCTTCGGTGGATGTCTCTTCCTCTGAGGTGCGGGAGGAGTCCTGGGCTGCCAGAGTCGATTCAGAGCGTTGACCTGCAAGACACAATGTGAAGAGCATACTGTCAGTGTTATTGGTGAGCATGTAACTATTATGACAATCTCAAGCATTAAGATTTTCACAGTGATCATTGTGTATATCAAATGTTTCTATGTTCACCCAGGACCCCGAGCTCAATGTCACAAATGGAACGGTCTACAAGTATCACTGCCAGTTCGAGGGCATCCTCCTCAGCCTGTGTTAGCGTTCAGAGATGTGGCACACCTCCACCAGTCTGATTAGCCTCCCGAGCATTGTGGACAGATTTGTCTGGAGCAGTCGGGAGGCAGAGATTAACCATGGCAAGGCAACCTGAAATATTAAATAATTATGATAAACTTGTGCAGAGGCAAAGTGGACGCCACATGTCACGAGGGGTGCTGGGACCAAAGGTGGGGAAGGCTCGGTCTGCAACACTGAGTGAGCCACTCGTGTAGGTGCCATGCTCTGAACAGCAGACCAGGGTGAGGTCGTTCATACTTTCATCCATTCATGTCACTTCATTCCTCCCTATCCAACCTCCCTGCCTTTGGCATGGCAGTGGCACACATGTGCCACTCTGTGTGGGGACAACCAGGTTCAGTGGAGTCATGATACAAAATGCCACTTTCTTTTGAGGTGCCAGGCAGATCATTCATACTCTTCCGGCATTGTACCCATTCACACTGGATGGCTCCACGGCTACTGGCCTCCTCTGCCACCTCCAGCCAGGCTGCCTTGGTCAGGTGGGAGGGCCTCTTCTTACCATCGCTGGGGAAAAGGACCTTCCACCTTGCCCATACAGCCTGGAGGAGAGTGAGCAGGGAGTCATCGCTGAACCATGGGGCCTCCCTGGAATGCCCCTCTGCCATCTTTGGATTTTTGTCTGATTATTCCACAGTCTAATTACTCTGACTTCTGGCTGCAAGGTTTTTTTTCAGGTTTTAAAACTGACTAGTGAGGAAATATGTGATGTTGTACTAGCTTTTCATATATGACAGATAGACACAGATATAGATGTTGGCGTCCACTTTGCCTCTGCACAAGTTTATCATAATTATTTAATATTTCAGGTTTGCAATGCAACTAAAAGAGAAACATATTTTCCTAGTTCTTTGACAAATACTTCTAATTCTAGTAACATAAATTTTCAGATACAATTTCAATAAGAAAAATGAATACAGATTCAAAATGGGTATTAGTCTGCAGCTTTTTACATTCAGGAAATAAAAAGTCCATAATATGTTGATATTATTGAATGCTTTTATATCTGAAAAAATATTTTCCTTTTCTGATAGAATTCTATCTCAATTTCACATATGTGCACATTTGAAATTATGGGCTGATTTTAAGGCCCTCCCAGCAGGTCGGATGTTGGCGTGGGGGGTGGAGTAAAATTGAGCGGGAGGCTTGGGAGGCCTACCCGTCCCGCTCCCACCTCTGATCAAATTTACAGCGGTCGGGCGGGGGAGAAATGGCCCGCCCGCCCGAGGCCAATCAAGCCCCTTAAGTGGCCACTTACCGGGTCTGCAGGGTGCCCGATTGAGGGCCGCCCCCACCTCCCAACCCACCCCCGGGAACCAAGATGCCCCCCCTCCCTCCAAACGACCACTCCAGCCTCACCAGGGACGGACCGATCTCCCAGGTGAGGCATGCGCAACTTACCTTCACTCATGCTCCATCTGGTCAGCTGGGCTGCAGTCTGAAGCCTGCCGGCCCACTGATTGGCCAGCAGCTCACTGAGGCGGTACCTCCTCCTTTAAGAGGGTGGAAGTCCCGCCTCAGGACAATTAAAGCCCGGGGACCCGTAAAATGCGGGACGGATACCAGGGCTAGGCGGAAGCGGGTTCGCCACCGACTCTTACGTCAATGGCGAATTCCCATCTGCCTAAGGTAAAATCCAGCCCTATGCAGCCAGGTGCAGTAGTCCTACAAGAAAAAATGTTGACCTTGAGTGGAAGAAAAGGATCTCAACTGCACAGTAGGGCCCCAGCATCTGCTCCGCAGCTGAGCCGACACTGATCACAGTGCAGAAAAACACACTCCCTCCACGTCATTTGTGGGCCACACATTGCGTGTATGATAATGAGCTGCTGCACTGAATATCGCGGGAGCTCCACAATGGGTGGTAAAATTCAGCCCATTATTTAAATGGAGAGAGATTGCAGAACTCTGAGATGCAGAGGGATCTGGATGGCCTCGTACACGAAACACAAAAAGTCGGTGTGCAGGTACCATAAGTGAGTAAGAAGGCAAATGCAATGTTGTTGTTTACTGCAAGGGGAATGGGATATAAATGTAGAGATGTTTTGTTACTGTTAAACAGGGCATTGGTGAGACCACATCTAGAGTATTATTTTCAGTTTTAGTCTCCTCACTTAAGAAAGGATATAATTGCATTGGAAGCAGTTCAGAGAAGGTTCACTGGACTGGTTCTTGCGATGAGAGGGTTCCCTTATGAGGAAAGGTTGGACAGGTTGGGTCTGTATTTATTGGTTTTCGAAGGATGAGAGCTGATCTTATTGAAACATATAAGATCCTGAGGGGACTTGACAGGTTGGATGTTGAAAGGATGTTTTCCCTTGTAGGAGGGACTAAAACTAGGGGGCACAGTTTAAAAATAAGGGGTCAGAGCAGTGGAAGCAGGGTCATTGAATGTTTTTAAGGCAGAGGTAGACAGATTCTTGACAAACAAGGGAATCAAAGGGTATTGGGGGTAGGCAAGAAAGTGGAGTTGAGTCCACAAACAGATCAGCCATGATCTTATGGAATGGCAGAGCGGACTAAATGGGCTGAATAGCTTACTCCTGCTTCTAGTTCGTATGTTCTTATATTTGTATGTATATAGAAAGTGGAACTTGATGTATTTTCGAATGATGTCGCAGAGGAGCACCATGTAGATATGCAATAGGAGGGGGCCTAGGATGGACCCTTTGGGACTCCGGAGGTAAAGGTGCAGGCGCAGGAAGAGAAGCCATTGCAAGTGATTCTCTGGCTACAACTGTGTCGTGCAAAGAACAGTTATGAACTAAAGTGAACTGGAGCAATTATGAACCGTAAAAATGAACCGATGAACCAAACTTCAAAAAATGGACACACTTTTACTGCAGACAAGATGAAATAAGAGGGCAGGTGACCTCTCCTATACTGCAAATATACATAGTGACTACTGGAGACTAAACCCATCATTACATCTGGACTAGTCCTGGGGAAGGCACATCAAAATAGTAAAAAGCCCATTCAAAGCTAAATGGCTCATATCTTCAGGAATTGGGTTGACAAATGCTTTCCAGACAGGGAGAGTTTGGATGCAAAGCCAAGATAATAGGTGGGACATAACACCACTTTATCAAGATAAGCCACATTCAAACTCCATTGTGTAACAATGGCCACACATTCAAAGACATTGTATGAACACGCCAGGGGAGAGCATCTATGGTCACCAGACTGAAACACAGCCTGATAAGCTTTTTTCTTAAATTGAGTTGTCTGAAAGACAGACACCCAAAGCCAACCATCCATGAAGCTGAGAGATCCATTCCAGCCAAGACGACACTGCCTGTAACATCTTTAAACCACAGAGGCAGAGTCTGCAAGGTGACTTTGAAAACTCCCCACCTGAGAAATCATAACAGGATTCTCACCACTGATGTTGACTGAATCCTAACCAGAGGAGTCTGCAATGCTTCAGTGAACTGAGTTAAAGGAACACCAGGCTTGTACCGCTGTTTAAAAAATTCCTCGCAGCAAACCAACAAGGTTTCAAAGTGAACTCTTTTTACAACAATTGGACTTAAATGCATGCTGTCCTCTAATCTCTATCTCTTCTTGTGTGTGTGCATGTGTGCATATGTGAGTGGGTGAGATTGGGAATATATTTCAGCTACTGTTTAATAAATAATTTATCTTTCTTTTAATCCTACAAGAAAACCTGTCATTTGTCTAAAACACTCAGGGACTAAAACAATATTTTTAAAGACACTGTCTATGGTTAGTTAGAGTTGAAAAGTGGAAGTCACCCAGACCATCTGCCCCCTGTCCATAACAACTGGATAAATAGGAATGGAACCAGACAAGAGCAGCTCCACCCAACCGGACAATTGAGGAGAGGCGTTGGAGGAGTATGGTATGGTCAACCCCATCAAAGTTTGCGGACAGATCAAGAAGCATGAAGGTGGATAGTTTTTCATGGTCACATTCACATAGGATGTCATTTGTGACTTTGATAAGAGCTGTTCCAGTACTATGGCAGGGGCCGGAAACCTGATTGGAGGGGTTCACATATGGAGTTGCAGGAAAAGTAGGCACAGATTTGGGAGGCAACAACACATCCAAGGACTTTGGAGAGGAAAAGGAGGTTGGAGATGGTGCTTTAGTTTCCAGGGACTGATAGGTGAGGGTGGGGGAAGGGAAATTTACCCTAGTGCTGGTATCCAGTCAGGAGCAGTATTACTGCTGCTAACCTATGCTGTACATTAATGAAGGTGCTGAGAAGAAGCTTCAGCAGGGTTCATGTCAGAGTTACATGGGTGTTTGCTAACCTGATTTGCTAACAATTCCACCTGATATAGTCAAAAAAGACAAAAAAAAAGCACAAATTTTGAACTTGACTTCACAATAACAAATCTTTACTGTCATAATAAGAGCTATTGATCACAAAGCTAGGAGCTAAAAGAAACATGTTTAAAGAATGAATATTATTGTATGTTTGATAGTGATATTAATCATACTGAGATCTGCAGTTGTTGATCCCTGCAGTATCAGCGTTTCACCATAGCAAAACATTTCTATGATTAAGATTTAAATATTGCTCTGAGCAGCTTACCTTCGAAGGGAGTCTTTTGTTCAGCTTATTATTTTGCCTTGCAATTTATTCTCAGGATGTGGGCACCACTGGCAAAACTGGCACATTGCCAGGCCCTAGTTGTCCTTGAGAAGATGGTAGTGAACGTTCTTCTTGAACCGCTATAGTCTAATTGGATTATGTAATCTATCACCAGTTAGTGAACTACATTGATTTGCTCAAATGTCTAATTGTTATCAGGCACACATGAAAAACTCCTATGATCAATCTGGAACCAGCATTCCACACAGAACAAACCAATAAAGTTGTTCATATTTTTCAAAGATACCACTCCAGAACTTCCTATATTACAACAGTGACAACACTTCAAAAGTACTTCATTGACTGTAAAGTACTTTGAGACATCCTGAGGTCACAAAGGGGCTATATAAATGCGAGATCCTTTTTTCTTCCTTGCTTTTAAACTAACAACCACCCTCAAAATTAGTTCACATTTTTTCATCAAAGGCATTTGAGGACCATAATGTTTTCCAACCATCAAATATCCTAAGAATTAAATTTTCAAAATCATAAACATGCAAATTCACATGCAAATTTTTTTAAACCAAATTTACCCATTGTAGGTTAGAACTCCCTGCACTAACTTTCCCCTACAGTGGTCTGCCCCATTCTTTTGGGCCCTGGGTGTGAGTTCTGCACCATTCCCAGAACTAGTAAAGTTCATTGATGTCTTCCTTGCTGGTGTTCTCCAGCTCCACAGATGTGCAAGCTCAATACCCCTTGATCTCTCTTTAAGAACTTCTGCATATGTGCAGAACATCAATGCTGCTTATTAACTCATGCACAACGTGGTCTTTTTTCCTTCTTATAACCAGTCTCCTAGATGTTTTCACAACCTCTCACTCATTATCTTCTGTTCCTGATAAGTTTACAAATTTCTGAATCTGAGCACTGAGCATTTCAGCTGTTGCATTGTATTCTTATTGTGACATTTTCGAAGAAAGGTGTACAAGTGAAAGGTCTGTATCAGGAAAGGGTACACTTCTCCAGGAGGCTATACTTTGTACCTATGGCACTTTTCTTAACAGATGCATCAAAGGGTTCCCAACCTCAATGGGTGATATCAGAGTGCAGCTATAAATGCATAAAGTGAAATGGTTACTTAACATTTGTCAAATATATATTAACAGAACCATAATATTTGTAAAACATGCAACAGCAGACCAATTTGCACTACATAACATCTTTAACATTGTAAAATATCTCAAGTTGTTTCAACAAGTGGAGTTGGACCAAGAATGAATAGGGAGAAGAATTAGGAGAGCTGACCAAAGGTATAAAGAGATAGTTTCTAAATAAGCTTCTGAAGATGGGAGAAAT
Source organism: Heterodontus francisci (assembly GCF_036365525.1). Classification (NCBI taxonomy): domain Eukaryota; kingdom Metazoa; phylum Chordata; class Chondrichthyes; order Heterodontiformes; family Heterodontidae; genus Heterodontus; species Heterodontus francisci. Next base: position 21,286,277 of record NC_090394.1, read on the forward strand.
GTAGTGGAGAGTAGGATCATTTGTCTTAGGTTTTACATAGTTTAGAAAATTTTTTGTTAAAATGGAGGGAGAAGGGGGAATGTTCAACTGATGGGGACCTGAAAATGGTGAACAGCAGAGGACAAGCTGGTAGGCACCTTGTGTACCCATTGACCTGCCTGTTTCAATTTTCAGACAGGCCTTTAAATGGAGCCCAGCACTCCCACCCAAAATAGGGGGAGGCTGTTTAAATGAGCAATTGGCCGGTTGCAGGACCCTGATTGCAAAATTTGTGAAGTGCTAGCCCCACCTTTTCTCAGCATCAAAGCTGAACAAGAGGTATTAAAGGGACTGCTGGAGTCCACTCCAAAATGGTAACTATTTCTGTTTCTTTTGTAGGGCCAAAAGGAGCGTTCATACTTCTCTTGGCCCCTTAAAAATCTTCCAACCCATTGTTGGCCCATTCTCCCTGCTGTCCACACTGCCACCCCACAGGATTTCCTAACAGTGTTCAGAACCATTCATTACTCCTCAGATACTGAAGCAGTTTGTACCTGCATGCAACAAGACCTGGACAACATCCAGGCCTGGGCTGATAAATGGCAAGTAACATTCATGCCGCACAAGTGCCAGGCAATGACCATCTCCAACTAGAGAGAATCTAACCATCTCCCCTTGACATTCAATGCATGAGCACCGCTGAATCCCCCAGCATCAACATCCTGCAGCGAGTAACTCATCTCCTGTCTCCCCAGTGCCTGTCCACCATCTACGAGGCACAAATCAGGAGTATGATGGAATACCTTCCACTTGCCTGGATGAGTGCAGCTCCAACAACACTCAAGAAACTCAACATCATCCAAGTCAAAGAATCGGCAACCCATCCATCACCTGAAACATTCACTGCCTCCATCATTGGTGCACAGTGGCTGGAGCGTGTACCATATACAAGATGCACTGCAGCAACTTGCCAAGGCTTCTCTGATAGAACCTTCCAAACCCATGACCTATATCACCTCAAAGGACAAGGGCAGCAGTTGCATGGCAACACTACCACCTGCAAGTTCCCCTGCAAGCCACACACCATCCTGACATAGAAATATATTGCTGTTCTTTCATTGTCGCTAGATCAAAAACCTGGAATTGCCTTCCTAGTAGCACTGTGGGTGTACCTACATCACATGGACTGCAGTGGTTCAAGAAGACAGCTCACCACCACCTTCTCAAGGGCAATTACGAATGGGCAATAAATGCTGGCCTTGCCATCGATGCTTACATGCCAAAAATCAATAATAAAAAGCACCCCCTTCCCCCCCCACACAACCAGCAGGCCCTAGTTGCCAGCTCTATGTAGTAGCCAGTTGATTTTCCATGGTACCAAGCTGGTGAGTTGCAGCTGAGTGCCCGTTCAGTGCCCCCAGCTCACTGGTGAAACTTAAATGAAGCTCAAACCTGAAAATGAGTTGGGCCTGGAATGTGACCTTTGGTGGGTCATTGCACTGCTGAGATTACTCCTGGTTTTGGGCTTCAGTTAGCAATATCCTCCAGAGACTGTCCTCTCTCTTTGCAAAATACAAAATGGAAGACAGAGACTCTTTGTTTGTAGGAACCAGAAAGCTAATTGAAGAATTGTCTTAGATGGCTGGGATGACATGTTCAATTTGCTAATGAAGGCAGCATATTGTCAGATGAAAAATTTCATAGTGTCAAAACAAGTAAGAGAATGAGGAGGTCAACAGTTGAAGGTCATGCTCCATTTGTTGAATACGCTGTTAAAATTGTTACCATTTTGACTGACCAACTGTGGCAAAGAAACTGATTGAATTGCAAAGAAAAGAATCCTCATGGAACCATACAGTACAGATGGAGGCTCTTTGGTCCATCATGTCGGTGCTGGCTCTTTGAAAGAGTTATCCAATTAGTCTCACTGCCTCGTTCTTTCCTCATAGTGTAGCAAATTTATCCTCTTCAAGTTATATATCCAATCCATTTTTATAGTTACTATTGAATCTGTTTCCACCATGTTTCAGGTCGTTCATTACAGGCCATAAAAACTCTTTGCATAACATTTTTATCCTCATTATCCTCTTGAATTTTTGTCAATTACAGTTTTTCCTTATTTACTCCATCCAAACCTTTCCTAATTTTAAATACCTCTATCAAATTTCCCTTTAATATTCTGTGCTTGAAGGAGAACATTTTCAGCTCCTCTAGTCTCTCCACATAACTGAATTCCCTCATCCTTGGTACCTCCTCTGCACCCTCACCAAAGTCATCAGAAATTCTCTAGTGCTCTTCAGTTTTCTATTGATCAGAGATTATGTGGGAATGTGGGCAGTTGAGCTTCATCAGGAAGAATCCTATACTACTAGACACTATGAAATTCCCAAAAGGTAATGGAGGATTTTTTTAAGCAGTCAAGCCAGTTTGTACACGTAACGTAAGAGTTACTGCAAGATTTCTTGCCTATGTTTATTATTTCAATGATAAAATAAATCTGAACAGTAGTTTTAGCCTTTATGCAGTGGTTGTTTCACATTTTCTGCAGTCTGCAAATCATAGTGGGTGTTCCATTATTGCCAGCAAGAAACATACTGCAATTTTACCCTAATTATTTGACCTGTGTTATGCTGAGCCAAACATGTAGGTTCAGTTCATTGGAGACTATATTTTGGATTATGTAAACTGTGATATAGTCATTTACAAGAAGATAGATGTTGGAAGAAAACTAGAACTGTTCAAAAGAGTTCAGGAAAATAATTCTAGAGTGTGAAGATGAGAAGGCTTTATCACTAATAGTGAAATGGAGTGGGTAGGATGGGTGGGAGAGGGAAGGATCCAAGTATATAGTAGACAAGAATTGGAAAATCTTAGCATGTGAGTAGGGATATAGGACTGGAGAAGGTAAAGAGGTACATTGAAGCAAGGGTGTGGAGGTATTTGTAAATGTGGACAAGGATTTTCAAATTGATGTTGTGAGTAATGGGAGGTTAGAGGTTGAAGGTCGCATGTGAAAGATGGCCAGGATTTATTGTGTGATAAGGTGCATGCAATGGATGTATTGGAGTTTATGGAGCTTAGGAAGCTGTTGAAGAAAACACATTGAAGAAATCATGACTGGAGTTGACAAGGCATACATGAGATTTCAGTGGCAGTGAAAGCGAGATGGTCAAAGACAAGCCATTTCACAGAATGAAGTCAGCAGCCTTGATGATAAATTGGATGTGGGCTTCAAAATTCCGCTGAGTGTTGTGCGGGTGCCAAATTTGGGCAGCACTGGAAGCAGACAGTAATGTACAAAATCTCTGGTGAAAGTTGAACTCGTTGGGCTTGGTATTGCCAATGTTAAGTTTCAGAAAGTTCAGATAGCAAGAAATGAGACAAAAAAAACTGTCAAATGAGAGGAGGTGGAGTTTGTGTTGAACATAATCAGAGTATACCTAAGTTTTACAAAGTTTGCTGGGAGGTGTGATTCATACGTTTCTTGGCTTCCAAACTGGGGTACCAGGTGCCTGCAAGACATTTTCAAGGGTCTGCCAATGGCTCCCATTCTCCACCAAGCAGACAATTTAACGTTGATTTAATGCTGATCCCTGCAGCTTACAGTATCCATGGCACAGAGTTTTAATTTCCAGCCCTGAGTCACGATTGATGCCATCACATTATCACTTTAGTCCCCAACACTGGTCCTGCACAGAATGTGAGGAACTGGAAACTGCTACTTGGCCCTAGAGATTCATGGTCATCAGTCCAGTGCTGTGTTGTCAAGCAGATAGTGTTCAATGTCAGCAGGCGCACTCCGCTCTGCTCATTAGTAATGGAGAAGTAGGGAAGCAAGAACTGTGAGGGCTTTCAACACCATGGCTGGAATTTTAGTGTCTGAATTACCTCATCTTTCACTATTGCCTGGGTTGCATCTTCTTTCATGGTAAAGACTGAAGCAAAGGATTCATTTAATACCTCAGCTATGACCTCTGCCTCCATCGGCAAATCCCCTTGTTGGTCCCAAATCAACCCCACTCCTCCCTTTACTCTTAATATGTCTATAGAAAACTTTGGGATTCCCTTTAATGTTAGCTGCAGTCTCTGTTCATACTCTCTCTTTGCTTCTCTTATTTGCTTTTTCATTTCCCCTCTGAACCTTCTATATTCAGCCTGGTTCTCTATAGTATTCCTTACCTAGCATCTGTAAAAAGCACACTTTCTTCTTTATCTTAATCTCTATCTCTTTTGTCATCCAGGGAGCTCTGGATTTGTTTGCCCTACCTTTCCCCTTTGAGGGAACATAGCTCGACTGTGCCCAAACTATCTCTTCTTTGAAGGTAGCCGATTGTTCAGCTCCTCCTTTTCCTGCCAACTTTTGACTCCAATTTATTCACCCCAGATCTGTTCTTAGCCCACTGAAGTTGGCTTTCCCCCAGTTAATTATTCTTACTCTGGATTGTTCTTTGTTCTTTTCCATAGTCAGCCTAAACCTTATGATACAATGATCACTGTCCCCTATATGCTCTCCTACTGATGCTTAATCCAATGGCCCACCTCATTCCCAAGAACCAGGTCTAGCAGTGCCTCCTTTCTCATTGGACTAGAAACAGACCCCTGTAGAAAATTTTTCTGAACACACTCTAGGAACTCTTACACTGCTACTATCCCAGTCTATGTTTGGATAATTGAAGTCCCCCATTATCACTACCCTATAATTTTTGAACCTCTCTAATTTTCTTACAAATTTGTTCCTGTACATCCTTCCCACTAGTTGATGGCCTATAGACAACACCGAGCAATGTAAATGCACCTTTTTTATTCCTTAGCTCTCACCAAATTGATTCTGTCCTCGACCCTTCTGGGACATCCTTTTTCTCCAGCACTGCAATGCTCTCCTTAATCAATACTGCCACCCCGCACCCTTTTATCCCTTTCTTAAGTATCCAGAAATGTTTAATACCCAGTTTTGCCCTTCTTTGAACCAAGTGTCTATTATAGCCACATCATATTTCCACATGTCAATCTGTGCCTGTAACTCACCAATCTTATTAACCACACTCCGTGCATTCACATGTATGCACATTAACCCTGATTTAGACTTTATTACTTTCTCCCTTACTCTGACCCCACTTACTACCTCTACACTAGTGCTATCTATCTCTGCCAGTATTCTGTGCACCTTGGTGTTCCTCTGACATTTCCTCCTGGTTCCCACACCCCTACCTAGTTAGTTTAAACCCTCCCAATTGCACTAACAAATCGCCCCACAAGGAAATTTGTCCCAGCTCTGTACAGGTGCAACACATACAGCCTATACTGGTCCCACCTTCTCCAGAATTGGTCCCAGTGTCCCAGGAATCTAAAGCCCTCCCTCCTGCACCATCTTTCCAGCCATGCATTCATCTGCACTATCTTTCTATTTCTATACTCACTTGTGCGTGGTACTGGGAGTAATTTGGAAATTACTATTTTTGAGGTCCTGCTTGCTGACTTCTTACCTAGCTCACTAAACTCTTTCTTCAGGACCACATCCCTCTTCCTACCTATGTCATTGGTACCAATGTGGACCATGACCACTGGCTGTTCACCCTCACCCTTCAGGGTGCTCTGCAGCCATTCAGTGACATACTTGACCCCAGTACCAGGGAGGCAACACACCATCCTGGATTCACGCCTGCGGCCACAGGAACACCTGTCTGTTTGCCAGAATATCAAATCTCCTATCACTATCGCTCTTCCAGTATCCTTTGCACCGCCCCCTGTGCAGCTGAGCCAGCCATAGTGCCATGGCCTTGGCTCTGGCTTTACCACCCCCCCCCCCCCCCCCAGAGCACCATCACTGTCCTCAGTATTCAGAACTGAATACTGGATGGAGAGTGAGAAACATTCAGGGGTCTCCTGCAATACCTGCCTGTTTCTTCTTGACTTTCTGATGGTCATCCATTCCCTCTCTCCCTGCATACTCTTAAGCTGCAGGGTGACCACATCTATAAGCACGCTATCCACAAAGCTCTCATCCTTATGAATGCATTGCAATGTTGCCAGTTGCTGCTCAAGTTCCAAAACCCAGAACTCAAGCTGCTGCAACTGATGACACTTCCTGCACATATAGTTATCCAGAATACGAGAAGCATCCTGGAATTGCCACATAGCACAGGATGTGCACTGTAGAGATTGGAGCAGCCCTACCATTCCTTTATCTGTTAGTTACTAACCTTGCAACTGCTAATAAACCTTTACCAATACTAATAAACCTTACTACTATTAATAAACCTGATGAATACTGATAAACCCTACCAATACTTAATACACCTTATTAGTAGTAATTAATATTAGTAAGACACACCAGTTTATTTGCTAGTTTAGATAACTCCCACATGTTGCAGTCACAGCACATCATCATCTCTGCCATGTCTGTCTAACCTTATTTATTTAATTAGTCAATTAGTTATTAATTTACACACCTAAAGTAATAGAAAGTTACAGTCTCCTAGATTGGAGACAAAGGAAGAAGACTGACCAGCTGCCGGAGGCTGAAAAAAAGAAAGAAAAAGGAGCACCTCTTTCCCCCCCTATATCTAATCCCTACATGTACCAAATTCCTAATTTAGCACTCAATCTACATCACACTCAGACATAATTTCCACTCTGTGCATCCCTTTAATCCACATGGTTGCAAATCTGTCTGCTTTTATAGGGTATGGATGACTCACTCCCACATTGCAATGCCAGCTCAGCTTTCTGCTACAGTAATTAACACCTCTTCAAGGCAACCACTTTCAGCTGATTGACAGATAACTGGCAGGCAGTTCCTGTTAACTTGGTATCTTAGCGGAGATTGTGGAGTGTCCCCCATCCTGAAATGCATGCTTGCCAACTGAAGTCTCCCATACTAAGACAAAAGCAAAATACTGTGGATGCTGGAAATCTGAATGAAATACAGAAATGCTAGGAATACTCAGCAGGACTGGCAGTATCTGCAGAGGGACGTAAAACGTTAATGTTTCAGGTCGCTAACCTTCCACCAAAACAGGGTAAAAAAAACAGCTATAACAGGTAAGCAAGTGCAAAGGCAGGAAAAGGTGGGAATGGAAGAGGGAGAAGCAGGAGCGATTAAATGCCTCCATATTCAACAGGTCATCTTCTGCCATTTCATGCCACCTCCAGCATGATACCACCAGAAAACATATCTTCACCTCCCCTTTCAGTATTCTGAAGGGAGCGTTCCCTTCACAACAGCCTGGCCCATTCCTCAATTACCCCCAGTACCCCTTCCCCTTCCCCCAGGCACCTTCCCAAGCAAGCGCACAAAATGCAACACCTGCCCTGTTATCTCCTCCCCTCCCACCATCCAGAGAACCAAACATTCCTTCCAGGTGAAGCTTCTTTCAATTTAGTATAACGTATTCACTGTTCATGTTGTGGTCTCCTCTACACTTCGGAGACCAAACACAAAGTGGGTGACTGCTTTGTAGAACACCTCCATTCAGTCAGCAAGTAGGACCTGAAGTTTCTGATCACCTGTCATTTTAATTCTCCCTCCCACTCTCATTCTGACCGATCAGTCCATGGCCTCCTATAGTGTTCCAATGAAGCTCAATGTAAGCTCGAGGAACAGCACCTCATCTTTCAACTAGACAATTCCACACTCAACACTGAGTTCAACAATTTCAAATCATAGCCTCTGCCCCCACATTTTCAAACAGTAGCTATTGCTGATGATTCTGCTGGTCTCATTTACACCTCCCCTAGACCCATCTTTTGTTACTTGTCCTCTTGCCTTGCAACTCATCCCTTTTGTCATTTAATCACTCCTGCCTTCCACTCTATCACAGACCCTTGCTTTTGTTCTTTCTCCCCTTCCCAGCCTCTGTACTTGCATAAAACCTGTTACATCTTTTTCTTTTTCCTGTTCTGATGTAAGGTCATTGAACAGAAATATTAACTTTGTTTCTCCCTCCACAGATGTTGCTTGACCTGATGAGTACTTCCAGCCTTTTCTGCTTTTTTATTTCTCTCATACTCTGTCCTTGCTCCTTTACATCAGTATTACTATAATTCATTCCACAAGTATTGACCAATTGTGGCTACAGGATCTGGAGACTAATAACCTAATACATTTCTCTTGCAGGAGAAGAGGGAACTGAAGATGGGTTTTAATTTTCTCTTTCACAACAAAAAAAGAACTTGCATTTCAATCGCGCCTTTTATAAGGATATTCCAAAGCATTTTACAGCCAATTAAATTCTTTTGAAGTGTAATCACTGTTGTAATGTGGAGAAACATGGCTCCCACGAACAGAAGTGAAATAAAGGCTGTGATTTTACGCCCCCTCTGGGAGCAGACTGGGAGGCGAGGGGGGGCGTAAAATCAGGTGGTATGGTGTAATGAGTTCTTTATGTTGTCTACTGCAACATAAGTGAGATGCATGGAGTCCAGATTGCTGAAGATTAGATTAGATTAGAGATACAGCACTGAAACAGGCCCTTCGGCCCACCGAGTCTGTGCCGAACATCAACCACCCAATTACACTAATCCTACACTAATCCCATATTCCTACCAAACATCCCCACCTGTCCCTATATTTCCCTACCACCTACCTATACTAGTGACAATTTATAATGGCCAATTTACCTATCAACCTGCAAGTCTTTTGGCTTGTGGGAGGAAACCGGAGCACCCGGAGAAAACCCACGCAGACACAGGGAGAACTTGCAAACTCCACACAGGCAGTACCCGTAATCGAACCCGGGTCCTTGGAGCTGTGAGGCTGCAGTGCTAACCGCTGCGCCACTGTGCCGCCCGTAAGCTAACCTAGTATGTACAGTACAGAGCAAACTATTTACAGAACCTTCCTCTAGGTGTTGCAGTTGCAGAGTGACTACATCCTGGCACTTAGCTCATTAGCATACTGATTTCCTAATGGAACATCACTCTTAAGGCAATCATACAATACATGGCAGGGGTATTTTACCTACGGTAAGAGAGGTGGCAGCGGCCCACCCAATTGAGGCCATTAAGTGGCCAATTAAGGGCCTCTTCCCACCGCAGCTGGTATTTTACTAGCGGCAGATGTACACTTCCCCATATGAGGAGGCCGTCCAGTTAAACCTGACGTCCTCTTTGCTGGCTGGGGGGCCCTCCTGATTGGACAACCTGTGCCCAATGGAGGGCCCCCATGAGACACAGGCCATCCCAGTTGGAACCCCTCCCGCCTTCACGATCGACCACCCACACCCCTCCTCACCAGGGCTTGGCTGATTGGCCCTGGCGAGCCCCGACCCCACTTACTTTCTCCAGCCTTCATCGCTGGCTGGATCTGGGAACTGCTGCAATCCCAGCAGTGGCCACCACTCCCAGTGGTACTGCTGGGACTGAGGAGCTGCTGGCCCTGAGATTGGCCAGCAGCTCTTGGAGGTGGGACATCCTGCCTCAGTGGGGTGGAAGCCATGTTGGAGCACTGCTAAATACCACCACCACTTTGTGAAATCCTGGCCAAAAATTGGATAATTTGTTTTCATGATGCTAGTTGAGAGATAACTATTGACCAAGACACTGGGAGAACCCCGTGTTCTTGTTTGAATAGTATCATGGGATGCTTTGCATCACCTCAGAGGACTGACGGGGTCTTGGTTTAACATATTGTTTGAACGACAGCACCACCAACAATGCAGCACTCCCTCAGTACTGTAATGAAGTATCCACCTAGAGTTTATGTCCACGTCTCTGATTTGTAGCTTGAACTCACAACCCTGTGACTCAGAGGCAAGCCTGCTACCACAAAATGCTGACACAAAAACAAAAACACCATCACTCCCAGCTCTAATTATATTATACTGAGTAAATCTCATATTTACTGTGCCATCAATTGGTATTCTTTTGGTAATTGATTCTTAGAGGTCATCCTGTTAACAGAAAGCTACAGTGGCTTTATCTCTTTCCTTAGTACTGTCGTGCAATGGCCCATTTCTAGATTACAGGAATATAATTTGCTTGATTGACCTTGACGCTAATATGTTATGATCACAAAACACTTGTTCACTTTATATTTCAATCTGGAACAATGATATTTTGTAATGAGAAAATGTCTTTCTCTCCCTTTTCATCAGAACTCCCATGTCCTTCTGAGGCTTTTGATATTTTCCCGGAGCAGACAAAGCAATGGGAATGGTGACATCAATTTCTGCACTTGTGAACGTAATTGGAAGATATATGGAAGGCAATAAATTTACTGGATGATGTTAAAAAACTGTGGACCAAAGCACAAAGAAAGAAATGCAGATCAATGATGGACTAAACTCTATAATCAGATTTATCAGCCAAAGCACTCTTTTTCATTCTGCAATTAATATTTAAATGATATTACTTCATAACTTTATCTAGTTAGAAAGAAAGAACTTGAATATATATTAGTACCGGACATCCCAAAGTGGGGTGGCATTTCAAAATCAATTCATTGATTGTGAAACACCTTGGGATGTTTATAAATGGTATGTTCTGTCCACAAAGCAGGGCAAAGCCAATGCAAACAAGACCACCCCATCAGTCTACTCTCAATCATCAGCAAAGTGATGGAAGGTATTGTTCATTGTTCTATCAAGCAGCACTTACTCACCAATAATCTTCTTACTGATGCTCAGTTTGGGTTCCATCAGGACCACTCGGCTCCAGATGTCACAAAGGAAGATGGTTGTGGTTGTTGGAGGTCAATCATCTCAGCCCCAGGACATCACTGCAGGAGTTCCTCAGGGTAGTGTCCTAGACCCAACCATCTTCAGCTGCTTTATCAATGACCTTCCCTCCATTATAAGGTCAGAAGTGGGGATGTTCGCTGATGAGTGCACAGTGTTCAGTTCCATTCACAACTCCCCAGATAATGAAGCAGTCTGTGTCCACAGGCAGCAAGACCTGGAAAATGTTCAAGCTTGGGATGATAAATGACAAGTAACTTTGTGCCTTACAGGTGCGATGAAATGACCGTCTCCAACAAGAGAGTCTAACCACCGCCCATTGACAGTCAATGGGTCAAAATCCTGGATCTACCTCCCTAACAGCACTGTGGATGTACCTATACCACATGGACTGCATTGGTTCAAGAAAGTGGCCCACCGCTACCTTCACAAAGGTAATTAGGCATGGACAATAAATGCTGGCCTTACCAGCAAAGTTCACATCCTATCAATGAATAAGAAGAAAAAAATTCAACAGCATTACCATCACTGAGTCCCAACCACCAACATCCTGGGGTCACTATGAAGCAGAAACTTAATAATTCACATGAATGCTGTGGCAACAAGACCAGGTCAGAGGCTGGGAAGTCTGTGGCAAGTAATTCACCTCCTGACTCCCCAAAGCCTGTCCACCATCTACAAGGCACAAGTCAGGAGTATGATGGAATACTCTGCATTTGCCTGAATGAGTGCAGCTCCAACAACACCAAAAAAGCTCGACACCATCCAGGACAAAGCAGCTCACTAGATTGGCATCCCATCCACCACCTTCAATATTCACTCCCTCCTCCACTGGTGCACAGTGGCAACAGTGTGTCCAATGTACAAGATGCACTGCAGCAGCTCATCAAGTCTTCTTTGACAGCACCTCCCAAACTTGCGACCTCTACTGCCTAGGGTAGCAGGCACATGGGAACACCACCAGCTGCAAGTACCCCACCAATGTTACACATTATCCTGATTTGTAACTATATCACCGTTCCTTTGCTGCTGCTGTTTCAATATCCTGGAACTCCCTCCCTATCAGCACTGTGGTCTTATCTACACCACATGGACTGCAGCAGTTCAAGAAGGCGGCTCACCACCACCTTCTCAAGGGCAATTAGAGATGGGCAATAAAGGCTGACTTTGCCAATAAAAACAGAAAGTACTGGAAATACTCAGCAGATCTGGCACCATCTGTGGAGAGAGAAACAGAGGGCTGGATTTTACAGCCCCCGCTGGAAGTCAGGGGTCATGGTGGGGTGAGGACTGGACAATGCCTCCGGGAGAGGTCCGCAATAGGCCTCGACGCCGGGAAGGCCCAGCCTGATATTGCCAACAGCGACGGGACCAAAATTTACAAAGGCAAATTTATTTAAATTAACAAATTAATGACTTGACCGCTCCCGTCATCCGTTCCACTTCGATATTGTTGCCGGTGGCTAGCACTCCTGCGCCTTCAGATCTCATAACACTGGTGGGGACGGGGAGCAGGTATTTCAGTGGTGGGGTGGTGGTTGCGGGTGGGGGGGGGGGGGTGCGGTTGGTGAGCAGAGTCAAACTAATATGATTGGTGTAGGGGATGGTGGGAAGGGGTGAAGTTAAAAGTTTGTCAACTTTGTGGGGGAGAAGACCAGGTAGCCAAGGTAAGTAGTTTGCGGGGGGTGATGGCAAGGGATGAGTGTATGGTTATTGGGGGTGGGGGTGGGAGAGGGGCTTGAAACATGTATTTAACGTTTTAAATAATTTTATTGCAGTATCACTTTAAAACTTAAAATTGTTATGTAGGCCTCGAAGCCCTTTAAAAATGGCGTTGGCGCCTGTGCAGTGGTGCCTGATGCCGTTGCCGGGGATGCACTACCTACCCCTTCCACATCATCTGGGGGTAGGGGGTGGGGGGCGCAGTCCGCCTCTGGCCATTTAAATGAGCCAACATGTTTAATATCGAGGCAGCTCCGCGAAGCTCGGCCTGCATGTGTGGGCCATCATTGTTTAGGGCCGTTGCCGATCACGGTGGTGGCAACATAAATTTCAGGTCATAGTTAACGGGTTTAATTTTAAGCTCTCCCTGCGGCGGGTTTGGAGGTGGGGAGAGCACAAAATCAGGTGGGTTTGTGGCGGGGGGGACAACCCGCCACCATCCTACCTCCGCCAAAATTTAGCCTGGAGTTCCCCCGATGATAGAACTCCCCCCAACATTTCAGGACATTGACCTGTCATCAAAGCTTCTGAAAGGTCACAGACCTGAAACGTTGACTGTGTTTTCCTCTCTCCACAGATGCTGCCTGACTTGCTGAGTATTCCCAGCACTTTCTGTATTTATTTCAGATTTCCAGCTTCCGCACTATTTTACTGTATTTTACTGATCTTGCTAATGATGCCCACAACTCATAAATAAGTTTAAAAAATGAAAGTATAGCAAGAACCGACAAACAGCAAATGAATCGAATCACTAATTATCCTGTGTTTTTTTGTTGATGTTGGAATGTTGGCCAGGAGACCATGAGAATTCCCTGCTTGTCAAAGAGTGCAGTGGAATCATTTACATCCAAATGAACAGGCAGATATGGTCTTACTTTAACATCTCAGCTGAAGGATAGCAAATAATGCAGCATTCCCTCAGCACTGCACTAAACCATCAGCCTTGATTATATGCTCAAGTTCTGGAGCAGGACTTGAACCCTAAACCTTTGCAATCAGGGTGAGAGTGCTGCCAATTTTACCGAGCTTATACATTATTGGACACAATGAAAATTAAGTTATATCTAAATGAAGAGGCACAAATATTTAATATCCAACTGGAATAAATGAAGGCATAGAATCAATTACCAGCAGTGAGTTGAATAAGAATTCTCCAAAAATTCTCTAAATAATCTGCCTTTGATACTTCGGACAGTAAAATCAAAGAGGATCAAGAATGTAATACTGTTTAATTCAGAAAATCTGACTTAAAATAGGCGCTGTGCATTTATGAAATCTCACTGTAAAATTCAGCACTACAAAATGATAGAAAATAATTTTTCCAGGTGAAATCGTAAAGAAAGGATGAACAAATTTTGAAAGATTAGAAGGTCATGTACTCAAAGGGATAACATGTGACCTTTTATAGAATGTCAAGTCAATATGTCGTGTTACTACTACAGGCTTTTTAATTTTCGTCATTGATATTTTCAGAAATGCCAGAATGCATAGTGATAGAGGAGCCTGAGCAGCTGTATCAGTATGAGGCAACAATAGTAAGCAGACTGAGAACCTTAGGCTTGGGTTGGACAAGGTCTCAAAGTGTAGCAGGAAGTACCTTGGCAGTAAATAAAACATTGAATCATTTAGAGGAACAAGGAAAAACCTTACATTTATACAGCACCTTTGGTGACGTCAGGACATCCCACAGCACTTCACAGTCAATGACGTGTAGTCACTGTTGCAACAGCAACCAATCTGTGCCCAGCAAGTTCCCATTAACAGCAATGCAATACGTGATTAGATAATCTGTTGTAATGATGTTGGTTGAAGGATAAATGTTGGCCAGAATACTGAGAGGATTCTCCAACTCTTCTTTGAATAATGCCATGGGATATTTTGCATCCACTTAAGAGGGCAGACTCCAGCACGAATCAGGATACAAAATTAGGAAAAAAATTAGCATTTCTACCAAACTTGTGATTGAAGAATCTCAAATACTGGAAATTCTTTTTGAAGGAAAGGCTTGCATTTAATAAAATGCCTCTGCCATCTCTTCAAAATGCCTCAAAGGCCTCCCTACAAAGAACAAAGAAGAGTACAGCACAGGAGCAGGCCATTCAACCCTCCAGGTCTCCGCCGATCTTGATGCCTGTCTAAACTAAAACCTTCTGCACTTCCGGGGACCGTATCCGTCTATTCCCTTCCTATTCATGTATTTGTCAAGATGCCTCTTAAACATCGCTAACGTACCTGCTTCCACCACCTCCCCCAACAGCAAGTTCCAGGCACTCAACACCCTTTGTGTAAAAAACTTGCCTTGCACATCGCCTCTAAATTTTGCCCCTCGCACCTTAAACCTATGTCCCCTAGTAACTGACTCTTCCACCCTGGGAAAAAGCTTCTGACTATCCACTCTGTCCATACCACTCATAACTTTGTAAACATCTATCATGTCGCCCCTCCACCTCCGTCGTTCCAGTGAAAACAATCCGAGTTTATCCAACCTCTCCTCATAGCTAATACCCTCCAGACCAGGCAACATCCTGGTAAACCTCTTCTGTACCCTCTCCAAAGCCTCCACATCCTTCTGGTAGTGTGGCAAAGGTCAGTATCTGTTGTCATGTAGGCAAATACTGGAGCAATTTTGTGCACAGAAATATCTCACAAACATCATTTCGATGAATGACCAATTAACTTGTTTTTTTTCAGCAAATAGTCAGGTGAGAACTCAGTTTAATGTCTCATAGGAACAAGAGTAAGTTATTTTGCCAATCGACCTTTTTTTTATTCGTGCATGGGATGTGAGCATTGCTGGCTAGGCCAACATTTATTGCCCAATCCCAATTGCACTTGAGAAGGTGGTGGTGAGCTGCCTTCTTTAACTGCTGAGGTGTGTAGGTACATCAACAGCGCTGTTAGGAAGGGAGTTCCAGGATTTCGACAGTGAAGGAACAGCAATATAGTCAGTGAACATCCCCACTTCTGACCTTATGATGGAGGGAAGGTCATTGATGAAGCACCTGAAGATGGTTGGGCCTGGACACTACCCTGAGAAACTCCTACAGTGATGTCCTGGAGCTGAAATGATTGACCTCCAACAACCACAACCATCTTGCTTTGCTCCGAGTTTTCTCCCCGATTCCCATTGACTTCAGTTTTGCTAGGGCTCCTTGATGTCATACTCAGCCAAATGCTGCCTTGATGTCAAGGGCAGTCACTCTCACCTCACCTCTGGAGTTCAGCTCTTTTGTCCATGTTTGCACCAAGGCTGTAATGAGGTCAGAAGCTGAGTGAACCTGGTGGAACCCAAACTGAGTGTCACTGAGCAGATTATTGCTAAGCAAGTGCTGCTTGATGGCACTGTCGACAACCCCTTCCATCACTTTACTGATGATCGCGAGTAGACTGATAGGGTAGTAATTGGCCAGGTTGGATTTGTCCTGCTTTTTTTGTACTGAACATACTTGGACAATTTTCCACATTGCCGGGTAGATGCCAGTGTTGTAGCTGTACTGGAACAGCTTGGCTAGGCACACGGCTAGTTCTGCAGCACAGGTCTTCAGTACTATTGTCAGAATGTTGTCAGGGCCCATAGCCTTTGCAGTATCCAGTGCCTTCAGCCATTTCTTGATAACTCGTGGAGTGAATCAGCTTGGCTGAAGACTGGCATCTGTGATGCTGGGGACCTCAGGAGGAGGCTGAGATGGATCATCAACTCGGCACTTCTGGCTGAAGATGGATGCAAATACTTCAGCCTTGTCTTGTGCTTCTTTTGGTAGTTAAGGCAACTCAATCATCCTAATCCTAATACCCAGCTTCCCTCACCATCCTTTATTGCTCGTACTTCCCAAATAATTATCTTAATTGCAAGCACCATTAACTTTCTATCTATGGTGTTCTGTGACAATGCATTGCATGGATTTAATTTTATGCAGGCAGTGGGGTTCCTGACTCTGGGCCAGAAAGGTGAGGGGAACCCTGTCTTGACTGTTTGGGGGACACCCAGCTGCATTTTACGGCACTCAAGTAGTTAACTGCCCGGCACTGGGTTCCCCATCCCTTTAAAGACGGGGATCCTGCCTCCAAGAGCTGCTGGCCAATCAGAGAGCCGTCAGCTCAGCATTCTCAGCAGCGCAACTGGGAGTGGTGGCCATTGCTGAGACTGCAGTAGGCCTGGGACCAGAAGCAGGGCTGGAGGCTCAGAATGAAGGTAAGTGTGGTGGTCTCTCCAGGGTCAGTCAGGGAGGTCACAGCAAGTGGTAGGGGGGAATGTGGGTTGTTGAGGGCAGGGGTAGGGGTGTTGTCGCAGGGGCAGCCTTTGTTGCTGGGAACCTCTGTGGGCTACAGATTGCCCAAGCAGGAGGGCCCACACCCCCTCACGCCCCCCCCCCCCCCCCCCACCATCCCTGCACAGCCCACAGGGAGGCCACATTGTTTTACTGGGCGGGCTCCCCACATGATGGAGCTCCCACTACTCGCTGGTAAAATACCAGCGATGGCAGGAAAAGCCCCTTAAATGGCTATTAATTGGCCACTTAAATGTGTCATTTGGCCTCGAGGCAGGACAAAATTCAATGGCGTTGGGAAGATGATGTGCCCACTACCACCACCCATTCCCCCACCCCCGCTTCCTCGCTGTTTTAAGTGCCCCCCACCCCCGCCTCCCTGCCCATCCCTAGAGAGTTGTTAAAATTCAGCACTATAAATGATTATGCCAAAAGGTTTTTCTTGGATTCACTTTTGGCCAGTTAACATTGCTGTTGCAATGCATCCTGTAGATCATCTGCTGCCACTGTGCGTCAGTGGTGGAGGGAGTGAATGTTTGTAGATGGGGTGCCAATCAAGTGGGCTGCTTTGTCCTGGATGGTGTCAAGCTTCTTGAGTGTTGTTGAGCCCTCACCTCTTGAGTTCAGCTCTTTCGTCTATGTTTGAACAAAGACTGTAATGAGGTCAGGAGTTGACAGGCAGGAAAAGACAAATTCGCCTATCAAACCTACCCCTCATCCATGATGGCTGGTGCATCATGACTAGACACTTCCCACCCTCAGTCATGCAATCTCCTGGGTCAAGCATAAAACAGAGAAGTTCCAGTACCAATAAGGGAAAAAATACTCTCGAAAATCCCTCTCTGACCTTCTCAGGTGATCAAACCCAGTTCAGGAGATTGCATAGACCAAATGTTATCTATCGGCTCAGTCATTATGTTTATGTTGCAAGAAACATAAATCAATAGCGTGCTTTCTGAAGCTACTTTTTATTTTCACATACAACAGCCAGACTTCTGTCTGTGAATAGAATTGACAAATATGGTGATAATTCATTTTTCCAAATCCTACATCTGCATCTTGGAATCTTATTGTTGCTTATTTTCAAATCTTTTGCTAAATTATTCCAGTTGAACAAGTCAAACCCAATCTTCTCACAGCTAGGATGTACGCTCTGAAATGTCACAACCTAGCTTGTCAGCCCTTGTGCCCTTGTCACAATGCAGCCAATGTAATTTACATTGACAACAACCTAGAGAATCTAAGTTATGTCTTCGATTTGCTTGTCTGAAATACATGCAGGAATAGGCTAATGAAAATGAAAGCGGAATCTCCACTGGGCCTACATTATGAAGATGTACTCAAACTATGTAAGAAGTTCAGATAAAAAATTCTAATAAATAATCCAGCTGCAGCTACAGATCATTCAAATTAACTAGGAACATGAGAACTGTACATTGGCACATCTGCTGGGAGCTGAAGGAGAATTTTTTTTTGCTAGCTATCTGGGATTCTACTGCTCTGTAAGGATACATAATGCACCAACTAAAGTGTCAAAAATGAGCAAATTTCTGTGTTGGGTGGAGAATGTGCCTGAACTCTTTGGAATATAAATTTCACACCTTCAGCACTCACAATTCCCTTCAGTAACTTCCAAACTCATCATTGTTGTAAACTGTTCTTTTCTATACATTATGTTTTTCCCCAAAACTGAAATAAGTGATCAGATATTTGGTATACTTGCAGCTTAGGTTATGACAAGTCTATGTTCCATGGCACTTTCATGTTGCTGTGTGCAAATTGGCTGCTCGTTTGGCTGTTTACAGTTGTCAGCAATAATCACGCTGCTGCTTAAGTGGGAACTGAATTACATAGAATCTACAGCAGAGAAACAGGCCGTTCAATCCAACATGCACATGCCAGTGCTTATATTCCACACTAGCCTCCTCCCACTCTAATTACCTTTTCCAACCCTGCCCCCTTATTCCTCTATTCCCTTTCCCTCATGTGTGCTACCCAAGTGAGCAGTACTGTCACTTTCTGCCACCTTGGCCCAAGGACTGTCCTATGTAGTGAAACAAAAGATCTGATAATTGGGATCGATTTTAGTTTTGACTGAATAGTTAAATTGTATGCTTTGTCTACAATCTTTATTTTTTGTACTTCATTGTGAACAATCAACGATGAACCGCCTTCTAGCTTGGAGGTTGTTAGTTCATGGTTATTCTACATTAATGAGTCATCTACTAATTGTTCTACCCATTGTCTGTGTAGAACTTAGCCATTGTTTTACATCTGACACTGGTTAGAGGTGGTTAAATATTGGGACATTGTTATTCCATAATTTAAATTACTATAACTTTAGCAATTTGATATACATGCTGCATATGTTTTAATCATACAGTCTGGTTAAAAATGCTTCTTTACAAAACAAGGTCTCCATTGATGTATTTGTTCTTTCTAAAATGTGGCTATTTTTTCACCTATTTCAAGTTCAACTCCTATAAATCTAAGCTGATACTCCATTGTTAGTGTGGGATAAATTCTGCAATGCTGGAACTGTCATCTGTTAGATGAGATGTTAAACTGATATTTGCCTGCCAGTTTAAGTGAATAACAAAGGTGACAGCACTTCAAAAGGTAGCCCATTGTGTGTGAAGTGCTTTGAGAGAACTGACAATGTGTTAAATAAATGCCAACTTCTTGATTTAAAAATTGTCATATCCTTTGTCCTGCGTTTTGATTCAATGGCAGGGAAGAACATCAGGAACCTATGTTCCAGACTGTGCAGAAACTGTTGGAACTTTTTAGATGGATGGTGATTCAGAAGGTTTGGAATCAACAGAAAATTCATCAAACACAAGTTAATGGAAGGTTGGAAATAGAATGAATTATTTCTATAGACATGTCTGTCACTGTAAAAGAATCTTTCAGCACTTTCTATTAGTACTTAATATGTTCTATATTCTATCTGTCAGTTGTTCTAATAATAGTCAGCCTTCTATGTACAAAATTGTCCAGCAAATTTTTGCTGCTTTTGTAAAGAGAGCAGACAAAGAGAGAGAGAGAGAATTTTATATTGTTAACAAGCTAAAGTGAAAAGGTAAGGTCAGTAATCCAGATTAAGAGAGAAGATAAGGTAGATCACAAAAGAGTAATCAAACTTGGGCTATAAGAAAGGAAAGACATAGTGAGGTCAGGAGTTTCACAGTTTTGATGTCCTGAGAAAGAACAGATGGGAATTTCCTTGGTGCTGCTCCTGCTCCGCGATTGTAATTTCACTGGAAGTGCTGCGAAACCCTGTTTAGGCCTGCCATTGAGATTTCTGTCACACATTTTCGGCTAAATTACACTGGTGGAATGGGAAAAGCTCTGAGGAAATCTTCGGCCGATAGCGAGCTAGAATTGTAACACGACATATAGGGGAACAATCATGTAGGGTGCCTTCCCTGCAACTTAGGAGCAAGAAGAGAGGAAAATTCTAAGAGGCACTAACTATAGTAGTAGTGATAATATAGCGAGAGAGATAAGAAAGTAGGTTACTGAAAGAGATTGGAAGCTACAGGTGATGAATTGAAGATTAGGAGCAGCTGTAAAAAAAATTGATCTTTCATTTGGAAAATCAGAGGGAAGAAATTCATTTGAGTAGTGCTGTTTGTAGCAGTGGTATGCAAGCTTAGTCGATTCATGGGGTCAGACAGTGCTGCGGCAGTGCAGATAGTGAACATATTTTCCGTCCTGGATCTTTAGCCCTGTAGTACGTGGGGGTCTGTTCTATTGGTCCAAGTTTGGCATGGTGGACAATAGTTCTGTAGCTTCCTGAAGATAAGGTAATCAATTCCCTCATGGATCAATTTCCTGAGCCTAGTAGAGGCATGAGGCCTTTTTAAAGGTACCAAATGAGGCTCGCACCAACTGAGAGCTGGTGTGATTTCCACTGAGGCTACCAAGGATGGAATTCCTGGGGAATGCTGGCAACTTTGCCAAACACACCCCCTTGATGTGAGGAAGTTGGTAGATTTTCTGCCCGTGGCCCTGAGCACCAAAATTTAAAGGATCAGTTTAATCGAGGCAAAATCCTGACTGAACTGCGTTCTGCCCCAACTTCTAGGCCCCTGCCTCACTGGATGGATGTCAGGCTTTTTGCGCCCTTTCTGAACCACGAAATTTCAGTGTTATGAAAATGTTGTTCTCTTGCTCTGCCTTTGATACAATTGAACTCTTTAGGGTAGATCTTAAGTGTTAGGTGGCTTATTGGTGGAGCATGCTGGCCAACCACCTTCTGTCGATGGGAGGCCTAGTTTGGTTTGATGGATGGGCCTTATTACCTTGCCACTGGTGGTCTACACACCCCAAACAGGCATCCTGGTGTGGTTCTCTAACTGTGGGCAGGCCCAATATTGAGAGGAATGGAGGCTGACCCAGCAGCCAGGAATGTAGATCTAATCGTGGAGGATGGAAGCCTGGGACTGCAGCACACGACATTCATTTTTTGGAGCAACAAGAAACACTCATGCTCCTCTTGCCCACAGAAAAATTCATTCCAATTGTTTTTTAGGGGGCTTGATAAACAGTAGAAATCAAAACATCAGAGCTCATTGTAGGTTTAAATAATCAAGCAAAGGATGAACAAGCAAATAGGTACCACCATTTGCCTGGACCCTGAAAGCTACATATAGGTACAACTGGAAAATGTAATGTAGCACATATTACCAGGAGAAGTTAACACCTTAAAAGGAAATTATTAAAAAGTCATAATCCCTAAACTGAGTTATGACAATGAGTCTTTTCTATATTCCTCACCACTGCAAGAAGCTGAAATAGTCCAATTTTATTCTTAAAATTTCACGTTGATGCTCTCAATCGGATTCAACTCACCTGAACTCATCACAGACACAGATATATATTCCCCAAAAATCGTGGATTTTAAGCCATGTGTAGAATTGACAGTTGAATAATCTTCACATTTGGATCAATGTAGGCGAGGATATGGAATTTAATTGCAGCTTGTTTCTAAAATGGTGCTGCATTTAAAGGGACAACTATCGAGCCAAACCAAAATGAAACTGCTTAATTGAGTCACAATGCCATTAAGATGTGTTGGGGTAAATTTTCATCTTCACCAGCTGGATGGAAATGGATGGAATGAAAATTGGGCAGGTTCTACTATAGGCAAACCATTTACTGTGCCAGATTAACACCCAGGCAATGAAGATGGAAATTGTGTTTATTTGCTGTCTTTTGAGTTACTTTATTGAGATTTAGATAACATTATGGTAGTGTGCTTCATCTACACTTTAGTCTGGGACTATGCTAGAGACAGGACTACTCAAGGTAGGGATGCAGACTGCTTTATAGTAAATTAAAGCCATCACAACCTAATGGGATCAATTACCGCAAACATCCAGCAGCAGCATTGGTGTATCACAGTTAATGAAGGGTTTCTTGAAAAACAGTGACTATAAACATTTCAGCTGAAACTTCAGCTTTTCATTAGCTACTAATGCAAAAACTAAAACCTTTGACTACTTATTCACCTTCCTACTTTTTCATTTTGCTAAATTATCTTTCTCTATACAGAGTGTGCTTCTGTGACCCAGGGACCATTATTCTGACCATACTGACAATCTGAATTACTAGCAGCCAAAGAATGTGAGCATGTCCTGTCATGGCCTCATGATAAATGGACTGCTCTCAAACTGAGTAGAATAAGGCTTTCGATTTCACAGATCAACAACTATGATTGTGGTTTCTTCTCTTAATTCACTTTCATTTCTCTGGTATCTTTCATTGAATACTGTGTCAGCTACAATATCTTCAGGCACTGCATGAATAATTTATATAAACTGATACTTTCTTTCCTTCCCAGTAATGCTCCCATAACTTATTTTCATCTCTGCACATTACTGAGCTTAATTGAAAACACTACAAAGAAATCAAATAACCAGGTAATTGAAGTAGTTCTGTAAATTGCTAATGAAAATGTGAGCAAGTTTATAACTAGATTCATTCTTATATTTATGAAAGGAAGAATGAACTTGCATTTATATAGCACTTTTCACAACCTCAGGATGTCCCAAAGTGCTTTGTAGCCAATTAAGTACTTTTTGAACTGTAGGTCACAGGGGATAATTTACATATGAGAATTGTTGATCATCACATTCTATTCAATTTACATGGTATTCCTATTTATTTATGTTTTGGCAAGCTTTGTGCTCATCAAGGTGAAGGATAGATTGCTGGGAAATGAACACTTTTTTCACTTTGGTACTGTTCACTGTTGGCTACTCCCAGCTCAAGGATATCATAGCTAGACTGAGAATAACTGTTTTCTACTACTCCACTCAAAAGTGTGCTGCGTTCTGATTCTCGGCAGATTCTCTTACTTCCCAATGTGAATGTTCAATGTCCAAATGAACCATCCTTATGGTCTCCTTGTATGACATTGTCCATTTAGCATCAAGTGGTGTCCTATTGTGGGTGTTGTGGGAACAGAGTGACACTGCTGCAGACAAGGGCCCAGAAATTCAGGCTCGTCCATCTCTGGGCATGTGTGGGGGGACGTGGCTGGGGGTGGTTGGGGTGCATGCGGCAATCCCTGCACCTGAATGGTGAGGACCGAGGCATGCCAGATATTGGATCTTGGTGCTCATTGTAATAGGGCAGGGTTGAGGATGAGGGCATGAGACAATGAGGGATTGGGCTAGAGGTCAGGATTGGGGGTGATTGCTGGGGATCTCAAACAATTGCAATTCTTAGGCCAAGATTCTCTGGTTCACTCAGTCTGGACTTGATTCAAACTGCAGTGTTGAAAAGACTACATGAAAATCTACTGCACCATCCAATTTCTCCATATAGCATCTGCTGGCAAGTTTAACCTGTACATATGTGCCTGAAGAACCAGATGCATTTTTCTCTTTCCCCTTTCTATCAACAACAGTAAGAAGGAACAGTACCTAACCCTCAGCACTTGCATTAGACTTCTATGTAATATAAATGCTTATGTTTAAGTAAACACCAGGCAAAGCTGAGAACAATTAACTGGCCAGTGAGGCCAGTTTCATCCTGAAAAGGATGTATATAAATCTGCCTTTTCAATTCACTGCACCTTCTAATGTCCCAGGTTTAGTGTCACTGCATCCTGTTAATGGGCTATTAATGAAACTCAGAAACATGCTTTCTCTTTTTCACTCTCCTATCCCATTGGATTGTCACCAGCTCCTTTTTATTGTGTGCATGTTTCCTCAGCTTTCTGGCTTACAGTCAGAATTAAAGTTATTTAATTAAAGATATTGGGGGTCATTTTGACTTTGTGAGATAGATACCATGAATTAGCAGTGTGTTTTACATCTCTTTGATTTTCTTATTTCCATTGATGTCAGGAGAGATGTAAAATGGTCTCTCAACTTGCTATCATTCTATACTATCAAGCACAGACTCAAAATAACCCCAATCATTTTCATAAATGAATCAAATTGAAATTCCAAGAACATGAGTCATTTTTGCCAAATATCTGCCATAAATTAACAGGTATTGATTGTTTTTAAAATTGCATGCATTGTTTGAAATGTGCTTGTAGATCAGTACAACCATGGTTTTCAACAAAGCATTCTTCCCCTTTCTTTCCCATATTGGAGAATTAAATATCCTTTTTTAAAGGGAGGGTAACTGTGGATGTCCTTTCACTAATAGGTCACCCTTCATTGCTTCGTCTCTCCCTATCTCTGTAACCTCCTCCATCCCCACAACCCTCCAAGATATCTGCGCTCCTCCAATTCTGGCCTCTTCAACAATCCGATTTTAATCACTCTACCATTGGTGCTCGTGTCTTCAGCTAACTGGGCCCTAAGTTCTGGAATTCCCTCCCAAAACCTCTCCAGTTCTCTACCTCTCTTTCCTCCTTTGAAATGGTCCTTAAAATCTACCTCATTGACAAAGCTTTTGGCCATCTGTCCTAATATCGCCTTAAATAGCTTGGTCAAATTTAGCTTTATAATGCTGCTGTGAAGTGCCTTGGGATGTTTTATTATGTTAAAGGCACTATATAAATACAGGTTGTTGTTCTTGTTCCTAATTATAATAGAGTTCTTTCAGCAATCCAGGCTTTGAATAATCGTTATTTTCAGGATTCAGTAGACATTCTAGAGTTCGATTTTAACTCGGGGCAAGTGGGTGGACTTTGAATGAGTTAAAATCTCACTACCAGTGTCAACCGTGGCTCAGTGGCATCACTCTCACTTCCATCAGAAGATTGTGGTTTCAAATCCAATTCTAGGGACTTGAGCACAAAATCTACGCTGACACTCCATTGCAGTACCGAGGGAGTGCTGCACAGTCAGAGATAACGTCTTTTGGGCAAGATCCTAAACTGACCTGCCACCTGCCCTGTTAGATGAATGTAAAAAAACCCACGTCACTATTCAAAGATGAGCGAGGGAGTTCTCCTGGTCAACATTTATCCCTCAAATAACATCACTAAAACAAATTTTCTGTTCATTATCACATTGCTGTTTGTGAGAGCTTGCTGTATGCAAATTGGCTGCCTTGTTTCCAACATTACATCAATATATACAATTCAAAAATACTTAATTGTCCGCAAAGCTGAGGTTGTGAAAGGTGTTATAAAATGCAAGTCTTTCTTCTGTTTATTCATTTCATGCAACAGCTTGTGGAGACAGGTGGCTGGGGTGATATCCAGATGGACGAACCCTTTTAACTGATATGTTCCACATGATGGGGATATTTACCAATTAGGTTTCCTCAAGTTCCTGCTCATGTAACTGGTTCACTAAAAGTTCTCAATAGTTTTAAAGATTAGATAGACTCCAATTTACTTGTGAATATTTTAGTGGGGAATAAAACAGAAAAAATCTGGAAATATTCAGCAACTCAGGCAGCATCTGTGCAGAGAAAGAAACAGAGTTAGCATTTCAGATCAATGACCTTCCATCAGTGTTGGATGAAATTAGAGATGTAACAGATACTAAGCAAGTACAGAGGCAGGAATAGGGGGGAGTGGGAAGAAGAACAAAATTAACCCTGCCTTTTGCCCTATCACAGACCTTCCCTTTTGTCCTTTCTCCATTTCCCTGGTTCTGTACTTGTTAGACCTCTAACTTCTTCCAGTTCTGATGAAAGATCATTGACCTGAAATGTTGACTGTTTCTCTCTCCACAGATGCTACCAGACCCACTGAGTATTTCCAGCATTTTCCATTTTCATTTCAGATTTTCACAACCTGCAGTATTTTTCTTTTTCACTTTAGTGGGAAATTGGGAAAGGAGTAGTCAAGTGAAAGATCCACTTGCTGGTTAAATACTGTAAGCAGTGATATAATGCAAAAATGTTAGTCAATAGATTAAAAAGAGATAAAATTAAATCCATCGATTATTGGAACATATGAAGAAGTTTTTTTTGGGGAGCCGTGGTGATTGGTAGTTTAATTCAAAACCCAGTACCAAAACCAGATAGCTGAACAATGCATTGCTTAACTGCCTCTCCTTCTTTCATCCACAAGTCCAAATGGGGCTCACATGTAATGACTCAGAGAGTCAGGGAAATCAGAATTCTTTATCACTGCCAGGAGGTGAAAAATGGCATCACCACGACCAATTAGAAAATTGCACCCATCAATTGGTTCTCTTATTGAAGTATTTATGTCTGAGATGAACTATGGTTGTAGTAGCTGCTCATTGAATAGTCTCATTTATTAGCCACTTCTGAATTACAAATACCCTGTTATTCAATCAATTTCAATGAACTCTGTAGCTTTAATTCATTAGAATTTACTACCTGTTCTTATCTAGAATCCAGCAAAATCTCATTATACTAGTGCTTAGTAGCTTATCAAAGCTTCATCATATTCAGAGTGAGTACCATAGAATGGAAATTCACACAAAAGTGGGAAAGCTATTGTCGATGAGAGGTTCTTTAAAATTTTCTCTTGGGATGTGGACAGCACTTTGATAAGGCCACATTTGTTCCCCATTTGCAGTTCCCTTGCAGACAATAAGAGCAGAATTGGGACCCTGACATCGGGGTAAAAAGCATGTCAGTTGGACCTGCTCAGAAATTTTGCCACAGACGGCCCCCTAATTGGCCACTTGTGAGGCCGCCGTCCTCTTAAGGAAGGCAGGCAAGGTCCTGGTGCTACCAGCCGAGGAGTGAGAGCAGGGGGGATAAATAGAGCAGCAGCAGATAGGGCCCACGAACAGGACCGAGAGCTGAGTGAGGCCAGCAGGACCGAGAGCTGAGTGAGACCAGCAGGACCAAGAGCGGAGAGAGACCAGCAGGACCGAGAGCGGAGTGAGACCAGCAGGACCGAGAACCAAGTGAGACCAGCAGGACCAAGAACCGAGTGAGACCAGCAGGGCTGGGAGCTGTGTGAGATCATCAGGACCGAGAGCGGAGTGAGACCAGCAGGACCGAGAGCCAAGTGAGACCAGCAGGACCAAGAACTGAGTGAGACCAGCAGGGCTGGGAGCTGTGTGAGACCAGCAGGACCGAGAGCCAAGTGAGACCAGCAGGACCAAGAACCGAGTGAGACCAGCAGGGCTGGGAGCTGTGTGAGACCATTAGGACCGAGAGCGGAGTGAGACCAGCAGGACCGAGAGCCGGTGAGACCAGCAGGACCAAGAGCAGAATGAGAGGAGCAGGACCGAGAGTGGAATGAGAGGAGCAGGACTGAGAGCGGAGTGAGACCAGCAGGACTGAGAGCGGAGTGAGACCAGCAGGACCGAGAGCGGAGTGAGACCAGCAGGACCGAGAGCGGAGTGAGACCAGCAGGATCGAGAGCCGAGTGAGACCAGTAGGGTTGGGAACAGACAGACCAGGTTTGAGAAGAAGAGAAAAGGGTGACATCACAGGAAAGAAGGTAAATGATTGGTTGGTTAGTATTTCTTTTTTCTCTCTCTGAACTAGGGCATTGGTTTACACTAGGAACGGAGAAATTTAAAAAATTCAATCGGATTAAGTATAACAGTAAGTGAATTAATAAGATTATTAGCACAGAGCAGATCGAGAAAGATTAATTAAAATTAATAGTTTAAACAAGGTGCTAAATAGATTTTAAAAGAGGGAATAGAGTTTTTTTAGATGATGGATGGGCAGCTAAGACATATTGTTTACAATTCCTGCATCATGTTGAAACTTCAGGACACTTCATGCTTCTTGGGTGGCCACGTGTGTAGGAAGTGTCTCCAGTGCTTGAGCTCGAGTGCAAGATTTCCAAGCCTGAGGAACAGCTGGAGTCACTGCGGAGCGTTAGGGAGGATGGGTGTTTCCTGAATCGTACGGTCCAGGAGTTGGCCACCCCACAGGCAGTGAGAGTTCAGGATAGTAGATGGGTTGCCATTTGGGAGAGGCAGGCGGTGCAGGAGTCTTCGGAGTATGCCACTCTCAAACCAGTACTCAGCATTGGAGATTGCAGGGAGTGACGACACCTTGAAGGAGTGTGGTGCAGACCATGACACCAAGGGACTGCATAGCAGGGAACAGAAAAGAAGAAAAATGAAGTTGTTGTAAGCAATTCCATATTTAGGGGGACAAACATGTATTTCTGCAACTGTCATCGTGAGTCGCACATGGTGTGTTGCCTGCCGGGTGCCAGGGTAAAGGGCATCACGGAGACGGTGCAGAATATTCTGTAGGAGAATGGAAGTGAGACAGAAGCTGTGGTACACATCAGTACCAATGTCATACAGAGGCACGTATTAAGGTCCTACGATCAGATTTTCAGGAGCTCAGGAGAAAGTTAAAAAATAGGACCTCAAAGGTAGTAATCTCTGGATTACTCCAAGTGCCATGCATTAGCTAGAGTAGAAATAGGAAAATAGGGAGGATCAAAGCATGACTTGAAGGATGGTGCAGGAGGGAAGGCCTCAGATTCTTGGGCCATTGGGACTGGTTCTGGGACAGGAGACACCTATTCAAAAGGGACAGGTTGCACCTCAGCAGGGCTGGGACCAATATCCTCGTGGAGAGGTCCACTGGTGTGGTTGGGGAGGGTTTAAATTAAATTGGCAGGGGGATGGGCACCAGCATATAGAAGTGAAAAAGAGGAATAAGGTGCATAAAGAAGTGAGAGTGTTAATAATACTAGAGAAAGAATTAGTATCATATTAGATAGAGGCAGACTAAGAAGGACTCTGAGCAATACAAAGACAGGTTAAAATGCATGTAGTAAACACACAAAGTGTGGTGAATAAGGCTGATGAGCCACAAGCGCAAATAGCCATGTGGGAATATAATGTAGTAGCAATAATGTAAACGTGGCTTAAAAATGGTGAATAGTGGATGCTTAATATTCATGGATACAAGATGTTCAGAAAAGATAGGGAAGGACAAAGGCGACATGGAGTGGCAGTACAGATTAGGGAAGACTTTGTTGTGTTGGAATGAGAGGATGTCCTTGAAGGGGCAAAGACAGAATCTATTTGGTTAGCGTTGAGCAGCAAGAAAGCATAATCACACTACCAGGGGTATTCTATAGGCCTCCAAATAGTGAGAGAGAGATAGAGGAGCAAATCTGCAGGAAAATAGCAGATGTTGTACAAGAACTATAGAGTCGTGATATGGGGGACTTTAATTCCCAAATATCGATTGGGATAATGTTAGAGTAAAGGTAAAGGAGGGGGAGGAATTTCTGAAATGTATTCAGGAGAACTTCCTCGATCCGTATGTCCTCGGTCCAAATAGGAAAGAGGCATTGCTGGATTTGGTGCTGGTGAATGAAGTGGGCCAAGTGGACCAAGTGTTTGTGGGGGCACACTTGGATAAGAGTAACCATTATATCATAACGTTTAGACTAGTAATGGAGACGAGCAAGGAACAATCTAAAGTAGAACTTCTAAATTGGAAGAGGGCCACATCAATGGAGGGGATCTAGCCAGGGTAAAATGGAATCAAAGATTGACAGGAAAAACTGTAATTGCACAATGGCTGATCTTTAAGGAGGAGATGTTTCAGGTACAGGCTAGATACATTCCAACAAGGGCAAAAGTTTAGGGGACCAAAGCCAGGGCTCTTTGGATGATGAGGTTGATGGAGAATAAGGTGAAATAAAAAAAGGGTATCTGATGCATGTCATGTGAATTTTTCAAGCAAGAACCAGGCCAAATACAATAAGTTGAAAAGGGAAGTGAAGAGGGATATAAGGCTGGCAAACAGAGACTATCAGAACAGAATGGTAGTCAACATAAAAGGGAACCCAAAGATCTTCTACTGGCATGTTACCAGTAAGCGGGGAGATGATGGCATAGTGGTAATGTCACTGAGCTGGTAATCCAGAGCCTCAGGCTATTACTCTGGGAACATTGCAGTGGGTGGAATTTAAATTCAATTAATTAATGAGAAAATCTGGAATTCAAAGCTCAGTAATGATGCCACGAAACTATCATCGACTGTCACTAATTGATTGGTTCACTAATGTCCTTTAGGGAAGGAAATCTGCTGTCCTGACTTGGTCTGGCTAGACAACAAATGCTGGCCTTTCCAGCGACTCGCATCCCTTGAAAGACTAAATAAAAAGAGTTGGTGTGGGTCCCATTAGGGTCAGAAAAGGTGATATATGCTTGGAGATGCAGGGCAAGACTAGAATACTTAATGAGCACTTCGTATCTGTGTTTACGAAGAAAGAGGATGCTGACAAAATATAGGTAGAAGTGGAGATGGTACAGGTAATGGATGGGGGGAAAACTGATAGGCAGGATGTACTTGAAAGGCTGGCTATGCTTGGAATGGATGTTGCCTGGTCCAGGTGGCTTGTATCCCAGGTTGCTAAAGGAAACTGGAGCTGGAGATAGTGGAAGGTCTTTCCACAATCTTCCCTGGAAACGGGAGAGGTGCCAGAGAATTGGAGAGTGGCAAATGTGACACCCTTATTCAAGAAAGGATGTAAGGACATTCCAAGTAACTACAGGCCTGTCAGTTTAATATCAGTGGTGGGTAAGGTTTTAGAAACAATAATCAGGGAAAAAATTAACAGGCACTTGGAGGGATTTGAGATATTTGAGGAGAGCCAGCACGGATTTGGAAAAGGCAGATTGTGCTTGACTAATTTTTTGATGAAGTAACAGAAGGTTGATGAAGGGAATGCAATGAATGTTGTCTATTTAGATTTTAAGAAAGCGTTTAACAAAGTGGCACGTAAAAGGTTGGTTATTAAAATTGAGGCTCATGGAATAGAAAGGTCAGTGTCCATAGAACATAGAACATAGAACATAGAACATAGAACATAGAACATAGAACAGTAGAGCACAGTACAGGCCCTTCGGCCCACGATGTTGTGCCGAACCTTTAACCTACTCTAAGATCAAACTAACTATCTACCCTTCATTCTACTATCATCCATGTACCTATCCAAGAGTCGCTTAAATGCCCCTAATGTATCTGCTTCTACTACCACCGCTGGCAGCGCATTCCACGCACCCACCACTCTCTGTGTAAAGAACCTACCTCTGACATCTCCCCGAAACCTTCCTCCAATCACCTCAAAATTATGCCCCCTGGTGATGGCCCTTTCCACCCTGGGAAAAAGTCTCTGACTATCTATGCCTCTCATCATCTTGTACCCCTCTATCAAGTCACCTCTCATCCTTCTTCGCTCCAATGAGAAAAGCCTTAGCTCCCTCAATCTTTCTTCGTAGGACATGCCCTCCACTCCAGGCAGCATCCTGGTAAATCTCCTCTGCACCCTCTCTAAAGCTTCCACATCCTTCCTATAATGAGGCGACCAGAACTGAACACAATATTCCAACTGTGGTCGAACCAGGGCCTTATAGAGCTGCAGCATAACCTCGCGGCTCTTAAACTCAGTCCCCCTGTTAATGAAAGCCAACACACCATACGCCTTCTTAACAACCCTATCAACTTGGGTGGCAACTTTGAGCGATCTATGGACATGGACCCCAAGATCCCTCTGTTCCTCCACACTACCAAGAATCCTGTCTTTAAGCCTGTATTCCGCATTCAAATTCGACCTTCCAAAATGAATCACTTCACACTTTTCCAGGTTGAACTCCATCTGCCACTTCTCAGCCCAGCTCTGCATCCTGTCAATGTCCCGTTGCAACCTACAACAGCCTTCCACACTATCCACAACTCCAGCAACCTTCGTGTCATCGGCAAACTTGCTAACCCAGCCTTCTACTTCCTCATCCAAGTCATTTATAAAAATCACAAAGAGCAGAGGTCCCAGAACAGATCCTTGTGGAACACCACTGGTCACCGAGCTCCATGCTGAATACTTTCCATCTACTACCACCCTCTGACTTCTATGGGCCAGCCAATATTGTATCCAGACAGCCAACTTTCCCTGAATCCCATGCCTCCTTACTTTCTGAATGAGCCTACCATGGGGAACATTATCAAACGCCTTGCTAAAATCCATATACACCACATCCACTGCTCTTCCTTCATCAATGTGTTTTGTCACATCTTCAAAGAATTCAATAAGGCTTGTGAGGCATGACCTGCCCCTCACAAAGCCATGCTGACTGTCTCTAATCAAACCGTGCTTTTCCAAATAATCATAAATCCTGTCTCTCAGAATCCTCTCCAATAATTTGCCCACTACCGACGTAAGACTGACTGGTCTATAATTCCCAGGGTTATCCCTATTCCATTTCTTGAACAAGGGAACAACATTTGCCACCCTCCAATCATCCGGTACTACTCCAGTGGACAGTGAAGACGCAAAGATCATCGCCAAAGGCGCAGCAATCTCTTCCCTCGCTTCCCGTAATATCCTTGGGTATATCCCATCTGGCCCTGGGGACTTATCTGTCCTCATATCATTCAAAATTTACAGCACATCCTCCCTCTTAACCTCAACCTGTTCGAGCATATCAGCCTGTTCCACGCTGTCCTCACAAACGACCAGGTCCCTCTCACTAGTGAACACTGAAGCAAAGTATTCATGTAGGACCTCCCCTACCTCCTCCGACTCCAGGCACAAGTTCCCTCCACTATCCCTGATCGGCCCTACCCTCACTCTGGCCATCCTCTTGTTCCTCACATAAGTGTAGAACGCCTTGGGATTTTCCTTAATCCTACCCGCCAAGACTTTTTCATGTCCCCTTCTAGCTCTCCTAAGTCCATTCTTCAGTTCCTTCCTGGCTACCTTGTAACCCTCTAGAGCCCTGTCTGATCCTTGCTTCCTCAAGCTTAAGTAAGCTTCCTTCTTCCTCTTGACTAGCTGTTCCACATCTCTTGTCATCCAAGGTTCCTTCACCCTACCATCCCTTCCCTGCCTCATCGGGACAAACCTATCCAGCAGTCGCAGCAAGTGCTCCCTAAACAACCTCCACATTTCTGTCATGCATTTCCCTGAGAACATATGTTCCCAATTTATGCTCCCCAGTTCCTGCCTAATAGCATTGTAATTCCCCCTCCCCCAATTAAATATTTTCCCATCCCGTCTGCTTCTGTCCCTCTCCATGACTATAGTAAAGGTCAGGGAGTTGTGATCACTATCACCGAAATGCTCTCCCACCGAGAAATCTGCCACCTGGCCTGGTTCATTGCCAAGCACCAAGTCCAACATAGTCTCCCCTCTAGTCGGCCTATCTACATATTGAGTCAGGAAACCTTCCTGGACACACCTGACAAAAACTGCTCCATCCAAACAATTTGCACTAAGGAGGTTCCAATCAATATTAAGGAAGTTGAAGTCACCCATGACAACAACCCTGTTACTTCTGCACCTTTCTAAAATCTGCTTCCCAATCTGTTCCTCCATGTCTCTGTTGCTATTGGGGGGTCTATAGAAAACTCCCAACAAAGTGACTGCTCCTTTCCTATTTCTGACTTCCACCCATAATGACTCAGTCGACAATTGAATAAAAAGTTGGCTTAAGGACAGAAAACAGTGAATCATGGTAAATAGTTGTTTTTTAGACTGGAGGATGGTAGACAGTGGTATTCCCCAAGGGTCAGTGCTGGGACCACTGTTTTTTTATATATACACGACTTGGATTTTGGAATACAGAGTAAAATTTCAAAATTTGCCGGTGATAACAAATTTGGAAGTGTGACAGACAGTGAAGACGATACCAATCAACTGCAACAGGACATGGGCGAGCAGAATGGGTAGACAAGTGGCAGATGGAATTTAATACAGAGAAGTTTGAGGTGATGCACTTTGGCAGAAGAGATAGGGAGAGGTCATACAGACTTAATGGCACAGTTCTAAAGTGCTTGCAGGGGGAGAGGGACCTGGGGGCTCACGTGCATCGAGATTTGAAGGTGGCAGGACATACTGAGAGAGTAGTTCGAAAAACATATGGGATCTTGGGCTTCATAAACAGAGGTATTGATTACAAAAGCAGGCATGTTATGCTGAACCTTCATAAAGCTCTGATTAGGCCCCCACTGGAGTATTGCGTCGAGTTCTGGTCATAACACTTTAGGAAGGATGTGAGGGTCCTTGAGAGGGTGCAGAGGAGATTTACCAGAATGGTTCCAGGGATGGGGGATTTTAGCTACAAGATTAGGTTGGAGAAGCTAGGGTTGTTCTCCTTGGAGCAAAGGAGATTGAGGGGAGATTTGATAGAGGTGTACAAGATTATGACAGGTTTAGATAAGGTAGACAAGAAAAGCTGGTCCCATTAGCTGATGGTACAAGGACTAGGGGACACAGATTTAAGGTTTTAGGCAAGAGATGCAGGGGGTATGTGAGCAAGAACTTTTTTACACAGCAAGTGGTAATGATTCACTACCTATGAGGGTGGTGGAAACAGAGATGACCAATGATTTCAAAAGGAAATTGGATGGGCACTTAAAGGAAAATAAATTTGCAGAGCTACGGATATAGAGTGGGGTATTGGCACTGACTGGATTTCTCTACAGTATGCAGGCATGGACCCGATGGGCCAAATGGCCTACTTCTATACCATAATGACTCTATGGCTCTATGACTATGACTCTATGAATTGGAATGGACAATTGATCAATGTTATTCAGAGGATCCTTTATTTGAAGGTACGATATCATCATATGAAAAGAGAGGAAACTTAGTGAGGAACAGGTATTGGGCCAGGGAGAATCATCTCCTAATGCACGTATAGTGAAGTCATTTATGGGATGTAAATACAGAGATCAAATGTAATTCTTAGATTAGCAAAGGCTTATTAAGATGTGCACTGCCAGCTCATACCACTCAAGGCAAAACAGCACTCAGTATGTAGAGCAGGAGGTACACTGTCAGCTTCCATTAATGTAATATGGTCTATGCATCTTAAAACTGATACAAACTGAATAAAAACACATGAGGAAAACTGAATTAAACAGAAAATTCATTTTTATATTTAAGTTTGTAAAGACACATGGGAAATCAAGACTGCTTAAAGAATCAAAGGCACAAATGATCCAGGAATGGAAAATATAAGGGGCAGTAATTTATGGGGTCTGTAAGAGTGGGAAAGGTGTCATGTGGGGTGACTTAATAAGGTGGGAGTTAAAATTTTGTTTTCCTAATGGTGGGTTGAGAATCAGAGATTAAGTCAGCGACGTCTTTGTGGTGGCTCACTCCTCATACCGTCCCGTACTGGGTTCAAATTTTTAATACATTTGCATGCAGTGAATACTCATTAGCTTACTATTATTTTTAATTAAGTCCTACCTTCCAGATTAACTGAGGGGCGTACAGGAATCTCATGGCACCCGCTTCCTGGTCGCTTAAAGGTGTCGTTCAACAGTTGTCTTTGTGAAGTTGTGTCTGAGGTCAGCAGTTTAATTTGTTGAATTCAGCAGCACAAGGAAGGGCAACAAGAGAATAGCAATTTGGCTGGAGGCTTGGGACCGGCAAGGATGAAATAGGTGTGGGGGGGGGTGCGTAGTTGGGGTCGGGTGAATGGAGGAGTGGCAGAGGGGTCCAAGGGAGGACAGAGAGTGGGGGTCAGGTGAACGGAGGTGTGAAGTGGGAAGGGCCTGATGTCCTGGGTGTGGTGTTGGGGGGATGGGGAAGACAGTCAGTCATGGTAAGGAAACTGAGGGGCCTAAATGTAGGGGTCAGTAGTATTCACATTGGGATCTTGTGGGTCTAACTCAAGGTGCTGGCTGGCAGAGGGAATGATCACAGTCACAGGGGTGAGTTCGATCTGGTAGAGGGCAGATCAGGTCTGAGGTTGGGGTAATCAAAGGTCTCAGAGGACAGGTCAGGGGATCTAACAAGAACTGTAAGGATAATGCGGGAGGGTCTAAGATCAGAGGGCGCTTGTCAACAGGGACGGGTGTAGGTTCGGGGGGGGAGAAAGGGCACGTCCAATTGGATGGTAATAGGGTCCAGGGTAATGTGTTTGTTTGAAGAGTTAAAGAGGGAAGGTGCAAAGTGATGTTGGGATGGTCAAGGGTGATGGGACAAGTGTGAGGGTGACAGGAGGAGGGTGGAGGGTCACGATTTGAGTGAAAGCTCACAAGCACCATTTTCTCAGAATTTCTCCAAGATGCACATGTGGCTGCAAGGATTGCAGATCGAAGTGGAAGGAGGCCAGAGTGGGGTGGGCAAGGTTATGTGTGTGGACAATGGAGGATTTTAGCAACTCACTGCTCAACAATTCTATGGATGAAAGCAATGGACAAGGATGTTTTAATTTCACTGTCTGCCTTATGAACACAGTTATACTGTTGGATTGACATGGGTATCATAGACCCAATATTCTTGGAACCTTGGGAGCAGGAGGGGAGGATGCTACTACGGAGGGCTCTTGCCACTCAGCAACTGAGGCCACAGTGCCAATAGCAGACAGCACCAGCGGGGGAGGCTGGTCAGTGTGAAGACAGCCAGGGCAGGCATCATGGAAGATGGGCACTGGAGTGTCAATACGTACTCAGGACAAGAAGTCAATACCTGCAGATGTCGGAAAGGCAAAGCCAGAGATAACTGAGGCTGTCCCTGGAAGTGGTCACTGCAATATGTGAGATTGTACAGTAAGACCTGCAGCCACGTGGATCTTGTGGCAAACCTCATGCCAGTGGGCTTCAAGGTAATTGCAGCGCTCAATTTATTTACCAACGCTGCTTTCCAGGGCTCCACGGGTGACATTTGGGGCACTTCACAGGCTGCCACACACAGGCACATAAAGGAGGTGACAATTGCCCTCTTCCATCATCCAAATGATTTAATAAAGTACTCCACAGATGATGACAATCAGGCGGCCAGCAAATTGGACTTTGGGGACATTGCTTCTTTCCCTTAACTGCAAGGGGTTATCGACTGTACTCGTGGCCATTAGAGCTCCCAAGGACCAGCCAGCGGCATTTGTGAATCACAAGGGATTTCACTCTTGTAACATGCATCTGGTCTATGACCATGGGCAATAAATCATATAGGTCTGTGCATGTTTCCCAGGGAGCTTGCATGATGCTTTCATTCTGCACAACTCGATGCACCCAGAGCTCTTTGCGGCCCCAGCCCAGGCTAATGGCTGGATCTTGGGTGACAACAGCTAGCCCCTGCAGACATGGTTCAGGATACCAGTGAGGCACCCCGGAGCACAACGGGATAAGGGTGCAATGCAGTTTACGCCTGCAACAAAGCCATCAGAAAACACACCAATGGCGTGCTGAAAATGCACTTCCACTGCCTTGACTGCTCTGGAGGGGCTCTGCATTACGCACCACAGAAGGTATTAGTCGTGGTCTGGTGTGCACAACACAACCTGCAATGTGAGGAACTGTAGCAACAGTGTCCTAGGCCCAACCATCTTCAGCTGCTTCATCAATAACCTTCCTTCAATCATAAGGTCAGAAGTGGGGATGTTCGCGGATGATTGCACAATGTTCAGCACCATTCGTGACTCCTCGGATACTGAAGCAGTCTGTGTAGAAATGCAGCAAGACCTGGACAATATCCAGGCTTGGGCTAATAAGTGGCAAGTAACATTCGCGCCACACACGTGCCAGGCAATGACCATCTCCAACAAGAGAGAATCTAACCATCTTCCTTTGACATTCAATGGTATTACCATCGCTGAATCCCCCACTATCAACATCCTAGGGGCTACCATTGACCAGAAACTGAACTGGAGTAGCCATATAAATACCATGGCTACAAGAGCAGGTCAGAGGCTAGGAATCCTGAGGCGAGTAACTCACCTCCTGACTCCCCAAAGCCTGTCCACCATCTACAAGGCACAAGTCAGGAGTGTGATGGAATACTCTCCACTTGCCTGGATGGGTGCAGCTCCAACAACAATCAAGAAGCTCGACACCATCCAGGACAAAGCAGCCCACTTGATTGGCACCCCATCTACAAACATTCACTCCCTCTACCACCGACGCACAGTGGCAGCAGTGTGTACCATCTACAAGATGCACTGCAGCAATGCACCAAGGCTCCTTAGACAGCACCTTCCAAACCCGTGACCTCTACCAACTAGGGCAGAAAATACATGGGAACACCACCATCTGCAAGTTGCCCTCCAAAAGTCGCACACCATCTTGACTTGGAACTATATCGCCGTTCCTTCACTGTCGCTGGGTCGAAATCCCTTCCTAACAGCACTGTGGGTATACCTACCCCAAATGGACTGCAGCAGTTCAAGAAGGCAGCTCACCACCACCTTCTCAAGGGAAATTAGGGATGGGCAATAAATGCTGGGCTGGCCAGCGATGCCCACATCCCATGAATGAATAAAAAAAAAACAGGACACGAGGGAGGAGCAGCACTCATCCTCAGATGAGGATGATGAGGATCTGCCTGAGGAGAAGACCAAGATTATGCATCACATTTAACAGGATGCCAGAGTCTTGGAGAGACATTCACAGGATACCAGGGTCAACCTCATATGCAACCGATTCGCCCAAGAGTAAAGCAACTAAATGACCATTTTCCCCTCGCTGGAACTCCATTGCCTGCCTGGTATGTAGACCAACCCTTTCCAGCTTCCCTGGCGGAGCTACCTCCAAACCTGCATCCTAAACCACCTTGAATAACATGGAGAGTGGAGCTTTGTCAGACACATTTGCTATTAAATACTCGTACCGAGGACATCTGTGTCACACTTGGATGTACATCAATCAGCCCACCATGACCAAGAAATCAGATTCTGCACCATTGTTACAGGTCTTTGAATGCACTTACACCATTTTAATTACCCCGGTTAAGATTAATCTTGGACAGCCTCCTCGACAATGCACAAATGGAGAGCCAGCTGAGCCTACATGTTCAGCCATGTCCCACAGACTGGTGAGTATCAAACTGGACACTAACATGAACATTCATTTAAAGATGATCGCTGACACTCAACATCATTACTTTCACATTAAATGCAATGTCCATACCTCCTCTGTAACCATTGTGATGGAAACCACACCTGCCAGATGGAAATGTATTAATTTCGTCACATGGAACATTATTTGAATGCTTACTGGACATTGAACACAACTTGTTTTAAAAAGACCACAGAACAGTAGCTGAAAACATGGCTGCACATTTGCATTCTAAAAGACAGCTACATGGAGAGACAATGGGGATACTCCCCGATCCAATTAACCAGATGGATTTTGTCAATAGTGATGATCAAGAGACTTTGAGAGTCATTGAATGTGTAAGAGCCAGCATACCACCACCCCCTGCCCTACCCCACACTGAGAGTGTCAGGTCGGCTTGGAGGAATCCACAAACCTCACAGGCGAGGTTGTTCCAGGCAAGGAGCTAGTCACATGACTAACCTGCTGGCCAACCTGGAGTTAACTGAATTGTGCTCACAGAACAGTTTTCGGGAGAGACTGCAATTGAACTTCAAGAAGGGAGCACCTCTCTCCCCCTCTCTCTCTCTCACTCACAAAGTTCCAAGGACCCACGGAAGTAACCTAAGCTTCAAGACAGAAGACCAGTGAAACAAGTTTGAAAGTGTGCAGTGGGCCCCAATGAGAACTACAAGACTTAACTTCAATCAAATACTTTACATCCAATCCAAAACCAGTAACTGAACTCCATCTATTACTTCACACCTTTCCCCTTTAATTCTTTCTCCTCCTCTGTCTCTATTTGCATATGTGTTTAATGTGTATGCATGCTAGCGTGCTCATGGCATGTATTTTTAATAGTTTTAACGGAATTAGAGTTTAAGGTTAATAAACTTACACCTTTCTTGTTTAAATCTGAGAAAACCTGTCTGGTTGATTTATTTGCAATTATAGTTAAAGAGCATGGACTCACTGAGGGGAAGCTAAAAACACTGTGTTTTAAAAGTTAAACTCTGTTACGGCCAATCCAGGAAAAGGCTGACAGGGGAGTCCTAGACCCCTTCCTCACCTGGTCATAACACCATCAAAGCGTGCCAACTATGAGGCATGCCGGTACATTTAGCTCCCTGGACTAAGCTACTCCAAGCAAATGAAGTTGATGCACACGTGAATAATTTGAAACAGGTATATTGCGAAATATTTACATGTGACATTTAAAACACCAGTGCCAGCTTTGTGATCTTAATAACTCTTGTATTTACGTTTACCATCATCTTGGTGCAAGCCCCAACATCAGCAGCTGAGAAGGAGGCCGTCTGCTCATCTCGATGCCCCATTGCCTTTGATGGCCATAGCGGGCATCCTCTGGAGGTCCGAGGCCTTGAGGCTCAGGCCTAATGGGGGTCTCCTGCACTGGTGCAACGGCTTCCTCCATGGCATCGCCTACAGTATGGGATGGGGTCAACATCGGAGGGGATGAGGTGAGGCCACTCACCCCAGGGGTGTCCTGAGACGATGGCCCTGGGGCAGTTGGCAAGCACTCCTCATCCATCTGGGCGTGCAATGGCACCTGCCTGTCTCCCTGAGGGGCAAGGGCACCTGGAGGGAGGTCCATGTGTCTCGTCCCCTTCTCACCTAGTCACTGCTGCACTGAGCCCATGGCTTGAGCGATGGAATGCAGGTCAGAGTGATCTAACGGGCTCTCCATGGCAGTTGCTTACCTCTCCATGGATGAAGCCATGCGTTCACATGCCTGAGACATGGCGGAACTCATGGCTTGCATGGACTTCTCCATCACTCGCACATAACTACGCATAACCTCTGGCATCTCCGAGATATGTTCCCCTACATTTTGTTGCATGTGCAGCAGGCTTCTTGTGGCCTCTACCAGAGGCCCATCATCAGTGTGGATCTCAGAAGGGGTATAATCCCCAGCAGTCCTCCAAGTAAGGGGTGTACAGAGAGGCGACTTCACCCGAGTGAGACGTAGTCAGAGTGTGAAGGTGGGAATTTGGTTCACGTGGTAAGTTCTGGTAAGTTTTTCTCAGGTTTCAATTTAGATTAAGAGTCAGGCTCTGACATGGAATTTTCAGACTTCAAGTTCGTTAAATTGTCTTGTTAAACAGGGAGCTGCCTGGGAATGGCAGTTATCTGTCAATCAGCTAAAAGTAATTGGTTCAATAGGTGTTAATTACAGAGGCAGCTAACTAGTGACTCATCAGAGGCTCGATAGAAGCAGTCAGGTTTTCAAGCCACATGAAGTAAGGGGCGCATGGTGAGGAGACTTTGCCTGAGTGAGACGTAGTCAGAGTGTGAGGGTGGGAATTTGGTTCACATGGGAATTCGGTGCAGAGGGAAAAAGAAGAATTGATGTGTGAAGTTCCAGTGAAGAAGGTAAATGATAGGTTGGAGAACATTTTCCCTTTTTCTCTTATCTAAACGAAGGAATTTTAATTGGGGTTAGTATAACATGAATTGAAATAATAAGAATAAGAATCTTCTGAGACTCAGGTAATTTATTAGTAAGGTTTTATTAGTAGTAATAAGGTTTACCAGCAGTAGTAAAGCTTACTAATAGTGGGGCTTAGTCGTAGTGGGGTCTGTTTAATATAAATTAATTAAGAAAAATAAATTAACCCATAATAAAGATGGCAAAGGCAGGTGATGTGTTGTAGCTGCAGTATGTGGAAGCTAGTAGACACCAGTGTGATCCATGGCAAACACGTCTGTTTGTGGCTCGAGGAGCTTCGGCTCAGAGTCATTGATTTGGAGGCCGAGCGACAGACACTGTGATGCATCAGGGAGGGGGAAAGTTACCTGAACACTTTTGTTCCAGTAGGCAGTCACACCCCTTAGGATAGGGCCTTCTGGTTTGATCAGGGACAGGAGAGTGTGACTGTGAGTGAGGCAGGTAAGGGGATCGAGAAGGCAGAAGTGGAGGAGCCTCAGCCCTTGCAATTGTTCAACAGGTGTGAGGTTCTTTCAACTTATATGGATGAGAGCGAGGGCTGCAGGGTGGATGAGCAAACTGACCATGGCACTGTGGTATAGCGGGGTAAGTAAATAGGAATGTAGTGGTAGTAGGGGACAATATAGTCTGGGGGAATAGACACAGTTCTCTGTGGTCAAAAGTGAGAGTCCAGAAGACTGTGTTGCCTGCTTGGGACATCTGATCAGGGCTGGAGAACAACTTGCAGTGGGAGGGGGTGGATCCAATTGTCGTGTTTCATATGGGTGCCAACAACATTTATAGGATTAGGAAAGAGGTTGTGTATAGCGAGTATGAGCAACTGGGGCTAAATTAAAAAGCAGAACCTCAAAGATAATAATCTCTGGGTTATTACCTGAGCCATGAGAAAATTGGTATAAGGTATATAAGATTAGAGAGTTAGATGCCTGGCTCAAAGATTGGTGTGGGAAAAATGGGTTTCCATTCATGGGGCACTGGCATCAGTACTGGGGAAAGTGGGAGCTGTACCATTAGGACGGACTTCCCTGAACCGTGCTGGGACCAGTGTACAGGTGAATCATATAACTAGGGTGGTAGAGAGGGCTTTAAACTAAATAGTGGCGGTGGGGGGGGGGGGGGGGGTCGGCGAGGGATCAAGTGAGGGAAGATGTGATGATTTAAAGAGAGAGGAGAAGGGAAGTGGGCAAGATAGCCATAAGAGTAATGATAATCAGGGTGTGGCAGGAAGAGACAAAGTGCACAAACTTAACAGTGCATGAGCTGATAAGGCTAGAGGTCATGAACTAACGGGGCAAGGAGGGGGGTTACGGGTGAAGGGAGATTTAGAAATCCAAAGAGAAAGGTTGAAGCATTGGAACAGTATAGTGTTGTGAGTAAAGACAAGTAGAATGGGACAGGAAGAGACAGAGAGTTTAACAAAAATTGTATATCAGCAAACAATTGCAGGGAATAGAAGGAAAAAAATGAAATTAAAGGTTCTTTATCTGAATGCATGAAGCATCTGCAATAATATAAATGAACGAGTGGCACAAATAGAGGTAAATGATTCAGATCTAATCGTCGTTGCAGAGACATGGCTATAAGATGATCAAGGTTGAGAAATAAATATTCCAGGGTACGCAATATTTTGGAAAGATAGGCAGAATGGTGAAGGAGGAGGGGTAGCTCTGATAGTAAAGAATGAGGACATGAATGAGAAAGGATCAGGCTTCAAAAGATCATGAAGTAGAATCAGTATGGGTGGAAATTAGGAATTGCAAGGATCAGAAAACATTGTTGGGAATAGTTTATGCCATTGGAAAGAGCATTAAACACAAAATTATTGGAGGTTGTAACAAAGATGATGTAATAATTGTGGGGGACTTTAATTTTCAGATAGACTGGGACAATGAAATTGGCAAGAACAGTCTAGAAGATGAGTTTGTAGAATGTTTTCGGGACAGTTTCTTGGAGTAATACATTGTGGAACCAACTAGGGATAAAGCTATTTTAGATCTAGCATTGTGTAATGAAGCAGGGCTAATTCGTAAAGTCATAGTAAAAGATCCACTAGGAAATAGTGATCATAATACCATTGAATTCCATGTTAAGTTTGAAAGTGACATACTCCAATCACAAACAAGAATCTTAAACAAAGCCAATTACATAGGTATAGGGAGAGCTGGCTAAGGTAAATTAGGTAAATAGACAGAAAGGCATGGCGGTAAATGAACAGTGGGAATCCTTCAAAGAAACAATTCAACAAAAATATATTCTATTGAAAAAAAAAACTCAGCAAGAAAGACCCATCCGTGGCTCACTCAGGAAGTTAAGGATAGAATTAGATTAAAAGAAGAGGTTCACAATGTTGCAAAAAAGAGTAGCAAGTCTGAGATTTGGGAGTGTTTTAGAAACCAGCAAAGGGCCACCAAAAAGTTGAGAAAAAAGGAAAAAATAGAATGAGAGTAAACCAGCCAGCAACATAAAAACAGATTGTAAGAGCTTTTATATACTATATAAAAAAGTAAGAGAGTAGCTAAAGTAAATGTTGGTCCCTTAAAAGCAGAGACAAGAGAAATTATCATGGGGAATAAGGAAATAGCAGAGGCATTGAACAAATACTTTGTGACTGTCTTCACAATAGAAGACACAAGTTGCATACCAGAAATAAAAGGTAACCTAGGAGCTAACAAGTGAAGAAATAGTAGATAATTAATATAAGCACAGATAAAGTATTTGAGAAACTTAAGGGACGAAAATCTGACAAATCTCCTGGACATGATGGCAGAGATTTTTGTATCATCGTTAGCCACAGGTGAGGTACTGGAAGACTGGAGGATAGCTAATGTTGTGCCTTTATTTAAGAAGGGCAGCAGGGATAAGCCAGGGAACTACAGGCTGGTGAGCCTTACATCAGTGGTGTGAAAGTTATTGGAGGGATTCTGAGAGACAGGATTTATATGCATTTGGAAAGGCAAGGTCTGATTAGGGATAGTCAGCATGGCTTTATGCGTGGGAAATCATGTCTTACGAATTGGATTGAGTTTTTCGAGGAGGTGACCAAGAGGATTGACGAGGGCAGGGCGATGGACGTTGTCTACATGGACTTTAGCAAGGCCTTTGACAAGGTCCCGCATGGTAGGCTGGTCCAGAAGGTTCGAACACATGGGATCCAGGGTGAGCTAGCAAATTGGATACAAAATTGGCTTGGTGATAGGAGGCAGAGGGTGGTAGTGGAGGATTGTTTTTCAGATTGGAAGCCGGTGACCAGTGGTGTGCCGCAGGGATCAGTGCTGGGCCCTCTGTTGTTTGTCATATATATTAATGACTTGGATGTGAATGTAAGGGGCAAGATTAGTAAGTTTGCAGATGACACCAAAATTGGTGGTATAGTGAAGAAGGTTGTCTAAGGTTGCAACAGGATATAGATCAACTGTGGAAGGGAGTGGCAAATGGAATTTAATGCAGACAAGTGTGAAGTGATGCTTTTTGGGAAGTTAAACCAGGGCAGGACATATGCAGTGAATGGCAGGGCC
This sequence comes from Heterodontus francisci, assembly GCF_036365525.1. Lineage (NCBI taxonomy): Eukaryota > Metazoa > Chordata > Chondrichthyes > Heterodontiformes > Heterodontidae > Heterodontus > Heterodontus francisci. The sequence continues at coordinate 21,331,074 of NC_090394.1, forward strand.
CTGGGGAGTGTTGTTAAGCAGAGAGAGCTTGGGGTGCAAGTACATAGCTCCATGAAAGTGGCAACACAGGTAGACAAGGTGGTGAAGAAGGCGTATGGCATGCTTGCCTTCATCGGCCGAGGCATTGAGTACAAGAGTTGGGACGTTGGGGCATAGAGTATAAAAATTGGCAAGTCATGCTGCAGCTGTACAGAACTTTAGTTGGGCCACACTTAGAATATTGCGTGCAATTCTGGTCGCCACACTACCAGAAGGACGTGGAGGCTTTGGAGAGGGTACAGAAGAGGTTTACCAGGATGTTGCCTGGTCTGGAGGGCATTAGCTATGAGGAGAGGTTGGATAAACTCGGATTGTTTTCACTGGAACGACGGAGGTGGAGGGGCGACATGATAGAGGTTTACAAAGTTATGAGCGGCATGGACAGAATGGATAGTCAGAAGCTTTTTTCCAGGGTGGAAGAGTCAGTTACTAGGGGGCATAGGTTTAAGGTGCGAGGGGCAAAGTTTAGAGGGAATGTGTGAGGCAAGTTCTTTACACAGAGGGTGGTGAGTGTTTGGAACTTGCTGCCCGATGGAGGTGGTGGAAGCAGGTACGATAGCAATGTTTAAGAGGCATCTTGACAAATACATGAATAGGAAGGGAATAGAGGGATACGGTCCCCAGAAGTACTGAAGGTGTTAGTTTAGGCAGGCATCAAGATCGGCGCAGGCTTGGAAGGCCGAATGGCCTGTTCCTGTGCTGTACTGTTCTTTGTTCTTTGCTCTTTGTCATGTTACAGTTGTACATAACGTTGGTTAGGCCGCATTTGGAGTACTGTGTGCAGTTCTGGTCACCGCACTACAGAAAAGATGTGATTAAGCTAGAGGGGGTGCAGAAAAGATTCACAAGGATGTTGCCTGGTTTGGAGGGCTTGCATTATAAAGAGAGATTGGATAGGCTGGGTCTATTTTCCCTGGAGCGAAGGAGGCTGAGAGGGGACATGATAGAGGTATATAAAATTATGAGAGGCATAGATAGGGTAGATAGCCAGAGTCTGTTTCCCATGGTAGGGGTGACTAAAACTAGTGGGCATAGATTTAAGGTGAGAGGGAGGAGGTTTAAAGGGGATGAAAGGGGTAAATTTTTCACACAAAGAATAGTGGGTATCTGGAATGAGCTGCCTGAGGAGGTGGTGGAGGCAGGAACAGTAGCGACATTTAAGAGGCATCTGGACAGGTATTTGAATGAGCAAGGCATCGAGGTATATGGAATTAATGCAGGCAGGTCGGATTAGTATAGATAGGCATTATGGTCGGCATGGACGGGGTGGGCCGAAGGGCCTGTTTCTATGCTGTACAACTCTATTGACTCTATGACTCTATGATGGCCTACATCCTAGGGTTCTAAAAACAATAACTGCAGAGATAGTGAATGTGCTAGCTTTGATTTTCCAAAATTCCTTAGATTCGGGAACAGTCCCATCAGATTGGAAGTTGGTAAATATCTAACACTGCTTTTCAAGAAAGGAACGAGAGAGAAAACAGCGAACGATATGCCAGTTAGCCTAACATCAGTCAGGAAAATACTGAAATCTATTGTTAAGGAAGTCTTAACAATGTACTTAGAAAAGCATAGTATCAGAGCAGGTCAACGTGGTTTTACAAAAGGGAAATCCTGTTTAACAAACTTATAACAGTTCTTTTGAGGATGTAACTAGTGGGCAAGATAAAGGGGAACCAGTGGATTACCAAAAGGCATTCAATAAGGTGCCACACGAAAGGTTAATAGGCAAGATAAGGGGCTGGATTTTAAGAACTGGCCACCAATCTTGGCGGCGAGCTCAGAAAATGGAGAGCCACCGCAATTTCAAGCACAGCAGCTCATTTAAATAGCCAGGGCGGCCCGCTCCACCAATCTCATGGAGGGGCCAGGCTATCTGTCCCTGGCAATGTCGCCAGCTGCCTGTACGCAGGTACAGGTGCCATTTTTAAAGGGCAGCAAGCCCTGCCGCCCAATTTAAATTTTTAAAGTCATAGCCCCCAAAATTGAATACATTTCCCACGCTCCTTTCCCAACCCCCCCAAATCACAGTTACACTAACTTTTTGCCCTTTCCCCCCTACCAAAAACACACTTTTTAAAAATCTGACCTTTCCCCCCGCAAAACTGCACAATGTTTAAGGTTCAACCCTTCCCACCATCCACTACACCCATTACATATATTTGACCCTGTCCTCCCCCCTCCCGCACTAACAAACATATCTCCGCCCCCTTCCCCACCAGTATGGCGCCGCGTTAACCTGGACGGGGATCTGAAGGCACGTGAGTGCCGGCTACCATGCCGAAGATTGTGACGGGCCCTCAAGATCACAGGTAAGTCTATTCAAATTTAATAATTTTATTCAGCCGGGGGCCGCATTGCCACCATTGGAAGGATCGGTCCAGGCCCTCACGGCTTCGATGTCCATGGTGGGCCTCATCCAGAGCCACCTTCAGGCCTCCCACCATCCCCCCCTCCCACAACCCCATAATGGAACCCGCGCCTGGGGGAGAACAAAATACAGCCCAAGAGCTCATCAAGTTAGGGGTAATATATTCGCATGGATAGAGGATTTGTTAACAAACAGGAGCAAAGAGTGGGAATAAACAGGGTATTTTCAAGTTGGCAGGCTGTGACTAGTGGAGTGCCACAAGGATGAGTGCTGGGGTCTCAGCTATTTACAATCTATATGAATGACTTAGATGAAGAGACAAAGAGTAATGTATCTAAGTTTACTGATGATACAAAGCTAGGTGGAAAGGTAAGCTGTGGGGAGGACAAAGAGGCTATCAAGAGGTATAGGCAGGTCAATGAGTGGGCAACAATATGGTAGATGGAGCATAATGTGGGGAAGTCTGAAGTTATTCACTTTGGTTCTCAGAATAGGAAAGCAGAATATTATTTGGAAGTTGTGAAACTTTTAAATGTTGACGTTCAAAGAGACTTGGGTGTGCTCCTACAAGGAACACAGGATGTTGGCATGCAGGTAACAGCAAGCAATTAAGAAGACAAATGGCATTTGCCTTTATTGCAAGGGGATTGGAGGACAAGAATAAAGAAGTCTTGCTACAATTGTACAGGGCTTTGGTGAGACTACATCTGGAATCGTGGCCAGAATTATACGCCACACCAGTGAGCCGGATGGTGTTGGTGGGGTGGCGTAAAATTGAGCGGGAGGCTCCAGGAGGTCTTCCCAACCCGCACCCGCCTCCGTCCCACTTTACATGGGAGGGGGCGGGAAACGGACCTTCGCATGCCTCCACGGGGATTTTACTCGTGGCAAGCGGGCATCCAGGACACGTGAAAGGCCGCCCAATTAAACCTGGTGGGGGGGCCCAGACAAACAGGCACAGGGTGCCCCGCTTCCCCAACCATGCCCAGGACCCGAGACGCCCCCCCACCCCACCCCCCACTCCCCCCAAACAACCATCGTTGCCTCGCTGGGGCCTGTCCAGGCAAACACCAACTTATCTGTAGTCCTGGCTCCATGTCCTCAGCTAGGTTGCAGTCCCAGCAGTGGCCAACGTTCCCGTTAGCACTGCTGGGACTAAGAGCTGCCGGCCCGATGATTGGCCGGCAGCTCAATGAGGCGGGACATCCTCCCTCAAGCAGGTGGAAGTCCTGCCTCGGAACAATTAACACCCGGGGACCTGTAACTGTGGGTCGGATCCCCGGGCTGGGCGAAAGCGGGTTTGTCACCGACTTTTACGTTGGTGGCCATCTCCCGTCTGCCCGACGTAAAATCCAACCCAGTGTGTGCAGTTTTTGTCTCTATATTTAAGGAAGGATATACTTACATTGGAGGCGGTAGAGCGAAGGTTCACTCAGTTGGTCCCTGGGATGAGAGGGTTGGCCTATGATGACAGGCTGAGTAAATTGGGCCTATATGCTCTGAAGTTTAGAAGAGTGAGAGGCGATCTCATTGAAGGCGCTTGATACGGTCGATGCTGAGAGATTTTTTCTGCTGATCAGGGAATCTAAAACATGGGGGCACAGTCTCAGGGTTTTTATATCAGAACTGATGAAATGTTAACTTTGTTTCTCTCTCCACAAGTGCTGCTTGACCTGTTGAGTATTTCCAGCACTTTCTGTTTTTAATCCTGAACTAGGTCCTCAACATGGTTGATTATTTCGTCGGGATTTAGGCTTGAGATTTTCCAAGTTTTGACTCTTACTTTGCTACTAAAGATTAACCTTTCAAAACCACTGGGAAAGATATCGCCATTTCTCCTCCCCAGTAGATCACCAGAGATCACAGATGCTACTTCCCATTTGCTTATCTCCATGAACTAGATGACTAGGGAATATAAATTCACTGCTTCCCATCAGACTAGCACTACAGGCCTTTTTAAATCGGTAAGATATGTAAGCTCTGAAATTGCAAAACGCTGTTCCCAGTGTGGAATTCTGCTTGATAGGAGTACAAATCAGGGTTCAGGGGTCAGTGTGCCTCATTTGTGATCGCTTCATTTTTCTGGACGCCCTTAATCTCTTAATCGCACCTACAACACTGATTCGCACACCCATCGAATGAAACTCTGCACCAGGCATACCATCTCGCAATTTCAAGAAACACCATAAGACCATCCGTGAAAATGATTGTGTTCTTCAGCGCTAGGGTGAAATGAATTCAGCCCTTCACTCTCCTAATTAGCTAACCTGGAGAGAAAACATTTTGAAAAGATGCCATTGGCAATAGAGATGCTCTTTGGCTGTATTTACAGATTGCAATAGAGATGGGGAGTGAGAACAGATAAAATTACCTCATGCCTGCATTTTGGGATGTACCACCTCTCTGCCACTTTGTTCAAGCAAATTCCAAACCTGCTCAATTTGGTACAAGCACATTCAATATTTACTAGCATCTGATAAAATAATTTATCTCTTTCACAAGACAAAATGGAGACTTAAAACCGGGCCAAGTTTTACTTCATGATTGAACAAGAGGAGAGGAAAATTATGATTTGAACTGTTCTGATTTGGCATAGATTTAATGGGAGGTTGTTTCCTCATTGTTAGTTAACAATCAGACTTCTGATTAGATTCCTTAACAGTGCACTTTAATTTCCCCTTTGAGGCATTTCCATTACAGATTAGGGAGCTTGCTTAAATAATAATGGCTGCCTCACATTGAAAGCATGAAATAATAATTGCCGACTGTCACTCAGTTTCTTTCTGGTTTATTTCAGTTTTGTTCTTATCACAGATTATTTTGCAGCTTAGCGTGTAATATTTATTTTAAAAAACTAGAGAACAGATATATTTTGGTGGATTTTGTTTCTTTTTCACTATTCTGATGAAAAGAAGTTTTACATACACTACAATGATCCTTTAACCTTTCAAGCAGTGATTTCCCCAAAGATTTTCTTTAAACTAAAGGTGGCTTTTAATAATTTATAAACGCTCATGACTTATTTAGTTTCAAGGAGATGGTTCCTTTTTTTAAAAATAAGAAAAAAAAAAGTGTGAGAAAAGCAGATAACAGCAAGACAGACAAAGGTCAGGGACAAAAGCTAAAACCAAGCATTTCAGACCTTTTGTTCAATCCCAGGCTCTCAATTTTTTAAATCCCTTGCTAATAATTCTGCAATGCTGTCTGTTTCTTTGATATTCAGTGGTAGCAGTAATTTCTATCAAAAAAAATGAAAAATCACCAACACCTCAGCTTGGCTCAATGCCTTGGAGTCAGGAGGTTTTTGGTTCAAACCCCACACCAGGATTTGAGCATATAATCTAGGTTACTGCTTTTGTGCAGTGCTATGGAAGTGGTGTATTGACAGAGGTTGTGTTGTTCAGACAAGAGTGGGCAAATTGCTAGAATCCATCATCAGTGACAAAGTGAGCACTTGGAAAGGTGTAAACTGATCAGTCACCACAATATTATTAACCTAATCAAGTTCTTTGCTAGAGCCAGTGACATGGTGGATGGAGGAGGATCAGTGGCTGCAGCAATTTCACTGACAGGAATGCATAATTACAGCATAGAAAGTGTACATAGGCAATTACCATTATAAGTGTGGAGATAAGAACTTATAATGGAAAAACTGGCAGTATGTATGTGCGTGTGTGTGAGTATATGTGTACATCCTAATGAAAGGTAGACAACCTGACACATTAGTTCTGTTTCTCTCTTCACAGTTGCTGCCTGAGCTGCTGCATATTTCTGGCATTTTTTTAAATTTCAGATTTCCACCAACTGCAGTGTTTTGCTTTTGTATCTATGTATATCTGTGTGTGTATATATATATATATATATTTATGTAATGGAGATAGATGAATATACAGAAAAAGTATACAGATAGATATAGAAGAGTTCTGAACAAGGGAACATAATCATTAAATTAGAACGAAGCTGGTTAAAAGTAACCCCAAGAAAATCCTTTTCATGTAGACTTGTGGAATGGACAATGGACTGTCTGAGAAGGTCATAGATGCAGAATTAATCAGTGTTTGAAAGGAAAATGCGTATTTATTTGGGGAAAAATGGTATTAATGAATATAGAGAAAAGGTAAGAAATTGGATTAAAAATGTAAAGAATTGCCAGGCTAATGTAATACTTCAGCAGATCTGAATCTACTGTAGAATTCACACCGGTACTCAGGATGGTGTTTGTTTTAACTTTATCTTTGCTTGTCTTTGCAAGTCTAAGCTGCTCAGATTTTTTAAGAAGCTGATAGAAAATCATAAAACATACTGATATGCTTTGCACTGTTGCTGATTTTGTGTGAGAGAGGTAATATAAGCTTAAGGAGCTAAATCATTATTACAATACAGGAAGATTTACTACATTTACTAAGCATGGATCCAACAAAATCAAGAAGTCAGTTGGAATTGTCAAATATGGGCAACTGTTCTTTTTTGAGTTCCACATACTTGCCCAGGAAAGGAAATATAAAGATTATTAACTGTGTGTCAGTGAAGTGTGATATGCTCTTGACTGCACACAATCAGTTTTACTCGGTCATTGGACACATTTAGAGTAAGATGAATCTGACTCATAACATCAGTCAGGCTCACATTACACTTTACTCATCTAGAAAGAAGATGTAAACTTTGGATATATTATTTGGTTTTATTTAAACTTATGAAATCGTGTATTTTGACCCAGTGACAGTGAAGGAATGGTGATATAGTTCCAAATCAGGATGGTGTGTGACTTGAGGGGAACTTGCAGGTAGTGGTGTTCCCATGCATCTGCTGCCCTTGTCCTTTTAGGTGGTAGAGGTCACAGGTTTGGAAGGTGCTGCCTGAGTAGCCTTGGTGCGTTGCTGCAGTGCATCTTGTAGATGGTACACACTGCTGCCACTGTGTGTTGGTGGGGGAGGGAGTGAATGTTTGTGGATGGGGTGCCAATCAAGCGGGCTGCTTTGTCCTGGATGTTGTCGAGCTTTTTGAGTGTTGTTGGAGTTGCACCAATCCAGGCAAATGGAGAGTATTCCATCACACTCCTGACTTGTGCCTTGTAGATGGTGGACAGGTTTTGGGGAGTCAGGAGGTGAGTTACTCGCCACAGGATTCCTAGCCTCTGATCTGCTCTTGTAGCAATGGTATTTATATGGCTGCTCCAGTTCAGTTTCTGGTCAATGGTGACCCCCATGACCCCAGGATGTTGATAGTGGCGGATTCAGCGATGGTAATGCCATTGAATGTCACGGGGAGATGGTTAGATCCTCTTTTGCTGGAGATGGTCATTGCCTGGCATTTGTGTGGCACAAATGTTACTTGCCACTTATCAGCCGAAGCCTGGATATTGTCCAGGTCTTGCTCCATTTCTACACAGACTGCTTCAATATCTGAGAAGTTGAGAATGGTGCTGAACATTGTGTGCAATTATCAGTGAATATCCACACTTCTGACTTTATGATTGAAGGAAGCTCATTGATGAAGCATTAATGGTTGGGTCGAGACATTATCCTGAAGATATCCTGCAGTGATGTCCTGGAGCTGTACTCAATTCTTGTCTCCCCAAAGCCTGTCCATCACCTACAGGGCACAAGTCAGGAGTGTGATGGAATACTCTCCACTTACTCTTCAGTTGCACAAGGGACCCCACCATACACACACACAAACACACACACTAGTGTTAATTAAAGGCATCATCATGGGACACTCAGGTGAGAAACTTCTGAATCTCTGTTTGCTGCTTCAGAGTTAGTGGAAGTACATGTACTGTGTTGTTGGAGGAACTACAATAAGTTGGAGTCAGAAGGGAGTGGTGCTGGACTTTTGCAAAGAGTTGAGTGGAGTTTGAAGGCCGCTGAGCTGAAAACCTTTTCTCTCTCACGAGAGCTATAGTTGCCGCCCATCTTAGGCTGCAGCATGACTTGGAGATGGAGCACATACACCAGAGAGGGGAAGCTGTGCACAGAGGGAGGATGAAGAAGGCTCTCAGTTGAAGGTTTTTTCCACCGAGGGTATTCAGAGAGCACTTCTAGCAACCTCCACCTCAACCAGAAGTAGTGTCTGAGGCAGCTACGTTTCACCGAGGTGGTCACTGAACTGTGCCCCTTACCCAACCTGCAGATGAGAGTGAGTATGGCACTGCCAGAGGCCATCAAGGTCACAGATGCCCTCAATTTCTATGCCTCAAGATCCTTCCAGGCTGGAGCCGGCAACATCACCATCTCACAGTTTGTCATGCATTGCTGCATCAGAGGTCTTATACACAAGGAGACTGAACGTCATAGTCTTCTCCTTAAGCAGGAAGCAGCAAGAAGAGCAGACTCATGGCTTTGCCAGGGTAATTGAATTCCCAATGGTACAGGGAGCCATCGACTGCACATACATGGCTCTACAGGCACCACATTTCAATGAGCAGATGTACCAGAACTGCAAAGGGTTCCACTCCCTTCAACGCGTAGTTGGTGTGGAACAATGCACGTTGTTAATGCCATGGCAGCAGTTCATACCCTGGCAGCAGTCTTGATGCTTTTATCCTGCAGTAGTCAGCAGTTCCTGCCATTTTAGAGTCACCACAATGAAACAGAGGGTGGCTGCTTGGCAACAAGAGCTACACACTCTACATGTGGCTCATGAATCCTCTTTGCCACCCAACCACATGTAGAGAGTGCTTGTACAATGAGAGCCATGCTGCAACCTGGAATTTCATGGATCAAATCATTGGCATTTTAAAACAACTGGACCGCTCTGGGTTCCCTACAATACTCACAGGAATGTAAATTCATGGTAGTCTGCTGGTGTTTTACACAACCTGGCTCACATGAGGGTACAGCCCTTGCCACCAGGCATCCAGTGGCCACCTCAGGAAGAGGAGGAGCAGGAGGAGGTGCCCAGGACAACATTGTTCTGGATGGGCTATCTGTGAATGTCTCACCAGAAAACATCCCCACATTGCTCCACAATTCTTCACCTTTCCATCTCTCTGCTATGGACCATCACAGTGTCACCTTCGACACAATTCTGAAATAAAAGACACCACAAAAAAATTCCACAACTTAATCCAACAACACATCCAATAATACATATAAAACGGAACTATTCACCCTTGTACATCCCTTGGCACCTCTCTTGTGGGTGCCTTTGCCTGGCCTAGTGTTCCTATGCAGTTCTATCCCAGTAGTTGCACAGCTGGTGGAAGGCTGCTGACTTGCAGTGGGGAAGATTGCAGATGGCCTTGCAGGATGACCTTGAGTAGTTCTGGGCCTTGAAGCATAGGTGACAACAGTCTGGGCTGGCTGGGTAAGAGGCATCAGCAGGGGTACAGGTAGAGTGGGAATGGTGGGAGCACAATTGCTGTCCTCCTGAGAGAGCACCATGGAGCCACTGCCACACTCCCAGGACAGTGCCTCACCCATCCTAGTAATCTGCTGGAGCATAGATTGCTGGACTGCAGTGACAGCCTACATTGCCCTTTGAGCACTGGTATCTGTAGTCATGATGGCAGCAGTCTGAGCCTGCAGGACACCAAGCTGGGCTTTCATGGCAACAAGTGTGGATCTCATGACCTCAGTCTGAGCTTCCACTGCAGCACTCAGACATTGCGTGGCTTCTGTCTTTGTTGTAATGGAAGATCAGACATCGACCTTCAGACACTGCATCATGGCTGGATTTGCAAATCCTGCCATGGTGTTGGCCACCATTTTCATGCTGGAAAGGATAGGCTTCAAGCTCTGTGCAAAGCCCTGTGCCATGTTGGAGCTAGACTCCTCCATGCTCCTCGACAGTGACAACAGGCTCTCTGGCTGGCCTGCCAATGCACCAAGTATTTCTGTGTGCATGCCTATCAGCCTTTTCCTGTACATTGCCCCATCAAAGTCCTTATCTGAGTCCTTTGCGCAGAGCTCATCCATCACTTTGCCCTCTGGGAAGCTGGCACACTCATGGCCGGTGACTCACCATGTGTTAATCCCACATCTATGCTGCTCTCTAAAGAACACACGATACAAGTATCTGAGCTGGTGGCAGTGAGTGTCAGATCAAGCGACGGTGCTTCTTCATCAGTCCTTCATTGTCAGGTTGCACTGGCTGGCTGGGCAGCAATTCTTGGATATCTGAAGGATAAATGCAGAAGGGCAGGGTGGGTCTGAGGGGTGTTTGGGGATGGAAAGCAAGAGGTCCATGGTCACACCATCTGTAGCTTGCACTTCATACCAGATTGTAGGATGAGGGTGAAGAATGATTTGGGAACGTGCATAAGGCAGGACCGTAGCGTCATCCTGGATGCCCTCAGCAATGTCAGTTGCAGCGGCCTCAGTGACCGCTGCACAAATAATTCAGAGAAACGTCTCCCTAAAGGGCTCAGCAGATGCAGCAGTGCCTGTCCCCATTGGTTCTCTGCTGCTCTCTCCTGTTTTGTACCATCTTGTCTGGCAAATGAGAGGGAAGAGTGTCAGCGAGTATGTTGTTGCAATGTATTTGGGTGATGTGCCTGTCATAGCTGAATAGCTGTAAATATGTGGAAGATGTGAGCTGTGGGTGTGAGGTTTGCAGCTGTGGTAAGTGTGTGACGGTGAGGTGGAGCATCTGAATGTTAGGCATGTGTCCTGATTGCTAGAGATTGTTGATGGCTGTGGTATGTGGAGCATGGAGTGTGTGAGCTCAGTGATATGATGAGTCGGCTATGGCATTTAGAGATGCATTCACTGACCTTGGCACTGCAGCCAGCTACTCAGGGCCAGACTCCTTGAATTGACCTCCATGGTTACCTGCTCCCATTCTCTTCATGTCATGTGACTGGAGGGCCTCCTGGCTCCCTATGGAAACATGGCGTCTCTCCTCCCTTCCACCTCCTGGACTAAGGCCTCCAGTTCTGCATCAGAGAACTTGGGAGCCCTCTCTCTGGCCTGCTGCTCTATTGGTACTCTTCATTCCTGTGACAGAGACTTTTTGAGACAGTTCCAACATCTGCTGCAGCCAAATTGCACCTCTCCTTTAAGAGGGGCTGGTTGCCTTTAAGAAGTGCAGGCTAGCTTTAACTGGTTTTACTTTCACACGCACCTGGGCCCCCTGCTGATTGTGCAGCACTGGGCTGCAAAGTACAATCCTGGAGATGAGCAGGCTGTATGAAGTTTGCATGCTGCCTCCATCATCTCAATTGGGCGCAGGGTAATTGCGCATCTAGACCTATTGCATTTTTAGCCCAATGTATCTGTATCTGATTGTTTTAAGAGTTTCAACATGTAGCCTTCAAAACAACCCTATGCAGAGATTTGTAACATTTGTATCGAGTTACTCCAGGGAAATGATGACTAATTCAAATGATTCTCAAACTCCTTTAGAATTCGAACGGCATTAAACAGATTGCTACCAAGTTGAAACTAGACAAAAATGCTTCACTTTTGTTTCACATACATACACGTAACTAATATGTTCCGAGAGCTGGAGGAAACCAATGTGTCCAGTGGGTACCTTGCCACATTAACATTGTACTTACCTAGCAACATATTGTTCACCAGAAAAAGAGCAAACTTGAAATATTGGGCGGTTCACAATTAGGGTTACCAACCCTCCAGGATTGTCTGGGCGTCTCCAGGAATTAAAGAGCAATTTCCAGGACACTGCAGCGGGCAACCAGGAAGCAAAATCATAGGGGCATGAAAAGCCATTTGAATTACAACTATCAGTCGATCAGTGCCAGTCGGTGCCCTACAGCTAATGCTTCAGCTGATCCTATAGGGCTCAGTATAAATTCCCATTTTCAGGAGCAGCAGATGTGCGTCTCCATCGCAATTGGCAGTTGCTACCGAAATGGTGAAACGACACTGCAGGCAAACTAGCATGGCCCCAATGAGATGTTTCATTTCAATCTGATATAATCAGCAAGTGGGTTAGTTCCTTCAAAAGGGAATTGGATGAATGCCTGGAGGAGAAAAAATTGCAGGTATATAGGGGAAGAGCAAGGGAGGGAGTCGAACTGGAAAGCTCTTCAAAAGAGCTGATGGGTCGAATGGCCTCCTTCTGTACTGTACTGTTCTATGATTCTCTTATTCAGTTGTTCCTTATAGACAGTGGGATCTCTAAATATGAGCACCACGAGCAGCTGAAGTATGATCTCTGGTGCAATGGCAGCACTGAACAATTGGCTGCTAGTTCCAGTCGACTGAACTCGGCTCTCTAGCTGATCCCAGTGCTCAAGGTTAAGTTTTTTTAAAACCTCGTTACAATTACATTTGTTCATAGAAATGGAATTTTAAAAAAATTAAAATCTAAATTTGTTTTTTTTAAATTATGCTTTTGAGAATAAAATTGTGTTTACCACAATAATGTAATAACTATTTTAATGATGAGCATTATTTACAACTCTGTGATCTCAGTGAGCAGCAGGACCCACCACATGTATCAGGAGTTTGAATCCATGTCCCCACCATTTTCAATCCAATGATTTTTTTAATGACCGGAAATCCCAATTTGTGTAACTCACATGAAAGAAGAACGTGCATTTATGTAGTGCCTTTCATGCCATCAGGATATCTCAACATGCTTCACAGCCAATGGATTACCTTTCAAGTTGTATTTATGGTTGTTCTGTTGGCAAATTTATGTCCCACAAATAGCAATAGCAATAAAATAAATACCTCAGTTAATTTGTTTTAGAAGTGATGGTTAAAGGAGAAATGTTGACCAGAACTCTTTGTCAAGTAATACATTTACACTCACATTATTGGCAGACATGGCATCAGTTTAAGATCTCATCCAAAAGGTGCCACCTCTGATAATATATCACTCCATTGCAACATCAAACTCAAGTATGTGCACAGGTGAAATGGGACTTCAGCCCCTGACATTCTGATCCCAAGATGAGGATGCTGTTGTTGACCATGCTAGAACTTCTGCCAAATAACTGGCCTTAATTAGGAAGCATTGTCTCAGTTCCACTTCTTAGATTATAGTTGATAGTTTTACTCCACATCTTGGCAGGCTCATCTGGGACTCCATAGCCCTATTCTAGTTATGTACCATATTCTTACCATTGTCAGTACTGATAAAGTGTGAAACTTGAAATATAAAACAAACGTTCATGGAGGGATGAAAGCTCCCTTCAGGTTTAATCTTTCCAGGGTAACAATAGGAATAAAGCAAGAAAGATTTGCATTTATCTAATGCTTTACACAACCACCAGATGTCTCAAAGTGCTTTATAGCCCATACTTTTTGAAATGTAGGCTGCGATTTTATCCGGGCGACGGGGGTCTCAGTGTCCAGCAAAAGCTGGAGGCCTGTTGAATCAAGTGCCAATTAGGCACTTAACTGGACAGCAGTGAGCCTTCCACAGGATCAAGGACCCTGGCAACAGAAGTCGTGCCCTCTGGGAGCTGCCAGCCAATCAGAGTCTGGCTGCTTTTTAACTGAGCAGCGCCACTGCGGAGGCAGTAGCTGGTGCAGGTGGAGCATCCACCCGAGGACCAGGAGCGACACTGGACCCAGGCAGGTCAAGGTGGGAGTCACGGGGGAGAGGGTTATAAGGGGCATCAGCAGCAAGGGCAGGGGGATGGATCTCAGCGGGCTCCTCTCTTTCATTGCTGGGTCCCTCGTTCAGACACTGTACCTTTTAATGCCGTGCTCCCCCTGCGGCAACAGGCCTGCCCGCCATCTGGCTAATTGCAGCAGCGGCAGGATGGCTGTTCATAGACCTTTCCCCCTGGACTTAATTTTGGTAGAGGTGGGAAGATGGTTGGGTCCCCCCCCCCCCCCAATTGTATGCTCTCCCCACCTCCAAACCCACTGCAGGGGAGAGAATACAATTCTCGCCCCCCCCCCCCCCCCCCCCACCGTTGTCATGTAAGAAACATGGCAGCCAATTTGCACACAGCAAGATTCCACTAACAGCAATGTGACAATAACCAGATAAACTGTTTTTGTGATATAAATTGAGGGATATATACTGGCCAGGACACCAGGGATAACTCCTCCTGCTCTTCGAAATAGTGCCATGGGCTCTTTTACATGCAGGCAGATGGGGTCCTCAGCTTAACATCCATCTGAAAGGCAGTACGTCCAACAATGTAGCACTGCATCAGCACTGCACTGGTGTGTCAGCCTTGATTTTTCTGCTCAAGCCCTGGAGTGGAACTTGAACGCAGAACCTTGTAACTCAGAGGCGAGAGTGCTACCAACTGAGCCACAGTGAATAATCACCAAGTAGCTAAGATTGTTATACTGCACACTTGGCTTTCTGAGGGACGAGCAGCAATGTAGTATTTGTTGATGAATATGATGAATCGAGTGTAATTTGGGTGATTTACCTCACTTAACGCAATGTTAATTTATGACATTCTCTTCAATTCAGTTTTAATGAGCATAGTTTAAAAAGGAAGAACTTGACCCCAATGTTTAACTGGAAGAAATATTGTGGCTTATCCAACACAACACACAGGCAGTGGAGAGTTTGAGATAAATGGTGCAGAGGTAGAGCTGGGTGTTATCAGCATATATAGGAAAGCTGATCCCATGTCTGCCAATGATGTCACCATGTTGGCAGCAGGTAGATGAGGAACAGGAGGTTTCGACTGAAACTCTAGTGTAACTCCAGTTTTATACACAAATTGAAAATTTGCACTAAAACAAGAGCATAGCTTATTCCCAGATACGTTCCACAGGCAGGACAGACCCAGCAGAGGTGGCGGCACGGTGGTATACAGTCGGGAGACAGTTGCCCTGGGAGTCTTCAAGATCGACTCCAGACCCCATGGAGTCTCATGGCATCAGGTCAGCCATGGGCAAGGAAACCTCCTGCTGATTACTATCTACTGTCCCCTCTCAACTGATGAATCAGTACTGTCAGGCAAACCCCCATCTGCCAAGACTGAGGCACACATTATTTTGCCACTTGAACAGAAACTTCAAATTGCAAGCCCTGAGTGGAAGGACATTTGCATAATACCAGACAATGTTGAAACAATGGGGGCCTCAGTAGTTGCTGCCCAATACACAGAAGTGGTCAGACCAGTTTTAGCCACATGACTATGGCTGTTGCAGAGAAGTTGCACTTCCCACAAAGGATTTTTGAAGAGACTGTTCCATATAAGGAGCTTGTCACATGACCAGCCTGCTGAGCAACTTGAGAGTTTTTTTTGAATTTGAACTTTAGACAAAGGGATTTGAGGCAGAACACCATGTGCTCTCCTGGAACTAAGAATATCTCATCTGCCTGTCTGCCTGCTCATCTCTCAGGGAACTGAAACCATTGAAGACATGTAAACTCAGAGAGAGAAAAGATTTGCCATGTGAACAAAGTGTAAAGAAGATTACTGGGCCCCAACAAAACGCATGACTATAACTTCAATCAAGGACTGCAGCAAGCTCGAGAAACAGTAACAAGATATTGCCTCAAACTGTTCTACTTATCTTTTCTTCTGCTCTTTTCTGTCCCTATTTGGCATGTTTATATCGCTTGTGCATGCTAGCGTGACTGCGTCGTATATCTGTAGGTGTGAACTGTGTTATGGTTTAAGTTTAAGGTTTAATAAATTTCCTCTTTCTGCTTTAAACCAAAGAAAGCCTGTTTGTGCTCATATATTTGCCTGAAAATTGGAAAGTTGTGAAGAAGGATTCACAAAAGGGAGTTCAAAACACAGTGTGTTTAAAAATAAAACCCTGTTACAATAAGACCAGGTAAAGATAGCAAAAGACCCCAAGACGTTGCTTACCTGGTCGTAACATAAATTGGGTGCTAGTGTCCGGATTGTTACCCACAGACAAACAAATGGAAATTGAAGTGGGAAGCTGAATTGTCCCCAATCAAAAAGAACAAATCAATACAGGTTTTCTTGTGGTTGTGTGTGATTGTATACTAACATGTCTGCAACTGAAGCAAGTAGCTCTCTAAGCCAGGGTGAAGTAAAAACAAGAAATGCTGGAAATAGTCAGCAGGTCTGGCAGCATCTGTGGAGAGAGAAGCAGAGTTAACGTTTCAGGTCAGTGACCCTTCATCAGGGTGAAATAACTTGGGATAAGTTAAAAGCACTGTCTATGGAGGAGTTGAGAAAATGGCTGAGCAGTGTGGGATCACTGTATGTAGCAAGGCTGGGAAGTCTGAACTCCTAAGTCCAGTAGCCAGCCATTTTTCCCTTGAATCTGATGAAACAGAAGCAGTGTTAGAAGCAGAGCCAGACAGCTAGCAAAGATACAACTGGAAACAAAGAAACTTGAATTAGAATACAGAGAAAGAGAAAGAGAGAGAGAGAGACAGGAGAGGGAGAAAGAAAGAGCCTTCCAGAAGAAATGGGAAGAGCAAGAAAGAACCTTCCAAATGGAACGTGAAGAAAAACGAAGACAGGGGAAAGAACGAGAGAGAGAGAGAAAGGAAATTCCAGAAAGAATGCGAAGAGAGAGCGTTATGGTGGCTTGAGTTAACTAGGGGGCGACAGAGTAACCCTAGTGAAAGCATGACCAATAAGGAGGATCAGAATTCAGGCTTGGGTACAAGATTGCTAAAACTCACTGAATTGATTCCAAAATTCAATGAGGAAGATGTGGAAGAATTTTTGGTGTCTTTAGAGAAACTGGCAAGGCAGCTAAAATGGCCAGCTGAGACCTACTCTCTTTTACTGCAAAGCAAACTGGAAAAGCCCATGAGGTTTAATCCTCGCTGCCAGATGAGAGTTCATCAAACTATGAACTGACCAAAAATGTGATCTTCAGGCCTTATGAATTAGTACCCAAAGCCTACCGCCAAAAGGTTAGAACCCTCAAAAAGCAAGCCAATCAAACCTATCTAGAGTTTGAAAGAAGCCAGCAGCTGGCTTTTGACCGGTGGCTGAGGGCTTTAAAAATACAGCTCAGCTACAAGACTTTAAGCGAAGTAATCCTGTTAGAGGAATTTAAAAACTCTTTCCCATACTCAATAAAAACACATGTCAAGGATCAGCGGGGTCAGGGAGCTCAGCAAGGAGCCATTCTGGCAGATGAATTTTTTTAAATCTATAATTCGGTTTCCCGGGGGGAACCTTTCCTGGTCACCCCCACAAATCCGTAAACGACAAAGGGTGGGAAGGTGATATCCGCCCAGGCAGTCCTGGAAGAGAAAGGAAAGCAGGAGACACAGGGGGCCCTCCTCCAGCCAAAAAGGAAGGTACTGTGTGCAAGAGTGAGACCCGGAGACCTATGAGCTTCCATTGTAACAAGGCAGGGCATTTACAAGCTGACTGCTGGAAATTAAAGGAGAAACCGGTAGGATTAATCAGGGCACACCCAATCAGTGAAGACAAGAGCCTGATCGAAAACATGGAACGGGCTGTGGCTTTGACTGCAGTAAGGGTGCAACCCAGGAAGCTTACTACGTCCAGTGCAGGAAAAGTTAATAGGATTCCTGAAGGTTATCAGGGTTTTGTATCTGAAGTGAAAGTAACTCCATATCCTCAAGTGGGGCAAGCAAGCCCATAGTGATTTTCAGGGACACAGGTGCCACCAGATCCTCTTTACTAGGAAAAAGGCCTGACCTTTCCCCCAGAGAGTGCAGTGTACATGAAAATGGTGGTGAATGGTATTGGAGGGCAGTGTATGCCTGTACCTGCACACCGGGTACACCTGGAGTGCGACCTAGTTTCGGGACTGGTGACTGCAGGGATTGTCCCTAGTTTGCCTGTGGACGAGGTTGACCTGCTCCTAGATAATGATCTGGCAGGGGTGAAGGTGGTAGCCTCCCCAGTAGTGAAAGAAAGACCACAGGAGGTCAGAGAGACAGGCCAGTGGCAGGAGACGGTCTCCTGCAGAGTCCTTGAATGTGTCGTGGATCAGGCCATGATCAGACCAGCTCCCCCAGAGTAGACTGCATTGGCACTGCAGGCAGATGACCATGAGGTCTGCCTGGCCAAGCCTTTCTTCGGAAAGTTAGGAGACCCAGGGAATGAATTAAATGGACCTTCCCTAGGTGAGGCTCAACAAGTCGGCCCAGTATTACGAGAGTTAGCACAGGCTGCCCAGTCTGAAAGGGAAGCAGAAGAAGTTCCTGATTGCTACTATTTAAAGAATGAGGTATTGATGAGGAAATGGAGTCCTCCTCACAGACCTGAGGGCCAGGAGTGGACAGTAGTTCACCAGTTAGTGGTGCCAAAGAGTTGCCAGGGAGAAATATTAAGAAGGGCCCACGAGACTACAGTGGCTGTACATGCTGGTATACAAAATACCAAAACCCGCATAAGACAGCAGTTTGACTGGCCAGAACACCACAAAGATGTGGTGGAGTACTGCAGGAGTTGCCACATGTGCCAGATTGAGGGGAAACACCAACCTACAGTGAAACCTGCACCCCTAAGTCCTATACCAGTGTTAGGAGCACCCTCCAGCAGAAGACTGGTGAACTGTAAGGGATACTCCCCGAGAACAAAAGGGGACAGGCAGGCACATGACTGGCAAAAGTTTAGAAAGAGAAGGGGAAAAAATGACCCAGAGGGCAGGTTAAAGGAAGTCCGGGAAGAATCCCGGATGAAAACCCCTACCGCCCGGTCAACCAACCCAGAAAAATGTGAAAAGTTAGAGCCCACATTCTCCTATGTAAATGCAGACTCGAGAAGCACCCCACCAGGGTTGCTAACAGTATTTACAAGAACCTGCAGTGACAAAGACAGACCTCTAGGGGGCACAGAAACCATGAAGGTGATGCCTTACCTAGTCAAAGGGTCACCAGAAAATGCAGTTAAGCCCACATAAATACTTGCAGGTAGGGAGTGGCCCAGAGAACAAAGGAGAGAGTAAGCAGTGGTTAGCACCGCAGCCTCACAGCTCCAGCGACCCGGGTTCAATTCTGGGTACTGCCTGTGCAGAGTTTGCAAGTTCTCCCTGTGTCTGCGTGGGTTTTCTCCGGGTGCTCCGGTTTCCTCCCACAGCCAAAAGACTTGCAGGTTGATAGGTAAATTGGCCATTATAAATTGCCCCTGGTATAGGTAGAGGAATATAGGGACAGGTGGGGATATGGTAGGAATATGAAATTAGTGTAGGATTAGTATTAATGGGTGGTTAATGGTTGGCACAGACTCAGTGGGCCAAAGGGCCTGTTTCAGTGCTGTATCTCTAAAAAAAAAAAAAATTTTTTAATTAAAAAAAAAAGACTCCTCCCCCACAGTCAGAGGAAAAAGGAACCACCCATTCCTCTGAAGCCAAAAGTCTTTGCATACACTAGGGATTAACTCCTGGAGAAAAAAAAGGGGAATTAAAGCAGCCCTGCACCCCCCCTCCCCCCCCACCCGAGAACAGACCATTTTTAATGAGCTTCAAGAGTGGTGAATGAATGAGAGAAATGCATGGTCTTCTTTCTGTATCTTATATTTCTCTCAAACTCTGTAACAAAATGCAGCATTTTCTTCAAATCCTATTTCATTCCCCTGGGCATGGAGGTGTCAGGCAAACCCCCACCAGCCAAGACTAAGGCACGTGAACAGAAACTTAACATTGCAAGCCCTGAGTGGAAGGATATTTGCATAATACCAGACAAAGTTGAAACAACGGGGGCCCCAGCAGTTGCTGCCCAATACACAGAAGTGGTCAGACCAGTTTTAGCCAGAGCCAGTTTTATGGCTGTTGCAGAGAAGTTGCACTTCCCACAAAGGATTTTTGAAGAGACTGTTCCATGTAAGGAGCTTGTCACATGACCAGCCTGCTGGGCAACTTGGGAGTTTTTTTAAAATTTGAACTTCAGACAAAGGGATTTGAGGCAGAACACCATGTGCTCTCCTGGAACTAAGAACATCCCCTCTGCCTGTCTGCCTGCTCATCTCTCAGGGAACTGAAACCATTGAAGACACGTAAACTCAGAGAGAGAAAAGGTTTGCCACATGAACAAAGTGTAAAGAAGATTACTGGGCCCCAATGAAATGCAAGACTATAACCTCAATCAAGGATTACAGCAAGCTTGAGAAACAGTAACAAGAGATTGCCTCAAACTGTTCTACTTATCTTTTCTTCTGCTCTTTTCTGTCCCTATTTTGCATGTTTATATTGCTTGTGCATGCTAGCGTGAGCGAATCGTATATCAGTAGGTGAACCATATTAGGGTTTAAGGTTTAATAAATTTCCTCTTTCTGCTTTAAACCAAAGAAAGTGTGTTTGTGCTCATTAATTTGCCTTATAATTGGAAAGTTGTGAAGAAGGATTCACAAAGGGGGATCTCAAAACAAGGTGTGTTTAAAAATAAAACCTTGTTACAATAAGGCCAGGTAAAGATAGCAAAAGACCCCGAGAAATTGCTCACCTGGCCGTAACAGTAGTCATCCATGTTGAACACCACTTGAAGGAAGCACTGAGGGTGGCAAGGGCGCAGAATATACTCTGGGTGGGGGTCTTCAATGTCCACCACCAAGAGTGGCTCAGTAGCACAAACTACCGACCGAACCAGCCGAGTCCTAAAGGACATAGCTGCTAGACTGGGTCTGCGGCAGGTGGTGAGGGAACCAACAAGAGCGAAAAATACACTTGACCTCATCCTCACCAATATGCCTGCCGCAGATGCATCTGTCCATGACAGTATTGGCAGGTGTGACCACTGCAATGTGCTTCTGGAGGTAACGACCCGTCTTCACATTGAGTGTGCCTTCCACCATGTTGTGTGGCATTGTCACCATATTAAATGGGATAGATTTCAAACAGATCTAGCAATGCAAAACTGAGCATCCATGAGGTTCTGTGAGCCATCAGCAGCAGCAGAATTGTACTCAACCACAATCTGTAACCTCATGGTTACAAGTTGTGTATGATCCATCTCAGCCTCCTCCTGAAGTCCCCAGCATCACAGATGCCAGTCTTCAGCCAATTTCATTCACTCCGTGTGATATCAAGAAATGACTGAAGGCACTGGATACTGCAAAGGCTATGTGCCCTGACAACATTCCGGTAATAGTACTGAAGACCTGTGCTCCAGAACTTGCCGTGACCCTGGCAAGCTGTTCCAGTACAGCTACAACACTGGTATCTGCCCAGTAATGTGGAAAATTGCCCTAGTATGTCCTGGACACAAAAAGCATGACAAGTGCAACCCAGCCAATTACTGCCCCATTAGTCTACTCTCGATCACCAGCAAAGAGATGGAAGGTGCTGTTGACAGTGCTATCAAGTGGCACTTGCTTAGCAATAACCTGCTCACTGGCATTCAGTTTGGGTTCCGCCAGGGCCACTCAGCTCCTGACCTCATGACAGCCTTGGTTAAAAACATGGACAAAAGAGCTGAACTCAAGAGGTGAGCTGAGAGTGACTTCCCTTGACATCAAAGCAGCATTTGACCGAGTATAGCATCAAGGAGCCCTAGAAACATTGAAGTCAATGGGAATCGGGGAAAACTCTCCGCTGGTTGGAGTCATACCTAGCACAAAGGACGATGGTTGTGGTTGGTGGAGGTCAATCATCTCAGCTCCAGATCATCAGCGCAGGAGTTCCTCAGGGTAGTGTCCGAGACCCAACCTTCTTCAGCTGCTTCATCAATGACCTTCCTTCAATCATAAGGTCAGAAGTGAGGATGTTCACTGATGATTGAACAATTTTCAGCACCATTCATGACTCCTCAGATACTGAAGCAGTCTGTGTAGAAATGCAGCAAGTCCTGGACAATATCCAGGCTTGGGCTGATAAGTGGCAAGTAACATTCACGCCACACAAGTGCCAGGCAATGACCATCTCCAGCAAGAGCAAATCTAACCATCTCCTCTTGACATTCAATGGCATTACCATCATTGAATCCCCCACTATCAACATCCTGGAGTCCTGGGGGTTACCATTGACCAGAAACTGAACTGGAGTAGCCATATAAATACCATTCCTACAAGAGCAGGTCAGAGGCTAGGAATCCTGTGGCGAGTAACTCACCTCCTGACTCCCTGTCCACCATCTACAAGGCATAAGTCAGGAGTGTGATGGAATACTCTCCACTTGCCTGGATGGGTGCAGCCCCAACAACACTCAAGAAGCTCAACACCATCCAGGACAAAGCAGCCCGCTTGATTCGCACTCAATACAGAAACATTCACTCCCTCCACCACCAATGCACAGTGGCAGCAGTGTGTACCATCTACAAGAAGCACTGCAGCAAAGCATCGTTTCTTCAATAGCACCTTCAAACCTGTCACCTCTACCACCTAGAAGGTCAAGGGCAGCAGATGCATGCGAATATCACCACCTGCAAGTTCCCCTCCAAGTCACACACCGACCTAACTTGGAACTATATTGCCGTTCCTTCACTGTTGCTGGTTCAAAATCCTGGAACTCCCTTCCTAACAACACTGTGGGTGTACCTACCCACATAGACTGCAGCGGTTCAAGAAGGCAGCTCACCACCACCTTTTCAATGACAATTAGGGATGGGCAATAAATGCTGGCCTGGCCAGCGATGCCCACATCCCATGAATGAATAAAAAAAAGACAAAATTATCACAAATCCCAAAATTTGACAACAGTGTTTTATGTTTTAGGCCTTCTCCAAAGTTGTCATCAGGAGCTGCTTACTGTGGGGGACGGAGAACGGAATTCTCTTAAAGATGCAGAATAATAGAAAAAAATGTCAGAACCACCCAGATTAAATTAAAACTCATGAACCACTGCACTTCAGCCAAACAGCATCAATCTTCAACTCTTCAAAACCACAGAACTATAAATGCTGTGAACGATTAAACCATTTATTTTCTATTTAATAGCTTCACACATTCTCAATCATTTTTGTCCCAGTTTTTTCCCTGAGCATTTCATCTTTATTGCCATTCTCTCAGCAAGTTCATGGATTCAGCATTTAAAAGAATTTAGCATTAGAAAGGCTCAGGAGTCAAACACCAATATTTTTAGCAGAGCTTCCAGAATATTTTGAATCATTCATGAACAGACAATCAAGAAAGTGAGAAATTTGAGAGTTACAGAATGAATCTTTGGCCTTCGAATAAAGTGCGACTCATGCACATAATTACTAAAGAAAATACTGTTCCTTTTTAAAGTGACTGGGAAAAGCATTTTATGGTCAATGTTGCTTGGGATCTCTGTATAGGGGAAAAATTCAATTGCACCTGTTTTTGGGTATGGAGGTCATGATTCGTGATTAGCCCATGCCCGCTCCTGTTGAGATAGGCAGCACGCAAATTTCACGCTGCCTGCTTAATTGAACGATTATAGAGTTCAGTCAAGCACAACTCGCCCTGTTGGCTGGCTGCACCATCAATGGGAGACCCAGCAACCTGGTTAACATATGTTTCAACTATTCTGCCCCTCTTAAAGGGGACAAGAGGAAATTATGGCAGATGCTGGAAATCTGAAATAAAAACGGAAAATACTGGAAATACTCAGCAGGTCTGACAGCCTCTGTAGAGAGTTTCACTCTCCACAGATGCTCCCAAACTTGCTGAGTATTTCCAGAATTTCCCCTTAAAGGGGAGCCACACTCATCATAAGGAAGCTGCTGCTGACTGTCTCTGCAGGAATTGGTTGCAAATGGAGCAACAGCCAAGAGGGAGGGCTCCCAGGTTTTTAATATGCCGCTGGAGGCATTAGTGGATGAGGTCCAAAGGACCACAAAGGACCAGGAGCTCTTCAAGGCAAACACTGAGAAGGGAATGGGTGCAGGTGGCTGGGGAGATCAATGCCTGGAGTCAGGTTCCGAGATCTTGGCAGTTGTGCCGCAAGAAGTTCAATGACCTCACAATGACCTCAGTCAATGTCAGTGAATGCATCTTGAAAGGACATCTCTTACCCACTGCACCAGCAATCTCTCATGCACCACACTCCCATCATTCACCCATCAGCAATCTCTCCTTCTATCTTGCAGGACAAAGTGGCCCATAACAGAAGGGAGCAGATCAGAACCAGAGGAGAACATGTATACCTGCATGTCCTGAGCCCTCTGCAGGAGTCTGTGCTCCGTATTATGGGGATGGCTATGACAAAGTCCATTGCATCTGTTATAATCCCTGTGGAGATCAACAAACCAAAATTGACTGAAAGACCCCAATAAAAAAAAACAAATGGATAAGATTTCACTTTTATAACTTGTACTTTAACAATCCAACCAAAATCAACATAAATTAAACATGAGCTAACAGACAAATCACAGACTACATATATATATATATATATACACACAAACATATATTACAAATTACACATTAACTATCAGATACAACAAAAATGGATTTCAATGATTTACTGGGCAGTCCACTCAGCATATATGACATCAGTTACAGCCACAAAGTTCTTCAAAGCTCTGAACATCTTCAGGTGGATCTCCAGCTCCTTTCTTCCAAGATGCAGCCACTGAATCTCATCTGACAGCAGTTCCCCTTTAACCCAAACTCCATGGATACAGTCTTCACTGAATCAGCGCACATCTCCAGAACCTCCTCAGCTCTGCTCACGACAACCTTGATGGTGTGGATCCACCAGTATTACCTTTATAAAAGCCCTTCAGTCACAACCCTGTGCACTGTATGGCTGGGTCTGACCAATCAGTTACCTTAAGTAACAGAAAAAGCTCCAGGATCCAACCTTCACATTCTTAATCTTGCCTGCACTGCTTCGCTGCATGATCTGAACTTGGATGGGTCTGTGTTTTTTTAATCTGGTTCCAACCATTTTCTGTTTCCACAGAAACCTGAAGCTCTAGGTTCCCTTTGAGTTAGGGCCTGCCTCAAAAGAACAAGCTTTGAAACCAGGGTCTGTGCACCTAACAAAACATTTGACAAATCACCTGTTCAGACAACAGCTTGCCCCATGCTACCCCAGTGTTCCCGAAAACCATAGACTCCATCACACATCTGCCATTGTTGAGAACTTTAGGGTGATGGTTATGTTCCTGCCTTATGCACCTTCTCAAATCCCAAGCTGAACATCGTGTGACCATGGACTTAAGGTTTCCACCCCAACCTCCTTCCCACACCCCAATCATCCTGTTCTGCATTTATGCTTTCAGATACCCAAGAACTGCCACCTAGCCAGCCATTGCAGCCTGATGAGGAAGGGTGCAAACTGCTACTGACCTCTGAGGAAGAAGCATTGTCACTTGATCAGACAATCATCGCCACCAGCTCAAGGAGGTTCTGGAGACGTGCGCTGATTCGGTAAAGACAGTATCCATGGAGTTCGGGTTGAAGGGAAACTGCTGTCAGATGAGAATCAGTGGCTACATCTTGGAAGAAAGGAGCTGGAGATCTACATCTCAAAGTTCAGAGCTTTGAAGAACGTTGTGTCTGTAATTGGTGTCGTATATGCTGAGTGGACTGCCCAGTAAATCCCTGAGTTCTATCTGATAGTTACTGTGTAATCTAACCTAAGATGGTAGTATAGAGTTTGGATCTGCACTGTAGCCAGGTCTGGAGGAAAACTGCCTGAAGTGTGAGATTGCAGATGAGTTCTGCTGCAGGGGATTCAGATGAGGACTTTGATGAGGCAGCATGCAGGAGAACACTAATAAACATGCACACCAAGATACTTGGTGCATTCGCAGGCCAGCCAGACAGCATGTCACTGTCCAGGACCATGGAGGAGTCCGGCTCCCATATGGTACAGGGCTTTGCGCCCATCCTTTCCAGTGTGCAAGTGGTTCACAGCTCCACGACAGCACTTGCGGACCCAGACATGATGCAGCGTTTGGTGGATGCTGTCCTGGTTTCAACTGCAGCACAGCAGAAGCCATCCAACATCTCAGTGCTGCAGTGGAGGCCATGAGATCTATGCTTGCTGCTATGCAGGCTCAGATTGCTGCCATCATCATCATTAGACTAGCTTTTAATTCCAGATTTATTAATTGGAATAAATTAATGGGATTCGAAGGAGTGTCCCCAGAGCATTAGCCTGGACTCTGGATTACTAGTCCAGTGACATTACCACAATGTCACCACCTCCCACTCCCAGGATACAGCAACACTTCCTTCAAAATCCAACAAGTCACCAAAATGCCTCCAAGAACACACCACCGTGCTTCCACAAACTTTGCAAAAGCAAAAGTAAATCAAAAACACCTCACCTGCAAGTTGGATGGTTGGCCCTTTAAATAACAGTAGATTGTGGGGAGAAGGTGGGGGGGTGGTCCCTCATGCAGCTGAATACATGTCCCACTGGCAGTGTTTAGGACATGGCCTTAACTGGACCTGGCAGCCCAAGTTTGCAAAACGTGCATCAAATGAGCCTGAGAGGCAGTTTGACATCACAATCTGCCCACTGTCAAAGCTTCCAGCGTATGCACGGCACGTTTACGCTAGTGCCCTTACCAGCATGGCACAACATGCCAGCTGTGTTGGAAATGGCCAGAAGCAATTCGCCTGTCATTTTTGGTAACTCCAGTTTCTGTAGCGTTGGCTTCAGCAGTGTTAAAGAGCTGAATTTCTTTGGTCAGGAATTCTAAATTCCATACCAGCAGAGTCATGAACTGTTCTCACCTGATACTGTGAGGTCTGTTTAGAGTATCAATTAAATTCCCTCCACATACAGCTTGAGCCTTGCGCGGCGAGCACAATGAAGGAGGCATCACAGAAAGTTGGGAGCTCTCAGCCTTTAAAAATGCTCTGAATGAAAGTGTGCAGCCACTTAAAGGTAAGAAATGACAGGCAAGGCTAAAAGGATGAACAATGAAATGTGAAGGCATTAAAGAGCGAAGGTGACTAAATGACAGAAGTCCATTGACCCACAGTCCCGAGATAATGGCTGGCAAAGTGGTCATTTTGTGGTATGAGAAGGTGTGCCCTGTTTGGGGCTCCAGGATACCCACCCCACAAGACAGCAGTGCACCATGCCAGATAGAAGACTGTCTAGAATGCTTGCAGGACCTGGATCTGGGTGAAGAAGCCTGTACACTTGAAGGAATCTAGCAAGATAAGACAAATCAAAAATACCGAGCAGCAGTCAGTGGTACACGACACAAGTTGTAGCCTGACAACTTGTTGCACACTTACTCCTCAACCTCACACTACCTTACAGCCCTTTTATTGTATCTCAGGCATACCTGAACAGATTCAGGCACATATTCAAGATAGATTGTACATTTGAATATATTGGGCAGTATTTTCCTGTGGGATTCAGGACTCTGCCATCAGGCTCAAATAGGGGTCAGAAGCCCACACTGGGCTGGATTTTGTTCTCCCGCAGGCATCGGGTTCCATAGCAGAGGAGGCCTGAAGATGTCTCCAGGAGAAGGACGCCACCTACCCTGCGCCGGGAGGGCCTGGCCCGATATTAGTGCTGGCGGTGAGGCCTCATGGCAGCATCCTCGCTGTTCAGCAATGGGACCCCCATTTGAATATTTAAATACATAAAAATGAATGAATTAATGATACTCACATCACTGCCTGAGTTCCCGCTGCGATCCACAGCCTGGTGGCCAGCATTCCCACGCCTGCGGATCCCCATCCAGGGAAATAAGGTTCCACACTGGTCGGGAGAGGGAGGAGGTAAGTGTCTCAGTGCGGGTTGCGGTTGGGGGGGGGAAATAAGCTCAAGTAACATCATGGGTGTAGGGGATGGTGGGGAGAGTTGGAGGCTAAAGTTTGTGCTTTTTGGGGGGGTGGTCAGATGGACAAGGTATGTTTTTTTTGGGGGGGAGAAGAGAAAATAATTAATGATATTGCTATTGGGGGGCTGGTGGGAAAGGAGCAGAAGAAATGTCTCTTTCTTTTTATTTACTTTACCTTTAAATATTTAAATTTTCCAGCAGGGCTTAAAGCTCAGGCAGCTGATATCATTGCTGGGGATGGACAGCCTGCCCCATCTATGTGATCGGGGGAGGGGGCCACCCATCCTGGCTATTTAAATGAGACGCCAAATGGAAGTTTGCGGCAGCTCGGCCACATGCGGCACGTATGGGCAGGCCACTATCTTTCTTCGCTCGCCTCCAACATCGGCAGCAGGCACAGAAGATTCAGCAGACCATGTGGGAAACAGTCACTCACTTCTGATATTCCCCAAATTTGCCAATTAGTGGCTACAAGGCGGGCTCACAGTCCAACTAAGGACGGTGGCAGACTCACAAAGGTGAAGGGCCAATCGGTGGTCCTTCAGCTTAAGCAGCAGGATGCCGTGGCAGATAAGTGAGAGAGGGGGGACCTTCATTTTCTGGTTCCCTCGCTCCAACTTTTTAAACTTTAAATTAAAAAAATAGATTCAGCAGCCTGGCCACATTGTGTTGGGAGGAAACCCCTCCACAGGGCAGCAGATATCAATATGTATCAATGATTTGGATGTGAGGACCAAATGTAATATTTTCAAGTTCATGGATGATACAAAACTAGGTGGGAATGTGTGTTGTAAAGAAGATGCAAAGCGGCTTCAAGAGGATTTGGACAGACTTAGTGAGTGGGCAAGAACGTGGCAGAATCAACATAATGTGGATAAATGTGAGGTTATCCACTTTGGTAGGAGGAGTAGCTGTGCAGAGTATTTCTTAAATGGTAAGAGATTAGAAAATGTAGATGTACAAAGGGACCTGGGTGTCCTTTTCAATAAGTCACTAAAAGCTAGCATGCAGGTGCAGCAAGCAATTAGGAAGGCTAATGGTATGTTAGCCTTTATTGCAAGAGGATTTAAGTACAGGAGCAGTGAAGTCTTGCTTCAATTGTATAGAACCTTGGTTAGACCGCACTTGGAGTACTGTGTGCAGTTTTGGTCCCCTTATCTTCGAAGGATATTATTGTCCTAGAGGGAGTGCAACAATGATTCACCAGACTTGTTCCGGGATAGCGGGACTGTCCTATGAAGAGGGATTGGGGAAACTGGGCCTGTATTCTCTAGAGTTTTGAAGAATGAGAGGATATCTCATTGAATCCTACAAAATACTTAAAGGGATGGACAGGGTAGATGCAGCTAAGATATTTCCGCTGGTTGGGGAGTCTAGAACCAGGAGACACAATTTCAAAATAAGAGGGAAGCCACGTAGGACAGAGATGAGGAGAAATTTCTTTACTCAGAGGGTTGTGAATCTTTGGAATTCTCTACCCCAGAGGGCTGTGGAAGCTCAGTCATTGATTATGTTTAAAGCAGAAATTGACAGATTTCTAAATACAAATGACATAAAGGGATATGAGAATAGTGTGGGAAAAAGGCGTTGAAGTGGATGATCAGCCATGATCATATTGAATGGCGGGGCAGGCTCGATGGGCTGAATGGCCTACTCCTATGTTCCTATGTTCCTGCGGCTGCTGCTACACCCAGAAAGGCCGGGAGGGCCTCTAAGTGCTGGCTCCCTGGTCTGCTGCTGGGCTTCCAGGCAGCTAAACTGTTGCCCGCCATCTGTGGGGACCTGGAGGCTGACTTGAAAACTCCAGTCCGCCTCTGACCGGAGGTCTCAATAGGCCTCTAATTACTTCAATTGGCACCCGATGCTTGCTGCTTCCACGAAATTCCACACACGCCCACCTCCATTCTGACCCCAGTGGGGCTAAAAATCAGCCCATTGCCACACGCATTGGCCAATTAGGCAGCCATCAGAAACTTATCGTTCATTGGGAAATGCTTCAGTGTAGTAACTTTATTTGCTCAATGAGAAAGGAAACAACAGAACTGGCATGGTGGTCACAGCATCAATCGCTTCTGTATGCGGGCAATGCAGTGGTTGATTTTACAGTGCTAATTGGAAACAAGCCATTAGCATAACAAGACAGTGCTGATCGCTCCAACCACTAGTGCTGCTGGCCCAATATTGCAAGTTAGCCCAGGTGCCCTTGCTGGCAAAAGGTAGAGATCTGCCCTCCTGACCTGTAGCAGGCCGAAGCACAGGTTCTGGATCATTGACAGGTGGGTGTTCCAAGGTCTGCAGAATGGTCTGGGGTCTGCCGATCTCCCTGGCATGCCGTCCTTCACCTCAACTATCAAGGACTGTATTTGAGGCATATTGTATTTAATAACATATTTACCTCAAGATGTTAAAAAAATGTCCACTGAAATTTTATTCTGAAAAATTTATATAAACTAAATTGTCAGAAATATGGAAAAATGTTTGATAAAAAATGTTGTACTAAAAGGTATTATTAACATTACAAATTTGTACAAAATCTATTTAAGAGCAGAAAGTTTCCTTTGCGTCTATTCCAATTGCGAACCAACTTTAAAAAAGAGCAAATCATGCAGAAATACTGCTTCAACACAAAAACAGAGTACTGTGCATGGTGGAAATCTAAAATTAAAACTGAAAAAGCTAGAAATACCCGGCAGGTCTGGTAGCATCTGTGGATAGAGAAACCGAGTTAACGCGATGAATTTTCCCAGCTCCATGATGGTGGGAGTGGAGGTGGGACGGGCTGGGAAAATATGGGGAAGCGTCGGGATGACTCCCTGATGCATTGCCGCTGCCGGGAAGTTTCCTGGCTCTGTCCACCAAAGGGGATGCCACGGGCAGGAAAGACATCGCTCGTACACTGTGATCCAACTGGAGGGGTTTCCTCTCTGATCCGAGGGGACCGCCACCTTCCCCCCTCTAAAATATTTAATGATTTTTATGCGTCTGAGGCACCTCCATTTTGAGGTGCCCCCACATTCTCTGACCTGCCTCAGCAACGGCCCCCTCTCCCGGTGGGCTGCAGCGGCTCTAGAGCTGCCGGCTTTGTGATTGGGCTGGCATCAGTGGCCGCCTGCCATCTTTAATAGGATGGCGAGCACAGAGGCAGCCAATTAGGAGGCCAACTCCAGGAAAATAACTTCCCCGGTCTGGCTCCCAGCACGACAGGTTTCGGGGACCCTATTTGGTCCCACTATCCGGGTCCCGAATCCCACAGGGAAATCCTGCCCGACATTTCAGGTCAATTACCTTTCATCAGAAAAACTGTTTAATTGTTTCAGCCATATATTTAAATATTTTTGCATCAAATTTAAGGCGTTAACGAAGCTTGCACCTGAAACAGATGTAAACACTTTCGCTCACTGAAAATGGAGGAGCACATGAAGTGCAAAACAGAAATTGACGTAGGCCCTGCTTTCCCAATTTAGTGCTCCTTCCACAACAGTTTGCACCTACTTTCCTAGGACACAGGACCCTTAACTTGGCCCTTTTGTTAACGTTATCCCAAGTTAAAGGGTAGAAGCCCATGGTGTGTCACAATAGTGTATTTGAAAATAGAGGTATTCATTTTACAAGTCTGTACTCCTGGTGGGATCCTTGATCGCTAGGAATGCATGTCAGAAATTCCAGCATGCGCTGTTCCTGATCTTCTGACTATTGGTTGGACTTTTGATTTGTAAAATTACCCCATATGAAAGAAGTTGAGCTGAAAGAAATATGCCTGGAATTTTCACAGGGATTCTCCTGATTTCCCACCATAACTTCAATGGAAGATTGGCAGAATCGCTTGGCAAATTGCCATTTACACTCTCTGGATAGATACCACATAGTGATTAAGTGACAATGGGAAAAGGCTACTGTGTAAGGTCCTCCCGCCGTAATATATACCAGGGGGCTGAAACTCGGGTAAAACCCCTCAGGCTGTAAAATGGAATGGCAAGAGTTGTGAGGAAACTCATGTTCTGTATCAAAGGAATCTGATCTCTATTGCACTTTCTAAAATGTCAAGTTTGAACTGTTTTGTAATGTATTTTTTACAGATTCTTCTGAATAAAGTATATTTTTAGAAAAAACAAATTGGATTTGGATGTAGATTGCACGAGTAAGGGAAGACTGAGAAAGGCAAGGAGTCATAGGGAAGAATAGTTAGATAGGAAGATGGTGCAATTGTCTTGATTTCAACACGGAGAGGATGTGAGAAGGCGGTGAAGGAAGCTGATGTTTAAGGTGATGGATGGGCTGCTAATCGAGTAGACTATTTTGTCCTCGATGCTGTCGAGCTTCTTGAGGGTTGTTGCAACTGCATCGATCCAGGCAAGTGGAGAATATTCCATCACACACCTGACTTGCAATTTGTAGGCAAATGCAGCAGCCATTTTGTACATAGCAATATCCATCAAACTGATTAGCAATCCAATTATTTCAGTATTGTCTGAGGGAAGAATGTTCGCCATGACACCAAGTGAACTCTCTGCTTTTCTTCAAACAGGATTTTTATGTCAACTTTGTCAGGCAGATGGGGCCTCAATCTACCCTCGTAACTAAAAGACAGATTAAACGTTTACATCCTAAAATGGGATTTGAGTATACAACCTGAGGCAAATGCGTTGTCAACTGAGCTGAAACTTGAGTACCAATTTGTGTGGATTCTACAGCCAGCTTCTTTAATTGTGTGATTCAGATAATTCTATGGAAAGAAATAGCTATCTTACTGAGCCAAGATAAGTTCAG
Source organism: Heterodontus francisci (assembly GCF_036365525.1). Lineage (NCBI taxonomy): Eukaryota > Metazoa > Chordata > Chondrichthyes > Heterodontiformes > Heterodontidae > Heterodontus > Heterodontus francisci. The sequence continues at coordinate 21,363,721 of NC_090394.1, forward strand.
TTTCAAGAGCTTGGCAAACTGCTGTCACTTCCTTTTACAACTGTAGCTTATATTGCATTCAGATTTGAGGAAAGACACATAATATAAGTTCATGACTTAATCCATTTCTGTCCGTTAAATTTAGAAAGGGAAGGAAGCCAGGTCGAGTGGGATAGCTGTTCATAAATTACCTTTTGGTGCTGCCTTACTAACATTTTATTGGTGGGCCATGATCTCAACCAATGTCAAGGTCAGGCTCTCAGAATGCTGTACCACTGAATGATTGTACATGGCTCTTCCCCATGCGACTCTTCACATAATGAACTCCAGATTTCAATGATGCCAATGTATGCAGTTCCCAAAGCGACACACTTCTCTACAAGAGCGGTGTGTGGTGGGGGTGGAGGGATCGTGTAGAGGAAATCTCAGAGCCAACAATAATGAGTTCCATTTTACTTGAGGTCTGCACCTACTCTCGGCAAGCCGAGATACTACAGCCTCCCAATAGCATCTTTCTCTTTTCTGCTTCGTAGCAAGAAAAAGGCTAGGTTTGTAACACAGAGTCTCAGTTCAGTCTACAACCCCAGCCAGGCTCACCATGAGGCATGGATTCTTCTTCTAGGGGTCTTTTATGGAGGGCAGGTAGCCCAAGATGATTATCAGACCATACTGTGAGTTTCACTGCTTCAATGTTAAAAAAACTGTGGCACTTTGATTTGTGTATAAATAACTTATGAACAGTTGTATTGTTGATGGTTACCAACAGATGGAATTCTGATCCCATGGCAGCAAAATATATTTTAGCATATGTGGTAATCGTGGTATCTTTTTCTCAAATTAGTCAATTCAGAAAGCATCCTTCCTTCTTATGTAGTGCAAACATTCACACAGTTTATTTGCTTGTCACAAAAAATGTATTTTTTTATGAGCAGCTGTGCTCTTCCTATTGCTGTTTTGCTCATTATTAACACGTTACCAATTCCATATTGAAGACAAGGCTACAGGCAAAAGAAATCAGCTGAAATAAATGTGTACATTTTACAAACAATAAAATGTTTAACCTTTTCATGAACTGATCCTTTCCAAAAGATTTACAAGACCCTATTAACCCATAGTTAGGCCGAAAGCCAATCAAACTTGTACCTGCGAAAAATAGACACAAGAAATGAGCTCAGATTTAGATTTTTTTGATCAGTATAATAAGGAAACTCACACAACAGCATCTCAGTCTTTGGAACTTAGCATGTTATGATAACCTCTCAATGCACAGACAGTGCTGACAGGGAGGTTAAGTGTGTCAGATTATAAATAACATCGTTCCTTTCCCTCTCACTGGTGTGTACTCTTCAGCTTCTTTTGAAGTGTAAGCTATTTTCTCTTTTATAAAATATCAGGCTAAAAGAATGACATAAAGGTCAAAATACATTCATGTCTGAAATATTTTATATTTGCTTAAATTGTACTCCTGTTTTTCATCTATCGGATCAAGTGGGAGGCGAAGGTTCTTTTATGAGTGACTAAAAATGCCCATGAAACAACTTTAACCTCTTTGAGACATGTAACTATATCCTAAGTAAAACCTATAGATCCTGGAAATGCAAAGGCAGATCAGTCAACGTCTGAAAATGAAAGAGAAATTTCATTTCGGAAACGTCTCTTCATTAGAATGTTAACCTAACTTTCTCTGTAAGCTGCTGATTGATCTAATGCACATCTCTTTGAAACATATCATGCTTGTCTGCTGAACAGGGCTGATATTTTTATTGTTGTTCTTTATGAAGGGCATGAGTTACAAAGAAAAGGGTGCCGGGATCGCGATGTGCAATTAACACATGCCCGTTCCATGTAATGCAGGCAACACATAAAGTTCACACTACTCACCAATTACAATGATAGTGATGTGCAGCCCAGTGCTGAACACATTGTTGCATGTCTCAGAAAGGGTCAAAGGTTGAACGAAGCTAGCGCCACTTAAAACTGGTATGCAATACTTAAAGCCAGACTGCACTCTTTAAAGGGAAGGTACATTCTGGCTTCAGCAGGGACTGGAAGAGCTTAATGAAAAGTTATTGTACAGGAAGAACCTTGAAAACTGGTGCAACAGGGCAGAGTGTGTGCCAAAGGGTTCTCCAGTGTAGCACTGGAGGCCTTGGTGCAGAAGTTCACAGGAAGAGAGAGGTCCTCTTCCCTCAGGGGACCAGGAGGCCCTCAAGGTAGATACTAAGAAGGCAGTGAGAACTGGTAATCATCACAGCCCTGAGAACTTGGAGTCAGTGCTGGAAGAAGCTTAATGACCTCAGATCTTCAGATGCGATTTCCTTAAAAATGAAGCAATAGCCTCATACACTATTTCATTCACAACATTCTCTAACAAGCACAGCTCACACCCAACATTAATTGCCTCACCTCACACTCACACATATAGCACTGCTGCAAGCCTCACACACACATCTCACAGCTTGCACACACTGCTAGCTATTCAACTGTGTCAGGCACATCAACCAAAAACATTGCACCACACTCACTGATAAACTTCCCTCTCTGTTGGAGGATAAGGTGGCCCATAATTGGAGGTAGCAGCACCTAACTGGCAGAGGACAGGAACGGCTGCATGTTCTCACCTTCATGGAGGAGACAGTTCTGGCTATTATTGGTGCAGCTAGGATTGACGTCATGGCCAATGGCAGGACTGAAACCATCGAGGATAATGGTATATTCCTACTAAATCCATATTCTCACAACCCACTTTCCCCATATCGCACAATCTCTTCTGATTTACAAGCTACAGATGCTTCCCCCCCCCTCCCCCGCACCCACCCCAAACCCTCCCCCCTCCCCCCTCCCCACGCTTGATGCACATCCACATTCAATAGAACCTTGAAGTACAAAGAGCGATTTTAACTCCCTAGCCCGAAGCCAATGAGACGGTAGCAGAATTAAAATTGTATCAGAAGACTTACCAATCATTTCCATTTGATTGCTGCCCACTGCCATCTTAAGCACACAGTTCTTCTAGGTGTCCAAGACACTTGCTAGAATCAGGCAGCTGTCTCTTGAATACTTGCAATTTGGGATCCTATGATGTCATTAAGGACCCTGGTGTAATTTAAGGCAAAGTCCCACCCAATGCTGAACCCACTGACTAAAGCTCAGCAGGATTGGTTTCCAAAGGGGCATTGGAAGTGTTATTTAAAGGGGCATTTGCCTGGAAGTTCTCCAATCCTAGGTACCTGTTTTCTAATGCAGATTGCTTTTCTCTACATTAGGTCCATTTCCCCACCCTCAATAATCACATAGCTGAAGATGGGCGTCATTCTTAGAACTTTAATGGTTACAGGAAGAGGAGAACAAGGAGCAGAAACTGCGTGTATTAGGAAACAACATGTGTGTGAGGAGGGAGGGGTGGAGAGGACGGTTGAAGATGGCCTTACCAAGTCCATAGGATATCCAGGCTAGAGTGAGTTCCTGGATTTGTCTGAGGTCCTGTGCATGAGGAGGTTACACTTCTCCAGAGAGGTGATCACAGCACCTCTGCAACCTCCTGCAAGGAGATTCACTGCCTACTGAGCCAGATGTCTGTGGCAATGAAAGTCACCACTGTAAGAGAATTCGAATCAGACACCAAATGCCTTTGCAACTTAAACCTTTTATTGTGTTTGACCAAGTAACACAATTATTTATGCACTGGACATATCGAGAAAAAAACCATATTACCCCATTTCATCTCTATGTAGAGATGCAACCTTCATTGATCCTTTTGATCCTGACTCTCTACAATTGTGAAGGAAACCTCAAGATCTTTATAGGCCTCCAGTCACACACACTGTCCTAGTTGATTCAATACGATGTGATGAGTGTTATTGTGAACAAAATGCCCAGAGATGAGGCAGTTCCTGTAAAACTTCCAGGAGCTAATCTGTTTACCAATAAGCACATAACTAATCATCTTAGCTCTATTGTCCATCTCCTTATTTCGAGGCTGTCTTGGTTATCTCATTTCACAATGTGGTGACAAAAAGAAGTCAACCGGCATGAATCACACCCTGCACTTTCAACAGAAGCTAAACAGCATGCTCAGATAAATCATACACTATTATATTAAACCCTAAAGCATCATAGAGAGATACAGCACTGAAACAGGCCCTTCGGCCCACTGAGTCTGTGCTGACCAACAACCACCTACTTATACTACATTAATCCCGTATTCCCTATCACATCCCCACCACCTACCTACACTAGGGGCAATTCACCTATCAACGTGCAAGTCTTTTGGCTGTGGGAGGAAACCAAAGCACCCAGCCACAGGGAGAACTAGCAAACTCCACACAGGCAATACCCAGAACTGAACCTGGGTCACTGGAGCTGTGAGGCTGCAGTGCTAACCACTGCGCCACTGTGCCACCCATCCTGGGGACAGAATATTTAACCATTTCATTATTTCCATCTACAATACAAATTCACAAGCGAAGCAGAAGTTAAAATAAAAGCAAAAACTGTAATCTTTTGAGATTAAACCAAATCCTAATCCCCCATATATATGTATACACGAATAGCTTCTCTAACACCACTGCACTTAACTTTTTCAATTCAGGCTCTCTTCAGGTTCTATAGAAGGCATTTCTCACATTTCTTAGTCTGCAGTCCATTATGCTATGTATCAAGCAAGATGCCAGCAAACAAAATGAAAGAGCTGTGGAGTTTGCTGCACTAGCTGTCTTCCCTCGTGTGTACACATAGCCATCAGGGCACCAGAAAATCACACAGGAACATTTATTAACAGGAAAGGATTTCATATCATCAGTGTGCAGCTGGTCAGTGATCAGCACCAGAGCAATGCATGTCTCTGGCAGATTTCCAGGCAGCTATCATGATTTCTTCTTTCTGCTTTCTGCACCAAACAACCCCCACTATTCCTCCCACCACAGAACGTGAGAGTTTTGCTGCTAGGAGACAGGAGCTATCCCCCACCATCATCCCCGCCACCCCCCCCCCCCCCCAACACCACACCATTCCATAACTGCAGCACACTCACAGAGATGAGGTACACCCAGAGTCATGGGACCACCAGGATGATCATCAAGTATACAGTTGGGCTCCTGAAGCAGCCCTTTAGGTGCTTGGATAGGACTGGGGATGAACTTGAGTACAGCCCACAGAGAGCAATACGCATTGTGGTCGAGTGCGACATGTTCACTTGTAAAATACTTCAGTGTTCCTTTTGATATAATTTTTTCCCCTCATAATCCCTTTTAGCTTTCCTTATACCATTCTTAACCTCTTATTTTATCACAATCTTCTTCAGTTTTTCCATCATTATTATTCTTATAGTCCTTAAATGTCCTCTTCTTCAATTTTAATTGGTCTCTAATCCCTTTATTTATCCATTGTATCCTAAAAAAAACAGTTTCCTTCATTTTAGAGGAAAACACTGATTCTGAACATCTACACTCTCTATTTTTTAAAACATCACTCTGTTATTCTACAGTCCCTTCTATCAATTTGTTTTGCCATCACCCCTCAGGTGCCATCACCCCTCACCATCCTCATCTTTTTAAAATCTATGCTAATCTGGTCTGGTGTTTTTGTTTCTCTACAAACATTTTTTTTCCTTTGCAGTTGCATCTTAAACCATATCATATTGTCCTGCACACATTTTAGGAATTCCATTCACTTTTCTTTATTTGCTTCCGCTCTGGTCCAATTGTTAAGTCGATAATTCAAATCTCCGAGAACAATAATTTTGTTATTCCTACTCATCTCGTTAATCTGACTGTAGATTTCCTCTTTCACTTCCTTCCAACAATTTGAAGGTCTGTAATACATCCCCACAAATGTAAAAAATAAATTTCTTGCCTTTCACTTGCAAACCAAGAGCTCAATTTTCATAGAATCATAGAATGGTTACATTCCCTTTTAAAAGACACGAATGAATCTGCCTCAGGCAGTGCATTCCAGATCCTAAACATTCACTGGGTAAAAAGGTTTTTCCTCATGTCATCTTTGGTCCTTTGCCATTCACCTTAAATTGTTGTCCTCTGGTTTTTGATCCTTCCACGAATGGGAGGAGTTTCTCCCAATCTACACTGACGAGACCCCTCATGATTTAGAACACTTCTATCAAATCTCAACTCCATCTTCTCTTCTCAAAGGAGAACAGCCCCAGCTTCTCCAATCTCACCATGTAACTGAAGTACCTCATCTCTAGAACCATTCTTGTAAATCTTTTCCAACACTCCCTCTTATGCCTTTACATCCTTCCTAAAGTGTACTGCCCAGAATTGAACACAATACTCCAGTTGAGGCTGAACCAGTGATTCATAATGATTCACCGCAATTTCCTTGCTTTTGTTCTCTAGCCTCTATTTGTAAAGCCCAGGATCCCATATGCCTTATTAACAACTTTCTCAATCTGCCATGCCACCTTCAATGATTTGTGCACATGTATCCCTAGGTCCCTCTGCACCTGCAGTCCCTTTTAGAATTGTATTCTTTATATTATGTTACCTCATCTCATTCTTCCTATGAAAATGTATCACTTCACACTTCTCAGCATTAAATTTCATCTGCCACATGTCCGCCCATTTCACCAGCCTGTCTATGTCCTTTTTTTTATATTCGTTCATGGGATACAGGCGTCGCTGGCCAGGCTAGCATTTATTGCCCATCCCTAATTGCCCTTGAGAAGGTGGTGGTGAGCTGCCTCCTTGAACTGTTGCAGTCCTTGGGGTGTAGGTACACCCACATTGCTGTTGGGAAGGGAGTTCCAGAATTTTGACCCAGCAACAGTGAAGGAACGGCGATATAGTTCCAAGTCAGGATGGTGTCTGGCTTGGAGGGGAACTTGCAGGTGGTGATGTTCCCATGCGTCTGCTGCCCTTGACCATCTAGGTGGTAGAGGTGACAGGTTTGAAGGTGCTGTTGAAGAAACGGTGCTTTGCTGCAATGCATCTCGTAGATGGTGCACACTGCTGTCACTGGTGGTGGAAGAGGTGAATGTTTGTGCATTGGGGTGCCAATTAGCAGGCTGCTTTGTCCTGGATGGTGTCGAGCTTCTTGAGTGTTCTCGAGCTGCACCCAACCAGGCAAGTGAAGAGTATTCCATCACAATCCTGACTTGTGCCTTGTAGATGATGGACAGGCTTTGGGGTGTCAGGAGGTGAATTACTCTCCGCAGGATTCCTAGCCTCTGACCTGCTCTTGTAGGAATGGTATTTATATGGCTACTCCAGTTCACTTTCTGGTCAATGGTAACCCCCAGAACCCTAGGATGTTGATAGTGGGGGTTTCAGCGAATGTAGTGCCATTGAATGTCAAGGGGAGATGGTTAGATTCTCTCTTGTTTAAGATAGTCATTGACTGACACTTGAGTGGCGTGAATGTTACTTGCCACTTATCAGCCCAAGCCTGGATATTGTCCAGATCTTGCTGCATTTCGACACGGACTGCTTCAGTATCTGAGGAGTCGTGAATAGTGCTGAACATTGTGCAATCTTCAGTGAATATCCCCACTTCTGACCTTATGATGGAGGGAAGATCATTGTTGAAGCAGCTGAAGATGGTTGGGCCTAGGACACTACCCTGAGGAACTCCTGCTGTTCTGGAGCTGAGATGATTGACCTCCAACAACCACAGCCATCTTCCTTTGTGCTAGGTATGACTCTAACCAGCGGAGAGTTTTCTCCCTGATTCCCATTGACTCCAGTTTTGCGAGGGCTCCTTGATGCCATACTAAGTCAAATGCTGCCTTGATGTCCAGGGCAGTCACTCTCATCTCATCTCTTGAATTCAGCTCTTTTGTCCATGTTTAAACCAAGGCTGTAATGAGGTCAGGAGCTGAGTGGCCCTGGCAGAACCCAAACTGAGCATCACTGAGCAGGTTATTGCTAAGCAAGTGCCGCTTGATAGTATTGTCGACAACACCTTCCATCACTTTACTGATGAGGCGGTAATTGTCCGAGTTGGATTTGTCCTGCTTTTTGTGTACAGGACTGACCTGGACAATTTTCCACATTGTTGGGTAGATGCCAGTGTTGTAGCTGTACTGGAACAGCTTGGCTAGGGGCGCGACAAGTTCTGGAGCACAGGTCTTCAGTACTATTGCCAGAGTATTGTTAGAGCCCTAGCCTTTGAAATATCCAGTGCCTTCAGTTGTTTCTTGATATCACATGGAGTGAATCAATTTGGCATCTGTGATGCTGATATCTATCACTATCCTCACAATACTTCCAAGTTTTGTGTCATCTGCAGATATTGAAATCGTGACCTGCACACCCAAGTCTGGGTCATTAACATAGATTAAGAAAAACAGTGGTCCTATTACTGGAACCCCACTATATACCTTCCTCCAGCCTGAAAAACAACCGTTCACCACTACTCTGTTTCCTGTCATTCAGCCAATTTTGTGTAAAAGCTGCCAGTTTTCCTTTTATTCCATGGGCTTCAACTTTTCTGACAAGCCTGTTATATAGCACTTTATCAAATACCTTTTTGAAGTCCCAGTACACTACATCAACTACATTACCCTCATCAACCCTTCCGGTTCCTCATTCAAAAATTCAATCAAATTAGTTAAGTACGATTTGCCTTAAAAAATCCTCACTGGCTTTCCTTAATTAATCCACATTTCTCCAAGTGATGATTAATTTTGTCCTGGATTATAATTTCTAAAAGTTTTTCCATCACCAAGGTTTGACTGGTCTGTAGTTGCAACCTGCCAGAATCAGTATTGGCTTCAAGTTGGAGTCAGTTGTCTTACCAACCCCCTTAATACTGACAATCAGTTCACCACCAATGTCACAGGGGCCTACCACTGAGCGGCCATAATGCATGACTGTTTCATGTGCTAGGTCCATTTTAATATGAAAATCAGGGTCCTCTGATGTACACTGGTCATTTCAGGATTGAACTAGTTGGAACCTGCATCAATAGAACTGAAGAAGCCCTAGAAAGTTAAGTTTTAAATCATTTTTGTGGGGCCAGGAAGAGCAGGAGTGGTCCACCGAAAATACTATGGGCTGCTGTCAGCGTAGGTCCACCTCTTCGACCTCGCCTTCTCCCACCGGCGAAACCCCTCCGCCCAGGAACTACCTGCCGCTGGCATTCCAGTCAGCCGGCATTCCTGTGGCCCAAAACTGGCAAATTGCCTTGGGTCACTTGTTTGGCGCATGCAGCTTGCTGGTCAGATTCATTTAAGGCTCGGGCCTTAAAATGATGATGGCCTCTTCACTGCTGGAACGTAGAGGCAGATCAGCACTCTCCATTGCTTGGATACCCAAACATTTAACTCTATCCGATTGACTCTGGTTGTACCCCTTTTTTGCTGACATCAACCCTCTACAGTATCTATTACCTCCTTTACCAATATTGGTACTCCCTTGCTTCCTCATCTTAACTATCCCTTCTAAATATATTATATCCCAATATGGTTATTTCCCAATCCTGCAGCCAGGTTTCTGTTAATGCTATTAAATCTAAATCTTCCTGTAAAATAATTGCTTCCAGTTCCTCCACTTTATTTCCCACAGTCTTGTTTTAACCTTTTCGCTTAATTTAACAATGCTTCTTTTCCCATGATTTTTTTGTCTGCGTGGCCTCCTTCAGTCTTTCATCTTGTATAGAACTCGTCCATTTGATTTTATCCTTCATATCCCTCCTTCTAATATGTTTCCTGCATGAATATTATACCCATCTGTTTCTCCCTTCATATTAGCTGATCCTGGTTAGTTTGTTTTCTCCGCCTCTTTCCTGGGTCAATACCTCAACATTTCCCTATTTAACCATTTTGCCAGTAGATTGATCTCCTGCCTGTTCAAATGGAGCCGGTCTCTGCAGAATAGCTTCCATCTGTCCCAGAATGTGCTAAGCCCCAGCAAAGCAGAATCCTTCTTCATTAGCCATGCACTGATTTCCCCCAATCGTCCAGTCCTTGCCTATTCTAGCACATCACCAGGGAATTAATCCTCTGATTACCACTCTTGAAACCCTGTTTCTAAACTTGTTTCCTAATCTCCTAAATTTATTTTACAGAACTTCAGGCCTTTCATTAAAACAACAACATCTTGAATTTATAAAGTGTCTTTAATGTAGTAAAACATCAAGGCACTTCGTAGGAGCGCTATCTAACAAAATTTTACACCTAACCACATAAGGAGATATTAGGACAAGTGAGGTAGGTTTTAAGGAGCAGCTTAAAGGAGGAGAGGTTTAAGGAGTTAATTTCAGAGCTTGGGGCCTAGGCAACTGAAGGTATGGCTGCCAATGGTGGACCAATCAAAATCAAGAATGCACAATTTACTTAACTCATTGGTTCCCACATGGACCACAATAGCTGGTTGCTCTCCATCCATTTCCAGACTCTTTGCAAATCCATTCGTAGATACCCCAGCATCTGGGAAGCAACAAAACATCCAAGACTATCATTCTGAACTTCAAAAGATCATGTCAGCCCCTCGAACTATTGAATTCCCATTGTTACAGAAGTGGATGTAGGTGATCTTTGAGATGGAAAGGATATTGGTTTGGAAGCTCAGCTCAAGCTCAAATAGGATGTTCAGGTTGCAAAACAATCTGATTCAGCCTCAGTCAGTGACCAGGGAGAAAGATGAAATTGGTGGCAAAAGAATGGACTTTGTAGTGGGGCCCAAAGACAATGGCTTTGGTATTCTCAATGTTTAATTGGAGGAAATTGCAGCCCATGTAGGATTTGATGTGGCAAACAATCTGTCAACACAGAGGCAGTAAGAGGGGTGGTGGTGAGGTAGAGTTGGATCTTGTCAGTGTTTTTGTGGAAACTCATGCGGTGCATGTAAAAGAGGAATAGAGGTGAAAATAATGTCTCCTGGAAGTGGTAAATAGTTTAACTAAGAAAATAAAAAGCAGTTTATTTACTGCAGATAGAGAAAGCCATAAAAAAGTAAAAAAAAGTTTGGGTTTTATAACTAGGGACATGGAACGTGCCAATAAAATAAAAGTATATCTGTACAACACATTTGTTAGGTCACAGTTAAAATGCTATATGTAATCTTGCGTGTTCCATTATAGAAACAGCTAGAAAACCATGGAAAGCATATAGTATGGTCTCACCAGGATGATGCCAGCAATGGGTGACTTATAGTTCTGGGAGAGACTTGTGACACTGGGACATTTTTCATGGGAGCAGATAAGGCTATATAGAGATTTAATAGAGGTTTTTAAAATAATGAAGGGTTTTGCTAGAATGAGTAGGGATAGACTATATCCTCTGATTAGGAGTCATTGGCAAGGGATCATCAATTTTAAGTGAGGTGTAAAGGTTAGAGGAACATTTTCTTACACGGAAGGCTATTGGACTCTAGAATGCACAGGGAGTGGTTGAAGCAGGCACCACTGTGTCTTTTAAGGGATAACTGGATTAATGTTTGAAGCAGAGGAAGTTACAAGTCTATGGGGGGAGACACAGCAGTGGGGTTAATTTTGGATTACTGTAGCAAAGATGATGGGGGAGAAATACAACTTGCACCCAAAACAGGCGCAAAATTAGCAGAGCGACAACTCTGAATCAGCCTGAGGCCCAAACCAAGGTCAGCTTCAGGCCTCATTTAAATGACATCTGGCTGAAGCTCGTCCATTGGGGAGAGTGGGAAATCAGCTAGCTCTAACATGGAATGGAACATCTAGAATTTTCACCTGCCAATCTGATATAAGACCAAACACATTCCTGCCATTCTATGGTTAATTTGGAGCCCCATTTAAAATTAATCTCGTGATATGTGATGGAGTTTGATTGTTAGCATCTTAGTTAGCAACCATTCAATTGAGATGTCCCAATGTCAACAAGCATTAACAAGAAATGGGGGAAAAGCTACTTTTGTCACATGTAGCTGAGGAACTCTGACCCTACATGGTTGATCTGTATTAAATAAATAGTGAGCTCCACTTGCAATACAAAATCTGACTTTGACAGGATAATAGGCTGGCAGAGTGAGTATTAATGTGTCCATCAAATAAAAATGGAATAGCCAAGACTCATAGTCTTCTATCAAAACACAAATTACTGCAATTTAGATCCTTAATATTTAGAGAGAGATAATAAATATTGAAGGGCCACAACTCCTGGGTCAACTCTGATTTGACATTGCTACATACTATTCAACTGTGCAATACACTATAAAACCATGAAATTATGGATATTATATGCTACACAATAATGGTGTGCAATACAATACAACACTGTGAAACCTGAAATAAAAACAGTAAGTGCTGGAAATACTCAAAAGGTCTGGCAGCATCTGTGGAAAGAGAGACATAGTTAATGTTTCAGGTCTATGACCTTTCATCAGAAACCATAACCTGGCAGTAAAGAAGATTGAATCATCTAACTAAATGGCAGAAATGTTCAGCAAAGCTGTCACCTAATATAGAGGACACTGCACCATGAGCTATAAATATAGGAGTACTAGTTCTTTCTGGTTGATTATTCTTATACAACGTGACTCAAACTAACCTATATCACCATACCCTTCTCACACTGATGAGTTATTTGGTACTTTTGACAGATGAAAGTCACTGAAAGCTAACATGCAGGTACAAAAAGCAATTAAGTTGGCCTTAATTTCAAGATGATTTGAGTATAGGAGTAAAGATGTCTTACTGCAATTATATAGAGCCTTGGTGAGACCGCACCTGGAGTATTGTGTGCAGCTTTGGTCTCCTTACCTAAGGAAAGATATACTTGGCATCGAGGGAGTGCAATAAAGGTTCATCAAATTAATTCCTGGGTTGGAGGGATTGTCCTATGAGGAAAAATTAAATAGACTGGGTCTTCATTCTCTGGCGTTTAGAAGAATGAGAGGTGATCTCATTCAAACATACAAAATGCTTACAGGGCTCGGCAGGGTAGATGCAGGAAGGATGTTTCCCTTGGCTGGGGCTCGGGGGCGCAGTCTTAGAATAAGAGGCAAGCCATTGAGGACTAAGATTGATAGATTTCTACATATTAAAAACATCAAGGGATACGGGGATAGTGCGGGGAAATGGTGTAGAAGTAGAAGATAAACCATGATCTCATTGAATAGTGGAGCGGGCTCGATGGGCTGAATGTCCTGCTCCTGCTCCTATTTCTTATGTTCTTATGAACCATAGAACAAAATACATGAGATTTTTGGCAGCTCAAGTCAACTGAAATTTATCACCAATTTGGCAATCAGGGAGCCTTGGGAGTGCCCAAAGCTGGTTCTGGGTAGCAACACACTAAAGATTTTGACTCAAGCCTGACACTAAAAGTGCAATATAATGGCAGCTTATACTCAGTGTTAGCTTGAACTACTTGTATTTTGATCCAAAGTCAAATAACAAGTGAGAATGCTAATGTATGACTGAATGCTAAAGCAGGTTGCACATTCTGAACAGGAATTTAATAGTAAAAATTAGCAATGAATAAAATGTTACAATACTGAAAAGCTTTTGAATATTTAAATGGAAAGCTATTTGTCTACAGGATACTCCATTAAATGGAAATTACAGATGATTGCGCTAAGTGCTCGAGTTTTTAGTTGTAGCTATGAAGATCTCAGTCAACTCATTATGAATGTTCGAAAGCAAACTTCAGCACCACAAACAGCCTTGTTCCAACATCAACAAGTGAAATAAATAAACTTCCTTCACAAGCGAGGGTGGCAGGATTAGGACTAATTACAAGTCTTAGTCACTTCTCAAAGACATTGCTGGGTTACAATATCCAAGCTTTATTAACATCTCATTATCTTTACACTTTGATCCCCAGTCTTATTTATATCTTTCCGAATGTGTCTGTAAAATCGTGAAGACGAGTCATTACTTGAATCACTGCTAAATTAATTTATTTTAGATTCTCTGATGTACACCCACTCAGAAAACCTGTATAACAGCCGAAATATTTAATGAAGCTTCAGGGGCGGTAGATGGGAGAAATTTAGCTACAAGCCTAACTAGTAGTGTCCGTCATCAGATCAGCGAAACACCTGCATGCTGCTCAGCTTAGAGACCCAAACAACAGCAAATTTTCACATACTCATTTGATTTTATTTCAACATGTTGTCATGCTAGGCCCCCACCTGCCAAGAATGAGACACGTTAATTTTGTCATGAACATTGATTTTAAACTGTTACTGGAGTGAAGAAGGGACTTGTTAAACAGATCAGTCATGGCTGGAAAAGACATTTGCATACTAACAGACAGTGCTTGGAAGGACAAAGGACCATTCCCTGACACATTCAAACCACAAGGGACCTTATCACCAGGTTTTGTGTGTAAGAGGTGCATTCCAGAGACTGCTAAGGTGATACAATCCAAGATGTGGTCAGACCAGTTTGTCACATGACTAACCTGCTTGGCAACCTGGGTTTTTCTGAATTGTACTAAGTTTGAACTCAGAATTCCTGCTTGCTTCTGGACTGAGAAGGTCTTTCCTGTCTTCTCCCATCTCTTTCTCACAAGCCTCTGAATCCACTGAAGACACATGAACTCCAAGAGAGAAAAGTCTCCTACAGCGAACAAGGTTTAAAAAGAATACTGGGCTCCAATAAAAAGCAAGATCTATCTACAATCAAGGACTCTATAGTGAGCTCAAAGAACCGTAACAAAAACTCTTCAGATATTGCCTCAAACATTTCCACTTTATTCTTTTCTTCTGCTCTTTTCTGTCTCTATTTGCATGTGTGTATCGCGTGTGCATGCTGGCGTGGGGCGTATCATGTATCTGTAGGCATTAACCAAATTAGAGTTTAAGTTTAAGTTTAATAAATTTCATTCTTTCTTCTTTAAACCTAAGAAAACCTGTTTGTGCTAGTTTCTTTGCCTTATAATTGGAAAGTGGCGAAGAAGGATTCACCAAGGGGGAGCTAAAAACACGGTGTGTTTAAAATTAAACCCTGTTACGGTAAGACCAGGTGAAGGCTGAGAGGGACCCCTATAGACACCATTCTCACCTGGTCATAGCAATGTACTGAGGGCAACTAGTAAGCCATTCAACTCTTGGCACATTTCTCTGCGCAACATATGCAGCTAAGCAAAAGTAATAAAAATGTAGCATTGGCTGAGATATATTGGCACAGCTGCTGATTCCTGATCATAACACAGAACAACTGTTATTTTCTATGTGAAAGATATTATAATCTAAAACCTTTGAAAAACTGCCCAAAAAAGACGAGCCCTAGGCACAAATCCACTGCTGTGAACAAGGAGCTTTCAGCACTGATTATAGGGATCATTGAACACCAAGGAAGCACTTTAGCTCTTGTATTATGCAAACTGTTTCTATGTAACTGATTAGTCGGCAATCCCAAGATCTGGACAACTATGGGGCAACAGGAGATATGAGATTGGAAAGCAAGCTTTCCTCTCAGACCAAATAGTTAATTTGCAATTTTAAAACATTGATTTCTGCATCATGATTATGTTCTTAATAGACTGTAAATGGCACTAATTCATCAACATTCCCCAATTACTGCACATGATGGTAAAGCAGATTTGCAATGGAATAATGTAGGGAGACTCTATATAATTTGGAATAACTGGGGATTGTTATACCATGAGCTGGTACTCAGAGGAATAACATTCAATTATAAATGCGTAATCTTGAAATCACAGAAACAATGCAATAATGATGTTGCTACTTATACAATGTATGCTCAGTCTTGGTTTGCAGCATTTAGTCTATCTTAGCTTTGGAATCCCATTTGTTACAGATTTCATGTCTGGGGCCCCTCTTCTCTCCTGAAGGCCCTTTTGTGTGAATCTTGACAGTGAGGGTCAACATTCTGTCCAATCATAAATGACTTCACAGCCAAGCCCAATATTGTTCCCCACTCGACATCACACATGAGCACTTTCCAGCAGAGGTCACTGGAAAGTGATCAGGAGTGAAAAACATGGATATCCTTTTGCCTCCCAAACAAAAATTAAAACACTCCCACTGCTATCCCAGCTGAGAAGGGAAAGGTTGGACCTTACCAGTGTGTAGGTTCCATACCACACCACCTCAGCATTTATCCACTGGGCCATCAGCAGAGCCACTGTATATAAGAACATAAGATCAGAAGAAATAGGAGCAAGATTAGGCCATATGGCCCGTCGAGCCTGCACCACCAATCTTTTCTTTTTTTAATTGCTTGTTGTACCTGCTTGCTTACTTTTGTATTCCTTGCACCCAAGTCCCTCTGAACATCAACATTTACAAGTTTCACGCTTTTCAAAAATTATTCTGCTTAGATGTTTTTATGACCAAAGTGAATAATCTCACACTTCTCCACATTATACTCCATCTGCCATCTGGTTGCCCATTCACTTAACCTGTCTATATCTCTTTGCAACCTCTTTGTGTCCTCCTCACAGCTTGCATTCTCACCTAGCTTTATATCATCAGCAAACTTAGATACATTACTCTCTGTCTCTTCGTCTAAGTCATTAATATAGATTGCAAATAGCTGAGGCCCCAGCACTGATCCTTGCAGCACTCCATTTGTTACAGCCTGCCAATTTGAAAATGCCCCATTTATCCCTACTCATTGCTTTTTGTCTGTTAACAAATCCTCTATCTATATGACTATATTACCCTTAACTCCATGAGCCCTTATCTTGCATATTAACCTTTTGCGTGGGACTTCCTTTTGGGGGAAATCCAGGTATATTACATCTACTGGTTCCCTTTTATCTACCCTACTAGTTACATCCTCAAAAGTCTCTAACAAATTTGTCAAACACAATTCCTTTGTATAAAACCAGGTTGATTTTGTTTGACCATACTATGCTTTTCGAAATGCATTGTTAAAATTTCCTTAATAATAGATTTCAGCACCTTCCCGACGACTGATGTCAGGCTATCTGACCTGTAGCGCCCTATTGTCTCTCTCTTTTCTTTTTAAATAACAGTATTACATTTGCTAACTTCTAATCCGCTGAGACCATTCTAGAATCTAGGGATTTCTGGAAAATGATGACCAGCATCCACTGAATGTCTTGTGTCTAATTCACAGTCATTGGGCTGCATTTTAAGAGCCTATTGCCTCTCCTGGCGGTGTGTTCAAAAAATGTTGGCCCGCATGCGTAGGCCGCACGCCGAAGAGCCGTCGTGATCTCCTGCACAGCGGTTCATTTAAATAGCCGGGGCGGCCCGCCACTCCCGATCACATGGAGGGGGCAGGTTGTCCATCATCGGCAATGGCATCAGCTGCCTGTACGTAGGCCCTCATGCTGTTTTTAAAGGGCAGCCAGCCCTGCTGGCAAATTTGAATTTTTAAAGTGAACCCCCCCAAAATTTACAGAATAAAATTATAACGCCCCTTTCCAATCAGCCCCCACCCAATAAAAATTACATTAGCTATTTGCCCTTCCACACCCAAAACACTTACCTTTGAATTCTGACCTTCCCCCACAAGACTGTACGAAGTTGAAATTTCACCCCTTCCCACTTGCCCTACACTCAATGTTTATTTGACCCCATCCCCCCTCCCACCACACTGAAAATCTTAACTCCTCCCCCTCTCACCAGTGTCATGCCAACTTTCCTCAGATGGGGAATTGAAGGTGCGGGAGTGCCAGCCGTCATACTGAGGATTGCGACAGGCCTGAACGTTTGCGGGTAAGTTGATTTAAATTTATTCATATCATTAATTTACATATTGAAATGGTGTTCCTGCCACTCAGTGGTGGGGGGGCCACCACGGAGCCTCACTGTCGCCAGGAGGATCAGGCTGGGCTCTCCTTGCATTGGTCTCCATGGCGAACCTCTGCTGGACCCATCTTTAGGCACCCAGCACCCCCCCTCACCCTGCCCGCACCCCACCACAGAGCTCGATGTTGGAAGCTTGGTAAAATTCAGCCCATTGTGTCAAAGCTGAAACCATCATATAATAAAAGCAGCATACTGCAGATGCTGGAAATCTGAAATAAAAACAAGAAATGCTGGAAATACTCAGCAAGTCTGGCAGCATCTGTGGAGAGAGAAGCAGAGTTAACATTTCAGGTCAGTGACCCTTCATCAGAACTGAAACCATCGTACTTTGTCACACGTGCCAACTATGAGTCACATTTGTACCGGGTTGGCTAAAAGTCAAAACAGCGACAAAACATAACAGAATAATCTTAAAAACACATGTTAGCTGACAAAAAGAAAGCCAATAGTTTCCTGCTGGTTGCTCCTGCCCTCTTAACCTGACCTCACCCCTAGGAGCAGAGACAGAGATTTATGTTAATTTGCTAGTTATCCAAATGAGAGATAAACTTGTCTCATCAACAACAATTAGCTTCTAAATGACCTCAGTATGTGACAATTTCGACCCAATGAACAATTCCCTTAAAGAAACAAAACATGTTAAATACAGATCGACCTTTGCAGCTAAACATTGCAGCTGATATGTAACCCTTGGCTCAGTGGTAGTGCTGTAGGCCCTGAAAAGTTAGTTAAGTAACGCTTTCTACCCAGTATGCTCTAAGGCAGCTAAAGGTAAGCACAGAACATGCTAAAGTAAGCTAACAGACATGTTGAAGCTTGTGGTTAGGGATATGTGACCATCAGACTAGAGTGTTGAACAAAAATAGATAAAAGAGGAACAGATATAGGGGAACGAATGGTGGTTATTGTAAACAAGTCTGGACTTCTGTCCAGGTGGTTAAATGGCTAATGCTGGCCAAAGATGAGATAATGCTTGAAGATTTGTGCAAAACAAGATCATGTGAGTCATGGGTTGAGCAAGGAGCCTTCAAAGAATATATAAGGGTTAACACTTGAGGGTATTCTTGGCGAGAACCCGGGAACAACATTCGAAGGCAGGACCCTGAGTCTGGAGTTACAGTGATCAACCGTGACAAGAGATTGATCACCTCTGTGTTGACGGGTAGCATCTTGTACAAGAAGTGAGACTTGTACTTATTTGGTGTCTAAATTAAACTGTTGTAAGCACTTGTATGCTTTAAGTGATTTTAGTACTAATAAAGTGAAGTTATACGAGACTTTGGTTTTAGTGTATCTTTGTCTGTCGCATCAGTCGATATCCTACAGAGAAAAGGGGTCAACAGTGGTCTTGTCTCGGAGTTTGAAGATTATAGGTTCAAGTCCTGCTTCAGAAACTTAAGTACATATTCTAGGCTACCACTCCAGTACTGAGGGAGTGCTGCACTGTTGGATCTGCCATCTCTGGTAGGTGCAAATGATTCCATTTTGAAGAAGAGTGGGGTGGGGTGGGGTGGGGGGGGCGGCAGGTTGCAGTGCAACACGCACATAAAACAGATTATCTGGTCATTATCACATTGCTGTTTGTGGGGCTTTGCTGGGTGCAACTTGGCTGCTGCATTTCCTACATTATAGTCGTGACTACACTTCAAAAAGTACTTAATTGGCTGCCAAGTCTTTTGGGTCATCCTGCGGTCATGCAAGGCACTAAAAAATGCAAATCTTTCTTACCTTAAATAGTGCAACTATGGTCTGAAAACCTGACCACCTGTGAACAACGTCTCATGAGGTCAACTAGTTTAAAATGAGGTAAAACACAGTTCATAGTGCAACCAAAGGCAAGTCAATAGGATTCTCCTCTACTAGCCACTATGAACATAAGTCTCCATGAGTTGCCTTACTCTAAGACCACCTATTGCAATAGGTGCAGTACTAATGAGAACAGAATCCAAAGTCTGAACAGTCACCAATAACCCCAATAATATACTAATGCTCTCATTGTTAAACAATGCAAATATTTACATGTGGGTACTGTACCCAATTAACATATTCAATGGTAATTCCTTCCTACAGATATGGACCATTCTTAATCCTTTACTGCAGCCCTACTTAACTTAATCTATTCTGGTTATTTACAAGACCAGCCTTCCCATATTCTTATGTACACATTTATTTACCATAAATGGGCAAATAAGAAACAAGCTTCCCCAGATTTGAGGAACTTTCTGAGAAATTCTAGATTGTCAATAAAAATAGGACTTTTATTTCTATAACATCTTTCAGAACTTCAGGATTCCCAAAGCACTTTGCAGCTAATGAAGTATAGTCACGATTATAATGTAGGAAATGTAGCAGTCAATTTACACACAGCAAGCTCCCACAAACAGCAATGAGATAATCTGTTTTAGTGATATTGACTGTGGGAGAAATATTTGCTAGGGCACCAGGGAGAACTCCCCTGCTCATCTTTAAACAGTGCATTTGGATCTTTTATGTCAAAAGGCAGACAGGGACTTGATTTATCAATTCATTTGAAAAGCAGCATCTGGTATAGTGCAGGACTCCCTCAGTTGCACTACTGGATTATGTGCTTTACTCACTGGAGTGACCCTTGAATGTACAACCTTCTGATCCACTGACAGAAGTGCTACCACTGAGCCAAGGCTGATATTCTTTGAATATCAGCATTATTTCAGCCAATCTTTTTTTTATTATTCGTTCGTGGGTGTGTGGGCATCACTGGCTCGGCCAGCATTTGTTACCCATCACTAATTGCCCTTGAGAAAGTGGTGGTGAGCTGCCTTCTTGAACCATTGCAGTTCTTAGGGTGTAGCTACAACCACAGTGCTGTTAGGAAGTGAGTTCCAGGATTTTGACCGAGCAACAATGATGGAACAATGATATAGTTCCAAATCAGGAGGGTGTCTGGCTTGGAGGGGAACTTGCAGGTGATGGTGTTCCCATGCATCTCTGCCCTTGTTCTTCTAGGTGGTAGAGTTTGCGGGTTTGGAAGGTGCTGTCGAAGAAGCCTTGGTGCATTGCTGCAGTGCATCTTGTAGTTGGTACATACTGCTGCCATTGTGCATCGGTAGTGAAAGGAGTTAATTTTGAAGGTGGTAAATGTGGTGCCAATTAAACGCGCTGCTTTGTCCTGGATGGTGTCAAGCTTCTTGTGTGTTGTTGGAGCTGCACCCACCCAGGCAAGTGGAGAGTATTGCATCACACTCCTGACTTACACAGAAACATAGAAAATAGGAGCAGGAGTAGGCCATTCGGCTCTTCAAGCCTGCTCTGCCATTCATTATGATCATAACTGATCATCCAACTCAGTAGCCTGTTCCCACTTTCCCCCCATATCCTTGATCCCTTTCACCCAAGAGCTATATCTAACTCCTTCTTGAAAACTTACAATGTTTTGACCTCAACTGCTTTCTATGGTAGCGAATTCCACAGGCTCACCACTCTCTGGGTGAAGTAATTTCTCCTCAACTCAGTCCTGAAAGGTTTACCCCGTATCCTTAGACTATGACCCCTGGTTCTGGACTCCCCCACCATCAGGAACATCCTTCCTGCATCTACCCTGTCAAGTCCTGTTAGAATTTTAAAGGTTTCTATGAGATCCCCCCTCACTCTTCTGAACTCCAGCAAATATAATCCCAACCGATTCAATCTCTCCACATACGTCAGTCCCGCATCCCAGGAATCAGTCTGGTAAACCTGTGCTGCACTCCGTCTATATCAAGAACATCCTTCCTCAGATAAGGAGACCAAAACTGCACACAATATTCCGGTGTGGCCTCACCAAGGCCCTGTATAATTGCAGCAAGACATCCCTACTCCTGTACTCGAATCCTCTCGCTATGAAGGCCAACATACCATTTGCCTTTTTTACCACCTGTTGCACCTGCATGCTTACCTTCAGCGAACGGTGTACAAGAACATCCAGGTCTCACTGCATATTCCCCTCTCTCAGTTTATAGCCATTCAGATAATAATCTGCCTTCCTGTTTTTGCTACCAAAGCAGATAACCTCACGTTTATCCACATTACACTGCATCTGCCATGCATTTGCCCACTCACTCAACTTGTCCAAATCACCCTGAAGCCTCTCTGCATCCTCCTCACAACTCACCCTCCCACCCAGTTTTGTGTCATCTGCAAATTTGGAGATATTACATTTAGTTCCCTCATCTAAATCATTAATGTATTGTGAATAGCTGGGGTCCTAGCACCGATCCCTGCAGCACCCCACTAGTCACTGCCTTCCATTCTGAAAATGTCTTGTAGATGGTGGACAGGCATTGGGGAGACAGGAAGTGAGTTACCTGCTACAGAATTCCCAGCCCCTGACCTGCTCTTGTAGCCACAGCATTTACGTGGCTGGTCCAGTTCAGTTTCTGGTCAATGGTAACCCCCCCAGGATGTTGATAGTGGGAGATTCAGCGATGGTAATGCCATTGAACATCAAGTGGAGATAGTTAGATTCTCTCTTGTTTGAGCTAGTCATTGCCATCAGGGATGTCCTGTATTGAAGGGTAGATACTCCCCCAGAGGAGGGAGGTACAAACAAAAGGCAAATCATCACAGACATTCTCACATGCCACCTAGTAATCACATACAGAACAGTATTGTTTGTGGCATAGGAACAGCACCTAAAAGAGAGAAAAAAGTAACCAAAAAAGCAGTATTATTTCAACTGGAAGTTAAGAACCAATGGAGCCATTGAGTATATCAGGGTGAGCATTGCACACATAGCGAGCACAGTGTCTCAAGAGCTTTGCTTTATTGATGTGTTGGAGTTAGCCCTGGTTCAGTGCTAGCATTATTGCCTCTGTCAAAGGTTATAGATTCAATCTCCACTGCAGAGATTTGAGCTCATAATCTGGGAAGACAATTTAGTGCAGTACTGAGGGACAGCTGCACTGTCAGAGATAGTGTCTTTTGGATGAGGTGTTAAATGAAGACCTGGTTTTCCCATACAGAGAGGTATGTAGCATCTCATGGTAGTATTTGAAGAAAGACAGGGAAGGTGTTCTGGTTGAGCAATGTGATAAATGATCGAATAGTCTGTGTTAGTGATGTTGATTGAGGGATAAATAATGGCCAGAACACCAAGGTAAACTGCTCATCTTCAAAATAATCCCTTGGGACCTTTTACGTCCACCTGAGAGGGCAGGTGGGACTTGGTTTAGCATCTCATCCAAAAGACAGAAAGAATAGTATTCAACATCAAGCCTTGTTTTTCGCAGTACTAATCTTCAATAAATGAGAGTTACTAATAACTGTGATCAGATCTTGAAGAACATTACAAATTATCCTTATGATAGCATGTTGCATGCACCTAGTGTTTCCTCGCATATTTTTAGTGCTGTGCCCTGAGATGGGGGAGATCAACACAATAACTACAATTATTGTGATGCTGTCCCTGCTTTGAAAAGGCATCAGTGCACACAGAGCTTTTCACATGTTCACAACAGGCGTATCATACTTATTATTATGATGATGATTATTCCCCTCCTCCCCTCCAGGTATATCCTGCATCTTATTGGTTAATGTCAGCATTTACACATTATATTTGTCATTATTTTCTCCCAGCAAATGTCAGATGAGGATTTTGGCAGATCAGTGCAGTTGTTTGACTTGCTGTTGCTTGCTATATTTATGCACAATCTGTTCCAAGAGTTGCTCTATGCAGGCAAAATATTCTTTATGACAATATTTTCAAAGCTTTTTAGTGTGGCTTATTTTGGACAAAGAAAATATTCATGTGACCCTTCCCGTCTCCAGTAAGAACTGAACTAATGATGGTGTTCCCTTGTTCAAGCCAAAAATATTAAGAAGTGATCTAACTCCTTTGCAATGAAAGGTTAACTTCCCTTTACTGTGAGTTGGAACTGATTAGAAGGAATGTGTGAGTGTGAAGCTGATTTGCTTGTTTCCCTGTCCAGGTTCCTGGGAAGTAGAGACTGAATACTGTTTGCTAACAACAGCCAATTGAAGCTAACAATCTAATCTACCCCAAGAAGGATGAAAAAGAGCCCGAGAAATATTATTTTAATCTTAAAGGTTCTTGTTTAACTTTCCTCTTGTTATTTTAAAGTTTGCATTAATGAGTTAAAAGGTCGAGACTCTGAGGCACACCAGCACGTAACAAGCATAAAGAACTGAGAGAGAAGTGATCATATCTTTTCACCATGTTTGCCTTCTCACACTCAAAACTTCTGATTATAATCTGAGCACATTTCCCAGTTGTAATTTTGTTACTATCAATTACACAGCATTCATTGTCATATTTTCATAATTAATTCAATAGTTATTTTAACTTTGCATGGCTATAAAGGGTAGCTTTAGTAATGCTCTTTGAAATGAACTTTAATAATTTTTAAAATGAGACAATCTAACAAATTTTAGTTACTGCATTTTGACACTGATGTTCGTTGAGACTCATCAAACCCAACAGGAATCATTCAAGGAATAGTTTAATGACAGCCTTCCTTCCAGAATGGACAAACTCTTTGAGAATGAGTTTTGCTAATGTATTTTCAATAATATACACTGATGTTATAATACTGTGAAACGCATCAAATTATTTGCTTTGTTCAAGGGATTTGTAAGAAATATGGGTTTTTATATATTTTTCTTGTACTATGAATTTTAGGTACTGTACTTTACAAATATTTGTGTGGGCTTTTAGTAAACAAAGAGTTAACTGCTGGTATGTGAAGAGCTGCTTACATTGATTAGGTTAGGTGTAAATAAAGGATGTCATGCGGTGATTAGGAATAACATGTTGTATGAAACTAGACATTTATAGAGACAAAGGGTAAGAGGTTAAAACAATTCAGACTGATTAAATGGAAATTAGAACAGTTTAAAAGGATTGAGTCTGTCTGCAGAATGTATAGTTTAACAATAAAAGGCAGGAAGAAGACAGTTGAATGGTTACGCTGGCTGCATATGTTATCTTTGTCTATTGTAATCCAGGAGAAGGCCACGATTATGTGTAATGGTCTGCAGGCATAACTGTAAATAGGCTATCGCTTATATTAACCATATGAATGGAGGGAGTTGGTTCCTTTTACCAAATATGGTAGGAGAAATCATAAATCTTAGTGGGTCTTTTTTAAACTGAGGCACCTATTTTAATGCTTGTCAACCTTATACTACCACATAATAAGACAGTGTACTGTCACTCTTATACTGCGGTTAAATCATTGTCAAGAAAACACAACATGCCAAATGAGAAATATTAATTTAATTGGTTGGAAACATACATTAGATTTTTAATGGAGAAAATCTTGCAGTTAACTTTTTAAGAAAACCTAGCAGCCAAGATGGCCACTGAAACTTGCATCTGAAACACCTTTTCATATTCAAAAGATGCACCTGGAGCCAGAGGTTTGAACAGCACGAACCCAGGACAATGGCTTGCTCTAAGTGATTGAATTACCTAAACTGGCTTCATTAGCACGACAGTCAAGGCAATCCTAACACCTTGACTTTGAAATAGCAAACCTCCTCCAAGTGTAAGTTGGCATCCTGGGGCCTGTGGAGCCAATTCCTAACCTTGGATTTCATTAGAAGGTTCCAGAAAACCTGAAGCAGCCATGTGACTGTCTGTCCATCTCGGGGAAGCTTTTTTTTCCCTTGGACAAAGAGACAGGCAGTAACACAGACTGTGCAGCAGGAAAAGGCTGCATGCCTCCCTTTCTCTCTCTCTCTCCCCAGATAACACAAATTTGAAAACTGTGACTGTGAATCCCTCCAAGCCTACAGATTGCTACAGACAGGGACCAGAGGAAGAGAACCAACAACAAGTCTGCCTCCAAGAAAACCTTGAGCCAAGCGGGACAACCACAAAGTGCACTCTGACCAGCCGAGGACTTCAAGAATACAGCTTCAGCCAGAAGATTACCAGATCATCCACTTCACAGACTGTGTATTTAATTTCCATTTATTCTGGACTTTAATCCAACCACCAAGTCTATTTTTCCCTCTGTAATCTATTTGTGTGTGTGTGATTCTCATGTGAATGTGTGCATGAATATGTAGCTTTTTTATTATTTTTAAATCGGGGTTAGATTGTTAAATATAATAACTTCTTGTTTAAACTCAAGAAAACCTGTCCAATTGGTTCTTTCAAGATCACAGTAAAAGAAAAAGGTAAAGCACTCACAGAGGTGGTAAACACAACCACTGTTTAAAAGGAATAAACCCTGTTGCGGTCAAATAAGAGGAAGGGCAAGAAGGGCGACTGTAACCCCCCCTCCTCACTTGGCCTTAACACCTTATGCTTTTGTATAATTAAATGTGTATGAATGTGTAGTTAGCTTTAGACATTTACAACTATTAGGAAATTACAGCTTGCTTAAAGCAAGGGTCGACAGTGTCATGCGATCAGACAGTGTGAATGAACAGAGAAGACAGATGATCTGACTGAAAATGTATATTGGGGAAGGGGCTTCATCGTTAACAAGGAAACTAGTAACCAATGAAAAAGCAGCAAATGAACCAAAGACCAAAAAAGGAATGTATGAGAGCAGAGGCTGAAGCACCAGAATACGCCATTAGAACTGTATAAAAATCCCCGGAGCCTGTCCAATATACTCAAGCCACTACTGAAGGCCAGAAGAAGAGGAATAGAGGGGAGAACATCGTCTAGAGTCTGACAGTTTTGACAAAGTAAGGACCTGTGGATCGCCTATTGTTAAATATACCTTAAATATAATTTGGCTGTTATCCCTGTCTCACCAACCTGATTGCTTTGTTTGAACAAATAAAAGGGATATTTTTCCCACAAATTCTTTTTGTTAGTTGTTGGCAGTTGTTGTTGTAAATTGGTCGCCTGTTCCTATTTCTAGTAAAATCGAGAGAGTGGTTAGAATGATGAACTAGTTGATTGGTCCTATGTATTGGAGAGTAAAGATGGAACAGTGAACTGACTGAAGTATAAAGTAAAGAAATATAAGCATTATTGTAATTCTAATAATGCGTTACAATCTTAAAACACAACCTCAAAATGCTGACCAAATAACTTTGTTATGATAGTTGAGAATCGAGGCAATCACTTAATGTTTGTGAAAGCAAGAAGTAGTATTTTAGGCACATAGGGCTAGATTTTAACTAACCTGATCCACCGAAAGCAGAGGAGGTCTGTGGTCCCCCGCACGCAGTGGAGTTTTAACTCTACAATGTGTGTACAGCCTCACTGACCAGTTCCCCGCCTGCAAGCCAACCTGATTGACAGGCTTAGCTTCCAGTCGGGTGGGGAGCAATTGGGTGGAGGTTGAAGGACAAGGTAGGTCTGTGACCTGGGGTGGGGGTGTGGGTATCAGAGGCATCGAGTGGGGGAATCAGAGGCCTGCAGCAGATCGAAGGCATGGGGGAGAGGGGAATCGGAGGCCTTGGGGAGGTGGGGGGGGGGGCATCAGAGGCCTGGGAGGGAGTTTGGAGGTCTTGAGGGGAGGTTGGAGGCCTCATAGGGAAGGGTGGGTGATCAGAAAGGTGGGGTTGGAGGTGTGCCCAATCACAGGTTGGGAGGGGGTTTGGTGTTGCCTGGGCAGGCACACTGAATCCAGCATGTAAGTGAAGATGTGGAGTCACAATCCTCATTCCAGGTATTATGGGGTAGTTTCCACTAGTTTGCACTTGAAATAGTAGCATCATCCAGGCAGAGTCAAACAAACCAAGGGCAAAAACCCATACAGTGAGGTGATTAAAGTACTAGAAGGTTCTTTCAGGGGGCGGCGCAGTGGTTAGCACCGCAGCCTCACAGCTCCAGTGAACCGGGTTCAGTTCTGGGCACTGCCTGTGCGGAGTTTGCAAGTTCTCCCTGTGACCGCATGGGTTTCCGCCAGGTGCTCCAGTTTCCTCCCACAGCCAAAGACATGCAGTTGATAGGTAAATTGGCCATTGTAAATTGCCCCTAGTGTAGGTAGGTGGTAGGAGAATGGTGGGGATGTGGTAGGGAATATGGGATTAATGTAGGATTAGTATAAATGGGTGGTTGACGGTCGACACAGACTCAGTGGGCCGAAGTGCCTGTTTCAGTGCTGTATCTCTCTATGACTGTAGATCAAGAAAAATGTCACCGCGAGTGAGCTAAATTCAACAGGCACAGCCAAAGTCAGTTAAAGTATTGTTTCATTTATTAATGATCTGTTTAAAGTAGCAGAGGATTGCGACTATGGGAGTCTGCGAGAGGAACTGTTTTGGGACAGAATAGCAGTCGGGGTTATAGGTGAAGCGCAGTCAGACCAGCTTCAGTCAAAGGAAGCTTTGACTTTGAAAAAAGCCATTTTATTAAGCAAGCAGGAAGAAGTACGAAAGAGTAATTGATTACTAGTTCGGGGGGATCGGGGGAGGGCAGCCTCGAAAGCTCTGGAATCAGTCGGGTCCATTGAGAAAACAGAGAAATGATGCAAGAAAGCCCAAGAGACGGGAAAGGCACCTACAGGCAGCAACACTGAACTGCAGTAGGTGTGGCCGGGAGCAGCACTGGAGGGAAAATTGCCCAGCCTGGGAAGCTGAATGTTTCTAGTGCCAGAGAAAGGGGGCACTTTCAGCAGATCGGTCACAGCAGAAAACAAACACGGCAGGTGGAGAAAAAGATAGAGGAAATAAAGGAGGGTCAAACAATTAATATTCCCTTCCGAGGAGAAGTACAGGGAAATATGAAGATTTCTGGGAAGCAGAAATTCTAGTGGGTGAAAATCAAACCACTTTTAAATTAGATACAGGAGTAGCGGTTTCTATCCTGGCTGATCAAACACCTTGGCTGAGGAATGAAAGGCTGAGAAAAACCAACAAAAAATTATGCAGGCCAGGAGGGATTAAGCTGAAGGTTGTGGGAGAAATACAGAAAACCTTATCATACAAAAACAACACAATACCAGAAACATGTATATCATTAGGAACCAAGCCTGTTTTCTCCTTAGTAAAAAAGCATGCCTAGCCTTAATGATGTTACGATGGACCATCCCAGAAAACTCTTCGTTGGTGGCCTGCAAACAAACGAAAAGGCAATTGAAGTAGTGTTTGGCAAATATGGAAGAATAGTAGAAGTCCTGCTGATGAAAGATTGTGAAACAAATAAGTCGAGGGGTTTGCATGTGTTACCTTTGAAAGTCCAGGAGATGAGACAGATGCAGCCCGGGATATGAATGAGAAGCCTTTGGATGGAAAACCCTTTAAAGTACAGCAAGCTATTAGATCAACAGCTGAAAATAGTAGATTATGTAGACACCTCCACCCCCAAGAAGCCATGGTCTTTCTAGGAGGATTCAAGGAGGGATGAGAGGTTCCCCTCAGAAAGGTGGGCATGGTGAGTGCATCCAGGCAAAGGAACAGCTCTACCTTAAGAGGAATGCACCACCACTAAAAGTTCCCTTCCTTCGAGACCAACACGAAGTGGAGGAATGGGGGGAAGAGGAAGTAGATCAAGAAGGCCTGCCTCACGTGAAAGGGACAGTTATGGTTCACCTCCATCTCGCAGAAGAATTGATAGAAGATCAAGAGAACCAGCTACCAGAGAGAACTGATGAACCGGTGACACAACCAACAACAGATAACCCAGACAACAGTGAAAACAGAGAACGAGTCATCCGATAATTCCACTCACACACAGAAAGTGAGGAAGAAGAATTGAAAGACTCAATACCACAAACAAGTGAAAGAAGAACACACTATGGCAGAGTGTTGAGAACCCCACAGTGTTACAGACCTGATGAGTGAAGTCAGAGACTTGGGGGGAGATGTAGTATAATGTACATAAGCTGTTGGTGGGTAGATTATGTATATAGAGCTTAAGCATCATCACAGGATGTGATGTCATGAGTCTGTACCTCATGCTGCTCAGTGTTCTTCCAGATATCCTAGTAAGAAGATGCCTGTAAATAAACTCCTGTTAATTTGACCAGAGTCTGCTTTCCTCATTCAATACTAATAGCACATTGATAAGATAGTACAAGGCCCTGCCCACAAAACCAACCACACCCCTAGGCCAAAATTGCAGGATTCCACCAATTGTGCTTACTTGGGAAGGCTATACAAAATCTTAGGCACACAAACATTAGTAGTCACATTTTAAAATTTGTTCACATCAAGAAAGTTTTAACTTACTAAGAAACTGACTAGTGTACACCAATATTAAATTGATCAGTGTAGTTTTTTTAAAGCCATTTTCAGAGATTTCAAATCAGGTTACTCACAGGAGGAGGACTGGACACGTTAAAAATGCTTATTTTTGATGATAAAACTGTACCTTATTACCGCTCTTAAATATATTAAGTTGGACCCTTTAATGGAAAGAAAAGAAACAATTATATTCTATCATGCTGCCCAATTGTGCTGTTGCTGGGAGTGAAAGGGAGCAGGGGTTTATATTGGCTGAGAAAACTTTTTGCAGCACCTACAACACGAAGGAGTTTAAATACGGCTCAAAATCCATAAGTGACTGCAAGGAAAATGAGAGTGCCAGATCTGCTACCAGCTTTCACTGTCTGCAGCTCAGGATCCCTTTAAAGTTCTCTTAAAAAAGCAGCCTCCCAACTTCAGCTTCCCAGGTTCGCTGGTCAGAATCAGAAACTGTTGATAACAAAGTGGGCAAGGACAAAAATGGCCATTGGCGTCATGACAATGTCATTTGCATTTAGTTATGGGGCTCCTGCCTGTTTTCTGGTGGGACGTTCAACCACTAAAATCAAGCCCAAAAATCAGAACAGGCAGACAATAGATAGTGAGTCAGCGCTTCAATTCTACTTGCCATTTTGGTTGTGCTGTCACACAAAATTGGTCCAAGGTACACAAAATCCAAGCCCTTTATTTTTATAGTCATAGTACATGAATTTATTTGGAGCTGCTCCCATTCCACCACCTTAAGTGTAGCAAAAAACCCACTTGCACATGTAAAATAGAGTTTCTGCTGCAATTTCAGTGAAGGTATGGTAGCGGAGTGGGAGCAGATCCGAGGAAATTCCCAATCATCATGTTCATGCTTCTTAGATCCAGTAGATGATAAAAGTTAAGAGAAATGCTGTTGGTGGCACCTGCTGCATTGCTGTATTAGCCTAAAAGAAAGACCGTGATTGCACTTCCAAAGTAATTATATGTGAAGTATTTGGGACACCCTCCAGCTGTGAAAAGGTTATAATATCAATGCAAGTTCCTTCTCTTCTTTCAAGGATTGCCATGAGCATCATGTATATATCCTCAGTTGTCCGCATTGATCAGAATTTCACTTAATTAATGGAATCCATGTGGGGAATAAATGAGTAAAGATTTCTTGATGTGCCAGTTCAGATGCTTTTCTTGATATCAAAGTCAATTGAAATCTCTAAATTGTCCAACATACAGTTCTGGATGAGCAAAAATATTGGGAATATTGAGAAGAATGAAACCGTTGTCTTCTGTCCCTGCCACAAATTCTGTTCCCTAGCCACCGACTCCATCCCTCTCCCTGACAAATGTCTGAGGCTGAACCAGACTGTCTGCTACCTCGGTGTCATATTTGACCCCAAGATGAGCTTTCAACCATGTATCCGCGATATCACCTATCCCACCTATTTCCACCTTCATAACGTCACCCACCTTTGCCCCTGCCTCAGCTCATCTGCTGCTGAAACCCTCATCCATGCCTTTGTTATCTCTAGACTTGGCTATTCCAACACTCTCCTGACCGGCCTCCCACATTCTACCCTCTGTAAACTTGAGGTCATCCAAATCACTGCTGCCTGTGTCCTAACTTGCATCAAGTCCTGATCACCCACTGCCCATCCCTCCCCACCCACCCCCCCCCCCCCCCCACCCCCATGCTCGCTGACCTACATTGACTCTCGGTTAAGCAACACTCAATTTTAAAATTATCGTCCTTGTTTACAAATCGCTTCCTATCTCTGTAATCTCCTCAAGCCCGACAATCATCCGAGATATCTGTGCTCCTCTAATTCTGGCCTCTTGAGCATCCCAATTTTAAGTGCTCCACCATCGGTGGCCGTGCCTTCAGCTGTCTGGGCCCTAAGCTCTGGAATTTCCTCCCTAAACCTCTCCGCCTTTCCACCTTTCTTTCCTCCTTTAAGACTCTCCTTAAAACCTGCCTCTTTGACCAAATAGTTCCTCCAGTGTCAAATCTTTGCTAAAGCTCCTGTGAAGCTATTTTACTATGTTAAAGGCACTATATAAATGCAAATTGCTGTTGTTTTATCTGTCTGATTGTTTCAGATCTAACGGTGTTATTAGCTGAATTCTCTTTCACTGACAGCGCCCCATACCTCAACTCACCATTGTTTACTGAAACACTTCATCCTAACCAATGTATCTGATGTATCTTTTACTCTGCACACTTATCTTCTATTATGTGTTGGAAACATTGCTTGGAATTTTGATCAACTGTTACTGCTGATGTCCTGCATTCTACTGTGCTCTACCATACAGTATTTCAGGGTTGAAAATGGATTAGATTTGAGATTGAACACAGGAAAACCCTTTTATGGCCTGTTTAAGATTCCCCAAAAACTATAGAGTGAAAGATTTTTAGAGTTTTTCTTACATGCATTATAATGAGAATCAATCCCATCGTAAATCAATGGTTATCTTGAGGTGAATGAAGGCAAAAGTCTGCATTAACCTCTCAAGCTAAAAATACCGGGGGCTGGATTTTGTTCTCCTCCCGATGTCGGGCTCCGTGACGGGGTGGGGGGGCCAGAAGATCGGAATAGCAACGGCCCACCATGGAACCCAACGTCAGGATTGCCAGGCCTGATCTTCCCGATGACGGGGAAGTTCTGTGGCAGCCCCCCCACCGCTTTGGGACAGGACCTGACTTTACATATTTAAATTAGCTGTTTGCATTAATTAAAATCTAATCCGCAACAATCTTACCGGCAGTTGCGAATCTTCAGTGCGATGGGCGGCTCTCACACACCTTCACTTTCCTGTCCAGGAAAGCTGGCGCCACTGAGGTGGGGAAGGGGGAGCTCTGAATTTGTAGTGTAGTCAGTGGAGTGGGGGTGGGGTGGGGGGGGGGGGGGTGGGGAACAGGGTGAAATCTGCACTTAGTGCAATTGTGGGGTGGTAAAGGGATCAACTCTGCACTTAGTGTAGTTGGGGGAGGGATGTGGCAAATATGTATTTATGGTGTAGTTGGTGGGGGACGGAGGTAATCTTTAAAAATGGCCCCAACGCTGCGCAGAAACAGTTGATGCTGTTTACGGTGTCACTGAAGCCGCACCCACCACTTGATTGGGGGGTGGGGGGGGGGGGGGCGCGACGGCTGCCCTGCATATGATAATGAGCTGCCAGGCTCAAGATCATGGCAGCCTGGTGGCCCGTGCGTTCCGGACGCCAGTTTTTACGCCCATCACCGCGCCAGGTGGCGGGCCTACAAAATCCAGCGCTGGAAGTGCCTTTCAGTCAATTTCCTGTTTCTTCAGACCCTGAATTGTCTTTAAAATTTGGAAGTGGTAAGTTTGGATGGAACAATCAGGATTGTGCTACATACTTACCCTAAAAGTTAAAAAAAAACTGTAATGCTGACTAACAAAGAACACTGTGAAAAATATAAGGGCAGCTCTTTATTTATATTTCAGTCTGATCAATATAGATCACCCCAGCATTTCAAGGTGTTGATTTTGACTTTATTTGATAATGTAAAATCAGTGATAGCAAATTCACAGCCCGTTTTACATCTCTCCTGATTTTTTATTTCAGTTGACTTCAATGGAAATACAAATTGGGAGAGATGTGAAAGGGCTGATGATTAACTAGCACCCATTTCACACTATTGCATAAAGTCAAGATCAACACCAATAAGTTTACAGCAATTTCATGAAAAATCAATCACTAAATTATACATGAGGTATCAGCTGACAGAAGCACTGAGCTCATCAATTCAGACGTTACTTGATGTAAAGCTCTCAGTTAATTTTAGAATGGAATAGCTTTTTTAACCTCTGTGGAGATCTGTCACTTTCTCAATTTTTGGTCAGGAAATGTAAAACAGTTTTCTGGGCTGGTATGGAACAGCTTTGAAAGGGATAATTCAGCAGGGATGATGGATGTGATGTGGTGGGATCTAAAAGAAAGAGAAAATGGGAGGGGTTATAGAGAGGAAGCCATTTGAGGTTCTCTGAACTTGTTCCTTCAGCAGATCACATCATTAGTCATTAACTATTAAGTATTTGTCTGGAGGAAATGACTGATTCATCTCCTTCGTTTCTTTTGACTTTGTCAGTCAAGATCAATAAGCCCAGTTATTTGAGGCTCATACACATTTCATCAACTGCCACAGGGGTATTATTATTAGAATCCACTGCCATTGTAACCTATCTAAACAAACAGATTATTTAATAACCGTATTATACACAGCCTGGAGGAGAGCAGAGACCTGGTGCAGCGTCAGAATATAAAACCTGCTCCTGCTTAAAGGGGCATTGCAAAAGTAGACAACCTGAGTAATGAAGATGGCAACCAAAATCGAAGAAACAAAAATACATTTCAGTGGTGGACCCCACCACCGCCGCCACCCCCCCCCCCCCCCCACCCCACCCCCCACCACGCTCACCCCCATGTCCTTGTAATGCAGGGTTGGATGGATGATCTGTTTGGAGGCCAGGATCCGAGACCCACCAAGAACCTGGTGCACATTGTGTGAGAGCGGTGGCTGTGGCAGAGAGTGGCACAATAGCAGACGTACCGTGCACCTGCCTAGTCTTTGTATTCAAGTCCTTGGAGTAGGACTTGAACACAAAACCTTCAGATTCAGTGGTCAGAGTTCTACCAGTCACAGAATAGAGCCAAAGGACAATTTATTTTTTCAAAAAATATTACCGGTTTCTCAAACTGTTGCAATGTAATTTTTTTTTCCAAAATTCATTCTCAGCCTAGAAAGTTTCCCAGTCCCAGCCTTACTCCTTTTTCACAGCTTCCAATCTTTCCCCATTTGCTTGGATTCAAACTGAGTTCCTCTGCTCCAGCTAGTGCCATTGCCAGGCCCAAATCTCCCCAGTTGCACTAGCTTCTGACCATCACTGTTTGACTGCACATAGCTGCACTATCTGATCTCGACATTACTTCACATTTATTTATGCTCATTGTTTGGAAGTGATCATTTTTTTTCATGTTCTTAATAAACCCTTTCTAAATAGATTGTGTCTTTTTGGCAAGAATAGAGGACTTGAAGTGAACAATCAGTCTGGATGACATTTAAATGAAAACATCAAATGGACACTGTTTCTGGCATTATAACATTAGTGTGTTCAGCCATAAGGGATTGTTTTTATTGATGTATTAATGAGTTTAGTAGTTCACAAAATTTCTCCAACTGAAATCAAATGCTTGTGGAAATTGAGCAAATTCAAATTAATTGAACAAAGTAATTTTGCACTGTTCTAATTGCTTCCACCATACTATTTCACATACTATTTTAAATGGACAGTTCGTCTTTTGTAAGAAGTTATTTAGCTGAATTGATGATGATTCCAATTGAAAGCAGTACTGCAGCCATATCCTCCAGACCCCATGGCTGCTGACCTCCTCTGCAACCTACGTCCAGTCTTGCTTGGTTAGGCGGGGAGAGCTCTTCCTCCTGTCCCTGGAGAAGAGGACATCCCACCTTTTCTGAGTAGCCTGGAGTAGAACATGCAGGGAGTTGTCACTAAACTGTGGGGTCACCTGGCATCTTCCTTCTGACATGCCAACAAGTGCCTCGTTCTTGCGGCCTTCACTATGCCTGCTTCGCTGACCAGTAGGCCTTCTCACACTGGCAGGCCTGGACTGCTGGCTGGGTTTTCAAGGTAGACTGGGTCCTCAAGGCAGGCTGAGCCTTTAGAGAAGACTGGGCCTTCAGGGAAGTCTTTAGCTGCATTCTGGGAGTGCTGGCAGCACTTTAAAAATAGCAGCAGCATATTCCTTGGTGTCACTAGATGCCGGAGCTGCTGC
Organism: Heterodontus francisci; assembly: GCF_036365525.1. NCBI lineage: Eukaryota > Metazoa > Chordata > Chondrichthyes > Heterodontiformes > Heterodontidae > Heterodontus > Heterodontus francisci. The sequence goes on from NC_090394.1 coordinate 21,399,318, forward strand.
CTGCAATCCTGAAATGGTCAAACCCCGCCCCAGGCCTGCCAGCAGTTATTTGGCCAACCGGTGAGAGATAGTGGTGCAATCAGGGTCAGGTCACAAGTACCAGCGGCACGCACTTCCTGTCCCAAGATCCGCTTCTCGGCTCTCCACATAAAAACCTAGTCATTGTTACAAAGATCAAATATTGGATATCTTTACAACCTGGGAAGTGGTCAATATTGTCACTGCAACTTTTGTTTCTCATTTCAGCAATAGTTGGAAAAACTGAAGAGTACCGATCAGGGTCAAATTGGAATGTGTATGTAAAAGGCAATGGTTTTTATTTTGAAGCAAATTAATTTGCAACAGACGTCAAAGAAATGAACAATCTTAATTACTTTCTGCAGGCTGGCAATATATGCCTCGCTTAAGAATCAGATCGCCCCTACCCAGCCTAAAAACAAAAAGGAGTTGGTTCAAGTGGTCACAGAATAATAAAGCCAGAAGCCACTTGATATTGTGGAGTGGTTCAAGTTTAACCAGAGGAGGCAAAGGGATGAGGAAAATATTTCTCATTTAAGGCAGAATAGAGACTATCTGAAAGATGTGACTTTGGCGAGTTTTTTGACCGTGCAACAACAGACGCTCTGTCTGCAGTTTGAAGGAAGTGTCGATAGAAAGGAAATTGTCAGGTGAGAACAGACCCATGTTTGCTTGGACTCTCAAAATAGCACTTGGGATGGAGACTCTTACAGGTATGTTCGCAAGTTACAAACTATAGAATAAAAATCTCCTCATGTTGGAGGTAAAAATAATCATCATCCAGACCCATGTTTTTTTTAAAGAAGATTAGATTAGTTTAGAGATACAGCACTGAAACAGGCCCTTCGGCCCACCGAGTCTGTGCCGAACATCAACCACCCATTTATACTAATCCTACACTAATCCCATATTCCTACCAAACATCCCCACCTGTCCCTACATTTCCCTACCACCTACCTACACTAGTGACAATTTATAATGGCCAATTTACCTATCAACCTGCAAGTCTTTTGGCTTGTGGGAGGAAACCGGAGCACCCGGAGAAAACCCACGCAGACACAGGGAGAACTTGCAAACTCCACACAGGCAGTACCCGGAGTCGAACCCAGGCCCCTGGAGCTGTGAGGCTGCGGTGCTAACCACTGCGCCACTATGCCGCACCAAATGCCATACCACACAGAATCCACCCACTTAGTGTTGCCTAAAACAGATAAGTACTCCTAGATTGCAGACAGGGAGAAGAATTGAAGGCCTAAAATCATATCTGAACACTGAGAGGAATCCACAGCAGAAAAGACAAAAATCTACCATCCTTTATCCCGATTCCAATGAGGAACTTGAGGATGTGCCATACCATAAGTTAAGATGGATGAAGAAGGAATGTATTTTTCTGTACATTCCACAGTGGAAAAGGACAACAGGATATTGTGGTCAGTGTCTGAATAGAAAGTGTAAAAGTAATTGGATTGGACGCTGGGGACTATTATGTTATCAAAAATATATGAGGAAATAGTGAGGAAAATTACCCTACCGAGAAACAATATTTTACTAAAATGTTATTCTGAACACCATTATCAAACCTCATTGAAATAAAAATCCAAGTAAAGTACAAAAATGGGTCTGTAATTGTGTAATCCCTCGTGATAGGCTGATACTGGCTCCACAACGGAAAGTTATCCTGAGCTAATATTGAGAAGATCGTCACCTCGAAACCTGTTGGCTTACTCCACTCATGGAACAGTACAAGTGCATATTCATTCTTAAACTTGGTACAGCAAAGAATGTCCAAGAACAACTTAACGTGAAGAAGAGGGCAAAGCCCTAAGAGAAAGGATATCAGCAAATCAAGATTACATGGAGTGTGAGGGCACGCTTGAGAATATCAACTGCAGCGACTGATCGAGTCTGATCTTATCTGTGGTAAAACCTGACTGTTGTATAAGAATTTCTGGAGACAATCGAATGGGTACGATCCCCACTGGGCACATTCATGAATACTTTCTCCCTGGCTGTTCGCCAATCTCAGTGGTGATCAACAATTTTCTAAATTAAATCTTTCCCAGACACACTTGCAAATGAGTGTGCTAAAGAAGTCAGAATTTGACAGTGATAAATACTCATCGAGGACTATCATTATAGAAGGCTAAATTTTGGCACTGCATTGGTTCCAACCATAGTCCAGCAAAACATGGAGACTATTTTAGCCAAAAGAACTCAAAGTATCTTCAATGCCTCAAAAGACTGTGGATGCTGGGACAATTGAAGCTTTCGAGATGGACATATGATAGATTTTTATTAGCTGGGGAGGGTCAAAGTGGAGACCAGGAAAAGTGAATGGACTGGTGCATGTGACTGCTCGGCTGTCGGGAACAATGCGGGAAGCCATTGCGTGATGTGGCTGATGGATAAATGTAACGGATAAATACAGTGATTGAAACTGAGTGGGTCAAGTACCTTCCGATTGACCACTTGGTCACTTGTTTTCACTGTGATGCTGCTGGTCCTCTGATCGCCAGCCTGCTTCATTGTGCCAAGCAACAGCAAGGCCTGTCGTGGCTGCCATCTGTCTTTGTACGTTGCGATCTAGAGCAGGTTCCTGCCTCCATGCAGCGCCCAGCACCACTAATTGGGCATCAAGCTGGCCTCCGACCCAATTAATGGCTTTCCATTTCAAAACAGCATTGTGTCAGCAACTCAGACACAGCACAATGTCGGGACCTGGAAATGTGTCCAAATCTCGGGTTCCTGACCCCAGATTGAAAATCAATCCCTGCTAACCGAAAGGAGAAATTGAGAGAATTGTACTTACAGTTAAAAATGTTTCTAAAGAAGATGTTACAAGATCCTAGCACTGTGCATCAGAAATTAGTTGTATTTCTCTGGAGTTATTGTGTGAAACCTCACACTGTTACTGGAATTGCACCTTCTGAGTTATTCACTGGAAGGAAGTTGCATACTCATTTTGATATTTTGAAACTTGTCTTGGAAACATGTTGAAAACAATTAATGGCCACTTAAGGGCCTCATCCTGCTGCCGCTGTCATTTAACCAGTGGCAGGGGGCCCTCCACCATGTGTGGAGGCCGCCCAGTTTTTTTTTTCCAATTAGATTTTTAATCCCATCTTTATACAAAACAAGATGGTTCACTTCGACTTCTGGCTTTGTGCTTGTGCCTTCAGCACCTTCACCACTATCTTCTGTTCCTCGATAAGAAATGCACGCTTAATTCTGTCGCGTACACACGGCGCACATGAATCCACCATAAGCTCGACTGATGTGTTTCTTGGTCTTTGACAATCTCATTAGGACCTTGGGTCTAACAGCCCGAATACCGCAGCATCTTCCAGGACAGATGCCACACGCAGACTTTGGTGCTTTGCCAACCTTCTTGGTGTATAGGAAGACGATGCGGTTACCAGGTGTGTGAGACAATCTTTTCTTGTTGGAGGCTGTGTTGTAGGACAACCTACGACGGTATGTCAGACGCTGAACCACCTTTTAAAGCTGCAACCAGCGTCACCGGACCAGGGGTTCGCTGAGAGCTGCTTGGCAGTGTGGCCCACCCCTGAGCCAAAATGCTCCCCCCCCCACCACCCTCAACAACCCACCCACCCCATCCCTTACCAAGGCCTGCCTGACTGGCCCCAGCAAGCCTGTCCCGCTTACCTGCAGTCTGAGGCTCCAGTGCTGCTCCTGGTCCTGGGCCTCCCATAACACCTGCAGTGGCCAGTGGCACTGCTTGGACTGCTGAGCTGCTGGCCCTCTGATTGGCCAGCAGCTCTTGGAGGCGGGCTGCACACCCTTAAAGGGATGGGGACTCCGATGCTGAGCAGTTAATTTCCTGAGCGCCATTCGATGCAGTGGGGGAGGGGGGGGAGGGGGAGTGCGGTCCCCCAAATGGCCGAGGTGAGGTTCCCCTCGCCTTTACAGCCCAGCGTTGGAACCCTCACCAGCTGCATACAATCCAGCCTACTGTATGCATTATTGCATGATGTAGTTGCTGAATTTATTTGCATAACATTGTCTGGCTGTTAACCAGGCTTAACCTTGGATATGGTTGTCGAAATTTTGAGCAGGAAAAGTGATGTTTATTCTACTCATGTATTGTTAATTGAAAACCAGAGGGCTCCATGGTGGGAGCAGAGACTGTAACAGTTGCAGTCCAGGGTTTCCATTTCTGGAAGTTATGTGCAGACAGAATATTCCAGAGAGTCTGAAATAAAAGCAACCATTACATTACCACACCAACTTGAGTGTTTATTAGACATAGTACTTGCACGATTGAGCAGCCAATGCGAAAAGCAACTGGAAATAATATGACCGAATGAATGAAGAACTAGTATTAATCGTTACTCAGACAAGAAGCTGTAAATATACTGTGCCATCTTGACTCACTTAAATACTTGCGTTTGGCCTGGCTCTGGTTTGAGTTCAAAAATTTACTTGACCTGAAAGGATTGGTCTGTGGTCATTGCAAACGACAGTATATGATTTAGCTGAGGCTACAGTCATCGAGGAATCTGCAATGTTGTTTCACAGGTTCTGGAATACTTTGATTCAAACAATCAATAACTGTGTACGGTTCTGATTGATGCAAACTGTAAACATTTTGGACCACAAAATTGTTTTTTGTGCACGACAGGCCAACTGAATTAAGTGCTTTCAAGATGTTATGTAATTTAATTACACTGCACTGAGAAGTATAAATTTCGCAATTGTTTCCTTGAAAAGCAGGAGGATGTGCAGAAGGATGATTATTTGAAATTATCATTGGGTGAGAAATTGGGCTCGTTAGTGCATGTCTTTTGAGCGCTACAAGTGCCCTCCGAGCTCTAAAATGATGTCTGCGGCGCATTCACATAACTGTGGGGTGACCCTGGACACCATATTGGTAAGGGCATTAGCAAACTTGGTGAACACCCGCCATAAGTTTGCAGAGCAGGAAGAATTTTTTTATTCATTCATGGGATGTGGGCATCGCTGGCAGAGCCAGCATTTATTGCCCATCCCTAATTGCCCTTGAGAAGGTGATGGTGAGTTGCCTTCTTGACAACGGAATGGCTTGCTAGAACATTTCAGAGGACACTTATGAATCAACCATTGCTGTAAGCCATCTCAACTAGACTGGCTAAGGATGGCAGATTTCCTTTATAAAGGGCATTTGTGAACCAGATTTTTTTTTTTACAATAATCAGGCAGTTTCATGACCACTTCTGCTGATTCCAGTTATTTTTATGAAATACCAGATTCATTTAATTATCTGGATTTAAATTCCACAGCTGCCATGATAGGGTTTGAACTCATATCTACAGAGGATTATTCCAAGGCCACTGGATTACCAGACTAGTAACATAATCATTATGCTACTGTTCCTGTAAGATCATGATGGCAATCAGCATGCAATGCTAAAATTTGACACCAATGGTGACATTCTGGACCTCAGCACTCCAGCTAACGCCATTTCTTAACTTCACACAGCTGAACGTGCGTTCAGCAGCTGGAAAGACCTCCCATCAGTGTTATTTAAAGGAATCATCAACTACAACTGGTTTGCTCCTGGTTGATTTTTTCCTGGCTGTTGCTGCAATCATACAAGTGTTTGGTGATTTTGAAAGCTGTTTAAAGTTGCAAAAGTCTACAGGCAATGGTGTGGCAGGTGCTGAAGGACTTTTTGCTGACAACAAAGCTTCTGCACAAAACAGTTGCTCCCAGACACAGGTGCACTCGGAAGAAGTTCATTGGAATATAGCATGACTTGGAGAATGAACTGAGGTGATGCAGACCAGGATAAGTTGCTGGAAGAGGGAGGAGGAAGGGGAGGTGGCAAAAGACTTTGAGCAAGAGGCCACATCTGCTCAGGGTGTTCAGGGAGTAATTCTCCTACCTGAACCTTAGGTAGGAACAATGTGTGAGACATCTGCACTTCAGTAAGGATATCCTCACTCAATCTGTCACCTGCTGCAGCTACAGTTCAACCTCAAATCAGGGCAAGGACTGCATTGCCAGTAGATGGCAATGAACCTTTATGCGTTGGGCTCCCTCTAAGCTGGAGCGGGAGAGATTTGCAACATCTCGCAGTTTGCTATCCATCCACAGTTGCATGAGGAGGTCACGGATGCTCTCTATTCATTTAGAACTAACTGTATTTCATTCACTCTTGCCTGAGACAAGCAGGCAGATCAAACATCCAGTTTCATTAGGATTGCAGGCCTCGATATGGTGCAGAGTGCCATTGACTGCATGTACATCGTTTTGCAGGTGCAGCATGTCAACTCTGCCCTATACTGAACCGAAAGAGATTCTTCTCCCTCAATGTCCAACTGGTGTGTGATCATAAGCAGTGAGTCATGAAGGTCAATGCCTGCTATCCTGGCAGCAGTCATGATGCTGTCATTCTGTGGCAGTCCACTGTTCCAGCTGCATTTGAATCAGCACAGCAAACCAAAGGGTGGCTACTGGGTGACAAGAACTATCCACTGACCACATGCTGATGACTGCAATGTACAACCCACATACACACATATGCACAACATGCATACGATGAAAACTGTGCTGCCACATGACATGCGATAGAGCAGACCATTGGCCTGCTGAAACAAGGCTTTGGCCTGGACCGCTCTGGAGGAGCCCTGCAGTACTCAGCACAGCGGGTGTCAAGAATTGTGGTGCTCTGCTGAGTGCTGCACAACCTCGTCAGAATGAGGGAGCAGTCCTAGCCTCCGACTATACAATAAACAGCTGAGGAGCAGCAACATGAGCAGGAGGAGGAGAAAGAGAAAGAGGAAGGGAGGAGACAACCTAAGACAGCCCCTTTCTGCCCGAGCTGACCATGAAGAACTTATCCGAGTGTGATACCAGTAACTACAACTCCAATTCCCCATTCACCAACAGTCCCACACCTTACCTTCCCTCTGTCACTGACTATCACTGCAAGCTGAATTTAGCTAACCCGTTGTGGGTCCTGTCAGTGGACACGGAAGAGGGTGCCGTCGCCGCTCATAGCATGTGCAGCCAGCCCACTGTGATCATGCAATGGGTGGCCAATTATTATAATGGAGACATGGGGGTCCATCCAATTATGCAACGAGGGCAGGTTCCGAGGTGCTGATTGTGGCATCAGATGACTCCAGAGCAGGTGCTGGTGCCATATTTAAAGCTCTACCAGACCTCCTTGCATTGCTGCCTTTGAATCGTTTACTGTTTTCTGATCACTGCTGAACTCAATGTGGTAGTGACTCCTGGACCCCCGCCCACCTGCAGAAGGACGCCGCACAATAGCAGAGGCAAGACACCAGTTTAGCGATGCTTCCCTGGAGATTCTCCTCCAGGCTGAAAGGGAAAGGCAGGAGGTCCTCTTCCCCAGCGATGGCAAGAAGAGGTCCTCCCACCTTACCAAACAAGCCTGGATGGAGATCGCAAGGAGGTCAGCAGACTTGGCACCACCGCCAACACCTCCACCCCCACCCCCCACCCACCCACCTCTCCGCAACATGGGTGCAGTGCAGGAAAAGAGTCCACAACCTCCTTCGTTCTGCCAAGGTGAGTGCTCCATACCTCTCTTCTTTTTAGGGCTTGCTTGCAGCCACGTGGGAAGAAGCGGGACATGGGAGGGAGGCACCACAAAGACGCTGGAAAAGTGGGTTAGGCATCACCACATCCTGCCAGATGCATGGCTGCATCTCAGCCACAGGCCACCTTCTTTCACAGCTCACCCCTATGATGTTGCAATCAGCCATATAGGAAACCCCAGCAGGGGACGGGTGACTGCCACTCGCAGCTCTTCCTGCGAGCTCTTACTATCTCCCTCTTTCCTCTTGCAGGATAAGTGGGCCCATCACAACAGGGAGTCCTCAAGGACTGCAGAAGAATTCCAGATGTACGGCCTCTCTCAACAGCTAAGAAGTAGAATCAGGGTCACAAAGTTGTGAGAGCACTGCACATGCACCTGAGCAGCTGGCTGAGGCTGAGACAGCCGAGGCCTCAGACAGTCGGAGGACTGTGAGTGGGAGTCACCTGACCCTCTCACTCGATACCACACCCATCTGGTCCTGTCACCCGAGACCAAGCCCACCTGTGCAGAGTTTACAGCATTGTAGGCCGACAAAAGCCTCTGCTCCCCCCTCTTCCCCTATCCAGTACTCATCATGGCTGCCTTCCCATCGCGGCACTGAGGCCTCACCTTGGTCCCATCACCTTTCAAAGGCTGGGGATCTGAAGGCATGTGAGGGCCACCTGCCCTCCACTTAATTCCAAGCCCCCCACTGACTCGCAATCGATTGAATTCCATGCATTACAACTATCTGTTCAGCAATTTAAATTACACTCCCGCTGCATCGGCAGTGAGGCCGCCTTAGAGCTTTCCCGCCGCTGACTAAATCTGGAAACGACATCACGATGTCGGATTTGTGGGCGAACACATCAAACTCTATTCTCTGGCGCCCCCCCCCCCCCCACCCCCCATGCCTCCATTCCCACTCCAAACAACCTCACTAAATCCAACTCAGCGTCTGCAAAATGGCCACAATATAAAAAATAAAAGCCGCCACAAAATAAACATTCCAAATCAAATTTAGAAATCAAGCCATGCCATATTGCAAACAATCATCAACTAATTACCCTTGTGCATTCCTTTAGTACCTGCCTTCCATGTGCTTTTGCCTCTCCTAGTGCTCCTATGCAGTGCTATCCCAGTGGCTGCAGCATAACTGGTGATAGGCTGCTGGTTTTCAGTGGAGGAGACTGAAGATGGTCTTGGAGGATAATCTCAAGTAGCTCTGGTCATAGAAGGCCTTGGACTGCACAATCTCAGCATGGGTGGCAGCAGTCTGGGCTGGCTGGCTGACAGGCAACAGCAAGGGCACAGGCAGAGTGACAGGGTTGAAAGCTGAATGCTGTCATTCTGAGAGAGGACAACAGGTTTGTTCTCATTGGTGTCACTACCAGTTTCCTGGGGCAGAACCTCAGAAAGCCGAGTAATCTATCAGATGACAGATTGCTGTGTTTCTATGACACCCTGCAAGCCCTTTTGTACACTGTAATGTACACCCATAATGGCAGCAATCTGAGCTCGCATGATAACTCTCAGATATTGTGTGGTCACTGCTAGTGCTGTAATGGAAGCTGAGACATTGGCCAAGTGTGCTGATGGAGTTGGCCATCACTTCCATGCTGGAAAGGACTGGCTCCAACTTCTGTGCAATGCCCTGTGCCAAGTTAGTGCTGGACTCCTCCAGGGTCCTTGACAGTGACTGCATGCTGTCTGATGGACTTCCCAAGACACCAAGCAGTTTTCTGTGCATACCCATCAGCCTTCTTCTGTAGATTGTCCCATCAAAGGGCTTACCTGAGTCCTCTGCAGTAGAACCTGTGTGCAACCTCTCCCACTAGACAGCTGGCATGCATGCGATCCTTGCCCCTGTCCTGGTTGCAGTGCACTTGTGCCAAGCGTCTCACAGCATGCAGGCCCCGCCTCTCTGCTGTGCTCTAAGATATGCACGATGTCAATATCTGAACTAGTGGCTGAGAATATGAAATCAAGTGAATGTGTGTCGTCATCATCACTGTCTTCTTGGTGGACCCCAGTGCCTGGCCAGACTGCATCTCCTGGTTATCTGAAAGGAAAACACGGGTGGTGCAGTGGTTAGCACCGCAGCCTCACAGCTCCAGCGACCCGGGTTCAGTTCTGGGTACTGCCTGTGCAGAGTTTGCAAGTTCTCCCTGTGACTGTGTGGGTTTCCGCCAGATGCTCCGGTTTCCTCCCACAGCCAAAGACTTACAGGTTGATAGGTAAATTGGCCATTGTAAATTGCCCCTAGTGTAGGTAGGTGGTAGGAGAATTGAGGGAAGGTGGGGATGTGGTAGGAATATGGAATTAATGTAGGATTAGTATAAATGGATGGTTGACGGTCGGCACAGACTTGGTGGGCCGAAGGGCCTGTTTCAGTGCTGTATCTCTAAATAGATAAAAAGGCACATATATGGTGTAGGGTAGAGTAAGAGGTACATGCTTATAAATCAGAATAAATTATGGGATGAGGAGGGAGTGGGATATTCGATTTCAGTTTATTTTCCATAAGGAAATTAATTTTGGGTACATTTCTCATTCATTAAAATTACATATGAATAATAACAATAAGAGGAAAGAAAATTAGCCTATCACAAAAAGTCTAACTTGATTAAATATATGTTTGAAAACTAATTCCAGTACATTAGAATAATTAATCAATAAGTCCCATCATGTTTGTGTATCCTCATCCATTCATTAGGTTCTTGTTAAAAGTTCTTACAGAGAAGAACACGAATGAGTTCAAGAAATATCATTAACTTGCTTTTTCCTAAAGTCTATAACTAGTTCTTTTGTCTTGTTTTCATTCAATTTAAGAGATTTGTCATCGCACCATTTTATGAACCGAGTTCCTAAAGTTTACTTCATTATTCCCGAAGAGGCTCACAAGTACGCTATCATCAGCATAATTCAGAATTGTTATGCCATCGTGTTCTGATCGACATCATTCGTGTAGAGGATGAAAAGCAAGGGTGAGAGCATACAGCCCTGAGAGGACCCAGTATTCATCAACATGGGCTCCAAGTAAATCCCAGAGGCTAACACCCATTGGGTCCTGTTGTGAAGAAATCACTAATCCAAAGTAGGATTAACATCGAGGTTTTTCAATTTCTCAATAAGCTTGAACGGTTGCATGGTATTAAAAGCTGAAGACAAATCAACAAAGATGGCATGAGTATAGTGTCTAATCTGTCCATGTGCTGTTGGATCAAATGGACCAAGGTCAGAACAGCATTGTCCACTGACTGGTTGATAAGCAAACTGTAACAGACCGATATGTGGAACAAGAGGATCTAAAAGACACTTTGACACAATGCGCTCAAAACATTTCATGACTATAGATGTAAGAGCAACTGGTCGGTAATCATTCAGTTCAACAGGCCATGATTTCTTAGCCACCGGAACGATGATGGCTGATTTCCATCAGCAAGGAACAGTTTGCATATCAAACGATTTTTGAAAGACCATAGAGAAAGAAACTGACAACTGATAAGCACATTCCTTAAGAATTTTTCTGCTGATCTGATCCGGGCTGCATGTTTTCCATGGATTCACTCGCTTGAATTGCTTCTTCACCTTCCATTTGTTAATAGTGACCTGAGATCCTTCTAACGCACAAAGTGAAGCCTGCAGACAAATCACATGTTCCTCAATTCATCATTTTCAAATGGCTAAAAAAATCCATTCAGTTCATTCGCAACATCACGAAGATTGTCTGCAGACACAAAGGGGTCATTTCTCTTTATCGATGTAAAGCCTGTCATTTTATGCATACATTTCCATGCATCTTTGTCCTAAAACAATTATGCAGCTTGTCTCTATACGCATCATTTTGCATTCTGAATTTCCTTTCTTACTTTGATTTTTAGTTCATCAAGTTTGTCCTGATCCCCAACATTAAATGCAAATTGTCTTTCCTTCATTATTACTTTTAAGTCCTTTGCAATCCAAGGTTTCTCATTTAGATATAATCATTTTAGTTTGGACATCAAGCTGTTCACAAAAGATAATATAACCATTTATAATATCTGTAGTCCTATCTATGATATCATCTTCCATAAAAATATCCCTATTTGTGTTGTCAAAGCAAATTTGCAGATCTTGAATGGCCATGTTATCCCAAACTTTAACCACTTTCCTGACAAGTTTTACAGTTTTCAGTTTTTGTCACTATTTAGGGAGGAGCTGCACAACATTATGATCTGAAACTCCATTCCCTGGTTGAATCAGAGACTTATAAGAGTCAGGAACGGAACAAAAACATTGATCTAGTCTATTGCCCCCACAAGTTGGTTTGCCAACATACCTAGTGTAGTTACAGATGTCCCTCAAAGCCAAGTCACACTGATTAATATTACCGAGGATGATCTTTGGTGAATCTGGGGAAGGAGCAGCCATTTCTTGGACTGTTTCATAAACATCTCCTGCTGCCTCCTGCGTGCTAGCATCCCGTGGAATATATACCAGAATGATGTGCAGTCGATGGAATTCATGGGGCAGATAATAAGGTCTAAAAGCCACGCACAGTAATTCAATGTTAGCAAGGCAAATATGTTTCTTAACCTGAAAGTTTCAGGATCACTGCTTATTTGCATACATACATATGTCTCCTTCTTAAGATTTATTTGTAGCAGTAGTGGATTTATCTTGGCATAATAGTTCAAATCCATCAAAACAGCTGCATTGTCTGGGATGTCCGAAGTTAACCAGGTTTCAGTGAAACAAAGTACACTCGACTCCCTAAATTCTGACAAAAATATTGTACAGGTCTGGATCTCATCAATCTTATTTCTCACTGACCTTACATTACTAAGAGCTCAGTGACTGGATGTGGTGATGTTGTCCTTTCCTTTTACTCGCTGTCTCATGCCTCCTCATTTCCCTTTCTGCCAAAGAGGAGGATTAGATATGAGGATATCATCACCTTCAGTGGTTTCAGCCCCGCCACTGGCTGTGGCCTTAGCCATGGCTGCTCCAATAATGACCAGCACTGTCTCCTCCATGGGGGTCAGGACATGTAAGCATACCTGTCCCCCTCTGGTTAGCTCTTGCTGCTTCCAGTTGTGCACCACCTTGTCTTACAAGAGAGAGGGAAGTATGTCAGTGAGTGTGGTGTAATGTGTTTGGGTGATGTGGCTATCAAGTTTGAATAGCCGGCAGTGTGCAAGCTGTGAGATGTGGGTGTGAGGCTTGCAGCAGCTCTACGTGTGAGGGTGTGGTGAAGCATATGAATGTCAGGTATGAGTCCTGATTGATAGAGATTGTTGGTCGGTGAAAGATGTGGATGTGGTGCATTGAGCAATGTCTAAGATGAATGATGCAGTTGGTAGGATATGGCATTTGAAGATGCATTCACTGGGCTTGACCACTCCTGTGAAATTATTGAACTTCTTGAGACACTGCATCCAAGTCCTCAGGGCTTTAACCTCTATGACTGTCTGCTGCCACACCTTCTGAGCATGAGTCTGGACAGCCCTCTGAACCCCTGCAGATACAGGACACCACTCCTACTTTCCACCCACTCCACCAAGGCCTCCAGTATTGCATCCAAATGTTATGCCTTTCTTCACTGTTTTCCAGGTCAGATTCACCTCCTGCACAACTGCCAGCAGCTGCTCCAGCCACAATGCACCTCCCCTTTAAAACGCTAACTTTAATTGATGCTAGCAAGTTATGAGTACATTGCGTTCAGCCAATGAACAGTGTAGTTGGCGCTGGCCGCATGTAGCAATCATTCAAATGAGAAGGCAGCAAAAGTTAGTGTGTTGCCTCCATTACATTGAATGGGTGCAGGTTTAGTCGTGCATCGAGCATCACAGTCCTCATGCCCTTTTTTAGGGCTATCCAATTTAGCCCCGGTAGTGTTTTGCCATCATTTCTGTCACTGAACATGTGGATCAACGTTAGCTGAAAGGTAGGAGAGAAAAAGTATTAAACACCAACGGTTCATCTGGCACAGTTAGGAGCAATGTTTGAGGAAAATTATGGGCTGCTAACATGGAAGTATTTTCATTTGGTGTGGTTTTCAGTTTCAAATAATAAAGTCCCACTGAAAAACAATTCTGTCTCCTTTATATTGTAGAGCAGCTCTGAGTAAAAATGGCAATACCGCTTCCAGCCCATTTAAAATGCACAGCCCGAACGCAGCTATTTTGCTTCTCGCCTCCCAGCATTGAAGTACAAGCAGCAGCTGACACCGTGAGAAAACATTCTGTCATAGCTTGGATCTGGCTCACAGAAATAAACCAATCGAGCTATGACTGACCAACCCAGGTAGGTGATAGGGGAGGAGGGGGAAGGCGGCCAGTATCTGAATGGAAACCCATTTTTCCTGCTGAGAAAAGTTTGCTAAAAGAAGCAGTTAGTGTTCATGTTTCAGTCCCAGGGGATGAGAGATCTTGCACCATTTACAGCCCTAGGTGATTCTCAGTATTGTTATCTGGACCTTGAAAGATCAACAATCACAGCATCCTCCACGCACATGAATTCAGATGATGCATTTCAAATAGGCTGGAAGTAGTACTGAGTTTTTTTTCATATGTGGCTGCACTTAAATTACTTTTCATCCATGAATTATTCGAGCTGAAAAAATCAAAATAAAAATTAAATGAATTTTGGATCCAATAAATTTCACCCATTGATAATCTCTGGTTGCAGGGAACACTGATTTTATTTCAGAGATTTCGCAATGTCACCAATTGCCTCAATAAATGGTAATATATTTAATTGGATTTTAATTGAAATCTTATTTTTTTGTGCTGAATAGTTAAAATAATTTTGGACTGTTCACACACGGAGATCAGTTATTATTCCTGATAAGTATTTGTGAGCAGATCACTTCTTTAATTGACTGGAGAGCAATCAGCTGGCACAACTCTAAGGCAGATACTGGTGACAAAGGCAGTGTGAGTTGATAATTCCCTCATTGAGAATCCTTATACCCATGGACAATACCAGTTGAAGCCAGTCATTTGAAAAAAAAAGATAATTAGTCGTCTTAAGTGGCAAGGTTAAAGATAATTGCTACATTTTATTTAGCAAACAATAACACAATCACTCTTCCAAAGAATATTCAGACAAGTGCTAAGCAATAGGGTCCATTATTTTTCAGAACTCTGTATGTTCAATATGTTATTACCTTTGACTCATTAGTTTGCCAAGCAATATAAATTAATGAGCTTGAGTAAATGTTAATGATAAGCAACATTCCCGTTGCCACAATGAAGACTTGCACTCTGGGTTTGGAGTGAGCAGTGACATTTTAACATCTCAAAGCAATCTATCGGCAAGACTCCAGGAGATCACTAATTGTATCTTACAACAATGGCCATGCTATAACATCATTTTATACAGTGGCACAAAAGAAAGTTCCATCAATGCTCTCCAAATTTTAAAAAATCAAAATAAATTCATACAAAATTAATGTTGGAAAATTTAGAAGGCATCAGGTGTCTGATAGAGACAAATTATTATGCATTTTTGATTCCATTACTTCTGAGTTGTCCATTCTGGTTTCACAGAAGTAAAGATAATGGCTAAAAATTGGTTTCCCCGTTTCTCAGGCACTGGGGTCGCCATTTGCAGCCTGCCTGTGTCGGTTCTGTTGGAGGTAGGAATCACATAAATATGGTGCTGCCACCTCACCTACATGATGGTGGTGTTGGGCCAACTGGCTCCCATGCTGCTGACAGCCTCTGCATGCTATGAGCTGCCTTTACACTCAGCAAAGATCCAAGCAGTGTTGTGCTGACAGCATATGGTGCATCCACCCTTCTGTTCTTAAAGGCAGTCTGTCCCTCTGAAAGGGAAAGCTGCACTGAACTACAGGAGGCTGCTGCCAAATGCTATTGCTACAGCTCTAAACAAGGAAAATGGAGCACCTGGGCAGAGAGAGGTCACCAGGGTCACAGATGCAGTGCTAGAGGTCTTATTGGTGGAGGTGGACAGGAGTAGTGATGCTGTGTTTCTGTGGAGGGACCAAGATGCCATTGAGGACTACCCTCAGAAGAGATTGGGAGCAGATGGTGCCTGGGCCTGAAAAGCAGGCAGCAAAGCCACGGGAAGTCTAATAACTTCACATGATCAGGGTGGGTGGTCAAGGTCAGCGAATCATCTTCACATGACATCTCCCACCCACCGATCCACCAGCATCTAGGCTGCTCAATACACCACACCCCCCTCACTCACCCAGTGCCAGTCACTGCCACTCAGGACTCACGCCTAACTTCCAGATACTTCACCCTACCCTCACACACCAACCAATGTTGCCAGCCTCACACCCATCTGTCACTGATTCCACATACTTCCAGCTATTCAGCTATGGCAGGTACATCAGCCAAACACAGTGCGACACAATCACTGACATTCTACCCTCTCTTTTGCAGGACAAAGTGGCACATAATAGAAGGAACCAGAGCTGGCAGGGGGCAAGGATGCCTGCATCTCCTGATCCCTACAGAGTTCTCAGCATAATGCGGTCCTCTGTGACAAAGCCCCTGCTATCCAGTTGCACTGAGAACATTGAAGATGATGGTATCTTCCTGTCTTATGCCCCTTCTCAACTCCTAGCACACCCACATTCTGAACAAGCTGATGATGGTGTGACCATGGACTTCTTGCTTCCCACCCCACCCACTTCCCTCACACTAACCTTCCCCTTCTGATTTCCACCCAAGAACTGTCACCTGCCCAGCCACCAGAAACCCAGGAAGAGGAAAGAGAGCAACAGCACAACACTGTTGAAGAGGCCCTAATACATTATCTGGGACTTGCAGCCACCAGCTCAGATACTGGCACTGCATTTAACTTGGAGGCTACTGTAGAGTTGTGATCTGCCTGCTGTGAATCACCAAACACCAATGGGCTGCAGCCAAGCCGGGGGAAAGAATGGTTCATTTGCCAGGTCACAGACGTGTTCCTTTGCGAGGACTCAGATGAGGAGCTGGATGGGACGCCATACAGGAGAACGTTGATGGGCATGCACACCGAGATGCCGGGTGCATTGGCTGGCCTGCCAGACAGTCACTGTCAAGGAGCATGCAGGAGTCTGGCTCCATCTTGGCAGAGGACATCGCAAAGAGTTTGCCCTTCCTGCATCCTCTGCTCCATCTCCCTGTTGTGCTGTAGACCCAGAGTCATTGCAACTGCAGCCCCACATAGCTATTACAGCCTTTGTGTGGACAGGTCACCTAGTCCTCTGTCCTAGCTATGAGAAGGCAGGAACACCTCCTGCCAAATCCAGGAACTTACCACAACACCTCCAAAAATACTCCAGAGCACTTCCAGACACTGTGCAATAGCAGATGTTCTTCAAATTCCCCTTGCCCACAAGGTGAGTGTCTGGTCCTGTAAATAACACCAGTGCCGGGCCCCTCTTGGAGAAGAACGATGATCTTTGGTGAGGGATGTACAAATTTGTTGAACGGATCTCTGAGGTCTAAATTAGGACAATGGGCATCACATCAGCTGATTGAGCAGTGTGACATCAGGATAACACTGGTTCAACTGCTTCCAGCACACGCAGGGGTCGCCTGCTTGAACACCTTGCTCATGAGGGCTTACTGCACCAGAAACAAGCACAGCCGACATCCCCAGGAGGGCGATCGATAAGAAATTCACGCCCAATATTTCATGGGGAAGAGTTGGATGTTCTGCATTTATTTGCGTTATTTTATTTATGTAATCCGATGTTTAGTACTCAATCTCCTCTGTGTGAAAAAAACTAATTCCTTGACTGAGCTGTTTGATTTCCTCAGCTATTTGTACACACATTTTTTTTTAATGTCCTGACTATTCAACATTAGAATTCTTTACCTACACACTTAGATACCATAATAACACTTGCAGAAGCTGGGACTAATTAGGGTAACTTTTCCCATTCTGTACAACTCAAAGCATCTCATGAAATCCTACAGCTCCGCCTGGCCCATGGTTTCACTTCCATTAACGTTAGAAAGTTATGGGCTGTTTCACAATACACACTGCCAGCATGCAGTGGGATTGCATAAGGGGAAGATTTACTCTAGAAATATATACTGAAATAAAGTTCTGTAACAATACATTTTAAGAAAATGGATAATTTCTTTTAGATGACCCAGAAAATAGAATAGATCAAGAATTAGTTTCCATGGTTCCTCATATTATAATTCTGAGTTACATTATTCAGCACAGGAAATTGAAACATCTCATTATCATACCACAACTGCCAATATTTTATACTTGATAATAAAAGTGCCAGAAGGTCAAAGGACATGTTTTATTCAACAACCATGTTTTAATGAGATCCTGATTGGTGCCTCATCAAAGATGCCTTGCAGCTGCTTGTTAGAAATCTGTTGCCCTCAGAGTTTGCAAATTCCTTTGTTTTATATCAAGTTAATAGCTGCAAATCAAAATAAAATCTTACAGAAATTATACATAATTTCTTCATGGCTATCTTGGATCTCTGACCATCTCCGAAATTACCAGCATTGTTAAAATGGGTACAAGACTAAGAGTTATAATCCCGACAGAAATGTTGCATTTCAGACAGCCCTAACCCTTTACCTGACCCATGCACTTACAATTCTGTCTTGGGCCAGCTTATTGGAGCAACTTCTATAGAGCTCCTCATGTACAGAACTTTAACGTTTAGCATGATCTGGGAGCCAGAAATACCTAAGGTACAAACAAATTAGGAAGATTATTCTACAATACTTCAATCGAGGACAAGTGGAGCAGCTTTAAAGGTATAATGTTGAGCATTCAGAATAAATACATTCCCAAAACTAGCTTCAACTAAGCAAATGTGACCCACGATGGATTAAGAGGCAAAACAGAAGTGAGATAAAGAGTAAAAATGGCCTACACAGGAAGAAAAGGGTGAATATAAGATAATGCAGAAATATGTTAAATGTTCAAAGGGGCATAGAGAGACATGGGAAAAGGGTTAGGAGTGGAAGTTAATCATAACAGCAAAATAAAAATCAGCACCACAATATGAAGAGAGCAGGTCAGGGAAGATGTAAGGACCACATATCATGTTTGAAACTGGGGATGAGCACAAAATAATAAATATTCTTAATGACAACTTCTGCTGAGTATTCACAAGGGGAGACATGAGAAACATGTCCTCAAGTAAAACCAATGACTTCATTATAAATGAGATAAAAGTCCTGTTGAGCTAATCGGGCTCAGAACAAATGGATCCCCAGAGATAGATCATATTTCTTTGAGTGTGCTGTGAGAGATACTAGAGAAGAGGGAGTCACTAGCCAATAGTGAGGTTCCAGTATATTGAAAACAGGCTAATGTGATGTCCATATTCAAAAGGGGTGACAAAACACACATAGGCAACCACAGGCGTATCAGTTTACTTCCATTCCATGTAAAATAATGGAAGGAATAATGAAAAGTAAATTTTAAGGATCACTCATACAGCAATAATATAATTATTAGCATTCAGCATGGATTCAGAAACAGAAAATCTTGCCTGGCTAACCTTCTTCTCTTTTTTGAGGAAGTGACAACTCAAATGGACTTTGGCAGCCCTATGATGTGGTGTACCTTGATTTCCAAAAAGACTTTTGATAAAGCTCCACACAAAAGGCTATTAATCAACAAACCTGTGGGGATTCAGGGTAGACCCTGTGAATGGATAATAGAGTGGATGAAGGGTAAGAAACAATGGGCTGGATTTTACCAAGCTCTTGATGTTGGGCTCCATGGCAGGGGTGGGGGGTAGTGGGGGGGAGGGCAGAAGATTGTTCCAGCAGAGGCCCGCCATGGAGCCCGATGCCGGGAGGGCCGGGCCTGATCCTCCCAGCCGTGGTGAGGCTCTGTGGCAGCCCCACTCCTGCCCGCCGCTGGGCGACGGGACCTGCATATAAATATGCAAATGATTAATTGAATACATTAACATGCACTTTCCTGGGATCTTGCGGGCCCGCCATGATGTTCAGAATGGCGGACAGCACTCACGCGCCTTCACTTCCTCATCTGGGGAAAGCAGGCGTGACACTAGTGGGGAGGGGGGAGTTAAGATTTTTAGTGTGGAAGGGGGCATGGGGTCAAATAATCGTCATGAGTGTAGGGGATGGTGGGAAGGGGTGAACTTTAAACTTTATACAGTATGGGGAGAGAAAGTCATGTTTCCAAGGTAAGTGTTTTGGGGGGAAAGGGCAAATACTTAATGGTATTGGTATTGGGGAGTGGGAAAGGGATGATAGAATTTTTATTGCAACAGTGGCGGGGGGTGGGTATGACATTAAAAATTTAAATTCACTGACAGGGCTGGTTGCTCTTTACAAATGGCGCCAGTGCCTGCACACAGGCAGCTGACACCATTGCTGCCATCAGACAGCCCGCCCCCTCCACGTGATTGGGGGGAGTGGGCCAACATGGGTATTTAAATGAGACGCCGTGCGCTAGAGGAACTATTTTGGAGTGGTAGGAGGGGTGATGGAAGAGTACTGAGTCAGTTGCCCAGGGCTCAGGTATGTAACAATTTTCGGAATGAAGTTCTTTAAATTGAACTGTAGAAGTAGAACAAGGAGACACAAGTTCATACCAGTAAAATGTAATTTTAGGACGATATCAAGAGCTTCCTCTTCACACAAAGACAGTTCAAAATGTGGGATAAACTTTCAGATAGAGTAGTGGAAGCAAAAACTGGAACTATTTAAGAAACAACTGGATACTGCAATTGGGGGCATGGATGATAGGAGCCAATTGTGGTGTGTACTTCTGTACTCTCCTTATTTTGGGATGTAGGGCATGAGCTCAGCAAATTTCTGCTTTCATCATCTGCCAATTCTCACTGGCTAACTCTCTCTGGTTTTTAAATCTACTTATAGGTTTTAGGCGATTTATCTGACAGTTTATGTATTGAATTACATGTTGTATATTGGATGAATTAAGATGGGTGAAATTGTCTTCCTCATCTGTAATTATCTTGTGAAAAGCATCACAAAAATGCTTCACAGGGTGGAGAAATACAATGCATGTTAAGCAGAAGTGAAAACAGAAAAGGTAGGGTGGTGTTGAAAATAAGGTCTACAAGAAAGTCTCTCCGAAGAAGAGAGAAAATTGGCAAGGTGAATGATTTAAGGAGGTAGGTCCAGGGCGAAGGAGCATCGAGCAGTCAGTGATAATGGTGCAGAGGGAGAAAAGAATGAAGGATGACTGGGTATCGGAGGAGTGGAAGAGGCATATAGAGAGATACAGCTATGGTTGGCAAGGCAGCAGAGTGGCCTGAAAGTGAGGGCATGAATCTTGATCTTAATTCTCTGGAGTATGGGTAGTTAGTGGAACTTGTCAAGAACTAAAGAATGGTAATTTGGGACTTTGTGTGAGGACTGCAGCACTCTTACTGGGAGATAATTTGTGGAGAGTCGAGGGCAACTGCATGTCTCACATGTATAACTTACTTACAAAATCCTCTGAATTTCCACTCATATCTCTCAACCTGCAGTGAGCTGAAAGGGTAACATTCAGGTCAGTGCTTGAGGCAAGAGCAGGGTTTTCTGTAGACTAAACAAAACAGTTCAGTTTACTGCTCATAAGCTTGAGATTTCCTTCCTAAAATGGGACATTTAGCAAATGCCCTCTCACCAACAATTACAACATTAATTATCCACAATTAAAAAGAATACCCTGCTATGAGTTGTACTTCAGAATATTTCTGAGTGAATCTCACATTTTGTTGATCTACAATAGCATGTCTTGCTGCATGAAACATGCAGTTGGAAACGTTAATGTTCAGATGGTAAATTCTCCATATGCAGAGGTACTGAACCATGCAGATCAGAAAATTACAGGTTCAAATTCCAATTTATCTGAATCCAGCTAGGGCAGATGTTGAGGACAATACAATTGGACCCAATGCAGTAAATTTTCCATTCACTAGACCTCATTTTACAGGGTGGACTTCATTTACATAATATGGGCAAACTCCCATCTCATAATGGACCTGGCACTCGGAACTCACTAGTGGGGGCTGGGAAATCACATGCACACAGTCCTTAAGGGGTGGGGAGGTGTAAGTTTAAAGGGATGCAACCACGTACATGTCCACAACATTTACAAAGATTGCTAATAAATGTCTAAATCAAACTTTGCAAAATCTGCTCGGACAAATAAATACCTGGCACAACCAAAGAGCTAGTATATCTGTGGAGGTAGGAGACCAAGCCTATGGCCAAGTATAAAGCAACTTACCATTCCAATTTGATGGTTAGGGGAGTGAAGATGGTGCAGAATGAGATGTTAATGGTGGTCCTGTTTGTCAGTCCAGGGCATGCTTCCCATTGGACAGTATTATCGCATGCCATGAGAGGGACAGAGGAAAAGGACTTGAGGCAACAGTTGACTGTTACTGGCAAAGATGTTTTTAGCGTCAGTAGACTGTCCAAATGGAAAAGTAGATGGGATGCTAAATGGATAGATATTTGGCGTTACAGTTCTTCATCCATTTTTCCAATCTCTTACGAGTGCTTTAAGTCCTTTAATCATGTATGAATAATCACAATATCCATCTGCCAACCCTCAGGCTAAGGTAGTGAAAAATCAGCCTTGGTCCTTACACCTGATAACTATCTAGTAATCCCTGCCAGAAAGTGCACATGCATGGAAAGCAGGTGAAGACAAAAGCAGCCTCAGCTGTAATGCCTCCCCAGTCGAATAGCTTTCTGACATTCATCATCTCAGCCTATACTTGGCCACTTGGGTAAAGTACTGGAGGGCTGCCAGTAACATGAGTGCTTCCTTCAGAAAAAGTCATCCTTCAATGTTTTCAAGCTCATATAATGATCTCAATTTGTATGAACTTTTATTGCCTTTTTAAATAGTTTAGTAAGTATCAAAAAAAATTATAATCCTCTCTATAGAGAGTATTAAATGCCAAAGACAGATATTGCAAAAATCATTGTGGAACCTTTAGCAGATCCAATCAATCACAAGGGACATTAATTCAGCACGTCTGCTGCTAATTCAGGAGTCTCACTGGAGAGGCCATATGGATTGAATGTGGGAAACTGGAACTGTCATATCAGTGCATGAAATTGGCTCTGACTCTTGGATTAAGGCAAATTCTCAGGGCAATGCAAAGGGACTCAGTTTGTACCATTCCTCACTTATATATGATACTGTCACTAGCAGTCAATCTGATCTTAATTCATCATCCAAAATGACCTGAATCAAACCATTTCAAGTCGATTTGAAAATGCTCCTTTTAAAGCAAATTTTGGTCTGAAGGGGCAAATGTACAGAATGTCTCTCAATGCATGTAGCAAAGAAAGCTGCTGGGATTTTGGAAAGACCTCGAAGGGTGCAATGAGAATAGATGCTGACTTGGATGTAATGTTGTGGGTGTAGTGTGTTCACCTACTCTCTAATCTGACTCATGATGCTCTGGCCTATTTCTATTCACCTGATTGCTGATGATTGGAACCACTAGCCACATTGCAGTTATTGAAGTCTCTCATGCAATGAATCAGCCCTTGCTTTGGTCAGGTAGGTTCCTTGTCAGAAGTTGCCAGCTGTCAGTCTGCTTGTCTTTTGCAGTCGGTAAAATCAGCAGGTTCAAGTTTTAGAAACAGCTTGTGGATTTTTGCTAACATGCCCAAGGAACCGTTAATAGGTGCTTCAGGTGTGACTTAAAGTATCATTATGTGATGAACAGAGAGGCAGGGTCCTCAAAATGACACAGAGAATTCTGAAGCAGAAGATGAAGGAATTTTAAATAAAAACAAGAAATGCTGGAAATACTCAGCTGGTCTGGCAGCATCTGTGGAGAGAGAAGCAGAGTCAACGTTTCATGTCAGTGATGAAGGGCCACTAACCTGAAACGTTAACTCTGCTTTTCTCTCCACAGATGCTGCCAGACCTGCTGAGTATTTCCAGCATTTCTTGTTTCTACTTCAGATTTCCAGCATCTGCAGTATTTTGCTTTTATTATATGAAGAAATGTTAGTCCTGTGATGAATCTGTTAGTCACTGACTTGTTCAACTGTGCTGTGCTAGATTGTGCTTGTACTTTGACAGTATGTGGAAATGATTGGTTAAAATGTTATCTAGATTCAATCAGCAGTGAGGATCGACACAAGGTTAAGGAATATAAAAGTACTACCTGCTTTACGTTTTTTGACGACAACAGATGAGGTCACTAAAGAAATTTGTAATTCCATGTAAAATAGCTGGAGTAAGCCATTTTATTAGTACTGACATAATTTCTAGTGAGAATAATTTGCTGTTGAGTAAACCTTTGATGAAAAAAGCACAAATGAAACTCGACATGGAGCACAATAAGGCAATTGTTCTTGGCAAGTCAATGGATCTGCAGTTTTCCCAATGAGGACATTATTGCATCCTCTTAACAAAACTTGATGTTGCTCATCAGACTGTTAGACCAGTATCAATGGCATCAGGTGATAATATCATGATCCTGTAGTTTTTTTTTCGGGAATATGCAGTTTGCCTTTGAGGCTTGCAAAGGATCAGTATTGCTTTAAGAACCAGCAAGCCTCAGGAGTTATGCGAAGGTGTATTTTTGTTGCCTTAGAAACAGACATTTGGAAACTGAGATTCAAAGGGTGCATTCTTGTTACCATAGATACAGCCACTGGGCGTGAGTATTAAGCAATACATTTGTTACACTTCAATTTTGAACTGGCTTTTTAGTTGAAGACTGTTTGTTCTAACAATAAGAATCAGAGAGAAAAAAAGCAAATTGTCTTAAAGTTAGATAGACATTTTGCTCACCATTCTTGCCAAAGATTAAAACCCTGCTAAAAGATGCAGGTGTGCTTGATGAAGAGTATATCAAGCCAATAGAATAGGTGGTGAGAAGTGTGAAATCTGTAAAAAGTATCAGAAGACACTGCCATATTCTGCTGTAAGCCTTCCAATGGCACATGACTTTAACAAGGTAGTTGCTATGGATCTAAAGGTATGGAATGAAGACAGAAATATTTTCGTTCGACATCTTATAGATCTGGCAACCAGATTTAGTCTTTCTACAATAATACATAGCAAGAACAAAAAGGTTATTATAGAAAAAGTCATGGAGAAATGAATAGGGACAGGACTTGGGGTACCAGCGAAGTTTTTGACTGATTATGGAGGGGAATTTACCAATGCAAGTTTAGAATTGAAATAGCGGAAGCGATGGCGTGAAAATATGAACATCAGCTGAAAGTACTTTCAACAATGGACTCTGTGAAAGGAATCACGTGGTGATCGATGAACTGTTAAATAAAATCTTAGCTGATGAACCAAACTGCAAGTTGGTATCCACCCTGGCATGGGCGGTTCATGCAAAGAATTCGCTTCAGATGGTTGGAGGGTATAGTCCCGATCAATTGGTCTATGGGTGAAATCCCAAATTGCCTTCTGTACTGTGTGACAGTCCTCCTGCTCTAAAAGGTACTACAATTAGTTCTATTTTTCCAGAACATTTGAATGCTTTACATGCAGGGAGATGGGCTTTCATCAACTCTGAGGACTCGGAGAAAATTCGGAGAGCTCTGAGGCATCGTATAAGACCATCTGAGACAGAATTTAATTCAGGAAATTTGGTGTATTATAAAATAGAGGGTCATAGGGAATACAAAGGCCCTGGTAAGGTCATGATGGGAAGACAGTAGTTATCAAACATGGCAATCAAACTGTAAAGGTTCATTCCTTAGGATTAATTACAAAATCTCAGAATCTGAGCAACTGATAGAAGAAAATGAGGCCTTAAATGCTTATGTGTTTTGTGATAAAGGTCCTGAGGAACAGAATACAGTGGATCAAGGGCTGGATAGTGGGAACGTGAGGGGTCATGATGCATAGGAGAGAGCTATCATATCCAGAGTGGGCACTCAGGTGACATCAGAGGGGTCTAATGAATGGAGGGATGCGACAATTGTGGGAAATGCAGGAAAATCTACTGGTGAATTTAAATATTGGTTGAATGTTCAAGATGATGGCCAAGAAGTGAGATCCATGGACTGGCAGATGAGATGAAAAAGTGGTGAGTAAGAAAGCGCAGTGCAAATTGTAATAGTGGGTCTGACTCTTGCATCAGAAAACGATCACATACCGGGAAAAGAGCCTCTGGTAGTGTGAGAGGGAGATCTTACAGTAGTAGTCCTGAAAGACATCAAAGTGCAAGTAGAGGCTGTAGCTTGAATAGATTACACAATGAAATGAGGGTGACAGAACAGCCTTGAAACAGAACTGGAAGCAGAAGTCCTCATGACTGAAGTTTTGGTGGATGCCAATAAACATGAGGATAAACTAATAAAAGAGACAAAGCAAAAGTAATCAGAGTTGAAGAGAGTTTGGAGTTATTCTGAGGTACCAGATAAGGGGCAGCAGCCTCGTCACACAAATGGATTCATACTGAAAAGGCCCTTGCAAATGGGACTAATAAGGCTAGTTGCGAGGGGTTTTGGAGAGCAACTGTGTGATACCAATGTTTGAGTGGACACTCCCACAGCTGGGAAAGTAATCTTCAACATTTTTTTAGCTCTTTTGGCCTCGTAGTCATGGGAGTGTAGATCAATCAACATAAAAGCAACATTTCTGAAAGCTGATACTTTTCAGAGGGAAGTGTTTCTGAAACCACCCAAAGAGGCAGCAGATGCAGAAGGGAAACTATGGAAACTAAAATTCATCTATGGCCTGAATGATACTTCCAGGGTGTGGTATTTCTCAGTGAGATCTGTTTTGCTGAAAATAGGTTGCGTTCAACTAAAAGCAGATCCCACAATGTTTTATTGGTATCAGAAAGGAACACTTTCAGGCATCTTCATGATGCATGTTGATGATTTCTTATGGAATGGCACTGTGGAATTTGAGAAATGTGTTATTAATAAGACTAGAGTAAAAGTTAAGATTGGGAGTTAGGCTTCTGGGGCTTTTAAATATATTGGTTTAAATATGAAGCAGAGTAGGTCCGGAATAACTTAAAATCAGCAATCCAATTTAGAGAGTGTTACTCCCATTCCAATTAATCATGCTAGGTCATCACAGAAAGCTGATGTTACATCTAAAGAAAAGACAGAGCAATTGCGAAGTTTGATTGGTCAGTTGAACTAGTTGTGCACTCAGACCAGATGTTCGTTTTGATATATTGGAGCTACAATGAAACAGTCTAAAACTAGTGGGCACTTCAGGATGTAGGCGCCCTCGCGGTCCCCCTCCTGTAGCGGCAGCGCCCACCTTTGCTAGTGAAGTTGCCATCCTTCCAAGGCTGTAGGCCCCCTGATTGGGTCTGCAGCCTCAAGAACCCACCTGCCATCCTTAATTGGATAATGGACATGGATGCAGCCAATTAGGAGGCCACCTCCCATAAGATCACACCAGCAAGTGCACTGCCAGTAAGTGCAGGGTCGGGAGTCAGAAATGATCCCGCCCCACAATTCTTTTTAAAGAGTATAAGATTCTGCCCAGTGTGTGCAACTTGGAAGGGATGTGAAGATATGTGAGGCAGTTTAGCATAATGTGCATGATGACAGGATGAAGCAGCAAGTGTGTGCAAAAGGGAGGAAGTAGGTGCAAGGGCAGTAACAAATCCTGAGTGCACAAGCACAAGCAATGAAGCATTCTAATGGAAGGAAAGACTTGAGAAGCAGGGACAGAAGGAATGCTACTGCTGGGGCTAAAGTAGGGAGGTTCAAGACGGTGCAGAAAGTAAGAGAGTTGCAAAGGGGAGTCTTACCTTGGTAGCCCTAGTGAGATCATTAAATTTTTTCCTGCAGTGCTGCCAGGTTCTGGGTACAATTCTGCTGGAATTGGTGTGCTTTGCCAACTCTCTCTATTGTTGGTGTAGCAACATTATGTCAGGGTACCTGGCACCCATCAGAGGACCTCCCTTTTAAGAGGTGCAGACGGCCTCTAAGTCGCGGTTGCCCTGCCCCGATTTCCCACTTTCCCAATTGGTGATGTCTCTATAATGTGGGTAGAGTACCAATTAAATTCAAATGAGGATTGACCATGTAAATGATTGGCCTTTCACTGATATGGTCAGGCTGATGGTCCACCCATGACTTGCCCAGTCTGCATTCCACACCACAATCAAGCCCAGGTTTTTCTCACCATCATGCTGGGAAATCGATGCATGGCTGTTATCTGTTGCTTCAGCTTGTTATCACTGATGTGATACTGGGCTTTCTAACATATAGCTGATGTAGGCTTGATTAGCTGATCACTGTACTATTTTATCATGTTAAAATCCTACATGCTGCAAAACTGTGCCAATTCTTCTATTTCCAGAAGCTTGTTACTTTAATGAGTTTCACTGGAAGAATAATAGGGTTATGTGGCTGTAATTAAAAACACACATTCCAAATTGTAACTTATAAAAGGCTTTAGATTTATTACCTCTTCTTGGATTGTAATTTTAAGGACCTTTATTTGCACTGGAAATGAAACTGTCCCTAATAAAACAATCTGTAATTAGTGGCAACATCTGTCTGCCGTTCACAATGAAGTAATTGTCGCCATGTGCACATATTATTTTGTGTGAAAGAGGACGCCACAATATAAAACATAGTCATTAGAGATCTGTACAAATCGGAGCCAAAGCATCAGCTAATGTGAAATGTGAAAGTTCCGTTTGGTTGGGATAGAGATAACCTTTGCTGAGCTCAGATTCAGAATTCCATTGTTCGACAAGAAACTGTTATAAGTCATGTTTTTGGAGCTGAATTTGTTTTTAGTGGACTTGGAGGGTGAAAACAGATGACCTGCTCCCAGGCTCCTTCTAATTCTGCCTCATAGCCAGCTGTTAGATTAGAGCCAAGGCTGATCTCATTCTGGTTTTCCTTCACCTCCCTGGAACTTTCCAACCTCCAAATGATATCTGCCCAAAATAGTACAACTGAGGCTAGGAACTCACGGGTAGAATTAGACTTTAATATTTCAACTCTGACTCCAATGGAAAGTAAACTCAGGATGGATGTAAAATCAGCGACGCCTACAATCCATCAGCTCCCTTCAGTTCAGTACTGAGTAAATACTGAACCATTGAAGGTGACATATTTTAGATGAGACTTGAAGTCAAGCCCCTGCCTGCCCTGTCAGGTGGATGTGAAAAATCCCATGGAACTATTCGAAGATGAGCAGGTGAGTTCTATTGGAGTCTGCTCAATATTTATTCTTCAACCAACATAACTAATACAGATTATTTGCTCAGTTATCTTATTGCTGTTTGTGGGAGCTTGCTGTGCACAAATTGGCTGCTGTGTTTTCCTACCTTACAACAGTGACTACACTTCACAAGTACTCTTTGACTGTGAAGCGCTTTGGGACATCCCTTTGAGAAAAGTGCTATTAAAATGCATTTCCATATTTTTAACCTGCCTGTCCAACATACCAATTGCCAATGAGAACAATGTAGTTCAGACATTGCCACCACTGTCAACGTGGGAGGGTGATGAAAATATTTCATTCCTGCTTCTGAATGGCATAACAAATGGGCCAGGCTGAATGGCCACTTCAGTCCAAATCCCATTATGCACTCCTAACAGATAAAAGCTGTTCGCCCTCCCTCCACACACCCCACAGCCTCCTCCCTCCTCCCCCCACCCCACCATCCCATGTATTGGGGCTGGGCACGCAGAAATGGTAACAGTAACTTCAGTCAAGTGTCAAAACTTAGTCTGTCACGTGAAGCCAACCTTTTAATCCCTGAAACCAAACTGATTGGCTTTTAGAATGCAGCGGTAATTACCAGTGTGTGGGTTCACAGTTTAAACCAAAGGAAGCACTTATTACACTGTTATTGTTACATAGGGCAATTAATGATGAGGGACATGACACTATCCTGAACTCATATTCAAGATTAACTAATTACAAATTATGGGGTTTCATAAATTGATATCTGTGTGTTGTCAACTTGTCAGGAAATGCACATTATATAGGCCAATAATACCAGAGACAGTCCCGTCAGAGAAGACACTCGATCTTAACCCATTCAAAACCCATCCACTTGCACAGAGTTAAAATTGAGCCTTAAAGAGTGTGAATTGCCTGATTTAGACTACTTAAATATGAAGTTGCATTGATGAATTAAAGAACACTGACCTCATGGCAAGTTGATGACAAACAGATTTTACTCACTTTTGAGTGTTGTAGAATATAATTGGAAAATATAAAAGTGGTAACATTGTCAGGCTTTGCTGCTGCTGTGAAGCCTTGCTAGTTATGAGAAGGAGCAGAGATGGAGTTTTAACACTATATCCCAATTCTGCAACCTACCCTTTCACAGACTGCAACTCCATTCAATACTACCCCTGAAATCTCCTCAGAGGTAATGTTATTAATATCAGAAAATCAGTTATGTTATTGTTGGTGCCATTTGGTTTCTGCTGTTTATACTGGAAACACTGTCTGTTGTGGAGTCCCAACACTCTGCCCATGCAGCAAATAATAGTGCTTCTTCTCACTTGATCCCCGATCTCACCCTGAAACATTTGTGCGAACCCTGCAGACTAAATCCCACTCCATCCTGCACCTCTTCTGCTGATTGATGGACATGTGAGAAGAGTGTCAGACAGTTCATTTACCACCACCATTTGTAACCCTTTGAGAAATAAATAAATTATTTCTCACTTTGGTTTGCAAACTTTTCAACAGTTTTCAGGAGCTAGTGTCAATTGCACCTGATGTTAGTTTGATTTTAATGCTGATTGGGGCTTCAAAAACATCTGCGCCATTCATATCCTACACTAAGCTCTGCTCACCCATCACTCCTGCACTTGCTAACTGACAATGGTTGCCAATCCCCCTAGGGCTTGATGTTAAATTCTCTTGCTGGTGTTTAAGTTCCTTCATGGTCTTGCCCCTTGTAATAATACGGTTAACTTGATCAAATTCAAACAATAACCACATTTTTGACCAGCATGCTTTGCGAGGCCAAGAGACTTTTTCAAAGTAAAGCAAGATGGTGAATGCTGCAGGCTGCTTTTTTTCACAGATAGCAAAGACCTTAGACAAGTGAATTGCGGAGATTGTAATTGGTACAAGACATTCCTAAGCCTGATAAGGTGAATGAGAGGATTTGGGAAAACAACTCTCAGTCACTACTCACACTGAACTTGAGGGCAGATCTTTACTCCATGGTTTTGGACAAAAAAACTCAAAATACAATTGGACATTTTATATTGAGGAGAATTTTTATAGGACAGTAAGGTTGTGTCAATATAACATCCTGGCTCACTCTGGGGAAAAGGTATAAAAAATGTTGTAAAGTGACACTTGAGGCTGTAGTCGGAAGTGGGGGCCTGGCCACTCATCTCATCCCACAGGATTGACAATGAACCTAAAGTTGAGCATTCGCTGAATGTAATGCGTAATCTCTTGTAACTTTTAGTACTGGTGGTGATTCATTCATTGTAGGAAATCCTAAATTGTATTATTCATAATGTAGTCTTAGAAGGGGTGATTTTAAATCTATTTGAAGAATAAACGTTCTTTGAGTGGAGCTCGCGTGTTCTGATTCATCCTGTAATTCTCAAGTATGAATCAGTTAAAGACTTGAATCTTAAATTTTCCTCCCGGTGTTTAAGTTCCTTTCATGGTCTTGCTCCTTTCTATATCTGTGACCTTCTCCAGCCCTATAACCTTTCCCAGAACTCTCCAATCCTCTGACTCTGGCCTCTTATACATCCCTCCTGCCTTCATTCCACCATTAGTGGTTGTGTTGTCAGCCAGCTAGACCACACACCTCTTTTTTCTGCCTTTCCACCTCCCTCACCTCATTTAAAATCTTCCTTAAAACGTACCTTTTTGACCAAGTATTTAGTTACCCTGCCTAATATCTCCTTGACTGAGTCCTTTCATATCTCATTATACCTCTGTGAAGCACCTTGGGACATTTTTCTGCACTAAAAGCCTTGTATAAATGCAAGTTATTGTAGATTAGCTGTAATAATTCTGTCAAACTGTCGTCAAATGATTTCTGTATAGAATAACTATTATTGCTCAAGTAAGTTCATTTGGGAATAACGTGTCATCCATGCGCACCCAACATATTGGAAATTAGATGACAGAATTTATGAACTAAAGATTCACGTTCATCTTATTTGCTTCTCCCTCCTCTTTCACTCCTTTCTGCAGCTGGGCCATAGTTTAGTAATTTCTAGTCCTTCTGCTAGGTCTTTACCTTATTATGAAATTATGGCTAGACCACTCCCCCGTCCTGTTCTCATAGTCAGGCCACTCTGGTATCAGACCAGCAGGCAGTATTGGTGGCACTGTCAAAGGTTGACACCGCCAAGGATCTGCCTTCAGCTATCAAAGCACCTTGAGAGGATTCCCTTCAGCCTGCTCCTCCTCTGTCCTTTCAGCCCCCACATGTACCCCCTTGATTTCTTGGAGTGGTTCAGCTCCCGGCAATGGGGAGATGCACGGCTGATCCATTTTGCCTACCCATCATCGCTCCTTAGGCCTCATGGATGAGGCCATGCTATGGAGGTCTGTGCATATCCCCTGCATCCACTCAGTGCTATGCTCCATATGCCTCTCCATGTAGGTCGCCACTCTCTTAATGGAGGATGTTCACATGCCAGAGATAGGGCACCATTCATGGCATGGATGGACTCCAAATGTTCACACATTTAATGCCACTGCTGAAGCATCTGCTGTTTTGCTGATGACACCTGAGACTCGCCATCTGCATGGAGCTGAGCATCGCTGGGCCTCTCCTCACTCCTCTGAGGGGATGTGGCCATAGCTGTCATTGCCTCCGTTATCTCCTCCGGTGCATCAATGCAATGCTCACCAGATGGTGCCACCCATTCTAATTGGTGCCACTGCCCACCAATGTGAGTGTATCTGCGCTGGTGGAGGGTGCATTGGAATAAAGTGATGCAGTGTCTTGAGTTGGCGCTGCATCCTGTGAGCTTTCCATTGGAGCAGGAGCCCTGGTCTGTTCCTCATCTGCTGCTGTACCTGGTGGAGAGATATGATTTAAGTGAAACAGCTGCTCCTTCAGCCAAGCCCTGGAGCTTCCCCTTGGTCAGGAGCTTCCTGTGGCGTTAAAGGCCCACCCAGGAGCCGCAGGCCACACATGGTCTCGGGAATGTTGGATGTGACCATTGCTTCTCTCACTCGCCATAACTTCTACACCTGCCTCACCCTCAGTGACAGGCTGTCCTGCCGTGACCCATCCTAGCTCCATGGCCTCCTCCTCTGTCAGTGTCACCATGGCGATGAAAGGTACTCCACCTCTGATTCGTTGACAGTCCCTGACATTCTGATCGCACTTCTCCTATAAGCACAGCCATACGCAGTGTCATTCCTGTCTTATGCTCCATCTGTGCTGCTCACTCTGAGGTACTGTACACATGTGGCACCATGCCACTGGGTGACATGGTGAGGCAGCCATTCAGCTTACTCAGTGTAACATTCACCCATCGCTGCCCATGGAGTTCGGGTAGATGTGAACTGGGTGCCTCAATGTGGACATTGGTGCCTCGGGTTGTCCCATGCATAGCTCTACCACCTGGCTTCACATTTCATGGACACCTTTTAATTCACGCTGGACTTCCAGTTTGTATTTCTAATTGACACTCATCTTTCCAGACAGCAGCAGATCATTAAATCTCTTCCTGCACTGGATTCAGGTTGTCGCAATGACACCTTGGCTGCTCACTAACTCTGCCACCTCCAACCATGTCTTCTTGGTCAGGCTTGCTGACCTCCTCCTCCTGTCTGCTGTAAACAGGACATCTCTCCTTTCTCTGACCGCCTCCAGGGAGGCATCGCTGAATGGTGGAGCGATGTTTCCTCCTGCTAAAGCCATTCCTCCACAGCCTCTGTTGATGTTGACCCCCTCCTTTTTTGCCTATGTCTTCACCCAGCCTGGCTGCTGCACTTGTGCCTTTGAAAATGGCGCCTTTTCATGAGCTGCCGGCACTAGGACCCGCCCACCACCATTAATTGACTGGCTCCCCAACCTACAGGCCCCTTAATTGGCTCTTCCTGGTAATATTGTGGAGAAAGCCCCACTGCCCGCTCGTGCGTGCCGTTGACCCACATAATCCCCCCTGATGTTGGGTCATCCACCCAATCGGTAAAATTTAGGCCTATGATTCAATTAAGAACTAAATTGAACATTACAGCTCAGTTAATCAGTTCTTTCAACACATTCCATATTTTCTCTGTTGATTGATCTATAAAATAGGAAAAAAAGACTTGGATTTATATAGCGCCTTTCACAACAACCAGATATCCCAAAGCGCTTTACAGTCAATGAAATACTTTTGAAGCCTAGTCACTCTTGTAACATAGGAGTCTACACCTTGCTGCCTTAATCAATATTTGTGACTCATGTTACGACCAGGTGAGAAAGAGGTCTAGGGTTCCCTTTCAACCGTCACCTGGTCTTACTGTAACAGGGTTTAATTTTAAACACACCATGTTTTTAGCTCCCCTTTGGTGAATCCTTGTTCCCTGCTTTCCAATTATAAGGCAAAGAAACCAGCACAACAGTATTTGTTAGGTTTAAAGAAGAAAAGTTGAAATTTATTAAACTTAAACTTAAACTCTAATTTGGTTAACGCCTACGGATACACGACACACCCATGCTAGCATGCATATGCAATACATACATGCAAATAGAGACAGAAAAAAGCAGAAGAAAAAAATAAAGTGGAAAAGTTTGACGCAATATCTGAAGAGTTTTTGTTACGGTTCTTCGAGCTCACTGTAGAGTCCTTGATTGTAGGTAGATCTTGCTTTTCATTGGGGCCCAGTATTCTTCTTAAACCTTGTTTGCTGTAGGAGACTTATGTCTCTTGGGGTTCATGTGTTTTCAGTGGATTCAGAGGCTTGTGAGAAAGAGATGGGAGCGGACAGGAGAGATCTTCTCAGTCCAGGAGCAAACAGACACTCTCAGTTCAAACTGTTTGTAAAAATTCAAAAAACCCAGGTTGCCAAGCAGGTTAGTCATGTGACTAACTGGTTTGACCACATCTTGGATTGTATCCCTTTAGCAGTCTCTGGAATGCTCCTGTTACACACAATACCTGGTGATCAAGATCCATTGTGGGTTGAATGTGTCAGGGAATGGTCCTTTGTCCTTCCAAGCACCATCTGTTAATATGCAAATGTCTTTTCCAGCCACAGCTGATCTGTTTAAGTCCTTTCTTCACTCCAGTAACAGTTTAAAATCAATGTTCATGACAAAATTAATGTGCCTCATTCTTGGCACGTGGGACCCTAGCATGACATCATGTATATTCAAATAACTAATGATGAAACTTATTCATTAGCCTATTCTCTGTTATTCTGAATGTATGCTTTTTTAAGGAGGACAGGCTTATTCCCCTGACTGTTAGATAATGGCGAAAAAACACAGGAGAGATCAGTTTAATCAGTCATTTTTCCCCTCACAGAGTCAAGCAATTTTGAATTTTTTCCTCATGTGCAGAGTGAGTCTGCTGACTCTGGCTGTGAGAGTTCCTGCAACGGCTCCCTTGACTTACATAGAATCAATCACGTGTCCTTTCAGCAAACCTGTGGTAACGCCATCACCATTAAATAATCCCGCTGTGAAACCAAGTTCATGTAGCGAAGCAGCACACTGCCAGACAGCATCTGTGCTGACAGCTGTTAACAGTATTAAAAGTGACTGAACCAAAATAAAACCCTTCATCAAATTTAAATAGCTCTACAATATATGAATAAAACACACCAGGGAGTGATTTAAGGCAACATCCAAAACTCTACTTTCAGATTATAGTTATAAACCACTTGTGCTATCCCATTGTGGTTGTGATGTCATTGAACTCCTTGGTTAGTTTGCTGTCTTGTAATCACTCCCGAGGATCCATTCGTCTATATTTGTATAATTGCTCATTGCCGTTACAGGCTCAACATGGTCGCAGCTTTCAGCTCCCCCACCTTGGTAATATAACAGAGACTGAACGTCACTTATAGGTCATATCTGCACCCTCCAGCTTTCTCTAACATTACTGCGTAGTTTCCTAATCATAGCAATCCATTGAACTGCTGAAGATGGCAAAGCAGCCTGACGAAGAAAAACGTTGTCAAATGCAAAAAAAAAGCAGATTCTGTCAGAGAAGCTGAGGTGAAAGGGAAGCATATC
The DNA here is from genome assembly GCF_036365525.1 of Heterodontus francisci. Lineage (NCBI taxonomy): Eukaryota > Metazoa > Chordata > Chondrichthyes > Heterodontiformes > Heterodontidae > Heterodontus > Heterodontus francisci. The sequence continues at coordinate 21,434,978 of NC_090394.1, forward strand.
ATGGAGTGTTTAATTCAGTACTATATCCAACTCAGACTAATGAGACTCTACTGCTAGGTCAGTTGAGGATGTCATGCTAAAACTGTACAGTGCCCTGATCAGACTGCTCCTTAAGGATTGTTTTCAGTTCTCGTTACCAAGACATAAAGGGAAAATTGAAGGCCTACAGGCAATGCAGAGAAAAGCTACAAAAATTATTCCCCGTGTCAAAGGATTGAGTAATAAAAAAAGGCAGTTTCACCCCTGAAGGGGATGAGTGAGAGGGGACCATGTACAAGTATATGATACTGCATGTTGCAGACAAATAGCCTACAAACATCGCTCAGGGGTAGGGGAGTTAAAACTGAGACTGGAGCATCAATGTGCTATGATACCACAGCTCACAGCTATTCTTTCCTGGCATTTACTCGATTTCAATTTCTTTTTTTATTTTGTCCATGAGCAATAACATGAGGTTTTATGGATTAAATTATCCATAGTTTATAAAATGTTCTTATTCTATCTGAGATTAAATAATTGACACACATTTGGTTTGCGGGAAGAAAGTGATTTTTTGCATGTTTATTCAAGAGATTCTCAAAACTGTTTCAGTATGTTATTTAAGGTTTGTTCAGGACCTGTGTTGGTGAAGACAGTTCCCATTGAAGCACTCAGCCATACAAATGCATCTTTCCACTAGGGCAGCAGTTAAGTGACAGAATTGGCCTTAGTCCCCTGGTTTAGGAAAGGCTGATTCTACTCCTGATCGCTATCCAATGACTCCCAAAGGAAAATGCAAGTGGCAAGGACACCTGCCCCAAGCCAGTGGGGTCCTCTTTAAATAAGCAGATGGCAGCTCCAATTATGGCAATATTTCTGCCACCTGCCCGCCAGGCGGTGATTTCTGCAGGTTTGGGTAGGAGCTGGGCCTGGATGTGGAAATGAGTCCCGTGTGTTGGTACATCTCTGGGCCTCAACACTTGAGCTTGTTGCTTGCCCAGGCCAGTCTCACAGATCAATCCTGCCCTGCAATAAAATCCAGGCCATAATGGAAGCTGGAGGTGGGGTCTAGGCCTATGGGAAAGTTAAAAAAATCAGACTTGAGCTTAGACTTCTCGCAATAATGTTATTTAAAGATGGCACAGCTTTTGTGGAAATCTGGTGAGGACAGAATTGGCCTTGGCTGTGATGCCCTTAAGAGTCGACTAGCCTGTTTGCAGTCACTGTTCAAGTTGGCTCATGAAGATTGTAGGATATCTTGGAGAGTAGATGGTGGAACTGTACATCCCCAGTCAATGCATTCAGGGAGGAGAAAGAGACAACAGTCAGGGAAAATTGCTCACAGGCCTTGTGAGAAGAGTGCCAATTGAGAAACAGTTGCAAGATACTCAAAGACGGGTGATGACCTCCTGGCTGCTAAATGTCATTGTTACTCAAGTATCAGTTCACTGCTGAAACCAATAAATTGGATCATACCTAGGTTTACTGGCCTAGGAACAGCTATAAAATATTTTGCATGAAAATGTAATGCTGTGAGATCACGAAACAAAAATAAACACTTCTAGTTTCTCGAAGTTCTTAAGTTACTAATGGATCTGCAGTGGTATGTTAGAGAAGATACCATTTTATTAAGTCAGGAACATTATATCACATAACACTCAGTGTATTATTCTGCTCCTAGGGTAGAACTGTACATGTTATCTGGCATGTCCCTGTCAGGCCAGCAGGTCAAATGCTGCCAATAGGAATTTTCTGAGGCCAATTAGAGTTTAATTATTTGGGAAGCTGCTCTTACCTGTTCAGCTTGTGAATTCTTGGCTCTATCATTGAAGCCACATTTTCCTTCCTGTTCTGGTAGACACTTGCCATAACTCTGGTGGGACTGCAGTGGAATAGCTCTCAAATAGGCCAGGACTTGATCATGCTGGCTCCCAGCCTAATCTGTGATTCCTTGTTCAGCCTCCACCATCCCTTACAAGGCCATTGAAGGAAAGGTTGAAGGGACTCCCTCTGCTGGGAATTCCCACTTCCCTGGCACAAAAGGCACCCAGCATAAGTCTGGAGGCCAAATGCCCATTGAGGTTAGACATGCCAGTGCTCAGAAGGGCACAAAAGGGTGCCATTCAGGGGAGGTGGGGCATTATTGGAGGGGTTCAGGCCAGGAAGCAGTATGAGTAATGCAGAAGCGTAATTTTTTAAATCTGTGTCACCCCTCTAGTTAAGGGAGCACAGAAGAGGTTTTTACGAGAAGTGTCTTTCCCCAAATGGTAGCCGGCTTCCAGAGTCTCCAGCAGCATAATGTTGGTGGGCACTGTAGATGCACCTGCAGTAGTGTGTGCATCCTCTGACCCAATGCAAATGAGGTTCCTGCCCATTTTGGTATTTTTTTTATTGCTCCTTGTGATGTGATCGTCACTGGCAAGGCCAATGTTTATTTCCCATCCCGAACTGCCCTTGAAGGTGGTGGTGAGCCACCTTCTTGAACCGATGCAGTCCATGTGGTATAGGTACACCCATAGTGCTGTTAGGGAGAGAATTCCAGGATTTTAACTAGTGACCGTGAATGAATGTCAATACAGATCTAAGTCAGGATGATGTGTGACTTGGATGGAAACTTGCAGGTGGTGGTGTTCCCATGTGTCTGCTGCCCTTGTCATTCTAGGTGGTAGAGGTCACAGGTTTGGTAGGTGCTGTTGAAGGAGTCTTGGTGCATCGCTGCAGTGCATCTTGTAGATGGTACACACTGATGCCACTGTGCATCGGTGGTGGAGAGACTGAATGTTTAAGGTGGTGGATGGGGTGTCAATCAAGTGGGCTGCTTTGTCTTGGATGGTGTCGAGCTTCTTGAATGTTGTTGGAACAGCACTGATCCAGGCAAATAGAGAGTATTCCATCACACTCCTGACTTGTGCCTTGTAAATAGTGGACAGACTTTGGGGAGTCAGGAAGTGAGTTACTCACCGCAGAATTCCCAGCCTCTGACCTGCTTTTGTGGCCATAGTATTTATATGGCTGGTCCAGTTAAGTTTCTCGTTAATGGAAATCCTCAGGATGTTTATTCAGCGATGGTAATACTGTCGAATGCCAGGAGGAGCTGGTTAGATTGTCTCTTATCGGATATGGTCATTGCCTGGCACTTGTGTTACAGACAGATGAGAGATGATAGGGATGGTTCTCCCTTTTCACCTCTCAACTGACCAAAGACAGTGTGTTTTTAAAGGAAAAGATGTTTTTCCAACACCTGAGTGCTTTAATTCACAAGAACAGACAAATGACAGGTTTTCTTGTAAGTTTAAAAGAAGACAAATGTTTATTATACAACATCCAAAATATAAGCAATAGCATCCACTCTGTCACTCGTGCAGTTGCACATACACTCAAGAAAAAGTAGAGATTATAAAGATAACGTGCATTAGGTCTGATGATTTTAAAGAGTCCTCTGTTAAATTTGCTTTTCCCTGGGGTGAAGACTTGAAACGGTGCAGGCTGTAATCTTTTCCCTTGTTCACTGAAGAAAGACTTGGGAGGTTCAGGAGGACAGATGCACTGTTGCAGACTGCTCTTGTTATATTGCAGCCAAAGGTCAATGGTGAAGTCCTGGTATGATTTTTCAGGTAGGGAGTTCAAAGCCAAACTGCAGTCACTGCCTACATGAGGTTCAATGCGGGTAATCTTAGGTAGGGTCCTTTCTCTTTGATGGCATAGATCGATCTCCTTTCTCTGCCCAGAATATACCTTTATTAAAGTTCCTTATCAGAAACCCAGTTTCTGTCATGTGACCATAGTTCCTCTTTCATTGTCCTCATAAATGGTTTCTGATGGTGAGGCCATTGTTAGACAATGGAGTCCGGGTGTCATTCATCCTCATTTCACCTTGATAAAGTAAGGCTTTTCACATCCATCCTTTGGAATTCAAGTTTGGGTCAAAAGTCTGCAACGGTGTTAACTCAATCAGTTGGAGAGAAACAGCCATCACCATAGAAAGGGTCGTTTGCATTTTAATGACTTCTCTAAGACTTGAGCAGACATGAAAATTAGTTCAGGTTTCTTGTAGTTCTAAGTGTATTGGCGGGAAAGGAAAGGTCACCTGACCTCTTACTCCATTTTGGTTACAAGAAAAATGTCCGTTTTGGGTTTACTTCATAAGTTTATTTTATACTTCATAACTTCAGATTGCATGGGTGTGTCACTTGTGTGGCACAAATGTTACTTGTCACTTATCAGCCCAAGCCTGAATGTTGTCCAGGTCTTACTGCATGTGGCATGGACATCTTCGGTATCTAAGGAGTTGTGAATGGTATTGAACATCATCCATTCATCAGCTTCTTACCTTATGTTGGAGGGAAGGTCATTGATGAAGCAGCTGAGATGGTTGTGTCTAGGACACTACCCTAAGGAACTCCTACAGTGATGTTAGGGGGCTGAATTGATTGACCTCTAACAATCACAAGCAACTTCCTTTGTGTTAGGTATGACTCCAACCAGTGGAGAGTTTTCTTCCTTATTCCCATTGACCAGTTTTGTTAGGGCTCCTTGATGCTACACTTGGTCAAATGCTGCCTCAATGTCAAGGGCAGTGACTCTCACCTCATCTCTGTCAGTCAGCTCTTCATCCATGTTTGGACCAAGGGCATTGACTTCACAAACTCTGACAGGACAGATCGTGATTACTTCTGGGATCACAGATTATGGATTTTCTTGCCCTTTAACTATCAATACTTGTACTATAGATGTAGACAAACAGCAACATCTGGGTTCAAAACTTGTGAGAGTTCTTTTGATTCTCTGATTCTGATGATATGTCATCAACACTGCAAGTGATGCAATTGAAAAAAGAAAGACTTGCATTTATGTAGCACCTCTCATGACCACCAGATGCTTCAAAGCACTTTACAGCCAATGAGGTACTTTTTTTTTTAAGTGTAGTTACTGTTGTAATATAGGAAACACATCAACCAATTTGCACACAGCAAGCTCCTACAAATAGCAATGTGATAATGACCACATAATCTGGAATTTTTTGTGGTGTTGATTGAGGGATAAGTATTGGCCAGGAATATCTCCCCTGCTCTTCTTCACAATAATGCAATGGGATCTTTTACATCCACCTCAGAGAGCAGTCAGGGCCTCAATTTAACATCTCATCTAAAAGACAGCATCTCCAACAGTCCTGCACTCCCTCAGTGCAACACTAGAATATCAGCCTTGATGTTAGTGCTCTTGTCCTGGAGTGGGACTTGCTCAAGTGACCTTTCCTTTCGTGCCAATACACATAGAACTACAAGAAACCTGAGCTAATTTTCATGTCTGGTCAAGTCTTGGAGAAGTCATTAAAATGCAAACGACCCTTTCTGTGGTGATGGCTGCTTCTCTCCAACTGATTGAGTTAATGATACTGTCGCAGACTTTTGACTTGAATTTTGTGCTCTTGCCCTGGAGTGGGACTTGAACATACAGCCTTCTGACTCAGACGAAAGTGTTACCAACTGAGACATAACTATCACAAATACTGCTTTAAAGGTTTGTTGCGTTTCTTTCATTTTACTCACTTCAGATTGGTATTTGGGGGTGGGGGTGGGTGTGGAATAGTCTTGTGTCAGAAACAAGTTCCGTCAAATATATTTTAAAATGGTCTTCCATTACCTTTCGTATTGACATTCACATCTCCATCTAGCCCAGTTGGTTTTCCCCAGTGATATCATTTACCTGTATTCAAATGTGGCATAAATTATCTCACGTCATTAAAAGGTTAAAAAATATGAATAAAGGCAAAAGACTGCGCATGCTAGAAATCTGAAATAAAAACAGAAAGTGCTGGAAATATTCAGCAGGTCTGACAGCCTCTGTGGAAAGAGAAACAAATTTAACGTTTCGGGTCTGTGACCTATCATCAGATTTGAAAACTGAAAAATGTATGAACTTGCAGTCGGATACTCAGAGATTGTTCTAGGATCCACGGCTCCTATGAAAGCAAACAAGATATTTGATATGTATTGCAGGTGACAAAGGCAAATGAAAAAGCAGAAACTAAGGGCTGGAATTTAGCTGCTCTCACTCTATCTAGTTTGATAGTGGAAGGGATTAATAGATTGCCTGTTAATGAGAAAGGACCTCTTTGACCTGGTGTATTGAAGTCTGCTTTCCAATTTTATAAACACTATTGATTTCCTTCACTGAATTCTGGTTTCCACATTGACATGGTGCTAAAAGGCTAATTGTTAGCCGTTTATGGAACATAGGTTGTTAGTGTCAGGTCAGAGATACAGGTACAGTTTAGGAACAGGAGGAGGATATTTAGCCCCTTAAACATGTTCCACAATTCAATGAGATCATGGCTGATCCGTGACCGAACTCACTATACCTGCCTATGCCCCATATCTCTGAATACCACTGGTTGACAAAAATCTATCAATTTCAATTTTAAATTTAACAATTGATCTATCATCAATTGCCCTTTGTGTGCAGAAATGTTTCCTAACTTCACTAATGAAAGGTCTGGTTCTAATTTTTAGACCGTGCCCTCTAGTCCTAGACTCCTCAACCAACAGAAATAGTTTCTCTCTATGAATCCTACCTGTTCCGTAAATAACTTGAAAACATCGATCAAGTCACCCCTTAACCTTCTAATTTGAATATAGAAACTGCCTTTTGCTGCAAACACAGAGAATCTGAACTCTAATAACATTTGCCAGCTCTGATGAAAGGTCACTGACCTGAAACGTTAACTCTGCTTCTCTCTCCACAGATGCTGCCAGACCTGCTGAGTATTTCCAACATTTCTTGTTTTTATTTCAGATTTCCAGCATCTGCAGTATTTTGCTTTTATATTACTATATTAACCCTCGCTCTCTATAGTTCCCACTGTCTTGATTCAATTTGTTCATTCTTTCTTATTTGTTCAATGGCATACTTAGCAATTGAATTTATTCTCCTGCTTTCCTCTCCCTTCTGCCTACCTTCACCTTTGTTTTATTTGCCCCTTCTCCCATTTTCTCCTGGGCCGTCTCTTCCCTGTATCACCCTCAGAAGCACTGCCTTTAATGCTTGAATCAATAAAGCAAATTACAGTGGGTGCCCTTATTTCTTTTTGTGGTATAGGCGCTGGCAGCTCTTAATGTATTGAGCGGCAGTGTGTCTCTGAGAAATGGTGATGGAACATTAACAAGAGAACTTTAAGAACTGAACAAATAGTTATTCAATAACGATTGATGCCATTTAATTACAACGTGTGTCAACATGAATTATTGTGTTTGTGAGTTCATATTCTCAGCAAAAATTAACAAGCGGAGAGAACCAGCACCAAGCTAAATACTGAGTTTAGTTATAATTTTAACAAAATGCCTTATACTGTCCGAAACAGAGAACTTTTGATGAATATGGTCACAATACAAACTGGTTAACTTGTGACAGGCTGAATCTTTCAGAATTGGCGTGCTTCTCTTATTGCTCTCGACACATCAGGTCAATTGTCCCTGACATTTCCAGACTACCGAGGTAATACGTGACAGCTAGTTCTCTTGATGTAAATAATGATCTGTTCAGCTACACATGCAATTTCCTCAGATGGTGCAAACAATATTGGAGGAATTTTGAATCACCCGGCCAGGCTCCTTCAAAATGGAGCATTCCAGCATATCACCCTTTCCCGCTGGAATCCCGTTGGTGGCCATTTCGGTGGTCGAGGCACTGGCCAGAAGCAGGTGGTAGTGAGCTAAATTTACACAAATCGCAATTGGATCCTGTTTGCAGAGGCTTCCATGGTTCTCCCACCTAGTGAAGGCAGCTCAGTCAGTGTCAGGAGGAGGAGAAAGTCCTCCAGGGTAGGTGGAAATTGTTCCACTGTGATGGCAGGAGGAGCAGGAGTGTTCCTCTGGACCCCCACAAGGAAAGTCATGGCCTCCTCTGCCCCGGACTCCACCCCCACTTCCCTCCCGCGAGATCTACCTAAAGCCCCTTCACCATGACTCACCTACCTTGCCAGCAGGCTTTCCTTTAATGCCAGCTGGCAGCCTTGGGCTGCCTAAACATTGCTCTCCTCCAACCAGCTGCTATTTTCCACTCACTTCAGGTGGGCAGCTGGCGAGCAGCATTCAGGAAAGGTGCAGGGGTTAAAATAAATGTGTTTTAAACTTAGGCCTTGTGAGTGCCTTTGCTCAGATACTGCAATGGGGATCATGGTGGAGGTGGTCTCCAGAAGGAGTTAGAAGTTGTTTCCATTAGGCTCAAGATGTGATTAGGCAGCAAGAGATGGGAGAAGTGGTCAATGTAATATTACTTGTCCTTTGGTGTGTGATCTGTTCTTAAGAGCCACAGGAATACAAGTAATATTCAAAATAAACATGGGGTTTTATTATAATATAACTGGAACATATATACATATATAATAACTGCATTAACTGTAGAAGCACATCTGAACACGTCTTACTATGTCGGGATCCACTCACAACTAAGTGGTCAGGTGTGTCTCGACATCTCTTCCTCCGATGTAGTCCTTAAGGTGGTCCACCCTTAAGGTCATCCCACAACAATCAATACCAGGAGCATTGCATCCAAGACCTGGCTACAATGTCAGAAGAAGCTTCATGACCTCACCAGGATTGTTCAGGTATGACTCTTATTCAAATCTACTGAGTTTTGCACCACCTGTCACTCCACTGCTCACAAGCTAATCGAGTTGGGACGGACTGGCTGTCCTCTGGTGCTGCCGGATTAATCTTTTTCCCGTACAGCCTCCTGCTGCTCCCCTTCTTCTGGCATATATATCAAGTAAAGAGGGATTCCCATTGGAAAGCCTATTTTGCAGCCTTCAGATGTCCATCCCTAATTTCCCTCCTGCAGAAGCTTCTCAGAGAATATTGAAAAGATTAAGTGAAGGCCTTCTGAATAAAATGGTCCAAATATTTCCAGTAAATACATGCAGATAATCTCAAGAAAGCAGCTAAAGCCTGGAATAACAATCTCACCTTCAGCAGCTTTCATTCAGTCACTAATGATGAGCACATCCAGGCAACTGCACCTGCAGTATCGTGGCGTCCAATCAGGAGGGCGCATGGGAAGGTAGAAGTCATGGAATTTAGGATGAATAATGTCCTAAACCCTATCAATTACAAATGGCTACCGCTAAGATACTGCTTCTTCGGCCACCCTGAAACCTGCTGCAATTTATGGTGTGTTGTTATTGGTGGAAATGCAATCGATCCAAGGCAGCCCCCAAATGATTGACCGCACATGGGAGCTAATGCCACCTTCTGTCCTCTCCCACCCAAGGACTATTTGGGATCTTGATGTTTGCAATTATTTTTCATTGTCCTTTTCAGGTGAGAAAAAACCTACCTATTTGTTTATTCACACAATTTGTATTCAAAATGAAATGATTCAATTCAGGCTAAAGCATCATATGAGTGACACATCTGACCTTTAACAATGTGCAATATGCGTATTTCTGATTAATTGTGGAAACAAGAGTTGTTATGTTAAATAGATCTTCCTGGAAAAAAATGATTGCCCTATACTGTATATTCAGTTTTACATTTATTTGCTTAAAAGAAATTTTAAAAAGACAAGATCACTGCAGTCTCAGAAGTCGGGGATGATGGATTTCAAATTGTGTTGTTGTCATCCCAATCTAGCTCTCACTTGCAGTTGTTTTCAGGAGTCAGGGAGTTGGCCCTGACTTTTCAATGTCCAAATCCTAGCACAGTGCACCGAGAGAGAATTGACCAATCATTAACCATCTGGTACCTCAGGTCCTGAAGGTGGCTGTAATCTAAATGTTGCCATTTTTAGGGCGGCAAAGAGTGTAAGAGCTCAGGTCATTTTTATTATGACCAGATATCACACACAAGTAACATAATGATAATTTTGCGAAGTAATCTCATGTTTTCCCAATTTTCCCAACCACTATTTGTTAATAGTGGCATTTTCTGTTTTGCCCAAATTATGAATCCCCTGATTTCCTCTCATACTGTCCATGATCACCACAGCCATGCACTTGAAGATGGACAGGAGCTAAGTTTCCTTCAGGTTCTTCCAAGGCTGCTCTAAAGACTAGAGATCGATGAAAGCAGCCTGGTGGTGACTGTTCTCCCCGCTCTCCATTCACTAACTCTGTAAAGCCACTTGAGTGAGAGTATGAACCGTAAAGGGAAATTTAATGTGCAACTCCCATTGCTCCACTACACCTCGCCATTTCCCTCTAATTCTTCTCCTCACCCTTCCCCGTCCTTAAAATCATTAATATTTTCTCAGGTTAAAAACAATACTTGATGCATATGAAGAAAACATTGGACTGGACAATGCTTTGTATTTATGAGAGAGAAATAAGTGTTTCGCTGATTAAAGTGCTGTGACTCTTCTCTCTTTAAAGTTTCTGTAATTTTATTCCTATGGCTTTTTTGCTTCACACACTTTTATAAAAATGTGAGAAGAAATCTTACTTTTGCAAGGATTTTCATTTGCCAGTTTAATGCCAATATCTCCTTGTGTGAAAAAATTAAGCTATGACTGAAACCATTCTGAAGCACTATTGCTTAAAATGGACATTTTAACAGTGACAACAACAACTACTTGTGTTTATGTAGACATCTCAATGCACTTTATAAGCATTATCAAACAAAATTTGGCACCTAGCCACATAAAGATATATTGGGGCAGATGACTGAATGCTTGAACAAAGAGGTAGATATTAGGGAGTGTCTTAAAGGAGAAAAGAGAAGTAGAGAAATGGAGAGGTTTGGGGAGGGAATTCCAGAGCTTAGTGTTATACCTTTGGTTCTTTATGCTACCACTGTGTAGAGTCTAGCCAGAAAGGTTCTTAGACTGTACTGTTGAAACTTTAATCTTTATTGTATAGAAACTATATACACTCCACACTAACCTGTGTGTCTCCTTCAAAAGCCACAACATAACTGTTCTTGAATCTCTCCCACATGATCTCTTACCTCACCTTGATGGGCAGTAATCTTTACATTCTATCAAGATTAACCCTTTGATACCCTTATAATACATCTCCCCCCAAAGTCTGTATCCCAATATACAGTTACATGCATTCACAGTTTTATTTACATGCTACCCCATCTCCCCTCAAGTCTCAGACTTCATAGATTCAACCTACCAGAAGGCTTCACAACTCTCCCTGATCTTCTTGTTATCAGATATGGATGATTGGTAATCTTTCTCTGACCCTTTTTTTTTACTTGGACGGCCTTCGTTGAACTTTGCAGCATTCGGTTTTCTTCTGAATTTTCAGTTCATCATGTGAGTCGTTCAAATGTATCACCGATTAATGTCTTTGATGTAAAGGAATATGATTCCTTCTATTTCTCTGTACAGAACCTTCTTGAGTTAATACTAGATAAGATCACTGTTGATTCTCATTTTTCTGGAGAATTACCCCTTCTCTACCTTTTGCCCTTCTGACAACATACAAACATATGAACATACAAATGAGAAGCAGGAGTAGGCCACCCGGCCCTTCGAGCCTGCTCTGTCATTCAATAAGTTCATGGCTGAACTGATTACTCTGGATTTCCACCTACCCCCGATAACCTTTCACCCCCTTGCTTATCAAGAATCTATCTACCTCTGCCTTAAAAATATTCAAAGACTCTGCTTCCACTGCCTTTTGAGGAAGTGAATTCCAAAGACTCACGACCCTCTGAGAGACAACATTTCTCATCATCTGTCTTAAATAGGCGACCCCTTATTTTTAAACAGTGACCCCTAGTTCTAGATTCTCCCACAAGGCGAAACATCCTTTCCACATCCACCCTGTCAAGACCCCTCAGGATCATATATGTTTCAATCAAGTCACCTCTTACTCTTCTCAATTACAGCAGATACAAGCCTAGCCTGTCCAATCTTTCCTTATAAGACAGCCCGCCCATTCCAGATATTAGTCTAGGAAACCTTCTCTGTACTGCCTCCAACGCATTTACACCCTTCCTTAAATAAGGAGACCAGTACTGTACACAGTACTCCAGATGTGTTCTCACCAATGCCCTGTACAGCTGACGCATAACCTCCCTACTTTTGTATTTAATTCCCTTTGTGATAAATGATAACATTCTATTACCTTTCCTAATTACGTGCTGTACCTGCATACTAACCTTTTGCGATTCATGCACTAGGACACCCAGATCCCTCTGCAACTCAGAGCTCTGCGATCTCTCACCTTTTAGATAATATGCTTCTTTTTTATTCTTCCTGCTAAAGTGGGCAATTTCCCACTTTCCCACATTATACTCCATTTGCCAAGTCTTTTCCCACTCACTTAACCTATCTATATCCCTTTGTAGCCTCCTTATGTCCTCTTCACAAGTTACTTTCCTACCTATCTTTGTGTCATCAGCATAATTAGCAACCATACCTTCAGTCCCTTCATCTAAGTCATTTATATAAATGGTAAAAAGTTGAGACCCCAGCACAGATTCCTGTGGCACACCATTTGTTACATCTTACCAAGCAGAAAATGACCCACTTATGCCTACTGTCTGTTTCCTGTTAGCTAACCAATCTTCTATCCATGCCAATATGTTACCCCCCACACCATGAGCTTTTATTTTCTGCAATAACCTTTTATGTGGCACCTTATCAAATGCCTTCTGGAAATCTAAGTACAATACAAATACATGAATAGGATGGGAATAGAGGGATACGGACCCCGGAAGTGCAGCAGGTTTTAGTTTAGACAGGCATCAAGATCAGCGCAGGCTTGGAGGGCTGAATGGCCTGTTCCTGTGCTGTACTGTTTTTTGTTCTTTGTTCTTAATACATCCACTGGTTCCCCTTTATCCACAGCACATGTAACTCCCTCAAAGAACTCCAATAAATTGGTTAAACATGATTTCCCTTTCATAAAACCATGTTGACTCTGCCTGATTACCTTGAACTTTTCTAAATGCCCTGCTATAACGTCTTTAATAATAGCTTCTAATATTTTCCCTAAGACATATGTTAAGCTAACTGGCCTATAGTTTTCTGCTTTCTGTCTCCGTCCCTTTTTGAATAAAGGAGTTACATTCGCTATATTTCAATATAATGGAACCTTCCCCGAATCTAGGACATTTTGGAAAATTAAAACTATTGCATCAACTATCTCACTAGCCACTTCTTTTAACACCCTAGGATAGTGAAGACCGATGCAGAATATCTGTTCAATTCATCTGCCATCTCATTATCCATTATTAGTTCCCCAGACTCACTTTTTATAGTACCAACACTCACTTTATTAACTCTTTTCTTCTTTAAATATCTATAAAACCACTTGCTATCTGCCTTTATATTTCTAGCTAGCTTTCTCTCATACTCTAATTTTACCTTCCTTATCAATCTTTTAGTCATTCTTTGCTATTTTTTATATTCTGTCCAATCTTCTGACCTGCATCCCATCTGTGTGCAATTATAGGCTTTTTCTTTTAAGTTTGATACTATCTTTAACTGTTTTAGTTAACCACGGATGGCGGGTCCCACCCTTGGAATTTTTCTTTCTCGTTGAAATGTATCTATTCTGTGTATTCTGAAATATCCCCTTAAATGTCTGCCACTGCATCTCTGTTGACCTATCCCTTAACCTGATTTGCCAGTTCACTTTAGCTTTGGTAGGTTTCTTGTATGGCATCTTCTGTTATAATTATGGGTCTGTTTGTTTCATTATGACTTTTCTTTGTCTTGTACTTTCTGATAATCCTTGCTTTACAATCCTGGAAGTAATTTCTTGGGTAGAATTGGAAGTTGCATTCAAAAGTTTCTTCCCATTAAGAGTTCAGATGGCGCTAATCCGCACAATAATGGAGTAGTTCTGTATGTCAGTAGTGTTAATTGGAAATCTTGATCTTTCATCAACACAGTTTCAATGGTTCTGACTGCTCACTCAGCTTCTCCATTTGATTGTGGATACTTAGGAGAGCTTGTTAGGTGAACAAATCAACATTCTTCCGCAAAGTGCGTGAAGTAATCATTTGCAAATTGCGGTTCATTATCAAATACTATCTGATCAGGTATACTATGTGTTGTAAAACATTTCGGAAAACTGTGATGACTGCTTCTGTTGTTGTTGTTGTGTACTTACGCTTAATTTCGATCCATCTTGAGAAGTAATCAACTCTAATTAGATAGGATCTTCCCTGAAAGAAGAATAAATCTATCACCAACCGTTCCCATGACGAGTTGGGAATTGGGTCGAAGTTAGTGGTTCTCTTTGATCTTGTCTGTGAACCTGACAATTTTGTTGGACTTGCTTCTCCCTAAGTTCTCTGTCCATGTAGCACTCCTGTTGGAACTTGCTGCATTTCTCTTTCTCTCTCTGGTAATCTTTGAGCTGTGGTGCATAGCAGGCTGTGCTGTCTTGTGTCAGTTCTCTTTGCAATGTGTGAGCTCTCTGGTGGAACACGGACTCTCTGCAGTGCTCATATCAGGTTGGGGGGCTCTCCCTCTGACCTGGCTCCTGGATTCTTCTTGTTCATCTTCAACTTTCTCTATAAGATGAAGGTCAATGCAAGCTCTTTTACTTAAGAGTGAGAACTCCTGATTGCTTAGGTCACACAGTGTTCCTAATGTCTGCTTTCCCTTATTTTGAAGCGTTGCTTGTAACTTCCCCTTTACTATAAGTACAACATCTCCTGGGCCATGTAACTGAGTTTCTGTTGGTTGCAGAAAGTGTGTAGATAACCACGGCTCTTTATCTGACAGGACCGTCTCACTTGTTCCAGTATCGAGTGGAAATTAGTGATATGTCAGTTGACCAAAATACTTGTTTTGGATTGTTGAACTCGCCCAGAAACTATTTCGATTGGTCTGCTGCAGGAGGTCACATAACATAACCTTTCTATTTTTAACTACTTATCCTTTAGAGGTTAAATTAGTCGAGATTTTATTTAGGCACATCTTACTAAAATGCCCTATTTTTCTGCACTAAAAGCATTCTGCTCTATTGGCAAGACATTGTTCATGCCAATGGGAAGTTTTTGCACCACAGCGCTGGCAGGGTTTAAAGGCGTCTTTCGCTCTTCCCCCTCCCCCACACCCATCCCAGTGTTCCTTTATTCCTGGTGCCTCTTGTTCAGTCCTGTACCAAGGTCTTTTCTCACCTCATATGGTCTGTTATTGCTGCACCAATTGAAATAGGAATCACCGGCATTTAGGACTTTGTCAAATTTTGCTGATGTTTCATCGATATGTTGTATCATCAACTACAGCACCAATTAAATATAATAATCTATGCACTTGCTCTTTTTGGACCTGCTATTGATACCCTTATACTACACTTTGGGCCTTGGCACCTGAAGACATGGCCACCAATAGTGGCGTAATTAAAATCGGCGATGCTCAAGAGGCCAGATTGGAGGAGTGCAGAGATATCAGGGGCTGTAAGGTTGTAAAGAAGAGATCACAGAGATTGGAGGGAAGAGGTCATGGAAGAAATGACAGCAAGAATGAGAATTTTAAAATCAAGATGTTGCTTAAACAGAGCAGGTCAGCAAGTACAGGGAAGATAGCTGAACAGGACTTGGTGTGAGCTCGGGCACGGACAGCAAAGTTTTGAATGACCTCATGTTTGCAAAGGGTAGAACTAGGGAGGCCAGCCAGGAGTGTGTTGGAATAGTCAAGTGTGATGTTATGGAGGTGGAAATAAGCAGTCTTAGAGATAGTGCAGATAAATAGTCAGAAGCTCATTTCAGGGTTAAATAGAAGACCAAGGTTGTGAAAAGTCTGGTATATCCTCAGACAGTTACCAGGGAAAGGGATAGAGTGAGTGGCTAGGG
This sequence comes from Heterodontus francisci, assembly GCF_036365525.1. NCBI lineage: Eukaryota > Metazoa > Chordata > Chondrichthyes > Heterodontiformes > Heterodontidae > Heterodontus > Heterodontus francisci. Next base: position 21,450,718 of record NC_090394.1, read on the forward strand.
GACAGAGTTTGTGTTGGGGACGAAAGGCAATGATTTCGGCCTTCCCAATATATTTAGTTGGAGGAAATTTCTGCTCATCCAATACTAGATGTTAGACAAGCAGTCTGACAGTTTAGAGACAGTGGAGAGATTATGAGAATCATGGATTAACTGCTGGGTTCCGGTTCCTCAGTTTATCGAAAGTCTGGTTAATCTCTATTTTTCTTCTGAAGAGAACAACATTGATTAGTTTTCTAGGAGCTTCTAATGATAAATCCACAGAGACTGAAAAAACAGAACAGATTTGAATGCTGGACATGAATTACTATTATGAATGTTCATTAAGTTTGAGATGACAGTTTATTATATTGCAATATACGACTGCATTTTCTGCATGTTTTATCCCCAGATAGGAATGGCTTCATTTGTGCCCAGTACTACGTGATCACTGGTGTGCAAAGCAAATGACCTGTTATGTCACCTTGTCATGGTTGCCATGCACACACTGCAGGGATATGGAAGGCATGTGAAGAACGTCAGCCTCCAGGTATTGAGCACAGTCACTAAAGCAATTAAACATCAAACTCAGTCTATAATCATAAGATAGGTTATGTTCACTTGTGTACCAGACATACATAAAACTTTTGCTGCTGATGACTTACTGTCATACTGCAGGGTCGCTACAGGATATGAGTTTACAGTGTGATAGTGTGCCCATTTTAATGGCCCCTTCATAGTCATAGAGTTATACAGCACAGAAATAGGCCCTTCAGCCATCGTGTCTGTGCCGGCCATCAAGCACCTATCTATTCTAATCCCATTTTCCAGCACTTGGCCTGTAGCCTTGTATGCTATAGCATTTCAAGTGTTCATCTAAATACTTCTTAAATGTTGTGAGGGTTCCTGCCTCTACCACCTCTTCAGGCAGTGCGTTCCAGTTTCCAACCACCCTCTGGGTGAAATTTGTTTTCCTCTAAACCTCCTGCCCCTTACCTTAAATTATGCCCCCTGGTTATTGGCACCTCCACGAAGGGAAAAAGTTTCTTCCTATCTACCCTATCTATGCCCCTCATAATTTTGTATACCTCAATCAGGTCCCCCCTCAGCTTTCTCTGCTCTAAGGAAAATAACCCTAGCCTATCCAGTCTCTCTTCATAGCTGAAATGCTGCAACCCAGGCAACATCCTGGTGAATCTCCTCTGCACCCTCTCCAGTGCAATCACATCCTTCCTATAGTGTGGTGCCCAGAACTGTACACAGTACTCCAGCTGTGGCCTAACTAGCATTTTATACAGCTCCATCATAATCTCCCTGCTCTTATATTCTATGCCTCAGCTAATAAAGGCAAGTATCCCATGTGCTTTCCTAACCACCTTATCTCCCTGTGCTGCTGCCTTCAGTGATCTATGGACAAGTACACCAACGTTCCTCCGACCCTTTGTACTTCCTAGGGTCCTACCATCCATTGTATATTCCCTTGCCCTGTTAGTCCTCCCAAAATGCATCACCTCACACTTCTCAGGATTAAATTCCATTTGCCACTGCTCTGCCCATCTTACCAGCCCATCTATATCGTCCTGTAATCTAAAGATTTCCTCTTCACTATTTACGACACCAACAATTTTCGTGTCATCTGCGAACTTACTGATCATACCTCCTATATTGGTGTCTAAATCATTAATGTACGCTACAAACAGCAAGGGTCCCAGCACCGATCCCTGTGGTACACCGCTGGTCACAGGCTTCCACTTGCAAAAACAACCCTCGACCATTACCCTCTGCTTCCTGTCACTAAGCCAATTTTGGATCCAATTTGCCAAATTGCCCTGGATCCCAGGGACTCTTACCTTCTTAACCAATCTCCCATACGGGACCTTATCAAAAGCCTTACTGAATTCCATGTAGACTAACTACATCAACTGCTTTACCCTCATCTACACATCTAGTCACCTCCTCGAAAAATTCAATCAATTTTGTTAGACACGATCTCCCCTTGACAAAGCCCTGCTGACTATCCCTGATTAATCCCTGCCTCTCCAAGTGAAGATTAATCCTGTCCCTCAGAATCTTTTCCAATAGTTTCCCAACTACTGATGTTAGACCCACTGGCCTGTAATTACCTGGTTTATCCCTGCTACCCTTCTTGAATAATGGTACCACATTCGCTGTCCTCCAGTCCTCTGGCACCTCTCCTGTGGCCAGAGAGGATTTAAAAATTTGTGTTGGAGCCCCTGCAATCTCCTCCCTTGCCTCACATAACAGCCTGGGATACATCTCATCGGGGCCTGGGGATTTACCATATTTAAGCCCGCTCAAACCGTAATACCTCCTCCCTTTCAATGCTAATTTGTTCGCGTATATCACAAACCCCCTCCCTGATCTCTACACCTACATTGTCCTTCTCCATCGTGAACACAGGTGAAAAGTAATAATTTAAAACCTCACCTACCTCCTCCGGCTCCACACACCGATTGCCACTTTGGTCCCTAATGGGAACTACTCTTTCCCTGGTTATCCTCTTGCCCTTAATATACTTATAAAACGCCTTGGGATTTTCCTTTATCTTGCCCGCCAGTGTTTTTTCATGCCCACTCTTCGCTCTCCTAATTACTTTTTTAAGTACCCCGCTACACTTTCTATACTCCTCTCGGGCTTCCGCTGTTTTCAGCCCCCTGAATCTGCCATAAGCCTCCTTTTTTTCCTTATCCAATCCTCTATTTCCCTTGACATACAAGGTTCCCTGGACTTGTTGGTCCTACCCTTCACCTTAACGGGTACATGTTGGCCCTGAAATCTCACTATTTCCTTTTTGAATGACTCCCACCTGTTTTTGAAAGTAGCCCTGGACTTTAAGGGTTTTGTTTTCTTGCTAATGAAATTGCCTCATTTGTAGAGGGAGGTGTTTCACCAGGTCAAGGGCAAAACTAAGGGTAAAAAAAAGTCTGCCACCAGCCCAATTCAACTCCTAACTACATTATTATTAATGTCTTAAAATATAATAATAAAAGTTGCTGCACACTTCACTGCTCTGTGTATATTACATGGCACTTATCTTCGAAGCAAATGAGCTCACAGCTGTCGGTTTCTATTATTTAACGTTTCTCTCTCAGGCAGTATCGTCCCTTTGACTTTGGCCTGATTAGAAACTACCATCCTGACCTTGCGGCTGGTGACTTTGCTTACAGTTGTCCACTATTGTGGACATTGCTGTTTGTGGGATCTTGCTGTGCACAACCTGGCTGCCACATTTTCCTACATTACAACAGCGAATACACTTCAAAAGTTCTTCATTGGCTGTAAAGTGCTTTGGGTGTACTGAAGTCATGAAAGGCGCTAGATAAATGCAAGTCTCTATTTTATCTACAGTTTTGGCAGCAGTATGAATCAAAAGAGGTTACAAGGGTAACCTCTTTTGATTCATACTGCTGCCAAAACTGTAGATAAAATAGAGACTTTTATTCATCTAGCACCTTTCATGACTTCAGTACACCCAAAGCACTTTACAGCCAATGAAGAACTTTTGAAGTGTATTCGCTGTTGTAATGTAGGAAAATGTGGCAGCCAATTTGTGCACAGCAAGATCCCACAAACAGCAATGTGATAATGGCAGGTGTTGATTGAGGGATAATATTGACCAGGACACCAGAGAGAACTCCACTACATACGAAACACCTCCGTTCAGTCCACAAGTGTGACCCTGAGCTTCCGGTCACTTGCCATTGTAATTCTGTGCCGTACTGCCATTCTGATCTCTCTGTCCTTGGCCTCCTAAACTGCTCCAATGAAGCTCAAGGAACAGCACCTTTTGATTTCACGTCCATAGATAACATCAAGGTCAACAATTTCAGAACATAACCACTGCTCCCATTTTTTCAGACAGCAGTTGTTGGTGATGATTCTGCTGTTGCCATTTACACCTCCTCTCCACTCATCTTCTGTTTCTTTACTTGTCCCATTACCACCACCTTTTGCCTTGCATGATCATCCCTTTTGTCATTTAATCACTCCTGTCTTCACTCCATTATAAGCCATCCCTTTTGTCCGCTCCTCTCCTGCCCGTCTTTCCCTGCCTCTGCATTTGCTTAAAACCTGTCTAACATTTCCAGTTCAGACGAAAGATAACCAGTCTGAAACATTAACTCAGTTTCTCTCTCCACAGATGCTGCCTGACCTGCTGAGTATTTCCAGCATTTTCTGTTTTTATTTCAGATTTCCAGCTTCCACAGTATTTTGCTCTGTTGTCATTGACTCTATTCATTTCATGCTGCACTAACTCTGGCCATACTGAATCAACGTGACTGGCGGTAGAGCAACCTTGAAGTTTCAAAAACATTTTGCAACACTTTTTCTCATACTCTTATCTGTAACTGATAAACTCTCACAATATTATGGAACCATTTATAGAGAGTTCATGGCTGGCTGGTCAGTTTAAAGGCAAAGTCACTGGTGTGAGTAGGTGATAGTTGTTTTCCTTTCCTCGTAATGGGCTTGAGAACCAGGATTCTGAAAATGATTGTTCAAACTCAATACAGAAGGAACTATGATTGTCTAAAACACTTAAAATTACAACCATTATCTTCTGAATTAATGAATATTATATTACTTACAAGTGCTGAAGAGACCTATTCAGCTGGACTTTGTAATCCCTTCTGTCATATCAAGTCAGTCCAACAATAGGGGACATCAGACCGACAATGTCAGAATTCCTACCCTCCGTGCAGACAAATATTAAGTAGGAGTTCATGCCAACATTAAAATCAATGGGGATGCAACCTTTTGCATTAATGAGGGTTCCAAATTGGCCTTTGACATGGATAGCTTGAGTCAATAAGCTGAACCTTTTTTTATTCATTCATTGGACGTGGGCGTCACTGACAAGGCCAGCATTTATTGCCCATCCCTAATTGTCCTTGAGAAGGTGGTGGTGAGCTGCCTTCTTGAACTGCTGCAGTCCATGTGAGGTAGGTACATCCACAGTGCTGTTAGGAAGGGAGTTCCAGGATTTTGACCCAGCGACAGTGAAGGAACGGTGATATAGTTCCAAGTCAGGATGATGTGTGACTTGGAGGAGAATTTGCAGGTGGCGGTGTTCCCATGCATCTGTTGCCCTTGTCCTTCTAGTTGGTAGAGGTGGCGGGTTTGGAAGGTGCTGTCTAAGGAGCCTTGGTGCATTGTTGCATGCCGCCCATAGAAGAGGAAGGCTTACCAGGGCTGATATTCCTGTGCTTTGCACCTGAGGAACACTTATTTCTTAGGATGCAAAGCACATCAGCAAGAAGCACAGATCTATTATGCCATTCTTGGTTCCCTTTGTGTTGAGGCTCCCACCAAGGGTTGCCCAAGTGTTTGTATCTGAACCAGGAGCAAACATTCAAAGGTCATGCAAGTGAAATGGTTAGTAACATCAGTACACCTACCATCTCATTTTCCTGAGACTTTGCTTGGCAGAGGTCAAGTGGAAAAGTGCCCACAATTATTGGGCCTTGGTACATTAACCTACAGCTTCAGACCAGTGGGTCTGACAGACATAACCAGCAAAGTCATAGAGAGCCCAAAAAGATAAGCAGCCTTTTTTTGATTCACACACCATATGATCTTCAAGGTTGGAGGCCGACTTTTTTTGGACAGTTAGCCAGAAGACCCTAAATCCACTGGCCATTATAGCTATGAATGGGATTTCTTCCCTTTTCTGGGTGCAAACCATTTGCCAGGGACATCTCTTCTCCAGGGGACTATCAGACAGAACTGAATCTGTAGATACACGCAGGGTGAACCTTACATCATTCCTATAATATTTTCTGTGTTACTTTTTGAGGAAGTAATTGGATATTCATTACATCCTAGAAGGCTGGAATTATGCTTGAAAGCATTAATAAAATTCATAAGTGGTCACCTGAAAGTGAAGTGACATAGTCCTAAGGGTGCATCAGTGACCTCGTCCTAGGCTTCTGTCAGTGTCACCTTGAGATGGTCACTTCAAAATGTATGTTGGTGGCTTGGATTCTGCTCATGCTCAGACACAATCTAGAATAATTTAAGCTCTGGAATTCCCTCCATAAAACTCTCCGCCTCACTGCCTCTCTCTCCTTTAAGATACTCCTTAAGACCTTCACCTTTGACCAAGCTTTTGGTCACCTGTTCTAATCTCTCCCTGTGTGGCTCCATATCATGTTTGGTTTGTTAAAGTTCCTGTGAAACGCCTTGGGATGTTTTACTGCATAAGAGGTGCTATATACATGCACATTGTAGATGATGATAAATGCTATCAACTGCCTTCTACCCACCTAGGATTAAGACATCATCAATTGACGATTTAAGATGGATTTCTTCGTAAGCCTCTGTGGTATTAAAAGAGTGAATTAGTAATTGAATACACATAGTAGCTGACTTTTATGGAGCTAGTTGCCAGGGAACACCACCACCTGCAAGTTCCCCTCCAAGTCACACACCATCCTGACTTGGAACTATATCGCCGTTCCTTCACTGTCGCTGGGTCAAAATCCTGGAAATCCCTTCCTAACAGCACTGTGGGTGTACCTACCCCACAGGGACTGCAGCGGTTCAAGAAGGCAGCTCACCACCACCTTCTCAAGGGCAATTAGGGATGGGCAACAAATGCTGGCCTAGCCAGCGATGCCCACATCCCAGGAACAAATAAAAAAAAGTTATAAATCAAGTCTAAATTTTATCTTAGGGTCGGCCTGTCAGATAGCCCAGACATGACCTTACAATTCCAAGTGGGTATTATTTTAAAGTTTCACTGACCACAATGTTAGGCATTTGATCCTATAACTCCTTATTGATGTTTAATACCTTGCTGTCTGCAACTGTTGGCTGTAGCACTGTAGATTCTCCCTGTGAAAAGACGTACTGCGATGACAGTGAAACATTTTTGCCGGCACATCCTGCCTGTCTCCATTGGCCTTTAATTCTCTTCCCACATCATTAGGCACAACCATGTCAATAAAATAGATGACTAGATGGACAGAGAAAATATGCTTTAAAAGGCACAATAGCTGTAACTAGCACCTTTTCTGTTGTGGGAAACAATAGCATTAGTGTACCGAAATTAGGAGATTGCAGTGTTTGCATTCATTGGCAGAATATTGCAAATTGAAATTTGCCCCATTTGCACTGGCTGTTTTATAATCAACATGGGGAATTTATTGAAAATACTTTTGCAGCTTGGTAATGAAAAATGTTTTCATTGAAAACTGTGAAAGGAGTTCAGCACTCAATGGGTTAATTTATTATGAGCTCAGAAGTATGATATCTCGCTGCGTTTTAATTCGGAGTGTCTATGGAAATTTGCCACGGTACTGACCCTTTAACAAATCAGATGCTGAAGTCAAACCACTGGTCCATGAGATCCATTATGATCACACATCAACAACAAACTTGAAACTGAACTGTAAGGACGAATCTGTTTATTGATAAACTTTTATTCATGCTCATTCCAATGATACAGCAACCCAGCTTTATCCCAAACAGGCATTAAAGAGGAACCATTATTTGCACTTGAGATAGATTTAAAACACAGATATCAGGAGCACTTCAAAGAATGTTCAATATCTTCTCGAGTATATTAAATGGCCTCTCACATGACAATCCAAGCCACAAATTTTCCTCAGTGTAATTTATTTCTCCAGTCACAGGCAAACTGTTTGTATTGCATCTAGCCCTTCTCTCCATCTCTTAACCCACGCAGTGCACTTCAATCAGCTAACCTATTGCTCCAAATCTCACACTGCTTCCTGATGAGCACTCAGCCGAGCCGACACCCACTGGAGGACCTGTTTGTCATCAGCTCAACTCACAAAAAGTCTCCACATAGAATTTTTTAAAAATCTTATTCGTTTAATGAAGTTAGAAAATTAAATCCACCAATGCATAGAGTTTAGAAATTATTTAGCCAGAGTTCATTTCAATAATGATTCAATTTGTAACGAACCTGAATGCTCTAACAGTAACATTGCTTATAGATTATTCTAGGGAATTGGATAATCACCTGAAGGGGGAAAATATTGCAGGGCTACAGGGGAAGGACGGGAAGTGGGACTAACTAAATTGCTCTAGGGGAAAGCTGGCATGGGCTCAACAGGCCAAATGGCCTCCTTCTATGCTGTGATCATTCTATGATTATATTGAGCTTAATTCTAAATTAGTTTCTGTATTTCAGACTCCCCCGGGATAGTCTTAGGTAGTTTGCTGTGCTGTGCTGATGTAGTCTAATTGTTCTCATACTGGAGCATGCATCTACATGGCTCATATTTGTTTATTTTAGATTAAACATGTTTATATAAATATGTATGTGAATTCAGCTGCAATTTTAACAAAAGCTGGTAATTTTGTACGTGATTGTACTCCTGATGTTACAATCCCTCTGCACAGCATTTGTTTATCTTCTGTTGTGTTTTCATTCTGGTGTCCAGCCCATCTTGGTCCTTTAGTTAAGTGCTGCACCAGTTAACTAAAATGTCAGAGCTTGTTCAATAAACATGTTATTGCTATTTCAGTTGCATTATCAATTTGCCATTGTCATTTATTGCTGCCTTTTTCAATTTATTCTTCAAGTTTCCGGCGAAAGAGCAGAAAACTAACTGCAAAGTGAGGCTTAAGTAATCTTAATTAAACAATTATCTATTGATTTCATCCCTTGATTAACACATTTAACTAATAGCAGAGGTTAATAATTAATTACTGTCTTACTAACACCAGAATGGGTGAGCAATTAAAGGATGAGACATAAGGTCGGGTTCATTACTATCCATCACGCTCTCAGTCAAAGTCCATTCAATCACAACACAAAGACTTAAGTCTTTTAATTTTGTATTTAAATATTTATGATGTCAAAACCTTCAGTGCATACAGACAAAACAGGCACCTTATGTATCCATGTATCTGTTGCAAAGTTACTTATGGCAACACTAGACAAAATCAATTGACTAATATTTCAGTATTACTATTAACTTACCATCTAATAATTTAATTGACTTTCCTCCTGTATCCCTTTATCACAAACTGAACCTGACTATGAGGACAGGTTGGACACCATTTCCCAGTGTTCTTTAGGAGTTGCTCAGAATGGCCAGAGATAGAGGGCTGGATTTTCAAATTGAGGTTGGGAACATGATGCCGAGATGATTTTCAAATTCAAAGTAGGTAATCGGCCCGGGAGTGAGGTTGGCACCCAATTAGTGGCTCCAGGAGTGGCCTGGAGATGAGACATGGATGCCAAGGGCCCTTTGAAAAGATGAGTGGCAGCCATGACTAGGCTTGCCATTCGCTGAGAGGACGTGTCGGATGAGGGTGCTGATTGGGCTAGTGATGGCACTGTCCGTGGGTGACGCCGAGGTTTTCCGATGCCTCTTGAGATGCTGATGGAGGCAGTTGCCGTGAGGTGAGAAATCCTCTTCGCAGCATCTGGTGGAAGAAAGAAGCCTCAGGAGACCAAAAGACCTGGATGGAGGTCGCCGCGGAGGTCAGCAGTAGAGGCATAGCACAGAGGACATGGGTCCAGTGTCACAAGGTGTAAAGGGCCTGTTAAGATCTGGGAAGGTGAGTGTCAAGCGACACCCGGATTGCAGGCCTCTAATTCTGTATACAGCAGCATGCACACAAGCTGAGCAGACTGAGTCTCCATAGGTCTCCCGAACATTGTCAGAGCAAGTGCCTAGCTGCTTCACTGAGTTGTCAGCCACCCTCACATATGGGGCATAATTGAGAAGGGGACATCGCTGAGGAGTGCAACCGATCATGTCAATGTCATGCTGCAATAGGTGAAGAAGGGCAGCCTACCCATATATATTTATGTCCTCATCCTGCAGCAAAAGCATATGATCTCCACTTGATGCTTCCCCTGATGTTATTCTGAGCTCTGGACCCCATTGTCTGGCGAACCAGGAGTAGAAGCCCAGATCCTAACACTATGCACCCATCGCACCCGAATGGACTGCAAAATTCCATAGCTGATCAGTAAATCCAAAATAATCTTGTCTCTAAAAGATGTATTTTTTCAAAACCTGATGATTTGAATAAATATTGAAATAAAGATTTGTGGCTTGTCCATCATTAGAAACCTGCAAACTTCACTGTCTACTCAAGGGTGAAAAACAAGTCGGTTAAATAATAAACACAACCTAATGAACTTGCTTCAAATAAAATCAAACGTCTATAAATATCAGAGACGCCATCTATGAGTCAGCTTTGACCACCTACGGCAAAAGTGCGAAGAGAAATGCAGACTGGTTTCAATCTCATAATGAAGAGCTGGAACCTGTCATAGCCGCTAAGCGCATTGCACTTTTGAACTACAAGAAAGCCCCCAGCGATTTAACATCCGCAGCACTTAAAGCAGCCAGAAGTACTGCACAAAGAACAGCCAGGCGTTGCGCAAACGACTACTGGCAACACCTATGCAGTCATATTCAGCTGGCCTCAGACACCGGAAACATCAGAGGAATGTATGATGGCATGAAGAGAGCTCTTGGGCCAACCATCAAGAAGATCACCCCCCTCAAATCTAAATCGGGGGACATAATCACTGACCAACGCAAACAGATGGACCGCTGGGTTGAGCACTACCTAGAACTGTACTCCAGGGAGAATGCTGTCACTGAGACTGCCCTCAATGCAGCCCAGCCTCTACCAGTCATGGATGAGCTGGACATACAGCCAACCAAGTCGGAACTCAGTGATGCCATTGATTCCCTAGCCAGCGGAAAAGCCCCTGGGAAGGACAGCATTACCCCTGAAATAATCAAGAGTGCCAAGCCTGCTATACTCTCAGCACTACATGAACTGCTATGCCTGTGCTGGGACGAGGGAGCAGTACCCCAGGACATGCGCGATGCCAACATCATCACCCTCTATAAAAATAAAGGTGACCGCGGTGACTGCAACAACTACCGTGGAATCTCCCTGCTCAGCATAGTGGGGAAAGTCTTTGCTCGAGTCGCTCTGAACAGGCTCCAGAAGCTGGCCGAGCGCGTCTACCCTGAGGCACAGTGTGGCTTTCGTGCAGAGAGATCGACTATTGACATGCTGTTCTCCCTTCGTCAGATACAGGAGAAATGCCGTGAACAACAGATGCCCCTCTACATTGCTTTCATTGATCTCACCAAAGCCTTTGACCTCGTCAGCAGACGTGGTCTCTTCAGACTACTAGAAAAGATCGGATGTCCACCAAAGCTACTAAGTATGATCACCTCATTCCATGACAATATGAAAGGCACAATTCAACATGGCGGCTCCTCATCAGAGCCCTTTCCTATCCTGAGTGGTGTGAAACAGGGCTGTGTTCTCGCACCCACACTTTTTGGGATTTTCTTCTCCCTGCTGCTTTCACATGCGTTCAAATCCTCTGAAGAAGGTATTTTCCTCCACACAAGATCAGGGGGCAGGTTGTTCAACCTTGCCCGTCTAAGAGCGAAGTCCAAAGTACGGAAAGTCCTCATCAGAGAACTCCTCTTTGCTGACGATGCTGCTTTAACATCTCACACTGAAGAATGCCTGCAGAGTCTCATCGACAGGTTTGCGTCTGCCTGCAATGAATTTGGCCTAACCATCAGCCTCAAGAAAACGAACATCATGGGGCAGGATGTCAGAAATGCTCCATCCATCAATATTGGCGACCACGCTCTGGAAGTGGTTCAAGAGTTCACCTACCTAGGCTCAACTATCACCAGTAACCTGTCTCTAGATGCAGAAATCAACAAGCGCATGGGTAAGGCTTCCACTGCTATGTCCAGACTGGCCAAGAGAGTGTGGGAAAATGGTGCACTGACACGGAACACAAAAGTCCGAGTGTATCAGGCCTGTGTCCTCAGTACCTTGCTCTACGGCAGCGAGGCCTGGACAACGTATGCCAGCCAAGAGCGACGTCTCAATTCATTCCATCTTCGCTGCCTTCGGAGAATACTTGGCATCAGGTGGCAGGACTATATCTCCAACACAGAAGTCCTTGAAGCGGCCAACACCCCCAGCTTATACACACTACTGAGTCAGCGGCGCTTGAGATGGCTTGGCCATGTGAGCCGCATGGAAGATGGCAGGATCCCCAAAGACACATTGTACAGCGAGCTCGCCACTGGTATCAGACCCACCGGCCGTCCATGTCTCCGTTATAAAGACGTCTGCAAACGCGACATGAAATCGTGTGACATTGATCACAAGTCGTGGGAGTCAGTTGCCAGCATTCGCCAGAGCTGGCGGGCAGCCATAAAGACAGGGCTAAATTGTGGCGAGTCGAAGAGACTTAGTAGTTGGCAGGAAAAAAGACAGAGGCGCAAGGGGAGAGCCAACTGTGCAACAGCCCCAACAAACAAATTTCTCTGCAGCACCTGTGGAAGAGCCTGTCACTCCAGAATTGGCCTTTATAGCCACTCCAGGCGCTGCTTCACAAACCACTGACCACCTCCAGGCGCGTATCCATTGTCTCTCGAGATAAGGAGGCCCAAAAGAAGAATAAATATATATGTTCTATATGGTGAGGGAGATGTAACATCTGAAGCCGATGAATGAAAAACACTCTAAGTTACACGTCATGGCTAATTTTAAGACATTAATGAAGGCCTGTTACTCATGGAATTCTACTCTCTATATGAATAGGTTTTCAGCAGGTCAATTTATCAATCAAGTTTCTCCACCAATGGTTCAATGACTTTTTCAGTGGCTGGCTGTTGCTATGAGATGAAGAATGCCCCAGATTTAATCCACTGTCTGTGGTGCATTGATTGATCTCAATCTGGCAGTGCTACGGACACTACATTTTCCTTGGGCCTGTGAAAAGGTTCCTGCAAAATGCAAAATATTGTGAATGCTGTCTGGCCTGCTGAGTATTTTCAGAATTCCCTGTGCATATAAAAAGATATGTGCACCTGATTGCTATCCAGTGATCTCTCCCGGAAACTGCAAATGCAAGGATGTCTGGTGAGGACAGGATCAGACTTTCCTGTAATGCCCCTGCAGTCGAATAGCCTGCCAGCATTCATTGCCAAGGCTCACACCTAATTATTGTCCCCTTAGACAAGGAGCTGGAATGTGCCTTTTCCTGTGGAACCAGAGACCAGCAAAAGCAGTGTTTCAGGAGAGTTGAGGAAAGAGTTAAATTAATGAGTTTTAAAAAATGGAATGAAGTTCAAGTTAGATTCTGTAAATGAAATGTAACTTATTATTGCCTCTGCTGCACCGAGGGAATGTGTTCGACAGTAGCCAACTTTATAATTACCATCAAGAGGCAGAAGGCCTTGTAACCTTTAGTTAGAAACATTTAAAAAAGTAGTCTGTCCCCTCTTAGTCCCAGTTTACTTCAAAGACTCTCCCACTATCAGATCTGATGTGCAAGCAGTGGCTCGGGATAAATCTAGAGTTGCCAGCTCTGGTTGGATACATCATATGACTTCTCACCTTGAACTACGCTACCCTACGATCCTGCCATAATCCTCATGATAAGGTAGAAAGAAAAAACTTGCATTTCTATAGCACATTTCATGACCAGCGGATGTCTCAAAGTGCTTTACAGCCAATGAAGTATTTTTGAAGTGTAGTCACTATTGTAATGCAGGAAAAGCGGCAGCCAATTTGTGCAGCACAGCAAGCTCCCACAAACAGCAATGTGATAATGATCGTATAATCTGTTTTTTTTTGTGTGATGTTGATTGAGCGATATATATTGGCCAGGACACTGGGGAGAACTCCCCTGCTCTTCTTCGAAATAGTGCCATGGAACCTTTTACATCCATCCCAGCAGACAGATGGGGCTTCGCTTTAACATCTCATCCAAAAGATGGCACCTCTGACAGTACAGCACTCCCTCAGTACAGCACTGGAGTATCAACCTTGACTTTTGTGTTCAAACCCTGAAGTGGAAATTAAACCACAACCTTGTGACACAGTCACGAAGGTGCTAGCAACTGAGCCACTTTTTGATGGCCTGCCTTCCCACTCTAATTGGTAGGTGAACAGACCCTTTGTTATCTAATTGGATAATTCTCAACTGTCAGTCAAACAGCCTTTTTACTTATCTTCAATATCGTTATAACTAATAAATTAAAATATTCCAAGAAAATGAAAAAAAATCATTTTTTAAGGGCCCTATGATTATTCTCCCAGCTTTCTAGCAGCAATTATTGTTGAATCCAGACATTTTTGGAGGTTACCTGACTGTCAGGATAGGAAAAATGTGCATTTCTTCATCATGTTTCACTGAATACCTTTACATTAACAAGGGCAATTGCATCTTATATATTCACTCACACCAAGTCCCATTCACCTATCACCCCTGCTCTCGCTGACCTACATTGGCTTCTCATCTACCAACATCTCGAATTGCAACTCCCTCCACAGGCTTGCCCCTCTCTATCTCTAATCTCCATCAGCCCGACAGCTCTCCAAGAACTGTGTGTTCCTCCAATACTGGCCTCTCGTGTATCCCCGACTTCATTCGCCCCTCCATTGGCAGCTATGCCTTCAGCCATCCAGACACTAAGCTCTGGAACTCCCTCACTAAACCTCTCCACCCCTCTCTCCTTTCAGATGCTCCTTAAAAGCTAATTCTTTAACCAAGCTTTTGGTCATCTATCCTAATGTCTCCTTCTTTGTCTCATTGTTAATTTTTCTCTGATTATGCTCCTGTGAAGCATCTTGGGACCTTTTATGATGCTAAAGGTGCTATATAAATGCAAGTTTATATTTCAGTGGCTGTAAAGTATTTTGGGACATCCTAAAATCATGAAAGGTGCTATATAGATACAAGTTCTTTGCAAACTTAAGATGTTGTTTAATTCAACTTATTTTAAATGTTTTCTACAGCTTTCCTTGACAACAATTTTTGCAGATGAAGGTTTGCAAACTTTATTCAGCTTTCTGTGGTGGGCTATTGCTCTTGCAAATTGGCGTGACAAGCAGGTTGGGTAGTCAGACTAAATCTCAGAAGAATGAATAGTCTGCTCACTGGGAAATAATTTCCTTGATTTTGTGTCTGCTGCCCTCTGCTGTCAATTTGGAGAAATGGACCTAGAGTTTGGCATTCTCTCCTCTTTTTCCTTACAATCACCTTGGTGATAGCTTCTATACATTTATTTACGCAGCTTTAATCTCCAAAATGGAGAAAAATCATACCTTCTCTCAGATGACGCCAAAAGGGACAAGCAAAAAAAAATGTCTTGCAGTATTAATCTTTATTAAGTTGATAAACCTGGCATCAAATTGGATTGGGTTTTAACGGAGCCCAAGGTAGAATATGGAAAACAAAACGTAATGTGTTGTATGTATGAATTGCTGCTCCTAGCATTAATTTCACTGTTAAGAATCTTTTCTGCCAGTGTTTTATCCTTTAACATACTTCCATCCCACTTACATTTGAGACCAGATGAATCGACATGAACTTGCAACACGTGCTGGGTATATGATGTTACTGTTTATGGCCCTTTTTTTTTAAGCTGAAAAGGTGGTGGTGGGCCTTGTTAAACTGCTGCAGTCCACATGGTGATGGTACTCCCATAATGTTTGTAAGTAAGGAGTTCCAGAATTTTGACCCAGTTTATTGCCATTTTTCCATGGTCGAAATGGAGATGGTGTGTGACTTGGAGGGAAACTTGAAGATGTTGGTGACCTGTTGTAGTTCATGCTCTTGTCCTTCTGGGTGGTGCAGGTCTTGGGTTTGGGAGGTGCTGTTGAACAAGCAGAAATGAAGCCAAGTCCCACACAGCCCTGACAGAAATACAGCAAGCTTGCATTCTGACATTTTCCACAAGGCATGTCTGCCTAAATCAGATGAGCCTTCATTTTATTTAATTGGGGATATCACACTGGTGTTGGGGCCAGAAGAAATGACAGAAGTACAATTGGCAAGTCCAACAAACTTTATTAGTTTCATTTTGAAAACATTGAGTTCAAGCTCATGAAAACCACAGGTTTGACATTTACAACAGTTTACTCATTGGAAAAAAAGACTTTGTTTTAAAATGTTATAAATCTATTAAGAGCTACAGCAATTTTTAGCAAAAATAATAAAAAGAGCAATAGTACACAGGATCATTCATTTCTTTTAATCAAAAAAAATGCTGTTTTAAAAACAGGCTCCACAAAACTACACAAGTACTAGATACTACAACTACCAGTTTTAAGTTACATATTATATAAGTAAAAATTGAAGCAGTATGTTACACAACAAATTGTTGAAATGGTTAAAAAAAGTGCATTAAGAGGCAAATTACATTTCACCAATCAATGCCCATTGTTCGTGCAAGAGATATTCATTTGTGGATATAGCTTTCTACAAATGATAAAATTTCTATTAAAACACTTAAGGATTGTCACACTAATACGACAGAGCAACTCTGGTTCACAATGTAACTAAATAGATTATACAGGACTCATTGTTACATTTCAAAATTTTCATCTGCCAGCATTTTCCAATAATTTGAGATGTAGTTCACCAATATTTAAAATGAAGTTCCAGATCAATTTTGCTAGAAATGCAATCATTTAACCTGTTGAATAGAACTAAAAATTGATTTTTAAAAATTCTTTTAAAAAGTGAGTTTAATGTAACCAAAAATGAGTTTTGCTGCTTAGAGGAAAGGAAAAAAGGTTGGAATAGGCTCCATGTAAAATGTGGCTACATTTGGGACAAAGCTTTTGGGATTACGCTTAAAAAATCAATACTGTTAAAATAGGTTGCGTATAATATCACTTTGTACTAAATGGTTCAATTCCATCCATGTGGCAGGTACCACATTCAATGTGGCTACTGACCAAAATGTCACCCAGTAAAGGCACATCATGTCATTGCACAACCTCATAAAACCAAGGATCACACCTATCAACAAGCCTGAGCCTTTTGCTTGCACCAATTCCAATCTTCGATTAGCAGTTAAACTTGAGGCCTTCTGAAAATAGATACTTTTATTAAACAAATCTATTATTTTAATCTCACCTTCCAAACAGTTAGTTGATGAGAAAATACATCTAAATGTAGGGCAAACAGCCACAGATCTAATGAATTTTGTTGCTAATTTCCATTGATCCTGCTGGTCATAAGGTAACACGTTCATTTGAAATGGATTTTTGGCAAAAAATGCTGGTTGGAAATTCAAACATCTATCAGTACTCGAGTCCCCATGCTAGCAAGAGAATACATTAAGTACTACATAAACAGTATGGCACTACAAGGTTAAACCTGCAATGCTTAGGAAATTCACAGCAAATATCTTACAATCACCACAAGGTCCAGGTTGATGGTCAATTTTACACCCAAGTGTCTCCAGCATTCACATTTTCAAGGTTGCATGGTTGGTGTGTGCTTTCCAAGGTGTAAAAAGATAAAACTGTGGAAACCCACATTACAGAATTAGAACGAGATTGTGCTTCTGAAAACTATCAAGAGTAAGTGCATACTTGCAGCTGAACACATCAATCTTCTTTTGATTATCCTGCAGAGAATGTCAGGCTCAGCAATACCTGAATGAAGTGAGAACATGTCCGGTTTGTTGCTCGGTGAACAGAACTTCCAAAAAATAATGCTTTATAAACCCTGTCAGCAGCACAGTGCACACTGAATTCAAGCTCAACTTCCCCAACTTTGAATTAATATATAACTAGCACATTTCATGTGGTGAACAGTAGAAGAGTTTTTAAAAAAAATTTTCCCCATATTAAGTTTAGATATATGTTTTTGTATTGAAGAACTTGCATCTGTCCGTTGCAAGATGTGGCTCAGGTTTTTTTTTTGAAGCACAATGAGTGTTAGTCACTGTGCTTGAGGACAAGGATCGGTGTTTTAAGGAATATTTGTACGTAACCATTCAGCTTTAGAAAAGCTGAATCAGACTACTAAAACATGGATATCTATTTGAAACTACGTTTGTTAATGGTATGTTAGGCAAAGCTTTGCGTCATCATAGAATTGGAGTGAAGGGTGCCTGAATTGAAGTAAGATCATGCTAACATAAAAATGTAAAACATGGGGTTGTAGATCCGTGAAAACTAGTTTACAAATTTCTGTACTTCAATAAGCTGGACAATGTATGTTTTGGGAGTTTCAATTCCAGATTTCACTTTGATGTGTAATGGTCTTATTCGTCAATAAAAAAAATTGCAACTACTGTAGAAATATTTTATGCTCAGCACTATAGAAATGGAAAAAAAAACAAGACCTAGGCATGAAGTGGTTAAATAAAAGCAAAATACTGCGGATGCTGGAAATCTGAATTAAAACAAGAAATGCTGGAACCACTCAGCAGGTCTGGCAGCATCTGTGGAAAGAGAAGCAGAGTTAACGTTTCGGGTCAGTGACCTGCTGAGTGGTTCCAGCATTTCTTGTTTTAATGAAGTGGTTAAACATGGTTTAATTTATCGCAAGTTATTGGAACAATTCTTCCCAAATATGTTCTAGAAATTCCAATATTCATTTTATTCACGCTAGCATATGGAGCAACCATTCTTAATTTGATATAACTCAGAGCTAAATTCACAAGATTGTTGGAAAAGTAACAGCAACACTATGGTCTCCAAGTATAGAGATTGTTAAAATGTATTAGCTAGATGTTAGGGGCAAAATGCCAAATTTTCTTGCATTTGCGGCAGGGTAGCATTAGAATTTATTTGTATTTTGAATATTTTGCAGAAGAACATATTAAACGTGGACTTGGATGAGGGGTTGGCCTTTTGGAATGTTTCATTCAGGTTTAAATGGAATCTGCAGCATGTTATTGCTCAGCTGTCAAGTATAGTGAAGTAAAAATTCAACAACTTAACTTTTTTTTAATAAAAAGAACCTTCCAGAGATTAGAGGTCTTGCCTAAAATTTGAGCATTTTAATTCCAAACTTCCTTTTGACATTAAACAAAATCACTCAAACCTGAACAAAGGTGGAATGTTTCTTTTTGAATCTAAATGACAGAAGTGCCATAATGTGTTCTATAAGCATCTGATTAGATTGTTAAACAGCACCGTCATTAAACATCAGCAGACACACTGAACGGTGGATTGTCACGATTCAGGCTTGTGGTTATTTTTTTGTTTCAAGACTGTAATAATTAATAGGGGAGAAAAGTTTTGAAGGTTTTAATTTATGTAACTAATACAAATAAGTAAATAATTCCATTCTTAATATCACACTATTTAAGCCTTGTAATATTTTACAAAACTGAGTCTTATAGGAAAATGCAGCTATTCTATAATTTGCAAGGATGCTTTATCCTCAAGTGGTTAGATGCATTGACATGTTTCCAGTAATTGTACAACTTTGAGCCAATTAAACTCGCTAAAATCAGATAAACTGACATATAAAAATGCCTGTGCAGATCAAAGCACAAGAAAAGCCACTGTATCCTAAGTTCAGGACAAGAAATTGCACCTTAAATAAAATTAAAACAAAATGGTAGCAAAACCACAGGTACTGTCTCATACTGTGATACCCATCTTTAAAAAAAATACAAAAAGAGTACTGGAAGGATCTTACGGATTAAAATGTTTGCCAAGCAATACTGAAAACATGCACCTGTCAGGACTGGACATTTTCAGATGTGATTTTATTTCTAAGTTTTAGAAGCAGCTTCTAATCCAGAAGTTAAGACACATGTATTTCTAGTGATAACTAGAATTGGATTAACCATGTTGATTACTGGTTAGCTATCTAAGCTCGCTGGCTTTTAGAGCTGATTTAGTGCATTTTCCCAATATTTATACAAAATTTCTGTGGCAATATATACCCTTATCACAGATAAAATACCCCCTTTATGTTCAACTTAAAAGTGGTTAAAAGTAATATAACAACCATAGCAAACTAAAAGACCACAGGCTTCACCATGAACTAAGTAATACCCTAAAATGTCTCTCCACATTTCTAACTCTAAAGTCTTAGAGATGCCACAATACTTCTGGAGTTTGTGACAATCAGCAACAATTATCATCACCGCATTCTGATAATATTTTGGCATCCTATCTTTGTCAACTTATCCAGATAAATACAAACTATTGTTTATTGATCTACAGCGATTGGAGCACTTTATAATTATTACAACACATGAAAACCAGCTGACACAATTATCGTGATTTTGTTCATACGGTGGTAGACTGGTGCACCTATATATCCTGACATATATATCCTGACATCCCTGTTGTAATATGGAAAGGAGAGAACTTTAAATTGAAGCAAACTGGAATGATGTAAAATGTGACATTGGGGCAGATAAGGTTGTGCAGGGTCCACATATCTGACAATACACATCCCCTAAGCATTCATACCACAATTTACTTTGGCAGAATTATTCATTCCTAGTAATCACTAATCTACCTATTGCTGAACAACTGATAGAATAGTGCTGCTCTCATCAAGTTAGTAAAACTGTTATTAGTGGCATTGGACATGCGGAAGTTCCAGTTTTTTCCTTTTCTCCTCCAGTCTTAGTGGATGCTGTTGGTTTCAGGCCTGTTTGTGGCGAGGTATTTGGCTCTCATGCTGTTCGAGTACTGTGAGGAAAGAGGAGAGAACAGGTTAGCAAGATCGATTAAATTTGCACACCAATTTACTGAAAGATAATTTTCCATTTCACACTTCTGCAAATAGCGTGTTTCAAAGAAATAATTATCCAGCTTCAGTGCAGCATTATTCCTAACCTCGCCTAAACCCTAACTGTGATGTGCTGGTCATGATATCCAAGTTCAACTCATTACACCCGCAAATGTTGGAAGCAATTGATTTATACAACCAGGAGACTGTCATATAAAGAGTTAACAGGTTTGTGAAACAAAATCCTTCAACATAACATTATTATGGTTCACCACCCCACCCCACAGAAATGTCACCATGCTCATTAAAATAGACAGTGAAATGCAGTAATGGTGGGGAGGAGATGTAAAAAGTTTGCTTTGGAGAGGAGGTAGAACAAGTTTGTGATTAATCTCCTCCACAGAAGCAACAAAATGAGCGCAGATTGCCTTGGTGGGTTGCCTGCACAGACAGCCTTGGTGCCAGCCTTCAGATGCCAATGCTATCGATGGGTAGGGGTACCTTTGTAGTACAATTAGTGCATGCATGGGGGGTGGGGCAGGGAGGCAAGAGATCTGCATTTACATATGTTCAAACTAGAACTGGTTTTTAAATCAACAATCTTTTATGTCTTTAAATATTTTCCCATATTTGAATCACCTGCTTTTGGAAAATGAAGAGAGCCGACATGGAATGCTGTACAATGTAGAAGACCCTGATCAAAAAACTGTTGTTCCATTAAATTTACATAATGCAAAAAGGGTTACACTACTGATCCGACACATAGAAAAGCTATAAACTCCTATTTGCTGTGTTAAATGTGTCTCATTGGATGCAAAGAACATGGCAGAGAAACTGCAATTAGAGGAAAATGTTTCAAACTATAGAATGTAGTTTATAATTCAACACACTAAAAAAGTGAACTAAACAACTGGAATGAAACAGAACTTGAGGCTTCTTCAATGTAATTCAAGTCTGAATGATTAGGACTGTACAGGTAAAACTTACCAATAAGATATCTGGATATGGTATTAATTGTAAACTTATGGAATCATCGTAAGTGACCCCCAAAATACTGACAAAAATCCAAGAAACCCATGTAGTACAAATAAATTTTGACTTATTCAGTCATCATAGATCAATCACCCTGCCAATGAGTATTGCTTTATGACCAGGCTTAGAGCAACATCAATGTAGTGGATACACCTGGTGAATTCAATGTCTCCTATGGATTATCTGTTTTCAGACCAACATCCATTGATTGTGTTACAACTGGGGTTATGAGATCCACTTAGTTGAGTCAAGCAAATTCTACAGTCCCAAAACAAATCACTTGCAACATCATTCATTCTACTATTAAGGAAAAAAATATATCTTTGGAGAAGCTTAAAATGTGGCAGCGTGACATGCAAGGGAAAAGATGCTCGCTTTTAACATTTTCTTTAGCAGTGCCCAACCCAGCACTTTGCATAGGACCAGCTGGAGGGGCCTTACAACGAAGGGCTGAATTTTGTGGGAACAGAAAAGAAAAGGCAAGAGAAAATAAAATAAAAACCTCTAAAAATAACAACCAATATCAACATAACTAAATTATTTCCTTAGCACAGCAGCTAGAAAGTCCAGGTAAGATTATCTGGCTTTACCCAATTCGGTAATTCCTTAGTCCCAGGAGACATTCATCATTATTTTGTCACTGAACATTCTAATAGATTTCTTCCCACAATAATGTGCCTTTGAAGAGATATATTTCAATATCACATTTCAACTAGACAGGTTAGTCTTCTCAGTACTACTTTAATATTCACAAGAAATCTCGTCTGAAAAGCCCTATAAGTAACCCTCAAATAGAGCCGTGCACAGAACATTTATGATTCCTGTTAATAGTTAACTGCATTGCTTTTCGCTATCTTTTCAGGTATGGTCAGAGTTTCACATTGTCCCTACAACCATTGTTGGTGACTTGTGAAGTCGAAAGGTAGAGAAGGTTATTTAAACAGGCAGATGAATCACATCAAATCCCTTTAATTAAAGATTTTAATGAAAATAATCAGCTACAAATTATACAACAAAATTAAGTTTTACTGTGGCCACACATCAAGTGGGTTTCAGCAAGCATGACTAGATAAATGGCTACAATTGTTTGAAAATATCAGATCAAATGCAAAATATTTTCAATCAATAAATGCATGTTTTTAAAAGGTTTTTTATGCATTTAAAATGATAATATATACAATGTGTATTTACGTTTTTCTACTATACACTGTATACCTATAGATAATCCAATATATTCCATTTAAAATTAATGGCTCAAACTGGGAAGGTACATTAATTTGTAAAATTTCACTTTTATGAAGTTATTTGCAAAATGAACAGTACTGGAAACTACAGACCAGCAAGTTTAATTGTAGGAAAAAAAATCTTTCAAATGAGGCAGTTGGTGAATACATGAAAAGTCATATCATGCTAAAGGAGTCAGCATGGATTCAGGAAGAGATCACATTTAACTAATATGCTGGAGTATTTAGAAATTTTTTTTAAAAGGCAGACAAAGAAAATGCAGCATTCAACTTTTGACAAGGTTTCACATTGACAATTAAATGTAAGGGGCGGCGCAGTGGTTAGCACCGCAGCCTCACAGCTCCAGCGACCCGGGTTCGGTTCTGGGTACTGCCTGTGCGGAGCTTGCAAGTTCTCCCTGTGACCGCGTGGGTTTCTGCCGGGTGCTCCAGTTTCCTCCCACAGCCAAAGACTTGCAGTTTGATAGGTAAATTGGCCATTGTAAATTGCCCCTAGTGTAGGTAGGTGGTAGGAGAATTGAGGGAAGGTGGGGATGTGGTAGGGAATATGGGATTAATGTAGGATTGGTATAAAATGGGTGGTTGATGGTCGGCACAGACTCGGTGGGCCGAAGGGCCTGTTTCAGTGCTGTATCTCTCTGTGACTCTATGCATAGAAGGTAAAGTACAATGCTAGATACGAACTCAGCTTAACACCAAGAAACAAAGGATAGCCATAAATGGAAACATTGATTTAGAAAGAGATTACTGGCAGGGTACACCTGAGCTCAATCACTTGCTCTTTTTTTTTATACAAAAAAAATGCTTTAAGTGGGGATAATGGTTAAAACAAAAATATCTCCTATTCTGTAGATAATTACAAAATAGTTGCCAGTGCAAATAAAGGATAATTAGATAATTAGGTTCAGAAAGATTTAAATATCTTGACTAACTGTGTGAAAGGGTGGCAAACGCAGTTAATTAGGATCAAGTGTAAATTTAGTTATGAGACCAAGGAACCAAAAGAGAGAATTTGTATGTTAAATGAAGCAGTACTGTGAAGAGTTCACTAGGAAAGAGATCGATGATATATTATGGATAAATCTACAAAACTACCAGTTTACACATCTACTGCAGTAATAACAGCGGGAGGGAACAAAGTAAGGATTTGCATTTATATAGCATTTTTTTATTCTTTCACAAGACGTGGGTGTTGCTGGCTAGGCCAGCATTTATTGCCCATCCCTAATTGCCCTTGAGAAGGTGGTGGTGAGCCGCCTTCTTGAACTGCTGCAGTCCGTGTGATGTAGGTACACCCACAGTACTGTTAGGAAGGGAGTTCCAGGATTTTGACCCAGCGACAGTGAAGGAATGGTGATATAGTTCCAAGTCAGGATGGTGTGTGGCTTGGAGGGGAACTTGCAGGTGATGGTGTTCCCATGCAGGTGATGGTGTTCCCATGCATCTGCTGCGTTTGGTCTTCTAGCTGCTAGAATTTGCAGGTTTTGAAGATGCTATTGAAGGAACCTTGATGAGTTGCTGCAGTGCATCTTGTAGATGGTACACACTGTTGTCACTGTGCATCGGTGGTGGAGGAAGTGAATGCTGAAGGAGATTGCAATCAAGTGGACTGCTTTATCCTGGATGGTGTGAAGCTTCTTGAGTGTTGTTGGAGCTGCACTCATCCAGGCAAGTGGAGAGTATTCCATCACATCCCTGACTTGTGCCTTGTAGATGGTGGACAGGCTTTGGGGAGTCAGGAGGCAAATTACTCACTGCAGAATTCCCAACTTCTGACCTACTCTTGTAGCGACAGTACTTGTATGGCTGGTCCAGTTCAGCTTCTGGTCAATGGTAATCAGGATGTTGATAGTGGGGGATTCAGCGATAGCAATGCCATTGAATGTCCAGGGAAGATGGTTGGATTCTCTCCTGTTGGAAATGGTCATTACCTGGCACTTGTGTGGTGTGAATGTAACTTGCCACTTATCAGCCCCAAGCCTGCATGTTGTCCAGGTCTTGCTGCATAAGGACATGGACTGCCTCTGTATCTGAGGAGTCATGAATGGTGCTGAGCATTTTGCAATCAGCAAACATTCCCACATCTTACACAACCTAGGAATATTCCAATGCGTTTACAGGAATTTAAGTACTTATTGTAGTGTAGTCACTGCTGTAACCTCGGTAAACACAGCAACCAATCTCTGCACAGCAAGGTCCCACAAACAACAATGAGGTAAACAACCAGATAACGTTTGAGGGATTAATGTTGGCCAGGACACTGGGAACATTTCCCTGCTCTTCTTTGAAAAATGCCACTATATCTTTTATGTGCACTTGAGAGAGCAGGCAGTGCATCTGTTTAACGTTTCATCCAAAAGAAAAATCAAAATAGAAATAGTGCTGTTACTATACTGAAGCAATTTTAATAAACTAATCATAAATCATAGAATGATATAGCCAGCATTAGAAAAGTACATAGTTTAAACTGACAACATTTACTTAAACAGTACGTTAATAAGATTTGTAAGAGAAAAGAACAAAACTAAAGATTTACTCTAGCCTTCTCTGAGATGTGAGTGCATGAAAATAATGTGGTTACAGTAAAAGCTTTGTTATTCGGCATGTGCCAGGCCTGAGAGGTGCCGAATAAGCAAAAATTCCAGTTAATCAAGAGTTGTACTTAACAAGGCAGGTGCAAGTCTGAACTTCTGCTCCAAAGTTATTACTGGGCAAGGAAAGGATACCCAGGGCTTGGCATATGGAAAGCTGATTTTTAATTTTTCCTTAATCCTTTGGGGTTGGCGCACCAAAATAGCGCGCAGGAGAGTCTGCCCTTTCCAATGTGCCATTCCCAGTGGAGATCGGACGCGGAACTCTGCAAAAAAAACGCATCTGACTGCAGGGACCAAGAATCCCATTCTAGTGAGTGGGAAGCCAGTCACCGAGGTAAGGTAGCATTTCTAACCGCAGATGGCAACCTGAATTCCCATGGAAATTCCGGATAATAGAGCTTGCCGATTAGTAAAGTGCCTCATAACAAAGCTTTTACTGTATTTACTGTTATTATTTAACAACATGATTACAAGATAAAGGCACTCTGGACATTTAACACATGAATCAGTTGCAGGTTATAGTTTGTACTTTGGAATAGTGGACATAAACATCGATGTACTTGGTCAAGTATTCAGAAGAAGTGATAATTTCAGTAGATGAAAGATTTAACTCTATTTCATTCTCAGTTTTACACTTATTTGGAGTTCTGAGATTATTCAGTGGATAATTAACATTTAGAGTGTAAAAAGCTGTAAGATATTCAACACGTCTCATTTGCTCAGCTGTGTGTCCCATAAACGTACGAGCCCAGCACTTCAACAAAACAGTATATAATCATGGCCCAGATTTGGCTGAACAACACATGCCTTTATTGATGCACAAATTGGCCAGCAAGAAAGAAATGCCCATGAATTGCTAATCGCCACAAGCTGCATGCCAATTTGCATCGCTCCGCTGTTAGCTTTGTGAAACCAGCATCTCCCCCTTAACATGCCCATGATGTTCACAAAATTACTGCATTTGCATATTAATTGCCCATTAAACACAAAGAAAGTTAAGTCTAGTAATTAACAACATAAACCCAACAGTTAAGATGCTACATGACAAAGTAGCCAAGACAGCCATGCAAAGGACAGGGAAATACTGAGCAAACACTGGATAAACTTGTGTCAAGAAACCCAAACTGCATGGGACAAAGGAAACCTACGATCTATGTACGAAGGGATCAAGAGGGCGCTTGGCCTTGCCATCGCTAAAGTTGTTCTCACACACAGATGTGAACAGATGTTCCGCTGGGATGAACGCTAGTGCGAGCTGTACTCCTGAGAGGCAGACATCTGCCAGTCTGCGCTCGATACTATCCCACAACTTCCTGTCATGGAGAGTTAGGTGAAGAACCCTCATCAGCTCGAGAAGGCCACAGACCACCCAGCCAACAGAAGAGCACTTGGCAAGCACAGAATCTCAGCCAAACTGCTCAAGCACAGAAAGTCCCATCTATTGCCACACCATTAGGACCTTCTCCTTCTTTGCTGGAAAGTAGGCTCTGTTCCACAGGAGATGTGTGACGCCAAAATCATCAGACTATTCAAAAACAAAGGCGACAGAGAAGACTGCAACAGATACAGTGGCATCTCACTCGTTAGCGTCACAGGGAAGGCCTTCGTTAGAGTCATACTTAAAATATTCCATTTACTGGCACACCGAGTGTGCCAGAAGCATAGTGTGGTTTCCATGCCGGCAGATCTATTGTGGACATGATCTTCACCATGCGCCAGCTATAAGAGAAGTGTAGGGAACACAGTACACCCCTTTACCTTACTTTCGTAGATCTCACTAATGCATTCGACACTGTCAGCAGAGCAGGGCTCGACAAGATTTTGGGAAAAACTGGCAGTCAACTGAAGCTCCTCAGTCTCATCCGCTCTTTCCATGACAACATGCACTGCACAATTTGATGGCTCCACTCTCAACAGTTTCGGAGTGAAGAATGGAGTGAAACAGGGTTGTGTCCTAGCCCCCACTCTATTTGGCATCTTCTTCTCCATGCTCCTTGCTTTCGCCTTCCCTGCAGATATGGAAGGAGTCTACTTGCACACTAGGTCAGATGGCAACCTCTACAATCTATCAAGGCTGAAAGCGAAGACAAAAACACATTGCATCCTGATCAGAGAACTCCTTTAGGCTGATGCTGCGCTGGTCGCTCACCCAGAAACTCAGCTACAAAGATGCAAGGGCTATTTCTCCCATACCTGTAGCTTGTTCTCCTTGATGAGAAGGATCAAGGAGAACAAGTGGTCATGGGAAAAGGTTTTGCATCTCCCCCGGTCAGACTAAATAACACCCCAGTGGAAGTGGTTAGCAAATTCTGCTATCTTGGGTCCACGGTGACAGATAATTTGTCGCTTGATACACGTAAAGGGAAAGCAGCTATCACCTTTGGCCGATGCGCAAAACGCACATAGGATAACACCAAGCCGACCCTTAGGACGAAACTGATGGTTTCTAAGGCCTGTGTTCTCAGCACCTTGCTGTATGGCTGTGAAACATGGGTGACTTACAGCTACCAGGAAAATAAGCTCAATAATTTCCATCTTCACTGGCTGCGGCGCATTATGGGTAAATACTGGAAGGACAAAATCACAAATGTGGCAGTCCTCTAAAGGCAGAGCTCCTAAGTGTGTCAAAACAGAGGCAGCTTCAGTGGATTCGACACATTTGCAGGCTGGACAACGATTGCATACCCAAGGGCCTTCTGTATGGTGAGGCTGCCGAGGCCAGGTGACCAGTGGAGCGCCCAAAGCTCCGCTTCAAGGATGCTTGCAAGCATGGCATGAAGGCCCTAAATGTCGACTATTGCATCTGGAAGTCACTAGCTGGCAAAAGAGGAAAATGGCGACACATCCTGTGGACTAGACGACCAATGGCTACAGCAGCTTGGCAACAGGTGCCAACGGAACAACGCAGTGTCACTTGGCAGCTTCCTGTGCAGAACTTGTGGCAGAACCTGCCTCTCAAGAATTGGCATCAGCAAAGATGCACCAAGAGAAGACACCCCACTTAAATGGATTATTTGCTGCGTGTCAATCATCATCTTTCCTAGATGGAAGGATGCCAACAAGTACCGTTTTAACGCCATGTTAATTGTTAAATGACTGCCAACTGACCTCTCTTGCCCAGAAATTGAACAATTAAAAAGTGTGGAGTCTCATTTTTCAGGTTGTATTGTAGGAGATTTAAAAAATTTCAAATTTATAATAAATCTTGCTTTTCCTGTCTCTTTTTCTCTCTCACTTAATCCAATCTTTTGTTTTTGTTTTTATTTCAGACTTCCAGCATCTGCAGTATTTTGCTTTTTATTACACTCTTGTCCTGCTCTTTATCAAGGTCCCGAACTGCACCATTATCAATGTACACATCCAGAAACTTTGTGGACAAAAAACTTGAAGACCTAAATGGACACGGACTTGCCTAACAGGGCACACCATCAAATGCCCTGCTCTAGCAAACCCTAGGCCAACTAAGCATTACATAAAGCTTACAGAACAGAAAAAGGTTATTTGGTCCAACTGGTCTATGTCTGTGTTTATGCTCCACACAAGCCTCCTCCTACCATCTTTCATCTAACCTAATAACCTATGCCTTTTTCCCCTCGTACTTATTTAGCTCCCTCTTAAAAGGCATCTATGCTATCCACATCAACTACTCTATGACTTTGGGAAGGAAAAAGAGCTGAGTGGGCATAAAGAACAGTGGAGACAGCGAGATTTCACTTTGGGAAGGAGCAATAGCTGAGCGGGACAGCGACAGAGAGAGTGTGACTTCACTTCGAGAAGGAGCAAGAGCTGAGCAGGCATAAAGAGCTAGCCTAACCAGTCTGCAGGTTCAGAGACTGCATTGCTCACAGGGAAGCAGGTAAGTGATTGGCTGGTGATGTTTAGGGACTGAGTCTAAACAACTAGCAGATTAAAAACATTAAAATATTAGGCATTAGTAACAAGTGAGTAGCTGGAGAGTGTCTTTTTTTAAAGTAAGGTTTATTAAGTATTAGTAGGGTTCATCAGTATTAGTAAGATTTATTACGATTGCTGTGGTTTATTAATAATAGTAAGGTTCACTGGTATTGGTAAAGATGTATTAGCAGTAGTAAGATTTATTAGCAGTAGCAAGGTTATTAATAAATCGACAGAGGACTAGCAGGACTGCTCCAACCTCTAGTGTGCACATCCTACGCAATATAGGAACTTCAGGACACTTCCCGTGCCCTGGATAACCATTTGTGCAGGAAGTGTCATCTGTTACAGCAGCTTGAGCTCCGGTTTTCAGAAGTTGAGCAGCAGCTGGTGTCACTGTGGCGCATCCATGAGATTAAGAGCTACGTGGATAGCATGTTTATAGATTTGGTCACCCCGCAGCTTAACAGCATGCAGGGAGAGAGGGAATGGGTGACCACCAGATAGTCAAGTAGAAACAAGCAGATATTGCAGGAGTCCCCCGAGTGCATCCCACTCTCCAACCAATATTCAGTTCTGAATACTGATGAAAATGATGGTTCATCTGGGGAATGCAGCCAGAGCCAAGTCCATGGCACTACAGGTGGCTAAGCTGTACAGGGGGTGTACAAGGAAGACTGGAAGAGCAATAGTGATAAGTGATTCGATAGTTAGGGGAATAGGCAGATGCTTCTGTGGTCGCAGATGTGAATCCAGGATGGTGTGTTGCCTCCCTGGTGCTGGGGTCAAGGATGTCACTGAATGGCTGCAGAGCACCTGGAGGGGGGAGGGTGAACAGCCAGCAGTCGAGATCCACATTCGTACATAGGCAGAAAAAGGGATGTGGTCCTGCAGTCAGAATTTAGGGAGCAAGGTAGGAAATTAGCAAGCAGGACCTCAAAAGGGGCAAGAGTTTCTAGAGTGTGTTCAGGAAAATTGACTACAGCAGTATGTTTCCAGTCCAACGAGAGGGGAGGCACTATTGGACCTAGTTCTTAGGAATGAGGTGGGTCAAGTGGATCAAAAATCAGTGGAAGAACATTTTGGGGACAGTGATCATTGTATCATAAGGCTTAGGTTGGCTCTGGAAAAGGACAAAGAACAATCTAGAGCAAGGTTGTCCAACCTTTGCGGGCGGAGGGCCGTATTATGATTTTTGCTCAGCCCAGGGGGCCGGTGAGCAAATTTCAAAAGATAAAGACATTTAAATTTTATCTTACGAATAAAAACAACAAATGTGCATTTTTGTGAAGAAGCTTTAAATGAGAAGACTAATTTATTGACTTACTTTTTCGTCACTATATTGGAAACTGATTTAGTTACATTGTTTTTGCTTGCATAAATAGACAACCTTTGCCCGCACACTTGATGTAGCGATGCAGAGTATTCTGGATAGATATCCATCTGTCAGGAGTGATCTTGATCTCTCTCTCTCTCCCTGTGTTGTCCTCGCTCTGTGCTCCTCCCCTCTGTCCCCCACTCTCTCTGTTCCTCCCTCTCTCTCTCTGTCCACGCCCCCCCTTCTCTCTGCTCCCCCCTCTCTCTCTCTGAGCATAGCAGCTTTGTGGTTGGTTAGTTTGTTTAAAAACATCGCACTGAGTTTCACAACTGACAGCTGCTGAAGAAGGAACACGCTTCCCAACATTGGAAAGATTTGGGGTTTTCTAGCGGGCTTTTAAAAAAAGTCAGAAAACCCCGAATCTGTCCGAAGTTTTGAAGCGCATTCCTGATTCAGCAGCTGTCAGCTGTGAAACTGACAGCGCAATGTTTTTAGAAAGGCCGCTCTGCAAGAAGACAAAGGGAAACATCCCATCTCCCATTATGGAGCTCTGGCGAGGATGAGAAACAGCCCCAGATACAGTTTACTCCCGCGGGCCAGATGGAAACATCTAGCGGGCTGTATCGTGGCCCACGGGCCGTATGTTGGACAACCTTGATCTACAGTAAGAATAATTAACTGGGGGGGGAAGCCAACTTCAATGGAGTAAGAATGGATCTGGGTCGAATAAATTCGAATCAAAGGTTGGCAGGAAAAATAGTTGCTAAACAATGTGAACAATGGGCTACCTTCACAGAAGAGATAGTTTGGGCACAGTCAAGGTATGTTCCCTTGAAGGGGAAAGATAGGGTAAACAAATCCAGAGCAGCTGGATGACAAAAGTGATAGAGATTAAGATGAAGAAAAAAAAGTGTGCTTATGACAGATGTCAGGTGGAGAACCAGGATGAATACAGAAGGTTAAATGGGAAAGTGTCATAATAAGAGAAGCAAAAACATATGAAAAGGGACTGACAGCTAACATAAAAGGCAATCCCAAAGTCTTCTATAGGCATGTAAGTTGTAAAAGTTGGAGTAGGGTCGGTTAGGGACCAAAACAGGGACTTGCGCATGGAGGCAGGGGGAGTAGCTGAGGTATTAAATTAATACTTTGCATCTGTCTTTACCAAGGAAGAAGATGCAACCCAGGCCACGGTGAAAGAGGAGGTAATTAATACACTAGAAAGATTTAAAATTGCTAAGGAGGAGGTGAGGAGGTATTAGATATATATGTATAGACAGCAAGGAAAAATGTGCAGGTTTATGGGAGAAGGTGGGAGAATGGTATTCGGTAAATTGTCCAGAGAGCTGGTGCAGACATGATTGGCCAAATGGCCTACTTGTGCATTGTAACGATTGTGATGTTGTAGCAAGTTCCACAAACAGGTAAACAAGTTTCTGCTGGGTTCTTTATTGGATTTATTAGTGACGGTCATATATTTATGACCTCTAATTCTGGACTCCCCTACAAATGGAAACATTTTCTCTATGGCTATCCTATAAAACCCCCTCATAATCTTAAATACATCTATTTCAAGTCAGCAAATAAGGTCTCAACTTGCCATACAACAGAAAATAGCTCTATACCTTCTTTTGACATCTTACTGTATGTCATATTAATATAAAAGGTGCTGGCCATGAACAGCTTATTTTAAAAAATTTAAGTATTTTAATTATTTTCCCTGATGCGAATAACAGACCAAAGCCAAAAAGCTGCAGTTTCTGGACAATAAACTATGTATAAAATGCTGTAAACACTCAACGGGACAGGCAACAACTGTGGAGAGAACAGGTGAGCTAACGTTTCTAGACCCTTCATTAGGATCAAGCTCTGAAAAAGAGTTGATACCTGAAATGTTAAGTCAACAGTTCTCTTCACAGATGCCGAATGATTGTCTCATAAATAAAGGGCAGCTTTGTTTACACAAGATAGCCATGTGCCCTGCTGATGACTCAACTGAGAAATGCACCATGCAGTGGGGTACTGAATCCCAGATTGAGTTAACCATTTTCAGGCAGGGACAGTCAATTACTGCAACTGACCTCATCATTTCTTGGACAGTGATGAATAATGCCCAGCTCCTGATCTCCACCTGATAGAAGATGATGCAATAGCACAAGGTTTGGCTTCAGTGAATTGAATGAATTAATAGTCACTATCCAGACTCTCACATGGAGTGATTGACAAAGACAATGGAGAACCACAAGGTCTGGTGCAACAGCAGGATTTGCATCTTCGGGAGCAGACATACGAGGGATGGGACAAAAGTATTTTGACCCATTCAACTGCATTTTGAACACCCTCAAAGCCGCAACTCTACTGCCTTGCCTACAAATACTTCCAAATATTGATCAATCTTTTAGTAAAGAATTATCTTCCAACATCTGCTTGAAGTTTATTGCTTATTTTCCCTCTGGACTGCATGGCTAATGCCTCTCAACTTTCATTACAACTCATCCCAGTTTTCACTTGGGTTAATTCCAGTTGCTCTTTCCTGCAGCCTCTTCCAATGCATATGTGGTGATCAATACTGTACAGTACTTCCAAGTGTGGTCTGGCCATTGTCTCAGCATAACTTTGAGACTTGTACCTAACAATTCTGGTTATGGAGCACAAACTTATATTTGTTTTGTTTAAAATTGCTTTTCCATATTTTTATATTCAATATAACAAATTCATTTTCAACTTCTCCTATGTTGATTCTAAGAAAAGGAAGAAAAATCAGCAATAAAAAAAATCCTTCCCTTCAATTATTTACAAATATTTTTTCAAAAATTCTACATCCCTTTGACTGATTAGGTTGATTAAGCAACTTGGCATTGTGAGAAAAGTACAATGGAAGTGATAACATCTACTAATTGCCTAATTTCATAAACTTTTTCCTCTCACATGCTAATCAGAAGACAGCAGGAATATATCCCAGCAAGCACTATTACTTACTTGATATATAAATGATGTCTACTTTATCACCATTTCTTTTCTCATTGAATTGCAGAAGATATTGCACCAATGCAATGTTATATAAAGGTGAACAT
Organism: Heterodontus francisci; assembly: GCF_036365525.1. Classification (NCBI taxonomy): domain Eukaryota; kingdom Metazoa; phylum Chordata; class Chondrichthyes; order Heterodontiformes; family Heterodontidae; genus Heterodontus; species Heterodontus francisci. The sequence goes on from NC_090394.1 coordinate 21,484,368, forward strand.
TTTAGCATTAAGCAAGAAGACATATTTCAGTTTCCATTTGGAACACTATGATGTGCAGCACAGCATTTATTGAATCACTGCTATTGAAAAATGAACCCTTAAGAGGTCAGAATTTGTAGTGTCTTAGAAATATCAGCAACAAGAACGATGTTTCTACAGGTCTAAATATTTCCTTTTCACAAAATCACAATTAGAAAAACATGGAATCAGAACATTTATAGCATTCTTTGAGCAAGCGAAAAAAATTATAAAATTAAAATAATTTTGGTGCAAAAAGTCTATTACAGTGCTCAAAGTGTTCAAGCTATGCTTCAGTGGCCACCTACATTCTGTGCATTCCAATGAGTGCATACAAGCATAAAACAGGGATGTCACATGATTAGCATCACAAATTAATGATTTTTTTTTTTAAAAAGAACAACTCACATCATCTCACCTTTACTGAAAATCCAGGTTTCTCAAGCCAGAAGTTTATTTTAATATTTTGGGTTTTTTTTAAAGATAAATGTTGTTCAGACATTAAAAATATTTCTGATGAAATACTGACCCAACTGGAATGTTAAACATGAGAGATCCTGAAATAAACTGCACAAAGACAGTACAAATTCAATATTATTTGCACTAGTCCATATGGTCTGGGTGAAAAAAATTTTAAGTTTTAATAGAATGTATTAGCCTTGTTATAGATGTTAACCAGGATTTTTGGAAAGGGTAAGGATAGGATGATGCATTGATATGCAAAACCTATCAAACACTATGTTGTGACATCCCTACTAGTCAGTGGGATCTGGAGCCATGCTCCAGTGCTTGCCCATGCTATTCAGCAAGGTGTAATTTTTGAGAGAGCTAAAAGCAATAGGGAAGTAGGATATAAGCTGTATTGTAATGTTCATTTTTCGGTGCTATTTAGCAGAATATATATTTTAAAGAGAATTAGAATCAACGTGGAATGGAGCAACAAAGCAATGCTCCAATGTCCATTTAAAATGCTGTGCTGGGTAATGGGTACTGTTTTAGAGAATCAGACAGTGGGGAAAGGGTTGCCCATTCAAAATAATAATATTTAGCAAAAGTGAATAGTTAAGGAACGGAAAGCAATAGGGAATGGGATATAAAGCCATATTTCAGTACCTGTTCTGGTTTGCTGCCTTCTTTACCAGTAAGAGTTCGTTCTCGCACTGTCGCAGTTCTTTGGCTGCCAGCTCAGATGGCTGCCACTGTCCAGAGCAGCCAAATACAGCTGTGGCATTGCAAGAGAGAGAAATAGAGTGCAGCCTCAAAAGAGAAATCCAGTGCAAGCAAGTGTAAAGGGAAGAACAAACCCACAACACACCCAGGGACATTCCCAGGACAGGGGGAGGGAACACAGGAACAATTGGGAGCACCACAACTCATAAAAACCTTCTTATATTATGAACACATCTATCAACTTAACAAACTCAACAAACCAAGCCCACTCCCTATTTCTCTGAACTTAATGCAATATTCCGTATTAATTTTGAACCAAGCACACTTTAACCTTTGAGGACTGTAGAATTATGCACCATAACCAAAAACAATTTGTGACTGGAATTTTCAGTTTGATATAATTCAGAGAAATCTTGAATTTCTACTTTGTTTTATCTTTCTTCAACTTTGTTTTCCAAGAATGTGATTTTTGAAAAATGGTGGAAAATAGGTTTTGTTTCTCAAAGTAGTAGTTAGTCCATAAAGATAGCATTGGTATTAAATAAATCCTCAGTAAAACACAATATTTTTAGATTATTTTGAAAGCATTGCAGTACAGTGCTGTAACAATGAAAACACAATATTTAGAAAGCAAGAAGGCACAAAACTCAAACTGGCCCAGGTATGGATGCCTACTGGAGATAGACATTGGTTTTTAGAAAACAAAGCTATCTGGTTCCACCAGTGAATCAATTTATATTTCTACTGGGATCCATATGCACATGCAAGTCCTTCGTAGGATCATGATTCACACACATAGGAACAGGTATAGGTCATTCAACCCTTGAACTTGTTTCACCATTCAATAAGATCATGACTGACCTGTACCTGAATCCCACTTACCTACCATTTCTCTGCATGCCTGTCAATAAATATCTTTGAATCTAGTGCTGAAAATTTCAATTTATTCTGCATTCACAGCTTTCCAGGCTTTCACTGCTTCCTGATTTTATTCCAAAATGGCCTAGCTCTAATTTTAAGATAATGCCCCCTGTTCTAGGTTCCCCAGGCACAGAAATAATTTCTCTGTATCTACCCTATTACTAGATCAATCCTGAATCATTCCAACGCTCGGGGATTAAGCCCAGCTTTATAACCTGTCCTCATAATTTAACCCTTTAACACAGTATAATTCTGGAGAATATGCATTGCACCTCCTTCACGATGCATCTTACCTGAGGTGCTGCGCCCAAAACTGAACATATTATTCCAGTCATGGTCTAGCCACGGTTCTGTAGAACTTATGTACAATTTCCTCACTTGTGTATTTCCAACCTCCTTGAGATAAAGGCCAACATTCCACTAGCCTTTTTAATTGCTAGTGCACAGGTGCAAAAAGTTTTTGGTAATTTGCGTGCAGACACCTAAATCCCTTTGCTTCTCCACAGTTTCTAGTCTCTTACTATAAAGAAAATATTGTTTTTCCCTTCTCAGATCCAAAGTGGATGTTCTCACACTTTCGCACACTGAACTCAATCAGCCACAGTTCTGTCCATTTAGTTAGTCTGTATATATTTCTTTTTAAACTTATTGCTCCCAGCTAGACAATTTAGTGCCTTCTAACTTAGATCATCTGCAAACTTGGATGTACAACTCTATTCCTTTGTCAAAGCCATTAATATATATGGTGAAAAGCTGAGACCCCAGGACAGATCTCTGGGGATGATTACTTGTCACATCATTCCAATCAGAGAACATTCCCTTTCTCCCTATTCTATATCTCCTACTTCCCCCACAACTACGCACCCACATCATAAAGTTACCTCCAATTTAATGTATTTTTATTTATGCTAATTAACTCTTGTGCAGAACCTTAAATCCTTTCTGGAAATCCATATGGACAACATTTGTAGACATGCCTCTAGCCACCATGCTAGTGATGACCTCTGCAAAAGAATTCAACTAGATTAATCAGACATCACCTACTCTCCAGAAATCTGACTATCTTTGATCAGTTTATACTTGTCCAAGTGCTCAGCCACCCTGTCCCTGATGACAAATTCAAGTAACTTCTCCACAACTGATGTTAGACAGGTCTGTAGTTATGTGCTTCTTCCCTCCCTCCCATCTCAAATAACAAAATGACATTTATAATTTTCCAATACAAAAGGTATAGATCCCAAATCTAGATAAACCTGGATAATTGTAACACATCTGCAATTTCCTCACCTATTTCTTTTAATATCCCGGGGTGGAAAACATCTGGTCCTGGAGATGTATCTATCCTAAGTCCCATTATTTACTCCATTACCATTTTTTAAATACTTTAAATCCACTAAGCCTCTCCCATGACTTAATTTTAGGTTCTTTTGTATCAATTGTATTCTGTCCTCCTTTTACACTGTGAAAATGGATAAAAAATATTGATTTAGCAAGTTTGCCATTTACTTATTGTTCATTATAGTCTCACCCGCATCTGTCTTTAATGGATGCACATTCCCCATTACCACTCTTTTTCTTAATGTATATATATATATTTTGCACCTCCACATTATTTGCATCCCTTTGTTGATTATTAGAACTCTCCAAGTTCACTAAATTTCCACTTTCCTCCCATTTGTGTAAGACTTTCTCCTAGCTTGATACGATCTCATACCTTATTTGTTGACTACTTGCTTCAACAATGTTGCACAAGTAGAGATTTTGCCTTTTAGGGATATGGACCAGTCTAATATATCAAATATTTTTTGAATATTTCCTACCATCTGTCTATAGGTTCACCCATTAACAGCTCAAGCCCATGTCATTTCTGATCCTTTCAAAATCTGCCTTATTTAAATTTAAAGCCCTGGTTTGTCACTCTCTTTTCTCCCTCTCAAACCCAATAGCAAATTCAATGACATTATGAACACTATTTGCAAGACGTCCCTTCACTGTCATATTGTTCACCTGTTCTGGTCACATTTTTAGCTTTAAAATAAGGCAACTTCACAGTGTGGGAAGCAAACTCCAGTTGTTTGATTTGATAAATAATACCAAATGACAATGTCGAAGTTTAGCAAATGCCAAAAAAGTGATTCTAAAAATGTCCTTGAACCCTGGCTTACAATCAATAAGCAGCTGAAAGAGATTGCTGGCTGTTTTCAGATGAGTTATGATCAATAAGGGAAAGGTTCTAAAGTCACCTCAAGAAGCCAGGGTAGTCTTTACTTAGCAAATGCTACCCAAGACTCTTAAGAGATCATGCATAATATGAATAGAGGCCATAAAGCTATGTAAAATGAAAGAGTATAAAAATTGAAAAGAGAGATAACGAAAGCAACAGAGACACAAATCAGAAAAGACAAACAGAAATAAGTAGAATTTAAATAGGAAATAGTGTTAAAACATATTTTAAATTAGCAAAGAATTCCAATACTGTATCGGTGGTCTTTGACGTCAATGTAAACTCAAAATATATCTCACTTCTAAAGATGTCACCACCATATCATTTTGAAGTGTGTAAAATATAATTAGAAAAATGTTGATTCCCACATTGTCAGGCTGACCCGTTGTAAAATATAAGAAAATCTTTATACAGCAGTTTGTTGATAAATAGAAATTAATTCAACAGTTCACTTACTCACATCAAAAGTATTTTTTTTTATAAAAGAAAAGTGGACTGATGAGGTGTTAAGTTTTGATTCTCATCATCTGGGCAGTATTTCTCACACTAATTATTACTTTAGACATTTCAATCCTTTAAGACCTTTATCTATTCTGCACCTTTAAAATATCCCGATCAAGAATCTTCCAATACTGCATGGTACAATAGGGCCATAATTAAGATCCTATCAAAAAATGCAAAATGGTTTTAATTTGGACATTTAACTTGAATTTTAAGCACTTGAATGGTGCAAAATACTACACTGTACTCAAAGGATTAAATTGAAGCTATACGCATACCATTAATAGACAACAAACTTAAAATAGAAAACTTAAGTTAAACTGGGCAAGATAAAACACCACTTACCAGTACACACTAGACCCTCTCTATAAAGCTGTCTTTGCAGTCACACAAAAAGCTCGCTATACTGACGAGTATGTTGTAGATAGTCTTTTATATGGTTCCCCTATAGAAAGGGAGCCATAAGGAATACGTGTTATCCGAGAGGTTGTGGCATACCAGACAATGTTATAGCAAGGGGCTAGTGTAGTCAGCTTTTGTTTTATCCTACCGTGTCTAAAAACAGATTTTTGACGAATGGTGCCTCATTTTTGTTCTTGCTCTAATACAGAAAATTTGTGCAACATGAAAACCCTTCCTCAGAAGATACCACAAATTCTATTGCATCATACTCTTCAAAAATCTGTGTGGTATGCGTTCATTTTCCAGCACCAAGATATTACACAAACACTAAGTGATTGTAATAGAATTATTTAAAAATTCTAGGTGAACAGCATTCCCTTTTAAAAATATATCTTATCTTTGATCAAGTCTATTGGCACAGCAAATCATAGTTTTTCAAAGCTTTGGACTAGTTTTCCTTTTGGGTTAAATCAATTTTCTGTGCGAAAACAAAAAAAAAAACTAAATAAATCTATCAACTTACAGAAGGAGGTGGAGATTCTCTGCCAATGAGAGGTGTGTTCTCACAGCGGGGATTCTGATAGGTTGTGTTCTGGCTCCTGTTTAATTAGAGAGGAAAAAAGTTACATTCTAGTTCATTAACTGAACAGGTACTGTATTCGCCCCATTTCTTACCTTAATTTATTTGCATTTTTATGTGATACATAAAAAGAAAAAGTGAGACTTAGGTGCAACAACTTTATGCAAAACCCACTCCCTCTTTACAGAAAAAAATAATAAATTCTCCTAAAATATGCTTTTTTTTGGAAAACACCTATTTCTGGTTCTGGCTTGGAACCCTTTGAGTATAGTCTTTCTCCCTACTAAGCCACTCCAAACGCAACAATTAGAGAGAATCTGAATTGAAAACAGCAGGGGGTGCAATTTCAAACCAGCCTGGGGACACACTGAAGCTACACATTGGCCGGAATTTCACAGTGGGTGGACGGGAGCAGTCCACCGACTGAAAAGTTGGTGGTGAACCCGCCTCTGCCTGGCCTGGGGATCCGGACTGCATCTTGTGGTCCCCAGGCCATTAAATGGTCTGAGGTGAGACTTGCACCTCATTGAGGCCGGAAGTCCCACCTAATGGCCATTCAGCAGGCCGGCAGCTCTCTGTCCCAGTAGCGCCACCGGGAGAGGTAGCCACTGCTGGGACTGCAAACTAGCCTCAGGAGGAAGATGTCAGGGAGCCCCGGAGAACCGCTAAGTTTTTGGGGCCTCGCCGGGGGCAATCAGTCGGACTCCACTGAGGCAAGGGTGGCCCTATTGGGGGGATGGGAGGCGTGTTGGGCATTGGGGCATCAGGGGCAGCCCTCTGACAGGCACAGGGTGCTTGATCAGGAGGGCCCCTCCCAGGCCGTCGGAAAGTCGCCTACTTTTAACAGGCGGCTTTTCTCGGGCCTGGGCTGCCCACCAGCTAAAGGTAAAATCCCCGTGGCAGTGGGCAGAGGTCCTTAAATGGCCGTTAACTGGCCACTTAAGGGCCTTGATTGGCCTGGGGTAGGCGGGCCATTTTTCACCGCCGCCGTCCTGCGTGATGTGGCGGCAAAGGGGGGAGCAGGTCGGGAAGGGCCCCCCCCCACCATCCCACTCTTTGCGGGGGTGTAAAATTCCAGCCATTAAAAAAGTACTCCCCCACAAACCCCCCCCCCCAACACCTCGACTTCCCCCATCCTTCAAATAAGACATTTTACATCATAATATTCGAGTTAAAACAGAGACATAATGAAAATAGTATTTTCAGCTTTGAATTCTCAAGGCCAATGATTTTTTTGTAACAATTTCTATTAAAAAGAGGCACCACTACTGAGAATTCAAATCATGAAATTTGATTTTAGAATGGCCGCCAGAAAACTTAGATGATTTTTTTTTTTTTTGAAGTGTTTTGAACCCAAGCAGACTGATGGAAACTTCTAGGTTCCATGACAACCAAAATTTACATTCTATAAGCATCAAGAAAAAAAGACATTTATTTTTCTGCTTTTACAAATACCGTCTCAAAAATGGATCGTGTTTCAAATTGGGGGAATGAAGGATTAGAGGGGAAACGATTGGAATTCCAACCTGCATCAGATGTCACCTGGTAAAATTATCACTCCCTTTAATAAACTGGCAGATTAATAACAGTAAATAAAAATGCTTAGATAGGTTCCCACCTCAACTTGTCTACAAAGATTATAATTCAGCTTTATTACTGGATAATAAAAGCAAAATACTAAAATAAAAGCAAAATACTGCAGATGCTGGAAATCTGAAACAAAAACAAGAAATGCTGGAATCACTCAGCAAGTCTGGCAGCATCTGTGGAAAGAGAAGCAGAGTTAACGTTTCGGGTCAGTGACCCTTCTTCGGAACTTCTTCGGAATTGAGTTCCGAAGAAGGGTCACTGACACGAAACGTTAACTCTGCTTCTCTTTCCACAGATGCGGCCAGACCTGCTGAGTGATTCCAGCATTTCTTGTTTTTATTACTGGATAAACCTGGTATAAATCAATTATAAAATAAATATGTAATTTTAACATTTCTTACATAAGGTTTTAAAACACCTCTGGACTTCAATTTTCAAATATTACTTTAATTTTAAGCAGAAGGGAAAAAGCAAACTGGAAAGCAGGAACTAAAAGAACAGAAGGTAATTTTATTGCTTACATGTATTCCGTGACAGGGGCATTACTGACAGTATGTGCTGCGGCAGGGATACTGGTCTCACTGCCAAAACTGCTCCCACAGCTGTACAGACTGGGCATATGAACTCTGTACAGATTGTCATGCTGTTGGCGGTTTCCTTGTGGGCTCACAATATCCTCATCTCCATCGTCATCAACATGACTGCTTCAGGAATGGGAAAATCAGAAATATCAGGATCAAGCATGGCACTCTTATTTAAACCAATACATGATTAGATTAGATTAGAGATACAGCACTGAAACAGGCCCTTCGGCCCACCGAGTCTGTGCCGAACATCAACCACCCATTTATACTAATCCTACACTAATCCCATATTCCTACCAAACATCCCCACCTGTCCCTACATTTCCCCACCACCTACCTATACTAGTGACAATTTATAATGGCCAATTTACCTATCAACCTGCAAGTCTTTTGGCTTGTGGGAGGAAACCGGAGCACCCGGAGGAAACCCACGCAGACACAGGGAGAACTTGCAAACTCCACACAGGCAGTACCCGGAATCGAACCCGGGTCCCTGGAGCTGTGAGGCTGCGGTGCTAACCACTGTGCCACTGTGCCGCCCAACCATTCTTCCATACATACTTCATGGATTTAGCATATTCATTTTAGATTAACATTTTGCACTATAACATGTTGCTGATATATAATAAATTAATTTTTTGTTTACATTTTAGTCGTTTTTTTTTTACCCAGCATATTTGCTGTAAATGCTGAGGTTTTGCTAAAATACCACTAGTATAATAGAAAAAATAAAAAGCACAAATTCTAAAAAAAACCTCGGCAGATTTTGTGTTATGATGCACATATGTTTATGCTAGATATTCTCCCTGGGTTGAGCATCACCAGTTACTCCCATAAATTGACTACACTTCCCCTGTGCCCTTAACTGCTCAATATCTGGGTAAATGTAGCAAGATCCAGCAATCAAACAGAGAACCTTTGTCAGTATACGCAAAGTTACTGGTATAGATCACATACTGCAAAATTATTTAACATTAAATGAACAGTAGACTTGTGAACTTTACTGCACGCCCCAAAATGTCACAACACATTCCTATCCCGTGCCAAGTCTCAACATAAAATTGATTCTTGAAACATGGTTGCTTCTGATTTAGCCCAGTCTCTTTAGATTCAAAATGACTGCTCACTGTAGAGTCATCCATAGTTGCATTATTCAAAATCTTAAGATATACTGAAACAACATACTTTAAAAAAAATCTGCATCCCTCATAACTACGAGGTGTTCAGCAATTTGCAAGGTTCACACTCAATCCTTGAGAATAAGACCCAGAACTGCTGTAGCCTAGCCTCCACAACTCTGAGGCAGAGAATTCCAGAGATTCACCACCCTCAGAGAAGAAATTCCTTTGCATCTCAGTTTCAAATGTGTGCCCCCTTATTCTGTAACTATGTCCCCTAGTTCAAGATTCCTCCACTAGTGGAAACATCTTCTCAGCATCTACCCTGTCAAGCCCCCTTAAAATCTTATATGTTTCTATGAGATCACCCCTCATTCTTCTAAACTCCAATGAATAAAGGCCTAACCTGTTCTTGATAAGACAGCCCCTTCACCCCAGGAATCAGCCTAATGAACCTTTTCTGAACTGCCTCCAATGCTAGTATATCCTTCTTTAAATAAGGGGAACAAAACTGCATGCAGTACTCCAGGTGTGGCCTCACCAACACCCTGTACAGTTGGAACAAGACTTCCCTATTTCTAAACTCTAACCCCCTAGCAATAAAGGCCAAAATTCCATTTGCCTTCCCAATTACTTGCTGCACCTTCATGCTAACTTGTTGTGTTTCATGTACAAGAACACCCATATCCATCTGTACCTCAGTATTTTGTAGTCTTTCTCCATCTAAATAATAATCTACCTTTTTATTCTTCCTACCAAAGTGGATTACCTCACACTTTCCCATATTGAACACTGGGCAGCACAGTGGCGCAGTGGTTAGCACCGCAGCCTCACAGCTCCAGCGACCCGAGTTCAATTCTGGGTACTGCCTGTGCAGAGTTTGCAAGCTCTCCCTGTGACTGCGTGGGTTTCGCTCCAGTTTCCTCCCACAGCCAAAGACTTGCAGGTTGATAGGTAAATTGGCCATTATAAATTGCCCCTAGTATAGGTAGGGGAATTGTGGGGATGTGGTAGGAAAATGGGATTAGTATAAATGGGTGGTTGATGGTCGGCACAGACTCGGTGGGCCAAAGGGCCTGTTTCAGTGCTGTATCTCTAAAATAAAAAATGATCATCTGTCAAGTTTTTGCCCACTCACTTAACCTATCTATCTCCCTTTGCAGATTCTTTGTGTCCTCATCACAACATGCCTTCCCACCTATTTATGTATTGTCAGCAAATTTGGATACACTACTCTCTGCCCCTTCTTCTAAGTTATTAATATAGATAGTAAATAGTTGAGGCCCTAGGATTGATCCTTGTGGCACCCCACTAGTTACGGCTTTCCAACCTGAAAAAGACCCACTGATCCTGACTCTCTGCCTTCTGTGTGTTAGCCAATCCTCAATCCATGCCAACACATTACCCTCAATATCCTGAGCTCTTATTTTGTGCAATAACCTTTTATGTGGCACTTTATCAAATGCCTTCTGAAAATCCAAATACACTACATCTACTGGTTCCCCTTTATCCACTCTGCTTGTTATATCCTCGAAGAACTCCAACAAATTTTTCAAACAGGATTTCCCTTTCATAAAACCATGCTGACTCTGTTTGATTTTCATTATGTTTTTCTAAATGTCCTGCTATTTCTTCCTTAATAATGGACTAGCATTTTCCCAATGACTGATGTTAAGCTAACAGGTCTGTAGTTTCCTGATTTCTGTCTCCTTCCTTTTTTGAATAGGGGTGTCACATTAGCGATTTGCAATCCACTCGTACCCTACCGGAATCCAGTGAGTTTTGGTATATTATGACAATGCCTCCACTATCTCTGCAGCCACTTCTTTTAAAACCCTTGGAGCAGGCCATCCGGTCCTCGTGACTTGTCTGCCTATAGTCCCATCAGTTTGTCCAGCACCTTTTCCCTCGTGATAGAGATTATTACAAGTCCCTCCCTCCCATTTACACCTTGCTCATCTATTATTGTTGGGATGTTTATAGTGTCCTCCACCGTGAAGACCGATGCAAAATATTGGTTTAAATTATCTGCCATTTCCCTGTTCCCTGTTATTAATTCCCCATTCTCATTCTCCAAGGGTCCCACACTTATTTTAGCTACTCTCTTCCTTTTAATATACCGGTAGAAGCTCTTACAGTTTGTTTTATATTTCTTGCCAATTTACTCTCAATCAATTTTCTCCCGCTTTATTAGTTTTTTAGTCATCCGCTGCTAGTTTCTAAAAAATTCTCAATCCTCTGGCCTACCACTCGTTTTCGCCACATTGTACACCTTTGTTTTTGATTTGATACTCTCCTTAACTTCCTTTGTTATCCACAGGTGGTTCATCATTTTCTTCGAGTCCTTCCTTCTGACCAGAATAAATGTTTGCTGAGTGTTATGAAATATCTGTTTAAACATCTGCCACTGTTCATCCACTGACTTCCCCTGCAGTCTATCTTCCCAGCCCGCTTTAGACAACTCTTTCTTCATACCTCTGTAATTGCCCTTGTTCAAGTTGAAGACACTGGTTTGAGACCCGAGTTGCTCACCCTCAAACGTAATTTAAAATTCTACCATGTTATGATCGCTTCCCCCTAAAGGATCCTTAACTATGAGATCTCTTATTAATCCTACCTCATTACACAATACCAAATTTAAAATAGCCTGTTCCCTGGTAGGTTCTGCAATGTATTGTTCTAAGTAACAATCCCTGAGGCACTCTACAAATTCGTCTTCCATGCTGCTCTTGCCAATTTGACTTGTCCAGTCTATATGCAGATTAAAATCACCCATGATAATTGCAATGCCCTTCTTACACGCCTCCATTATTTCCTGATTAATATCTTGTCCTACAGAGAGTCAACTCCTCGGGGGCCTATAGACCACTCCCACCCGTGATTTCTTTCCCTTGCTATTCCTTATTTCCATCCAAACTGATTCTACATCACGATCTATTACACCTATATCATTACTCACAACTGCACTGACCCCTTCCTTTAATAACAAAGCTACCCCACCTCCTTTTCCTTTCTGCCTTTTCTTCCAGAACGAATATCCTTGAACATTTAGATTCCAGTCCTGGTCATCCTCCAACCATGTCTCAGTGATTGCTATCAAATCATATTCATTTATTTTTACCTGTGCCATCAGCTCATCTATCTTGTTACAAATGCTACGTGCATTCAGATAAAGAGCCTTAAACTTTGACTTTTTACCATTTTTACCTACTCTGGTTCTAATTTCTGCTGTACTCTTGTGCGTGTATTCTCTGTCCTTTCCTGTCACTCTCTGATTAACGTATGTTCCTTCACTATCCTGCCCCTCTGCTCTTGTTACTTTTCAACTTTTTAAACTTCCTTTCAATTGAACCCTCCCCCCCACTATTTAGTTTAAAGCCTTATCTACAACCCTAGTTATACGATTCGCCAGGACACTGGTCCCAGCATGGTTCAAGTGAAGCACATCCCAACAGAACAGCTTTCTCTTTCCCTAGTACTGGTGCTAGTGTCCCATGTATCGAAACCCATTTCTCCCACACCAATCTTATTTACCCTATGCCAATTTGCAAGTGGCTCAGGTAGTAATCCTCTCTTGACCCCTACACTGTCTCTAAATTGTCAGACTGTTTGTCCAACACTAGATGAGAAGAAATTTCCTCCTGAATATTGTGAAAGCTGATGCCATTATCTTCAGTCCCTGCCACAAACTCCATTCCCTAGTCACCGACTCCATCCCTCTCCCTGGCAACAGTCTGAGGCTGAACCAGACTGTTCACAACCTTGCTGTAATATTTGATGCTGAGGTAAGTTTCCAACCACATATCACCCATCACTAAGGCTGCCGATTTCCACCTCCGTAACATTGCCAAGCTCTGCCCCTGCCTCAGTTCCTCTGCTGCTGAAACCCTCATCCATGTGTTTGTTATTTCCAGATCTGACCATTCAAATGCACACCTGGCTGGACTCCCATCTTCCACCTTACATAGACATAGGCCGGAATTTTACCCTTGTCGGACAGAAACTGTTCACTGACCGATAAGTCAGTGGCTATCCTGCCTCCGCCTGGCTTGGGGATCCAGACCGCATTTTAGAGTCCCCAGGCCCTTAATTGGTCTGAGGCAGGACTTCCACCTCATTGAAGCAGGAAGTCCCGCCTAATCGAGCTGTCGGCCAATCAGCAGTGGCCACTGCTGAGACTGCAATCCAGCTTCAACAAGAGGAGGAAGGACGGCCTCAGGAAAAGTTAAGTTTTTGGGGCCTTGCCGGAGGTGAGTGGTCAGGCCCTGGCGAGGCAAGGGTGGTCTATTAGGGGGAGGGAGGGAGCGTTGGAGCTGGTTGCGGCATCAGGGGCGGTCCTCCGTCTGGCACAGGGTGCCTGATCAGGAAGGTATCCCCCTCCACTTGCCCACCCCTGTTTTAACAGGCGGCTTTTCTTCTGGGCCGCCCGCCAGCCAAGTGTAAAATCCCTGTGGCGGTGGGCAGAGGTCCTTAAATGGCTGTTAACTGGCCACTTAAGGGCCTTGAATGGCCTGGGGTGGGCTGCCCATTTTTCTCTGCCACCGCCCCGCATAAAACGGCGCCGGAGGCAGGAGAGGATCGGGAAGGGCCCCCCCAGCCACTATCCCACTCTTTGGGGGGGCGTAAAATTCTGGCCATAGTCACAGAAGAGGCCAGCCTGTTGAGTATTAAAGCTAATCCAAAACTCTGCTTCCCATGTCCTAACTCATACCAAGTCCCATTCACTGACCTACATTGGAATTCCTATGCTAAATCTTTTCACCTCTGTACCTCCTCTTTTCCCTCCTTTACGTTGCGCTGTAAAACTCATTTCTTTGACCAAGCTTTTGGTCATCCATCCTTATATCTCCCTATATGGCTGGGTGTCAAACACTCCTCCGAAGCACCTTGGGACGCTCCATTATGTTAAAAGGTGCTATATAAATACAAGTTGTTGCTGGGGAGGGGGATATATTATGAATCAAACTTATTTCGGTTTGTTTTTTCTGTGACTGGAACACATGCTGCACAATTCCAGCATTTTCTGTTTCACTTCAGACCTCTAGCTGCTAGAATTGTCAGAGAGTTCACATTAGAGCGTGGCAACCCAACCCGACGGCACCCGACAACTTGTGCCGGGTTCGGGTCGCTCTTCCAGGTCTGGCATTCAGGCTCGGGTCGGTCTGGGTCGGATGCAGTGACAGCCAGTACGTCAAGGCGGGAAACACTCTGCACCAGTCTGCAGTGAGCGATTTCATCCAAGGTAGAACACAACCTCTTTAATATAGTCAACTTTATTCCGGTCATCAGGTCAGGCGCGGGAAAAAATGAAAGGACTCGGGCCGGGATGGATGTGGTTGTGTCAGGTTCGGATCGAATTTCATTTGCAGACCCGAGCAGGCCTTTAGTTCACATTCTAAGGCCTCCAAATTTGGTTGGGGACACTGCAGAAAACGGCCTTGAGGTTTCACAAAATTCTTAGGGTCCCGAGTACAGAACAGAAACAATACTAAAGTTGAGGAAATTTCTAGTGTGGTCACTTGTCCTCTTAAGTGAAGGATGCAAAAAGCAGAGGTACCCTATACTACATAGAAACATAGAAAATAGGAGCAGGAGTAGGCCATTTGGCCCTTCGAGCCTGCTCTGCCATTCATTATGAACATGGCTGATCATCCAACTCAGTAACCTGTTCCCGCTTTCACCCCATACTCTTTGATCCCTTTAGACCGAAGAGCTGTATCTAACTCCTTCTTGAAAACATACAATGTTTTGGGCTCAACTGCTTTCTGTGGTAGCGAATTCCACAATCTCACCACTCTCTGGGTGAAGAAATTTCTGCTCAACTCAGTCCTGAAAGGTTTACCCTGTATCCTTAGACTATGACCCCTGGTTCTGGACTCTCCCACCATTGGGAACATCCTTCCTGCATCTACCCTGTCAAGTCCTGTTAGAATTTTATAGGTTTCCATGAGATCCCCCCTCACTCTTCTGAACTCCAGCGAATATAATCCTAACCGACTCAATCTCTCCTCATACGTCAGTCCCGCCATCCAAGGAATCAGTCTGGTAAGCCTGTGCTGCACTCCCTCTATAGCAAGAACACCCTTCCTCAGATAAGGAGACCAAAACTGCACACAATATGCTAGATGTGGCATCACCAAGGCCCTGTATAATTGCAGCAAGACATCCCTGCTCCTGTACTCGAATCCTCTCGCTATGAAGGCCAACATACCATTTGCCTTTTTTACCACCTGTTGCACCTGCATGCTTACCTACGGCGACTGGTGTGTGAGAACACCCAGTTCTCGCTGCATATTCCCCTCTCTCAGTTTATAGCCGTTCAGATTATAATCTAACTTCCTGTTTTTGCTACCAAAGTAGATAACCTCACATTTATCCACATTATGCTGCATCTGCCATGCATTAGCCCACTCACTCAACTTGTCCAAATCACCCTGAAACCTCTCTGCATCCTCCTCACAACTCACCCTCCCACCCAGTTTTGTATCATCTGCAAATTTGGAGATATTACATTTAGTTCCCTCATCTAAATCATGAATATATATTGTGAATAGCTCAGATCCTAGCACCGATCGCTGCGGTACCCCACTAGTCACTGCCTGCCATTCGGAAAAAGACTCATTTATCCCTACTCTTTGTTTCCTGTCTGCCAACCAATTTTCTATCCATCACAATACACCCACTCCCAATCCCATCCCTAAAAATGAGATAAAATAATTAGATCAACATTTTCATAATGTAATCTAGTACTTGTTCTTAAACAGTGCAAAATTTGAAATTAATACAAACAGTTCCAATTATTAAAACAATTAGTGCCTGTTTTATGAAATTAAGTATTATGTATAATTAATTCCCAAGGAAACCAAATTGACAGTTACCCTGTATAAATTGCAACAGCAAGCACTGAAAGAGTCACCACTAGGGGACACAACAGCACCGCTGATGCCTCGTTCCACAGACTGTATGTTACTGCGGTGCATAAAAGCTTTTGGTCTTGGTGGGCTGGTTAGATGGTTGTCATGAAATCTCGCAGGGCATGTAAAAACAACAGTGTTCCCATTAATTTGCAAATACGTTAAAGATTGGGATTCATCAGACAACTGTACTAAGAACAGCCTTGTGTAAATCTCTGGCCCTGCAAATTTTAAACAGAACAAACCAACAAATGAGAATATAAATGCCAGAAGAAGTGAGCTGCCACAGTTATGGTCCACATATGGCCCACAGGATGTAATTTGAGCAGCACTGCATTACATCAGACTGATGCCATCTAACTCCTTACTTCCATGAATCATCAGCCTGGCTATCACAATAGGTTTAATTGTTAGTCTGACATTTGGAAAACAAAATCGTTTTCTGTCCAATTGAGTTGACAATGTGACATATCTGTTGGTCCTCAAAAAGTTACTGTACACATGGACTTTGGGACTATTGAGGTGAATCAATATTCAACAGTTTGCAAAGCACATACATTTTTATTTTCTTGCTTAAATTGCCATCCGGTTACATCATTTTGAGATAATGTTGCTTCATGTTAACTGAAACTAAACATTAAAACCGTGTTTACTGATGTGTGTCGCGTGCTACAAATGATTTACTTACTCATTTGGCTCAAAGAAAGGCAGAAGTGGGTATTAAACACTCCTGGATACAAGGTCGTCGGGGGGGAGAGAGAGCGAGAGCGAGAGGGAGGGAGGGAGTACAGTGTTGAAGAGAGAGGATGCGCTGAATTTTACGCTGCTCCAACAGGTCGGATGGTGGCGTGGGGGCAGCATAAAATTGAGCGGGAGGCCTTCCCATCCCGCTCCTGCCAACTTTACGGCATCGGGCGGGGAGGAAAACAGTCTGCCCGCCCGAGGCCAATCAACGCCCTTAAGTGGCCACTTCAGGGCCCTCGCCCACCTCCACTGGTATTTTACCCGTGGCATGGGCATGCTAGGGACGTGAAAGGCCGTCCAACAATAGTTGCCGGCCCCTCCCCCCAAACGACCCCCTAGCCTCACCAGGGCACGACTGATCTCCTGGTGAGTATGCCCAACTAACCTTCCCTCCTGGCTCCATGTCATCGGCTGGGCTACAGTCCTAGCAGTGGCCACTGCTCCTGGTGGCTCTGCTGAGCCTAAGAGCTGTCGGCAGCTCAATGAGGCGGGACTTTCTCCCTTAAGTGGATGGAAGTCCCACCTTGGGACAATTAAAGCCTGGGGACCCAGAAAATGCAGGACGGATCCCCGGGCGCGGCAGAAGCGAATTCCCGTCCACCCAAGGTAAAATCCAGTCCCATGGTCTAGAGGGGTCAAGAAAATAATCTCTTTGGTTAGAGTTAAGAAACAATAAAGGTACTATTACACTACTGGGTGTATTCTATAAGCCACCAACTATTGGGAAAGTTAAAGAACAAATTTGCAGGGAAGTTAGAACGAGATGCAAAAACTATTAGAGTAGTGAAGATGGTGGCCTTTCATTATCCTCATATATACTTAGAAAGTAATATTGTAAAGGGCTTTTGAAGCGTGTTTAGCAAAATTTTCTTGATCAGCATGTTTCCAGTCCAATCAGGAAGGAGGCACTGCTGGATCTGGTTCTGGGGAATGAGCTGGGTCAAGTGTTAGTAAGGGAACATTTAGGAAACAGTAATCATTGCATCATAAGGTTTAGTTTTGCTATGGAAGGACAAGGAGCAATCCAGGGTAAAACTACTTAATTGGAGGAAGGCCAATTTCAGTGGGGTGAGAACCGAACTGGCCCAGGTAAATTGGAATCAAAGATTGGTAGGCAAAACTGTAATGGAGCCATGGGATGCCTTTAAAGAGGAGATGATATGATTAAGTCAAGGTACATTCCCATGAGGAGGAAAGGTAGGGCAAGCAAAGCCAGGGCATCTTGGATGACAAAAGAGATAGAGAGTAAGATGAAGCAGAAAAAGAGTGCCTATGACAGATGTTAGGTGGATAATACAATTGAGAACCAGGCTGAATGTAGAAAGTTCAGAGGGGAAGTGAAAAAGGAAATGAGAGGCAGTGAGTGAGTATGAGAAGAGACTGGCAGCTGACATAAAAAGGAATCCCAAAGACTTCCATAGGTATATAAATAGTAAAATGGTCATAAGAGGAAGAGTGGGGCTGATTAGAGACTAAGAGCTGGGTGAAACATGCCACTGTATTCTAGCAAACAGCAGTTCATTTGCATATGCTGGGCGGTCCGCTCCCCCCAATCACATGGCGGGGACGGGCTCTGCGACACCGGCATCTGCATCAGCTGCCTCTGCACAGGCACTGGCGCCATTTTTAAAGGGCTGCAGACCTGCACAGTTGAAGCCCGTACCCCCCCCACCCATTGCCAAAAACTGAATCTTGTGCAAATTACTCAACGTACTGATAAACGTTATTTGATTCAGAAAAAAAGATTTGATCTTTATATTTGGTTTCAACTTGAGGGAGGGAGGAGTGAAAGGATAGTCCTTATTTCTCATTATTATAATTTAAGTTCTTATAACCTGTTAATAATAATTTGCTCCCCTCAACGGTTTTTGTTTAAAATTCAGTTTTACTTAGGACAGTGTATAGCTTGTAGCTCAAGAGTAAATTTTTAGTTTATTTTTCATTGCGGACAAACATTTAGTTGTTTTACCTGTTTTGTTGTCATGCCAATATGATATAATGCAGGCTGGTTGAAGCCCGTACCCCAACAATACAAAGAAAATAAATGGCTGCCCCATTCTCCCATCACCCCCCCCCCCACCCTCACCAAAACACTTACATTTAATATGTCACCTTCCCCCCCACCAACTACACAAAGTGCAGAGGTCACCCCTTCCCCCCCTCACCACACTACACATGCAGAGTTGACCCCGTCCCCCCACCATCCACTACATTAAAAATCTTAAGTTCCCCCCTTCCTCCCGTCGGCAGGGCCAGCTTTCCTTGGACGGAAAGCGAAGACGCAAGGTGGCAAGATCGCACTGACAGGTATGTGAATTTATTCATGTCCTTTGTTTAAATATTTAAAGCTGGGTCCTGTCGCCGAGCAGCAGGGGTGCCGCCACGAAGCCTTGCTGCCGCCGGGAAGATTGGGTCTGGCAATCCCAGAGTCAGGCTCCGTGGCAGGCAATCCGTGACGGTGCCCCCACCATGGAGCCTGACGTCAGCAGCTGAACAAAATTCAGCCCCAAAAGGGGGATTTACAAATGGAGGCAGAGGACATGGCTGAGGTACTAAATGAATACTTTGCACTTCTCTTTACCAAGGAAGAAAATGCTGCCAGTCATAGTGAAACAGGAGGTAGTTGAGACACTGGATGGAATAAAAATTGATCAAGAAGTGGTTTTAGAAAGGTTGGGTGTGCTTAAAGGTGATAAGTCACCAGGAATGGATGGGATGAATCAGAGGATACTGAGGGAAGTAAGGGAAAAATTGCAGAAGCACTGGCCAAAATCTTAGAGGTCTAGAAAATTGCAAATGTTACACCTTTGTTCAAAAAAAAGGAGCAAGGATAAACCCAAAAAACAACGACAGACCAGTCAGTTTAACCTCGGTAATGGAAAGCTTTTAGAGACGATAATCCAGGACAAAATTAATGGTCACTTGGACAAGTTTGGATTAATTAAAGCAAGCCGGCATGGATTTGTTAAAGGCAAATTGTGTTGAGTTTTTTGATGAGATAACAGAAAGGGTTGATGAGGGTAGCACGATTGATGTGGTATACATTGACTTCCAAAAGGCATTTGAAAACATGTCATATAATAGGCTTTCCAGCAAAGTTGAAGCTCATAGAATAAAAGCACAGTGGCAGCATGGATACAAACTTGGATGAGTGACAGGAAACAGAGTAGTGGTGAATGGTTTTGTACAGACCATTAATTCTTTCCGCTTTCCTGTATAGGTAAAAGCACATGAAGGACCTCAACAAATTCCACAAACACTACCTGGGATTGATAACATGCATCAGATGGCATGGCAGAATCACAGCAGAAGCTGTGTACAAGCGCTAAAGCAAAATTTAACAAAGCATTTGTTGAATGCCAAACAGTGAGCTTCAGAAACAACCTGAAACATGAACTCTGTTCCTCTATCCACAGATGCTGCCTGATCTGCTGAGGGTTTCCAGCATTTTCAGTTTTTATTTCAGATTTGGGCGGCGCAGTGGTTAGCACCACAGCCTCACAGCTCCAGGGACCCGGGTTCAATTCTGGATACTGCCTGTGCGGAGTTTGCAAGTTCTCCCTGTGACCACGTGGGTTTTCGCCGGGTGCTCCGGTTTCCTCCCAAGTCCAAAGACTTGCAGGTGATAGGTAAATTGGCCATTGTAAATTGCCCCCAGTGTAGGTAGGTGGTAGGGAATATGGGATTACTGTAGGGTTAGTATAAATGGGTGGTTCTTGGTCGGCACAGACTCGGTGGGCCGAAGGGCCTGTTTCAGTGCTGTATCTCTAAATAAATAAATAAAATAAAATTTCCAGAATCTGCAGTATTTTGCTTTTGCTTCAGAAGCAAGTGTTCTACTGGGAGATAGAACATACTAATATGCTCCTGTAGTGAGCAGAAATGATATAAAGATACCATAGAACCATATAAAAGTTACAGCACAGAAAGAGGCCATTCAGCGCATCGTGTCTGTACCAGCTGAAAAAAATTAGCTGCCCATCTAATCCCATCTTCCAGTACCTGGTCCATAGCCTTGCAGCTTACAGCACTTCAGGTGCAAGCCCAAGTACCTTTTAAATGAGTTGAGGGTTTCTGCCTCCACCACCGTTCTTGGCAGTGAATTCCAGACAGCCACCACCCTCTGAGTGAAAAAGTTTTTCCTCATGTCCCCTCTAATCCTTCTACCAATCACCTTAAATCTGTGCCCCCTGGTAATTGACCTCTCTACTGGGGGAAACAGGCCCTTCCTGTCTATCTAGGCCCCTCATAATTTTGTACACATAATTTAGTCACCCCTCAGCCTCCTCTGTTCTAAGGAAAACAACCCTAGCCTATCCAATCTTTCCTCATAGCTGGAACTTTGAGAAACCTCAAATCATATACCATCCAACTGACTATAAGGAGGTCAAGATAATGGAATGATCATGATGTTGTACTGTGCATGGTGTTGATGCTTGTCTTTATAAAAACAAACATCTGTATGTTTAAACACAAAGTTGGAAAACCTCAGAACTGCACAGTGGCTGCTGTAACTGCCCGACTCCAACAGAACGATTCTTGACAGCCATCAGTGGAAGAGGACCTGTGGGCTCTTAAGGCACCAGTGAACGTCTGACGCAGCTGCCCTTGATGGAATGAACAACTAACATGCTACTTACAACACTGTGCACCTTCTGACTTCAAATATCATGGGGGTTAAATTGGATAACCCTGAAAACAGGCGTAGGCATCAGGATATGCGATTAACCTGTGCCAGTTGATTGCACCAAAGACAGGATGCCAACTTCATGCTGCCTGCTGATTTCCATGATTTCTGAGTGCAACCAGAGCTCCCTCTGCGGTTTATTGGCTTCAAGCATCAGCCGGGGTGCCAACATCATTAGTGCCTAGCACTACTTAAAGCAAGCCTGCACCTCTTAAAGGGAAAGTGCACTGAGGCTGCTGAGATCCTCCTGAATATTGCGCTGTGGAAGAATCGACAATAGCTGACCATAGGAGCAACATGCACAAAGGTTTCTGGAAGCTGTACTGGAGGTCTTGGAGGAAGAGGTGGAAAGGAGAGATGTCCTGTATCATCCAGGGCAGGTGGGGGGGGGGGGGGGGGGAGCTGCAGATGGCTCTCCAGACACATGCTTAGAAGGCTGTGGCAAGTGTCATGCAAACCCCCCACCTGCCAAGAATGAGGCACATTAATTTTGTCATATGAACATTGATTTGAAAACTGTTGAAGTGAAGAAAGGACTTGTTAAAGAAACAAACCACCAGGCCCTTGGCTGGAAAGACATTTGCATATTAACAAACAGTGCTTGTGAAGGACAAAGGGGCTATTCCCTGCTCCAATTTAACCTACAATGGACTTCAAGCACCAGGTATTGTGTGTACGTAGAGACATTCCAGGGTTGGCTAAGAACACAGAATCCACAAACAGACGTGGTCAGACCAGCTAGTCACATGAATAACCTGCTTGGCAACCTGGGTTTTTCTGAATTGTACAAACAGTTTGAACTCAGAGTGTCTGTTTGCTCCTGGACTGAAAAGACCTCTCCTGGCGGTCTGCTCCCATCTCTTTCTGACGGAAGACACATGAACCCCAAGAGTGAAAAGTCTCCTACAGCAAACAAGGTTTAAGAATAATACTGGACCCCAAGGAAAAGTAAGATCGATCTACAATCAAGGACTCTACAGTGAGCTCGAAGATCCATAACAAAAACCATCTTCAAAGATTGCCTCAAACTTTTCCACTTTATTTCTTCTGCTCTGTTCTGTCTCTACCTGCATGTGTGTATCGCATATGCATGCTAGTGTGGGTGCGTCGTGTATCCATAAGTGTAAACCAAATTAGAGTTTAAGTTTAATAAATTTCAACATTTCTTCTTTAGACCTAAGGAAACCGGTTTGTGCTGGTCTCTTTGCCTTACAATTTGAAAGCAGTGAATAAGGATTCACCATGGGGGATCTAAAAACAGTGTGTTTAAAATTAAACCCTGTTACGGTAAGACCAGGTGAAGGCTGACAGGGAACCTTAGACCCCTTTCTCACCTGGTCGTAACACAAGAGATGTCCGCAGAAGTCAATGTCACAGGTTTAGTCTCAAGAACCTGGATGCAGTGCAGGCAGAAGTTTGATGATCTCGCACGAGTTGCCAAGGTAGGTGAGTGAAACTTCAAATAATCTATCCTACCAACTGCACGACTAGCCTCATCCACTGTTCAATTCACTACACCTCCACTCACCTACCAATAATTTCTATCAACCAGGACTCGCTACACCTCACCCTCATACACTTAGCATGATTGCAAGCCTCGCACTCGCATCTCAAAAGATTGCACACAGTCAGCTATTCAATCATGACAGCCACATCACCCAAGCATATTACACAATGCTCATTGACACAGTCCCTTCTTTCTTGCAAGAGAAGGTAGCACACAACAGGAGACAGCAATAATTTACAGGGAGAGAAAGGGAGGCATGCCTACATATTTTAACCCCATGGAGGGGTCTGTGCTGCTCATGGTGAGAAGGGCCAATGCGAAGGATGTGGCTATCAGCAGGGCTGAAGCATTCAAGGTGAGGTATCTGCTTCCCTAATTATCCTTTTCTCATTCCCCTTCTCTCTCAATCCTAAACTTAATCTGATTAACGAACTGCAGATGGTGCAATCATGCACTTCTTACTGTCTCCTCTCCCTCACCACAGCCCAACACTTTTCATTTCAGATACTCAAGAACTGATGTTACCCAGACAGTGCAGGAAGAGAAAGAAGTGAAGAGAAGGAGGGACACCATCTCTCTTTCAATCACAGCCACCAGCTCAAATACTGACATTGCGCATAATTTAGAGCGTGACTGAGGCAGAATCTGCACATTGAGAGACAGGGCTGGGATAGTGCAGGTGCCAGCTCACCAGAGAGCAAGGTGGCACATTAGTACTGCTGCAGAGGACTCAGATGAGGACATCAATGGGTCAGACCACAGAAGGAGGCTGATGGGTGTACACATCAAGATGTTTAGTGTATTGGGAAGTCGGCCAGAAAGCCTGCATTACATGTTGAGGAGCATGGCTGAGTGCTGCACCAACATGACACGGGGCTTGCAGCCCATCCTTTCCAACATGGAATGGGTGGCCACATCCCTCAACACGCCTGTGCAGCCAATTACAGTGCAGCATTTGATAGTCAATATCTCAGTTTCCACTGCAGCACAATCAGCATCCATCCAACATCTGAGTGCTGCAATGCAAGCTTAGGCTGCTGCCATCATGGCCCTGGAAAGGGACTTCCAGCACATCACAGCAATCTGTTCTCCTGTTTAGGAGAATCTGTTCAGACGACTAGAATTGCTGAGGCACCACCCATGAGAGCAGTAGTGGCTCCACAGAGTGTGAAATTACTGTCTTCTTTTAGGATGATATCTTTTATTTATTTTTTTTATTTAGAGATACAGCACTGAAACAGGCCCTTCGGCTCACCGAGTCTGCGCCGACCATCAACCACCCATTTATACTACTTCTTCTTTGGCCTCCTTGTCTCGCGAGACAATGGGTAGCGCCTGGAGGTGGTCAGTGGTGTGTGGAGCAGCGCCTGGAGTGGCTATAAAGGCCAATATTAGAGTGACAGACTCTTCCACAGGTGCTGCAGAGGAAATTATTTGTCGGGGCTGTTACACAGTTGGCTCTCCCCTTGCGCTTCTGTCTTTTTTCCTGTCAACTGCTAAGTCTCTTCGACTCGCCACACTTTAGCCCCGCCTTTATGGCTGCCCGCCAGCTCTGGCGATCGCTGGCAACTGACTCCCACGACATGTGATCAATGTCACAGGACTTCATGTCGCGTTTGCAGACGTCTTTAAAGCGGAGACATGGACGGTCAGTGGGTCTGATACCAGTGGCGAGCTCACTGTACAATGTGTCTTTGGGGATCCTGCCATCTTCCATGCGGCTCACATGGCCAAGCCATCTCAAGCGCCGCTGACTCAGTAGTGTGTATAAGCTGGGGATGTTGGCCGCCTCGAGGACTTGTGTGTTGGAGATACGGTCCTGCCACCATTTATGCTAATCCTACATTAATCCCATATTCCTACCACATCCCCTCAATTCCCCTACCACCTACCTACACTAGGGGAAATTGACAATGGCCAATTTACCTATCACCCTGAAAGTCTTTGGCTGTGGGAGGAAACCGAGCACCCAGCAGAAACCCACGCGGTCACAGGGAGAACTTGCAAGCTCCGCACAGGCAGTACCCAGAATCGAATCCAGGTCGCTGGAGCTGTGAGGCTGCGGTGCTAACCACTGCGCCGCAGAATATCATTTCTGCTCACCCCCATCACTCTGCCAGTACCCTTGCCATTTCAGGTCAGCCAGTCAGCCCATGCCGAGACATTATAGTTTGCAGCTGGGCACCCTCTAAAGCCATTCTGCAGTCTTCTCCACTGAATGTCAGCAGTCTTCCATCAGCCATGCTGTAGCCACTCACAGGAGAACTTAGAAAGGCAATGGCTCATGGAAGAGGGAATGCACAAGGTAAATATAACCCCTCTATTCAAGAAGAGGGCGGGTGGGGGGGGGGGGTGGGGTGGAGGCAGAAAACAAGTAACTATAGGCCACTTAGCTTGACGTCTGTTGTGGGGAAGGTGTTAGAATCGATCATTAAGGAGGTTAAGCTGGGCACTTAGAAAAACTCAAGGTAATCGGGAGTAGTCAGCATGGTTTTGTGAAAGGGAGATCATGTTAACCCAACTTATTGGAGTTCTTTGAAGGAGTAACATTTGCTGTGGATAAAAGGGAGCCCGTTGACGTACTGTGCTTGGATTTCCAGAAGGCATTTGACAAGGTGCCATGAAAGATTATTGCGCAAAGTAGGAGCTCATGGTGTAGGTAGTAACATATTAGCATGGATAGTTTGATAGTTTCCTGGAATCTGAGGCTGTTTTTATGAAAACGGCTTGAATAATCATCTGAGACAATTACAGGAAGGGAAATTCAGCTATTACCATTTTTATTGAACCCTTGGTCTGGATATATGGAATTACCTGATACTATGGCTCATCACAGATTCTGTCAGTGCAACTTAGTCAATAGAATGGGAGAAGACAGAAAAAGACATAAATTTTAAAATAACAATTTAAATTAAATTGCATGTGTTTAAAAAAAAGTGTAGACTTCAAAAATTGATCGACTGGCTGGCTGGCAGAAAAGAGAGTATGCATAAATGGGTCCTTTTTTGATTGGCAGGATGTGACGAGTGGTGTCCCCCATTTATATCAATGACTTAGATGAGAGGAGTGATGGCATAGTAGCTAAATTTGCAGATGACACAAAGATAGGTAGGAAGGTATGTTGTGAAGAGGACATAAGGAGCTTGCAGACCGATATAGATTGAGTGAGTGGGCAAAAATCTGGCAGATGGCATATAATGTGAGAAAATGTGACGTTGTTCACTTTGGCAGGAAGAATTTAAAAAAAGCAGAGTATTACTTAAACAGAGAATGACTGCAGAATTCAGGTGCATGAGTCACAAAAAGTTAGTATTCAGGTACAGCAAGTAATAAAGAAGGCTAATGGAATTCTATTACAAGAGGAACTGAAAATAAAAGTAAGGATGTTATGCTTCAGTTATACAGGGCATTGGTGAGACCACATCTCGAATACTGCGTGCAGTTTGGTCTCCTTATTTAAGGAAGAATGTGAATGCGTTGGAGGTGGTCCAGAGGAGGTTTACTAGATTGATACTTGGAATGAGTGGGTTGTCTTATGAGGAAAGGTTGGATAGACTGGGCCTGTTTTCACTGGAGTTTAGAAGAGTGAGGGGAGACTTGATTGAAGTATATAAGATCCTGAACCGTCTTGACAAGGTGGATGTGGAAAGGATGTTTTCTCTTGTGGGGGAGTCCTGAACTAGGGGGCACGATTTTAAAATTAGGGGTTGCCCTTCTAGGACAGAGGTGAGGAGCATTTTTTCTCTCAGGGTTGTGCGACTTTGGAACTCTCTGCCTCAGAAGGTGGTGGAGGCAGGGTCACTGAATAATTTTAAGGCGAGGGTAGATAGATTCTTGTTAGGCAAGGGAATCAAAGGTTATCAGGGGTAGATGGAAGTGTGGAATTCGAGACACAAACAGATCAGCCATGATCTTACTGAATGGTGGAGCAGGCTAGAGGTGCCAAATGGCCTACGTCTGCTCTTAATTCGTATGTTCGTTACCCTTGTCGCCCAGTAGCCACCCTTTGGTTAGCCATTATGGTTGAAATAGAGCTGGCACAGAGCACTGCCACAGAATGAATGCATCATAATTGCTGCTAGCATACATGCTCTGACCCTCATGATGCGCTGCCGGTGGTCACACACCAGGTGCACATTGAGGGAGTTTTGGTTCAGGTACATGGCAGAATTCACATGAGTTTTTCATGCAAAGCAATAGCATCCTGTATCATGGGAAAGTCTGCAAACCTTAAAAACCCTCATGCTTGCTCCACCTGCTTGTCTCGGGCAAGAGGAATGAAATAAACTTCTTTCCCTTTGCACAGAAAGCTTCAGTGACCTCCCTTACATATCAGTGCACTGCAAACTGAGATATGTTGCTTATATCTCCAGCGGCAGCTTGGAAGGAGCCAGATGCACAAACATTGCCACAGCAACCTTGACAGCCACAGGTATTGCATTCCGTGCCCTGCTGAGGTTGGAGTGTGGCTGCAGTAGTTGGCAGATTTCAGTGACTTCCTCTTTAGTGAAGCACAGATATCTCAAGCATTGATCAGGTAAGAGAACTTCTCCCTACCCAACCTGTCTATTATTAATTTATTTATTGATACAGCACTGGAACAGGCCCTTCGGCCCACCGAGTCTGTGCCGACCAACAACCACCCATTTATACTAACCCTACAGTAATCCCATATTCCCTACCTATACTAGGGGCAATTTATAATGGCCAATTTACCTATCATAACCTCTGCAGCTTGTCCTGCTCTGCGTAGCCTCTCTTCATTTCCCAGTCATGCTCAAAGCCAAGTGGAAGGCCTACCAGCCACCCACCTCCGAAAGCAACTGGTCTCTGCACAAACCTTTAAGTCACCAATAAAGTACTTCAGTGGCAGCCAGATTATGTTCTGTAGACTACTGAAACCTTAGACAAGTAGGGGAAAGCACCCAAAATGTGTAGAATTGCAACAGCCAGAAGAAATAATCCAGCAACTGACCTGTAGTTCATAATCCCTTTAAACAACACTGCGTATAGCATGTGTTCACCTGTGCAAGGTTGAGAGATGGCATAGGCATGTGGAGCTCCAAAATGGTAAAGCTGACGTCAAATCAGTGATACATACTGACTGGACAAGATCTACCAGCTCTGCATGCTGCCAACGGTCGCTAGGTGTGTGCGCACAAACTCCTTTACAAATATGCCATCCGGGGCACTTCCCGGCTGAAGTGCTTATGCATCGCAGTTTAAGAGGCCTCAGAGCACCCAAAAAACTGGTGCTACAGAGCCCAATTTCATCCCACCCACCCCCAATACCTTCTCTATTCTGCAAAAAGATTCATCTTCATTGTTTACCTAGATTTTCATAAAAACATTTAGTGACGAAACAATTGAATCTAAAACATTGTGTGCTTTCAGAAACAATTTTGACATTTAAATTCAATTCAAACCTGAAATATAGTGTTATATGTGCTTGGTGCTAACTGTTGTATATGAAGGGTTAAGCCAAAATCAGCAGCTACAGCAATTCAGGTTATTGAGTAATTCAACCTTCATTTTTCTCCCCAATGCTTCATTAGTCATAATGGCACAGGAGGCCATTTGGCCCATCGTGTCCATGCTAGCTTTCTATAGAGCAATCCAAATCAGTCCCACTCCTCCATTCTATCCCCGTTACTCTGCAAGCTTATTTCCCTCAAGTGCCTATCCAATTTCCTTTTGAAATCATTCATTGTCTCTACTTCCATTACCCTCATAGGCAGCGAGTTCCAGGCCATTACCACTCGCTGCATAAAAAAGTTCTTCCTCACATTCCCCTTGTATCTCCTGCCCAAAACCTTAAATCTGTGTCCCCTAATCCTTCTACCATCAGCTAATGGGAATAGCTTTTTTTGTCTACCTTATCCGAACCTGTCATAATCTTGTACACATCTATCAAATCTCCCCACCACCCCCCCAACCTCCAAGGAGAACAATCCCAGCTTCTCCAACCTAACCTTGTAGCTAAAATCCCCCATTCCTGGATCCATTCTGGTAAATCTCCACCGCACCCTCTCAAGGACCCTCACATCCCTCCTAAAGTGTGGTGACCAGAACTGGATGCAATACTCTAGTTGTGGCCGAACCAGAGCTTTATACGGGTTCAGCATAACTTCCCTGCTTTTGTACTCAAGACCTCTATTTGCAAAGCCCAAAATCCCAAATGCTTTGCTAACAACTCTCTCAACATGTCCTGCCATCTTCAAAGATCTATGCACATGAACTCCCAGGTCTGTCTGCCCCTGCACACTCTTTAAAACTGCGATTTAAGTCCATATTGCCTCTCCCTACCCCTTCTGCCAAAATGCATCACCTCAATCATCTCTGTATTAAATTCTATCTGCCACTTGTCTACCCATTCTGTGATTATACCTATGCCATGCTGTAACCAACTGGTATCATCCTCACTGTCTGCCACACATCCAAGTTTGTTATCATCAGCAAATTTTGAATTATTCTGTATTTTCAATACCCAAATCATTTAATACATATAGCAGTGATCCTAGCACTGTAACTTGCAGAATACCACTGTCTACCACAGTCACGTCTGAAAAACAACCATTTACCATGACTTGCTGTTTTCTGTCCTTAAGCCAATTTTTTTTTTAACCCAAGCTGCCACTGACCTGCCTATCACTTGAGCCTCAATTTTGTTAACCAGCCTTTTATGTGGTACTTTGTCAAATGCTTTCTTAAAATCCATACAGACAACATTCATCACTTTCCCTTCAACATTTTCTGTTGCTTCATCAAAAAATTTGTTTCGATTAGTCAAGCACAATCTGCCATTTACAAATCTGTGCTGGCTATCCTGAATTAACTCAAACCTCTCCAAGTGCCTATTGATTTTTTCCCCAGATTATTGTTTTTAAAATCTTACTCAGCACAGATGCTAAACTGACCAGTCTATAGTTTCCAGGACTGTCCTTACATCCTTTCTTAAATAAGGGTGTCACATTTGTTCCTCTTCAATTCTCTGGCATCTCCCCCACTTCTAGGGAAGATTGGAAGATTATGGCAAGCCCTTCTGCTATCTCCACTCCCACTTTTAGCAACTTGAGATGCAAGTCATCTGGACCAGATGACATATCCACTCCGGGCAGAGCCAGCCTATTCAGTGCATCCTTCCAATCAATTTCACTTCATCCATTACCTCTAACATTTCTGCTTCTACCGATATTTTGTCAGCATCCTCTTCCTTAGTAAACAGATACATGCCTCCAAACATATATCACCGTATTTATCCTTAATAGGACCCACCCCGCCTCTTACTACACGCTTACTATTTACATGCTGGTGGAAAATCTTTGGGTTCCCTTTTATGTTAACTGCCATTCTATTCTCATGTTCTTTCTTTGCTAGTCTTCTTTTCCTCTGCACTTCCCCTCTCAACTTATTGTGTAGAACCAGGTTCACGCTTGAAGAAGTCACCTGACATGCATCATACTCCCTCATTTTTTGTTTGATCATATTCTCTATCTCCCTCATCATCCAAGGAGCCCGGGTTTTGGCTCCTTACCTTTCACCCTTGTTGGAGCATACCTAACCTAGACTGGAAACATCTCCTCCTTCAAGATGTTACAGTTTGTCCTGTCAATCTTCAGTTCCATTGTACCCTGGCTAGATCCCTTCTCATTCCATAGAGGTTAGCCCTCTTCCAATTTAGAAGTTCTATTTTAGATTGCTCCTTGGTCTTCACCATTGCTAATCTAAACCTTATGGCACGATGATCACTCTTACTCAAGTGTTCCCCGACAGATAATTGGTCCACCTCATTCCCCAGCACCAGATCCAACAATGTCGCCTTCCTAGTTGGACTGAGAATTTGCTGATCAAGGAAAGTTCTCCTGAACATATTTCAGAAATTCCTCCCACTCCTTCCCCTTTACTCTAACATTATCCCTATAGATATTTGGGTAATTAAAGTCCCCCAATATCACCATTCTATAGTTCTTTCACATCGCTGTGATTTTCCTGCAGATTTGCTCCTCCGTCTCATTATTTGGAGGCCTATAGAATACCCCAGTGGCATCATCATACTCTTTTTGCTTCTCTAACCAAATGGATTCTATTTTTGCCCACTAAAGGACATCCCCTCTTTCCAACCCTACAATGTCTTCCCTAATCAGTAGTGCCACCCCAACTCCCTTTTTTCCTTCCCTTTCTTTTCTGAATACTTGGTATCCACGAATATTAAGCGCCCAGTGCTCATCATTTTTAAACCACATTTCTGTTATTGCCACTACATCAAATTTCCATATGGCTATTGGTGCTTGTAGCTCACCAACCTTATTCACCATGCTCTGTGCGTTTACATACATGCATTCTAAACTTGCCTTTGTGGTTCTCATAGTCCTTCTTAGTTTGCTCCTATCTAATATGCTACTACTTCCTCCTGTAGAACTATCCAACATTCTCACTCCTTCATGCACCTTATTCTTCTTTTGTGTTTCTAGATGCTGGTGCCCACCCCACTGCCAATTTAATTTAAACCCTCCCCAACCACACCAGTGAAACTCCCCACTTGGACATTGGTCCTAGTTCTGTTGAGGTGCAACCTGCCACTTTTGGAAGCTGCCCCTGCCTTAGAACTGGTTCTAATTAAAATTAAGTAATTAAAGAACAACAAAGAACAGTACAGCACAGGAACAGGCCATTCGGCCCTCCAAGCCTGCGCCGATCTTGATGCCTGCCGAAACTAACACCTTCTGCACTTCCGGGGCCCATATCCCTCTCTTCCCTTCCTAGTCATATATTTGTCAAGATGTCTCTTAAACGTCGCTATCGTATCTGCTTCCACCACCTCCCCTGGCAGCAAGTTCCAGGCACTCACCACCCTCTGTGTAAAAAACTTGCCTCGCACATCCCCTCTAAACTTTGCCCCTCGCACCTTAAACCTATGTCCCCTAGTAACTGACTCTTCCACCCTGGGAAAAAGCTTCTGACTATCCACCCTGTCCATGCCACTCATAACTTTGTAAACCTCTATCATGTCGCCCCTCCACCTCCGTCGTTCCAGTGAAAACAATCCGAGTTTATCCAACCTCTCCTCATAGCTAATGCCCTCCAGACCAGGCAACATCCTGGTAAACCTCCTCTGTACCCTCTCCAAAGCCTCCACATCCTTCTGGTAGTGTGGTGACCAGAATTGCACACAATATTCTAAGTGTGGCCTAACTAAGGTTCTGTACAGCTGCAACATGACTTGCCAATTTTTATACTCTATGCCCCGACCGATGAAGCAAGCATGCCGAATGCCTTCTTGACTACCTTATCCACCTGCGTTGCTGCTTTCAGTGAGCTGTGGACCTGTATGCCCAGATCTCTCTGCCTGTCAATACTCCTAAGGGTTCTGCCATTTACTGTATACCTCCCACCTGCATTATACCTTCCAAAATGCATTACCTCACATTTGTCCGGATTAAACTCCATCTGCCATTTCTCCGCCCAAGTCTCCAACCGATCTATATCCTGCTGTATCCTCTGACAATCCTCATCATTATCCGCAACTCCACCAACCTTTGTGTCGTCCGCAAACTTACTAATCAGACCAGCTACATTTTCCTCCAAATCATTTATATATACGACAAACAGCAAAGGTCCCAGCACTGATCCCTGCGGAACACCACTAGTCACATCCCTCCATTCAGAAAAACACCCATCCACTGTTACCCTCTGTCTTCTATGACCGAGCCAGTTCTGTATCCATCTTGCCAGCTCACCTCTGATCCCGTGTGACTTCACCTTTTGTACCAGTCTGCCATGCCGGACCTTGTCAAAGGCTTTACTAAAGTCCATATAGATAACATCCACCGCCCTTCCCTCATCAATCATCTTCGTCACTTCCTCAAAAAACTCAATCAAATTAGTAAGACACGACCTCCCCTTCACAAAACCATGCTGTCTCTCGCTAATAAGTTCATTTGTTTCCAAATGGGAGTAAATCCTGTCCCGAAGAATCCTCTCCAATAATTTTCCTACCACTGACGTAAGGCTCACCGGCCTATAATTTCCTGGATTATCCTTGCCACCCTTCTTAAACAAAGGAACAACATTGGCTATTCTCCAGTCCTCTGGGACCTCACCTGCAGCCAATGAGGATGCAAAGATTTCTGTCAAGGCTCCAGCAATTTCTTTCCTTGCCTCCCTCAGTATTCTGGGGTAGATCCCATCAGGCCCTGGGGACTTATCTACCTTAATGCTTTGCAAGACACCCAACACCTCCTCCTTTTTGATAATGAGATGACTGAGACTATCTGCACTCCCTTCCCTAGCCTCATCATCCACCAAGTCCTTCTCCTTGGTGAATACTGATGCAAAGTGCTCATTTAGCACCTCGCCCATTTCCTCTGGCTCCACGCATAGATTCCCATCTCTGTCCTTGAGTGGGCCAACCCTTTCCCTGGTTACCCTCTTGCTCTTTATATATGTATAAAAAGCCTTGGGATTTTCCTTAATCCTGTTTGCCAATGACTTTTCATGACCCCTTTTAGCCCTCCTAACTCCTTGCTTAAGTTCCTTCCTACTGTCTTTATATTCCTCAAGGGAGTCATCTGTTCCTAGCCTTCCAGCCCTTACAAATGCGTCCTTTTTCTTTTTGACTAGGCTCACAATATCCCGTGTTATCCAAGCTTCCCGAAACTTGCCAAACTTGTCTTTCTTCCTCACAGGAACATGCTGGTCCTGGATTCTAATCAGCTGATGTTTGAAAGACTCCCACATGTCAGATGTTGATTTACCCTCAAACAGCCGCCCCCAATCTAAATTCTTCAGTTCCTGCCTAATATTGTTATAATAGCCTTCCCCCAATTTAGCACCTTCACCCGAGGACTACTCTTATCCTTATCCACAAGTACCTTAAAACCTATGGAATTATGGTCACTGTTCCCGAAATGCTCCCCCACTGAAACTTCGACCACCTGGCCGAGCTCATTCCCCAATACCAGGTCCAGAATGGCCCCATCTCTAGTTGGACTATCTACATATTGTTTCAAGAAGCCCTCCTGGATGCTCCTCACAAATTCTGCCCCACCCAAGCCCCTAGCACTAAGTGAGTCCCAGTCAATATTGGGGAAGTTAAAATCACCCACCACTACAACCCTGTTACCTTTACATCTTTCCAAAATCTGTCTACATATCTGCTCCTCTACCTCCCGCTGGCTGTTGGGAGGCCTGTAGTAAACCCCCAAAATCGTGACTGCACCCTTCCTATTCCTGAGCTCCACCCATATTGCCTCGCTGCATGACACCTCTGAGGTGTCCTCCCGCAGTACAGCCGTGATATTCTCCTTAACCAGTAATGCAACTCCCCCACCCCTTTTACATCCCCCTCTATCCCGCCTGAAGCTTCTAAAGCCTGGAACATTTAGCTGCCAATCCTGCCCTTCCCTCAACCAAGTCTCTGTAATAGCAACAACATCATATTTCCAAGTACTAATCCAAGCTCTAAGTTCATCTGCCTTACCTGTTATACTTCTCGCATTGAAACAAATGCACTTCAGACCACCAGCCCCGCTGTGCTCAGCAACATCTCCCTGCCTGCTCTTCCTCTTAGTCCTACTGGCCTTATTTACTATGCGCTCCTCATTTACTTCACTAGCTGTCCTACTGCTCTGGTTCCCACCCCCCCCGCCACACTAGTTTAAACCCTCCCGAGTGACGCTAGCAAACCTTGCAGCCAGGATATTAGTGTCCTTCCAGTTTAGATGCAACCCGTCCTTCTTGTACAGGTCCCATCTGTCCCTGAAGAGAGCCCAATGGTCCAGATATCTGAAACCCTCCCTTCTACACCAGCTGCTCAGCCACGCGTTTAGCTGCACTATCTTCCTATTTCTAGCCTCACGGCACATGGCACAGGGAGTAATCCAGAGATTACAACCCTAGAGGTCCTGTTTTTTTAAACTTACTACCTAACTTCCTAAACTCCCCTGCAGGACCTCATCACTCTTCCTGCCTATGTCATTGGTACCGATGTGTACCACAACCTCTGGCTGTTCACCCTCCCCCTTCAGAATGCCCTCTGTCCGTTCAGAGACATCCTTGACCCTGGCACCAGGGAGGCACCATACCTTCCTGGAGTCTCTTTCATGTCCACAGAAGCGCCTGTCTGTGCCCCTGACTATAGAGTCCCCTATAACTATTGCTCTTCTGCGCTTTGTCCCTCCCTGCTGAACAACAGTGCCAACCGTGGTGCCACTGCTCTGGCTGCTGCTGTTTTCCCCTGATAGGCCATCCCCCACAACAGTATCCAAAACAGTATACTTGTTAGAGAGGGGGTAGCACATAATTAGATTAGATTATGCAATGATTTGAAATTCTACATACACACAGTTTTCTGTCCAATTACAAGCAGTTTTATCTTAGATTTCTACTTTTCAGTGACTTTTATTTAGACGCCACAGGTTCTGCCCGAAACCCTACAAAGGCATAAAAAGATTGTGACTGATTATTTGGCACCAGATCCATGCTGCTTGAGATGATAATCAGTATATATAAAATTCAAATGCATAATTATGTTACTACCGTACCTCTTGCTCTGCTTCCAGGTATGAGGAACACTGCAGACAATCGAACTCAACATCAGCGCAGTTACAAATGAGAACAAAACCAAATAAATTAGCCCCTCCACACCATCATAGCACAGTCCTGTCAGAGCCTGCACATAATCCTGTGGAAAATAAGAAGGGAGACACATGACATAGAAATATAGAAGGGAAATCACTGCCCACAGTTCCCACACCTGATTTCTACCTAATACCTCCTCGTATCAGGTATGCATGTGGTCATTCGGAGAAGCCACAACCATCAAGGTCAGCTGTGATGCCCCAGACATTAAACTGCCTACTGATCCCACAAAGGCTCATGCATGTACAGCCACTTGGATGAGATACTGGAGTGTGTAGACACAAAAAGGAACCATGCTCAAAGAATACGTCACCACCATCAGGATTAGCAGCAAGAAAGCCAGAAGGAAAACACAAACAGCATCTTTTAACAAACAGTGCAAATCCAGTTATATACTCGGCAATTATTGCCTACCCAGATATCCACAAAATATTTTCAGGGGTCAGAGTTGGGACAGATAGGATACGGAAAATGGCAGAGTCTGGGTTACTTCTACTATTCTACTTAAAAATCAGTTAGGAATTTCAAGTATTGTAGATAAAATTTGAAAGGAACACTGCAATTCATTGCAGTTCCGAAGAAGGGTCAGTGACCCGAAACGTTAACTCTGCTTCTCTTTTCACAGATGCTGCCAGACCTGCTGAGTGGTTCCAGCATTTCTTGTTTTTATTTACTGCAATTCATTGTCGAATGACCTAACCCTCAAAAAGAAACTGTTAATTTTCCCTATCTTGTAACCTCCTCTAATTTTTCAGCCCTCCAGGAACTTTGCCTTCCTCCAATTCTAGTCTCTTGTTCATGCCCAACTTCCTTCACCCACCATTGGTGGCCACACCTTCAGCTATCTGGACCCCAAGCTCTGGAATTTCCACTCTAGGGCTCTCGCTCCTTTTTCCTTAAAACCTCTGTGACCAAGCTTTTGATCACCTGTCTTAATGACTCAGTGTCAACATTTGCCTGTGCAAAAACTACGCATTGCAATTAACTGCAATTTCAGAAAGCTTCTCATTTTAGTTTAGATATAATTGCATGAATTAAAAGTAACTTTAATTATTCAAAAAATGGAATTTACATTAGCAAAATTCTATATCTTGCACTTGCATTTTGTATATTTTGTACAATTCTTCACAAAGACAGCAACAAAACCACTTCAAAAATGGACCACTTTTCTTCCCAAATTAATTTGTTGTGTGTGTGCCTAAAACAAATAGTGGGTGTCTGTGGTGTTAATGTGGATCTATTCTACTTTGTATTCTCATGCTAGCAGTTTGAAGAGGCATATCTAGTTTTCAAATAAGCCAATTGCATGTGGGCATTTCTAGTGCAGAGGCTGAAGTGCAGCATGAAGCAGGTAATTTTCACACATATGTACATACGAAAATGACGAGCAGAAAAAGACTAGCTGGTCCATCAAGCCTTGCCCACATACATGATGGCTGGTGCGTCATGACTAGACACTTCCTACGTCCCTACAAATGCAACTTCCTGTGAGAGGCAAAAAAAAAAAAGAGAAAAACCCAGTGCCAGTGAGGGAAAATTCCTCTCCAACCCACTCAGGTGAACAAAACCAGTCCAGGTGATCACATGACTATACGTTATCTGTTAATCACTGAATCATTTTTCTTCATTGGTCTGAAATGTCACATTGACTGCGAAAACGAGCAAATGTACAATTTAAAAAATTTATCACCTACCATTAAAAAAATTCCAGATCATACTTCATTTATTATTTGTTTCATAAAAATATAATTACTGTAAGATTGAGGCAGCATAAGAAATGCCAAAAGCACTGCGATTCTTAACCTGAAAGCAAACAACATTATAAAAACTGCACTGGATCAGTTTGTTGCTTGCCAGCAAGTTCATTAATTTTTACATTACTCTGTCTATAAATAGAACAACTGGGCCTGCAGCCTGTCACAGGACTGTCACGGAATCTTGAAGGCTGATACTGACATTACATATTGAGTGGAAAATAGAAGTGACAAACTATGACTTCATTAGACATATGAACAGCAATTATATATTTTGAGAACCCAATGCTTAGTTGCTCTTCACAGTTTCACACCACCTCAAACACTCACCATGTGAAGACTACGACAATCGACCAGAGCTGTCAACTGCTGCAGGGTGGTCTCTGTTGAGTTCAATATTATTTGGGTCTGGTCCAGATACTCCTGTTAGCAATACAAGCAAGCAGTGATCATTTCATAGGGCATTGTCACAATTTATAGTACATTTACAACACTCATAAGCTTTGGTTTATGAGCAGGGGGAGGTTGTTAAAAATGGTGAGAGGCCGATGTGAATACTGGCCAAATACCTCAACAGTGTTTCAATACTGAACTAGCATCAACTGTGATGTAGTCAGATTTCACTGTGTCCAATACAATCCCAAACTACAAAAACTAATTTTTGTAGTATTTTAAATTTTTCCACAGCCTAAATAAATGTACATTTACATGCATAAAAATTACTAAAACTGACATGACTAGTTCATTCTGGCTTCCTTCTAACTTACTTAACTGCACAAAATGGAATGAGATAAATCAAATAATAAAACGTCAATCTTTCAGGATTCAAAAAGAAGAAATTGTGTAGTATTTGCCTTGCTAACTACTTTCTATTTTCTTTACCATGGCTATCACAATATAAATCAAAATATATGTAAAAAAAAAAGAGTTTGAAAGTTATTTATCTTGGACCAAAAGTATACGCTAGCCTAGAGTTTCTGTTCTAGAAAATATAAATCAGGGAAGCGCGATTTGCACCCATCAAAGAGCTGGCACAGGCACGGTGGGCCAAATGGCCTCCTTCTGTGCTGTATCATCCCATGCCTCTATAAAAGACATATTTGAATTTTATATATCATAAAAATGTAATATTTTCCTAATAGCGCATTCAATCCCTAATAAGGCAGCTATAATTGTGCATGCCTCTAAGAGCAGTATAAAATACAATGAGCAACTCAAAACAAGTGTTACAACCAAGGCGGGAGGAGTGCACTGTTATTTCTAGTCTCACTTCTCCAGAAGTCACAACATATATTTTTAAATTTTCCCCACTTACTAATACAGTCATTCATATACTCTATTTTTCCCAAAATGAGAACACACTAACCAGGTTTTGTTAATGAACAACAAAATTATCAGTTTATTATAGAACAAGTCTTAACTAGTAATGAGGTGAAGCATAAACACACAAATTTAAATTTTAAAGTCCCCTTTTTACCTTAGCCCCTCACACTCACGTGTAGACACATACATACACGGGTTAACCAGAAAAATAAAAGGGATTTTTAAAATTCAGAGCTGTTACAGACAAAACACTTGGGCTGATGACTTGCTCATTTTTTGAAGAAAACAGATGAGATATGTTGTTCCAAAACTGGCACACAGTCTGGCCTCCGAGTACACGTGGACAGATCACTGGGATCTTTTAGAAAAGTTCTTTTCAGGCAGCGTTGTGAATTAATTTTAGCAGGCTTTCTTCAAAGACAGGGGACGAGATGAATTGACACAGTGGACTTCTCAGGGTCTTTTAGAGATGCTGGAAAACGAGCTAGGTTGTGGTCTTCCCTCTTTCCTTCACGTCTTCAGCAGCTGGCTAACTTTATCAGCTGCTCACCCCAGAAGGTAAAACACACTGACACTACAACCAAAAGCTTGCGAGTTTTCTGCTCTCTCTCAGGTGCGCGATGCTGCCCCCGGCTTGTCCTATCAGGGCGCGTGACTGACTTCTCGGCCCACATCTTCCCGTTACTAGGGTTTCCATTCTTGAGTCATGTGACAACCAGTACATTGTTGCCAAACCAGTTCTTTCAGTGTCCCCTTGATGACTGTTTCGGAAAGAAAACTGGTCCAACATTAATTCAGTTTGACTATGAATTTCTCAAAAAATATTTTAACAAAAATAGAACAGAATCACTTTCATAACACAAGGGACAAATTATTCAAATGGTTAACATACACTAAAATAATCATTGTAATCATTACTCGATTCACAAAGGTAATGGATGTTTCTCAAGTCAGTACTTCCCTCATCACTACTCAGTTTTCATAGGTAATTACAATTCCAATATTATGTCATTGTTATATTGCTAAATACACAAAGCTTCTTTGGAAATTGGGGAAACTATATGGAAAATCCATGAGTGGAAAGAAATGTATCCCATCTCTTTTATGATATTACTTACACGAGAGGATGGGAACTCGCGGACAGCCGACTTTAGAAGCTCTGATACATGATCCTGTATCTCCACCAGGGCTTTATGGCTACTAGAGAGTTTCTGGAGAGTAAAAAAAAGGTGAAGAATTAAAAGGTGCATCATTTATATCCCACTTTAGCACATGTATTTTTACAATATATAAAAAAGATCAGGGAATGTCTTTCAAGCAGTCCTATCCAACATTGTGCAACCTCTATAAACCATCCATCTCATTCCATCCCCAGTTAGACAATCTTCTAGGAAAGACAAAAAATGTTTAGGGCACTTCAGGAGAAAAAATACTCATGGA
The DNA here is from genome assembly GCF_036365525.1 of Heterodontus francisci. NCBI lineage: Eukaryota > Metazoa > Chordata > Chondrichthyes > Heterodontiformes > Heterodontidae > Heterodontus > Heterodontus francisci. The sequence continues at coordinate 21,524,484 of NC_090394.1, forward strand.
ATTTCCTCTCTGACCTCCGAAGGCAATCAAGCAAACCTTATGATTGATATCACTAATCCTCATTAACCCACCAACTTTCTAAAACTTGAGAGGCGAACATGCATCATTATAACATCACCAAGACACACTGGTGCTGTTTAAAACAATGTTTTTTACTGGCCATAGGATGACTCGCAACAATCAGGAATAGAATCATACAGCACAGGTGGTGGTCACCTGAGCCACTGTGTCTGTGGCAGCTCTTTGAAAGATCGGTTCAATTTACCCCACTCCCCTGCTCGTTCCCCTTGCCCCGCAAATTTGCCCTTTTTAAGTATATGCTCAATTCCCTTTTGAACGGGACTATTCAATCTACTTCTACCATCCTTTCAGGTAGTGCCTGCAGATTAGAATAATTTGCTGCTTAGAAATAATTCTCATCTCCTCCCATTGATCTTTTACCAATTATCTTAAATCTGTTTGCTCTAGTTACTGACCCTCCTACCAGAAGAAATAGTTTCTCACTGAAAGGAAGGCCTTGTAAAACAAAACATCGGCACCAGTCTAAAACCTCGGAGTTTTACATTTATCTTGTTACTGGCTGCGTGACACACAGGCTGCAGGAACTGGCAGCTTAAAACAAGTTGGATTGATGCTGGCTCAATAATATTTGGCTTTACAGTGCTCCTGTCCATCCCTACTTTTCCTCTCAATTATAAACTGTTCAGAACTTTTACAAGCACAAATTTGGTTAAGATATTCAATGCATGTTGTTTAAAGGTGTGCACTCGTGTAACTGTCCACACAAACATGCAGATCTCCGCTGCTAATTTTAATGACATTCACTGTAGGAAAACTATTTCTAACATATTTTCTCCTTAGACTTAGAATCATAGAAAGTTTACGGCACAGAAAGAGGCCACTTGGCCCATCGTGTCTGCGCCAGCCGATAAACAAGCCACCCAGCCGAAGCCCACCTTCCAGCATTTGGTCTGTAGCCCTACAGGTTATGGCACTTGAAGTACATGCCCAAACACCTGATAAAGGAGTTGAGGGTTTCTGCCTCTACTACCCTTTCAGGCAGTGACTTCATTTACTTTTCAATCTATTTTGTTGCCTATCTTTCTACTTATCATTGTTTCATATTTTATCTTCTTTCACTGTCTTTTCCATTTCTTCCTTGTTATAATTCCTTTATGCGCCCATTTCATTTTCTCACCTGAACTCCAGTAGTTACTTTAGCCATGTGCCATTTTTGCTCTCAGCTTGACTAATTAGAGCTTCTACAGACTGCTTATCTCAAGAATTTGGTGAGCGAGGGAAATCTTATCGTTTTAAGGGTTGCTCTTTTTCTAAGATCTGGTCAAGTTTTGAATTTGGTATTCAACTGAACTTAAACCTTAACTTGTAGTTTCTTTCACACTGTTAATTAGTGGTAAACACGCTGCTTGATAGTTGCAGCTGCACAGTTAGTTAATTAGGTGGTTAGTTAGAACTGGTTACCTGGTCAGCAGGGAATTCATGCGAGTATAAATATAGAAGACTTTTGCTAATGTAAGAATTAAGAAGCACAGAGGCCAGCTTGACAGAGTACAGCTTCTACAAAGTATTAATCTTGGGAATGTGGTACAGTGAGAAGACGTGCTGTTCTGCTCTTTTACAAAAGGAGTAGTCCGAGAGAGGGAGAGAGAGAGAGAGACAGCGAGAGCTGAGGTCTACAGGCACTAATTAAGTGAGCAGGTAGATGACTGGTTGGTGAGTTTTATAGGTTTTTTTCTCTGAACTAGGGCAGTCGTTTAAACTAGTATCAGGGAGATGTAAGTACTGCATTAAATTTATGGCTTAACTAGTTAAACTAGTTTATATTAAACTACAAATATTCATTGAGTGACATTTCAAAACTCAAGACCCTAATTAGTTAAACAAAATAAAATAGACATGGCCTGGGAGGCGATATGTTGCAGCTGTAGCATGTACTGGTGGCTCCCACCAGCAACCACATCTGCAGTAAGTGTATGCAGTTCAAGGAACTTTGATTCAGAGTTGATGAGCTGGAGTCTGAGCTTCAGACACATGCATCAGGGAGGGAGAAAGTTACCTGGACCTTTATTCCAGGGATAAAAACAGGGCGCAGTCTCACCTCTTAGGTTAAGTACTTCACATTTGGTCTGTGGTCAGGGACAAGAGGGTTGTGACTACAAATGAGGCAGCTTTGGGGATCCAGAAGGTAGTGCTGGAGGAGCCTCAGCCACTGCACTTGTACAAATAGAAATGAGGTTCTTGCAACCTGCGTGAACAAGAGCAGGGACTGCATGAAGGATGTGCAAACTGACCTCAACACCATGGTACATGGGGCCACTCAAGTCGGGGGAGTAATGAAGCATGTAGAAGCAGTATGGTATGGTATAGTTAGGGAGATAGATACTGTTCTGTGCAGCAGAGAGCGAGAGTCCCGAAGGTTGTGTTGCCTGACCGGTGCCAGGGTTAAGGACATCTTCTCAGGGCTAGAGAGGAACTTGGAGTGGGAGGGGAAGAATCCAGTCGTCACAGTTCATGTGGGTACTGACAACATAAGAAGGAATAAGAAAGAGGTTGTGCTAAGTGAGTATGAGCTGCTAGGGGCTAAATTAAAAAGCAGAACCACAAAGGTAATAATTTCTGGATTACTACCTGAGCAATGAGAAAACTGGCATAGGGTTAATGCTTAACGTGGGGCTCAAAGATTGGTGTGGAAGAAATGGGTTTGAATTCATGTGGCACTTGAAAAAGAGGGAACTGTTCTGTTGGGACAGGCTTCACTTGAACAGCGCTGGGACTAGTGTCCTGGCGAATTGAATAACTATGGCTATACAGAGGGCTTTAAACTAAGTAGTCAGGGGGGGGTGGGGGGCGGATCAGGTGAGGGGAAATTTAGAAAGATAAAGAGAAAAGACAAGGCAATAGTGCAGGCTCATGATAACCAGAGTGTAACAGGAAGGGACGGGGCATACAAAACATATCAGTGCACCAGCAAATAGGGTCAGAGTAGGGAAAAATGGTAAAAAGACAAAATTAAAGCCTCTTTATCCGAATGCACGCATTCATAACAAGATAGATGAATTGATGGCACAAATAAAAATAAGTAGGTATGACAAAGCCATTAGAGACATGGTTTCAAGGTGACCAAGGCTAGGAACTGAATATTCAAGGTATTTGGCATTTCGAAAGGATAGACAGAAAGGAAAAGGAGGTGGGGTTGCTCTGGTAAAGGATGAGATCAGTACAGTAGTGAGAAATAATCTTGGCTCGGAAAATCCAGATGCAGAATCAGTTTAAGTGGAGATGAGAAATAGAAGGGAAAGTAGTTGTTTATAGACCCTGATAACAGTAGCTACACTGTGCAATGGTATAAATCAAGAAATAATGGGGGCTTGTAAGAAAGGTACAGCAATAATCATGGTCAATTTTGAACTTCATATAGAATGGACAAATCAAACTGGCAAAGAGAGCCTTGAAGACGAGATCATAGAGTATTTTCAGGACAATTTCTAAGAATAATACATTGTAGAACCAACTAGGGAACAGACTATTTTAGACCTGGTAATATGTAATGTGGCAAGATTAATTAATAATCTCATTGTAAAGGACGGCCTAGGCAAAAGTGATCATAAAATGATAGAATTTCACAATTTGAGGGCGAGAAACCTGGGTCTGAAACTAGCGTCTTGAACTTAACTAAAGGCAATTACAACAGTATGAAGACAGAATTGGTTAAAGTAGACTGGGAAAACAGGTTAAAAGGTAAAGACGGTAGATAAGCAGTGGCAGACATTTAAAGAGATATTTCATAACTCTCAACAAAGATTTATTCCATTGAGAAATGATGAAGGATGAACCATCCGTGGATAACTAAGGAAGTTAAGATGGTAACAAATAGAAAGAAAATGCGTCCAATGCTGCAAAGATTAGTGCTGGCCAGAAGATTGGGAAAATTTTAGAAACCAGCAAAGGATGACTATAAAAATAAAGAGGGAAAAATTAGAGTATCAGAGTAAACTAGCAAGAAGTATGAAAACAGATACTAAGAGCTTCTACAAGTATATAAAAAGGAACAGAGTACCTAAAGTAAACATTGGCCCCTTAGAAGATGAGATTGCGGAATTAATAGTGGGAAACAAGGAAGTGGCAGAGACTTTGAACAAGTATTTTATGTTTGTCTTCACAATAGAAAACACTAAAAGCATCCCAAGGATAGTGGGAAATCAAGGGGCAAAAGGGAGGGAGAAATTTGAAAAAAAAATCACTATCACTGGAGAAAAAGTACTAGGAAAATTAATGGGACTAAAGGCTGACAATCCCCTCGACCTGATGGCTTGCATCCTAGGGTCTTAAAAGAAGTGGGTGCAGAGATAGTGGATGCATTGGTTCTAATCTTCCAAAATTACCTAGATTCTGGAAAAGCCCAGTGGATTGGAAATGTAATGCCCCTATTCAAGGAAGGAGGGAGACAAAGCAGGAAACTATAGACCAGTTAGCCTAATGTCTGTCATTGGGAAAATGCTGGAATCCATTATTAAGGAAGTAGTACAGAACATTTAGAAAATCATTATACAATCAAGCAGAGCCAACATGGTTTTCTGAAAAGGAAATCGTGTTTGACAAATTTATTAGAGTTCTTTGAGGGTGTAACAAATAGGGTGGATAAAGGGGAACCAGTAGATGTAGTGTATTTGGATTTCCAAAAGGCATTTGACAAGGTGCCAAATAAAAGGTTAATACACAAGATAAGATCTCATGTTGTTGAGTGTAATATTGGCATGGATAGAACTAACAGAAACAGAGAGTCCGGATAAATGGGTCATTTTCAGGTTGGCAAACTGTAACTAGTGAGGTACTACAAGGATAAGTGCTGGGGCCTTAGCTATTTGCAATCTATATTAATGACTTGGATAAAGGGACAGAGTGTATTGTAGCCACATTTGCAGACAATACGAAGATAGGTAGGAAAGCAAGTTGTGAGGAGGGCACAAAGTGTTATGCGAGTGGGCAAAAATTTGGCAGATGAAGTAAAATATTACTTAAATGGAGAGAGACTACAGAATGCTATGGCACAGAGGGATCTGGGTATCCTCATACATGAATCACAAAATGTTAGTGTGCAGGTGCAGCAAGTAATTAGGAAGGCAAATGGAATGTTGGTCTTTACTGCAAGGGGGATGGCGTATAAAAGTGGAGGAGTCTTGTTACAACAGTACAGGACTTTGGTGAGACCAGAGTACTGCATATAGTTTTGGTTTCCTTATTTAAGGAGGACTATATTTGTATTGGAGGCAGTTCAGAGAAGGTTCACTACGTTGATGCCTGGGATGAAGGCGCTGCCTTATGAGGAACGATTAAGCAGATTGGGCCTATACTCATTCGAGTTTAGAAGAATGAGAGGTGATCTTATTGAAATACGTAAGAATCTGAGGGGGCTTGACAAGGTAGTTGCTGAAAGGATGTTTCCCCTTGTGGGGAAATCTAGAACCAGGGGGCAGAGTTTCAGAATAGGGGGTCTCCCACTTAAGACAGAGATGAGGAGAATTTCTTCCCAGAGCATTGCTAATCTTTAGAATTCTCTACCCACAGAGCAGTGGAGGCTGGATCATTGAATATAGTCAAGGCTGAGTTAGACAAATTTTTGATCTACAAGGGAATTCAGGGTTATGGGGGCAAGGCAGGAAAGTGGAGTTGAGGCCACAATCTGATCAGTCATGATCTCATTGAATGGCGGAACAGGCTCGAGGGGCCGAACAGGCTACTCCTGCTCCTATTTCTTATGTTCATCGTTGCTACAGTCTACAATGCTGGGAAAGCTCAACACAACTGTTCCCTACTATTACACGTACTTTAGATATGGAAGGCTATTTTTCTTTAATAAGTTTTGAAATTAAGGAATCACTACACTGAAGTTTAGCTTTGATGCCATTCTAAAAAAAGTCATTTTGCCACATAAGGAGGCCATTCAGCCCATCGAGTCCATGTCAGCTCTCTATAGAGCACTCCAAATCTGTCCTATTCCCCTGCTGTATCCCCATAGCCCTGCAAGTTTATTTCCCTCAAGTGTCCATCCAATTTCCTTTTGAAATCATTAATCATCTTTGCTTTCTCTACTCTTGTAGGCCACAAGTTCCAGGTCATTACCACACTCTGCTTAAAAAGTTCCTCCTCATATTCTCATTAAATCTGTGTCCCCTAGTTCTTGTACTATAAGCTTTTCATTGCCTACCTTATCTAAACCTGTCATAATCCTGTACACATCTACCAAATCTCCCCTCCATCTCCTTTGCTCCAGGGAGAACAACCCCAGCTTCTCCAACCTAACCTTGTAGTTAAAATCCCTCATTCCTGGAACCATTCTGGAAAATCTCCTCTGCACCCTTTCAAGGACACTCCCATCCTTCCTAAAGTGTATCGACCAGAACTAGACACAATACTGTAGTAATATAAAAGCATAATACTGCGAATGCTGGAAATCTGAAATAAAAACAAGAAATGCTGGAACCACTCAGCAGGTCCGGCAGCAACTGTGAAAAGAGAAGCAGAGTTAACGTTTCGGGTCAGTGACCCTTCTTCGGTACTGTAGTGGTGGTCTAACCAGAGCTTTATACATTGCCAATGAGCTAGCTAACAAGACAGGTTCAGTAGTGAGAATTTTGAATGGAACACTACCAGTTACATTAGAATCAAAGTTACCTCCAAAAATCCAACTTCTCAGAAGCTGGTGATCGAGTAAGTGCATTATCTGAATATTTTAACAAAAAAATTAACTTCTACATTCTCTAATCACTGCCATTGGAGTACCAGGGAACACTGAAATCTGGATCTGAATTTGCCCAGTTTAAAAAATACCCTCCAAAATAACAAAAGCAATTTTTTTCAAATTACTTTGAATCAGTCAGACCGTGGACACTGCAATAAGAATTTTCCCTAAACACAGTGCAGCTAAGTGATCGCCTTCCCCTACCCCTCAAAAAATAGTCTTTGCTAAGAATAATTCCTCCACCTAAAATAAAAAGCACCACACCACAAACATAGCATGTTCCAGCTGTAATAACAATATGCATGTTCTTCCAAGTTGCCAAATCTTGTAGCCTCAGGGCAGCATACCACAATCAAACTGTTCACTTACTGCTACAGAGTCAATGTAATCAGCTACATTTAACTCTTTCTCCTTACATCAGACCTTGATGTTTTTTATTGCAAGTACCTCCAACTGTCATTACAGGTGTCTTTTTCATGGTTCTGTAAACTGGCCAGAACATACTGTTAAAAATAATGGTAAGGCTAAAGGTGCTCACCATTATTTATGTGCACATTGGACAATCAAATGTAAAAATCCGGTAGCTGCTGTCCATGATGCCCCACTCCCCTGTAAACTGCATCTTGCTGCCTGGCTTCTCACTGAATGGCATGAAGTTCCTGTACTTGCATCATAGATATGGACTGAACACTCCACCATATAAGTTAGGACTTGTCCTTTGTAGCCTAAATATTCATTCTAATGGTTTAATTACTGCCAAACAACTTCTCTGGAATTGAAAATTAATTTTTAAAAGTGTGTCACCTCAGTCCTTCAGCTTTTATTTGTCAGAGATTTAAAAGAAAATTCCGTCTCTTCTTTCCCTCACTTTATTTCACTTTCTATACCGGATTTGACATTGCATTCTTTATCAACCTGGCTTTATCATTCCTGGCTCAGACTTTGTGCTGTTAATTAGCAATTCGTCAATCTGACTGGTTAAGACGACACACAGAGTTTTTGTCTTGTTCCCATAGGTCCCAGATGCCTGTGCAGGACACTGTGCTATTACAGCAGTCCCAGTAACGGCAAATTCCAGTGCAGTCTTAAATGGGCATGGGCAAGTCTAACAAACAGCAGGTATGATTTATTTGCCAGCTCCAGTAAATTCTGGCCCAACACGTTCCAGCGTAATACTGTTCTTCCAAGTTTCCAAATCATATAGCTTCAGAGCTGTCGATCACAGTCAATCTGTGTTCAGTTACTGCTACAGAGTCAATGTGGAATTCGCTACCATAGTAAGCAGTCGAGGCCAAAACATTTTGTGTTTTCAAGAAGGAATTAGATATAGCTCTTGGGCCTAAAGGGATCAAATGGTATGGAGTGAAAGTGGGAACAGGCTACTGAGTTAGATGATCAGCCATGATCATAATGAATGGCAGAGCAGGCTCGAAGGGCCTACTCCTGATCATATTTTTTATGTTTCTATGCAGACACTGACTCACCTGTTGAAAAGGGTTTGGGTATCCAGTGTTGCATACCAGGTAGTAATTTAAAGCCTCTGCAGAAAGAAAAGTAAGTTGAAAAGTTACAATCCTTGAACATTTCATTGTCATTTGATAAATTCTTTAAACAGATATAAATAATGTGAAAGAAAAATATAGCCAGATGGTTTCAAGGTATAAACTTGTAAAAATCTAGTGCCTTGAAGGAAAATTGGGGAGGGAAAAAAACAGCAAACTTGATCAAACCTTTTAATTTATAAATAGCAGCAGTGCTGATGGCTTTTCCAGGATAATATATGAGGGAATGCAGAAAACATAACCACAAATCATAAGTGGATTTTGAAGATATTGTCCATAAGATGGAGAATTCAGCACCTTTGTTGCTACAGTATATTGTTTCCACTATGGGAAGAAGTGAGGCAGAGATAATGTTATATTACATACGCATGGTCTTAAATTGAGAAAACAGACAAGCTTACACAGCAGCAAGCAGAATATATGGCTGCTGAGCTGAGCTGTTAGTCTTCCAATCTGTCATCAAAGATCCAATATCCCACTTTAGCCTTCTAAATGCATTCAGCATGTCAGTGTGCTCATGTAATGATGTAAAATTGAGTCACGACATAAGCATCACTGACACACCAAATTAGGTCAGCATCTGTTGTGGGGTTGATTTTTTTTTTTTAAACTTGATATTTTTGTTTAAATATGAAGTATCCTGTGCCTCCTCTCTGCTGCAAGGTGTTGGGAACCAATTTGGAAAACAGACAGCCAATGCCTTCGAAGATATCCACAGCTGCAGATGGAACAGTGCCAGCTGTCTATTGTTAAAAATTAAACATATACATAAAATGTAAGAGCTATGTCAAAGTAAGCCATGCAAAGAAATTACCACCCCCCCCCCCTTTTCAGTAACTGTAATACACAATTTTGGCATGAGAAAATAAGATCGGAAAAAAAGAAAGTTTTTTGCTCCTCAACACAGTTCAGGATCCTGAATGAAGGGCCTACACGGAAACCTTAATTTGTCCTTTTCTTAAGATACAAACACACCCGCTTATGCATTTATGGTATTTTTTTAATCTCAGATTTCCAACATTTACAGGTTTTTTTAATGTACATAATCTCACTGTGTAGGATTCTCTCCCTTATAAATACAATATTCATCGTCTGACTACTTAGTTTTGAAAAGTCTCTCACACCAAGCAAGGAATAGCAGGACACTTATTCGCAAAATAATCAATGTATAGCAATCTATTTACAATGCATTTTGCAGTTTTCAAAGTAAATATTTTATATCATGTAACCACTGGAATGTTATTTTCTTTTGTTCCAAAACTGAATAATTTCAAGTAGAATCAGAAAATTGTTTTTTTTTAATCTCCACTGACAAATGCAACTGTCTCCAAAATATTTAGAAGATATATACTTTTGCCACTACTTTCCTTCTTGGTTGTCAATGAAGGATTCTAGATGGGTTGTGTGACATATATTGCCTAACAAAAAAGTGAAGTAATGATTGTGACTTTTGGCAGTTTAAACACCAAGTTTTAGGTTCTGAGCAGATTCACAGATTACGCTAAATGATGTATATGAAATAAGTGATTGAAGGACAGCAGGGTTGCCATCCAACATTTATTCTTCCAGCTTGACGGCTCCTTTACAATTCACTACAATTCTCAACAGTGGCCTTAAGTCATTCATTTTTTTTCCAATGATTCTTAATTACAGAGCCTCAGGGTTAGGCAGAAAACAAAACACAAATTTCAATTTGTATTGTTTTTGTTGCCTAGCCCCAAAGGTCCATAATTAAAATAATTAAATTGCATAAGAAAATATATACAATACATCGAAAGTACATAATTTTAGGGACTAAAGCAAATATTCCAGTGGCTGGCACCAATACCTAATCGAGACTTGTAATAATCTATAGATAAGCAAAAAAAGAAATTGGCTGCCTGAATGTTGCAGGAAGTCAGGTAACTCAGTGGGTTACAACAAATCACACTCTTTCAATAAATTTCAAGTGATTACCACTTTCAAGTTTTTAAAGTTCACACACATTGAATTATTTGCAATACCTATATGCATGCAGCCTAATGGTAACTACATTTTAGACCCGCTCACAGCAGATATTTAAGCATTTCCCATCATTGCACAGTACAAGCCTGTCCATTAGTTAGCTCGCCATTAGAAACTCATTTATTGTGTCAGGTGGTAAGGAATGGAGGCACGTGACAATTTTCAAGAAATAAATAGCACCCACTGTTTTGACAGAGACAATATTCTGCCTCATTGCAGCTTACTGAAGTTTCCATAGTGGAACAGTGTCATATCACTTTTAACATTGTACCTGATCTTAATTGAAGTTCAACTGCCCGAGCTGCCAGACCTATGCATCCTATTACACTATCTTAAAACTAAACTGCTGATAATTTCTATATTTTACAATATAGTTAAGCAGCCCATCGAAATAAATTTCATGACCCATCATCATCTTGGAATAACTTTTCGAAGCAACATTAAAAAATTAGATTTGGAGTTGCTTAATCTAGATGTCAAATTATTCCAATTACTAGTAAGATGCAAGATACTTGTCGTTTTGTTTTAAATTTTTAAAATTGTTTGAAACATTTCCAGGTAACTCTCCAGGAATATTAATTGCCATTTATCAGCTCGAGCCTTAATGTTGTCCACATCTTGCTGCATGAAGGCACAGACTGCTTCATTATCTGTGGAGCTGCAAATGGAACTGAATACTGCAATCATGAGCAAACATCTTCACTTCTGACCTTATGATGGAGGGAAGGACATTGATGAAGTAGCTAAAGGTGGTTGGGGCTAGGACACCACCCTGACGAACTCCTGCAGCGACGTCCTGGAGCTCAAATGATTGGCCTCCATCAAACCACAACCATATTCCTATGTTCCAGGTAGTGAAGAGTTTTCTCCCCGATTCCCACTGACTTCAATTGAATGAGGGCTCCTTGATGCCACACTCTCACCTCACCTCTGGAATTCAGTTCTTTTTGTCCATGTTTGGACCAAGGCTGTAATGAGGTATGGAGCGGAGTAGCCATGGCAGAATCTAAATTGAGCATGAGTGAGCAGGTTATTGGTGAATAAGTGCAGCTTGATAGTGTTGTCAAAGACAGCTCTCATCACTCTGCTGATTAAGTTATGGGGAGGTAAATGGCCAATTGTCTTCTTTTTGTGACCAGGACTTACATTGGCAATTTTCCACTTTTTCAGACAGACACTAAGGATGGGGATGTTCATGCAGCCTACTCCTCCAGTTAGTCCAGTTAATTGTCTGCCATCCATGACTGAATGTGACAGGACTGCAGAGTTTCGATCTGATCTGTTGGTTGCGGGATTGTTCATCACTGAACCAGGGTTGATACCCTGGCTTGATGGTTATGGTAGTGTGAGGGATGTGCTGAGCCATGAGCTAACCAATTGTGGTAGAATACAATTATACTACTGCTGAGGGCCCACTGTGTGTCATAAATGTCCAGTCTTGGGCTGCCATATTTGCTCTGAATGTATCTCATTTAGCACAGTGGTAGCACCACACAACACAGTGGGATGGTGTCCTCAATGTGAAGACTGGACTTTGTCTCCACAAGGACCGTGCAATGGTCATTCCTGCCAACACTATCATGGACAGATGCAATTGTGACAGGTAGGCTGGGAAGGACAAGGTCAAGTGTGATTCTCCCTAAGACTGGGTCTCTTAGTACATGTCGCAGGCCCACTCTGGCAGCTATGTCCTGAAGGACTTGGCTAGCTCGGTCAGTAGTGGCTATCGAGCAACTCTTGGGGATGGACATTGAAGTCCCTCACCCACAGTAAATTCTGTTCCCTTGCTGCCCTCAAGTGCTTCCTCCAAGTAGTGTTCAACACAGAGAAGTACTGATTCATCAGCTGAGGGAGGGCAGTTAGTGGTAATCATCAGAAGGTTTCCTTGTCCATGTTGGACCTAATGCCATGAGACTTCATGCAGTCCAGAGTGAATGACTTCCAAGGACACTCATTCGTGACTGTACAACACCATACCGCCACCTCTAGTGAGTCTACCGTGCCGGTAGGATAGGACATACCCACGGATGGTGATGGAGGAGTCTGGGGTATTGGATGAAGGTGGTATTTTATTTTTATTCATTCTGGATGCGAGCGTCTCTGGCAAGACCAGCATTTATTGCCCGTCTCTAATTGCCCTCGAGGAAGTGGTGGTGAGCTGCCTTCTTGAACAACTGCAGTTCATGTGGTGTAGGTACACCCACAGTACTGTTAGGGAGCAGGCTCCAGGATTTTGACCCAGCGACAGTGAAGTAACAGTGATATAATTCCAAGTCAGGATGGTGTGTGATTTGGAGGGTGACTTGCAGGTGCTGTCTCCCATGCATCTCCTATCCTTGTCCTTCTAGATGGTAAAGGGCCTGAGTTTGGAAGGTACTGTCGAAGGAAATGATTCTGAGAGTATGACTACATCAGGCTGCTTGCTTGTCTAGTCTGTAGGACAGTTCTCCTAATTTTACCGCAAGTCCCCAGATGTCAATGAACAGGACTTTTCAGGGTTGACTGGGCTGGGTATGCCTTCATCTTGTCTGGTGTCTGTCGATACCAGGTGGCCCATCCGATTTTATTATTATAGTTTTGCACAGCAGATACAGGGCGGCACAGTGGCGCAGTGGTTAGCACCACAGCCTCACAGCTCCAGCGACCCGGGTTCAATTCTGGGTACTGCCTGTGTGGAGTTTGCAAGTTCTCCCTGTGTCTGCGTGGGTTTCCTCCGGGTGCTCCGGTTTCCTCCCACAGCCAAAAGACTTGCAGGTTGATAGGTAAATTGGCCATTATAAATTGCCCCTCGTATAGGTAGGTGGTAGGGGAATATAGGGACAGGTGAGGAGGTGGTAGGAATATGGGATTAGTGTAGGATTAGTATAAATGGGTGGTTAATGGTCGGCACAGACTCGGTGGGCCGAAGGGCCTGTTTCAGTGCTGTATCTCTAAATCTAAAATCTAAATCTAAATGGCTTGCTGGGCCATTTCAGAGGGCAGTTAAGAGTCAGCACATTGCTATGGGTTTGGAGTCACACGTAGACCAGACTGGGTAAAGATGGCAGATTTCCCTCCCTAAAGGATATTCATGAACCAGATGGGTTTTTACAATAATTCGGGACTTTCAAGGCCACTACCAACTTTTTAAGTCCAGACTTCTTTAATTAACTAAACTTAAATTTCCCAGTAGCCATGGTGGGATTTGAACTAATATCTTCAAATCCTTAGCTCAGGCCTTTGGATTAACAGGCAAGTAACCTAATCACTTTGATACTGTACCCTTCTACTGACTTAATTGTATGGATGGGGAAGAAGAGAACTGACCATGTCATCCCAACACAAGCAAAGAAATTCCAGACCAAGAAAAATTATTGTTTTATGAATAATCACAATCTAATTATCCAGCTTATTCAGATCCAAAATGGAGCACCACATATAAGACATCAGATAAAATGAACAGTGCTCTTTCAATCGCAGCTTCCTAGCTACTGCCTCATTGCTCACAAAGGAAAGCATTCAGTCCAATTTACAGCTTATGATGAGAACAGACAGACCAATTACCCAAAGGTCTTCCTTTCTGATGAATCACAAAGACTGTCAAAGCTGTCTGGGAAACTGTACCAGACTGTAAGGTTATCAGACAATTTATAGAACTGCACTGTTTGAAATGTAAAAATACAATCCACAGCACAAATCCAAGATTGCTAGACAGACAAAAAATGTAAGTTTCCCCACTGATACTGAAGCTTATTCATTTACTTAAGACCTCAAAATGCTAACACCTTACAGTTGTAAGGATAGCTCTACCACATTTCTCTGCAGTTGAGTTTACAGTGAAGTGTATCCCCATAATTTGACCTGTACCATACTTCATTTGGGTCAGAATTCTGCTCCCTCAAACCAAACGGGAGTTAGATGCTTTCATTTGGGTTGTATGCATCTTGTATTTATGCTTTTGCTTTGCGGATATAGCAAACAAATATAGGAAAATCTCAGGTTTCCAGCATTTGCAATATTTTGCTCTTATTTTAATCCTTCATTCATTGTCACTTCTCTTCCAGGAATGCCCAACTTGAAGTTCTGCTCGTTTCTCAGACAGGATTACCGTTTGTCTATTTTACCTTGTCTCTTATCTTGTTCACCTTCTGCTATCTGTTTCCCACTTCATGTTTGAACAGGCACCTACTGAAGCTTGCTTTCACAGCTACATTGCTTTCCTCAGCAACCAGCTCCTACTTCTCCCATGCCAACTTAAATTCCACTCATATTTCAGATTCACCCATGATTCAACACTGAGCTCAACTAATTCAGATCATAAGCACTGCACTCGTTTTCTCAGACAGGAGACGCTCTGTGAATGGCTCTGCTGTTGCCATTTACACCTCCTCTGGACCCATCTTTTGCTTCTATACTTGTCACATTGCCACCCTCTTTTGCCTTTTGTCATTTAATGGCTAGGGCCTTCAACCCTAATATGGACTTTACCCTTTGTTTCTTTCCCTCCCCCACACACCATCCCCCACCCCAAAACTTGGCTCTGCACTTGCTTATAAATTGTTAAACCTTTCATTTCTTCCAGTTCTGTTAAAAGATCATCGACCTGAAAAGTTAACTATTTCTCTCTTCACAGATGTTCCATGACCTGCTGAAAATTTCCAGCATTTTGTCTTTTAATTTTAGAAAAACTTCTTGTTGCATAAAAAAATACCCCATGAATATGGATTCCTTAACCAAGGAAGTATATACTTGCCTTGGAGGGAGTGCAACAAAGGTTCATTAGACTGACTCCTAGAATAAGGGGACTGTCCTCTGATGAGAGACTGAGTAGACTAGGCCCATATTTCCTCAAATTTATAAGAATGATAGGTGATCTCATTGAAACACAAAATTCTTAAAGGGCTTGACAGGGTAGATGGTGCAAAGATATTTCCTCTGGCTGGGGAATCTAGAACCAGGGGGCAGAGTTTCAGAATAGGGGCCGGCCATTTAGGACTGAGATAAAGAGAAATTTCTTCATTCAAAGGGTTGTGAATTTATTTTTTATTTTATTTAGAGATACAGCACTGAAACAGGCCCTTCGGCCCACCGAGTCTGTGCCGACCAAGAACCACCCATTTATACTAATCCTACAGTAATCCCATATTCCCTACCACCTACCTACACTAGGGGCAATTTACAATGGCCAATTTACCTATCACCTGCAAGTCTTTGGCGGTGGGAGGAAAATGGAGCGAGCACCCGGCGAAAACCCACACGATCACAGGGAGAACTTGCAAACTCCACACAGGCAGTACCCAGAATTGAACCCAGGTCCCTGGAGCTGTGAGGCTTCGGTGCTGCAGTGCTAACCACTGCGCCGCCCAAATCTTTGGAGTTCTCTACTCCAGAGGGCTGTGGATGCTCAATCATTGAGGATATTCAAGACAGAGATCGATAGATTTTTGTATACTAAGAAAATTAATGGATATAGGGATCAGGTGTGAAGGTGCAGTTGAGGTAGAAAATCAGCCATGATTATATTGAATGGCGGAGTAGGCTTGAAGGGCCAAATGGCCTCCTCCTCCTGTTGTGATTTCTTCTCTTATGTTACGGTCGTTATGATGAGAAATAGCAGACCTAACCTTCTGCAGCAAGTTCAATTTGTAGTTATGGCACAAACCCAGCAATTTTTGACACTCGTGGGTAGACTGACTGAGAGTTCCCATTTTTGCGAGGTCAATGATCACAAATCATCCAGCGTCTTCAACTCACAATGTATCTTGCCCCCGTCATAAATTGGTGGGGGTTTTTATGCACTAGTAACTGCATACCCCCTGAACATGCTGTTATTTTTCCAGAAAATTCAGGGTCATAATGTAAATAATGTATGCACGCTCATATGTGAAAATCCAGAATATTTTCAAAATACTGGACAACCAACATCAAATTTCCAATACATACGCAAAACAATCTCTAATCCTGAAATAAATAAACTGACAGAAGTGGATTATTCACATTTCTTGACAGAAAGTTATAAAACAGACCATAAAAAACAATTATTTTCATTAATGAGCAATTAATGATGCAAAGGCTGGAGGGGGGGTAACCTTAAACTGGTTTACAAAGAACACAACTTGCACTTTGAAGACATTTTATGCCCAGAAATAAAAGGATGAAAATTCTGCTGATGTATCAGAAAATTACACAATACCCTGATTAAACACATTTTATCTGATCTGCTTTTACAATCGAGTGTTTTTAATAAGATTAGTAATGTTGAGAAAAACTCATCAAGGTGTTATGGTTGAGCAGTCCTGTAGTTCTTTGAAGCTCCTGTCTTCGGAAGATAATGTTTGATTAAAACATAACAAATCAATTAAAATATGATTTGACAATATCTAGTCACTGAAGAGGATCCATCACAGATCAACAGCTAAAATAATTCATACTGGATTGTATTCATAACTGTAATCAATATAACAATTTGTTAATGATGCTAACCCCTTAAGTTGGCCAACAAAAGTATTTTTCTAAGCCTGTGAGCAAGTAAGAATGATGGTTGAAAGCAAGTATGTAGCCACTTAGTTTTTGATCTCTCTAGACTTGAGTATTCCAATGCTCATCTGGCCAGACTTCCAACTTCCATAAACTTGAACTCATTCAAAATTCTGCTGCCCATATGCTCTGAGCCCTGCTGAGACAT
This sequence comes from Heterodontus francisci, assembly GCF_036365525.1. Classification (NCBI taxonomy): domain Eukaryota; kingdom Metazoa; phylum Chordata; class Chondrichthyes; order Heterodontiformes; family Heterodontidae; genus Heterodontus; species Heterodontus francisci. The sequence goes on from NC_090394.1 coordinate 21,541,474, forward strand.
CATGCATGTATGGCTTAGTTCTCGGTCTGACAATGCCTCAACTTTAAAAAATCTCCTCCTGGTTTTCAAATCCCTCAATGGCCTCACCCCTATCTCTATAACCTAAAGCATTTCAGAGTAACTGGAGTTCAGATGGAAGTTGTCATTTACAAATAAACTTCAAAATGAAGTTCAACTATCCATTAACTGCAAGCAAAATTTTCAATGAACAGATAAGCTAGGATGCCAGAAACTTGACAGATTTATTCATCACAAAAGAATGTCAATACATCCAGGAGAGACAAGATTGGATAAATTTAAAGTAGTATCCCTTACAGAAAAGATTTGAAACTTGCACTAGAGCAAGCCCAAAGGAACACCTTGAGCCTTGTTGTACCATTAGAAACAGGCACTTACCTGCAAAGCAGCGAAGCTTGAATTTTACTAATTGAGATTTCTCCCTACATAGCTCCTGCACTATATTACATATAGCTATTTCTGGGTCAACTGGCCACCATGGCAAAAAGTAGTCCTCAGATTAGACACCATGAGACAAGTTATTAACTACAAGCCTATTAATTACTAGATAGTTTATTTTGTTGGTGAAAAAGTAAACCATTATCCCAACATCTTCAATGTGGTGTTAAATAAGAGATAACTTGCACTGAATTTATCAAGTTCTGTTCAAGGACAACATACCTTTAGCAATAAGGCCATGCTCATCTGCCATTTTGGAGACATATGCATCAGGAGACACGCAGAAGTCACTAGAACCCTGATCAAGAGATGAAAACACAAAGTTAATAATGTGGAATTACAGAATAGTCAATGAATACTATCTCGGAGCAGATGTGGAAAGAGTCAATGCATTTCTTAATACTAACGGGTTAGGTCAAATCTATGACTGTTTGCACTGGCTTTAAATATAGATACAAAAATCTCTGATCACAAGTACACAGCTATACTGAATCAGGGATATCCTAATACAATGACATTGTGATAAAAACAATGGAGATTGATGCCATCATTGTCAGGCCATCTGGAGATTTCATAGCTTACGATCTGAAAAATGACATTTGAGTTATTTTCTGAACAAATGTTAAAACGCTTAAATACTTCCAAATGTGAAGCAGCAAAAATTCTATTTTAACCTTCAGCTTTGAATTAAGTTAAAAAAAACCAATAAGCATCATACTACTTTCTTTTCAATCGTGAATATCATGTTAATTTCTCAAATGATCTCTCTCCTTCTACACCCGCCCACACCACTTCCCCCTCCAAACCGGTCTCAACACAAATACATGCTATCACAGCCCAGGACGTGGCTCTGATTATTAAGAACCTACTTGATGTGAAGCTGGTTTGTGCTGAGTTATCCTTGTCTGATGAAAAATGCAGCTTAATAGTTCTACACTTTGGCTTAGAAAAAGTGATTTTTCTCAGCGAGCAACCACAATTGCAGGAAGCACTGATTGGGAAATCATGGGTCTTTTTTCTTTGATCTTCTACCCACTCCCTTAAATAGATGGGAACTCAATTTCCTGATCCATTCTCTGTCAGCCCATTCTGACGGCATCCTACAGAATCAGCGTACATTCCTCAAAAGGTGCTTGATGGTGATCGCCTTAAGGGCCCTTAACTGTATGCAAATCTCTAGTTGACCTTGCAAAATAGTTCCTAACTCTTCAGTACTTATGAAAGATCAGAGTCTGTTAATCCTGGAACTTCAAAGATGATACAAATCCCTGCAGCGTGGCCGCTTGCAGATCCCTTTTCAAGGTTTACCAATCATGTGGCATCAACATGGATTTTACAGTGGCACAACAACTGATCACGTAGTTGAGTACAGCTTTGAAACCCCATTCTTGGTTTTCAAATTGCATTGTTAGACTTTGCTGGAAAACTGAGGCGGATTAGGAGGAAACATTGAGGCTTTCACAACAGCTGCTGAAAGGAGTCACCTAGAGGTTGGATTTGGCACAGTGTATGCATTTTCCCAGAACACTGCGTATACCCAGCACTGGGTTGCAGAAAGACAAGTAAACTCATCCAACTGGTGGAACCAAAATTCAATGGAAATCTACCAGTGCTCGCACAGGAATATATGAACATACGAATTAGGAGCAGGAGTAGACCCTTTGAGCCTGCTCTGCTATTCAATAAGATCATGGCTGATCTGATTGTAACCTCAACTCCAAATTCCTGCCTACCCTCAATAACCTTTCACCCCTTGCTTATCAAGAATCTATCTACCTCAGCCTTAAAAATATTCAGGACTCTGCTTCTGCCGCCTTTTGAGAAAGAGTTCCAAAGACTCACGATTCTCAAAGAAAACATTTCTCCTCATCTCTGTCTTAAATGGACGACCCCTTATTTTTAAACAGTGACCCCTAGTTCCAGATTCTCCCACTAGAGGCAGCATCCTTTCCACATCCACCCTATCACGACCCCTCAGGATCTTATATGCTTCAATCAAGTCGCCTCTTACTTTTCTAAACTACAGCAGATACAAGCCTAGCCCGTCCAACCTTTCCTCATAAGACAACACGCCCATTCCAGGTATTAGTCTAGTAAACTTTCTCTAAACTGCTTCCAACGCATTTACATCCTTCCTTAAATAAAGAGACCAATACTGTATACAGTACGCCAGATGCGGTCTCACCAATGCCCTGTATAGCTGAAGCAAAACCTCCCTACTTTTGTGTTCAATTCCACTCGCAATAAATAGCATTCTATTAGCTTTCCCAATTACATGCTGTACCTACATACAGGTTCTTGCAATTCATGCACTAGGATACCCAGATCCCTCTGTATCGGAGCTCTGCAATCTCTCACCATTTAGATAATATGCTTTTTTATTCTTCCTGCCAAAGTGGACAATTTCACATTTTCCCACATTATACTCCATTTGCCAGATCTATGCCCACTCACTTAACCTATCTATACCCCGATGTAGCCTCATGTCCTCTTCACAACTTACTTTCTTACCAATCTTTGTGTCATCAGCAAATTTAGTGACCATACCTTCAGTCCCTTCATCTAAGTCATTTATATAAATTGTAAAAAAGTTGAGGCCCCAGCACAGATCCCTGTGGTACACCACTCGTTGCATCTTTCCAACCAGAAAATGACCCATTTATGCCCACTATCTGTTTCCTGTTAGCTAGCCAATCTTCTATCCATGCCATTATGTTACCCCCTACACCATGAGCTTTTATTTTCCACAATATCCTTTGACTTGGCACCTTATCAAATGCCTTCTGAAAATCTAAGTACAATACATCCACCGGTTCCCCTTTACCCGCAGTAAATGTTATTTGTTCAAAGAACTCCAATAAATTGGTTAAACATGATTTCTCTTTCACAAAACCATGTTGACTCTGCCTGATTACCTTGAATTTTCCAAAATGCCCTGCTATAACGTCTTTAATAATGGCTTCTAATATTTTCCCTATGACATATGTTAAGTTAACTGGCCTGTAGTTTCCTGCTTTCTGTCTCCCTCCCTTTTTGAATAAAGGAGTTACATTCACTATTTTCCAATCTAAAGGAATCTTCCCTGAATCTAGGGAATTTTGGAAAATTAAAACTAACACATCAACTATCTCACTAGCCATTTCTTTTAAGACCCTAGGATGAAGTCCATCCGGACCCGGGACTTGTCAGCCCACAGCTCCAACAATTTGTTCAGTACCATTTCCCTGGTGCTTGTAATTTTTTTTGAGTTCCTCCCTCCCTTCCATTTCCTGACTTACAGCTAATACTGGGATGTTACTTGTATCCTCAATAGTGAAGATCGATGCTAAATATCTGTTCAATTCATCTGCCATCTCCTTATTATACATTATTAATTCCCCAGACTCACTTTATTAACTTTTCTTTTTTAAATATCTATAGAAACTCTTACTATCTGTTTTATATTTCTAGCTGGCTTTCTCTCGTAGTCTAATTTTTCCCTCAATCTTTTCGTCATTCTTTGCTTTTTTAAAAAATATTCTGTCCAATCTTCTGACCTGCCACCCATCTTTGTGCAATTATATGCTTTTTCTTTACTTTTGATACTATCTTTAACTTTTTTTTAAGTTAACCATGGATGATGGGTCCTCCCCTTGGAATTTTTCTTTCTTGTTGCAATATATCTATTCTGTGTCTTCTTAAATATCTGTCACTGCATCTCTATTGACCTATCCCTGAAACTACTTTGCCACTTCACTTCAGCTAGCTCTGCTTTCATGTCCTCATAATTGCCCTTATTTAAGTTTCAAATACTAGTCTTCAACCCACTTTTCTCTCCCTCAAATGGAATGTAAAATTCATTCATATCATGATTGCTGCTGCCTAGGGGTGCCTTCACTATGAGGTCATTAACTAATCCTGTTTCATTGAACAATACCAGGTCTAGTAAAGCCTGCTCTCTGGTTGGCTCCAGAAAGTGCTGTTCTAAGAAACTATCCCAAAAACATTCTATGAACTCCTCATCTAGGCTACCTTTGCCAATCTGATTTTTCCAGTCTATATGTAGATTAAAATCCCCCATGATTATCACCGTACCTTTCTGACAAGCTCCCATTATTTCTTGCTTTATACCCGAACTACTGTGTGGTTATTGTTAGTGGGCCTGTACACCACTACCACAAGTGACTTCTTGCCTTTATCACTTCTCAAACCGCTTCTACATCCTGGTTTCCTGAACACAGACCATCCCTCTCTATTGCGCTAATACCATCATTAATTAACAGAGTCACGCCTCTACCTTTTTCTAGCTTCCTGTCCTTCCTAAATGTCATATTCTTTTGGGCCTCCTTATCTCGAGAGACAATGGATACGCGCCTGGAGGTGGTCAGTGGTTTGTGAAGCAGCACCTGGAGCGACTATAAAGGCCAATTCTGGAGTGACAGGCTCTTCCACAGGTGCTGCAGAGAAATTTGTTTGTCGGGTCTGTTGCACAGTTGGCTCTCCCCTTGCGCCTCTGTCTTTTTTCCTGCCAACTACTAAGTCTCTTCGACTCGCCACAATTTAGCCCTGTCTTTATGGCTGCCCGCCAGCTCTGGCGAATGCTGGCAACTGACTCCCACGACTTGTGATCAATGTCACACGATTTCATGTCGCGTTTGCAGACGTCTTTATAGCAGAGACATGGACGGCCGGTGGGTCTGATACCAGTGGCGAGCTCGCTGTACAATGTGTCTTTGGGGATCCTGCCATCTTCCATGCGGCTCACACGGCCAAGCCATCTCAAGCGCCGCTGACTCAGTAGTGTGTATAAGCTGGGGGTGTTGGCCGCTTCAAGGACTTCTGTGTTGGAGATATAGTCCTGCCACCTGATGCCAAGTATTCTCCGAAGGCAGCGAAGATGGAATGAATTGAGACGTCGCTCTTGGCTGGCATACGTTGTCCAGGCCTCGCTGCCGTAGAGCAAGGTACTGAGGACACAGGCCTGATACACTCGGACTTTTGTGTTCCGTGTCAGTGCGCCATTTTCCCACACTCTCTTGGCCAGTCTGGACATAGCAGTGGAAGCCTTACCCATGCGCTTGTTGATTTCTGCATCTAGAGACAGGTTACTGGTGATAGTTGAGCCTAGGTAGGTGAACTCTTGAACCACTTCCAGAGCGTGGTCGCCAATATTGTTGGATGGAGCATTTCTGACGTCCTGCCCCATGATGTTCGTTTTCTTGAGGCTGATGGTTAGGCCAAATTCATTGCAGGCAGCCGCAACGCCTCTACCTTTTTCTAGCTTCCTGTCCTTCCCAAATGTCATATACCCTTCAATATTCAGGTCCCAATCCATATCATCCTGCAGCCATGTCTCTGAAATGGCTATCAAATCGTACTTATTTATTTCTATTTGCGCTATCAGTTTTGTTTCAAATGCTACGTGTATTCAGATACGCAGTCTTTAGTTTCGTCCTTTTATTATTAGTGTAACCTCTAACCTTATCTGATTTACTCCTAGATTTGTACTCTGTTCCTTCCTGTCACAGTATGTTTATCATTTCCCATATTAATACCTTTCTCTCTTGTCTAATATATATTCTTTGATTTATCACATCTTCCCAAATTTGATCCCTTGCCCCAACTATTTTATTTAAAACTCTCTTTACTTCCCTAGTTAAGCGGCTTGCTAGGGCTTGCCAGCACAATTCAGGTGAAGACCGTTCCAATGGTACACCTCCCACTTTCCCCAGCACTGGTGTCAATGCCCAACAAACCGCTATCCATTTCTACCAAACCCGTCTTTGAGCCATGCATTCATTTGTCAAATCTTATTTGCCGTATGCCAATTTGCATGTAGCTCAGATGATAATCCAAAGATTATTACCTTTGAGGTTCTGCTTCTTAATTTGGTGCCTAGATCCTCCTACTGACTATGCAGAACCTCTTTCCTTGTTCTGTCTATGTTGTTGGTACCCACATGGACCACAACGACTGGATCCTCCCCCTCCCACTGTCCTAAGTTCCTCTCCAGCCCTGAGCAGATGTTCTGAGCCCTGACACTGGGCAGGCAACACAGCCTTCTGGACTTTCACTGTTTGCTGTAATCTGTATAGTTTTAGGTGGCTTAACTCCAGCAATGCTGTGTTGAGAAGGATGGGGGCAATGCACTCAAACATGTTACATCTGTTGAACTGGTCAACCATGCACCTCATGAGATATCTCTGGTATCTACTATCCACCCAGCTCAACACGTATTTCAGTTGTTTAACAAATAATAACTATTTTTTTTTGGGAGGGGAAGGGAAGGGAGGGAGCAAAATCTCGGGGTCAAATTAGACCTGAAATGGTACATCTGGTAATGAAAGGTTGGACGGAACCAATATTCCTCGGCAGACTCAGTAATCAGATCTTTTAGCCAGGCAAGTCTTAAGTACTCCAGGTAGACTCGTCACTGAAAGCTGGCATTCTTCTCACTCAGCTCCATACAGCCCTGCAAAGTCCATGTCTTAATAGACTGAGTAGTCCTAGCTGGACAAGCAGTAGGAAACCTCAATGCTCTGTGTTCCTCCACTGAGCACTTCTAAGCAGTTTAATTCTAGCAGTGCCCCTGAGGTTCAGGGTCATTAAGCCTTCGCTGTTGTCAGCCTGCATCAAAGTAGTCTGCAATGTGGAAGTGGGGTGGGCTCCTATGGGAAGAGCATGTACATTCCATTCAAAAGATAGAAAAGATACTTGTTCGGATTTCTCAGGCTCCTGATTTGGAGATTAAAAGTTGCATTGGATTTCCACATATGGCAGATACCCAGTTGCCATAAAAAGTGGATTTCATCAATTCCTGATGTTCCATTTGCCTATTCCCTTACGTCATCTAAGGCATGCTTTCATGCCCTCCTTTGCTTGATCTATTCAACTTATCCAGATAATAACAAATCCAAGAACTTTCCTCCTAACCCTTGAATAATGTACCACAAAGATGTCATTTCTTTCCCCATCATAATCAGCCTCATCACTTATCTCAGGTATGTTCAAGAGTATATTCTTGATCATTCTTGTCCAACTTATTTTCAAAATACCACAGCTCAAATGTCATCAACGATAAATATGCAATGCCGATTTTCACGTCTTCAATCATGTTAACTATACGTATCTTATGCATTCTAATTACTACTAGCTTGATTTGTCAGTTGTACAGCAACACCTCCACATTGTGAAATGTCTTTTGTGCAATTACCAAGCTCAGTTTCTACAACTTTCCCTCATATGAAGCCCAGATAATTCAATCCTACTTGCACGTACACATTTCTTATTGGCTGTATGTTTGAGGCCTGAAGGTTTGGAAAAGGCTGCTTATTTTAGTGGTGTTGCTTCAATAACAAATAAATCCTAAATCAGAACACTAAGATCTGCTGGCGTCAGTAAAGATACATAAACAGAATATAAATGTAAACTTTAAATGCTGCCGACTAAGCTCCAAGGAATGCAACAATGCAGTCCACAAAAACAAAAAGCTGAGACATCCTAAATCTGCCCTTTCCTCCTTTCCTATATGACATGGTGTTTATCAAGCCTAAATGTGACTCCAGACCCATAACAATGTGGTTGACTTTTAAATGCCCTCTGAAGTGGCCTAGCAAGTCATCCAGTTTTATCAAACCTCTACAAAAAGGTCTAATAAGAATAAATCCGAACGGACCACCCGGATCAAACTTGGCACGACACGACAAAGCAACACAGAGCCCAATCTGCAAAGTCCTACTCATCAGTATCTGATGCTGATTGTAAATTAATTGTGTTTAATTGTATGCAGGTAGTGGGCATTAACTGGACATTCACTTGATCCCCATCCCTACAGAAACAGACTAAAACTATGGTTGCTGGGTTAGGTACATGATTGTAATGGGTAACTTGGTAAATAAATATCAAAGTGTGTAAAGCTTGGCTCCAGTTCTATGCTTCACCAACTGGCTTTCTGGAATAGAACATCTGGGGACTTACTCCAAAATTGGGAGAGCTGTCCCACAGACTAGTCTGACAGTCATACTCACAGAATCAGACACTTCAGTCAACATCCCAGACTCCTCCATCACCATCCCTGGCTATGTCCTGTCCACCAGTAGGACAGACCCACCAGAGGTGGCGGCAGAGGTACAGTTGGGAGGGAGTAGCCTTGGGAATCTTCAACATGGGGTCTGGACTCCCTGAGATCTCATGGCATCAGGTCAAACATGGGCAAGGCAACGTCATACTGTAAACCATCTACCTCCCTCCCTCAACTAATGAATTAGTATTCCTCCATGTTGAGCAATGACTGGAAGAAGCACTGAGGGTAGCAAGGGCACTGAATGTACCCTGGATGGGGGAATTCAATGTCCATCATGAAAAATGCTCAGTAGCACCACTACTGACTGCATTGGTTGAATCTTGCAGGACATAGCTGCCAGACTGGGCATGTGGCAGGTGGTGAGAGAACCAACACAAGGGAGAAACCTACCTGACGCCCTTACGAACCGACCTGTCACAGATGCACATCTATCTGTAACAGTATTGGTAAGAGTGAGCTCCACGCAGTCCTTCTGGAGACCAAGTTTTGTCTTCAAAGTGAGGACACCCTCCATCATGTTATGAGGCACTACCACTGTGCTAAATGGGATAGATTCAGAACAATCTAGCAACTCAAAACTGGGCATCAATGAGGCACTGGAGGCCTTTAGAAGCAGAATTGTATTCCACCACAATCTGTAACCCCATGCCCAGCACATCCCTCACTCTACCATTACCATCAAGCCAGAGGACCAACCCTGTTTCAATGAAGAGCATAGAAGAGTATGTCAAATGCAGCACTAGGTGTACGTGAAAATGAGATGCCAACCCGGTGAAGCTACAACACAGCACTACATGCATGCTGAACAGTGGAAGCAACATGTTACATACAGAGTTAAGCGATTCTACAACCAACAGGTCAGATCAAAGCTCTGCAGTCCTGCCACATCCAGTTATGAATGGTGAACAATTAAAGAAACGGGAGGAGGCAGCTTCACAAACAACCCCATCCCTCAACAATGCGTGCAAAAGGCAAGGCTGAAGCATTTGCAACCATCTTTCGCCAGAAGTACCAAGTAGATGATCCATCTCAGCCTCTTCCTGAGGTGACTACCATCACAGATGCCAGTCTTCAGTCAACTAGATTCATGCCACATGGTATAAAGAAACAGCTGAGCACAATGGATATGAGAAAGGCTACAGGCCTTGACAACATCGTGGCTGCAGCACTGAAGACTTGTGCTCCCGAATTAACTGCCCTGCTGTTCCAGCACAGTTCCCACACTGGCATCTACATGACCAAGCAGAAAATTTCCCAAGTATGTCCTATTCACAGAAAGACAACTCCAATCCAGTTGATTACTGCCCCATCAGTCTACTGTCAAACATCAGCAAAGTTATGGATTGTGTCATCGATAGTGCTATCAAGCGGCACTTACATAGCAATAACCTGGCTCACCAATGCTCAGTTTGAGTTTTGCCAGGACCTCCCAGCTCCAGACCTCATTACAACCTTGGTCCCAACATGGATGAAACAGCTGAATTTCAGATGTGACATGAGGGTGACTACCCTTGACATCAAGGCAGCATTTGACTGAGTGTGGCATCAAGGAACCCTAGTAAAATTGAAGTCAATGGGAAACAGGAGGAAAATGCTCGACTGACTTCAGTCATACCTAACAAAGGAAGATATTGTTGGAGGCCAATCATTGCAGCCCCATGGCATCGCTGCAGGAGCTCCTCAGTGCAGTGTCCTAAGCCCAACCATCTTCTGTTGCTTCATCATTGACTTCCCCTTTATCATATGGTTAGAGATGGGGACGTATGCTGGCGATTGCAGTGTTCGGTTCCATTTGCCACTCCTCAGATAATAAAGTAGTCCATGCCCGCAGATAGCAAGACCTAAATTTAACATTCACACCGCACAAGTGCTGGGTAATGACCATCTCCAACAAGAGAGAATCTAACCACCTCTCACTGACATTCAACGAGATTGCCATCACTGAATCTCCCATCATCAATTGTTAATGGTAGGTGAAGGGTATTGTTTAATTAAGGACTTCAAGTGGCTATAAAGAGAGCCTGTTGGGACACAGTGGGGGGAAAGAAAGCAGAGAGATCTCATGCTGCATTCTGTGAATAAACCAACTATCAAGAAAAGGATCTGTAGCTAGCTTCATTTTTCACCATTTGGCTTGGAGCTGTTCAACATCAAAATCCTGGGAGTCACCACTGACCAGAAATTTAACTGGACCAGCTATATACTGTGACTACAAGAGGTCAGAGGTTAGGAATCCCGCAGTGAGTAACTCACCTCCTGACTCCCCAAAGCCTGGCCACCATGTACAAGGCACAAGTCAGGAGTGTGATGGAATACTCCCCACTTGCCTGGATGGGTACAGCTCCAACAACACTCAAGAAGCTCGACACCATTCAGGACAAAGCAGCCCACTTGATTGGCACCCCCTCCGCAAACATTCACTCCATCCACCACCAACGCACAGTGGCAGCAGTGTGTACCATGTACAAGATGCACTGCAACAATGCACCAAGGTTCCTGAAACGGCACCTTCCAAACCCGCGACCGCTACCACCTAGAAGGACAAGGGCAGCAGATGCATGGGAACACAACCACCTGCAAGTTCCCCTCCAAGCCACACACCATCCTGATTTGGAACTATATCGCCATTCCTTCACTGTCACTGAGTCAAAATCCTGGAACTCCCTTCCTAACAGCACAGTGGGTATACCTACACCACATGGACTGCAGTAGTTCAAGAAGACCACCACCACCTTCTCAAGGGAAATTATGGATGGGCCATAAATGCTGGCCTAGCCAGCGACGCCCACATCCCATGAACTATTTTTTTTTAAAATTGGAATATGGAAGGGTATTCCTTCAATCTCAAGAGTTATCAGAGTGAAATTTCAGAGTCTGCAAAAAATGGAAGTTGTGCATTGGAAAGGGAGAAATAGTGACAATGTGAAAGCATAGTCTTGCAGAGTGAAAGAATAGTAGGATGTGGGAGCATAAGGGACGGAGAATGACACATCTGGGAATTGTGTGTCAGGCTCTTAATAGTAATGGGAAATGGATGCTGGGATCTGAGGGCAGCAGGCAAGGTGCCTGAAGCATCTGGGAAATAGGTGAGGGGCAACTGGAAAGTGACACATTGGTGTAGGAGGGCATTGAGGGATACAGAAGTAGAGAACTTTGGTAGAGATGATTTTGCAGTAGGAAATAGATAAGGCCCACATGCAAAAACAAGTATTTCAATATTTTGGTTGTCATTTGAACTTTGTTCCTCCAGAGTGATTTTCAATTCACCCTTCATAAATACCAGCAAACATATGTGGCATCATATGCAAGATTACAATATTCACTACATGAAACAAGGGTTTATGCTATAATCATCAGATCACACTAACGTTTAAGCAGGTACTGGGCAGTAAGCTGAACTCTATAGAAGATTAAATCACAAAGAGACCATTTAGCTCACTGAGTTTGTGCCATCTCTGTGTAAGAGCAATCCAAAACAAATCCCACTGCCCTGCTTTCTACTCATAACTCTGTCCCTTTTTCTGCTTCAAACATTTTAATTTTACCTTAAGGGATGCAACAATTTCTGCCTCAACCAGCTTCTGTGGCAAAGCATGCAAACCCTCTGTGCAAAGAAATTACTCCTAACCTCTCTGCTCAATCTCAGTGAGGATTTCAAATTGACAACCCCTGGTCAACAACTCCTCAGAGGAAATACTCTCTCCATGTCGCTTTAGCAAAATTCTTGATAATTTTTCAAGCCTCTATCAAGTTTTTTCATTTAATAGTAAAATGCAATATGTACAAGCAGATCAATCAATATCAGCATCAGCTTGAAATACATAATGCATGAGAAAGCATTTCAAGAAACAAACATTAAAAGTACACAGATTATCATAAAAGAAAGCAGTGCAGCAAAGTAATAATTTCTATTGAGGGTGGCAAAAAAAAAAGTAGGAACTTGAGGAAATGCTCACCTTAGTTTCATGAGGCACTGATTTGACTACATTCCTCCCCCTCCTCCCTCCCTATCTGTTATCTCCTCCAGCCCCACAACCGTCCGAGATATCTGCACTCCTCTAATTCTGGCCTCTTGTGCACCCCACTGGGGCCATGCCCTCAGTTTGCCTAGACCCCAAGCTTTGGAATACCACTAACCAAATCCAAAAAAATGAATTATAATCTTAAAATATAGTTAATGACTATTGAGAATTTGACCACCACAAGAGACTCACAGCTTGCATCTAGCCTAGACTCTCCTAGGAATCAAAGAAGGTGGATCTTAACTAGAAATTGAGTTATACAGCTTTAATTGGGAAATAAAGGGGGCTGAACCAAGTTGCAAAAGAGGTAACAACCCCATTTGTAAAAAAATTAGTTATGCAAATTGGAAACAGTATAAATATTGGAACCACACAGTGGATTTTAGATTTGATGGACTCGCTCCAACGTGTCTCCTGGTATGACTATTGGGGTGAGGCAACGATAGTTCTCCCCTTAACTGGGACAGAGGTATCGCGCTAAACTCTACAGCCTTCTACTTGGGGATTTAAGGTAAATGTCATTTTAATAATTGATGATAGCTTAAATATTTTACTGTAACAATATTTAGATTTAAAAATTTGATTCTCTACTAGAAACAAGATTATACTTTCTTTTCCTAGAACTATTAACGTTGTGATTGATTGTGCAATTCACAATTGGTGAAACATTCAGTTCTTGAATAAACTTCTTTATAATTTTGAAATCATTTTGTCGCACAGTCTTCTGTATTATTTACTCATGAACTCGTCTCCATACACTCTTTGGTGGGGAGGTACTTTACTGAGGAGAGATTCCCAGACCTTTATAATACTCGGGTTATTATAATCTGGCTGAAACTGATTAAAAAGGCTATATGGAGGATGGCAATATTCTCAGCTGATTCCTTTCCTTTGGGGCGAGTTGTGTACCTATCACAACCTCTGCATCACCAACTTGTTCTTTCATACTAAACCTGGTCACCAGGTTTCATGGAGGCACCCAAGATCACGTTGTTGGCACCAGCTGGACCTCATCGTCACAAGGCGAGCCTCTTTAAACAGCGTTCAAATCACATGCAGCTTCCACAGTGTGGACTGCGACACGGACCACTCCCTGGGGTGCAGCAAGGTTACACTCAAACCAAAGAAACTGCATCACTCCAAGCAGAAGGGCCGCCCGTGCATCGACGCTAACAGAATTTCTTACCCACAGCTGTTACATAAGTTTCTAAATTCACTTGAAAAAGTCCTTCAAAACACTTCTACAGGGGATGCAGAGACCAAGTGGGCCCACATCAGAGACGCCATCTCTGACTCAGCAATGACCACCTTTGGCAAACGTGAGCAGAATGCAGACTGGTTTCAATCTCAATTTGAAGAGCTGGAACCTGTCATAGCCGCTAAGCGCATTGCATTGTTGAACTACAAGAAAGCCCCCAGCGAGGTAACATCCGTAGCACTTAAAGCAGCCAGAAGCGCTGCACAAAGAACAGCCAGGTGCTGCGCAAATGACTACTGGCAACACCTATGCAGTCGTATTCAGCTGGCCTCTGACACTGGAAACATCAGAGGAATGCATGATGGCATTAAGAGGGCTTTTGGGCCAACCATCAGAAAGATCGCCCCCCTCAAGTCTAAATCAGGGGACGTGATCACTGACCAATGCAAGCAAATGGACCGCTGGGTGGAGCAGTACCTAGAACTGTACTCCAGGGAAAATGTTGTCACTGAGACTGCCCTCAATGCAGCCCAGTCTCTGCCAGTCATGGATGAGCTGGACGACCAGCCAACAAAATCGGAACTCAGTGATGCCATTGATTCTCTAGCCAGTGGAAAAGCCCCTGGGAAGGATGGCATTACCCCTGAAATAATCAAGAGTGCCAAGCCTGCTATACTCTCAGCACTCCACGAACTGCTTTGCCTGTGCTGGGATGAGGGAGCAGTACCACAGGACATGCGCAATGCCAATATCATCACCCTCTATAAGAACAAGGGTGACCGCGGTGACTGCAACAGCTACCATGGAATCTCCCTGCTCAGCATAGTGGGGAAAGTCTTCGCTCGAGTCGTTTTAAACAGGCTCCAGAAGCTGGCTGAGCATGTCTACCCTGAGGCACAGTGTGGCTTTCGAGCAGAGAGATCCACCAGAGAGAAGCGCAAGGGGAGAGCCAACTGTGTAACAGCCCCGTCAACCAATTTTATCTGTAGCACCTGTGGAAGGGTCTGTCACTCTAGAATTGGCCTTTATAGCCACTCCAGGCGCAGCTTCACAAACCACTGACCACCTCCAGGCACTTACCCATTGTCTCTCGAGACAAGGAGGCCAAAGAAGTTAGATCAGTCCTTCAGACCCATTCAAGTGTCTTTAGGATCTGTCTTTCTCAACCTTGAATGACAATGATCATCTGAGAAGTACACCTGATCCAGGATAGCCCCCAAAAGAGGCAAGGATTATAATCCACTACATACCCTCCCTACGCCTCGCTTTCCTCCTTTAAGCTACTCCTTAAAACCAAGCTACTGGTCATCTGACCCAGTATCTAATTTTGTGGCTCGGCGTCATACTTTGTTTTATAATGCTCCTGTAAAGTGCCTTAGGATGTTTAATTATGTTAAAAGCACTATATAAATTGTGTGTATAGTTATTTTTGCGAAAATTGTTTTCACACAGTTTCAATTTCTAAAAATGTTCTGAGCCTCACTGCTAATATACTTGAGATTAAATTTTATGATTAAACAAATTCAAACAGAAAAGTCAAAATTCAACATTATCAGACTACACTAATAATTACCAGGATTCAGATAACAGTGTGAAAAAAAATTGAATTAGCATTAGTAGGTAAATAAGTAACCCAGGATAATCAATGATCCCAGAGCTTCAGTTATGTAAGCTAATATAGGTCACTGGCATGGTTAGGCCCAGGAGCTGCTCTAATAGCACGTGTATATTTAGTACCTTCCAAGTCATCGACAGATTAATTATAAAAACAGAGCTCATGAATCAGGAGGTTGTGCACACCACCAATACGTGTGGTTTATACCTAACCCTCTTGATCGCTATGAAAATGCAAAGCCTTCTACACAGCAGCCCACTGCCATAAAGATCAACAGAGTGGTTTTGGGAAAGCCACTGAGCTAGCAGTGAGAGCTGGCACAGTCTCTTTAAGCATGCACTGACTGCAGCAGAAACACTATAACCAGTATCCTGTTTGCAAGTTTTCTGTGCCATTATTTACCAGAAGTGAAAAACTCACCACTGACACTGCCAGTTCCAGACCAAGTGAACTCCAGCTGATAATCAAGGTCAGCACTCCCAGAAGAGCCGCGCTGTGCAGAGAAAAAGACAGTGTAAGAGAAACAACTGTAGTAAAAGAAAACTATACAGGTGATTTCATAGTAAAAACACCTATGCAATAATTACAAGCTTGTCTTGTTAAATACGAATTTTACAAATATAAAAGAATTCATACTTTAAACTAATCCTCCTTAGCTTTTGCAGGAAAAATTAAGTTCTGTTTAAATGTATTCTATTTCACCTTCTCAAGTCGAACTGATTAACAGTAAAATTGCAGTTTCACTTCACATAGCACAGATTACTGATTCTAAAAGTAACTTGAATCATGAAGCTTTCAATTTCAGTAGGGAAAAGAGAAAATAAAAATTTGGTGGTGTTTGCAATTTGATGATCAGTGATATACGACAATAATTTATTTTATTAAAGAAATCATTTCAAGGGTTAAAGTAATTTAAGTTTTTGAACTGTCAGGCAAATCTTTTTTGATACAATCTCAGAACGTGTTGTCAATCAATCTCTAATATCAACACTATAACCCACATCAAAATGCCAATCATACCCTAATAAACTGATAATATTTCTTCAAGGCTAATAGTTATTCAGCTATTTTATTTCACTTCAAGCTAAGTGCAGCATCAAAGGTAATCCAATGCACTGTAGGGGCATAAACAACTGTCAGTTTGTAGTCATATATCCAAATTGCTATCGACAGTCTGTGCATAGTAAAGCCTTGAGACACTCGAGGATCCAGATGTCAGATATTTCTAATTTATTAACTTTTTTAAAAAAAGCAGAAAGCAACTATGCATCCCAATTGAAATGATTTCTAAAGAGGAATAAATAAAAGGCTGCATTTGCTGACAATGCAACCACTAGGTGGTGCAATACTAGCACATGCACAAATGCAGCCTCTTCCACTGAAACATCACTGCAGGATTAAACATGGCGCTGCTCAATTTATGACCAAAAACAAATTCACCTCGAAAATCCCATCAATGGCTGCCATTACCACCTAAATCCCACCCCCAACAGTCCCCCACTCCCTCCTGTCATTGCACTTCTCTTTGCCGCTTCCTCCTGCACCCGCCTTCTCACAGCTGGCTCCCCGCTGCCATCCCTTAGCTACTCGCTCCGGCTGTTTGCTCCCTACTCCCCCTGCCCATCCTACTCTCCGGCCGCTCACTCCCTATTCCCCACCCCTCCTCAGCTGCTTGCTCCAGGCCTCGCCACTGCTCCCCCCTTCCCTCGGCCCATCGTATCCTGCTCCCCGCTTCCCCCCAACCCCGCTCAACAGCCGCTCGCTCGCTCCCTACATTCCCCCCCATCCTCTCTCCAGCAGCTAGCTCCAGGCCATGCCGCTTCCCCCCTCTCCTTTCGGCCACTTGCTCCCACGTTCGATCTTTTTCTGCCAGGCCGCTCGAAGTAGTAAGGCAGGTGGTGGGGGCGATGTAGTGACCAAGAGGAGGGAAGTGGCGTGGCCTGGAGCTGGTGGCCGGAGCAGAGGGGGAGAAGCAGTAAGCGAGCGGCCGAAGAGAAGGGTGGGGGGATGGAAGTGAGGAGCAGGGAACAATCGGCCCAGGGGAGTGGGGGGAAACAGCGGCGAGGTCTGGAGTGAGCGGCTAAGGTGGGGGAAGCGGCCGGTGGTGGGGGGGTGGGGGTAGGGCTGGGGGGAGCCTCGAGGGCGGGAGCGAATGGCTGAGAGGGTGGGAAGTATGGATGCCTGGAGCGAGTGGCCAAGGGGTAGAGCGGCTAGTGGGGCGGGAGTGAGTAGCTGAGGGGTGGACGGAGTGAGTGGCTGAGGGAAGGCAGCAGCCTGACAGGGATCGAGAGGGGGGAAATGGCGATTGAAGCAGAGATGGATTGAAGCAGAGATGGTGGGAGGGAGCAGGGTACTGTTCGGATGAATGGAGATGGCTATTGAGGGGTGAGGGCATCACTGCGTGGTGACGTCATGTGCGCATTCATACTGACAGGCTGGCAAATGTTCGCACGCATTGACGACTTCCGCAATCGCTCTGCGCATGCTCTGCGTTGTTAGGTGTCACTTTGAAATAAAAATTTCCCTGGTATGTCCTGCACACTGGCAACCCATTCATTCATATCCAACAACCTCCACTTTCAAACCAACTATTGGTGTCTTACAACAGGTGAAAGTTACACTATTAGATTCTAAACAAACATGTTCAGTCAAGTCCATTAGCTACAAATCTTGTGCTCATTTCTGTTTTTAAAATAATTATTTCATGCCCATTTTTTATGGCAAGAATTTTAGCTTCTCAATTTCTAAAAAGTAATCACCCCTTCTTTTCGGTGCCTCATGTTGCAGAAATTCAAAACACTGACACTACTACTGATAACCACTTGTACAAAATATAGGTTTATTGCTGACTGATTTCACTTGATCGGCAATAAGCTAATCAACAAAGTATACATTTATTATACTACATTGGATTTTAAACATTGAACATTTTCCTTTTCTTTCAACCATTCCTGATGGTGGTGCTGCATGCTGAGGTAAATACTCTTGGGCTCTGGTCACCCTTCTGTATTTTGCCCAAGTGATCATTCTTCATGTGCATGCCAACAGCTACTCAACCATGGGGACATCACTATAGAGCCAAATGTAGTCCTTGCATGTCTATTTTCAATGGGAAGGTGATGGGGTGTTGTCATTGGACAGTGATCAAGTGGGAACTCTAGTTAATTTTCCCCTCGCTACAGCAAAGGCAGTGAGGCCAATAACAGAACCCCATATGTCAGCCCAGCTGAGATCAGCTAACTCAGCACAGAACAAGGATCAAAAGTGGAACCTTCCTGATCTGTGTGGCTCAGCTCCATAAAGGACAATGCAATTATTAATTGAACCATCAGGGACCCATTGTACTTTTTGTCACACATACAACCTACTTATTGCCCAGGTTTCCAACTCCTGTTCAGCAACCACTGCGGAAGCACTTGTACAGATATTGAGAAAGGACAAGATCAGATTTAGTTGTAATATCCCTGCAACTGAATACCTTGCCAATACTCACCATCAAGACTCATGAATAACTTCCATTTAGTATTGCTGAAAATTGAGACATTTTGTTGAAGCTTTTCATCTTGCACTCAACAGGACAAATCGCAAGAATACCAATTTAAGGGAAACCAACAAATTTATACTGCATGAGAACAGAGTGCTGATTGGTTGGCAAGTGGTCTCTGATTGGTAGAGGCATTGCCATGGAGAATGCACCAGTTTATGGTGACTGACAGTTAACTGCCAAGCTTTGTCTGAAATTTAAACCAGGCAGCTTGACTCTGATTAATCAAGGCATTGCCCTGAGGTATGAACCAGCAAATGGCTGTCACTTATTTTGTTGAGCTGAAACAGATGCAATGTGTGTACATGTTCTTCCTGTCTGCAAAGAACAGGACCCCGTGTACTTATATATAGTTTCCATTTAAGTAAAGCCAATAAGTCACTATCCTAACAGGAAGGAATAAGTGAAAATTGTCCTCGGAAGAGGAAAAAGGGGAAGCAAAATCCCCCAAAATGAGTGATCCAGGAAGTTCTCATCCCTGGCTGTAAGGGGAGTAACTGATTCATGGAGAACTAATAACTTGGTGCAGTAACTAATGGTTACAGAAAGGATAGAGGCTGGAACAACTCCTTTTACTCCTCCAGAAAGCTACCTGGTCTCTTCTTGCCACCTCTTCCTGATAACCTGGGCAAAATTGAAAAATTGCCTTGTGGGCTAACTACTGAGCTGCTGTAACAGATTGTAATTGTTTTCGTTTCAAAAGATAACGAAAAAATCTGTCAGCAAAATAAACTGAACACACAATTACATAAGCCCACTTACCAAATAAGGATTCCCTTTGAGTTTCGGATTAGCCCAAACAGCACCAGTAGACAGATAACAACATCAAAAAGCAGCAGGCCAAGATACCCCAACCACCTTTAAAGAAAACAGCATTCTTAATAAAGTAAAAAAAAACACAAAATGATTTCATTAATATCAGGCAGGTGACCCACTCTTACAGCATCACTAGCTAATGTCAATATTTCACTAGAATACCTAAATAAAGACTGTTCTGCTTGAGTAGAGATGTGCTCCATCTTTCTCTTGGATTTCCTCCATATGACATGGCTAAGATCAGAAACTCGCGACAGGAGGAATATTACCACTCAATGTTTTACTAAGTGCAAAGTAGGCAAGCATAACTTCCATCAATTACCAAAAAAAATCAGAATAAAACTGCCCTTGAACTATTCAATAACAACTATGGCTTTTCACCAGTGTTGTCCAATGTAACACAACTCATTGTTGAGTGAGTACATGCTGTTAATTTAGACTATGAAGACATATTGTCAGCCTTATATTTAATATGCAAAATGAGTCACCTTTGAAGCTATAAAGTTACTAACTTTACAAAAAGTTCAGTGAGGTATTTTGTAAAACATTGTACTTGCTGGTTTTCTGCCTTAGCTGTGTATACACTGGGACAAAACAGCATTTTAAAGCAAGTTAAATGATTTCACTACTTAAAGGATTAGTCAACTTAAAACCCTTTGCAGAAACAGTGCTACATAGGGAAGCCTGTTGTAACATTGGCGTACCCCAATTTTTTTTTTCCCTACATATCTCTTGTTGCATTGTTCTCAATGAGTTGGAAGAGAGGTTGAATTACAGCGATCCAAGTCAAATTTGGTTTTAGTTGTATGGTATTCTGGGATTTTTTCAATACTAAATTCCACGACTGGTGATTTTTTCATGAAAATTAAAGCTAGACCATATTCCTTATATCCATTCAATAGCTTTATATACATGTCATATACTAATTGATCTCCCATGGCATAGCATACAGGAGTCTAAACTTGCTTCAGCCAAGTCTTCGAACAGGATAAACATGGGATCAGGGTGCAAACAAAATTCAGCCTCTATTTTAAAGACATAAATTCTATCCTTACTTTTATTTAATATTTCAATTTTATATTTTTATGGTAGTAATCTCTGGAATGCCTACTATGCCACATGCTGAGCAGGTTAAGAAAATGAAGATTAGGAAGGTCAAAGCATGAAATGAAGAATTCTCCTTTGTTGAGAGTCCTGCAACAAGGGAAGGTTACACTGAAGAGAGGGTCTTCACTTCAACTGAAATTACATCAAAGTTCTTCCTAGAAGGGTGAGCAGAGCAGTGGGAGAACATTTAAAGCAATATGGCAAGAAGGCAGAAAAGGGCTGTTTGAGATGAGAGAGATTATTAATAATTAATAAAGCTGTTGCATTAGCAGAAGGTTCAACTTAAATGGAGAAAAAATATCAGAAATAGAAATATCAACTGAAATGATCAGAAAAGAAAGGGAAAGAGAAAGAACATAAGAGTAAGGTGAAAACTTCGCTGTAGAAGGAATACAAAGTATCAACAACAAAAAAATCAGTAAACACAATTAGGGTCAACAATACAAAAAAATCTGGAATAAAAACAAGAAATGCTGGAAATACTCAGCAGGTCTGGCAGCATCTGTGGAGAGAGAAGCAGAATTAATGTTTCAGGTCAGTGACCCTTCATCAGAACTGGAGTCGGGATTTTTTTTATTCGTTCGTGGGATGTGGGCGTCACTGGCTAGGCTAGCATTTATTGCTCATCCCAAATTGCCCTCGAGAAAGTGGTGGTGAGCTGGCTTCATGAACCACTATTGTCCTTGGGGTGCAGGCACACCCGCGGTGGTGATAGGAAAGGAGTTACAGTATTTTGATCCAAGAACAGTGAAGGAACGGTGATATAGTTCCAAGTCAGGATGGTGTGTGGCTTGGAGGGGGAACTTGCAGGGGGTGGTGTTCCCATGCATCTGCTGCCCTTGTCCTTCCAGGTGGTCGAGGTCGCAGGTTTGGAAGGTATTGTCGAAGGAACGTTGTAGTTGGTACATACTGCTGCCACTGTGCGTCAGTGGTGGAAGGAGTGAATGTTGAGCAGGGATGGATGGGGTGTCAATCAAGATGGTTGCTTTGTCCTGTATGGTGTTGAACCTCTTGAGTGTTGTTGGAGCTACACCGATCCAGGCAAGTGGAGAGTATTCCATCACATTCCTGACTTGTGCCTTGTGGGCGGGCATTGAAGAAACAGGTGGTGAGTACCTCGCTGCAGAATTCCCAGCCTCTGACCTGCTCTTGTAGGCACAGCATTTATGTGGCTGATCCAGTTCAGTTTCTGGTCAACAGTAACCCCCAGAATGTTGATAGTGGGGGATTCAGCAACGGCAATGCCATTGAATGTCAAGGGGAGATGATTAGATACACTCTTGTTGGAGATGGTCATTGCCTGGCATTTGTGTGGCGCAAATGTTACTTGCCACTTATCAGCCCAAGCCTTGATGTTGTCCAGGTCTTGCTGTATATGGACATGGGCCGTTTCAGTATCTGAGGAGTCACGAATGGTGCTGAACATTGTGCACTCATAATCAAACAACCCCACTTCTGACCTTATGATGGAGGGAAAGTCATTGATGAAGCAGCTGAAGATGGTCAGGCCTAGGGCGCTACCCTGAGGAACTCCTGCAGGAGTTCAGCTGGGACTGAGGTGATTGACCTCCAACAACCACAACCACCTTCCTTTGTGCTAGGTATGACTCCAACCAGCAGAGAGTTTTCCCCGATTCCCACTGACTCCAGTTTTGCTAGGGCTCCTTAACGCCATACTCGGTTAAATGCTGCCTTGATGTCAAGGCAGTCACTCTCACCTCACCTCTGGAGTTCAGCTCTTTTGTCCATGTTTGGACCAAGGCTGTGATGAGTTCAGGAGATGAGTAGCTTTGGTGGAACCCAAACTGAGTGTCACTGAGCAAGTTAGTGCTGCTTGATAGCATTGTCAACGACACCTTCCATCACTTTGATAATGATCAAGAATAGACTGATAGGGTGGTAATTGGCTGGGTTGGATTTGTTCTGCTTTTTGTGTACAGGACGTACCTGGGCAATTTTCCACATTGCCAGGTAGATGCCAGTGTTGTAGCTGGTACTGGAACAGCTTGGCTAGGGGCAAGGCAAGTTCTGGAGCACAGGTCTTCAGTACTATTGCCGGAATATTGTTAGGGCCCATAGCCTTTTGCAGTATGCAGTGCCTTCAGCCATTTCTTGATATTACGTGGAGTGAATCAGATTGGCTGAAGACTGGCATTTGTGATGCTGGCGACCTCAGGAGGAGTCCGAGATGGATCATCCACTCGGCACTTCTGGCTGAAGATGGTTCCAAATACTTCAGCCTTGTCTTTCGCACTGATGTGCTAGGCTCCCCCATCATTGAGGATGGGGATATTTGTGGAGTGTCTTCCTCCTGTCAGTTGTTTAATTGTGCACCACCGTTCACGACTGGATGTGGCAGGACTGCAGAGCTTAGATCTGATCCACTGGTTGTGGGATCACTTAGCCCTGTCTATTGCATGCTGCTTCTGCTGTTTAGAATGCAAGTAGCCCTGGGTTCTAGCATCACCAGGCTAACACCTCATTTTTAGGAATGCCTGGTGCTGCTCCTGGCATGTCCTCCTGCACTCTATCATTGAACCAGGGTTGGTCTCCTGGTTTGATGGTAATGGTAGAGTAGGGGATATGCTGAGCCATGAGGTTACAGATTGTGTTTGAATACAATTCTGCTGCTGCTGATGGCTCACAGTGCCTCATGGATGCCCCGTTTTGAGTTGCTAGATCTTTCGAAATCTATCCCATTTAGCACGGTGGTAGTGTCACACAACATGATGGTGGGTACCCTCAATGTCAAGATGGAACTTTGTCTCCACAAGGCCTGTGCGGTGGTCACTCCTATCAATACCGTCATGGACAGATGCATCGTCAACAGGAAGATTGGCGAGTACGAGGTCAAGTAGGGTTTTCCCTCTTGTTGGTCCCTCACCACCAGCTGCAGACCAAGTCCAGCAGCTGAAATTGAATATTTAGTTGCACGAAGCATTTGAAATAAAATCGAAGAGTTTAAAGCATCAACAACTGTGGAGGAAGACTTAGGTTTTGACAGAGCTCAGACCTTGGTCTTCCTGGTTTTTAACAAGAGAGACTGGGGGGAGAGAAGAAGGGGTGGGTGGCAGCATTGGTAAAGATTTCTATCAGAGCATGAGAATGTATGTATTAGGTGGAATGTCCTGACAGAATCCACAAGAATAGAGCGAAGAAAGAGTAAGGGAAATGGTACAATGGTTAGGGCCAGATTTTATTACCATCCCGACAGCAGATTTTGTGGCGGGGGCAGAATCGCCCACCACAGAAACTGAGGCTGGGAATCCAGCTCAGGATTCTGCCAGGGCAGGATAGGCTGACGACAACCTTCCCACCCAGAGGCCAAAGAAGGGCCTCTTCCCGCCGCCACCGCTGAGATCTTACCAGTGGTGGGGTGGGGGGAATCTCCGCCGCGTGGAGAGGACGCCTTCAAAAATGAGGAATCCTCCCTGTGAGCTTGGGGGAGAAGGGGATCCCTGCCTCGTGGGCAATATGTGGCCCATGGAGGATCCCCACAAGGATCAACTGGATCCCCCCAGGCCTCCCCCTCCCCCTGGACTGAACGACCACCCCCACCCCCCTCGCCAGGGCCTTCCAGACTGGCCCTGATTACCCTGCCTCACCTACCTCTTCTCAGGGATTCCAGCACTGGGCCTGGGATGGAGGCCTCTGCAGTACTGGTGGTGCTGTCGATACTGCTGAGCCATGTGATTGGCCGGCAGTTCTTGGGGGCGGGATCCCTGACACTATTAAGTCTTTAAGGGATGGGAATCCCGTCTCAAACTTTGACCCCAAAAGACCAGAAAATCTCTCCGGCGGGCTCAAAAAAATGCAGAGGCGGGGCTCCCCCGCCTTTGTGGCCCGGTGCTAGGAGCCCTGCCTCCTGCACAAAATCCAGCCCTTTGTGTGCATTATAGGTAATCAAATTGTGGAGATTAGGTAGAGTTGGAGAATCACAGAGTTCAGAGAGATACCGGTTAATATTTTGAAAGAAAAGGGTGCAGGTTCAGGCTACTTTACATAAAGAGTGCACTTTAAGATTGTAAATGTTTGAAGTAAGGAATTTTAAATCAGGATTCTGAACACCACCTTCAGCAAAAGATTAAAATCCTTTAATTCTCAGCAACTAAACTGGAAAGATTTTTTTTTAATATTTAATGTTATAATGGGAAATGAGTTGGCAGCAGCTGTTCAGTATTAACATAGCGAGGTTAAACAATTTGGAATAAATTAAATTAATGGTTCTGTTTATGAAGACAGAATCCATAAGGATAGAAAGGAAGTGGGAAGGAAAATGCCAACTTTTGATGTGCATTACAGGCCACTAAACTGGGGAGATGAGATACAGGGAGAGATATTCAAGAGCGACCCACAAATAAATTGACTAATTTTAACTATCTCAAGATAGTCAAAGTGGGGAGCACTTTTTAAAGAATGCATCTAGAACCATTTCCTAAATCGCTATGGCTTTAATTTTATCAACGTGAACATGTAATATTAATGTCAAGCCACTTCTGTCAGTCAGCACCAGAACCAGGTGGGAGGAGCCAAGTGGCCACCAATGGCTATGCTAAGTTTATCCTTCTATCTGAACTCAAAAAGAGAAGTGCTTCCCCAAGGTCCCTCAAGGCTAAACACTAATTTTATTATGTCACCTCATTTTTGATTTCCTGACCAGAGGAAACAGCTTTTCTGTATCTACCCTCTTGAAACCTTTTAACATTTTTAACACCTCAATCAAATCACCCCTCGCTCTTCCACACACAGGGAATATAAGCCGGGTTATATAACCTGTCCTCATAATTTAACCCTTTAAAACTTCAGTATCATTTTGGTGAATCTGCACTGCACCCCCTCCAAGGCCAATATATCCTCCTGAAGTACGATGCTAGAAAATTGAATGCAGTGCTCCAAAGCTCGAAACAACTGAAGCATCACTTTCTCCCTTTGTATTACAGCCTTGAGATAAAGGCCAGCATTCCATTAGCCATATCAATTGCTTTTTGTAACTGTCTACTAGCTTTTAAGTAGCAAAACACATGATTGGCAACAATGGGTCAAATTAAGAAAAAAATACATGTTTTGGACATTCCCAAAGGGCAATAGTTTCAAACTAGACCAACAATAAACAGCAGCTGCTTGACTGAGTTAGCTATAATTTACTGGGACATTTACACTTTCCCTGTAAATTCTATATTGTTTGACCATTCTGTGAAACTAGTTCAGTTTGACCTCAGATTCAAACACTTATATTGCTAAAAAAAAACGTAATATAGACAGGCAATTGAGTTAAAAGCTGCATTATACTTTTCTTGAACCTAGAAGAAAAAATGTAGTGCTGAAAGCACAGTATTGGATGAAACTTTCTCAGCTACAAAGGGCACAAAGACACAAAAAGCACAGTGTGCTAAATTTCAAAAGAATCCAATAACGTCACTATAGAAAGTCACTTGTCAAACAATAAAAATAACTATGAAAAGTGTGTAAGCAGTTCTAATAAAGAAATCTTGATAGGGGCTGTGCATTTCATTAAAATTTAGTGAGGTCCTAATAAATTATTTACATATTGAACTGGCAAATTACTGTCAAAGAAAAGGACTATTGCAATGCATGGCTGGATGCACTACTGGCTCACCAGATGCCCATTTTTGAGTGCATCCAAATGTTGGATAATCGCTAACAGATTTGATGAAATTAGCATTTTAACATTATGGAAATCATACATCAGTGCTTACAGTTCCTCAAGTGACATTAGCACTTGCAGAACAGGTGGACAATTGCTAGAATGATCACTTCAAATCCCTTACAATGGTTAGTTAAAAACTAATGTCCTTAACTTCATATAGAGAGATACAAGTTTATAGGCAGAAGCATCGATAGGACAGCAGCATAGTGTGCTGTATGTGCAGACTCAATAAAATATATAGGCTGCCTTTGCTGCAAGAAACAAGTCTCCTGTCAGATGACACAGAAATTATAAAGACGACAAAAGAATTGGCAGCATATTCCTAGCCCAGTTTGAAGCAAAGCTACTGCCAGTAGTGCAGAGCTGCACTGACAGTAGTTAAGGAGAAAACCATTTCTGAACAGTTTGTCCTCCAAGCGGGACAAAGATCCATGAGAATAATGGAGGAATTTAAAAAGAAAAGAATGGAAGCAAAGCAGAGAGAAAGAACAAGTCTGAAAGAAAACAAAAGTGAACACAAACAATTTGAAATAAATGTGATTCTTTTATAGACTCCAACACAGATCTAAAACCGCCAGGAATAGTAATGCTGAAACTTTCAAAAGGAAGTACAGACTCAGCAGTGTTCAAGTTGCAATACACAATTGCAAACTAATGCACTTCAGTTTTTCCCTTTTCCCGTCACCTACATTTTTCTCTCCTCCTCTCCAGAGGACACTGAATCTTACCGGGGCTCAGTTCCACAGGCTGGAGCAGCCTTTTAGTATTTCGCCTAAATATTTGATCATAAATACACCCCACCCACCCCCCCTACCCCAACTTGCTTCTGGCCTCATTCTGTGCTCCATATTCCTCCCCTCTCCCTGGCCCATCTATCATCCTATTTCCAAGCCTCTAATTCCACTCTACCTTTCCCTCCAGCATCACTGTCCTCCCTCAGCCCTGGTCCAATTACCTCCTTTTTCTCTATCCCTGAGTGACCTGAAGACTGCACTTGATCTTGGCTCCCTTTGTGCAATGCCTTGGGATATCAAATAGGGCAAAGAAAAAACATGAGCCAAGAGTTACATTTGAAGCTATATTTGTTTGTGCAGTGTTCATGCACAGAGGGCTAACTAAATAGGAAGCCTCAGTAACTGCTGGAAAAAACAAATTAGCAGTGCAAACAATAGGTCAATTAAATTTTAGAGTTATTTCATTTAAAGGTTTTACGTATAGGTTGATAATCTCTCGACTAATCTTTCTGCTGATCAATAAAGAACCAACCAAAAGACATGAGATCCCTTTACAATAGTGAACTGTCTTATCATAAAATTTACTGAGAATACCTCTGTCAAAATGTTAAGCTCTTTTCAAGCAATTTGACACTTCAGATCTTTTGAGTGTGGATGTTATTTTAAGGCTGTAGTCCTGCAAACTGAGCTCCAGTACTGTGACCACACTGATAAGGAATTGCTTTGTCTAGTTGAAGACTATGAACAAAAGGGTGCCAACAACCTTCAAAACAGATGACAGATCCATATTCCGGTCCCAAAGCAAAAATAAAATGAAGCTTTTGGTTTGGTGTAAGAAATGGGAAAATAATGTCACATTGGTGCAGCTTGAAATACTTTTAAGGATGAAAACATTAATCTGCACCTACCTATGCTATACCCTGACCTAGAAATGTCTGATGCTAAGGAAATGGAACATGTTCCAATTCCCCAGGGCCAACATTTTTCACGTTTAGCACAAAAAGGGGCAGAAGAATCATGTTTAACAGATACATACCTGTAATAATCATACAACTCAATGAAGACAGCCAGCTCTTCCAAAGACACGTCATTCTTCTCCCAAAATGGAATTGCTGTTAGCTGTTTAACTAGCTCTCCAAGCAGACCCTTTGACTTCTGCACTCTCTCTAGATACAGTGGTTCTTTTGTGAACAAATTCTCCAAGGTACCAAGGCTCTCTTCTACAGTCCGATTCAGGTTTTGAGTGCTCTCAGAAACCTGCATATAAGCATAATGGGAATTAGAAAGTAAGAAAAAACTTTTGTAAGTTGGTTCAAATTGGCAAATTGGATCCAAAATTGGCTTAGTGGCAGGAGGCAGAGGGTGATGGTCGAGGGTTATTTTTGTGATTGGAAGACTGTGACCAGTGGTGTACCGCAGGGATCGGTGCTGGAACCCTTGCTGTTTGGAGTGTACATTAATGATTTAGGCGTGAATATAGGAGGTATGATCAGTAAGTTCACAGATAACACAAAAATTAGTGTTGTCGTAAATAGTAAGGAGGCTAGCCTTAGATTACATGATATATAGATGGGCTGGTAAGATGGGCAGAGCAGTGGCAAATGGAATTTAATCCTGAGAAGTGTGAGGTGATGCATTTTGGGAGGAGTAACAAGGCAAGGGAATATGCAATGGATGGTAGGACCTAGGAAGTACAGAGGGTCAGAGGGACCTTGGTGTACTTGTCCATAGATCACTGGAGGCAGCAGCACAGGTAGATAAGGTGGTTAGGAAAGCATATGGGATACTTGCCTTGATTAGCTGAAGCACAGAATATAAGAGCAGGGAGGTGATGATGGAGCTGTACAAAACGCTAGCTAGGCCACAGCTGGAATACTGTGTACAGTTCTGGTTGCCACACTATAGGAAGGATGTGATTGTACTGGAGAGGGTGCAGAGGAGATTCACTAGGATGTTGCCTGGACTAGAGCATTTCAGCTATGAAGAGAGACTGGATAGGCTAGGATTGTTTTCCTTAGAGCAGAGAAGGCTGAGGGGGGACCTGATTGAGGTATACAAAATTATGAGGGGCATAGTGTAGATAGGAAGAAACTTTTTCCCTTAGTGGAGGTGTCAATAACCAGGGGGCATAGATTTAAGGTAAGGGGCAGAAGGTTTAGGGGATTTGAGGAAAAAATTTTCACCCAGAGGGTAGTTGGAATCTAGAACACACGGCCTGACGGGGGGGTAGAGGCAGGAACCCTCACAACATTTAAGAAGTATTTAGATAAGCTCTTGAAATGCCATAGAATATAAGATTATGGGCCAAGTGCTGGAAAATGGGATTAGAATAGATAGGTACTTGATGGCAGGCACGGACATGGTGGGCCGAACGGCCTGTTTCTGTGCTGTATAACTCTATGACTTTCTGACTTTCATTTTAGTCCTTTTCTATCACACCTATAGAGCAGCAAGGATTATACATTTTCTCCATGACTGAGTAGCAGGATTTGGAGCATGGATGTGATCCATGTGTTTTTCTTAAATTAGGACTCAAGCTGACTGCACATTAAATAATTCAATGTGCTCTGGTCTGTTGATGGTATGTAATTTGATATGCAATGGTCAGCATGCTCCTCAAAAGGGTGCGAATATATTTGTCTTCTGAAGCATTTCACAAAATCTATCAATGTGACAAAGTTAACTAAATATTAGTACATATATATATTCAAAATATGCCAAACATATTTTTTAATTTTTAAAAGAGTATTAATAAAAATGTAAGGGAAACTGGGACGGCCAAAAAGATAGTTCTCAGACACAGCCGTTGCAGAACAAGCGTGTGCTGGATCCAATTTGACAAGAGAATTGTTGCTGGTTCTGATTTTCTGGGAGACTGAAATGGGAGCAGCGCAAAAGTAAAAAAACAAATTCCTTTAAAGAAATAATGCAGTATGAGAGGCTGTTGTGTTTTGGGATTCAGACTCTGCTACTACAGGGGACTCTTGGTGTAATCTAAAAGGAAACTTTCAACTGCCAAACTTAGCTCCCAAGGGGTTAGGTACAGGAGTAGGCCATTCAGCTCCTCGAGCCTGTTCCAGCTTCAATCAGATCATAACTGATATGCATCTTAACTTCATCTGTCCACCTTGGTTCCGTCACCTTTAACACCTTTGCCTAACAAAAATCTCTCAGTTTTGAAATTTTTAATTGACAAGCCTCAACAGCTTTTTGGGGAAGGCTGTTCCAGATTTCCACGAGCCCCTTGAGATAAAGGCTAACATTCCATTACCTTGTTTATTTATTAAGGCAGATGTAAATTAAGATTTTATATAAGATGTCTCAGCTAGTGTGGAGACAAAGATAGCTTGACATTCCTGTGTTGATTCACACTCATTGCTGGTGGGTCCACATTATTCTACAGGGGCCATTGCTAAGTTAAATTGATGAATTCTATTTTTGTGGGAAATGTTAGTTTTGATAGAAATTTACACCAGAGTCAGCTGCAAAAATGACATGCAATCAAACAGAAAAGGGCAGCGAGAAGAATGGAATACAGACAAGAGCAGTTAGAAAATCAGCTTTGCAAGGCAACTCATTAAACTAGGACACCATAATATAAAAATAGTAAGCAAGTTATGTAAAGTCATACTGATGTAAACATGTGAAACCCAAAATAATGTTCATCTTATTGTGGAATAAAGCCGCTCAAGATTCATACCAACCTTCATCTTACCTGGTAGTAATTCAGTCTGCTAGAAAGATGGAAAAAATACACATGCCAAAGAGGACGGCATTGTTGCACCCTCAAGTTATGCTATTGTACAAGTAAAACATAGGGCAGCTAGAATCAATATCCATAAAAATATATGCTCAGATTACATAAGAGAGTGACTGAGTTAGAGGAGGTATCTATGGCAGATTCAATTGGTAATAGACCTCAAATGGATTGATCCATGAATAGATATGGGAACTTTCTTGTGTTTGTGCACCAATTCTTTTAAAAAAAACCACTAACTGGCCTCCCAATCAGCATTCTTGAGGGTTGGGAGAAACATCACATTCCTCTGTTAATCCTCCCGCGTGCTCCTCATTTTAGCCGAGCCTCAGAAACACTTTTTTTGATAGATCTTCTGATCAGAAGGTTTGTTGCCTACTTGATAATGAGGAGTTTCACCCCATTAAAGAACTTTTCAGGATTTTATACTGGTGGATAGACTTAAAAATAAGTTTAGCAAACTTTTCACATCAATATCTCAAAAGATAAATGAAGTTAAGAATTCTTCTGGAACTGGCAAGTACTGCTGATTTTAGTAAATGGTAGAATTATGTAGCTTTAAATTTGATTATATTGAAACAATGACTAATTACAAATACTAGATATTTCCCTAATATGAAATGCCCCACTACAATTTAAGCTACATTAATCTTGACTTTAATGTTGATAATAAAGTATGCTCTAGTACAGAGAAATTGCAGTGTAACTTTTTTTGGGAGAAAATCCATTTTGTACAACACAAGATATATTTATCCTACAATCTGGGATTGGCAGAGCAAAAATGCAGCAATCACAGCTTTGAAAGGTCAATGAAAGTGCTGTTCTTGCACTTTAGTATGGAGAATTAGAGGAACTTATAACCAGTATCAAACACGACCAACTCATTTCACAAGTTGCACTGAGTTTCGATGAGAAGCCATTGTCCAACAGTGTTCATGTGGCAGACAACAAGAAGCTGAAAGGCTCTTATAAATAAACATTTTTTTCTCCATTTCATGACCCACAAGATCAACATATCAGAATTTTTCAACTTTGGAGGTGTGGCTTTTATTTTGCCATTCTACCTTCAAATAACTGAATTAATCATGTACTGTTATATATTCTAACTCGTTCTCTGGATAACCATAGTATCTAAGATAAAATTCTAATTGAGAGACTCAGGGCCGGATTTTCAAATGGCCGTGGAGGCGGAACCAGAGCCAGCCAAGAAAAATCGCTGTGGAAGAATGGCGTGCCGTTTGCTGGCATTTTCCCACATCCCGGACCATCTTCAGAGGCGCAAGCGGTGGGTAGCAAATTGAAGCAATTAAGCGGCCTATTATGGCCCCCCTCCTGTGCCGACTGTAATTTTCCAATCAGCAGGCGGGCCCCCGCAGTGGCCGGAACCCGGCCAGCAAAAAGAGGTGGGCTCTCGGTGGCACACCTTTGGTGGGGTGGGGGGAGGGAGCAGCGCTCAGGATGGACTTTTAAAAACCCTCCCCCGCTGTCGATGCAGAAACATGACCACGGTGCAGTCATAGACCACCATGTGGTGGGTGGGTGGGGGCGGTTCCTCCTCCACAAAGACAGTCTGGCAGCTATGGCCATTTTCAAACAGTTTAGAAATGCTGAGTGGGTGCCTCCATCTTGATGCACCCCCTCTCTCTATCACCTTCATTGGCAGGCTACAACATATTGACTGCTGGAGGGCTTCCTACTGGCCTTTCAGCATCGGAAGCCCGCCTGCCATCCTTAGTTGGATGGAGAACGCACCCTCTGGCCAGTAATTGGCCAATCCTTTCAAAATCGCAGCTTGAACCCCACACGCTTACACCACGTGGGGTTGGAACCTGGAAATGGTCCAGACCCCAAAACAAAATTCCTGCCCCCATTTTTCAATGCAACTAGCAGACTAAAGCTAACAAAAATATATTTCATCATCAAGCATTACGAAAGAATATATTTATGAAATAAAAGAATTGAGCGAGCACAACTGAAAGAATTTATTGAAGTGCTATCTGCTGTAATTACTGTAGAAATTATACAAATTAATGCTAGTGCTATAAACTACATCAGCATTATAAACCAAATAATTTTAATGAGATTTTTGAGCTTTTGAGATGGAAGTTAACCATTCTACTGAGGTGAATGTGTACTATAGCATACGAACAGATTAGATGCACAGACTACAGAAAAAGAACACCAAGTTAGTAGAAATCATAAAAAGGTAGAATTCAGCAGAGTGAAAGCTTCAACAATTCTGGAAAATAGTTATGATAAGTTAATGCAATTACCCACATGCAGGAACACTGCATTGCATTTTGGGCCTCCTTTTTAAAAGAAATGTCTTATCATGCAGTTCATGATCCTGTGCAGGAAAAGCACTTTTAACATCAGACACTGGACACTCAAACAGGTTGGCAGAGAGGAGAGTAAAGCAAAGAAAGAATATGGAGAATTATTATTTACAACATGCATTAGATGTGCAAATGCTTTCAGACATCCTATACAGAATTCATATTCACTACATGCCAAGTCTAATATCAAGGGAAGGGGTTAGCTGGAGGACAGTCATTTTATATAGCAAAAATAGTTCAAATATACAACATATGCAGCAACAACCCCATCACCCAAGTCTTTTTCTATGCTATCTCCTTTCACTGCTTTCTTCATCTCTCCATTCAAGCCATTACTGACCTCAACACACTCCACATTCCAATCCTCCACTTTTTCTCTGATTGGGTTTCATCATCTTCATTCACACAAAAAAGAGCAGTCTGACATCCATTATAAAAGAATATTTTGCATACATTTGGAAAAAGATAAAGTTGACAAAAACAGACAGAACTTGATTCACCACAGAAAAATATTAGAAGAGTAGTAATAATTTAACTTAACCTGATGTAATGATTAAGGTGCTAAACTGGACTGTATTTAAAATTTGCCCCGTTCAAAAATAGATTTCAGACAGCTGTCAGCTACATCACAGTTTGCTCTTTCAACATCACTGTGGCACTGGGGTTCAAAAGTATCATTCATATTCTGTACTAGTATATTGTGCGTGAATTAGGCACTGTTGCATGACATTGCCTTTGAAATCTTTTGCCCCCTGTGCCATTTCCAAAACCAAGAGGAGAAGGAGGCAACTAACTTGGAAATCTCTGTAGCTTGTGATCCAATCAATTCAATGGAGGAGAATTAAGATTGATCTAGAGAATTCACCACAACGCTATTTTCAATCAGATGAAGCCAGATACCAAAGGCATTCATCTGACTATATTAGTTTCAGCTGCTTTAATTAAAGAACTGATATAATTCAATCTCAATATATCTTTTGACAGTTTGGATTGGAAAAGATTGCAACCTTGAACTCCACAATAAAAACAAGATGGGCATATTTTGATAAGTGTCGACACAAATGGCTTTTTAAGAATCCAATCCATCAGGTTTGTAGAGCCCTAGCTGTGAAAAGATTGCACTCCCTGGAAATTAGTACTTACCAGGTACTCAACTCCTGTTATAGTGCGGTTCGCATGCCTCATCGAGTAGGCAAGCCTGAAGATTCCATCACTGGTTTCACCATTACCATAGAAGCCAACTGCAATTCCCGCACTGAAAAGACAAGAAATTCTATTACAATGAAGTGTTAAATTCATCAACTTTATAGAGATTTGATTTCATGATTTGCAATATTAAAAATATGCACAAAAATTATCCGATAAGAGTACTTAATATTTTAGAGTCAGAACTAGTTCTTACAAAGGGTAGACAAATTCCAGTGTGATTGAGATATAGGAACATTTATTTTGGCACTGTGGTTAGAAAGGTATCAGCTAATGTCTGTACTTCATCTCGCATATAATTAAGCAGTCAAATGCATTTGCCCGAAACAGTACAAACGGAGGTGTTGCATTACATTCACCTTCTTGGTGATCGTAGTAAATGTGTATTCACTATTCTCCAACTTAAATATCATCAGTTCTTCGTGTTTCCAGTTAATTCTGCTGTTTTACAATTATAAATCTTAAAACATTAGCAGTATGGCCAGATGTTGCTCTTGTTCTACCTCCATTTTGTTTAAAGTTAATCGCTCCTACAATTATCTTCCTGCAAATAGCAAAATATTCATCGCATGTAACAATCTTACTTAAAATAGGTTGAGTAAGATGAGTTATAGTTTACAATATATGAATTGTTCTGAAAAGAGCAGTTGTTTTCTTGAGAGAAGAGTTCTTAGAAGAACGGTTAGGACTCGACATTTCGGGCAACGTACACTGCCCGTCTTCTTTTCTCCAGCATACGGGCAGTGTACGTTGCCCGAAATGTCGAGTCCTAACCGTTCTTCTAAGAACTCTTCTCTCAAGAAAACAACTGCTCTTTTCAGAACAATTCACATGGTGTAAACCATAAGTCGTCTTACTCAACCTTACCGCTCTCACCATGAAAATCTTCAAACAATGTTCACCTAAAATAGTTGCTCAAAAACAAAATGGAAAAAACGGGTTTGACTTTCAATTTTGGTGGGGGCACAAAACAGGCACTATCACATCGGGTCAGCTGCCCATTTTAAAAACGCTTGCTTGATTTCCCTGTCCATTAAAGAATTCCGATATCATTGGTTTTACCACCCTGTCAAAGTTCAAAATTCAAGCATTTTCTTAACTACAAGCAGACACAGCGTATCACTAAACCACTGTCCCTATTATGTTATAGCTAATTGCATAGATTTCAACCATTTATATAAAATCACAATGATATCCAACCCATAATCTTGGTTACAATAGTCCCCCAGTAAATTTAAAGGTGCAAGCTGTCCAATCAGATTAATTTATTCCATAACATTTACTGCATTTCAAAAAACGAGACATACAGAATGCTTCGAAATATTTCAAATAAGGCACTATATAAATGCCAACTTTATGAATTTCAATGATCTGCTTCAATTTGTATAGAACAGTTTATGCAACATGTGACACTTTTTTAAGCTCAGCTTCAGTAAAACAGTGCGCAGTTCCAAGAAATCTTAATTTGCATATTCAAACAAAATCTGCAGTTAGTTTTCAGATTCAATGAAATCCGTGGCTTTTAAGTGGCTACTGAACCCAAGTGCCAGATGCTGAAATTTTAATAGAGTCATAGAGAGATACAGCACCAAAACAGGCCCTTCAGCCCAACGAGTGCGTGCCGATCATCAACCACCCATTTATACTAATCCTACATTAATCCCATTTTTCCTCTCACATCTCCATTTTCCCTCAATTCTCCTACCAACTACCTACACTAGGGGCAATTTTTTTTTTATAATGGCCAATTTACCTATCAACCCGCAAGTAATGATCCAACTACTTATAAAGATTGCCAATTTTGTACTTTGTCCACGAATGACTCCTTTAAATTGGGTACCAGTTTTATTTTGTTACTAAATTACTTAGTGGGGTGGGAGGTGGGAAACAAGGGGCAGGGTGTTTTAAAAAGTCAGATGCAGCAACCAGATGCCCTGCTGTCCCTGAAATAGAACACAAGGAGCTTCATTAGTTCTTGTTCTTGCTACAACCGTACATGAAGCATTCCACAAAGATCCTGCAACTACAATATCATATCTATGCCAGATGGTTTCCTGTGTTCTATTCTGAAATCTGTCCCAGAGTAACATGGTTGAACAATGCTGACTATTTTCTTCATCCAAATTACTGACTTAAGACTTTTAAAAAAGTTACGAGCTGCCTCAGAGAGAATCCAGAGCACAGAAACAGATCATTCAGCCCAATGGCTTCTGGGAGTGTTTATATCCCACTCTAATTATTCCTTCCATATTGTTTCAGTATCCATCTATTCCCTTACATATGCATCAAGCCTCCCTACTCATGTTTTCTTTTTCACCCACTCCATATGGCATCGATTTCCACGTTCCAGCCACACCATGGGAAGAAATTCCTCCTAAATTCTTTCTTTGATCTGTTAGTGGCCATCTTATGCCCTCATATTCTAGACACACAACTGGAAACAGTTTCTATCCTATCCACCCTATCAAAACCCTTCAAGCTCTATATAATAAAGTTATTGGCATTTGGCCCAACTGGTCTATGCCAGCATTCATGCTCCACAGGAGCCTCAGCACACCCCTCTTAATCTAATCCTATCAGCATATCCTACTATTCTTTTCTCCCTCATGTGTTTATTTAGCTTCCCCTTAAATGCATCATGGAGCACTGGTCGGAACAGATACTTAGAATTAGAATTTGGTCGACCTATATGCAGAGTTCAGAATGCCAATGGTCAAATCCTCCAAAAGGGCCGAAAGTCTGGATTGGGATGCTGATCAGGTCTCTTCTTGTTCTTTTCCAGACAGAAAAGCCCCTTGTAAATCTTTCTCCAGTGCTTCAATAACCTTTTTAAACACAGTACTCCAAATATGGTCTTACCAAGGTTCCATGTAAATTTAACATTCCTCCCTGTTTTTGTACGCTATTCCTCAATAAATATGAAGCATCAGCGAGACAACACAGGTGGTACATAATTACAGGACAATATTTTATGAAACATAAGTTATTCAAATCTCGAATACAAATGGAGAGGAAAAAAGATCTTGCCACCCAGAGATTTAACACATGCATACTTTTTATGTTTATGTACATCCAAAAAGCACGCCACCTTCATAACTGATTTAGGCAGTTTTACAAAGAAATAACTGATACAATGACATGCTCTGCCATAGAATAATGGAATGCAGACTCATTCCTGATCTCAAACATGCCACCAATGGAGGTGCTACGGAAAGCAAGGAATTTTTCTGTGGGAAGGAAACATACATTCATTTTGAACTGTTCTTACACATGTCCCAATCAGCAATCTTGCACAGCACAGGGATTAACTATTACATTAAGTATATTACTTATGCTCTAAACATAACTGTATACAGATGAAAAATGCTAATTATTTTTCTCTAAATGAGAAGATTTCACTGCAATATTAAACTTACAACTTAGTGTGCTTGTGCTGCAGCAGAGTTCCCCAAATACACGTCTCACAGTTGGTTGCAAGTCAAACATAAAGCTGCTAAAAGTCACCAAGACCTGGCAAAAACTGGTCTTGCAAGCAGTCGGTAAGCTGCAGCAGTTTTACTTTTGGCTTGCAGCCAGCTATGAGAACCATGCTTGGGAAACTTGGCAATACTTGAGAGGATCGATGAGTTATGCTGTTTAGGAGACATTTCTTTGAACTTAAAAGTATGTAAATCACGTTGGTGAAAAGATTAAACACAATATACTAATATAGGTCTAACAACTTTGAATATCTAGATAGATATGGCTGATGGCCTTCCTGCTCTTCGCATTCAACAAAATCCAGAGGCCCCATTTGAAAGCATGTCTCTGAACTGTTTCCAAGATTTCTGCCACCACTGAGCAATTTAAAAGCTTATTCCATATATTGATTACTCTGTGTTAAAGACCTGCTACCCGACCCGAACCCGACAGGATCCGACATGTCTCAGGTTCGGATCGGGTCGGGCCCCTCTTCCGGGTCCGGCTTTCAGGCTTGGGTCGGGCCGGACACACAGGGTAAGTGCTCTGCCGTTAAGTATTAAAAGTAAGGCTGCATTTACTGACAATGCAACCACTAGGTGGCGCTGCAATGGCACATGCACAAATGCAGCCTGTGTCACGAAAACGTCACAGTCTGCAATGTCAGGCAGCTGCCAGGATTAAAGATGGCGCTGCTCAAATAATCACACGATGGCAACCTAAACACATGGCAGCACAAATGACCGGAGGGGAGGGGAGGGGAGGGGAGGGAGGGAGGCGGGGTGGGGAGAGCGGGCGGGCGGGGGGGGGGGCGGGGGAAGAGAGAAGAGAGGGCGGGCGGGGTGGGGGGGGGGGGAAAAGAGCGGGCGGGCGAGGTGGGGGGGGGAAAAGAGCGGGCGGGCGAGGTTTGGGGGGGAGGGGGACGAGAGCGGGCGGGCGAGGTGGGGGGGGGTGGGAGGAGCGTGGGCGGGGTGGGGCGGGGAGCAAGCGGCCTGCAGTCAGTCACCGGGTTGGGGGGTGCTCTCTGCCCGCTTCCCCCCCCACCCCACTCTCTCCCCGCGTTACATGATGATGTCAGCTGTGCATGCGCCAACCAGTCCTGGTAATGTGGAACACCGCGCACATGCAACGAGATTGAGCCCATTTGCGCGTGTGCGCAGCTTGGCGCAATCTGTTGACATCCGCGGCCGGCTGCATGGTCAGGAATCACTTTGTAAAAATAAAAAACATACCTGAGCTGGGAGTCTGGAACAAAATTGAGTCTGTGCAGTGAGCGAGTGATATCACTATGATGTTATCACGTATGTGCTGCAGCTTCCTGGAGCTTCCCAGTCGGAAGGCAAGTAAAGGGATGGTCGGTTTGGGTGGCGTCGGGGTCGGGCTCGGGGCGAAACTGGAGGGACTCAGGCTAGGTCGGGCTCGGGTCCGCTGTGGATCGGTCAGTTTCAGGTCCATGTCAGGTTCTTTTTCCCGACCTGAGCAGGCCTGTACTCTGTGATAATTTTCTGACATCCATTATAAATTTCATTGACTTGAATTGGTGCCCTCTTGTCTTACGGTCACAGATTAGTCACAAAGATAATTGCAGATGACAGAGACATTCGACCCATTAGTTTGAAGTCATATTCCGGATTTACCTTTTCTGCGTTTACGACCAGACATAACTGCATGAATTCCCTCTCAACTGCCTTGTAGCAAGGCTGAAAAGCCCAAATTTCTCCCATCAGTCAGTCCTTCCAGGAGGGGATCAGTCTCATGGTTCTTTACTGCATCACTTCCAAGGTTTGTGGTTCTTCGCTATGCCATCTCCAGAAATGAAATGCATGTCTTGAATCACAATAATTGTTTCTAATAACTCCCAAATTCTGTACACAGTGTTAAATTGAGACTGTGGAGATTAGGCCAGTTTAGATGTTTGGCATAGCTGTCTCTGGATAAATATGCCCATTACAGATCAGATGAAGAACAGCAGTTATGTATATCTACAAGGAATTTAGACAATGGTGTTTGAATGGTTAAACTGGTCATTTCCAAACCACAGGTGACTGTTTCCATTTAATGTTTTTTATACCATGACTACCATACATGAAGAGGCCATAATATTCACACTAGGATTCTGGTCACAGGGTCAAAATACAGGTAATTCATGTATTTTCCTTTCTAAGCACAGCAGTTTAAATATTTAGGAAGAAGAGTAGAATGACAAAGCAGCAGGAACACACTGTTTTTTTTAAAAAAAAACACAGCACTTGTATTGTATGATGTAATGCTTCAACACACAAATAATGATTTAACAAAAACAACTGGTGTGGTGTAAATGAAGGTAAAGTCACAACAACATAATGAGCACAGTACTACTGTCCATCCCTAACAAAAAAAAAGCCAAAAGAAATATTATTTGGAACGCTCAAAGCAAAACAAATTTTACTCCACAATGTGAAGTTGCCCACCCAGGCCAGAAATACATTCTTTTCAAAGAAACTCTCACCACTGAGTCATAAATACCTTCTTCTTCTTCTTTGACCTCCTTATCTCGAGAGACAATGGGTAGCGCCTGGAGGTGGTCAGTGGTTGTGAAGCAGTGCCTGGAGTGGCTATAAAGGCCAATTCTAGAGTGACAGACTCTTCCACAGGTGCTGCAGATAAAATTGGTTGACGGGGCTGTTACACAGTTGACTCTCTCCTTGCGCTTCTGTCTTTTTTCCTGTCAACAGCCAAGTCTCTTCGACTCGCCACTCTTTAGCCCCGCCTTTATGACTGTCCTCCAGCTCTGGCGATCACTGGCAACTGACTCCCACATCTTGTGATCAATGTCACAGGACTTCACGTTGCATTTGCAGACGTCTTTAAAGCGGAGACATGGACAGCCGGTGGGTCTGATACCAGTGACGAGCTCACTGTACAATGTGTCCTTGGGGATCCTGCCATCTTCCATGTGGCTCACATGGCCAAGCCATCTCAAGTGTCGCTGGCTCAGTAGGGTGTAACTGCTGGGGATGTTGGCCACCTCGAGGACTTCTGCGTTGGAGATACGGTCCTGCCATCTGATGCCAAGGATTCACCAGAGGCAGCAAAGATGGAATGAATTGAGATGTCGCTCTTGTCTGACATACGTTGTCCGGGCCTCGCTGCCGTAGAGCACAGTACTGAGGACACAGTCTTGAAACACTCGGACTTTTGTGTTCCGTGTCAGTGTGTCATTTTCCCACACTCTCTTGGCCAGTCTGGACATAGCAGCGGACGCCTTTCCCATGCGCTTGTTGATTTCTGCATCGAGAGAAAGGTTACTGGTGATAGTTGAGCCTAGGTAGGTGAACTCTTGAACCACTTCCAGAGCGTGGTCGCCAATATTGATGGATGGAGCATTTCTGAGGTCCTGTCCCATGATGTTCGTTCTTGAGGTTGCAGGCAGCCACAATCCAGTCGATGAGTCTCTGCAGACACTCTCCTGTGTGGGATGTTAATGCTGCATCGTCAGCAAAGAGGAGTTCCCTGATGAGGACCTTCCGTACTTTGGTCTTCGCTCTTAGACTGGCAAGGTTGAACAACCTGCCATCTGATCTTGTGTGGAGGAAAATTCCTTCTTCTGAAGTCTTGAACGCATGTAAGAGCAGCAGTGAGAAGATGATCCCAAACAGTGTAGGTGCAAGAACACAGCCCTGTTTCACGCCACTCAGGATAGGAAAGGGGTC
This sequence comes from Heterodontus francisci, assembly GCF_036365525.1. Classification (NCBI taxonomy): domain Eukaryota; kingdom Metazoa; phylum Chordata; class Chondrichthyes; order Heterodontiformes; family Heterodontidae; genus Heterodontus; species Heterodontus francisci. Next base: position 21,583,146 of record NC_090394.1, read on the forward strand.
TGATGAGGCGCCGCTATGTTGAATTGTGCCTTTCATATTGTCAAGGAATGAGGTGATGATACTTAGTAGCTTTGGTGGACATCCGATCTTTGCTAGTAGTCTGAAGAGACCACATTGGTGAGATCTATGAAAGCAACCTAGGGGGCATCTGTTGTTCACGGCATTTCTCCTGTAGCTGGCAAAGGGACAACAGCATGTCAATGGTGGATCTCTCTGCTCGAAAGCCACGCTGTGCCTCAGGGTAGACATGCTCAGCCAGCTTCTGGAGCCTGTTTAAAACGACTCGAGCGAAGACTTTCCCCACTATGCTGAGCAGGGAGATTCCACGGTAGTTGTTGCAGTCACCGCGGTCACCCTTGTTCTTATAGAGGGTGATGATATTGGCATTGCGCATGTCCTGTGGTACTGCTCCCTCATCCCAGCACAGGCAAAGCAGTTCATGTAGTGCTGAGAGTATAGCAGGCTTGGCACACTTGATTATTTCAGGGGTGATGCCATCCTTCCCAGGAGCTTTTCCACTGGCTAAAGAATCAATGGCATCACTGAATTCCGATTTTATTCGCTGTTCATCCAGCTCATCCACGACTGGCAGAGACATTTTCCCTGGAGTACAGTTCTAGGTCGTGCTCCACCCAGCAGTCCATTTCCTTGCGTTGGTCAGTGATCACGTCCCCTGATTTAGACTTGAAGGGGGCAATCTTCCTGATGGTTGGCCCAAAAGCTCTCTTAATGCCATCATACATTCCTCTGATGTTTCCAGTGTCAGAGGCCAGCTGAATACGACTGCATAGGTGTTGCCAGTAGTCATTTGCGCAGCGCCTGGCTGTTCTTTGTGCATTGCTTCTGGCTGCTTTAAGTGCTACGGATGTTAACTCGCTGGGGGCTTTCTTGTAGTTCAACAGTGCAATGCGCCTCACAGCTATGACAGGTCCCAGTTCTTCAAAGTGAGATTGAAACCAGTCTGCATTCTGCTTTTCACGGTTGCCAAAGGTGGTCATTGCTGAGTCATAGATGGCGTCTCTGATGTGGGCCCGCTTGGTCTCTGCATCCCTTGTAGAAGTGTTTTGAATGGCATTTTCAAGTGAATTTGGAAACTTATGTAACAGCTGTGGGTAAGAAATTCTGTTAGCATTGATGCGCGGGCAGCCCTTCTGCTTGGAGTGATGCAGCTTCTTTGGTTTGAGGCTAACTTTGCTGCACACCAGGGAGTGGTCGGTGTCGCAGTCCGCACTGTGGAAGCTGCGGGTGATTTGAAAGCTGTTTAAAGAGGCTCACCTTGTGACGATGAGGTCCAGCTGGTGCCAACGACGTGATCTTGGGTGCCTCCATGAAACCTGGTGATAGGGTTTAGTATGAAAGAACGAGTTGTTGATGCCGAGATCATGATAGGTACACAACTCCAGCAGTCTCTGTCCATTCTCATTCATCCTTCCAATGCCATTGTGCCCAAGGCAGGAGGGCCATGAGTTATGGTCGGCCCCAACCCTGGCGTTAAAGTCCCCCAGCAGGAACAAATGTTCGGTATTGGGAATGCTACTAATGATATTATGGAGTTCCTCGTAGAACTGGTCTTTAACTTCATGTGGGGAGTAGAGTGTTGGAGCATAGATACTGAGTAGATGTACTAGACCAGAGGCGGTGAGCGGTCGGGTGGACAGTATGCGTTCCGAGCCATTTGAAGGTGGCTCTATCATGCTGAGCAAAGAGTTTCTGATGGCGAAGCCCACTCCATGCTATCTTGATTCTTCAGGATCCCTGCCCTGCCAGTAGAAAGTGTAGTTTTGCTCTCTTAGAGAGCCGCTCGCAGAGAGGCGTGTCTCCTGACGTGCTGCAATGTCCACATTGAGTCTACTGAGCTCATTCATATCACAGATAAAATATTTATCAAGAAAGCTAAATAACAGTCATAAAGGAAGACTGATAGTTCTTGCAAAAATTATTTGAAAAAAAACTTATATGCAGTTGTCATATGTACAAAATCTATATTTAACTAATTCTGAACTAGCATTAGCTGTGCTTATTCAAAACCTGTTTTGAGTTTCATAAGCAATTTAAATAGTAAAAATTTATGTTATTTGTCTGTTACCATAAATATGGCAAATCAACAATTACAAGGAAACATAGCTTTTTTGCTGAGGTATCAAATGTGGCTTCTCATCTCGCTTTGCCACCAATGGTGCGAGCAGTGAAAGTGAAGTCATTGGTGGTGAAAACACATGGCTGACAGTAGACTGCTGCTCGCTCCTCCCCATACTGGCACTGCAGCAGCTTTACCACCCACGTATAAATCAGGACTCAACTTCAATGTGTACACAGCTTGCTGGCACATGCCACTTTCAAAAAATGTAATACATCCAAAGATCTGAAGGAATGCAGCAGACTCACCACAAGTACAGGTGTCCATGCCCAGGACAGCTACATTGAAAACATCTACTTTTTTTCTCCTATTGACTAGAAAGCCCCACACTTTAAACAAAGTGGATTTACCAGTGGAGTGAAAAGAAATCTATTAATAAGCTATTAGATCAGATGTTAAAATGAAATCTTTGCAGCTGCTACATTTCATTAACATAAGTCGAACAGGGATTCATCAACCATAGTCTTTGATCTCTCAACGGCCGGAATTTTACACCACTCATGAGAGTGGGCTGGAGGCAGGGTGTAAAGTATATTAACAGGGGCGGATAGGCACTTTGTCAGCTGTGGAGGCCTCCCAGCAATACCAGGTGACCTCTTTGCAGGCCCGAGGGGGGGGGGGGGGGGGGGTGGATGCCTCCTGATCGGGCACTCTGTTGCCCACGGAGGGCCCTTCCAGCAGCTCCTGCCGCTCCCGCTAGTGCACCTCCCACCGCCCTCCTGATTGACCCCCAACCCTCTCGCCAGGGCCCAGCCGATAGTCCCCGGCGAGGCCCTGCTTACTTTTTACGGCACCTGCATCCACGATCCTCCTGAAGCTGGGTGAAATCCCAGCAGAGGCCACCGCTCCCTGTGGTGCTGCTCGGACTAAGGAGCTGCTGACCCGATTGGCTGGCAGCTCCTGGAGGCAAGACCTCCTGCCTCAGGGTGGAAATCCCATCCGGGGCCAATTAAGGGCCTGGCCACGTAAAACCTGTGTGTGGCTCCCAGGCCTGGTGGAGGCAGGCTTGCCCTCCACTTTTAAGCTGGTGGGCTGGGCCTTCGCCCCGACATAAAATTCCAGCCAATGGCATGTTACAGCATCATATTGAATGGGCAAGGAAGCAGGAAAGAAAGCAAAAATCTCAGGAAATTCTAGCTTTTGTTTTTCTCCCCAACCGCAAGCCATACGTTGACCAAAACAGTGAGTGGGTGACTAAGTTCCAAGCACCTGAGAACTTAGAAGCCCCTAAGCAGCCACTAGGTGGTGTTAAAGCAATCCAGCGACCCTTTCTGATTGACCTTCCCTCCTTCCCTGTGGGGGTGGGGGGGGGCCTGGATCTGCTATCTTCATCCCTCTGGAAGCATGACTACAACGGAAAATACAGAACTACCAAGCATCATGCTTACAATTTCATGGCCTAGAACTCCAAAATACTGCTGTTCCAAATGCATTGCATTAAACACACAAGATGGTATTCAACGGAAAATAGATGCAGGCTAAATGTAAACAACATTATGGGCCTAAATTTTCCAACGGTGTTATTTTAAAATCAGCTTTAAATTATTTATTTTAGATCAGGTAAATGGTGATATTAACATACCAATCAGAAAAGCTCTTAAAATCTGTTATTATATTCCTGGCTAGTTTACTCCCATATTCTATTTTTTCCCTTATCAACATTTTGGTAGCCCTTTGCTGGTTTCTGAAATACTCCCAATCCTCAGACTTACTACTATTCTTTGCAACATTATAAGTCCCTTCTTTTAATCTAATACTACCCTTATCTTCCTTAGTAAGCCACAGATGGATCTTTCTTGCTGAGTTTTTGTTTGTTAATGGAATGTACTTTCGTTAAACATTTTGAATCATTTCCTTAAATATTACCCACTGCTTAGAAGGGTAATTGACCTGAAATGTTAACTGTTTCTCCAGTGATGCTGCCAAATCTAAGTATTTCCAGCATTTTCTATTTTTAAACAAATTGATAGAAGTATTTCTTCCACGTTTTCATTTTTTATATACTGCGTTCTTAATTTAAAATATACTTTAAAATGCCAAACTCAAGATGGGAGTTGCACATTCTTTAAAAGCCAACAAATTGGCTAAAAAGTTGCCAAGTTTACAGTAGCCCACAGAAAGTACAAAGCATCATTAATATTCTAACTGTAATGTTGTAAAGCATCAAAGTCCAGTTTATGTTCGACTGTTGTGTGACAATGTACTTGCAATGAACATCTTATCAGGATGGAATGCTGTTAGATAAAAGTAGAATCTTGTACAGAAAAGTCAGAGATCTGTCATCAATACTCACTCCAATTTTGGCCTAGTCATGAGGTGCCAGTCAGAAGATAGTTCTATGATGTTGCGTCTACATAAACCTTGTGAATTCTGTTAACCCACTAAGGGGTCAGGTTGCTACTTCCCTGATCGATATTTGCTTATCCCAAAAACTGCAAGGATGTCTTCAAAAGAATCTGATGTCTGTATTTTTAACCCTTAGTGAACTGGCTCCAGACTGCTCATCTTACCCATTTCAGTCTCTCACTACTTCCTATACAACAGAAAATACTGCAGATGTTGGAAATATAATGACAGTACAATTGGAAGCATTAACTCCGTTCTCCTCTCCACAGATGCTGCCTGACCTGCTGAGTATTTCCAGCATTTTTTGTTTTTACCTTGCTTATACCACTTCTCTAGCTAACTGAATAAACCTGCTTAATTAGTTTAATTTGTTATGAAAAGTGTCTGGTGCAACTGTCATTATCAGCTTTGAGAAATTCTGTGAGGCATAGTGAAATTCCTATTAATAACCCGGTAGCATTAAAGAGATTTATTTTTCCAGCCTAGGCATGAAATCCTAGATTACTTTGCACATCGCCAACTTTTGGTTCGTAGGGAATGAGGGTTTGCCTATGGAAATGACATCTGCCTTGGACATGAGAAAAAGTATCTGGAGTCAACTTGAATTGCAACTCTTTAACAGTTCAATTATCAGTGCTTATGAAAAGAAACTTGATGTTCAAACCAGTTCCCTTTTCAAATGTCAGTTTCTCAATGTCAAGGTTACTGTACCATTCCAGAGTTGCATCATATAAGCTCAATCATCTTAGACTTTTAATTCTCTAGCCACATCAAGTTTCTCTTTCAAAAATGTCCCACATAACTTCACACAAGGGTACGTTACACCCACCTGTTTCTCATCTGGATGAGCAGATATTTATTCACAGAAACTCAGTATCAATAATACAATGTCCCTAATGATACCACAAAGTCCCAAGTGCAACTTTCTTTCCTTAAAAGGGCCTTGGCAACATTTCTAAATCAGTAACATATCTTCCATGGCATTGCTCATGGTGAGTTGGAGAGCAAGTCTTTTTTTTTTAAGGACAGGTGTTGTTACCAACAAAGTTTTAAGGGGAAAGTGTTACAGGAATCACTGTGCCAGGACAACTGCAACATTTGGCAAGCACCATGTGTAATAATTTTTTCAGGGCATTTTAATTTTGCCACACTGCAACATTCTCTAATCAAGAGTATGAGAAAGGTGACTTGTATCATAACTTATGCAAATGCTATTTGTTAACTATATATGAAGGGATGCACAACAGTGGTTCAGAGTGGTTTATCTTCACAGTCGTGCAAGTATTTAGGTTTATTTGGTATTCCCCTTAACAAGGCTGCGAAAGGAACTTGCAGTGCAGAGAAACACAGACATGAACTGGAGTTGTATCACAACATGGTGAAACAGGAACACAACACACTGCTCAAATAAGAGTTTACAGTGTCACTAGGAGAAATAAGATTCATCATAGACAAAAAAAAACCTTTTCAAACTCTAGTAAATTCCTTCTGCAAGAGAATACTAATCTCATACTAGATGAGCTTTCCTCACCTGCACACAAGTGTTGCTATGATGACACACCATGCTGTACAGCAGCAGTCTGCATTTGACTGATCTTCACTCTTCCTCCGACAACACAGCCAAAAGGAATAGAAGAGAAGGAAGAGGAGGTTGAGGGCAAGGCAGACCAGAGCAACTCCACCCAACAGCAAGAGTGACTGTAGGAGAAAGAGAGGAGAAAAAGTTATTATTCAATTCCATGCATCAACAGGAGTTATGCCCATAGCCCTCAAATTCAGAAACATTCACAATATGCATACCAAAGGAACTAGCAATTTATGAGGCCTGAACAGATTTCCCAGTTTATCTGTGTATCGGTGAGTATGTTAGCATTGAATCTATTGTATATCGCTGCAAAGTAAAAAGTAGTTTTTTTGGGGGGGGGGAGGGGGGGTGTGGGTTTCAGGGATGGAAACATGCTGACATGAGTATGGAAAGATTTTTTACACTGATTTTTTTTGTTATTGAAAATTATCAAGCGCACAGCCTTTGCAAAATCATAATCTAATACAAAAGGAGGTCAGGACATTACAATGGCAGGAATAGAAGTTGCCTACCATTTTGGTGTGCAGAACCATGCATGGCAAAAAGCCAAATTTGAAATCACACTCACAGGTGAACTGTATTTGTAGAAAATGTGATGGTGACAGGTAAACATGATCAGCAGAGAGACATGCTCAGAATTGCTGGTATTTCAGCATATTTTGGTTTTTAATTACTACTGTAGGTTAAAGTCAGTGAATATACAATGGATGGTAGGACCCTAGGAAGTACAGAGGGTCAGAGGGATTTTGGTGTAGTGGTCCATAGACCACTGAAGGCAGCAGCACAGGTAGATAAGGTGGTTAGGAAGGCATATGGGATACTTGCCTTTATTAGCCATCACATTATTAGCCAAGGCACAGAATATAAGAGCAGGCAGGTTATGATGGAGCTGTATAAAATGCTAGTTAGGCCATAGCTGGAGTACTGTATACAGTTCTGGTCGCCACACTATAGGAAGGATGCGATTGCACTGGAGAGGGTGCAGAGGAGATTCACCAGGATGTTGCCTGGGCTGGAGCATTTCAGCTATGAAGAGAGACTGGATAGGCTGGGTTGTTTTCCTTAGAGCAGAGAAGGCTGATGGGGGACCTGATTGAGGTATACAAAATTATGAGGGGCATAGATAGGAAGAAACTTTTTCCCTTAGCAGAGGTGTCAATAACCAGGGAGTATAGATTTAAGGCAAGGGGTAGGAAGTTTAGAGGGGATTTGAGGAAAATCTTTTCACCCGGAGGGTGGTTGGAATCTAGAACACACTGCCTGAAGGGGTGATATAGGCAGGAACCCTCACGACATTTAAGAAGTATTTAGATGAGCACTTGAAACGCCATAGCATACAAGGCTCCGGGCCAAGTGCTGGAAAATGGGATTAGAATAGATAGGTGCTCGATGGCCAGCATGGACACGATGGGCCGAACAGCCTGTTTCTGTGCTGTATAACTCGATGACTCTAACAATTTCACACTGACTGTTATATTATATATTATATATATATATATATATATATATATATATATATGGACAAACAAGCCAAACTATGTCCATCAATCTGCAATCAGAATAAAGCATTTTTCATCATTTTCTTTTTTTAAAAAAACTTATCTAACACTCTCACCATTAAGGAAAATATATACATTCAACTATAAGTCCACTTTGGGAATCTTAGAACATGTGCAGTCGGTATATGATGTCCTCATTTCAAAGTAAATGTACACACAGTAGAAGCTGTTGATGGATCAGTTATTGGGCGGCACAGTGGCGAGCACTGCAGCCTCACAGCTCCAGCAACCCGGGTTCAATTCTGGGTACTGCCTGTGTGGAGTTTGCAAGTTCTCCCTGTGTCTGTGTGGGTTTCCTCCGGGTGCTCCGGTTTCCTCCCACATGCCAAAGACTTGCAGGTTGATAGGTAAATTGGCCATTATAAATTGCCACTAGTATAGGTAGGTGGTAGGGAAATATATGGAATTAGTGTAGGATTATTATAAATGGGTGGTTGATGGTCGGCACAGACTCGGTGGGCCGAAGGGCCTGTTTCAGTGCTGTATCTCTAAATAAAATAAATAAAAAATAACAATTTGTATAATACATCTATAAAAATAGATTTTTGTGGCATGTTAAAAGTTTAGAATGAACACACTTTCATACTTCAGTCACATAATCCAAAAATGACCCAAGATTTATATCTTGCCACCTAAAACATGCTGAATGGACTTATTAATTTGGTGGTACTAGTTGCTTCCTGTTACAGGATAAGGTGCTACATAATGCACCATGATTTAGAAGTGAAGGTACAAGCCCCAAAATACCAGGAAAACAAAAAACAGCATTAGATAAAAGCAAATATATGACAAAATCTTCCATCACTCCAAGTAGGAAGTTGCAGCAAAAAATAATTTTAATTAACTGGAAAAATTATACAACCAGGATATAGGTATTGTAATACTGAATAACACCCACAGACAGCAATACACTCTGATCGTAAGCAGGAAACTGGCAAGTCGATAACAATATAAGCAGAGGAGTAAACATCCAAAAAGCAATAATCAAATGTTGAGTCATTTTAACCGCTTTTATCTAAGCGCAAAGAGACAACAAAACAGCTGGTCGATACTGAGGGTTTACAGCTTTATGTAAATTCAGGCAGAGATTTTAATCAATGACTTAAGCCATCAAGAATGGACAAAAAATAAGCACTTATATTAATACATTCTCTGTCACATCCTACAGTCAATGAGGTAGTTTTGAATTGTAGCCACAGTTGCTTTGTAAGCAAGTTCAGCAGGCAATCTACACACAGCAAATATCCCACAAACAGCAATTTGGTGAATGACCAGATAATGTTATGATTACGTTGATTGAGGGATAACAGTTATCCAGAACACAGGAGAACTCCCTTGCTCTTGTTCACATAGTACCATACAAACATACAAACAATAGGCCCTTCGAGCCTGCTCCGCCATTCACTAAGTTCCTGGCTGAACTGATTACTTCACATTTCCACCTACCCCTGATAACCTTCCGCCCCCTTGCTCATCAAGAATCTATCTACCTTTGCCTTAAAAATATTCAAAGGCTCTGCTTCCACCGCCTTTTGAGGAAGAGAATTCCAAAGGCATGATCCTATGATCACGACCCTCAGAGAAAACATTTCTCCTCATCTGTCTTAAATGGGCGACCCCTTATTTTTAAACAGTGACCCCTAGTTCGAGATTCCCCCACAAGAGGAAACATCCTTTCCACATCCACCCTGTCAAGACCCCTCAGGATCATATATGTTTCAATCAAGTTGCCTCTTACTTTTCTAAATTCCAGCAGATACAAGCCTAGCCTGTCCAATCTTTCCTTGTAAGACAGCCCGCCCATTCCAGGTATTAGTCTAGTGAACCTTCTCTGTACTGCCTCCAAAGCATTTACATCCTTCCTTAAATAAGGAGACCAGTACTGTACACAGTACTCCACATGTGGTCTCGCCAATGCCCTTATTTAGCTGAAGCAAAATCTCCCTACTTTTGTATTCAATTCCCCTTGCAATAAATATTTTATTAGCTTTCCTAATTACGTGCTGTACCTGCATACTAACCCTTTTGTGATTCGTGCACTGGTACACCCAGATCCCTCTGTATCTCAGAGCTCTGCAATCTCCCACTATTTAGATAATATGCTTCTTTTTTATTCTTCCTGCCAAAGTGGACAATTTCACCCTTGCCCACATTATACTTCATTTTGCAGGTCTTTTCCCACTCACTTAACCTATCTATATCCCTTTGTAGCCTCCTTATGTCCTCTTCACAAGTTACTTTCCTACCTATCTTTGTATCATCAGCAAATTTAGCAACCATACCTTCAGTCCCTTCATCTAGGTCATTTACATAAATTGTAAAAAGGCGAGGCTTCAGCACAGATGTGGCATACTACTCGTTACATCTTGCCAACCAGAATATGACCCATTTATGCCAAATCTCGGTTCCCTGTTAGCTAGCTAATCTTCTATCCATGCCAATATGTTATCCCCAACACCATGAGTTTTTATTTTCTGCAATAACCTTTGATGTGGCACCTTATCAAATGCCTTCTGGAAATCTACGTACAGTACATCCACCGGTTCCCCTTTATCCACAGCACATGTAACTCCCACAAAGAACTCCAATAAATTGGTTAAACATGATTTCCCTTTCACAAAACGATGTTGACTCTGCCTGATTACCTTGAATTTTTCGAAATGCCCTGCTATGATGTCTTTCATAATAGCTTCTAACATTTTCCTCAAGACAGATGTTAAGCTAACTGGCCTGTAGTTTCCTGCTTTCTGTCTCCTTCCCTTTTTGAATAAAGGAGTTACATTCGCTATTTTCCAACCTAAAAGGAACCTTTCCCGAATCTAGAGAATTTTTTTTTTATTTAGAGATACAGCACTCGGCCCACCGAGTCTGTGCCGACCAACAACCACCCATATATACTAATCCTACATTAATCCCATATTCCCTACCACATCCCCATCATTCTCCTACCATCTGCCTACACTAGGGGCAATTTACAATGGCCAATTTACCTATCAACCTGCAAGTCTTTGGCTGTGGGAGGAAACCGGAGCACCCGGTGGAAACCCAAGCAGTCACAGGGAGAACTTACAAACTCCGCACAGGCAGTACCCAGAACTGAACCCGGGTCGCTGGAGTTGTGAGGCTGCGGTGCTAACCACTGCACTACTGTGGAAAATTAAAACTAACGCATCAACTATCTCACTAGCCACTTCTTTTAGCACCCTAGGATGAAGTCCATCAGGACCTGGGGACTTGTCAGCCCACAGCTCCAACAATTTTTTCAGTATCACTTCCCTGGTGCTTGTAATTTTTTTTTTGAGTTCCTCCCTCCCTTCCATTTCCTGACTTACAGCTAATACTGGGATGTTACTTGTATCCTCAATAGTGAAGGCTAAGTATCTGTTCAATTCATCGGCCATCTCCTTATTATCCATTATTAATTCCCCAGACTCACTTTCTGTAGGATCAACACTCACTTTGTTAACTCTTCTTTTTTAAATATCTATGGAAACTCTTACTATCTGTCTTTACATTTCCTACTAGCTTTCTCTCGTACTTTAATTTTACCTTCCTGATTCATCTTGTATTCATTCTTGGCTGATTTTTATATTCTGTCCAATCTTCTGACCTGCCACCCATCTTTGTGCAATTATAGGCTTTTTCTTTAAGTTTGATACTATCTTTAACTGTTTTAGTTAACCACAATTGGCAGGTCCCACCCTTGGAATTTTTCTCTCTCATTGAAATGTCTCTATACTGTGTATTCTGAAATATCCCCTTAAATGTCTGCCATTTCCATTGACCTGTCCCTTAACCTATTTTGCCAGTTCATTTTGGCTAGCTCTGCTTTCATGCCCTCACAATTGCCCTTATTTAAGTTTAAAGTATCAGTCTTGGACCCACTCTTCGCTCCCTCAAACTGAATGTAAAATTCATGCATATTATGATCACTGCTACCTAGGAGTGCCTTAACTATGATGTCATTAATTAATCCTATCTCGTTGAACAATACCAGGTCTAGTGTAGCCTGCTCTCGGCTTGGCTCCAGAATGTATTGTTTCAAGAAATTATCCCAAAAACATTCTATGTACTCCTCATCTAGGCTACCTCTGCCCATCTGATTTTTAAAGTCTATATGTAGATTTTAAAAACCCCCATAATTATCACTGTATCTTTCTGACAGGCTGCCATTATTTCTTCCATTATACCCAGTCCTACAATGTGGTTGATGTTAGGTGGCCCGTACACCACTCCAAGTGACTTCTTGCCTTTATGATTTCTCATCTCTACCCAAACTGCTTCTATATCCCAGTCTCCTGAACCTAGGTCTTCCCTCTCTATTGCGCTAATACCATCATTAATTAACAGAGCCACTCCTCCACCTTTTCCTAGCTTCCTGTCCTTCCTAAATGCCATATACCTTCAACATTCAGGTCCCAATTTATGTCGTCCTGCAGCCATGTATCTATAATGGCTTTCCGATCGTACTTATTTATTTCTATTTGCGCTCTCAGTTCATCTGCTTTGTTTCAAATGCTACGTGCATTCAGATACAGAGCCTTCAGTTTTGTCCCTTTATTATTTTTTTAACCTCTAGCCTTATTTGTTGATTTAGTCTTAGATTTGTCCGGTCTGTCCCTTCCTGTCACAGTCTGTTTATCATTTCCCATATTAATACCTTCCTCTCCTGCCTTGTCTCTACTCCTTAATTTACAATATCGTCCCAAATTTGATCCCTTGCCCTAACTATTCAGTTTAAAACTTTCTCCACGTCCCTAGTTATGCAGCACACTGGAACATCAGCCCCAGCAAGGTACGGGTGCAGACCGTCCCAACGGTATAGCCACCACTTTCCCCAGTACTGGTGGCAGTGCCCCACGAACCAGAACCTACCTCTACCACACCAGTCTTTGAGCCAAGCATTAATTTCTCTAATCTTATTTGCCCTATGCCAACTTGCACATGGCTCAGGTAATGATCCAGAGATTATTACCTTTGAGGTTCTGCTTCTTAATTTGGTGCCAAGTTGCTGACTATGCTGAACCTCTTTCCTATGTTGTTGGTACCTACATGGACCATTACAACTGATCCTCCCCCTCCCACGGCAAGTTCCTCTCCAGCCCTGAGCAGATGTCCCGAAGCCTGGCATCGGGCAGGCAACACAACTGGCTGGACCCTCGCTCTTTGCTACAGAGAACAGTGTCAATCCCCTTAACTATACTGTCCCTTACTACCACTACATTCCTTTTTTTCTCCCTCCACTTGAATGGCTTCCTGTACCATGGTGCCATGGTCAGATTACTCATCTAACCTGCAGCTCCCACTCTCATCCAAACAAGTTGAAAGAAAACTCAAACCTGTTGGACAATTGCAAAGGCTGAGGCTCCTGCACTCTGGGCCCCCTTATCTGCCTCAGCTGCAGCCGCACTCTCCTGTCCCTCAGCACTGACCAAATCAGAAGACCCTATCCTAAGGGATGTGACCGCCTCCTGGTACAAAATGTGCAGATAATTTTCCCCCTCCCTGATGTATTGCAGTGTCTGCAGCTCGGACTCCAGTTCAATAACTCTGAGCCGAAGCTCTTCGAGCCGCAAACACTAACTGCAGACATGTTTGCCCTGGATCACACTGGCATCCAGGAGCACCCACAAGCTGCAGCCGTTGCATATTACCTGTCCTGCCATCCTTAATGTGTTTTAATTAACTACTTAATTATTTTATTCAATTATTTATTTTCTTTTTTTAAAAAATATATATTTTATTAAGCTTACCACTAGTTCCTTTACTATTTTAAACGTTAGGATTAGAATGGACTTTAATCACTTAAAAGATACTCATCAAACAGGTAGCTTCCCAAATCAATCACCTACATGCTTGCCTGTGATGTTTGATGCTATGTTTGATTTAAATTAAATTAAAAGCTTACCTGTATACTCAGCCCGGTGGCTCTCTGTTTCCCTGCTCCCTCTGTTGATTGTGACGTCACTCTGATGTCACTTTTCGATTTTTCCCTGCTCCGCTCCCCTCTCTCTCTCCGCTCCCGCCGTGCTCCCCTCTCTCTCTCCGCTCCCGCCGTGCTCCCCTCTCTCTCTCCGCTCCCGCCGTGCTCCCCTCTCTCTCTCTCCATGGGATTGTTACCCTACCCAGGACCTCCACTCAATGTCTCATCCATTGGAGATGCCACCTCCAATAATGCATCAGTTCTTTGGTCCTGAGTACATAGACGGTCATTTGAGCGCAAGTCCGGGTATGGAGCGTGAACCCACAACGTTTGAACTCGGAGGAGAGAATGCTACCATTGAGTAAAGACTGACACAGAGGACATTCAACATGGTATCTTACAGGAGGCAAGTTCCATAAGGTATAACCAGAAATGGAGCAGCCTGGTTAGAAAGTTGGTTTGCCTTTTTTCTCGTCATTCCCATGTGTTTTTATTAGAGTCTGAGCTATTTGCTTGCTCTTTTAATATCTTTTCATTATCTGACTGAGATGATCATCTTTTCCCTGCTTTCCTATCAAACAATCAGGTCACTCATTGCGCGCCACACAAGTGCCAAGCAATGACCATCTCAAACAAGAGGGAATCCAACTATCTCCCCTTGACGTTCAATAGCATTACCATCACTGAATCCCTCACTGTGAACATCCTTGGGATTACCATTGACTAGAAACTGAACTGCACCAGCCATATAAATGCTGTGGCTACAAGAGCAGGTCAGAGGCTGGGAATTTTGCAGCGAGTAACTCACCTCCTGTCTCCCCAATGCCTGTCTACCATCTACAAGGCACAAATCAGAAGTGTGATGGAATACTCTCCACTTGCCTGGATGGGTGCAGCTGTAGCAACACTCAAGAAGCTTGACACAATCCAAGACAAAGCAGCCCACTTGACTGGCACCCCATGTACCACCCTCAACATTCACTCCCTCCACCACCAACACACAATGGCAGCAATGTGTACCATCTACAAGATGTGCTGCAGCAACTCACCAAGGCTCCTTAGACACACCGTCCAAACCCGCGACCTCTACCACCTCGAAGGACAAGGGCAGCAGATGCAAGGGAACCCAATCACCTGCAAGTTCCCCTCCAGGCCACACACCATCCTGACTTGCAACTATATCGCTGTTCCTTCATTGTCACTGGGTCAAAATCCTGGAACTCCCTTCCTAACAACACTGTGGGTATACCTACACCCCAAAGACTGCAGTGGTTCAGGACACCTTCTCAAGGGCAATTAGGGATGGGCAATAAACGCTGGCCTAGCCAGCGATGCTCACATCCCACCAATGAACAAAAAAATAAGTACATAAACTGTCATTTGAGCGCAAGTCCAGGCATGGAGCTTGAACCCACAACGTTTGAACTCGGAAGAGAGAATGCTACCATTGAGTAAAGACTGACACAGAGGACATTCAACATGGTGTCTTACAGGAGGCAAGTTCCATAAGGTATAACCAGAAATGGAGCAGCATGATTAGAAAGATGGTTTGCTTTTTTTCTTGCCTTTCCCATGTTTTTTTTACTGTCTCAGCTATTTGCTTGCTCTTTTAATGTATTTTCATTAGCTGAGATGATCTTTTCCCTGCTTTTCTATCAATTAGGTCACTCAGCCCATTAACAACTTCTCTGATTACAGTAGCTGTTGTTTCTTTGCCCTTTATTTTCCAATGCTACCAACTTGCTTATTCTTATTTTCAGTTCGGATGAAGGATTACAACAAAAACAGTAACTTTTTTTTCTCCTTACTAATGCTGAAGGCCTTGTATTTTCTGTATTTTTGTTCAGCCTCTGATTCTTTTGTCAATCACCTTAAGTCCATGTCCTCTGGTTATCGACTTGTCTGCCACTGCAGACAGTTGCTTCTCATTTACTCTATCAAACCTACAAGATTTTAAACTCCTCTACCAAACCTTCCCCTTAACCTTCTCTGAAAAAGCAAACACCACCAGTTTCTCTGGTCTCTCCATGAAACAAGTCTTTCATCCCTGGTACCATTCTACCCTCTCAAAGGTCTTGACACCCTACTTAAAGTATGGTACCCAGAATTGGTCACACCAGTGTTTTATAAAGATTGAGCATCGTTTCCGTGCTTTTGTACTCTGCCCCAATGTATAAAGCCATGGATCCGTAAGCTATTCTAACAGCCTTCTCAACTCGTCCTCCCATCTTCAAATATTTGTGCACAAACACCCCAGGTTTCTCTGTTTCTGCACCCCCCTTTAAAACTGTACATTTAGTTTACGTTGCCTCTCCTTGTTCTGCCTACCAAAATGAGTCACTTCACACTTCTCTGCACTAAATTTCATCTACCATCTGTCTGCCCATTTCACTCATCTATGTCCTCCTGAAATCTGTTATTATCCCCCAAACTACATTTCCAAGTTTCATGTTACCTTCAAACTTAGAAATTAAACACGGTATAAGCAAGTCCAGGTCATTAATATATATCAATAAGAACTGTGGTCCTAATACCAACCCCAGGGGGTCACCACTGCATATTTCCCTCCAGTCATAAAAACAATCATTCACCACTATTCTCAGCTTTCTATTCCAGAGCCAATTTTGCACCAACATAGGGTTTGCCCTGTGAATCCCATGTCTTCATTTTTGCTAAAAAGTCTATTATGTGGCACTCTATCAAAACGCCTTTTGAAAGTCCATATATATATATCAACTGCACTACCTTCATCAACCCTCTCTATTACCTCAAAGAACTCGATACAATCATGTAATTGCAACATAAAAGACAAAGAAAAGTACAGCAGCCTGGAATATTTGGTTTAAAATCATGTCAAAAAGGGGTTAAAATGCTTCAAATCAAAAAGGGGCAGTGGAAGGAGATAATTAACCATCATTCATATTTCCCCTTTATATTTTTGCAATATATACCACATAGATGATATAGTCTAACCGCTGGAGTAATTAATTCTAACTGTTAGGAGACATGTCATAATAGATTTGATTGAAAGAATAGTGTAAAATAAATTACAGAATTTTACTGCTTAGTTTACAATTTAGTAATCTGCTCAGCCATAGAGAAAATATGTAAGCTTACAAACTTTTTAAACAAAGCCACTGACTGAGCAGACACCTCAAATGTACTTCCCATTTTAAGTATTTGCAAATGACACTGTAAAAACCTCAAATCTTGTGAAACAACGTGTATTCCAGCACATAGCTTTCAATGCCTGTCCACAGCATCCTCCTCTGATGCCTCTTGTCCATTTTCTAGCTGAGTGGGACTGCCCCCGTCTAGCTCCATTCTTATCTATTCAGTCACAGCCACAGACTCTTCTGCATAGGCATCCTTTCCCCCTACCGCCTTGTTCCTTCTAGAGTCCCCCAAGGATCTATCGTTGGCCCCCTCCTATTGCTCATCTAATGCTGCCCTTCAGCAGCATCATCTAAATGTGCACGATCAGATTCCAACGGTACGTTGACGACACCCCAGCTCACCCTCACCACCACCTCTCACAACCCTTCCACTGCACACGATTTATCTGACATCTAGTGTTGCACAAGCAGAAATTTCATCCGATTGAGAAATCCAAAGCTTTGGCCCGCCACTAACTCACTGTCCTAGCCACCAGACACATCCCTACCCCTAGCAACTGTGTCAGACCGAACAGACTGTTTGCAACCTCAACATCCTACTTAAAGTGGAGTTTCCAATGTCATATCCTCTCAATCACAATTTCCACTTCCATAATATCACCCATCTCCATCCCTGCATCAGCCCACCTTCTGCAGAAACACTCATTTCTCCCAATTTCCACCATCCACAAACTTCAACTCATACAAAAGAAAGCTCTGCTGACTGTATTCTGGCTCTCAACCATCACTCTGTGCTCACTGACCTACAATAGCTCCCGGTCCAGCAATGTCTCAAACTGAAAATGTTATCTTTATATTCAAATCACTTCATGGCCTCACTATCCCTGTAACCTCCTCCAGCCTTACCACCCTCTGAGAACTCTGCATTCCTCCAAATCTGGCTTCTTGTGCATCGCCAATTTCCTTCGCCCTTCCATTGGCAGCTACGCTTTCAGCTGTTTAGGCACTAGACTCTGGAATTCATTGCCTAAATTTCACCACCTCTCCTACTTTAGGACACTCTTTAAAATCTAACTCTTTGACCAAGCTTTTGGTCATCTCTTCTAATATCTTATGTGGCTCGGTGTCAAATTTTGGTTTATAATGCTCCCATGAAGCTCCTTGGGACATTTTATTAACGGTGCTGTATAAATACAAGTTCTTGTTGGTTCAAACTAGTTATGATTATTAGATCACAAGGCAGTGTTTATAGGCATGACTGCCTCCTATCAAAGAACCAGAAGTGTGATGAGAAACTGCCTAGTCACATTTGGTGTATATAATAAAATGCTTGTAGCTGAAGTGACAAGTTTCAGTGTTCAAATATTTACAGTAATTCTAAAGTCATGCCATTCTTGTTTACAAAAGGAATGCAGGAAACGATCAAAGTGAAACAATTCATAATTTTCTACAGCATCCTGCAAGTGTCTAATTTCTCCATTTGAAATGGCAATGGTTTTGACCAAATAAGGGACTAATGACCTGCTATAGCCCCATCCTACCAGGACAGCTATTTCGCTTTCATTTTAATTCATCAACATGGATACCTTTGAAGGAGTGCCACTGAATAACTTCTGATCATAGAATGATACAGCACAGAAGGAGGCCTTTCAGTCCATTGTGCCAGTTCTGGCTCTTTGAAAGAGCTATCCAATTAGTCTCAACTCCCTGCTCTTTCCCCATAACCGTGCAAATGTTCCCACTTCAACTATTTATCCAATTCCCTTTTGAAAGCTATTATCGCATCTGCTTCAACCACCCTTTCAGACAGTGCATTCCTGATCATAATTTACTACACAAATCTTTTCCGCCCATGTCACCTCTGGTTCTTTTGCCAGTCACCTTTAATTGGTGTCCTCTTCTTACTGATCCTTCTGCCACTGCAAACAGTATTTCCTTATTTACTCTATCTAAACCGTTCACAATTTTGAATACCAGTAACACATCTTTCTTTTTCCTTTCCCAGGTTCTCCAATCTCACCACATAACTGAACTCTTTTATTCTTGGTGCCATGCTCATAAATCTCTTTTGCATCCTCTCTAAGACTTTCATGTATTTTCTAAAGAGTGATGCCCAGAATTATCCACAATAACCCAGCTAGGACCTAACTAGTGTTTTATAAAAATTGAGCATAACTTCCATGCTTTTATACTCTATGCCTCTATTTATAAAGCCAAGGATCCTGTATGCCTTTTTAAACAGCCTTAACTTGTTCTGTCACCTTCAAGGCTTGCATACATACATTCCCAGGGGCCTCTATTCCTGCACCTCCATTGACGTTGTACCATTTAGTTTGAATCACCTCTCCTCATTCTTCCTACCAAAATGAATCACTGACAATTTAATATGTACATATCCCCAGCATAAAGAAAAAGAAATCAGGACTTGCTGTCAGGGTGCAGACGGTTACCCTGGAGTTCTGCAAAACAAATGCATAGAGCAGAAGGAATGAAAGCAGAGAATTAGAAGCACCAATTCCCCTTAAAGTGTACGATGGAGCAATTGCAGCGACCTTGACTGCAAGCTGGGCATGATTGAGAGCTAAATACTCTGGATTATCGGTTCTTTAGAAAGGACAGGGAAATTGGGAAAGGAGGAGCTGGAGCAACATCGATAACTATGAGAGGACAGTTCCCCTCGTGGGGGAAATCTAGGACTGGGGGCACAGTTTCAAAGTAAGCGGTCTCTCCTTTAAGATGGAGATGAGGAGCAATTTCTTTTCAGAAGGTCCTTAATCTTTGGAATTCTCTATCCCAGACAGCAGTGGAGACTGGGGCACTGAATATATTCAAGGCTGAGTTAGACAGATTTTTGATTGACAAGGGAATCAAGGGTTATGGGCAAGAGGCAGGAAAGTGGAGTTGTCATTACCAGATCAGCCATGATCTTACTGAATGGCGGACCAGGCTTCAGGGGCCTGCTCCTACTTTTTGTGTCATGTTCAACACTTCTCTGCATGAAATTTCATCTGCCATGTGTCTGCCCATTTCTCCAATCTATGTTCTCCTAAAGTGTTACTATCATCCTTGCTATTTACTAAGTTTCTGAACATATGACCATACGAGCTAGAAGCAGGAGTGAGCCATTAGGCCCCTCGAGCCTGCTCCGCCATTCCATAAGATCATGGCTGATTTGTTGGACTTAACTCCACTTTCCTGCCTATCCCCAATACCCTTTGATTCCCTTATTTGTCAAGAATCTGTCTATCCCTGCCTTAAAAACATTTAATGACCCTGCCTCTACTGCTTTCCAGGCAAGAGAGATCCAAAGACTCATGGCCCTATGAGGGAAAAAATTTCTCATCTCTGACCAAAATGGGAGATCCCTTATTTTTAAACTGTGGCCCCTAGTTTTAGTCTCTCCCACAAGGGGAAACATCCTTTCCTCGTCCACCCTGTTAAGTCCCCTCAGGATCCTGTATGTTTCAATAAGCGCACCTCTCATCCTTCTAAACTCCAATGAATACAGACCCAACCTGTCCAACCTTTCCTCATAAGATAACCCTCTCATCCCAGGAATCAGTCGAGTGAACCTTCTCTGAACTGCGTCCAATGCAATTATTTTCTTTAAGTAAGGAGACCAAAACTGTACACAATACTCTCTATATGATCTCACCAATGCCCTGTCCAACTGTAGCAAAACATCTCTACTTTTATATTCCATTCCCCTTGCAACAACATTGCACTTGCCTTCCTAATCACTTGCTGTACCTGCATACTAACTTTTTGTGTTTCATGTATTAGGACACCCAAATCCCTCTACATCTCAGAGTCCTGCAATTTCTCTCCATTTAAATATGTTGCTTTTCTATTTTTCCAGCCAAAGTGGACAAGTTCACACTTGCCCACATTATACTCCATCTGCCAAATCTTTGCCACTCACTTAACCCATCTATATCCCTTTGCACACTCCTTATCTCCTCTTCAGCAAATTTAGCAACAATACATTCTGTTCCTTCGATCAAGTCATTGATACAGATTGTAAACAGTTGAGGCCCCAGCACTGATCCCTGTGGCACTCCACTAGTTACAGCCTGCCAACCCGAAAATGACCCATTTATGCCTATTCTCTGTTTCCTGTTAGCTAAAAAATCCTCTATCCATGTTAATATGTTACCCCCTATACCATGGACTCTTATTTTGTTTAGAAACCTTTGATGCGGCACCTTGTCGAATGCCTTCTGGAAATCCAAGTACACCACATCCATAGGTTCCTCTTTATCCACGTTGCATGTACTTCCTCAAAAACACTAATAAATTAGTCAAACATGATCGCCTTTTCACAAAACCATATTGACTGTGCCTGATTGCATTGAGATTTTCTAAATGACCTGCTATAACCTCCTGAATAATAGATTCTACCATTTTCCCTATGACAGATGCTAAGCTAACTGACCTGTAGTTTCCTGCTTTCTGTCTTCCTCTTTTCCTGAATAGTGGAGTTACATTTGTTATTTTCCAATCTGATGAGACCTTTCCAGAACCTAGGGAATTTTGGAAAATTAAAACCAAAGCATCCACTATCTCAGCAGCCACTTCTTTTAAGAACCAAGGATGACGTCCATCAGGACCTAAGGACATGTCAGCTTTTAGTTCTAAGAATTTTCTCAGTACCTTGTCCCTGGTTATGGTAATTGTTTGAAGTTCCTCCTTCCCTTTCAACTCTTGAATCACAATTATTTCTCGGATGTTATTTGTATCCTCTACAGTGAAGACAGATGCAAAAGATCTGATTCATCCAGTTCTGATGAAAGGTCACTGACCTGAAACATAAACTCTGCTTCTCTCTCCACAGATGCTGCCAGAACTGCTGAGTATTTCCAGCACTTTTCGCTGTTATTGCAAAAATCTGATCAATTCCTCCACTATTTCCTTAGTTTCCATTAACTCCACACTCTCTAGAGGAACAACACTCACTTTACTTACTCTTTTCCTTGTTAAATATCTGTAGAAACTCTTACTATCCGTTTTTATATTTCTAGCTAGCTTTCTCTCGTACTCCAATTTCTCTCTCACTATTCCTTTAATCATTCTTTGCTGTTTTTTATATTCTGTCCAATCTCCTGACCTGCCACTACTCTTCATTGAATTGTACGCTTTTTCTTTCTATTTGATACTATCTTGAACTCCCTTGGTTAGCCACGGATGGTGCGTCCTTCTCCTGGAGTCTTTTTTCTCATTGGAATGTACCTTTGCTGTGTGTTATGAAATATCACCTTAAAAGTCTGCGACTGCATCTCTACTGACCTATCCCTTAACCTAATTTCCCCGTTTACTTTAGCCAGCTGTCTTCAAACTCTCATAATCACCCTTATTTAAGTTTAAAACACCAGTCTGAGATCCACTCTTCTCACCATCAAACTGAATGCAAAATTCAATCAGGTTGTGATCACTGCTACCTAGGGGCACCTTTACTATGAGATCATTAATTAATCCTGTTTTGTTACACAGTACCAGATCTAGAATAGCCTGCTCTCCGGTTGGCTCTAGAACATGTTGCTCTAAGAAACTGACCTGAAAACATGCCATGAACTCATCCG
This sequence comes from Heterodontus francisci, assembly GCF_036365525.1. Taxonomy (NCBI): domain Eukaryota; kingdom Metazoa; phylum Chordata; class Chondrichthyes; order Heterodontiformes; family Heterodontidae; genus Heterodontus; species Heterodontus francisci. The sequence goes on from NC_090394.1 coordinate 21,605,391, forward strand.
CCAGGCTACCTTTGCCAATCATGTCCAATCTACATGTAGATTAAAATCACCCATGATTATCGCCGTACCTTTCTCACAAGCCCCCATTATTTCTTCCTGTATACCCTGTCCTACAGTGTGGTTACTATTAGTGGGCCTATTAACTACGCCAAGTGACTTCCTACCTTTACTATTTCTTACCTTTACCCAAACAGATTCCACATCTTGATTTTTAGAACTAAGGTCACCTCTCTATTGTACTGTCATCCTTAACTTACAGGGCCCTGTGCCTTTTCCTAGCTTCCTGTCCTTCTGAAATGTCATGTACCCTTAAATATTCAGGTCCCAGCCTTTATCATCGTGCAGCTATGTCTCTGTAATGGCACTCAGATCATACATATTTATTTCTATTGGAGCTATCAATTCATTTGTTTCGCTACAAATGCTATGAGCATTGAAACAGAGCCTTTAGTTCTGTCTTTTTACTATTTACACAACCTCTAGCCTTAACTGCTTGCACACTTTTAATTTTCTACATTCTGTCCCTTCCTGCCACGCTCTGATTGTTATTTCCCTTATTGTTCCCTTGCTCTCTTGCCTGGTCCTCTCTCTTTAATTTAAGATATCTTCTCTCACTTGATCCCTCTCTCCCATTATATACTGAACATAAGAAATAGGAGCAGGAGTAGGCCATTCGACCCCTCAAGCCTGCCCCGCCTTTCAATAAGATCATGGCTGATCTGCCCCAGACCTCAACTCCTCTTCCGTGCCAGCTCCTCATAGCCCTGAACTCCCCGATATTTCAAAAATCTATCTACCTCCTCTTTAAATACTTGCAGTGATCTAGCCTCCACAACTCTTTGGGGTAGAGAATGCCACACATTCACTACCCTCTGAGAGAAGAAATTCCTTTGCATCTCAGTTTTAAATGAGTGCCCCCTTATTCTGTAACTATGTCCCCTGGTTTGAGATGTCCAATTTCTTCCTTAATAATGGACTTTAGCATTTTCCCAACGACCTATGTTAGGCTGAATGGCCTATAGTAAAGGCCTGCTACCTGACCCAAACCCGACGACGTGTCGGGTTTGTGTCAGGTCGGGCTGCTCTTCCGGGTCCGGCTTTCGGGCTGGGATCAGGTCCGGGTCGGACACACACAGTAAGAATTGCAGGTAAGCGTTAAAAGTTAAAAAAAAAAACTTACCTGAGCTGCGAATCCGGGACGTCAAAGAAGGAAACTGAGTCTGCGCAGTGAGCGTCTCTATGACGTCATCACGCTCATGCTGCAGCTTCCTGAAGATTGGGAGTCGCAAGGTAAGTAAAGGGAACATTCTGGTGGTCGGGTCGGGTCGGGCTCAGGGTGGGGGGGGGGGGGTGGGGGAGAGAATGGAGGGACTCGGGTCAGGTCGGGCTCAGGTCCAATGTGGTTCCGTCGGGTTTTTTTTTGTGACTAGAGGAGGCCTTTACCCTATAGTTTCCCGCTTTTTTGTCTCCCTCCCTTCTTGAACAGGGGTGTCACATTCGTGGTTTTCCAATCTGATGGAACCCTCCCCAAATCCAGAGAGTTCTGGAATATTTCGACCAATGCCTCCACTATCTCTGCAGCCACTTGCGTTAAAGCCCTTGGATGCAGGCCATCAGGTCCTGGCGACTTGACTGCCTTTAATCCCATTAGTGTGCCAAATACTTTGTCCCTCATGACAGAGACTGTTACAAGATCTTTCCTCCCATTAGTTCCTTGCTTATCTGTTATCTGTGGAATGAAGACCGATGCAAAATATTGGTTTAAATTATCTGCCATTTCCCTGTTGCCCGTTATCAATTCTCCAGTCGCATCCACCAAGGGTCCTGGAGCTCTTGCTGTTTGTTTTTATATTTCTTGCCAATTTACTTTCATAATCAATTTTCGCTCCCTTTATTAGCTTTTTAGTCATCCGCAGCTGGTTCCTAAAAAATTCCCAATCCTCTGGCCTACCACTAGTTTTTGCCGCTTTCTATGCCTTAGTTTTTGATTGGATACTCTCCATGACCATCTTTGTTAACCTTGTTCATCCTTCTCATCGAGTCCTTCTTTTTGACCAGAATAAACTTTTGCTGAGCGTTATGAAATATCTGCTTAAATGTCTGCCACTGCTCATCCACTGACTTCCCCTTAATCTATTTTCCCAGTCTGCTTTAGACAACCCTTTCTTCATATCTCCGTCATTGCCCTTGTTAAAATTGAGGACACTGGTCTGAGACCAGAGTTGCTCGCCCTCAAACTGAATTTGAAATTCTACCATATTGTGATCGCTACCCCCTAGAGGATCCTTACCTACGATATCTCTTATTAATCCTAGCTCATTACTCAGTACTAGATGTAAAATAGCCTGTTCCCAGGTAGGTTCTGCAACATATTGCTCTAAGTAACAATTGCTGATGCACTCTACAAATTCGTCTTCCATGTTACCTCTGCCAATCTGATCTGTCTAGTCAATATGCAGATTAAAATAACCCATGACTATTGTAGCGCCCTTCTTACACACCTCCATTATTTCCCGATTTATACTTTGTCCTACAGTGAGGCAACTCTTCAGGGGCCTATAGACAACTCCCACCTATGACTTCTACTCATTCTGGTTCTAATTTCTGCTGGACTCTTCTGCTTATAATTTCTGCCCCGTCCTGTCAGACTTTGATTACCATGCGCCTCTTCACTACCTTGCACATCTGCGCTCTCATTTAGTTTTGATTTTTTTAAACTTTTTTTCAATTGAGCCCTCCCCTCCATTAATTAGTTTAACTTCCTATCTGCAACCCTAGTTATACGATTCGCCCAGGATACTGGTCCCAGCATGGTTCAAATGAAGCCTGCCCCAACGGAACAGCTCTCTTTTTCCCCAGTACTAGTGCCAGTGCCCCATGAATCGAAACCCATTTCTCCCACACCAATCTTTGAGCCATACCTCTGTAATCTTATTTACACTACGCCAATTTGCACGTGGCTCAGGTAGCAATCTGGAGATTATTACCTTTGAGGTTCTGCTTTTTAATTTAGCCCTTAGCTGTTCATAATCCCTATGCAAAACCTCATTCCTAGTCCTATCTATGTCGTTGGACCACGACAACTGGATACTCCACCTCCCACTGCAAGTTCCTCTCCAGCCCCGAGGTGATGTCCTGAACCCTGGCACCAGGCAGGCAACACTGCCTTCTGGATTCTCGCTCTTAGCCACAGAGAACTATGTCTATCCCTCTGACTACCGCTACATTCCCGTTTACTCCCCCAGCTTGACTGGCTTCCTGTCCCACAGTGCCATGGTCAGTTTACTCATCCATACAAGATGAAAGAACCTCAACCCTGTTGGACAACTGCAAAGGCTGAGGCTCCTCCACCTCTGCCTTCTCAATCCCTTACCTCTTCACTCACAGTCACACCCTCCTGTCCCTGACCATTGACCAAATCAGAAGACTCTATCCTATGGGGTGTGACTGCCTTCTGGAACAAAGTACCCAGGTAACTTTCCCCCTCCCCGATGCATCACAGTGTCTGTAGCTCGGCCTCCAGCTCACCGACTCTGAGCCGAAGCTCCTCAAACTGCAGACATGGTTGCCGTGGATCACAATAGTGTCCACCAGCTCCCACATACTGCAGCTGCAACACATCACCTGCCCTACCTTAATGCATTGTAATTAACTATTAAATTAATTCTTTTATAAAAACAAGAAATGCTGGAAATACTCAGCAGGTCTGGCAGCATCTGTGGAGAGAGAATCAGAATCAACATTTCAGATCAGTGATGAAGGGTCATTGACCTGAAGTGCTGACTCTGCTTCTCTCTCCACAGATGCTGCCAGACCTGCTGAGTATTTCCAGCGTTTCTTGTTTTTATTTCAGATTTCCAGCATCTGCAGTATTTTGCTTTTAAATTAATTCTTGCTTTTAATTCAATGTCCCACCTCACTAGCAGTTACTGTACTAACTTAACATTGGTCGTACATTAAGCATTTCCACTTAAATTTAAAAAAACAGCAGACACACCAGCTTTTACGTTTTTCGATATTCCAGCTATTTACACACCTTTCCTAAAAATTGTGAATTAATCTAGCTATTTGCACACAGACCCTTACAGTAGATACTCATCCACCAATCAACTTACGACTTTGCTGTGACGTTACTGTTAGCTTTTTTTTTTATTCTTCCTTCAAACCCAGTGCACACCAATTCCAAGCAACTGATTGGTGTGCCTCTCTCACTCCCAGTTATGTGTAGACCTTGAGCCTTGGCCCCAATTTATATCCTCCTGCGCTGGTGTGCTTCCACATAGGTTCGCTACCTCTCCAACTCCCAGGTAAGTATTTTGTATCATCTGCAAACTTTGAAATTATGCCCTCTATACCCAAGTCCAGATGTAGACTATTTCACCATAAACAGTGAGTGGCCAATCAAATTACTGTTGATAGACTCTGATTAGGAGCTGAAATACCAGAAGCGACATACACCAGAGTGGAGAAGTGGGAATAACTGGATAGCTCTTTCAAACTGCTGGCATGACAGGCTGAAAGAATCATACAGCACAGAAGGAGGCCTATGAAAAACTTATGTTGCTGACCTATTCCAGATTAGGTCAGACATACGTTGATTTAGATTTTTAGATTTAGATATACAGCACTGAAACAGGCCCTTCGGCTCACCGACTCTGTGCCGACCATTAACCACCCATTTATACTAATCCTACACTAATCCCGTATTTCTACCACATCCTCACTTGTCCTTATATTCCCCTGCCACCTACCTATACTAGTGGCAATTTATAATGGCCAATTCACCTATCAACCTGCAAGTCTTTTGGCTGTGGGAGGAAACCGGAGCACCCGGAGGAAACCCACGCAGACACAGGGAGAACTTGCAAACTCCACACAGGCAGGACCCAGAATTGAACCCGGGTCGCTGCAGCTGTGAGGCTGCGGTGCTAACCACTGCGCCACTGTGCCGCCCTCATGGTATGACAGAGTGACTCAGTCAATAGCAGGCTTGAGACTGACTGAATATTCAGCATTGTTTAAATTATACCAAAAGAATATTGACTCACACCCAAAAGTCAAGATGCTGATGACAATTCTAACAGTTTAGGTAATATCAGTATATTTACAAGAGAAAAAGAGAGCAACTGTCTGCAATTTTCATTGATACTGGGTTTTATAACAATTAGTGAAATCTTTTCACAAATTACTACCTCCTGTTGTGTTTATTTGGTCTTTACAAAGTCACAGTGTCCAAGTGTATAGTTACAAATTGCAGGGAAGACAATGGAATTAGCAGTAGCCAATTCTGGCTCATATTCAGCAATTATCAAAGAACAATATACTTCCAGTGAGGCACCATGATGGACCATAGCCAGAAAGCAGAGTTCCCGAGGCCCAGCCATTTATATAAGCTCTGTTTATCATTTATCAGATGGCAGTCAGTTTAAGATGCACACTGATGGAAAATTGTTGGCTTAAGTTTTCTCATGACTCAGAACTGCTAATCTTACTCTGCTGTCCAAATCCAAAGGGAATAAAATAATCAGAGGAAATACCGTCACTTAGAATCACCACAGTGACTAACGTCCAGCTGTGAAGATGAAGTAAACTATAAAATACCGGACAAGAGTGAGTTTGGGGGCTAAAGGATGGGAGAGAGGTATAGAAATGCGCTGGGGCAAGAGAGGACCTACACAGGAATTGGAAGGAGTCAGAGGGAGGGAAAGAGGAAGCCACAGTAAGAAAGTGAGAGAGAGAAAACGGAGATCGAGTGTGAGAAATAAAAAAAGGAAACCAGGACTACTTTTGAACCAGGATATATAGAAATTGTCTTCTTTCTTGCTCTCCGGAAACTGTGACTCCCATAGGCAAGCCACATTTCTTACAAACTAAAATGTGTCCTTAAGCACCAAACATCTGGCATACAGATTCCACAAGGTGAACAACAAACCTTTCTACCACTTGGGTACGCTCCAGAAATAACACAGCCTACATCCAGCATGCTCCAAATAATTCAGAATTAACAGAAAACACATTTGACAGACTGTCTTAGGTTAAAGTTACTAATTCATGTTTAAGTAAAATTGAAAAAGAATGATTCAGCAGATAAACAAATGCTGTACTTAGTCTAAAGCCTTTGCACAATCTGTGTTGAAAACCTTTATGTGAGAAATGAACTTCAAAGTCACAGACCACCTGTGTAGTGACAGAGAAGTAGGAAACTCAAAAGAAAATACAACAACTTGACTATCCTTCTGACATCCGACCTAGTATAGAGGGAGGACGCAGGGCCAAATCTTGCTGGTGCGATGCATTGTGGGGTGTGTACCCTTCAGCTTGAAGAACCTTGCACCATAACTTGTTGGAACTGCAAGCTGATAACAGCTTGGCGAGAGCAATCCAGTATCTGTGATCTTAGTAAACGGCAGAATCAACTGTGTATCTCCTCAACCAATGAGATTTAAGGAACGAGAAACAGACAGAATGACTGAGAAAGGGGGTCAATTAGAATCAAATCAAGTACAGAAAGAGAAATAAAAAAGGAAAAAAAAAGATTGGACAGAGAGAAAGAAAGAAGAGGGTGGAGGGAGTGAGAGAGGGGAAAAACAAAAAAGAGAAAAAAAAATTAAATTAAAATCTCTAACAATCGACTACATGCAGGGATGGGATTGCATGGTTTAAACTGTACCCTTTCTGGGCCAGAATGATTGATTGGCAAAGTATTATCATATAATTTAAAAGGGTACTTATACTACTAATTATGAACCTTAACCTTCTGCAGTAAGTTTAATGTGCAAATCCAGCAAATTCTTAAACAATGCGGGAAATTAAAGGTGAGGTGCTGTTTGTATGAGGCAAACAGCCAAATCTACCAGTGAGTTCGGAAGATTTGCAACTCGAGGCATCTCTTCTCCCCTGAATTTGCTGGTCTATTTGCATATTAATAAAGGCTTGCGTTGTTAACACCATTAACACTCAGCAAAAGTGCCACCAGTTACAGCCACAAAGTCCTTCAGATCTTTGAACTTTTCAGGTAGGTCTCCAGATGTGATGCCTTCTCATCAACAACAAACATTGCCTCGGCCCTGCTCACAACAATCTTGGTGTGGTTCCACTGGTATCGAAAACAGCCAAGGGTCAAGTCCCAGAAAACAAGCTCCAATCACAGCAGCTTGTCTTTTTTAAAAAAGCTTGCTTCACCATTGCAGTCTGTAATCTTGTAAACTGAAACCTGACCTCCAGTCACATGTCTCTGGTCACACCTCCGAACATATGACTGACTGTTTTACCTGGTTCTATCCAGTTCTAATTGCCCAGAATTCTGAAGCTTTCAGTTTCCTTTTCCAGTAAAGGCACTGTCTCAGAAAAAAATCCAAGGTCAGTGCACCTAGCAGTACATTCAACAGGCTAACTGTTCAGATAGCAGTCTGCACACGTGGATTCCATTGCAATAGAATGACAAATTTAACAGTGAGAGATCTGCACCTGATTTGTGTACACCACAGGCTACTGCTAAATTCAACAGTCTTTTCTCTGAGCCCATGGTGGCCACTTGAAATGAATGCAGGCCTCAATTAATTAATTGGTCCAGAAATTGCTGGAAAAATAAATGCCGAGTTCACAGCGTCTTTCATTACTCATGGTTAAAAGACAGCAATTTATGGCAAACAAGAGATATGCCACGAGTTCCGTTTCCCCACAAATTGCTGGACGATTTGCGTTACTTTGCCATTAAGCCTTGGAAAATTTTTTTCTAATTACCATCTCACTGCAAGCCTCCCCATTGTACGTCATAAAATTGCTGGATTTGCAGCATTCATAAGAATTAATGTTGCGGTAGCCATTTAGGGCTGGCAATTCATGTAAAAACCCTGTTAATGACGTGGTTTATGGTCCTGACATACCAACCTTGTAGGCCCAAAAAGCAAACAATGAAACTGGAGTATCATTCCTGCAGGTAGTCATTAGAAGTTTTTTTTTTTTAAAACTTACTTTTTCTTTCTGTATCTTTTTTCTCACACTCTGTGTCTAATTTGACTCTAATTCACCCTATTTCCTTCTCTGTTATTTGCTCTGTTTCTTTGCTTGTCCTTCATTTCATTGGTTAAGGAGGTAGATCCCAGGTCATGAGGTCCCAGATGCCCCATTGTCAATTTTGTATTTGCAGCATAAATACAACACAAGGGGGAGGTAAAAAATCCAATTCACAGCACTCACCACAAAATGCACCATTCCAACAAATCCTGGGCCATTGAAACTAGGCTGCTGCGCCCATTTCGAGATTTGAAATTGGTGAAAAATAGTCAGAGCTGTGGAAGAAGCCAGTTGATAAGGATTTTTTTTTCCAAAGAAAAGTTACTTTAATGTAGAGCCCAGAAAAGGAGATGCGCTCTTCCTACCTACACCTCAATACTGTGGCCTCTTCCAGCCCATGCTTGCAACGGCCATAAAAACCAGCCAATAGAAAAGGGAAAGCCACCCAGCAAGAAGCGGCTGTTGCCCAACAGACACCAGTGGATGCTCCTCCTCCGATGAGGAAGGGCAGGTGGGCCACCATCAACAAAAGCAGCAAAACACCAAGGAGGTAGAGGAGACAAATGGCCCCGAGCTGAGAAACACTGGAAGCAGTGAAGGGCCCAAGGGACATCTGCTTCGGGACACCAGAAGCAGCTATGCAACCAGTGATCCCCAGCTGCAGGAAACCAGGAGCAGCGACACAACCAGCGCTCCCCAGCTCTAGGAAACCGGGAGCAGTGACGCAACCAGCGACACCCAGGAACAGAAATAGCGTCACCAAGAAGCAAAATGAAAATATATCAGCTGAGCACAAGGAAATCCTTCCCAAGAATATGACCCACCCTCAACATCACCCAAACGGTACAACGCTCCTGTGGCACATCAGGTCAGTTTGCTCAGCCCAACAACTGTGGACAATTTTTTTTAACTGCCACAGGTATGCAGGAGCACACCCAACAGCTGAAACTCACAGACTTTTGGACATATAATCTAAAATCTCTTAAATAGGTTTAAAAATTGCCTCTATTAATGTGCCTAGCATTAAGTTCGCTACACAATGTAACTTTAGGTTACCTGGCCAATGTCAAGGCGACCTGCTATTTTTACAGGAGTGTGAGATACCATACCTCAGCACTTAAAAACAATGGTCAAGATGGTGGTCCCATGGGCCATCAATCTGGTCAGGGGGAAATTATTCCTGTTCCTCTGGCTTGGGTATTCTGCTGCAGGGAGGCAACGTCACCATCATCGAAGTCAAGGAGGTGGCGATGGTTGCCTCCTTGTAGCAGACGTAACGTACAACAATGCTCCGTTCTGGTTAATCAACGTGTCGCCCCGGTCCAATATAGCAAACGGCTGACTTGCTGGCGACATCTGATCATTCTTCGATACAGCTGGACAATCCGGCAGTGACGACAGCAAACTGGACGCTACATCCAGGTTCCGGATGGAAACAGTGGAAGATGCTAAGCTGCACAACGTCTTCAAAACCCTGCAGACAAAGCGCAGCGTAGATACACCTGGTCAAAACTGGACAGGTCTGCCCGTTCCAGGATTGACTTCCCATTTGTGTCCCATGGTTTCATGGTCAGATCCACAGACGTCAAGCTGGGGTTCTTCTCTGACCACTGCCTGCTACTGGCCAACTGTCACTTACAGGACAACCAGCATGTTGGCAGGGGGACACGGAAGCTGAACGTAAAACTGTTGACCCCGGAGAACACAGAGTAACGCAAAAGGAATTACAAAGGTTGGGGAACAGTGAAACCCCTCTTTGAGTCTCCAGCGCATATGTTCTTCATCCTCAAAAGTGGTCAGAGGGCGAGAGAGAGACATAGAGGGGAATGTCCAGACTCCAAAAAAGAATGCAGAATCTGCTCCTGCTTAAGTCGATGAAGTCAAGGTCAAGGAGGATCTCCAAGAGGTGAAGAGCCAGCAGGCCTCGCTCTTTGCGACGGAGACCTCCAACATCACATCTTCCGGTCCAGAGTCCGGTCTGTAGAGCAGGATGAGACATGCTCACATTTCTTCTTCCAAAAGGTCCACAGAGACAGCTCTGTGATCAGCAGCCTGAAGGAAGAGGACAGCTCGGTAACGTCACCGCAGCCTGAAACACTAAGGATCAGAAAATTCTTTTATGCCGGGCTGTACGATGTACAGCTTCTCAGTACTTCCTGTCATCTATCATGGAAGTCTCAGATGACAGCATGCGGGAGAGTCTGGACAAATCGCTAACTCTGGACGAGCCGACAAAGGCGGTCAGGTCCTTCTAGACGAGTAAAACGCCTGGAAATGTCGGATGACCGGTTGAGTTGTATTCGACTTTGTGGGACTGGATTGGCCCTGACCTGCTGTAAGTGTAGGAGAGTATGCTCCTGGCCGGCAGCATGTCAGAATCCACGAGGAAAGGCACCATCACCCTCATCTGCAAGCAGAAGAGGGAGAGGGCATAAATCAGAAATTGAAAGCCCATCTCAATGCTTAATGTAGACTACAAAATTCTGTCCAAAGCCATCACCAGTTGGGTGAAGTCAGCTCTGGAGTTGGCGATTTATCTTGATCAGACCTGTGCTGTACCCAGCAGGAAGATCTCTGACAGCCTCACATTACTCAGGTCCAAGATCGCCTATGTGCAGGAGAGGGGAGTGGACACCTGCCTCATCAGCTTGGACCAGGAGAAGGCTTTTGACAGGATATTGCATACCTACATGATGCTCTCCAAAATGGGGTTTGGGGAGAGAATCCACAACTGGATCAAACTGCTCTACACAAACCTCAGTAGCAGTCTCAATTAATGGGTGGGATTCAGAGAGTATCCCTCTCTCCCAGTCTTGTTTTTTTGCTGTATCGAACCTTTTGCTGAGTCCATTAGGAAGGATCCGGGCATAAGAGGGTTGACAATCCCAGGCAGCAGGGCACTCAGGTTAAAGCCTCCCTGTACAGGGACAACATTGCCGTCTGCTGCTCGGATCCGCTGTCTGTTCGCAGATGCTCATTAGCCTCTGACTAGTTCAAACTGGCCTCTGGAGCCAAAGTAAATCGTGGTAAGAGCTAGGCCATGTTATTTGGAAACTGGGCCGACCGATCCTTTGTCCCCTTCACAGTCAGCTCAGACTACCTCAAGGTGCTGGGGATATGGTTCGGAGGGGCCAGAGCGTGCACCAAAAACTGGAAGGAGCATATAGCCATGGTAAAGCATAAACTGAGCATGTGGGAACATCATTCTCTCTCCATTGCTGATAAGAACTTGGTCATCAGGTGCGAGGCACTCACATTGTTACTGTACGTGGGCGCAGGTCTGGCCCATACCCAACTCCTGCGCTTTGGCGGTCAGCCGAGCCAGCTTACACTTTATCTGGAGATCAAAAATGGAACCTCTAGATAAAGAGGGGGAAAAAAGTACCCAACGTCACCCTCATCCTGATGGCCACCTTTTGTGTGCGGCTGCATCAAGCTGTGCGTAGAACCCCAGTACGTGAACACCAAGTGTCACTACATGCTGAGGTTCTATCTGTCCCCAGTGTTGTGAAGGATAGGTCTGGCCACATTGCCACGGAACGCTCCATTCAGTTGACCATGCCATACCGCCTATCCTTCACGGAAAAGTTTGTGCAAAAAAACACCTTTGAGCACTGTTACGACCACGGTAGGAGCAACGCACTGTTAATTCAGTCCCATCGCTCCACAAGTCACAACATATTTCTTTAAGCTTTCCAAATTGGAAAAGCAGCCAAATTGAACACTCTAGTATCCCCGGAATGAAGCAGACCAAACCCAGTATCTTTAGACTGAATTAACTATTTAGTAAAAAAAAACCTAAAATCTTAAACACTTGATAAACCTATGTCTAAAGACCTTATATCTTATTTAAAAATATTACTCCCGCATTTGCATACATATACTCAAAATTAACAGTAGTTTGGTTTTAATTAGCTGGCCATTGAGAATAAAATAAAAAGAAATGAAGTCTTTGCAAGGTACGTTCCTGACGAATGGAGTCTTCCAATGTAGAAAGTCAAAGGTCACGAAGTCTTCACAGTGGTTCGATGGAAAGAAAGGTCCTTCAAAGATAAGAATTCAGCAGTTCGGCTGTTGCAGCATTTAAACTGTCCCTTCAGTGATGAACACAGCAAACACCAATAGTTGGTTAAGAAAGAAAAGCTTTTCTTATTTTTGTTAGTGAGTTAAGTTGGCTTGAAGCTTTGTAGAATTTTGAGACAGGAATAACAGCTTCTTCAGTTCAAATTGCCTCAAAACTCTCTCCTGCTGCTGTTGCTTGGCAACCAGAATGCAACTGGAAGACTGAGTCTCCTGAACCTTCTGTCTCAAAGGTGCACTGATCTTTTTACAGTCTTAAAGGCACACACAACAATATTTCCAAGGAGAAAAAAAAAAGACCGTGACACCACAAATCCATCAGGCAGTGGTCTGCACGGAAGGTCCTCAAGGCCCTACGGAAAAGGAGATAGAGGATCCAGTCGAATGGTTCCCCGAACAGACTGCCAAAGTCATTTGGCAGAATTCCTCATCGCCAGAACTTTCAAACAAGCACCAAGATGTAGCTTGGCTGGTGGTGAGAAGGGCCCTCACCGTCAGATCCTTCCTGCACGCCCAGAGTCTCACCACCTCTGCACGCTGCCCTCGAGGTAGCTGTGGTGGGGAAGAGACTGTCGCCCACCTCCTTTTGGAACGTGCCTTTGCAAAGCAAGCGTGGAAAGAGATGCGGTTGTTTTTGGCGCGGTTCATCCCGAGCAGCTCCGTAACAGAGGACTGTGTGCTGTTCTCAGGGATGCACACGGAGATAAACATCAACTGTTGCTGGAGGACCATCAACTCAGTGAAAGATGCTCTTTAGTCTGCCCAAAACGTGCTAGTCTTCCAGTGCAAAGAGTTGTCTACGACAGAGTGTTGCAGGCTGGTACATTCCAAGGTGCAGGACTACATGCTGAGGGATGCACTAAAGCTTGGGGCAGCCACCACAAAGGTTCAATGGGGAAAGGCCACTGTGTAAGGCCGCCCCACCATAGTGAACCGACAGGCTGGAACCTGTGTAAAATCCCTTGGGCTGTATGCACCAAAAGTGTTTTTGCTGTGTAATGCAGATGCCATTCCATTTTATATGCAATGCACAAGAGTTATGAGCCAACTCATGTTCTGTATCGAAGGAATCTGATTTCTATTATACTTTCCGAAATATGAAATTTGAACTGTTTTATGTATATTTTGCAAATTTTTATGAAGTATATTTTTGGGAAAAAAAATAAAAACCAGCCAACAGAAAGTATATCGTTGTGCATGTTCACAGGCATTCCTACCATTGTAGATTCAATATTATATAAATGCAATTTCTGCCTTGATAGAGAATAAAGTCAAAATTAGATCTCAACTGTGCGTGCACGCTGTATAGTCAGTACACTGATATATATCCAGTTTAATTGGCATTCATATTTGTCACCCCCTAAAATTCAGCATGAATGCGCACTAAAGCTCTGTACACGACAAAATGAACAATGGGTTTAAGGAAATGCACAACTGAAAGAGTTGGAAACCTAGGAACAGTGCAGTTGAGAGTCTGGTTTGTTTCTCCAGCCAGAAGACAGCCACTGTATACTGTAGCAGAATTTGGCTAGGTTTCTCAGGCTCAAGAACAAATGCCTAATTATCTCACACCCTATACTGTAGCTGAGAGAGGAAATCCTGGCCATTTAGAGTTATTCCATTGCATGTAAACTTCAATTTGCAGGAACAGATGTCATATCTGCCCAATTCAACGTTTAGAGTTTGAACCAAAATGGCATTTCTGCAAAATATATATACTGTATGGAAAATAATTTTTAGATTACCTTACTGTACCATTAAATAGTTTGATGGAAGATGTTTCGGTGACCTCAAATCTGGAGGTACTAATATACTTATGACTATCAGAAACACAATCATCTCTGCATCATATTTAAACTAACAGTAGTCGTTTGGTAGTACAGAACTTGAGTATTGCTGAAAACAGACATTTTGTCAAAGCTTTTTGTCTTGCACTCAGCAAGACGATTCGCAAGAAAACCAATGTAAGGGAAAGCAACAAATTTATACTGTATGCTGATTGGTTAGCAAGTGAAGTAGAGTCCACTTTAACATGTGCACATACCCACACAGCTTAGAGGGAACATTTTTTTTATTCTTTCACAGATGTGGGCGTCGCTGGCTAGGCCAGTATTTATTGCGCATCCCTAATTGCCCTCGCGGTGGTGGTGGTGAGCCACCTTCTTGAACCGCTGCAGTTCACGTGGGGTAGGTACACCCACATTGATGACAGGAAACGAGTTCCAGGATTTTGACCCAGCAACAGTAAAGGAATGGAGATATAGTTCCAAGTCAGGATGGTGTGTGGCTTGCAGGGGAACTTGCAGGTGGTGTTCCCATGCATCTACTGCCCTTGTCCTTTCAGGTGGTCGAGGTCACGGGTTTGGAAGGTGCTCTCGAAGGAGCCTTGGTGAATTGCATCTTGTAGATGGTACACACTGCTGCCACTGTGTGTCAGTGGTGAGGAAGTGAACACTGAAGGTGGTGAATGGGGTGCCAATCAAGTGGGCTGCTTTGTCTTGGATGGTGTCAAGCTTCTTGACTGTTGTTGGAGCTGTACTCATCCAGACAAGTGGAGAGTATTCCATCACACTCCTGACTTATGCCTTGTAGATGGTGGACAGGCTCTGGAGAGTCAGGTGATGAGTTACTCGCTGTAAATTCCCCAGCCTCTGTCCTGTTCTTGTAGCCACAGTATTTATATGGCTACTCCAGTTCAGTTGCTGGTCAATGATGACCCCCAGGATGTAGATAGTGGGGGATTCAGCGATGATAATACCATTGAATGTTAGGGGAGATGTTTGGTTTCTCTCTTGTTGGAGATGGTCTTTGTCTGACACGAATGTTACTTGCCACTTATCAACCCAAGCCTGAATGTTGACCAAGTCTTGTTGCATTTGGAAATAGCTGCTTCAGTATCTGAGGAGTCGCGAATGGTGCTGAACATTATGCAATCATCAGTGAACAGCCCCACTTCTGACCTTCTGATGGAGGGAAGGCAATTGCTGAATCAGCTGAAGACGGTTGGGCCAAGGACACTACCCTGTGGAACACCTGCAGTGATGTCCTGGGACTGAGATGATTGACAACCAACAAGCACAACCATCTTCCTTTGTGCTAGTTATGACTCCAACCAGTGGAGAACTTTCCCCGATTCCCATCAACTCCAGTTTTACTAGGGCTCGTTGATACCATACTCGGTTAAATCCTACCTTGATGTCAAGGGCAGTCACTCTCACCTCACGTTGGACATGAGGTACAACAAAGTGTAAGTAGTTAAGCAATGGTTACTTTATTCAGCCCTTGTTTGTTTAGGATCTCTACACCATTTCCATCTCTCCTTCCTATTGTTAAGTCCATCTCCTGCTTATTTCAGGATTTTTAATAATAAACTGCAGGATGGCGTGTACCACTATTTCAACTGTTGGAACAATTGACACTCTTGTAGTTTTGCCAGCCTCTTTTCTTTTCCGCAACAATTTAATGACCTCCTCTCAAATACTTCAACTTCCTCCAGAATCTTTTCATTATTTACATGTAAACCTCAAGAGCAAATGTCAGCAGGCTATGTAGAGACACTGCAGGTGAAAATTCCACTGAGCTGATCATGTCCTCATTAAATGCCTACACAAATGCATTTCCAGTAATTCTGAATAGAGAGGCATTAAGGCAAGTTGAGATCAGTTAACTCAGCACAGGCCACAGAGCATACTTACCTTGTCTGTGTCGTTCCACTACTCACTGAATAAACTAACTAAAATAAAGTTTCTTTATTGGTATCTATAAAATTTTTATTTTTAACAAAGCATACTGTGAGCATAATATTTTACCAAAATTTCTCTTAGATCTAGCAGCTGTCCTTTGTAGCTTTCAATTCCATAGCTGCAAATAATTTCTGCAAGTTTCTACTGCAGAATTTATTTTAAATTGAGAAATCCAGAATATCACCTAGTTTGCAAACAGGTAAGACAAAAGAGAAGGATAAGAAGAAATGATACATAAATATGTAGTTTATGACAGTATTTTACTCCAACCTTTTAAAAAGCTATGCATTTAGTGATGCATGATATCTAGTGATGTGTCATTATCAGCAAAATTGCAAGCTACTCCTAAATACACATTCCAAAAACGTCTAGGTGGGCTTAAATTAATGTTCTGTGAGCAGGGCAGAGATCTGTAAGCACACTGTCGAGGTGGTGCAATATTACTTCAAGGGAAGCAGGGGAATTCTCCACAGTGCCTGACCAATATTTCTCCCTCAACTAACATCGCCAAAAACAGATTATATGCTGATCACATTGCTATTTGTGGGACCTTACTGTGTGCAAATTGGCTGCCCATTTTACTGCACTTCATCAGTGACTACACTTAAGTAATTCACTGGCCAAGTTTTCAAAAGGCTCTATATACATGCAAGACTTTCTTTCTCCAAAGGTCTTACTCTGACTCCAGAGTTATACCGCAATTGAAGTGCCAATGGAAAGCAGCAATTGTTTTGTAATGATGCTAAAGCTACAATATAAATGCACCTTTAATAAGAATATAACAGTAGAGGTTGCAGATAACTGGTCAGTTTTTAAGATTCTTCCAGCATGCTGCCAAATAAATAAGGACAGTTGTTTATTGAACTCAATATAAACTGCTGAAATAAATATGGCTGAATCAGATCTGCTTACAAAGCTACTCAAAAGAATCTAAATTGGTTTCTTTTCTCTGACATTTATCAACAATTTCCCATAGAATCTGCTGCTAAAATTGTCAAGTTTATGGCCCTGTCTCTTTACGCACATTCACAAAATACTGTGAAGACATTTTGTTGCTGTTCACAAAGGCGAAGTAGAATGTGACAACTTTGCTGCCACACTGCAGTCTTATTTGTTACTGGTGGTAAGTTTCCTAATTTTGTAAGAATTGTTGTCAGACTGCAGTGCTCATTCTAGGAATTGTTGCAGCAGATGCTTAATGTGGTTGTGTAATGACTATATTTAACAATATTAGACAGTACAGGCTAGAACCGCGTTACTCACTAAAGTGTTTCTTCATACCTATAATCTTAATTTTCATTTTATAAGTTGGTAAATTGAGGTGAAGATGAAATCTTGTTTTATTTCAGTAGATTGCACAAACCATTTCAATTGATTCGTCATACTGAAAGTTTTTTTTTTATTCATTTCATCGGATTTGGATGTCACCGACAAAGCCAGCATTTGTTGCCCATCCCTAATTGCCCTAGAGAACGTTGTGGTGAGTTGCCTTCCTGAACCACTGCAGTCCAGTGTTACTAGTGGTGTACCGCAAGGTTCTGTTTTGGGGCCACTGCTCTTTGTCATTTTTATAAATGACCTGGAAGAGGGTGTAGAAGGGTGGGTTAGTAAATTTGCGGATGACACTAAGGTCGGTGGAGTTGTGGATAGTGCCGAAGGATGTTGCAGGTTACAGAGGGACATAGATAGGCTGCAGAGCTGGGCTGAGAGATGGCAAATGGAGTTTAATGCGGAAAAGTGCGAGGTGATTCACTTTGGAAGGAGTAACAGGAATGCAGAGTACTGGGCTAATGGGAAGATTCTTGGTAGTGTAGATGGAGAGAGAGATCTTGGTGTCCAGGTGCATAAATCCCTGAAGGTTGCTACCCAGGTTAATAGGGCTGTTAAGAAGGCATATGGTGTGTTAGCTTTTATTAGTAGGGGGATCACGTTTCGGAGCCACGAGGTCATGCTGCAGCTGTACAAAACTCTGGTGCGGCCGCACCTGGAGTATTGCGTGCAGTTCTGGTCACCGCATTATAGGAAGGATGTGGAAGCTATGGAAAGGGTGCAGAGGAGATTTACTAGGATGTTGCCTGGTATGGAGGGAAGGTCTTACGAGGAAAGGCTGAGGGACTTGAGGTTGTTTTCGTTGGAGAGAAGGAGGAGGAGAGGTGACTTAATAGAGACATATAAGGTAATCAGAGGGTTGGATAGGGTGGATAGTGAGAGTTTTTTTCCTCGGATGGTGATGGCAAACACGAGGGGACATAGCTTTAAGTTGAGGGGTGATAGATGTCAGAGGTAGTTTCTTTACTCAGAGAGTAGTAGGGGCGTGGAACGCCCTGCCTGCAACAGTAGTAGACTCGCCAACTTTAAGGGCATTTAAGTGGTCATTGGATAGACATATGAATGAAAATGGAATAGTGTAGGTCAGATGGTTTCACAGGTCGGCGCAACATCGAGGGCCGAAGGGCCTGTACTGCGCTGTAATGTTCTAATTCTAATTTATGCTGCTTAACTCAAAATATTGGATAATTCAATATCCTTGAATGAAAAAAAATTCTGAATTTTCAGGAGTAGGCGACAGCACACAAGTGACAACTTAAGTTGATTCCATCAGGTTTTCTTATTTCATTAAAATAAAAGCAAAATACTGCGGATGCTGGAAATCTGAAATAAAAACAAGAAATGCTGGAAATACTCAGCAGGTCTGGCAGCATCTGTGGAGAGAGAAGCAGAGTTAACGTTTCAGGTCAGTGACCCTTTTTCAGTTCTGAACTTGCCTTTCCCCCCTTATCATATATCCCAATTATCAACGCAGGTAAGTAAGGGGTCATCTATCCTGGATCAAAAAAGGACAGACCCAAGCATTTTTAAATGGCAAAAAGCTAGCTACAGTGAAGGTCCAAAGCGATTTAGGGAGTCATTTACATGCGATCACTAAAATGTAACTGTGGTCAGCAATATTCACTTTGTATCTTGAAATGCGCAAGAGCATTCCAAAGCACACATTCATGTGCAGTGTTCAGAACATGACTGTCTGTAATTGGATAGCTAATGCAGAACTGTTACCCTATCTGCCTTTAAAAATTGCCTTCCAGCAAGACAAGATGGACAATTCCAGAATTCTTTAAAAAAAAACTCCGCTATAATAACTACCTGACTCATGCCCCAAGGAATTAAATGCATTTCGTTAGATTGTGAATTTCAACATTCTAGTACGCAAGTAGGCTTGATTCTAGGTGAAGTCATTCAAAATGTTATCATTAGAATATATTAAATAATTACCATCATATAGTGGCCACAACATTCGCCAGTAGTAAACTCGAAATTGCTTTGCTATTTTGTGGGAATGACATCCTAAATATTAATCTTGTATATTACTACTGAACATGCTAATAGCCACCACTGGGAATGATACAATGATACAATGGAACAATATTTTCTGCTGGAAAACAAAATGTTTACTTTTTAAGTTTGCAACTAACAATTTTTAAACAGGCAGAAGATAACGTAGAATTAACTGCATTCATCTTTAGGATCATCAAGGCAGATAAAAAGTACCATGCATTTTTAGCTAATCATTTCACTACACAAACAGACTGAGTGTTGTGGCTCATTTCACAGTTAATCAGTGATTTTCACAAATTTTGTACAAAGCAGACATTTCTAGAGTCCAATCCACTAACAACTTGGTTGAGGTATAATCATTGTGAATTGTCAAATGAGTTTGAAGAGAAAGCATTCATACCGTTGCTGTAACTATTGAAGCTACTTTACTGACACTTTCATTTTGACCAATTATAGCTTCTGAAGAATCTGCAAACATCAACCATAGCAAACAGACTTTTGCAAACTTACACTGTTCCTTTCTAGTTCCAACCTCCTAAATTAGGATCCACAATGCTTTTATTCCAAATTTTGACTCCATATTACAGTAGACATTAAACAACGTTCCACATATAACAACTCAATCATATCCCAATTTTTCTAATCATAAAGCTGCAGTGTTTATGCAAGTCTTACATAATTTATAGTGCATCAGACAACCCCCTCTGTTAACTTAGAAAATGTGATGTGTACATGGATTTCGTTACCAAAACAATTAAGAATACCAAAGTAATACAGTCATGGTCACCGCATCTGCCAGGAACTTTGTAATATTCACATGGGAAAGAGCAGGGGGGAAAAAAAGTGGAGGGGAAAAAAAAGGGGTAAATTAAGAGCCGGATTAAGAACAATTTCAGGAAAATAGCTGCAAATAATTCTGGAATCCTAAATATCCAATCTCAAATTACTTAGTTTCTTGAGTCCGGATAAAACTAAATGTTAGTTTTGACTAGTGATTTCTACAGAAATCAAATGTTCATTTTTTGCATAACCCGAAAAATATTGCTTTCCTTCAAAATATAATCTTTGTTTCAGTCAGGTGAGGAGGAGTCGAAGGGCTTCCCTCTTTGCCCTCCCCTTGTTCGACCACAACAGGTTTAATCCTTTTACAAAGTGGATGTACTGACCAATTCAGTAGGTGGTGTTTGATTATTTACTTGCTATGATCAAAACAAGAACCAATCAGCCGGCTATTCTTGAGTTTAACAAAGAAAGAGGTTAACTTTATTGTACTTAAACCGAACTAAGTGAAATAATAAACTCCGCTTCAACTTTCACACACATACACACTAGAGGTTCACACACACACATACAAATAGGTTACAGAGTGGGGAAGGGTAGATTGGTCAAGTTAGAGCCCATAGAAAAAGGGGCATAGTTTGTGGAGTTTGATGATTCGGTCGGCTTTTAGCTGAATTCGGTAGTCCTGAGAGTTCCGGTTTGAAGAGATAGATGACTGATTCAGTGGATCTCTTGGAGACAGCGATGCAGATGATTTCCTCCAAGGGGTTTCTGGTTGTACCCGGAGTATGCAGAGATAGTCAGTCAGCAGGCAGGTTTTGAAACTTGCAAGCTGGAATGGCGAGAGAAAGAAAGAAAGGAAGAGAGAGAAGGGGCCCCCACTTGAGTTTGCATGTATCAGAGTCCAGATGCTTCTCAGCCTGCTGCAAAGAAACATCAGCTGAAAACACAGATTTGGGGGGGCTCGTCATATGACAGTCACCCAGTGATTCAAGCATGGTAGCTAGCAGTGTATTTCTACCTATAACTAAAACAGCCCATGCCTGGGGATTTCTTCCTCACACCCAGGGTACCATTGTTCAAGTAATAGTCTTGATGCCTTGTTAATGGGAACAGGCAGTTCCCTTAAATTTCCCAGGTTGAAAATGTTCAAGACATTCATTCACTCTATCCTTAATTATAGACTCTAGTAATCTCCTGACAACAGATGTTGACCAGTGGCCGGGACTTGCTGGGACAGGGCACACTCTTCGTCTCCAATCTCACAGGCCTTGCAATGCAGGATACACAGAGTTGCAAATTAGGTGGCCATCTTAGGCTGCTGGCAAAGTCAACGTTTGTGTTTTTTTTTTAAATTTCTTTAAAAAAAATACAAATTCAGGTCTCCAGCTGGTGGATTAAAAAATGAAATCATCCAATATAACATATTAGCACGATATCTTAAAAGGTCCAAATGTAATTTTTCACCCTATCCAGTTAAATTGATAGAAGAGTGCATGTATAGCATTTTGTGATGATCTAAGAGGAGGTACAGTAATTGATGTCTTGCAGTCAAGTCACAAAGTAACGGATCATAACTTGTTTGCTAGACAATCACAGATTAATAATATCAAATGGCTCATCACTGCCTGCTGACAAGACTAAAGCTGTGAGTTGCTATAGCTGCTACTTAACAGACGTTATACTATTTTAGCGAGTTTCTTTCAAAGAAGGCTCAGTTATGTGATCAGTGAGTCTGTGTGTGGGTAGATGACTTCTTGTAAACACAAGGGTGTCAACACAGATTTAAAAAACCCAACATCACTGCCAGCCAAATAATGGGACACAGACGACCAGGGAGAAAGTTGATGTAACTCAAGTTTGAAGAGCTTTTTCTCTCTGTGCTTTGTTGATTCATACAGAATAAAGCAGGAATGCTGAAATGAAGAACATGTTCTATAACTCAACAGCTCCTGTGCACAGTACTATGTTCTTTTCACACTGATGACCCACATTGCATGCCTAGATAAAGTTAGATACAAGTGCCTATTTTTCTATACATATCAAAATACTAGTTGATCCCCAACTACACTGTTCATGGTAAGCTAAATACTGTTTTAATAAAATCACAGATATTGGCAACACAAAATGAGGTCATTCAGTCCTTTGCGCCTGTAGCTATCTGGTATTCTTCCTTTTCAAATACCTATCCAATTCAATTTTATAAGTATTTTATATTGCCTTCAACTCATAGCCAAGTGTGTAAAGAAAACAATGTTTTAATGACCTTGTGCAAAAAGGTTTTCCAACTTGCCCTTTCATGATAATCTTGTATCTATACCCCCTTGTTACTGATTCCCCTAAAAGCAGAAACAATTTTCAATGCTGACCTTCGGAAAACTAGTCATCAATTTTGAGAACATCTGTTAACTCTCCGTACCTTTCTCTGTTCCAAGGATACAGGAAAACACAATTGAGACTTTCTTGGTAATCATAACCACTCATTCCATAAATCTTTCTTGTAAAAGTTTTCATGACTCTAACATCCTTCCAATAACAGAGTGTCCAGAACTGTTTGCAATATTCCAACCAGTAAACAGTATGTTGCACTCACTTATCACTTCCCTGCTTTCATCTTCAATGACTGTAAAACCCAGAATCCTATTTGGTTTTTTATGGCCATTTTAATGTTTTCTGAGACATCTGCATTATAACATTACAAAGCATAGTATATTATAGAATATAGTTGATTTACATGCTCAGACAAAAAAAGGGGGAAAAAAATCTTATCTTATCTGGTCTTCCATTCTCTGTCTCCCTTGTTCCATATGCCTCCCACTCTGCATCTTCAGGTTTATCTCCAACTCCCATTTCTCACTCCCCCTTGTGCAGCTCTGATTTCTGCAAGTCTGTCAGTTTGTCCTTCCCCTACACCTACCTCCCTCCCTCCGTATAGCTTTCTTTTTCCTTCTTACACCTGGTACTCTAAGCTTCTCAAATTTTATTACTTTCTTCATTGCATATTCTCTCATTTTCCTTTCATGTACCATGGAATCAGACCTTAGGAGCATGCAAAAATGGTCTTATACCTCTCTCACAGGAAGGTGACCAACAGAGATATGTTGCGTCTTATTTTATTTATAAGAGGCTGAAGGCCAGAGGGCATTTAGGGAAGGGGCAAAGATTTAACAAGCATGCATCTACATGATGCCTTTCACCTCCTCATGATGTCCCAAAGTTCTTCAGAACCAAAATGGATGACTTTTCAAGTGCAGTCTCTCATTTTATAGGCAATTTTCACACATCAAAGTCCTATAAACACCAAGTGAACGAATGGTCATATAATCTGTTTTTGGTAGTGTTCGTTGAGTGAGGAATGTTGGCCAGGGCATCAGTCAAACTCTGTTAAAACAGTGTACGGAATCTTCTATGTCCATCTGAGCATGCAGACAGGCCCACACAACTCATCTGAAAAGACACCACCCGATAACGCAGCACTCCTTTAGTATTGCACTAAAATGTCAACCTACAGCATGTGCTCAAGTCCTGGAGTGGGGTTTAAATACACAAACTTCAAGGCTGGCAGCTATTAACTTTAAAATAAATGCAGATAACTCACTGGGGTACAATAATTGCTAAAGACTGAACATTGGTTGCCACTAGGTTCCACATGACTTTATTATGATGCAAAGTTCATTTTTTTCCAGCAGGAAAGATTTCAAAACATGGGGCTGTACAAGCTCCTGAATAATTTAATTTCGGGAGCAAAGAACGAGATTTTGTCCAGCATGAAAACAGCAGCGTTCTAATTTACATAGAATGAGAGCTGAGGTAGCGGATGTTCAGAGTCAAAGTACCACCAATATAAAAGCCCAATAAACTTTGTTAACAACCCAGTAAACTTCAGCCCGAAATCTCTCAGAAAAGGGCAGGACTGTGCAAAGTAAGTTTAGAACCAAGTTTACTGATTTGTTTGATAGTTTAATACATTTTATATTCTAGACATATGTTGGCAAGGGTTGCAAGCTTGCAGGGGACCAGGGAGAGGTTGCTGCTATCCTAATTTCGAAAAAAATAATTTCAGCTCCATGATAAGATTGCTGGTGATACAGTAACTAAAGAAAAACTAGCCCAGTATGTTGAGAAACAGCACAGCTTTGCAGCTTGGTGAATAGATTGGAACAGTAGCCTCTGAATTGCAGTAGGAGGCCAGAGTTGAAATCCTAGTTCTGAACTGGCATTTGCAGAGGGCATGTTTCCCTGGCATGACCAAGTTGCCTGGGAGAACAAGGGGGAGAGCAACAGCAGGGTTCCTTTCTGCACTCTCAAATGAGTTCCTGTGGCATTGATGACATCTATGGAGAGTCTGACAACCAGACAAAAACATTGCGGAGGAGGAAAAAAATTGATTGAAAAAGAATGTAGCACAACTCAAAGAACTGCAGCTTTTGCTTCAGCCTGTAATTAGTGGTTAATGTTAACTGAATAGAAATTCTGCAGACACTGACTCATTAATAAATCTTTGTGATTAAAAGGAAGATGGCACCAAATGTGTTTTTACAAAGCTCCTCAATACACTCAAAGAGCAGTCTTTAACTTTATAAAACCATAAAACAAGAACGTTTTTCAAATTCCCAATAAGAATAGACATGTTAGGACAATTATAAACCATCCCAAATAAATGCTCATTGCCTGATTCTGATCAGAGAAAGGAGAAGAGAAAAGGGGCAGAGAGAGAGAGAGAGAGAGAGAGAGGAAGACAGACAGACATCCACTGCCTCAGCACTGCACTGGAGAGTTACCTAAATTTAGTGAGTACTGAAGTCAGTGGAGTGGGACTTGAGCCCACAACAATCTGACTCAGAGGAGAGAGTGCAACCCACTGAGTCATGGCTAACATTGTATCAATACACTGCACGCCCCAGTTTACCATCTGGAGATTTTTATCCTTCAGGATTAATAAAGTGGTAAAACACTGATTTGTGCAAATGCAAGATCTTGATAATGTAATTTCTCAATATTACCCACTTCTAAATCAATTTTAGGAGGTACTCAAAACATATTTGAGAGTTAAATTTATTTTGTAAAACAAAGCAGGAATGAATTTTTTACCAAAGGATCAAGAGAGGGCACAGACTTAAAATAATGGGTAAGAGAAGCAAAAGCGACATGAGGAAAAACTTTTTCATGCAGCGAGTGGTTAAGGTCTGGAATGCACTGCCTGACAGTGTGGTGGTGGCAGGTTCAACTAAAGCATTCAAAAGGGAATTAGACGGTTATATGAAAAGGAATAATGTGCAGGGTTACGGGAAAAAGGTGGGGGAACGGCACTAAGTGAACAGCTCGTTCGGAGACCCAGTACAGATACGATGGGCTGAATGGCCTCCTTCTGCGCTGTAACAATTGTGATTCTGAATTTTACCAAGTCAGTGCCAGTGCTGAACAGTTATAGCTGCCTTTTTGTTTTCAACTATAATAAATTTGACAGGAGGAACATACCACGTTTCCAAAAGTCAGAAGAAGCTTTGACAAAGGTTATCTTCAATTGAACGTCAATGTCAAAAGATTTTCATTAGCGTCTCGAGCATCTTCAACAGATGGAGATTAGTTATTGTAATTGTGCAATAACTACTGCTGTTCACAGTTGATTTGCTTGCAATTATTTTAATACTGTTGTTCAAACACAAAAGTTTCTTCATATTCAATTTAGCATC
Source organism: Heterodontus francisci (assembly GCF_036365525.1). NCBI lineage: Eukaryota > Metazoa > Chordata > Chondrichthyes > Heterodontiformes > Heterodontidae > Heterodontus > Heterodontus francisci. Next base: position 21,631,036 of record NC_090394.1, read on the forward strand.
CCATGTTTAAAGGAAAAAAATGGGGAAGCCAGTTTTAAAAAGTGTGTTTTTTTGAACAAATAAACTAGAAATGCAATTGACCCAAATCCCTGCCTATATTGTTCCATGCCTCGTCAGAAATCCAAAATTCTGTAGAATGATTTTCTGCCTTGCAAGGTCCTTGTATTGTTGAACGATATGCATTCTCCATACAACACAAAGTTCGTACTGAGTCAGTACTCAATACCCTCTGTGTTCCACCCAATTAGGTGGCAAATTGACTGCTGGGCACAAGGGGTAAGCCCTCAGCCTCTGGCTCATGTTTCCAGTCAGTAACCCAGACACAGGCATGGAGTGCCAATATATTAACTAATTTAATTATGTTAGCTGATACTCTGAATATAACACATCGATTTAGTTAATCTTTTAAAATGAATACTGATTACTGAGCCTGTCCCTAGGGCTGGGAGATCCACCAAGATGTAAAGACCAGTACACAGCTCTCACTTGTAGAAGCAAGCAGCATCCTCTACAATAGAAACCAACACACTTGCAACACAATGTGTATTAGGCATCTGTGAGACATATGCCAGTCAGAACATGAGATGTAAAGGCTCTGCATGCAACTAAAACCCCACCACCCACTCCAGCAGAGAAGGGACTGGTTAACAAATGAGAACAAACCAGCCCAGAAACACTCCTGGAAAAGCTGGCATTGCACCCTTGTGAATCCCTGTCTGGCTGTACTGTTCTCAGAGTTCACTCATGGACCTGATGCATGTTTAGCCTTTACAAAAATAGCACTATCAACATACCTCCTGTAAATTCTATATTTAAAATAGATACCACAACTATATCAGTGCAAAAAATTAGTGTACAATTTTATTCTGGCAAGACTAGACCAAACTTGTGCTGGCTAAGTCTATCCAGTTAACATCGAAGCCACATATACCAAATTTGATTTTCTAATTATATTTGTGTTCAGTGATCTCAGTTGGGCTAGCAGCAAGCTTCTTCTATTAACCTCTCTGACTCTGCATTTAGAGAGACAAGGTTCAGCCAGGATTCTTACTCATCATTTTGGAGCAGCCCCTGCTGGTAGTCCACAAGGCTGAATGTTGAAAAAAAGGATTAAGCGTGATTGCTGTGCTTCCTCTGCAGCTGAAAAGTCTGCTGTCACTCTCGGTCAAGGCTAACACATGAATAATGGTCACTTGGGTGAGAGATCATGAAGCCTCTGGCACTCATGGAAATTTACCCAAACAAGATAGCACCATCTTCAAGAAAGGCAGGGGAAAGTGAGAGGGAAAAAAAGTATAAAGATTCCAAGATAGAAGAAATGGATATTTCCTAGAATAAAGAGGTTGGTTTTACTAGCCATACTTGTTACAAAGTACGGAAAGTCCTCATCAGGGAACTCCTCTTTGCTGACGATGCTGCTTTAACATCTCACACTGAAGAGTGTCTGCAGAGTCTCATCGACAGGTTTGCGGCTGCCTGCAACGAATTTGGCCTAACCATCAGCCTCAAGAAAACGAACATCATGGGACAGGACGTCAGAAATGCTCCATCCATCAATATTGGCGACCACGCTCTGGAAGTGGTTCAAGAGTTCACCTACCTAGGCTCAACTATCACCAGTAACCTGTCTCTAGATGCAGAAATCAACAAGCGCATGGGAAAGGTTTCCACTGCTATGTCCAGACTGGCCAAGAGAGTGTGGGAAAATGGTGCAATGACACGGAACACAAAAGTCCGAGTGTATCAGGCCTGTGTCCTCAGTACCTTGCTCTACGGCAGCGAGGCCTGGACAACGTATGTCAGCCAAGAGCGACGTCTCAATTCATTCCATCTTCGCTGCCTTCGGAGAATACTTGGCATCAGGTGGCAGGACCGTATCTCCAGCACAGAAGTCCTCGAGGCGGCCAACATCCCCAGCTTATACACACTACTGAGTCAGCGGCGCTTGAGATGGCTTGGCCATGTGAGCAGCATGGAAGATGGCAGGATCCCCAAAGACACATTGCACAGCGAGCTCACCACTGGTATCAGACCCACCAGCCGTCCATGTCTCCACTTTAAAGACGTCTGCAAACGCGACATGAAATCCTGTGACATTGATCACAAAAGTCGTGGGAGTCAGTTGCCAACGTCCGCCAGAGTTGGCGGGCAGCCATAAAGGCGGGGCTAAAGCGTGGCGAGTCGAAGAGACTTAGTAGTTGGCAGGAAAAAAGACAGAGGCGCAAGGGGAGAGCCAACTGTGCAACAGCCCCGACAAACAAATTGCTCTGCAGCACCTGTGGAAGAGCCTGTCACTCTAGAATTGGCCTTTATAGCCACTCCAGGCGCTGCTTCACAAACCACTGACCACCTCCAGGCGCTTACCCATTGTCTCTCGAGATAAGGAGGCCAAAGAGAGAATTGGTTTAAAAAGATTATCCAGGAAAATAGAAATCTTAAGGTTAGATGATTTGAATACTTAAATACTCTGAACACTGAAAACAAAAAATATTGATTTCAGCTAATTTAGGATATTTTTTAAACAGTAAAATGCAGTTGTGCAGAATTAACATAAAAGAATTAACATTAGCACGCTTTACTGGAATGTATGAAGATGTGAAAAGGACAGTGGAAAATTTCTGACATGGACTTTGCCTAAGCTGTTCCAAATTTTGTGATGATCTTATAGATTTCATTGTGCAAAAACAATTTAAAAATGCTGCACAGGAATAATTTACCTCCACTTTACAAAGTCAGCTTTAGTCACTCTATGATCACCAATGTATCTATCATATGCAAAAGCATTTTTTTTTTAATGCTGAAAATTGCCTGGCAGTACGAACACTTCTTGGGTCAGGCACAAGCAATTGACATCCAATTCCACATTAGTGAACTCTGGTGTATAAAGGGGGTGGTGGGGATGGTGCGTGGAGAAGGAGATAAAACAAAACAAAAAACTGCACACTCTCAGAATCTGGAACAAAACCAGAAAATGCTGGAAACCCGCAGTAGATGAGCAGATTCTGTGGAGAGAGAAATCAGAGTTGATGTTTCCAGGGTGGACATTTTTCCACACCCAAAATGTTAACCCATCTGTTCTCTCCATAGATGCTACCTGACCTGCTGAATGTTTCCAGCATTTTCTGGTGTACAGATGCTGCCCATAACCTCGACCATCACATCAGCTGCAAGTGCAAGATAAGACCCAAAATGGTGTCTCTATGGAATTAAAATTATTCACACGACTGAAAGTTTACCTTCCAAAGCACTTCAGCATTTTTAAACAAAAATATACAGATAGGCTCTCTCAGTAGCTAAATACATCTATACAGAAATGCTGTTTCATATATGTCACGAATCTAGGTTCGCTTTATACTGATGTAACTGATCTTAGCCAGCACAGCAGCAGAGATACTACAACTAAACTTTGCACCCCACAATAGAAATGGCAACATCTGCTGACACGCCGTAAGGAATCAGGTATCATTTGGGCGTGTTACCACAGAATGAGTGGCATCTATGGAACCATATCCCAATGGAAACTTGCACCTTCAAGAGAGGAGAAAATTGAGAATATATATTTTTTTTAAATGAGAAGAATATAGGTGAAATTAACTCCCCTCAGGTTTTCTTCAACATAAACTTCAATCTAAATGGAATCCTAATGATTTTTATAACCCCTACATCCCTCCAAATCCTGGGCTCGATTTCTTCTTACTTGGTGTACTAATATGGGCAGAGTATTTCAATCTGCAAAAGAAAATGTAATGAAGCTGCTGACTACTCTGCAGGGATTTTGGTTCACAGACCACAGCCAGTAAAAGATATAATGTATCCAAATTGGAATCTGCAAATAGGATAATCTCTTGTGCCAAAATGAGATCAGAAATTTAAATTAGTAGACTTTCCACTGGCACTACTAAAGGGGATGTCAGGTCAATTTATACTCAGTCAGAATAGGAGTTAAATTTAATTTGATTATATTACTATAGCAATTACACAACATTTTTTCCAACACAGACTAGTACATATGCTTCATATAGCATCAGTGTCCTTACTCGCACCATTCACCCATCACCTCTACTTGCTTAACTATACTGGCACGCAGTTAAACAATGACTCGATTTTAAAAGTCTCATCCTTGTTTTCAAATCCCTCCATGGACTCGCTCCTCCCCATTTCTCTAATGTCCTCCAGCACCACAACCCTACAAGATATCTGCACTTCTATAATTCTGGCCTTGAGCATCCCTGATTTCACTTCACAGAACTGTAACGTGCGCAGGAGGAAGCCATTCGGCTCATTGTGCCTGCACTGGCTCTCTGAATGAGCAATTCACCTGGTGCCACTTCTCCACGTAACCCTGCACGGTCTTCCGTTTCATATAACAGTCCAGTTCCCTTTTGAATGCTTCAATTGAACCTGCCTCCACCACATTCTCAGGCAGTGCATTCCAGACCTTAACCACTCGATGTGTGAAAAAGTTTTTCCTCACGTCACTTTTGCTTCTTTTACCAATTACTTCAAATCTGTGCCCTCTTGTTCTCGACCATTTCACAAGTGGGAACAGTTTCTCTCTATCTACTCTGTCCAGAACCCTCATGATTTTGAATACCTCTATCAAATCTCCCCTCAGCCTTCTCTCCTCCAAGGAAAAAACAGTCCTAACTTCTCCAATCTATCTTCATAACTGAAGTTCCTCATCCCTGGAACCATTCTCGTGAGTCTTTTCTGCACCCTAACGTCTTCACATCCTTCCTGAAGTGCGGTGCCCAGAACTGGACACAATACTGCAGCTGAGGCTGAACTAGTGTCTTATACAAGTTCAACATAACCTCCTTGCTCTTGTACTCAGGATAATGTATGCTTTATTAACCACTCTCTCAACCTGTCCTGCCACTTTCAATGATGTATGCACATATACACCCAGGTCCCTCTGCTCCTGCACCCCCTTTAGAATTGTCACTCCTTTTCCTTCCTACCAAAATGTATCACTTCACATTTCTCTGCATTGAACTTCATGTGCCACCTGTCTGCCCATTCCACCAACTTGTCTATGTCCTTTTGAAGTTCCACACTATCTTCCTCACAGTTCACAATGCTTCCAAGTTTCGTTATCATCCGCAAACTTTGAAATTGCGTCCTGTACACTACGTCATTAATATACATCAGGAAAAGCAAGGGTCCCAACAATGACCCCCTGGGGCACTCCACAACATGCCTTCCTCCAGCCGGAAAAACTTCCATTAACCACGACTCTTTGTTTTCTGTCACTCAGCCAATTCCGTATCCACGTTGCTACTGTCCCTTTTATTCCATGAGCTATATCTTTGCTCACAAGTCTGTTGTGTGGCACTGTATCAAACACCTTTTGGAAGTCCATGTACACCACATCAACTGCACTGCCCTCATCAACCCACTCTGTTACTTCTTCAAAAAACTCCAGCAAGTTAGTTAGACATTATTTTCCCTTAAGAAATCCATGCTGGCTTTCTTTAATTAATCCGCATTTGTCCATGTGACAATTAATTTTGTCCCAAATTAATCGTTCTCGAAGTTTCCCCGCCACTGAAATTAAACTGACTGGCCTGTAGTTACTGGACTTATCTTTACTCCCTTTTTTAAACAAGGTTTGCAATTCTCCAGTCCTCTGGTACCACTCCCAAGTCTAAGGAAGACTGAAAAGTTATGACCGTGCCTCCACAATTTCCACTCTCATCTCCCTTAGTATCCTTGGATGCATCTCATCCGGTCCTGGTGCCATATCCACTTTAAGTACAGCCAGCCAATTCAACACTTCCTCCTTATCAATCTAATGTCTGAATTACCTCCTTTTTCACCATTGCCTGGGTTGCATCTTCTTCCTTGGTAAAGACCAATGCAAAGTATTCAGTTAATACCTCAGCTATGCCCTCCGCCTCCATGTGCAAATCCCCTTGTTGAAAACTTTGGGATCCCCTTTTATGCTAGCTGCCGGTCTCTGTGCATACCCTCTCTTTGCTTCTCTTATTTGCTTTTTCACTTCCCTCCTGAACCTTCTATATTCAGCCCCATTCTCAATAGTATCCTCTCCTGACATGTCATAAGCAAACTTTTTCTTCTTTATCTTAATCTCTACCTCTTTTGTCATTCAGGGAGTTCTGGATTTGTTTACCCTACCTTTCCCCTTCAAGGGAACATAGTTCGGGCACAGTTGAGCTATCTCTTCTTTGAAGGTAGCCCATTGTTCAGCTACTGGTTTTCCTGCCAACCTTTAACTCCAATTTATTCATCCTAGATCCGTTCTTAGCCCACTGAAGTTGGCTTTCCCCGAGTTAATTATTCTTACTCGAGATTGTTCTTTGCCCTTTTCCATAGTCAGCCTAATCCTTATGATACAATGATCACTATCCCCTAAATCCTCTCCTACTGACACTTAACACACTTGACCCATCTCATTCCCAAGAACTAGGTCTAGCAGTGCCTCCTTTCTCGTTGGACACGAACCATACTGCTGTAGAAAATTTTCCTGAACACACTCTAGGAACTCTTGCCCCTCACTACCCTTTACACAACTACTATCCCAGCCCATGTTTGGGTAATTAAAGTCCCACATTATAAATACTCTAATTTTTGCACCTCTGTAAATTCCTTGCAAATTTGTTCCTCTAAATCCTTCCCACTATTTGGTGGCCTATAGCCAAGCAATGTAACTGCACCTTTTTTGTCCCTTAGTTCTAGCCAAATCGATTCTGTCCTTGACCCCTCTGGGACATCCTTTTTCTCCAGCACTGCAATGCTTTCCTTAATCAATACCACTACCCCTGCCCCTTTTTTCCCTTTCCTATCTTTCCTAAATACCTTGCATCCAGGAATGTTTAATATCCAGTCTTGCCCTTTTTTACTCCACCATTGGTGGCCCAGGTCTTAAACTCTGGAATTCTCTCCCTAAACCTCTCTGCCTCTCTTTCCTTCTTTAAGATGATCCTTAAAATCTACCTCTTCGACTAAGCTTTTGGTCATCTCCCCTAATGTTGCCTTCTGGCTCAGTGTCAATTTTGCTTTATAACGCACCTGTGAAGTGCCTTGGGATGTTTTATTATGTTAAAGGCAGTATATAAATATAAGCTTTTGGTGATCATCATTATGTACACCAACAGTGGCAAATATGGATCCAAAATTAGAGCAAATAAATTCATCTGGTTTAAACTTGCATTCCATTCAGACTGCTTGTATTATCTTAGGTAGGGAAATTAGACTTTTAAAAAACTCCAGCATTATTAGAACATGTAAATTCACACAGTTGATTTGTTTTTCTCAAGTCTAAATATATTTCATGTAAATGGTAAATCAAATTCAAAACAAGGAGATCCATTTTGAACTACGTTCCTGAATTGAATGCCAGAAAAAGTGTATAATGGTGTGATCCAATCATTATCAACTTTTAACGTCATAGTTACATCTCAAACAGATCCTCACACAGTTCAATTGCTTAGTTTGAAGAGGATACAACATTTAACGGTGGTAATAGGAAAGTTATTAGAATCTTTATTCAAAGATGTAATAGAAAAACCTTACAGAAATTGTAAATATAATAAACTGTCAGTGCGCATTTCAACCTTATTGAATTATTTGAAATAGCAGAATAAACAAGGGTAATGGATGTGAGATACATGGATTTTGAAAAGGCCTTCGATGAGGTACTGCACAGTAGGCTTGTGACCAAGTCAGATCATGCGAAGCAGCAGAATGGATAGCAAATTGTTTGCAAAACAGTAAACAGAGTAGAGGTTAAAGGTAGTTATTCAAACTAGCAGATGGTGGGAAGGTGTGTTCCACTGGGATCGTTACTGGGACCATTTGTCATTTTTTACATAAACGTTGGGAATTCTAAGATGACCACCAATGCATCCACTATTCCTAGGGTCACTTCCTTAAGTACTCTGGGATGTAGATTATCAGGCCCTGGGGATTTATCGGCCTTCAATCCTATCAATTTCCCCAACACCATTTCTCTACTAATACTGATTTCCTTCAGTTCCTCTCTCTCACTAAACCCTGTATTCCCCAATATTTCTGGTAAGTTATTTGTGTCCTCCTTTGTGAAGACAGAACCAAAGTATGCATTTATTTGGTCAGCCATTTCTTTGTTCCCCATAATAAATTCCCCTGTTTCTGACTGTAAGGGACCTACATTTGTCTTCACCAATCTTTTTCTCTTCACACACCTATAGAAACTTTTTACACTGCTGTTACATAATGGAGTGCAACAAAAATACACCAACAGTCTAAGACTAAACTGATCAAAAACCTTGCATAAACAAACATAAAAGCAGCTCATCCCATTTTCCTCAATGCGGATTATGATCTATTAATACTTTTTCCACCTTTCAGTTAAGACACCAAATTGAACCTATATATTTTAGACATTGAGTACAGGGAAAGAGAAAATAAAACTGGAAATGTTAGCACAGGAACTCAAGTTACAGTTGAAGTGAAATTTACTTAAAGTTGGAAGACGATAACAAGGAGGAGCATAATGGCTACATAAAGTGCTATCAATGCAGGAGCCAAGGTAATTGGAGGTAAGACGTGGTGGTGGTGAAGGAGTGAAGTCACATCACCATCATGGTCGCACTAACAAACCAGATTTAATAAGGCCAGAAATAAAAACAAAAAATGCTGGAAATACTCAGCAGGTCTGGCAGCATCTGTGGAGAGAGAAGCAGAGTTAACGTTTCGGGTCAGTGACCCTTCTTCGGAACTGGCAAATATTAGAAATGTCAACGGTTATAAGCAAGTAAAGCGGGGGGTGGAGCAAGAGATAACAAATGAGGTGGTGCAGATTGGACAAGGCCACAGAATAGCTGACCAGAAGGTCACGGATGTTAATAGTGTGTTGAAAGACAAAGCATTAGTACAGATAGGGTCTTGTTTGCCTTTGCTCCATGACCTTCGGGTCAGCTATTCTGTGGCCTTGTCCAATCTACACCTTCTCCTTTGTTATCTCTTGCCCCACCCCCCGCTTTACTTGCTTATAACGTTAACTCTGCTTCTCTCTCCACAGATGCTGCCAGATCTACTGAGTATTTCTAGCATTTCTTGTTTGTATTTCAGATTTCCAGCATCCGCAGTATTTGGCTTTTATTTTAATAAGGCCAGTATTTTTAAACAGTAGTACTGGAAAACTTCAATGAAAAGTCCTTAATCCATTATGTGGTCTGTTTCTAAAACTGCTTCTATTTGGCAGTTGAACAGCTCTTCCTGAACATCTCCAAATACATTCATTTAATTGATGAGGCAATAAATTAGCCATTAGTTAATGTCATCATCCTGGTACATCAACAGTGGTTTAAATATTGAGGTCGGGAATGCATTCAATGAGGTTGCCTCTGGATGACATCACAGGATCATGGTGGGCTCATTTTATCAATAAAATTGATTTACTCTGGTATCTGCAGAGCTAATCTTCAAATATCAATTTCTCACATGGAAAAAGTTAACTTATAATGTGAAGAAGCTGGCAATAATCTGTGTATTTTACAAAATTAAAGACTTTTCCAAACAGTTATGTTAATTACAGACAGTTCAAATCATGCTTCTGTACAGAACAAGGTCTCATTCACTTTAATTTTACCAAAACAAACAGTAGTTGTTGTCATCCATTTTAAAACAATTTATCTAGCTCTTATAATGAAGCCCTTTGCTTTGCTATACCATTAAATTCCTACCACAAGATTGTATTGCTCATTCTGCCCAAAAAAGCCTGGGGACCAGAAGAGCCCACTTCCAGATTTAGCCAAAGTCCACTATGTACTACCATGCAACACCGCAAATATTTATCCCACTGGCATAATATTTTAAAGAGGCAAATCACTTTCTTCATTTTTTCTCACAAAGACTTCAGCTTTTCATTCAAACCAGCTTTCCTCAACAATACAAACATGCACTTTACTAAATCATACAGGTTTTAGAATTTTACTTTCTTATACAGCAGAATTCTGAATAGTTAAATTATATTTCCAATAAACATTAGCACATTCACAATTTCTGAACCAGGGAACTAGAATGACGACCCCCTACATAATTAAACTAGCAATTTGGTCTTTTTAAAATAATGCTCATTCCAATTGATAACCTGAAGAATGCATTAAAACACAATGTACTTTAATGGAAACCTGCAATTGAGATATTGGTAATGAACCCATATCATTTATACTGTGGGCAAGCTTCACGAACATAAGCAAAAAAGGGTTTACCCTTGGACTGCAGCCAACTGCAGATGTGCGGTTCTTCCTCAATTAGCTGCAATACTTTCATGTAAACCACTAACATCATAAACTGAAGGCATTGCATACCCATAAACAACTCCAATATGCATTTTAATGCTTTTACAGGTTAACTAATTGGAATGAGCATTACAGGCTTCAGTTTATGACCTTCAGTTTAATTAAAGGGAGCCAATCTTCTGCTTTTAGAATTTCAGTCTCGCTATTGGCAGGCTCATTGGGCAGAGACATTAATGATGCCATCCATTTCTTTTCCTGCTTTATACAGCTGAGTACTTACAACCACACATGTGATCAATCAATAAGATCCAAGCTTCAATTCTGGCCTGTCCCAGACAGCTGGGAATGCAGTGGGGCATTACAATTAGCCTCAGTATCCCTGAAAGATGGAGAGAAAGGTTGAGGGGGAGCAGAATCCTTTAAAATCTTTTACTTCCCTGCATTCAATGTTTTACTGAAAGTGATCAGTATCCAGGCTTTCTATAAACAGGCTGAGCCTGAAACAACTTCTGAATCAAAATAGTAACCAGTAATGGTTAAACCAGCTAACTTCAAATAGTCATGTTAAACCGAAACATGATTAGAAGTGTTCCACTGAGATCAACTGTAGCTATTCAAGAGATCTAGGACGTCAGAGCATTAATAGTTCATGACAATTAATAGCAGTAATGTTTAAAGATATGATACAAAAAATTGGTCCAAATATCTTACCACAGTCAATTCTCCATTAGTGTATTTCAAATATTTATAACATTCGGAACTGAAGATTCTTTAAAAGAAATACATAAAGGAAAAAGATATGGAGTTATTTCCTGCTATATTTTCTAACCTTAAGATAACCATTCTTTTCTCAACTGGGTGTCAACCTGTGCAGAAGCTTCCAAAAACAATTATTACTCTCCAGTTGTCTATTTAGACAACTAGACTATTTAGACCACTTCCCCCAAAGCATCTATCCTATTTTAACTCTATCCTTTCTCCGCTGGTCCAGTCTCTTCCCACCTACATCCATGACTCTTCTGACGCCCTACATCATCTTGACAATTTCCAGTTTCCTGGTCCTAACTGACTCCTCTTCACTATGGACGTCCAATCTCTCTATACCTCCATCCCCCACCAGGACAGTTTGAGGGCTCTCCGCTTTTTCCTTGAACAGAGGCCCAACCAGTCACCGTCCACCATCACCCTCCTCTGCCTCGCTGAACTTGTTCTCACATTGAACAACTTCTCCTTCAACTCCACTCACTTCTGTCAAGTAAAAGGTGTTGCTATGGGTACCCGCATGGGTCCTAGTTATGCCTGTGTTTTTATGGGATATGTCGAACATTCCTTGTTCCAGTCCTACTCAGGCCCCCTCCCCCAACTCTTTTTCCAGTACATTGATGACTGTATCGGTGCCATTTCCTGCTCCCGCCCCAAACTGGAAAACTTTACCAACTTTGCTTCGAATTTCCACCCTTCTCTCACCGTTACATGGTCCATCTCCAACACTTCCCTTCCTCAACTTCTCTGTCTCCATCTCTGGGGATAGGCTGTCGACTAATATTCATCATAAGCCCACCGACTCCCACAGCTACCTCGATTACACTTCTTCACACCCTGCCTCCTGTACGGACTCCATTCCATTCTCCCAGTTTCTCCATCTCAGATGCATCTGCTCTAATGATGTAACCTTCCATAACAGCACCTCTGATATGTGTTCCCTTTTCCTCAACCAAGGATTCTCCCCTATTGTGGTTGACAGGGCCTTCAATTGTGTCCGGCCCATTTCCTGCACTTCTGCCCTCACGCCTTCCCCTCCCTCCCAGAACTGCGACAGGGTTCCCCTTGTCCTCACTTTCCACCCCACCAGCCTCCACATCCAAAGGATCATCCTCCGCCATTTCCGCCACCTCCAGCGTGATCCCAACACCAAACACATCTTCCCTGCCCTCCCCTGACAGCATTCCAAAGGGATCATTCCCTCCACGACACCCTGGTCCACTCTTCCATTACCCCAGACACCTCGTCCCCTTCCCACACAATCGCTGGTGTTATACCTGCCCCTATTACCTCTTTCAATTTAGTATACTGTTTTCGCTGCTCACAATGCGGTCTCCTCTACATTGGGGAGACCAAACGTAGATTGGGTGATCGCTTTGCTGAACACCTCCACACAGTCCAAAAGCATGACGCCGGGCTTCCGGTTGTTTGGCATTTCAACATTCCCCACTACTCTCATGCCAACATTTGTGCCTTTGGCCTGCTCCAGTGTTGCAGTGAACATCAACGCAAGCTCGAGGAGCAGCACCTGATCTTTCGATTAGGCACTCTACAGCCTTGTGGACTGAACATTGAGTTCAATAACTTCAGAGCATGACTGGCCTTTTTTTTATATTTTATTTTTTAACCACGTGCCTGCTTTTCATGTAGTCAGAGCTGCTCATTATTCCACTATTAACAGTCTCTCTGGACTAATGCTTTGTGTTTCACCACAAACATTAACACATGCTTTGCCTTTGTCCCAGGGACAGCTTTGTTATTTAATCTCTCCTGCTCTATAAAACACCTTCCCCTTTGTTCTCTCCCCCACCCCCGTTCCCTTCACTTGCTTAAAACCTAATTCTTTTCTAACCTTTGCCAATTCTGATGAAAGGTCACAGACCTGAAAAGTTAACTTTGCTTCTCTCTCCACAGCTGCTGCCAGACCTGCTGAGTATTTCCAGCACCTTTTGTTTTTGTCCCCAAAAGCAGTACATTGAGCAGCAAACTTAAGTACAGGCGAAAACAGCAGTTAAACCACAAAGACCCCAGTTTGTCAATAACCAATATCACAGAAATCAAGAGATTAACAGAGACTTATAAATCAATTTTTAATTATTTTAACAATCCTTTTCAAAATTTATCTTGGAATACTTCCCTCTATGTAGATTTCTTAAAATAAGTAATTAGTCTACCTTGTGGATAACTGTACTATGATTTGTTTCCAGTTAATTATTATAAAATAAAACTTTTCATTTTTACAACAAATGAAACCCCATTATTTAACAAAGGAGGAAAATGTAACCCCATTACTTAAGGAGGGAGAGAGAAAATGGGGGTCTACAGACTGGTTAGCCTGACATTAGTAGTAGGGAAAATGTTAAAATCGATTATAAAGGATGTGATAACTGGACATTTAGAAAATAATGGTAGGACTGGGCAGAGTCAACATGGATTTATGAAAGAGAAATCCTGTTTGACAAACCTGTTGGGAGTTTTTTTTGAGGATGTAACTAGCAGAATACATAAGGGGAAACCAGTGGATGTGGTGTATTTGGATTTTCACAAGGCTTTCGATAAGGTTCAACACGGTAGGCTATTGCAGAAAATACGGAAGTATGGGGTTGAAGGTGATTTAGAGCTTTGGATCAGAAATTGGCTAGCTGAAAGAAGACAGAGGGTGGTGGTTGATGGCAAATGTTCATCCTGGAGTTTAGTTACTAGTGGTGTACCGCAAGGTTCTGTTTTGGGGCCACTGCTGTTTGTCATTTTTATAAATGACCTGGATGAGGGTGTAGAAGGGTGGGTTAGTAAATTTGCGGATGACACGAAGATCGGTGGAGTTGTGGATAGTGTCGAAGGGTGTTGTAGGGTACAGAGGGACATAGGTAGGTTGCAGAGCTGGGCTGAGAGATGGCAAATGGAGTTTAATGCGGAGAAGTGTGAGGTGATTCACTTTGGAAGGAGTAACAGCAATGCAGAGTACTGGGCTAATGGGAAGATTCTTGGTAGTGTAGATGAGCAGAGAGATCTTGGTGTCCAGGTACATAAATCCCTGAAAGTTGCTACCCAGGTTAATAGGGCTGTTAAGAAGGCATATGGTGTGTTAGCTTTTATTAGTAGGGGGATCGCGTTTCGGAGCCACGAGGTCATGATGCAGCTGTACAAAACTCTGGTGAGGCCGCACCTTGAGTATTGCGTGCAGTTCTGGTCACCGCATTATAGGAAGGATGTGGAAGCTTTGGAAAGGGTGCAGAGGAGATTTACTAGGATGTTGCCTGGTATGGAGGGAAGGTCTTACGAGGAAAGGCTGAGGGACTTGGGGTTGTTTTCGTTAGAGAGAAGGAGGAGGAGAGGTGACTTAATAGAGACATACAAGATAATCAGAGGGTTAGATAGGGTGGATAGTGAGAGTCTTTTTCCTCGGATGATGATGGCAAACACGAGGGGACATAGCTTTAAGTTGAGGGGTGAAAGATATAGGACAGATGTCAGAGGTAGTTTCTTTACTCAGAGAGTAGTAGGGGCATGGAACGCCCTGCCTGCAACAGTAGTAGACTCGCCAACTTTAAGGGCATTTAAGTGGTCATTGGATAGACATATGGATGAAAATGGAATAGTGTAGGTCAGATGGTCGGCGCAACATCGAGGGCCGAAGGGCCTGTACTGCGCTGTAATGTTCTAATTCTAAAAAAAAAGGTTTGTATGCAAAATTACAGCACTTGGGATTGGGGGGTAATATACTGACATGGATTGAGAATTGATTAACAGACAGAAAATAGCGAGTAGGAATAAATGGGTCATACACAGGTTGGCAGGCTGTGACTAGTGGGGTACCCCAAGGATCAGTTCTTGGTACCCAGCTATTCACAATCTATATCAATGATTTGATTTGGGACCAAATGTAATATTTCCAAGCTTGCTGATGACACAAAACTAGGTGAGAATGTGAGTTGTGAGGAGGATGCAAAGAGGCTTCAAGGCTAAGTGAGTGGGCAAGAACATGGCAGATGGAATCTAATTTGGGAAAATGTGAAGTTATCCACTTTGGTGGAAGAACAGAAATGCAGAGTATTTCTGAAATGGTGAGAGATTGGGAAGCGTTCATGTTCAAAGGGATCTTGTTGTCCTTGTTCATAAGTCACTGCAAGCTAGCAAGCAAGCGTAGCAAGCAATTAGGAAGGCAAATGGTATGTTGGCCTTTATTGTAAGAGGATGTGAGTACAGGAGCAAAGAAGTCTTGCTGCAATTGTATAGAACCTTGGTGAGACTGCACCTGGAGTATTTTGTACAGTTTTGGTCTCCTTGCCCAAGGAAGGATATACTTGACATAGAGGGAGTGCAACGAAGGTTCACCCGACTGATTCCTGGGATGGAGGGATTGTCCTATGAGAAGAGATTGAGGAGACTGGGCCGGTATTCTCTAGAGTTTAGAAGAATGAGAGGTGATCTCATTGAAGCATACAAAATTCTTACAGGGCTCTACAGGATTGATGCAAGAAGGATATTTTCCCTGACTGGGGGATCTAGAATCAGAGGACAAAGTCTCAGAATAAGAGGCAGGCCATTGAGAACTGAGATGAGGAGGATTTCTTCACACAGAGAGTGGTCTGGAACTCTTTGGAATTCTCTATCCCAGAGGGCTATGGAGGCTCAGTTATTGAGTATGTTCAAGACAGAGATCAACAGATCTCTAGACATTAAAGCTATCAAGGGATATGGGGTTGTGCAGAAAAATGGCACTGAGGTACAAGATCAGCCATAACCTGGTTGAACAGCGGAGCAGGCTCGAGGGACTGGATGACCTATTCCTGCTCCTATTTCCTATGTTCCTATGAAATCAGCAATGCCAAGCAGTGCAGATCTTAGAGCAGCTACATCTATGCCTGAAATGAGAATGAACACATTAGCATTATACAAATGGATTGTAATCTGGATTTTACAAATCTGCAATGTTTGAGGTTTCTCCTCGGTGCCAGAGCTAACAGAGATTAACAGTTTACATGGACACACCAAAACTGACTTTAAATCCTTCCAGTAGGTCCAATTTAAAAATACATCAATCATCTCCACAACAACTATATATTTTTTTAATGAAGTCAGAACTCTGCACTTTCAGGCTGAACACTATAAAACATCTTTCCTATAGAAATCACGTTAGAGAATTTGAGACTCGCTTTATGAGCTGCTGGATTTAAACTTTTAATGCACAGCAGTGATGGTCGCACTATGATAGATATGATGAATTGCAAAACAAGACAGAAAATGAAAAGCAATCGTCTTATAACACCCAAACTTCTCAAAAAAGATTGAATTTTGTTCCATCAAAATCTGTGCTTTTATATTAAGATGTAATTTTTGGTGACACTGCTTAATTTAGCACAGATGATTACAACAAAAAATGAAATGCAGTTTAATTGAATCAGTTGCAAAACCTCCTTCTTATAATATTGCAGGTTTGAAAGTTAACTGCAACCTTACAATCTGGTAAAGCCCCATAACATGAAGGAATACTACCACCCCCCACTCCGAAATATGACAACATTCTGTTTTTTGGCATTCCTTGCATGCTCATACCTTATAGGTATACAGAATGTAAAAATAAGTGTTACCAAAGTTTCCACAAGGATTTGAGGGAAATGTGACTGACACTTTTTGTTATGTCTACATAGAAAACTAGTAACATGGAAAAAAGAAAACAAAATAGTCTATAAGATCAAAGGGGGTAAAAAAAAAAATCAAAATTACACCAGAGCACATGGCTAATTCCAGGGAAATTGCACTAAGTTTCCAGATTTGTTTGAATGATTTTATTAGAGCTGAACACATGCAGTAATTGAGATTTGCAGCATCAGGAAAGCTAACAATAGACAACATAGACAACAATAGACACATCATTTATCATTATTTTTAAATGCAAAAAAGAATTAATTATTCCATTTGTTTTATTTATGTTGCTTCATTCAAAATGGAAATTTAATGCTAAACGCTTAAATAATTTGAATTAAATTACTTGAATTAAGAAATAGGCTGAATACATGATACTTGAATGCACTCGAAGTACTTAGATGCATTAGCATGGTTTACTGTGAAGGACTTTCCCTTGACAGACTGCATTACCAGGAACATGCAGATCCATTTTGTTTATTCAAACAAAAATGTTTAAAATATTAGAATGTAAATATATGACCAAACCCAATTCTTTTCAAAAATCTCACATTAAAAAGCATTCCTCCTCATCTCAGGTAGATCTCTCAGAGGCTATGAAAGCTCAATAATGACATTTTAAAAATTACAACCATTAACTCTATGCACCAATTCTGGCCTCTTGCATACCCCTGATTTTAATTGCTCCAGCATTGGCAGCCATGCTTCAGCTGCCTAGGCCCTGGTTGGCATCCTTCCACCTACAAAAGATGATGCTCATGCAGCAAACAATCCATTCAAGTGGAGTGTCTTCTTTTGGTGCACCTTTGCCGATGGCTATGAAGGCCCATCCTGGAGAGGTAGGTTCTAGCACAAGTGCTGCATGTGAAGCTGCCAAGTGAGTTGGTGTTTTTAACATTGGCGCCTGTTGCCAAGCTGCTGCAGCAACTGATCATCGTGGTAATGCATACCAGTCTACAGGATGTGTCGCCATTTTCCTCTTTCGTCAGCTAGTGACTCCCAAGTGCGATTGTCCACATTTAGGGTCTTCATGTCACGCTTGCAATCATCCTTGAAGTGGAGCTTTGGGCGCTCCACTGGTCGCCGGACCCCGCTACCTCACCATACAAAAAGTCCTTGGGTATGCGATCGTCTTCCATCCTGAGGATGTGTCCAATCCACTGAAGCTGCCTTTGTTTGATTAGTGTCAACACACTTGGGAGCTCTGCCTTGGAGATGACTGCCACGTGTGATTTTGTCCTGCCAGGATAGACCCATAATACGGCGCAGACAGCAAAGATGGAAATTATTGAGTTTCTTTTCCTGATAGCTTTATGTCGCCCATGTTTCACAGCCATACAGTAAGGTGCCGAGAACACAGGCCTTACAAACCATGAGCAAGGGCTACTTTTGTGTTATCCCATGCGCATTTTGGCCAAAGGTGGTAGCTGCCGTCCCTATGCATGTATCGAGCTCTGCATCAAGGGACAGATTGTCACAGTGAACCCAAGATTGTAGAATCTGTTAACCATTTCCAGCAGGTTCCACCCGGCACCAACCTCTCTAACAGGGAGGCCATGTGCCCCAGCTGCTCAGACACAACCAGGCACCACCCCACCAAATTGGTGGCCAATAAAGGAAGGTCTTGGTGGCTTTACCCCGAACATGTTCACAACTTCCTTGTGACCTGAAAGTTCTGTCGGCTCCGTGTTCTCGAAACCTTGCAACATTTTGTGTGTGTTTGGTTGTTAACACATATATAGTAAACGGGCAGCACAGTGGTGCAGTGGTTAGCACCCAGCCTCACAGCTCCAGCGACCCGGGTTCAATTCTCGGTACTGCCTGTGCGGAGTTTGCAAGTTCTCTCTGTGTCTGCGTGGGTTTCAGCCGGGTGCTCCGGTTTCCTCCCACAGCCAAAGATTTGCAGGTTGATGGGTAAATCGGCCATTATAAATTGCCCCTAGTATAGGTAGGTGGTAGTAGGGAAGGTGGGGATGTGGTAGGAATATGGGGTTAATGTAGGATTAGTATAAATGGGTGGTTGATGGTCGGCACAGACTCGGTGGGCCGAAGGGCCTGTTTCAGTGCTGTATCTCTAAATATAAAAATATATAAATATAAAAAAGTACACCAAAATAATGATGGATCCACTGACTCCCAGAAACAAAATCTTAAGGGTGAGGTGACATCCAGAAACAAAGACTATATATATGCCGAGGTCCTAAGCTTTGGAATTCCCTCCCTAAAACGCTCCACACCTCAAATTGGATTGCTCTTTGAAAGAGTCAGTGCAAACTTGACAGGCTGAATGGCCTCCTTCTGTGATGTACTATTCTACTTCTCTTTCCTCTGTTAAAACACTCCTTAAAACCTACTCCTTTGGCAACCTTTTGGTCATCTGTCCTAATACCTCCTTATGTGATTCAGTGTCAAATTTTGTTCGCTAATGCACCTGGGAAGCATGTTTTACTATGTCTGAGCGAATATATAAATGCAAGTAGCTGTTGTTATTAGAGACAGAATACATTGCACCCCAATGGCCTAATTGGTAAAGCACTGCTCAGATGTGAACTAAGCCATAAAGACCAAAGTGTCCCTATTTGCTTGCGGGTTGAATGCTAAATTGGAAATACATTCAAAAGAAATTAACTGCCTCACAGAAGTTCAGTTTTATTAAGTACTTTAGTAGCTTGTAAAAAAAATTCACTGCAGAACATGCAACTTGATCATAAACTAAATTAATTCTAAGCACCATATAATCAAATTGATTTTTTTTTAATAGGAAGAACTGAACAAAATTGATTGCAACAAAATATATATCTTACAAAGTCAAGACAACAAAAACAACTCTCAAGAGGAATGATTAAAATTGCATTACTCCAAAGTCACTAGATTCAGACTTTGCAGTTGACTAACAAAGAGCAATATTTAACGATGCAGCTAGCATTCTTCAAGTCAGATTTTTACAGGTAGATGTAGTTAATCTGTAATGCTGCTTCATTCCTCTCCCTTCCACACAAATAAATGGAAATGGAAGTTATGGGTCAATGTCACTATTATTTACTGAGATGATTTACACTCAGGAATAACTGGCAAGCTGTTCAATCATACAGTGGATTTTTTTTCTTCCATATCCTTCATCCCACATTTCATCACTTTCACAAGAATACAGTTCTTTTTCAATGGATAAGGGAGAAGACAGAGTTGATGAAAAATATGCAAAATCTGAATTTAAAACATTTTTTTCCACAAAAAATGCCTCAAATGTGGGATTTTTTTCCCTACTGTTACGGCCAGGTGAGCACGGGGGTTACAGGCTCCCCTCTTGCCCTTCTTTTTATTTGACCACAACAGCGGTTGTGCTTACCAGCTCAGTGAGTGTTTTACCTTTAACGTGATCGTGAAAGAACCAGACAGGTTTTCTAAAGTTGAAAGAAAGAAGTCAGCTTATTACACTTAACAATCTAAACCTGATCTAAAAAGATAATAAAAATACACTACACATTCATGCACATACTCACAAATAGATTACAAAATGAAAAACAGATTTTGTGGTTGGATTAGAGTCCAGAATAAATGGAATCGTCAAGTCTAGAGGTAACAAAGGAATGAACGAGAGTTTCAACAGCAGATGAGCTGAGACAGAAGTGAAGTCGGGCCATGTAACGGAGGTGGAAATAGGCAGCCTTAGTGTTGCACAAATATGAGGTCAGAAGCTGCTTTCGGGGTCAAATATGACACCAAGGTTGGGAACAGACTGGCTTAATTTCAGACTGCTGCCACAGAGAGGGATGGAGTCGATAGCTAGGAAAGAGTTTGGAGTGAGGACCGAAAACAACGGCTTCACTATCCCAATATTTAATTGGAGAAAATTGCTGCTCATCCAGGACTGGATGTCGGACAAGCTGTCTGATAATTTAGGAACAGCGGAGGAGTCTAGAGAACTGGTGGTGAGGTAGAGCTCAGTGTCGTCAACATGCATGTGAAAATTAACAAACACCGTGCCTTTGGATGATGTCACCGAGGGACAGCATGTAGATGAGAAACAGGAGGGGGCCAAGGATAAATCCTTGGGGGACACCAGAGGTAACAGTGCAGGACCAGGGAGAAGCCATTGCAAGTGATTCTCTGGCTACAATTAGATAGATAGGAATGGAACAAGGTGAGAGCAGTCCCACCCAGCTGGACGACAGTGCAGCAGCGTTGGAGGAGTATGGTATGGTCACCCCTGTCAAAGGCTGCAGAAAGGTCAAGAAGGATGAGAGAAAATTTACCTTTGTCACAGTCACATAGGATGTCATTTGTGACTTCAATAAGAGCTGGTCCTGTACTATGGCATTGACAGAAACCTGATTGGAGGGATCCAAACATGGAGTTCCGAAAAAGATGGGAACGCATTTGGGAGGTGAAACCACGTTCAAGGACCTTGGAGAGGAATTGGAGGTTGGAGATGGAATGGTAGTTTGCAAGGGCAGAGGAGTCAAGGGTTGGTTTTTTGAGAGGGGTGATGACGGCAGATTTAAAGGTGGGACAACACCTGAAGAGAGAACCATTCACAACATCAGTTGACATCGGGACAGGAGGGGGGACGTTTGGTGGTCAGCAGTTTAGTAGGAGTAGGATCGAGAGAACAGGAGGTCGGTCTCATGGACAAGATGAGCTCAGAGAGGGTGTGAGGGGAGATAGGAGGGAAACTAGAGAATGAAGAAACTTCAGGGCTATGGAAAGGGGGAGGATTACAGTAGTAGAACTGTTACCTCTGCAATAGGCAGCAGTGGGTTCAATCCACACTCCGGTACCTGAACACAATTTAGGCTGATACTTCAGTACTGTACTCAGAGACTTTTGGTTAACATTTTAAAGAGAGACCCCTCAACCCCACCCTGCCTTTGAAGTTCACTAAGTCCCCAAAGTATGCTGCCAATAGGCAGTGGCATAGAGGTATTGTCAGTGGACGAGTAACCCAGAGACCCAGGGTATTGCTCTGGGGACATGGGTTCGAATCCCACCACAGCAGAAGGTGGAATTTTAATCCAATTAATAAATCTGGAAATTAAAACCTAGTCTAAAGCTGGCCATGAAACCATTGTCGATTGTTGTTAAAAAAAACCCACCTGGTTCACTAATGCTCTTTAGGGAAGGATCTGCTGGCCTTACCTGGTCTGGCCTACATGTGATTACAGACCCACAGCAATGTGGTTGACTCTTAAATGCCCTCGGAAATGGCTCAGCAAGCCACTCAGTTGTATCTAACCACGACGAAGTCAATAAAGAATGAAACCAGACGGACCACCTCCGCATCGACCTAGGCACCGGAAATGACAACAGCAAACTCAACACTGCTTACAAACATCTGGCAGCTTGTCCCTAAGTTGGGACAGTTGTCCAACAGACTAGACAAGCAACAACCTGACATAGTCATACTCACTGAATCATACTTTACAGATAATGATGTCCCAGACACCGCCATCACAATCCCTGGGTATGTCCTGTCCCACCAGCAGGTCAGACCCAGCAGAGGTGGAGGCACAGCGGTATACAATCGGGAGGGAGTCACCCTCGGAGTCCTCAACATCAACTCTGGACTCCATGAAGGCACATGGCATCAGGTCAAACAAGGGCATGGAAACCTCCTGCTGACTACCACCTACCGCCTTTCCTCAGCTGATGAATCCATGCTGAACACCACTAAGAGGAAACACTGAGGGTGACAAGGGCGCAGAACGTATTCTGGGTTGGGGACTTTAATGTCCATCACCAAGAGAGGCACAGTAGCAGCACGACTGACCGAGCTGGTCGAGTCTTGAAGGACAGAGCTGCTAGACTGGGTATGCGACAGGCGGTGAGGGAACCAACAGAGGGAAAAACATACTTGACCTCGTCCTCACCAATCTGCCTACCGTAGATGCATCTGTCCATGACAGTATTGGCAGGAGTGACCACTGCACAGTCCTTGTGGAGACAAAGTACCACCTTCACAGTGAGGATACCCTCCATCGTGTTGTTTGGCATGGCCACCGTGCTAAATAGAATAGATTTCGAACAGATCTAGCAATGCAAACTGGGCATCCATGAGGCGCTATGGGCCATCAGCAGCAGCAGAATTGTACTCAACCACAATCGATAACCTCAAGGCCCGGCATATCTCCCACTCTACCATTACTATCAAGTGGAGACACTAAACCTGGTTCAATGAAGAGTGCAGGAGGGCATGCCAGAAGCAGCACCGGGCATACCTCAAAATGTGGGGTCAACCTGAAGAAGCTACAAGCCAGGACTACCTGCGTGCCAAACTACGTAAGCAGCATCTGATAGACAGAGCTAAGCAATCCCATAACCAATGGATCAGATCTAAGCTCTGCAGTCCTGCCACATCCAGTCGCAAATGGTGGTGGACAAACAACCAACCAACTGGCAGGAGGTGGCTCCACAAATATCCCCATCCTCAATGATGGAGGAGCCCAGCACATCAATGCAAAAAATAAGGCTGAAGCATCTGCAACAACCTTCAGCCAGAAGTGTCGAGTTGATGATCCATCTCGGCCTCCTCCTGAAATTCCCAGCATCACACATGCCAGTCTTCAGCCAATTCGATTCACTCTGCCTGATATCAAGAAATGACTGAAGGCACTG
The DNA here is from genome assembly GCF_036365525.1 of Heterodontus francisci. Taxonomy (NCBI): domain Eukaryota; kingdom Metazoa; phylum Chordata; class Chondrichthyes; order Heterodontiformes; family Heterodontidae; genus Heterodontus; species Heterodontus francisci. Next base: position 21,654,303 of record NC_090394.1, read on the forward strand.
GATACTGCAAAGGTTATGAGACCTGACAACATTCCGGCAATAGTACTGAAAACCTGTGTTCCAAAACTTGCCGCACCCCTCGCCAAGCCGTTCCAGTACAGCTACAACACTGGTATCTACCTGGCAATGTGGAAAATTGCCCAGGTATGTCCTGTATGCAAAAAGCAGGACAAGTCCAACCTGGCCAATTACCGCCATATCAGTCTACTTTCAATCGTCAGTAAAGCGATGGAAGGGGTTGTCGATAGTGCTATCAAGCCACACTTACTTAGCAATAACCTGCTCAGTAACACTCAGTTTGGGTTCCGCTATGGCCACTCAGCACCTGACCTCATTACAGCCTTGGTTCAAACATGAGCAGAAGTGCTGATAAGTGGCAAGTAACATACGTGCCACACAAGTGCCAGGCAATGACCATCTCCAACAAGAGAGAATCTAACCATCTCCCCTTGACATTCAATGGCATTACCATCGCTGAATCCCCCACTATCAACATCCTGGCGGTTACAATTGACCAGAAACTGAACTGGAGTAGCCATATAAATACTGTGGCTACAAGAGTAGGTCAGAAGCTAGGAATCCTACAGCGAGTACTAGAGGGTCTGACATCCCTGAAAGCGGATAAATCACCAGGGCCGGATGGATTGTATCACAGGTTGCTCAAGGAAGCCAGGGAGGAAATAGCGGATACTCTGAGGATAATCTTCAAATCCTCACTAGATACAGGCGAGGTACCAGAGGACTGGAGGTCTGCGAATGCTACACTATTGTTTAAATAGGGTGCGAAGAATAGGCCAAATAATTATAGGCCGGTCAGTCTGGCCATGGTGGTGGGCACATTATTAGAATCAATTCTGAGAGATAGCATAAATTGTCACTTAGAAAGGCACGGATTAATCAGGGATAGTCAGCATGGATTTGTTAAGGGGAGGTCATGTCTTACTAACTTAATTGAATTTTTTGAGGAAGTAACAAGAATTGATGAGGGTAGTGCAATGGATATGTTATACATGGATTTTAATAAGGTATCTGACAAGATCCAACATGGCAGACTGATCAGAAAAATAAAAGCCCATGGCAAATGGAATTCAATCCGAAGTATGAGATAATGCATTTGAGAACGGCAAACAAAGCAAGGGAATACACAATAAACAGGAGGGTATTGAGAGGAGTAGAAGAAATGATAGACCTTGGAGTACATGTCCACAGTTCCCTGAAGGTGGCAGGACAGGTTGATAAAGTGGTGAAGAAGGCATATGGAATGCTTTCCACTATTGGCTGAGGTATTGAATACAAAAGCAGGGATGTAATGCTGGAGCTGTATAAAATGCTGGTTAGGCCACAGCTGGAGTATTACGTACAGTTCTGGTCACATTACAGGAAGGACATAATTGCTCTGGAGAGTACACAGAGGAAATTTACAAGAATGTTGCCAGGGCTTGAAAGTTGCAGCTATGAAGAAAAATTGGATAGGCTAGGGTTGTTTCCTTAGAACAGAGAAGGCTGAGAGGTGACTTAATTGAGGTGTACAATATTATGAGGGGCCTAGAGTAGACAGGAAGGACCTGTTTCCCCTAGCAGAGAGATCAATTACTAGGGGGCACAAATTTAAGGTGATTGGTAGAAGGATCAGAGGGGACAGAGGGTGGTGGGTGTCTGGAATTCACTGCCCGGATCGGTGGTGGAGGCAGTAACCCTCAACTCATTTGAAAAGGTACCTGCACCTGAAGTGCTGTAACCTGCAAGACTACGGACCAGGTGCTGGAAGATGAGATTTAGATTGGGCGGCTAGCTTTTTCAGCCGGCGCAGACACAATGGGTTGAATGGCCTCTTTCTGTGCTGTAACTTTGCTATGGTTCTAGAATAACTGGTCATGTATCTCATTTTTGTTTAGTGGGCCTTGTTCTACATACAATTACCTCCCACATTTGCCTGCAAAACAGTATCAACTGCACTAAAAAGCTTTTCATGGATTTAAAGGCACTTTGGGACATTCTGAAGATGTTAAAAAAAAGCTGCATCCAGATGAGTTATTTTTTTCTTTCCACCAGTAGCCCCAGCACCCCCCCCCCCCCCCCCCCCAATCCCCAGCACTGACCCAGAATTTGCAGTTGTAATAATGGCAAAACTAGTAGTGGTGGTTGATGGTCGGCACAGACTCGGTGGGCCGAAGGGCCTGTTTCAGTGCTGTATCTCTAAAACTAAAAAAAAAAAACTACTCGCTGTGCAAAAAGGACAGAAACTTCTGGTCTCCGCATATGCACAGTTAAACACAGAAATCTGTACTCAGTTTGTAATTGCTTAAAAGTTTGTAACCACTTTCACAGATTTATATCCTATAAAAGTAGAAGTGATTTGAGTTCGACATTAAAAATAGCAGTCAAACACCCAGTTTTGTCTACGTTGCAACATCTGATATAAATCCCTAGTGAATTTTTGATGTCAATCAGAAGTTAGCTTCTGCATCTGGCAGGTAATTTAATATGTGCTGACACATGCACTGGCTTGGGATTGCCTTCAGGACCACCTCAATAACAGGTCAATGCAATCACCTGGGTGCTAAGTACACATGAATCTTTTAATACTACTGATTTTGGATTGATTCAGAGATCGTCGACCTCACTGCGACTGTTGCAATCTGTCTTCAAAAGATGAAAGAAATGGGTAGTATCCATTCATGCAGCAATGAACCATACCACAGAAGATTGAATCTGTGGTAGTGATTTTTTATTGGAAAATTTCAGGCTTAAAAGTCACCACATAGAGATGCCAAGCACAGGCTGGGCATTTTTGCCAGTGTTGACACAGACTCAGAAGGTTGTGGGTTCAAGTCCCACTCCAGGGAGCTGAGCACAAAATCTAGGCTGATACTCCAATGCAGTACTGAGGGAATGCTGCACTGTCAGAGGTGCTGTTATTCAAATAAGATATTAAACTAAGGTCCCATCTTCCCTCTCAGGTGGATGTAAAAGATCCCATGACACTATTTTGAAGAGCAGGGAAGTTCTCCCTGGTGTCTTGGCTAATATTTATCCCTCAACCAACATCACCTTTTTAAAAATGATCTGGTCGGTACCACATTGCTGATTGAGACCTTGCTGTGTGCAAATTGGATGCTGTGTTTCCTAGATCACAGCAATGACTACACTTTATTGGCTGTAAAGCACATTGGGGCGCCCCCAGGTTGTGAAAAGGTGCTATATAAATGCAAGTCTTCCTTTCTTTTGCATGCATATCTATGGAATGGCTTTGTTAAAGGCCAACGAGGAAGTCATTTGTTTTTGGCTAAGAGGATGGCCGAGAGAGATTTTGGTAGGGGTGGGAGGGAGGAAAACAGAAAATAGGCAGAGTCCAGATAAAATATATATTTTTAATTTTAACAGCCTTAGACCAATAAGTCATTAATAAATTCCTCCACCCCTAAATATGTAATTCACAAGTTTATTTCTGAACTATGTGTTTTCTTGTGATTAGTGCTAGATAATCCTGCAATTATAGTCAAATGTCAAACCAGTGGTTCTTCCCAGTTTAAATGATTCTATTTATCAATGTCTTCCCTACTAAACAATTTCTGCAAAAGCAGTCCAAGATGGTATCATGCAGACAATCTGCTCTTATTCATTATGTTTCACTATGATATACTGCTGATGTCTGCTAAAGCTGCGATGTCCTATTTTTTGCAGGATAACAGTACAATTTTATTGTACACAGAAAGTGATTCTACAACTGGAGCGAGAACAATGCTTTGGAGGTTCAAAACGTGATGGGTATCACTAAGATTTCATCATGTAAAGTTTCTATTCAAAGCCACAATTCTCATCCCTGCAATCTCAACCAACAGTGAAAAGTGAGACTCTTGCCACGCTTTTTTTTTTAAATATTTGACTTTTCTTTTTCAAAAAGAGGCTTCTTATTTGGACAAACCTCTTTCCTCGTTGATCGATCATTACATACAGGAGCTGGAACTTACTTAGATGTCACCATGGAACATTCTGCTACACTTTGCTCAAGTTTAATCTGCCTGCTAGAAAACACCAAACACATTCACATCAGGATTCTTCTTCACAGCTTAATACATCTCTTTCAAACACAAGTATTTTGAAGGATTGCAGACCCATGTACAAATGAAGTTCTTAGACATGCATACATTTCAACAGAACAAATTGGAATACTCCAATTGCACTGAAGCCTAAAATTGAAAAAGTTCATTTTGATGACACACTAGATAAAGCAATGCCTTTTGAAAAGTAGGCCATTATTTATCTCAAGTATTTCACAAACAGCAATCTAAAAAGACTGAGATTTTATATAGCATCATCTGACAGCAGTGATGCAAAATGGATCAGACCCTGTACTTAAGACTAGGAAGCACCTTTATCTAACAATAATGGAGAGGCTTAGTGCCTCATTATGCCTTCTCATTTACCTATCTTATACAAAAAGATGTTGAAATGACAAATGAGGTCCAATGTACCATTTCAGAATGGCCACTGTTACCAATCATGTAACAAAACATACCAAACTACAATTATACAATTACAAAATTGAAATATACAGCAGCTAATACAAAAGAAGTATATTGAATATATTTATAATTCCCTGAATAAGACTACATTGCCAAAAGTTAAACAACCTCACTTGCAAACTGGAAGCAAACATATTTTACAGGAAAGATTTTGTTTATTCCAGGTTTCTCACAAATGTTGTTTGTAACTGCAGTTCACAAATGCACTTAGGTAAAATTTGGAAATTATCTCCCATCCATGTGTTATAAATAGGGGTCTACACAAGTCACAGATCACGCAGATTTTACAGAAATCATGAAATATAGGATTGTCCATAAATTTAACCCTCAAACTGTTATTCAAATAAAATGTGAATTACTAATAAAATAGTTTGTGTTAAAACCTCTCCATGGTCACCATGATGCAAAAGCACTTCACTTCCTTCTTTATGTGATCATTAAATCCCAATCACTGGCTCACTCAACGAGTGTGCATATACTTTGCATGATGTTCAGTACAGGTGACAGGTTAGTTGAAAACATTACATCAACTTAGGCATTAGTTAAAATAACCTGAATATAACAGATAAACCAAAAAAAATGTTTCAGCTCGAGATGGTGTGAAGTAGTTCCCAGGCAAGAATCTTACTAGCAGATGGCAGTAAATTGTTTTTCTTCTCTTGCCATGTAATTCTAGATTTTTCAAGAAAAATCTCGATGGTTATGTTGCTTCAGAATCACATATTAAATGTACAGCTACTGCAGAAGCTATTATCCAAAGCAAAACGCAAGTGACAGTAACCTCAATGTTTAAAGGAGAAACTGCTGTCTATATTGTATGTATACAGCGAAGAAATATCCACAAATTCTGCTATTTATGCCATGACAGACAGGTAAAAATTGCTTAATTTCTCTGCAATTTAAGTAGACCCTTAATTATAAATTACAAAATGCAGCAGTCATCATCAACTGATAAAGATTGCTTAAAAATCAGTGGGTATTGAATTGCAGTTAAGGCCAAACACTAATTTACCAGTTATTATCCACTTAACAAAGTCACAAATTAAGGGTGCAGCAAGTGTCACAAGGATAACTGCAGCAGAGGTTTATCAGTTGATTGAATTGTGAGGTTGTGGGTCTGTTTTGGTACTGCTATGTACCGAACCAAACTCAGATTTACTATTGGGAGAGAGAATGAAGGAAAAAACTAAGTAGAGAGGAACAGACAGAAAACAACTGAAAGCAATCAAGGGGGAAAAATAAATTGAAAAAAAAAAATCCAGAAAAAGACAGTGCAGACATTATTTAAAAGACGTGACAAAATCTCAAATCACTGCAATAGTGTAATTCATACCCCTTTTTATAGTAACAAACAGTAGTCAAATGATAATTTGTTTTGCGAATTTTGTGCTAATCCACATGAGGAACATTAAGACTTTCTATTTCAGGAACCCAGTGCCATGCACTGCTAGCATAATTAGCTGAGCCACACCTATGCCTTGTGCCAGTAGTGACGGAGTTTCATTCACTCGCCAGCAAAGTGCTACGCCAGCATAAAAAACAGCCGAGTGTTTCTGTAATTTAAATAAAGTATAAATATTCCACTGTAAACAAGAGAACTCATAGAACCAAATGCAGACTTTGAATTCCTTTTATTTACACACCCTAAGAATGAAAAACCAGAATGACACAGCACAAAAGGAGGCTATTTGGTCCATCACGCTCATGCCAGCCCTTTGGTAGAGCTATCCAATTAATCCCATTCCCCTGCCCTTTCCTCATAGCCCTGTATTTTTTCCCCAATTCTCTCCTGAATGTTACTATTGAATCTGCTTCCACCACGTTTCAGGTAGTGCATTCCAGATTACAATGATCAAGGAAACACAAGAATGAATGTGTACCTGCGTTGGGAGAATAAAAGGGTTGTGAAGACAACCAAGGTTATATTATTTCTGAGATTTACTGCCTCAAGCAACTTATCTGATTTGTTCACTGTTGACATGTGCTCCAGGTTCTTGTTTGTTCATTGTCTGTGAACAAACATTAAAGTAGTGTGGGGAAAAAAACCTCCCTAAAATTAATCAGTTATTTGATGGCCACTGCCTACAGCTCAACAGACAGCGTAGAAAAAAAGCTCATCTCCATAAAGGTCAGCCATTAAGTTTTGTATCCAATTGGCACCGGAACCATTTGAGAACAAGCCTGGCCACTGCTCCAATCACTCAATTTCCAGGTTTCAATGTTCTTACAGGCTTCGGTCCAAAGCTGTCACTTGCACGTTACCCTGCCGTAGGCCTTCCTTTCCGGACTTCTACTCAAATTGTGACCTTATCCTCAAACTCACTCTCTGCCCTGCCTAGGACTCTTCTATTCACAAAAGGTTTTGGATAATGTATTGTGCACAGAGTGGAAAGCCACTTATAAGTGTGTTTCCTTTAAAGAAAACGAATCTGAGCTACAGAATTAAAGATCTACCATCATAATCATCTCCCACCATTTTTTCCCCCAAGGAAAACTCATGGGGATTTGAAATGCAAAAGATTAATGTTTGTACGTGCTGATTAAGGCAATTAGAAATGATGCTGACTAAAGACCTGACTTCCCAGAACTACAGTACACCTCAGATTTAATTCAAGAAGTGGGGTAGGGAGGGAAAATGAGCACACCATAATTAATTCTGATACTTTCCTTACACACATTTTATATACTAGCACAAATGTAAAATACTGCAGATGCTGGACAGCTGAAATATAAAACAGAAAATGCTGGAAATACTCATCAGGTCAGGCAACATCTGTGGAGAGAGAAACAGAGTTAATGATTCACGTTGGTATTTTAGCTCTGATGAAAGCTCATCAACATGAAACGTTAACATTGTTTCTGTTTTTATCTTATCAAGGGAAATTATTGGCGTTGCAAGGCTTTACACAATCTCGCAGACGCCACTGATGATATCAACTTAAATATTGACAATTTATTTTTCCAGCATGGCCTCATGTCATTGGATTTGCCCATTCCTATTTAAACTATCAATTATCACCATGTTTTTTATGCTCACACCTTAACCAAATGGATTATAGAACAGAGTGATGGGAAACCCAAACAAGACTGAAGTTTACAAAATACTGCATGGCTTAATTTTAATAATGTTAATATGAATATTTTCAGATATGCTGCAGCTTGACAACCTAAACATGGGAGCTCATTTGTATCCCTGTTCCTAGTACATACTGTAGTCCCTCTGTGGATCGCCACCTTGACGTGGTAGAGATGCTGTCGGAATCTCCTTGCTCCTGATCGGGCCACCCACAGCAGCAAGATTGGGGGAGGAGCCAGACAAAGTGCAGTCCAAAAGGTCCTCAACAACAGAATAGGCGAAGGAAAACTGTGCACCTCACTGGCTACAAAGGTGGAAGGCAGCTGCAGCGGCAAGGTGGTCTCGGTCATCGTGGTTCGACACGTCATCGAAATATGACCACCAATCTGTCAAGATCGTGTCGACAATGACGGTGCCCCAAGGTCCCCACGTTAAAAATATTCACACACAGGCTTCTACCAGGATCCATTTGTCAACTCCTGTGGTGATGGAAAATTGGCAACGGGGACAGGGTTGTGAACCTGGGAGTCCCTAGTAAAGAATCTGCACGCAGACGACAGATGCATGAAGGTTGTTAGATACCCATGTTGTGACAGAGGTGACTTTGGGCAGCAGCATCGTCATCTTCAGGATACCCTCTGCTCACCCCAAATGGGGAGAGGCCTAGAAAAGGTGTCGTAAAAATAGGCTGCCCCACTTTCTCCTTGCTGGGAAACCACATCCTGCGGGATCACCGTCTTCGTGGTCAAAGAAAGAAAACTTTAAATTTTGCAACTTGGAATATTAGAACACTCATGTATAATCTCAAGAGTGACCGACCGGAAAGAAGTACTACAATCATATCACGTGAGCTATCAGGACTGCAAATTGACATTGCCACCTTCCTAGGGAGGAGTAGCTGCAGGAACAAGCAGGAAGATAAACCGTCTACTGGAAAGGAAAAGCAAACAGCAACCCTTGTGTCCACCGAGTTGGTTTTGCCATCCAGAATAAGATTTTAGATGCACTGCCAGATCTCTCCAATTGTATAAATGAAAGACCCATGACACTTCAGACAGCCCAGTGATAATCAATATGCCACCATCATCAGCGGCCCTTGACTAGAATGAAGATGTTAAGGAAAATTTCTATTCTGGCCTTGATGAAGTCCTCACTACCATCCCAAAAGAAGAGCTGATCATCTTTCTGGGCATGTTTAATGTCAGGGTTGGCCATGATTCCAATGTCTGGAGAGGAACCCATTGGGAAAAACAGGGTGGGAAAAGCCAATGCAAATGATGCCCTCCTGCTGACAAAGTGTACTCAGAATGGCCTCAGCATAACAAACACCCTCTTCCTGCAGAAGAACAAATACAAAACCACATGGAAACATCACAGATCAAAGCACTGTCACCTCCTAAATTAGGTAATTGTTTCAGTCAAATATCTAAGTGATGTCTGTTTCACTCGGTCCATGCAGGGGACCGATACCTGCTGGACAGATCATCGATTTGTTCAATCAGTGATGAACATTGTTACAACCAAGGCTGCAGGAGTGTGCTGTCTTTCTCTAGTTCCACTTCTCCACGTGTCACGACATATATTTAAATATTTTACCCCAGTTACTGATACAGCCAATTATATAATCTATTTTTATTTCAGTATAAAATCCACCAACCAGGTTTCTTTAATAAACAAAAAAATTGGTAAATTTATAAAACAAGACTTCAATAAAGATGTAAAACTTATTAACACACCGGTTGAAAAATAAAAGTTCCCTTCTAAATTAACCCAATATATATACACACACACACCCCGATTACAGAAAAAAAAGGTTTTCTCTGCAGAGATCTCTTTTTTTAAAAAAAGACAAAAATCCTTTACCAAATACTTGGTAATTCTTGAAGAAAAAGTGGATAAGATTAGCAATGTTCTCTGCTGGCCCTTTTAGTGTGGCGTCCAGATACTCACAGACAGCTGTCACTGGGGTCTTTTTGGAGCAGTTCTCTTCAGGAGGTCAAGGATTAGTCTGGCAGGCTTTCCAGGAGAAATGCGCATCAGGGGTTTCAGCTATCACACTGGATTCTCAGAAAGGTGGGAAAAAGATGAGCTGCTGGCTTCTCTCTTTGTAGGCCTACCTCCAACTGACTCAAAACAATATACAAAATGAAACCAACTCTTGAACACCATAAATCTTGACATATCACTTCTCTGTGAACAACCCCCCCCCCCCACCCACCAAGGCTCCTGCTGTTTATTTAGCTTAGAACATGTGACTTCCAGTAAAGAGCTTTTAAACAAAACCTCAAGTTCTTCTCGTGACCTTTAAAAAAAAAACAAGGTCCAGCATCTATGGAATCGCTTGTCTTTCAAATGAATCAATTTCCACAATTTTTAAACACTATTTCTCAAAGTATTTTTTAAAATGGAAGCACCTGCATAACAACATCCACCTAGCACCTAGGCATTGCAAGGCCCAAAAGCCCAAAAGGAATAAGATCAACATCTCAGCCCTAAAGCAGGCTGACCCAAGAGAGGAATTCCAAGTGTAGCTCGCAACCAATTTGGAAAATCTTCATACATCCAACTCAATTTCAGAACAGTGGGAAACAAATAAGATCAGCTATACTAGACTGCTGTGTCCAGACCATTGGGTTCAAGCATTGTCATCACCAGGACTGGTTCGACGAAAATGATGCGGAAACATGTGACCTGCTGGAACAAAAACGGGCAGCCTTCATTGCCTAGTAGAACAACCTACAAAGCTTTTGCTCACATCAAGACTCCACACACTCATCCTGTGGGTATGGGAGGAAAAATAAGTCGCCGCCCCACCCAAACTTCAGGAATGCAACAATTATAACCATCTTCAAGAAGGGAAATAAATCATGCTTTGGAAACTATCGAAGTATTTCCCTCTTGTCCGTAACAGGGAAAATATTGACACGCATTCTCCTGAATCACCTACTTCCTGTGGCTGAGGAAATCCTCCCAGAGACACAGTGTGGCTTTAGACCTTCCAGAGGAACCTCTGACATGGTCTTTGTTGCCTGACAAATCCAGGAAAAATGTCAAGAACACCACCAGGAACTCTTCCATACATTCATCGACTTGACAGTAAATTGCGATGATCTGTGGATTATGCTCCAGAGATTTGGACGTCCATGAAACTTCATCACAATCCTGCAATTGCTCCATGATGATATGGCTGCAAGTGTCTTGAGTGGGAGATCTGAAACAGACACCTTCAAAATCCAGACTGGGGTCAAGCAAGACTGTGTGATAGCCCTGATAATATTTACAATCTACCTGACAGTGGCTATTCACCTCATGAAAGATCAACTTTCGGCGGTACAGTGGCGCAGTGGTTAGCACCGCAGCCTCACAGCTCCAGCGACCCGGGTTCAATTCTGGGTACTGCCTGTGTGGAGTTTGCAAGTTCTCCCTGTGTCTGCGTGGGTTTCCTCCGGGTGCTCCGGTTTCCTCCCACATGCCAAAGACTTGCTGGTTGATAGGTTAATTGGCCATTATAAAAAATTGCCCCTAGTATAGGTAGGTGGTAGGGAAATATAGGGACACGTGGGGATGTGGTAGGAATATGGAATTAGTGTAGGATTAGTATAAATGGGTGGTTGATGGTCGGCACAGACTCGGTGCGCCGAAGGGCCTGTTTCAGTGCTGTATCTCTAAACTAAACTGCCCTCTGGTGTGAGTACTAAATACCGCCTAGATGGAAAACTCTTTAACCTCAGTTGCCTCCATGCCAAAACTAAACTGAGCACCACAGACATACATGATCTATAGTTTACGGATGACTGACGTGTCGTTGCCCACTCTGCGCCAGATCTGCAAGCCACTCTCGATCACTTCAATTCTGCCTACAAGAGACTCGACCTGTCCTTGAATGTCACCAAAACAAAATTCATATCTCATCCCACACCTAGTCAGCCAAATATTCTACCTCCCATATATGTTGAAGGAGACACTTCAGAATATGTTGAGCACTTCCCATACCTTGGCAGCCACCTCTCTCAAAAGGCCACCATTGATGAGGAGATCCAACACTGTATCAAGCTGCGCCAGCTCAGCCTTCTACAAAGCGAGCGTTTGACAACAAAGATCTATGCAAGTCAACAAAGGTCCTAGTGTACACAGCAGTTGTTGTCACCACACTCCTGTACTGCAGTGAGACCTGGATTGTGCATCAGTGACGCGAGTGCTAAAGACATTCTATCAGCAATGCCTCCACTGCATCCTTCGGATTCAATGGGAATTGAACAAACAGGTTGAACAAACGCTCGGGCCCTTCTTGAAGTCAGCTCCACAAGCATTCAGGCAAAACTGCTTCAAAACCAACTTCGATGGACTGGACACTGTGTCCGGATCGCCGAAAACCATCTCCCCAACAGGTCCCATTTTCTCATCTCTCAAATGGCCAGCGTTCCAGGGAAGGACAAAGAAAATGCTTCAAAGACACTCTGAAGCTCTCTTTAAAGCGCAGCAGCATTGACAGTGATGACTGGGAGGAACTTGCTAACAATCCTTCAAAATAGTGACAAATTGTCCATCAAACTGCATCATGCTTTGAGTCCAAACGCTTTAATGATGAGGCAGAGCAGCAGCTGAGAAGGGAAGAAAAGGAAGCAAATCCTACACTCCGGATCCGACTACCTCTTGGGACGTCCTGCCCCATGTGCCCAAAGATCTGTGGGTCGAGAATTGGCCTGTTCAGTCACCTAAAGACCCATGGCAGAAACTTGCGACCTTGAGTCGACATCATCCACAAATCGAGGGACAGCCGATGAGTACTGCTACCATATATTTACTGCCACTTTCTTTAATAACATCAGGGATGGCTCTGTTCGCAGCTGAATTCCCTAAGGTAATCTGTAGTTGTCAGGCTCCAGAAGACAAGCTGCCAGCACAGCAAGTTATTTTAATATTTCAGAGTTATGGGGGAGAAGAGAAGAGGGGGTGGCCATTTACTTCCAGTCTGATAGTCAAAATTTACACCAGCCCAGCTAACAGCCATTTTATTTTATTCAATATAAACTATCAAATAAAAGCCATTTTTCTCTCTCCTCTCTCAACAAGTCCAAATCCCTCTGCTTCTCCCTTCTGTATCTGGCCATTTGCTTTTGAATTCTGCAAGGAAGCCAACATTCCATGATCTCTTGAATAAGGGTGAAATTACATTTGACTTCCGTCTTCTTCAGTTCATAGTCACATCCCCAGTATCTGCTTCATAACATTAATTTCTAGAATTAAATTTATATTGGATGGACAAAGTTAAAAATATTTTTGAACATACAAGAGAAAAATTGAGCAAATTTGTGTACATCACTAGCATCTTTATATTGCAACATAAGCACGGCATTAGCACAAGGCTTCTGGCGCAATACTGACCAGTCTGAACTGCCTCTGAAAATATCAGTGCAACCGTTCAGTACAAGAGTAGTGCATTGATCAGCCTCTTAATTCCAGCTCTAATTATCAATGATCAGGAGAGAAATATACTAATTTTAGTGAATACATATTTTGACTTAGATCCCTGGTTTTAAGGCAGATTGATGAGCTATTCTGCTGCTAGAATTTCTCTAAGTTTTGCACAGGTAAAGAATGCTTTCTCAGAGAAACAGCATACTGCAAAGCATTGACCAGTCTATGACAAGTAACTAACATTACTTCACTATGAGTTTGAAAAATTCTACATATACTTGATAAATACGTGGTCTAGTTTACAGAGTTTAAGACAAAGTGAAAAAAAACATTGGCACTAGAACCCTCACCACCTCCCACACCCTCTCCCCGATCTAAATTATCTGTCACACCTGATAAACTAATACTCTCAGACCTGTTGCCTATGATGCTTGAGGCTGACACTTCCTGCCCAACTGCGCTAAAATGATACTAAGGCAGCATAGAGTGTGCTCTGGGACTAATTTTTTTTAAATTTTAAATTTCATTTTATTTACAAGAACAAAAAAAAACATTTGAAATAGCCTCCATTATTATAGAGCCATATAGAGCAATTTAGACTGTTTCATATGCCTCTAACCTTTCCCAACTCCGCTGTGGTCATTCCACCATATGCCCTCTGGAAATAAAGGGCTAGTTGTAAATAAGCGGGAAAGCACAAGAGTAGTCTACTCAACCTTCAACATGAAGGTACTGGAGAAGTCATTGAGTGTTTGTGAATTAAATTTAAAAATCACTTTTATTACATTTTGTAAGTAATGCTGTTCTATTTTAAATGGAAGTTCAATTCCATGTAGTTCAGTTTGTAAATCTTATGCAGTTCAAAGAACCTCATATCTTGTGACTCAAGAAGCTTAGCTATGTCATTTATTATGGAAAGGTGGTAAGCGGTGTGGGTGGCTTCCACTTTTCACCTCCCAACTGACTGCAGATAGTATTTTGTTAAAAAGTGGCATTAGTCCCCAAGTGTTTTAAGGGTCAAATAAACAGACAGATGGCAGATTTTCTCATAGTTTGAAAAAAAGTTAAATTTTTATTTAAAAGCAAAACCTGTATTGTTCACAACCTTCACCCACTCGCACAGTCACACACACATGCGTATACAAGAACAGATAGAGAAAAAAAAGGGTAGGATGCATTTAAAGTCCAAAGTAGTGTAAGAGTTTGTCATTCCCAGAAACCTGTTGCATCGTCTCAGAAGAAAAGTCTTTTCAAATGTTCAGGCCTGGATGTTTGTCGTCATGAACTCGCTGAGGCATTGTAGATTCTGGTGGGTTAAAACTTCAGACCGGAGGCGGTGGTCACTTTTTAAGTTCTCTGCTGCAGCAGATTGAAGTATAGTATCAGCAGCAGGACTTCTTCCTTAGCTGGACCCATCGCACAGCCTTTTGCTGGAACTGGATTTCTGTGGTCTTTTCTTGAACACCCTCTCTTTCCAGAGGGCTACCTTTCAAGGTAAATTTATTAATTTTATTTTATTTAGAGATACAGCACTGAAACAGGCCCTTCGGCCCGAGTCTGTGCCGACCAACAACCACCCATTTATACTAACCCCACAGTAATCCCATATTCCCTACCACCTACCTACACTAGGGGCAATTTACTATGGCCAATTTACCTACCACCTGCAAGTCTTTGGCGGTGGGAGGAAACCAGAGCACCCGGCGAAAACCCACGCGGTCACAGGGAGAACTTGCAAACTCCGCACAGGCAGTACCCAGAATTGAATCCGGGTCCCTGGAGCTGTGAGGCTGCGGTGCTAACCACTGCGCCGCCCTAAAAATCCATAACATTTGAGTCTCGGTCAGGTGACACAGTGACCTCTTCCCTGGTGTAACCACACTGTGGTCCAGGATATAGAAATCATTGCTATCTGTTGGCATCTGGATAAGGACCTTACTGTTGCAACTGTGCTACTTCACACCTATTCATCTTGGTTTGGGCCATGGAGTCTGTCTATCTTACAGAACCTTTGTCAGTTCATTCCTGTAGGTAGCAGCCATTAACATGAAATGGGCTCCTTTCATTTTCAATGAGTTCTCCCCAGAGTTAATTCAGACACAGATAATGAGTTCCGTCTTTGCAGACAGCTTTGTTGATTGACAATCAAGGAGGGGGGTCACCGGACCTCTGCTCCATTTTGGCTGGGGTTCAAATGTGCCCATTTTCTTATGATTCAGTTTAACACTTTTTATTGTCATAATTTGAATGTGGAATACAGGCTTAAAGACAGGATTCTTGGTAGTGTGGAGGAACAGAGGGATCTTGGGGTCCATGTCCATAGATCGCTTAAAGTTGCCACCCAAGTTGATAGGGTTGTTAAGAAGGCGTATGGTGTGTTGGCTTTCAATAACAGGGGGATTGAGTTTAAGAGCCGCGAGGTTATGCTGCAGCTCTATAAGGCCCTCGTTCGACCACACTTGGAATATTGTGTTCAGTTCTGGTCGCCTCATTATAGGAAGGATGTGGAAGCTTTAGAGAGGGTGCAGAGGAGATTTACCAGGATGCTGCCTGGACTGGAGGGCATGTCCTACGAAGAAAGATTGAGGGAGCTAGGGCTTTTCTCATTGCAGCGAAGAAGGATGAGAGGTGACTTGATAGAGGGGTACAAGATGATGAGAGGCATAGATAGAGTGGATAGTCAGAGACTTTTTCCCAGGGTGGAAAGGGCTATCACCAGGGGGCATAATTTAAAGGTGACTGGAGGAAGGTTTTGGGGAGATGTCAGCGGTAGGTTCTTTACACAGAGAGTGGTGGGTGCGTGGAATGCGCTGCCAGCGGTGGTAGTAGAAGCAGATACATTAGGGGCATTTAAACGACTCTTGGATAGGTACATGGATGATAGTAGAATGAAGGGTAGGTAGTTAATTTGATCTTAGAGTAGGTTAAAGGTTCGGCACAACATCCGTGGGCCAAAGGGCCTGTACTGTGCTGTACTGTTCTATGTTCTAATTCCTCCAGTTCATTGTTCATTGCATCACAGCTCCTTCCGAGCGTGACACAGTGCAGACTTGGAAGCTGGCAAACACAGTAGAACATTATACTTTCCCCAAAAGTAGCCAGTGGTCTCACTGTAAATTATTACAGTGTCATGCGACAAATCACACATACTATACATGTACATTAAGAATAAATCACTGAACATAGCAATGGTCATCCAGGGGCCTTCCATAAAGTACATAAAGGAGGTGGTAGGGCTTGGAAACAAAAATCATGCAAGTCCTTCTAGGGAAAGGGAGGAAAGGTTAACCAAATTGTATGACCACTATCCAAAAGTCACAACTGTCCCACCAACACACCAAAACACAGTAGGTGGGGGTTTTTAAGTCAAGATAAAACCTGCTGATTTTTAACCAAGTAGGCTTTATGAGACTTTGAAAGGCTGAGAAGAAAGGAATTTCATGTACTCTTAATAGGATATTACATTTTTGGATATGAATAGGAAGTTTTCAATTTAACCTTTTTTACACATAACATCAATCAGAAATGTTCAACCCGATTGGCATTTAATATAATTCAACACTTTCAAGGCCAGAGCAATTAACCATAAATATTCCTGCAATTAGCTTACATTATATATTACATTCCTACATATCTTGCTAACCTACTGATTGTAGTATTAAATCTGCCTACCTCCAAGCAAATATCTACTTCCGAAACCTATTATGGTTTTTTTTTATTCGTTCTTGGGATGAGAGTGTCGCTGGTAAGGCCAGCATGTATTGCCCATCCCAAATTGTCCTTGAGAAGGTGGTGGTGAGCCACCTTCTTGAACTGCTGCAATCCTTGGGATATAGGTACAGCCTCAGTACTGTTAGGGAGGGTGTTCCAGGATTTTGACCCAGCAACAGTGAAGAAACAATGATATAGGTCCAATTCAAGATGGTGTGAGATTTGGAAGGGAATTTACAGATGATAGTGCTCCCATGCATCTGCTGCCTTTGTCCTTCTAGGTGGTAGAGGTCATGGGTTTGGAAGGTGCTGTCAGGAGGCTTGGTGAGTTTCTGCAGTGTAACTTGTACACGATACACACTGTGCACCTGTGTTGGAGGGTCCGAATGTTTAAGGAGGTGGATGGGGTATCAAATAAGAGGGTACCCACAGTATTTATATGGCTGGTCCAGTTAAGCTTCTGGTCAAAAATCCCCAAGATGTCCATGACAGCAAATTAGGTTCAGGGATAGGTTAATAGAGACGCAGTGACAGACATTTAAGGGGATATTTCAGAATACACAGAATCAATACATTCCAACAAAAAAGAAAAATTCCAAGGGGAGGACCCACTATCCATGGTTAACTGGAAAAGTTAAAGATAGTATCAAACTTAAAGAAAAAGCATATAATTGCGCAAAGATGGGTGGCAGGTCAGAAGATCGGACAGAATATAAAAAACAGCAAAGAATGACTAAAAGATTGATAGAGGGAAAAATGAGAGAAAGCTAGCCAGAAATATAAAAACAGATACTAAGAGTTTCTATAGATATTTAAAAAAGGAAAGTTGACAAAGTGGGGGTTGGTCCTATGGAAAGTGAGTCTGTGGCATTAATAATGGAAAATACGGAGATGGCAGATGAATTGAACAGGTATTTTGCATATGTCTTCACGATTGAGGATACAAGTAACATCCCAGAAATAGCTGTAAATCAGGTAATAGAAGGGAGTGAGGAATGCAAGAAAATTGCAATCACCAGGGAAGTGGTACTGAACAAATTGCTGGAGCTGCAGGCTGACAAGCCCCCGGGTCCCGATGGACTTCATCCTAGGGTGTTAAAAGAAGTGGCTAGTGAGATAGTTGATGCATTGCTTTTAATTTTCCAAAAGTTCCGTGATTCGGGAAAGGTTCCATTAGATTGGAAAACAGCAAATGTAACTTCTTTATTCAAAAAGGGAGGAAGACAGAAAGCCAGAAACTACAGGCCAGTTAGCTTAACATCTGTCTTTGGGAAAATGTTAGAGGCTATTATTAAAGACATTATAGCAGGGCATTTAGAAAAATTCAAGGTAACCAGGCAGTCAACATGGTTTTGTGAAAGGGAAACCACGTTTAACCAATTTATTGGAGTTCTTTGAAGAAGTAACACATGCTGTGGATAAAGGGGAACCGGTGGATGTACTGTACGTAGATTTCCAGAAAGCATTTGATAAGGTGCCACATCAAAGGTTATTGCAGAAAATAGAAGCTCATGGTGTAGGGGATAACATATTGGCATGGACAGAAGATTGGTTAGCTAACAGGTAACACAGAGTAGGCATAAATGGGTCATTTTCTGGTTGGAAAGATATAACGAGTGGAGTACCACAGGAATAGGTGCTGGGGCTTCAACTTTTTACAATCTATATACAATGACTTGGATGAAGGGACTGAAGATATAGCTGCTAAATTTTCTGATGACACAAAGATAGGTAGGAGTAAGTTGCAAAGAAGACAAAGAGGATACAGAGGGATATAGATAGGTTAAGTGAGTGGGCAAAGATCTGACAAATGGGGTATAATGTGGGAAAATGTGCAACTGTCTGCTTTGGCAGGAAGAATAAAAAAAAGATGTATTTAATGTAAATGGTGAGAGATTGAAGAGCTCTGAGATGCAGGGGGATCTGGGTGTCCTCATGCATGAATCACAAAAGGTTAGCATGCAGGTGCAGCAAGTAATTAAGAAAGATAATAGAACATTATTGTTTATTGCGAGGGCAATTGAATACAAAAGTAGGGAGGTTATGCTTCAGTTATACAGGTCACTGGTGAAACCACATCTAGAGTACTGTGTACAGTATTGGTCCCCTTATTTAAGGAAAGATGTAAATGCGTTGGAAGCAGTTTAGAGAAAGTTTACTAGACTAATACCTGGAATGGGCGTGTTGTCTTATGGGGAAAGGTTGAACAGACTTGTATCCGCTGTAGTTTAGAAGAGTAAGAGGCGACTTGATTGAAACAGATAAGATCCTGAGGGGTCTTGACAGGGTGGATCTGGAAAGGATGTTTCCTCTTGTGGGAAAATCTATAACCAGGGGTCACTACTTAAAAATAAGGGATCGCCCTTTTAAGACAGAGATGAGGAGAAATGTTTTCTCTCAGAGGGCCATGAGTCTTTGGAACTCTTCCTCAAAAGGAAGTGGAAGCAAAGTCTTTAAATATTTTCAAGGCAGAGGTAGACAGATTCTTGATCAGCAAGGGGTGAAAGGTTATTGGAGTAGGCAGGAATGTGGAGTTGAGGTTACAATCAGATCAGCCATGATTTTACTGAATGGCGGAGCAGGCTCGAGGGGCCAAGTGGCCTACTCCTGCTCCTAATTTGTATGTTGGTATGATTCAGCGATGGTAATGCTGTTGAATGTCAAGGAGAGATGATTAGACTCTCACACTCCCATTAAGAGAATGCTGTTGATGTAATGATTCTGCAAGTCAAGACAAATTCTGCATGCGTTAACTCAACATAAAGACACAGAATAAAATATTCATACATTAAACTAAAATTGCATTGATTAAAAAAAATGAGCAACAAAATTGTGGATATTTGGAAGAAAAATAAAAATGCAGTGGGCCAGAACTTGCTGCCAAAATAATAATGAGGCTAATGGCCCTCATCATTATGCATAAATGGGACAGCAACTTCAGACAAACATCAGATACAGTTAAAAGCTAATAACCAGAAGTTGCTGTCTAATTTGTGACGCTCCACCACTAACTTTGCGAAAATGTCTACTTTAGCACTGACACACACTGAATGTCGTGAAGTTGCTGTATTTGCACAGTAGATATGAACTAAACCCATCACTGACATTTTACGCACGTAATTAGTAGGACAAATATCCTTTTAATGACAGTATGATTTATAATAATTAATTTGGCAGTTACTACAGTGGAGTCTCATTCCTTCAGCTTTGGAATGTCAGGGAAATTTTTAAAAAGGTCAAATTATAAATTTTAAAATGTTTTTCTTACTTTTCCTTAGTTTTTCTCTCTCTCACTCAGTCCAATGATTCTTTCCCTCTCCTTATTTGTCTTTCTGTATCTGACTTGACACTGAATTCACCCACTTTAATTTACCCACCACCTCAGTCCTTCTGCTGTTTATTTCCCAATCCTTAAATCGCATTGGTTAAGATACCTTGTTGGTTACCCTGCTCACTTGGGTCCCAAATGCCATTTCCCTTGCTTCACCATTACTAGTTTTGAATTTCAGCAACTTAGTGGTAAAAAAGGAAGATTGTGGCGTAGTGGTAATGTCACTGGATGAGTAATCCAGAGGCCCAAACTAATATCCTGGGGACAGGGGTTCCAATCTCATCACAGCAACTGCTGGAATTTAAACTCAATTAATTATTAAACTCAATTAGTTAATTAAAAATCTGGAATTGAAAACTAGTCTAGATTGTCGTAAAAACCCATCTGGTTTGCTAATGCTCTTTAGGGAAGGAAATCTGCTGTCCTTACCTGGTCTGGCCTGCATGTGGCTCCAGACCCACAGCAATGTGGTTGACTCTTTAATGCATGCTGAAATGGCCTAGCAAGCCACTCAGTTGTCAAGGGCAATTAGTGATGGGAAACCAATGCTGGCCTTGCCAGCTATGTCCAGATCCCACAAAAGTATAAAAAACCTTTTGAGCTGAAGGGTGCAGGAGCAAGTCTTGTTAATGGCAGATGCCATCAGATACCCTGCTATAGCAAAGTCTAGCCCTATACATTAGATTTGCTATGTGGGGCACAACGTCAAGTTAAAAAACTCATACGTACCTGCAATACCCTATATTATTCCTATAGGTCGTGTTGTGACAAGACCCTTCAGTGTTATATATGTCACATTGCAAGACCTAGAATAGTTTTTAAATGAAGGTAAATATTATTCCATGATTTATGGGAGCTCAGTGACCAGATCATGAGCACAAAAACCTTTTCGCAATTGGCTACTTCCACCACTATTCCGAGTAGCTGAAATTTCTAATGTCCATATTAAGAGTTTAGACAAAAGTCAAAAAATTACATATTTCACAATAGCGTGATTAAATATATCTGCTGAATTGTTGTTTGCATCTGTTAATGACAATGAAAGTTTTTACTTGAAGGAGTCAGCCTCTCCCAAAAGCATGGAATTTAACTTACTATTTTGACCAGAGTAGTGACTATGTGAGCTGAATTTAGATTCTTCATTCTGAGCACATGCAGTGTGCCTAATTCCCCAGGGTGCATGCACACTGTCCAGTCCACAGTAGAGGGAATATTTTTCTTTACCTGCTGCTCATCTGTTTTACTTCAAATGAATTTTGGCCAAACAAGTAGAAAAAATTAACAACTTTGAGGTAGAGTGAGCCAAAGAATAGCTTATTAAACATCCATTGTATCTTTGGCTTTATGCTCCATAAACATCAAAAAGTATTGAACTGTGGAGATGGGGAGGAGCTAGTTTAATGGTAATGTTAATTCAATTTTCAAGCATACCTATCGTCTGATTACTAACTGATGCTAACTGTCTACAAAAAATAATCACCTGCACCTGTGAGACAGATGCTACGAAACAGGGAGAAAACAAGCAAGGAAAACAGAGAGGCAAACAAACAGTTTTGAATTTGATGTATTTTCTTTTAATGCTAATTTTGAATGTAAAGAGATAGGGTGGAATGGGGAGAGAAACTGAGATTTAAGGGGCCTCTGGTCTCTAATCAACACTCCTGCTAATCCAGACTATGACTTGTTCGCTTTCCTTGCACAGAACAATTAATTGGAGCTATTGAGGTCAGTATAGAAACAAAATGCCCTCACGGCCTTAATATGAGTGTTAGCTGTGGCTCAGTGATAGCACTCTTATCTTTGAACTTCATTAAAGCCTTTGACAAGGTCACTCATGGCAGACTGGTACAAAAGGTGAAGTCACACGGGATCAGAGGTGAGCTGGCAAGATGGATACAGAACTGGCTCTGTCATAGAAGACAGAGGGTAGCAGTGGTAGGGTGCTTTTCTGAATGGAGGGATGTGACTAGTGGTGTTCCGCAGGGATCAGTGCTGGGACCTTTGCTCTTTGTAGAAGATATAAATGATTTGGAGGAAAATGTAGCTGGTCTGATTAGTAAGTTTGCGGACAACACAAAGGTTGGTGGAGTTGCAGATAGTGATGAGGATTGTCAGAGGATACAGCAGGATATAGATCGGTTGGAGACTTGGGCGGAGAAATGGCAGATGGAGTTTAATCTGGAGAAATGTGAGGTAATGCATTTTGGAAGTGCAGGTGAGAAGTATACAGTAAATTGAAGAACACATAGGAGTATTGACAGGCAGAGAGATCTGGGTGTACAGGTCCACAGGTCACTGAAAGTGGCAACGCATGTGGATAAGGTAGTCAAGAAGGCATACGGCATGCTTGCCTTCATTGGTTGGGGCATAGAGTATAAAAATTGGCAAGTCATGCTGCAGCTGTACAGAACTTTAGTTAGGCCACACTTAGAATATTGCGTGCAATTCTGGTCACCACGCTACCAGAAGGACATGGAGGCTTTGGAGAGGGTACAGAAGAGGTTTACAAGGATGTTGCCTGGTCTGGAGGGCATTAGCTATGAGGAGAGGTCGGATAAACTCGGATTGTTTTCACTGGAACGACGGAGGTGGAGGGGCAACATGATAGAGGTTTACAAAGTTATGAGCGGCATGGACAGAGTGGAAAGTCAGAAGCTTTTTCCCAGGGTGGAAGAGTCAGTTACTAGGGGGCATAGGTTTAAGGTGAGAGGGGCAAAGTTTAGAGGGGATGTGTGAGGCAAGTTCTTTACACAGAGGGTGGTTAGTGCCTGGAACTTGCTGCTGGGGGAGGTGGTGGAAGCAGGTACGATAGCGACGTTTAAGAGGTATCTTGACAAATACATGAATAGGATGGGAATAGAGGGATACGGTCCCCGGAAGTTCAGAAGGTTTTAGTTTAGGCAGGCATCAAGATCGGCCCAGGCTTGGAGGGCCGAATGGCCTGTTCCTGTGCTGTACTGTTCTTTGTTCTTTGAGTTAGAAGGTTGAGGGTGCCAAACTCAATCCACGGACGTGTGCAGAAAATTATTGCAACACTGAGGGAATGCTGCATTATCGGACTTGGCATTTCTCAGATGAGACGTGAAACTTAGGTCCTATTTTCCCTTTCTGGCTGATGTAAAAGAAATCATGCTACTATTTCGAAGAAGAGCAGGGAGATCTCCCCATTGTCCTGACTAATATTTATTTTTCAACACCACCAAAACAGATTATCTGATCATTATCTCATTTCTCTTTGTGGGGCCTTGCTATACGCAGGTTGGCTGTTACATTTCCTATATTAACAGCAGTAACTACTTCAAAAGTATTTAATTAGAGTCATAGAATCGCAAGAGGCCATTTGGCCCATTGAGTCCATGCCGGCTCTCTGTAGAACAATCTAATCAGTCCCGTTCCCCAGCTCTATCCTCGTAGCCCTGTAAGTTTATGTCCCTCAAGTGCCCATCCAATTTTCTTTTGAAATCATTCATCGTCTCTGCTTCCCCCACTCTCATAGGCAGCGACTTGCAGGTTATTACCACGTGCTGCATTAAAAAGTTCTTCCTCATATCCCTCCTGCGTCTCTTACCGAAAACCTTAAATCTGTGTCCCCTAGTCCTTGTACCATCAGCTAATGGGAATAGCTTTTCTTTGTCTACTCTATCCAAACCTGTTTGAATATTGAATACCTTCGTCATATCTCCCCTCAATCTCCTTTGCTCTAAGGAGAACAAACCCAGTTTCTCCAAACCAACCTTGCAGCTAAAATCCCTCACCCCTGGAACCATTCTGGTAAATCTCCTCTGCACCCTCTCAAGGATTCTCACATCCTTCCTAAAAGTGCGGTGACGAGAACTGGATATAATATCCTAGTGTAGGTCAGATGGTTTCACAGGTCGGCGCAACATTGAGGGCCGAAGGGCCTGTACTGCGCTGTAACGTTCTAATTCTAACTCCTGCGAAGGCCAAGTGGTTGAGGTGAGTAACACTGCAGCAAGGGAGAAAGAGACTATACAGGGGTTGAGCAGGTCGCTTAAAGAGGAAGAGGTAGGGATCATCATACAAGTGACAGCATGGTAGGGAGTAACATGGTAGCGAGGAGTTAAGATGTGAAAGGGTGAGGGCAGATGAGGGGAAAGCACATGACTGGGGTTGGGATGCAAACAAGTGAGGACCACAATTTCCCTGAAAAAGCACCCCCCAAATGCAACCTGCAGATATTGGTGGCTCCCTTCCCCACCAAACCATACACTCACTACCTCCACCCAAACGGAAAGACAAAGAAGCAGCATTAAGGGGGAAAAAGAGAAAAGAGAAGCAGAAAGCACAAAAGACATAAACAGCAACACACAAAGCAAAGACAATTAAAAGAGAAACCATAATTTCACCTGTACTGTGCAGGCTATAGGAGATCTACCTGTTGTGATTAAAATTACGTTTTACCTTTGCTTTAAGGTTCCTTTTGCATTGTTGATTGCTGACAAGACAGCAACTTCCATGGGGCAAGGAAAGAATGGCCACTGGTGTACTTTCTTGGGATGGTACACAAATTAGAATATTCAGCAAATATATTTTATAAACGAGAAGCAGAAAGATTCTGCATAGTTTGCTTTTGAAATGCAGAAACAGCAATACGGAATCCCAAATGCAAAAAACAAGCTTTAACACAGCTATGAAAACTACAAATCTGAAAGTTAAGATTGTGCAAACCGCTCAAGCTACCTTTTCTGAGCTTGTATTCTCAGTCAAACCTAACCCTATAAACCTTTTGACAAAGACATTACACCCAAAATGTTTCCTCTTTACAGATGCTGACTGATCTGCTCTGCAGTTTTGTTTTCATTTCAGATTTCCAGCATGTTCAGTCTCGTTTCTTTTGACATTTAACTGAATATACACAAACCTTCCTCTCCCTTGTTTCACACCTACATTGTGAATACACAGTACAATCCCAGTCACTAACAATGTGAAGTGGTCCAGTCAAAATGCAGAAAAATAGCTCCCACCTCCTCGCGAGATTGTGGCATTGGAAAAACACTATTAACTCTGGGGGACGTAAAAATAATTTAACAGTTAGCAAATCTCAAACAGGTAATTTAATAGATCCCAGCTCTATGATTGGGAAGGATCTTCACTATAAAATCAGACGACGAGGACAGTGCGTGGGCCTTTCCCTCAATGTGAATTATGATCAAAATGTTGAAACCTTCAATATAAACCACTGTCCCTTAGCCTTCACCATTTAAATATATTAAGCCTGGCAGCAATAGGTAACAGATTTGAAAAGACATATCCCTCAGGATGAAGTGCAAATTATGTCCTTCTATAAAATACTTTATTCACCATTCAAAAATCTGATAATTCACTACTACTTCACTCGATTTATTGGATAATCCTCCCTCATACTACATTATCACTTCACAATTCACCACAAATTAAATTTTATAGTAAAATCCATATACAGTATTGCTCATTCTCTTAAATAAATCATATTGCATCCAATGTTTTTTCCAACTCCCTTAACTGCTATTGCTATGCACCATTCAAGCAGAAACTACTGTAAACAGATTGCTGCAACACCACACAGTTATGCACTGCAGAGAACATGTTAGAGTGTGGAACTGCTGCTATTTCAGATGTACAATAAAAATTTAACATTAGCAACACTACCAATAAGGTATCCATGTTTTTTCCTAATAAAACTAAATTGGGATCCAATCCTAACATATACTTTTGTAATAAAATGTATTTTAGATAAGTGGCATCTTCCTTCACTCACACTTTGCTAGATATTAGTTTAATAACTCCTGACACATGCAATCCACCATTTGAAACATCCTTGTTCCATCCTCACAAATGAGCCTAATTTAACTGTGGTAAGGCAATGAACTACTAACCCAAAGATTACTTTTCTGGAGAAAGATGTCTTCACTAGTTAATATTTCCAACCCATAGCTCAGAGAGAAGACAAAGATAGCTTACTATAAAAACATGACACATGTAAGTGGAACTAACCTTCCATAAAAGCTTCAACACAATATTTTAAAACAATGTATTTTAATGAAGGTACATTTTGTTCTTTTTTGCCCTATTATGCCAAGCATTCACACTGGACAGTTTTTGTTCTCTTCCTTCCCACACAATGTAGTAGAAAGTGTTACTTTCCAGCATAATACTGGGGAGAAGAAACATTTCCAACATGATCATATCACTGTAATGTTGAGTTCAGCCAGGGTACATGCTGATTTAACTACAGGAGTATCAACATCTACCATACAACTGGGCTAACAAGTGGTAACTCCATGAAGTTTTGTAAAGTAAATCAATGCACAAGCAAACAGGACTGAATCTACCTATGTCTGAGTAGTACATGATAAGCAGGAAATGTTTCCAAACGACCATTTTAACTGCTGAAAATAGTCACTGGAGTTTCAGTAAAGCAAACATTTCACATGTCCACCATTTCACATAGATACACTCAGAACATTTTACACCTGGGTTTCAATGAAATGCAATGGTGAGTGAGGACTTTTCATACTATGTCCACTTGAAACATGAAAAACATCCAGCAGTACAATTACAGATTTTATCCTTCCAACCTGAGTTATGCCTGGAGAAATGATTTTGAGCCACACAATACAAGGATGAAGTATTAGCAGTGGGAGCAATTTTCAGGGCACATCATCAGAAGTTGGGTACTAGAGGGATAAATTTCAATGGGCAGAACTACTTTTTTTCTCCATTTTATGTTTTATCCACATTATCGCAATAAAATGAATTGGTTTAATTTTCCCTACAACTTACTGGCACCAATGTAATCCACTTGATAATATACAAATGCATCTTTCCAACATCAATGTTGGTCACTGTTCACACATGCTGGAAACTAAATAATGTAAAGAAGTTAATCAGGCAATAGCAAAAAAAAAGTTCTAATACCAAAGTTAGGTCTAACTTTCTAAACGAAAAAGCTAAGGTTTGAAAACATTTAATATCCCTTTTCAAATAAATTTACATTTAAGCGTTTGGCGATACACATAAGGACACAATTTGTCAGCTGTGTCCAACCTTAAATTCCAGTAAAGATCCTGCACTTTTAACCCTTATACTGTGCATTCCCTCAGCCCATCCCCAAATCCACAGAGGATCCATCATACTCCTGCACTTTGGAATTTCTCCTCTCATATCACTTCCCGTCTTCAAAACCCACTCTTTTTGGCCACCTCCTGTAATTCCCTCCCTCTTCCTTCACAATACCCTCAATCCCCTGGAAAACGGAATGTTTCATCACGTGAACAGTGCAAGCTGTCATCACCTCCACAACACAATTGCTGCTGGCTTTCACACACAGTAAGTGGTGCACCCACGCACCAGCATTTTAAAAAAGTTGCAGTGATTATCTCTGGCGGCTTTAAATAGCTACTCCGAACTCAGCATCTCACGGCGTTGAGCCTTGGCACATTTTACATTCTTGTTCACAAAAGCAGATTTCCAGCCATTAACTCGGGGTGTGCATAAGTGGTTGGCAAAACAGAAACCCAATAATTTACGGCTACAATTTATGATGTTACCTAAACTCATAAAAGGGAGAAATGACCAACTTTCACCGATAATAATCAGTGCCTTTCGCTGACAATGAAATGCTCTCCAGACGGCAGGCTGCTGCCCACTGAGGGTATGAAAAGGGCACTAAGAAGCAGAGTCTCTTACCTCCTGGTACTGGGTGTCCTCGGGCTGGAACTCGCTGCTGACCGTCTCTAGCTGGATGTTGATGTGGGGGAGACGGTGTAGGAGGTTCACCCACCAGGGAGGGGAATAATTCACCGCCGCCGCCATCGGGCTCGGGCTGGAGCCGGATCCCACAAGCTGAATCTGGGGGCCGGACGGGCGCTCACTCCATCCCCAGCTTCGCCCCAAAGCCTTTCCAGGCGCAAAATCAAATCTCCTTTCCGAACGATCCTTTCCCTCACACACAATCCTTCCCAGCACCGGGAGAGGGGGAATCCCTCCGGATATTTAGGATCTTTTCCCCCCCTCCTTCAGTCAGACCCTCCCCCTCCACGGCGCCGCCCGCCGCCCCTTCCCCCGGCCCCCGATTCCTGGGGAGGGGTTCCGCCCGTCCGCAATTCCCGAGGCTCGGAGTCCCGGGAGCGGCTTCGAGTGACCAAAAAAAAACGCGCACCAAAAAATAATAAATCAATCAATCAGCGTTCAGCCGCTCGCCTCGGCTCCCCACTTTCTTCTCATACACTCGGTGTCAATTCCCTCCCGCTGCCACCAGCGGCTGCTGCCCCCACCCGCCAGCCAATCACCCACCGGGCCCGACCCCGCCCGTCAATCACCCCAGCGACACCGCCTCCTGCCCCGCCCCTCTTCTGCTCCGAGCGCGGCTCCGCAGCGCTGCTCAGCGCCCAGCGGTGTTTGCGCCAAACTGCAATGTTAGTCTTGCTTCTTGGTGCAATTCCTCTAGCCATGGTCCCAAAAGACCATCGGTATTTCTCCCCATTAGTGATGTTTAGCTTGAAGATCACCACTCCTCAAGCATGGGGCCAGGCGAGGAGGCAGGCATCCAAGAACTACCACAGCCAGTACAGGGACTGAACCCACCCTGTTGATATTTTTCTGCATTATACACTAACCAACTGAGCTAACCGACTCCCTTGTTGCAATTACATGCAAAGAATTTACAGTAGAAACAGGCCATTCGGCCGAGGCAGTCCATGCTGGTGTTTCTGCTCCACTCCAGCTTTCTCCTATCCTTCCTCATCTAGCTCTATCAGCATAACCTTCTATTCCCTCATCTACTTCTCCAGCTTCCCCTTAAATGCATCTATACTATTCACTCAAGTTCCACACTCTCACCACTCTTTCAGTGAAGAAGTTTCTTCTGAACTCCCTATTTGATTTTTTTTGGTGACGATCTTACATTGATGACCTTTAGTTTTACTCCTCCCCACAAGTTAAAAGCTTTGTGTCTACTTTATCAAAACCTTTCATAATTTTAAAGACTTCTATAAGGTCACCCCACAGCCTTTTCAAGAGGAAAGAGACGCAGCCTGTTCATCGTCTCCTGATGGGTATCCTCCCACTGTCGTGCCCACGTGATAGAGGATGTGGGTGGTCCCACTGTTCAACTCCCACCAGACCGCAGCGAATGTGGTTTTTTTGTTATTAGGGTTTAACCCCTTTGTGTTTTATTTGTCAATTGAGCAGACAGCAACAGGTTTTCTTGTAGGTTTAAAACATAAAATTAGTTATATACCTTCTCCCAAAATTGTCGCAACCGCATCCACTCACGCATTCACTTACACACACAGGCACAAGAAGAGACAGATAGAGGGGAAAAGGGGTAAACGGTTTTCAAGTGAGGTAGGGTTTCGGGGTTCATGGTAAACCTGTTGAATTCTCTCGAAAGTCAGCTTCTCGTTGGTTGCAGGCCTGTGGTGTTCGTAGATTTCTGTCTTGGTTGAAAGTTCAATCTGAAGACAGAGGATCACTTTCAATACACTGCTGCATAAATTGGAAATGTAGAATTCACAGCAGGGCATCTCCCTTCTGCCTTGCTGGATTTTCTCCCAACACTTAGTTGGACAAACGTCTTGGTGATGCTTCTGTCTGAGTGTCTCTCTCTCGGTCGCTCTCCAAGGGCTGCCTTTTTAAGGTAAAAAGTTTGTCACATCTTTTGCTGATAAGAGAAGCTTTGGTCTCACCCCCATGGTGATCAGACAATGGCCCAGGTCGAGAATAATTCAGTTATGATGTTTCCACTTAGGAGCATAGAAAATAGCAGCAGGAGAAGGCCATTCAGCCCCTCGAGCCTGCTCCACCATTCAACTAGATCACAGCTGATCTTCTGCCTCAACACTATTTTCCTGTACCATCTCCATATCCCTCGATATCTTTAATATCTAGAAACGTATCAATTTCAGTCTTGAATATACTCAATGACTGAGCCATCACAGCCCCCGGGTAGAGAATTCCAAAGACTCACCACTCAATCCTAAATAGTCTACCTCCTATTCTGAAACTGTGTCCCCTGGTTCTGGACACCCAAGCCAGGGGAAATATTCTTCCTGCATCTACCCTGTCGAGCCCTGTAAGAATTTTGTATGTTTCAATGAGATCACCTCTCATTCGTCTAAACTCTAGAGAATAGAAGCCCAGTCTCCTCAATCTCTCCTCATAGGACAATCCCCCAATGCCAGGGATCAGTCTGGTGAACTTTCATGCTTCATCAATGACCTTCCTTCAATCATAAGGTCAGAAGTGGGGATGTTCGCTGATGATTGCACAATGTTCAGCACCATTTGCAACTCCTCAAATACTGAAGCAGTCCATGTAGAAATGCAGCAAGACCTGGACAATATCCAGGCTTGGGCTGATAAGTGGCAAGTAACATTTGCGCCACACAAGTGCCAGGCAATGACCATCCCCAACAAGAGAGAATCTAACCATATCCCCTTGACATTCAATGGCATTAACATCGCTGACTCCCCCACTATCAACATCCTAGGGGCTACCATTGACCAGAAACTGAACTGGAGTAGCCATATAAATACCCGTGGCTACAAGAGTAGGTCAGAGGCTAGGAATCCTGCAGCGAGTAACTCACCTCCTGACTCCCCAAAGCCTGTCCACCATCTACAAGGCACTAGTCAGGAGTGTGATGGAATACTCTCCATTTGCCTGGATGGGTGCAGCTCCAACAACACTCAAGAAGCTCGACACCATCCAGAACAAAGCAGCCCGCTTGATTGGCACACCATCCACAAACATTCATTCCCTCCACCACTGACGCACAGTGACAGCAATGTGTACCATCTACAAGATGCACTGCAGCAACGCACCAAGGCTCCTTAGACAGCACCTTCCAAACCCGCGAGCTCTATCACCTCGAAGGACAACAGCAGCAGATGCATGGGAACATCACCACCTGCATGTTCCCGTCCAAGTCACACACCATCCTGACTTGGAACTATATCGCCGTTCCCTCACTGTCGCTGGGTCAAAATCCTGGAACTCCCTTCCTAACAGCACTGTGGGTGTACCTACCTCACATGGACTGCAGCGGTTCAGGAAGGCAGCTCACCACCACCTTCTCAAGGGCAATTGGGGATGAGCAATAAATGCTGGCATAGCCAGTGACGCCCACATTCCATGATTGAATTTTAAAAAAGATGAACAGTGTTGTGTGATCACTTCAAGAGTGATGTACCTTTAAGAACTCAGTATGCTAATGAGCTAAGTACCAGGACATAGCCATGTGACTAGAAGTCACAGTCACTCCACAACTGTAAAACACCCTAGACAAAGGTTCAGTACATAGTTTGCTCTGTATTGTATATACTAGTTTAGCTGTTAATAAACCTGTTAGAGATCTTCAATGCACTGAAATCCACATACCTCATTGTGTTGCTTAATACCACACAAAGGACGCATGATATGGTGACAGTGGTGGGATGACTTGAAGCATTGTCTGTTGGCTCTTCGAGATGAAGTGCTGGAACTTTCCAAGAATGACAAGGCTTCAAAAGTGGTCATCCTGAGAAAAGCAACAGAGTATCTTAGCAGGCTGAAGACAGAGCAACAGAAACTGAATGCAGAGAGGGAGAAACATCAGAAAAAATAGCAACAGCTTATATGCAAATTCTCCGAGATGCAGGAGACACTAAAACATCCAAGGGTGAAATCTACATCCCCAGAAGTTATACCGTAACAACATCTGGAAGAGTTGCCAAACCACTGAAATGCTATATGGTCTCTTAAGCTTCTGCACTCGTAAATTTCATAATCTCTATCCTTGTGTAAATAATTGATATTGTCCAATTTTATGTTTTTTTACTTACAGCATATAAGACTTATCTTTGGAAAGAAAGGGTCTGTTGTGTGATCACTTCAAGAGTGATGTACCTTTAACTCAGTATGCTAATGAGCTAAGTACCAGGTCATAGTCATGTGACAAGA
This sequence comes from Heterodontus francisci, assembly GCF_036365525.1. Classification (NCBI taxonomy): domain Eukaryota; kingdom Metazoa; phylum Chordata; class Chondrichthyes; order Heterodontiformes; family Heterodontidae; genus Heterodontus; species Heterodontus francisci. The sequence continues at coordinate 21,686,308 of NC_090394.1, forward strand.
AGCCATAGTCACTCCACAACTGTAACACCCTGAACTAAGGTTCTGTACATGGTTTTCTCTGAATTGTATATACTAATTTAACTGTTAATAAACCTGTTGAAGATCTTCAAGGCCCTGAAATCCACGTACCTCATTGTGTTGCTTAACATCACACAAAGGACACATGACAAAGAGTAATGGAGATGAAGAGTAATAGATTATATATCGATATAAAAAGAAAAATCTTGCATCTAGCACATGTCTGTCACACCTCAGCATGTCAAACGTATATAAAAAGTAAGAAAGTCAATTGTTTTTCATAACCTTAATTATCTGGCCAAGTCCAAGAGCTGGGCGTTTATAAGCAGCTGCAAATCTAGAAAAGCTCGCCCTGCCATTTAAACCATTTCCTGACAGGGAATGCCTGGATAGTGTCCTTAATGAGATATCTCAGTTTAAACTCTTTCCCTCTTAACAGCTGAATATTACAGCCATGCTCCAGTCCCAATGCCACAGGAGTTCAGCTGGAACGTGTGAGTTCGTGTGCAATCTGCGTCACTCACAATGATCATGAATCTTACTGCTGCAGCGACAGTTTCCCAATGTCGATATTTGTCTTTCTCCAAACCGGATACATCATGAACTTTTGTTATCGGGCTTCTTTCAATTTGTACTAGTAATCGCAGATTAACTATAGAGAACAGCCACTCAAACAGAAGGAAAAAGCCATGCTTGTCTCCTATCTGAGGGTGATTGTTTTATTGTTAAACATATTGTTACAGTCAAATGAGGAGGGCCAAAGAGCTTCCCTCTTTTCCCTCTCCTTGTTTGACCACAACAGATTTAAAGTGGATGTACTGGCCAGTTCAGTCGGTGTTTGATTACTTACCTGCTATGATCATAACAAGAACTAATTGGACAGGTGTTCTTGAGTTAACAAAGAAAGAGGTTAACTTTATTGCACCTAAACTGAACTACTGAAAATAATAAACAACGCACCAACTCTCACTCACACACACATTCTGGAGGTTTACACACACACAAATAGGTTACAGAGTGGGGAAAGGTAGTTTGGTTGAGTTAGAGTCTATAGAAAAGAAAAGGGTATACAGTCTGTTTGGTTTGGTGATTCGGCTGGCTTCTAGCTGAATTTGGTGGCTTTTAGTTTGAAGAGGTAGATGACTGATTCAGTGGGTCGCTTGGAGATAGCAATGCGGATGATTTCCTCCAACAGGGTTTCTGATTGTAACTGGAGTATGCAGAAGTAGTCAGTCAAAAAGCAGGATTTGAAAGGTTTCAAGTTGGAATGGAAAGAGAGAGAGAGAGGCCCCCATTTGGGTCTGCATGTGTCAGGGTCCAGTTGCTCCTCCTCTCTCTGCTGCAGAAAGTCACAAGCTTAAAACCACAGATGGGGAGGGGCTTGTCACATGACAGTCACTCAGTGATTCAAACGTAACAGTTAACAGTATTTCTTCTGGCTAAAAGAAAAAGAACAAGCAGTTCCTTTAAACCTCCTGGGTCTTGGTTCTTGCTGGGATATGAGCAGACATTTTCGGCTGAATTGGGCTTGAAAAAGTGCACAGCGCACGCACGAGACACGCACTGCGGAGCCCCCGCGATATTACGTGTGGTAGCACATTAGCATGGAGGGGGGCAGAGCGCCTTCCCCCAATGACATAGAGGGGGCCCCCATTCCATCCCCGGCAACGGCATCCGGTGCCAACAAGCAGGCACCGGTGCCATTTTTAAAGGGCTTCAAGCTCTTCACTAGCATATGAATTTTTAAAGGGAATGAACGTTAAAAATTAAAGTTACACATTTAATAACATTTTCACTTTCCTCACCCACACCCCCAAGGAATAATCAATTCATTAATTGCTCATTCCCCCCCAAAAAAACCTTTGTTCAGATCCCGACCTTTCCTCTCCAACCTTTAGTAACTTTAACCCTCAAACCCTTCCCACCATCCCCGCCCCACCAATCGGAAAAGTTTTACCCACTAAGGGTGTGGGAGTTCAGGCCAGTGGCTGGAATATGGGCGTGGGACGGCCGTAAGGACCAGGTAAGTTTAATTACATCCATTAACCTTAATTAACATATTGAAATGAAGGGTCTGCTGAAAAATATTAATGATGTAACAGTTTTTAAGCAAGTACAGGGGGAGGGAAGGAAGAACTAAAGGGAAGGCCTGTGATAGGCTGGAAGGTAGGAGAGACTAAATGACAAAAGGGATGATGGTGCAAGGCAAAAGGAGATGGTAATGGGACAAGTAGAGTAACAAAAGATGGGTCTAGAGGAGGAATAAATGGAACCAGCAGAAGCATTACCAACAGTTACAGTCTGAAAAAATTGGAGGCAGAGGTTATGATCTGAAATGGTCAATCTCAACGTTGAGTCCGGAAGACTGTAAAGTGCCTAATCAAAAGATGAGGTGTTGTTCCTTGAGCTTACATTGAGCTTCATCGGACAGTAAAAGAGGCCGAGAACAGAGAGGTCAAAGTGGAAATGAAGCAAAGAATTAAAATGACAGACAACTGGAAGCTCGGGGTTATGCTTGCAGACTGAATGTTATGCAAAGCGGTCACCCAATCTGTATTTGAACTGTCAAATAACAGAGGACAGCACATTGGGAACATTGAATACAGTATACTAAATTGAAAGAAGCACAAGTAAATCACTGTTTCACGTGGAAGGAGTGTTTGGGGCCCTGGATGGTGGGAAGGGAGGAGACAAAATGGCAGTTATTGCATCTCCTGCACTTATATAGGAAGGGAAAGAGGTGTTCGGGTGAAAGAGGAGTGAACTAGGGTGTCGCAGAGGGAACCATCCCTTCAGAATGCTGAAAGGGAAGGGGAGAACATGTGTTTGGTAGTGCCGTCATGCTGGAAGTGGCAGAAAGGACGGAGGATGATCCATTGAATCTGGAGTCTGGTGAGGTGGAAGGTGAGGACAAGGGGAACAGTAATGCAGTTTTAGGAGGGAGGGAGGAGAAAGGATGAGAGTAGGGACTGAAATTTATGAGCGTGCTGCAAATTGCAGCGGCACGCTCTGCTGTTAGTGATCTTCATGTACGGATGTGCTGTCGCTGAGTCCCCGCCATATTTCGAGCGTGGGCTCATTTAAATGGAGGGGGTAATACTGCCGCTCCTAATGACATAGGGGGGAGCGGCTGTTCCATCCCCAGCAATGGCGTCAGGCGCCACTGCGCAGGTGCCAGTGCCATTTTTAAAGGGCTTCAGCCCTTAGAAGCAATTTTAAGTTTTAAAGTTATATCACAGTACATTATCCTCAAAAAATTAAATAAAAGCTGAGGCCCTTTCCCACCCACCACCGTGACTCCACGCTGGAGGGCTCGTAAAGTTAAGCCCTAGGTGTGGGAAATGCAACAGGCACAGTCGAGGTGGAGGGAATCCTGGGTTGACGATAAAGGAAAGCATATCAGAAGCTCTTGTATGGAAGGTTGTATCATCAGAACAGATGTGACGGAGACAGAGAAACTGGGAGAATGGAATAGAGTCCCTACAGGAAGCAGGGTGTGAGGAAGTGTAGTCGAGATAACTGTGGGAGTCAGTGGGCCTATAGCAGATGATAGCTTAGCCCTAGAAATGGAGACAGAGACGTTGAAGGAGGGAAGGGAAGAATGGGAGATGGAGCATGTGAAGGTGAGAGAAGGATGGAAGTTGGAAGAAAAGTTGATGAAGTTTTCCTGTTCAGGGCAAGAGCAGGAAATGGCATTGATAGAGTCATCAGTGTACCAGAAAAAGAGTTGAGAGAACAGACCTGAGGACTGAAACAAGGAATGTTCCATGTAGCCCCTGAAAAGGCAGGCAGAGCAAGGACCCAGGCAGGTTCCCGTAGCAACACCTTTTATTTGGAGGTAGTGAATGGGCTCAAAGGAAAAGTTGTTCAATGTAGGAACAAGTTCAGACAGGCAGAGGAGGGTGGTGGTGGATGGGATCTGGTTGGGCCTTTGTTCAAGGAAAAAGTGGAGAGCCCTCTGACCATCCTGGTGGGGGATGGAGGTGTAAAGGGATTGGACGTCCATTGTGAAAAAGAGACATCAGGGCCATGAAACTGGAAACTGTTAAAGTGGCAGAGGCTGTCAGGAGACACACAGATGTAGGTGGGAAGATACTGGACAAGAGGTAAACAAATAGAGTCAAGATAAGAAGAAATCAGTTCAGTGAGGCAGGAACAGGCTAAAATAATGGATCTACCAAGGCAGTCCTGTTTGTGGATCTTGGGAAGGAGGTAGAAGCGGGCTGTGCGTGAGTGGGAGACCATGAGGTTGGAGGCCATGGAGGGAAGATCTCCAGAGGAGATGAGGTCAGTGACATCTTGGAAACAGTGGCTTGATGTTCAGTGTTAAGCTCGTGGTCTAGGGAAAGGGAGAAGGAGGTGTCAGAGAGTTCAGCCTCCGCTAGGTACAGATAGGTTCACCAAACAACAGCAAAACCTTTATCAGCAAGTTTAATGACAATGTTAAGGTTGGACCTGAAGAACTGAGTGCTGCAAGTTCAGAAGGAGATAGGTTAGAGTGAGCAAGGGAAGCAGAGAAATTGAGATGGTCAATATCATGGGGGCAGTTCTCAATGAAAAAATCTTGAGAGGGTAAAAGGCCAGAGAGAAGGGTTCAGATGGAAGGAGAATTTTGAAGACAGTTGGGAACGTAAAGGGATGAAGCTGAGGCCTTTACTGAAGAAGCACTCTGGCAGTAGACATAAACAAGATAAATGAGAACCTTTCAGGGAAACATTAATGGTTGCTTGGAAACATTTATGACAATAATTACAATACAGTGGATGTAATAAATAAGAAATTAACTGCAATCGACAAAAGTATAAAATTAAAAGCAGAATTAAATATAAATTATTACTACATACAAAACAGCATCAATTATTGTAAGTAAAGGGAATCACTGCTTCTGTGTGTAAAATTATACAATGCAATGACAGCTGTATCCATGTACAATGATTGCCAAACAGCAGAACTCAGTAATTGTCCAGCTTGTACAGTCCTGTTACATTGTGAACAGTACTGTGGGTATTTTGATAGCTGAATCCGATATAAAGCCTGCAGTTCACTAATACTTTCTCCGGAAAAGGACAAACAACAGCTGCTGTTCATGTTTATCACACTCTTCTTGATTGTGGACTATAAGAAGTGAGCACGAATTAAAATCCAACATTATTTTTAAAAATACATAAAATTCGAATTATCCCTAAGGCCCTTATGTGCAAAGCATTATTTTATTTCTCTGGGATGTTGCTTATCAACGTCAAACCAAGTCACATTCTTTTTGATTCCGTTTCACCTGCAGGCACTGAAATTTGCAATTAACAAATTGTTATATCTTGTTTTATGAAGGGTTGTTCTGGTTTTCTTTTCCTGTCTGTAAGATGCTCCTTAAAAACCTACCTCCTTGACCAAGCTTTTCACCATCTGCCCTAATATCTCCTTACGTGGTTCAGTGTCAAATTTTGTTTTATGACGCCCCTGTGAAGGGCCTGGGGACATTTTATTCTGTTAAAGGTGTTATATAAATGCAGGCTGCTGTTGTTGTTCTGATGAAGGCTGTCAGCTTGAAATGATAAATGCCTTTTCTCTTTTCAGACGCCGACAGACTTTCCAGCATTTTTGTGTTTTTATTTTTAACCATTTTTATTAGTTTGCTGAATCCTGTTTCAGATTTAATTTAAATTTCCTGTCACAATAAGTCAATATTTGCACAAATTTTACCAAGCCCACGATGTCAGGCTCCGTGGTGGGGGGGTGTCAGAAAATGGTTTCGGGAGAGGCCTGCAATGGAGGCCAATGGCGTGAGGGCCCGGCCTGATCCTCCTGGCAACGGCGAGACTCCATGGCGGCACCCCCGCCCCCACTACTCCCCGCCACTGGGTGAGGGGACCTGGATTTAAATATTTAAATTAATAAGTTGAATAAATTGAAATCAACTTATCTTGAATCTTCCGGGCCCACCGCGATCTTCGGCGTGGCAGCCAGCACTCCCACACTTTCATTTGCCCGTCTGGGGAAAGCAGATGTGACACTGGTGGGGATGGGGGAGGAGCTAAGATTTTTACTGTGGCGGGGGGGGGGGAATGTGGTCAATAAGCATTATCGGTGTAGGGGATGGTGGGAAGTGGTGCACTTTCAACTTTGTGCAGTCTTGCGGGGGTGGGGGGGGAAGGTCAGAATTGAATGGTTGCTGTTTTGGGGGGAGGGGCAAAAACTTACTGTAATTTTTATTGGGGGGATGGAAAGGGGAATTACAATTTTCTTTTGTAAATTTTGGTGGGGGCAGGGGGTGGGGGTTCACTTTAAAAATTCAAATTTGCCAGCAGGACAGGCTGCCCTTCAAAAATGGCGCCAGCACCTGCACACAGGCAGCCGACACCATTGCTCGTGTTGGACAACCCTCCCCCTCCATGTGACTGGGAGGAGGGGGCGGGCCGCTCTGGCTATTTAAATGAGCCGCTGTGCGGGAAATCGCAGAGGCGCTAAGGCTCTTAAAATCCAGTCCGTTATGTTTATTTAATCCTTCATCTATATGTGGACCATAAGAAAATTGCTCGGTTACTAATTTATCACTACTTTAAAACTTCTTTATTAAGAAAACTGGGTTGGAGTAAAGTGCATATACTAGATATAGCATATACTGTATTTGAAACAGGTCCTAAAAATTGTTGTTAAATCGTAGGAGGTCAAAGGGAAACAATGCTTCACATTGCTTTTAACGTCTTTATAATACAGTACAAATAAATTAATTTATCACCCTGTACTTCCAGAAAATTCTACTTATGTTAAGAATTGTTTCACTGCACCCTTGCACCTCTCATGTGAGGTGTGCTTCGTGACACTGCATCGTTGAATTCACAAGTCCATCTTTTTTCAATAAGCAATGGTCTTCACGTTCATTTAGTTCAATCAGCCTGACACAATGCTCAAAATATTTCCTAAATAAAAGGAAAGAGAACACTTATGGCAAAGAGTGTTGGAGCTCCAATAAAACTAGGCCACACAGTGGTAGGCTATTCAATTATGCAGATTGAGTCCTACAGAATCCCCATTTTCATATTTAAATAGCCTCTTGGCCAAAACAGGTGGGTGAGATGTCTACCCATTGTCAAGAATACATAAACTGCATCAGGTGGGCATTGGGTGTTCAAGGGGTGACCAAGCTTTCTACCCTGCCAATTACCAACTGCCAGCTGACTATTTTTCAGGTAAAAAAAAACAAGCAATCAGCAGTTGTAAATCATTCCCACTTCACCTCATTTTTCTAAGACATCGATCACAGTTTTTAAAAGTGTATGTAGTTGGCACAGAATTAACCTTTCTAATTTGTAATTACTTTAGCCTATCACAAAGGAGAGAATCCTCTCATTTTGCTGATTTCGCACTGATCCTCAGTGATTACTCACTTGATAATCATGATTAACAAGTCTCGAGATCTGGGTCAATGCCTTTTTCATCAATTAATATAATTTAGAAATTAATAATAAAAAAAAGTTCAAGTGCAGACTCATTTCTATGTAACTATTTTGTAGGTCATTGATTTTTTTTTGATAACTGGTGGTTCTCCCATGATGTTTTAAAATTTTTTATTAATTAATGGGATGCAGGTGTCGTTGGCCAGGGCAGCAGTTACTGCCGATCCCTAGTTGCCCTTGTGATGGTGAGCCACCTCTTGAAACACTGCAGTCTGTGTGGTGAACGTACACCCACAGTGCATTAGGTAGTGCATTCCAGGATAATGACACATAGACATTGAAGGAATACAATATGTATCCACGTCATGATGGTGTGTGCGTGACTTGCAGCGGAAGTGACTTGCAGTGCTGTTCCCCTGTGCCTGTTACCCCCTATCCTTGCAGGTGGTAGCGTTCACAGATTTAAGAGTTGCTGTCAACAAAGACTTGGCAAGATGTTGCTGTGCATCTTGTAGATGGTACACATGGCAGCCACTGTGAGCCAGTGGTGGAAAGAGTAAATGTTTAAGATGATGGCCAGGATTCTGCTCAAACAAACTATCTTGTCGTGGATGGTGTCGAGCTTCTTGAGTGTTGTTACAGCTGCACTCATCCAGGCAAGTGGAGAGTATTCCATCATGCTCCTGACTAGTGCCTTGTAGATGGAGGACAGGCTTTGGGCAGTCAGGAGGTGAGTTAATCGTTGCGGAATTCCCAGCCTCTGACCTGCTCTTGTAGGCAGTGTATTTAAGTGGCTGATCCAGTTAAGATTTTGGTCAATCGTTACCCCCAGAATGTTGATAGTGGGGGATTTGACAATGATAATGCTGTTGAATGTCAAGGCAAAGTGATTAGGCTCTGTCTTGTTGGAGATGGTCACTGCCTGGCATTTGTGTGCTGTGAATGTTAAATCCAAGTCTGGATGTTGTCCATGTCTTGCTGCATGTGGGAATGAACTGCTTCGGTATCTGAGGAGTCGTGAATGGAACTGAACACAGCAATTATCAGTGAATATCTACTTTTTACTATAGAGTGACATCATTGATGAAGCAGTTGAAGATGGTTGAGTCTAGCACACTGTCCTAAATAGGGACATAGGAACATAGGACTTAGGAGCAGGAATAGGCCATTCAGCCCTTGGATCCTGCTCCGCCAGTCGATAAGATCATGGCTGATCTGGTTGTGGTCTCAACTCCACTTTCCTGTCCACCCCCCATAACCCTTGATTCCCTTGTCTATCAAAAATCTATCTAGCTCAGCCTTGAATAAATTCAATGGCCCAGTTTCCACTGCTCTCTGGTGAAGAAAATTCCACACTCTAACAAGCTTCTGAGAGAAAAAAATTCTTCTCATCTCTGTCTTAAAAGGGAGACCTCTTATTCTTAAACTGTCTCTCCTAGTTATCGTCTCACCCACTAGAGGAAACATCCTCCTGGTATCCATTCTATCAAGTCCCCTCTTATATGTTTCAATAAGATCACCTCTCATTCTTCTAAATTCGAATGGGTATAGGCCTGACGTTTTCAACCTTTCTTCATAAGATAAGCCCTTCATCCCCAGAATGAGTCCTGAGGAACTCTGCAGTGTTGTCTAGGGCTGAGATGATTGGCCTCCAATAACCGCAACCATCTTCCTTTGTGCAAGGTATGACTCCAGCCAGTGGACAATTTTCCCCCTGATTGCCATTGACTTCAATTTTACTCGGGATCCTTGGAGCCACACTTGGTCCACAATTGATGAGGATGGGGATGTTCATAGATCCTCCACCTCCTGTTAGTTGTTCAGCATTCACGACTGGATGAGGCCGGACAGCAGAGCCTTGATTTGATCTGTTCATTGTGCAATCGCTTAGCTCTGTCTATAACAGGGATGTCCAACCTTTTTGCGTGGGTGGGGGGGGCCACATTACAATTTTTGTCTTACATAGGGGGCTGGTGAGACAATTTCAGAAAGATAAAGGCATTAAAAATTTATCTTAATATTAATTAAAACAACAAATGTGCATTTTTGTGAAGAAGTTTTAAATAGGAACATTAATTTATTAACTTATTTTCTCATCACTATGTTAGACACTGATTTTGTGAGATACCTAGCATTTTTTGCTTGCACAAGTAGTCAATGTTTGCCCACACAATTGTTGTAGCGATGCGGAGTATTCTGGATAGATGTCCATCTGTTAGGAGTGATCTTGATCACTCTCTCTCTCTCTCCTCTCTCTGTATCTGGCCTTGTCTCTCTCTTTGTTCCCCCACTCTCTCTCACTCTCTCTTTGTCCCTCTCTCTCTATCTCGCTGCCCCCCTCTCTGTCCCCCTCTCTCTCTCTCGTTCCCCCCATCTCTATTTGTCCCCCTCTCTCTCTGTAACACCTCGCTCTCTGTTAGCACCCTCTCTCCTTCTCTGTCCCCCTCTCTCTCCCTCTCTCTCTGTCCCCCTCTCAATCCCTCGCTCCCTCTGTCCCCCTCTCTCTCCCTCTCTCTCTGTCCCCCTCTCTCTCTCTCTCTGTCCCCTCTCTCTCTCTGTCTCCCTCTCTTTCTCTCTCTCTGACAGTTGCAGAGAGTGGGAACACTCAGTAGAGCAGCTTCATGATTGTTCAGTTTTTTTAAAAATCGCAATGTCACTATCACAGCTGAGAGGTGCTGGGAGTGGGAACAGCGGTTTCCGAACTTCGGACAGATTCAGGGTTTTCCGGCAGGCTTTTTAAAAAAGTTGGAACCCACCTCATGGATGCCCAGTTTTGAGTTGCTAGTTTTGTTCTGAATCTATCCCTTTTAGCACAGTGATAGTGCCACACAATACGACGGAGTGTGTGAAGATAGGACTTCATCTTCACAAGGACTGTGTGGTGGTCACTCCCACCAAAACTGTCACGGAAAGATGCATCTGTGAAGGCAAGTTGGAGAATGGTGCAGCAGAGGAACAGAAAATGGTGGGAAACAATGGACTAAACTTAACAGGAAAGGGGATGTGAGAGGAGTAGTAAAACTTTGCTAAATGGAGTGATAGAGGAGGAAGTGCAGGATTTTGCAAAATTGCTGAACAGGGCATCATGTGGGAATAGGAAGCAGAATGCAGTATTCCAAGGATTAGGAGGATATTGAGGAAGATAGTCACAGCTTTTGGAGAAGGGTGAGAGAGGAGAGGAGATACTTAGTGGTGGGGGAGAAGGGTGGTAAGAGTTTAAATTGTGGAGCTGAATTTTTAAAGTTGGTGATATGGAAAGGATTAAGGTCATCTGAAAAAGTGTCGTAAGGAGAAAATGGCTGTAAAAAAGAACGTAATGAATGGTCCCAAAAATGGAATGCCTGGGGTTTGCTCAAGGAATGAGCAAAGGGAGAAAAAGAGAGAGGTGGTAATAGGAGGCACAGCAAGGATCAGTGCTATCAGAGGTGGTCGCAGGTTGTTTGAGACTAACATGGAAATAGAGGCTGTGATGGTTAGAAAGGCAAGGTGTAGTCCTGATAGTGGAGCAAGCAACTCCCTCTGGGGCGTGCAGGAAGACACATGCTGTCATAGCTGTTCAAAGTGTAACAAAGGGTGGCTGAATGGCAAAGCAGGAATCTGTAGTTAAAGGAGCAGTGGCTGAGTAGGGAAGATGCTGGCCTTGGTGAGCAGCCAAATAGGAGTCTGGTGGATCAGTGAAGGAGGGAAAACTGGGATTGAGATACATGAGTGAGGAGTAGGCCTTATGTAGGTAACTGGCAGGGAAGAGTTTGTGGGAGTTGCTGGTGGAGTTCTACATGGCACTGAAGTGGATGTTAAGTTTAAGAAGATAGTGTGGTTATTGCAGAATAATAAAACCATGAAAGATCATTAATATTCATAAAACTGTAAACAAATAAGTATAATTTCCATTCAGTTAAACTTAAACATAATATGATCCAATGGAGTGGAAGAAATTTGGATGTGAACAAATCAGCATGAATAAATTTGAAATATGGGCCAAATAGCTAAAAGAAATTTGGAAATAAATTTGTTGCAAGGAAGAATGACAAGGCAGTGTGTTGCTGAAGTGTAACACCAGAGTGTGATGGACAAAAAAAATGGTAAACTCTAGAAGTTTGCATTTATATTGTACTGAGGAGTAGGCCTTATGTAGGTAACTGGCAGGGAAGAGTTTGTGGGAGTTGCTGGTGGAGTTCTACATGGCACTGAAGTGGATGTTAAGTTTAAGAAGATAGTGTGGTTATTGCAGAATAATAAAACCATGAAAGATCATTAATATTCATAAAACTGTAAACAAATAAGTATAATTTCCATTCAGTTAAACTTAAACATAATATGATCCAATGGAGTGGAAGAAATTTGGATGTGAACAAATCAGCATGAATAAATTTGAAATATGGGCCAAATAGCTAAAAGAAATTTGGAAATAAATTTGTTGCAAGGAAGAATGACAAGGCAGTGTGTTGCTGAAGTGTAACACCAGAGTGTGATGGACAAAAAAAATGGTAAACTCTAGAAGTTTGCATTTATATTGTACTATGTGTAAGGTTCCCCCACCAAGCTGGACTGAGGGGCTGGAACCATGGGAAGCCCCTCGAACTGTATCGTTAATATTCTCAGTTGCTGTAAATGTAAAACTGTAATTGACATGACAATTGTGAAACGGAAGGGTTGGGAAGAAACTCATGACATTATTGAAAGAAACTGATCTCTTTTGCAATGTTTGTATTTTTTCGTGCTGTTTGGAAACTGTTTGGCAATGTAATTTTTACAGATTTTTATGAATAAAGTATATTTTCGAAATAAAAAAAAAAAATATCACATTGAAAGATCTGGCCCATACCCCACTCCTGCGCCGTGGCAGTCACCCGAGCCATTTTCCGCTTCGTCTGGGGATCTAAAATGGACCGGGTCCGGAGGGACGTGATGTTCAAATCTCTGGACAAGGGCGGGAAAAATGTACCCAACGCGGCCCTCATCCTGATGACCACCTTCGTGTGCGGCTGCATCAAGCTGTGTGTAGATCCCCAGTACGCAAACTCCAAGTGTCACTACGTGCTGAGGTTCTATCTGTCCCCGGTGTTGCGAAGGATGGGCCTGGCCACATTGCCGCGGAACGCTCCGTGCAGTTGGGCGGTGCCGTACCACCTATCCTTCGTGGAGCAGTTTCTGCGGGAAAACACCTTTGACCACCGGTCCATCAGGCAGTGGTCTGCACGGAATGTCCTCAAGGCCCTACGGGAAAAGGAAACGGTGGATCCTGTCGGATGGTTCCCCGAGCAGACCATCGAAGTCATTTGGCGGAATGCCTCATCACCAGAACTTTCAAACAAGCACCAAGACGTAGCTTGGCTGGTGGTGAGAAGGGCCCTCCCCGTCAGATCCTTCATGCACACCCGAAGTCTCGCCCCCTCCGCACAGTGCCCCCGCGTTGGCTGTGGTGGGGAAGAGACGGTCGCCCACCTCCTCCTGGAATGTGCCTTTGCAAAGCAGGTGTGAAAAGAGATGCAGTGGTTTTTGTCAAGGTTCATCCCAAGCAGCTCTGTAACACAGGAGTCTGTGCTCTACGGGCTGTTCCCAGGGACGCACACCGAGACAAACATCAACTGCTGCTGGAGGACTATCAATTCGGTGAAAGACGCCCTTTGGTCTGCCCGAAACTTGCTGGTCTTCCAGCGCAAAGAGTTGTCCACCACCGAAGGTTGCAGACTGGCACATTCCAAGGTCCAGGACTACGTGTTGAGGGACGCACTAAAGCTTGGGGCAGCCGCAGCAAAGGCTCAATGGGGAAAGACCACAGTGTAAGGTTCCCCCACCAAGCTGGACTGAGGGGCTGGATCCATGGGAAACCCCTCGAACTGTATCGTTAATATTCTGAATTGCTGTAAATGTAAAACTGTAATTGACATGACAATTGTGAAACGGAAGGGTTGGGAAGAAACTCATGACAGTATTGAAGGAAACTGATCTACCTTGCAATGTTTGTATTTTTTGGTGCTGTTTGGAAACTGTTTGGCAATGTAATTTTTACAGATTTTTATGAATAAAGTATATTTTGGAAAAAAAAACATTGAAAGATCTCATAACCCTTCACAAAATGAATTACTTTTAAATTGCAATGACTTATGCTATTTTACAAAGTGTGATGACTGTGATGTGGTACTTCTCTGTCATTAAATTTGAATCTGTTTCATGAATAAATGGAAGATTTTTTTTAAAAATCGTCAAGAAGCAGTAAATTAGGTACACTTGAAGAATGCATCAGAAATGGAAGATCTTCGCGCAACAGGTTATTCTGCAGTATGATTAGAGAAAGCCTCCGACACAATATTGCCAATGACCATGATATCTCCTCCAGCCTGTGAAAAGAGAAATGAAAATCTCTGTCTCTGTAAATGTGTTGAACATGAGATAAGTAGCTTGCAACAGGAAGATGTAGTCAGCACTAAATTGCAGAAATGCTTACAAAATGTTAATGAGGATTACATTCAAATGAAGTTTTTGTAAAATTATTCAGATTAGGCCTGAAGCCCAATTTCAGATGAGCCTCTGGCATGAGTGCTGGCCATTTTGGCCCCAAAAATAGGCCTAAATGAATTTCTCCCCCCATTAATTCTACATACCACTGTTTCCCTCTTAAACATTTAGCAGTGCAGATGTCACAAAGATATGATGCTCTATTGTAATTTTCATAAAATGTCAAAAACAAACCTTTCTTTTTCCAAAGAGTAAGCAATGTATTGTACAGCTGTAATCCAAGGCTGGTATCTATAAAATACATTTAAAGTAATTTACATCTTTAAAAGTTTGTTTTCCTAATTAAATCATCTATTCTCAGCGCTCCACAAGCATTTCCATCAGTTTAACATTTTTCAGTGTTGACATCAGATCATCATCATCAATCCCATGCTGATAGTACTTTTCCTTTGCTGCCACTTCTTTCCCTTCACTGGTTTCATTGCAAGCTGGGGAATCAATAGCATTACGTCACAGCACTCTTGAGAGCTTCAAGACCTTTTGGGTTCTCTGCGGGATTTCACGTTCACTGCTTCCTCCTCTTAAGGCAGTTACTCCACCTTCCACATTGGTAAATGTATGACTATACTCGCATGCATTGATGATTAGTTAATGGACAGAAAACGGAGAGTAGGAATAAAGAGAATATTTTCAGGTTGGCAGGTTGTAAGGAATGGGGCACTGCAGGGATCATTACTTGCCTCAGCTATTCACAATCTATATTATTGATGTGTATGAGGGGAACAAGTATAATATACCTATGTTTGGTGATGTTAGGTGGGAAAGTAAGCAGTGAGGAGGATGCAAAGAGGTTGCAGAGGGATATCGACGGGTTGGGTGAGTGGGCAAGAACATGGCAGATGGAATACAATGTCAGGAAGTGTGAAATTAACCAATTTGGTAGGAAAAATAAAAAAAGTAGAATATTTTTGAATAGTGAGAGACTGTGAAATGTTTGCATTCAGAGGGACCTGAGTATCTTATGCATGAATCACACTAAGTTAACTTGCAGGTGCAGTAAGCAATTAGGAAGGTAAATGGTATGTTGGCTTTTGTTACATAGGGATCATAGTATAAGAGTAAAAAAGTCCTACTACAATTATCCAGGGCATTGGTGTGGGCACACGTGGAGTACTGTGTGCAGTTTTGGTCTCCCTGTCCAAGGAAGGACATACTTACCCTAGAGAGAGTGCAATGAAGGTTCACTAGACTGGGTCCTGGGATGAGGAAATTGTCCTTTGTGGAGAGATTGAGTAAACTAGGCCTATATTCCCTGGAGTCTAGAAGAATGAGAAGTGATCTAATCAAAACATATGAAATTCCTGAGGGACGTAACAGGCTAGATGCTGAGAAAATGTTTCCCCTGGTTGGTGAATCCAGAATAGGAGGGGGCCACAGTCTCAGAATTAGGAGTCGGCCATTTAGGACTGAGGTAAGGAGAAGCATCTTCACTTAAAGAATTGTGAATCTTAGGAATTTTCTATCCTGGAGAGCTGTGGATGTTCTGTTGTTGAGTATATTGAAGACAGCAGTTGATAGATTTTTGGGTACTAAAGCTTATGGGGATAGTGCAGGAAGGTGGAATTGAGGTAGAAGATCAACCATGATCTTAAGGAATGGCAGAGCAGGCTTTTAGGGCCAAATGGCCTATTCTTGCTACTTCTTATGTCCTGATATTTAGGCTAACACACAGATGATGCACTGGAGAGTGGCCATTGAATCATACACCTTTTGGAGAGGAGTGCAGAAAATTGACAAAAAAATCATTAATTTAATAAAAGTCTTCCAAGTCATGTACAAGTAGGCTGGGAAATACATACAGTTCCCACCAATAACATTATCCCCATTTAACCAGAACAGGTGCCTGTGTCAGGCATATAGTGCTGACCATCTGCCATTGCCATCGGCATTAATTGCTAAGGTGCCGCTTAAAGCACTGACTATTTCAAGCAGTTCAAGCAACGTTCGCACCTCGTTGAAGCACGATTTCTTTAAAATCCCAGTTATTCCCTTATTTCCTGTCACAAATTCCAGGTTCTGTTTTCCAGTCAGGTTTAAATTCGGTTCTTCCTGTATTTCAAACCTTTCTGTTGTCCAAATCGGTTTTAATAACAAACCCCGATTATGTATAAGAGCCAGATCACTAAGTTGTGACTGTCTCGACCTTCCAGGCTTCAAGCATAGACACTGGTGTTGTTATGACGGTGCTTTGATATTTAAAAAAAATTTTTGAGGACTTATATTTACATTGTGAAGATTTTATAAATGCTGGACTTCGTGTTTTTTTAAAAAAAAGAGGTCATCACAAGGCCTTTTGGACTTGGTTTGTAAACAACACTTACTGGAAGTCACCTGTCTTCAGATAAGTACCCAGTGGGAACTTTTTGACCTGGGAAAGATGGTTACTGAGAAGTGACAGGTCAAGAGTTATAGGGGTCAAGAGGTTTGACTCTTGAGATATTGAGTATTGCTGAAAATAGAGATATGTTGTCGATGCTTTTCGTCTTGCATTCATCCGGACAATCTGCAAGAATATCAATGTAAGGGAAAACAACAACTTTATACTTTATGAGAAGAGAGTGCTGATTGGTTGGCAAGTGAAATCTGATTGGTAGAGGCATTGCCATGGAGAATGCACCAGTTTATGGTGACTGACAGTCAACTGCCAAGCTTTGTTTGAAATTTAAACCAGGGAGCTTGACTCTGATTGGTCAAGCATTGCCCTGAGGAATGAACCAACGAATGGCTGTCACTTATTTTGTTTAGCTGAAACAGGCACAATGTTTGTACATGTTCTTTCTGTCTGCAAAGAGCAAGGCCCTATGTATTAATATATGTAGCTTCCAGTACATGCAAATGCGCCACACCGTGAGCCCTACTGACAATCTTAAATTGGTTGTCAGTGTAATTATTAGCACACTGAGGATTATTTAACAAATGTTATCCGATCGTGGAATCACATCTAATGTTGGACACTGTGTTTCGAGTTTTTGCAAGCACGGGCTGGTTGGGTACGACTTGCGAACAGCGGAAGGGACATTTGGTTGATACGATCCACTAGTCTTTGGGACGTACAGCCTACATACCGAGAATCACACTGGCATTGAAATTCATATATCACATTACTCATTTGTGTGATAGGCAGAACATCATTTTGGCGTGATGGCAGCATCCTGTTAGTGGCGAACACCACACATGTTGCTATCGCATAGTAACAGCGTGAAACAGCTAGCTTCACCTGTTGCTCAAATTTTTGGGATACATTACCCTTCCAGGTAGACTGGGCACCTTTCATGGCCAAAAATGGCCTTAGGTCTGTTCATAAGTGTGCATGATATACAGTGAGAAATGATCTGATCGGAGTAGCCATTGTCATGCAGGATGTCTTTGATTCGCCCTATTTCAGCATCAAGCTTGCATGGTGAGCAAATGGCTCGGGGCCTATTTATGACGTTGACAATTCTTTTTCTGTTTATTTTTGTAACAGCTCTAAAGATAAAATCTTTTTATTTTTTCGGTTAACCTGGGTGTGTCTGTGTGCGTGTGTATGTGAAGCTAAGGTAAAAGGGAACTTTCATATTCAATCTGTGTGTTATTGCTTTGCTTTGTTACTGTTTAAGACTTGTTTTATAATAAACTGATAATTTTGTTGTTTATTAAAGAAACCTGGTTTGAGTATTTTATTCTGGGATAAAAAGTAGAGTATATGATTGACCGCATCGGTATCTGGATAAACATTTAAATATATGCTGTGACCTGTAGAGAAGTGGAATTGGAAATGACAGTGCACTCCTCCTGCCTCGGTCGTAACCGTTTGTGGAATTCCCTTCACAGCGCAGCACTGCCTTGAAATATTACTGATTTTATTGTAACAAAATTATGATTTTCGTTGTAATGGGGCTCAGTAATTGTTGGAAAGTAATCAATTGTTTCATGCTAGGAGATAAAAGGGAAACTGGAATAATGCTTAAAATAGAATCCAGAAAGATATTAGCTCTCTTGGTATCAAAAAGCTTGTTATAGTGAAATAAACTTCTTAATGTACACAATAACCACCATCTTCATTGTCTATTCTATATCCTAAAGACCTGCATTTATATATCATCTTTCATGACCATATGACATCCCAAATCATTTAAAGCCAATTAAGTACTTTTGAAATGTAGTGACTGTTGTGATACAGGAAACTTGTCAGCCAATTTTCACACAGCAAGCTCCCACAAACAGCAATGTGATACTAACCCAATAATCTGTTTTTGTGTTGTCGATTGAGGGATAAATATTGGCCTGGACACCAGGGATAACTCTCCTGCTCCTCTTCGAAATAGTGCCGGGGGATCTTTTTACAGCCATCTGAGAGGGCAGACCAGGCCTCGGTTTAAGGTCTTATCCGAAAGGTGGCACCTCTGACAGTGCAGTACTCTCTCAGTGCTGCACGAGAGTGTCAGCTTTGACGTTTGTGCTCAAGTCCTGATCAGGACTAGAACCCACAACCTTCCGACTCAGGCGAGCGTGCTACCAACTGAGCCATGGCTGACACAAAAGTCACACAAAATCCTCCCCAAAGGTGTAAGTTTTAACTACTGTTACAGATTTCTTGTTACCCTGCTTCATGTTGCCCGCCACCTCCTGATTACACCAGCCACCGCAGTTAGCAGACAAATGGCGTTGACACCAAAATGCCCACTATAAATAAAAGCAAAATACTGCAGATGCTGGAAATCTGAAATAAAAACAAGAAATGCTGGAACCAATCAGCAGGACTGGCAGCATCTGTGGAAAGAGAAGCAGAGTTAACGTTTCGGGTCAGTGACCCTTCTTCGGAACTTCTTCGGAGAAATGCCCACTATAAATGGTGGGCACTGTATTTTCACAGATTGGCTTCTCTAACCGCAGCTCATTTTTAAAAACAGCTGTGAGTACATTAACTTTGGATTAAAACCAAAAGCGCAGTTCATTTTGCATCAACTTCCCTAAGCATACAAAACCCTTCCCTGATCAATTCCAATCAACATTAATCAATTACCTTACACCACTACAATGATACCCATTACCCAACCCGTGTCTTTCTCCTCAGGTGCTTATCCTGCAGCCCTGCTGCTTAATTCCATTCAAACTCATTTAAGTTATATGAATCATTGATCCCTATCTACTTGGATGATTTTTTTTTATCTGGTAGAGTTATGGATATCACCGTCAAACACGCATTTAATGAAAATTAGAACTTGCAATGTACAAATACACATTTATTTTTGGTGCCTTTCAGTGCAGATTATAAAGGGCTCAGGAAAAGGGATACTGAGCTGAATTGACTGCACAAATAATGTGCTTTTAATCTTCAGACAAGATTGGTAGGATGTAATGTCAGTGGATTTAATTTAGTGCAGTAATCTTATTTGAAGGTACAAAACCAGATAGCTCTCCACCAAGATATTGCTTGCTCTGCATCCTAACAATACCTAATGCAATATGAAACCCTTTTCTAAAATGAACATCAGTTTTTTTTTAGGTGAACTATTTTCTTCAGCAGTGCAAAATAAAGTTACAGTAAAATAAGGGTCGAGAACCAGAGGACACCGATTGAAGGTGATCAGCAAAAGAAACAAAGGCGACTTGAGGAAAGACTTTTTGATGCAGCAAGTGGTTCGGATCTGGAATGCACTGCCTTGACAGTGCGGTGGAGGCAGAATCAATTGTGGCTTTCCAAAGAGAATTGGATAAGCACCCGAGGAGAAAAAAATTGCTAAAGTATGGGGAAAGGACTGGAGTGAGGGACAGGCTGAGATGCTCTTGCAGAAAACCAGCATGGACAGGACCGGCTGAATGACCTCCTTCTACGATTCTCAAATAAAAGCAAAATACTGCAGATGCTGGAAATCTGAAATAAAAACAGAAAGTGCTGGAAAAGCTCAGCAGGTCTGGCAGCATCTGTGGAGCGAGAAGCAGAGTTAACATTTCAGGCCGCATACCCAGTATAGCAGTTATATCCTTTAGGACTCTGCCAGCTCGATCATTAGTGGTACTACTGAGCCACTCTTGGTGATGGACATTGAAGACACCACCCAGGGTATATTTTGTGCCCTTGCTACCCTCAGTGCTTCTTCCAAGTGGTGTTCAACATGGAGAAGCACTGATTCATCAGCTGAGGGTGGGGTGGGGGGGGGGGGTGGAGTGGTGGTGGGGGGCAGTAGGTGGTAATCAGGAGGTTGTTCAGATGCTATGCAGAGTTTCCCTAAACTATGCTGTACAATGTATCTGAATTGTAAAGTCAGAAAAACACCCCTTGTTGCAACAACATGATATTTTTGTGATTCATATTCAGTTTCAATTAGCATCAACCTGACTCATCTTCCTGGGAACTGGTCTAAGTGTGGCTGTGTATCCTGAGCCATCAGAGATAGGCGGCCACATTACACTCCGTCTGGATTAGACTCAAACCCAAGTTCAAGAAAAGGTCAATGCCCAGAATCGTGTTTACTCTGGGACTTGGTGCTATAATCTCAACTCTGTATAAAGATCCATTGGTGGAGCTGCTCCCTATTGATTCCAGCTTTCAGCAGGACGGCTCCAGAGCTGCCACTTAGTTTCTCTGTGCGCCCACACACCCACTACTGCATACATTACATATGTCCTTGTCAGACACTGCAGGCATCGATAATTGAATTTAAAAGGCAGTCTGAGCTGAGACCATGTTGGATGACAGTTGGCAAAGGCAGCAAAATCTACAGAATGGAACATGCACATAAAATCCACCCCCAACTTATGCAGTCATACATCTGATTTGGCACAAATGAACCAGAATGCCATATTCATAGTCCTTCACAAAACATATCGTACTGGAGAAGGAGGTGGTGTTGTGTGAAAGCAAGCTAATGCCAGTTGTCATCTTCCTCAAGCCAGACACTAACATTGAGGAAGTAACAGCCACAAAGTGTTCCCATTATCCACAAATAACTCACGCCCATGTGTGAGATTCAGGAATTCCAATCGAACCTATTTGTAAAGTACAGCAGCAAAGAGTTTCTTGTGTTGTGTTGTCAGGTTTCTTTCACCACACCAACTAAAGTTATGCAAAGCAATTTTCAAGCACAGATTCCGTTGTTTATTAAATAGTAATATTGATAACATCATTGGACAGCTTGGAATATATTGGAAAGTATCAAAGAGGTGTTATTGGGGGCACTAGATTTGGCCTGAATCCTGGACCAGGGAAGAGAAAAGTTAGTCGATGTTTCTACTCCTGACTGCTGGAAAATTCACATGTATAGATATAGGGCGAGGGTGTGAGGAAATAGTATCTTCAGGAGACAAAGTGAGAAAAAATGTCAGTCAGCCAAGTGAGCATTCAGAAAGCGAAATAATGCAGACGCTGAAAATTTGAAATAAAAACAGAAAATGTAAGAAACATTGTGCTGGTCAGATGGTGTCTGTGCAGAAAGGAAAAAAAAGTCAGGTTAACGTTTTAGGTTTATGACCCCTTGTTAAACTGGAATATGTTACAGACCAACAGCTTATATGGAGGAAAGGCTCTAAGGGCCAGAAAGTGGAATTAAGTGGTTAGGAATACAGATGGAGTAGGAGGTGAAATTAATGGAGATTATCTTGGTCAGGATGGGTGGAAGATGAGTGAGAAACTGCAAAAGGATGGATGTCTGTAGTTACAGGGGTGGGAGATGGGGGGGGGGGGGTGAATTTGGGGCTCTTGAGGTAGGAGGAATGGAAGAAAGCAGCAGAGGCAACTGCCCAGATGGTCTTGAGTCAAAAAAAATCTGTGGATTCCTCACATTTGCTATTAGAGGTGAGGTTATCGGCAATTGGTCATGGAAAAAAGAGCCTGGATTGTTTTTTCCTACTGTAGGATCCTGGGTACTTAGAGGCTTTTCGCTCAGGAGATTAAGGCACAGTAACACTTAACATGGTCAAGCTGGATCTAACGATTGACAATGTTAGCTGTGCACCATATACAATTGGACTGACATTCCTATGTCTTCAGAGATCAAAGTTGAGAACTACACCAGAGGCTGGAGTGAAAGACAGTAAAACAGAAGTGAGGGAGCAGTTAAGAATGTAAACAATACCAGAGGTGAGACAGTTGAAAGTTTGTGAGTGAGTTGGTGAGGGAGAATTTGAGAGTTTTTCCATGGGTGTATCGTGAGAATAGTTGGATTGAAGGAGGGTGGCGGCATATGGGTGGTCAAGGAGAGAAGGAAGTGGTGAGAGGTTGCTTTGTCCATGATTAAGAACTTGAAGGTCATAAGAAATGGTGAAATCAAGGGGCTGGCTGAAGATATGCATAAGTAAATTTATATGAAGAGTGGGATTGAAGAAAGACAAGAGGGTGGTGCCATCAGAGATGAGAGGTCTACGTGATTTGAGGTGTGTGTTGGAACCATTAAAAATGAGAAGCTACCCAATGTGAGGCTGAAGGGAAAATGGGAGGACATCTTGGTCAGGGAATTGGCATGCAATTTGGGATTAGGTAGTTTATCATGAGAATCATAATTGAGATGCATAAGGGATGGAAGAAAGTATCATTTTCAAAGGTGCAGAACATGCTGAGAGAAGCCCAGATTGGACTTGGAGAATAGGCAATGCCAAGGCCAAGGTGGCATGCACAGGCCTACAGGTGAAAAGTATAACCAAATGGGATGGCTTCTGTAAGGAGAAGCCAATGAGGTGTGTTTTTTCAATGCCGGGATTTCAGTAAAATCATCAATAATAAATGGCAGCGGCCTTCCTCGTGAGTGAGTGAAGGTTATGGAGGAATTAGATAGAGAGGAACAAGTTTGCAAGGAAATTACAGAGAGGGGTAAAAACCATAGAATAGTTATAATGGGGCATCTAATTATCCTAATATAGACTGGAATAGTAATAGTGTAAAGGAAGAGAGGGGGAAGAGTTTCTGAAGTGTGTGCAGGAGCATTTTCCACATCAGTATGTTTCTGGCCCAACGAGGAAGGAGGTACTGCTAGATCTGGTTCTGGCAAATGGGGTGGGTCAAGTGGATCAGCTGGTAGTAGGTAAATATTTAGGGAACAGTGATATATTAGCTATGGAAAAGGACAAGGAGAAATCCAGAGTGAAAATAATTAATTGGGGGAGGGCCAATTTCAATGGGGTGAGAACAGATCTTGCCCAGGTAAATTGGAAACAAAGATTGGCAGGCTACCTTCAAAGAGGAAATGGTGTAGGTACAGTCAAGGTACATGCCCACAAGGGGGAAATGTGGAACAAAAGAAGCCGGAGTTCCCTGGATGACGAATGAGATAGAGATTAAGGTGAAGCAGAAAAAGGGTGTATACGACAGATGTCAGGTTGATAATACAAGTGGCAATCAGGCTGAATATAGAAAGGTCAGAGGGGAAGTGCAAAAACGAATGAGAAGCAAAGAGAGAGTATGAGAAGACATTGGTAGTAAACATAAAAGGGAATTCAAAAGTCTTCTATAAGCGCATAAATAGCAAAAGAGTAGGAAAAGGAGAGGTGGAGCAGATTAGAGACCAAAAGGGGAGGTTGACGCATGGAGGCAGAGGGCTTGGCTGAAGTACTAAATGAGTACTTTGCATCTGTCTTTACCCAGAAAGAACATAAGAAATAGGAGTAGGAGTAGACCATACTGCGCCTCGAGCCTGCTCTGCCATTCAATATGATCATGGTTTATCTCCTGCTTCAACTCCATTTTCCCGCCTGCTCCCTATATCCCTTGATTCTCTAAGAGACCAAAAATCTGTCTATCTCAGCCTTAAATATATTCAATAATAGCTTCCACAACCTTCAGGGGTAGAGAATTCCAAGGATTCACAACCCCCTGAATGAAGAGATTTCTCCTCATCACAAGTCCTAAATGATTGGTGCCTTATCCTGAGACTGTGCCCCCATATTCTAGATTCCCCAACCAGGGGAAACAACCTCTCAGTGTCTACCCTGTCAAGCTCCTTAAGAATCTTGTATGTTACTATTGGAACACCTCTTATTCTTCTAAACTCCAGAGAATACAGACCCAATGTACTCAGCCTGTCATTATAGGACCATTCACCCAAGAGAATGAGGATGTAGATATGGAACTTAGAGAGAGAGAGACTGTGAGGTTCTTGAGCAAATTGTCATAGGGAGTGACAAGGTATTGGAGGTTTTGAAAGGCTTAAAAGTGGACAAATCTCCAGGTCCAAACGATTTGTGTCCCAGGATGCTGTGGGAGGCAAGGGTGGAGATTGCAGGGGCACTGACCCTAATTTTTAATTCCTCTCTGGCCACGGGGGTGGTGCCAGAGGACTGGTGAACAGCTAATGTGGTCCCACTATTTAAGAAAGGTTGTAGAGATAAGCCAGGAATTACAGACCAGTGAGTCTCACGTCAGTGGTAGGGAAACTATTGGAGAAAATTCTGAAGGAGAGAATCTATCTCCACTTGGAGAGGCAAAATTTGATTAGGAATAGTCAGCATGGCTTTGTCAGAGGGAGGTTATGCCTAACAAATTTGATTGAATTTTTTGAGCATGTGACCAGGTGTGTAGATGAGGGTAGTGCAATTGATGTAGTTTACATGGATTTCAGCAAAGCCTTTGACAAGGTCCCACATGGGAGACTTATCAAGAAAGCAAAGGCACATGGGATACAAGGTAACTTGATAAGGTGGATTCAAAATTGGCTTAGCTGTAGGAGTGATGTCAGACGGCTGTTTTAGTCACTGGAAGCCAGTGTCCAGTGGCGTACCATAGGGATCTGTGCTGGGTCTCCTATTGTTTGTCATTTATATAAACGACATAGATGACTATTTGGGGGGTAGGATCAGTAAGTTCGTGGATGACACAAAGATTGGCCGAGTGGTAAACAGTGAGGTGGAGTGTCTTAGGTTACAGGAAGATATAGACGGGATGGTCAAATGGGCAGAAAAGTGTCAGATGGAATTTAACGCTGAAAAGTGTGAGGTGATACACTTTGGAAGGAGTCATGTGACACGGAAGTATTCAATGAATGGCCTGACACTGGGAAGTTCCGAGGAACAAAGGGACCTTGGTGTGTTTGTCCATAGATCTCTGAAGGCAGAAGGGCAGGTTAATAGGGTGGTGAAAAAGGCATATGGGACACTTGCCTTTATCAATCGAGGCAGAGATTACAAAAACAGGGAGGTCATGTTGGAGTTGCACAGAACTTTGGTAAGGCCACAGCTGGAGTACTGTGTGCAATTCTGGTCGCCACATTATAGGAAGGATGTGATTGCATTGGAGGGGGTGCAGAGGCAATTCACCAGGATGTTGCCTGGGATGGAACATTTAAGCTATGAAGAGAGGTTGGATAGGCTTGGGTTGTTTTCGCTGGAGCAGAGAAGACTGAGGGGTGACCTGATCGAGGTGTACAAGATTATGAGGGGCATGGACAGGGTGGATAGAGAGCAGCTGTTCCCCTTAGTTGAAGGGTCAGTTACGAGGGGGTCACAAGTTTAAGGTGAGGGGCGGGAGGTTTAAGGGGGATTTGAGGAAGAACATTTTTACCCAGAGGGTGGTGACGGTCTGGAATGCACTGCCTGGGAGGGTGGTAGAGGCGGGTTGCCTCACATCCTTTAAAAAGTACCTGGATGAGCACTTGGCACGTAATAACATTCAAGGCTATGGGCCAAGTGCTGGCAAATGGGATTAGGTAGACAGGTCAAGTGTCTTTAATGCATCGGTGCAGACTCGATGGGCCGAAGGGCCTCTTCTGCACTGTATTATTCTGTGATTCTGAGATAGGACAACCCTCTCATCCCAGGAACCAATCCACTTCAATGCAAGTATATCCTTCCTTACATATGGAGACCAAACCTGTGCACAGTACTCCAGATGTGGGATCTCCAAAGACCTGTATAATTGTACAAGAGCTCCTTATTCTTGTACTCCAATCCCCTTGCAATGAAGGCCAACATGCAGTCACACTCACGAAAGGAACAGTTATGAACTGAAGTGAACTGCAGCAATTATGAACTGTAAAAATGAAGTGGTGAACTAAACTCCAAAAAAAGGACAATCTATTGCTGCAGACAAAATGGAATAAGAGGTCAGGTGACCCCTTCTGTATTGCAAATATACATTGTGACTGTTGGAGACTAAACCCATCGTCACGTCTAGACTAGTCCTGGGGAAGGCACATTAAAATGCTAAACATGCCATTCAATGCTAAATAGCATCTATCTTCAAGAATTGGGTTGACAAATATCTACACAGACAAGGAAGGCGTCGGCAATGTGTCCGTACACAGACACCAGTGTCCATGGTAAAATCTTTGAGGTCAGTGGTTTCCATCCGGTCCATAAATCCTGTATGACTGACAGCAGGCTGCCTGTGGCTCGGCTTTGATTCACAGCTTACCTATTAAAGTGTATGTCAGGCAGAGGGGGTAGACGGAACCTGTGTCTGATGGACAGCAGCCGCCTGTCTGTGATTAGTCACTGTCTGTGACTGACAGCAGACTGCCCAGGCGGGGTGGGCACTGATTGGTTGTTCACACCACAGGCACGCTAGGATCGGCCGCCACTGCTGTTTTTGCGCGGTTCAGGGAGTGAGTGGGAATGACTGCTGAAGGGGAGAGGGAGATAGAGGCCGAGTGGAGAGCAAGAAGCAGGCTAGCACACAGCCAGAGGTGCAGCTCGGCACTGAGTGAGAGTGCTGAGAGTCGGGCAAGCACCAGCCTGGGGAGCAAAGGGAGAGGGGCGAGAGAGATAGACAGAGAGGGGAAAGAGATAAACAAATTGATTTAATCCTTTAACCTGCTTAACTGCCACAACCACCACACCCCCACCTCTCCCGAGCTGGGCCCGAGAAGAGCTGCAAGAAAACAAATCGTTGTAATGGCTTGAATCTGGCCTTCTAAATTAATTTTCTTCCGATTGCCTTGTATTCCAGTGTCCTGTTTGTTTGATGGAGATGTTTGCAATGTTGTTTGTAAATTTAAAATGTACTAAGTGATATAGAACCTGAAGATATAATGGAAATGAGCCCACTACTGTGCCTTCTTCCTCCAAAAGGACATCAACAGGCCTTCCACCGCTGTCCAAGAGCCTACCTCCATTCTTCTCTTGATGGATCCAGGGCTTGGTGGTGGCATAGGTGGAAGGTTTGACAGGTGCTGCCTCCTTGCCATGACTTACACATTGGGAAAGGAGTGGATGGAGTCATTATCAGCTGGGGTGGGAAGAAAATAGAGGTCAGGATGGGAATGCATCAGTAGATCTTGGTACCTGGCTCTCCTGCACTTTTCACCACCAACCTGCTCGATTTAGGATGGGATAGTGAAGGAAAAACCAGGTCTAAAACATCACTTCAAACACTGTTAGAGAAATGGAATTTAAAATTTTGCAGGGGTCGCTCATGGTCCAGTTTTAACTTTGGTTGGAAACACATTGAACCCCTCCACCACCCCAGAGAAATCTTGTAAAGAATCATTTATAGCTGTTTCTTCCAAGGGACCCATGAGTCTCCCATGGAAGATTGGGAAAGTCCCAGGAAAATTTCAATGTCTTGGTCTTTTTAGTTGGCCCAAGCTTTGAATTATATTACAGTCTCAGGTGAATTTACAGTGGGGCTTTCCCAGAGTGAAAATTACACTAGTCATGACACATTCGCCCAGCGCTTGCGTAATGACTCTATGGATTCAATGGCAGGATGGAGCAAGACAGCCTGGCTCTAGTCAACTGTCCTTAATAATAAGTTGAAAAGAACTAGCATGACTGACACCTATGGACCATCTTTCTGAAGGAACAAAGGATGGTTTTTGGAGCTGGAACATTGAATGGAGTTTGTGTGTACACTGCTGCTATTGTAAGAACATCTGTAAGGAAAATGGGTGGCACAGATTATGCACTAAAACACTGGATCACAGAGTAGTAGTACCCAGGTTTACCCTGAGATTTTCCACGTGACAGAATTTACAAAATCACCCAGCCCATAATGGGATGGCCAAGCAGTAGTAGGTTTTGCTCCCAAGGGAACAAAAATTAAACAAGTCCACCCACAAAATCAAAGATTGTATTTATAGAGCGCCTTTCATAACCTCAGCACATCCCGCTCAGCCAATGACGTACTTTTTGAAGTGTATTCACTGTTGTAATGAAGGAAATGCAGCAGCCAATTTGCACACAGCAAGATCCCACAAACTGCAATGAGACAATAATCAGATAATCTGTTTTTTTAAATTGATGTTGATTGAGGGACGAATATTGGCTACGACACCAGGGAGAACTCCCCTGCTCTCCTTTGAATAGTACCATGGGATCTTTTACTTCCACTTAAGAGATTAATGTCTCATCCAAAGCATTTCATGTGGCATGGGCAGAACCCGGCAAAAGTTTCGAAGAGACATGATAAGGTGCTACATAAATGCAACCTGCCATCTTTTAGGAAAGCATGATGTATTAAGATGTTTCTAATTGGTATTGCTTCTAACTGCTCTATAATGGAGCACCTTTCACTTAACACTCATTGGTGTAGGAAAATACAAATGAAGCATGCAAGAGATTATTCACTCAAATGGCAATCTCCGACATTGACATTTGGCCCATTAAAAAAATTAACTCTTTTCAATGTTTGCCATCTATATAATTCAGTTTACCATTCAGCAGCACCACAGGGTACTGCTATGTTGGAGAATATGTGAAAGTTAGAACCTTTTACATTCTGGCTGTGTTGCTTTTACAGTGGACCCCTGACATGCATTGGCTGCTTCTGTGCATGGTATGGTTCTGCAAAGTTTGTATGCAATTGTCAGAGTTTTCCACACCTGTCTATCATTTACATGTTGCTTTTGTGCGGTCACATACGTTGAACGGTAGAGGATACAACTCATAGAATCGATCGAGTATTTCAAGTAAATATGGTGACATATACATTAACTGCTCTCCATTTACCCTGACATAATACAAGACAAGAAATGCCAAAACTGAGAAGATTTAATAAAAATGCTGCTGATAGTTTTATACAGATCTTTAATTACGTAATTATACATTTGTGATAGAAATTTACAAAATAAGTTGTAAGTAGTCATACAATAATGCAGATTCTGAAAGCTGCCAATAGCCTTTCTTACTTAATGGGCTACAAACTTAATTCAGTTCTTGTATCAAAGTTCTGTTGATCAGCAGTTCTCAAAGGAATTGTACCTTTATTGGTTTAGATGCAACGTTCATTCTTTGTACAATTCATGTTCATAGACAGTATACAAGTCCATAGGTTGCATCCTTTTGACCTGGCCAGCTACTTGACAGCAGCAATATTGCCTGAATTCATTTGCACTATGCATTGTATAGTACAATAACTATTTTCTCTGCTTTTTTTGCAAGAGAAAGGAAAAATGTATCAAATATTCATTCCTTTGGAGCTTGCTGGTACGGTTGGGGAACAACATGATACTTGGTAATGCACCTCTCAGGTTTGTTCTCAATCCTTTTGTCTTATCTCACAACTGAGCCAATTATACTCTCCAAATACTTTTTTCTTGTGGTCATTTCTTGTATTTGCCATCTGCTCTGATGTGTATGTTCGTACCAGTCACTCTCTGAGCCCTTAAAGCCAAATTATTTCCTTTTTTGAAGTTTCCAAGATATGCACGGAACTGCTGTGTATTGGCACCGTCACCTGGGCCTGTATCAGTGGTAAGAAAAGAAGGAACTGATTCATATGCACTTGCCTTTATCTGCGCAACTACTTGGAAAAGCTGAAGTAATACCTCAGATGGAGCCCTTAAAAGTGTGTTTATTTTTGAGTATATGAGACATAGAGCCCCTTTTTTAAAGAAAAATGCCACACATATTATTTTATAAACTTGCCTTTGATGGTTGACCTACTAAACAGGCTGCCATTGTTTCAGCATTTCTGAGGGGAGGTGGTGATGCTTTGTTACTGAAGCCTAAGCATCACCCATCGTGCCGCTCACTGAAACCAAAGGGCAGCAGGGTACTGTAAACCAAGGCAGACATGATGCTTCTGTGCCTAGTCTTGGAAGCACGAAGAATGTAGTTGCACAATACAGAAACCAGCCACTTTGTGGTGAGTTATGAAAGGACTTTATACATTATGAGGTAGCAATTTGTCTTTGCGGTATTGCATGGGGGTGGTATTGCATCAGCCATCTGTTATTAAATCCAGTGCAACTGAATAAGATGTTATACCACCCATTTTACACTACGGCCCAAAATGAATTTCAACCCTAACATATTTTTTAGATCTAAACATTAAACAACTTATCAAATACTCAACAATTAAGCCATTTCTAAGGCCTCGCTCTCCGATATTCTTTGAAAATTTTTCCAATTGTGCACATGCATTGAAAACAACAGGATAAATAATAGGATCACTTTTATTTACTGTTGTATTTTTATTAATTCTTTGTAGTCCTTTGCCAGTAGCTGTTATGCATCAAACTTTAAAAACAGAATATTTTCTTGCTTTTTCATAGGTTGGAGAAGACTGAGAAATACTCTGGAATTCTATACTCTTCCCTCTTCCATTTGATAAGTCATTCATAAAGTGATACATTAAGCTTCATTAAGATACATTAAGAAAGATGGGCAACCTGTGTCAATGCTACCCCAGAGCTGGGTGCTTGCATGAATGCAGGAGCAGTGCTTTCTTTACAGAAAAGTGCACTGCCTCGACTCAACCCTACCTCAGAAGATCAAACAGGGAACTCACTCATAAAACAACATCGCTTGCCCCACATTTTAGCGCATCAAGGCACTGCACCACTTGATTACCTACTCTACGCCTCTGTTGTATTTTTACATACTATTTAGAGTATTCCTCACTTGACTAAAGACTTTTGCGGAGTTGCTTTGACAAACTGCTTGGATAGATTACATGGTTTATCCTTTATATAATCATAGCAGCTTTTAGTAAATACCATATACTTTGTTACAAATAGCAATTTATTTGACCTTATTGTGTCGAAAACCACACCTGCCAAAATGAAATATATTAAGTTCGTCATATGGAACATTATTTTTGAACTGTTACTGGACATTGAACAAAGACCACAGCACAGTGGCTGAAAGCATGGCTGCACATTTGCATTCTAAAAGACAGTTGCATGGAGAGACAATGGGAGTACTCAATGATCCAATTAGCCAGATCGGTTTTGTCAATAGTGATGATCAAGAGACATTGAGAGTCATTGAATGTGTAAGAGCACCACCCCACCGCCCCACTGAGAGTGTCTGGTAAACTTGGAGGAATCCACAAACCTCGAAGGTGGGGTTGTTCCAAACAAGGAGCTAGTCACATGACTAACCTGCTGGCCAACCTGAGGCTTTTTGAATTGTGCCTGACACAGAAGAGTTTGGGAAGAGACTGCAATTGAACTTCAAGAAGAGAGCACTCCCTCTCTCTGTCTCTCTGTCTCTCTCACACACACAAAGTTCCAGGGACCCACAGAAGTAACTTAAGTCTTAAGACAGAAGACGAGTGAAGCAAGTTTGAAAGTGTGCACTGGGCTCCAACGAGAACTGCAAGACTTAACTTCAATCAAAGACTTTATATCCAACCCAAAACCAGTAACTAAACTCCATCTATTACTTCAAACCTTTCCCCTTTAATTCTTTCTCCTCCTCTGTCTCTATTTGCGTATGTTTATCGCGTATGCATGTTAGCGTGGTTGTGCTGTGTATTTTTAGTAGTTTTAACTGAGTTAGAGTTTTAAGGTTAATAAACTTACACCTTTCTTGTTTAAACCTGAGAAAACCGGTCTGGTTGAATTTTTTGCAATTACAATTAGAGAGCAGTGCACAAGGACTCACTGAGGGGAAACTAAAAACGCTGTGTTTTAAAAGTTAAACCCTGTTACGGCCAAACCAGGAAAAGGCTGAGAGGGGAGCCCTAGACCCCTTCCTCACCTGATCGTAACATTACCAGTGGTATAATATAATGGCAAATAACTTTATAAATGGAATTCCAATAAAAACAAATTGTAAAATAAAACTTTAAGGAAATACCAACACAGACTGGATGTACTAAAGGAATGATCCCTGAAAGAGCTAATGAGACATTTTTTCCCTTTACATTTGCACCTACCACCCTCTAGGCTCATTTCCACCTTTTAGCTGGAATGTTGATATGAAGGGGCAGGAGACATCTTTACATTCTATGAACTGATAGCATGAGGTGCAGCTCTAGAACGGATCCTGATAATTTTCTCTCACCCACATACAAAGCACTGTGCTATTAGAAAGGGCCATGCTCACAGTCCTATTTGGGAATGGGAGAAACTTGTTCACTTGTGGCAGGTTTCGAGTTCTGCCTGGAAAGCCAATGTTCCACCACAGCAGCTGGCGTGCCACCTTGGCTAAGCAACTACAAAATAAAATTGTTCAAGTGTTCACGTGACAAGTGTGCAGAGCACTGTTAAAGTAAACAAATCGAATCAGAACTTATGGAGCTAAAACATTCAAGTCATGAATTTTGCGTTTATTACAGAAGTTGTGGCACGACAGTCACTAAGCTTGAATAATTTATTTCCATTTAACCTACAGCTACCCTCTGCTACATTGATCTGAAGTCGACCAGAATTCAGGTAATAAAAATGAATACAGTAACCAAGGCTCATCAATAACACCAGCCATTTTGTGGCCTTTCATTTTCTGCACCAGTTCCTTTGCTTTATATTTAATCTGATCAATATTTCAGATTTAAATCTGTTGTAACCTAAACATTAATCTAACTTTTTGCAGTCATAAAAGATTCATGGCTGTCAGTTGCCATTTAGCTGCTATATAGGTTATTCTGTGCCTGTGTCTCAGTAAGATCTCATTAACTATAGGAATAAAATTGCAGCACTCCTTTCATGTAGGAAGCAGCTAGAATATTTATGGCTAGGACAATATTTCTGAGCAAATCCTGATAAACTTCTATAGATGGCACATACGAAAGACCAAGCTCATAATTCAGCCTAATTAATGGACTAGCAACCAGAACTAACTTAAAATGAGGAATAAAATGTATTTTCCTTGGTATCTTTGGCCTCCTTATCTCGAGAGACAATGGGTAAGCGTCTGGAGGTGGTCAGTGGTGTGTGGAGCAGCGCTTGGAGTGGCTATAAAGACCAATTCTAGAGTGACAGGCTCTTCCACAGGTGCTGCAGAAAAATTTGATTGTCGGGGCTGTTACACAGTTGGCTCTCCCCTTGCGCCTCTGTCTTTTTTCCTGCCAACTACTAAGTCTCTTCGAGTCGCCACACTTTAGCCCCGTCTTTACGGCTGTCCGCCAGCTCTGGCGAACGCTGGCAACTGACTCCCACGACTTGTGATCAATGTCACAGAATTTCATGTCGCGTTTGCAGACGTCTTTAAAGCGGAGACATGGCCGGCCGGTGGGTCTGGTACCAGTGGCGAGCTCGCTGTACAATGTGTCTTTGGGGATCCTGCCATCTTCCATGCGGCTCACGTGGCCAAGCCATCTCAAGCGCCACTGACTCAGTAGTGTGTATAAGCTGGGGATGTTGGCCGCCTCGAGGACTTCTGTGTTGGAGATACGGTCCTGCCACCTGATGC
Source organism: Heterodontus francisci (assembly GCF_036365525.1). Taxonomy (NCBI): domain Eukaryota; kingdom Metazoa; phylum Chordata; class Chondrichthyes; order Heterodontiformes; family Heterodontidae; genus Heterodontus; species Heterodontus francisci. The sequence continues at coordinate 21,719,727 of NC_090394.1, forward strand.
CAAGTATTCTCTGGAGGCAGCGAAGATGGAATGAATTGAGACGTCGCTCTTGGCTGACATACGTTGTCCAGGCCTCGCTGCCATAGAGCAAGGTACTGAGGACACAGGCTTGATACACTCGGACTTTTGTGTTCCGTCTCAGTGCGCCATTTTCCCACACTCTCTTGGCCAGTCTGGACATAGCAGTGGAAGCCTTTCCCATGCGCTTGTTGATTTCTGCATCTAGAGACAGGTTACTGGTGATAGTTGAGCCTAGGTAGGTGAACTCTTGAACCACTTCCAGAGCGTGGTCGTCAATATTGATGGATGGAGCATTTCTGACGTCCTGCCCCATGATGTTCATTTTCTTGAGGCTGATGGTTAGGCCAAATTCATTGCAGGCAGCCGCAAACCTGTCGATGAGACTCTGCAGTAACATTTCAGTGTGAGATGTTAATGCAGCATCGTCAGCAAAGAGGAGTTCCCTGATGAGGACTTTCCGTACTTTGGACTTCGCTCTTAGACGGGCAAGGTTGAACAACCTGCCCCCTGATCTTGTGTGGAGGAAAATTCCTTCTTCTGAACGCATGTGAGAGCAGCAGGGAGAAGAAAATCCCAAAACGTGTGGGTGCAAGAACACCTGTTTCACGCCACTCAGGATAGGAAAGGGGTCTGATGAGGAGCCACCATGTTGAATTGTGCCTTTCATATTGTCATGGAATGAGGTGATGATACTTAGTAGCTTTGGTGGGCATCCAATCTTTTCTAGTAGTCTGAAGAGACCACATCTGCTGACGAGGTCAAAGGCTTTGGTGAGATCAATGAAAGCAATGTAGAGGGGCATCTGTTGTTCGCGGCATTTCTCCTGTATCTGACGAAGGGAGAACAGCATGTCAACGGTCGATCTCTCTGCACGAAAGCCACACTGTGCCTCAGGGTAGACGCGTTCGGCCAGCTTCTGGAGCCTGTTTAGAGCAACTCGAGCAAAGACTTTCCCCACTATGCTGAGCAGGGAGATTCCACGGTAGTTGTTGCAGTCACCTCGGTCACCTTTATTTTTATAGAGGGTGATGATATTGGCATCGCGCATGTCCTGAGATACTGCTCCCTCGTCCCAGCACAGGCGTAGCAGTTCATGTAGTGCTGAGAGTATAGCAGGCTTGGCACTCTTGATTATTTCAGGGGTAATACTGTCCTTCCCAGGGGCTTTTCCGCTGGCTAGAGAATCAATGGCATCACTGAGTTCCGATTTGGTTGGCTGTATGTCCAGCTCATCCATGACTGGTAGAGGCTGGGCTGCCTTGAGGGCAGTCTCAGTGACAACATTCTCCCTGGAGTACAGTTCTAGGTAGTGCTCAACCCAGCAGTCCATTTGTTTGCGTTGGTCAGTGATTATGTCCCCTGATTTAGATTTGAGGGGGGCGATCTTCTTGATGGTTGGTCCAAGAGCTCTCTTAATGCCATCATACATTCCTCTGAATTTTCCGGTGTCTGAGGCCAGCTGAATATGACTGCATAGGTGTTGCCAGTAGTCGTTTGCGCAGAGCCTGGCTGTTCTTTGTGCAGTGCTTCTGGTTGCTTTAAGTGCTACGGATGTTAACTCGCTGGGGGCTTTCTTGTAGTTCAACAGTGCAATGCGCTTAGCGGCTATGACATGTTCCAGCTCTTCATTATGAGATTGAAACCAGTCTGCATTTCTCCTCGCACTTTTGCCGTAGGTGGTCAAAGCTGACTCATAGATGACGTCTCTGATGTGGGCCCACTTGGTCTCAGCATCCCCTGTGGGAGTGTTTTGAAGGGCTGACACAAGTGAATTTAGAAATTTTTGTAACAGCTGTGGGTGAGAAATTCTGCTTCTGTTGATGCGCGGGTGGCCCTTCTGCTTGGAATGATGCAACTTCTTTGGTCTGAGTCTAACCTTGCTGCACACCAGGGAGTGGTCGGTGTCGCAGTCCGCACTGTGGAAGCTGCGTGTGATTTAAACACTGTTTAAGGCGGCTCACCTTGTGACAATGAGGTCTAGCTGGTATACCAGCTAACTATCCAACAAATTTGATGGCCATCACACATACTTAACCAAGTGATAATACTAAAAGTGAGCCATTTCAGTCATCTAGTCCATGAGATACCAAGAAGCTAAAGGTCTATGAGGGTTAAATTGATTAGCCCTGAAAATAGGTACAGGGATCACTATGTGTGATTAACCTGCACTCATTCAGTGGAATGCAGACAGGATGGCAACCTTGTGTTTCCTGCTCGTTATAATGATTTCTGCACACAGAGAGCACAAACCATGCTGTTCATTGGCTGCACACACCAGCAGGGGCTCCAATATGGTTACTTCCGAGCACTACCTAAAGCTCGTCTGCATGCTTAAAGGAAAGGTGCATTATGGCTGCTGCAATCAGTGGGAATGGTGCTGTGCAACAATCAACAATGGCTGACCATGGGAGAGAACAGGCACCAAGGTTTGCAGACAGGGCACAAATGGTCTTGGTGGAAGAGATAAAAAGGAGAGATGTCCTATATCCTCAGGGGGACTAGAAGCCCTCCAGTTACATGCTGAGAAGACAGTGGCAAGAGATAGCAGAGGAGGTTAATGCCAAGAATATAATTCCAATAACATTGATGCAGTGCAAGAGAAAGTTTAATGATCTCATTCAAGAGCTCAAAGTCCATGAATGCAACTTCAAATGCCATTTTCTATCGACTACAGCACTAGCCTCAGTTGCTGCTCAGTTCACCACACCCCCATCGCTTACATATAAACAATCTCTATCAATTAGGACCCATAACCGACAGTCATATCCTTCAATTCATCCTCACACACTTAACACTGCTGCAACCCTCACACCCATATCACAGCTTGCACACACTGTCAGCTAATCTACAGTGACAGCCACATCACCCTCACAGATTGCATGACACTCACTGATACATTTCCCCCTCTCTCTTGTAGGAGAAGGTGGCGCACAAGTGGAGGCAGCAGGGAGGAAAAGGCCTGCATGCCTGCATGTTCTAACTCACAAGGAGGAGACAGTGCTAGCCATTATGCGAAGGGCCATTCCTGGCCATCAGTGGGGATGAAGGCATGAAGATCAGGGTATCCACATACCAAATTCTCCTTCTCTCATCCCACTTCTCCCTCATCCCACAAGTTTTCCTGCACAAACTGCAGATGATGTAAGAACACACTTCCTACTTTCTCCTCTCCCCTATCACAACACAACCCTTATCTGTTTCTCTTTTCAGAGCTAGAGTCCATTTGCAAAGCTAGGTAACTGGACTTGCACTGTCCAACAGTTTTGATGACCTTGCTAAGTTTTACTTCACTACAGTCCAAGCTATAACACTGGGGACCCATCACATATTGGAAACAATGCAGAAAAAGGGATATCAGATCAACAAAGCTGCAATCTGCCAGGCAGTGGAGAAAGAGCAAGAAGACAGTGAAGATGAATATACACGGTCATTCTATTTCACAGTCACAGGAACCAACTCAGAAACTGACACTGCATGTAATTTGGAGGAGAGAATAGAAGCGAAGTATACAGGTGATGAGATATCGGGCACAAGTGTGCTGAACCAGGGCAGGGAGAAAGGATAGCCCAGGTGCCAGCTCCCCGGCGGCTGCAGAGAACTCAGGTGAGGACTTCAATGGGCCAGGTTACAGAGGAAGGCTGATGGGTGTACACAACAAAAGACTTTCTACACTGGGAATCCTACCAGAAAACCTTCCCAATCACGGGAACCTCCCAAAACCCCTTCCCTGCAACTTACCTGAGTCCCAGTGTCCATTTTCGACCCCCCAACATATTCAGTCCAAGCCAGTGATCCTCTGCCACCCTTCTGCATTCCCTTAGTACCTGTCTTCTGTGTGCCTTTGCCTGTCCTAGTGCTCGTATGCAGTGCTACCCCAATGGCTGCAGCATGGTTGGTGGAAGGCTATTGACTTGCAGTGGGGGAGACTGCAGATGGCCTTGCAGGATAACCTTGAGCAGCTCTGGGCCTAAAAGGCCCAGCTTCAGATTGCACCACTCTCAGCCTAGCAGGCAGCAATCTGGGCTGACAGACAGGCAACAGTAAGGAGCAATAGTGGAATGGCAGTGGAGGGAGCATGAATGTTGTCATCATGAGAAAGGACAGCAACTGCATGTTGCACAGAGCCACTGCCATTCCCCCAGGGTGGCACTTCAGCAAATCTAGTAATCTGCTGGAGGACAGACTGCTGGACTGTTGTGGGAGCCTGAGAGCCCCTTTGAGCACTGGAATCTACAGCCATGATGGCAGCAGTCTGAGCCTGTATGGCAGCAAGCTGAGATTTCATGACCTCAGTCTGAGCTTCCACTGCAGCACTCAGATGTTGCATGGCTTGTGCTGCAATGGAACTTGAGACATCAGCCATCAGACACTGCATCATGGTTGGGTTTGCAAGTGCTCTCATGGAGTTGGCCATCACTTCCATGCTGGAAAGGATGGGCTTCAAGCTTTGCGTAAAGCCTTTTGCCAAGTTGGAGCCAGACTCCTCAATGCTGCTTGACAGTGACAGCAGGCTTTCTGACTGGCCTGATAATGCACCAAGCATTTCTGTGGGGATGCCCATTGTTGGACTACTTTCTTGTTCTATTTCATCTTTTTATTTTAAACACCAGAGTACACATACATCAGTTGTAACAATGCAGAATCAGGTCTTCATTGAGACATCATACTTCACGATTCCAGTATGAGTACAAGGGTTTTTACTGAGCTCATCTTATGTGCTCCAATATGCACAGATGACATGAAAATTGGTGGTGTCGTAAATAATGAGGAGGAAAGCCGTAGATTAAAGGACGATATAGATGGGCAGAGCAACGGCAAATGGAATTTAATCCTGAGAAGTGTGAGGTGATGCATTTTGGAAAGACTAACAAGGCAAGGGAATATAAAATGGATGGTAGGACCCTAGGAAGTACAGAAGATCAGAGGACCTTGGTGTACTTGTCCATAGATCACTGAAGGCAGCAGCACAGGTAGATAAGGTGGTTAGGAAGGCATATAGGATACTTGCCTTTATCAGCCGAGGCATAGAATATAAGAGCAGGGAGGTTATGATGGAACTGTATATAATGCTAGTTAGGCCGCAGCTGGAGTACTGTGTACAGTTCTGGGCATCACACTATAGGAAGGATGTGATTACACTGGAGAGGGTGCAGAGGAGATTCACCAGGATGTTGCCTGCGCTGGAGCATTTCAGCTAGGAAGAGAGACTTAAAAGGTTAGGGTTGTTTTCCTTAGAGCAGAGAAGGCTGAGGGGGGACATAATTGAGGTATACAAAATTATGAGGGCATTGATAGGTTAGATGGGAAGAGATTTAAGGTAAGGGGCAGGAGGTTTAGAGGGGATTTGAGGAAATATTTTTTCACCTGGAGGGTGGTTGGAATCTGGAACGCACTGCCTGAGGAGGTGGTAGAGGCAGGAACCCTCACAACATTTAAGAAGTATTTAGATGAGTACTTGAAATGCCATAGCAAACAAGGCTACGGGCCAAGTGCTCGAAAATGGGATTAGAATGGTTAGACACTTGATGGCCGGCACGGACACGATGGGCCGAAGGACCTGTTTCTGTGCTGTATAACTCTATTACTCTAAACATTCTGTTACCATTGGTATATGGCCCTCTTAAGTTCCATGGTTATACTGCCCTCACAAAATCTTCAGGATCATTTATTGATATAAACACAAATGGTCAGACATTGTCACACATTGCATCAACATCTCATCCTTGCCTTAGGCCTGCTTACACAATGCAACTTCAGCTCTGATCCAATTATTTTTCTCAGCCCTCTAACCCAGTGTGTAATCCTTGTTGACCTCACACTAATTGTCTTCTGTCCACCTTTCCTACAGGAAGGTGCCCTAAACTGAAATAATATTCTAACTGCAGCCTCCCAGATGATTTCTATTTGTTTAGCATTTTCTCTTTGCAGAAAGCTGTTTTAACTCATCATGTACTGTTCCCATAACCAGCCCAAGAGAACAAGGTACACGGGTAATGTGAATGCTAGTTCCCATACCTATCAGCCTTGTTCTCCACGTCACCCCATCAAAGTCCTCATTTGAGTCCTACACAGCAGACCTCGTGTGTGACCTTGCCCTCCAGGGAGCTGTTATCTGCACTATCCTTCCCCCTTGGTCTGACTGCAGCCCACTTGTTCCTGGTAACTCACCTTGCAGCGTCAGCCAAGGCTCAGTTGGTAGCATTCTGGTCTCTGAATCTCTGAGTTCAAGTCCCAAGTCCCACTCCAGAGCTTGAGCAAAAATTCAAGGATTACACTCCAGTGCAGTACCAAGGGACTGCTGCATTGTCACAGATGCCATCTTTCAGATGGGATGTTAAACCCAGTCCCATCCACCTGCTCAGGTGGATGTAAAAGATCCCATGGCACTACTTTGAAGAAGAGGAGAAGAGTTATCCCTGGTGTCCTGGCCAATATTTATCCCTTAATCAACATCATAAAAACAGATTACCAGGTCATTATCATATTGCTGTTTGTGGGAGCTTGCAGTGTGTAAGGTGGCTGCCAAGTTTTCTGCATTACAACAGTAACTACACTTCAAAAGTAGTTTGGCAATAAAGTGCTTTGAGATGTCCAGTGGTCATGAAAAGTCCAAATGAATGCAAGTCTTCCTTTTTCACATGCAGATTCCGCCTCTATGCTACCCTCTGAAATAGTGACTACGAGTGTGGGATCGAGTGACTGTGTTTCAGTGTCTTGTTGCTCCTGCACTTCAGGATGCCCCACCAGTTGTTAACCAGGTGGTAGTTTTTTGAAAGCTAAAAGGATAAAGTCACAAGGGTAGGGTTGGGGTGAGGGATGGTGGAGAAAGGGAGAGGTGCATCCTACACCATCTGCTGCTTGTCACTCAGAACAGATTGTGGGATGAGGGGGAAGTGGGATGTGAGAAGGTGGATTTGGTAGGAACATCCCATTATCCTCTATGGTTTCAGCCCCACCACTGGCCATAGTCCCAGGCATGGCCATACCAATGATTGCCAGCATTGTCTCATCCATGAGGGTGAAGACATGCATCCACGCCTGTCACCCGCTGGTTAGGGGATACTGCTTCCGATTATAGGCTACACTGTCCTGCAAGAAAGAGAGAACTGTGTCAGTGAGTGTGGTGCAATGTGTTTGGGTGGTGTGCTTGCTATAGTTGAATGGCCGGCAGTGTGTTCAAGCTGTGAGATGTGAGTGAGAGGCTTTCGGCAGTTCTATGTGTGTGAGTGTGAGTGTGAGGTGAAGCAATGAATGTTGGATTTGAGTTGTGCTTGATAAAGACTATTTTTTTTCTGTTCATTCATGGGATGTGGGCATCGCTGGCCAGGCCAGCATTTATTGCCCATCCCTAATTGCCCTTGAGAAGGTGGCGGTGAGCTGCCTTCTTGAACTGCTGCAGTCCATATGGGGTAGGTACACCCACAGTGCTAGCGGTTAGATACAACTGAGTGGCTTGCTAGGCCATTTCAGAGGGCATGTAAGAGTCAACCACATTGCTGTGGGTCTGGAGTCACATGTCGGCCAGACCAGGTAAGGACAGCAGGTTTCCTTCCCTAAAGGACATTAGTGAACCAGATGGGTTTTTAACAACAATCGACAATGGTTTCATTAGACTAGCGTTTTTTTTATTCCAGATTTATTAATTGAATTCAAATTCCACCTTCTGCTGTGGTGGGATTTGAACCCATGTCCCCAGAGCAATACCCTGGGTCGCTGGGTTACTAGTCCAGTGAAAATACTACTATGCCACCGCCTCCCCTATTGGGAAGTGAGTGAGGTGGGTGGTGAATTGAACAGTGTTTGAGGCTAGTGGCTCAGTTATAAGGATGTGGCATTTGAAGATGCATTCACTGGCCTTGGCCACTCTTGTGAAGTCATTGACCTTTTTGCGGCACTGCACCCAATTCCTTGGAGCTAGACTATTGGCATCTTCTCCCACTGCCTGCATCTGTCTGAGGGGGTCTCCTGGCCCCTGAGAGCATAGGACCTCCATCATCCTCCTGCACCTAAGGCCTCCAGGGTCTCCTCGGAGAACCGTCTGGATTGCTGCACCATTTCTACTTCTCCTTCTGCTCATAAACCCTTCCACCATCTGCTCCACTCAAAATGCACTGTGCCTTTAAGAGAGGTAGCCTGGCTTTAAGTAGTGCAGGCTCGCTTTAAGTGGTGCCAGCCTCTCACGAACTTAGTCCTCCTGCTGCAGAATGCAGCAACTTATCAGTGCGTTTAGCGCTGGGCACACCACTGCGGTTATAATTATCAGGCGTGCTGCTGCCATTTCTTTGAATGGGCGTGGTGAATTGCATATCGCAATCCCTGTGCCTGCTTTTGGGGGTCAATCGAACTTTTAGCCTGATGTTTGTACTTGTTGGGGTGTCCAAAACTAAGGCTCATAAATATAAGGTAGTCACTAATAAATCTGATAAGGAATTCAGGAGAATGAATTTCACAGAATCGTTACAGTGCAGAAGGAGGCCATTCGGCTCATTGTCTCCACAATAGCTCTCTGAAAGAGCAATTCCCTCAGTTACATTCCCCTGCCTTCTCCCTATAACCCTGCACATTCTTCCTTTTCATATAACTGTCTAATGCCCTTTTGAATGCTTCAATTGAACCTGCCTCCACCACATTCTCAGGCAGTGCATTCCAGACCTTAACCATTTACTGCGTGAAAAAGTTTTTCCTCATGTCACTTTTACTTCTCTTACCAAATACTTTAAATCTATGCCCTCTCGTTCTTGATCGTTTCACGAGTGGGAATAGTTCCTCTCTATCTGCTCTGTCCAGAACCCTCATGGTTTTGAATACCTCTCAGCTTTCTCTTCTCCAAGGAAAACAGTCCTAACTTCTCCAAATCTATCTTCATAACTGAAGTTCCTCATCCCTGGACCCATTCTCATGAATCTTTTCTGTACTCTCTCCAATGCCCTCACGTCTTTCCTAAGGTGCGGTGTCCAGAACTGGGCGCAATACTCCAGCTGAGGCTGAACTCGTGTCTTCTACTAATTCAACATAACTTCCTTGCTCTTGTATTCTATGCCCCTATTAATGGGCGGTGCAGTGGTTAGCATTGCAACCTCACAGCTCCAGCGACCCGGGTTCAATTCCGGGTACTGCCTGTGTGGAGTTTGCAAGTTCTCCCTGTGTCTGCGTGTGTTTTTGCCGGGCGCTCCGGTTTCCTCCCACCGCCAAAAGACTTGCAGGTTGATACGTAAATTGGCCATTATAAATTGCCCCTAGTATAGGTAGGTGGTAGGAGAATATAGGGACAGGTAGGGATGTGGTAGGAATATGGGATTAGTGTAGGATTAGTATAAATGGGTGGTTGATGGTCAGCACAGACTCGGTGGGCCGAAGGGCCTGTTTCAGTGCTGTATCTCTAAATAAATAAAAATAACAAACTTGCTACCACTTGGAGTAGTTGAGATGAATAGCTTAGATGCATTTAAGTGGAAGTTAAATAAGTAAATGAGGGAGAAATAAATAGAAGGATTGGCTGATAGAGTGAGATGAAGTAGGGTGGGAGGAGGCTCGAGTGTAGCACAAATACCGACATAGATCTGTTAGGCTGATTGGCCTGTTTCTGTGTTGGACATTCTGTTGTACATTCTAAGTAATTCTACGAGTTGAGTCTGTTGAAGGTAGTTTTATCCCGACACAGTGCATAATTTCAGTTACCCAAACAATTAGAGTCATGATCACGGCATTGAACGCTGCCTTCACTGGTACAGGAGTTCAACAATATATTGAAACATTTGGGAAAGAAAAATATACAAGTCCGAATTTAAAAAAAAGGGACAGCCTAATCTCAGAGGTACATTGAAGGGATCTGAGCAGAATGGACCTTTAGCACATACAGTCAGTGGATATTTGCTAGTTTGAATTTTACAGGAATATTCAGAATTGGAGCTCTAGCAGGTAACCTGCATTTTGCCAGCTGAGGAGAATCCCATCCATTATAGCTTCATTTCAGAACAGTATCCAACTGCATTTCCATTTCCCACATCATCAGCTTTTCTATTTCCCTCGAGTGTGACTGTACAGTTAGTACCAAATTGTGGCCAATTTCACATTGTGTACTCGCGTCCTTTGGCGATGTGACTGACATCAATCAAAACATTTCCAACAAAGCATCATCGGATCCATTTATTCCCATCATCTTCCCTGAATTGGAATTGAAAAGTGAAAGATCGCTGCCTCACTGTTTCCATTTAAAGCCATTTTTCAGCAATGACATTTCCCTCCGGAGGCTCACTGCATCTGGATTTTGACTAGGGTGGGTTTTTGAAGCCGAGTGGTGGTGGTGGTGGTTGGGGGGAGGGTGGGGGGGGGGGGGGGGGGCGGGGGTGCTGAGGGGAACCAGTTGCACACTGTGCACCTTTTTTTTCAGCTGGTTGCCCATCCAAAAGCTGCTTGACAGGCTTGGATCTCTGTCGGGCAGGGAACACTCTGGAGGAGGCCGCAACCTAGCAGCAGATGGGAAGCCTGGTACTGTGTAATGTGGTAGTGATAGTGGGGGGGGGGGGGGAGGGGAATGGGGGGAGGAGGGTCCAATTCTTGTGGGGTGGGGTGGGGGAAGGGGGGCCAATCCTGGTGCGGAGGGGAGGAGGTTGTTGGCTATCCTGAAAAGGAGGGGGAGGAATTCCAATCCTGAGGGCGTACTAGGTTAGCTTGGGAGCGTGAGCAAGAAGCACTCCTGCTCCTCTTGGCCCATAAGCAGTGCTGGAAAGGCACTTAACCTCTTCCATGGAGCAGTCCTCACCTCCCTTTAGCTGTCAGGTACCCCAACCAGCCAGGGTTAAACCTGACACATAAAATCTGAGGCATGCAGCCTCATTCTAATATTTAAATGACTAACTCAGTTGGTTGACTACATTCCTCCCCCACTTTCCCACCTTCATTAAACCAAATGTGGGCAGGTTCAAGGCAGGTTGAGTTCGGGATTGAGATTTTAAAAATTTTCACATCTCACCCGATTCAAACCCACCCGTTTTTGGTGGTTAAAATTCCTGTTTAATTATCCTAATATCAGATCAAATTCTAAAGATTGTCTTCGATAAAGTTGTTGTAAATTGCAGGTGAATTTATATCAATATATCTGTGTACCAATATACAATAATTTTCACATCTTCTCCCTTGAGTCTAGTGTACGATGCTGTTTACTGTCCATAATTAATCAACAGCTTGAGTAAGAAATCAATTTCGTTCGACTGGGGAATGAATGGATGAGGAGACTGCCCTTTCATAGTAGTAATTCATTGCACACCTATAGAATGAGAGTAGATCCAAAGAAATCCTTGGCCAAAGAGTCTTATCTGAAATGGGTTTGGGAGTTGGCCTCCTGGTTCCTGCCGCAAAGCAAACATTCAGCCCCTTCACTCTGCAGATGGATGGATACTTTAATGCCAGGAGTATTGCAGGTAAAACGGAAGAGTTAAGGGCAATGATTGACACGTGGAATTGTGATATAGTAGCCATCACGGAGACATGGTTGAGGGAGGAGCAGGATTGGCAGCTCAATATCCCGGGATATAGAATCTTCAGGCAAGACAGAGGAGGGGGTAAAAGAGGAGGGGGCATTGCAATATTAGTTAAGGAGTCAGTTACTGCAGTAAGGAGAGATGATATCTTGGAGGGGGCATCCAATGAAGCTTTATGGGTAGAGTTTAGGAATAACAAAGGGACAGCCACATTGCTAGGTGTTTATTATAGACCCCCAGATATTCAGCGGGAAATTGAAGAGCAAATATGTGCTCAATTTGCAGAAGTATATAAAAATAATAGGGTAATTATATAAGGTGATTTCAACTTTCCCAACATTAATTGCAGCGAGGCAATATGGGTGGAGCTCAGGAATAGGAAGGGTGCAGTCACGATATTGGGGGTTTTCTACAGGCCTCCCAACAGCCAGCGGGAGGAAGAGGAGCAGATATGTAGACAGATTTTGGAAAGATGTAAAGGTAACAGGGTTGTAGTGGTGGGTGATTTTAACTTCCCCTATATTGACTGGGACTCACTTAGTGCTACGGGCTTGGATGGGGCAGAATTTGTAAGGAGCATCCAGGAGGGCTTCTTGAAACAATATGTAGATAGTCCAACTAGGGATGGGGCCGTACTGGACCTGGTATTGGGGAATGAGCCCGGCCAGGTGGTCAAAGTTTCAGTAGGGGAGCATTTTGGGAACAGTGACCATAATTCCGTAAGTTTTAAGGTACTTGTGGATAAGGATAAGAGTAGTCCTCGGGTGAAGGTGCTAAATTGGGGGAAGGCTAATCAAAACAATATTAGGCAGGAACTGAAGAATTTAGATTGGGGGCGGCTGTTTGAGGGTAAATCAACATCAGGCATGTGGGAGTCTTTCAAACGTCAGTTGATTAGAATCCAGGGCCAGCAGGTTCTTGTGAGGAAGAAGAATAAGTTTGGCAAGTTTCGGGAACCTTGGATGACGGAAGCATTCATAAGGGCTGGAAGGCTAGCAACAGATGAAGCACTTGAGGAATATAAAGACAGTAGGAAGGAACTTAAGCAAGGAGTCAGGAGGGCTAAAAGGAGTCATGAAAAGTCATTGGCAAACAGGATTAAGGAAAATCCCAAGGCTTTTTATACATATATAAAGAGCAAGAGGGTAACCAGGGAAAGGATTGGCCCACTCAAGGACAGAGAAGGGAATCTATGTGTGGAGCCAGAGGAAAGGGGTGAGGTACTAAATGAGTACTTTGCATCAGTATTCACCAAGCAGAAGGACTTGGTGGAGGATGAGCCTAGGGAAGGGAGTGCAGATAGTCTCAGTCATCTCATTATCAAAAAGGAGGAGGTGTTGGGTGTCTTGCAAAGCATTAAGGTAGATTGGTCCCCAGGGCCTGATGGGATCTACCCCAGAATACTGAGGGAGGCAAGGGAAGAAATTGCTGGGGCCTTGACAGAAATCTTTGCATCCTCATTGGTTACAGGTGTGGTCCCAGAGGACTGGAGAATAGCCAATGTTGTTCCTTTGTTTAAGAAGGGTGGCAAGGATAATCCAGGAAATTATAGGCCGGTGAGCCTTACGTCAGTGGTAGGGAAATTATCAGAGATGATTCTTCGGGACAGGATTTACTCCCATTTGGAAACAAACGAACTTATTAGCGAGAGGCAGTATGGTTTTGTGAAGGGGAGGTCGTGTCTCACTAATTTGATTGAGTTTTTTGAGGAAGTGACGAAGATGATTGATGAAGGAAGGGCAGTGGATGTTATCTATATGGACTTCAGTATAGCCTTTGACAAGGTCCCTCATGGCAGACTGGTACAAAAGGTGAAGTCACACGGGATCAGAGGTGAGCTGGCAAGATGGATACAGAACTGGTTCGGTCATAGAAGACAGAGGGTAGCAGTGGAAGGGTGCTTTTCTGAATGGAGGGATGTGACTCATGGTGTTCCGCAGGGATCAGTGCTGGGACCTTTGCTGTTTGTAGTATATATAAATGATTTGGAGGAAAATGTAGCTGGTCTGATTAGTAAGTTTGCAGATGACACAAAGGTTGGTGGAGTTGCGGATAGTGATGAGGATTGTCAGAGGATACAGCAGGATATTGATCGGTTGGGGACTTGGGCGGAGAAATGGCAGATGGAGTTTAATCCGGACAAATGTGAGGTAATGCATTTTGGAAGGTCTAATGCAGGTGGGAAGTACACAGTAAATGGCAGACCCTTAGGAGTATTGACAGGCAGAGAGATCTGGGGGTACAGGTCCACAGGTCACTGAAAGCGGCAACGTAGGTGGATAAGGTAGTCAAGAAGGCATACGGCATGCTTGCCTTCATCGGTCGGGGCATAGAGTATAAAAATTTTGGCAAGTCATGCTGCAGCTGTACAGAACTTTAGTTAGGCCACACTTAGAATATTGCGTGCAATTCTGGTCGCCACACTACCAGAAGGACGTGGAGGCTTTGGAGAGGGTACAGAGGAGGTTTACCAGGATGTTGCCTGGTCTGGAGGGCATTAGCTATGAGGAGAGGTTGGATAAACTTAGATTGTTTTCACTGGAATGACGGAGGTGGAGGGGTGACATGATAGATGTTTACAAAGTTATGAGTGGCATGGACAGAGTGGATAGTCAGAAGCTTTTTCCCAGGGTGGAAGAGTCAGTTACAAGGGGACATAGGTTTAAGGTGCGAGGGGCAAAGTGTAGAGGGCAAGTTCGTTACACAGAGTGAGTGCCTGGAACTTGCTGCCGGGGGAGGTGGTGGAAGCAGGTACGATAGCGCCGTTTAAGAGTCATCTTGACAAATACACGAATAGGATGGGAATAGAGGGATACGGTCCCTGGAAGTGCAGAAGGTTTTAGTTTAGGCAGGCATCTAGATCGGCGCAGGCTTGGAGGGCCGAATGGCCTGTTCCTGTGCTGTACTGTTCTTTGTTCTAATTGGGATAGTCATCGTGTTAAGGACTTAGATGGAGTGGAGTTCTTAAAATGTATACAGGAGAACCTTTTAGCTCAATATGTAGAGGATCCAATAAGGGAGGGTGCAGTGCTGGACCTAATTCTGGGGAATGAAGCCGGACAGGTGGTTGATATGTTGGTGGAGGAGCATTTTGGTGATAGCGACCACAACATGGTACAATTTAAGCTTGTTATGGAGAAAGAAATACACAAGTTGCAAAAAAAGGTTTTGGATTGGGAGAGAACGAATTTTAGTAAAATAAGGCAGGATCTGACCAAGGTAGACTGGAAAGAGTTACTTGTCGGAAAATCTACAGAAGAGCAGTGGGGGGCATTCAAAAAGGAAATGGGGAGAGTACAGGCCCAACATGTTCCCTCTAGGGTAATAGGTAGGAGCAACAAGCCCAGAGAACCATGGATGACCAGAAACATTCAGGGTACGATGAGAAGGAAAAGAGAGGCTTTTAGCAAATACAAGGTGAGCAAATCAATGGAAGCATTAGTGGAGTACAGAAAGTGTAGGATGGAGCTTAAGAAAGCAATTAGGAGAGCAAAGAGGGGATATGAGAAAGCTCTGGCAGGTAAAAGTAGGGAAAATCCCAAGATATTCTATAAGTATATCAATGGGAAGAGGATAACCATGGAAAGAGTAGGACCCATTAGGGACCAAGGGGGAAATTTGTGGGTGGAGCCAGAGGACATTGGTAGGGTGTTGAACAAATACTTCACATCTGTCTTCACCCAAGAGTATGAAGATGTAGATATGGAACTTAGAGAGAGAGAGACTGTGAGGTTCTCGAGCAAATTGTCATAGGGAGTGACAAGGTATTGGAGGTTTTGAAAGGCTTAAAAGTGGACAAATCTCCAGGTCCAAACGATTTGTGTCCCAGGATGCTGTGGGAGGCGAGGGTGGAGATTGCAGAGGCACTGACCCTAATTTTTAATTGCTCTCTGGCCACGGGGGAGGTGCCAGAGGACTGGCGAACAGCTAATGTGGTCCCACTATTTAAGAAAGGTTGTAGAGATAAGCCAGGGAATTACAGACCAGTGAGTCTCACGTCAGTGGTAGGGAAACTATTGGAGAAAATTCTGAAGGAGAGAATCTATCTCCACTTGGAGAGGCAAAATTTGATTAGGAATAGTCAGCATGGCTTTGTCAGAGGGAGGTTATGCCTAACAAATTTGATTGAATTTTTTGAGTATGTAACCAGGTGTGTAGATGAGGGTAGCGCAATTGATGTAGTTTACATGGATTTCAGCAAAGTCTTTGACAAGGTCCCACATGGGAGACTTATCAAGAAAGCAAAGGCACATGGGATACAAGGTAACTTGATAAGGTGGATTCAAAATTGGCTTAGCTGTAGGAGTGATGTCAGACGGCTGTTTTAGTCACTGGAAGCCAGTGTCCAGTGGCGTACCATAGGGATCTGTGCTGGGTCCCCTATTGTTTGTCACTTATATAAATGACATAGATGACTATGTGGGGGGTAGGATCAGTAAGTTCGCGGATGTCGCAAAGATTGGTTAACAGTGAGGTGAAGTGTCTTAGGGTACAGGAAGATATAGACGGGATGGTCAAATGGGCAGAAAAGTGGCAGATGGAATTTAACGCTGAAAAGTGTGAGGTGATGCACTTTGGAAGGAGTCATGTGACACGGAAGTATTCAATGAATGGCCTGACACTGGGAAGTTATGAGGAACAAAGGGACCTTGGCGTGTTTGTCCATAGATCTCTGAAGGCAGAAGGGCAGGTTAATAGGGTGGTGAAAAAGGCATATGGGACACTTGCCTTTATCAATCGAGGCATAGATTACAAAAACAGGGAGGTCATGTTGGAGTTGCACAGAACTTTGGTAAGGCCACAGCTGGAGTACTGTGTGCAATTCTGGTCGCCACATTATAGGAAGGATGTGATTGCATTGGAGGGGGTGCAGAGGCGATTCACCAGGATGGTGCCTGGGATGGAACATTTAAGCTATGAAGAGCGGTTGGATAGGCTTGGGTTGTTTTCGCTGGAGCAGAGAAGACTGAGGGGTGACCTGATCGAGGTGTACAAGATTATGAGGGGCATGGACAGGGTGGAAAGGGAGCAGCTGTTCCCCTTAGTTGAAGGGTCAGTTACGAGGGGTCACAAGTTTAAGGTGAGGGGCGGGAGGTTTAAGGGGGATTTGAGGAAGAACTTTTTTACCCAGAGGGTGGTGACAGTCTGGAATGCCCTGCCTGGGAGGGGGGAAGAGGCAGGTTGCCTCACATCCTTTAAAAAGTACCTGGATGAGCACTTGGCACGTCATAACATTCAAGGCTATGGGCCAAGTGCTAGCAAATGGGATTAGGTAGACAGGTCAGGTGTTTTAATGCATCGGTGCAGACTCGATGGGCCGAAGGGCCTCTTCTGCACTGTATTATTCGGTGATTCTGTGATGTTATACACCTTACTTGGGAATGCTGACCTGAAATAGGGGAAGTGTTCCACTTCCAGCAGAATCCTCCTTGAGGAGCAGAAAAATTCACCAGTAGTTAACTGTCAGACTAATGTGTGACAGGGACTGGTGTATGTGAAGCTACCTGTTATATGGAAGAGCTGGATTTGCACTGGTGTGCCTTAATATAACTCACAGCCAGAAAGGAAATAATTGGTAATACTCCCATTAATCACAACTGGCGACCACACTGCTATAAAGTGACTGGGTTGATTTTATGTCTCAAATTAATATTATGTAATTATACTCCACTCAGTATATTTTACAGGAAAAGTAATCTTTTACCGTTTTTATCAGGGTTCTCATGTAGTTTTGATTATTAGCTCTGTTTGCTGTAGTTTGTTGAGATTCTGTTCAAATAGACTCGATTTGCTGTGACACAGATTCTGTTTGCTGTAGTCAGACTGTAAGTCCTGCCCCATCTCCAACTCAGTTATGTCAATACTCACTCTGTAATATAAATTGCTTCATAGAAAATTAAAAATTATGGCACAGAACGAGGCCATAAATACTTTCTGGCTCTTGCTCCATAGCCCTGTTGGCTATAGCACTTCAAGTGCAAATTCAAGTACTTTTTAAATGTTCTATGGGTTCCTGCCTCTAGCACCCTTTCAGGCAGTGCGTTCCAGACTCCCATCACCCTCTGGGCGGAAAAGATTTCTCCTCTAATGTTTCTATAAATTACTTTAAATCTATGGCCCCTGGTTGTTGACCTCTACTAAGAGAAGTAGGTCCTTCCTATCCACTCTGTCTAGGCCCTTGATAATTTTATAAACCTTAATTAAATCTCCACTCAGTCCCCTCTGTTCCAGAGAACACAATTCCAGCCTATCCAAACTTTTTCATAGCTAGACTTCTCCATTCCTAGGAACATTCTTGTAAATCTCCTCTGTAACCTCTCTAGTATGATTGCATTGTTATGACCTGGTGAGAAAGGGGTCTCGGGTTCCCTCAGAGCCTTCACCTGGTCTTAACACAACAGGGTTTCATTTTTAAAATAAAAACAAGAAATGCTGGAATCACTCAGCAGGTCTGGCAGCATCTGTGGAAAGAGAAGCAGAGTTAACGTTTCGGGTCAGTGACCCTTCTTCGGGTCAGTGACCCTTTAATTTTTAAAACACTGTTTTTTTTAGCTCCCCCTTAGTGAATCCTTGTTCACTAACTTCCAAGTATAAGGCAAAGAAACCAGCCAAATAGGTTTTCTTAGGTTTAAAGAAGAAAGGTTGAAATTTATTAAACTTAAACTCTAAGTCGGTTAATGCCTATGGATACACGACACGCCCACGCTAGCATGCATATGCGATACACACATGCAGATAGAGACAGAACAGAGCAGAAGAAATAAAGTGGAAAAGTTTGAGGCAATCTCTGAAGAGGGTTTTTGTTACGGATCTTCAAGCTCACTGTACAGTCCTTGGTTGTAGGTAGGGCTTGCTTTTCCTTGGGGCCCAGTATTCTTCTTAAGCCTTGTTCGCTGTAGGAGACTTTTCTCTCTCTTTTTTTAGAGATACAGCACTGAAACAGGCCCTTCAGCCCACCGAGTCTGTGCCGACCAACAACCACCCATTTATACTAATCCCACATTAACCCCATATTCTCTACCACATCCCCACCATTCTCTTACCACCTACTTACACTAGGGGCAATTTACAATGGCCAATTTACCTATCAACCTGCAAGTCTCTTGGGTTCATGTGTCTTCATTGGATTTGGAGTTCCGTGAGAAAGAGATGGGAGCAGACAGGAGAGGCTGTGGCGAACCAGCCAGGAGAAGTCTTTTCAGTCCAGGAGCAAACAGACACTCAGTTCAAACTGTTTGTACAATTCAGAAAATAACAGGTTGCCAAGCAGGCTAGTCATGTGACTAGCTGGTCTGACCACGCCTGTTTGTGGATTCAGCTATCCCAGCAGTCATCCTGAAATTTGAGCTCCCTCATCTTCAATGTCTGGTGTTCAAAGTCCATTGTGGGTTAAATTGGATAAGGGAAGTAACTTCTCTTGTCCCTATTGGTATGTAAATGCCTTCCAGCCAAGTGTCTGGCAGCCCTTGTAACAGGCCTTCTCTTCTTCCCAGCAACGATTTAAAATTTAATATGGTAAAATTAATATGCCTCATTCCTGGCAGGTGGGGGTCTAGCATGACAACATCCTTCCTGTAATATGGTGACCAGAACTGTATGCAGTCCTCAAGCTGTGGCCTTACTACTGTTTTGAACAGTTCTAGTAATAACCTACCTGCCCCTATATTCTATGCCTCAGCTAATAAAGGAAAATATCCTGTATGCCTTCTTGGCCACCTTATCTATCCATCCTGCTACCTTAAGGAATCTGTAGACATCTCCAAGGTCAGTCTGTTTCTGTACACTTCTCAATATCCATTTATTGTGTATTCCCTTGCCTTATTTACCCTTACGAAATGCATTATCTCACACTTCTCTGGATTGAATTCCATTTGTCATTTTTCTGCCCACCTGACAAGTCCATTGATACCTTCCTGCAGTTTATAGCTTTCTTCCTCACTATCAACCACAAAACCAATTGTATTATCTGCAAACTTCTTAATCACATCCCCTACATTTAAGTCTAAATCATTGACATATACAACGAAGAGCAATGGACCTAGTACTGAGCTTTGCATAACGCCACTGGAAACAGCCTTCCAGTCAGAAAAAAAAATGTCAACCATTATCCTTTGCTTTCTGCTTCTGTGCCAGTTTTGGCTCCAGCTTGTCATTTGCCCTTGGATTCCATGAGATCTTACTTTTCTGGCCAGTCTGCCGACGGACCTTTTCAAAAGCCTTGTTAAAATCCATTGAGACTACATCAAATGTACAACCTTGCTCAATGCTCCTTGTTATCTCCTCAAAAAAATTCAATCAAATTAATCAGACGTGCCCTCCCCTTAACAAATCCACGCTGACTATCCTTGATTAATCTGTACCTTTGTAATTACAATTTATACTGTTCCTCAGAGCTTTTTTCAGTAATCTGTCCACTGGTGAAGTTAGACTGACAAGCCTGTAATTACCTAGTCTATCCCTTCCTCCCATTTTAAACAACAGTACAATGTTAGCAATCCTTCAGCACCATGCCTGTAGCCAGATAGGATTGGAAAATTATGGTCAGGATGCCCGCTATTTCCTCTCTTGGGTCTCTTAGCATCCAGGCCTGGCAATTTACCCAATTTCAAAGATGCTAAAACCCTTAATATTTCCTCTCTAACGATATTTCAAATATCAAATATTTCACACTCCTCCTTAACTACAATGTCTGCATTGCCCCCCTCTTTTATGAAGACAGAACAAAGTATTAATTAAGAACCAGGCCCACATCTTCCACTTCCACACACAAGTAACTTTTTTGGTCTCTAACTGGTCCTAATCTTTCCTTAGTTATCTTCTTGTTCTTTATGTATTTGTAAAGGATCTTTGGGTTTTCCTTGATTTTACTTGCCAATATTTATCCATGTCCTTTCTTTGCTTTCCTTTTTAAATTCACCTCTGCACTTCCTGTATTCCTTTAGGCTTTCTGTAGTATTGAGCTCTCTGTACCTGACATAAACTCTTTTTTGCCTTATCCTACTCTGTATCTCCCGCGGGCGCTTTGAAGTTGCGGCCGGGGGGGCCGCTCGTGGATGTTTTGGGTGTTCGGGGCACCTTTTCACAGGACTTCTCTCGGGTCCCGCAGCTCCTTCTTCACCTCAATGGACTTACCGCATGCCGTGGCTGCAGACACTCTGGACTGTTAGTCTCATTGTTCCAACTTTAACTTTATGATGTATCGGCAAACTCAAACACCTGCTCAAACAAAGCGCCCGCGGGAGATGGCTCGGAGAGCATCTGCAGCGCACTGTCGGCAATGCTGCATGCCTTTATTTAAACCACTGCAAAAAAAAAAACCCTTAGCAAATGTAACCACCTCTAAGTCTGCCAAATGATGCTTCACCTCCCGAAGGACGTAGATGAGCTTTCCGGACGTCGATGGTGGGCACTGAGGAAATGGCTTATTACCTGCACCAGATTCCACCCCCCCTCCCCCCCCCCCCTTTACCCCCCTTCCACCCCCCCCCCACCCCCGTCCCCTTCCCTGCTCCACCCTCTCAGCTCACCCCCTCACAACCCCGTCCCAGCCCGCCACCCCCCGCACCATCTTCACCCCGCACCCCCTTCCCCTGCACCCCCCCCACCCCCTCCCTCTACCCCTCCCCCTTGCATCCCCTCCTCCCACCGGCACCATCCTACACCTGTGCAGGGGCCCCAACAACCCCACTGCCTTGTGGGCGTCTCGGGAGAGACCAAGGCTAAGGGAGTAAACCCTAACAGAAAATCCGGAGCGGAACCCCGTAGGCGGTCATGTGTCACCTTTGGCATGTTTCCGGCAGTTCCTGCAGCCATACTGGTGCCAAACGTCGTGTCCTGCACTCCTTTGGACCCCACCAGAAAGGCCGAGAGGGGGGTTTTGACGACTGGGCAACTCTCAACCTCCATAAATTTGCCCAGGCAAGCGCCATGGAGAGGTCACTCCATAGTTGCCTCACAGCGACTGAAACAACACGGAAGGCAGCAGTTACGGGTTATAAGTCCAGATAAATTGGCGTAGAAACTGGGCGCCACGGGTTGCCTTTGTCGGTGGGAGAGGTCATTGCACCTCACTGGACAGCTACCGCCCGCCTCAAACTGGGCAGCCCCCGGTCAATAAGGTTCTGTCCCGCCACAGTCTGCCTGCTTCAATGGGTGCTTGGAGCTCAGGGTCATTGCCTGAAAGGTGGACTGATACACCGCACCAAACAACATGAAAAAAGGAAAGAAGGTACCAGCCCTTCGCTTTGCAAGCTGGAACGTCAGAACTATGTGTCCTGGCCTGTCGGAAGACCTTACACAAATCAACGATTCTCGGAAGACCGCCATCATTAACAACGAGCTCAGTAGACTCAATGTGGACATTGCAGCACTTCAGGAGACTCGCCTCCCCGCGAGTGGCTCTCTAGCAGAGCAAGACTACACCTTCTTCTGGCAGGGCAGGGATCCTGAAGAACCAAGACAGCATGGAGTGGGCTTCGCCATCAGAAACTCCTTGCTCAGCATGATAGAGCCTCCCTCAAATGGCTCGGAACGCATACTGTCCATCCGACTGCTCACCACCTCTGGTCCAGTACACCTACTCAGCATCTATGCTCCAACACTCTGTTCCGCACCTGAAGCTAAAGACCAGTTCTATGAACAACTCCATAACATCATTAGCAGCATCCCCAACACCGAACACCTATTCCTGCTGGGGGACTTTAATGCCAGGGTTGGGGCCGACCATGACTCATGGCCCTCCTGCCTTGGGCGCTATGGCGTTGGAAGGATGAATGAGAACGGGCAGAGACTGCTTGAGTTGTGTACCTATCATAACCTCTGCATCACCAACTCGTTCTTTCACACTAAACCCTGTCACCAGGTTTCATGGAGGCACCCAAGATCACGTCGTTGGCACCAGCTAGACCTCATTGTCACAAGGCGAGCCGCCTTAAACAGTGTTCAAATCACACGCAGCTTCCACAGTGCGGACTGCGACACCGACCACTCCCTGGTGTGCAGCAAGGTTAGACTCAGACCAAAGAAGTTGCATCATTCCAAGCAGAAGGGCCACCCGCGCATCAACACGAGCAGAATTTCTCACCCACAGCTGTTACAAAAATTTCTAAATTCACTTGTAACAGCCCTTCAAAACACTCCCACAGGGGATGCTGAGACCAAGTGGGCCCACATCAGAGACGCCATCTATGAGTCAGCTTTGACCACCTACGGCAAAAGTGCGAAGAGAAATGCAGACTGGTTTCAATCTCATAATGAAGAGCTGGAACCTGTCATAGCCGCTAAGCGCATTGCACTTTTGAACTACAAGAAAGCCCCCAGCGATTTAACATCCGCAGCACTTAAAGCAGCCAGAAGTACTGCACAAAGAACAGCTAGGCGTTGCGCAAACGACTACTGGCAACACCTATGCAGCCATATTCAGCTGGCCTCAGACACCGGAAACATCAGAGGAATGTATGATGGCATGAAGAGAGCTCTTGGGCCAACCATCAAGAAGATCACCCCCCTCAAATCTAAATCGGGGGACATAATCACTGACCAACGCAAACAGATGGACCGCTGGGTTGAGCACTACCTAGAACTGTACTCCAGGGAGAATGCTGTCACTGAGACTGCCCTCAATGCAGCCCAGCCTCTACCAGTCATGGATGAGCTGGACATACAGCCAACCAAATCGGAACTCAGTGATGCCATTGATTCCCTAGCCAGCGGAAAAGCCCCTGGGAAGGACAGCATTACCCCTGAAATAATCAAGAGTGCCAAGCCTGCTATACTCTCAGCACTACATGAACTGCTATGCCTGTGCTGGGACGAGGGAGCAGTACCCCAGGACATGCGCGATGCCAACATCATCACCCTCTATAAAAACAAAGGTGACCGCGGTGACTGCAACAACTACCGTGGAATCTCCCTGCTCAGCATAGTGGGGAAAGTCTCTGCTCGAGTCGCTCTGAACAGGCTCCAGAAGCTGGCCGAGCGCGTCTACCCTGAGGCACAGTGTGGCTTTCGTGCAGAGAGATCGACTATTGACATGCTGTTCTCCCTTCGTCAGATACAGGAGAAATGCCGTGAACAACAGATGCCCCTCTACATTGCTTTCATTGATCTCACCAAAGCCTTTGACCTCGTCAGCAGACGTGGTCTCTTCAGACTACTAGAAAAGATCGGATGTCCACCAAAGCTACTAAGTATCATCACCTCATTCCATGACAATATGAAAGGCACAATTCAACATGGTGGCTCCTCATCAGAGCCCTTTCCTATCCTGAGTGGTGTGAAACAGGGCTGTGTTCTCGCACCCACACTTTTTGGGATTTTCTTCTCCCTGCTGCTTTCACATGCGTTCAAATCCTCTGAAGAAGGAATTTTCCTCCACACAAGATCAGGGGGCAGGTTGTTCAACCTTGCCCGTCTAAGAGCGAAGTCCAAAGTACAGAAAGTCCTCATCAGAGAACTCCTCTTTGCTGACGATGCTGCTTTAACATCTCACACTGAAGAATGCCTGCAGAGTCTCATCGACAGGTTTGCGTCTGCCTGCAATGAATTTGGCCTAACCATCAGCCTCAAGAAAACGAACATCATGGGGCAGGATGTCAGAAATGCTCCATCCATCAATATTGGCGACCACGCTCTGGAAGTGGTTCAAGAGTTCACCTACCTAGGCTCAACTATCACCAGTAACCTGTCTCTAGATGCAGAAATCAACAAGCGCATGGGTAAGGCTTCCACTGCTATGTTCAGACTGGCCAAGAGAGTGTGGGAAAATGGCGCACTGACACGGAACACAAAAGTCCGAGTGTATCAGGCCTGTGTCCTCAGTACCTTGCTCTACGGCAGCGAGGCCTGGACAACGTATGCCAGCCAAGAGCGACGTCTCAATTCATTCCATCTTCGCTGCCTTCGGAGAATACTTGGCATCAGGTGGCAGGACTATATCTCCAACACAGAAGTCCTTGAAGCGGCCAACATCCCCAGCTTATACACACTACTGAGTCAGCGGCGCTTGAGATGGCTTGGCCATGTGAGCCGCATGGAAGATGGCAGGATCCCCAAAGACACATCGTACAGCGAGCTCGCCACTGGTATCAGACCCACCGGCCGTCCATGTCTCCGTTATAAAGACGTCTGCAAACGCGACATGAAATCGTGTGACATTGATCACAAGTCGTGGGAGTCAGTTGCCAGCATTCGCCAGAGCTGGCGGGCAGCCATAAAGACAGGGCTAAATTGTGGCGAGTCGAAGAGACTTAGTAGTTGGCAGGAAAAAAGACAGAGGCGCAAGGGGAGAGCCAACTGTGCAACAGCCCCAACAAACAAATTTCTCTGCAGCACCTGTGGAAGAGCCTGTCACTCCAGAATTGGCCTTTATAGCCACTCCAGGCGCTGCTTCACAAACCACTGACCACCTCCAGGCGCGTATCCATTGTCTCTCGAGATAAGGAGGCCCAAAAGAAAGAACTCTGTATGGTCTTTGACATCCAGGGGGGTCTAGATTTGGGAGTCTGACCCTTTCTCTTTGTGGGAACATATTTGTTCTGAACCTTTTCTATCTCCTCCTTGAATACCCCCCACTGCTCCGACACTGATTTACCTTCAAATAGCTGTTTCCAGTCCACTTTTGCCAAATCACATCTCAGCTGAATAAAATTGTCCTTTCTCCAATTTAAATCTTTTATGCTTGGTCTACC
The DNA here is from genome assembly GCF_036365525.1 of Heterodontus francisci. Taxonomy (NCBI): domain Eukaryota; kingdom Metazoa; phylum Chordata; class Chondrichthyes; order Heterodontiformes; family Heterodontidae; genus Heterodontus; species Heterodontus francisci. Next base: position 21,744,916 of record NC_090394.1, read on the forward strand.
TTGGGCTTTTCCCATTAACGATGCGAAATCTAACTGAATTATGATCACTACCACCAAAATATTCTCCCACTTGACCAGCTTCATCACCTAAAACTAAATCCAGAACTGCCCCTTCTTTTGTTGAGCTTACTATGTGCTGGAATACAATGGATAGTGAGTACTTAAAAACAGACTTCACTTCAATAAACCACAGGTCAATGAGAGAAAGTGTTTTTTTCTTTGGATATTCTACATCTGTTATTGTGTAGAAACATGAATATCTGACCTCTGACTCGCTTGTGCAAGATCAGTCCCTTGTTTCCCTCTGCGTTTCTCTGGTGAATGGTATTTGGTGTGGTATTACCCACTTCTATCTTCTGTAACTGGCTCTCACCTGTGAAGCAGCAAGAATCATTGGTAGGTTATCTGCAACTTAATATATTAGAAACATATCTATATTAACCTCTCTATTTTCTTTATTTAATCCGTTGTAGAGAAAGTGTGGTGAAAGTCCTTCTGTTTTAGATTCCCCTGGGCTTTCTACATACTATGCCTGCTCCTCAAGGGGAGGTTTGCAAAGTCTGGGTCTCAGATGTCGTGGCATCTGCTGCTCTCACTTGTGATCAACCTTTTGTTGGTAGGACATGCCTTTTACAAGTTTGGTTCCTCTCGAGATGAAATGCTCTGCTGGCATAGTGAGGAATGAGGAAAATGAATGCAAACAGGAAGAGAAAGCATGAATATCCATCAAGGTTGGGCTTTCAACTCTCAGATTTTTAACTGGTAGCTTAGTTCTGTATATTGGACAATGGGTTCCGTAAAAACAGCAAAACAGGTTCTGTACACAGAGGCTAGAAAATGAGCACTAAAAGCAAAGGATCAGAGGGAAGGAGGATATTCAAAAATAATTGTAGGTATTTCTCTCCCTTTCTCTGACACTTTTCTATCCTCTCCTGAAGCAGTGACTCGCCGAGGTATCGTTTCACAGGCATCTTCCAGCATCCTCAAGCCTAAACAGCAAGTGTCGGCAGATGAGTTACCTGTAAAGAACATCACCGCTGAGCTAGATTCTGTCCTTGGTGAACATGAGCACATGGGCATTTCTAGCAAGGATCTCCTTACAGATCAGTAACCCTAGATACCTCAACCCAAGTGTGCTGAGGCTTAGATTAGATAATTTAACCCATATTCAGGATTAAATCTAGGACCAGTTACCTACTCATGGATTTAGCTCTCAGTAGACCCACATTTTTTTTAAACTTGTCAACATATTTTTAACACTTAAGGTATTTTTGTAAACAACATTTAGAATGATAATCAGAAAATTATTTAAAAATAAAGCTGGTAAAGTTTTTTTTATCCATGTTTTCATTGAGATCTCAGATTTGACTTCCTTGGCTTTGTGAACTGTTAAACTGAGTGGAATGTTAGGAATCAAAGGAGAATGGCATTGTCCATTTTAAAATGGAGGTGGGTAGGTGGGGGCCGAGAGGTAGAACTCAACAAAATGATGCTCACCTGAATGGTAGTTCAATGGGAATTTGATCTTTGTTGCAGGAGGCACATTAGCATTTGAAAGATTGGCAATCGTTGCTGGGACAACCTTTGGCTGCAGGTTGAGGTTGGAATTCTGGAAAAGGCGTGGAGCAACAGAAAACCTGTGGTCAGAACTACTCCTGAGATTGTGAGGCCGTGAGGGGTTTGGCCTGAGTTTAGGAAGCTGTGGAAGAAAAGAGACAGATTTTTAGAAGCAAATGATATACCAATCATGGGGACATGAATTAAAGAAAAACACTAGGACCATGGGGGTGTAATTGGACATGGACAGAAATGCGAAACAAGCAGTATTGTACTGATCACCTGTTACATGCATTCCACCAGATATTTGTGCGGTACAGTGGCGCAGTGGTTAGCACCGCAGCCTCACAGCTCCAGCGACCCGGGTTCAATTCCGGGTACTGCCTGTGTGGAGTTTGCAAGTTCTCCCTGTGTCTGCGTGGGTTTTCGCCGGGTGCTCCGGTTTCCTCCCACAGCCAAAAGACCTGCAGTTGATAGGTAAATTGGCCATTATAAATTGCCCCTAGTAGAGGTAAGTGGCAGGGAAGTATAGGGACAGGTGGGGATGTTGTAGGAATATGGGATTAGTGTAGGATTAGTATAAATGGGTGGTTGATGGTCGGCACAGACTCGGTGGGCCAAAGGGCCTGTTTCAGTGCTGTATCTCTAAATAAATAAAATATTCATTTCCACTGACTTGAATAGAACTGAATACCAGGTGTATCGTATAATGAGTAAATTATACACCCTTGTCCAATTTCACTACCAAGTCTATCAGCAAACAAGAGGGAAAGATCATCCAAAGCTCATTCATTAAGTTTGGATGCAGAGCTCTTCTAAATCATATAATTTGTTTTCATACAATAGTTTGCAACGTGCAGACTACAGACAATGAATGAGCCCAAATCCAGGGGAAATCATCTCACTGGACTTAAAAAAAGGGTTTCTTAAGTTGGTACTGTCTATAATCAGCATTGGACCTCATCAGTTTCAGTCAGTTGGTTACACACTTGCCTTACAGTCAAAAGGTTAAGGCTTTCAAGCCTCATACCCAGAGGCAGTACTAAAGGAATGGTAATGTGTTGTCCTTCAGATGAGATCTATCCGTCTTTTTGATTGGATGTTAAATATTGCATGATAGTATTCATAGAAGAAAAGGAAGTGACTACCGTATGCGGATACAAGATTAACATTGGGAATAGACCATTTCGTCCACCAAGCCCAACTGTTCCAGACATGGTGCAGCTATATACACCATCAAACCGAGCCACTTAGTCACACAATCACCTGGGAGAGGCAAGGTATTATCGGAAACAAAACTAAGGATAGGAGGAAAAACACTGGGAAGTTCCTTCCTACCCTGAAAGGCAAATTATCCAGCTTCCTTTTGAAAGGCCACAGTCAATCAACACTCAGTACACACTTGGGTAATCTGGTGCAAAGGGCAATGATTTTCTGTAAAAAGAGATATTTCCTAACATCTAACCAACTCTTTACCCCAGGTTCCCCAGTTCTCCCATCCCTATCCATCCTGATTGGCTTCTCCAACTAAACAGAATCAGTTCTGACAAAGTGCTCACAGCTGAGTGTTTTCAGCATTTTCTGTTCTTGGGGGAATTTTATGCTGGCGTCAGGGGAAACTGACGCCAAGGTTCCCGTGTCACCTCTTTTCCAGAATTTAGTGTCAATCAGGCACTTAACAGGACATCAGCAGACCTTCCATAGGATTTAGGACACCAACGCCGGAAGTCCGAACCTTGCAGAGCTGCCAGCCAATCAAAAGCCAGTGGCTGCTGCTGTAGCTGCGGCAACCCAGACACCAAGGAGCGGCGCTGGAACAAGACTTAAGGTAGGTCAGGGGTGGGGGCAGCAAGGGCAGGGGGTGGCCCTCAGTGGGCCCCCCTTCCCAGTGCTGGGTCCCTCCTTCAGGCGCTAAGTGCCTTTGAACGTGGGACACCCCACTCTCCCTGGAGCCAGGAAGCAGCCTGCATGGTTTCTCGTGCCGTGCTTCCCTTGCGGCGATAGGGCTGCCCGCCACATGGGTAATTGCAGCTGCGACGGGAAGAGGCCCTTAATTAGGAGTTAATTACCCAGTTAAGGGTCTCAATTGGCGGCGGGGCGGGATGGCTGTTCACAGGTTTTTCTGCCCCAGACTAAATTTCAGCAGAGGTGGTTTGGTGATGGGGTCCAGCCCCCGCCGCCATCCCACCCAATTTTATGTTCTCTCCACCTCCAAACCCGCTGCGGAGGAGAGCATAAAGTCAGATTTCTAGCATCTGCAGATTTTTCTTTGATTGGAACTTAATCATTTCCTCATTTTGAAAAACTCAATTAGATCTCCTTTAAGCCTTCATTTCACTAATGAAAATATTTCCATGTATTTAGTCTGTCCTGAAAAAGTAGTCTAAAGACTGTGTATCATTTTAGTCATCCTCTGCTGCACTTTCTTCAGAACCTAGCTATCCTCTGCCATGCATGCGGATCAAAGCTGGACATAATACTTCATTGCAACAGTACCAAAGCCTTGCACAGCCTGAGTATAGTATTCTTTGTTTTATATTCTACTGTCGTAACACTATCTAAAACTCTATTTGCTTTCCCAATGGCCTCATCACACTGCTTGAATGGTTTATGACCTCAAGCTCCTATTGTAATTTCATTGCATCACATAGACAGGCCTGGAATTTCCCTGGGACAAATGCCTAATACAACACTTATACGCATAGAGGCATCTCACACACAGTCCATTCCCTAACATATCTAAATCAGCCCATTTAATTGTTTAGTTTAGAGATACAGCACTGAAACAGGCCCTTCGGCCCACCGAGTCTGTGCCGAACATCATTCACCCATTTATACTAATCCTACACTAATTCCATATTCCTACCACATCCGCACCTGTCCCTATATTTCCCTACCACCTACCTATACTAGGGGCAATTTATAATGGCCAATTTACCTATCAACCTGCAGGTCTTTTGGCTGTGGGAGGAAACCCACGCAGACACAGGGAGAACTTGCAAACTCCACACAGGCAGTACCCGGAATTGAACCCAGGTCGCTGGAGCTGTGAGGCTGCGGTGCTAACCACTGCGCCACTGTGCCGCCCATAAATTTCTAATTTAAATGTTCTAAATTTCAAGCTCCCATGTATATTTGTACACCATCTGTAAACTTGTGAATGGTTCCATTTATGTCCTCATCCAAATTATTAATGATGATCATAAACATCTACAGTCTCAGTACAGAGCCCTGGGGCACTCCACTCGTGAGACGGTCCCATATGGATCTACTCCCATTTATAACGGCCCACAGCCTACAGCATTACAACCAATTTCCTATTCTCCATAATATATAACCAGCAATCCCACATGAGGAAATCTTTCCCAATTGCCATCTATACAGCACCTTATTGAAGGCTTTCTTTGCATCGAAGTGTATAACATCTACTACACTGCCTTCATCCATAAACCTGGTCAATTCTTCAAATAAATCAATCAGGTTAGTGAGGCCTGAAGCCATACTGGGATTCGTTAATAAGTGTCAACCTCTCCAGATGATCATAAATCACCCCTTAATGCCTTTCAGCAACTGTCCTCCAACTGACATAAAACCTATCAGGCCTTTAATTGTCAGGGTCCAATTGATTCTCCTTAAATATTGGAGAGCTTGCTCCCCTCAAGTCTATTGGAACCAGTACAAAACTAAGGAGTTATTAAATATATGAGCCAGTGACATTTTTTATTTTCTTCAGTACTCAGAGTTCTCCTGGCAAACATTCCATCCTCAATCAGTACCACCCAAAAAGAAAACACTACCTGGTCATTCATCTCATTGCTGTTTATGACACATTACTTGGTATAGATTAGCTTCTGTACTTTGCCTACATCATAAAATTATCTGGCTAAAAATGTAATTTCATTGTATAAAATGCTTCGATGTGTTTTGATAAAATGTTGTATAAATATAAGTAATTTATTCACAATTTTTTGGGAGATTTAGATTCTCCGGAGTTTTTTTGAAGTTTCATTTACTATATCAGTCATCAAATTCAGGACAACTGATGACAAAGCTTTCATAAATATTTCTGATATCTAGCACTCTTACCCCCTGAGAATTTACTTCAAAGGATCGGGATTGTTTCTTCCTTGTGTTTCTTTCAGTGGAATCTTCCCTTTTTTGTTCTGCCTTTTTCAGTCCTTTCATTTTGGTGCAAGACTCACGTGGGGTTGGGGGAGAGGGACTGCTGAATTCTTGGTTGTCCCTAAAGGCATTCACTCCAATCTCAGCTGAGAGGTTATCAAAGTTGACTACAGATTTCATTTTAATGTTTAATGTGTTTTTCTTTGCATCTACTTGACCCTGATTCTCCTCAGTTTCCTCAACTGAATGAGTGGACTGAATGTTCCTCTCCTTTTCTCTCATAGGTACTAATGCAGAGTCTGCCACATTTGCTCGTGACCGACGCTTTGCTGCTATGACGGAGATGCTCTTTGTGCCCGTGACGATCTCTTGCAGGCTCCCTGGGCCCTGCTGCCTGTTTACAGTGTAGAATTCTGATTTGCTGCTACCTGCATCGGATGGTGTGTTAGACTGCCGGCTTCTGCTCCGTTCCTTCAAGCTGATCAAACTCTGTTTCTGTCAAGGACAAACAAACAAAACACACAAGATAAAATTCACTCAGATGTGACATTTTTACTCACATTGGACTAAAAGAAATGTTGCTCGATAAGCTGTGAAAGAGGCTCCCAACTCCAAGCACTGTCTACTGTTTATAGCCAAGGAACCTGATTTATATTCTTATATACTTAAAGACACCCTGCCCTCAACTACGTGAGCATCTTGTATTAGTGATAGCTCCAGATTAAGGATGACACTGCTGATTGCAAACCAAACCCTAATTTATTGCACTGGATTGTGTCAGCACACTTATCCAAAGCTTATACAATAGCATCTGAGGAGCAGAATCTAGACAGAAGGATTTGTCTGTAACACAAAATATGTTGCATAACTGATAAAATAATAATGCTCTGGGAAACCACACACAATAAAACCTTAGCATATGTATAAATAATCAAGAGATTAATAATTAAATAAACCAAGAATTAGTAAAGAATTTGCAAGTTCCGTTTTGTTTACAGATGAGCTGGTCGAGCTGGTTGTAAACTTATTGTCTGTTGTTAACTTGTGACTGTCAGGGAGAAGAATGACATTGTCCTCCCATCAATTCACTCCTGCAATACAGGCAATGATTACTTCAAAACCAAATAGTCCCGATGTTGAATCTCAGGCTTACTGGGCATCCAGATTATAGAGCCCACAGGATTGGTGTTTTGGCAAGACTCAGGCGAACTCCTAGCATGTGCAAAAATAATAGCAAAACACTTGATTATGGTACCAAAGAAAAGCATAGTATCAGAATGGTATCTCTCAATTTGTCTGGCCTTAAGGTTATTTGTATAAGTTTGATATGCTCACCATAAGGTCCACCTGGACTGAGGGCAGAGATCTCACATGCCAATTACTGTGCCAGTTAAATTTTGTTACAATGTTTTAAACTTCTTACCTAAGCCAATACATCGATTGTGCTGTGATAGATTATATCAAATATGTTCCCCTTAAACCTTGACTTCCCCATTGCCTGCACTGCCTGCACATTGCCCATGCTCCGTCCAATCACCTCCCCTATGCCCTGTCCTTTCGTCTCCCCCATGCCCTGTCTTTTCGTCTCCCCCATGCCCTGTCCTTTCGTCTCCCCCATGCCCCGTCCATTCACCTCCCCATGCCCCGTCCATTCACCTCCCCCTTGCCCCGTCCTTTCACCTCCCCCATGCCCTATCCTTTCGTCTCCCCCATGCCCTGTCCTTTAACCTCCCCCTTGCCCCGTCCTTTCACCTCCCCCATGCCCTATCCTTTCGTCTCCCCCATGCCCTGTCCTTTCACCTCCCCCTATGCCCCGTCCATTCACCTCCCCCATGCCCCGTCCAATCACCTCCCCTATGCCCTGTCCTTTCGTCTCCCCCATGCCCTGTCCTTTCGTCTCCCCCATGCCCTGTCCTTTCACCTCACCCATGCCCTGTCCTTTCATGTCCCCCATGCCCTGTCCATTGACCTCCCCCATGCCTCATCCTTTCACCTCCCCATGCCCCGTCCATTCACCTCCCCCTTGCCCCGTCCTTTCACCTCCCCCATGCCCTATCCTTTCGTCTCCCCCATGCCCTGTCCTTTAACCTCCCCCTTGCCCCGTCCTTTCACCTCCCCCATGCCCTGTCCTTTCACCTCCCCCTATGCCCCGTCCATTCACCTCCCCATGCCCTGTCCTTTCACCTCCCCCCATGCCCCGTCCATTCACCTCCCCCATGCCCCGTCCAATCACCTCCCCTATGCCCTGTCCTTTCGTCTCCCCCATGCCCCGTCCATTCATCTCCCCCATGCCCTGTCCTTTCGTCTCCCCCATGCCCTGTCCTTTCGTCTCCCCTATGCCCCGTCCTTTCACCTCCCCCATGCCCCGTCCATTCACCTCCCCCTTGCCCCGTCCTTTCATCTCCCCCATGCCCTGTCCTTTCACCTCCCCCCATGCCCCGTCCATTCACCTCCCCCTTGCCCCGTCCTTTCACCTCCCCCATGCCCTGTCCTTTCGTCTCCCCCATGCCCTGTCCTTTCGTCTCCCCTATGCCCCGTCCTTTCACCTCCCCCATGCCCCGTCCATTCACCTCCCCAATGCCCTGTCCTTTCACCTCCCCCATGCCCTGTCCTTTCGTCTCCCCCATGCCCTGTCCTTTCGTCTCCCCTATGCCCCGTCCTTTCACCTCCCCCATGCCCCGTCCATTCACCTCCCCAATGCCCTGTCCTTTCACCTCCCCCATGCCCAGTCCTTTCGTCTCCCCCATGCCCCGTCCATTCACCTCCCCATGCCCTGTCCTTTCACCTCCCCCATGCCCCGTCCATTCACCTCCCCATGCCCTGTCCTTTCACCTCCCCCTATGCCCCGTCCATTCACCTCCCCATGCCCTGTCCTTTCACCTCCCCCCATGCCCCGTCCAATCACCTCCCCCATGCCCCGTCCAATCACCTCCCCTATGCCCTGTCCTTTCACCTCCCCCATGCCCCGTCCATTCACCTCCCCCCATGCCCTGTCCTTTCACCTCCCCCATGCCCTGTCCGTTCACCTCCCCCATGCCCTGTCCTTTCACCTCCCCCATGCCCTGTCCATTCACCTCCCCAATGCCCCGTCCATTCACCTCCCCTATGCCCTGTCCTTTCACCTCCCCCATGCCCTGTCCTTTCACCTCCCCCATGCCCCGTCCATTCACCTCCCCATGCCCTGTCCTTTCACCTCCCCCTATGCCCCGTCCATTCACCTCCCCAATGCCCCGTCCATTCACCTCCCCTATGCCCTGTCCTTTCACCTCCCCCATGCCCTGTCCTTTCACCTCCCCCATGCCCCGTCCATTCACCTCCCCATGCCCTGTCCTTTCACCTCCCCCATGCCCTGTCCATTCACCTCCCCAATGCCCCGTCCATTCACCTCCCCTATGCCCTGTCCTTTCACCTCCCCCATGCCCTGTCCTTTCACCTCCCCCATGCCCCGTCCATTCACCTCCCCATGCCCTGTCCTTTCACCTCCCCCTATGCCCCGTCCATTCACCTCCCCATGCCCTGTCCTTTCACCTCCCCCCATGCCCCGTCCATTCACCTCCCCCCATGCCCTGTCCTTTCACCTCCCCCATGCCCTGTCCGTTCACCTCCCCCATGCCCTGTCCATTCACCTCCCCCATTGCCCCGTCCTTTCACCTCCCCATGCCCTGTCCTTTCACCTCCTCAAAGCCCTGTCCTTTCTTCACGTCCCCAATACCCTAGCCTTTCTCCACTTTGCCTATAACCTGTATTTCCTCACCTCCCCATGCCCTGCCTCCACCATCCCAGTGCCCTGTGTTCCTTCTCCCTCTGCAATATCCTGTGCAGTCTTCACATCCCTGAAGCCCACTGTTATTTCCATCAGCCTCTGTGCTGCCTCCACCTACCTCTTCTCTTTGGAGAAAGTGTGGCAGTCAACAGTCTATGGAATAACGAATGGGAAAAGTGGAAGGAAAAGCAGAAATAGTAAAAGGAACCAAACCTATTTAAAACTGTCTGCAGATAAAACAAAAATGTTTGCCGAATATTCAACTCGATAATGTAATTCATGTCAAAAAGCATCATGGTGCTTCTATACCATTTCCAGTTAACAGTACTTTCATTACTTGAATTATTTACAAGTTTCATTGAAGAGAGAGTTTACTGAAAAATAATAGCAGCTTCTCCCTTGCCAAAACTGAACAATACCTCAATTGTTGTTCAGCCTGTGAGAATGTGGCCACGGTGCTAATAACACAAAACATGTGCACTGATAACTCCTCCCAACACAAAAAGTAACTGGGAGAAAATCCCTGAATGGGAGTAAAACATTGTGGTATATTTTCTGACCAGCACTGTTCTCATGAAAACTTAACATAAACTAATGATGTCCATCTACTCACATGCAGGCTATTCTAAGCAGATTAGCTGATATGGTTGAAAAATGTGCTGAGGGAACTTATGAGTGAGTTAAGTATTTGTATGAGAACAGTGCAAGTTGGAAATACATCCTTGGATGAATTTTCCTCTTCCTGCGCCTGAGACGATTAGATTGTTCTTGTAAAGGAAAATCAGCATTCCTGCAAAGATGCCCATCTCAATTTTCTATGTATTCAGTTAAATAGATGGATATTTGAGGAGAAGCTCTCTCATGGACATGTGATCTTTCCCAGCTGATTTTCTTCTATTCACTGTAACCAGTGGATCCAAGAGATCAGGAACAGGAAAATCTGACTCCCCATCTCATAAAAACAAACGGGATGATACTACAATCCAAAACTCCCAGTGAGAAACTGGAGCTCGCTGGGAGTGCAGCTTGGGAAATCATAGGTTGCATGCCCACGATTTTCCATGATGCCTTCCCTGTGGACACCACTCCCACTGGGAGTGCCAGATTGCCGAATGACCCTAATAAGAGATGTCAGAAAATGTTCCAGGCTTTTGTCTAATCTTGGTGGCTCATGCAATGACTAGAAAACATTTAAGTACCTAAAAGTGATTGAAGAGATTAGGAAATGTTAAACGTCGTCTTTACAAGCTGAACAAATGAACCAGCTGCTTAGGTTGCAAGCCAAACCTGCTTGACGCCTTGTTTGTGCTGCGTTGTCAGGTCTCAGCCAGGGGGCAGTTGTAGAGCAATACTACTGGCCTCTGTATTAGTGGGAAAAACCAATCTGTTCCTGAACACAGTTCAGGGATCCCTGTGTGCACGTGTAGATGTCAGTGGAGTAGGAGATTAGGTTTGGCTTTGAAATTGTTTGAAAAGCCGCTGACATCTTATATCCGGGATTACACATGCAGATTAGTCACTTGAGGAAGGTATCAGAGAGTTGCTCGTGCTGGTGAAACAGCAAGGTGGCTGGATACCAGATAGTTCAGGTGCTAAAATGCCTTTGAGTCCATGTCCCCTCTAAGCTGCACGAGTGTACAGCCATCTGGAACATACCAGGCAGGGACCAAACAGGCTGCACACAATCTATGTTCCCCTTAAGATGGATGCATGTAAGGACGCGCGATAATCTTAAAGGGACTGCACAGTGCAACAAGCAGACCATGCACAGCATAGAGAAATTCGAGGGAAAACTGCTCCAAGGTGACCAAAATCCTGTCTTAAGTTGATACCACGGTTTCCCGTCCGTTTAGTGTAAGACATCATCTTGGTAAAAGAGTTGAAACGTACACTCCGAATGATTGTTAAGTGGCTGATTGCCACTTAAATTGACTGTTTGAGTTCATTAAGGAAGGTGCATGACATTTTGGTGACTGGCACTTGAATTAATGTTTTGAAATGAAAACAGAAAATGTTGTAAATACTCAGCAGGTCAGGCATCTGTGGCGAGAGAAACAGAGTTAACGTTTCAGGTCTGTGACCTTTCATCAGATATGAAACATTAACTCTGTTTCTCTCTCCGTAGATGCTACCCGACCTGCTGAGTATTTCCAGCATTTTCTGTTTTTTGCTCAGATTTCCAGCATTCGCAGTATTTTGCTCTTGAACTAACACTGTCTCCTAGCCGTGATTAGCTTATTGGGAGTAAACAAGTTGTTGCTGAGGATTTTGAGCACTACTTAAAGGTATATCATTGTTTACTGTTCACTTGCTGAAGGATTGAAGAGGACTTTTGAAACAAGTGGGAGATTTTCTGGGAGATTTTGTCAAGTCTTCACCAACACTCTATCAACAAATATTCCGTAAATTGCTGTGACTTTACCTCATAAGAGTAAGTGCTGTGCTACTCCACCTTATAGGAGTCTCCACAAGAAAAGGAGTGCTTGGTCATGGAGATCTTGCTAGGTGACCTCCTTGGTCTGGGTGAGGAATGCGAGAGGAGGAGATGAGGCCAGGTAGAGCAGCATCAGCTGCTGCAGGAGGGAGAGACAGGAGGGCGAGATGGTGACCTTCCCCTATTGTGGGTAACACGGCATCCCTCCTCCTTTGGACCTCCTCCTCCAGTGCCACATCCGAGAACCTGTGCGCCCTTTCTCTCAGTCACTGAGGCGTGCTGCAACATGCCATTGTATATCAGCCAGAGTACTACACACCCTCAGTGGACATGGGTGCAAGGAGCCCACATATACTGCTCCATGAAAATGATGCCTAATCAGCACTTGACTGCTAAACCTGCAAATGTCTGCTTCAGCCTCAAGTTCAAATTATGGCAATCAGCAATTAGGATCAAAATTATGTGCTAAAACCAAACTTTCATACCTGTGTCTTATTAGCACAACACGCACTTAGTGTCTGTTATCACCCCTTCATCAACATAACCCCCACAAGAATTTCCCCCTTCTGAAGTTGGGGATGGGGTGAAAATTTGTACTTCCAGCACTCACGCTATCTTTTGGGTTTCACAGCTAGTTTAACCTGACTGATGTGAATATACGGCCCATTATTTTGGATACGAATGTATGAGCAGATGGAATAGAAGTAAATGCTGCAAACACACATTAGCTCAGGCAGCATCTGGGGAGAAAAGAAACAGAGTTAACAGCCTGGATTTTAGCTCAGAGACACGTGACATGCGGTTGGGCTGTTTTGAGGTCAGGAATCCCAGAAGCACGGATTTCCCAGACAGTCTTTACATTTTTTCCTGTTGGTTTCCTGCCCATAGCCAGCCTGATTGGCAGGCTGGAGGCCTGTCAGGTGGGAACGCCTACAGCACAAGGTCACAGGTATGCTCAGCTGAGATCAGGGGCAGGGATTCTGATTGTGTGGTGGGGGTCCAATGTCAGGGGGGTGGGGTCCGATTGCGGAGCAGGGGTTGGGCGGGGAGGTGGAGGGATTTCTGATGGTGGTCAGAGGGAGAGCAGTTGGTCAGGGGTTTCTGATGTTGGTTGCAGTGGGGGTGTTCGATGGTGGGGGGACGGAAGCGGACTGATCCTGCAGGGGGAGGGGGTTTGCTGGGTAGCTTGTTGGACCTGGAAGAAACACTCCTGCTCTTCCTGGCTCATAAACAATGCTGTAAAGACACTTACCTCATGGATTCAGACCTTCTTTCTTCCTGAGGCTTGGGAAACTGGACTCCATATGTCTAAAAATAACATTGCTGTTAAAAAAAAGGTATGCAGCCTCATTAAATATTTAAATGACCGTCCCGCCTCCTGCAAGCAGATTGATTGCCTGCACCTTGACCAGTGTCTGTTAAAAGGGGGATTGGGCAGGGTCGAAGCAGGTTGGGTTCCTCTTTAAGATTTTTTGAATTGCAACTTCTGATTCAGCCTCAACCCACCCATTTTTGAGAGTTAAGATTCAGTCCAATGTTAGAAAACTGACCAGACCAGGGCCGAGGCTGGTTTTAGACCCTTCCTGACTTTAGACAGGTTTCACGCAAAATCTTCTTGCTAAAGCCTGGTTCGGGTCTAAAATTAAAACCCAACCCGGGCCCGACCTGACCACAGCCAACCCGAACCCGACCTGGGCCCAAGTCCTTTAATTTATTTTTGCGCCTGACCCAACCCGACCCGACACGGATATTGTTCATCCGTTCCGGCAGCAGGCTATTCCTGCAGATGGAGTTGTGGGGAATCATGGGTAAGCCTGATCCCGAGACTTCCCAGAAGCAGCGCTGTCCAGCCCGACCCGACTCGAGCCCGAATGCTGTACTCGGAATATAGACACGACCCGATCCGACCCGAACCCAACACATGTAGCCGGGTCTAGTCGGGTTCGGGTCAGGTAGCCAGGCTTTACTTCTCGCCCGAGAAGTTCATCTTTCCCCAGTAAACTCTGTTTCTCTTTCCACAGATGCTGCCTGAGCAGCTGAGTGTTTCCAGCATTTTCTGCTTTTATTTCCGATTACCAACATCCACAGTATTTTACTTTTGTTTTTATGATTAGAAGGTGATGATGGTCTCCTACTAACCTGCAGTAACAGAGGTCCAGTCAGCCGGATGGGGGGCGGTGTTAGAGTTGGCAACTGTTTCATGTACCGTGACTGGGCGGTGGCTTTAAACACCTTATTGGTATCACTGTGAAAAACATGCATTTAACATGTTATTTGTAACACTGCCAATATATATTATAAAACTGGAAATATATGCACTGACTTTTATATATATATAATATATATATACATATGTCTTTTTATATTCAATTTAGCTTCTTTTATACAGTCCGTTGACTCCAGCCCTGGCTTCACTCATCCTATTATATTGAAGAATTGATACAAATGAAGGGATTCGATCTTGGAATGCTTCCTTGCAGCATAATCTGTCCTGCGAGGAAGATTGTGCAACATAGGGAAGAAGTGCGGTCACAAACATGCCTTTACACTTAAATCTCAAGGCTGACTTTGACAATGTTGTGGAAAACTGCACAAAGGCCAGCAATAGGGTTGCCAAGTCTTGATGGGTGTGTTGCTGGAGGCTTCGTCACATGACCTCTTGCCTCAATTCGCCCCACCCCCTCACACTCGTCATTGGTCCATCCTCCAGGAGCACTGCCTTCCCACACCAATTAGAAAGCGAACGGATTCTATGATACCCAGTTGGATTGATCTTGACTTAGAGTCAAATGGCCTTTTTTCCCCATCGCCAATATTTTTATAATTAATAAATGGAAGTGTGATAAAAAAAGGGTATTGTTTTTTAATGCCCCTTTGATTTTCCTCCTCCTGAGTTTCTCGTGGCAGCATCTTAGAGGTTAGACTTCAATTCCTGGAAACTGCAGGGCAATCCTAGCTGACAATGTGAAGACTACACTACTGGTCAGTATGGAGCGGCTGAGACCCTTTACACTCACACAATGTGGTGGATCTGACCTACATGTTGCAAGGTGCCCTGCTGTTTGTCTTTGTTGTCAGCAATATTCAGCAGTCAGACACCACAAGAACCCCCACCAAGGTGGATTTTGGTGCCTCTGTCATGTAGTAACATCACAATTGTTGACTTCACAGAACGCCCATCAGACCTCATCCTGTAAAGTAATTGCAGCAGGAGTTTGAACGCTATCCTTATCCGGGGAGTACCGGAGCAATTATTTTTGCACAATCTTTTTGCTCACTTTTTGGGAAATATTTGCAGATAAATTATGCAGAAGGTGACCATGTAATCTGGACTGCAACATCTGCGATCTGGGGGTAAAACACAGTTCATAGGAGCTAACGGCTTAAATTATTCAGTAAGAAGACTAAACAGAATGAAATAGATAGAATGTGACGTGAATTTGAAATCCGGTTCACTTAGAAATCTTCACTTCAATCGATTTGACAATAGTAATGTGAAGTATAAAGAAAATGCACAAAGCATTTATAAAGTGAAAACAAAATCTAGATGCAGTGATGGACCTATAGTATGGGTCAATTATCTTTTCAAAAATTGTTATCAAATTTCCATTCAAATAAATGCATTAGAGAAACTATTTCCCAACTCCTCATTATACGTTGCTTCATTGTCCGGTTTATGGTCCCAAAGGTTTGAATAGAGAATGGGTGGATGGCTTCATGACAATTATCACGAAAAAAGTCCTGGAATGTTACCTGTCATGTTCAGGGAGTATTGGAGGCAGTGAGTCCTTAACCCGGGCATGAAGCAATTTTCTGTTCTCGTGAACTGTCCTTGGCCTTATATCATCTTTATTTCCTTCCAGTGCCAACACATAGTCTTCCAGGTTCAGCTGGCGGGCAACATTCAGAAGCGTGCGATCCTGTAGAATACACAATATGAAGTGTAGAAAGAAACTGTGGAGTGTGTATCTGCAGTTTTGCAAAACTCAATGTCATTAATGCGGGCAGAATATCATGAGCATAGTTAGAAAATAGTCAGAGCCTTATTCTGTGCTGTTGAGCGGAAAGATGGGGTTACAGATTCAGGTCTGTCTTGGGTTCATAGCATCAGATGTTCTGTAAACTGAACATTTTGCTTCTGTGGGTATTGACTGCCACTACCCATATCTACTAACACAACAGGGGGACCTAGAGGGCATAACAATGAAACTGCTTTGTGATCTGGACTGGATCTCCCTGTCTTTCACATGTGTATCTCTTCAATCTGTCCAAAGGCAGACCATCATCAGAGGAGACAGAGCTTGGTTTTGAAGCATTTTGTGGCTTTATTCAACAGCAAGGTGAAAACGATTGGAATCCCTCAGCACAATTGTTACAACAAAAACAAACTACACTTGTGTAGCACCCTTTATGTAAATAAAAGTCCCATGGTGCTCCACAGCAATGCCATCTGACAAAAATCAACAAAAAACTAAAGAAAGTGATATTAGGAGGGGAGACTAGAAGCTTGGTCAAAGAGATGGGTTTTTTGGGAGGAAGAGAGGTGTAGGAAGGAATTTCCAGAGGCTAAGGCCTAAACACCTGAAGACATGGCTGCCAATGATGGAGTGAAGTGTTTTGGAATGCTCAAAGTTGGAAGAATGTAGAGTTCTCAATTTGCTGTAGGTCTGGTGAAGGTTACAGAGTTAGGAAGGGCCATGAGGGATTTGAACACAAGGAGGACAATTTTAAACTTGAGGCACTGGGGTACTGGGAGACAATGTAGGTCAGCAAAAAACATGGGTGATGGGTGAATGAGACTTGGTGCTGGATCTGATACAGGCAGCAGAGTTTTGGATGAGCTGAAGATTATTGAGGGTGGAGAATGGCAGGAGAGAACTGAAATAGTCTGGAGAGTGGGAAAGGCGTGGGTGAGGGTTTTGACAACAGATAGGCTGAGGCAGGATGGAAGACAGGAATTGTTATGGAGATGGAAGATGGCAGTCTTGTGACAGAGAGGATATAGGGTTGAAAATGTATGCTTCTGTAATCATATAACAGAAAGAGTAAGCTATACTTTCCCACATCGATGGATCATTTTATTTGACTTAAACAGAATAATTCCTCTGCATCTTCGCCTGTAGCTCAGGACAAAGCATCATCTCCCTGCAGTCTCCTTCTTTTCAACTGTCTTGCAGTTTGACTGAAATAAAAACAAGAAATGCTGGAAATACTCAGCAGATCTGGGAGCATCTGTGGAGAGAGAAGCAGAGTTAACGTTTCAGGTCAGTGACCCTTCATCAGAAGTTGCCAGACCTGCCGAGTATTTCCAGCATTTCTTGTTTTTATTTCAGATTTCCAGTATCTGCAGTATTTTGCTGTTATTTTATTGCTGTTTGACTGCCCTTTTTGGTGTCTGTGTTCTGTTATAACAGGCTCTCACTCCATGCCAACAAGCTGGTCCACCTTCTCCCTTTCTCAGAGATTGCCAGAAATCAGAGTTTTCCAAAACAGTGGTGTCTTTCCGAATACTCAGTTTAGCCAATAAACCACTTGTTTAAACATATTGATCTCCAGTCATCATGGTGTGCTTTTCTAAACTTGTGAAAATATGCGTTATTTTTATAAGCCTAGCATCAGAATTAACACTTCTTCTAAATCCTTTCTGGGCATAAGTGGTCAAAAATCCTGAGATGTTGATTATTCCCATTCCATTTATGTTTTGGAGCACTTTCTATTTATTATAATATATATAATCAATGAAACCTCTCATTTTGTCCAGCAAAGCTTTCTTTCCTCTTTTATGTGTACATCCCAGAATTAGAGATTGAAGGGACTAGGGAGAATGTGGAATTGAAGGAAATTAGTATTAGTAAGAAGTTTGTATTGGAAAAATTAATGGGGCTGAAGGTTGATAAGTCCCCAGGACCTGATACTCTACATCCCAGAGTGTTGAAAGAGGTAGCTATGGAAATAGTGGATGCATTGGTGATCATCTTCCAAAATTCTATAGATTCTGGAACGGTTCCTGCAGATTGGAAGGTAGCAAATATCACCCCACTATTTAAGAAGGGAAGGAGAAAGAAAACAGGGAACCACAGATCTGTTAGCCTTACATCAGTAGTAGGCAAAATACTAGAATCTATTCTAAAGGATGTGATAAATGGACATTTGAATAATAATGATCTGATTGGGCTTAGTCAACATGGATTTATGAATGAGAAATCATGTTTGATGAACCTGTTGGAGTTTTTTGAGGATGTTACGAACAGAATTGATAAAGGGGAGTTGGTGGACGTAGTATACTTGGATTTTCAGAAGGATTTTGATGAAGTCCCTCACAGGAGGTTGGTTAGCAAAATTAAAGCACATGGAATAGGAGGTAATATACTGGCATGGATTAAGGATTGGTTAACAGGCAGAAAACAGAGAGTAGGAATAAACAGGTCGCATTGGCAGGCTGTGACTAGAGGGGTACCATAAGGATCAGTCGTTGGGCCCCAGCTGTTCACAATATATACAAATAATTTGGATGTGGGGACCAAATGTAATATTTCCAAGTTCGCTGATGACACAAAACTGGGTGGGAATGTGTGTTGTGAGGAAGATGCAAAGCGACTTCAAGGGGATTTAGACAGACTTAGTGAGTGGGCAAGAATGTGGCAGATGGAATATAATGTGGAAAAATGTGAGGTTATCCATTTTGGAAGGAGGAATAGATGTGCAGCATATTTCTTAAATGGTAAGAGTGAAAGTGTAGATGGACAAAGGGACCTGCGTGTCCTCGTCAATAAGTAAACTAAAATGCAGGTGCAGCAAGCAATTAAGAAGGCTAATGGAATATTAGCCTTTATTGCAAGAGGATTTAAGTACAGGAGTAGTGAAGTCTTCCTTCAATTGTATAGAACCTTGGTTAGACCGCACCTGGAGTACTGTGTGCAGTTTCAGCCCCCTTACCTTCGAAGGATATTATTGCCACAGAGGAAGTGCAATGAAGGTTCACCAGACTTGTTCCCGGGATGGTGGAACTGTCCTATGGAGAGAGATTGGGGAAACTGGGCCTGTATTCTCTAAAGTTTCGAAGAATGAGAGGTGATCTCATTGAAACCTATAAAATACTTAAAGAGATAGACATGGTAGATGTAGCTAAGATGTTTCCCTAGGTTGGGGAATCTAGAACCAGGGGACACTATTTCAAAATAAGGGGGAAGCCACTTAGGATATGAGGAGAAATTTCTTTACTGAGAGGATTGTGAATCTTTGGAATTCTCTACCCCAGAGGGCTGTGGAAGCTCAGTCATTGACTATGTTTAAAGCAGAGATTGACAGATTTCTAAATACCATTGACATAAAGGGATATAGGGATAGTGTGGGAAAAAGGCATTGAAGTGGATGATCAGCGATGGTTGCATTGAACGGCGGAGCAGGCTTGATGGGCTGAATGGCCTACTCCTGCTCCTATGCTCCTATATGACAGAAATTATCATTTGTATTTTTTTAAAAACACATATGCTAAGAAATTGAGCAAGTGCTGAAATTGAGTATAATAAATGGACTGGGGTGAATACAGGGGGAGGGGAAAGCATTTCTCTTATTATGCACTGAGGCATTGGCTGGAATTTTACTTTCATCAGTCAGTGGACAGCTCCCGTCTCTACCTGGCCTGGGGATCTGGATCGCATTTTACAGTCCCTGGGCCCTTAATTGGTTTGAGGCAGGACTTTCACCTCATTGAGGCAGGAGGTCCCACCAAATGGAGCTGCTGGCCAATCAGCCTGCCGGCAGCTCTTAGTCCCAGCAGCGCCACCGAGAGCAGTGGCCACTGTTGGGACTACAACCCAGCATCAACAAGAAGAGGAAGGACGCCCTGGGAAAGGTAAGTTTTTGGGGCCTCTCTGGGGGTGATTGGTCAGGCCCCGGCGAGGCACGGGTGGTCAATTGTGGGGACGGGGAGGCGTGTTGGGTGTTGGAGGTGGTTGGGGCATCGGGGGCAGCCATCCGTCGGGTACAGGGCGCCTGATCATAAGGGACCCCCACCAGGCCGTCAGAATGCCTGCTTTTGTCAGGCAGCTTTTCTCAGGTCTGGGCCGCCCGACCAGCCAAGGGTAAAATCCCCATGGCGGCGGACGGAGGCCCTTAAGTGGCCATTAACTGGCCACTTAAGGGCCTTGATTGGCCTGGTGCGGGCAGGCCGGTTTTCACTGCCGCCGCCCCACATAAAATGGTGGCGGAGGCAGAGTGGGTCGGGAAGGGCCCCCTGAGCCCCCGCTCCATTATACGCCCCCGCCACCAATCCGCTCTTTGGCGGGGTGTAAAATTCCGGCCATTTTTTATGCATCTGTCAAAATTCCCTCTGTTCACTATTACTGCTGTAATTATAAACATGTTCTAGAAAGGAAATTGTCTAAAACCTAAGTTGCCCTAAGAAGGTGATGGTGGGCCTTCATTTCATTTTGAAATTGCTACAGTGGTGTTAATTACATAGAATTACATAGTATTTACAGCACAGAAACAGGTCATAGGGCCCAATAGATCCATGCTCCACAATGAGCCTCCTCCCACCCTTCTTCATCTACCTCATCAGCATATCCTTCAATTCCTTACTCCCTCATGTCCTCATCCAGCTTCATCTTAAATGCATCAATGTTTATCACCTCAACCAGCCTGAGTTCACAGAATGTGGTCTAGTGTCACACGTGGCCAGACCAGATAGGAGAACAGGTTCCCTTCCCTGAAAGACACTAATGAACCAGTTTGGTTTTATGACAATCCAGCAGTTTTAGGTACTGTCCAGACATTACCAGGTTTATTGAATTTAGTTTCATCACTTGCCATGATGGGATTTGAGCTTATGGAAGTAGATTTTCAATTTGCCATCTGTCATAAAACTGCTTTTGTGCATTGACAGTCTGTTAGACAAACAACCCAAACTACTCCACCCAGAGAGCCACAAACTCGTTCCCTATCTACCAACTCCATCCCCCTCTCTGGTGACTGAGGCTGAGCAAAACCGTTCGCATCTTTGGTGTCATGTTTGAACCCAAGATGAACTTTCAACTACATAATCGCTCCATCACCAACGCCATCTATTTCCATTGCCACAACATTACCCGACTCCACCCTACCTCAGCTTTGCTGCTGCTGAAATATTCATCCATGACTTTAGAAACATAGAAACATAGAAAATAGAAGCAGGAGTAGGCCATTCGGCCCTTCGAGCCTGCTCCGCCATTCATTATGATCATGGCTGATCATCCAACACAGTAGCCTGTTCCGGCTTTCGCCCCATACCCTTTGGTCCCTTTAGACCCAAGAGCTATTTCTAACTCCTTTTTGAAAATATACAATGTTTTGGCCTCAACTGCTTTCTTTGGTAGCGAATTCTACAGGCTCACTTCTCTCTGGGTGAAGAAATTTCTCTTAATCTCAGTCCTGAAAGGTTTACCCCGTATCCTTAGACTATGACCCTTGGTTCTGGACTCCCCCACCATCAGGAACATCCTTCCTGCATCTACCCTCTCAAGTCCTGTTAAAATTTGATAGATTTCTTTGAGATCCCCCCTCACTCTTCTGAACTCCAGCGAATATAATCCTAACCAACTCAATCTCTCCTCATACGTCAGTCCCGCCAGCCCAAGAATCAGTCTGGCAAACCTTCGCTGCACTCCCTCTCTAGCAAGAACATCCTTCCTCAGATAAGGAGACCAAAACTGCACACAATAGTCTAGGTGTGGCCTCACCAAGGCCCTGTATAATTGCAGCAAGACATCCCTGCTCCTGTACTCGAATCCTCTCGCTATGAAGGCCAACATACCATTTGCCTTTTTTACTGCCTGTTGCACCTGCATGCTTACCTTCAGTGACTGATGTACGAGAACACCAAGGTCTGGTTGCATATTCCCCTCTCTCAGTTTATAGCCGTTCACATAATAATCTGCCTTCCTGTTTTTGCTACCAAAGCGGATAACCTCACATTTATCCACATTACACTGCATCTGCCATGCATTAGCCCACTCACTCAACTTGCCCAAATCACCCTGAAGCCTCTCTGCGTCCTCCTCACAACTCACCCTCCCACCCAGTTTTGTGTCATCTGCAAATCTGGAGATATTACATTTAGTTCCCTCATCTAAATCATTAATGTATATTGTGAATAGCTGGGGTCCAAGCACCGATATCTGCGGTACCCCACTAGTCACTGCCTGCCATTCAGAAAAAGACCCATCTATCCCTACTCTTTGTTTCCTGTCCGCCAACCAATTTTCTATCCATCGCAATACACTACCCCCAATCCCATGCACTTTAATTTTACATGCTAATCTCTTATGTGGGACTTTGTCAAAAGCCTTCTGGAAGTCCAAATAAACCATATCCACTGGTTCCCCCCATCAACTCTACTAGTTTACGAGTTACATCCTCGAAGAATTCTAGCAGATTTGTCAAGCATGATTTCCCTTTCGTGAATCCATGCTGACTCTGCCCGATTCTACCACTGTTCTCTAAGTGCTCTGCTATAAAATCTTTGATAATGGACTCTAAAATTTTTCCCGCTACCGACGTCAGGCTGACTGGTCTATAATTCCCTGCTTTCTCTCTACCTCCCTTTTTAAATAGTGGGGTTACATTAGCTACCCTCCAATCTGTAGGAACTGTTCCAGAGCCTATAGAATCTTGGAAGATGATCACCAATGCATCCACTATTTCTAGGACCACTTCCTTAAGTACTCTGGGATGCAAACCATCAGGCCCTGGGGATTTATCGGCCTTCAATCCCATCAATTTCCCCAACACCATTTCTCTACTAATACTGATTTCTTTCAGTCCCTCTCTCTCACTAAACTCTGTGTTCCCCAACATTTCTGGTATGATATTTGTGTCCTCCTTTGTGAAGACAGAACCAAAGTAAGCATTTAGTTGGTCAGCCATTTCTTTGTTCCCCATAATAAATTCCCCTGTTTCTGACTGTAAGGGACCTACATTTGTCTTCACCAATCTTTTTCTCCTCACATACTTATGGAAACTTTTACAGTCAGTTTTTATGTTCCCCTCAAGCTTGCTGTTGTACTCTATTTTCCCCTTCTTAATCAATCCCTTGGTCCTCCTTTGCTGAATTCTAAACTGCTCCCAATCCTCAGGTCTGTTGTTTTTTCTGGCGAATTTGTCTGCCTCTTCCTTGGATCTAATGCTATCTCTAATTTCCCTGGTAAGCCATGGTTTGGCTACCTTTCTCGTTTTACTTTTGCGCCACACAGGGATAAACAATTGTTGCAGTTTATCCATGCGCTCTTTAAATGTTTGCCATTGCCTATCCACCGTCATTCCTTTAAGTAACGATTCCCAATCCGTCATGGCCAACTCGTGACTCATACCTTTGTTGTTTCCTTTACTAAGATTCAGGACTCTTGTCTCAGAATTAACTACGTCACTCTCCATCTTGATCAAGAATTCTATCATATTATGGTCGCTCGTCCCCAAGGGGTCTCGCACCACTAGATTGTCAATTATTCCTATCTCATTACATAATACCCAATCTCGGATGGCCTGTTCTCTAGTTGGTTCCTCAACGTATTGGTCCAGAAAACCATGCCGTATACACTCCAAGGATTCCTCCTCTACGGTATTGTGACTAATTTGATTTGCCCAATCTATATGCAGATTAAAATCACCCATAATTACAGATGTTCCTTTATCGCATGCGGCTCTAATTTTCTGTTTAATGCCATTCCCAATATCACCACTACAGTTTGGGGGTCTATATACAACCCCCATTAATGTTTTTTGTCCCTTAGTGTCTCTAAGCTCTACCCATACAGATTCCACATCGTCAGAGCTAATATCTTTCCTCACTATTGCGTTAATTTCCTCTTTAACCAGCAATGCAACTGCACCATCTTTAGCTTTTTGTCTGTCTTTCCTAAATACTGAATATCCCTGGATGTTCATTTCCCATCCCTGGTCACCTTGCAGCCATATCTCCGTAATCCCGACTGTATCATACCCGTTTACATATATTTGCGCGATTAATTCATCCACTTTATTGCGAATGCTCCGTGCATTAAGACACAAAGCCTTAAGGCTTGTCTTTTTAACATTACTTGTCCTCTTCCCACTATTTTTCACTGTGGCCCTGTTTGATTCTGGCCCTTGATTTCTCTGCCTATCACTTTTCTTATTCCCCTTACTGTCTTTTGTTCTTGTCTTTGATCCCCCCCTCCTCTGACTCCTTGCAAAGGTTCCCATTCCCCTGCCATTTTAGTTTAAACCCTCCCCAACCACTCTAGCAAATACTCTCCCTAGGACATCAGTCCTGGTCCTGCCCAGGTGTAACCTGTCCAGTTTGTATTGGTCCCACCTCCCCCAGAACCGGTCCCAATGCCCCAGGAATCTAAAACTCTCCCCCTCACACCATCTCTTCAGCCACGTATTCATCTGATATATCCTGCTATTTCTACTCTGACTAGCACGTAGCACTGGTAGTAATCCTGAGATCACTACCTTTGAGGTCCTACTTTTCAACTTACTTCCTAGCTCCCTATATTCTGCTTTTAGGACCTCGTCCTCTTTTTTACCTATGTCGTTTGTACCAATGTGTACCACGACCACTGGCTGTTCACCCTCCCCCTTCAGAATGTCCTGGAACCGCTCTGAGACATCCTTGACCCTAGCACCAGGGAGGCAACATACCATCCTGGAGTGTCTTTTGCGGCCACAGAAACGCCTATCTATTCCCCTTACGATTGAATCTCCGATAACTATTGCATTCCCACGCTTTTTACTCCTCCCCTGTGCAGCAGAGCCAACCGTGGTGCAACAAATTGGGCTGTTGCTGCTTTCCCCCGAGAGGCCATTCCCCCCAACAGTATCCAAAGCAGTATACCTGTTTTGCAGGGCAATAGTCACAGGAGATTCCTGAACTGCTTGCCTAGTCCTCTTGCTCTGCCTGGTGGTCATCCATTCCCCTCCTGCCTGTGGGGTCTGAGCCTGTGGTGTGACCACCTCTCTATACGTGCTATTCACGATACTCTCCACTTTGTGGATGTTCCACAGTGTCCCCAGCTGCCGCTCCAGCTCCGAAACCCGGGCTTCCAGGAGTTGTAGCTGGAGACACTTCCTGCACACATGCTGGTCCCGGGCACTGGAAATGTTCCCGGATTCCGACATGGAGCACGAGGAGCACACCACGGCTTTAAGCTCTCCTGCCATGACTTAACCCTTTAAATTAAGTTAAACCTTCTGGAAGATCTTAATGGCCAATAATATCAGTTACTCTAGGGTCCTTCTTCCCTGGTCCTCGTTCCTACAGAACTCCCGAAAAAAAACATTACTTACTATATTTGAAATAAACTTTAAACTTTTAAACTTTTTTTACCTGAGATACTTACCCAGCTATTTAGAGCTATTCCCTAACAGCAGTGACTCACCAACCAATCACCTTGCAGCTCTCCTGTGACGTCGCTGTTAGCTTTTATTTTCAAAACTCTGGCGCGCTGTAAGAGATCCTCTCCACTCCACTCCGCTCCCGGAAGATAAGAGACTGGGCCTTGATCCTCAGGTTCTATTTATAGGCTCCGCTCTTGATGTTCTCCCCACAGGTCCGCTCCGCACCCAGAAGGTAAGAGACTGGGCCTCGATCCTCAGTTTCGATTTATAAGCTCCGCTCTCGGCGTTCTCCCCACCAGTCCACTCCGCTCCTCTCCTCTCCGCTCCCGGAAGGTTAGAGACTGGGCCTCGATCCTCGGGCTCGATTTATAGGCTCCGCCTTTGTTACCTCTAGACATGCTTATTCCAACACACTACCAGCTGGCCTCCTATCTGCCCCCTCCATAAACCTGAGCTCGCGCCAAGTCCCATCACCCTGTGCTGGCTGACCCACATTGGCTCCCAGGTCTGGCAACGCCTTGATTTTAAAATTCTCATCCTTGTTTTCAAATCCCCCCATGGCCTTGCCCCTCTCTATCTCTGTAATCTCCTCCATTCCTACAATCCTCCAAGATCTCTGCATTACTCCAATTCTGGTCTCTTGCTCAACCCCAATTTAATCGCTCCACCACTAGTGGCCACACCTTCCTGGACTAAGCTCTGGAATTCCCTCCCTAAACATTTCTGTCTCTCTACCTCTCTCTCCTCCTTAAAACCTACTGCTTTAACCAAGCTTTTGGTCATCTGACCTGATATCTCCTTATGTGGCTTGGTGTCAAATTTTGTTTGATAAACCTCCTGTGAAGGACCTTCGGTTGTTTTGCTATGTTAAAGGCGTGATATAAATGCAAGTTGATGGTGTTGTTACTGAAAATCTATCCCATATATTCTTGGTTGTTAATCCAGTCCATAATCACAACACTATCATGTCCTTGTACAATTAGTGTTCCTCCAATTGGTCATAGAATACTGGGAAATGCTATTAGATTTAATAGTATTTCTTTTAGGGTTTTGAAAACGGTTATTTAATCACCTAAATGGTCATATAGACAATTAACAGTTGATGCAAACAGAACAGTAGTTATATTACCCTCAATGTATTGGAGGTGATGGTATGGAGAGTGATCAGGCTGTCGAGTGTCCCCTCCTCCATTTCTTGCCAATACATTGTGTAGAGATTGCGCAGTTCCTGTGGAACTTGGATGTTGTGATCTAGAGGAAAACAGAAGTAGCATCAGCAGATGTATACAGGCAGCAAGTTCGCACATACTATACAAACTTCATGGCAAAATTGATTCAGATTAATTTCACTGCAGTGATCTCAGGGCATTACTTTTGAAGGACGGTCACAATATTATGAAAGAGTTCAAATTCTGCCAATGTTCAAGGAACTTCGAGAAAATAAATTAAGAGTCCATGCATGAATTTTACATCATCACTAAACAAATAGCAAAACCTTTTCCTGTCATATATCATTGAACAGGCTACAGAACACTGTGGACCAGCCAGCACAGATATCTGTCAAACACTGCCATTAAACTATCATCCACTGGCTCTTTATCTGCTCTAATCTGAGCAGTATATCCACTCTCAAATTGGTGTCAATTATCTGTGGCAGGAGGTTTCCAATTATATGCACCAAGCAACATAAGAAAAGGAGGCTAATTCAGTCCCTCGAGCCTGTTGCACCATTCAATTAGTCCGTGGCTGATCTGTACCTCAACTTCATTTACCCATCTTTGATCCACATCCCTTGATACCCTTACTAAATAAAGGTATCAAATGCCAGGGATCAAGGTGCCAACCTTGGCTCAATGCCAGCATTATTGCCACCGAGTCAGGAGGTTGTGGGTTCAAACCCCACTCCAGAGACTTATAGATGCTTGATGGCTGGCAGTGACGAAGGGCCTGTTTCTGTGCTGTATAACTCTATAAGCTGACACTTTTATATAGTAATAAGTGGTTGCTGTCTTTTGAATGCATGTTAAACCAAGACCCTATCTGCCCTCTCAATGGATGCAGAAGATCCCATGGTACTATCCAAGGAAGAGCAGGGGCAGTCCTCCTTGTGGGCCTGGCCAACATTTATCCCTCAACCAACACTTAAACCAGATGATCTGACCTGTGGGTGCGTGCTATGTGCAAACTGGCTGCTGCATTTCCTACATTACAACAGTGACTATGCTTCAAAAGTATTTCAATGGCTGCAAAGTAATTGGGACATCCTGAGGTTGTGAAAGGTGCTATATAAATGCAAGTCCTTCCTTCTTTCTTTTAATAAAATTGTGTCAATCTCTGTCTTGAAGGTTTCGATTGTTCCAGCATGCAAAACCTTTCGAGGGAAGACAGTTCCAAATTTCCGCTACCCTTTGCATGAAAAACGTTTTCTCTCGTTTTAACTCCTTAGTCGACTATCTCTAATTTTAAGACAATGCCTTCTTTCTCAAGATTCCCTCACCAGAGAACATTGTTTTTCTGTATCTACTCTTTCCCATCCTTTGACATATTACACACCTCAATTACATCATCCCTCAACCATCAAAGGAATTCAAACCAAGTTTATGCAGCCTGTCTTTATAATTTAATCCACATTCCCTAAGCTTATTTCTGCCATTCATCATCTGTTGCTCCATCTTTGCAAATTCAATTACTTGCTGGATTTCTTTTAATTGCTATCTTTTGCTGGCTCCAGTTATTGCTGTCATGCATCCTTGACAAATGCCAATAACCAATTCTGATGTTTTTAAAATAACTGGGTTAATATCTCTGGTAAAATAGCAAACGAAGGAATTTCATACGCATGTGTTAAGCCTCCAAACACTGAACTCACAGCTTGATTCATCCCATCTGTAACAAGTGGCATTGCCCTATGGCTCCCATTTTAAAGTTATTGAATTGTAACAATGAAGTCTCGCTATTAATATCTCTTTTAGAAATGGAACAATTTTAAAAGAATTACTTTTATTTTTTTTTTAGGGCGGCACAGTGGCGCAGTGGTTAGCATCACAGCTCCAGCGACCTGGGTTCAATTCTGGGTACTGCCTGTGTGGAGTTTGCAAGTTCTCCCTGTGTCTGCGTGGGTTTCCTCCGGGTGCTCCGGTTTCCTCCCACATGCCAAAGACTTGCTGGTTGATAGGATAATTGGCCATTATAAATTGCCCCTAGTATAGGTAGGTGATAGGGAAATATAGGGACAGGTGGGGATGTGGTAGGAATATGGAATTAGTGTAGGATTAGTATAAATGGGTGGTTGATGGTTGGCACAGACTCGGTGGGCCGAAGGGCCTGTTTCAGTGCTGTATCTCTAAACTAAACATTACTTCAGTTAACCTTGATTCTTTGATTTCTAAATGGGGTTCTGATGGTGAGATTCCCTGCTTTAAAAACGTTTCTACTAACATTGTGCAAACTTTGAGATTTGAATCAGGGAACACCTGGCCCACGTGTGGATTTACGTCACATGCCAGTGCTGCCTTAGTCACACTGCCAGTACAATATGGCAGCAACTCCACAATTTGCATTCCTCTTTCCCAATCCCCAGCCCAGCTAATCCACTCCTCCTGTATATATTCACTATATTTATCCCCTGTCCCCCTTCCCCAACTGCTTGCTTCAACCTCTAATGCCAGCCAAGTCTGCTTGCCATCAAGTTGCAAAATAAAATTTAAGCAATGATTAATGCATGCAGATTACATGTACTGTTTATGAACTAATGTGCACACATAGGTAGCATAAACGCACATGCAATTTAACTCCAGAAAAGCACTGCACCAGTGAGAAAATGGGGACCTCCAAAAGACAATTAATGTGCCTGGATTAGGATGGAACATCTCAACGAGATAATGTACTCTGCTCCCAGCAGCCTGTTGGTGAGTACTGCCCGTGTAGAAATTCTTCCTGTCTCTGTGCTTATCAGGTCAAGGACATCAGGCACAAACTTTCCCAAGACAGTTCTTATTAACATTGATCTGGTTACCGAATCTAACATATATGTAAACATTGCATGAGTAGAATAAGCACTGATCATCCTTGCCTTTGAACAGGATACAGACTGATCACACCAGACTGCATATTTGAAGGAGAGCCACCTGTTAAGTCCTTTTCACCTTCCTCCTGATCTTTACAGATTCAGACACAATGCTGTGCTTAGCTTTCACAACAATGCATTAACATTCTGTTTACCATTCCAAATTACAGTATTCTTGAATTATTTAAATTGCTAAATGCTCAGAAAGCAGTCTTATTGTTTATCAATCTGGCATCTGAGTCGTAAGTTATTTTAATTTGAATTTACAGTCCCTCAATGGGATTGTACAGAGCAGATTTATTTAAATGTTTTTAAAGTAAAATTAGACTTACTGCCAGTTAGAATTACTGGATTTGATTTTAACTTAGCCAAATCTAATGTGAACAAGGTGTTACTGACCTCAAAATGGGGTTGGTAAACTTAGCATCCCGTCAATACTGACACTTCAGCCACACCACTTTCAAAGAGGCCTACTGTTTGACACACAAAGATTCACCTGTTGCAGACAGTCAGACCTTTTAATATAGCAATCAGTGTCCAATAACATACATAAGATCCTGACTGTCATTTTGGTAGGCAACTGAGCACACAGCATGCACTGTGTACATTTTGACCAGCTTTACTAGCAGTACAGACAGAGGGGAACAAAAACTGGTATGTTTTAGTTTACTGCTTTTGGACCGAGAGGAAATCTCCTCCGGATCCCACAAAAATAATCTGGGCCACTTCCACCCCAGGAATCTCCCTTGCTTCACAATCCCTTCCCAGGACTTGCTCCATGTTTGGGGCTGACAGCTCACTGATTCCATTTAAATGAGGCCCAGGCCTGGAATAGGCTCTGGCCTCTATTCTGTCAGCTAGTCTGCCAGCCGAATGTTAAAGTCTACACCCCTGTGCCTTCATGTGCTCGCAGCAGATTTTAAAATAAATGGCTGCTACAGCAGGGAAAGTCCCATTCAAAAATATTATTCCACACACAAGGGATAAAAAAAACCAGACTTTTAAAGAAATGTATTTCTCATCCATTCAAGAAAAAAAAATCTTATGAACTTTATCATTCAGATACAAAGGTATGCACTTTACATACTCTTGTCTTATTCAGCTTTGGGCTATTGTTTGTCTCTACATTTTTTCATCTGCTCATCAAGGTGAGTGATGGCCTTGTACGGAAACCAAATATGATTCTCTTTTTCCCTCAGTGATAGATTCAGCAGCAATGAGTCTTATCTGACAACAACTTACATTTGTATAGCACTTTCAACACAGTGAAACATCCAAAGGTGCTTCACAGGAGTGTTAGCAAACAAAATTTGACACCACGCCACATATAGAGACATTAGAGCAAGTAATCAAAAACCTGTTCAAAGATGTAGATTTTACAGTGTCTTACACGAGGAAAAAGAGGTAACAGTGCAGAGAAGTTGAGGGAGGGAATTCCATACCTTAGGGCCTAGACAGCTGAAGGCAGGCATGGCTGCCAATGATGGAGCAATTCAAATCGCGGATGCGCAAGAGGCCAGAATTGGAGGAATGCAGAGATCTCAGAGGGTTGTAGGGCTGAAGGAGGTTGTATGAAATGCAAATAGACCCCTCTCAATTTCTGTGATGTTGGAATCAAAATCAAAGTCAAATGGAATTACAGCCCCTATGCTTATAAGGGCAGGTTGGTGTCAATGTGATACACAGCATCTGATATATCTGATACTCTACCAGCAGCAGCTTTTCAGCTTTTCATTTCACACTCAGTCTGGCCCTTATCGCTTAACAGAGGGGATCTACTAAATTAGCAGTAAATGGGCCAGAGGGGAGATGAGGAGAAATTATTTCACACAGTGAGTCATGATGATCTGGAATGCAATAGCTTAAAGATTGGCGGAAGCAGGCTCAATCATACCTTTCAAAGGGAATTGGATAAAAAGTTGAAGGGAAAATAATTGCAGGGCTATAGAGATAGAGCAGGGGTGTAGGACTAATTGGATAGCTTTTTCCCAAGAGCCAGCACAGGCACAATGGACTGAATGGCCTACTTCTGTGCTGTATGATTCTATGATTCTATCTGAGATTTTAGTTGCAAGGACAAAGACTGTTTAGTATGATTATAGCTATTGAAAGGCAGATGGGTTTAAAAAAACATTTTTTCTTAAAAGTGATATGTTTCGCTTTCCCTAAAAGCCTAAATCTTAGCTACAGAAACCAATTGATATCAAGTACATTGCTTGTTAATGTTCTTCCAGATTTGCATCTGGGAGATTTTTAATTGCTGAGTAACTAAGAATATCAATGGTAAAATATTTATGAGTGTCTGCTTTAATTACGGCTGTTGTCTCCTGAATTTCACGCAAGGGAGGTTTAAACATTATTACAAATCACATCAAGAGTTTAAGAACTGCAACTGTGGGACACATTTTTACAAATAAGGACTTCAAAAAATGTATAATTACAGCCAATTAGGATCAATCAAATCTGCACATTCAGAACACCAAAGAGCAAGGTATCGCCAAGACTGCAATCAGCAAGTCCTGCTATGTTATGTAGTGCTTTTCCAAATCTCAGGACATTCCAAAGCACATTTACAGCCAATTAAGTACTTTTAAAGAGTAGTCATTGTTGTAATGTAGGAAATGTGGCAGCCAATTTGCAGTGCAGCAAGACCCGACAAACAGCCATGTAATAATGTCCACATCATCTGTTTTAGGCATGTTAGGTGAGGGATAAATATTGGCTGGGACACCAGGTTGAACTCCCCTGCTTTTCTTTGAAATACTGCCACGGGATCTTTTACACCCACCTGGGAGGGCAGACAGCACCATTGGACGGTACAGCACTCCTTCAGTACTGCATGGGAGTGTTGGCCTAGGTTATGTGTTCAAATCTCTGGAGTGGGATTTGACTTAGAAGCAAGAGGGCTACCACTGAGTCACAGCTGGTCAGCCTGAGAGCTGACAAAGAAAGGTTTAGAAGAAGCTTTTGGGAAAAGCAACTAAACCAAACAATGATTACTTAAAAATGCATTGAAAAGCACAGATCTCCATTAAAATTTCAACACTATTTTTAACTCTTTATAATACAAACACAAAACGATATTAAAAAACTGAAGACTACATCCCTTCTCCATAACTCAGGTGGTTACAGCAACCAGAAGCTGAACCAGAGAGATAAGAAAGGTGACAGACCCGGTCCCTGGTCTGTGCTGAGGTAGCTGATCTCAATCAGGGCTGTGGCTAACATCCTAAATTGCCCTCAGTATCCCTGGAGTAGGAAGTGGAAAGAAACTGTCCATGCTTTGTAGTGTGAATGCACAATCAGTAATATCATAGCCATACTATGTACTAGGATAAAAGCAAAATACTGCAGATGCTGGAAATCTGAAATAAAAACAAGAAATGCTGGAAATACTCAGCAAGTCCGGCAGCATCTGTGGAGAGAGAAGCGGAGTTAATGTTTCAGGTCAGTGACCCTTCTTCAGAACTAACAAATATTAGAAATGTAAAAGGTTTTAAGCAAGTAAAGCGGGGGGTGGGGCGAGAGATAACAAAAGAGAAGGCGTTGATAGGAGAAGGTCACAGAGAATAACTGACCAAAAGGTCCGAAGGGCAGCACAGTGGTGCAATGGTTAGCACCGCAGCCTCACAGCTCCAGTGACCCGGGTTTGGTTCTGGGTACTGCCTGTGTGGAGTTTACAGGTTCTCCCTGTGACCGTGTGGGTTTTTGCCAGGTGCTCCGGTTTCCTCCCACAGCCAAAGACTTGCAGGTTGATAGGTGAATTGGCCATTATAAATTGCCCCTAGTATGTGTAGGTGGTAGGGGAAGGTGGAGATGTGAGAGGGTAATGGGATTAATGTAGGATTAGTATAAATGGGTGGTTGATGGTCAGCACAGACTTGATGGGCCAAAGGGCCTGTTTCAGTGCTGTATCTCTTTAAAAAAAGGTCATGGAACAAAGGCTAATGGTGTGCTGAAAGACAAAGCGTTAGTACATAGAGGGTGTTAATTGACTGTAAAGCACACCAAGCACTAACATTAAATTTTTTCCAAAAAAAAACAAACAGTGGGTAGGCACAGTAAAAACAAACTAACCAAACAAAAAAAATTAAAATAAAATAACCAAATAAAAAATAAAAAATTAAAAAATTAAAAAATAACTAAACATAAAAAGAGGAGCCCGTCAAGCTCTGAAATTATTGAACTCAATGTTCAGTGCAGCAGGCTGTAGCGTGCCTAATTGGTAAATGAGATGCTGTTCCTCGAGCTTGTGTTGATGTTCACTGGAACATTTAAGCAATCCCAGGACAGAGATGTGAGCATGAGAGTGGGGGGTGGGGGTTGTTGAAATGGCCAGGAACCGGAAGCTCGGGGTCATGCTTACGGAATGAGCGGAGGTGTTCCGCAAAGTGGTCACCCAGTCTCCGTTTGGTCTCCCCAATGTAGCGGAGACCACATTGTGAGCAGCGAATACAGTATACTAATTGAAAGAAGTACAAGTAAATCACTGCTTCACCTGAAAGGAGTGTTTAGGGCCTTGGATAGTGAGGAGAGAGGAGGTAAATGGACAGGTACTACACCTCCTGCGGTTGCAGGTGAAGGTGGGAAGGGGACGAGGTGGCGGCAGTAATGGAGGAGTGGATGAGGGTGTCACGGAGGGAATGATCCCTTCAAAATGCTGACAGGGGAAGGGAGGGCAAGATGCATTTGGTAGTGGCATCACGCTGGATGTGGCGGAATTGACGGAGGAGGATCCTTTGGATCTGGGGGCTGGTGGGGTGGAAAGTGAGGACAAGGGGAACCCTGTCGCAGTTCTGGGAGGGAGGGGAAGGGGTGAGGGTAGAGGTGCGGGCAATGGGCCGGACATAGTTGAGGGCTCTGTCAACCACATTGGGGGGGAATTTTTTTTAATTCATTCATGGGATGTGGGCATCACTGGCTATGCCAGCATTTATTGCCCATCCCTAATTGCCCTTGAGAAGGTGGTGGTGAGCTGCCTTCTTGAACCACTGCAGTCCATGTGAGGTAGGTACACCCACAGTGCTGTTAGGAAGGGAGTTCCAGGATTTTGACCCAGCAATAGTATAGGAACAGCGAAATAGTTCCAAGTCAGGATGGTGTGTGACTTGGAGGGGAACTTGCAGGTGGTGGTGTTCCCAAGCATCTGCTGCTCTTGTCCTTCGAGGTGATAGAGATCGCGGGTTTGGAAGGTGCTGTCGAAGGAGCCTTGGTGCGTTGCTGCAGTGCATCTTGTAGATGGTGCACACTGCTGCCACTGTGCATCGGTGATGGAGGGAGTGAATGTTTGTGGATGGTGTGCCAATCAAGCATGCTGCTTTGTTCTGGATGGTGTCGAGCTTCTTGAGTGTTGTTGGAGCTGCACCCATTCAGGCAAGTGGAGAGTATTCCATCACACTGCTGACTTGTGCTTTGTAAATGGTGAACAGGCTTTGGGGAGTCAGGAGGTGAGTTACTCGCTGCAGGATTCCTAGCCTCTGACCTG
Organism: Heterodontus francisci; assembly: GCF_036365525.1. Lineage (NCBI taxonomy): Eukaryota > Metazoa > Chordata > Chondrichthyes > Heterodontiformes > Heterodontidae > Heterodontus > Heterodontus francisci. Next base: position 21,779,702 of record NC_090394.1, read on the forward strand.
CTCTTGCAGCCACGATATTTATATGACTACTCCAGCTCAGTTTCTGGTCAATGGTAGCCCCTAGGATGTTGATAGTGGGGGATTCAGCAATGGTAATGCCATTGAATGTCAAGGGGAGATGGTTTGATTCTCTCTTGTTGGAGATGGTCATTGCCTGGCACTTGTGTGGCGCAATGTTACTTGCCACTTATCAACCTAAGCCTGGATATTGTCCAGGTCTTGCTGCATTTCTGCACGGACTGCTTGAGCATTTGAGGAGTTGCAAATGGTGCTGAACATTGTGCAATCATCAGCGAACATCCTCTCTTCTGACCGTATGATTGAATCCTCGGTTGAGGAAAAAGGAAGACATATCAGAAGCGCTATCATGGAAGGTAGCATCATCAGAGCAGATGCGTCGGAGACGGAGAAACTGGGAGAATGGAATGGAGTCCTTACAGGAGGCAGGGTGTGAAGAAGTGTAGTCGAGGTAGCTGTGGGAGTCGGTGGGCTTATAGTGAATATTAGTAGACAGCCTATCCCCAGAGATGGAGACAGAGAAGTCGAGGAAGGGAAGGGAAGTGTCGGAGATGGACTATGTGAAAGTGAGAGAAGGGTGGAAATTAGTAGCAAAGTTGATAAAGTTTTCCAGTTCAGGGCAGGAGCAGGAGCAGGAAACTTCACCGATACAGTCATCAATGTACTGGAAAAAGAGTTGGGGGAGGGGCCTGAGTAGGACTGGAACAAGGAATATTCAACATATTTCACAAAAAAAACAGGCATAACTAGGACCCATGCAGGTACCCATAGCAACACCTTTTACTTGAAGGAAGTGAGTGGAGTTGAAGGAGAAATTGTTCAATGTGAGAACAAGTTCAGCCAGGTGGAGGAGGGTGGTGGTGGATGGGGACTGGTTGGGCCTCTGTTCAAGGAAGAAATGGGGAACTCTCAACTGTCCTGGTGATGGATGGAGGTGTAGAGAGATTGGACGTCCATAGTGAAGAGGAGGCGGTTAGGGCCAGGAAACTGGAAATTGTCAAAATGACGTAGGGCATCAGAAGAGTCACGGATGTAGGTGGGAAGAGACTGGACCAGCGGAGAAAAGATAGAGTCAAAATAGGAAGAAATAAGTTCAGGGGGGCAGGAACAAGCTGAAACGATGGGTCTGCCAGGACAGTCCTATTTGTGGATTTTGGGAAGGAGGTAGAAGCGGGCTGTCCTGGGTTGCGGGACGATGAGGTTGGAAGCTGTAGAGGGAAGATCTCTAGAGGAGATGAGATCAGTGACAGTTCTGTGGACACTCGCTTGATGTTTGGTGGTGGGGTCATGGTCTGGGGGAAGTAGGAAGAAGTGTCTGACAGTTGGCGCTGAGCCTCTGCAAGGTCGAGGTCAGTACGCCAGGCAACAACAGCACCACCCTTGTCTGCAGGTTTGATGACAATGTCGGGGTTAGACCTGAGAGAACGGAGTGCGGCAAGTTCAGAGGGGGGCAGATTAGAGTGAGTGAGGGGGCAGAGAAATTGAGACGGATGATGTCTCACCGACAGTTTTGAACGAAAAGATCAAGAGCGGGTAAGAGGCCAGAGGGAGGGGTCCAGGTGGAATGAAAATGCTGGAGGTGGGTGAATGGGTCTGCTGGTCGGGGGAGGACCCCTGGTCAAAGAAGTGAGCCCGGAGGTGAAGGCGATGGAAGAAGAGCTCAACGTTATGCCGAGCATGAAATTCATTGAGGTGGGGGCGTAAGCAGACAAAACTGAGTCCTTTGCTGAGTATAGAACGTTCAGTGTTGAAGAGGGGGAGGTCAGAGGATATAGTGAATACACAGCAAGGGGTCAGATCAGAAGGGGTGGAGTCAGAGGGAAGTGAAAGGGAAGAAGGATCTTGAGGGGCATTAGTCCCCATCAGCTGCTGGAGCTTGCGTTCCTTAACACCTGAAAGGAAGTAAAAAAGGATGAAATGAAACTGTGGCGTAGAACAGCTTTGAGATAAGGTGAGGCAATGTTTCTGGAGAGAGAGGCTCAGTGTGTACATGTGGTGGCACATGGCACTGAGTGTGAATCTCAGGATGCAGCGAGAACAGCAGTCCAAGGAACGTTGTATTTCTCGGAGATAACTATCATCCTGGGTGGATTCAAAACACGCAGGATGAAACTTCAGTTGGAATCCACGTGGAAAAAGTCGGAACCGGAGACAGTCACTGAGGAAGGAGATGTGGCTGTGAAAACGAGTTTTGGTACTAGGATGTCAGCTTAACCAAGAAGCAAACAACCATGTTAGTGAACCAACTTATAAATTATTGGGGCATGAGTCGCACTAACTTTTATTTGACCAATTTGGCTATGTTTTATTGCTGCCAGTAGATTTAACAGGAAGCAATATAAATAATGTTTTCCAGCACTACTGTGTAGGCCAATATGTTACTGGATTTATTAGCTTTACATTTCATAACTGTTCTGAATAGGTAATTAGGATTTATAATTGTATCATTTTTGTGGAGAAAATACAGTAATTTATAGGCTTTAAGCAGCATAAACCAAGATATTTTCAGCTTGAATATATAACGAGAACAGGGCCCAGAGGGCAAAGGAATGCTGCATGTGATAGAAAATTCCAGCAACTGCGTACAGTAGGCTGAAGAGATCTTGATTGCAAGGTTCCTTTTTGCCTGCACATCAAATATGTATGAAGGGAATAAAGACACCGGATGTAAAAAAAAATAATTAGAAGTGAATGTTTGGTCAAATAGCCATATAAAATTTTACACATCTATTTACTTGCCTGACAGCCCAAGTAGCTATTTTTTGCATGCAGGTCTTTATAATGTGTCTCAGCAGGATATTCGACCATGTGGGGAGCATCTCATTCACATCTAATGTCCACTCACACGCAGTTCCAAAAAGGCTTGCCGGTAGGAATATCAACTCTGGCTGGACGTATCCTTGGAGGTTTCATCACATGGCCCCTAGCCTCCTACTGCCCCACCCAGTCAATCTTCTCCATCTCTAATATTTTCACAACCAACAAGTAAAAGTGTTCAAAGAAAGTGGGAAAACAAACACTTGTTGTTTTTGTGCCCAGTGTTTTTTTCTCCTGGGCTGCTGGCAGCAGTGTCTTGGAGGTTTTTTTTTATAGATACAGCACTGAAACAGGCCCTTCGGCCCACCGAGTCTGTGCCGACCAACAACCACCCATTTATACTAATCCTACATTAATCCCAAATTCTCTACCACATCCCCACCATTCTCCTACCACTTACCTACACTAGGGGCAATTTATAATGGCCAATTTACCTATCAACCTGCAAGTCTTTTGGAGGTGGGAGGAAACCGGAGCACCCGGCGGAAACCCCCGCAGACACAGGGAGAACTTGCAAACTCCGCACAGGCAGTACCCAGAACTGAACCTGGGTCGCTGGAGCTGTGAGGCTGCGGTGCTAACCACTGCGCCACTGTGCCGCCCAATGATTAATGATTAATCATTAATCCCAGAGACTGCAGGCCAATCGTGGAGGATGGCAACCCTAGTTGCTGGTCAGCAATCAGGATCCAGAACTATAGCCATGCAACCTTTTCCTTTACAACCCAGGGTGCTGAGGTCATTTGTGATGTCCCAGCAGGGCTCAGCTAACTGAGCACAGACTGGTGTTAAACCTGGAAACTTCTCACTATCATTCAGATAAAACACGATGAACTTGCCGACCGACTGGTGACCGAGCAGGATTAAGGCCTTTTTGAAGAGAATAAGTAGCGAAGATAAGCTGACAACAGTCAGGATGTTGGATAAACAAAATTCTTAAATTAGAAACCAACTTCTGCCAAAATTACTGAATAACAGAATGATTTGGTGGGGGCTCAGGTTTTCAACTCTCCCAGCAGTGTGTTTAGGGTTCTCAACCCTCGAGATTTTGACAGGAGTCTACTGGAATGGACAATTGGTGTCCAGAGTACTGGTGACTCAGGAGCAACGATCCTTGCACACACATTTCACGTCTGCCCAGTTCCCAGGTTGTTGTGGCTGCCAGCCAAACCGGGTTGTCTGGACCCTGCGGGTCCTTATGGAATACAGAAACGCATTGCTTCATTACTTGTGAGGATGATGGCATCGGTGCAAATGAAAATCGGCTGGAAACTCCAAGGCCGGGATTTTACACTGGTGACAGGAGTTTGGCGTGCAAAGAAAGTGATGCCGAGAGCCCCATGTCACCTCTTCTCTGGAAGGGACGCCGAATCTAGTGCCAATCAGGCACTTAAGTGGACAGCAGCAGGCCTTCCATGGGATCAAGGAGCCCTGGAGGTCCTGCCCTCAGAGAACAGCTGGTCAATCGGAGGCTGGCAGCTCTACCACTGAGCAGCGCCATTGCGGAGGTGGCGGCTGCTGCCAGTGGAGCAACTACCCGAGGCCCAGGAGTTGCACTGGACCCAGGCCACAGGTAGGTCAGGGCAGGAAGGCTTTCATGGGATGGATGTTGGGGGGGGGAGCCGGGTATAGGGGATCGGCAGCAAGGGCGGGGGGTGGCTCTCAGCGGGCCCCCCCCTTTTTCCCGATGCTGGGTCCCTCATTCACGCACTAATTGCCCAGTTGAGGGCCTCAATTGGCGGTGGGGCAGGAAGGCCGTTGACAGGGTTTCCCGCCCCGGACTTAATTTTGGCGGAGGCAAGAACGTGGCAGGGAACCCACCCCGCCCCCCAATGCCACCGCCATCCCAGCCAGTTTTGTGCTCTCCCTACCTCCAAACCTGCCACAGGAGAGAGCATATAATTCCCCCTCATTAGTCTGGAGAGAATAAATTGCAGGAGGGCGAGAGCAACATAAACTGGGGAGGTAGCGAGAGAGAAAAACACAAACTGGGAGAGGGAGGGAGTGAAACACAAACTGGTGAAGGGAGCGAGGGAGAGCAACACGACCTGGATGAGGGAGAGTTCATGTCAGCCTGTGATGCACGCTGTTGTATAATGTGTTTTATGAGGGAAGGCAGGCAGTTATGGTGGTGCTCTTTGTGGACTGTGACAATGACAGTCAATGGTAAAGTGTGGGAGTCAATTAATTGAATTAGGTTTGGTTTTGGCTTTTTTTTACAGATTATTTTTAGAACTTGTCATATTTTGTAAAAAGTCATAGAATTGTAACAAAACTTTAGTTGAAAGTTCCTTGTATCAGTAAAGTTGCTGCTGAATCAATGGAATTTACTTGGTGATTCTCATTTCAGTCAATCCTGTAGAAATATCACAGAAGTAGTTTTTATTTGAACATTACTTATCCCTAAATCCTTCTAGTCTTTTGTGCTCTTCTGTTGATTTTTAAATTATGTTATCCATCTCACTATAAAACAAAAGGTCAAATATTTTATTCAGGGCTTGGTGATACTGAAACACCCAACTAAGGTAAATGTAATAACATTTGCAAACAGTGGGAAAATGTCACTGATCAAATGTTACGTGATTAAGCATCACATGAGCAATATCACATGATTGAATACCATGTGATCAAATGTCACCTGATGAAATCTCCAGCAATATGTGAAACCAGAGTGGGCAACCCAAAGTGAGTTCTAAAACTCAGCCTAGAATGAGTGTGAAGGCATTGAGCGGAGGCCTGATATTTTGTCTTGGAGGTCATCCACTTTGGACCAAAGGAAGATATAATCAGTGTATTTTCTAAATGGTGAGTAGCTAGGAACTGAAGAGGAGCAGAGGGATTTAACAATACAAGTACAGAAATCAGGAAAAGCTAATGGACAGGTAGAAAAAAGTAATTAAATAGGCTAATGGAATGTTGTCCTTTATCTGAAAGGGGTTGGAATACAAAATGTTGGAAGTTATGTTACAGTTATATAAAGCTCTGGTTAGACCCCATCTGGAGTACTGCAATCATCAGTGAGCACTGAATGTCAGGAAGGATACATGAACGTTGGAGAGAGTGCAGCGCAGAATCACCAGAATGATACCAGACTCAAAAGGTTAAATTATGATGACTGGTTGCATAGCCTTGGCTTGTGTTCCCTTGTGTACTGAAGATTAAGGGGTGATCTAATTGAGGTTTTTTTAGATGATTAAAGGAGTTGATAGAAACTATTGCTCCTGGTGTGGGAATCCAGAACAATTAGATGTAGATTGTTCAAAGGTGATGTCATGAAGCACATCTTTACACAAACGGTAGTGGAAATCTGGCACTCTGTCCTGCAAAAAGCTGCTAAGGCCAGGTCAATTTAGAATTCCAAAATTAAAATTGATAGATTTCTGTTAAACAAAGGTATTAAGGGATATGAAACCAAGGCAGGTAGATGGAGTTAAGATACAGATCAGCCATAATCTAGCTGAATGGCAGAACAGGTTCAAGGGGTTGAATGGCTTCCTCCTGTTCCTATGTTCCAGAGATTATGGTAAAACAATTGTAGGGTAGGTCACCCAGCCCACTCCACTTATCTTGTGGCCAGTGCGAGGACAGCACAAGCTCAGTTCAAGAGTGAATCTAGTGAACAAGTCATCCAATGTTTACTGTATGGTGTGGGACTGTTACTAAATGAAACATTGTTCCACTTTTGGCTTTGCTTTCTGAGTTATCAATGTCACTTCAACCCTATGATAAGTTACTGCCCTGGAACGCTTTCCATAGTTTGTTACTCTTTGTGCAGTTTCCTTGAGCTTATATAAAATACAATTTTCTGCTTTTCCTTTCAGATTGTATAGCAGAGGTGTCATGGCAGGCAACAAAGACCCTCCAACTCTTTTATCATAATGGTTGATATAGGGGAATGTCATAGCTATTTTAACATTGTCTTTTTAACTGGGTATTTGAATAATATTTCATTTGGGTTTTTTTCTCTCTAATTTTATTCTCTCCTTTGTCCATCTGGCTTGATATTTTATAGACAAAAAGGTAGGAGGCACGCAGCCCGCATCTAGGCCACCACTAATGCCCAACTTAGATGACAGGGACCACTTAAGGTGTTTTCCTTTTCCGCCAATGGGCACAAGATCTCCATGCTGGTGGGAGTGCTGTGGCAGGGTCGTAGCATCAAGTTACACCACAAAAGGGCAATGACATTGGGGTTTATCTAACTGGAGATATAAGGGTGATGTAGTTCAGATTGGAAAATGAGCAGGTCAGGATTTGAATTTGCATCCATCCATCCTGGCTTCACTGAGCTGGATATAATGATTGATACGTATTATTGGATTCTAGCTGTCTGACTGATCAGCTGTGTTTACTGTACCATCTATCAGCTGCCGCTGCTGCTGTATAATCTCATCGCAGAGTGCTCGGTGTTGCTCATAATGCTGGATGACAAAGTCTTTCTGTTGCAGGATGTTCTCTTTCCGCAGCACAGCGGACTGGATCTCTGTATTCTCCACCTCCAGCTCGTGAACTTTACAGAGCAGACTCATGATCTCCTGCTGATCCTTGTTATTAATCCACTTTGGCAGCAGGTCCTCCAACTTTGAGACTTTTGCCTTGGTGTCTCCCAACTTCTGTTCCAACTCGCACTAAGAAACAAGAAGAAACACTAAAGCTTTTATTGACTTGGCTTTACATTCTGAAATGTGGTTTATGTCCTAAAATAACGAGAAAGCATATAAATGTATAACCTCCAACAAAATGATCATTAAACCCACAGGTGCATTCCTGGATGCTCCACTAGTATTTCTACATGGGATCCTCTGAATAGCTTAGCAGGGCAATATCTCTGTACTGAAATCTCAGAACATGGCAGAGGTGAATTTTTATCTTCACCGCCTGGTTGGTAACCTAGCAGAGCAAATCGCCCCTGCATTGTAGAAACCACTGAGCCAAGGTGTCAAGAGGTTATGGGTTCAACCCCCATTCCTGAGACTTGAACTGGCACTCTCTGCACTGTCGGAAGTCCCGTCTTTCAAGTGAGACATTAAACCAAGGCCCCATCTGCTCTCCCAGTTACACTTGAAACATCCCATGCCATATTCGAAGATGAGTGAGGGAGTTCTCCTGGTATCCTAGCCAACATCTATCCCTCGGCCAATACCTAAAACAGAATTAAAAACAAAAAATGCTGGAAAACCTCAACATGTCAGGCAATATCTGTGCAGAAGGTGCTTACAACAGAAGCTACAGTGTACAGCGTGTTTCCATATCAGAAGAATGCACTGTTCAGTCATGAATGAGAAAACTAGGGCTGATTTTAGCAAAAGAAAGTAGAAATGATAATAGAAATGTTCTATCTTTTATACTCCGGTCTGACTTTTCATTTATAGTTAGCGAAAGAGGACAGTATAGCCTTTAGACTCTTTATGGTTCCTAATGCAAGACTCTGTTATGAGGTTCAACCGATTGGTATTTTATTCAACACTCCCATACATCAGGTGGTGCCAATGGAATCTGCAGTGGTCATTCAGGGATGATTTTCTGGTACTTATATCTGTACAACTACCAGCTGCTTTCTTCACTCTCGTTGCCAGCTCTTCCCTGTATCTGCCTCAGGGCTGTAGCCAGCACCATATGCAAACTTGCACGCTTTTGATCCCCTGGGTGAGGCTCCGAATGTAACAGCTGAGTTGCTGTCCCCTGGGATCCGCTGCTGCACTCTTTAATGACCATCCTACTGACAGTTCCAGGTGCAACCTGTTCCTGATGCTTCACTCCAGCAGAGGATTCTGCATTGTAGTCTCCAAGTGGGATTTTCGGGTCCTGTGACAGATTAAAAACACAGAGTGAAGTAGCAGTGCCAGGTACTGCTAGGAATGCAGTGACAAGATCGTCAAAGAGACAGGGTATCTCTGTGAACTATGTGTGCTGGAGTGGGGATAGTGGTTCTGTGAAATGGCTAGAGGAGGCTAAAGGGCAAAAAGTGCTTTATGAACAAGATTGTTAGAGGTGGAGGAGTCAGCTGAGGTTATTATGTTTCAGATACTTCGGACTTAGCCAGTATTCTACCACAAGAGGTTGTGGTTACTTTGTGCCCTATTTTAACACCTATGAACAGTTCTGCTTGGAAAGGAAGTAAGAGGGGTATGCAGGTTTATAAGAAACTAAGTGGAATAGAAGATTCTATTCACTATTCCAAGTTAATTTTTTCTGATCACAAGTTTAAACCACAACTGCGGGACAGATTTAGGTATGCACAGGTAAAAGGCAATCCTTGGGACTAATGCTTGAAATTCCACTCACACAAAGGGCTGAATGGCAGCGGGTCCAGAAATGGCCGCCGTTCCCATCAGTCACGTGGGTTGTCGCCTCACCGTAATCACGCGACGGGCGACCATTTTGCATACTGGAAACGTGGGCCCGCCAATCACATGGCAGTCACAAGAGATGCGAATCGCCAATTATGGCGTCAGTTGACTCCAGTGCAGGTGCTGGCACCATATTTAAAAGGCTGCCGGCCCTGCATTCATTCCTGCCTTCGAGTCATTGGCAACTTTGTGCAGCTTTAAACTTTGCGTGATTGGCTTCTGGACGCACCCCCCTGCACCAACCCCCCGAGGAGGACAGCACAGGATGGCCGAGGCCAGACACCAGGTGACCCCAAGGTTCAGAGATGCCTTCATACAGATTCACCTCCATACAGATTCTCCTCCAGGCTGCAAGGGAAAGCTGGAAGTTTCTCTTCCCCAGCAAGAAAAGGTCCTACTGCCTGACCGAGCAAGCCTGAGTGGAGATCGCAGAGGAGGTCAGCAAACCAAGAGCTCACATAGTTCATACCTGCTGGAACTGGGTCCAGTATCAAAAGAGGATCAACAACCTCCAGCAATTGGTCAAGGTGAGGGTTCCATAACACTCTCCTTTGTGGGGATTTCACATGACTATGAGGAGGGTGCATGACATGGGGAGGGTGGCACTACAATGGCAATAGCAGAGCGGCTGGGGTATTGCCTCATCCTGCAACCATCCCCATCTGATAAAGCAAACCTCCAAAGCGTAGAAAGTAACATCTCAGCAAAGTACTGTGAACACCTTTTCCCACTAGCAGGTAAGAAAGTGCCTGAGTACACATTGCTATATTTCCCTGCAATTCAGTGAGCTCCTCAATTGTTGCTGTGTTCTCGCCTTGCTTTCACTGGCGAGTTTCACACATTAACATGTTAAGCTGACAAAATGCTGCCTCAGTAATTGCTCTGATTGAGCTATTAATATGTTAATTGCCAAGCCCCTCTCCTGAGGGGGCTGTGCGTACACAACCTAACGGACCAGAGTGAAACCCAGAAGTCGGCAGGTTGGAGCTGGCTTCTCAATGCGTTGCCAATTTCACCGGCTTTATCTCCGCCCCCCCCCCCCCCCACAGTCGCTCCCCAACCCATGCCCTCCTCCATGTGCGTATGTTTTGTTCTAGTTCATGTCCATTTGACAGCAAAGAAATAGGCCAAGGTTGTGACTTTACAGAATTTCATAAACTGCTTGTTGCAATTGTGTATATATATTAAAATTTAGTGATAGTAATTTCACAATTTTCTTTACGTGAGCAATACCATGTTTTAAGATGAATGAAATTGCAGTTCATAAATATAAAAAAATTAGTGTTTAGCAAAAAAAGAACAAGTTTATTTCATGAAGTTGTGAGCGGCTCAGTGGTTAGCACTGCAGCCTGGTGGGGATGTGGTAGGTAATATGGGTTAATATAAATGGGTGGTTTTGGTCGGCACAGACTTGATGGGCCGAAGGGCCTGTTTCAGTGCTGTATGACTATAATGATGTAAAAAAAAAAATTCTGGTAAACTTCCTCTGCACCCTCTCTAAGGCCTTGACATGCTTTCTAATGTGTTGCACACAATATTCCAGCTAAGGCCTAGCCAGTAATTTTAAAGGTTAAGCATGACTTCCTTGTTTAGTATTCAGTGCTCCTATTTACTAAGCCAAGTATCTTTAGAGCCAATGAACAGCCTTAACAATTTCTCCTGCCACCTTCAAATATTTGTGAATGTGCACCCTAGGACCTTCTGTTTTTACACTCCCTCAACTTAGTTGGCCTAGCCAGCGATGCCCACATCCCATGAATCAATAAAAAAGTACCATTTTCTGTATAAGTCTGTTACATTGTACTTTGACTTCCAAAAGGCATTTGATAACGTTTCACATGAAAAGTTACTTTTTAAGCTCAAAGCCATTAACTGGGTGTGTCCAAGTAAAACTTGGGAATGGATCAGAAATTGGCCAAGGGGTAGAAAACAATGGGTGCTTGTTACAGGAGTCATGCTGGGCTAGGAAGAGGGACCACTACAGCTTCAAATTTACATGAACAATTTTTGATTCAGAAATTTGTACAAGGGTGACTAAATGTCAAAAGTGCTTCATTGGCTGTAAAGCACATTGCAATGTCCTGACGTTATGACTTATGAGGTGATTTTTTAAAAATTAGTTCATGGGATGTGGGCATCGCTGGCCAGGCCAGCATTTATTGCCCATCCCTAATTGCCCTTGAGAAGGTGGTGGTGAGCTGCCGCCTTGAACCACTGCAGTCCATGTAGGATAGGTACACCCACAGTGCTGTTGGGAAGGGAATTCCAGGATTTTGACCCAGCAACAGTGAAGGAACGGCGATATAGTTCCAAGTCAGGATGGTGTGCAGCTTGGAGGGAAACTTGCAGTTAGTGATGTTGCCATGCATCTGCTGCCCTTGTCCTTCTAGGTAGTAAAGGTCACAGGTTTGGAAGGTGCTGTCGAAGGAGCCTTGGTGTGTTGCTGCAATGCATCTTGTAGATGGTACACACTGCTGCCACTGTGCGTCGGTGATGGAGGGAGTGAATGTTTGTGGATGGGGTGCCAATCAAACGGGCTGCTTTCTCCTGGATAGTGTCGAGCTTCTTGAGTGTTGTTGGAACTGCACCCATCCAGGCAAGTGGAAAGTATTCCATCACACTCCTGACTTGTGCCTTGTAGATTGTGGACAGGCTTTGGGGAGTCAGGCGGTGAGTTACTCGCCACAGGATTCCTAGCCTCTGACATGCTCTTGTAGCCACAGTATTTAAATGGCTACTCCAGTTCAGTTTCTGGTCAATGGTAATCCCTAGGATGTTGATAGTGGGGGTTTCAGTGATCGTAATGCTGTTGAATGTCAAGGGGGAGATGGTTAGATTCTCTCTTGTTGGAGATGGTCATTACCTGGCACTTGTGTGGTGCGAATGTTACTTGCCACTTATTAGCCCAAGCCTGGATATTGTCCAGGTCTTGCTGCATTTTGATACAGACTGCTTCAGTATCTGAGGAGTCCTCAATGGTGCTGAACATTGTGCAATCATCAGCGAACATCCCCACTTCTGACCTTATGATTTGAAGGAAGGTCATTGATGAAGCAGCTGAAGATGGTTGCTCCTAGGATACTACCCTGAGGAACTCCTACAGTGATGTCCTGGAGCTCAGATGATTGACCTCCAAATAAATTAATAAAAATCTGGAATTGAAATCTAGTCTCAGTAAAGGTGCCATGAAACTATCATCGATTGTCATAAAAACCGATCTGGTTCACTAATGTCCTTTTAGGGAAGGAAATCTGCTGTCCTTACCTGGTCTGACCTACATGTGACTCCAGACCCACAGCAATGTGGTTGACTCTTAACTGCCCTCTGAAATGGCCTTGCAAGCCACTCAATTATCAAGGGAAACTGGGTTGGGTACTAAATGCTGGCCTTGCCAGTGATGCCCACATCCCATGAAAGAATAAAAAAACTTTCCTCCTAAGACAATTCCTTCATCCCAGGAAGCAACCTAGTGAACTTTATCTGAACTGCTTCCAATGCAGATATATCCCTCCTTAAATAAGGAGACCAAAACTGTACTCAGTACTCTAGGTGTGGTCTCACTGAAATGCTGTAGAGTTGTAGTAAGACTTCCCTACTTTTATACTCCATTCCCCTTGCAATCAAGGCCAACAGTCCATTTGCCTTCCTAATTACTTGCTGTATCTGCTTGCTAAATTTTCTGAAATTCATGTACCCAGACCCTTCTGTACCACAGCATTCTGTAGTCTATCATTTAAATAATATTTTGCTTTACCATTCTTCCTCCAAAGTGGACAACCTCACATTTTCCCACATTATGCTCCATCTGCCAAATTTTTGTCCACTCGCTTAACCTATTTATATCCCACTGCTGACTCTAGGCAGAATTTTGTGTGGCTGTTTAAGCAGGAATGGCGGCATTGTGGGGGGACGGAGAATTGAGTTGGAAGCGCCGCATGGAAATCTGGCAATGATGTCGTTTTCAGGTTTAGTCAGCGGTAGGAAAGCACCAAGGTGGAATCGCTGCCCTGGCACAACAGGAATGTAATTTAAATTGCTGAGCAGTTAATTTAAATGCATTTGCATCTAATACATCGTGATTAAATGGGGGGGCTTGTGATTAAGTGGACGGCGGGTGGCCCTTAACTGCCTTTGTGTTCATGATCGAGAAAAGCTAGTGGCGCCAAGGCGACAGGTAGGTAGTCATGAACAGTGCTGCATAGAAGGAGAGGGGAGAGCGGAGGCAATTTTCAAACAGTAGTGCTGTGCACTCTGCGGGGGTGGGGGTGGGGTCAGGATCTCGGGGGCTCTGCAAGGGGTCGGGGGGACTTGGGTTTGGGTGGCTGTATCGGGTGAACAAACCTTTGAGTGAGATATGTGATTGACCATACTGTTGAATAAGAGGGTTGGCCATCAACAACAGTGAGCACTGAGGGTCATCAGGGAATCTGCTGGGAGAAGTAGAAAAAGCTCAGTTGCCAGGGCAGGGTCCTCTGTATCGACAGCACTCTGCAGGCCCACTGGTAACCTGGCATGGGTCTCATACACCCAGTCTTCTTGGAACCTCCTGGCTTGAAGTGGTGCCTCCAATGGAGGGAGGGCCAGGAGGCAGCTGCGCCTGCCCATGAAACTTCACGACAAGAGCAACAGCAGCAGGCCATACTAAGAAGGGCCACCAGTGCCAGAGAGTGTACCAGACTTGACTCAGCTAACTCCAAATGTCCGAGTGGCCACTGCCAGCGAAGACCATGCCTCTCCAGGGAAGCGGGCACCACCTTACGCGCCCTGCTGCAGGACGAGTTGTGACTTATGGGGTTTGGGGATCACCCTATGCCAGTGGCCCTGAAAATTACAGTGGTATTAAACTTTTACATGCCTAGATCATTCCAAGGATCCACCGGGGACATGTGTGGGGTCTCCCAGAGAGCAGCCCACTGCTGTATCAAAGAGGTGACCAATGCCTTGTTCAAGAGGGCCGGCAACTGTGCACCACCGGACCGACCCTGACAGTCAGGCCGAGAGGGCCATCAGATTTGGGGCCATCGTTCGATTTCTCCAGGCGCGAGGTGTGATAGATTACACATACGTGGCCATCAAGGCTTCCATGGACCAGGCAGTCACCTTCATCAACAGGAAGGACTTCCATTCAATCAATATTCAACTGGTCTGTGACCACCGAAAGTGTTTCCTGCAGGCACGTGCCCACTTCTCAGGAAGCAGCCACAACACTTACATCGACAGTCCTAGATGCCACAACTTTGCAGGCCCTCCACTCGCCTTCAGGGCTGCATTCTCAGGGACAAGGGCTACCCATGGAAGACATGGCTACTCATGCCTGGAAAGAACCCTCGCACTGCAGCGAGGAGAGGTACAACACTTGCCATGGCTCCAGCCGAGCGATCATCAAGCAGGCCTTTGGGCTGCTGAAGATGGGATTCCGCTGTCTAGATCAATCCGATGGAGCCCTGCAGTATGGCCCAGAGAGGGTCTCGTGTGTCGTAGTCTGCTGTGCTCTGCACAATTTAGCACTGCAGAGGGGGGAGGCCTTGCATGACTGAGATGCCTGAGTGACGCTCATCCATTGACGAGGAGGACACTGAGGAGGGGAATGAGCAGGCAGCACTGGATGTTGAAACCCTTGTACTGGAGGCCAGGCAGATTGAGTGTCATGTCAAGGAGACAAGAGACAATCTCATAATTACCCGTTTCCAGCCACCCTGATGTCCACTCACAAAGAAACCAATAAAGACTGACTTCAATGCATTTCCATTTGTGTTCAGTGCCTAGCACCCAACTAAAACACATGCTAGTGTCCATGGGAGATAATATTTAAATGAGGGCTGTGTTTACATTAGCATCCACGAGGGGAGAAGTCAGCAGCTTACAATTAATGCAAGATAGAATAATCACTTTTACACAATGAACATTAACTGCTCGAACAAAAGAACTTTATTTGAAGCATCACATGTCAGCTATTAAACACCTGTGAACCCCCCAATTGTGTCTCTGTGCTCTTCTTGGTACAGTCGCGAGTGCTTCTGTGAGGTGTGAACCCAGCGCTAGCAGCTGGGCTGGCTGCTGATCAGGCTGCCCATTGGCCTGTGATGACTTTGGCGGGTGTCCTCTGGGCTGCCTGAGGCCTGGAGGGCCCCAGATGCCTGAGGGGTTGCTCCATAGGTGCAGGATTCTTCTCAGGTGTCATAGCTGCAGGAGCTGGACTCTGGTGATTGGGCTGAGCAACTGCTGTCCACATTCAGAGCATCCTGCGGGAGCCCCCAGCTGCAGAGGTCAGCCTCTCCTCTTCCCTTTCAAGGCCTACTCGAATCTCCCTGCTCACCAGAGAATGATGAAGAGTGGGAGACAACTCCAGCCGCCTTGTCCTTCTCTCGCCTTGCCACTGCTGAGTCAAGCTCATGGCTAAGGCGATGTGTAGGTCTGCGCGCAATCTGTGGGATCTGCCTCTCCATGAGGGTCACCAACCTCACGTGCCTGAGACATGGCAGCACTCATGGTACAGATGGACTCCTCCATCATCCGCTTGTGGCTGTGCATGGCCTCTGACATCTCAGCCAGATGTTGCCTTACCTCTCTCTGCAACTCCAGCACGCCCTGTGGTGTCGACACCAGAGGCTCATCAGCCGGGAGCTCAGCATTGGTCTGGCCATCCACAGTCATCTGACTGTCAGTGGCCTCAGCTGCCTCATCCTCAGCCAGCTGCTCGGGCATGTGTGTGGTGCTCTCATCAGCTTATGACCCTGTGTCTACAGCCGAGTGGAAACCCACCGAGGTGAAAGTATCTGTACTGGTGGAAGGTGCAGGAGAGTCATGGAACTGTGCATCCTCTGAGTGCTCCTCCTCCTCCTCCTCAGAGATGAACACCTGGCCCCCTTCTGCTTGAGTCTCCTGCTGATGCCAATCTGAATGAGAACACAAATGTGTGTGTTAGCTGTGCAGATCTCGTCATGCCAACCATACATGATGTGGATCTTCAGAAGTGAACTGTCTGTCAATGGAAGCCAATCCAGTCTCTTGCCAATTATAATGCCTCTTCCTCTGCTGTGGAGAGAGGCCGAAGATCCGGGATGCCTCTGCCAGTCCAGAATGTCTCCCTCTTGTGGGCCCTTTTGTCCTGCAAGTGGAGAGAGGAAGATAGTCATACTTCACAGAGAGATCAACATAACAATTCTGCTAGTGTCAGCCCTTCGTCCCCTACTGGGTTTCATTTATAACTCATGCTGCTGTCCGCTCTCATGGGCATTAAGGCGGGTGAGCTGTGTAAGAAGGTAGCCTGTGGCCGAAAGGCAGCCATGCATTTGTAGGATGAGATGATGCCTAGCCCCCTCTGCCATCACCATTGTAGTATCTCCCTTCCCCATGTCTTGCTTCCTCCTGCGTAGCCACTTGCAATCATTAAAAGGATAAGATGTGAGGAGCACTCACCTTGGCAGAATGAAGGAGGTCGTTGACCCTCTTGTGGCACTGTACCCAGTTCCAGAGGCCTGACCACACTGCTGCTGACCACCTCAGCTATCTCCATCCAGGCTTGCTTGGTCAGGCAGAGGACTACTTCTTGCCATCACTGGGTAAGAGGACCTCCGGCCTTCCCTTGCAGCCTGGAGGAGAATCTGGAGGGAGGCATCACTGAACTGTGGGGCCACCCTCTGTCTTGCCTTTGCTGTCCTGCAGAGTTCACCACGGGGGGCTGGGGGCTGGTGGTCCAGAGTCTCTGCAAAATGGCTCACAGTTTTGAGCAGCTAGCAGCAAATGAGTGCAAGGAAGCAATGCAAGCAGGGCTGGCAGGCCTTTAAATATGGTGCCAGCACCTGCTCTGGAGTTATATTCGGCATCTCACCTCCCACCCCGGCTGCATGATTGGGCGGGTCTCCATTATGCAAAATGGCCTCCCACCACGTGTTTGCGATGGGCGGCTGCCCATGTAACAAATGGGAACGGCACCCATTTCTGGGTCTGCTGCTGGTACCCATGGCGGGCTGACAAAATTCAATCCTTTTTGTGCCCTCCTCACAACTTGCTTTCCCACCTATATTTGTATCGCCAGCAAATTTGGCTACAATACAATGACTTGGATGAAGGGACCGAGTGTAAACAGTTGAGGCCCCAGCACTGATCCCTGTGGCACTCCATTAGGTGCAGTTTGCCAACCTGAAAATGACCCATTTATCCCGACTCTCTGTTTCCTGTTAGTTAGCCAATCCTCTATCCATGCTCTGCCTCCGGAGAATACTTGGCATCAGGTGGCAGGACCGTATCTCCAACACACAAGTCCTTGAGGCGGCCAACATCCCCAACTTATACACACTACTGAGTCAGCGGCGCTTGAGATGGCTTGGCCATGTGAGCCGCATGGAAGATGGCAGGATCCCCAAAGACACATTGTACAGCGAGCTCGCCACTGGTATCAGACCCACCAGCCGTCCATGTCTCCGCTTTAAAGACGTCTGCAAACGCGACATGAAGTCCTGTGACATTGATCACAAGTCGTGGGAGTCAGTTGCCAGCGATCGCCAGAACTGGCGGGCAGCCATAAAGGCGGGGCTAAAGTGTGGCGAGTCGAAGAGACTTAGCAGTTGGCAGGAAAAAAAGACAGAAGCGCAAGGGGAGAGCCAACTGTGTAACGGCCCCGACAAACAAATTTTTTTGCAGCACCTGTGAAAGAGCCTGTCACTCTAGAATTGGCCTTTATAGCCACTCCAGGCGCTGCTCCACAAACCACTGACCACCTCCAGGCGCTTACCCATTGTCTCTCGAGATAAGGAGGCCAAAGACTATCCATGCTAATATATTACCCCCAACAACATGAGCTGTTACCTTGTGCAGTAACCTTTTATGCAGCATCTTATCGAATGTCTTTTGAAAATCCAAGTGTATCACATCCACTGGTTCCCCTTTATCCACCTTCTTTGTTACATCCTCAAAGAACTTTAATAAATTTGTCAAATACGATTTTCCTTTCATAACACCATGTTGACTCTGCCTGATTGTACTATGATTTTCTAAATGTTCTGCTACTACTTCCTTAATGATGGATTCCAGCATTTTCCCAATGACAGGTGTTCGTCTAACTGGCCTATAGTTTCCTGCTTTCTGTCTCCCTCCCTTCTTGAATAGACGTGTTACATTTGGGGTTTTTCAATTACTGGGACCTTTCCAGAATCTAGGGAATTTTGGAAGATTACAATTTTTGGAAGGTTATACATGCGCCTGCTTCTTTCATGACTGGCAACAATTAATATTCGTCCTCTTTTAAAGGTATAAATATGGAAAAAATAAACATAAAATATCTTTGAACAGTCTTAAGGTTAAAGGCTACTTTTCCCATTACCCCAACTTAGCTACTCCTACATGATCGAGGATTCTCCGTACTTTCCCCTCATTACCTTGAGGGCTGCAGTTTTTCTTTGCTCAATTAGGAGCATGCTGATTTCCTCCCGTGCCACAGCAACTTCCAGCGGTTCAGCCATCTCCAACTCATCTGCTACTCCAACTTCCCTCTCGTCGCCATTTTGCACTTTATCAGCTTTCTCGCTCCATTTCTCTTCCCACCACTTCCGAGCACGCTTTGCTTTCTCCCTTTCCCAACTAAAGAAAACACACAGTCTCAGCAAAAAACTGATCAGCTTCCAGTAATGACTTTGCAGTAGAAATAAAGTACCTGAAAAACCGGTCGCATTAAAAGACAATGTACCATACACTAATCAAAGCAGCCTGGATGGAAAATCAAAACTGGCCGAGTACACTTTAAAAGAAATTCCTGTCCCCTCTGTATTCTGCACCAATTTGGTTAATTATATGACAGAATTCAGCTACCATCATTTAACTCAAGATTATAGCACTTAATGAATATTCAACAATATTTGAAATTGTATTAGGTCAATGGCTGTCAGCAACCCCTGCCGTGTGGGTCCTGTGTCAATATAGATTGGGGATAATGGGATGATTTTTGTGGTGCCTTTGGCCACCTTATTATTTTAGCTATTTTGCTGCAATAATATGTAAAACAATATTTTGTGCAACTGAGTTAACAAGATAGGCAAACTCTCTAATTTAACAAAAGCCCATTGAACAGAGTCAAAGTTACAATTTATATTCACAATAAAACAGAAATCAATGGGAGGCAGACGAATTTATCAAGAAATATGATGCTGTCAATGCCGTACCTAATGTCTATAATATATCTGTGCTTTCCTGCTATTACCTCCACTAAAGGGCATTGATTTTATATTCTGAAGGACCCAAAAGATCGCAGTGAGGAATATATTACATAGATAGCAAGTCTGATGACAATTCAGGCAGCAGTAGTAGTTAATAAAGCTCTAATGGGCCTTAGGGTCAGATTCAGCTTTTATGTACTAGGGAAGACCTGAATGACTTGTCAGCCTGTGGCAACACTCTAAGTATCCATCATACCACTGAAAAATGTTTACATATTAATTATGAAGCATTTCCACAATCTGTTAAGACTGCTGTTGGTGTTCTGAATTCCCCCGATACATTGCAGGGCCAGATGCCGAACACCAACTCCACTGAATAAACTAGAACTACTCACATGCCAAGATCACATAGGAATACACTATTCAGCCCCCTTGAGCATGTATGCCATTCAGTTGGATTAGGGCTGATTTGCATCTAACCTCCATTTATCTGCCCTGGTTCCATATCCCTTAATACCCTTGCCTCACAAAAATCTGTCAGTCGCAGTTTTGAAATTTTCAATTAAACTAGCTTCAACAACCTTTTGGGGGACAGAGTTCTAGGTTTTCACTAGCCTTTGTGTGCAGAAGTGCTTCCTGACATCACCTCTGAATGGCCTAGCTCTAATCACATATTAGCATTGTTCAAGTCAGAATTGTGCTTTTGAAAGAGCTATACGAAAAGAATGACCTTGTCAGATGAAGGTCTGTCCTTACCAGCAATGCTAAAAAACACATTACAGGCTTTTCCTGTGCTTTTCCTCCGTATTCCCCACAGAAACCAAACTATTGAGCTGGGTTTCCAAGCTCTAGATGCTTTCCCATTGCCTCTTTTACATTATAGTGGAAGGACTGTCTCTGTCAACTGACATGCAACCCTTTAAAGTAAACCACCTAATGCCAGAAGCACCAAAATGTTCCTTTAGAGGACATTTCCACAGGGTCTCAGACACTTGAGAAGATCACCAAAGTTATAAAGTGACATGTACGTGCAAGATTCATCACAAATAGATGCTTCAAAATCACATTGATGACTTCAGAACAACTAAGCTTACACAAATTGTGCACATGTGCAGTTGATGCTGTACCTACCCTGTAGCATTAATTGGCAGATTTGGCTAAAGGAAAAGGGTTATATTAAATAGTAATGTATGGTCATCGACCTGAAATGCTGGGAGTAGTTTAGCCCATAAAAAGGGTGGATTTGGATTGGTGGAAAATAAAAAGTTAAATCTCAACCTGAACCCAACCCTCGACTTCTCTAGGCACAATCCTCCCTCCCCATCACTAATATTCCCCAACCTCCACTCACAATCTCTTCCTCCGCTAAACTCCCTTGAGACAGTCCTAATCTCCTGACACCTAGCCAGCCTTTCAATCTGGCTTGCTGAGACTGGGAAACAGTGTTCAAAAATGATAATTAGATACTGCTGTTAAATTCAGCAAGACCCAAGGGAAATGCATAGAATCATAGAATAGTACAGCACAGAAGGAGGACATTTAGACAATCAAGTCTGCACCTGTTCTATCAGTTAGTCCCACTTCCCTGCTCTTTCCCCATATCCCTGCAATCCTTTCGCCTTCAACATTTATCCAATTCCCTTTTCAAAGCTACTGTTGAATCTATGTGCACCACCCTATCAGGTAGTGCATTCCAAATCTTAATCACTTGTATAAAAATGTGTTTCCTCATGTTGCCTCTGGTCCTTTTGAGAATCACTTTAAATCTGTGCCTTCTAGTTATTGACCTTTCAACCATTCAAAACAGTTTCTCTTAACTTACTCTATCTAAACTCTTCATGATTTTAAACACCTCTATCAAATCTCCTCTTAGCCCTTTCAGCTCAAAGGAGAACAACCCCAGCTTCTTCAGACTATCCACATAACTGTAAACCCTCATCCCATTCTAGTAAATCTCTTCTGTATGCTCTCCAAATCCTTCGTGTCACCCCGCCGCGGCCCTCCATTGGACCCCTGTTGCTATTTCACAGCAGGCAGACAATTAACTGTCCACCGTCCAGGACGCTGTCCCTTAAAGAGACAAGCTCCTGCCTCCGAGAGCTGCCGGCCAATCGGAAGGCCGACAGCTCTGCAATACTGGCGGCGTCAGTGGGAGCAGTGGCCACTGCTGGTACTGCAGGAGGCCCTGCAGCATCGAGGAGAGGGAGGACCCCGGGGCAGGTGAGTGGGGTCGGGGGTCACCAGGCTATTTAGGCGGGCCCGGTGACAGGATGAGGGGGTGAGGTTGGGTGGGGTCTTCCCAGGGGTTTGGTGATTGCCACCATGGGTGGGGGGCTTCCGGAGGCACTGGATTAGCCCCAAATGAGGGATGCCCCTGACCCCACTTGGTTTTACCTGCCAGTATCTCCCCGCGGCATGGGTCTCTCCACCTTCAATGAAATTGAAGTGGAGGTGGGAAGAAACCCGTAAGTAGCCAAATTGGCCACGTAAGGGCCTCAGCTGACTGGCCGGGGGCGGGTAGGCCATTCTTGGCCTTCCCCACCTCAGACTAATGTGAAAGGCATCGGGAAAGCGATGGGCACTCCGTCCGCCCGCCTTCCGACACAATTTTATGGGGCCCCCCCATCTCCATTCCCGTCCCTAAGGGGCCCCATAAAATTCAGCCCTATGATTCGATAAGTGAGGGATTACTCATTATTCCCACCATTCCAAAGCTAAAGAAAATTCTCCTGTTATCACCAGCCTTCAATCCTACAATCGTCAACTCATCCTCACAGATAATTTCTGCAACAATCAGAACATCCTATAACCAGAATCTACGGTTTGTTTCACTGTAACTTAATTTTTCAAGGTCAGTTTCAAACATTGTATGGTATTTTACACATATTTACCAGTTGAGTTTGCTGTATAATACCATGATCTATAATGAAAATACTGAAATTTACTTTTAATACCAATCTATATGAAATCAAAGCATTTTTAAAAAAGATACCTTTAATGGTAGATTTGAATCTGTGTTCAACAGAATTATATACAACTTGCTGTAGTTCATGTTTTTGAAAAAATAGTTTTCTACATGAACGTCAATTACTCAACAGCTTGCCTTTAATGAGTGCCTTTAACAAAATATGAACCAGGATTTGGGGGTGCATGAGTGGGGGCGGAGGGGTGGGGGTGGAGATTAGAACAGGTGCAAAGAGATAGGTTTTAAGGAGACTTTTGAAGGAGAGCAGAGATGTAGCAAGACAAAGAGGTTTAGGGAGGAAGTTTCAGAGTGTAGCAGTGAAATACTGAAGGCTCCACCATTGATGGGAAGTGAGGAGCAAAGCATGTGAGATGTAACATAGGGCAACTTTAAAATAAGAACACTTTTAAATGAAGGGACCGAAGGTATGGTTGCTAAATTTGCTGATGACACAAAGATAGGTAGGACAGTAACTTGTGAAGAAGACATAAGGCTACAAAGGGATATAGATAGGTTAAGTGAGTGGACAAAGATCTGCCAAATGGAGTATAATGTGGGAAAGTGTGAATTTGTCTACTTTGGCAGGAAGAATAAAAAAGAAGCATATTATCTAAATGGTGAGAGATTGCAGAGCTCTGAGATGCAGAGGGATCTGGGTGTCCTAGTGCATGAATCGATGAATCGCAAAAGGTTAGTATGCAGATACAGCACGTAATTAGGAAAGCTAATAGGATGTGATCGTTTATCGCAAGGGGAATTGAATACAAAAGTAGGGAGGTTATGCTTCAGCAATACAGGGCGTTGGTGAGATCACATCTGGAGTACTGGTCTCCTTATCTAAGGAAAGATGTAAATGCAGTACAGAGAAGGTTTACTAGACTAATATCTGGATTGGACAGGATAGGCATGTATCCGCTGGAATTTAGAAGAGTAAGAGGCGACTTGATTGAAACATATAAGATCCTGAGGGGTCTTGACAGGGTGGATGTGGAAAGGATGTTTCCCCTTGTGGGAGAATCTAGAACTAGGAGTCACTGTTTAAAAATAAGGGGTTGCCCATTTAAGACAGATGAGAGATTTTTCTCTCAGAGGGTCGTGAGTCTTTGGAATTCTCTTCCTCAAAAGGCAGTGGAAGCAGAGTCTTTGAATATTTTTAAGGCTGAGGTAGATAGATTCTTGATAAGCAAGGGGGTGAAAGGTTATCGGGGGTAAGTGGAAATGTGGAGTAATCAGTTCAGCCATGAACTTATTGAATGGCGGAGCAGGCTCGAGGGGCCGAGTGGCCTACTCCTGCTCCTAATTCGTATGTTTGTATGTTCGTCTCATTAATACATTCATTCCCAATAATTGCAGACAAAAAGATTTGTTTTCATGGGAACTTTATGTTAAAAAAACCCATAGAATACTTGACTCTTACTGAGGTAGAAATTTGCCTTGGGTAGTGAAGTGGTATTGCTTTGTCTGCCAGTTATACACTTTGTCAGATATTCAGCTCCAATCAGGACCAGCAATAAAACAGACAGCCAAAGCAATACCACTCACCCTGTACTAGTGCCCGAGAAGAATTTCTACCCTGTTAACTTTAAAGCTGTCACGTTGAAAACAATGGATGTACTGGAGCTGATGCTGCTGCTTATTTGTGGGTAAAACTCAAGTGAATGATACAGTAAAAAAAGTGTTAGAACTGAAATAATCGGCCAAGAAATGGCAACAATAGTTGAAGAGAGGTAGCAACAGTGCTCTTGAAAAAGACTGTGCATCATAATCAGCATACACTGTGGGATGAGGATTCTGCTGCTGTGATTTTAACTGCCTTCCTGCCAAATATCCTTCCCACACAACTCAAAGAATGTCTCTACTGCAGTGAAAATAATGTACTTTTAATTTACCTTCAGCATTGACAGCAAGATTATCCCAAACCGCTTTCCGTGGGTTTGAAACACAACCAAGCTTTTGGCTAATACTTAGTCACCGTCACAAATTGTTCATGCAGCTCTAATGTCACTCAGTTACAAATAGAAATGAAAAAGAACCGTCATTGCAGACCTTGTGCGAAGCTGGGTGACATAAATGGAGTATTAAAGACACTTTAATGGTGCTAACCAGGAGGGCAGGACTCTAAGCAGCAACAACAGTGGACAATATAGAACTATAGAACAATAGAAAAATTATCGCACAGAAGGAGGCCATTCAGCTCATCGTGTCTGCGCCGGCCGATAAAACTAGCTGCCCAATCTAATCCCACCTTCCAGCACCTGGTCCGTAGCCTTGCAGGTTACAGCACTTCAGGTACATGTCCAGGTACCTTTTAAATGAGTTGAGGGTTTCTACCTCCACCACCATTCCTGGCAGTGAATTCCAGAAACCCACCACCCTCTGGGTGAAAAAGCTTTTCCTCATGTCCCCTCTCATCCTTCTACCAATCACCTTAAATCTGTGCCCCCAGTAATTGACCCCTTCGCTAAGGGAAACAGGTCCTTCCTGTCTACTCTATCTCGGCCTCTCATAATTTTGTACACCTCAATTAAGTCACCCTTCAGCCTTGTCAGTTCTAAAGAAAACAACTCTAGCTGATCCAATCTTTCCTCATAGCTGCAACTTTCAAGCCCGGGCAACATTCTTGTAAATCACCTCTGTACTCTCTCCAGAGCAATCATGTCCTTCCTGTAATGAGGTGACCATAACTGTACACAATACTCCAGCTGTGGCCTAACCAGCGTTTTATACTGTTCCAGTATCACATCCCTGCTTTTGTATTTTGTATTCTATACCTCGGCCAATAAAGGAAAGCATTCCGTATGCCTTCTTCACTCTATCTACCATCAGGGATGCAAACTCCACACCAGGGAATTCCTCCAGCACCAGACATTGTCTATGTCCTCAAAAGAGGTATTGGAGGCCATGGAATATGTATCTTTTTTGCCACTGATCCCTTAGGCCCCACCATTCATGGTCACGTGTTACAGCAATAAAAGGAGGGTGCAGTGGCTTTCCCCAGTTGTGAAAAAACCAGCATGGCTTAAGGTAATTTTATTTCTGATGCCACATGCACATAGAAGATCACTGAATCTTACTAGAAAAAGAAGTACATTATTTATTAATGTCCTGCAAAGTTCAATTTGCATTCAGTAGTCAGTCCAGTTCAAGTCTTTGTGTTATTATTAAGAGGTCTGTGGAACTCACTCAGCTATGGTTAGTAAATGTCTGGAGGTGTCAATGTGAAGCTCCATATTGGTGTTTTCAAGCTCAATGAGGCTGCGCCGGATCTCCATTTGTTGCCTGAAAGCAATCATCAATTGATCCCTTAGCCGATCCATCTCCCTTCGGTTGTACTGCACTGAGTGCTGCTGGACTTCAGCTGAAAGTACATTACAAAATTATCATTGTGAATGAGTTTACAGAGATGACTATTATTCCCTTTGGAGTTTTTTCAGTTTTTTTTTGCAATTGGACACTGTCACCGCTTATTATCCATTTTATTGCTTCTTCAGTCATGAAGACTGGCAAAGGTGGTCAAAACCTCCCCACACTTGGTCCCTGGCACAACTAGTCTATTCTCTGCCAACAAACAACAAGTTTGCTGAGAATGAACATCAGTCTCATTTGAGTGAATTCCTCATCTTCAATGAATTGTCAGGTCAGCCAGCTTGAACTTAGACTCACACTGGCAGAAGGGCCCATTTTCAACACCTCTGGAAAATGTTAAATTACTAATTATTTTGTTGCTTGTTTGTACATTTGCTTTTCTTTGCTGCAGAGACAAATAAATGCAAATTAGAGGGATGGAGAATGAAGAATTCTCCTGACTGCTTATATTAAGGTCCCAGTTACTGTCCCATGGAAGATCTTTCTCAAGGCCAAGCTGGAAACCACTGAACTCCAGCCAGTTGGTATACACTCTCTTCCTTTAGTTACTCTCCAATTATATCTCGACTAAGAGTACTAAAATTACACTCATGTCTACTTCTTAAAAATTAATTACTGATTTCCTATAGGTGAAAGTTACCAATTTCTTACATCTAGCTCAAGCATATCATATCCCCCAATCCACCCTAATGTAAATCACAGTGGATTGAAGAGCTGCGACACAGGATACAGCATCAAGTGAAGAAAGTATAGTGGGCTTGTTCCAGTTTTCACTTTCACACTACTTCCTTATTTTTGTTATTTTTTTGGGATGTGATTCTAGATCATAGAACTCCCAAATTTATTACTCCTAATAGCCAGAGGTGAGATCAAGAGAATTTTTTTTTTACGCAGCAAGTTTTTATGATCTGGAATGCACTGACTGAGGTGGTGGTGGAAACGGATTCAATAATAACTTTCAAAAGGGATTTGGATAAATACTTGAAGTGGAGAAAATTGCAGGGCTCTAGGGGAAAGAGCAGGGGAGTGGGACTAATTGGATAGCTCTTTCAAAGAGCTGCCACAAGCACAATGGGCTGAATGGCCACCTCCTGCCCTGTGCAGTTCTAAAAACCTCTCTCCATTGAAATAAATAATATAGAATTAACATTTTTTTATTAGGTAATGAAAAATCCTTTTACACTTTTTAAGAAAAACTATTACTGGGCAGATTTTCCTTTTCACTGTTAGTGTTCAGTGAAGAGGAAATAGAGACAGACAACCATTAGCTCAGGTCTCTGCTCCACTGCACTGTCCTGGGATTTCCTGCATCATTGTAACTCGGTCTGCATTTACAGAATGTGCGAACCCAGTGTTAGCCTGTTAGTGAGGTAGGAGGAGGTGTTCCTCAACCCTCAAGCTCACATTCCTCTTGGTCTGACCATTGGACTCCCAAATGGAGGGTGGTGGAGATCTCCAGCAATGACAAGAAAGCCTAGATATTTGTCAGCCGGAAATACATCTGCTAGGCTGCTTATACCTACAATGACTCTCCTGTTCATGCCCCACCCTGAGTCCAGTGAAAGGCCCTACCATGGGGCAGACCTGTGCCAGGAGGGCACCTGGCTCAAGCTAATGGCCTGGGCCTGGATAACTGGAAGAACCCATCCCTCACAGGCACAATGCACCTCCGATAGACCATGCCTGTTAGTCTCAGCTGGAGCCTGAAGAGGAAAATCAGCCCTCAATCTTTTCCAATGTATTTCTGAGCTGGTCAAGATGAGGGATTTTAGCACTGGATAAAGAAACAATTTTCCACATTGCTTGTTGGATACCAGATGCACATTCTCAAGCCAGGTATTGTTGGGGCCAGATGTAGATTAGATTAGATTAGATGTAGCATCAAACTCTTTTCATTCTGTAATATTACTTGTTCCTTTGATTTGTGATCTATTGTAAGACTCACAGGACTACAAGTAATATCCAAAGAAAACATAGTTTTTTATTATACTTTAAACTAGAACATATATATGCAAACAGTTACTGCACAAGCCGCATCTAAACACATCTCACTCTGTTGGGCAACACCAACAACTTCCCGGTCATGTGTGATGTGATATCACTTCCTCCAGTGATCTTCACTTACAGCTTCTTAAAGTGGTCCATTCTTAAAGTTGTCCCACAACATATTCTATCCCAACAATGTGTCACAGAAGAATATTTCTAACTTTACCAGTGAACATTTTTATTTTCCACACAGGTCACTTTTGTGTGAGATTGGCAATTCAGTGTTAACTTGTGTCCAATTATGAGATGCTCGTGTTCTGGGTCTGTGCTCACTACAGGTACTGGACTTGGACTGATTGAATTCATTTTATTTCAGCCCAGCAGAGATTTTTATGTCTCACTGGATTTAAACCCAAGCTTCAGAGGTGAAAATGCACTACAATACACACAAAAGGAAATGGAATGAAGTGCTGGCTGTAAAATCGTGATTCCTTCTGCTTATTAGGAATATTGCTGCAGTAGGTCTAATCTCCTGTGATTTTTTTTTATAAAAACCCTACCTTGTACAACTTCATTAGTGCAATATGCATATAAACATTTTTTAAACAATATACTGCCAGTGAGCCTTGCCAAACAATTTAGATTGGAAAATTATTGCAGTCTTAATCTGCCAGAACTCAGTCTAATGCTTCTCTGAGCAGCCAATAAATATCCTTAATGGTCATATTGGAAATTTCTAGCTTGCAAGCAACATATCCCTGACACAATCTGGGTATTCACTGATTCTTTGTATAAGTAGAAGTGACTGAAATGCTGTCACCACATAATACTTATTTATCTCCAGTGGCAACGTCATTGGGTTTGAGTCGACTCTCTGTGTGGCTGATCTGGTAGTCTGATGTCTGAGCCTAGCAACTTTGCACAACTCTAGAGCGTTTCTGTTAACTGATCAGCCAGTTTGACTCACTGATACCCCTGCTTGTAGGTCCTGTCACTGGATGTTGGGATTTGTCCATCTTACACTCAGATAACCCTACAAGCCATTGCTATAACTATACAAAGCCCCTGGTTACACCACATCTGGAGTACTGTGTACAATTCTGGGCACAACACCTTAGAAAGGATTTATTGGTCTTGGAAACAGTGCAGCACAAATCCACCAGAATGTTACCAGGGCTACTAAATTATGAGGAACGATTCTCTGGGATAGAAAAGGTTAAGGCAGATTTGACTGAGGTTTTTGGGATTTTGAAAGGCATTGATAGGGTAGATAGAGAAACTTTTTTCCACTGGTGGGGGAAGTTCATACAAGGGGACATAACCTTAAAATTAGAACCAGGCCATTCGGGAGAGAAGTTAAGAAGCATTTCTTCGCATAATGGTTTGTAGAAGTGTGGAACTCTCTCCCACAAAAAGCAGTATACGCTAGCTCAATTAACAATTTTTATTCTGGGAATTGGAAAACAGAAACTCTAACAGCATGGATTTCTCAATATTTGGTTTAAAGAGACTTTGGCCCAGTGATGGGTTTCTCCACTTATCAGATAATCAGCAAAAAAATTCTGCACAGTGATGAAGGTTTTGAAATACATTGACAACAGAACATGAAAACCTTTTAATGTTGTAGATGCTGATAAGTTCTTAATACATATGTGTAATATCATAGCAGTAACTCAAAATGTTTCATCAATAAACAAAAAAATAATTTTTAATACTAGCAGATCTCCTGTGACAGGATATCCTGTAAGTTTAGTAAATGTTATACACACAGCAATCGCAAACACAAACATCAAGACATGCTCACAAGTCCGTACTGGAAAATGTGAACCAATCAAAAAATGGGGTAGATATTTTGTGCTATTAAATATAAAACATTGAAGGTTTGACAAGCATTTACAATTTATCACACTAGTAGATTATCTGTGGTGTTACTCTTAACAAGTTAGTGGATATGCTGTTTTATGTGGACAGGAGCATAATACCATGTTATGCACAATTACTCCGCTGTTTATGTTCTTGTAAGGCCACAAGGTTGAATTTCTATAATTGGGAAGTCTTGAGGTCAATTAGCGGGTATTGTGGCAGATGGCTATAAAGCCCAGACTCCTCCCTAAGGCCACAAAATCCATCAGGAAACGGCTGACTTTCTTTCTTAATTAACAGTTTGTTTTGTCTCTGTAACAAAGTGTTAGATCTAAATGGCAAACCTTTTTATGCATGCATAAATAGATAGCTTCATATTTCCAGGGATTTTCCCAATCTCCCACCATTACTTTCGCAGCGGACAGGTGGAAACCCTGGAGAAACCTTGTCGAAGGCCAATTTTATCTGTATCCGCAGGGCTTCTATCAATCTCCTGCCCAAACCCCAATGTGGAGATTGCAGGGGGAGGTATTTTTCAAATAAGTTTCTTTTGTTAGACAAATCTCATTAATCCAACTTGTAAATAAAGTGCAGTGCAAATCATTGCTTCTAAGATACAAGTGTCCAATCTTTTGATCTTCATAGGCCTTTTAGTCCCATGGAGTTTAACAGGGGAAATACCATTTTCAGATTCATATTCCCATGACCTTGCATAGTCTGATTTTGCCCATGTTCACAGATATTGTTTTTATTAACACGCAGCAACATCTGAAGAATAGCCCTTTCCAAATCTCCAGGCCCACAAATCTGCAACAAACCAACAGTTAAGAAATTTAGATTTTTATAGATTTAGATATACAGCACTGAAACAGGCTCTTCGGCCCACCGCGTCTGTGCCGACCATTAACCACCCATTTATACTAATCCCATACTAATCCCATATTCCTACCACATCCTCACCTGTCCCTATATTCCCCTACCACCTACCTAGACTAGGGGCAATTTATAATGGCCAATTTACCTATCAACCTGCAAGTCTTTTTGGCTGTGGGAGGAAACCGGAGCACCCGGAGGAAACCCACGCAGATACAGGGAGAACTTGCAAACTCCACACAGGCAGTACCCAGATAGTTAACACAAATAGTTAACATAAATAGTTGCCTAGTCTCCCTGGGCTGGTTTACTACACTTTGAGGCCACAAGGGGTGCAAAGATTGCATCTTGGACACTCCTGCTCAAACAAAACCTCATAACGTCGAATACGTCCCAACCTACCTTGGATGTCCCTTATATTGGCCTTTTCAGATTTTCTCCGTTCTGGTCCCTGTTCATCAATCTTCAACTTGAGCCGCTCAATCTCTTTCCTGAGGTCGGCTATGATGTTGGTGTACTGCGTAATGTGGTACGAGATATTCAGCAGATTTCGTTTCACCTTGAAGTGTAATAAATCTCCCATTAGAAACTTGTGAAATGAAATATTGAGGAAACATAAGTGGAAACAGGCTGGAACTATGCAACAAGTTGGGCGACATCTATAAGGGAAGTTACATTAGTTAGAACACATTGTGTAGAACAATCAGTGTCATTGAGCAGAAAACTGAACTAGCTAACGTGGTGCAAGCGGACAATAATGCCATTTGCTGTGTTTTGCTACATACTAGCAGTGAACAGTTGTCATGTTATCTCAATGTTAACCTAATCTTTCTTCTTCAGATGCTTTTGACTTTAGTTTAGTTTAGAGATATGGCTGTGAATTTCCAGCATTTTCATTTTCTGTTTTCACATCAGGTTTCTTTTGCCGCCACTAAAGCAGGAAAGAAGGCTCGCTCTGTCTGGGCTGAAATAAACTGGATGATATTCTGTGCTCAAGTCCTACTCCAGAGACTTGTACACTTAATCTGGATTTACACGTCAGTGCAATACTGAGGGAGTGCTGCAGAGTCAGAGGTGCCTCCTTTCAGATGAGACCTATCATCGAGGCCCTGTCTGCCCACTCGGGTAAATATAAAAGACCCCATGTAACTATCTGACAAAGAGCAGGGCAGTTCTCTCCAGTGCCCTGGCTAATTTTTATCGCTTAAGTAGCATCGATAGAACAGATTATCTGGTCATTATCTCACTGCTATTTGAGGGACCTTGTTGTATGCAAACTGGCTGCCGTGCTTTCTACATTCCAACCTTAACTACACCAGAAGTAGTCTTTGAGATGTTCTGATGTTATGACAAGTGCTATATAAGTGCAAGTCTGTCTTTCTATACACTATTGATTAGAATTATCTTGATTAGAATGGACTATTTTATAACTCCTAATATTTTCTTTGAAGAATGGCAATCATAAAATAGAAACAGCAAAGGCTATGGGCCCTGAAAACATTCTGGCTGTAGTGCAGAGGACTTGTGCTCCAGAACTAGCCCCTGGCCAAAATGGTCCAGTACAGCTACAACACTGGCATCTGCTGGACAACATGGAAAATTGCACAGCTATGTCCTGTTCACTAAAAGCAGGACAAATCCAATCTGGCCAATTACCGCCCCATCAGTCTACTCTCAATCATCAGCAAAGTGTTGGAAAGTGTTGTCAACAGTGCTATCAAGTGGCACTTACTCACCAATAACCTGCTTGCTGATGCCCAATTTGGCCCCAGACCTCATTACAGCCTTGGTCCATGCATGGAGAAAAGAGCTGAATTCCAGAGGCGATAAGAGTGACTGCCCTAGACATCAAGGCAACATTTGACCGAGTGTGACATCAAGGAGCCCGAGCAAAATTGAAGTAATTGGGAATCGGGGGGAAAACCCGCCACTGGTGGGAGTTATACTTAGCACAAAGGATGATGGTTGTGGTTGTTGAAAGTCAGGCATCTCAGCTTCAGGACATCACTGCAGGAATTCCTCAGGACAGTGTCCTAGGCCCAATCATCTTCAACTGTTTCATCAATTACCTTCCCTCCAACATCAGGTCAGAAGTGCAGAAGTTCACTGATGATTGCATGGTGTTCAGTACTATTGGCAATTCCTCAGATACTGAAGCAGTCCATGCTTCAAGATCTGGGCAACATTCAGGATTGGGGTGATAAGTGGCAAGTAACATCCACGCCACACAAGTACCAGGCAACAACCATCTCCAACAAGAGAGAATCTCACCATCTCTCCTTGACATTCAATGGTATTACCATTACGGAATCCCTCTGGTCAACATCCTGGGGGTTACCATTGGCCAGAAACTTAACTGGACCAACCATATAAATATAACCATATAAAGAGCAGGTCGGAGGCTGGGAATTCTGCAGTGAGTAACTCACCACCTAACTCACCAAAGCACTGTCCATGAACTAACTACAAGGCACAGGAGTGTGATGGAATACTCTCCACTTGCCTGGATGAGTTCCACCAACACTCAAGAAACTCAACACCATTCAGGACAAAGCAGCCCGCTTGATGGGCATCCCATGCACCACCTTAAACATACACTTCCTCCACCACCAGCACACAGTAGCAGCAGTGTGTACCATCTACAAGATGCACTGCAGCAACTCACCAAGCCTCCTTCTAAACCCATGACCTCTACCAGTAAGAAGGACAAGGGCAGCAGACACCTGGGAACGCCACCACCTGCAAGCTCCCCTCCAAGTCACATGCCATCTTAATTTGGAACTACATCATCGTTCCTTCACTGTCATCGGGTCAAATTCCTGGAACTCCCTCCCTAACGGCACTGTGGGTGTACTTCCATTACAAGGATTACAGTCGTTCAAGAAGGCAGTTCACCACCACCTTCTCAAGAGCAGCAAATGCTGGCCTTGCCATCAATGCTCAAATCCCATGTTTTTAAAAATTCTTTCATGGGATGTGGGTGTCACTGGCAAGACCAGCATTTGTTGCCCATCCCCCATTGCCCTTGACAACTGAATGGCTTGCTAGACCATTTCAGAGGACAGTTAAGAGTCAACAACATTGCTCTGATTCTGGAGTCACATGTAGGCCAGACCAGGATAAGGACAGAAGATTTCTTTCCCTAAAGGACATTAGTGAACCAGATGGGTTTTTTACAACAATCGATGATAGTTTCATGGCACAATTACTGAGACTAGCTTTCAATTCCATATTTTTATCAATTAATTGAATTTATTAATTAAATGAATTTAAATTCCACCAGCTGCCGTGGTGGGATTTGAACTTGTGTTCCCAGGGCATTAGCCTGGGCCTTTGGATTACCAATCTTGTGGCATTATCACTATGCCACAATCTCCCCTCATGAATGAGTGTGTAGTTTCAGAGACTTGAGTTTGCTTAAAAGCAATGTTATAATTGAGCTCTACCCTGCTGAGCTAGGGATTCCACTGTTGATCGCTAACTGGTGGCCTCTGTTGAAAGTGTGTTTGTGTGGGCGATGGGTGTGTTTGGCTGCGATGCACTGTGGAGCTAAATAGCCTTCCAACACTCACAAAGCAGAAATAATTACCTGCGTGATCTACCAGAGGGCTAAAGGCATCGATGAAACCTAATGCCAGGAAACAGTAAAATCCTTCACCAGAGGAGGAGAGATGATTGAGGCAGGGGCATTGGGCGGTGGGGGGGGGGGGGGGGGGGGGTGGGGAGAATCCACTCTTTGCAGCACTACAGCATGTTTCCCATCCAGATCTAGTAGTTCTTGGACTCTGTTCCCAAACAGCCTCTGACAATAAGAACAACTGAGGTGCGCAAGTAAATGCACTAACAACTTCCTTCAGAATGATTGAGAATTCTGTGCTGTTCAGTCCTGTTTTAACTTGAACTCACATCTTTGCATTATCTATTTCCTGCCCTATTCTCCCTCTTTATGTGAGGGAAGGAAAAGGAAAGGTATAACTATGTTTAAATCCAATTCAAATAAAAACATCATCCACTGATATATTATGACTTCCATACCCGAGTTTTAATGTTCTTTGCACGGTCAGCATACATCAGGGTATTCCTTGACTCCTCAAAAGATGCACTGGCAGGGCTGATGTGAGCAATCATAACCGTTCTGCTGTTTCCACCCAATGAGTCCTGTAACGAAACAAAGAAAATTATTGTTTACTTAAAAATCCAGAGTTTAGATCTGAGACTTGCTACATTATGGGAGATAAATTCTATGAGTTAGCATTCCTGGCTTGATCGATCAGCAGCAGGACAGATCAAGCAATCGGGCACAGAGGCCAGAGGCCTAATCCACACTCCTCCTGATTGTCCAGTCAATTAAACTGGCTAGCTGTAGCTTGAAAGATTATGTTTATTTTCATAATTGACCTCTATTTCCTTACCAGTAGATCCATTTTGTTCAGATGATTATGAATGAGAGAGGGGTTCTCCTGCCACCAGATGAGTAGGAGGCACCATAACACTGCAGGTACAAGTGACTCGACAAGCTTTCCCAGGCCTGAATCTGGGTGAATTCATATGGAAATTCTCAGATCAGGCTTAACAGGGACACAAGTATCCAGAAAGAAGTCATCTTTAAATATTCAAATACAGCTTGTGGTGCTCAGGATGGAAGCAGGAGGGTACCTTCAGCAGCCGTGTCAGTTTGCTGTCTCTGTAGTTGATGTACTGGGATCGATTTGCTCCTTTTTCACTCAGCGCATTGATACAGTTGCCCAGAGCCAACAGGGACCGGTTAATGTGGGCTCCTTCCTTCATTCTTTTGCCTGTATTCTGAGTCTGTTGGTAGAAAATATAATGAGATATCTCTGTATCTGCCCTTTCCACCTCATTGTTTGGACGGGAATCTGCTCCACTTGGTTCCCTGGCTATGTCTGTCCTTTCCCCTCTCCATCCACCAAACAAGTAGGAGACACCATCATGTTTATCCATTTCTGTCTGATCTTTATCCTCACCTCAACATGAGGTCCAATTCCTCCCTCATATTGGTCTCAAATATAAGATCTCCCTGAGTTGTCAATTGCATGACATGCTATTCTGTTCTCAACCAGTTTTGCCAACAATGAACCTTACGTCTCTTATGATTCTTTCCAGCTTAGTCCTCGTTAGACCTCTGATCACAATACCTTCTGCCTTACTTTACATGATCTTTAAACATTATTGTTGATATGCTTCACTTTGCCTCAAAGGTTTGACTGATCCAAAGCTGTACTTAAGGTTAAGCTTGTTGTTAAGTTTGGTGTTGAACAGAAATTTCCGTTCTGTTGTACAGAGTGTGATATTTATTTTCTTTTATTCTCCCTCCCTCTATTAGTATTTTTTCTTAGTTATCTCCTTGTAGCTCCTTCTATGCAATTCAAGAATTCCAAAAACAAAAAAGGCAAAAAAATGCCCACAGGTGCATTAATCAAGAGAAATAAGCAAGGAAGGAAGGAGAGAGGCCCTCAGGGTAGTACAGCTGGAGTCCTCCAGATTAGTTTGCAGGCTTTTAATCCGCTACCTAGGGCAATTGCTTGCAGTATCCGATTAATAAATTGTTGTATGATCGCTTTAAGAACACCCTGGACAAAGGTTCTGTATATAGCTTGCTCTGTACTGTATTTACTCATTTAGCTGTTAATAAACCTTCTAGAGATCTTCAAGGAACTGAAATCCACATACCTCATAGTGTTGTTCAAGATAACACAAAGAAACTCATGACATAAATACATACCAATTATTATTTACCTAACAACTTCATCCATTTTATGTGTTACTCATCCCCCTCAACATCCTTGTTTCCCTGCGGCCATTGATGTCCTGAGGCTAAAAGCATGGGTAGGTTTCCAGCTTCCATCAATATCAATTTAAGTCAGCCACGAGGAGTGGAGAACAACAGCCAGGGCCGATTTATCTTTCTCCCAAATGTAGTGCAGCAGATATTAGAAAATTGGTCTAGGAGATCAAATCTCTTCCTTCTCGCTACACCCTAACCCCACACCCCCACCATTATCCCCACTTTTGCAGTTAAGTAAGAGAAGAAAGAACTGAAATGTGGGAGAGGAGCTAAATAGACAATATGACAAATACAATGCCATTTATTGCTAGGGGGCTGTGCATCTGGAATTGAAGGAACAAAGCATTTTTCCAAATTAGTGGCGAATGTTTTTATACATTATTTAAATGTTGAAAAACTATGTTTACAAAAAGAAAAATTGAGGTACCCAAGGAAGTGGTAGACACTGGTATGATTCATGATTACCTGAGATGCTCTCTCAGATCCAGCAAGGTCAATCATAAAGAGACGGCCAACACGTATCTCCTCTGTGATGTTTTTTAGCCGGCTCTTTTGTTTGACTGTAACTTGCAGCACTGCATGGGAGCGGGATGAGGTTTTGTTGGCAGCAGTTGGCTCCTGCATCCGTTGTCTGTTTCCTTTTGTAAGCAACTGCATGATCTGAGGATTACATAAATAAATGGTTAATCGTAATCGAGCCTAAACCTACTGTATGTGCCTTGGGGGTAAATTTTTGCCGTCAGTAAATTGGCAGTGAGGATTTCCCACCCATTGTAGAACCCACTCATTGATTTCAATAGGCTGAAAACCGAAGGGTCCTACAATGGATGAGTGATGCATTTTGCCAGTTTACCACCCTGGCAGTGAATGTGAAAGCTCCCCCTTGTTGTTCAAGGGCAAAGAATTTGATTTGCCAGGGTTCACAGCCTAGAGTCCAACTGGTTCATGGCTAGCAAAAAAAGAGCATTCGATATCAATCAAGCCAGTAGATATAGACAGTAAGATTTGGACTCAGAGAAGTAACAAGAATTAAAGAAAAGCACACCAAAAAACAGCCAATTGCTTAAACAACAATAGCATGGTAGTATTAATATAGAATCTTTCACTTAAATTCCCAAAGTGCTTCACAGCATAAGTAAAAAAAAAATGGATGACATAATTAGTCATTAGTAACAGGATAAAATAAGTGACTATAGATTACTATTATTAATTTGCTCTTTGGATATGGGTGGCCTTGGTAAAGCTACATTTGCTGCCCATTCCTAAATGCCCAGAGAAGACTTTTGTGAACCTTCTTCTTAAAGCAACTGCGTTACGACAGATTGGCTTGCCATGCCGCAATGTAATATGGGACTGGAGTCACACGTAGGCCAGGCAGAGTAGGGGTAGCAGGTTCCCTTCCCTGAAAGGCATTCATGAACCAGTTTTTTTGGCAATCTAATAATTTTCATGGTCATTTTTTTCTGGTGCCTGCCCACAAATTACTACATTTATTGCATTCAATTTCACAACTTATCCAGAAGGCTTGTGACATTATAGTTTGTTAATTCAGGCCATAACCACTGCATGACCGTATCTGCACCCTAGGAAAATCAGTATTTTTTTTGCAATCATGTTATTTTTGTCACAATTTTCCAGATCGGAATCCACAAAAATGATTTTCATTTCAAATTTCTCTTGTCCTCTCCTGAAGTGCACCATTACTGTACTGTACTAGGAACCCAGAGGTCACAAGCTCAAATTCTGTGAACCAAACTCAATAAACTTGGTAATTTGCGGCTTAGTGCCAGAAAAATAACTCTGAAAGTTGCCAGGTTGTCAAAAAATCCAACTGTTTTCCTAATTGCCTCCAGGGAAGGGGACCCGCCAACCCTATCTGGTCTGGCCTACAAGTGACTCCAGTCCCAATGGCAACTCAGAATGAGCAATAGATGCTGCCTTGGTAGTGTCAGCCACATCCCAAGAGCAAATAAAAAATGAAGTTGTTGACACTTGTTGGGGTTCAATTCTATGAGAGTCTGCAATCCTTCACGATGTTAAGATCCTGTTAGGGACTGTAAACTTTTAAAAAGAGAAAGTCAAATTCCCAGTTATTATTGAAAGAATTACACCACAAGATTTCATGCTTTAAATAAAAAAAGTCTTTGCTGTGCAAGAGTTAAACAAAGCAAAACACTGCTTACTTA
Source organism: Heterodontus francisci (assembly GCF_036365525.1). Taxonomy (NCBI): domain Eukaryota; kingdom Metazoa; phylum Chordata; class Chondrichthyes; order Heterodontiformes; family Heterodontidae; genus Heterodontus; species Heterodontus francisci. The sequence continues at coordinate 21,818,083 of NC_090394.1, forward strand.
ACACAACAATTTAGAAACACATATTTTAAACTTAAAATCGAAACAGAACATGAAGATAAATACTTTAAACTCGAAATCTCAACAGAACACATCTGTTTGACTGTTACTTCCACCCCAAGAGCTCCCCTATACTTTACAGAATCTTGGCAGTTTGCTCACTTCTCCTGGGGCCAATCCAAAGTGTACCACAGCTCTTAGGAATTCACTCCAATTTCTTAGTTTCTCAGCTAACTTCCGAGGTATGCAATCACCTCCCGAATCTGGACTTCTCAGCTTGAGCACAGGCCTGCCTCAAAACAGATACACCATGGTTCCCAATGGCCTTTTTGCTCCTGAGTACACCTGACTTCCAAAAGTCAACTGCTTTCTCTGTGGCCAACAGCCTGTCTGAAGCCAACTGCTTCTCTATCAGCAAGCACACAGTTCAAAACACCAACAGGTACTCCCTGCATCATCTATCTCCATAGCAATGTGGAACATGCAAGATGTCCCAGATAGCAATTTAAACTAATTATTTCCAAATCCAAATCTTCTCTTTGTTCTGGGAAATCATATGAATAATTTAAATGCCTGAGTGAGGCAACTACAGACACACTGGGGTGGATTTTATGTTGGCGCCGCTGTGTACAGTAGCAGCCATAAAAGATGGCGGCCCGCATGCACGTGCTTTACTCTGCGGAGCCACCACGATCTTATATGAGGCAGCTCATTAACATGGCTGGGGCGGACTGCCCCCCCCCCTCACCCCGATGATGTGGAGGGGGTGGGTGAGCCGTCCCTGTTACCACTGCACAGGCACCGGCGCCATTTTTGAAGGGCTTCAAGCCCTTAGGGAGAAATTTTAATTTTTAAAGGGACCAAAGTGTTAAAATTTAATTTTCACATTACATTACATCTGCACTCCTCTCACCCACACCCCCAAAGGATAATTGAGTCATTAATAGCCCATTCCCCCCAAAAAAACTTTGATTCAGATCGCAACCTTTCCCCCCCGACCTTTAATAACTTTAACTGTCAACCCCTTCCCACCATCCACCCCCCCCAATCCAAAGAGTTTGACCCTGCTCCCCCATTCCCGCACTGAGAAACTTACCTCCTCCCCCCTTCCCACAGTTATTGTGCCTCCTTTCCCGGACGGCGATTTGAAGGCGTGGCAGTGAGGGCAGCCGGGATAAAGATCGCGGCGGCACTTCAGGAGGCGACAGAAACATCATTAACACAGGTGAGTTAATTTATTTGAATATTTAAATCCGGGTCCCATCGCCAAGCAGTGGGGGGGCCGTCATGAGGCCTTGCCACCACCAGCAAGATCGGGATGGGCCCTGCCTGTGTCGAAGTTGGTGGCGCGCCTCCTTCGGCCACCATGGATCCCGACATCAAGGCCCCTATAAAATTCAGCCCAGTCTCCATCAAGAAATTCAGAGAGGTTCCTATTGTTTAGGATCTTCACACTTCCCGTTGTGGACTTCTTAAATAAACATGGGCCACCCTTTGATTTGCAACCACCCTAGGTTTGTTTGCCAGCTTTTCAAGCCAGGTGTTTTCATTTGTCTTGCATTAAAAAAATAATTCAATACCCAAATTAAAAGTTGCCTCCAGAAAATTAATACAAACCATGAACCAGGTGATTGTGGCAACTACTTCAAGCAAATAGTCATCTTTACTTCAGCGAAGATAGTGAATAAAAGCACACTATTTGACCATGGAGGGCAGCACAGCTGAGCACAAACAATGTGTCACCAGAAGCTTTACAGCAGGGATCCCTGGATCATCAGCAGGAACCCTGGGTTTTAGTTGTTTTTTTCCCCCATTTGACAGGTTCTGAGGCTGAGTGTAGAAACCTTACAATCAGAGGCAGGCAAGGGCTTGCATTGATTATAGCACCTTTCACAATCTCAGAATGTCCCAAAGCATTTTACATCCAATAAAGTACTTTTCCAGTGTAATCACTGTCACAATGCAAGGAAATGCAGCAGGAAATTTGCACTCAGCAAAGTCCCACAAAAAAACAATGCGATCGGTGACAAGACAATCTGTCTTAGTAACAATGGCCAGGACACCCGAGAACTTCCTTGCTCTTCTTCAAATAGTGCAATGAAATCTTTTACGTCCACCTGAGTCGCCCTCAGTTTAACTTCCCACCCGAAAGGCTCTGGTTGACTCTTTTCTCTCTCTCTGGCACACCAACAAGGATCATCTAACTCACCATAGACTGGAAATCAGACCTTGATTTCCAGGTCAGTATTTGGCTCTGTTGTATGGTGGCATGAAGTGCAATGTTAAAGGTTAAGGTGATGTTTTTAACCCTTGCTTTATTGAACTGTTCAACCAAGAATGATGAAATTCAACTAATCTGTGCAATCTCTGCAACTCTCGGGTTCAGTACAGTTCTGCGCTCACCAGACTAATGAGCCACTTGTTAATAAGAATATGCAGGCTATATGTTATTGTTTATTGGTGCATCAATAGGTGATTTTCTGATTCACTGACTTTTGGTGATTCAAAGAGTTTATTCAGCAGAAAATAGTAATCACAAAGCCATTATTCTGAAGTACTACAAAGAACTCAAGGTGAATTTAACCTCTTGTGCACTGAAGAAAAGTAAAAGAAAATCCATATCCTAACCCATCAGGAACCTGTTTTAATGGAGTTTTTTTTTCAAGTGGCATTGGTAAAATGTTTGCACCATGAAATACACAGTAGATCAACTTGTGCTGGGACAGACTAGTACAAATCAGCATGTTCTTCCTTTAATGATCATCAACTTACGATCAGAAGCTGAAATTGTTAAAACAAGCTACAATACCTAACAGTGCTTATTACAAGCAATAAAAGACTTAACATTATTGGCTTGAACCCATAGTGTAGAATATTGGTGTACAAACAGTGAACACATTTGTACGAAATTCCTTTAGGTGTTATTAGAGAGAATTCGAAAATAGCAGAGGAAGGAAGATTAGACAAACACGTAAGCCTTGATATTTACTAGTGGGAGGGGAGGCAGGGGAACAGGACAGGAGGAGCTGCAGGTACCCAGGCCATTTTAATTTCTGGCCTCAGTTAATTATTGCAGCACTGTCTCCTGCCAGAGATGTGCAGGACTGAGCTAGGAGCTGGCGAGTGGGAGCAGAGAATTGGCTTGGGAGTTTTAGGATGCCGAGGGCCCAAAGGAATGATCCTCGGCATAACAGCGCTGGGCAAGGGCATTGGCAGCCGATGCCCGAGTGCAAAGGGAAAAGCAAGGCCAGGGCTGGAGAGGCCCGAGGCCCCCTAATGGGGTTTGGTGGGGTGGGGGCGGGCAGAGGCACTGCTTCTCCTCCTAGGCCACAAGAGGTTCTCACAAAAGTCATTTTTTAAAACTTTCCTTGGCCTCTTCTGGTCAGTCAGCACCTCCCAGTGCTGTTCATCTGTCAGATTCCACACAGTCTGGGACTCCCCCTGACATCATGCTGTAACACCAGTGTCATCTGAACTTAAAATAGGCCCCACCCGCCAGCAGCGGCAGCCATGGCCGATTTGAAAGTTGGCCTGAACGAAATGGCATCGAGCAGCAATGAAAGTGATCTCAGGCCAGTAAATCGACTTGACTTAAATCTTAACCCCAATCACCCACCATTCTCGCTTTGTGAGGCAAATTAAAATAGACCATGATCTCATGACTTATTTCAAGGACCATATCTTATTATTTTTCAGAACTCTAGTCTGTAGCCAAGTTCCAGCAGAGGAGGAAGTAGGTAATCTTTGTGATGGAGTGGATATGGGGTCAGGGTTGAATAGGCCACTAAGCGCATATAAATGAAGGTCATGCAATCCTTGTACAAGATGTATCGTATACATCAGAAATCATACTCCTGAGATTTCTCATACAAGGGTTTAAGCAGATCAGCATAGGACTACAGGATAACAGAACAAGCCTCAACTTGGATATATACCATTCAGTACAAGTTGAACTCACCAGTACTACATGGGAATGAGACACTAAACATCATTAAGAGCAAAAATCTATTTGGAATCACCTTGAGGCACTATCTGTACTTTTTCCATAATGTATATTAGGAGGGAAGTTTGTCAATTTCAAATTGTATTTGGGAATGTTGGATTGATATTATTTTTGCCATATAAAGCAACTGACCATTTAATGCGGTTGTATGACATTCCTGATGTCAGATGTGAACGTATCGGAGGATGTTCCGCATATCTTACACAGACAGAAAGACTAATGAGGAAGTGCTGGAAATGGTTGAAGAGGAAATCAGTGCATAACATCAAAGAGAGAAAGATACAATACTTTGGTCACATCATTAGAGCAGAAGATAGACAAAGACAATTATTGGAAGGAAAGATCAATGGAAAACATAGAAGAGGGAAGCAGAGAAGAAAATAGATGACATATAATGGACTGGATGCAATTGACCAATGCAGAATGTGTAAGGACAGCACAGGACAGACAGAGGTAGAGATCCATGACAGTTAACCTTCTAGGAAAGAGACAGCACCAACGAACAAATGAAATGACATGCCTGCCCAATTTGTGAGCGGTGACATTAGCCCATCTAAAATAATTGGATTACATCTTACATTAAAATAAAGAATTGGGGAATGTCATATGAACAACAAAAACAACTTGTATTTATATAGCACCTTTAACAAAGTTAAATATCCCAAGGCACTTGGGACACAACCTGTAATGTTCCCATAACATATTGTAGGAGTAACAAATTAAGAATACGTCCATTTACTTTTGGTGATAGCAACTTTGTGCCTGGTAAGTCTTTCAATGTCAGTGGTTGGACTGCACTAGTGGTTTACATTGGTATGGAAAGGATTTGAGCAAAAGTGTAAAATGAGGGTCATTCTGCTCAAGGAAGAATGTGTTTTATTGTCTTATTGACAGTCAGTCAGCAGAAGCATGTGATGGGCATATTATAGTTAAAGACCTTGAGCTCACTCTTCTTGTGCTGACAGGTACATGAAAGGCAATCAAACATGTGAGCTGCTCAGGATGACTGGCTGTTTGATCTTCACCTCTTTTCTGCACAGAAGTGTCTCAACTCTTTGGTGCTTCCTTGAGATGGTCAAGCTGAAAGTGAGTTACCATGTTGTGCTGCAGTGCGATGTGTGTCATGAAAGCCCTGTATGCCAAAGGGGAAATATTAATTTCATCGGTTGGAACCTTTTATTTTATTTTTTATTTTTATTTAGAGATACAGCGCTGAAACAGGCCCTTCGGGCCACCGAGTCTGTGCCGACCAACAACCACCCATTTATACTAACCCTACAGTAATCCCATATTCCCTATCACCTCCCTACACTAGGGGCAATTTACAACGGCCAATTTACCTATCACCTGCAAGTCTTTAGATGTGGGAGGAAACTGGAGCACCCGGCGAAAACCCACGCAGACACAGGGAGAACTTGCAAACTCCGCACAGGCAGTACCCAGAATCGAACCCGGGTCCCTGGAGCTGTGAGGCTGCGGTGCTAACCACTGCGCCACTGTGCCGCCCTTACATGAGACTTCTCCTAGAAAATCTTACAAGTAACTTTTTTTTAAAAGTAAACTGGCAAGATGGTCACTGCAATTTACATTTGAAACATCAAAAGATCAAACAGGAGATGACAAGTCTCATTCAACCTAGCCAGAACAATGGGGTGCTCTCAGTGATTAAATTGCCTAGAATGATCTTATCAACATGGACGTCAGGGCAATCTACATGCATTGGCTTTGAAAGAGCCAACCCCACTCCAAGTGCGACTGGACATCTTGAGGTGTAGCACTTTGAATCCAGAAAAAGAACGAAGGGGCTTGATAGTGTCATGTGACTGCCTGCGCCGCTCTGGAGAGCCTAAGCTTTGTCACAGAGACAGCAGAGGCAGTGTAACTGAAAAGCCATCAATGAAGCAGGTCTCTCTTTCTCTCCACGGTAAATATCAAGAGAAGATCCGGCTGCAACTGGGAACTCCCTCAAGCCTACAAACTGCCACAGCCAGCAGCACGGGGACAAGAATCAAACCCCTCTTCTGCCTTCAGCAGCTCTGAAAAAGGCAAGCCCACAACTGTGCACATGGCCCAGTGAGGACTTCAGGACTACAATTTCAACTGAGGGCTATGGGACTAATAAACCGTATTTAAATTCCATTTATTCTGGACTGTAATCCAACCACCAAATCTGTTTTCCTTCTGTAATCCGTGTGTGTGTGTGTGTGTGGCTCTCGTATGAATATGTGTGTGAATGTGTAGCGTATGTTTAGTAATTTTAACCGGGTTAGAGTGTTAAGTGTAATAAACGTACATCTTTCTTGTTTAAACTCAAGAAAACCTGTTGGATTGGTTCTTTTGAAATTACATTAGAGGAACAGGTGCAAGCACTCATTGAGGTGTAAAAAAATATTTAAAAAGGATAAACCCTGTTGTGGTCAAACCAGAGAAGGGGCGATAGGGGGAGCCTGGGACCCCTTCCTCACCTGGCCGTAACACATGCTAAAATATTTCCAGTTTTTAGAAACAAAACACACTTTAGAGATACTTCAAATGGACAATAAGCCAAAGAAGACAATATTAGAAGGGGTGACCAAAAGCTTGATCAAAAAAGTGGGTTTTGAGGAGGTACTTAAAGAAGGGAGTCGGAGAAACGGAGGTGGGTTAAAAAGAGAATTACAGAATGGGGGGCCCAGATGGCTGAAAGCACAGCTGCCAATGGTGGGGTAAAGGGATTTTGGAATGTACAAGAGACCAGAATCAGAAAACCAGAGAGATTTGGAGGTGGAACTGTAGGACTAAAGGAGGTTAAGATGTAGGGAGAGGCAAGTCTATTTTAAACCACTTAACATTAATGGTCTGAATTCAACAATGGAAACCAATAACACTGGCACAGTTTAGATGGGACACTATCATACAGTAGATTTTAAACAGTAGCAACATACAGATATAACAACAGAAAATGCTGCAAATACTCAACAGTTCTGGCAGCATTTGTCAGAGAGAAACAGAGTTAACGTTTCAGACTTTATTTCAGATTTCCAGCATCTGCAGTATTTAGCTTTTGAAACAACAAGTTGTTCAACTGTGAAGAGAATTATTAGGTACAAGCAGTCCTGCTCAGTTTTGCCTTCACTAACCCAAAGGCCTGTTGATGTTGCTGCAAATCCGTTGAGGTGGGAATCCTCCTTACCCCATTCCCAGCCCTACGACCACCACCACCTCTTATAATCCCTTCACTGTCTCTAAGTTGTCAAACTGCTCCTTTGACATCCAGTACTGGATCAGCAGAAATTTCCTCCAAATAAAAATTGGGAAAACCGAAGCCATTGTTGTTCATCCCCACCACAAGCTCTGATCCCCAGCCACTGACTCCATCCCTCCCCCCGGCCACTGTCTGAGGCTGAACCAGACCGTTCACAAGTTTAGAATTGTATTTGACCCTGAGGTGAGCTTCCAGCTACATATCCATCTCATCACTAAGACTGCCTAATTCCACCTCTGTAACATCACCTGACTCCGCCCCACTTCAGCTCATTTGCTATTAATACCCTCATCCATGTATTTATTATCTCTAGACTTGACTATTCCAGTATCAATTGTCAGACTCCCATCTTCAACCCTGTATAAATTTAAGCTCATCCAAAACTCTGCTGGCCATATCCTAACTCACACCAAGTCCCATTCACCATTACCGCTGTGCTGTATGAACTACATTGGCTCCTAGTCCAGCATCATCTCAATTTAAAAATTCTCATCCTTGTTTTCAAATCCCTCCATGTTTTTGACTCTCTCTATCTCTGTAACCTCCTCCAGCCCTACAACCCGCTGAGTTATCTGCGTTCCTCCAATTCTGGCCTCCTGAACATCCCTGATTTTAATCACTGCACCTTTGGCAGCCATGCCTTCAGCTGTCAAGGCCCTAAAAGCTGGAATTCTCTCCCCAAATCTCTCAGCCTCTCTACCTTCCTTTCCTCCTTTAAGACACTCCTTAAAATGTACCTCTTTGACCAAGCTTTTTCTCATCTGCACTAATATCTCCTTACATGGTTTTGTGTCAGATTTCATTTGATTATGCTCCTGTAAAGCTATTGAGATGTTTTACTACATTAAAGGCACAATATACTTGCAAATTGGTATTGTTCATCTTCTCCCCTGCTGTGTTTGTGAATTTAGGGCTGTACCTCCATAGCATTACTGGTTGAGAATTCTGTGATTCCAGCTATCTGAATCCCACCCTTGGAGTCTTCTCGCAAATCCAGAAACCCTGAGGAAGGGTTCAAGAGATCACGGATCATCTCATTGTAAATCTGAAAAGAAAAAATGGGGAAAATGTATAATGTATTACCAATGTTCTTCACTCTCACTAACTGAATATTTTTAACATCATATTATTGTTCTGCATTGGGATCACCACAACAGGCAGTATTTGAGATAGGAGAACAGATTAAACTTAGTTCTAGAGCTCCACAGATCCCTCAGGACTGAGCAGTAAAAAGCATCCTCAGGCTTGATCTCCAGTGTGTACTGAGTTAGGTGATAGTGTCGTGAATGGATGCGAGCCCCCTTGTGAACTATGTTGTGCATTTGAGTATTAATGTCAACTGCCATTTTATACAGCATGTTTTAAGTTTGTACTTCTGTGTTCTGATTGTCCAAATGGAGGAGAGAGGTCAGGTGGGACAGCCACTTGAGAAAGTCTAGCTTTAGGATCCAAGAGATCCCCATCCAACCTGTGTGGATTCGAAACTGTAACCGTTTGTGAGTACAGCCTGTCTTCGATTATACAGATGCCGTGTGCTACTGACAAATCTCCGTGCAAGAAGCCACAGCCTGTCTTCAAGCTGCATTGACTTTTCTCTCTAAGGCCTTTTCAACAAGAAAAATTAAATTGAAGCCACGTTTTGAAAAATCCAGCAAGAAACAAACCAACCCAAAGACAAGCTGCAGTAACAGCAGAAAAGGTCCAATTTCTACCTGTTTCCTCTCCATCTAAAATAAGGTGACTTCAGCAATTTAGCGGTCTCCATTATTAACTTTGAGAGTGCAAAGAAAAAGAAATTTGCAAAAGAGGTATCTCCAACAGCTCCTCCTCTATTTGGCATTTTTAATTGGTGATCTCCAACCTTTGGACACTTTTTTTTGATATTCATGGACACCAGTTTTAACTGAAATCCATATTAGCTAGTAGTTAAGATAAGTTTCTATTTAATAAATGTCCTTGCCTTTTTTATGCCTTTAACAATTACCTGAATATTTGTAAGCATACGTGGCAAAGTGAAACCCCTTCCCGAGTTTAAGAGCGTGTTAATAAACCCTACTTCTTTGTTTTAACTTTAAAATCCGTGTTGTTGAAGCAGTCATTTATTATCAGGGTTTAAGGGAGGGAAAGATATTCAATCACTAATCGAGATACGGACAGGTGGTTGCAAAAAAACAGGGAAATTTGATCAGAGAAAAAAAAATTAATTTAACTGCCTGTTCATAACATAGAAATTGGGAGCTCAAGTCCGCAATAAACCCAAATGAAATAGACCAAATTTAAGAAATGAGCTGAATCAGAAATTAAAATAAACTGATTGGAAGCCAAAAAGGGAAAATCTGGTAACCGCAAAGAATGTTCAAACAAATAAACGACCGCAGCAAAAAACCTTCTTACTCTAACATTAGAAAAAGGCACGTTTTGATTCAAAGATGTTTTTGGAGCAAGGTGATGTAACTGCTGAAACGCTGGCAACCCTGAGTACAGAGCAGTTAAAAGCTGTAGCTGGGCAGATACAAGTGAAACTGCCCAGCAAGGTGAAATGAACTGAGGTCCTAAGAGTGCTGGCTGAGCACTTAGGACCCAGTCCCATTCCGGAACAGGTAGATGAGGGCTTAACTCCTGAATCTGACCCATCTCCCATGGTCAGAATGGAACTGTCAAGTTTCAGGATGCAACTGGAGTTTCAGGAAAGAGAAAAGCAGAGAGAAATAGAGAGAGAGGAAAGAGAGAGCGAGGAAAGCGAAAAGGAAAGAAAAAAGGAAAGAGAGAGAGAGGGAAAAGAGAAAAGGAAAGAGAGAGAGGAAGAGAGAGGCAGGAGAGAGAAAGGGTTTTCCATCTACAAAAATTGGACATAGAGCTGAAGGTTTAAGCACACCGAGAGGTGAGACAGTTGGAGGCTACTCGGGAAAATCTCACTTCACCCAAACAGCCCAAATCTCCCAAACCCAGAATCAGGCTTTGAGGTGCTAAGTATACAAAGTTCGTACCAAAATTTGAAGAGAGTGAGGTGGAATTATTTTTTACTACTTTTGAGAAGGTAGCGGCACAGCTACGATGGCCATGAGAAATGTGGGCCATCGTACTTCAGGGTCAGTTAACAGGGACGGCTCAAGAGGTCTATTCTATGCTGACCCCTGAAATGTCTGATAATTACGAGCAGATCAAAGCTGCCATCCTTAGTGCTTATGAGTTAGTCCGAGAGGCACATCACCAGCAATTCAGCAATGCTCGAAAGAAACCCATGCGGACGTATTTAGAATTCGAAAGGCGAAAGCAAATCGCTTTCGACCGGTGGGTCCGATCTGTAAAATACAGCGAACCTATGAGAAATTACACAAGCTAATGTTGCTGGAGGAGTTTAAAAATTGCCTAACCCCCAACCTAAGAGTGCGCTTGGCAGCACAGAGAGTCCACACCGCTAGAGAGGCTACAGTGCTGCCGACAGCTATGACCTCACACATAGGCCTAGCAACTCAGGCAGATTCTTCCGAAGCCACCCCCAAAAAGAATGGGAGAATAAGAAGGGAGAGTGGGATAAAAAGGGAACCACACCTGGAAAGGGGAGTACAAACAAGGGTGCAAAGAGTCCACCCCAAACCCACAAAGAGAAACCCTGGAGACCAGTGTGCTCCCACTGCAACAAAGTGGGTCACTCCAGGCCAGAATGCTGGAGGCTAAGTGGAAAACCAGTGGGTCTAATAGGTCTCCGCAAGGGCAGTTCCAAGGTGGATACCCCAGTAAAGAGCTTAGCAGGACCGGCAGACGCCATCATGGTATGGCCTAGACCCTCTGAGGGAATTTCCCTCTGCGTGGCTGGACTGGACAAATTTCCCGAAAGTTACTGGAGTTTTATCCTAGAAGGAACTGTGTCCCCCTACCCTTCCCCAGAGATGAGAAAGTGCATTGTTCTGCTCAGGGATACAGGGGCGACTCAGTCCTTAATGTTAGAGAACAGCCTAAGCCTTCCCCCTGAAACCTCCATGAAAGCCAAGGCCCTGATCTGTGGAGTGGGAGGAGGTTACCGATCTGTTCCCCTCCATCGAGTCCACCTACAGTGAAACCTAGTCTCAGGCTCCATACCGTAGGAATTGTCCCAGAATTACCAGTAGCAGGGATAGACGTCCTACTGGGAAATGATTTGGCTGGTAGCAAGATAATAGCAACCCCTATAATCCTAGACTAGCCCAGCGAAACTAGGGAAACTAATCAACTACAAGAGGAAGTACCAGGGATCTTCCCTGACTGTGTAGTGACTCAGTCCCAAGCCAGACAGGCCAGATTAGTGGAAAGGGAACCAGTGCCCCAGCTGGATGAGCCAGAGCACTGGTTAGCTGAAACTTTCTTTCAGGACCTATCTGAAGGGGAGGAGGAGGTGCTCAGCTCAGCCTCCCTAATTGACGCCCAGCAGACAGATCCTGAAATAAAGCGCAGTGGAGTGACAGTGTTCCACCAGATTGCAATGCCCCAAAATACAGGCCAGAGATTTTAAGGATAGCCCATGCTATCCCGATGGCTGGACATGTGAGTACTTGGAAAACGTTAGCCCAAGGAAACGCTTTTTCCGGGCTCGTCTCAGGTCCACTATTGCAAAACCTGTCATGCTTGCCAGGTTTCAGGCAAACCCCCCCCTACCAGGCCACAATTAAACCAGTCCACCTCAAATCCATTCCGGCATTTGGCAAACCATTTGACCAAATGCTGACAGACTGTGTGGGACCAAGGCCAGTCAACCGGTGAGTGTTTACCAGAAGGTGGAAATACCTGAGGGCAGCTAGGATGAGTAGGTTGAGGAGAAGGAGACCCCGGTTGAACCCCCGCTACCAAACTGGCAAACGCCGAAGTCTTAAAAGATTTAACCAGCTGACACACCTAATCCACAAGCAGCGGGAGAATGTGTCCACCCTGCTAAAAGAAATTCAAAGGGACCTGTAAAGATCAGCCAGGATGTACCACCTCAGCAGTCCATGGCATGGATGTGGGAGACACGCCACCAGTCAGGTGGGACCCCTGCCAGCTGAGCCCTGACAAGCTAGCTGAAGTTAGATAGGAAATCCAGTACATGCTGGATAAGGATGTAGTCGAGCCTGGCCACAGTGGTTGGAGTATTCCTGTTGTCCTGGTCCTGGAACTGAATGGACCCCTATGGCCTGCTATTCCCCTGCAGAGCATAGGTCTACAGTCCAAGGTGCGCATCTGACCAGTTAAGTAGGTAGATGGGTTACCGTCAGGGGAAGGAAAGGGAACCAGCAGGCAGTGCAGGGATCCCCTGTGGCCGTTTCCCTCAACAACAGGTATACCGTTTTGGATACTGTTGGGGGGGGACGACTTACCAGGGGTAAGCAATGGGGTACAGGTCTCTGGCACAGAGTCTGTCCCTGTTGCTCAGAAGGGAAAAGGGAAGAGGAGCAGAGCATTAGTCATTGGGGACTCCATAGTTAGGGGAACAGATAGGAGGTTCTGTGGGAACGAGAGAGACTCACGGTTGGTGTGTTGCCTCCCAGGTGCCAGGGTACGTGATGTCTCCGATCGTGTTTTTGGGATCCTTAAGGGGGAGGGGGAGCACCCCCAAGTCGTGGTCCACATAGGCACCAACGACATAGGTAGGAAGAGAGATGGGGATTTAAGGCAGAAATTCAGGGAGCTAGGGTGGAAGCTTAGAGCGAGAACAACCAGAGTTGTTATCTCTGGGTTGTTGCCTGTGCCACGTGCTAGCGAAGAGAGGAATAGGGAGAGAGAGGAGTTGAACACGTGGCTGCAGGGATGGTGTAGGAGGGAGGGTTTTGGTTTCCTGGATAATTGGGGCTCTTTCTGGGGTAGGTGGGACCTCTACAAACAGGATGGTCTTCACCTGAACCAGAGGGGTACCAATATCCTGGGGGGGAGATTTGTTAGTGCTCTTCGGGGGGGTTTAAACTAAATCAGCAGGGGAATGGGAACCTAAATTGCAGTGCCAGTGTACAGGCTGTTGAGAGTAGTGAGGTAGGGGATAAGGTTACAGGGACGCAAGAGGGCACTGGCAAGCAAGAACTTGGTTTAAAGTGTGTCTACTTCAACGCCAGGAGCATCCGGAATAAGGTGGGTGAGCTTGCAGCATGGGTTGGTACCTGGGATCCTGATGTTGTGGCCATTTCGGAGACATGGGTAGAGCAGGGGCAGGAATGGATGTTGCAGGTTCCGGGATTTAGATGTTTCAGAAAGAACAGAGAAGAGGGTAAAAGAGGGGGGGGTGTGGCATTGTTAATCAAGGAAAGTATTACAGCGGCAGAAAGGACGTTTGAGGACTCGTCTACTGAGGTAGTATGGGCCGAGGTCAGAAACAGGAGAGGAGAGGTCACCCTGTTGGGAGTTTTCTATAGACCTCCGAATAGTTCCAGAGATGTAGAGGAAAGGATAGCGAAGATGATTCTCGACAGGAGCGAGAGTAACAGGGTAGTGGTTATGGGGGACTTTAACTTTCCAAATATTGACTGGAAATACTATAGTTCGAGTACTTTAGATGGGTCTGTTTTTGTCCAGTGTGTGCAGGAGGGTTTTCTGACACAGTATGTGGACAGGCCAACCAGGGGCGATGCCACATTGGATTTGGTACTGGGTAATGAACCCGGCCAGGTGTTTGATTTAGATGTAGGTGAGCACTTTGGCGATAGTGATCACAATTCGGTTAGGTTTACCTTAGCGATGGGCAGGGACAGGTATATACCGCAGGGCAAGAATTATAGCTGGGGGAAAGGAAATTATGACGTGATTAGGCAAGATTTAGGATGTGTAGGATGGGGAAGGAAACTGCAGGGGATGGGCACAAACGAAATGTGGAGCTTATTCAAGGAGCAGCTAATGCGTGTCCTTGATAAGTATGTACCTGTCAGGCAGGGAGGAAGTTGTCGAGCAAGGGAGCCGTGGTTTACTCAAGAAGTTGAAGCGCTTGTCAAGAGGAAGAGGGCGGCTTATGTTAGGATGAGACGTGAAGGCTCAGTTAGGGCGCTTGAGAGTTACAAGCTAGCCAGGAAGGATCTAAAGGGAGGGCTAAGAAGAGCAAGGAGAGGACACGAGAAGTCATTGGCGGATAGGATCAAAGAAAACCCTAAGGCTTTCTATAGGTATATCAGGAATAAACGAATGATAAGAGTTAGAACAGGGCCAATCAAGGATAGTAGTGGGAAGTTGTGTGCGGAATCAGAGGAGATAGGGGAAGCGTTAAATGAATATTTTTCGTCAGTATTTACAGTAGAGAAAGAAAATGTTGCCGAGGAGATTACTGAGATACAGCCTACTAGGCTAGATGGGATTGAGATTCACAAGGAGGAGGTGTTAGCAATTTTGGAAAGAGTGAAAATAGATAAGTCCCCTGGGCCAGATGGGATTTATCCTAGGATTCTCTGGGAAGCCAGGGAGGAGATTGCAGAGCCGTTGTTGTTGATCTTTAAGTCGTCATTGTCGACAGGAGTAGTGCCGGAGGACTGGAGGATAGCAAATGTTGTCCCCTTGTTCAAGAAGGGGAGTAGAGACAGCCCTGGTAATTATAGACCTGTGAGCCTTACTTCGGTTGTGGGTAAAATGTTGGAAAAGGTTATAAGAGACAGGATTTATAATCATCTTGAAAAGAATAAGTTCATTTGCGATAGTCAGCACGGTTTTGTGAAAGGTAGGTCGTGCCTCACAAACCTTATTGAGTTTTTCGAGAAGGTGACCAAACAGGTGGATGAGGGTAAAGCCGTGGATGTGGTGTATATGGATTTCAGTAAGGCGTTTGATAAGGTTCCCCACGGTAGGCTATTGCAGAAAATACGCAAGTATGGGGTTGAAGGTGATTTAGAGCTTTGGATCAGAAATTGGCTAGCTGAAAGAAGACAGAGGGTGGTGGTTGATGGCAAATGTTCATCCTGGAGTTTAGTTACGAGTGGTGTACCGCAAGGTTCTGTTTTGGGGCCACTGCTGTTTGTCATTTTTATAAACGACCTGGATGAGGGTGTAGAAGGGTGGGTTAGTAAATTTGCGGATGACACGAAGGTCGGTGGAGTTGTGGATAGTGTCGAAGGGTGTTGTAGGGTACAGAGGGACATAGATAGGCTGCAGAGCTGGGCTGAGAGATGGCAAATGGAGTTTAATGCGGAGAAGTGTGAGGTGATTCACTTTGGAAGGAGTAACAGCAATGCAGAGTACTGGGCTAATGGGAAGATTCTTGGTAGTGTAGATGAGCAGAGAGATCTTGGTATCCAGGTACATAAATCCCTGAAAGTTGCTACCCAGGTTAATAGGGCTGTTAAGAAGGCATATGGTGTGTTAGCTTTTATTAGTAGGGGGATCGAGTTTCAGAGCCACGGGGTCATGATGCAGCTGTACAAAACTCTGGTGAGGCCGCACCTGGAGTATTGCGTGCAGTTCTGGTCACCGCATTATAGGAAGGATGTCGAAGCTTTGGAAAGGGTGCAGAGGAGATTTACTAGGATGTTGCCTGGTATGGAAGGAAGGTCTTACGAGGAAAGGCTGAGGGACTTGGGGTTGTTTTCGTTAGAGAGAAGGAGGAGGAGAGGTGACTTAATAGAGACATACAAGATAATCAGAGGGTTAGATAGGGTGGATAGTGAGAGTCTTTTTCCTCGGATGAGGATGGCAAACACGAGGGGACATAGCTTTAAGTTGAGGGGTGAAAGATATAGGACAGATGTCAGAGGTAGTTTCTTTACGCAGAGAGTAGTAGGGGCGTGGAACGCCCTGCCTGCAACAGTAGTAGACTCGCCAACTTTAAGGGCATTTAAGTGGTCATTGGATAGACATATGGATGTAAATGGAATAGTGTAGGTCAGATGATCGGCGCAACATCGAGGGCCGAAGGGCCTGTACTGCGCTGTAATATTCTAATTCTAATTCTAATTCTAGTGTTCATACAGCAAATACATCAGTCAGAAAGTGGAACCAGCATCCATCGTCCATAATTTACCAGAGATGTGAAAACACTCCTACAAAGGTGACACTATCAAGGCTTCGCCCAGGTGACCCTGACTTTCTGTCCAGTGAGGCCATATCAGTAATTAGAGGTGTGCTTCAAGAGGACTTAGGGAACTTGTGCGAAAAGAGAGTAGCTGGAGCAGGAGCACATTCACCAAAAACCTGCTCATCTTCTATCCCTACCTGGGATAGAGGTGGACCGGAATCCATCAATGAGCTCATCCAGCTTGGTGCATCTGCTTGTACATACAGCCACAGAAAGAGCACAGACCTACCTGAATTTTATCAGAATAGTGTCAAGCAATCAGAGCAAAAATTGAAGACATTGAACCAAGGGAAAAATGGGATTTGCTCTTTTCCTGCTAGTTCTGTCACTGTACCTGTACCTGACATTATTCAGGAAGAAATGCTGAAACCAGGAAGGTCTGCTGACAACTTGCCTTCCAGAAATCATTCCCCTGTATTAGACACTAATGTTCTGCAGCCTGGGAAATCTATATGGCACTGTATTGGGAACCCAAAGCTAGTCCCAAACTTTATCACCCTAGCCGCCCCACTAATAGAGGCACCAACACAAAAAAGCAAAGGTGATATGCACAGAGGCGTGCCAAGAGGCGTTTAAAAAAATTGAAAGTCATCTTTGTGAATGAGCCTGTATTAGCTCCCCCAGACTTCAGCAAACCTTTAAGTATGAATGAGTGATTGAATGAAAACCCCATTTATTACTTTATTTCTTTTCAATGAAAACCATGTAAAGAAAAAATGAAGTAGAATTATTTTTTTTCCCCGAGGGGTAAAGGTGTCATGAATGGATGCGAACCCCCTTGTGAATTGTGTTGTGCATTTGAGTATTAATGTCAACCGTCATTTTATACAGTATGTTTTAAGTTTGTACTTCTGTGTTCTGATTATCAAAATGGAGGAGAGAGGTCAGCTGGGTCAGCCTCTTGAGAAGTGTGTAGCTTTAGGACCCAGGAGATCCCTATACAACCTGTGTGGACTAGAAACTGTAACCGTTTGTGAGTACAGCCTGTCCTCTATTATACAGCTGCCGTGTGCTAGAGACACAACTGCAAGAAGCCACAACTTGTCTTGAAGCTGCATTGACTTTTCTCTCTAAGGCCTTTTCAACAAGAAAAATTAAAGAGAAGCCACACTTTGAAAAATCCAGCAAGAAAAAACCCAACCCGAAGACAAGCTGCAGTAACAATAGAAAAGGTCTGATTTCTACCCATTTCCTCTCCATCTAAAATAAGGTGACTTTGGCAATTTAGCAGTCTCCATTATTACCTTTGAGAGTGCAAAGAAAAATAAATTTGCAAAAGAGGTATTTTCAACAGCTCCTCCTCTATTTGGCATTTTTAATTGGTGATCTCCAACTTTTGGACACTTTTTTTGATATTCATGGACACTAGTTTTAACTGAAATCCATATTAGCTAGTAGTTAAGTTTCTATTTACTAAATGTCCTTGCCTTTTTTATGCCTTCAACTTTTCCCTGAATATTTGTAAGCATGTGTGGCAAAGTTAAACCCCTTCCCGAGTTTAACAGTGTGTTAATAAACCCCACTTCTCTGTTTTAACTTTAAAATCCATGCTGTTGAAGTGGTCATTTATTATCAGAGTTTAAGGGAGGAAAAGAAATTCAATCACTAATCTAGTTACGGACAGGTGGTTGAAAAAAAGAGAAATTTGATCAGAGGGAAAAAAATTAATTTAACTGCCTATTCATAATAATATTAAAAGAGCTACTGTTGGCTTCAGTATCCCTGGTCTGGGGAAGGTAAAATCAGCCTGGGTTCCCTCCTGGCTGTTATCCAGTGATAGTTTGAAATTGTGTGGATGCAAACATTGGGTAGGGACTGGACCTTTCTCCCCTCCCCCACACTGTGTTTAAATAACATTCCAACACTGTCTAATTAAAATGCACTTGCAGATTTTGAGGTTAAGCATATGTTTGTAAGATTACCATATTCAACTAGGTACTAAAAATATACTGAATTGAAAACATTCCTCTACCTCCTCCCTCTACCCCTCCCCCTTGCATCCCCTCCTCCCACCGGCACCATCCTACACCTGTGTAGGGGCCCCAACAACCCCGCTGCCTTGTGGGCGTCTCAGGAGAGACCAAGGCTAAGGGAGTAAACCCTAACAGATAATCCGGAGCGGAACCCCGTAGGCGGTCATGTGTCACCTTTGGCATGTTTCCGGCAGTTCCTGCAGCCATACTGGTGCCAAACGTCGTGTCCTGCACTCCTTTGGACCCCACCAGAAAGGCCGAGAGGGGGGTTTTGACGACTGGGCAACTCTCAACCTCCATAAATTTGCCCAGGCATGCGCCATGGAGAGGTCACTCCATAGTTGCCTCACAGCGACTAAAACAACACGGAAGGCAGCAGTTACGGGTTATAAGTCCAGATAAATTGGCGTAGAAACTGGGCGCCACGGGTTGCCTTTGTCGGTGGGAGAGGTCATTGCACCTCACTGGACAGCTACCGCCCGCCTCAAACCGGGCAGCCCCCGGTCAATAAGGTTCTGTCCCGCCACAGTCTGCCTGCTTCAATGGGTGCTTGGAGCTCAGGGTCATTGCCTGAAAGGTGGACTGATACACCGCACCAAACAACATGAAAAAAGGAAAGAAGGTACCAGCCCTTCGCTTTGCAAGCTGGAACGTCAGAACTATGTGTCCTGGCCTGTCGGAAGACCTTACACAAATCAACCATTCTCGGAAGACCGCCATCATTAACAACGAGCTCAGTAGATTCAATGTGGACATTGCAGCACTTCAGGAGACTCGCCTCCCCGCGAGTGGCTCTCTAGCAGAGCAAGACTACACCTTCTTCTGGCAGGGCAGGGATCCTGAAGAACCAAGACAGCATGGAGTGGGCTTCGCCATCAGAAACTCCTTGCTCAGCATGATAGAGCCTCCCTCAAATGGCTCGGAACGCATACTGTCCATCCGACTGCTCACCACCTCTGGTCCAGTACACCTACTCAGCATCTATGCTCCAACACTCTGCTCCCCACCTGAAGCTAAAGACCAGTTCTATGAACAACTCCATAACATCATTAGCAGCATCCCCAACACCGAACACCTATTCCTGCTGGGGGACTTTAATGCCAGGGTTGGGGCCGACCATGACTCATGGCCCTCCTGCCTTGGGCGCTATGGCGTTGGAAGGATGAATGAGAACGGGCAGAGACTGCTTGAGTTGTGTACCTATCATAACCTCTGCATCACCAACTCGTTCTTTCACACTAAACCCTGTCACCAGGTTTCATGGAGGCACCCAAGATCGCGTCGTTGGCACCAGCTAGACCTCATTGTCACAAGGCGAGCTGCCTTAAACAGTGTTCAAATCACACGCAGCTTCCACAGTGCGGACTGCGACACCGACCACTCCCTGGTGTGCAGCAAGGTTAGACTCAGACCAAAGAAGTTGCATCATTCCAAGCAGAAGGGCCACCCGCGCATCAACACGAGCAGAATTTCTCACCCACAGCTGTTACAAAAATTTCTAAATTCACTTGTAACAGCCCTTCAAAACACTCCCACAGGGGATGCTGAGACCAAGTGGGCCCACATCAGAGACGCCATCTATGAGTCAGCTTTGACCACCTACGGCAAAAGTGCGAAGAGAAATGCAGACTGGTTTCAATCTCATAATGAAGAGCTGGAACCTGTCATAGCCGCTAAGCGCATTGCACTGTTGAACTACAAGAAAGCCCCCAGCGATTTAACATCCGCAGCACTTAAAGCAGCCAGAAGTACTGCACAAAGAACAGCTAGGCGTTGCGCAAACGACTACTGGCAACACCTATGTAGTCATATTCAGTTGGCCTCAGACACCGGAAACATCAGAGGAATGTATGATGGCATGAAGAGAGCTCTTGGGCGAACCATCAAGAAGATCGCCCCCCTCAAATCTAAATCGGGGGACATAATCACTGACCAACGCAAACAGATGGACCGCTGGGTTGAGCACTACCTAGAACTGTACTCCAGGGAGAATGCTGTCACTGAGACTGCCCTCAATGCAGCCCAGCCTCTACCAGTCATGGATGAGCTGGACATACAGCCAACCAAATCGGAACTCAGTGATGCCATTGATTCTCTAGCCAGCGGAAAAGCCCCTGGGAAGGACAGCATTACCCCTGAAATAATCAAGAGTGCCAAGCCTGCTATACTCTCAGCACTACATGAACTGCTATGCCTGTGCTGGGACGAGGGAGCAGTAACTCAGGACATGCGCGATGCCAATATCATCACCCTCTATAAAAACAAAGGTGACCGCGGTGACTGCAACAACTACCGTGGAATCTCCCTGCTCAGCATAGTGGGGAAAGTCTTTGCTCGAGTCGCTCTGAACAGGCTCCAGAAGCTGGCTGAGCGCGTCTACCCTGAGGCACAGTGTGGCTTTCGTGCAGAGAGATCGACCATTGACATGCTGTTCTCCCTTCATCAGATACAGGAGAAATGCCGTGAACAACAGATGCCCCTCTACATTGCTTTCATTGATCTCACCAAAGCCTTTGACCTCGTCAGCAGACGTGGTCTCTTCAGACTACTAGAAAAGCTCGGATGTCCACCAAAGCTACTAAGTATCATCACCTCATTCCATGACAATATGAAATGGCACAATTCAACATGGTGGCTCCTCATCAGAGCCCTTTCCTATCCTGAGTGGTGTGAAACAGGGCTGTGTTCTCGCACCCACACTTCTTGGGGTTTTCTTCTCCCTGCTGCTTTCACATGCGTTCAAATCCTCTGAAGAAGGAATTTTCCTCCACACAAGATCAGGGGGCAGGTTGTTCAACCTTGCCCGTCTAAGAGCGGTCCAAAGTACGGAAAGTCCTCATCAGAGAACTCCTCTTTGCTTACGATGCTGCTTTAACATCTCACACTGAAGAGTGCCTGCAGAGTTTCATCGACAGGTTTGCGGCTGCCTGCAATGAATTTGGCCTAACCATCAGCCTCAAGAAAACGAACATCATGGGACAGGACGTCAGAAATGCTCCATCCATCAATATTGGCGACCACGCTCTGGAAGTGGTTCAAGAATTCACCTACCTAGGCTCAACTATCACCAGTAACCTGTCTCTAGATGCAGAAATCAACAAGCGCATGGGAAAGGCTTCCACTGCTATGTCCAGATTGGCCAAGAGAGTGTGGGAAAATGGCGCACTGACACGGAACACAAAAGTCCGAGTGTATCAGGCCTGTGTCCTCAGTACCTTGCTCTACGGCAGCGAGGCCTGGACAACGTATGCCAGCCAAGAGCGACGTCTCAATTCATTCCATCTTCGCTGCCTTCGGAGAATACTTGGCATTGGGTGGCAGGACTATATCTCCAACACAGAAGTCCTTGAAGCGGCCAACACCCCCAGCTTATACACACTACTGAGTCAGCGGCGCTTGAGATGGCTTGGCCATGTGAGCCGCATGGAAGATGGCAGGATCCCCAAAGACACATTGTGCAGCGAGCTCGCCACTGGTATCAGACCCACCGGCCGTCCATGTCTCCGCTATAAAGACGTCTGCAAACGCGACATGAAATCGTGTGACATTGATCACAAGTCGTGGGAGTCAGTTGCCAGCGATCGCCAGAGCTGGCGGGCAGCCATAAAGACAGGGCTAAATTGTGGCGAGTCGAAGAGACTTAGTAGTTGGCAGGAAAAAAGACAGAGGCGCAAGGGGAGAGCCAACTGTGCAACAGCCCCGACAAACAAATTTCTCTGCAGCACCTGTGGAAGAGCCTGTCACTCCAGAATTGGCCTTTATAGCCACTCCAGGCGCTGCTTCACAAACCACTGACTACCTCCAGGCGTGTATCCATTGTCTCTCGAGATAAGGAGGCCCAAAAGAAAAGAAAAGAAAGAATATTCAACTAGGTACTAAAAATATACTGAATTGAAAACACTGAATCAAAACGCTCTACTCACCTAATCCAATCACAATTAAAAATTCAGTTTGTGTCGACCTTTTATTTCCTGACCAATTTTATTTCTGCTTATAATTTTACTAACATTCTTGATGAGCTAAACATTTGTACTGAGAGTTTTTGCTTTGGGCAATCTATGATCAGGGCACAAATTGTACTCCAAATTATGGTAGTTTGAAGAAGTGTTTCTTTTTGCTCAAATTTCTATTCCAACTCATTTGCACATCGCCAAACAAAAAGACTTCCATGAAACCAGTGCAATCAGGCAGTATTTTTGAACATAATGAATATTTAATCCACAATGAGCAATAAATGAACATTTCAGTGCAGTATTAAGAGAGTGCTGAGTTGTTAGAAGTGCTGTTCTTCAAATAAGATTTTAACTCAGGCCTGTTCAAGTGAATATAAAAGATCCCACAGCATCAGCCAACAAAAAGCAGGGAGTTCTTCCAGTGTCTTGGCCAACATTCGCTCTTCAACCATCACCTGCTCATTTATTTATTCAAGGGGATATGAGGATAGTGCAGGAAAAAGGCATTGAAGTGGATGATCAGCCATGATCGTATTGAATGGTGGACCAGGCTCGATGGGCTGAATGGCCTACTCCTAATCCTATGTTCCAATGTTTATGGGATCTTTGTTGTGTGCAATGGGCTGCTGCATTTACCTGCACAACAATGACTGCCTTCCAAACCATTTCACTGGTTGTGAAGTGCTTCAAATCTGATGGGGTGAAAATGCACTAAAAAAACGCAAGTTCTTTTTTCTTTCTGATCAGAGAGGGTGTTGAAGTTAGCGAATAATCAGCCATTTACTGATATTATCCGAAAGGGCAAGATTAAATGACAGCAGCACTTCAAAAGAGAACTTTTCTTTCCTTTCCCCTCCTTTCTAACTTTCTCTCCTTTACTGAAAGTACTGACTAATCCTGGGGCACTGTTCAATGGTGCCATTGCCCTCAGGTGCCTTGCCAGAATGGTGATTCTTCGTGTGTGATCCCAAACAGTACGTTGTACCTGGGGGCATTACAGTCAATCCTGATCCAGCAATCATCAAGCATCCACACTTCCCAGCAGGAATGGGATCCAAAAATCCATAGTCTAGGAGGCGCTCAGGACAAAGGCAGGTACCCTGCTGATATTAACCAGCTCAGCACTGCCCAGGCATCAAACATGGGACCTACCTGCTCTGTCTGGCTCAGTACCACACTTGATAGTATATTGATATTTAATAACAGCATCACTAGAGCCCCCCAAGTTTCTGGTTGAGTAGGTTTGGATTTACCTCCAAGTAAGACATGGAGACATTATACTGCATGTTTTTACTTGTAGCTTCGATTGCCTTGAAGAGATCATTCAGCGTTTGGACATAGATTCCAGGCTTACAGTCCACCCCCAGCATGGTGTAAGTCTTGCCAGCTCCTGTATGAAATAAAACGCTTGTCGTTAATTATATCTTACAATGGTAGTGCATTTGCCTGTGGATTAGATGGTGGTAAATTGCTATTGCCTCAGATAGATTTATACTTGTATCAATATCAGTTTGGCAGGAAATGGCTGCAGCAAGTGGAAAAATATTCACACTGAATGGAGAAGCTGCTCTGAGATTGGGTTTCATATATATTGCAAAACAGGGCTGAAAATGTTGTTCTGTATGTGGTCTTTGCTTTACCTACCATAAGAAAACTTCACACTACTAAAGGTGGCAAAAGTGTAAAAATGTATGAATTCGCAATGATATTTCTCACTTTAATCAGCATGTATACATAAAAGCAACAAGTTATTTGGGGGGATGGAGGGTGGACATCCACCTCCAAATGTTTGTTAACAAATGCCAACCAAACAATTTGGCTCATGGGTTCATATGGAAAAGGGATACGGCACACTCGAACTGCACCAGTTAAACATCTTCTAAAGGAAATAAAGAAGCACGCATACCACCTGATTGGCTGATGCAACTGGAATCACTTGAGGCTACCTGGAAAGACATGGTGGCATAAAAATTCAGTGCTGTGGTCACTTTACCAGCCAGTGACAGGGACAAGTGGTTAATATGGGTCATAAATCTGCAGCCAGCAGGTGCCATTAACTCCCCAAGGGGAACAGTTTTCCAACGCAGTGTCTCTCTAAGAAGTCATGACCTCTAAGTTCAGTAAACCCTGTGGAGTGCGTGTATACGTGTCAGTTGTAGCTGCCCTCTGTGATGGCCCACTCTCCTAGTTTCCATCCTTGTTTCCTCCATATTCTCCTCTTTATAATATAGGAATAAGGAACTCCATTATCACCACTGCCCCTCTAAAATAGTAAATTGTATTAGTACTCACTTTTAATTCTGTAAGTATTAGAAAGGTAAGTGCCCTGGGTGTAAAAGGCTCCAAAAAATCAGAGACCCTTGCATCTGAGACAATGTCCTAGAAAATAGGGTCTCCATTCAGCTTTACCGTAAACACCCAAAAGGAGTGGCTTTACCAAGGAAAATCAAAGCTTAAAGTTACCTCAGAGTTCCATCTACTTTTCTTTCTGTTTGATTTCCTATATGTAAGGGGGAGATGATTTACAGCACATGACTTCCAAAATCCTACCCTATTCCATCGTCAGCCTTCACTCTGCAGCCAATCTAAGATCCTCCATTGCCAGGGGACTTCAGCAGATATTTGCAGCCATCCATACATCTGGACTTAACCTTCTCTAACTTGTTGTTTCACATTATGGGGATTTGAAAGGCTGCCTTCTTGTAAAACCTCTCCTCTAGAAGAGGTAAATGAATTTGGAGACTCTAAAAATGGATTAGAATGTATTTTATCATAACAGAAGTCTGGAGATAGAGTGCTCTTTTTGCCTTTACGTGCTTAAGAGTTCATAAGGAAGACATCAGTTGGATTCTCTTGAAACCACATTCCAAACATTCACCCACTGCAAATTCTACATGGATGTCAGATTTAATGTTTAATGATCTCCTTCCCCAAACTGATATTTTACAACAGGCTCACTTTCTTGAAAATACTGGACAGGAGATCTACAGGTCCATCTAGCTTGTCCCATATGGTCATGATGCCTAACGTGATGCTCCCTATCCATCTGTAGTCATTTAACCTTTTAAGACCCAAGCTTGGCATCACCTAATCATTCCTGATCTAATCATTGTAACTTGTATTGTTTCTTACCTGTATGTGTCCTATCATATGGTCCTCAAGTGTCATTTGTCTCAGTTGGTAACACTCTTATCTCTGAGTTAGAAACTTGTGGGTTCAAACCCCACTCCAGGATTTGAGCACACAATCCAGGCTGGCACTTCAGTGAAGTACTGAGCGATTGTCAGAAGTCCTGTCCTTTGAGTGTGGTTGAAGCTCCATCAAGTAGACTTCAAATACCCCACAGCATTCCTTTGAGGAAAAGCTATGAATTCTCCTGATGTTGTGTCCAATATTATTCCTTCAAATACCACCAAAGAAACATCCAGATTAACTGGTCATTCATCACTTTGCTGTGTGAAAAATGTTCCCCTACGCAAGTGTGCTGAACTTCAAAATAATAAACTACGTGCTCGACCAAGTCTTAAAATGAACTGCCCACACTACCTGTAGGTCCATATGCAAACACCGTAGCATTATATCCAGAAATGACACCTTTAATCAGGTCCTTAGTAGTGGCCAGGTAAACATCCTCCTAAAAGAATAATAAGCACAATAAAGAAAACAGTTTTAGTGTGCATCTGCAGAAATATAGAGATTAGTCTTTATGCCCATGCAGTATTAATGGATCTAGGAATTTTTAGAATGTATTAATATTGGTCACATATTCAATAAAATTATAGTTATAGTATACCAGTATAAAAGGGGCCACTTTTGAGGTATATGGTTTCTATATACAGGTATGAATACAAACAATAAATTAGGTGTTTATCTCTCAGGGTGAACTATTTTATTCAATAGTTATAACAATTTAATTGTGCTTATCAAAATGAGGAATGACAGTTATGATAACCAGGATGTCACAGATAACACAAGCCTCATCATCATGCTCTCCTCTCTGGCTACCCAATGGCATTCTTCCATTCAGGTCTTGCAATACCCAGCTCCACCATCTCAGCTTTGGCCTTCCTTGTGATCTTTTCATATACTCAATTACTGCAACATCTTCCTTGTTCCAATTCTATCCTGCAAGTGTTTCCATTCCCTTGCAGAGATCCATATCTCAGTACTGTGTGGAGTCTTGAGTGGATATTAGTCTCACACACTCTCCTTTTTACATCCATTGAGACTTAAATCTCTCTTTCCAACAGTGGTTCTCTTGTATATCCATGAATACAACCTCAACATCAACTTTCCAGAGGCAAAGATTATGTCCAGAGTACAAGGAAAAGGATAGAAATATGAAGGAAGGCTGAAGAAAGCAAGAATTAATCAAGAAGAGGTCAAAATGAGGATGCCTTTATATCTACCTGACAGATAGCAGTGCTGAAAAATAGAAAATGATTCCACTAGGCACAGTACCAGTACCAAGCACTCCCAGTCACCAGTACTGGCAGTCGAGTCTTCAGCTGCCTAGGCACGAAGCTTTAGAATTCCCTCTCTAAATCTCTCTGTCTCTCCACCTCCCCTTTTAAAATGACTGAGCTTTTGATCACCTGTCCTAATATCTCCTTATGTGGCTGGGTGTCCCGTGGAAGCACCTTGGAACATTTTGCTATGTTAAAGGCATTATATATATGGAAGACCTTGCTAATATACTACAGACAAATCGATGTAAATTTAAACTCCCAATCTGCGTTAATATCAATTTTACAGAATCCCTTTAAACTATACCAATCTGATTTTTCTTCCATAACCCATACTTAGTGAGATTGTCAAATTAATTAGTTAAATTAATTATAGTCGTTTAGTAGTACAGAACTTGAGTATTGCTGAAAATAGAGATATGTTGTCGAAGCTTTTGCACTCATCTGGACAATCACAAGAATAAACAATGAAAGGGAAAACAATAACTTATTCTGTATGAGTATAGAGTGCTGATTGGTTTGCAAGTGAACTCTGATTGGTAGAGACATTGCCATGGCGAATGCATCAGTTTACGGTGACTGACAGTCAACTGTTAAGCTTTGTTTAAATTTTAAACCAGGCAAGTTGACTCTGATTGGTCAAGGCATTGCCCTGAGGAATGAACCAGCGAATGGCTGTCACTTATTTTGTTCAGCTGAAACAGGCACAACGTTTGTACATATTCTTTCAGTGTGCAAAGAACAGGGCCCTGTGTATTAATATATGTAGCTTCCAGTCCGTGCAAATGCGCCACACTGCAAGCCGGACTGACAATCTTAAATTGGTTGTCAGCGGAATTCTTAGCAGACTGTGGATTATTTAGCAAATGTCATCCAATCGTGGAATCACATCTAATGTTGGACACTGTGTTTTGAGTTTTTGCATGCACAGGCTGTTTGGGTACGGCCCGTACCTTGCCTGTTGTAAACAACAGAAGGGACATGTTGTTTAATACGATCCGCCAGTCTTTGGGATGTACGGCCTATATGCCTAGCCTCACATTGGCATTGAAATTCATATATCACATTACTCATTTGCTACTATGCTGTAGCAACACGTGTGGTGTTCACCACTAAAAGGAGGATGCTGCCATCAAGCCAAAAAGATGTCCTGCCTATCACACAAATGAATAAAGTGATATATGAATTTCAATGCCAGTGTGATGCTAGGTATATAGACCGTACATCCCAAAGATTGGCGGATCATATAAAAACAACATGTCCCTTCTGTTGTTTGCAACGGGCAGGGTACAGGCCGTACCTAAACAGGGCGTGCTTGCAAAAACTCAAAACACAGTGCCCAACATTAGATGTGATTCCACGATTGGATAACATTTGCTAAATAATCCTCAATGTGCTAAGAATTACGCTGTCAACCAATTTAAGATTGTCAGCAGGGCTCGCAGTGTGGCGCATTTGCACATACTGGAAGCTACATATATTAATACACAGGGCCCTGTTCTTTGCAGACAGAAAGAACATGTACAAACATTGCTCCTGTTTCAGTTGAACAAAATAAGTGACATCCATTCGCTGGTTCATTCCTCAGGGCAATGCCTTGACCAATCAGAGTCAAGCTGCCTGGTTTAAAATTTTAAACAAAGCTTGGCAGTTGACTGTCAGTCACTGTAAACTGGTGGCTTCGCCATGGCAATGTCTCTACCAATCAGAGTTCATTTGCCAACCAATCAGCACTCTCTTCTCATATAGTATAAGTTGTTGTTTTCCCTTACATTGGTTATTCTTGCAATTGTCCTGATGAGTGCAAGACGAAAAGCTTCGACAACATGTCTCAATTTTCAGCAATACTTAAATTAATTAATTTATGTTAACATAAAAGGGAACCCAAAAATCTTCTACTGGAATAAAAGAACAAAGAAAATTACAGCACAGGAACAGGCCCTTCGGCCCTCCAAGCCTGCGCCGAATGTAAGTAGTAAGCAGTTGGTAAGAGGTGGAGTGGGGCCTATTAAGAACAAAAAGAGTAAGATATGCTTCAAGGCGCATGGCGGGCTAGAATACCTCATGAGTACTTTGTATCATTGTGTACTAAGGAAGACAAATCTTTTTTTAATTCTTTCACAGAATGTGGGCATCGCTAGGCCAGCATTTATTGCCCATCCCTAATTGCCCTTGAGAAGGTGGTGGTGAGCTGCCTTCTTGAACCACTGTAGTCCATGGGGTGCAGGTATATCCACAGTGCTATTTGAAAGGGAGTTCCAGAATTTTGACCCAGTGACAGTGAAGGAACAGCGTTAGAGTTCCAAGTCAGGATGGTGTGTGGTTTGGAGGGGAACTTGCAGGTGGTGGTGTTCCCATGCATCTGCTGCCCTTGTCCTTCTAGGTGGTCATAGTCGCAGGTTTGGAAGCTGTTGTCGAAGGAGCCTTGGTGAGTTGCTGTGCGTTGGTGGTGAAGGGAGTGAATGTTGAAGCTGGTGGATGGGGTGCCAATCAATCAGGCTGCTTTGTCCTGGATGGTGTCGAGCTTCTTGAGTGTTGTTGGAGCTCCATCCATCCAAGCAAGTAGAGAGTATTCCATCACACTCCTGACTTGTGCCTTTTAGATGGTGGACAGGCATTGGGGAATCAGGAGGTGAGTTACTCACCACAGGATTCCTAGCCTCTGACCTGCTTTTGTAGCCATTGCATTTATGTGGAAGCTCAAGTTCAGTTTCTGGTCAATGATAACCCCTAGGCTGTTGATAGTGGAGGAGTCAACGTTGGTAATGCCATTGAACATCAAGGGAAGATGGTTAGATTCTCTCTTGTTTGAAATGATCATTGCCTGGCACTTGTGTGTTGCAAATGTTACTTGCCACTTATCAGCCCAAGCCTGGATATTGTCCAGGTCTTGCTGCATCTGTACACGGGCTGCTTCAGTATCTGAGGAGTCACGAATGGTGCTGAACATTGTGCAATCGTCAGCAAACATCCCCACTTCTAACCTCATGATGGAGGAAAGTTCATTGATGAAGCAGCTGAAGATGGTTGGGCCAAGGACATTACCCTGAGGATGTCCTGCAGTGATGTCCTGGGCTGAGATGATTGACCTCCAACAACCGCAACCATCTTCCTTTGTACTAGGTATGACTCCAACCAGTGAAGAGTTTTCCCCCCGATTCCCATTGACAAAATATGGTAGAAGTAGAGAGTAGAGGCAATGGATAGGGTAAAAATTGAGAGGAGGTACTGGAAAGCCTGGCCATGCTTGGGTAGATAAGCCACCTGGTCCAGATGACTTGCATCCCAGGTTGCTAAAGGAAGTGGGAATGGAGATAGTGGAAGGGCTTTTCATAATATTCCAATCTTCCCAAGATATGTGAGAGTTGCCAGAGGATTGGAGAGTGGCAAATGTGACATGGTTATTCAAGGAAGGGTGTAAGGACACTCCTAACAACTAACAGGCCAGTTAGTTTAACATCAGCGGTGGATAACGTTTCAGAAACGATAATCAGAGGAAAAAATCAACAGACACTTGGAGAGGTTTGAGTTAATTAAGGATAGCCAGCATGGATTTTTAAAAGGCAGAACATGCTTGAATAATCTATTTTTTTTTAATGAAGTAACAGAGAAGGTTGATAAAGGGAATGTGGAGGATGTTGCCTATATGGATTTTAAGAAAGCATTTGATAAGGTACCACATAAAAGACTGGTTGACAAAATTGAAGTTCATGGAATAGGAGGGTCAGTGTCCAATTGGATTAAAAAAT
This sequence comes from Heterodontus francisci, assembly GCF_036365525.1. Classification (NCBI taxonomy): domain Eukaryota; kingdom Metazoa; phylum Chordata; class Chondrichthyes; order Heterodontiformes; family Heterodontidae; genus Heterodontus; species Heterodontus francisci. Next base: position 21,848,460 of record NC_090394.1, read on the forward strand.
GGCTTAAGGGCAGAAAACTGCAAGTCGTGGGAAATGGTTATTTTTCAGACTGGAGGATGGTAGACAGTGGTGTTCCCCAAGCAGTCAGTGCTAGGACCACTGCTTTTTTTACTATATCTAAATGACTTGGATCTAGGGATACAGACTAGAATTTCAAAATTTGCCGATGATATCAAACTTGGAGGAGTGGCAAACAGTGAGGATGATATGAACCACCTGCAATAGGACATAGATAGACTAGCAGAATGAGCAGACAAGTGGCAGATGGAATTTAATACAGACAAGTGTGAGTTCATGAATTTTTGTAGAAGGGATAGGATGAGGTAATGGCACAGTTCTAAAGAGTGTGTAGGAACAGAGGGACCTGGAGGTGCATGTGCATCGATCTTCGAAGGAGGCAGGACATATTGAGAGAGTAATTAGCAAAGCAAATGGGATCTTGGGCTTCATAAATAGGGGCATGAAGTACAAAAGCAGGGAAGTTATGCTGAACCTTTATAAAGCTCTGGTTAGGCCCCAGATCAGGTTTAGGCATCCAGTTCTGGTCACCACACTTTAGGAAGGATGTGAGGGTCTTTGAGAGGGTGCAGAGGAGATTAACCAGAATAGTTCCAGGGATGAGGGATTTTAGTACTAAGGTTTGGTCGGAAAAGATGGGGTTGTTCTTCTTGGAGCAAAGGAGATTGAGAGGCGATTTGAGAGAGGTATACAAGATTATGACAGGTTTAGATAAGTTAGACAATGAAAAACCAATTTAAAACATATTTAGTGAGATACCTGGCATTGTCTTTGCTTGGACAAGCAGTCAATGTCTGCCCGCACACTTTGGCCAGAATTTTACGGGCCCTCCCCCAGGTGGGATCGGAGCTGGGGGGACACGGAGTATCGGGATGGGTGGCGGGGGGCCCATCTCCACCCTGTCGCCCAGCAAGCTTCCCAGGAGTGGGATAGGCCGACGACGGCCTTCCCACCCAGAGGCCAATTGCCCTTAAGTGGCTTATTAACAACCAAATAAGGGCCTCTACCTGCCACCACTGGGATCTTGCCAGCGGCGGAGGGTGGGGAACCTCCAACACGCAGGGAGGACGCCTTGCAACAGGAGGCGCCCTCACTGTGGGCTTGGGGAGGTGTCCTTCTTCCTTGGGCAATTTGTGGCCTGCGGAGGAACCCCAGCAGAAACAACTTTACCCCCCGAGACCCCACTCCCCCTGGGCTGAACGACCACCACCTACTCGCTGGGGCCTCTTCTAGATTAGCCCCGGTGACCCCACCACATCTACCTCGGGATCCCACCACTGGGTCTGTGTTCAAGGCCTCTGCAGTAAAGGGACTGGAATCCCGCCTCCTAAAACTTTGAATCAAAAAGATCGGAGGATCGCTCCGGGGGAGCACGAAAATGCAGAGGTGCGGATCCTCCCACCTTTTCGGCCTGGTGCCGAGCACCCTGCCTCCAGCACAAAATCCAGCCCTCTATGTAGTGATGTGGAGAATTTGGATAGATGTCCACCGGTCAGGAGTGATCTTTGTCTCTTTCTCTCCCCTCTCTCTCCCTCTCTGTGTCTATCCCTCTCCCCTCCCCTCTCTCTCTCCCTCTCTCTGTCTCTCTCCCTCTTTCCCCTCATTGTGTCCTTCTCTCTCCCCATACTCTCTCTCCATCCCTGTGTGCCCCTCCCCCATCTCTCCCTTTGGCCACCATGCACCAAGAGCAGAAACACATTGCCGCTCAGTGCCGGCCCTGCACTCTGAAAGAAACCAGGGGCGTTTGGAGAGCTGAGTAAGTGGACTGTCTGCCTAAAAATAAAACAGCTTGTTCTGGCTCAAAGAAGTCTTGCCTTTCCAGTTCTATAATTGCTTTCCTGTGCGCTATCCTATTGTTCTACTCACACCAACATTCTCCAGGGCCGATTCTGCAGGTTGGACATGGGCATGGAGCACTTTCCAGGAAATCACAGGCCCCAGCGCCTGACATCCCATCAATGGGACATAAAATCATGCAGGCCGGTGATGTCTTAACCAGCCCTCCCTGCAAGCATTCCTCTGCACTGGGAATGCCCGACCACAGAGTTAGTCCGACAATCATCTCCCTCCAAGGCTCCGCCAGCACCTCCCCCTGTACCAGTCCCATTGGTTACGCCCCCTGATTGACGGCACCAGTTTTCCCAGCGAGTCCCGCGCTCCTATTTGACCGAGGTCAATGCGCAGGCAACTGATTTGAATGGCAGGCCAGATACAAACCTTTGGCGGGCCAAATTCTGGCCTGCAAGCTGTAGGACCTAGCCCAATGGTCCAATGATCCTGATTCTTTCTAATGACTTTTGCTCCTGGTAATCTTAAATGTCTTACTCCAAGCCTTTAAATTTGTGTTTTAAAATAAGGTAGCCCCGAGGTTACTTTAAAACGCAAGCTTAAAGGCTTGGAGCAAGATATTTAAAATTATCATGGTCCTGGAGTCCGTGTACGGACATGTTGCCGACCCTTGGGCTACAGGAATTGAGTGCAGGGGTGGGTCTGACTGGATTGCTCCATGGAGAGCCAGCATGGACTCGATGGACTGAATGGCCTCCTTCTGTGCCGTAAATGACTCTAATTGACTCTAATGACAAACTATGCTGAATTATGTAAAGCCTTAAACTAGGAGCTGTGTTTGGACCCAAATAGGTGTCAAAACTAATATCATTTATCTGGACTTGTCAAGGTGACAGAGGGAGGAAGCGTTCATCCGAGATTCTGAAGGAGGTCTGAGGAATAAACGGACAAACCCATCGACCCATCCTGTCTTCAATGTTAAGCACACTAAAATAGCTCCCGCAGCAGCAACAATTAGACAATCCAGCCTTCACATTTTGATTGACACTCAAATTTGGGTTACTTAATGGAGAACCGTACAGTCCTGAAGCAACTCATCCCAGGGAGCAAGAAAAATCATGAGGGTCAAGTTCCAATAGCAAAAAAAAAATTCCCTTCAGCAGCTGAAGGAACAGGTTTGATAGAAGCTAATGGAGGAGTCGATAGCTTCGATCATTCTACTTTCTTAACTGCAAGAAGAAACACGTTAAGCCAAAATAGCAAAGAAAGTTAAGAAGGCAATCGGCTTGGAAAAATATAAACAGAAAGCATTTATTGGGGTTAGTTGAAGCAGTGAATTCAAGTGTTGTCCTTTCACGGTGGTTAGAATCCAGTATGGACTGATGGAATGAAAGTTTTCTGTCTCTGATAGATGTCTGAGTCGTGAGAGAAATAAGCTTGCAACTCAGTCCAGTTCTAATGGACACCAGTCTGCAGCATCAGACCAACAATGTCAGCACTAATTGGCAGTCAACTTCGGAGAGGCCATAAAGATATCTGGCGTGAACAATAGAAATATTACACTGGTGCAGCAGGGGTTGGAGTAAAAATGTGTTGATGCAGTGTAAAAGAACATTTACTATGTATTAAAACTATTATATCTGACAAAGGGAGAAAACTATAAAACATTTCACATTTCCTGGCACGGACATCCCTTAGCGTGAACATGAATTAATTTCAGCACCAAATCGGAATCATTTTTAATACTTTTCTTATAGATTTTGTGAGCATAAGTGCATAAAAAGCAAATGCAACAAAAGAGATAGTACAGGGGAAAGCTCTTTATTGCACCAAGCCCCTGCCTTAAGAACTAGAACACCTTGATGATATAACACACAAAGGTGTTTTCTACTAAGTGAGTCTCTACCTGGGTGGAAGTGTGATCAAACACCACATCAAACATAAATGTTCGTTCACGGGACCTATTAGCTCGCAAGATGTCATCTGGATCTTCTGTTGGGTCCATCAAAACTACCATCTACATTAAAAAAAATCCAGACAGGAATAAATATTTAGTCAAGAAAGTTATCTGATGAATGCAGCTTCAGAATTACCAAAAACTAATGTTAAATGCAGTGGATGAGGATAAAGAAAAGTTAGGTATAAACAGAAATATCCAAAGCAGAAAGCTTTGCTGAATATGGGGTTAAATAGCTCTGATTGAGGAGCTAGCATCAATGCATGTATGATGGGCTGAACAGCCTCCTTCTGTGCTGTAATTTCTATGACTCTGTAAAGGGTTGATTTTTTTTTGTGTTTGTGTGGAGGCTTGTCCAATATCCATTGGGAGGATGAATCATAAGCAGTCTATTGACAATCCCCCAATATGTGTGACTACTAAGCAAGGTTCCTGCTAGCAAAATTGCTCACCAAGTGTCAGCCATACTATTAAAGTTTACTGGATTCCAAATGGGTCGCTTCAAAATTATTTTACTTCAGGAGTGAACCTTCGAAATAAAACGTGGTTTGATCATGTTGATTTGTTTGGATCAATTACACGTGCCCTTTTTACTTGAACTTAAGAAAGGCTAATTTACATATAAGCCCTGATTTTAACTCAGGGCAGGAATTGGGAGTGGGGGGGCTGAGGCAGATGGCACACCATCTAGTGCCCCAATGAGGCCCGGAGATTTTAACTCCAGGGTCTCGCTAACATTTCCCGACACTGATTCCTGCCTGAAGCTGGCAGGGATGGCGTCAACACGGGTGAGCAGGAGTCAGAATTCACAGGGCCAGGCTGCCAGGGAAGACCCATGGAAATGGACCCAATGAGGTAAGTAAGAATTGGGGAGGAGTTTGGAAAAGGGAGATAGAGGGAGTGGGAGAAGCCCAGGGCTGGGGATGACCAAGGTATCCTTGTAGGGCCAGGAAAAGCATTCCTGCTCTTCTTGACATTCAACGAGCCTTTGAAAAAAGGTATACTTGTCTGCAGGGCCTTCTGTAGGCCAGGAATCTACCTGCCTCCTGCTGTTGTTGTGGGTTTGAAACTGTGTAACACTTAGATCACAATTTGATGATGTGTTTGAGATGCAATATTTCCATTTAACTGAGCCCTTGCTCCTCTCGGCCTTCCCATGCCTCATTTCAGCCTAGTTAAAATAGTGGGTGGTGGTATACCTTCAGGAATGCTGAGCGAACCCCTCTCTCCCATCCACCACCATAGTAACACCCCCCAACCCACTGGATATAGAATGTGCAGGTTAAAATCTCCCCTCTGATAAGCTGTAATATTTTTAAGAATACAAATATATTCACCTTCCTACAAGATCATTTAGCTCTGATCCCAATTTAATTGCAATATTCTGTAGCCAACACTTGCAGTTGACCCATCAATAAAACACAATTGTACATTAAAAGCTTAAGGGCACATCTTAATTCAGCTGTTTGGATCTGTGTCCCCACGAATGTGAGGTAGAACTTGGTATACAATGCTTCTTTTACAATGCATTACCTTTGGAAGCTGAAAGACTGAAATTGGACATGGAGGGGGAGGCAAAATGTATTAGTCGACAGTTATACGATACACTTGATATTTAATTCCATTGGAGTCAATAGAGCTGAATATGGGATGGAACGCATTATAGGCAATCGATATGTGTCCTCACTCTTGCCCAATTTCACCATCCAAAACTCTACAGCACTCCTTTAAAACCTACTTGTTTGACAACACTTTCAGTCATCCCTTCTAATATTGCCTTCTTGGCTTGGTGTCAGTTATGTTCCTATGTTAAAGGCGCTATATAAATACAAATTGTTGCTGAATCTTGGCACCAGAAAATATTAATCATTCTCGTCAATAATAAACCTAATTGAGAGGGGACTGACAAGTCTTAAACCCAATGTTCTTGGCTAGCCTATGATCCATAACAGTTATATAAAGAGGTTCCAATTACATACAAATGCAGAAATGCTAAAAACTGTAAACCTGCAATGGAATAGACTTGATGCAATCTGTGGCACATGCATCATTTATAAACATGGTCAGTTTATACATTATTTTGATTGAAATGTGTTGGTTTTCTTTGAAGCAACATTTAGATGAGGGAATTACGAAATCATTTTTTGAGAGATGTCTGGAATTTCAAATTTGCTCTTGACTTGGAAAGTGATTCATTTGGGCCTTAGAACTGTATAAAAGCCAGGATAACTATGTCATCACTCTGCATGAAAACATTTGGATTATTCTGCATCAGAGATGCTATGTTACGTTGACAGGATCACAGTTAACAATGAAGATAAACCAAAACAACTGAAATGCATTGGTCTGGTGAAGTAATGAATTCCCACTATTAGAAGAGAGTCGCCCGCTTCTCAAGCTGTTGAGAGAGCTCCTCGCTGCCCCGTCTTCCTCAGTTACTACGTGACTAAACTCAAAACCAAAAGGGCTGGGCAGGGCTAGTGACATGCCTCAGGAAAAATTGCATTGGAACAAATTATTTCAATTATTGTGTTGCCTCAACGCTTAACAAATCTCAGGGCTGAATTTATTTCAATAAAATACAATCTTTCTCTCTCTGTCCCTGTTGTTTTCTGGCTCTTGCTTCTTTGTGGTATCTTTGTTCAGGTGTTATAGACATAGATGCAATAACTTAGGCGTCTTATTATTATTCAACATTTGTATCACATATTTTGTATTCATTATTCTACCCAGTTTTTGTATTATTTTATGTATTCCCCTGGTTTCTGAGTTGTAATGTACAGTATTTATTTGAACTTGTTCATTTTTCATTGCCAAGGCTGGCTCTCTTTGAGGGTTGGACTGGATTTGGCTTTAAAGCTGCGGTTTTTGGCAGCTTTTGGAATAGGTCCAAAACCACACTGCGGATTCATGACAGCACAAGAATATGTTGCCTGCCTGCCTGCCTGCCTGCCTGCACTCTAGCAGAGGAATGATGCACGGAACAGGGGAGCCTTACAAGGGAAGACAATGCCTTGTATTGTGAAGCCTAAGCCCATATTTATCTCCAGTGATACCATAAAACCTTATTATGGATGGAACATCAAACAACTGTACTGAGCATTACGCAGTAAAAAAATTAAACAACATGTTGTTCGATCACTGAGGAATGCTGAACAATACAATAAAAGTAGAGGCTTTTATGTTTGTGCAAAGGTAATATTGCTTCACAAATTAGTTTTAAGAAACCACCCATTTATAATTTATTGCCTTGCTTCTTCCATGTAAGATTACTTTCAGCAGTAAAATGTAAAAGGAGGGCAAGTTTAAACATGCTTGAAATAGAATAATTAAGTACCTACTATTCAATGAACACAATCACTGCCATTCAGTAAAATGCTTATAATTAGAAGCCAAAGTGACTACTGGTTATGTTGAAAGCTATGAGGAACAATGGTGAATGTAATCATAATGCATTAAAATGTAAAAAGAAACATAAGACATTCATTAATTTTAACCATATGCTTTTTGGGATATATTTACCAAACCCATTGAAGTTTAGACTGATTCCAAATCACAAAAATTCGAATAGTTTTTGAATTACTGAAATCCATATTTCCAAGTCTTTAATTAGTGAGCAATATGCTTGCACCAGGTAAAGCATGACTTTGTCAAGAACAGCATTTTAGTATGGAAGGAGATTAGATAAGAGGCTGAAAGCAGTAACACAAATTTGTGCACAAGTCTAATCGAAGTCCTCTCAGGTCATAGTGACTGAATACAGCCCCATGAAAGAAGAACTGAGGTACACTGTGACCTTTCATTTTCATTTAACAGTGAATTTTGCAAGACAGAAGGAGGATGTTACATCTGTTCCAGGTCTCAAACAGTCATCCCACTTAGTCCCATTCCTCTGCCCTTTCCCTATAAAGTTTCAAATATTTCTTCTCTTTCCTTTTAAAAGCTGTCATGGAATCTGTGATCTGTGGGACCTGTGAGCATGTGCAAGCTGTTGGCTGAACAGATGACTTGTCAAATGTTCTGTTAGGTGCAACGACCCTGGTTGCAAAGCTTGTTTCTTTTTTTGAGGCAGACTGTGAGGCACTGGAACAGACTTTGAGGAACTGGGACAGACTGTCCTAACAGAAATTGAAACAAAAACTTCAGGTTTCTGGGGAAACTCAAACTGGTTAGAACCAGATAAAAACAACAGAGTCATCAGAACTCAGACAGAAGAGGGTGCAGTGCAGGCAGGTTGAAGAAGTGGAAGGCTGGATCCAGCAGCTGTTTCTGTTACTTAAGAGTAACTGATTAACCAGATCCGCTGATACAGTGCACAGAGTTGTCTCTGAAGGGTTCAGATAAATGTGGTACTGGTGGACCCACACTATCATGCCTGTCATGAGCAGAGCTGAGAAGGTTCTGGAGAACGTCACCATTTTGGATGGCAACTGTACCGGAGGAGTTCGGGTTGAAGGGGAACTGCTATTGGATGAGAATCGGTGGCTGCATCTTGGAAGACAGGAGCTGGAGATCTACCTGAGGAAAGTCAGAGCTTTGAAGAAATTTGTGGCTGTAATTGGTGTCGTATATGCTGAGTGGACTGCCTAGTAAATCCCTGAGATCTATCTTTGTTGTATCTCATAGTTACTGTGTAATTTGTTAATATATTTACTGACTGTGATTTGTCTGTTAATTCCTGTTTAATTTATGTTGATTTTGGTTTGATTTTTAAAGCAAAAGTTATAAAAGTGTAATGGACAGAATTGAAAGAGAACTGAAACCCCTGGTCTTTCCCCTTTACTATCCATAATCAGTGTGTTTTTGGTAAGGAAGATGTGTGTGTTTCTTAACCCTGAGTGTATGGACAATCTGAATAACCGCAGCACGTTTTTCATGGGTTTAAATAAAGAAGATTATTTTTAGTCACATGTTCAGCCCCAAGTTTAATGTCACTCACACACACACTCAAGAAAGACAGACGTTAAAAGGATAGTGCACTTTTACAAATTACAAGCAAAGGAGTAGTTTATAAGTCACATGATTTGGCTCGACTTGGGGAAAAGGCAGAAGTTGCAGAAAAGGGCGTTTTCACTCCTGAAGTGTAGTTAGGTGGATTCAATAGCTGGAGTCATTGCAGGATTCTCTTGAACAGGTGGATTTTCAACAGGTCATGACGTTGGTTGCTTGTCGCCTCATTACTAGGAGGAGGTTGGTTTTCTGTACTGATGGACTTAAAAAGGAACACGCTTGGAAGCCTTATGATGTTACAACCTCCAGTTCTTTTAAGGCATGATGCCCTTGTCTGCCTCCTGCTTTTTCCTGCAGTCAGTATTTAAAAGATTTTTAAAAGGAGACCATTTTGGCTGCTGCACCATGTGACTTCTCACAGTTCCTTTTCCAAATATGGTGGGATCTAGGTTGATTAGCCCATCCTGGTTTATTCTTGTAAGACATTCATTCTGAGGAGAGTAAGGACAATCACCTTTTTTGTTTCAGGAGAAACCCATTGTTATGATCAGGTGAGAAGGGGCCGAAGGGCTCCCCTCTTTTCCCTCTCCTTGTTTGACCGCAACAGGGTTTATTTCTTTCTAAAAGTGAATGTACTTGCCAATTCAGTGAGTGTTTCACTATTTATGTTCTACGATCATAAAAGAACCAAACGGACAGGTTTTCCTGAGTTTAACAAAGGAGGAGGTTAGCTTTATTGTACCTAAACTGATCTCAGTAAAATAATAAACTATGCTCCAACTTTCATACACACTCATACAAATAGGTTACAGAGTGGGGAAGGGTAGATTGGTCAGATTAGAGAAACAGAGAGATACAGCACTGAAACAGGCCCTTCGGCGTACCGAGTCTGTGCCAACCAACAACCACCCATTTATACTAATCCTACATTAATCCTATATTCCCTACCACACCCCCCACCATTCTCCTACCACCTACCTTCACTAGCGGCAATTTACAATGGCCAATTTACCTATCAACCTGCAAGTCTTTGGCTGTGGGAGGAAACCGGAGCACCCGGCGGAAACCCACACAGTCACAGGGAGAACTTGCAAACTCCGCACAGGCAGTACCTAAAACCAAACATGGGTCACTGGAGCTGTGAGGCTGCAGTGCTAATCACTCCGCCACTGTGCCACTGTGTCCAGAGCAATAAAAAGGGGTATACAGTCTGTGGAGTTTGGTGATTCAGTTGTCTTCCAGCTGAACCAGGTTGTCTTGAGGCTTCCAGCTTGTAGACTTGGCTAGCGGATTCAGTGATCCTCCTGGAAAATAGTGATATGGATGAGTTCCTTCATGGGGTCTCTGTCTGCCACAGTGATGGGCTTTGATGGTTACAGACAGCAGGCAGGGTTCAAAACTTGCCAGGTGGACTGGGAAGAGAGAGGGACCTCCACTTGGGTCTGTTCTGATCAATGTCAGTTGCTTGTCTGCTGCAAAGAGAAAAAATCAAGCTTAAAACACACAGATGGTGGGCCTGTCACATGATGGCTCAATGTGTATTTCCTTTTGCAACTTAATTAGTTCATGTCTAGGACTTCCTTTCTCTCAATCAGCATCCCATCGTTCAGGTGATTACCTTTGAGTGGTCCGTCTCCACCAGTTTAATGTCCCAAGATTGTTTTTAATATCTTGTTAATGGGGACTGGCCAGATGAGGCACTCCAAACTTCTCAAGTCATTGTCCTGGAGGGGACTGGCCAGACAATTTGACTCTCTTTTAATGCAGTGGAATGCAAGGGATTTTTATGCAAACTTTGGTGGCCATTTTAGCTGCTAGCTGTCACCTTTTGAAAAAAATTAATTCAGGTTTCTAGCCGATAGATTAAAAAAAATCATTCGGTGTCACACAATGTTGTGACACATTCAATTCAGGAATGTCTCCCCACAAATAGGCAACAAGTGAGTCAAAGGAGATTGAGGGGAGATTTGATAGAGATGTACAAGATGACGAAAGGTTTAGATAAGGTGGACAAAGAAAAGCTTTTCCCATTAGCTGATGGTACAAGTGGTTCAAGAGTTCACCTACCTAGGCTCAACTATCACCAGCAACCTGTCTCTAGATGCAGAAATCAACAAGCGCATGGGAAAGGCTTCCACTGCTATGTCCAGACTGGCCAAGAGAGTGTGGGAAAATGGCGCACTGACACGGAACACAAAAGTCCAGTGTATCAAGCCTGTGTCCTCAGTACCTTGCTCTATGGCAGCAAGGCCTGGACAACGTATGTCAGCCAAGAGCGACGTCTCAATTCATTCCATCTTCGCTGCCTCCGGAGAATCCTTGGCATCAGGTGGCAGGGCCGTATCTCCAACACACATGTCCTCGAGGCGGCCAACATCCCCAGCTTATACACACTACTGAGTCAGCGGTGCTTGAGATGGCTTGGCCATGTGAGCCGCATGGAAGATGGCAGGATCCCCAAAGACACATTGTACAGCGAGCTCGCCACTGGTATCAGACCCACCGGCCGCCCATGTCTCCGCTTTAAAGACGTCTGCAAACGCAACATGAGGTCCTGTGACATTGATCACAAGTCGTGGGAGTCAGTTGCCAGCGTTCGCCAGAGCTGGCGGGCAGCCATAAAGGCGGGGCTAAAGTGTGGCGAGTCGAAGAGACTTAGCAGTTGGCAGGAAAAAAGACAAAAGCGCAAGGGGGAAAGCCAACTGTGTAACAGCCCCGACAAACAAATTTTTCTGCAGCACCTGTGGAAGAGCCTGTCACTCTAGAATTGGCCTTTATAGCCACTCCAGGCGCTGGTCCACACACCACTGACAACCTCCAGGCGCTTACCCATTGTCTCTCGAGATAAGGAGGCCAAAGAAGATGGTACAAGGACTAGGGGACACAGATTTAAGGTTTTGGGCAAGAGGTGCAGGGGGTATATGAGGAAGAACATTTTTTTTACACAATGTGTGGTAATGAACTGGAACTCGCTACCCACATGGGTGGTGGAAGTAGAGACGATTAATCATTTCAAAAGGAAATTGGATGGACACTTGAGGGGAATAAACTTGCAGGGCTTCGGGGCTAGAGCAGGTGAATGGGACTGACTGGGTGGTGCTATTGAGAACCGCATGGACTCAATGGGCCGAATGGCCTCCTTCTGTGCTGTAATGACTCTACTTATTAGCATATTTCCCTGTCCTGTCTTCAGCCGCCTTCAACAGCTGCTTTCTTCTCACCTTGTTTTCACTGGCAAGTTTCAGGAAGCCCAGGAAACTTGTGAAGCCGAATTAAACTGAAAAACCCACATCAAAATGGCTCTAATGAAGTGGTTAACATATTGAAATTGACAACCCGTCTCTTCCTAGGGGCACCTAATGCATTGGAGCGAAATGGGGAAGTCACAATTTTCCTGGATTTTCGTCCCATCTGCACCCAATCTCACCACTCACCCAGGTTAGAATTCCACCCCCCCCACCCCACTTTATTTCAGCTACCTAGGCCTTAAACTCTGGAATTCCCTCCCTAAATCTTCTCACCCCTCCGGCTCTCTCCCCTCCTTTAAAACACTCCTTAAAATTTAATTCTATATCTCTTTAATTTTGTTTGATACCACTCCTGTGACAGCCTTGAGACAGTTTACTGGGCTAAAGGTGCTATATAAATACAAATTGTTGTTGCTATATCATCCTATTTATTTCTAAATAGTCCCAATTCACACAAACATTCCCAATTCACACTGCGCTCCCACTTTATTTGTCTAAATGATTTACACTACAAATTGTAAGCACGCTTTGCCTCTTTTATTGCAATGTCTATATTGTACAATACTGTGGTTGTCAAGTTGCCCAAATAACCCAAAGATGACCTGTATATTAAGCATGCTGAGTCCTGATAAAGTGTTGTGCAGTAGATAAATACTTGCAATTATATTGTGCCTTATCACATCTCCCCAGAAATGCCCCAAAGCGCTTCACACACAATGAATTACTTTGCATTGTTACATTAATGTACAAGATAAGGCCTTCAGGACCATATGTACTCGGCCCATCCTTTAGCTGATTCCAATCCATATAACAGCCCTTCCTTCCCTCACGTCCCAGGAGAGACAAAAAAAAGGTGCCTATAGCCATTTCACAAGTTGTCTGTCAAAAATAGTGTTAGTTTGGTTTAGTGATAGCACTCTCATCTCTAACTGAGAAGGTTGTGAGTTTGGGTTCTGCTAGGATGACATTTCACTGCAGCACTGAGGGACTGTTCCATTGTGAGATGTGCCATCTTTTGATTGAGTCATTTATCCCAGCAACGCTTCACATTGGCCTTAAAATGTCTGGAATGTCCTGAGGTTATAAAAAGTGCTATATAAATAAAAGTTTGTTCTTTCTCCAATCTCTTATGAGCGATCAGGGAATACCAGGAGGCCCTCCTTTCTCCCCCAAGCACTTTTGAGCTCATGACCTAAACTAATGAACCAACACTGGACGAAGTGAGTGTACAGGTCAGTACCTCCACCACCCAGTGAGAAAAGCTAAACCTGTAGGGTCTGCTGGATGTATTATACTGGGAAAATAAGTTGTCTGCAAATGACCATTTCTTTTGAGGAAGGCATACTGGGCTGAAGAATTCTTGCAACTTCTTTGAGGAGTGTTGTGGGATTTTTGATATCAATCCGAACCGATGGAGCAGACAGAAGCTCTGTTTAATATCTTACATGATGAACAGCATTTCTGACAATAGAACCAGGCCTCAGTACTGCACTAAATTAGAGCCCTGGTTTGCAGTAGGGTGCAAAAACTGGCCAATCTTGGTGCTGCAGCTTGTGATTTTTCATCTATTAACTTTAATGTATAGAAAATCATAGGGTTTTGAGTCTACGATTTGCTGACCTGCTCTCTGGGGCATTGATTTGTACCAAGGCCAGCAATGACTGATTTATCCCTTATCTGCTTAAGTAGGATGAGCTTTTGCCCTTTCTATCTGAGAAGCGAGAGTGCCATCAAATGAGCCACACTGGCTTGCTAGTTCCCTTTAACCTAGTCAGGCATCAAGAGTCGTTATGCTTCAATTGCTGCCAAAATATTTTATCACTTTAGGTACTTATTCCAATTATTTTGATTGAAAAATTATTTAAAAAATAACGCAATGTTTTGCAAAAGGTGTCTTTTTTTGATCTATAACATTACAGAAATGTTTGTAAAATGTTAGTGCAAGTGTGAATATCTGTGAATTTTACAGGGCATGGCTGCGAATCCCAACTAGTTGTTTCCACATAGTGAGTCATTTCTTGATTCCTGGGTAGGGGGGATGAGGTGGTGATAAAGGAATAAAAACAGTGAGTTCAAGGTTGCAATCCCAGACCCAATGACAGCTTTGTCTAAGTATAAACTCTCAACTGAGCCCCAAATGAGATGATAGTTCACAATCCGCCCTAATCGACAATTCTGGCTATGTTTCAGGACTGAATCAAAAAATAATCAATTATAATTTGGAATGATAGCAAATTGTTTTAACCCAAGTACTTTATTACTCTCTTATTACTTACTGTTTTACCATGATCGACCAATTCATTAATGATGTCTATCATTCAGAGGCTGCTTTTGTTTCTGAGCTCATCTCACTGACAGTAAACAATAGATATACTTCAACAGGACTGTCACAACATTGCAGCTGCAGTTTGTGGCTGATGCCTATGCAATGCCCTTTTTTTCTTATCAGACTGTCCAAGCTAGAATTACCTGATGTGGAATGACAGCGAGACATAGTTAACCCAGGTTCCATTCTTGCGCTATGTTGAATTAGATGATTTCAGCTAAGGTAGGGAGTGGTGCACAACAGTTAACCTCAACATCTCCAGGTTGGGGAGGGACAACCTTTGGCTTAGTTCATGTTGTTGTGTATTATCCAACAATGCTGCTGGACATTGTCAAGAAAACATGCTATGCCAAATGAGGATTTTTATTTCATCAGTTTGAAACCTACATTTAACTTTTAAAAAGCTGGCAGCCAAGATGACCACCGCAATTTGCATTGAAACACCTCACACTCCGGGACATCAAATTGGAGACATATGTCTAACAAGGCTCCCATCCAGGACAATGGCTTAGATAACGGAGTAGATTATCCAGTATTACCCTTGTTAGCAGGAAATTCAAAGTCATCTTGGGGCATTCATTATTGAAGATGTACCTCCAGGGGGTACACATTGAAACAATGAGACTCCCGAGAGATTGAGAATTCCTAGACTTGAATCTAACTAAATTGCAAACAAGGATACTGGACAATCATGTGACCACCTCACCATCTGTGAAAAACTAGCAGTTTCTTACTACAAAGGGACAAGCTCCTGAGACTTTGTTGCATAATATAGAGGGTATATCTCTCTCTCTCTCTCTCTCTCCCTCTCCAGGTGACCTTGAGGTATTTGAAGCTTGCCTGCTGGCTGGAAATGATCCAAGACAAGGACCCCTGGGAATAAGATCACCTGCTCCACTGTCTCCAAGAACATTTACCAACCAAAAACGTCAGGACTCCAGATTCAACCAGAAGACAACTGAATTAACAGACACCACAGACTGTATATCATTTTATTTGTTCTGGACTCTAATCCAACCCAAACTATTCCTCTCCACTCTGAAATCTATTTGTGTGTGTGAGTCTCGTGTGTGTGTGTGTGAGTGAAAGTGTAGCGTAGTTTATTACTTTATTTAGATCGGGTTTTTTGTTTAAGTACAATAAACTCACTTCTTTCTTGCTTAAACTCAAGAAAACCTGTGTGATTGGTTCTTTTATGGTCACAACAAAGGTGAAAGATTACACACTCACTGAAGTGGTAAGCACATCTACTGCTTGAAAAGGAATAAACACTGTTGCAGTTAAACACGGAGAAAGACAAAAGAGGAGCCTTGCGATCCCTCCTCACCTGATCGCAACAATGTACACATATATAGACTATGAAACTGCTTCCATTTTAAAATATTTTTTGAGGACATGTGTTTTACAATTGTGGAGATGGATTCATTTGAGGCCGAAGGGATTCCATGGATGTGTTTTTTTTAAAGGGTCACTGGAAGGACTATGTTTAAAAACATTTACTGGATGTCACATGTCTTCAGCTAAGTAAACCACAGTGCCTCTGACTGTGGGAGTTGTTTACAAGAGAAGTGACATGTCAAGATTTATGGATGCTCGAGCGGGTTTCATTTTTGAATAGTGTTTTGAGTCAGTTGGGTTTGTAGCCTACTGAAAGAATCACCCAGCTCACCTTTTCTCCACCTCTCTGAGAAACCTGAAAAAACTCCAATGTGTGATAGCTGTAACGCTTGATGCCACATTTCTCCTGAGAAGCTTTTGGATGACTTCCTCTCGACATCTCCTGAACTAACTGCTTCTGAAAAGATCCCAGCGACCTGTCTACGTGTACTCGGATGCCAGACTGGGTGCCATCTGGAACATAACATATCTTATCCTTTTTCTTCAAGAAGTAACAAGTACTTTGGCCAAAGCATCTTCTGTTTTTCTTTAACCAATGTGTGTGTGTGTGTTGGATATTTAGAAGGGAATATATATATTTACTGTCATATTTCAAATTATGTGTTAAAGCTTTGCTTCTTTATTGTCTAAGTATTGTTTTATAATAAATTAATACCTTTCTCATTTATTAAAGATACCTGGTTGGTGGATTTTATTCTGAAACTAAAATAGATAGAATTTATAATTGGCTGCATCCGTAACTGGGTACACATTTAAATATATATTGTGACTTGTGCAGAAGTGGAATTAGAGAAAGACAGTGCACTCCTCAAGCCTCGGTTGTAACAAGACATTATGTCAGGCTTAATGTGATACTGCTCATAGACAAAGAATCAGCCAATACGATTTAGCTAGATTCGCACATGAAGGATGTGGTGCCAGAGGGCTGCCATCTACAACCATACCCCACATTAAATACCAGCTTCAGGAGAAGAGAAATTGGAGGGGAAATTAGGGAAGGGGAAAAATGGATCAACCCAATAATTCGTGTTATCTAAGTTTCTGGTACTTATTATCTCTACTTATCTGAATTTACAGTAGAAATGAATCCAGCTTTAGTCGTTTATATAGTCTTGTGTAGATGTAGTGTTTGCTTCCTTTGACATTTTCAATAATGTATGATGATGGTCACATCAAGCATTTTAGTGTTTTGTTTTTCACCTTCCAATGTGAAAGGTTAAAACTGTACGAAGACAAAAAGTATACAAAGCATAGCTACGTGGTGCATTCTTAAAATTAGGCTGATTTTGAAAAAATAACTTAGAATATATAGACCTTGGGTCCTTATATATATGATAAAATGTCTCTGTACACTTGTCTAGCCCTATAACCTTTCGAGATCTCTGCAATCCTCCAATTCTGCCCTCTTGCACATCCCTGATTTTAATTACTCCACCATTGGTGGCCATGCCTTCAGCTGTCTAGACCCTAAGCTCTGCAATTCTCTCCCTAAACCACTCCAACTCTCTCTTCTCCTTTAAGATGCCCCTTCTCTTTGACCTTTTGGTCACCTGTCCTCAGAGCTCCTTATGTGGTTTGATGTCAAATTTTGTTTGATTACACTCCTGTGAAGTGCCTTGGGACATTTTACTATGTAAAGGCACTTTATAAATGCAAGTTGTTGTTGTTCTGCAACTTTATGCAGTTCCTGAATTAAGCTGAAACCCTTTAATTATAATAGCCAGTCTTGTGTCTGGGGTCAAAGAGTAATCATCAGGAAACATTAAAAAGCCACTGACCAGTTTGAGCTGTACAAGTCTAGAGAACTTCATACCTGGTGACTGAAGAAGTCTATATAAGTTGATCCACAAATCACTTAAATTCAAGTGTTTTCACAACACCTCCATGTATAACAATATTCTAGATCTGTACTTTTGGGAAACATTTAGGAATAAAGTCAGCCGATTTATGTTATCTGACCCTGTAAAGGACATATTAGGGTAGCCCATTGAAATGTGCTGAAATCAGCTCCGCAGTAACAATTGTCTCTAAATGGGCCTCCTCCATGTGTTCTTCAGAACTCATTCAACAAATGCTGCTCTATCAAAAACAGAAAACAGCTAGATTGAGGGCTGATGTGAATAAAATACAAATGAACATTTCTCTATTTACTGTCCCAACACCGGTCAAATGCCTTTTCTTTGAAGTTATTTAGTTTGGCTTTTCAGTGCAGTTTGCTGTGATTTCCGGATGATTTGGTAAAGTTCAACAGAGCTGAAGCTGTTGTAATTTCCATCAGTAACTGCAGCCAACTAAAATACAAAGTGGATTTGGATCCATAAGGCTCCTTTGTTGGGGAGCTGTCATTGTTAGATGCTGATCAGCTCCAAGCACTGCAGGGCAGATCTCAGAATTAGCCAAGTCTAAGGAAGTAAGTGAAGAATTGACCCGTTAGTGTTTCTTGATGGTTCTACTGCAGCATATAACCCCAACTCCCAATGCCCTCTGACATGTTCACATCCTCTGATAAAATTGAACTCCCATTGCATTGTTGCCTGCAGTAGTGCTGGGAAAACCTTATACCCATCCCTCAAGCTGTCGAAGTGACAGAAGGAAATATCTCAAAGAGTCATGTTGCTAGGATACATTGCAAAGAGGGCTTTTCAAACATTTTTCAAGCATGGAGCAACTCATCCCTCAAGCATGTGGCCAAGGTTGGTGGCATCAGTACCATAGCACCAATGTAATAAAAGTTGAAATCATAGGTACTTCATTCCTTGGACAAGAGCAAGTTAAAATTGATGGCAAAGCCTAAGAAAGCTTTGTACTAGAAGGGAAATTCATTTACCGCGACTGGATGATAGATTAATGCACCCCCCACCTCATTCTAATTTGGCTAATTTCAATTAATAGATCATCCAAACGCGTCAGTTTATTGAAGGAAGCAAACTGCCTTCATGCAACATTTATGTATTATTTCTTTTTCATGTGAAGTTTTAGACAGATCAAAATGTGGAGTTTTAAATGGCCTCCAGTTAGTTACATTCTTCAATCTTTTATTTGCCTCCATAAAGGAGAAAAAAAGTGCAGAAATATTATCAGAAGGAGGTTGCTATTTTCACAGGAAGTGGCCAGCTTTTGCTGCTGGGACTGTCTGTTCTTCAGTTGCCAGATCAAGCTGGTACCTCAGGATTTTGAAATCATTTATACTAGTTTTCAATTTTAGAAAAAAGACAGAATTGATTTTCTTTGATAACCTTGTCCACTTGAGTGGTAAAGATTAACATTACGGTTAAGGAGGTTAAGAATTGAGAAGTTCTTCAAAGAAGTCTATCTTCACTAAGAAAATCCAGATGTTTGGTGTTTGCTGTATCTACCCATAAAATTGAGTAATAACATGGAAAAGACTGCTTTGTCCTGGGATGTCTAAAGCTTACTTAGACAGTGCTTCTGATTTTCCATTTTACTCCGTACTCAGTTTCCCTGTTCACCTATCTGTTTCCACATTGCAGGAATGGGAAGGGTGGATCTGAAGTATCCACATTATATTCATCAAAGACTGAGTTTAGAATATTTTCAGAAAGGAGATTATGGGGGAACTTCTAACATGGAGGAGCACGAAGGGCAGATGAGGGAGTTAAGTCTAGCCAAAATGTGAATGTAAGGAAGTTGGCTCCAATCCACCAACTCCTACATTCCATTCCAGTGCTTTACGTTGCCTGTGTGCAACCCCTTGAGTGAGGCGGATTGTCAATTGACATATGTTAGTTGCTCAACTAGGGCAATATTGACATGGGTTCTGCACATTAACTTTGGGTCCACAGGTTTCCCAGGCTTCCTGGAAGTAGCCAATGAAACCAAGGTGAGCATATAGTGGCAATTGAGGGGGTTGAAGCCATCTCAGGGAAAAACACTACCCAGCACTCAGTACTGTTTCATCATCCTGAATGAAACCCTGAGCCTCCTGCTTCCCCAACACAAAGCATCCCTTTTCCAAGAGGAAGTTGAAGAGGAGGAGGAGGCAGAAGGTGAGGAGGGCAATGCACCACCAGTGAAGTACATTGCTGCCCGGGATGCCCTCGTTATTGCAAGGTTCACTTAGGTTCCACGATTCACCCATTTGACATCCATATACAAGAAACATTTTTGACCCCACCCTCTACAAGGTCATTAATATAAAACAGTCCGGCAAACAACCAAACCTCCCTATCATTGCACCCCATTCTCCAGCATCAATTCAAACCTTCCCATTCATCATCACACAACTGGAAAAGACACTTGACAGCAGGCAACTAACGGGCAAGACAGGAAAGTGGTGCAGAACCATCACACTTACATGGCTCACATATAAAACAGAAACATAACATTCCAACAATGTACAACATATCCTTGTGCAACTACAAATATTTACCCTTCCTTTTCCTACAATTCTTATATGATGCAACCCCTGTGGCTTCAGCAGATGTAGAGACAAGCTGCTCAGGTCCCTGCTCTGACTGCTCAGGTCCCTGCTCTGACTGCTCAGATGCTCTTGTCTGGCATCTTCTGGGTTTTGAAGCCAGTGGCGGGGGCAGAACGTGAGAACATAAGAAATAGGAGCAGGAATAGGCTATTCGGTCCTTCGAGCCTGGTCTGCCATTCAATAAAATCATGGCTGATTTGATCACAGCCTCAACTCCACTTTCCTGTCTGCCCACAGCCCCCCTCCCCCACATAACCCTTGACTCCCTTGTAGATCAACAATCTGTCTAACTCAGCCATGAATATATTCAACGACCCAGCCTCCACTGCTCTCTGGGGTAGAGAATTCCAAAGATTAACAACCCTCTGAGAGAAAAAAATTCCTCCTCATTTCTATCTTACGTGGATTTGTTCTGAAACTATGCCCCCTACTTCGAGATTCCCCCATGAGGGGAAACATCCTCTCAGCATCTACCCTGTCAAGCCCCCTCAGAATCTTACATGTTTCAATAAGATCATCTCTCATTCTTCTGAACTACTATGAGTATAGGCCCAACCTGCTCAACCTTTCCTCATAAGACAACCCCTTCATCGCGGGAATCAGCCTAGTGAACCCTATCTGAACTGCTTCCAACGCAAGTATATCCCTCCTTAAATACGGAGATCAAAACTGTATGTATTACTCTAGGTGTAGTCTCACCAATGCCCAGTAGTTGCAGCAAGACATCCCTACTTTTATACTCCAACCCCCTTTCAATAAACACCAACATTCCATTTGCCTTCCTAATTACTTGTTGTATCTGCATGCTCACGTTTTGTGATCCATGTACGAGTTGCAGGACATTTGGAAAATCATAATACATTCAAGCAGAGTCAACATGATTTTATGAAAGGAAAATCATGTTTGAAAAATTTATTCGAGTTCTTTGAGGATGTAATGAGCAGTGTGGATAATGGGAACCAGTAGATGTCTCTGTACCACAGCATTCTGTCGTCTCTTTCCGTTTAGATAATATTTTGCTTTTCTATTCTTCCTACCGAAGTGGATAACCTCACATTTTCCACATTATACGCCACCTGCCAAATTTTTGCCCTCTCAACTTAACCTATCTATATTCCTTTTGCAGTGTCCTCCTCACAACTTGCTGTCCTACGTATCTTTGTATCGTCAGGAGATTTGGCTACAATACACTTGGTCCCTTCGTCCAAGTCATTAATATAGATTGTAGTTGAGGCCCTAGCACTGATCCCTGCAGCACCCCACTAGTTACAGTTTGCCAACCTGAAAATAACCCATTGATGCCGACTCTTTGGGCTGGATTTTGTGCCCATGGCGGGGCTCCTGGCACCAGGCTGAAATGGCAGGGGGGAGTCCTGCCTTGGCCAGCTGGAGGCCCCCGGAGCGATTCTACGGGGTGGGCCAATTAACAGCCCGCGCTGGGATCTTGCCTCCTAGAGCTACCAGCCAATCACAGGGCCAACAGCTCAGCAGTATTGGCAGCGCCACTGGGAGTGGCAGCCACTGCCAGTACTACAAGAGGACTTGAACCGAGGCCCAGCGCTGAAGCCTGGACCCATGGTAAGTGAGGCAGGGTCACTGGGTAAAGACCAGCAGGTCCTGGTGAGGGTGGGGGGGGGGGGGGAGGGGGACATTGTGCAGTGGGAGGAAGGTTCAAGGAGTTGCAGATTTCCCACGGAGGAGGGCCCCTCCCAAGCCCACAGGGAGGCCGCCTCGTTTTACTAAGCAACCTCCCCGTGTCGCTGAGGTCCCCCGCCGCTGGTTAAATTCCAGTGGTGGCAGGAAGAAGCCCTAAAGTGGCCATTAATTGGCCACTTAAGGGTCTCAATTGACCTCTGGGTAGGAAGGCCATTGTCAGCCTATCCTGTCCTGACAAAATTACACTGCGATGGAGAGGCAGCAGGCACTCTGCACCACCACCCCCCCATTGCAATTTTATGGGTTCCCTGCCTCCGAACCTGTCTCAATGGGCCCATAAATTCCGGCCCTCTGTTTCCTCTTAGTTAGCCAACCCTCTATCCATGCTAATGTATTACCCCCAACACCAGGAGCTCTTATTTTGTGTAGTAACCTTTTACATGGCACCACATCAAATGCCTTTTGGAAATCCAAATACACTACATCTACTGGTCCTCTTTATCGACCCTGCTTGTTACATCTTCAAAGAACTCAAATAAATTTGTCAAATATGATTTTCCTTTCATAAAACCATGTTGACTCTACTTGAATGTATTTTGATTTTCTAAATATCCTGCTACTACTTAATGATGGATTCCAGCAGTTTTCCAATGACAGATGTTCGGCTAACTGGCTTGGGCATCAGGATACAAGGCAGCACTTGGAGTACTGTCTGGAGGAGTGGGAGCAACAGCTGAGAAATGTTGAACTGAGTCACAACTTCTGTGCCCCCTTTCACCTCTCGCATCCCTCTCATGGCCCAGCCACACTTCCCTGCTAGCAGTGGGCTGGAGATCACTATACTGCAGATCAGTGGGTTGGCTAGGGTATCATTCATTCTACTTACGGAGGCATTCATAATGTGCAAGCCATTGCTGAAAGTCTGCATGCACTCGTATGATTGCTGTATTTGAAGCTCCCTGCAGGTGGCCACTCTTTCCATGGATGAAGACATCATCACAAAGGCCTGAAACATCATGCTACTCATGCTTGAGAGGGACCCTTCATGCACAGTGTGGTTGGAATACCCATCAGTACATCGTACATTCTCTGCTGCTGCTCCAGAGTATCTTGTTCATCAGTGAACCACCCCCTCCCTCACCCCCAGCCCCATCCGAGGTACAGAATTTGTGTGTAGCCAAGCAGAGCTTGGAGCATCCTGCAGCCTCTGATGCGGTCTCTCCACTGTTGTCTCTCTCCACCATCTGCTCCTGCTCACTTGTGATGTGATGTATGAGTCACCAGGCGAAAAACCAACTACCTGCCTTGCAGGTCCCACTGAAGTGAGTGTCTGAGTTGGTGCATGGTCTGCATGAGTCCTGTGACGGTGCGTCCTTAGAGTGAGTGACCTCCTCTGAGGAATTGTCATTGTTATGCCTGAGCTAGACCACCTCCTACAGGATATGTGAAGAACCTATGGGAGAAAAAAAAGACATGAATGAGTTCTGTCAAGGTAAGAATGCTTGAAGTTATTATGCACATGATCTTATTTCAGCGCCTGTTGGCATCAAGTCAACATTTGTGTGTGTATATGCCATGTGGCTCTGTGATATTTATTTCTGTCACCAGGTAGCTGGGAGACCCCCATCTCACCATCTCAGATGACTGGGCATGCCGAGGCTCTGCTGATTTCCAGTGCCTGTTATTCTACACTTTCTAGTTGTGAGATGGCTGGAGGGTCACTTCTGGTTCTCTGTCTCTCCCTCATGTTCTGAGTAAGTCACTTGGTGACTCACACATCTCAAGTGAGCATGAACAGATGGTGAGTCTGCGTGGAGGGTGCATGGCACTCCAAACTCTGCTCAACTGGATGTTATGCTGTACTTTGTGGCCATCGATGAACATATGCTTTTGGAACAGCAGCAGATAACGTGCGATGTACTGGAAGGTGTTCCAGCTGCACTGTGCAGGTTTACAGAGAGATTGGAGGAGTCTCTCTCAAACATGAGTGGCATGATGCCACAGGCCGTTGCAACAATGTCTTCGCCCATGGAAAGTGTGGCCACCTGTTGCAACCTTTGTGTGGACAGGTCACCAAATCCTCTGTCCTTCCAGTGAGGATGCAGGTTCACTCTCTGCCAATACCAGGACCTCACCACAAAACCTCCAAAAAAACTCCAGTGTATTTTCAGGGACTTTGCAATAGCAGAAGTTTTTCAAATTCAACTTACCTGTAAGTTGGGTGCCTGGTCCTTTAAATAGCACTGATGCGGGGCCCAGCTTGGAGCTCAGCACTTGATCTTCGGAGAGTGATGTGCGAATTTGATTAATGGACCTGTGTGTCCAAATTAGGAAGTCCAGTATCACATCAGCTGGTATGGCTGTGTGACATCAAGATAGCACCAAATAAATTACTCCTATACCACTCGAGCACCTTTCTCAAAAAGGTGCATCGTGCTGGAAATGGCTGGCAGTACAGCGCACCACAGCAAAAGGGTGCTAGACTTCTGTAATGCCATCTCAGAAACCAACTTCACACCCAGGTGGTTCTGTCACAACTGAACGACAGGCAATCTTGGGACTTTCGAGCCAGCATCTTCATTCACTGGTTGGTCTCCTATACCACAGTTCACAGACAAATAAATTATCTTTCTCTCTCTTCCCTGTCATTGTTTTAGTTTTAGAGATACAGCACTGAAACAGGCCCTTCGGCCCACCGTGTCTGTGCTGACCATCAACCACCCATTTATACTAATCCTACACTAATCCCATGTTCCCTACCACATCCCCACCTGTCCCTATATTTCCCTACCACCTACCTATACTAGGGGCAATTTATAATGGCCAATTTACCTATCAACCTGCAAGTCTTTTGGCTGTGGGAGGAAACCGGAGCACCCGGAGGAAACCCACGCAGACACAGGGAGAACTTGCAAATTCCACACAGGCAGTACCCAGAATCGCTGGAGCTGTGAGGCTGCGGTGCTAACCACTGCGCCACTGTGCCGCCCTGCTTGTCTCTGCTTGTCTCCCACTCTCTAATCCATTCTGTTTATCTTTCTCTCACACTTTCTCTTATGCTTTTGGTTCTGCTTGTGACTTTTTCTCAGTCATTCTCTCTCCCTCATTCTGTCCCTCTCCTTTCTCTTCTGTATGCTTCCCATTGTCTGGAAAGCTCAAAGACATTCACTTTCTCCCTTTCTCTGTATGTCTCTATCTTTCTTTCTATATATCTAAGAATCACAGAATGGTTACAACACAAAAGTAAGCCATTCGGCCTGTCGTATCTGTGCTGGCTCTCCAAAGGAGCAATTCACCTAGTGCCACTCCCCCACCTTCTCCCCATAGCCCTGCACATTCTCCCTTTTCAGATAATAATCCAATTCCCTCTTGAATGCCTCGATTGAACCTGCCTCCACCACACTCTCAGGCAGTGCATTCCAGATCCTAACCACTTGCTGCATGAAAAGTTTTCCCTCATGTCGCCATTGCTTCTTTTGCCAATTACCATAAATCTGTGCCCTCTTGTTCTCAATCCTTCCATCAATGGGAACATACAAATTTGGAGCAGGAGTAGGCCACTCTGCCCCTTGAGCCTGTCCTGCCATTCAATAAGATCATGGCTGAACTGATTACTCCGGATTTCCACCTACCCCCGATAACCTTTCACCCCCTAGCTTATCAAGAATCTATCTACCTCTGCCTTAAAAATATTCAAAGACTCTGCTTCCACCACCTTTTGAGGAAGTGAATTCCAAAGACTCACAACCCTCTGACAGAAAAAATTTCTCCTCATCTCTGTCTTAAATGGGCGACCCTTTATTCTTAAACAGTGACCCCTAGTTCTAGATTCTCCCACAAGGGGAAACATTCTTTCCACATCCACCCTGTCAAGACCCCTCAGGATCTTATATGTTTCAATAAAGTCACTTCTTACTCTTCTAAATTCCAGCAGATACAAACCTAGCCTGTTCATTCTTTCCTTGTAAGACAGGCCACCCATTCTAGGTATTAGTCTAGTAAACCTTCTTTGGACTGCCTCCAATGCATTTACATCCTTCCTTAAATAAGGAGACCAGTACTGTACACAGTACTCAAGGTGTGGTCTCACCAATGCCCTGCATTGCTGAAGTATAACCTCCTTACTTTTTTATTCAATTCCCCTCGCAATAAATTATAACATTCTATTAGCTTTCCTAATTAGGTGCTGTACCTGCATACTAACCTTTTGTGATTCATGCACGAGGATACCCAGATCCCTCTGCAACTCAGAGCTCTGCAATCTCTCACCTTTTAGATAATATGCTTCTTTTTTATTCTTCCTGCCAAAGTGGACAATTTCACACTTTACCATATTATACTCCATTTGGCAGGTCTTTGCCCACTCACTTAACCCATCTATATCCCTTTGTAGCCTCCTCATGTCCTCTTCACAAGTTACTTTCCTACCTATCTTTGTGTCATTAGCAAATTTAGCAACCATACCTTCGGTCCCTTCATCTAAGTTATTTACATAAATTGTAAAAATTTGAAGCCCCAGCACTGATCCCTGTGGCACACCACTTGTCACATCTTGCCAACCAGAAAATGACCCATTTATACCTACTCTCTATTTCCTGTTAGCTAACCAATCTTCTATCCATGCCAATATGTTACCCCCTACACCATGAGCTTTTATTTTCTGCAATAACCTTTGATGTGGCACCTTATCAAATGCCTTCTGGAAATCTAAGTACAATACATCCACCAGTTCCCCTTTATCCACAGCACATGTAACTCCCTCAAAGAACTCCAATAAATTGGTTAAACATGATTTCCCTTTCACAAAACCATGTTGACTCTGCCTGATTACCTTGATTTTTTCTAAATGCCCTGCTATAACATCTTTAATAATAGCCTCTAACATTTTCCCTAAGACAGGTTTTAAGCTAACTGGCCTGTAGTTTCCTGCTTTCTGTCTCCTTCCCTTTTTGAATAAAGGAGTTACATTCCATTTTTCCCGATCTACTCTGTCCAGACCCCTCATGATTTTGAAGACCTCTATCAAATCTTCCCTCAACCTTCTCTTCTCCAAGGAAAACAATCCGAACTTCTCCAATCTATCCACGTAACTGAAGTTCCTCATCCTTGGAACCATTCTCATGAATCTTTTCTGCACTCTCTCTAATGCGTTCACATCTTTCCTAAAGTGTGGCACCCAGAACTGGAAACAATACTCCAGTTGAGACTGAACCAGTGTTTTATACGAGTTTAACATAACTTCCTTGCTTTTGTACTCTGTGCTCCTATTAATAAAGCCAAGGATGCTGTATGCTTTATTAACCACTCTCTCAACCTGTCCTGTCACCTTCAATGACTTATGCACATATACACCTAGGTCCCTCTGCTCCTGCACCCCCTTTAGAATTGCATCCTTTTTATATTGTCTCACCATGTTCTTCCTACCAAAATGAATCACGTCACACTTCTCTGCATTCAATTTCATCTGCCACTTGTCTGCCCATTCCACCAACCTGTGTGTGTCCTTTGAAGTTCTACACTATCCTTCTCACAGTTCACAATACTTCCAAGTTTCGTATGATACACAAATTTTGAAATTGTGCCCTGTACACTAAGGTCTAGGTCACTAATATATATCAGGAAGAGCAAGGTTCCTAACACTATCCCTGGGGAACTCTACTACAAACCTTCCTCCGTCCGAAAAACATCCATTAACCACTAGTCTATGTTTCCTATCATTCAGACAATTTCGTATCCATGTTGCTACTGTCCCTTTTATTCCATGAACTATAACTTGGCTCACAAGTCTGTTGTGTGACACTGTATCAAATGCCTTTTGGAAGTCCATGTACACCACATCAGCAGCATTGCCCTCATCAACCCTCTCTGTTACCCCATCAAAAAACTCCAGCAAATTAGTTAAACATGATTTGCCCTTAACAAATCTGTGCTGGCTTTCCTTAATTAACCTGCATTTGCCCAAGATACAATTATTGTTGTCCCAAATTATCATTTCAAAAAGTTTCCCCAGCACCGAGATTAAACTGACTAGCCTGTAGTTGCTGGGCTTATCTTTATACCCTTTTTTGATCTAGAGTGCTACATTTGCTATTCTCCAGTCCTCAGGCACCACCCTTAAGTCTAAGGAAGACTGGAAAATTATGGCCAGTGCCTCTGCAATTTCTACTCTCACTTCCCTCAGTATCCTTGGATACATCTCATCCAGTCCTGATGTCTAATCAACTTTAAGTGCAGACAGTCTATCCAATATCTCCTTCTTATCAATTTTAAACCCTTCAAGTGTCTGAATCACCTCCTCTTTCACCATGACCTGCACAGCATCTTCTTCCATGGTAAAGACAGAGGCAAAGTATTCACTTAATATCTCAGCTATGCCCCCTGCCTCCATATGTAAATCCCCTTTTTGGTCCCTAATTGGCCCACTCCTCCTTTTACTGTATATATGTACGTCTACCCTGAGGCACAGTGTGGCTTTCGTGCAGAGAGATCGACTATTGACATGCTGTTCTCCCTTCGTCAGATACAGGAGAAATGCCGTGAACAACAGATGCCCCTCTACATTGCTTTCATTGATCTCACCAAAGCCTTTGACCTCGTCAGCAGACGTGGTCTCTTCAGACTACTAGAAAAGATCGGATGTCCACCAAAGCTACTAAGTATCATCACCTCATTCCATGACAATATGAAAGGCACAATTCAACATGGTGGCTCCTCATCAGAGCCCTTTCCTATCCTGAGTGGTGTGAAACAGGGCTGTGTTCTCGCACCCACACTTTTTGGGATTTTCTTCTCCCTGCTGCTTTCACATGCGTTCAAATCCTCTGAAGAAGGAATTTTCCTCCACACAAGATCAGGGGGCAGGTTGTTCAACCTTGCCCGTCTAAGAGCGAAGTCCAAAGTACGGAAAGTCCTCATCAGAGAACTCCTCTTTGCTGACGATGCTGCTTTAACATCTCACACTGAAGAATGCCTGCAGAGTCTCATCGACAGGTTTGCGTCTGCCTGCAATGAATTTGGCCTAACCATCAGCCTCAAGAAAACGAACATCATGGGGCAGGATGTCAGAAATGCTCCATCCATCAATATTGGCGACCACGCTCTGGAAGTGGTTCAAGAGTTCACCTACCTAGGCTCAACTATCACCAGTAACCTGTCTCTAGATGCAGAAATCAACAAGCGCATGGGTAAGGCTTCCACTGCTATGTTCAGACTGGCCAAGAGAGTGTGGGAAAATGGCGCACTGACACGGAACACAAAAGTCCGAGTGTATCAGGCCTGTGTCCTCAGTACCTTGCTCTACGGCAGCGAGGCCTGGACAACGTATGCCAGCCAAGAGCGACGTCTCAATTCATTCCATCTTCGCTGCCTTCGGAGAATACTTGGCATCAGGTGGCAGGACTATATCTCCAACACAGAAGTCCTTGAAGCGGCCAACATCCCCAGCTTATACACACTACTGAGTCAGCGGCGCTTGAGATGGCTTGGCCATGTGAGCCGCATGGAAGATGGCAGGATCCCCAAAGACACATTGTACAGCGAGCTCGCCACTGGTATCAGACCCACCGGCCGTCCATGTCTCCGTTATAAAGACGTCTGCAAACGCGACATGAAATCGTGTGACATTGATCACAAGTCGTGGGAGTCAGTTGCCAGCATTCGCCAGAGCTGGCGGGCAGCCATAAAGACAGGGCTAAATTGTGGCGAGTCGAAGAGACTTAGTAGTTGGCAGGAAAAAAGACAGAGGCGCAAGGGGAGAGCCAACTGTGCAACAGCCCCAACAAACAAATTTCTCTGCAGCACCTGTGGAAGAGCCTGTCACTCCAGAATTGGCCTTTATAGCCACTCCAGGCGCTGCTTCACAAACCACTGACCACCTCCAGGCGCGTATCCATTGTCTCTCGAGATAAGGAGGCCCAAAAGAATGTCTATAGAAGACTTTTGGATTCCCTTTTATGTTGGCTACCAGCCTTTTTTCATACTCTCTCTTTCCTTCTCTTATTTGCTTTTTCACTTTCCCTCTGAATTTTCAAGATTCAGCCTGGTTCTCAGTTGTACCTGACATCTGTCATCAGCATACTTTTTCTTCATCATCTTAATCGCTATCTCTTTCATTATCCAGGGAGCTATGGATTTGTTTACCCTACCTTTCTTCTTCATGGGAGTACATCTCCTGCTCTTTATGTCTTGCATATACACTTTAATAGTTAAATGATGAATATACCATGTTTACAATCCCACGTGAGATCACGATTTCACGTGTCACCATGCAGTATACACACACTCTCTACTTGCTCTTGTTTAAAACCAAAGTGGAGATCCTGCTTCCCAATAGTTAAAATGAGTTTTATTGCAGGTAAAATCAAGGCATGGGCAAATGTGGCACAGCTTGGGCTGGGAAGGACGAAAGCCCTAGAGTTAGTTGGCATGGACCAGTCAGCGAGAAGGAACAGGGCTTGGAGCAGGAACAAGTAAGTTGAGAGGCTTTGCTATGGAGGTGAAGCCAATGTCAGCAACAAGAACAGAGGCGTTCGGTAATTGATAATTAATTGTCCAGTAATTCTTCATTTCAACCACAAAGTGACATCCATTTTCTTAAAAGGAGACTGTGTTAGTGAAGAACCAGCAAGATAGTAGCTTAATTTTCCACTGGGAAGGCAACAGTGCCTAGTTTGCAGGCTTGTCTATATCATTCATCAATATTTCTTTAGAATTATCCAACAGTAAGAGTGATTTAAATGGAACAAAGTGAACAGTATTCATCGTTATATTGTCGAAATGCTTCAGTGATATATCAAATTGGACAACAGGAGAGTCAGTTGTTTGTATATGCAGGTATTCATTTTTTGCTTTCAAATTATGTAAGTGCTGAGAAGTCAAGAATTCAGCAAAAGAAAGTGCCTGCGCCACATGGACACTGAGGAAAAACCTTGCGGTATTTTATTTAAAAACAATCACATAAATTATTCTGCACTCCACAAAAAGACAGAATCTGACACAACCAAAATAACTTATGTTTTGGTTTATAAATAGTTAAGTTGGCCCCAGGGGGTCCCTTACTAATCAGTTAATCTGTAGGTTGCATGCACGGTCAATTATTTCTGCTTCACAAATCAGGACAATTAGGACAAACTCACTCTTTGTTTTTGTGACGCTACAGTAGCCACAGAGCATACCAAGGCTGCACACATGGGGTAGTTTCATGTACTGAGAAAATAATTAGATGGGGGCACTCATGGGGAGGAAGAGACATAGTGCCTCAGGCACTATGACTTTTAACGTCCAAGCGTTTAGAGCAGGAGAGCAGACAGCAACAAGACATGCATTATGTTGCTCAGTGTTATAAAGCCCATTTCAAATTGTGCTGAAGAGGCCAGTTATTTGTGGCTTTTTGCCCAAACTGTACAAGTATTTTTAATCATATTTAAAAAGGTAGCTCTTCTGGGAACATTGTAATGCTCACCTTTCCCATTAATCTCTCCACTGCTATCTTTACACAGCACTAGGTTTGGGCAGCTGTGATTATCCTTAAGACCAACTTCTGTAATTATAGTGCGGGTTGAGGGCTGGGGTGGTTCTGAAAATTATTTTGATCACATTCATATTAAAATGTATCTTGTCTTACATTATAAGGCCTTAACATGTTGTGAGGTTCATATGATCTCATCACTATCACCCTGTTAAAATATGTTAATGTCTGATAATCGTTTCCATTATGATGTATACAGTTAGACAGACACGAAAGGCCTCCTTCTGTGCCATAAATTTCAATGAATACCAAACACAGGCCTGTCACAAGCAAATGGGAGGCATATGCGATAAGAAGCTGATCTCTACTGACCAACTTAACTTTCTACATGCCATGTAACTCAAACTTAACCAATATGAGGGCTTTTCCATCTTTTGATTATAATACATAAAAAGACTACATTTTTCAAAGTTATATTTAAGCTGTTGGATTTTTCCCCTGAATTTGGATCAATGAACCAGGTGAAATCAGCTGTGAACAAATATGTGCTCTTTTGGTCAAAGACAAAACAAAGGAGTTGAAATTGTGCTTCTGATATCAGAATAAACAAACCAAAGTTAACATGTTAACTCATTTATATTGCACAGTGCAATTTCAATACAAAATGTTCATTTACCAGGCCTAATCACAGGCAGGCAACCAAAAAACCCAGCGCATATAATGCAAGAGCAGGCAGTGAACTGAATGAAGGGGCAGGAATGTACTCTTTGTAAAGGGATGGGTCATGCCTCATGCAATGTGGTGCAGTAAATGGGATGGCAGCATCTTTCAGTTTTGTTTGGCATGAAACCAAGTTCATGTTTCATTGGGTTTAACATGCATTATGGATTTTGTACTTCAGGGGTTATACATCAGGTTTCATTGAGTTAAACCCAACCTAATTATACTGCAGTTTATCTATGCCCTGTGGACAAGTTCCAACAATTTATTTATTTTATTTTTTTTATTTAGAGATACAGCACTGAAACAGGCCCTTCGGCCCACCGAGTCTGTGCCGACCAAAAATCACCCATTTATACTAATCCTACATTAATCCCATATTCCCTACCACATCCCCACCATTCTCCTACCACCTACCTACACTAGGGACAATTTACAATGGCCAATTTACCTATCAACCTGCAAGTCTTTGGCTGTGGGAGGAAACCGGAGCACCCGGCGGAAACCCATGCAGTCACAGGGAGAACTTGCAAACTCCACATAGGCAGTACCCAGAATCGAACCCGGGCCGCTGGAGCTGTGAGGTTGCAGTGCTAACCACTGCGCCGCACCAATTACTTGGTGTTACAGACCCAGGGAAGTTTCGCTAGGACTCCTAGTATAGTTAAGCTGCATTAGCATGGGAATTATAGTGTGCGTAAGACGGTGCACTTGTTGAGGGTGACTATGAGGGAGAGGCACAACATTGCATAAAGATGAGGGTGAGTGCCAATGGAGCATACAGATACAGAGGATTGGGAGCACTGCAAGGTAAGGTGGTGTGAGGAGTGATCTGCTGGGGTTAGCCTGAGAAAACAGAGTAACAGGGTTGGGGTGTTACACTCATCAGGATATAGGTGAATATGCCTTTTCTGTCATCTTTCCTGTCCTGCTTAGGCTATTGAACCATTTCCTATATTGTATCCAGGAGCGTGGCACCATGCTCCTGCTGCTGACCTTCTCTGCTGCCTCGAACCACACCTTCTTGGTGTTCCCACCCGGCTTCTTCATCCCGTCGTTACGGAAAATTACATTCCTCCAGGTCTTCAGGTCCCACAAGCAGCCCATTCAGGGAGGTGTCACTGCCTTTGGCCTTCTTTACTCCATTCTCCCATTTCCTTGCCTTTGGCTCCCAGTTGCAAACTCCTTCAAATTGCATGTTTGGAGCATCCCTTTAAATACTGGCATTGAAATTGTGTCATGCAGCTCATCGTATTGCCGCTGACACCAGTTCTTCAGAAAAAACAGCAATAATCTGATAACGCAATATTTGAGTTCAAAAGATGCACTGCACTGACTGCTGGATTTCCCCACACACTGCCGGACCCCCACCCCCAACTGCTCCCTGAACTTAAACTCCAGCCCATTCTTTCTCCCCCTTCTCCTTCTGCATTCAGTTGCTTTCTGGAACTGGAAGAAATGGAGAAGAGCAAAGAGGCAAAGGCAACCAATTGGGTCTGTACAGATTTTATAAAATATAAGTCATTAATATTCAGACCAATATGATTCTCCAACGAAAGCAATTGGAAAATTCTGGACAAGATAAAAATTCAGCCCTCTTCAATGAATTGTTTGGCAGCGTTGGGACACTGAATATATTATTGAAAGCTAAAATTCATATCCAGCATTGACCGTCTGCTTCACATCGGTATCAGCGTTGTTAACAGTTTATTAAAAACAGCTCAGCAATGATGGTATCTTTTTATATTTCTGACTGTTTGTGATAGACACTTTTGCTTTTCAATGAAGTAAGCTAACACGTTGTGACGAGGACAATGAATTTCTAATGATCTATTGAAAAAGTTGATCATTATTACTTAAATGTATGTTATTGCAATATATTTAAATTGGATCTCATTTGGACCAGCCAGGAGTACGTTATGACAAGTTGCTTCACATTAGACCCTGTCCAAGTTACTGATTGAATAAGAAATACAAGTTCAAAACTGTGAAGCCATGAGTAGTTTGCACTAAAGTTTTGGGGCAGCCACCACAAAGGCTCAATGGTGAAAGGCCACTGTGTAAGGCCCTCCTGCCACAGTATACCAAGGAGCTGGAACCCCATATAAAACCCCTCGGGCTGTATGCACCAGAGAAATTTTGACATGAAATGTAACTGTACATTGTAAATGTAACCTGTAATGGCAAGTGTAGTGAGGCATCTCATGTACTGTATTGAAAGAAACTGATCTGTATTGCACTTTATGTAATGTCAAATTTGAACTGTTATGCAGTGCATTTTCACAAATTTTATGAATAAAGTTTATTTGGGGGAAAAAAATGTAATCTGCTCTTTGCTGGCTTTATTTAAACAAAAAGCATGTTGATTTTCTTTCTTCTTCCGGATGTAAAAACAAAATTCAGTTGGTGATAGGGTGTTAGCCCTTCCTTTCAGGCTGTTAGTTATTCAATTCTGAAAGTTATATGGCAGGGAGAGTGAGGATTTTAACTGATTTCTACATGTTAGAATTTTCTGAATACTCATAAATAAATTTGGCATTAACAGCATGTTTATGGTACAAATTGACTTTAGCAACATTGGATTGTATCAAATAGTGTGAAATTCCACGCTCTCAGTAACTGTTACCTGATTATCCACTTTGTGTGCTATGATGGTGGCTCCTTCATCAAGTTCCGATTCATTGATGGGGCGAATTCGAAGAGCCACCTGCAAATAATGCAAGTAGAAGTAGCTTATACTATTCACATATTCATAATGCATGGTTAGAACTCTATACAGTGGCTATATGTTATTATATGTAGTTATAGGGGAGATAGCATCTTACTGAATGACATTTTCTATACATCAGTTTTTGTTCAAATGCACAAATTCAGTTTCACTGACAACATGATAAGGACATCACACTTATGGTTTTCATACTGTAGACTGTGACAAATATAATTATCTAAAAATAAAATTACTCGGATTTTGGCTATATAATGGCACCTCTCGAATGCTCTGGACATTGTAAATATAGATCTTACTGAACAATTACTAAATCAAACCAAATATTAAATAAGAGCAAATAATTTAACAAACACTAAGAGATGACAAAAACCTCTAGTTGCTGGTCATAGTCACCCATCAGCAAGCTGTTCCTTTTATATTTAATAACTGAAGTGTAAACAAATCTATTTTTACACAAATACAGGAAAGACAGTAATTGGAGGTTTTTATATATATATCTATAAATATATGTTAAAATATACACATGCACACATTGCTTAACTCTATCTATTTACATGTGAGAGTACTTGGTTATGAAAGCATTCTCCTTTGCCTCCCCCTCTATAACCCTAACATTGTAAAGTTTCCCTACTACACCTGTGTGATCTTTTTCTCTTGCTATGGTCTGAGTCAGATGGTCAGTTTAATTGCTATTTGTGATGAATTAAGTGTTTTCAACACAGTAAGCCGAAACCTGTCCCAGTCTTGGTTGAGCAAACAATGGCCCAAACACTTCCCTGTGGGATTTAACAGCTGGCAGAGAAAAGAGATATCCCAGTTTTGATTGGATTTCTACCCAGTTCCCAGTGGAAAGTGTATTAAACATTTTAATAATGCACTAATCAACTGCAACTATTATAAATACAATGTGTGACAGTGAGCCTTCTCCAACTGCTAAGCCACTGACTCTAGGATGTGTGGTTTCTGAACATATACCCACACTGAGTTTCTGATCTCACTGTGTTATACTGGAGAAGCACAAAGTACAGACAATGAAGATAAAGGGAAATTTGAAGGGAGAGCCATCCCCTGGCAGATCTTGAAAGCCTCCTAGCAGCCAGTTTGAGGACTACATAGGTAGAGGCAGCGCAGGACATTTCTGACCAGTCTCCATGGTTATAGTGCATGATAAAAGGGGGAGCCAAGAGAAAGGGAGGAAAAATAGATTTGGAAGAGCGAGACTCATCCCCAATAAAATAAATATGTGTAGAATCCCATTTGACAAATAGTATCAAAATGCACTGAGGCATTATCCTTTCCAGAGTTTGAATAAGAGACTGCAACTACACTTTTTTGCAATGGAATATTGTTTTTTTTAGACATAGTAAGAATGAAGCCCACAACAATGTTGTGTTGACCATTCCTGTTTTATACTTCAACTGATCATCCTTTAGTATCATAAAACTAATCTTTACAATTATGTGACTGAAAGCTCTAGGAAAATTCATGTAATACTGCATTGATATTGTAGACCTCAGCACACAAATATACTAGGAGTTCAGATCTAGCAAACAAGCCAAATTGAACAACAACTTGCATTTATATAGTGCCTTTAATGTAGCAAAATGTCCCAAGGCACTTCACAGGAGCGTAATCAGACAAAAGTTGACACTGAGCCAATGAGGGAGACATTAGGACAGGTAATCAAATCATTGGTCAAAGAGGTAGGTTTCAAGAAACTTTTAAAGGAGGGGAAAAAGAGGGAGAGGGAAAGAGGATTAGGGAGGGTTCTATACTGATGAAGGTACGATTTCTAATGGTGGGGTTAAGGAATTGTGGGATGGACAGGAGGCAGAGTTGGAGGAATGCAGAGTTCTCAGAGGGTTGTGGGGCTGGAGGAGGTTACAGAGATAGGGAAAGGAAAGGCCACGGATATATTTAAGCATGAGGATGAGTATTTTAAATTGGAGGCTATGGTGAATTGGAAGCCAATGTAGGTCAGCAAGCACAGGTGTGATGGGTGAATGGGAGTTGGTGCGAGTTAGGATACAGTCAAGCATGTTTTGGATGAGTTCAAGTTTACAGAGGGCATAAGATGGAAAGCTGGACAGGAGAGCACTGGAATAATAAAATGTGGAGGTAACAAAAGCATGATTGACGGTTTCAGCAGCAGATTAGCTTAGAAAGGGGCAGAGATGAATGATATTACGATGGTGGAAGTTGTCAGTCTTGGTAATGGAGAGAATATGAGTTTGAAAGCTTAGTTCAGAGTTAAATAGGGTGCTGCACATTCAGAATGAGGACAAATCAGCAGCACCACATTCCTTTTTCAAGACAATGTAAACAATTTGGAGTGCTTCTTTTCCCTGCATTATAGATATTAAACAATATTGCTCTCATTCCTCACATATTCCAGCACACAATGTAAAGGTTGTTGTTTTGAACTGAAGCACCTTATTTGACATAAACCATAATTAAACTTTCCCCAAAAGGTACAGTCCACACAGTATACACTAATTTTG
Source organism: Heterodontus francisci (assembly GCF_036365525.1). Lineage (NCBI taxonomy): Eukaryota > Metazoa > Chordata > Chondrichthyes > Heterodontiformes > Heterodontidae > Heterodontus > Heterodontus francisci. The sequence goes on from NC_090394.1 coordinate 21,885,657, forward strand.
AGTATATTAGAGAATATGAATCTTTTATTTGATTAAGAGTGAACTAATTCAATGTTCAGCAAAATCCTACCTTTACTTTTTCAGAAAGATTCATACTGCATATTTGGGATCTATAATTCTTGCACAGTTAAAGAATTTTAAAAAATAGAATTGTAGAGCTTCAGAGCTCTGGTTCTAACACTGTGACATAATCTTGATTATGATGTCCTTTAATATGTTCGATTCTTTATCTTAGGGTAACTTATTTTAGTGTGTTGGTCCATGTGTCTCCCTAACCGAGAAGGGTGTACAGAAAGCCTGCTGCCAGGCTACCAGCTATGATGCCATCTATAAAGAATGAAGAACAAAGTGACCCAAGATGAGCTGCTCGCCAACTTTATTCTTCCCCGTTGAAGAACAATTGAGATCGGGAACTGAACAGGATGGGGATGGGTGGGGTGGGGGGGGGGGGGGTGGGTGAGGAGGAAACAAACATGCTGACCCCCACCCTCCTATCCATGGCACAATGTGTCAGTGTTCTAAAGCAGGGCACCAGCACCCTGACTTTACCCGCATCAATTCTGAGCTTTAACCAGCACAGCATGAAACGTTTCCATTCCAAATGAAGAGTCTGGAACTTTTAATTCAGCTTGACGTTTGGTTGCATCACAATTCATTTGCTTTCTACTTATTGTGACATTTGTTCTTTTTGCTTCATTTAATTTTAAACAGCTTCTTGCTGATCTGTTTACATAATACATGTATCCACAGCAATACAACAACATTCAATGACGCAACAACCTACATTATAAAAATTATTATACAATTGGGGCCCATGGAGAGTGTGAGCATAAGAAGACCTGTATTTATACTGCAGCTTTCACTGCCTCAGGGCATCTTAGAGAGCTTCACGGCCAACAAAGTACTTTTGAAGGGTATTTACTGCCGTGTTGTATGAAAAGTAGCAGCCAATTTGTGGTCCCAGAAACAGCAATGAGATTATGAACATATAACCTGCTTTTCCTTTGTGATTTTGGTTGTGGGATAAGTATTGTCCAGGACACTGGGGAAGAACTCCCCTGGCTCTTCTTTGAAATATTGCCATGGGATCATTTATATCCACCTGAGAAGGCATACAGAGCCTCAGTTTAACAGCTTATCCAAAATGACACCTCCAAAAGTGCTACACTGGAGTGTCAGCTAGGATTATATGCTCAACTCTCTGGAGTGGAACTTGAACCCACAACTTTCTGGCTAAGAGGTAAGAGTGCTACCTACTGAACCACAACTAACACTGTCACCATACCTCACAGGGCCATAATCCATCTCAACAATGTGCTATAGAAATGGTGTACATTAGATCACATTCATAAACATGATTAAAGTGCTAAAACAGCACTTCTGTTGCACTGTTCAATTCATTCATCCCATTATTGATGGGATATGGGCGTCGCTAGCTCGGACAGCATTTATTGGCCATCCCTAATTGCCCTTGAGAAGGTGGTGGTGAGATGCCTTCTTGAACTGCTGCAGTCTATGTGAGGTAGGTACACCCACAGTGCTGTGAGGAAGGGAGTTCCAGGATTTTGATCCAGCGCCAGTGAAGGAACGGCGATATGGTTCCAAGTCAGGATGGTGTGTGACTTGGAGGGGAACTTGCAGGTGGTGGTGTTCCCATGCATTTGTTGCCCTTGTCCTTCTAGTTGGGAGAGGTCGCAGGTTTGGAAGGTGCTGTCTAAGGAGCTTTGGTGCATTGCTGCAGTGCATCTTGTAGATGGCACACACTGCTGCCACTGTACGTCGGTGGTGGAGGGAGTGAATGTTTGTGCATGGGGTGCCAACCAAGCGGGCTGCTTTGGCCTGGATGGTGTTGAGCCTCTTGAATGTTGTTGGAGTTGCACCCATCCAGGCAAATGGAGAGTATTCCATCACACTCCTGACTTGTGCCTTGCAGATGGTGGACAGGTTTTGGGGAGTCAGGTGATGAGTTACTCGCCACAGGATCCCCAGCCTCTGATATGCTCTTGGAGCCACGGTATTTATGTGGCTACTCCAGTTCAGCTTCTGGTCAATGGTCAATGTTGAAAGCAGGGGATTCAGTTCTGGGCACTGCACTTTAGGAAAGATGTGAAGGCATTGGAGAGAGTGCAGGAAAAGATTCACAAGAATAGTTCCAGGGATGAGGAACTTCAGTTATGAAGATAGATTGGAGAAGGTGGGACTGTTTTTCTTGAAGAGAAGGCTGAGAGGAGATTTGATAGAGGTATTCAAAATCATAAGAGGTCTGGACAGAGTGGATAGGGAAAAACTGTGCCCACTCGTGAAAGGATCGAGAATAAGAGGGCACAGATTTAAAGTGATTGGCAAAAAAAGCAAAAGCAACCGGAAGAAAAACATTTTCACGCAACAAGTGGTTAGGATCTGGAATGCACTGCCTGAGAGTGTGGTGGTGATTCAATCGACGCATTCAAGAGGGAATTAGACTTATTATCTGAAAAAGAAGAATGTGCAGGGTTATGAGAAGGCAGCGGAATGGCAGTAGGTGAATTGCTCATTTGGAGAGCCGGTGTGGACACAATGAGCCAAATGGCCTCCTTCTCATTCTAACAATTCTGTGATTCCAATTCTTTCCCCTTCTTGGGCTGAGATTCTATCTTTTCTCCACATTCTGAATGACCAGAGACATCTGACATAACTATCTTTCCAATTTGCAAGTGATTTGTAGCCATCCAACACAGGCTTAGCCCTTGCCAGTTGCTGCTTGACGAACAACAACAAATCTTGTCCATGTTTGTAAAATTTTTATCACTACCCTACTATCCTCCCTCCCGCCACATACTGCAACCCAACAGCAATCGCCACTTCTATTTCATGCATGCATTTTTTTTCTTTCTTTCTCCCTCTCTCTCCCTCTCTCTTTCCCTCTCTCCACACCAAGAAATCCCGGCTCAGATGATTCTGATGAAAGGTCACACAGACCTGAAATGCTAACTCTGTTTTTCTCTCCACAGATGCTGCCAGACCTGCTGAGTATTTCCAGCATTTTCTGTTTTTGTTTCTGATTCATTCCCATTGGACAGCACCCCTTTATTTACAAGGCACCTCGACTGCCATTTGTCTCAACTCCTTCAGATTTAACTTCAGTATTAACTTTTATGTACAATTAGCAGGTGAGGCTCTTCATGTACTCAGAAAATTGCCACTTGCATTTTTCATTTCTATAGCATCTTTAGAGTAGAAAAAGAGCCCAAGGAGCGTCACAGAAGAATAATCAAAGAAATGGATGTTGAGCCAAAGGAGGCAATATGAGGATGGGTGACAAAAAGCTTTTCAAAGAGAGAGATTTTTAAGGAGGGTCTAAAGAGATGAGAGGGATGCAGAGGTAGGGAGATTTAGGGAGTGAATACCAGTATAGGGCCAAGGTAGGAACCAATGATGCAGTGAACAGAGGGAGATTCACATGGGGTCAGTCAGAATACTGAAAAATTTGGATAGATGTGTGGCTGAGCTGGAGGAGATTACAGGCATCGGGAGCGGTGATGCCATGCAAGGGTTTAAACAGCAGAATGAAAATATTATATTTGTGTTGCTTGGGAACCAGGAACCATGTAGGTCAGCAAAGACGGAGGTGAGTAAGCAGGACTTGGTGCAAAACAGCATAGAGACAGCGGAATTGTTGATGATTACAAGTTAGGCAATCAGAATTATAAGTACGATTAAGATCATGCAATAAATTATACTATTTATAATTTGTGCACTTTCCTTCTTTAGACTGGGCTGCTGGTAGACTCAGCTAAGCAGAGGACAGAAAGACTTATTGGGCTGGAAATACAATACTGATGTCATTTTGAGAGCACAGAATTAATACAAATATTTTTGAAATGAAATTATTTACTGACATGGGGCACTGTCCGGTTAATAGTTCCAGTCTTGCAACCTGGCAAGAGGAGTACAAAGCACAAGACTGGGAGAACGATGGGAGGGAAATAGCCACAGACAGCATAGATACACATAGTTACACAGAAAAATCTCTTAGAATTGTAGAATAAGACATTTTAAATTTCATAAAAATGTATTTGTTGCTGGTGTAGAACTAGTTAGGCTGAGTTTGTTGAGAAGCGAAAGGTCTAATGGTATACAATGGAGATAGGGCAGTGGAAAGTGTGCGGCTGTTTCCTGTTAGGGACTTGGTCATTATGCTAGTGGTGATGTATTCAGTCTTGGTTAAGCAATGGCCCTGGTTATCACACACATGTGCAACAGCAACAAACCTGCATGTAACAGTCAGCTCTATTGGTTATTTTGCCACTAGTCCCAGTTCCTAGACTTTGCACTTTCTGCAGGAAAGCAGCCAAACTGCTCCCATTGTTTTGCCAAAGCTATACTGAGCCATCTGCTGGGAGGCTCTGAGAATATCCTGGGACAAAGCTGTCTTCAATTTTCAAATACCCCCTGTGGAAAGCACCTTGTCTACTTTTAGCATTTCCCAAGACCAGTGCACTTAGCTTTAACTAATCAGTAGCCTGGAAAATTAATCTGTGTCCTCTCACAGTCTGGCATCACCTCTTAACGCTCCAATCCACTGTGCCACTCAATGCCAAAGCATTACCAAAGATTGGCTGAGTGGTTAACAGTGAGGTGGAGTGTCTTAGGTTGCAGGAAGATATAGACAGGATGGTTAAATGGGCAGAAAAGTGGCAGATGGAATTTAACGCTGAAAAGTGTGAGGTGATACACTTTGGAAGGAGTCATGTGACACGGAAGTATTCAATGAATGGCCTGACACTGGGAAGTTCCGAGGAACAAAGGGACCTTGGCGTGTTTGTCCATAGATCTCTGAAGGCAGAAGGGCAGGTTAATAGGGTGATGAAAAAGGCATATGGGACACTTGGCTTTATCAATCGAGGCATAGATTACAAAAGCAGGGAGGTCATGTTGGAGTTGCACAGAACTTTGGTAAGGCCACAGCTGGAGTACTGTATGCAATTCTGGTCGCCACATTATAGGAAGGATGTGATTGCATTGGAGGGGGTGCAGAGGCAATTCACCAGGATGTTGCTTGGGATGGAACATTTAAGTTATGAAGAGAGGTTGGATAGGTTGGGTTGTTTTCGCTGGAGCAGAGAAGACTGAGGGGTGACCTGATCGAGGTGTACAAGATTATGAGGGGCATGGACAGGGTGGATAGGGAGCAGCTGTTCCCCTTAGTTGAGGGGTCAGTTACGAGGGGTCACAAGTTTAAGGTGAGGGGTGGGAGGTTTAAGGGGGATTTGAGGAAGAACGTTTTTACCCAGAGGGTGGTGACGGTCTGGAATGCCCTGCCTGGGAGGGTGGTAGATGCAGGTTGCCTCACATCCTTTAACAAGTACCTGGATGAGCACTTGGCATGTAATAACATTCAAGGCAATGGGCCAAGTGCTGGCAAATGGCAGTAGGTAGACAGGTCAGGTGTTTTAATGCATCGGTGCAGACTCGATGGGCCAAAGGGCCTCTTCTGCACTGTATTATTCTGTGATTACCAGCTGAAAGGAAGAATGAATAAAACAAACAAAGCCTACTGTGTGTATAAAGTGTGTATAACAATAAAACAGATACTGCAGAGTGAGTTCAAAACTGTAATCTAAATTCTGACTGCAGACTTCTCATTTAAAACATAACAAGAACGCCACAATTCAATTACAGCTTTGAAACTCACTCTCAAATATCTTAAAAAACATATAATGTGAACTTTAAACTTAATAAACACATTCCGGAACTTTATGCTGAAAAAAACAAACCCTTTTTATTAAGTACCAGGCCTCTGTAAGGAAGTATAAGTCTCAGAACCGCTTTGTGTTTAGAATAGTTATCACATCCACTGTAAGTTACAAATGAAATTCAGAGTTCAAAGTTGTGACCATTAGCCACATATTCATTCAAACTTGTATCGAAGTAGGTTTGATTTACATTCGGCAGAGTTTTACAAAACATCACATAAAAGTATTTTGTTGTATCCTTCAAAACAGAAAATGCTGAATGTTTTAATGGGAGACAATTAAAATAATTAGCATTTATATAATAAAAACAGAAAATGCTGGAAAGACTCAGCAGGCCAGGCAGCATCTTGACCTTTCATCATCAAACTAAAACATGAACTCTGTTTCTCTCTCCACAGACAATGACTGATCTGCTGAGTCTTTCCAGCATGTTCAGCTTTTATTTCAGATTTTCAGCATCTGCAGTATTCTGCTTTTGAACTTGTCTTTATGTATCATCTTTAATATAGTAAAACTTTCCAAGATGATTCACAAGAGCATAAGATGACAGAACTTGACACTGAGCCAAATAAGGAGATATTGGGACAGATGACCAAAAGCTTAGACAAAGAAGGAGCATCTCAAAGGAGGAAAGAGAGGTAGAGACTCAGAGAGATTTAGGGAGGGAATTCAAGAGCTGTAGGTACTGCCACCAAATTTGGAGGGATCAAAATCAGGGATGCTCAAGAGGCCAGAAATGGAGAAGCCCAGTTATGTTGGAGGGCTGTAGGAGGTTAGAGAGATAGGAATGGGCAAGGCCATGTAGGGATCTGAAACAAAGGCTGAGAATTTTAAAACTGAGGCATTGTCAGACTGGGATCCAATGTAGATCAGCAAGCATGGGGTGATGGGTGAATGGCACTTGGTGCGAATAAGGATACAGGTAGCAGAGTTTTGAAGAGCTCAAATCTATGGAGGGTGGAATAGGGGAGACCAGCAAGGAGTGCTATGGGAGTAAAATCTAGAAGGAACAAAGGCATGGATCAGGATTTCAGCAGATGAGCTGAGGCAGGGTGGAGTCATACAATTTTATGGAGGTGGAATGAAGCAGTCCTGGTGATGAAGTGATTAGGTAGACAGAAGTTTATCTTGGCGTAAAATACACCACCAAGTTTGTGAACAATCTGATTCAGACTCAGACAGTTACCAGGGAGAGGGATGGAGTCGGTGACTATGGAACAAAGTTTTGTGGCAGGAATTGAAGACAATGGCTTCAGTCTTCCCAATATTTGGTTGGGGAAAATGTCTACGCTTGCAGTATTGGATGTTGGACAAGCAGCATGACAAATCAGAGACAGTGGATTTTTAAAACACTAAAATATTCCGCAGTCTCTTATAAATGTGCACCCTGGGATGTGACTGTCTGGCTACTTGGATTTTACAGTTACAGTTTTGCTACAGCAGAACTCTTGTGGCTGTTATAGCACATTCATTACTGATACATATGTATGATACCCAGGGCCACTGGTTAACTGTGACTGAATATATCACCACTAACATAATGATGAGTCAGAGCACATCACATTTTTCTAACAATAGAGATGTTATCAATAAAATGTGACAGGGAAAGTGTACAGACGGCAAATATAACACTTACAGAAAATGTGTTACACACAACATTTTTAATATATCAATGATAATTCATCTTTCAATGCTAGCACTTCAGGGAAGTTGTTAAAAAAAAACTGTGTGCACTGCCTTAAGGATCAGGTTTGATAGGAGCACATTTCACTTAAAAACAATTTTGTTCCACTTATGAACATGTGGCTGCTGTGAGAACAAAAATATTTCAAGAACAATTATCTACAAAGATACAAGTCAGATTTCCTGCAGCTTAATATTTGTTCCAGCAACTCTGAAAACACACAACACAACAACAATAAAAACTATTCAGACTATCAAAATGGTTCACGTACAGTCCATTCTTTTGCATTTGTTTTCTTCAATAATTCTCCTCCCTCCTAAAGATACAGACTTGTTCAGGTGCAACAATCACTCTCCCATACTCTTCCTAAGCAACCAGTAATTATGTGAGAGCCTCGACCATGTCAGCTGGCTATTTGACAAGAGGGTCCGTCACAGCTGAGTCTCAACCTGCTCTTTTCCTTAAGTTATATGTGGACTTCCAGCAGAGATCGTTGGATAGTAGAAGCAGGGACCCTCACAGAAATCCCCATCCCCAAGCCTCACCCAGAGATGCTGAGGCAAACAACAGCAGCTCTATTCGGTCCCAGTTGAGCTCAGTTACCTCAGTAGTTGAGGGTTTGAATCGGTGACCTTCACGGTCTGCATGGTTGAATTACATTCAATCCACTTTATAATGGATGCCAGCAAAAGCAGTTAAATCTCACGAGAAAGAGCGCAGCCAAGCAAAAAATCAAGTAAAGCTCCTGGGCACCTGCCTAACCGGATATCCTACCTAATCTGGCAGCCCAGCTCCCTTTGTTGGCATGCCATTACCATGGTCGTTACAGTTTGGGAATCATGTTTCACACATATGGCCTCTACCGATACATACTCTGCCAGCCTCCCATTCCATTGCTATCACGAAGCAGGTCAAGTTAACCTTGACTCTGACTCCAACCCCAACCCCAAGTTTTGCCTCAGGCTTGTTTGGTTTGGCAGGGATATGTCAACAAGTTGGACCCAGGTAACTCCATGAAGTCTCAGGCTAGCTTCCAACTTGTCCTGAATACATGGGGGAAAGAGAACACGAGTAACAAACATGGGGTCCAACACCCGAGGTGTAACTTCACCCACCGTGAGCTGGTGACAAATCCTCGACTCTCCTCCCAGCTCCTTCATGACTGCGGAGATTTCTCCCCCCACAATCTCCAGCTGTTATCTTCCATTCCTTGCGCCCAGGACTTTAATTCCCCGACTGTCCGCTTCTTTTACCGTGAATGAGGAAACGATTTGCCCCAGTTACACATCAATTGTTTGATGCTGAGCGGCAGGATTCGTGTTACCAGAAATCCTGAGGCTGATAATGTCCCGAAACATCACGGTGGCGCCAGCTTAATAAAGTCAGCAGCAACTCTTAAAACATCAATGCAAACCCTTTCTCCTAAAAAAAAATAGGATTAGCAGCATCAATCCATTCGATACGACATTAAAGCACGGGAAGTAATTACTGAGTAACAGTAACAGCCGAGTCGTAGCAATAGAAACCCAGGAAACAGATCTCAATGTTTATAATGAAGGCGGAGCAACAACTTATATCGTAACTTGAGGTAAAAGAATGCTTCGAGCGCTTAGCAGTGCGAAATAGAGCAGGGCCAAAAAAAAAAGGGGGAACTAGGCAATGAGGTGGGATTTTAGATAGCTTTTGAAGGGTAGGAGAGAACTAAGAGGGCAAAGTGGTTTGCGGCAAAATTACAAGAGGCAAGATGCAGGGAGTGAAGAAATGAGGAAGACCGAGAGGGCGGGATTGTATTCGCGGCGCGCTCAGAAATCGGCGGCTTTCTAATTTAGAAGCAGCGGCAGCGCCGCCGCCGCCGCCGCCGCCGCACAGCCCCGCGCGATATTATGCGCGGCGGCTCATTTAAAGAGGGGGCGGGGCCGTGCCCCGATGACGTAAAGTCATCATCCCAATAACAGAGTCCGGCACCACCCCCCTCCCCTCTATTGGGTAGTATCCCGAACCTCTCTCTCTCCCCCCCCCCCCACCTCAAATTTGTACCCTTTGACCCTCAACCCCTTCCCACCAACCCCACAGCCAATAAAAATTATTGTCCCCGCTCCTCCTGCCCTGAAAATTTTATTCCACCCCCGGCCCCCCCACACACACCAGCTTCTCACCTCGGAACTCCATCTAGACGGATGCCGCCAGCACGCAAGTGCACGTACATATAATTTAAGTTGATTTGATTCAAGCAGCCGAGGGCCGCACCTACGAGGGCCCACCACAAGGGGCTGGTAAACTTCAACCCAGAGAAAAGTTTTCCACTTTTCGGGGAGTCCAAAACTCGGGGCTATAAATATAAAATAGTCACTAATAAATCAACTTCTTCAATATCTACCTGAAGCTTTTTCTTCCACATGAACAACCCCAGGCTTTTCAATCTCTTCACTTAGCTCAGATACTTTAAGCTAGATTATCAATTTAATTGCCCTTTTCTTAATTGCTTCAAATGCTTGAGTATCCATGTTTTGGAACACAATCAAAACAAAAAACTCTCCACTGGTTGGAGTCATACCTACCACAAAGGAAGATGGTTGTGGTTGTTGGAGGTCAATCATCTCAGCCTCAGGCCAGCACTGCAGGAGTTCCTCGGGGTAGTGTCTGAGGCCCAACCACCTTCATCTGCTTCATCAATGACCTTCCTCCATCAGAAGGTCAGAAGTGGGAATGTTCGCTAATGATTGTACAACGTTTAGTACCATTCGCGACTCCTCAGCTACTGAAGTAATCCGTGCCCATATGAAGTAAGACCTGGACAACATTTAGGTTGGGGCTGATGTGTGACGCAAATGTTACTTGCCACTTAAGTGCCAGGCTATGACCACCTTCAACAAGAGAATCTGACCATCTCCCCATAACATTCAGCGCCGTTACCATTGCTGAATCGCCACCCCCCCACCACCAAACATCCTGGGGTTACCATTCACCAGAAACTAAACAGAACTGGAGCAGCCACATAAATACAGTGGCTACAAGCCAGAGGGTGGGAATTCTGCATCAAGTAACTTAGCCTCCTGACTCCCCAAAGCCTGTCCACCATCTACACGGCACAAGTCGTGAATGTGATGAAATACTCTCCATTTACCTGAATGAGTGTGGCTCCAAGAACACTCCGAAAGCTCAACACCATCCAGGAAAAAGCAGCTCACTTGATCAGCACCACATCCGCCACTGTAAACATTCACTCCCTCCATCACTGACACACAGTGCAAGCAGTGCATACCATACATGATACACTGCAGCACCAGGCCTCCTTTGACAGCACCTTCCAAACCCACAACCTCTTCTACCTAGGACAAGGGCAGCAAACCAGTGGGAACACTACCATCTGCAAATTCCCTTCCAAGTCAAACACAGGAACAAAAACAAGAAGTGCTGGAAAAACTCAGCAGGTCTGGCAGCATCTGTGGAGAGAGAAGCAAAGTTAATGAAAGGTGTTGAAAGTTCACAGACCAGAAATGCTAACTTTGCTTCTCTCTCCACAGATGCTGCCAGATCTGCTGAGTTTTTCCAGCATTTCTTGTTTTAGTTCCTGAAACTCTCTCTCTAACAACACTGTGGGTGTATCTACACTAGATGGATTGTAGCAGTTCAATCCCATGAAACGAATAAAAAAAGAGTGGGCACACCAATGCTTTGTACAAACTCTGTCATCTCCTGGGATCTGTGCTCCATCTCCCCGGCTACACATCTCAAGACTACGTTAACTTTCAATGTTGCTAGTGCACACAGTACTTGGATTTCCAAAAGGCATTTGATAAGGTGCCACAAAAATTACTACGCAAGATAAGCACATGGTGTGGGGTAACATATGAGCATGGATAAAGGACTGGTTAGCTAACAGGAAGCAGAGAGTAGGAATAAATGGGTCTTTTTTGGGTTGGCAACAGGGATCAGCGCTGGGGCCTCAACTATTTACAATCTATATCAATGACTTGGATGAAGGGACCAAATGTATGGCAGCTAAATTTCCTGACGACACCAAGATAGGAAGGAAAGTAAATTGTGAAGAGAAGGGATAGAGTCTGTAGATATAAATAGGTTAAGTGAGCGGGCAAAACTTTGGCAGATGGAGTATAATGTGGGAAAATGAACTTGTTCACTTTGGCGGGAAGAATAGAAAAGCAGTATACTACCTAAATGGAGAGTTTGCAGAATTCGGTGGTATAGAGGGATCTGGCTGTCCTGGTACGTGAACCACAAAAAGTATGCAGGTACAGCAAGTAATTAGGAAGGCAAATTGTGTGTTGGTGTCTATTGCAAGGGGAATCAAGTATAAATGTAGAAAAGTTTTACTGCAGCTGTTCAAGGCCTTGGTGAGACCACATCTGGAATACTGTGTACAGTGTTTGTCTCATTTGAAAAAGGATACAATTGTATTTGAAGCAGTTCAGAGAAGTTTCACTTGACTAATGTTGGGGATGAAGGGCTTATCTTATGAAGAAAGGTTGAACTGGTTGGGCCTATACCCATTGGAGTTTAGAAGAATGAGGGGTGATCCTGAGGGGACTTGAGTGTGGATATTTCCTCTCGTGGGAGAGACTAGAACTAGGGGATACAGTTTAAGAATAATAAATCTCCCTTGAAAGACAGAGATAAGGAGAAAGTTTTTCTCTGAGGGTTGTTAGGCTGTGGAATTGTCTTCCCCAGAAAGCAATGGTGGCAAGGTCATTGAATTTATTCAAGGCTGAGTTAGATAGATTGTTGATAGACATTGTAGGGGAGGGGGCGATGGGGGGCTGTGGGCAGACAGGAAAGTAGCATTGAAACCACATCAGCCATGATCATATCAAACGGTAGCGCAGGCTTAAAGGGTCAAATGGCCTACTCCTGCTACTAAGTCCGATTTTCAGGTTTCAGTTGGTTGTCTATCAATATACCAAATCCCTGTCCTTTATCAGCCCAATTCCCAACCTATCCAGATGCCCCTCTATTTGGTTTGCCTGTCCCATATTATTTGAATACCCTATCTCCAATTTAGTGTCACCTGTAAACTTAAGTTTTCTGTCCCTGCTCCAAATCATTTATATATCACAGAGACAGCTACGGCCACAGCAGTGACACATTGGTGCAGTCCCATTAACAGCCACCCTTCGCTTTGTCTGGTGGACTGATTGTCAGAAGTCTTTTTTTTATTCCGGAGTTCCAAAGACATTGTTGCAATCTAAATACAACATATCGATTGCAAAAGATTTCTTCAAAGAACTCGACTTAAATTGTTCAAAGACTTCCCTCCCACAAATCTGTTTCTTTCCCCATTACCAAATCAGTTTGGGTGTTTTCATTATCTTCTCTGCTAAAATGCCTTATATTTTAAACCATAACAGATGGTAGCTTCTCTGGTTAGTACTTACCTGAGACGTTGCTGTGATTTGCTATTTCTAATCCTCAAGCACTGCTCCTGTTTCTAATGATTCCAACTGTGCACACTGTTGCCAACTCTAACCTGCTTTACCATCTCCTGGTTGTTACTAATATCAGGTTCAATTGCACCCATGCTCACCTGCGTTCCTCGGCCCGTTGTTCCATGTAACAATCACATTTTACTTTTTCCCCCTTTATGGATTTCCCAATCTGTCCCTGGTCAATCAAATTGACCCAGAGTAATATCTTACTGTACACACTCATTGTTTCACTATTGAGCTCTTGGTCTATTTGCTCCTGCAACCTGATGGTCAATAGCAGATGCAAAGGTAGTTCAAATTGCCAAAATACTGCAGATGTTGGAAATCTGAAACAGAAAAAGCTGGAAACATTCACAGTTGGTCAAGTAACATCTTTGGAGAGAGAAAAGTAGGATTAATGTTTCATGTGTATAATCCTTGGTCAGAATCCCATATATAATTCCCTTTGTTCCATGTTTTTCATTCCTATCCAGTTTTGACATTATCCACACAGTCCAGATAAGGCCAATTATGCATTTTTAAAAAAAAAAACAATTAAAACCCCTCCGATACTCTTTTCTCTACAAAATAATCCTGTAGATTTAACCAACCAGCGTCATAGTTGAACCAGGTCTCTGGGCTAGTATCATAGCCTTCCCCTCTAGCAAGGGCACACACATCTCCCGTTTTAAGACTTCAGCATTCATTTGAGGCATCTATTTCCTCACTCTTTAGACTGATGTGTTTATTTATCTATCATTGTCATTAGTATACATCTAGAGCTCATGCTTAACAATATCCAAGATGTAGCATGTAAATAATTAAAAGGTGAGGACCAAATAGAGCACATCAGAGGTTACTGTGGGAAGAGAGGAAAGATTGCTGTCATGATATTGGGACAGCTGAGTTCAACTACGAGATAAGACAATGGCAGGGGGGGGGGGGGGGAGAAAGAGCGGGAAATAGAACAATCAATAGTGTCAAAGGCTGGATAACTAGAGCAGAGCAAGGCATATCAGATCAAGCCATCATGTAAGTGTGAAAAACAAATATTGCTTTCATTTGAAGACGTGAAAGACCAGATGCAAATTGGCAATGCCTAATTTACCCTCCATACATGATTCTGGAGTCGTGACTAGTTGAATATATTTGCTGATACTATATTCTTTTAATGACATGTATATGCCAACGACACCAGGTTATTCTGGATGCCATGCTAATAATTGTCTCTTAAATTGATCACTCCAGGTTCGATTCTCACAAAATCTTGTTCATTCTTGGCACTCTGCTCTATAGAGAGCAGGGAGCTGTAGTTCAAACATGCATTGCATTACTATAACATATATATGAACTCGATGGGATGAATTTTTTTTTTTTTTTATTCATTCATGGGATGTGGGCATCGCTGGCTAGGCCAGCATTTATTGCCCATCCCTAGTTACCCCATTCTGTGCCGTAATGACTATGACTTGACAGCTGAATTCATCTATGTAATATAATTCAATCTGGGATGCAGCTCAAACTAATCGTGGTATTATAGATATTTAACAACATCAACTTTTCAGCTGCCACTGCAAAAACTATAACAGACAATACTAAAGCCAGAAAGTCTGTAACTTCTTCACAACATTGGGGTTCCTTTCTGTAGCTTACCAAAGAATTCAAGAATGCAAAAGCCTTGAAAAGGACCCTGCACTAACATTGATGGACTCCCAGGGAGCACCTGTCATAACTCAGAAAACTTCCAGCTAACCAAAAGAAAAACAGTGCTATTATAGCAGAAAATGTTTTTATTGGTAAATACACATACACAGCAACAGGAATAATGTGCTGGTAAGTCAACATTACAGAAAATGTAAATACAGTACTGGAGGCACTGCTCACAGCTCCATAGACAAAAATCTAATGCTTCAAGTGGATAAATCTGATTTACACACTTCCCATTACTCAAAATATAGAATTTGCTAGTAGGGAATAACTTACATTTAACGTATTTGGGAATATGTACACACAATGTTTAAGAAAATGTTTTTTTAATGCACCATGTGTCAGTGATGTAGGACAAAGGGCATTATGATATTAATGGCAAAATTTGATTAGAAGGCAAGCAAACAAGATTTTGTAATTAAGAGTTTAGTTTTCCCACTGCAGTGGTTCTAAATTTTCCATTTTGAAAATCAGTTTTTCCCCCACAATGCACTGAAATGTAATTCACAGAAAATCTAGCCCAGTGACATTTGATTCCCTCTCCTTCCTTTCGAATTTTGTGCTGATCCAGGTGATGGATGTCAGCACTGGGGAGTGCAATCCTTCCCCATTTTTCATCCAGAGTTAGCATCAGTGTAGATGATATAGAACATTGCTAGCTGTTGAGCAATGGGCGATTGCTTTACCCCAATAATGTTCATTAACTCCTACAAATCTGAAAGAAGCACCCAGTGCCAGTTTCTCAGAGCAGGTTCTTTAAGCAAATCAATGTGCACTGAATTATGGACAGTTTTGTATGTAGACTCATGCCTGCCAGGAACTGGGTGGACACTCCCAAATTCATTTTACATAGGACCCTTACAATCAGTGTGGAAGAGAGACTTTCACCCCTACTTGTCCAGGCTGATAGTCAAGCCCAGAAGGTAAAGTAAATCAGTGTGCCATTATTGCTTTTCACTTTAAGAAGATCCCATTGCACTATTCAAAGAAGAACAGTGGAGTTCTCTCTGGTATTCTGGCCAATCTTTATCCCTCAACCATCATCTAAAAACAGATTATCTGTTCTTTATCACATTGCTATGTGTAAATTGGCTGCTTCATTTCCTACATTACAACAAGAATGAACTTCATTGGCTGTAAAGCGCTTTGAGATAACCCAAAGTCATGAAAGGTGCTAGATAAATGCAAGTCTTTTTTTCTTTAGACCTCTATCCTCAAGATTTTAGGATTTTCAAAATACCTTTAAGCCACACTATATTTGAACATAATGACCTCAAACAACAGTCCATATAATTTCCATTACAATCGTTGCAAGTTTTTTAAAATTTAAAAATATTTAGCTTTAATCCAGAATACAAATATAGTTAGCTATTTCTCACCATTATGTAACACACACTACAATTTAACAATAAGATGTTAAACATATTTGAAACATGCTTGGCCAACTAAATATCCTGCTGCCATAGGGTACTAAAAACACCAAGAAGGGTGAAGATAAGCAGCTGTCACCTTTTTAAAGAACAGAGAATGAGTAGAGCAAAGCCTTACTGGAAGGCACTTCCAATTCATGGAAAGCTTAAAGGATCAATAATACGATTATTTACGCTACATGCAGTACTGCACTTAACAGGGATCTTCATTTTTACTAATTGTGTTGATAATTCTTAAATTTTGGCATATGTCTGGGTCAGTTCAAATAGAGACACTTTCATGCCTGCAGTTACCCAACATTTTTTCAGGTCTTATGAGAATTGGATCTCTAACTTTCATTTGCAATTGGCAGTATCTAATGTGGTCTCCAGTTTTCTCACCATCTCCAGTACACCAAGAAAAATGTTAAATCCTTCCTCCAAACACCCATTTTCAACAAGGTCTTAAAAAAAAACTCAAAACTCCTGCTCATTTTAAGGATATAAGTTGAAAGTGAAGTACTAAAAGTGTCGACATTTAACATGGAGAAAAAAACGAAACATCCTAAAAATATGTATTGCTTCAGCAAGTGATCTAGAAACATGAATAAATTTGCTCCCTTCCTTCCCCACGCTTTTAACAACATCCGTGCGGACATAGTTTGGGGACTGGATTACTTAAAAGGTTGGATAGGTACAAGGTATGCATTATTTAGAACATGCTTGATTTCAATATCGGCAACGTGTAAGGTGATTTATCATTCTGATTAGATTTGTATAAGAGTAGCACTAGATTATACAATAAAAAATTAGCAAAACAAAGTGACCTATTATACCATATGGTGAGTGTTAAAATTTGAATTATTAAACTAAAAAAAATCATTGTTGCAGGTGGAATTCTGATTTCAAAAGTCATCTGATTTCTACAGTGCTCATTTTTACACAGTAAAATCTCACTGCAAGTTTAAAGTGTTATTCCATAGGGAAATATTAGCTAATTTTACAGAGTAGGAAGGCCAATTAATAATTGGATTCAAGTAACCCAGTCAAGAGTACACTGCTCTAAAGAGATTTTAATGTTCAATTACTACACCCCTAATATTAGAAACTACACGGTTTTCTAGTATCAGAATTATAAATGCAGCATTTTTAGGATATTCTGCTAGCTCTGTTTATACGATGGACACATGTTCATTTATGAAACCCAAAGTTTAGTGTCTGCAAAGGAAAATATTGTCTGATGAGATAGAGCAGACTGATGGAATGCAAAACAACTCTGCCAACAGTCACAGGTCCTGCTGCAATTGGTTTGTCACACCACCATGCTATATCAGAGATGGTGCTGAAAATGCATGGAAGTCATCAATGTATTCAACCCGTTTTTTTTGGATTAATGAAGTATTTAAAACAATAATCAATACACAGGCACATCATCATCAATGTTACTTAGCTTTATTTTATCCCATTAGAAGTCAAATATAACCTGAATGGAGGAGGATACAGTCCACTGTAGTGCTGGAATTGCACACTAAAATATGTATTAACCCTTATTGTACTCTCAATATTCCTCCATACAAAATGCTGTGTTAATTTACCATGGATGTAAAAATAGCCCATGGCTACAAGAAATTGAGTGCCTCAGTAATAATATACCTACACAAATCACAGACAGCATCCACAGTGACTAGTGACAATGCACAAAGTAAACTGCAGAGCTGCTGCTAATTAGTGAAATGTATTCACAATTATTAAAAGTGAAGGCGGTGTCTTTATCACCACTGCAGTAACTGATATACTAAAAGGCACTGTAATGATTTTTGCAAGAGTGGAGCACGTTCAACTTCCAAAATGTAGAGGACAAGTTCCAGATGACACAAGAGAAATCAGCTTCAACTGAAGATATGGTGGCACTGGGAAAAAAAATAGAAAAACACATTTTGCATTTTGCAGATATAAAATTTGATTTAATAAATCCATCTACTTGCTAACCTTTATAATCTGCACATCGATTATAAACATCAATATTTAACTCCAAATCCAGCATTCAAGTTCCCAAGTGGGCTGATACTAGTAGTCAGCCTACAGCCCTACAGAAACTATGTGGTTTAAAACAGGGTGAGGGGAATTGAAGTTTGATAAATCACTCAAGTTATGCTATAGCATGACAATATGCCAAGAATGACATGGAGAGATAAAAAGAACTGTAAAATTTACCAGTAAAGATTTTAAAATATAAACTAAAACTACTTAAAAAAAAAAAGTTTCTACAACAGAACTCTGACAAACTGAAGTTACTTCTGTTCAAAATGTGATTTGTACCTCTGTATAGGTCCACTATAGTCCTGTCAACGTGGCAAGATATGGATTTGTTTGTAAATTGCACAAACATTAAATTGCCAACCTTGAATAAGCCATGGTTCATTGGTAGCAGTCTTGCCTGAATCAGAAGATTGTGAGTTCAAGTCACACTCCAGAGACTTCAGCAAAAAATCTAGGCTGATACTCCACTGTAGTACTGAGGGAGTGCTGCACGGTCAGAGGTGCCACCTTTCAGACAAGATGTTAAAAAGGTCCCATCTGCCCTCCCAGGCGGACATAAAAGATCCACGGCACTATTGTGAAGAATGGGAATTCTCCCTGTTGCCCTGGCCAATATTTATCCTCAACCAACATCCCTAAAAAAAGATGGATCTGGTCATTATCTCATTGATGTTTCTGGAACCTTGCAAATTGTCTGCTGCCTTTCCTATATTACAACAGTGACTGCAGTTCAAAAAGTATTTCCTTACTTATAGAGTCATAGAGTTATACAGCACAAAAACAGGCCCTTCAGCCCATCGTGTCTGTGCCAGCCATCAAGCACCTATCTATTCTAATCCCATTTTCCAGCACTTGGCCCGTAGCCTCGTATACTAGGGTATTTCAAACGCTTGTAAACACTTTGGGACATTTTAAGGTTATGAAAGCTGCTATACAAATGCAAATCTTTCTTGCTAAATATTCATAGCAGCTAGTTTGGCTTAGTGGCTGGAGGCAGAGGGTGATGGTCGAGGGTTGTTTTTGTGATTGGAAGCCGGAAACCAGTGGTGTACCGCAGGGATTGGTGCTGGGACCCTTGCTGTTTGCATTGTACATTAATAATTTAGACAAGAATATAGGAGGTATGATCAGTAGGTTTGCAGATGACACAAAAATTGGTGGTGTCGTAAATAATGAGGAGGAACGCCTTAGATTACAGGACGATATAGATCGGCTGGTAAGATGGACAGAGCAGTGGCAAATGGAATTTAATCCTGAGACGTGTGAGGTGATGCATTTTGGGAGAACTAACAAGTCAAGGGAATATACAATGGATGGACCATAGGAAGTACAGGGTCAGAGGAACCTTGGTGTACTTGTCCATAGATCACTGAAGGCAGCAGCGCAGGTAGATAAGGTGGTTAGGAAGACATATGGGATACTTGCCTTTATTAACTGAGGCATAGAATACAACAGCAGGGAGATTATGATGGAGCTGTACAAAATGCTAGTTAGGCCTCAGCTGGAGTACTGTGTACAGTCTGGTCACCACACTATAGGAAGGATATGACTGCACTGGAGAGGGTGCAGAGGAGATTCACCAGGATACTGCCTGGGCTGGAGCATTTCAGCTATGAAGAGACACTGACAAGGGTGGGGTTGTTTTCCTTGGAGCAGAGAAGGCTGAGGGGGGACCTGATTGAGGTATACAAAATTATGAGGGGCACAGATAGGAAGAAATTTTTTTCCCTTCGAGGGAATCCGAGAAAATTTTTTTTACCCAGAGTTTGGCTGGAATCTGGAACACACGGCCTGAAGGGGTGGTAGAGGCAGGAACCCTCACAACATTTAAGAAGTATTCAGATGAGCACTTGAAACGCCATAGCATACATGGATACACGCCAAGTGCTGGAAAATGGGATTAGAACAGATAGGCGCTTGATGGCCGGCATGGACATGGTGGGCAAAAGGGCCTGTTTCTGTGCTGTATAACTCTATGATTTTACATTAATAAAAAAAATCACTCTTAATTGTAACTAATGCTAAAAATATGTTACGAAGTGCAACTGCTTTCAATAAGTTATTGAATACGCAGGATCAAATTTTGCAATTATAAAACTTTATTCGAATACATAGTACAGAAGTGTTCGAAGATATTCTTCAGGCTCTGAAGCCTGCATTTTCCCCCCAAACAAAATAAATAGTGCTCCAAACTCGGTGCTTAATAAGGTCTAATTGGTTATGGCATGCTTTTTATTTTTGTAAATATTTTGTTTCTGCTGTGGTAATACAGTAGCTTACCTGTATGTTATAAGACTACTCCTGATCTCCAACAGGGATAATTTCTTCTGTGACAAAAAATTCAACAGTCTCTTCCTCCCAATCGTCAACGTTACTGTCTAGCTCATCTGTGTCCACGCCTGTGAGGTGATGAGCAGAAATTTTCAATTGCAAGGACATGCACTTTCTCAAAGGAATATATGAACGCTAGTATATAGGTTTCTTTTACTCTTTGCTAAATTTTTGTTTTCATCTATATGTTATTGCTGGGAAATGAACAATTCCCCATTTAGAGACACAACATGAAGTATTAAGCAACAAGCTGTGTGGTCTACACCTGCTCCCATTTCTTATGTACCAAGTCAAATATGGTAGAGCTGCTTGCTATGAAGTTTCTTCTTACACCTTTGCTACAACCTCAAAGTGCACCTTCCATTGCACCAATGTGGCATTTCTATTCAATCCTAAATGAGGCTATCATATTAGAGACAGCTCTGGGTTATAGGGAACTAAGTTAAGGCTGCTCACACCATCTTGGACTCAGCCAGAGCAAAGTAACCTGAATCTCCACAATAAAATACTGGCTGGGACTCTGGTCCAAGAAATACAAGCTGTGGCATAAGAACACAAGAAATAGGAGCAAGAATAGACCATATGGCCCACCGGGCCTGCTCTGTCATTCAATACGATCATGGCTGATCTTAGGCTTCAATTCCACTTTCCCGCCCGTTTGTCATATCCCTTGATCCCCGAGACCAAAAAACTGTCTATCAAAGCCTTAAATATATTTAACGACATAGCATCCACAACCCTCTGGGGTGGAGAATTCCAAAGATTCACAACCCTTTGAGTGAAGTAATTTCTCATCTCAGTCCTAAATGATCGGCCCCTTATCCTGAAACTGTGCCCGTGTTTTAGATCCCTCGACCAGTGGAAACAGTCTCTCAGTGTCTACCCTGTTCAGAATGTTGTATGTTTCTATGAGATCGGCACTCATTCTTCTAAACTCCAGAGAATACAGGCCCAATTTACACAGCCTCTCACCACAGGACACTCCTCATCCCAGGGACCAATTTAATGAACTTTCGCTGTACTGCCTCTAATGCAAGTATATCCTTTCTTAAATGTGGAGACCTAAATCTGCACACAGTACTCCAAATGTGGTCTAACCAAAATCTTATACAATTGTAGCAAGACTTCTTTATTTCTGTACTCCAATCCCCTTGCAATGAAGGCCAATGTGCCATTTGCTTTCCTAATTGCTTGCTGTACCTACATGCTAACTTTCTGCGCTCCTTGTACAAGCACACCCAAGTCTCTTTGAACGTCCACACTTACAAGCTTCACACCTTTTAAAAAATTTTCTGCTTTTCTATTCTTACGACCAAAGTGAATAACTTCACATTTCCATACATTATACTCCATTTGCCATTTAGTTGCCACTCACTTAACATGTCTATATCTCTTTGCAGCTGCTCCGCGTCCTCTCCATAGCTTCCCTTTCCATCATCAGCCATGTAAATAGCTGAGGCCCCAGCACTGATCCTTGCGGCACTCCACTATTCACTGCCTGCCAACTTGAAAATGCCCCGTTTATGCACATTCTTTGCTTCCTGTCTGTTAACCATCATCTATCTATTCTAATATATTACCCCCAACTCCATGAGCCCTTATCTTGCCTATTAACCTTTTGTGTGGCACCTTATCGAATGCCTTTTGGAAATCCAGGTATACTACATCTACTGGTTCCCCTTTATCTACCCTATTAGTTACATCCTCAAAAAACTCTTAATAAATTTGTCAAGCAGGATTTCACTTTAGTAAAACCATGTTAACTTTTTCTAATCATACTGTGCTTTACTAAGTGGCCATGGCACAACCCAGATTCCTGATTCATTCCTACCACCCTACCCCCAATTTATGATTTTATTTCCATTGAGAAATGTCTTTTAATAAAAGTATGAACCCCAGTAATCTTGCAAGAACAACATAGTGGATTGACATAATTAACATTTTTCTACATACAGAAAGGACATATTTCTAATAGAATTTATACAATTCATTTCACTCTACAATAAAAGGATAATTTTCAAGAAACTCCTTTTATAAAAGGGCACTGCTCCCCCGTTTTAAGATAGAACAGACCAATGGAAAACTAAATTACATTGCAGGTCACATGATCTAATTTGGTCACTAGAGGATATTTTAAAAAAAATAAATGTGCTGCATTTAAAGCGAGAGAGTGAGAGAGAAAAAAAAATCGGTGTAGGCTTTTGTTTCCTTATTGAAGGATTTTTTTCCCCCCCGGTTTAATTTTTGAACCGTGACGGAGCGGCGCCATATTGGACCCTTTATAGATTCAAACCAGGCTTAATCGGTGTACACAACAGAAAATAAATTACTGAGGAGATCTGTACAAGCTAGGTACAGACCTAGGTTCAAATATTTCAATACTTAGAAACCCTCATTTCGTTATGTTCATGAAGACATTTCTTGTGCCTGCATAGTTAAATGTTAACAATTAAAATTAAACACTCATTTATCACCTCCTCGGAGCTCCAGACGTTGGGGTTTCTGTTCTGCGTAAATCTGCATGGCCTTCTCACGATATTTATGGAATTCTTCCATCATCTTGCGTCGCTTATCTACCAATTCCTTAAAAAAAATTATGGAGTACTATTACATATGTTTTCTTTAAAAATACAAATTAACGAAGGAAATTGATCTTAGGTGAATGAAAGTGGGCATTTATTGAAAGCAAGGCAAAACAAAACAGATGGAAATGAACAGAAGTTTCAAAATTTCAGTCAAGATATTGAGGAATTTGCACTTCAACAAAATACACTAAGGCTAATTGAGTGATACGAGTAAAACGGGCAAAAACAATTCAGATGCCCATTTATACATCTTCAAATGAAATTTCGGAGAAATGTCCAATGGAAGACAGAATTGATATCACCCAAAGCCAATATTACCGCCCATTTACTGAAAGATAATTGAGCATTCTGATGCTTCTCTCATCAATAAACAGAAGACAGATTTTTAAATATTCAGTTTATATAGAGAAGCTAATCAATTAAAAAATTCTTAATCAAATTACTTATTTCCCTTTTTGGTAGAAAGTTGTTTAGAACCGCTTGTGTTTAATGACAATTCTGACAGTTAACAGCTGCACAATTCTCACTTTCTCAAGACATTATAGTCAAGGCTCCACCAATGATGCACTGACACATGAGTCATACATGGTTCCCACAGAATTAAAATCCCAAGGTTGGCCAAGGGAAGAAGATGGGGTTAAAAAAAAACTAGAAGTCTCTGGAAAGTTTCTATGTACCTAAATCTACATCACATATGCAGATTAGCTGTATACATCTAATTAAAATTACAACAGGAAAGGGAACAGTAACCTTTAAATCTAAATTAAAAGGAACATTTCAGAGCTCCAGGCAAGAGACTACAACATTTTTTTTATTCATTCATGGGATGTGGGCATCATTGGCTAGGCCAGAATTTATTGCCCATCCCTAATGGCCCTCGAAAAGGTGGTGGCGAGCTGCCTTCTTGAACCGCTACAGTCCATGTGAGGTAAGTACACCCACAGTGCTGTTAAGAAGGGAGTTCCAGGATTTTGACCCAGCGACAGTGAAGGAACGGCAATATAGTTCCAAGTCAGGATGGTGTGTGACTTGGAGGGGAACTTGCCATGCATTTGTTGCCCATGTCCTTCTAGGTGGTAGAGGTCGTGGGTTTGGAAGGTGCTGTCTAAGGAGCCTTGGTGCATTGCTGCAGTGCATCTTGTAGATGGTACACACTACTGCCACAGTGCGTCGGTGGTGGAGGATGTGAATGTTTGTGGATGAGGTGCCAATCAAGTGGGCTGCTTTGTCCTGTATGGTGTCGAGCTTCTTGAGTGTTGTTGGAGCTGCACCCATCCAGACAAGTGGAGAGTATTCCATCACACTCCTGACTTGTGCCTTGTAGATTTCACTCTTAACTGGCAAGTGCCCATAATAATTATCAGGAATTATCTTCCTTTTTATGAAATTGACTTTTTTCTTGAAAATTATGTCTCTTGTCGGTACTACATTTTCACTTTTGGATTCTAGTGACTTTTAGTTTTTACTAGAAAACGTTAACTATTTACCTTGGAGGCCTTGGACTGACTCAAACGATCTTTCTGTTCAAAGATTTTTGAGTATTTCTTATAATCTTTTTTGATTTGCTGCAAAAAAATGTATATGCATTAATAAAGGAAAATGAAAATTATGCAAAGTGTAAATTTAAATTTGGTGAGTTTGCTAACAGCTGTACAAAATCATCTCAGACACTGGAACACCCACCCTTACCTGTATGCTGAAAACAATATTGTTAAAGTAATAAAACATTTGGAATTCTTAATTACAAATATATTTTATTTCAGTTGGCAAAGGCAGCAATGTAACAGCCATTTAGATGGGCATAACCTCGATTTCTGGTCTATGTTAAATTAATGAGATCACAGCCAGACAGTCTCAATGCTGTGGGCTAAAGCTCCTATGTTGTCACCATGTAATGAAAATTGCACTTAGACATCAATGGGGAAAGAATCAAGCTCAGTTGTGATGTCCTAGTTAAGTAACCTGCCAGCAGCCATTAGGCTTATGGATGAAGAATGACCACTTAGTCAACATTCCAGAGGGTGGCCGACAGTGGAGGAATCCCATCCTAGAAAAAATGGGTGTCTTCAGGAAAGGGGTGGACAAGAAAGCTGATGAAATAATTACATTGATAAATTACTATAAATAGCAAACTAATGGCCTGGTTTTATTTAAAATCTTCAGGCATGCAAAATGCAGCCTAACTATGCAAGTTGTATGTTACAATATACAAGTATACAAAATTTAACAGAGTGGAGACAAGCAGCATGCAAGAAATTTATATATTTTCATGGTATCAACATTCTTCAGAGCAGAAAATCTTTGGAGCTTCAAAATACTATCCTTGGGCTTTCAATCAATCTAAATTTCAAGCTAGCTGTATAAATATACAATATAGTAACATAGGTTACAGTTGGAGGGATTAGTTGAAGTATAACTATTGAGGAATCATGGCTAACCATGGTCTTGCTTAACTGCTAGAGGAAAATTTCTCAGTCTGATTTTTTTTTTGCCTTTCCTGGGTCCAGTGTTCACCCTGCCTAATGATACTGTCTCACCATTTTTCCCATATGCTTGTAACAATGATAGACATCTCCAGAGTTTCCCTGATGATGGCTGGAAAGCATGCAAGATTTTGAAAACGTTGCTGGGATATTAATGGGGCAAAAAATACATGAACCTTAGTTCAAGTAAGTGTTGAGATGCAATTATGCTTAAATGTGTACTTATATCAGTGCCTCAGCTGACAGAGTCCAGTGGACTAGAGGGCATTTAAGGTGTTCTTTGTAGTTGATTTTCTTTTGCTGCAGTATTCAGGTTTCTGAACCCGACTTATAGTGCTTATAGGTAATAACCAGCTATGTAGATTTTCTTTACACAGGCTAATTTTATTAGGTGCAAAGCACTGTCTCCAAGTTTCTCCAAATTAATTTTCCATGACCCCTTCCTTGCACATGACCATCACGCCCCACATTAGTACTACTGAAAGGCATTTCTGTTTGCTGAATAGGAAATTTATCAACTATAGTCAGAATATATACAAATGAGCACTGGGTATACACCTTAAGCTGATCCTGAGAGAGCAGGGTTGGTGGTCTGGGTCTCCACAGCAGTTGACAGAAACGATCCTTGGTGTTCTTCTGTAAGAGACGTCCTTGGAACGTCCACATCCAGTATGCATTATCCACCTAACAAATGGCAACATATTCCAAACATTACAAAAGCATACAGAGGCACACTTGTCCCAGGTGCTGTAGAATATACACTATTCTAGTCATTGGGCAGGTGGGTGAATTGCTCCTTGGCCTCTGCCAATACAGCTTTCAAGCTGCACATTTTAAGAAGTGAGAGAATAGTCAAGGGAGATCAACTTCCCTGCTCCCCACTGTTCTACAGGGAAATATCTGCTCTTCCTCATGGCAGCACTCTCAGGATCCCGTATCCCATTACTTCGTGGAGTAGGTACATCAAGACTCCAGTGCCAGTTTGAATATAGGTTTTTGCACCACCTCCCAGAAGGCAGGATACACTGTAGAAAATGACTAAAATGTCACCCACTGTTCAGACCACAATCCTTGAATACACAAATGCCAAGTATGAATTGCATTATATTACTTGTGACTAGAAATGTAATAAATTCGAACAGCTTGGGCTGGTTGCTCTGTTCATCCTAGTTTACAAGTGAAATGTGGAATCCTGACATTTATGAGACAAGTTTATTAACCTTACCTTGTGACTCCACCATGATACTGAAGTTACTACATATCGTCCTGTTGGGTCCCATTCAACATCAGATGCCATATAATGCTCAGCTACATTCATCAGTGTGCAATCTGACGTGTCGTAGAATGCCAAAGCACCATTCATGCTACAGATAAAGAATATTTTACATTAAAACAAGATATTTACTTATGAACTGTATAAACAGTATTACTGAATTTAAACTACATATATAGTGCTTCCCTATATTACAAGTGACAACACTTCAACAGTACTTCATTGGCTATAAAGCACTTTATGACGTCCTAATGTGATGAAAGGCACTGTATAAATACAAATTCTTCTTTAAGAAAGAGCTTGGACTGATCGTACTTATTAACACAACCTTTTTTAATTTGTCGGTGTGAGTCTCGTTAAGCTTTGTAAGTGAACAGTATAAATCAGAATAGAACATGCTACAGGAACACACAACTAAATGAACTGCTTTACAATGGCTGTTGGTAGAGAACTTCTTCCAGCAGTTTCCTTCACTGTACTAGTCTGTGACGCTAACCACTACGCAAACCCCCAAATCAGCCATCACTTAATGGCACGTTTTTCTCATATACACTAAAGCTGGTGGAAGATCCTTTCAGTAATAAACAATTCTGAATTACAGTAATCTTAATTTGTGTATTCCATATTGTCAGATCAGCCTCATTAAATCAGTATTTTTACCCTCATGGGTGATTCAGGAAAAGTATGTTTGCATCATATCTGACAAAATGTAGTACAATTCATAATGTTTATCATCTACTTTGGTTATCTCCTCCCATGACCCTTTCTCTCCCCTGGAATGTTTCAATGCCATAACAAGGACACCCCCAGAAAAGTCTAATTACCAAGAACAGCATGATCTGAATGCCTCACACCCCACATTAATTACTACACCATCACACACCTTCTTAAACCAGCCAGTGCCACAAATTGTCCTTGCGGACTCCAAAAGATACTGTTAGCCTGTTGCTTATCAAACATTTCTGCAAGAACAAAAAAAGAAAGTTAATTTTAGCCACACAGACTGAAGCAACTATTAGTTTATTATCCTGACAAGCCTTACTTTCATTCTTCCGTAACGAAAATAAATACCTGCAGCGATGATTAAACGCCTACATACCTGCAGGCAGTTAACATTTACCTGGCAGCACTGTGCAATAGTTAAGAACAAATTCCAACAGTTCTACTGGACAACCAGCACAGCAGGTTAACAGAGCCAGTAACTATACAGATCGTTAGCTATTAAAAACAGCAAACGATCACACATGATGCCATACATAAACATATTCCTAACATGATTAAACAACCTATTTCTCTTTTCCCTATGACTAGTCGATATCTTTCTTCCCTGGGAAAGCAACAGATGTGCAGACACAGAAGAAAAATGTTTTGGACCAAATTTCAATCTTCGGCAATGTTCCCTAGAGGTGGTTGTATTTTTTTCTTTTGGCAATATAACATTAAATAATAGGTGAACAGTAGTTATGATTAATTACACAGAGAAAACGTGAACAGATTTCACTGTTCTATGAAACTGAAATTGAGATCGCATATTTTTTTAACATCTCATTGTTCAGTTTTTACTACATCAACTAAGTAGACATAATTTAGAATCATGACCCATGCAGTAGGTTGAATACGACATTTAGAACAAGGAGTATTTTTAAACTGCAATTCTTTTCTACGTAAAAAAAAATTATACGCTCGTTTCTACTTCCATTTATGCCTAATCCGTGTAGCATTGTAATGCAATTCACCACCCAACCACCATCTTACACTTTCAATAAGCAAGCATGGATAAGCACCAGAGTACAACTGGTTGAAAAGACTTGCACTTACATAACGCCTTATCATATCCCAAATAGTCCACAATGAACTACATTGGGTTCATTTCTGAAGGGATAGAATTGAAAAGCAGAGAGGTTATGTTAAACTTGCACAGAACCTTGGTTACGCCACACATAGGAGGACTGTGCAGTTATGGTCTCCATATGACGTAAAGGATATTGTCACTGGAGCAAGTGCAAAAAAAGATTCACAAGGATGATATCAGAACTGACAGGATAGACTTATCAGGAAAGGCAGAACAGGCAAGCAATGTCTGAACAGAAATTCATACATTTAATGTGAAATATTCAAGATAGGCAAGAACTCACATTAAAAGTATGTTAAGAGGATTTATACAGTAAGCAAACATGAATTAGAGAAATGGATGATGCTGAGAGAATTTGAGTTGCAATCTGTTTCGGACGTTAGGCGAGGCCATGTTTTAAGAACTTTTACTGAGACTAGATTAGAGCCTTTATGGATTTCAGATGTTCCTGAGCCATAGTTTTGCCACTGCCCACTAATAAGCATTAGTGTCACTACATAATGCAATTCACATTCAGGTTTTACTACTTTGTAACACTGACTAGGATTTTTTTTATTCGTTCATGGGATGTGGGCGACGCTGGCTAGGCCAGCATTTATTGCCCTGCCCTGAGAAGGTGGTGGTGAGCTGCCTTCTTGAACTGCTGCAGTCCATGTGACGTAGGTACACCCACAGTGCTGTTAGGAAGGGAGTGCCAGGATTTTGACTCAGCGACACTGAAGGAACATCGATATGGTTCCAAGTCAGGATGGTGCATGGCTTGGAGGGTAACTTGCAGGTGGTGGTGCTCCCATGCATTTGCTGCCCTTGTCCTTCTAGGTGGTAGTAGTCGCGGGTTTGGAAGGTGATATCTGAGGAGCCTTGGTGCGTTGCTGCAGTGCCTCTTGTAGATGGTAAACACTGTGCTGTCACTGTGCATCGGTGGTGGAGGGAGTGAATGTTTGTGGATGGGGTGCCAATCAAGCGGGCTGCTTTGTCCGTATGGTGTCGAGCTTAAGATTTGTTGGAGCTGTACCCATCCAGGCAAGCGGAGAGTATTCCATCACACTCCTGATTTGTGCCTTGTACATGGTGGACAGGCACTGGGGAGACAGGTGGTGAGTTACTTACCGCTGGATTCCTAGCCTCTGACTGACCTATTTTCTGTAGAAGGTTGAGGGTTGACCTGATTGAAGTCCTGAAGATTATGAAAGGGTTTGATAGGGTACATGCAGAGATATTTCTTGCGGGGGAGGCCAAAACAAGAGGCCATGATCAGATAATCACCAATAAATCTAATGGAAAATTACTTACTAATGAGTTCAATTTTGCCATTATTCTTCACATGGTAGAAGGATACTGATATTCTGGGTGTTTCTCCATGTAGCACAGCAAATTTACTTCCATTTGGCTCCCAAGCAAAAGCAATAATACCCTCTGACATAAATGAAGAAAAATACACACTGGTAAACAAAGTATTTACTTTCAGAAAATCCACTAAAGATTATTTAATGCTTAAAACATAACCAAAGATGTAATATTTTGCATTCACTTCTAAAAGCTAAGCAACTATCTCCCCAACCCAAAAATATCTAAATAAGTTTGGACAAGTGTTAGATTAGTGTACAGCCAACTTATTGATTCATAGACAGTTCAGCCAAATTCAAAATTATCCAACAGCTGAAAAATAAGCCATTTTAATGAAACAGCACAGGGCATTTTTTTGCACAACCGCAATTCTAAACAGATAATTCCAAAACAGGAATTTTGAATTGCTGGTAGACTATAGTCACATTTTCTAGATGCTGGAGTTATTTACTGGTTTCAGAAGTTTCACTCGGAATTGTTGACAATATCTATAACTGCCCTCTTGAACCCGTAACAAATAAAACCATTCCTATCCTGGAAAAACGGCTCTGCAACTCTAAATTCCACACATACGGCTTTTTTAACTACATATCTCTACAACCTTTGTGGATTTCAGATGTTTGCTAGTGCCCACTAATAAGCATTAGTGTCACTACATAATGCAATTTACATTCAGGTTGTACTGCTTTGTAACACTGACGAGGTGACTGACTTATTTTCTCTAGAAGAAGGCTGAGGGTTGACCTGATTGAAGTCCTTAAGATTATGAAAGGATTTGATGGATAGATGCAGAGATGGTTGATCCTTCTAAATGCCTCATGGGGAATGCAACCAGTTACACCTGAAGTGTAGCTGAAGTCACAGGTAAATGCAGAGATCCCCAATAATTCCACATCAATATGCATTAGACCTACATTAAAATGGCAAAAAAGCAATGACAGCTTCAATATCAGAATGGCAGAGACACTTATGACAATTGACTTTGCTATACTGGAACCCAGGTTCAAGAAATTAAAGAGGACGACATTCTGATTCACTGCCTCACCCGGTTCAATGGTTAAATTAAGGATAACAGGAGAATTTCTGCATCGTCATAAGCAGTGTAAATATATTAAGCATTCTGGAGACCAACATACTCAGTGAAGACAACTGTTCAAAAAGAGGGATAAACCTGGTAACTACAAGCCAGTCAGCCTACCATTGGTGGTGGGAAAAGTACGGGTTAATAAATGAAAGCCAGCACAGATTTGTTAAGGACAAATCATGTTTGACTAGCTTGATTGAGTTCTTTGATGAAGTAATGGAGAAGGTTGATGAGGGTAGTGCAGTTGATGTGTATTACAGGCTTTCAAAAGATATTTGATAAAATACTACATAATAGACTGGTTTGCAAAACTGAAATTAATGGGATTGAAGGGGCTGCATGGATATGTAATTGGCTCAGGGACCGAAAACAGAGTAATGGTGAGGAGTTTTCCAAACTGCAGGCAAGTGTGCAGTTATATTTCCCAGGGGTCAGTGTTGGGACCACTGCTCTTAATGATCTGGACTGGGGTATACAAGGCATAATTTCAAAGTTTGCAGATGACATGAAACTCAGAAATGCAGTAAACAATGAGGAAAATAGTAACCACCTTCAGGAGTACACAGACTGGTGAACTGAGCAGATACATGGCAGATAAAATTTAACAGGAGAGTAGTGTGAAGTGTTGCATTTTGGTAGGAAGAATGAGGAGAGGATATATAAACTAATTAGAAGAATTTTAGAGGGACTACAGGAACAGAATGACCTGGGGGTTTATGTACGTACACAAGTCTTTGAAGGTGGCAGGACAAGTTGAGAAGGCATAGGGGATTCTTGACTTTACAGAGTACAAAAGCAAAGAAGTTATACTAAACCTCTATATAACACTGGTTATGCCCCAATTGGAGTATTGTGTGCCCCAAGGCTGGGCATCACACTTTCGGAAGGACGTCAAGGCCTTAGAGAAGGTGCAGAGAAGATTAACTAGAATGGTACCAGGTGTGAAAGACTTCAGTTATGGGGAGAGACTAGAGAAACTTGCATTGTTCCCCATAGAGCACAGAAGGTTAAGGGGAGATTTGATAGAGGCATTTAAAATCCATAAAGTTTTTGATAAGAGTAAATAAAGAGAAACAGTTTCCAGTCACAGAAAATGTAAGGTAATTGGCAAAAGAACCAAAAGGTGAGTTGTGATCTGGAATACACTGGCCAAAAGAAAATCAGACAAGTACTTGAAGGGTGGGAATTTGCAGGGCTACGGGGAAAGAGGATAGTGCGACTAATTAGATAGCTCTTTCATAGAGCTGGCACAAGCACAATGGACCTCCTTCTGTGCTGTATCATTCCAAGAACTCATTTTCAAATAGCGGATTATCGAAATATAACAATGTCAACCACCCACACCCCCAAACTTTGGAAACTATGCAGTAAAAATAAAATCTCAATTAGAAGCTCTCTGGATCCACATGAAATTCCACAGTAGTGCTTTAATTGAGGCTTTTGCTTCCATTGGGAGAACATAAATAAGGCCAATAGTCAATTTGAGACAACCCACCTTTCATTTCCACAACATCCACAGGAACTTGCTTTTCCCTCATTCTGAAGATTTCAAAGTTAGTCACAAGACCCTGTAAAGGGAGAACTTACTAAGCATGACACAATTAACTACATATCAGAACAATTAACAAGAGTAATTAATGAAAGTCTCTGGGATAGAAGAGTAGACATCGCACAGTGGCGCAGTGGTTAGCACCGCAGCCTCACAGCTCCAGCGACCCGGGTTCAATTCCGGGTACTGCCTGTGTGGAGTTTGCAAGTTCTCCCTGTGTCTGCGTGGGTTTCCTCCGGGTGCTCCGGTTTCCTCCCACATGCCAAAGACTTGCAGGTTGATAGGTAAATTGGCCATTCGAAATTGCCCCTAGTATAGGTAGGTGGTAGGGAAATATATAGAGATAGGTGGGGATGTGATAGGAATATGGGATTAGTGTAGGATTAGTGTAAACGGGTGGTTGATGGTCGGCACAGACTCGGTGGGCCGAAGGGCCTGTTTCAGTGCTGTATCTCTAAACTAAACTAAATCTAAACAGTTCAAAACATTTACAGAAAACTAATTTGAGCTCCACATTTAAAATATATATATATATATATATATATATATATATATATATATATGAGGATGAGATCAATTACTGCACATGAAATGTCAGCCTATGTAATTAAATTTCATGTTTGTTGCCCTTTGAATGGGAAACTAATGCAATTGTATGAAAACTTATGGGTGAAAATGAATTTCAGAAAGAACAACTTATGAATTAGCTGAGGCTAGTTTGTTATAAGAGAATGTTTAGATACCATGAAGTCACACCACAAATCAGTGCAAGTTGTTGCAAAATGATTGGGTACAAATATACCAACTGGAAGCATATACTACTTTGTAAAATTAAAACAGTCAATTATGAACTGCTGAATACAGAATTCACTCCACCAGCAAAAAAGGGACAACTCAGGAATTAGTCCATCAAGGATTAAATTCTGTACTCAAGTTCGACAAGTGCTCTTCACTTCTACTTGTGCTATCCTTTCCCACTCTGACTACAGAAATTTTTACAGCACGAGGTCATGGCGGGCTCTTTGAAAGAGAAACGAATGCAACACTGATCTGACTGTTCTACTCTCCCCACATCTTCCTCATCATTTTCCCTTAAGTGTAGTCTCTGTCTCAAACATTC
This sequence comes from Heterodontus francisci, assembly GCF_036365525.1. Lineage (NCBI taxonomy): Eukaryota > Metazoa > Chordata > Chondrichthyes > Heterodontiformes > Heterodontidae > Heterodontus > Heterodontus francisci. Next base: position 21,919,279 of record NC_090394.1, read on the forward strand.
CCTGTGGCAAAACATTCTAAGCTCCAACAACCCCCTACACAAACACATTTCACCCAATCTCTCACTTCACTCGATTGTAAATTGATCACCCCTCATCACCAACTCACCCAGGAAACTGCTTTTTCTAATTTAGTCAGCAGAATTTTTCACGAATTCCAAAAACTTGCAAGGTATTTGCTCTAAATCAGAGTTGTCCAACATACGGCCTGCGGGCCAGAATCCGGCCTGCCAATCCTTCATAACTTGTAAACAGAAAGGGGCAAGATTGATTTGTTCCATTTGTGCCCCCAGTTGTTAGCAGTAAGCTTAGAGTTGCAGCAGTTCAGCCTGTGCCTCAGCAGCCACTAGCCTTTGTTTCCTGCAGTTAGTGGCAGTAAGGGTGGGTGGGGGGGCACAATGACGTGTGTGCACCTGACGTGGAAGCACACTAATCATAGCATAGACCTTCGTCGAACAGGGGCCCAGGGGAGGTGGGACTTGCTGGGAAGACTGGTGCCAGTCGGGGGGAGGGGGTAAGCACACAGAGACGGGAGGGGGGTTGGTGGGAGTTTCAACACACAGACAGTGGGGTGGGATTGAGCGCACACAGATTGTGCTGGCGGAGGCAGGTGATCCATGATTCAGATTGCAGGGCTGCGCCGAGTGGTAGTGTGTTTCCACTCCTGGTGCATGGTGGGCAAAGGAAGGAATTGTTGGAAAAAAATGGTTAGTAATTTTTTTTTTAAATCCAGTATGCCCTATTTCTAATGCCTTTTTCTTGCCGAAATTTGCTCACCAGCTCCTTATGTAGGTCAAAAACTGCAGCGTGGCCCCTCACACAAAAAGGTTGGGCACCCTGGTATAAATGTTCTTACAATGAGAGAAAAATTTACACTATATGAAACCAAGTAATTTGGCAATTCCTTTCTTGGGCATGTGTAGTACTTTTGTCAGCCATTATCCATGGCTCAAACACGTACCTGTATACCCTTCAGAGTTCTATCTACTTTCACACACAGGTAATCTCCATTTTTCTGCCAATGTAATTTACAGTCCACCACATTGAACAGATTGCGCACTCTTATTTCTTGCCGTGTTGGAAACTGCATGAGAGTGACTCTGGCTGGAATATCTTTATCCTCTGGCACCCAGAATGCAATAACATTGTCACCCGGAGACCACGAGAAATCCCTGGAGGAAACAGAGATACATATATCTACATACATTAATATATGCTACATATATTAATACACAGGGCCCTGTTCCTTGCAGATAGAAAGAACATGTACACACATTGCACCTGTTTCAGCGAAACAAAATAAGTGACAGCTATTCGCTGGTTCATTCCTCAGGACAATGCCCTGACCAATCAAACTGCCAGGTTTAAATTTCAACAAAGCTTGGCAGTTAACCGTCAGTCACCATAAACTGGTGCATCCTCCATGGCAATGCCTCTACCAGTTAGAGTTCACTTGCCAATCAGCACTCTTCTCATACAGTATAAAATTATTGTTTTCCCTTACATTGGTATTCTTGTGGCTTGTCCTGATGAGTGCAAGACGAAAAGCTTCAACATGTCTCAATTTTCAGAAATACTCCTAAGTTCTGTACTGCCAAAAGACAGATAATCTAATTAAAGACAACTATTTGCATTTTTGTGGCTATGAAAATTATGGTATGCAGAACAACAGGCTGCAAGAATTGTTTCTGTGGTGGGGAGGAGTGAGGGGGGGGGGGAAGGAAGGGGGAGAGGGGGAGAAGGAAGGGGGAGAGGGGGAGAAGGAAGGGGGAGAGGGGGAGAAGGAAAGGGGAGAGGAGGAGAAGGAAAGGGGAGAGGAGGAGAAGGAAACAGAATGTTCCAAGCGGTCACTTTTTAAGTATCTCTCCAGGGTCAATAAAACCTGATAATTTACCAGCTTACAGCACATGTACTTACTTTATTCCACAGATCTTCAGACTCTTCTTATCCAACAGCCCCATTGACTGAAAATAAAAAAACAATTTGGTGTTATCGTAATTGTGTAGTACAAGCAAGACTTCAGATGAATTAAAATCTCACTCGTTTATATTCCCCCCCCCCCCCCATTTTTAACCAAATCCCATTCAGGATTGGTTTTATTTTGGTTTCTCTATTCTACCCCCCACCAATTTTCTCCCCTGCTTGCTGAAACTGGAGTTCCATGGGTGCCAGGCATTCTATAGTTCCTCATGCAAAAGGCCAATCTTCATGAATGTAGACATTTTTGAAAAAGACCAATAATCAGATCAGAATTAATCACATTGTTAAAGTCTGGCTCTGCTGAGCGAGGGATATAGGTTTACTGAGTAAAGCCGCCACTGTCAGTTCTACCTTCATCATAACTTAAATACTATACAGAAGTTTGTAGGTCCTTCCATCTTTTTTTCACTTGTTTTCCAGAATTTCCTGTCATATATATTTATAACACAATATTACAGTTGTTTTCAGCTATTACCCAAACCTCCAACTGGATTTTAAATAAGTATTAATCAGATGTTGATCTTCCTCTAAAAAAACTTGCCAAATAAAGTCCAATGATTTTTTGGGAATTTACAATATTTATCCCGTCTCTCATTTCCTTTCTAATACCAACAAAAACATTACGTATTCACATTTTGTTGCTGCCTGTATGTTGGTAGCCAGCTTTCCCATTTTTGTGCTGGAATTCCAGCTCTGGTCATAATCTCTCCAATTTTTACCAATCTCGCCATGGTTTCCACAACTACTTTCTTGACCCCAAGTCTTGGTCATGCATGGACATCCATCCCTCTGCACCTTCATCCCCCACCAGGACAGTCTGAGAGCTCTCCACTTCTTCCTTGAACAGAGGCCCAACCACCACCACCCTCCTCCACCTGGCTGAACTTGCTCTCACACTGAACAACAACTCCTTCAACTTCACTCACTTCCTCTAAATAAAAGGTGTTGCTATGCACACCCGCATGGGTCCTAACTATACCGGCCTTTTGGTAGAATGCGAAACATTCCTTGTTCCAGACCTACTCAGGCCCCCTCCCTCACCTCTTTTTCCAGTACACTGATGACTATCAGTGCAGTTTCCTGCTCTTGCCTTGAACTGGATAATTTCATTGACTACTTCCAATTTCCACCTTCCATTCTCCTTCACATGGTCCATCCCTTCCTTGACTTCTGTCTCCATTTCTGGGGATAGGTTATCAACCATCAATATTCACTTATAAGCTCGCAGACTCCCACAGCTATCTGGACTGTATTTCTTCACACCCAGTTTCCCATAAGGACTCTATTGCATTTTCTCAGCTTCTCCGTCGCATCGGTTCTGATGATGCAACCTTCCATACTAGCGCTTCTGAAATGTCTCAACCCACCCCCCTCCGCTGTGGTTGATGGGGCCCTCAACCATGTCCATTCTATTTCATGAATTTCTGCCCGTCCCCTCCCTCCCAGAACCAGAATAGGATTCCCCTTGTCCTCACTTTCCACCCCACCAATCTCCGTATTCAAACTGATCATCCTCTCCTCGGCCATTTCCCCCACCTCCAGCATGATGCCACCACTAAACAGATCTTCCCCTTCCTCCCAGCATTCTGAAGGAAACATTCCCTCCACGAAGCCCTGGTCCACTTCAGTCACCCCCAACATACCCTCACTTTCCATTCAAGCGCAAGAGACACAACACTTGCCCTTTTACCCCCTCCTTTCTCACTGTCGAAAGCCCCAAACACTTCTTCATGGTAATTTACTTGTACTTCTTTCTATTTAACATACTATATTCACTGTTCACGATGTGGTCTCCTCAACATTGGGGAGACCAAGTGCAGGTTGGGTGACCAATTTGTCAAATACCTCTGTTCAGTCTGCAAGTGTGACCCCAAGCTTCCAGTTGCCTGTCACTTTAATTTTCCACCTTGCTTCCACTTTGACATTTCTGTCCTTGGCCTGCTAGTGTTCCAATGAAGCTCAACACAAGCCTGAGAAACAGCACCTCATCTTTCAACTTTACAGCCTTCTGGACTCAACATTGAGTTCAACAATTGTAGATCATAACCTCTGCTCCCATTTTGTTTTGTGTTTCTTTGCTGGTTTCATTTTTTTTCCCTCTCATTCCTCGCTTCGTTCCTTAACTTTGCTTTCGGATGGTAGCTATTCAGGATCCTGCCATTCACATCTCCTCTAAACGCATCTTTTGTTTCACTAGTCCCATTTACACTCCCTTTGGCCTTGCAACATGAACCTTTAGGACATTTAATCCTTCCTGCCCTCCATCCTATCACAGACCTTCCCTTTTTCTTCTCCCCCCCCCCACTTACTTGTTCAAAACCTATTATATTTAAAACTTCACCCAGTTCTGATGAAAGGTCACAAACCTGAAACGTTCTGATTTTCTCTCCATAGATGCTGTCAGAGTTGCTGAGTATTCCCAGCATTATGCTTATTTTAAATTTAGAGCATCTGCAATATTTTGCTTGTGTCTAGATGTTTCCAAAGATTGCCTATATTCAAATCCCTCATTTCTACTGTTGAGAAGCCTTTTTTAAAAACTGTTTAAACAATCTGTACACTTCATCTTGAATCATTTTATTTAGGTTATGGAGTTATTTTCTGGAAAATCTAAGAAAACAGGTCAGGATTCTAGCAGTTAACAGAAATACTCACAGGTGTTTCATAAATACTAAGTGTGTCTTGTGTCATTCGTGCAAAAAACTTCCCATCATGGCTCCATCTATTGAAGAAGAACCATTTAAAATGATATTCATGCTCTGCTCTTTACAGTTCAAGTTTCCATAAACCAATCAATATTAAATGTAGTACCAGGGCTGAGCCACGCTCTCAAAATTCCCCATACCAAATATCGAATTTGTTGCAAAGATCAGCATTACATTGGAAATATTGTATAATGGCATTGATCACAGCGAGTCAAGATCAAGGGACAATGCTGAGTATGCAAGTAGGTTGTTGGTACTACGCAGTTACTGCAAAGAATGCAGCTGAATAATGTTAAGAGGATGGTCTTGATGCATGGGAGCACTAGAAAGTCACTGTCAAGTTTGGTAACATGGAAACGGGAGGAAATGGGGTTGTTGGATGCACATTTCACAGGTCGGCGCAACATCGAGGGCCGAAGGGCCTGTACTGCGCTGTAATGTTCTATGTTCTATGTATTGGGAAAGAGGTCTGTGGGCTGCAGTTGAGAAAAAACACAATGATGAAATGTTGTTGGGGGCTGAGGGAAGGTCAGCAGTGGCAAGTGTGGAGAACTGCATTGGCAACCACTGTTGGTGGGAAGGTAGCAGAAAACACAGGCTCTCGGGACAGGCGGGAGAAAACAGTGAAGGAGAATTCTTCCCTTTCCACCAAAGGTTTAAAAAAAAATTAAATGGTTTCGCAAGCAGTGAACTGGAAAAGCTTACAATTATTTAAACTGGTAAACAGCACTTTTAAATGGGAGTTGGGGTGCAGTGGGTGGGGAACCCAGCTAGCTAGGTAGGAAAGTTCACATGAAACAAAGGAGACAGCAGCTAGGAGTACCCAAAGGCAAGTATTAGTTAAGAAGTAGTGGCAGGCACGTGTGGTTACAGAAATAGTGTGACAGGAAAAAGTAATGCAAGGGCAGCCAAACAGGAATTGTGCAACCACATAAGACCGTTAATATAAACAGCAAACTATTAAACAAATTTGCTTTCCTCAATAGTGAATGCCTTTGGCACAATAATGCAAACTCTTCATCTGAGCTCTTCAGGTCATACTCACTTGAATATTGGCCAATGAGCTGAACTCTCACAATGAAATCCTCGCTTCTTCTGGCCTGTTAATACGTCCCAAATGATGATGGCTTGAGGATCATCTTTTGTGTCCATCAAAGGGCTAAATGACACCATATATCTGCAGAGTTATAAAATAACACAAATTGGTAGCGTTTACATACATTTCTCATATCTATCCCACAGAACGGCGTTCACCCAATACATGAAGTTGCAGGTGCTAACATCAGCAGCAGTGAAACAACTACACAATGCCAGAAGCAAACTTCAATGACAGTGAAGTTAAAGATTTAAAGATAGAAATAATGAAAAGAGATTGGGGAGAAGGAAGAAAATGAAGAGGATAACCAGGTTAGTGACTTCGATATGGAACATTCATCAATGGGATGTGGGGTTCAAATTAGATTGGGCGGCTAGTTTTCTCGTCCGGCGCAGACTTGTTGGGCTCAATGGCCTTCTTCTGTGCTGTAATTTTTCTATGGTTCTAAATCCAGCTCAGACAGGGATGACATTTGCTGTCCATTGAATCACAGAATTATAGAAATTTACTGCATGGAAGGAGGCCATTGGGCCCATCGTATCCACGCCAGCCGACAAATAGCTGTCCAGCCTATTCCCACTTCACATCTCTTGGTCCGTAGCTTTGTAGGTTATGGCATTTCTAATGCATATTCAAGTAATTTTTGATGTTATGACAGTTTCTGCCTCTGCTACTCTCTGGATGAAAATATTTCCCCTTGATCTCCTCTAAACCTCCTGTGCTTACACTAAATCTAAGACCCTGGTTACAGATTCCTCAACCAAGGAGAACAGAGCCTTCCTATCCATTCTAGTTAGACCCCTAATAATTTTATAGACTTCAATTAGGTCCCCCCTGAGCCTCCTCTGGTCCAAAGAAAAAAATTGTAGCCTCTCCAATCTTTCCTTATAACTAGAATTCTCCAGTCAAGGCAACATCCTCATAAATCTCGTCTGTACCCTCTCTAGTGCAATCACATCTTCCCTATAGTGCGGTGACCAGAACTGCACGCAGTACTCCAGCTGTGGCCTAACTAGTGTTTTATACAGTTCGAGCACAACATCCCCATCTTCTATTCTATGCCTCAGATAATAAAGGCAAGTACTCCATATGCCTTCTTGACCACCCTATCCATCTGCCCAGCTACCTTCAGGGATCTGTGGAGATGCACTCCAAGGTTCCTTTGTTCCTCTACACTTCTCAGTATCCTACCATTTATTGCATATTCCCTTGCCGTGTTAACCTTCCCAAAATGCACTTCACCGGATTCAACTCCATTTGCCACTGTTCCACCCACCTGACTAGTCCATTGACATCTCCTGCAATCTACAGCTTTCTTCATTATCAACCACACGCCCAATTTTTGTATCATCTACAAACTTCTTAATCATACCCCCTACATTCAAGTCCAAATCACTGATATATACCACAAAAAGCAAGGGACTCAGTCCTATGGAATCCCACTGAAAACAGCCTGTCACAAAAAACCTTAGCGACCATTACCCTTTGCTTCCTGCCTCTGTGCCTATTTTGGATCCAACTTTCCATTTACCTTGGATCCCATGGGCTTTTACTTTCGTGACCAGCCTGCCATGTGAGACTTTATCAAAAGCCTTGTTAAAAATCCATACAGACTACATTAAATGCACTACTCTCATGTTACCTCTTCAAAAAATTCAGTTATTCAGACATGACCCTCCTTTAACAAATCCATGCTGTCTTCAATTAATCTGCATCTTTCTAAATGAAAATTTATCCTATCCCAGATTTTCCCCCAATAATTTTCCCACCACCAAGATTAGGCTAGTTGACCTGTAATTACTTGGTCGATCCCTTTCTCCCCCTTTAAACAAATGGTATAATGTTAGCTGTCCTCCAGCCCTCTGGCACCACACCTTTAGCCAGAGAAGATTGGAAAATGGTTAGAGGCCTCGCTATTTCTTCTCTTGCTTCCCTTAACAGCCTACGATATATTTCATCTAGGCCTGGGAATTTATCCACTTTCAAAGATGATAAACCCCTTACAGCGTCCTCTCTCACAATGTTAATTTCATCTAATATTCCACATTCCTCCTCCCTGATTGCAATGTCTGCATCATCCCTTTTTTTTTGTGAAAACAGTTGCCAAGTACTCATTACAAATCATACCAACGCGACCCCTGCCTCCCTTAAAACACCAGTTACTGTTATGGTCCCTAATGGGCCCTATTCTTTCCTCACTCTGTATTTATACAAAATTTTTTGGGTTTTCCTTTATTTTACTTGCCACCACATCCCCTAAAACTCAAGATTACACTTCAACATTTATGTGGAGATTGAAAAAAATTACAAAAAATGCAAAAGCAAAATATTGTGGATGATGGAAATCTGAAATATAGACAGAAAATGCTGGAAATACTTAGGTCTGGCAGCATCTCTGAAGAGAGAAACTTTACCGAAACATTCTGTTTCTCTTTCCACAAAAGACGAAGGAAGATCATTTCAACATATTGTGCATGGAAAGTGGAGACTTTAGGCATCAGTAAAATAAGATAAAATAAGAGAAACAGTGTGGGTAATCTAATGCAAAATGTTTCGACAGATTGTAAAACATTTCACATTTAAATTTCAGAATACAGTGAAACTAATACTTTTAATTTGGTGACAAATGCAGTACCAAGATTGAGGAAAATATTGTGGGGACTTTCAGCCCAGCATCTAACAGAAGTAGATACCTTTCACATGGAGAAAAATCGATTAGCTGGACACCTTGGTGGCTAAAACGCTGAATCTGCTTGAACTTCTCCCCACCCCAAAGAGCAATACCACGCTGATGGAACGTTGCTAAGTAAGTGCCTTTGGGAGACCAACGAACATATGTCTCTGTCCAACGCTGTCAACAAAAAACAAAACACATTTATAATCCTAAACAGTTTGAGCCTGGTTGGACCTAGCTCAGTGAACAGCCAACTCAGGAACACTACAAACAAGCACAATAAACTTGGCTGCCACAAGACTGAACAGTCCTTGCAAAGATCAACTGACTGAGATATGTACCCTAAGATTTACTGTTGAAATATGCTCAAGTTCTGACCAAGACTTACAACAAATAGTCTGAGGTATTTACCAAAAACATGGTTCAGAGAACAATTTATAGATTTACAAGAAGCAAATACTGTGATTACCTGTGGGATCATTAACAGTGAGTCATTAATACATGAAGCATAATGAATCATTTGTATATTTATTTCTGTTGACAGACAGGAATTTTAAGTTAGCCTTAAATCAACACTTTTCTGTTTTGCTCCTTAGGTAATTTTAAATCCAAATAGCTTTGGGAGAGTTAATAACTCCCAACAAATCAACCATGATATTAGAAATTATTCAACCACACAACATAGGATATCAATAAACCTCAACATTCTCCATACAAGGTGGCTTAGGAATTGCTGGACAAAAAAAAGGTCCATCTTTTCCTTTATCCTTTCATGAGATGCGAGTGTTGCTGGCATCGCCAGGATTAGTTGCCCATCTCTAATTGCCCTTGAACGTGATGAGCCACCTTCTTGAAGTGCTGCAGTTCATCTGGTGTACGTACACCCACTGTGCTGTTAGGGAGGGAGTTCCAGGTTTTTGACCCAGGAACGGTGATGGAATGGCGATATAGTTCCAAATCAGGATGATGTGTGTCTTGGAGGGAAACATACAGGTGATGGAGGTCCCATGTGTTTGCTGCCCTTGTCCTTCTAGGTGGTTGAGGTCGCAGATTAGGAAGGTGCTGTTGAAGGAGGCTTGGAAAGTTGTTGCAGTGCATCTTGCATATGGTACACACTGCTGCCATTGTTGCAATGGTGGATAGGGTGCTGATCAAGCAGGTTGCTTTGTCCTGGATGACGTTGAGGATCTTGAGTGTTGTTGGAGCTGCATTCATCCAGGAAGACGGAGAGTATTCCATCACACTCCTGACTTGTGCCTTGTAGATGGTGGACAGGCTTTGGGGAGTCAGGAGGCGAGTTACTCGCCATGAGTTCACCGTCTACCGTGCTGGTAGTTGCATGACACAATGTATACATATATGCGAATTAGCAGCGGGAGTAGGTAATTTGGCCTCTCAAGCCTGCTCCGCCATTTGATAAGATCCTGGCTGATCTGATTGTGGCCTCAACTCCATTTTCCTGTCTGCCCCTCATAACACCGGACTCCCCTGTCTATGAAGAATCTATCTAACTCAGCCTTGAATATATTCAATGACCCAGCCTCTACTGCTCTGAGAAAGTGAATTCCAGACTAACGACCCTCAGAAAATATTTTTCATCTTTGTCTTAAATGGGAGACCCCTGATTTTTAACCAGTCTCCTAGTTTTGGTCTCGCTCACAAGTAGAAACATCCTTCCAGAATCAACCCTGTCAAGTCCCCTCAGGATCTTATATGTTTCAACAAGATCACCTCTCATTCTTCTAAACTGCAATGGGTATAGGCCCAACCTGTTCAACCTTTCCTCACAAAATAACCCCTTCATTCCAGGAATCAGTCGAGTGAACCTTCTCTGAACTGTTTCTAATGCAATTTTATCCTTTAAGTAACAGGACCAAAACTGTACTCAGTACTCCAGATATGGTCTCACTAAGGCCCTGTACAGCCGTAACAAAACTTCTCTACTTCTATATTCTATTCTCCTTGCAATAAACGGACAACATTTGCCCTCCTAATCACTTGCTGTACTGGTGTACTAACTTTTTGCGATTCATATACCAGGACACCCAGATCCCTCTGCACCAAAGAGTTCTGCAGACTCTCTCTATTTAAATAATATTCTGTTTTTCCATTCTTCCTGCCAGTGGACAACTTCACATTTTCCCACATTATACTCTGCCACATTTTTGCCCACTCACTTAACCTATTATCCCTTTGTAAACTCTATGGCCTCTTGACAACTTACCTTCCTAACTATCTTTGTCTCATCTGCAAATTTAGGAACCATACATTCAGTCCCTTCATCCAAGTCATTGGTGCAGATTGTAAACAGTTGAGGCCCCACCACTGATCCCTGTGGCACTCCACTAGTCACATCCTGCCAACCGAAAAATGACCCATTTACCCCTACTCTCTGCTTCTTGTTAGCTAACCAATCCTCTATTCATGCTAATATGTTACCCCCTATACCATGAGCTCTTATTTTATGCAGTAACCTCTGATATGGTACCTTATCAAATACCTTTTGATAATCCAAGTCTATCACATCTACAAGTCCCCCCCTTTCACCACATCTACAGGTCCCCCTTTATCCACGTTGCTTGCTACTTCCTCAAAGAACTGTCATATGTTAGCCAAACAAGATTTTCCTTTCACAAAGCCATGTTATGTTGACTCTGCCTGATTGCATTATGATTTTCTAAATCTCCTGCTATAACATCCTTAATAATGAATTCTAGCATCTTCCCTATGACAGATGTTAGGCTAATTGGCATGTAGTTTGTTGCTTTCTGTCTCCCTACTTTCTTAAGTAGAGGTGTTACATGAGCGACATTCCAATCCACTGGGACCTTTCCAGAATCTGGGGAGTCTATTATCTCTGCAGCCACTTCTTTTAAGACCCATCAGCTCCTGGGGACTTGTCAGTCTTTAGCTCAAACAGTTTTCCAAGTACCTTTTCTCTGGTGATTGTGATTGTTTTAAGTTCTTCCCTCCCTTTTACCTCTCATTTTTCAAGTATCTCGGGTTGTTTTCTGTCTTCTACAGTGAAGACCGACACAGAATACCTGTTCAACACTTCTGCCATTTCCTTGTTACACATTAATTCCCCAGACTCTCTCTCAAAGGACCAAAGCTTACTTGAGCTAATCTTTTCCTCCTTAAATACTTGTAGAAACTCTTACTATCTGTTTTTATATTTTTAGCTAGCTTTCTCTCATGCTCTAATTTCTCCCTCCTCATTGTTTATAAGGCATTCTTTGCTGATTTTTAAAATCTGTCCAATCTGCTGATCTACCATTAATCTTTCTTTCAATCTAATACTATCTTTAACTTTAGTTAACCTCAGATGGTGCATCCTACTCCTAGAGTCTTTCTTTCTCACTGGAATACGTCTTTGCTGAGTTATGAAATATCTCAAATGTCTGCCACTGCTTCTCTACTGTCCTATCTTTTAACCTAATTTCCCAGTTCACCTTGACTAACTCTGTCTTCATACCCTTGTAATTGCCTTTATTTAAGTTTAAAACACTAGTCTTAGACCCACAGTTCTCACCCTGAAACTGAATGTGAAATTCTATCATGTTATGATCACTATTGCCTCGAGGTTCCTTTACTATGAGGTCATAATTAATCCTGTCTCATTGCACATTACCAGGTCTAGAGTGGCCTGCTCCATTGTTAGCACTAGAATGTACTGCTCTAAGAAATTGTCCCTAATACACTTTATGAACTCATCTTCCAGGCTACCTTTGCCAATCTGATTCGTCCAACATGTAGATTAAAATCACATGATTATTGCCGTACCTTTCTTATAAGCCCCCATTATTTCCTCCTGTATGTTCTGTCCTACAGTGTAGCTACTGTTAGGACTCCTATAAACTCATCCCACAAGTGACTTCTTTCCATTGCTATTTCTCATCTCTACCAAAACATTTTACATCTTGATCTTTTGAACGAAGGTCATCCCTCACTACTGTACTGTCACCCTTAATTAACAGAGCTACCCCACCACCTTTTCCTAGCTTCTTGTCCTTCCGAAATGTCAAATACCCTTGAATATTCAGGTCCCAGTCATAGTTTCCTTGCAACCGCGTCTCTATTGGCTAGCATATATATTTAGGTCATATATATTTATTTCTATTTGTGCTAACAATTCATCCGTTTTGTTACAAGTGCTGCGTGCATTCAGCTACAGAGCCTTCAGTAGTCTTTTTACCATCACTGGCCTCATCTGCAGGTGCACTCTTGAGTTTGTATGCTCTGTCCCTTCCTGCCACACTTTGGTTATCATTACCCATGTTGCTACCCTGCACTATTGCCCTTCCTTTCCCTTTAAATTTACCACATCTCACCTCACTAGATACCCCCCCCACCCCCCCAACCACTATTTAGTTTAAAGCCCTCTCTACTGCCCTAGTTATACGACTCACCAGAACACCGGTCCCAGCACAGTTCAGGTGAAGACCGTGACAACGGGATAGTTCCCACTTTTCCCAGTACTGGTGCCAGTGCCCTTTGAATCAAAACCCATTTCTCCCACACCAGTCCTTGAGCCACACATTTAACTCTCTAGTCTTATTTACCCTACCCCAATTTGCTCGTGGCTCAGCTAGTAATCCAGCGATTACTGTCTTTGCGGTTCTGCCTTTTTATTTAGCCCCTAACTGCTCATAATCCCGAAACAGAACCTCTCTCCTAGTCCCATCTTTGCCGTTGATACCCACATGGACCACAACGACTGGATCCTCCACTCCCCCTGTAAGTTCCTCTCCAGCCCGAGCAGATGACCCAAACCCCAGCATCGGGCAGGCAACACATCCTTCTGGACTCACACGTTCAGCTGCAGAGAGCAGTGTCTATCCCCCGACCATACTGTCCCCTCTTACCACTGCATTCCTATTTACTCCCCTTACTTGAATAGCTTCCTGCACTACGGCGCCATGGTCAGTTTGCTCGTCCATCCTACAGCCCCTGCTCTCATCTATATAAGCTGTAAGAAACTCGAGCCTGTTGGACAATTGCTAGGTCTCGGGCTCCTCCACCTGTACATTGTCAATCGACTTATCCGCTTCACTCGTAGTCATACCCCGCTGTCTCTGACCACATCAGAAGAACCTAGCCTAAATGGTACGGCTGCCTCTGGAACAAAGTATCCAGGCAACTTTCCCCCTCGCTGATGCATCGAAATGACTGTAGCTCGGCCTTCAGCTCATCAACTCTGAACCGAAGTTCCTCGAGCCCGTTACAAACAGGTGGTAACTCTCCACTGTTAACCTCCCAACTGACCGAGTGATGTTAGGGTCAAATAAAGAGACAAATGACAGATTTTCTCGCAGGTGGAACAAAAGATAACTATTTTTACACAATTCCCGCAAGGGTTGCAACCTCACCCATGCACACATTCACTCACACGCAAGAATAGAGAGAGGAGAACGGTATAAAGCAAGGTAGGTGTTCGTGGTTTACAGTAAACCTGTTGGATCTTCTCAGAACAGTCTACTTTTGTTTTAAAAGGTGCAGGCCTGGATGTTTGCAGTCTTGACCTTGTTGAGGTGTTGTCGATTTTTTGGTGGTTAAGATTTCAGACTGGAGGTGGTGGTCACTTTAAGTTCTCTGCTGCAGCAAGTTGAAGTGTAGAATTAGCAGCAGGGTTCCTTCCTTGCTTGGCTGGGCTTCTTTCTACAGCCACTAGCTGGACTGCTTTCTGTGATGGTGCAGTTATCTTTTCTCTCTCTCCAGAGGGCTACCTTTTAAGGTCAAAATCCATCACATTAGCATTTCTGTTAGTTAACACATGGCCTTCTCCCCTGCTGTGACCACACAATGGACCAAGATGTGAAATCCATGGTTACCTAGTGATGTCTGGATGGGCATCATTCTGTTATGATGTGGCTACTTCACAGCTTCTTTGTCTCAGAAAAACCCATTCAATTCAGGAATATCTCGATGGTTTCAAGATGGGTGTAGTTAACGCCGCTTAGTCTCCCAGAAAGCAAGTCCAATGGAGTTGTTGACTAATCACAACAATCCATTTCTATCAATCAGTCTGTGAGCTTTGGAAACCACACTATACTTAGTACATGCCATGTCTCAAATGACTCATATGCTGTATCCCAAGATGTTAATTTCTGAAAGAAATCTATTCTATTTGCATTTGAATGAATCAATACTGTTAGCACCTAGGGAGCCTGTTCATCCAGTACGATGAATAACCCATCCAAAATTGCTCTGAATAGCACAACAAAAGGAAAATATAGTCCATCTTTTAACTTCTTTGCTTCAAATTTCTCCCTTCTCCCTCAGACTCACCTCTTGCTCATCACTTTCAGCTATCTTGCTCAGGTTGCCATTCTTCACATACAAGTCAAAGCAATGAGTCCGGGCAGGTTACTTCACAATTATTACTATTGAGCCTAATCTTCTTCTTGACCAACTTCCACACACACTCCAGGAGAGGCTAAAAGATAGTGATCAGGAGTGTAATTGGGGCTGGTTTACCCCTTCCTTAGCACAACTGTCACCATAACCAAGATTAGCCAAATCAGCACAAATTCAAATCAAACCTGGGGCCTTCCAGTCCTGCTATATACTGCTTTGACCAAGAGCCAATAAGGAATTTGTTTTAACATCCTTTTTAGAAACCAATCTATTTTACTAAGATTGGTACTAAAGCAAAACAGCAAAATATTGCAAATCATCTCAATGCAATTGGTTTTAACATGTTTAGCCCTCCAAGACTTGCATCAGTCACAAGAGTCAAATGAAGTGTTAAATATGGATAATACTTACTGCACGTTCCTCAATGACAACAGGTTCCTTTATGTCATTCCACAAAATAGCTGTTCTATCTCCAGACTCATAGATAATGCTGCACTGATCGCGACAGTCAGGATCTTCTAACCAGTATCGAAGATTCCCCTAGATCACATACAAGTGTTATGAAGCTAGCATTAACTTTTATTGATTGATCAGAGAAAGATGTTGTCAATTCTAAAATGTGATGTATGAAGATAGAACATTTCCTTTATTCAGTTCCTACTGCTTATAGCAGGCACATTCATGTCAATGCAATTTGCCCTCTATATGCAGTGCTTTCTGTAAAGAAGAATTTTTCAAATAGCACATAGGCAATCATCCTTCGTCTCTGCACTGATGTCTAAATGCCCCTGCAATAATTCAAGGTGTGTGTGTGTGGGGGGGGGGGGGGGGGAGGAGGAGCGCTAGGGAATGGCAGAGGGGGCAGGAGGAGAGGGGAGAGAAAAAAGAGACAGGGAAACAGAATTTCACGTGTACCATTGGAGAACTGAACGTGGTTCAAGTATGCATTGGTACTTTAACAAGTGCAAACAGCCCAGAATAGTTGGCATGCTTAGTATGGTTTAAGTAGCACCTTTGTAATTGACGTTTATGGTAATGGCAATGATTAGTGTCATTTGCCCAATATAGGCAGCTGTCCAGTTAAGTGTTGGATTTTATATCTGCTTCTAAGTCAATTATACAACACTTCCAGTATGGACTTGTACCTGCTTGATCAGAGTTGGATTTAGCTATTAAGTCCCAGACATATTACATTGCCTTATAGGAAAGGGAAAACAAGTTGAATATTGGGATATAGAAATTGGACTTGAGACAAAAATATGACAATGAATGTGAAAATAAAGTAGGTAATACGGAAACCAGTGTTCATATAAGGTTTAATTCACATTTTACCATTACTTACAAAATCTTTGAATGGCTGTTTTGGTGGAATTTCCCAATCATCACTGATGGTCATGTATCTGGCAAGAAAATACAAAGTCAAGTGACTCAAGTTGTTCGGAAGCTTTGTACAATATCTAATGCTGCGAAGTAATGTTTTAGCAACCAGCAGGATAAATGTTTATTTTTAAAAATAGACTAAGCAACATTGGAATGGTTCTCTTTCGTGACAGTCCTTGGGACGTGGGACCTACATTAAATGCATTAAAGTTTCAGTGCTTTCACTCCCAATAGAATTAATGGAGTTGACTTAAACATCATAATTTGACACCTACTTATCAAAATCAGTGAAGAGGTTGACACGAAAAGTATGCTGTTTGTCTAACTTGTATCCATCTGCATTTTTTACAGCGTCTACAGCACAAGCTGGTGAACTGTACTCCAAGAAAATGTACCTAAAAACAAAATTGTGAATATTAAGTTGTTGTCACAAATTTATTGCAGTTACATATAAAATCTTTGAATATCCGCTTCTTGTTCAGATAACAGCCTGCAATAGTAAGTCAGCATATTAAAAAAAATTGAAGGCCAGACACTCTGGTCAGGCTCAAAACTTTGTTCACGCACAATTCAATTTTTGTTTAGAAATCTGCTCCTTTTATTTATTGAGCAGTGGCTAGCATTCATTGGGATAATATCAAATCCCCATGCAAAGGATGGTATAACGATCCACTGCACATCACATCAAATCCTTTTTAATGAGTTGCTGTGTTAGCATATTTGCAGGAAGGACGCAATATGCTACAGAATGCTTGCATTTCAAATAATGTCTTGTACTTTATAAAGACTCCTCAGCAGTTCTTTGAGCACGATTAGGATTTTAATTCAGTTTTAAAACACTCATCCTTGTCTTCAAATCCTTCCAAGTCCTCAACACTCCCTATCTTGCATCTTCTCCAGCCCTCCATCTGAGGTACCTGTGTTCCTCCAATTCTGGCCTCCTATGCATCCCTGACTTTAATTGCTCCACCATTCACACCTAGACCCCAATTTCTGGAATTCCTTTCCTAAACCTCTCTGACTCTCTTTCCTCCTTTAGGTCATTCCTCAAAACTTACCTCTTTTGCTCATGTTTCCTAAAATCTCCTTATTTGGCTTGGTGTCAAATTTTGTTTTATAATGCTCATGTAAAACACCTTGGGATGTTTTACTGCATCAAGAGTGCATTATGAACACAAGTTGTTGTATAATAGTATTGTTACAATAGAAAAGATTGGCTTTATAATGGTACGCTGTAATACTTAAAACAAGAAAGCCTACAAGGTTACCAAATTTAATTCATTTGGGGGGGAAAAAATACTCGCCATTACAGGCAATCTCTTATTAGATTGGTTACTATTACGTAGAGTGGTCTGGTTCAACATAATCATACTCTAACAGAGATACAGCTCATGTGGTTTGAGACACAATGCAGAAGTTTACATAACTATCAAATCTTTACTGTAAACATACCCTTTTGTCTTTTCATCTGATTCTGGGTAAAACTCATTTGTGATTTTTCCAAACTTGGAAAAGATCTTCTGGATGACATTTCGGAGTTTCTCCAGTCGATCTGGTCCAACTTGTGGTACATTATCCACAACAATAACAGAGTCTATGCCATCAGCTTCCTGAGGCTGGTCCTTTAAAATATCACCCAGCAGTTCTACAAGAAAAAAAATGAAACTTGAAATTACTGTCACTGGTGGCAGCATTTGACCTTTTTTTCCCTGCTAGATAAAATGCTGGCAGACTGCAGTGTACTCCAATGCACTCTGCAACACAATAGTCAATTGTTCTTTGTCTCCTGTGAATTGCTGTCGAATGTTTCACCACGTTAAAGGCACTATAGAAATGCAGGTTGTCGTACAACACTGGTTGTTCCTTATAATTTCCTACACAGCAACCTCCGTTCTGATGGTACAGCCAAGATTGAAGTGCAAAACATATGCCAATTTAGCCAATCTGACAGACAGATGCAATAGTAAGCAAACTGTCACTGTACATCACACCATAAAAACAGCAAGATAGGTAGGAAAATTCAACTAGTGTCCATAACCTACGTACATCAAAATGAGTAACCTTGAGTTACGGGAGGGAAATACAAATTAATTATGATAGGGACTATGGAACATTATTACTACACAACTGCAGTATTAAAGATACCTGACCCAGTCTTTTCTCCTTATATGCTGTCTGTTGTTCCCCAGGAGAGGAATATGAAATCCAAAATGAAAATGGAGGGAAAAATCTGGAAAATTCCTCTCCAGTTCCCTCAGGGGATCAAAACCAGTGCAGCCCACATTGACCATGATTGTGTAAATTTCACCAGACAGCAAATAAGCAGAACTCCACGCAAGTTGAAATAATGTGCCTTGTTAATGGTATTATGCTTTAAATTTTCCATTAGGGCAAACTCCTTAACAAGTGCACAATGTTCTGGAAATAATTAACACGACTGATTGTAGAATATTCAAGCAACAGACTAGAGAACATGAATACAACTCAGCTGGTTAGCAAAAGCTTGCACTTTTGTTTCAACCTAACGCTGAATTGTGCAGTAGTCAGGACTTCAGAAAATGCAAATGGATTGTGTCTGCATTTAGATAGGTTGGGGAAGTCGGCCCAAGGTTATCAAATGTTTTTCAACATAGATGTGTGCACATGCACATATGTGCACAGAATAAAGATATAGAGAATGGCGTAAGTGGATGTACATTAAAGGTGGCAAAGGAGAGACAGTGATCATTGGCCATTCCCAAAAGGTTCAAGCAGTTTCAGGAGGCTGCAGCCAATGCATAAAGGTTCCAGGACAGTACTGCCCAAACAATTCAGTATAAAATTAGGGCGATAATAATGGGGTTATACAAGACTTTGGTGAGATCTCATCTTGAGTATACTATACAATTTTTGCTTCCCCCCACCTTAAGAAACTTGTTGCAGCTCTACAGGAGGTACAGAGAAAGACAATAACACTAAGCCACAACCCAGGTCCTTTGAGCTATGAAAACAAATTTCATGTCTTGGGTTTGGATTTACTGGAGATATGCAAAGGGAAAGGTTTTCAGGAGAGCCACAAGAATGATTCCCAGATTAAAGAACCTTACTCAGGTAGGCTTATAGAGCTGTTTACATTAGAACAGCATAGGCTCAGAGGCAACCTGATAGCAGTATATAAAATAATGAAAGGCTAGATTGCATTTCTGTTGATATATTAAACCAGACTGATGCACTTAAACTAAAGAAGAATAGGAATATGCTAGGTTTTAGACATTTCTTCTTTTCCAAGAGAGTAATGAACCATTGGAATACATTGCCTGCATGTGCAGTGTGTGCCAACTCCCTGCAAAAGGGGAGCTGGACCGGTTCTTGGCTGGGGCCGAGAATGCATCTTAGAAAAGGCAAGTGATCCAACAGTTAACATATGCATGGTCAGTCGTCACCGGGACTGGCTTCAATCACCTGAGGAAGTTGTGAAACCATCCGAATTTTTCCCTGTTTAGTTTTGGGGTTTCTTCCTGTTTTTTCTTGCCTCTCCCAGGAAATTACATAACTGCTGGAGATAACAAATGTCTCGTCATGATGCTTCAGCCATCACGAGTGCAGGGGCAGATTTGATGGACCAGCTGGTCTTTTCCTGCCTGTCATTTTCATATATTCATATGACCCAACCAAGGTAATTTAAAATTAAGGACATCGATAACATAAAAAGATTGCTCGAGGTACTAGGCTTGGGTAGAATTGAGAAACACCAACTGAAACGGAGAAAGAATGGAGTGAAGCAGCTGGGTCTTTGTCAGTTTTATCAACCACTAGAGGAGGATTCCAGAGCTGCAAGTACTTCAGGATTTTTGATTAATTTTGTCATGGTAGAAGGTCAGAAATAAACTGGTTTGCAGTCTCCTTCGACTTGCCAATCACCTTCGAGAAGTTTAAGGAGAATTTCTGAAAGGATTCCTGAATTGGCACTGTGTCTCTTTGCCTCTCCCAGGAGGGAAAGACTGATAGGTACATGGGATGATTCCAGTAAAAAAAAACATTTATGGGCTGAATGTACATGTCTACATGTATTTTATCTCCCATGGCATTGTTCACAGGTACTGCCTGGACATGGAGCCAAGCATCTGCTTGAGTGGGCAACAGGTACTGAGGGCTCAGTGCAGGTCTGCCTCGACTGAAGAGTAGCAGAACGACTCCACATAAACCAACAGCAGAACCAGAGCACCTAGAGAAACCCACCAGGAATCAAACTTAACACCAATATACAATAAGCTGGACACACTGACGTGGCACATGCACAGAGGCTTGGTAAGTGCTGGCAGAAAAGGTCCAACTGTAAAAGCCAAGCCGCAGGAAAGAAAAAAATTCTGGAGCTCCACAGTCCGGAAAAAGGATATGTCTTTTCTTAGTAAAACTGTAAGGACACATGTATTGTTCCCTCGAACTTCCCATGGCTGTGCATGGCCCGTTTGTTGCACTTGTGCAATCCCTTTAAGACTGCCGCGCAGCTGCATATGCACATCTTAAAGTGACTGCTTGTATGCAGCCTGTTTGTACCTTCTGCGGTAAATTGTGGACTGCTGTGCGGTCGTGCAACTTAGAAGGAACGTTGGATGCACGTCATCAATCATCATCAAACAGCAAAACAAGGGGCATAACAAACAGAAAACTTAAAAAAAAACAAAGGAAACACAACTCATCTCATTATTTACCCTATTGGTGGTGCCCACTGATTGCGGAAGGTCTGAAAATTACCGGCAGACACCCTGTGTTCCCTCTCCAGGGCCACCTGGGTGTGGACTAGAGTGCAAAAGACAGGCAGGTAAACAGCCAGAGCGACCACCCTTATGGACTGCACCCAACCTAGACCAGTAGATGGCCACCTTAGCTAGGCCCAGGTGCAGATCGACGAGATAGTCCTCTGACTTGCCAGCCCCCCATCCGCACCAGGTGGTAAAAGATCAGGGATTGAAACGGAGCCAGAAGTTGAGGAGCATCCTCTTCAAATTATGAAATACGGGCTGCAACCTCTCACATTGTTTATGTGTAAAACAGGGACTTATCCAAGCTGCAGATGTTAGACACCCTGGGAGTAGAAAAAATTGTGCAGATATCCAACAGGACAGGAAATATTTTAGAGCTATATAAAAAAAGATTTTTGTGAATTGTTATGTTGAAACATTATTAATACTACATATTCTCAGATTATTGCCAAAGCAAGATGGCAACAGAAGGAATTTAAAAAAAAAACTATTTTGCATTCACTGGTTTCCTTGCTCCTCATTGCTAGTCATTTATTGGTAGCCGCTAGTTCGTTCTTCATTGGTACTTTGCATGCACGTACAAAAAAGAAATTATCCCTCACTAATGCCATCATCTTAAAATCTCCCATTTCATGTTTTCCGATGTATCATTTGTAGTTTTATTATTTCTCAGAGCATCTAGGCTGATGCTTTAGTGCAGTATGGAGGGAGCGCTACGCTGTTTTAGGTGCTGTCTTTCGGATAAGATATTTAAACAAGGTTCTGTCTGCCATCTGCCTTCACTGATGAATGTGAAAGATCCCATCATTCAAAGAAAAGCTGGGGAATTTATCTAGTATCCCAGCCAATATTTATGCCTGAACCAACACCACCAAAAAGAATCTGGTAACTTACCTAATTAGCTGTTTGTGGGACCTTGGTAGTATAAATTGGGGAGAGACAGTTGCTTAGTGGTAATGTCACTGGACTAGTAATCTAGAGGCCCAGGCTAATACTCCGGGGACACAGGTTCAAATCCCACCACAGCAGCTGGGAGAAATTTAAATTCAAGTAATTAATAAAAACCTGGAATTGAAAGCTAGTCCATGAAACTACCATCAGTTGTCATAAAAATCTATCTGGTTCACTAACGTCCTGTCCTGCAGAGATGGAAATCTGCCGTGCTTGCCTGGTCAACATGTGACTCCAGACACACAGCAATTAACTGCCCTCTGAAATGGCCTAGCAAGCCACTCAGTTGTACAAAACCGTCACACAAAAGTTGAAAAGGAATAAAACTGGACAGAACACCTGGCATCGACCTAGGCACTGGAAACGACAACAGGAAATCCAGCCCCGTCAACCCTGCAAAGTTCTCCTTACTAAGATCTGGGGGCTTGTGCCAAAATTGGGAGAGCTGTCCCACAGACTAGTCAAACAACAACCTGACAGTCATACTCACGGAAACATAACTTACAGCCAAGGTCCTAGACTCCATCACCATTCCGGAGTATGTCCTATCCCACTGGCAGGAAAGACTCATCAGAGGTGGCCCACGGTCGAGTGGTAATTGCTCTGGGAGTCCTCAGCATCAACTCCGAACCCCATGAAATCTCATGACACCAGGTCAAACATGGGCAAGGAAACCTCCTGCTGATTACCACTTACTGCCCTCAGCTAATGAATCAGTACTCCTCCATGTTGAACACCACTTGGAAAAAGCACTGAGGGCCGCAAGGGCACAGAACGAATCCCGGGTGACGGACTTCAATGTCCGTCACCAAGAGCGTCGCGATAGCACCACTACTGACCAAGCTGGCTGAGTCCTAAAGGACATATATCAGACTGGTCCTGCGGCAGGTGGCGAAGGAACCGAGGGAAAAACCTACTAGACCTTGTCCTCACCAATCTATCGATCGCAATATACATCGCAGATACATCTGTCCATGACCGTATTGGTAGGAGTGACCACTGCATAATCCTTGTGAAAACAAAGTCCTGTCTTCACACTGAGGATACCGTCCATCGTGTTGTGTGGCACTATCACCGTGCTAAATGGAATAGATTCAGAACAGATATGGCAGCTCAAAACTGGGTATCCATGAGGTGCTGTGGGCCATCAGCAGCAAAACTGTATTCAACCACAATCTGTAACCTCATGCCCCTGCATATCCCTCACTCACTATTACCAGCAAGCCAGGCGATCAACCCTGGTTCAATAAAGAAGGTGGGAGAGCATGCCAGGTGAGCACCAGGCTTACCTAAAAAAAAAGTGTCAACCTGGTGAAGCTACAACACAGGACTACTTGCATGCCATACAGAAGCAGCATGCAATAAACAGAGCTAAGCGATCCCACAACCAATGGATCAGATCTAAGCTCCGCAGTCCTGGCACACCCAGTCGTGAATGGTGGTGGACAACTAAACCAACCAACCGGAGAAGGCTCCACAAATATCCCCATCCTCAATGATGGGGGAGCCCAGCACATCAGTGCAAAAGACGAGGCTGAAGCATTTGCAACCATCATCAGCCAACAGTGCCGAGTGGATGATCCATCTTTTTTTTTTATTCATTCATGGGATGTGGGCATCGCTGGCTATACCAGCGTTTATTGCCCATCCCTAATTGCCCTTGAGAAGATGGTGGTGATCTGCTTTCTTGAACCGCTGCAGTACATGTGAGGTAGATACACCCACAGTGTGTTGGGAAGGGAGTTCCAGGATTTTGACCCAGCAACAGTGAAGTTACAGCAATATAGTTCCAAGTCAGGATGGTGTGTCGCTTGGACGGGAACTTGCAGGTAGTGATGTTCCCATGCATCTGCTGCTCTCGTCCTTTGAGTTGGTAGAGGTCGCGGGTTTGGAAGGTGCTGTCGAAGGAGCCTTGGTGCGTTGCTGCAGTGCATCTTGTAGATGGTACACACTGCTGCCACTGTACGTCGATGGTGGAGGGAGTGAATGTTTGTGGATGGTGTGCCAATCAAGTGGGCTACTTGGTCCTGGATGGTGTTGAGCTTCTTGAGTGTTGTTGGAGCTGTACCCATCCAGGCAAGTGGATAGTATTCCATCACACTCCTGACTTGTGCCTTGTAGATGGTGGACAGGCTTTGGGGAGTCAGGAGGCGAGTTACTCGCCGCAGGATTCCTAGCCTCTGACCTGCTCCTGTATTTATATGGCTACTCCAGTTCAATTTCTGCTCAATGGTAACCCCTAGGATGTTGATAGTGGGGGATTCAGCAATGGTAATGCCATTGAATGTCAAGGGGAGATAGTTAGATTCTCTCTTGTTGTATATGGTCATTGCCTGGCGCTTGGCCTCCTCCTGAGGTCTCCAGCATCAGATACCAGTTAAAGGCCGGCTTGGGTCTGCAAATGAAACCTGACCCCAAGCCCGACCAGAGTCCTTTTATTTTTTCTCGCGCCCGACCTGACCCAACCATCAGTTAACCTACCTTCCTTTTTTCACTTGGTTGCTTATCTGCACAAGCTTAAAATAACTATAACAAAACCACCTTTCAAGTCCAAAAAGTACATTAACATTGGAGCTACTAACCGGAGCTGGTGATAGAGCATGACCGAACCAGTCCGGCCTGACCCAAGCCCAAATGCTGCACCCGGAAGCGTGACCCGACCCGAACCCGACACATGCCATCGGGTAGCAATGCTCTAATATCAGTCTTCAACCAATCCGAATCACTCCACGTGATATTAAGAAACAGCTGAAGGCACTGGATACTGCAAAAGGCTATGGTTCTGACAACATACTGGCTGTAGTACTGAAGACTTGTGCTGCAGAACTAACTGCACCCCATGCCAAGCTTTTCCAGTACAGCTACAACATCGGCATCTATCCAACAAAGTGGTCAACTGTCCAGGTATGTCCTGTTCACAAGCAGGACAAATCCAACCTGGCCAATTACTGGCCCTTCATTCTACTCCCGATTATCAGCAAAGTGATGGAAGGTGTCGTCAACAGTTCTATAAAACACCACTTAAACAGCAATAACCTGCTCACTGAAGCTCGGTTTGGGTTTTGCCAGGAGGCGAGAGCGATTGCCCTTGATATCAAGGCAGCGTTTGACTGAGTATGGCATCAAGGAGCCCTAGCCAAATTGAAGTCAATGGAAATCAGGGGAAAAACTCTTCACTAGTTGGAGTCGTACCTACCACAAAGGAAGATGGTTGTGGTTGTTGGAGGTCAATCATCTCAGCCCCAGGAAATTGCTGCAGGAGTTCCTCAGGGTAGAGGCACAACCATCTTCAGCTGCTTCATCAATGACCTTCCCTCCAGCATAAGGTCAGAAGTGGCTACGTCCGCTGATAATTGTATGATGTTCAGCACCATTCGCAATTCCTCAGATACTGAAGTGGTCCGTGTCCACATGCAGTAAGACCTGGACAACATCCAGGTTTGGGCTGATAAGTAGCAAGTAACATTCGTGCTAAATGCATCTCAAACAAAAAGAAATCTAACCATCTCCCCATGACATTCAATGGCACTACCATCCCTGAATCCCCCACGATCAACATCCTGGGGGTTAACACTGACCAGAAACTGAACTAGACCGGCCACATAAGTACTGTGGCTACAAGGTCAGAGACTGGGAAGTCGGTGGTGAGTATCTCACCTACTGACTCCCCAAAGCACGTCCACCATCTACAAGCCACAAGTCAGGAGTGTGATGGAATACTCTCCACTTGCCTGGAGGAGTACAGCTCCAACACTCAAGAAGCTCAACACCACCCAGGAGCAAGCAGCCTGCTTGATTGGCACCCCATCCACCTCCTTAAACATTCTCTTCCTCCACCACCGATGCACAGTGGCAGCGTGCATCATCAACAAGATGCACTGTAGCAACTCACCAAAGCTCCTTACACAGCATCTTCCAAACCCGCAACCTCTACCACCTAGAAGGGCAAGGGCAGCAGATGCGTGGGAGCACACAACCTGCAAGTCCACCTCCAAACCACACACCATCCTGACTTGGAACTATATTGCTGTTCCTTCGCTGTCGCTGGGTCAAAATCCTGGAACTCCCTTTCTTATAGCTCTGTGGGTGTACCTACCCCACATGGACTGCAGCAGTTCAAGAAAGCGGCTTACCACCACCTTCTCATGGGCAATAAATGCTGGCCTGGCCAGCGATGCCCACATCCATGAAATGAATTTAAAAAACACTCAAAACTGAATATACTTCATTGATATAAAGTGGTTTGGGATACCCTGAGCCCATGAGAAATGCTGCATAAATGCAAGTGATTTCTCTTTATCTAGCAGCGACTTACGAAATTGTCACAGCTCGGCTCCTGAAAGCAGGTTACTAGACTATATGATACACACCAAAGGGGAAAATAGAAACCATTCACACAAACAGCAACCACAATGTTATCATGCTTGTAATTGCAAAATCATCAGACCAAGCCTTCCCAGAAAAGCTCATATTCAAGTTGGATCTATGAATTTTGATAAACTCATATTAAACGATCATAAAAACATGTAAATAAGATTCATAAATAAGGCTTCATTGACATTTTACATTTAATCCTGACAATTAGATTGGTATTACATAAACATGAGGAATAGCTCCCCCATCCCAACTGGCAATATTTGCCATCCCTCCAAAGAAATTAATTCCTTTGTGGGGTCCAATTCCATCTGCACAGGTTAGTCTCCAAAGGTGGAGCTCAAGAAGCCAATGAGCAGATATTGGAGAAGTTGAACATGCAGTATTCGAAACTGTGGATGAGCATCACCAGTGGTGGCACAAGGTAAAGGTAAAGACAGGTTCTGAAGAAGGGTCACTGACCCAAAACGTTAAGTCTGCTTCTCTTCCCACAGATGTTGCCAGACCTGCTGAGTGATTCCAGCATTTCTAGTTTTTATTAAAAACAGGTAATGTGGACAAGATATTGGTTTGAAGCACAATTTAGGATTAACCAGGATATCAAGGAAGCACACCCCTGAAGTGAGAAGCAGGGAGGGAGGTGGAGGTGGGGTAGGGGCGGGGGAGTATTACTTTTAAGTGGAGGACAAACAGAATGGCATGGATCTTCCCAAAATGTCTTGGCTCACCTGTGAATTGACATTTGACAAGCGATCTTTTTTTTTTATTCATTCATGGGATGTGGACGTCACTGGCCAGGCCAACATTTATTGCCCATCCCTCATTGCCCTTGAGAAGGTGGTGATGAGCTGCCTTCTTGAACCCCTGCAGTCCATGTGGAGTAGGTACACCCCCACAGTGCTGTTAAAAACGGAGTTCCAGGATTTTGACCCAGCGACATTGAAGGAACGGCGATATAGTTCCAAGACAGGATGATGTGTGACTTGGAGGGAAACTTGCAGATGATGATGTTCCCATGCATTTGCTGCCCTTGTCCTTCTAGTTGGTAGAGGTCGCGGGTTTGAAAGGTGCTGTGCAAGGAGCCTTGGTGCGTTGCTGCAGTGCTTCTTGGAGATGGTACACACTGCTGCCACTGTGCGTCGATGGTGGAGGGAGTGAATGTTTGTAGATGGGGTGCCAATCAAGCAGGTTGCTTTGTCCTTGATGGTGTCGAGCTTCTGCGCCGCAGGATTCCTAGCCTCTGACCTGCTCTTGTAGCCACGGTATTTATATGGCTACTCCAGTTCAGTTTCTACTCAATGGTAGCCCCTAGGATGTTGACAGTGGGGGATTCAGCGATGGTAATGCCACTGAATGTCATGGGGAGATGCTTAGATTCTCTCTTGTTGGAGATGGTCTTTGCCTGGCACTTGTGTGGCGCGAATGTTACTTGCCACTTATCAGCCCAAGCCTGGATATTGTCCAGGTCTTGCTGCATTTTTACACAGACTGCTTCAGTATCTGAGGAGTCACAAATGGTGCTGAACACTGTGCAATCGGCGAACATCCCCACTTCTGACCTTATGACTGAAGGAAGGTCATTGATGAAACAGCTGAAGATAGTTGGGCCCAGGACACTACCCTGAGGAACTCCTGCAGTGATGTCTTGGAGCTCAGATGATTGACCTCCAACAACCACAACCATCTTCCTTTGCGCTAGGTATGACTCCAACCAGCGGAGGATTTTCCACCTGATTCCCATTGACCTCAGTTTTGCTAGGGTTCCTTGATGCCATACCAAGTCAAATGCTGCCTTGATGTCAAGGGCAGTCACTCTCTTGAGTTCAGCTATTTTGTCTATGTTTGAACCAAGGCTGCAATGAGATCAGGAGCTGAGTGGCCCCGGCGGAACCCAAACTGAGCGTCACTGAACAGGTTATTGCTGAGCAAATGCCACCTGATGGCACTGTTGATGACACCTTCCATCACTTTACTGATGATTGAGAGTAGGCTGATGGGGCGGTAATTGGCCAGGTTGGACTTGTCCTGCTTTTTGTGTACAGTACATACCTGGGCAATTTTCCATATTGCAAGGTAGATGCCAGTGTTGTAGCTGTACTGGAACAGCTTGGCTAGGGGCGCAGCAAGTTCTGGAACACAGGTCTTCAGTACTATTGTCGGAATATTGTCAGGGCCCATAGCCTTTGCAGTATCCAGTGCCTTCAGTCGTTTCTTGTTATCACGTGGAGTGAATCGAATTGGCTGAAGTCTGGCATCTGTGATGCTGGGGACTTCAGGAGGAGGCTGAGATGGATCATCAACTCTGCACTTCTGACTGAAGATTGTTGCAAATGTTTCAGCCTTATCTTTCGCACTAATATGCTGGGCTACCCCATCATTGAGGATGGGAATATTCGTGGAGCCACCTCCTCCAGTTAGTTGTTTAATTGTCCACCACCATTCACGGCTGGATGTGGCAGGACTACCGAGCTTAGATCTGATCCGTTGGTTATGGGATCGCTTAGCTCTGTCTGTCGCATGCTGCTTGCGCAGTTTGGCACGCAGATAGTCCTGTGTTGCAGCTTCACCAGGTTGACACCTCATTTTGAGGTATGCCTGGTGCTGCTCCTGGCATGCCCTCCTGTACTCTTCATTGAACCAGGTTTGGTTTCCGGCTTGATGGTAATGGTAGAGTGGGGGATATGCCGGGCCATGAGGTTTGAGTTCAATTCTGCTGCTGCTGATGACCCACAGCGCCTCATGGATGCCCATTTTTGCATTGCTAGATCTGTTTGAAATCTATCCCATTTAGCACGGTGGTAGTGCCACACAACACGAAGAAGGGTATCCTCAATGTGAAGGCGGGACTTCGTCTCCACAACGAATGTGCGGTTGTCACTCCTACCAATACTGTCATTGGACAGATGCATCTGCACAAGCAGATTGGTGAGGACAAGGTCAAGTACATTTTCCCCTCTTGTTGGTTCCCTCACCACCTGCTGCATACCCAGTCTAGCAGATATGTCCTTTAGGACTCGGCCAGCTCGGTCAGTAGTGGTGCAACCGAGCCACTCTTGGTGATGGACAATGAAGTCCCCAACCCAGAGTACATTCTGTGTCCTTGCCACCCTCAGTGCTTCCTCCAAGTGCTGTTCAACATGGAGGAGTACTGATTCATCAGCTGAGGGAGGGCGGTCGGTGGTCATCAGCAGGTGGTTTCCTTGTCCATGTTTGACCTGATGCCATGAGCCTTCATGGGGCCCAGAGTCGATGTTGAGGACACCCAGGGCAACTTCCTCCCTACTGTATACCACTGTGCTGCCACCTCTGCTGGGTCTGTCCTGCCGGTGGGACAGGACATACCCAGGGATGGTGATGGCAGAGTCTGGGACACTGTCTGTCAGGTACGATTCCGTGAGTATGACTATGTCAGGCTGTTGCTTGACTGGTCTGTGGGGCAGCTCTCCCAACTTTGGCACAAGCCCCCAGATGTTAGTAAGGACGACTTTGCAGGGTTGACAGGGCTGTGTTTGCCATTGTCGTTTCCGATGCCTAGGTCGATGCCGGGTGGTCCGTCCGGTTTCATTTCTTTTTATTGACTTCGTAGCGGTTAGATACAACTGAGTAGCTTGCTAGACCATTTCAGAGGGCATGTAAGAGTCAACCACATTGCTGTGGGTCTGGAGTCACATGTAGGCCAGACTAGATAAGGACATTAGTGAACCAGATGGGTTTTTACAACAATCGACAATGGTTTCATGGCTATCATTAGACTAGCTTTTTAATTCCAGATTTATTAATCGAATTCAAATTCCACCTTCTGCTGTGGTGGGATTTGAACCCATGTCCCCAGAGCAATACCCTGGGTCTTTGGGTTACTAGTCCAGTGATAATATCACGCCACTGCATATAGATGTGAGTATGAAGTCGAGGGTACTGAACGTTGCGAATACTCAAGACAATGTCACCAAGGCGCAGTACGTTAATGAGGATAAAGCAGGGCCAAAAGGGAGTACGCACAAAGTGACTATGGGGTGAGCAGAAACCATTACTGCAGATGTGTTGCTACACGGGGGGACAGGAAGGTATGGAACTTAGCTATCATGATCCTAGAGAAGTCAACCACAGAACAGATGCAGCAAAAGAGAGCAGAATTGTTAACCATGGAGAGGTAAAGGAGAATGAGGGGCAACACACCAGAGTTGCAGTCAAAGTGTGCCACTAATGACTTTTAGCCAAGGGCAGTTTCAGTGACATAGACAGTCAGACTGAATGGGGAACAAAGTGGTTAAAAAGGGATACAAACAGAGAGGGGGAATACATTCCATCCTCATCAACATCATATATCTTGATGACAGGAGCAGTTGCTGGATTTTCTTGGGACACTACAAAATCAATAAAATGCATCACGTGTTGTCACACAAATATTCATACTTGTGCAAAAGCAAAATACTGTGGATGCTGGAAATTTGAAATACAAGAAAAACTTGCATTTATGTAGCGCTTTTTGCAACCACCGCATGTCTCAAAGCACTTTACAGCCAATGAAGTACTTTTGAAGTGCGGTCACTGTTGTAATGTAGGAAACGTTGCAGCCAATTTCTGCACAGCCAACTCCCACAAGTAACAATGTGATAATGACCAGATAATATGTTTTTTGTGATGTTGATTGAGGGGTAAATATTGGCCAGGACACCAGGGATAACTCTCTGCTCTTCTTTGAAGTATTGCAATGGGATCTTTAACATCCACCCAAGCAGGCAGATGGAGACTCAGTTTAATGTCACATCTGAAAGATGGCACCTCCGACATGGCAGCACTCCCTCAATACTGAACTGGAGTAGGACTTGACGCGGAACATTGTGACTCAGAGGCAAAAGTGCTACCGACTGAGCCACGGCTGACATGATCAGATGTTCTGACGAAAGGTCATCGACCTGAAACGTTAATTCTGTCTCTCTCTCCACAGATGCTGTCTAACCTGCTGAGTATTTCCAGCATTTTCTATTTTTATTTGTATTTGAAGCATATTCATCAGCTATCAGGAATGCCACAACAACCAAACAATTCAACTCCAATTAATGTTTCTGGTGAGACCATTCATCATTCTGAATCATTAATAAATTATACATAAAGTATCTTTAGTACGATCTGAAACATGAATACATCTTTCTCTTTTGCACGATCAGACTTACTATAGATTTCAAGTATTTTGTTTTATATCAGATTTTCTACCTTTGCAACATCTGCAATCAGACTAGTCATCTTACAACAACCTGTGACAAAATAGCATTTTCAATGTTTCATGGCAGAACTTTTCAGAACAAAACCAAATCAACCTTTCTTTTACCGAAGAAGGGTCACTGACCCGAAACGTTAACTCTGCTTCTCTTTCCACAGATGCTGCCAGACCTGCTGAGTGATTCCAGCATATGTTTTTGTTTCTTTCTTTTACCTCATTGAACATGTTGTGCATATAAAGGATCCTGTATACCATGGTTCCATTCCCCAAACGGCTTTAAAAAAAGTGTACACTACATTTCAAGTAAAAGCAATTTTGATTTTTTTTTGTGCCTTTGCAATTATGTATACTACTTCTAGTACATACAATGACAACTGAGGGTATACTTCATTAGGTTCAAATCGCAACTTGTTCCCCTATAATTCACACTTCTAACTGAACAAGTCAACTAGAGAGTACTGATTTGAAATGAATCGAATCATATTTTAAACAAAATTCATAAAAATTTTGCTTATATTAAAAGTTAGTGTCCTCCCTTGATTAAATGAAAAATTATAATTGCTACCTTCACTTAGTGATGCATCATTAACTTACACTGCCCTATGCAGGTTGTTTTTTTAAAAAATTAAACATATTTTAGTCTAGAGCAGGACAAACTATCTAATATATGCTAACAACTAATAAGTGCCACTCTACATAAACGACCACAAAGTCTGTGTGGCCCAGATCAATAAGATGTGCGCCGCCCAGTCTGAAAGCCAGTCTGCCATAAACTGGACAGTGTCCCTGGTTCCCCAAAGCGGCTCCCGGGCCCAGGCTAGGCCCCAGGCTCCAATCACTTCCAAACGCACATGGACTCAGGTCTAAACCGCGACCAGCTCTTCCTCCCCTGCGTCAAAAATAATAACACCCGACCCCTTTTGATTTTCCTTTACCCTCGTCGGAGATGTCATCCACGAAGCCCTCAGGGTCGCTGAAGCCTTCCTCCGGCTCTTCCACCTCTGCCACCTCATCCTCAACCTCCCGGGCCTCGCCATCGCTCGTCTCCTTCATCCTCCTCTCACTCGGCGGCCGGAAAAAGAAAGAGCGAGCGAGCAGGGCGCGCGAACCAGCAGCGAGACGGCGTGCGCGTCCCCGAGGGGACAGCGTGCGCGGAGCCGTTCGCGGTCACGCCGACCTGCCTCTTCCAAAACATTCGGAAGGGGTGAAATCATTAACATGTAGAAAGGATCAGAGCGAAATGACAATTGTTGAACTACAGTCCCGTTACATGTATCTTATTACTCATGTAAATAAGCTCAGTAGGCTGCTGCGGAGCTGGAAATGGATACCTTTATTGAGTGTTTGTTCTGGAACAGGCTGCCTCCTCCCCTTTGGATCATCTTTAGTACAGTCCGAAGGGAGCCTCACATGTCATGGCGAAGGAGAAAGGAGCCGGCGGTGACTCTGCTTCCTTACTGACCCTATTAATCCGCTCTCCACTTCAGCCAGATTATTAACTAAAGGTTCTTTTTAAATAAAATCTCCATCCTCTTCCCCCACCCCGTATCTGTCATTTTACGGCAGTTGGTGTTGTGGCGTAGGGTTGGATTGGGAGGCCTGAGTCCGCTCTCTGCTCAGGTTCCAGCGGCTCCCAGCTCTGGTCAAATACTGCAGTGTGTGTGTGGGCCTGAGCACCGCATGACAATGCCTGTATACTTTCATCTTGTCTTAGCTTTTGATTTGCTTTATTACCTGGAATTATATAGTATGTAACGTACAGAAACAGGCCATTCAGCCTTATTGATCAGTGTCGGTTATCCTCCATACCAGCTTCCTCCCACTCCTCTTCCATCTAAACCCATCAATATATCCTTCTATTCCTTTTTCCCTCATGTACTTATCCAACTTTCCTTTAAATGCATCTATGCCAATCGACTCAACTACTTGTGGAAATGAGTTCCACGTTCTACCCGCTCTGGGTAAAGAAGTTTTTTCCTCAGTTGCCTGTTAGATTTATTAGTGACTATCTTATATTTATGGCCCCATGTTTTGGTCTCCCACACTAGTGAAAGCATCAACGTTAACTCTGCTCTTGAGCTGGGACAGCCCTTGGAACCTAGAACCTTCCTTTCTTCATGAAAGGTTATCGAACTGAAATGTTAACTGTCTCTCCACAGATGTTGCCTGAGCTGCTGAGTATTTCCAGTATTTTCTGTTTATATTTCAGATTTCCACCATCTGCAGTATTTTGCTTTTCCCTTTCCTTAACATGGTATTTGTTAAAGGAGAGGTGTTCATTAGCTCTCCCATTGGTACAGACGCATCAGTCTTCAAAGTAGTACATTTTCAGTTAGATCTTATTATCTGTAATTAGTACTCACAGTTTCTATTTTGTATTTTACAAAATAGTAACTGAATACCTATCTTACAGTCTTACTAACGTTCCATTTAAATATGTAACAAAAACATATTTCATATACTTAGAACAAAGATATTCTGAAATCATGGAATTCTTACTGTTACTTTTCCCCCATCTATGCACTTGGGCTAAATTTGGTGCTGAGATTAAAGTTTAATAAATTCACTTTTCTTTTTTAACCATAAGAAAACCTGGTGTGCTCATTTCTTTGCCTTATATTTGGAAAGCTGTGAACAAGGATTCACCAAAGGGGTGCTCAAAGCACAGTGTGTTTAAATTAACCCCTGTTACAATAAGACCAGGTAAAGACAACAAAAGACCCCTAGACACCTTTCCCACCTGGTCATAACACTGGATTACAATTCACCACTTTGTCCTTGTGTTTCTGTGTTCCAGAATTCTATGCTAAAAACAATTCACCTTGCTATCTCCCTCACTATGTTCAAAATCCTCTGTAAAACCCATCTCTGACTGAAATTTTGGTTTCTTCATTTCTTCCTCCAAATCTCTTTTTTTACTTCGTATTGCCCAGCTGTTCAACATGGAGATAGATGCTTTGCTTACACTGGAACATTAGTTTAATGCCAGCTGTTGCATTGCTGTGTGTTTTCATTATGCTCATGCTCGGTACATTGTACACTTTTTGAAAGCTCTGAAATTTAAAACAAAAATTTATCTTTTCTGTCAAAAGTTAGAAAATCCTAACTGAATACTTGCATTTATCACATTTAATTGACAGTCACATCCTTGGTCTCTCATTAAAACAAAATGTCTATAAATGCTTTATATATGGCTGCAGGTATATTTGATTCTTAAATGTCCTCTGCCAATAGTCCTCACCATTTTATCCATTTTATTTGCAACGGAACAATGAGTACAAGTTACAAGAACAGAAAATGCTGGAAATACTCAGCACGTCTGGCAGCATCTGTGGAGAGAGAAACAGAATTAGCAATGTTTCAGGTCAATGATCCTTCGTCAGAACTGGGTCATCGACCTGAAATGTTAACTGTCTCTCCACAGATGCAGAGTATTTCCAGCACTTTCTGATTTTGTTTCAGATTTCCAGCATCCGTAGAACTTTGCTCTTTTATTAATGAATACAGGTTGTTGAAGTGATATTGGGTAGAAAAGAAAACTTACACTGTACCACTTAAAAAGTGGCCAAAAGTTGAAATCTAACTTGTTAAGTGTCTGAAATAAGTATTTACTTTGATATTCAGCAAAATAGGCATTAAGAAATCATCATAACTATTAGAAATATGTAAATAATTTACTATCCTGAAGGTGGAACTAAGTATCAATAAATTGTATTTGATTAATTGTTTTTGAATATAAGTTTTTTGGAAAATAACTAATTTTCTGCAGTGTAATATGCTAAGTAGGATATGCTAGGAGCATATTTAAAGATGTTCGTAATGTTCTTGGGTAAGCACATAGTAATATATTTGTAGACAATCAAAAGCAGGAGGATTTACATTTTTGTTTTTTTTCCAGAGAAGTTGTCATAGTTGGAGAATGGAAAGTGAGTATGTGGAGCTGCTGCCCCGTGTTTGTGCAGTGTTAGGAGACATCAGGCAGTCAGTTGTTGATGATACCTGTTTGGAGAAACTACTTGATTGCTTCCAGACAATAACAAGAAATGGTAACTGTATTATCAGTTTTTTTTAACATGATTAGCTCAACCAGCATTATGATATCATTTAGTTTTGTATAATTTTAATACATTTTTGTACATATCAAGGTAAAATTAGCACTGGAGAATGTTGCAGTTTGTACTTTTAAAACAATTGTTATCTATTCTACAGCCGCAGTACTTCTTAGTATTAACCTTTTTCTCCAATAATGGGACTTTTTTTTCCAAGTTCCCGATCAGCCATCCTTGAGAAATTCCCATGTGAAGTTTCCAAATTGTGCATTATAATAGACATTGAAAATTAATGCGAGATCCGATTATTTTTAGTTAAAGATGGTTCCTAAGATCTCCCTGACACTTTTCAGTAACATGTATATGATTCTGAATTAAGAATCAAGATGTTATTGCCACAAACAAGAATCTTGCTAGCCAACATATTTGGACTCCTGTTACGGTGATCGAAGTTTGACTTACAGTTTCATTCGGCATCCTCATTCATCTGCCTGGCTGCCTTATTTTTAGTTACCTAGGGGACATATGTGCATCAAGCACAAATATGTTATAGTATCATTTGTGTAATAAATTGTGTCACCACCAAACAGATGGCTAACTCCCTATTGGCGCAACTGATTTGTCATGAACCTGTTTTTGGGAATTATGCGGTATGTCTTTAAGACAGCAAAGAATCAGTACTGTTTTCAGAACAAGCAGGCTTTAGGAGTTACCGAGCAGGTGCATTCTGAGTGCCGTTGGATACAACCATACAGAGTGGAAGAACCAGCCAGCTTCAAATGTGCATCGTGGTTGCCTCGGATATAGCCATTCAGAGA
Organism: Heterodontus francisci; assembly: GCF_036365525.1. Lineage (NCBI taxonomy): Eukaryota > Metazoa > Chordata > Chondrichthyes > Heterodontiformes > Heterodontidae > Heterodontus > Heterodontus francisci. The sequence continues at coordinate 21,955,624 of NC_090394.1, forward strand.
CTGAGAACAAGATATACAATGTTGCCATTGACTTTTGAAACTAGCTGAAAAACTGGCTTTTGCAGAGACAGGTAACAGACACAGACTGTTCTGCCAGCACGTTCTAAAGGAAATAGCACAGCTCTCCCTCTGTCTATTTAAACCATATTTATTATACTCCTTCAAAATTGTAAAGCAGCTTCAAGCTTAAAAGAAAATAACCAATTACTTTAACTACTGAACGGTAATTGCTGCGTTCATTGCTGGAGAAGAAGAGCAACACTTCAACTGCCGAACTAGACTGCTGACTGTCCTACTGTTGAAGAGCCTTTTTTTTCCCCCATCGGACAACTGCAAAGACTTCAAGCAACCTTGGACCGTTTCTACATTGGGAAGATTCCACTTCGGCAGGAGTGTAAATCTGCTAGGACTTTGCTTTTTTTAAAATGTTTTTTATATCTTAATAGTGTTTAAGAATTTAGTTTTCTCTAATAAACAGTTAATTTTTTGATCTAAAGATACCTGATTTGGTTCGCCTCATTCGGGGGGTTAATAGATTGTTCAATTCGGCTGTGGTTTTCTTTAATTTGGAAAATTTAAAGTAATAAGTTAGGCGATCTGTGGAGTGATAGGACTGAATTGACAGTGCTTTGCACCCACCACAATCAGAATCATATATTTTGTTTGGAGGCTTTGTCTTGAGCGGTCGTGTCGTAACATATTAATTGGGGGCTCGTCCGGGATGGAATCATATTTTAATTAGGTGCCTCGCCTCTGGGATCAAAATCAGAATAATTTGGAGGGCTCGCATTTGGGATCATATTAATTACTCGTCTCTAGGATAACATATTTAAATTAGTGTCTTGTTTCTGGCATCATATTAATCTCTCTCGCGTTTGCTATCTTAGCAATTGGAAACTCAATTGTTGGGATCTAAATCTAACACCAATTGCAAAGAAAATAAAAGAACCAGGTCTCTTGTATAATAGGGTACAGTCTATACCATTGTAATGGCGTTTGTGGTTGCAGCAGAGTTTTTGGGAAAACAGAATGTTTCCCAGAGTGACTTGATAACATTAAGAACAGATTAAAAGAATTGACAGCAAAATTGGGGTTGGAATTGAAATTAGGTGCCAAAAAAGCAGAGATAATTGACATAATAGCTGAACATCTGGAATTAATTGAAGAAGATGATGATGAAGGGGAGTACGAGCAGCAAGAAAGTTGTAGGTCAAAGAGTGATGCAGTGGTATTAGCGAGGATTCATTTAGAAATAAGAAAACTTGAACTTCAGAGAGAAAGTGAAAGAGAAGAGAGGGAATTTGTTAAAAGAGATGGAATTAAGATAAAGGGGTAGTCTTAAATCCAGGGAAAATTCGGGTTAGGAAGACTCTGAATACAGCTCAGGACCCAGCGAAAAGTTGTTTAAATTTATACAGGCGCTTCCTAACTTCGAGGAAAGGGACATGGAGGCATTTTTCAATTCTGTTGAGAAAATAGCCAAACAGATGAAATGCCCAAAAGAAAGCTGGACACTGCTTATGCATGGCAGATTGGTAGGCAGAGCTCATGAAGCTTATGCCATGCTTCCTGAAGAGGCGTCTGCAGATTATGAGATGGCAAAAAAGGCTATTCTCGCTGTGTATGAGTTAGTCCCTGAAGCTTGCTGTCAGAAGTTTAGGAACTTACGGAGTAAAGGTCTGCAAAGGAAACCTGACCCGAGCCCGAATGCCGGACCCGGACGTGTGACCCGACCCGACCTGAACCTGACACATGCCGTCGGGTCCCTTCGGGGTCGGGTCGGGTAGCAAGCCTTTATTATGGAGATTGGCTGCGCAGACGTATTTAGAATTTGAGAGGATGAAGCAAATTACATTTGACCGTTAGATACGGGCGTTAAAGATCGAAACCACATATGAGAACCTTCAAGAATTGATGCTCTTAGAAGAGTTTAAAAACTCCATTCCTTCAGTAGTGAGAACTCATATAGATAACCTGAAAGTTTTGAAAGCTAGGCAAGCAGCAGAAATTGCTGATGATTTTGTCCGTCACCCCCATAAACCCGAGAAGGATAGAAATTGGGAGAGTGAAAGGAAGGCAAGCAGCCGGGGACAAGAAGGAACAGCTGGGAATGCCCCAGGATCACCATCTCAGGTCAGAAAGGAAGGTGCTGAGGGTAGAAGTGAAGTTCGCAAGCCAAAGTGTTATCATTGCCACAAAATCTTCATTCAGAGTGCTGGAAATTGCGAGGTAAACCCATAGGACTTGTTGGGGTACGCAAAGTTAGTGCAGAGGAAAAAACTATGACTGAGAGTACAGCAGACCAGGCTATAATTTTAACGACAGCTGTGAAACCAGATACTAAAACTAAAATAGTTTTAAGAATAAAATACCTGAGAGTTATAATGAATTTCTGTCAAAGGGGAGAGTAAGTCCATATCCTGTAAGTGAGGCTGGAAAACCTATCATTATACTCGGACACAGGAACAACCCAAACACTCTTGCTGAAGAAAGATATAAGGTTTCCACCAGAGAGCGCCCTGAATGCTAAAGTTTTAGTTAATGGAATTGACGGGGCATATATACCTGTACCTTTGTATAAAGTATGCCTAGAAAGTGACAATATCTGGGATAGTAATTGTGGGCATTGTCCACAGTTTGCCAGTAGAAAGAATTGATCTACTCCTAGGGAATGCTTTGGCCAGATCAAAAGTATCAGTTTCTCCTATAATTACAGCGCAACCAAGTGAAATTAAGGAAATGGAGTAATTACAGGAACAAGTTCTGGGAATATTTCCTGCATGTGTAGTTACACGAGCAATGGCTAAACAGGAGCAATTGTTGGAGGTAAAAGGGGCACCACAAATAGATAGCCAAGTATCTGAAACCTTATTTGGAGATTTAGATAATCCAAATGAGATATTTAACAGATCATCTATCATTGCAGCACTGCAAGCTGATCCAGAGATATACCGAATAGGACAGACGGCTCTGTCAGGAGCTGAGGTGAAAGGAGTTCCGGAAGGCTATTATATGGCAAACGGGGTTTTGCGGAGGAAATGGAGACCGCCTCATAGGCCTGCCGATGAAGACTGGACAGTTGTTGAACAAATAGTGGTACCACCTAAATATCACGAAGGATTAGTAAGGTTAGCACACGACATTCCTTTTGCAGGACATAGGGGAATTCGGAAGACCGAATCACGCATAAGCCAACATTATTACTGGCTGTGTCTTACAAAGGATGTGAGACAATTTTGTTGGACATGCCATACCTGTCAAATTTTGGGAAAACCACAACCTACCATAAAACCGACACCACTAGTTCCGATTGAGGAACCATTTAGCAGGGTATTGGTAGACTGTGTAGGACCCTTGCCGAAAACAAAAGCGGGGCATCAATACATATTTATTATCATGGATATGGCTACTCGATTTCCAGAGGCCATTCCTTTGAGGACAATTACTGCTAGAGTAGTAGTAGAAAAGTTAACCCAGTTCTTTATGAGATATGGGTTGCCACTTGAAATTCAATCAGATCAAGGTTCTAATTTCATGTCTAGGATATTTCAAGAAGTCATGGCAATTTGGGGATTAGACAGTAGAAATCTTCGGCATATCACCCACAGTCACAGGGAGCTTTAGAGAGATTGCACCAGACACTCAAAACGATGATTAGAACATACTGTCACGAATATCCACGTGACTGGGATAAAGGACTAGACTTTCTTTTATTCGCCACCAGAGACTCACCGAATGAGTCTACAGGCTTCAGTCCTTTTGAATTGGTTTACGGACATGAAGTAAGAGGTCCTCTAAAACTTATAAAGGACAGATTCTTGGAACAATTGAATGATTCCTCGTTACTAGACTATGTATCTGTGTTCTGGGAAAGACTCTCAAAAACTTGTGGTATGGCTCAGGAAAACCTTAAAGCATTCCAAGCCAATATGAAAAAATGGGCAGACAAGAATTCAAAAGCCTGTGATTTTCAACCAGGGGATGAAGTATTAGTGTCATTACCATTACAGGGAGAACCATTAAAAGCACAGTTCAGTAGCCCATACAGAATGATCAAAAGATGGGTAAGGTAGAATCCGAAGAAGGGTCACTGACCCGAAACGTTAACTCTGCTTCTCTTTTCACAGATGCTGCCAGACCTGCTGAGTGGTTCCAGCATTTCTTGTTTTTATTTAAGGTAGAATACTTGATTGACACCCTCGATCGCTGGAAGAAGAACTGGTTGTGTCACATCAGTGTGCTCAAGCAATATTACCGCAGGGAGAAGGATAAGCCAGTATAGGTATGTCAGGTAATCAGGACTGTTGGGAAGGAAAAGGATAATGAGGATGAGGCAGAAGCAGGCCTAGGAAATTTTCAGAATGAACCTGCAACTATCCGATTAACGAATACAGAATGGGGCGGAGGTGTTATGATCCTTTTTTTGGGGGAAATATGCGGTATGTCTTAAAGACAGCAAAGAATCAGTACTGCTTTAAGAACAAGCAAGCCTCAGGAGTTACCGAGAAGGGGCATTCTGGTTGCCGTTTGATACAACCATACAGAGTGGAAGAACCAGCCAGCTTCAAATGTGCATCATGAGTGCCTCGGATACAGCTTTCAGAGACCGAGAACAAGATACACAATGTTGCCATTGACTTTTGAAAATAGCTGCAAAACTGGCTTTTGCAGAGACAATTGACAGACACACACTGTTCTGCCAGCATGTACTGAAGGAAATAGGAGAGCTCTTCCTCTGTCTATTTAAACCATATTTATTATATTCTCAAAATCTTAAAGAGGTTTCAAGCCAGATTAATTTCTTAAAATAACCAATTACTTTAACTACTGAACTGTAATTGCTGTATTCATCACTGAAGAAGAACAACAACACTTCAACTGCTGAACTAGACTACTGACTTTCCACTGTTGAAGAGCCTTTTTTTCCCCATTGGACAAATGCTAAGACGTCACGCAACCTTGGACCATTTCTACATTAGGAAGATTCCACTTCGGCAAGAGCATAAATCTGCTAGGACTTTGTTTTCTTAAAAATATTGTTTATGTTTTAGTAGTGTTTAAGAATTTAATTTTCTCTAATAAACAGTTAATTTGTTGATCTAAAGATACCTGATTTGGTTCGCCTCATTTGGGAGATTAATAGATTGTTCAATTTGGCTGTGGTTTTCTTTAATTTGGAAAATTTAAAGTGATATGTTAGGCGATCTGTGGAGTGATAGGACTGAATTGACAGTGCTTTGCTCCCACCACAATCAGAATCATATATTTTGATTGGGGGCTTTGTCTTGAGCGGTCGTGTCCTAACAGATTTAAGGTAGAGTAGCTAAACCATAAGACTACGTCTTGAGCTCAATCCTCAGTCTGCGTTGAGTCAGCTGATTGCCGCTAGGATAATGCTAAAATTGGCCTCAGATAAATTTGTTGGGAAGAAGAAAACTGTTCAGAGTTCTGACTCCTGATCATTCTCCAATGATCCCTGCTGGAAAGTGCAGTTATGCATGTTGAGCGTGCACAGGATTGGTCTAGGTTAAGATACCCCGCTGACTAAATAGCAAGCTGACACTGTGAACATGACCTAGGCAGTCTGCCAGAGAACAGTCGTCCTTGAGACATAACATTTGCAAGGTGTCAGTGTTGTCAGCAGACGAGGGAAATATTGGCACAAGCAGTAAGTAAAGAAGCATTATAAACTGTAGTGATAAAATTAGATGTTAAATCTATGTAAGATTTTACTCACTTTTGCTTTTCTTTTCTGGGATCCCTTCAGAAACTGAACTGTATACTCTGCAGAAGAATCTATGTCTGCCAAATGTAATTGTAAATGTATCCAAGCAGACGGACCTTAATCCTAACATTTTGTCCTTCATTATGAGACTGACAGGACTATTTGCAGCCTCAGAAGACTATTTCTGTAAGTTGGAGGTAAGTAATTCGAAAATAATGAATTTTCAAGCTTTAAGTTTTTTGTTATATTAAAGAATTCCTTGCTTGTGATAATCAAGTATGATTGCTAAAGGGTGTACCACAGGGATCGGTGCTGGGACCCTTGTTGTTTGTAGTGTACCTTAATGATTTAGATGTGAATGTAGGAGGTATGATCAGTAAGTTCGCAGATAACACAAAAATTGGTGGTGTCGTAGATAGTGAGGAGGAAAGCCTTAGATTACAGGACGATATAGATGGGCTGGTAAGATGGGCAGAGCAGTGGCAAATGGAATTTAATCCTGAGAAGTGTGAGGTGATACATTTTGGGAGGACAAACAAGTCAAGGGAATATACAATGGATGGTAGGACCCTAGGAAGTACAGAGGGTCAGAGGGACCTTGGTGTACTTGTCCATAGATCACTGAAGGCAGCAGCACAGGTAGATAAGGTGGTTAGGAAGGTATATGGGATACTTGCCTTTTTAGCCGAGGCATAGAATATAAGAGCAGGGAGGTTATGATGGAGCTGTGTTAGACGCTAGTTAGGCCACAGCTGGAGTACTGTGTACAGTTCTGGTTGTCACACTATAGGAAGGATGTGATTGCACTGGAGAGGGTGCAGAGGAGATTCACTAGGATGCTGCCTGGGATGGAGCATTTCAGCTACTAAGAGAGACTGGATAGGCAAGGATTGTTTTCCTTAGAGCAGAGAAGGCTGAGGGGGGACCTGATTGAGGTATACAAAATTATGAGGGGCATAGATAGGGTAGATAGGAAGAAACTTTTTCTCTTAGCGGAGGGATCAATAACTAGGGGGCATAGATTTAAGGTAAGGGGAAGGAGGTTTAGAGGGGATTTGAGGAAAAAGTTTTTCACCCAGAGGTTGGTTGGAATCTAGAACACACTGCCTGAAGGGGTGGTAGAGGCAGGAACCCTCACAACATTTAAGAAGTATTTAGATGAGCAGTTAAAACGCCATAGCATGCAAGGCTACGGGCCAAGTGCTGGAAGATGGGATTAGAATAGATAGGCTTGATGGCCGGCACAGACATGATGGGCCGAAGAGCCTGTTTCTGTGCTGTATAACTCTATGACTATGATTCGCAGTTCCCATTATTAAAATGCTATGGTCAGAAAAAAATTCCTTTCTGTACAAATGAAAAGGAAGAAACTACAAGAAAATGCCGGAAATTCAAAATAAAAATGAAAAATGCTGGAGATACGCATATGTCAGCATCTGAAAAGACAGAATAACATTTTAGGTGTAGATCTATTTAGCACCGGGTGTGCATCTTAAAGCTCTTTTCCCCCTCTTTTCACATATTGCTAGACCAGCTGTATTTCCAGCATTTTCTATTTTAATTTTTTTTTAATACTTTGGACATTTTGAAGTGAATGAACACCCATATTTTATGTTGAAGTGCAATATGCGTAAAGCTATCTACCCTTGAGGTCATCCAAAACTCTACTGCCTGTGACCTAACTCGCAACAAGTCCCGTTCCCATCTCCCCTGTACTCACTAACCAACATTGGCTCCCAGTTAAGCAACATCTCAGTTTTAAAATTCTCATCCTTGTTTTCAAATCCCTCCATAGCTTTGACCCTCCCTATCTCTGTAATCTCCTACAGCCGTACAAACTTCCAAGGTGCCTGTGTTTTTTCAGTTTTTGTCTCTTGCACATCCCTGATTTTTAATCACTCCACCATTGGTGGCCGTGCCTTCAGGTGCCAAGGCCTCTAAACCTCTCTGCCTCTCTTACTCTCTTTCCTCCTTTTAAAGCACTCCTTTAAAATGTACTTTTTGACCAAGCTTTTGGTCATCTGCCCTAATATCTCCTTATGTGGCACAGTGTCAAATTTTGTTTGATAATGCTCCAGTGAAGCGCCTCACGCCGTTTTACTATGTTAACAGCACCACATAAATACAATAATATAGTAATAAAAGCAAAATACAAGTACATAAATACAAGTTGTTTTTGTATGATGGCACAACAGATTGGTAAATCAGCATGCCATGAATCAGGCATTGCATCAATGTCTTGAATGAGGTTTTTAATTTGACTAGAGCCACAAGTCATGGTAGTTTTCACTAATGTAGAACCTACTTTGTGCTCTGTTCACCTAATTTTCTACTCCTTTGTATTAACATAAAATTAAAGGAAGTTATGTTTGAATGGTATTCTCTCTGACTGGAATTTCTCGTACTTATGCCATTGTTTTTGTGGTGGTGGGGAAGGAAGAGATGCTATTTTCAGAAAAACTGCAGGATTTGGAAGTGATTTAGTCAGGTCCATAAGGTGACATGGTGATACCAGCACACAATTATAATTGTTCTCTTGGTGGTGAAGCCTTTTTTATAATTTGCTGAAGGAAAATGAAGTGGAGAGTGGGGGTTGGTCGATGGAATAATTGATTTTTGATTGTAGTTTCCTTGTCAAAAGTGATGCTACAATTTCATTGCTGTTGTTATTCCAGGATGATGGGATTATAAGCTGTCTTTTTGGGAATCCAGCAAACCTTGGGACAGAAGCATGGGAGGAAGCAACTGTACGGTGTGGATGGCTCTTGGGGATCCAAAATATGCTGCAACATGAGGCTGTGATTCAATTTCTCTGCAAATTTGGTAATCACTTAATCTTTCTTAAATCTATTTTTAGGCAAATATGCTTTCTGCCATGTGAAAATGAGTATGCTAAAATATGCACACATTTTCTGTTGTAAATATCTGTTGAGATTACTGAAAAATTTCAGCGATTGCACAGATGATATTGAAATTCTAAAACAGGAAAGATGTAAAGTAGTAATTCCTTGTGTTCTACCATTTTGTATATTAACAGATTGAGGAGACTGTGTCTGCATATTTTTGCCCACCTGTAACGTTCTATCTTCGCCACTTAGATTGTAAACTAAAGCTATCTTTTGTATCAGATGTTTCCATTAGATGCTTCTGAATTTTCACAAAGGCTAATTATTTGTGCTTTTGCCAGTAGCATTTCTAAAGTTTGGATCAGGCCTGTGTCATGTTTATTCCATGGAACTGCTTTAAAAAGTAGTTCTACAAAGGCTTACTTGGTAATTCTGTTCGATTTATCCCATTTTAAATTGGGGAATAGGTTCCACACCATTGGCAGCAGTAGATTAACAAAGCTTGTGCATGTGTTGTAATGTGAAAGTGCCACATTACAACTTTTATTTCTGGCTGTAGGTTTTTCCTTGAAGGTTGGAGAAGGTCCATGCAGGATGGCAAGAGGAAATTCACAGAATCACAGAATCATTACAGTGCAGAAGGAGGCCATTTGGCCCATCCTGTCTGCACCAGTTGTATTCCTCCACTATACAAGTGTACAGCACTCTTAGCTATCTAAAAGTAGGAAAAAGTGGTGGCTGCATTGGCACCTCTGCTTCGAATTACTGGACAAAACCACCGATTCAAGTTGATCTTAGTTCCTGTCAGGGCTGTAAAGTTTACCTCAGGTGTTTGTTCGTGCTGCTTCTGAATTTGGGAATACCACTAGTGACACTACTGTTAGGCAAATACGTCACTAAATTTTCTGCCCCATTCCATTTACACTGAAAGTTTTCAATACTAGTGAGATGTTACTCATAAATGTTCTTTGTATAAAATGATCAGTACTTTTAAGGTAAGCATTCTGTTTGGATTTCTACTTTGTCAGAAAAATGCTATATTGTCCTGTTTTTAATTTCAACAAAGAGTTACATTCTTTCTCTTTTTCCCAACAGACTGTATTGATGGGATTATACGGCTGCAAAAGGACCCAAGTATATTTGTAGCCTCAACAGCTGGTCAACTTTTGGCAAATATTTTGACTTTCTCTTTACAACGCTGTGAACTTGCTACTTTAGGAAATGGCAGCAAAATCCGACTAACTGACACAATTGATACAGTTACCACTTTGCATTCTACAAATTGGTCAGGTTCTGTCTGTGCAATTACTGGACACATTGAAGATTTCCTGAGGTCTGATATCACTTCCAACATTCAACAGGCACTGAAATTACTATCCAAAGTCTCTGGAACCAGCCATCCAGTTGCCTTACTATCATTGTGGCCTAAGATAGAAGGAAGTATAGAGTTACTTTTAAAGGGTAATCTTACTGGAATTGGTCAACCCTTGACAGAGTTTTTCTTGAATATTTCCAGGTAAGAGTGGAAGAACTATTTAATGTTAATTGAACACAAAATCAATCTGGTGGCATTGTGATTAGCAGGTTTGCTGCATTTTTCATCTACTGAAACTATCAGCTTGTATCTATATAGTGCCTTTAACATAGTAAAACATCCATTCATAGGAGCGTTATAAAACAAAATTTGACACCGAGCCACTTAGGATATATTAGGGCAGATGAGCAAAAGCTTGGTCAGAGGTTTTAAGGAGCATGTTAAAGGGGGAGAGAGAGGGAGAGAGGCATGGTAACTTTATTACACTTGCAATTGGGTTTTTTTTTAGATGGGAAAATTGTGGAAGTGAGTGTTTTATTCTAGAAAAAAACTGCCTAAACCTCTCCTGCCCTCTAAGGGTGTCTCCTTGGCGAATTATGAAGCAATATTGTTCCTTATGTCCTGCTGTGATGCCACTTGGAGGTACTTGCATCACTTTGAGTGTTCCTGTGGGAGGTTACAATTCTAGAGCATGAAATATAAAAAACACTAGCCAAGTAGTTGAGAAAGTTAACCAAAAGTGTCTTCAACTGCTGTCTAAATACAGTAATTTTATAAATCAACCCAAGAGAATGTGCTGTGGGAACATTTGAGAGTAGAAGTAATCGCCATCTCACTGTTTATTGCTAATATCTTAGAGTGGGAATGGGCACTTTAGCTGATCAACAGCCATGGCTCAGGTGGTAGCATTCTCAACTTTGAGTCTGAAGGTTGCAGGTCCAAGTCCCACTCTAGACACTTGCATACAAAACTGTAGGTTGACACTCCAGTGCAGTAACGAGGGAATGCAGTACTGTAGGAGGTGCCATCTTTCACATAAGAAGTGAAACCGAGGCCCCGTCTGCTTTCTCAAGTGGATGTAAATGATCCCATGGCTGTATTTTTGAAGAAAAACAAGGGAATTTCCCAAGTATCCTGGCCAATATTTATCCCTCATTCAACATCACTAAAACAGATTATCTGGTCATTATCACATTGTTGTTTGTGGGAGCTTGCTGTGTGCAAATTGGTCATTGCATTTCCTGTATTAGGAAAGTGACTACACTTCAAAAGTACTGCATGATTGTAAAGTGCTTTGGGAAGTCCTGAGGTTGTGAAAGGCGCTATATAGATGTAAGTCTTTTTTATTAACAATTTAACTTTTGATGGCAGCAGGTGGATGCATATAAAAGATGGGAGTAGCCTACATAAGAGAATAAACAAAGAGAAAATTGGTCACAGCCTTTACAACTTATAATCCTGTAAATATATATTAACATTGCTGTTAATTCTTATCACATTTCCAGAATGCAAAGTAAATGGAGTGTAGTTTCACAATCTTAACTTACCAAATGTTTAGTTTTGCTAAACAGTTTCAAAAAACTGAAACGCAATAGCATTTATTTCCTTGTACCCTGAGAGCATGTTTTGTCATTGTCAATTGTAACCCATGGGAGGTAGAAAAATGGCTAGTCAGACTTTCTACCCATGACAGTTGGCATTGGCAACATCCCTGGAGATGTCTGCAGCCTGGATGATCCCACATTTCTGATCAGGGATAATAAAATAGATACTGGTGGGAAAGTAGAAGAGGAGACCAAAATCTATGCCACCATGATTGGTAAAAGACTTTTTTGTGATATGTGTGATTTTTTGGGGGGAAAAATTGTGTGGAGTTAAAAAGGCTCGTTTTCATTTTATCCTGCAGAACACTCCCATGTGAGGTACTGGAGCCTAAGATCTGGGAATTACTAAGTCTCTTATTGCGGTCACTGAATCAGGCTGAAGCATTGACATTAGCTTCAGGAATCCTAAAGCTCAAGAATTGGTATGGAAGCCTGAATATTTACTTCTGTTAGAAATAAATATTATTGTAGAAGAAATAGGTCATGTACTTGATTAGTGAAAGTACGACATGGACTGACATGGGCTGTCACTACATATAGACCACGTTCCATTCTTGAACCCTGTAACCAGGGTGAAAAATTACTTGCTTATAAGTTGCATTGTCAACTTAATCTGATGCTTTGGCTTTTTTCCAAAAATAGTGCATCTGGTATATGAGTTAATATGGTTATTTTATTTAGAATACTGTAGGCTAGAAATTTGACACCCAATTTTTCAGCACTGTGGGTGCAGTTTCGTGTTCAAACTGGCGTCTGTGCTGCCCGCACGCAATTCTGGTGCGGACCATGCCGGATACCATTTTGGTAAAGGCCAAACAAGAGACGTCCTTTATCCACGTCAGAAGCAGGTGTTAACCAATTAACATATGCAAGTAAGAGCCTAATACCTGCTTCCCTTGCAACTGCTGATTGCCTCCTGGAAAGCCAACACGAAGCAGCACAGAATGGAAAAAATAGTTAGTACTCACCCTAACCACTGCTGCTGCTTGCCCCGAGATCTCTGACCTCCTTCCCTGACCCCAACCTCCTATCGCCCCTCTGACAGCACCCCCGACCCTCCCATCAATACTGCTATTACCAGTTGGACTTCTCCACAACCTTCCACAACCTTCACTACTTCTAGGCAGAAGATTTGATTTCTCTGCAAATTATTGAAATGGATACAAAAGCAAAATACTGCTGATGCTGGAAATCATCACTAAAAACAAAATGCTGGAAATACTCAGCAGGACAGGTAGTATATGTCGAGGGAAGAACAAAGTTAACATTTCAGGTTCATGACCTTTCATTATCCCTTTTGCCATTTAATCTCTCCTGCCTTCTACCCTATCACAGATTTTCCCCTTTGTTCTTTCCTCCCCGTTTCCTGCCTCTGTACTTGCTTAAAAAACTGTTAAATCTGTATCTTTTTCCAGTTCTGATGATAGGTCATCAATCTGAAACATTAACTTTGTTTCTCTCTCCATGAATGCTACCTGATCCGCTGTGAATTTCCAGCATTTTCTGGTTTTATTATTGAAATGAATAATTTATTTCAAAGGCTGACCTCCCATTTAACAAACTTCTCACAAAATATGTGAAGTTCAATAAAAACAATGGGCTGGGGGAAAAAAGCTTGATATTCATTTTATATTTTTACAACACGTTGAGAGTGTGGTGCTATATAAAAACGATATTCACTCATGCCAATGGTCTTTCAAAAGTCCAATCTTGAGTGGTATGGAACACGATTTTATGTCACTGTGGTCTCATTCTGAATTGGAGTAGAAAGTGCTTGGGGAGGACGACCAACAGAGTACAGAAAATCAGATGTTAAACCACCATATTTGAGAAGTAAGGGCCTATTTAGTAGCATCAGAAAAAGGAAAAATGTGATTCCAGCTTTTGAGAGAAGTTCTTTTTAACTTGATCTGATTTCCAACCAGTAGGCTATATCTGAGAGGAATATGTCCAAGAAGAAAACTGAGCTGCTTGTTTAAAAAGCACCAGAATCTTTTTTATGATTAACAGTAAGACCAGCAATTTGTAGAGTGTGCTCTGACTTCCTGTATGTACGCTCCCAGTATTGTACAAAACTGAATGGAAGATGCTAGGGACAAGCTGCATCTGGGAGTTTTGCTGCGTTAGAGTTATGTGCACAATGACACTATTGAATTTTGGGAGTTATAATCCATCAGTGTGACATGCACAAAGTGATTCCAGTGCATTTTGAGGGCTGGATTTTGTGCTGGAGCCGGGGCTCCCAGCACCAGACCAAAATCTTCTTGCACCCGCCTGGAGCGATCCTCCAGTGTTTATCAATCAAAGTTTCACGAGCCGAGATTCCCGTCCCTTTAAAGACGGGGATCCTACCTCCAAGAGCTGCCGGCCAATCAGAGGGCCGGCAGCTCAACAGTATTGGCATCACCACCGGGAGCGATGGCCACTTCTGCTACCACAGAGGCCTCGGACCCAGGTCCAGCACTGGAAGCCCGGACTAGCGGTAGGTAAGGCGGGGTCGACGGGGCCAGTCTGGAAGGCCCCGGCGAGGAAGGGCTGGGGGTAGTTTTGCAGACCAGGAGGAAAGGGATTCCGGGGGGTAAACTGTTTCCCGGTGGGTGTACTCAGTGGACCACAAATTGCCCACGAAGGGGGAGGGTTCCACCCTATCCACCCACCCCCCACAAAAGCCCGCAGGGAGGGGGCCTTATGTTACAAGGCATCCTCCCCGCTTGGAGGAGGCAAACCCCCCCCAGCCGCTGGTAAGATCCCAGCAGCAGCGGGAAGAAGCCCTTAATTGGCTGTTAATAAGCCACTTAAAAGCTTAAATTTGCTTCTGGGCAGGAAAGCTGTCATCAGCCAATGAAGTCTCATCACATCAGGTCAAACATTGGCAAGGAAACCTGCCTACTGCCCTCCCTCAGCTGATGAATCAGTACTGCTGAACTACTGCTGAACACGGAAGAAGCACTGTGGGTGGCAAGGGCACAGAATGTACTCTGGGTTACGGACTTCAATGTCCATCACCAAGAGTGGCTTGGTAGCAACATGACTGACCGAACTGGCCGAGTCCTAAAGGACATAGCTGCTAGTCTGGGATTGTGGTAGGTGGTGAGGGAACCAGCGGGAGGGAAAAATATACTTGACCTCGTCTTCACCAATCTGCCTGCCGCAGATGCATCTGTCCATGACAGTATTGGTAGGAGTGACCACCGCACAGTCCTTGTGGAGACAAAGCCCCACTTCACATTGAAGGTACCCTCTATTGTGTTGTGGCACTACCACTGTGCTAAATGGGATAGATTTCAAACAGAGCTAGCAATGCAAAACTGGGCGTCCATGAGGTGCTGTGGGCCATTAGCAGCAGCAGAATTGTACTCAACCGCAATTTGTAACCTCATGGCCCCACATATCCCCCACTCTGCCATGACCATCAAGCCAGGAGACGAAACCTGGTTCAATGAAGAGTGTAGGGGGGCATGCCAGGAGCAGCACCAGGCATAGCACAAAATGAGGTGTCAACCTGCTGACGCTACAAGCCAGGACTACTTGTGTGCCAAACTGCATAAGCAGCATGCGATAGACAAAGCTAAGCAATCCCTTAACCAATCTAAGCTCTGCAGTCCTGCCACATCCAGCCGTGAATGGTGGTGGGCAGTTAAACAACTAAATGGAGGAGGTGGCTCCATAAATATCCCCATCCTCAATGATGGGGAAGCCCAGCATATCAGTGCGAAAGATAAGGCTGAAGCATTTGCAACAACCTTCAGCCAAGTTGATGAAGTCCCCAGCACCACAGATGCCAGTCTTCAGCCAATTCGATTCACTCTGCGTGATCTCAAGAAACGACTGAAGGCACTGGATACTGCAAAGGCTATGCGCCCTGACAACATTCTGGCAATAGTACTGAAGACCTGTGCTGCAAAATTTGCCACACCTCTAGCCAAGCTGTTCCCGTACAGCTACAACACTGGTATTTACTCGGCAATGTGGAAAATTGCCCAGTTATGTCCTGTATACAAAAAGCAGGACAAGTCCAACCCCGCCAATTACCGCCCTATCAGTCTACTCTCAATCAGTAAAGTGATGGAAGGTGCTATCAAGCGGCACTTGCTTAGCAATAACCTGCTCAGTGATGCTCAGTTTGGCCACTCAGCTCCTGACCTCATTACAGCCTTGGTTCAAACATGGACAAAAGAGCTGAACTCCAGAGGTGAGGTGAGAGTGACTGCCCATGACATCAAGGCAGCATTTGACTGAGTATGGCATCAAGGAGCCCCAGCAAAACTCGAGTCAGTGGGAATCGGGGGAAAACTCTCCGCTGGTTGGAGACATACCTAGCACAAAGGAAGATGGTTATGGTTGTCATCTCAACTCCAGGACATCACTGCAGGAGTTCCTCAGGGTAGTGTCCTAGGCCCAACTACCTTCAGCTGCTTCATCAATGACTTTCCTTCAATCATAAGGTCAGGAGTGGGGATGTTCGCTGATGATTGCACAATGTTCAGCACAATTTGTGACTCCTCAGATACTGAAGCAGTCCGTGTAGAATGTAGCAAGACCGGGACAATATCCAGACTTAGGCTGATAAGTGGCAAGTAACATTCGCGCCACACAAGTGCCAGGCAATGACCATCTCCAACAAGAGAGAGTCTACCCATCTCCCCTTGACATTCAATGGCATTACCATCGCTGAATCCCCCATTATCAACATCCTGGGGGTTACCATTGACCAGAAACTAAACTGGAGTAGCCATATAAATACTGTGGCTATAAGACCAGGTCAGAGGCTAGGAATCCTGCAGCAATTAACTCACTTTCTGACTCCCCTGTCCACCATCTACAAAGCACAAGTCAGGAGTGCGATGGAATATTCTCCACATGCCTGGATGGGTGCAGCTCCAATAACACTCAAGAAGCTCAACACCATCAAGGACAAAGGAGCCCGCTTGATTGGCACACCATTTACAAACATTCACTCCCTCCACCACCAACGCACAGCGGCAGCAGTGTGTGCCATCTACAAGATGCACTGCAGCAACGTACCAAGGCTCCTTAGACAGCACCTTCCAAACCCGCGACCTCTACCACCTAGAAGGACAAGGGCAGCAAATGGTTGGGAACACCACCACCTGCAAGGTCCCTTCCAAGCTACACACCATCCTGACTTGGAACTATATCTCCGTTCCTTCACTGCTGCTGGGTCAAAATCCTGGGACTCGCTTCCTAACAGCACTGTGGGTGTACCTACCCCACATGGACTGCAGTGGTTCAAGAAGGCAGCTCACCACCACCTTCTCAAGGGCAATTAGGGATGGGCAATAAATGCTGGCCTAGCCAGCGTCGCCCACATCTCATAAATGAATTTTAAAAAAGCCCCTCCACCCCCCAACCACCCATTGTGATACTTCATGCCCACCTCCGACTCCGCCTTAGGGGCCACACAAAATCCCAGCCTGAGAGTCTGCTAACAGGTTGAGCATCTTTGTGCAGGGAAGGTCCAAAGAGGAGGTTGGGAAATGCAGCTGAGCTCCAATCTGAGCAGACCAGACATGTTTGGTGTTTTTGGAGTTGTTTTTAATGAACAATGAGTGACCTAATGGGTGAGATTAATGTTCTTTCTTCCCTCCCCCCGCAGAATTATTTTGTATATATGGTAGTTGAAGCTGGTGTGAGTAAGTAAATGGAGCATTGCAGTTGGTTCATTGTGTGGTCTCTACTGCTGCAGATTTGGTCCTCTGGAAAAAAAATTGAGTGTTTGAGTTGTGCTGGATCCTCATTCATGATTGATACATTTCCTGAATGTTAGCTTTTCATACATGCCTTTGTTTGAGTGAATCAGGAACGTGAGACTTTTTTAAATATTGTGGGCATATTTAATATACCACACTATACACTGAATATGTGATTAACAGTAAGACCGGCGATTTGAAGAGTGCAAAGCTGTTAATTATATAGAAAGATTTATGGAAATAATCTGAAGTTTATAAGATTAACGAGTGGTGCAGTATGTTTGAATACTGTTCTTTCGGGACCTGGATTTTATTTCAGCTTGGGAGAATAAGTTGAATATTTTCACTTTATGAAGGGTATTCAAGCACATTGCCAATCTAAGTTACCTCTGGTAAACAATTTAAGTTAATTTATTGTGTTCCTTATTTATATATTAAAATTATTCGTTTTTGAAAGGCTTAATAAATAACCTCAGCATTATTATCAAGTGGTGGCTGCTTCCACTCCTTGCAGGGATTTATTCCACTGAGGATGGCATTCTTACTTTAGAACTAAACCAGATATTTTATTTTAGCAAGCTAAACCAATCCACAATACCACAATATTATGTCTCCCATAAGCATGTGTAATCAAAATTTACTATCATTCACACGAAACGCATATGAACATAATATTCTGGAAGGTAAAAGGTCATATTGAGATTGTGGCAGTATCACACTAGTGCTGGGGTAACTCTTGAGGGAACATGGCTATAATAGGTGTATGTCCATTGTAGACAGTAATTTTTTTTGGCGGTAAATTCTATTGAAAGCAGCCTGCCTGAATAAAGCAAACAAAAACAGAAAATGTTGGAAATACTCAGCAAGTCAGGCAGCGTCTGTGGAGAAAAACATTGTCAACATTTCAGGTCAAACCATCAGTGCCTGAATAAAGATTTACACTTCACATATGATGATATCATAGTGTCTAACATGATCTGTGTTTTGTAATAGTGAAAAATAAGGATTCATTTGAACACCAATGGAGGCATTCTTATCCAAATTACATAATTTCTTTCTCCCACCAACTTTCAGGGTTTCTTTTTGTGCCCAAGCTGCCCCAAAAACAATGCCATGTTGTAAAGAAATCCCATCAGGAAAATACCTTTTTAATTGGTTCTAACCCACCTTTTGAAGAATTTGGAGATCAGTAGCTTAACATTAAATGAGACACTGTGAGAATCACAGAAATTGCCTCCCCAGGGCTGCATTGTTGTGGCCATCATTGTTATAAAAAAGATGTATTGCACTTAGAAGAATGAAGTTTGTTCAGTAAACATCAGGAACTTTTCAAGATTCCATGGAGCCTGTGTATATCTGTGGCATTGTGGAGACATTCTTTGTATGCTTGGATGGCAACAGTTATTTGGAGCCTTTACTTATTGGTTTCAGCAATTCCTTTGAATGTATTTTCTTGTGTAGTCCACAGCCACTGAGGATGCAGGCTATAACAGCATTGTTCCAACCACTGAATTACATCATTACTGTGACTTCTGTGCAACCTCAGGAGGATACAGGTACATTGTGTATATGATTATCCAACAATCCTCATAACCTAGCTAATATTGTCTCTGCTAAATTAATACATAAAGAGGAAAGGTATGATGGTGCTTGAAGTGATAACATTTTTAAGATGTGATCACTTGTGCAGGAGTTGTGAAAGGAATGCTTTGCGGGAAGAATGATTTTTATTATGTCTATAGTTATATAAATGTTACAATGTTGTAATTGGACCTTTCTGGGGTATAAATAGTATTTATTAAGTACAATATTTAGTAGCAACATTTGTAAGATATAGAGACCTGTAAAAGAATTGAGAGACAGAAAAATGATTCTGGCTTTTAGATCACTGAAAGGTCAGGATGATAAGGAAGTTAAATCTATATTTGGGAGATAGAGTGAAATGAGACACTTTTTTTAAAGTAAAGTGTTATAAAGAGGAGCCTTATGGTCGGCATAGAGCACTATGGCTGATGAATGAGCTGAAGAAGACGGAGGTTAATTGGAATCCTTTTCCTCTCCCGAATCGTTGTTTCCTCCCCCAACACACACACATACTTTTCATAGAAGATACTTGTAGTTCTATTAATCTTTCCTCTCATTGTAGAGGTGTGCCGTTTTGGTTTCCATTCACAGCAGATATTAGCCATTGGGCTTGTTCCAATTGCAAACAGATTGGTGTCCTTTCTAGTCTTGACCTTGACCAAACATCTAATGCAGAAATATTCCATGCAATCTGGTGGTCAATTTTTCTTTTTAAAAAAACTGGTTTAAAGAAGGAATCATGGTGTCTTCAATATCAATTTTCTTGCCTCAAACACCATCTGATACACATTTGTGATTGAAGAGAAGGTTGATCTGCAAAATTTACAACAGAGTATCTCTAACTGATTTCATCTGAAGAACTGCTTATTGGAACTCCTGATACAATAGTCCTGCTATTCACAGATCCACACGTTTGGAGTGGGGGAAGCAGTGGTGAGAAACCTGCAAGTTCAGGTTACCCGAATGTTCTCCTGTTTTTAGCTGCTGGAGGCTTTCGTGCCCGATAGACAGACAGCCTGATTGGCAGCCTACAGCAGAAGAATGCAGCAGAAGAGTATGTAGGTCTAGTGGTGTGATTAACATGGTGCTCGCGGGGTGGTATGGGCAGTGGTCAAGATGCTTGTTGCAAGGGGTAGAGTATGGTAATGGTGGGGTAGAGCATGGTCACGGAGGGCGAGATGGTAATTCTGGGTGATAGAGTGATGTCAATGAGCGAAATGGTCATCGCAAGGGGTAGAGTGTGCTCATTGCACAAGATAGTGGTCACAGTGGGGTTTGAGCGTGGCCAGGGGGTCTAGATGGTAGTAGCAGGGGGATATGAGCGTGGTCAGGAGGTCAAGATTGTGGTTGCAGGGGGATTTTACAGTGGTCAGGGGGTCAAGATGGTGGTTGCAGGGGGGTTTGAGATTGGTCAGGGAGGTTAGATTGTGGTCGCTGGGTGGGGGAGGTTTGAGCGTGGTCAGGATGTCCAGATATTAATCCAGAGGGGGAATGATCATGGTTTGGGAGGGTCCAGATGGTGGTTGCAGGGGATTTTTGAGCAAGGTCAGGGAGTTTAGATGGTGGTCGGGGGGTGGTGGGCGTGGGGGGAGGTTTGAGTGTGATCAGGAAGTCAAGATGGTGGTTGCAGGGGGATTTTAGGGTGGTCAGGGGCTCAAGATGGTGGTCGCGAAGGGTAGAGTGTAGTCGGGGGGGAGGTAGTGAGATGGTCAACACAGGTAGATCGAGCTTGCAAGGGCAAGAGGGTTGTTGCTGGGGATAGAACATGGTTGGAGTGAGACGGTAGTCAAGGGGAGAGGTGTTCGCAGGAATGCAGATCAAGCTCATTGCGGGGTAAGATGGTGGATCTGGAAAGGGGTCAGTAATCGCGGGGGTGGGAGTAAGAGAAAGATCAGGGGCTCAGAGATCATGAATATGGTGGGGGGGTGGGGTGTTGGTTGGTGGTGTCAGACAAATCATGAGGAGATTTACAGGCTAGCTTGTTGAACCAGAAGGAAACACTCCTCCCCCAGCCCACAAGCAGTGCAGTAAAGGCACTTAGCTTAAGAATCCTGCCCTGCTCTCCTTTTTTACCTGCCGAGTTTCCTGACACCAGGGAAACACGACTGACATTAGATTATAAATGGAAAGAATGTTAAAATGGAGACATGTGGCCACCTTTTAAAAGCTTTCATTGACCGACCCTCCTCTTGGGAGCAGATTGGTTGCCCGCATACATTAAAACCAGAAGTCGGCAGGTTCCAGCCGCATTGAGTTTAGGTTTGAAATTCTTACCCGACCCACACCCACTTGTTTTCGGGGACTAAACTTATCCCAATTACCTCAAATATCTCCTTGGAGGGAGAGTGTTTTTAAGCCTTACTTTGATAGGGAAAAGTACCTTGTATTTAAAGTGCTCATCCCTTCTTGCCTTTTCTTTTGAGGGTCAGGGCAACATTTTCTTAGAATTTCTTGGAAGTTTTAACTGTGGTTGTATGCCTCCTTTAAGAGATTAGGTAAGTAGTAAAGAGCCTATGGGCTGAATTTAACCAGCCCTCTGCGGATGGGCTGGGAGGCAGGGGTGCCGTAAAATGGTGAGGGAAGGCCGGGAGGTGGGTGGAGTGCCCATTGTCTTCCCACCACCATTCCATCTTGCCAGCGACGGGGATGGTGGTGGACGGCCCTCCTGCCCAGAGGCCAATTGAGCCGCTTAGATGGCCAACGAAGCCACTTCCCACTGCCATTGGCATTTTACCAGTGGCGGGTTAGCCCTCTGCCGCATGGGAAGACTGCCAGGTAAACCCTGGTGGCCTCCCAGCGGGCTTGGTGGAAGACCCCTATTCAGAGACACTTTTTCCCATGGAGGGGCCCTCCAACGATAGTAGCTGCCTCCGTGGCGGTGCCATCTGCCCTCACCAACACCAGCCCTGGTAGGGCTTGCCTGACTGGCCCGCCGCTCCCTGACCCCACAACTTACCTCGTTGGGAGGGCAGCTTCACTTCCAGGTGCAGTCCCAGCAGCAGCCACTGCTCCCGGTGGCGCTTCAGAGACTGCTGAGCTGCGATCTCTCTGATTGGCTGGCAGCTCCTGGGAGCGGGCGGCCGTCCTTCATAGGAATGGTTAAACCCGATGGGAACCAAATAGGTTTGGAGAGGCAGATAGTACTAGTTCTGTGGGAGGATCCAAACAGAAGTTGACTTTTTTGTTAAATTTTAAGTGTTGTAGTTATTCCATTAAATTGTGCCTTTCTGAATCTAGATGATTGTAATGTAAAACCGCTATTGCATACTACAAAACAATATTGATTCTCTCAGTACTGGATAACACATTTTGGTATTATCTGTATTTTAACACATACTAATACTGAGAGTACATTATATTTTACTACAGTCTTGCTGGATGCATCTTCAGACTATAGAGTCGATATTGAGCACTGTCTTTCCAGAAAATCAGCTTGTATCAATTTGTTCTGTCAGACACTTTCACATCTCTGGGACTTGTTACAAATGGTGAGTAGGTAAGGACATGTTAGAAATTATACTGCTGTCCTCTCAGCTATGAAATTTGAATCGTGAAGGCGAAAGTAAATAAAAGATGTTATGGGTACCAAAGGAAACCTTGCTGTATCCTTGGTTTTATACCTAGGAGCAGTTAATAAACAGTGGTTATTGGTTATCTTAATGTACAGAAAGTGCCCCTTTTCCTCTAGAGAAGCTTTCATGTGTTTGACTCCCAAGAAAGTTAGTTAGGCCACACTTAGAATATTGCGTGCAATTCTGGTCGCCACACTACCAGAAGGATGTGGAGGCTTTGGAGAGGGTACAGAGGAGGTTTACCAGGATGTTGCCTGGTCTGGAGGGCATTAGCTATGAGGAGAGGTTGGAAAAACTCGGATTGTTTTCACTGGAACGACGGAGGTGGAGGGGCGACATGATAGAGGTTTACAAAGTTATGAGCGGCATGGACAGAGTGGATAGCCAGAAGCTTTTTCCCAGGGTGGAGGAGTCAGTTACTAGGGGACATAGGTTTAAGGTGCGAGGGGCAAAGTTTAGAGGGGATGTGCGAGGCAAGTTTTTTACACAGAGGGTGGTGAGTGCCTGGAACTTGCTGCCAGGGGAGGTGCTGGAAGCAGATACGATAGCGACATTTAAGAGACATCTTGACAAATATATGAATAGGAAGGGAATAGAGGGATATGGGCCCCGGAAGTGCAGAAGGTGTTAGTTTCGGCAGGCATCAAGATCGGCGCAGGCTTGGAGGGCCGAATGGCCTGTTCCTGTGCTGTACTGTTCTTTGTTCTTTGAAAGTAAAGATGTTGAAGCTAAATATAAAATAATTTTATCATGCATCTTATTAAATCTAAAATTGTTGACTTTCTTTGTTTTATTCAGCCCTCTCAGACAATAGAGTTGCCCTACCAAGCTTTGACTAACTCGGTGCTTACAGTCTTACAGCTGTGCATTGGCACTGCTATTTCCACCACTTTAGCTGGTGTCAGTATTAGCAGACATCTGATTGGATGCGTCAAAGTTCAGAGAGCAGGAATAGATGTTCTTGGTGCAGTCACTCAGTGGGCAGGTATGAAACAAAACAAAGCAATAATAAAGCATTGAAGTATTCTCTGTCTCTGATATAACTATATCTGACTGTTTCAAGACCAAGAGTAGCTCATACTTCTTCCAGACAACACCTTGCAGAACTTAAGATACGGCACGTACCCCATGAACCAAGTAAAACAAATGCACTTGTCTCTCAGGAACTAAGGATTGCCAAATGTCTGTACACCGAAGCCTTAATAGCAGAGCAGTACTTAGTATGCAAGAAAATTAGTAAAAGTATTGGAAGCAGATTTTTGTTTAGGTCAGTAATATTTATCCAAGAATAAATAAACATCTTCAGTGATTCAAAATTTTACACTGTGCAGTTTAACAGTATTCTTGGTTAACACTCTGGGACTTTAGTTAATAAATCAAAGGGAACACCATAGAATTAAGTAAAATTTTGCCTTGGAGGCTTGATGGCTTAAAATCTAGAATTTTTTCAGAAGCAATTGTTTAGAATGGGGTGAGTAGCACTCCTATAGAAAATGCAGTATATATTTTTCCCTCCTGTCCTCAGATACTATTTCCTCTATAAACATATATGTGGATAATAGCAGCCGCCTGTCAGGATTTTTGAACATTGTCGTTGTATAGTTTTGAATTATAAAAATATTTACACCTATAACAAGACTGGTTTAATTTTATTGAAATTAATATTTTTTAACTTAGGGGGGATTAAGGAAGTAAACGATGCATTGAACCTTCTCCTTGATTATATCAGAAACCCAGATACAGACTGTACTGTGAGTATGATTTTTCATAATGTTTCAGTGCAATTCGCTGTTGTTTATGCACTTGATCCATAGTTGCATGCAGCTATGTGGACACAAAGGCAACTGAATGGGACGCAGTTCAAATCTTCGCATTCAGTGTACTGCTGAAAGTATATTTTGTACCACTTACACTTGAATCAAGTATCATATGTTAAAAACTCTGACAATTAATCAAATTTGTAACATTTAGGTTTTGAAGAAATCCCTCCAGGCTTTATTTCACTGGATGTTACATTGTACTGAAGTTGAAGACTCTCACAAACTTGAACCCAAGTTGCAAGAATTTTTACACGGAGGTAGGCAACAAATGTCGGCTGTCTGCTGTATCTATATTCTACACAACATATATTTAATGTTTTTGTCGATCCTACCATAGCTTTACTTCTAAATGTTGTAGTTTGTTTTTGATTACATGTATTTTCACAGACTAAGCTTATAATTCTTATTTATAGGCCATCACTGAAATACTAACTATACTTTTACGTGTTAATTTATGCACCAAAACAAAGTGCACAATATGTTAACTCCTACTGAATATGCGTATTAATTTCCTATACTTGGCCACCTTTCAATGTTTTATGGTAAACTAATTTTAAAACAATAGTAAAAATACAACAGAAGGACAATGTAATTTCTTTCAATTTTGTTCCTAGTGATATTTTTCATACCTAGTTTGATGCCTAGAGTTTGTAAAATGGGACTAACGGGATCCCTCAATGGTTTAGTGGGTAAATGCGCAGTGTGCTTCACTACTAAGCCGTACAGACGGAAGGTCCAAGATTTGATTCTTTGTCTTGAATTAACTGATGTGAGCCAAGGCAGTATTTGAGATGGTAAAACTGACCCAAGTATCCCTGGTCTAAGGTTCATGTCCCTATACAGTGATCCCTGCTAGAAAGTGCTTGTGTGGACATTGGGTGAGAAAAGGAAAAGACTTGACTACAGATGTGAACTAGCCTGGCTATTGACTAAGTGTGGAAGGGCTCCTGTCAGCTGGGGTCTGGTATCCCAACAACATTTAGCTTGAGGACAGGCGAGGAGAGAGTTGCTTTTAAAAAAGTTAAGGATAGAAAAGCAACTGATGATTATGCATTATATTTAATACTGTACATTAAGACCAAACTTATGTGAATTCATGGTTATGCTTTTGTTATAGCTCCCTGGCAAACTAGGTTTGCTTCTTTTGCAGTTTTCACAATACACACGAGCTAAGTTCCAGTGCAGTTGAAAGTGCAATTTGAAAAACATATAACAAATCAGATTCCTCTTGCTCTCCCTCCTACCTAGTGTCAGATTAGATTTGTAATGTGATACGACTGCATCACCAGTGTAATTTTTTTGGGGAGGGATGTTAGGATGCAGGACTTGCCCCAACATCATCTGCAATGCATCACCTCAGCAGAATACAAGTGACAAATCGACATTTTATGAAAAAATAGTTTTCCCACCCAATTTCTCACATTTAAAAAATGTATTTTTATTTTTTGGCCACTGCACTCTTTCAGGGTATTTCATCTGATGTGAAACATTATTACAATACAGAACTGTGCTAGAAACACATGTAAAGAGTAAATTTATTTCTCTAGAACTACCAGCTTTTAATCAGACCTCATAATTTCCTTCTTGTTTTTTCTTCGTTCATGGGACATGAGTGTCGCTGGCAAGAACAGCATCTATTGTCCATTCCTAATTGTACTTGAGAAGGTGGTGGTGAACCGCTGCAGTCTTTGTGGTGTAAGTACACCAACAGCGCTGTTAGGGAGGGAGTTCCAGAATTTTGACTCAGCAATAGTGAAGGAACGGTGACATACTTCAAAGTCAGGATGGTGTGTTCCTTGGAGGGGAATTTTCAGGTTGTGATCTTCCCATGCTCCTGCTGCCCTTGTAAGCTTTGGAAGCTGCTGTCGAAAGAGTCTTGGAGAGTTGCTATAGTGCATCTTGTAGATATACATACTGCTGCCACTGTGCGCTATGGTGGAATCTTTAAGTTGTTAGATAGCGGTGCCAGTCAAATGGGTTGCTTTGTCCTGGATGGTGTCGAGTTTTTTGGGTGTTGTTGGAGCTGCACACATCCAGGCAAGTGGAGAGTATTCCATCACACTCCTGACTTGTGTTTTGTAGATGGTGGGCAGGCATTAGGGAGTGAGGAGGTGAGTTACTCATCACAGAATTCTCAAGCTATGACCTGCTTTTGTAACCACAGTATTTATATGGCTGGTCCAGTTCAGTTTCTGGTCACCCCAGGATGTTGGTGGTGGGGGGATTCAATGATGGAAATGTTGTTAAATGTCAAAGGGAGGTGGTTGGATTCTCTCTTGTCGTAGATGCTCATTACCTGGCACTTGTGTGGTGCTTATTCAGAGCTTGGTTCTGTTTTAAATATGTTGCCTCAATAACTCATTTCAAAAATGTGATACGTAGTGTATTCCGATTATTCTTTGAGATTCTGATTATACAGAATATTAGGAATTATGTTTGGAATTGAGCATAAACTTATCACCTCAATAACTTAAAAAATGTTATTGAATTTTCACGGAAAATATGGAGGTTAATTTTCCTGGCTATCCAAGTACTGGATAGAAGCAGTGCACCCAAAGGAACCTTCTGGCTGTTAATTAGGCCAACAGCTGGAAAGTCCCAAGTGACTCAACTCTTCCAGGGGTAGGTGTTGTCTTTTGACAAAGAAAAAATAATCATCTTCCAGAACTCCATAGATACTCCAGTTAGTCAGGCACTGTGATAGAGCTAGGTCTCCCAGCAATCTGTTCCAGGAAAATGGCATGGCAGGCCAGAATGCCCACCTTTTCATTTGCATTCCTGCATTGGGCCTAAACCTGCTGCTAGCATAGGCCCACCTCCACCCCATCCCATTCGGAAGCCCTAGAAATCCTGGGCTAATGTAAAAGGGGGTGGTGACCTGAAGAAACAGGTCTACATCCCCTTTTCCTATATTTGTGCTTGGTGAAATGTGTTTTTCCTAGGAGTGAGGTTAGGAAAGTCACCCTGATTTCTTTAATTTTGCTGTTTGTTCCTTTCAATATTGGACTAATTGGGTACAATATTTGCATATGTTTAGGCATCATTAAGCATTGGTTTGTGACACTGGTTATGTAATGAATTCATTACTGTAGAACTGCTTACATCATTAAAAATATTTTTGTATGCTGATTTAAACTGTAAAAATATTCCTGTTGCATTCTTATATACAGTACATGGAAGTGGCTAATACAGTCTTTCTGCAAATAAGCATTTCCTCCTGCAAACCTTTCCTGGTGTACTTAGTCTTTAGCCAAACACAGAAGTAACCACTTTCTCAGATACTGTTAAAATTGTTCATAATGAAAACTGTATTGTTTTATTTCTAACTTCAGCCCTTAAAACATTATGCTGATTTTGCCTTATACCAAAAATATTCAGTTATTTAGCACTGTCATAATTAGCTCAAAATAGACATGGATTTTATGTATATAATATTATCTAAAGTTGAGAATTCATATAACATTTGATATTTTTTGAAAGATTAAAGGAGAATACTGATATAGAACTGAGTATTTTCAGTTTCATTCAATCCCCCTCTCCTCCCTGCCCTGCCCACAGTTTTTTATGGAGATACGTGAACATTGGCGGCACAGTGGCGCAGTGGTTAGCACCGCAGCCTCACAGCTCCAGCGACCCGAGTTCAATTCTGGGTCCTGCCTGTGTGGAGTTTGCAAGTTCTCCCTGTGTCTGCGTGGGTTTCCTCCGGGTGCTCCCGTTTCCTCCCACATGCCAAAGACTTGCAGGTTGATAGGTTAATTGGCCATTATAAATTGCCCCTAGTATAGGTAGGTGGTAGGGAAATATAGGGACTGGTGGGGATGTGGTAGGAATATGGAATTAGTATAGGATTAGTACAAATGGGTGGTTGATGGTCGGCACAGACTCGGTGGGCCGAAGGGCCTGTTTCAGTGCTGTATCTCTAAAAAAAAAAATTACCTCATATTTAGTATAGAATTGTTACTGCAGTGTTCAGAAAGTTCAGCTGGATTATAATAAAATTGGTGTGGTTTGTATTAGATACATATTGGGATGGTCTGAAATTAATGCTTATCTCTATTACAATATCCTCAGACTTCATATCAGTAATGAAGAAGCGACTATTTGATGTTCACTGGGAGATTCGGGACTCCACGCTTGAGTTCCTTGGTCAACTGTGCTTCCAGTTTAAAGGTATAAGCAGTTTCATTGATGGGGCATATTTACTGGGAGGAGTAATATAAACCTAACAATAGTGTGCATCAAGGAGCCCTAGCAAAACTGGAGTCAATGGGAATCAGGGGGAAAACTCGCCGCTGGTTGGAATCTTACCTAGCACAAAGGAAGATGGTTATGGTTGTTGGAGGTCAATCATCTTAGGTCCAGGACATCACAGCAGGAGTTCCTCAGGGTAGTGTCCTAGGACCAACCATCTTCAGCTGCTTCATCAATGACCTTCCCTCCATCATAAGGTCAGAAGTGGGGCTGTTTGCTGATGTTTGCACAATGTTTAGCACCATTCGTGACTCCTCAGATACTGAAGCAGCCCATGTCCACATGCAGCAAGACCTGGACAACATCCAGGCTTGGGCTGATAAGTGGCAAGTAACATTCATACCACATAATACTGCACAGTGGCGCAGTGGTTAGCACCGCAGCCTCACAGCTCCAGTGACCCGGGTTCAATTCTGGGTACTGCCTGTGTGGAGTTTGCAAGTTCTCCCTGTGTTTGCATGGGTTTCCTCCGGGTGCTCCGGTTTCCTCCCACATGCCAAAGACTTGCAGTTTGATAGGTAAATTGGCCATTAGCAATTGCCCCTAGTATAGGTAGGTGGTAGGGAAATATAGGGACAGGTGGGGATGTGGTAGGAATATGGGATTAGTGTAGCATTAGTATAAATGGGTGGTTGATGGTCGGCACAGACTCGGTGGGCCGAAGGGCCTGTTTCAGTGCTGTATCTCTAAACTAAACTAAACTAAACTAAACAATTGCCAGGCAATGACCATCTCAAACAAGAGAGAATCTGACCATGTCCCCTTGACATTCAGTGGCATTACCATTGCTGAATTCCCCACTATCAACATCATGGGGGTTACCATTGACCAGAAACTTAACTAGCCCAGCCACATAAATGCCGTGGCTATAAGAGCAGGTCTGTGGCTGGGAATTCTGCAGCGAGTGACTCACCTCCTGACTCCCCAAAGCATGTCCACCATTTACAAGGCACAAGTCATGAGTGTGATGGAATACTCTCCACTTATCTGGATGGATGCAGCTACAACAACACTCAAGAAGCTTGACACCATCCAGGGCAAAGCAACCCGCTTGGTTGGCACCCCATCCACCATCCTCAACATTCACTCCCTCCACCAGCAACGCACAGAGGCAGCAGTGAGTACCATCTACAAGATGCACTGCAGCAACTCACCAAGGCTCCTGAGACAGCACCTTCCAAACCCGCAAGCTCTACCACCTAGAAGGACCAGGGCAGCAGACACATGGGAACACCACCACACACACCAACCTGACGTGGAACTATATCGCTGTTCCTTCACTGTCACTGGGTCAAAATCCTAGAACTCCCTTCCTAACAGCACTGTGGGTGTCCCTACCCCACATGGACTGCAGCGGTTCAAGAAGGCAGCTCACCACCACCTTCTCAAGGGCAATTAGGGATGGGCAATAAATGCTGGCTTAGCCAATGACGCCACATCCCCCGAACAAATAAAAAAACCCAATAAATGTTAGAGCAGCCAGCTAGCATAGCAGTCAACTCCATGGGATGGTTGATGAACTGATTGCTACTTACATGACAAAGATGGTCTCCTTGGTAAGATCCTTACAGAATTGAAATCTGTCACCTGACATATTATCACATTTTACTGTAACCTGTAAAAATGATTTGAGATTAGTTACCTTGGTGCAGTACACAATTTGTTCATCCAGTTTCTCAGTTATAAAGTTGAACTGGTTACTGAAGTACCGCAGAATACACTGAAATGCTCAGAGTTGTAGTAAATTAGTATGCTGAGCAAAACAGTTGCTCATACTTAGACTTATCATTGCTAACCTTTGCTCGTTTGTATCAAATTTACTGTAATTCGATTTCAAAGTTGGCTTGTTATATTTCAGAAATTGAGAGTTTCCTTCAGATAATTGGTTCCTGTGGAATTCCTCATCTTGTTTTGGAGTTGCTTTCAGACCCTGAAAGTTACGTGCGAGCAAGTGCCATTACTGCACTGGGAAAGATGAACTACCTCACTCCTAATTGGCAAATGTTAACAAATGAGAAGGATGGCACAGTGATGAAGGTGGGTCGATTTTTTAAAAATGTGTTTTATATCAGCCTTCATTTTTGTAAAATGTAGAATTCCACTTCAACTGCTCTTTTTCTCTCTCACAGTATGAGAGGATCTGGCAGATTAAATATGTTCCAGAATATATGCAAAGCACTGAAATTAGTTTGCCATCTAATTTTAAACCAGCTCTGAAGGACTTTGGCTCTGCTTTCTCTTACTGATCTCGCCGAGATTGAGAGCTCACAGCATGCGAAATTGAGGGAAGAACCTGCTTCTTTTTATTCCGCAGTATAGTGAATTAATATGCTTTACCACCAGACTACCTGAGAATGAATTTTAATGTTGGCAATCCAGGAATTAACTGCATCATATATAGTATTGTGCAGCGTATTTCACCAAGACCATATATAGTAGATAGTTGGAAGATGTCCGTTCCAATAGTTCACTTGCCACCAACTGATTAAAGATGGTTAATGATCTCTGCAAAGCAGTTAGTTGCTAACACCAAGTAATTAAGGAAAATAAATTAATTCTGAGAACAGTTTTAAATTCTGCTGATGGAACTGTTCACATAAATTTGGAAGTAGATATTGGTGGATATTCTATTCATTAAATGACATTATTTGAAACCTAGAGTTTGCTTTAGCAGTGACACATTTAAAAATATCCCCCTACAAATGCGACACATATTTATTTGTTGTTTTTAACTTGCCACTTGGGGCTGATTTCTAACTTTACCATGTTTCTGAGGCTGGAACATTATAATTGTTTGCTTAGTATCTGCATCTTCTCTCCTCTCCTCTCCATTGCTCCCCTGAGTGATGATGGAAGCTGATAGTGAACAAACAAATGTGTTTTGGCATTCAGCTGCAGAAACACAGCACAGTGTGTGCTCCTTTGGAAGGCCAGGCATGATGAGATTTAAAAATAGTTCTGATGCTGAATTTTTCAGTGGTTAATAAGGCCTTTAAAGAACAGTATCTTAGAATATATTTCTTTTTAAATACTATGATCAAAAGTAAAGTTTTGCTTACCTGAACATTTTGAAATTAAAGCAGTTACATTTTTAGGGAATTTCACATGCACCCTCATGTGGTCTTTCAAAAATTGGTTGAAATCCTCAGTGAAGATGTCACATGGATTGCATTATGCAATGTCAAATGAAAGTAGTGTTTTAGATAGCATACATCCATCATATTAGATTAAACAAAAGAAGTAGGGCAAGTAAAGGTGATTATCAGTCAGCAGTGGATTATGTTGGAAGAGGTTCCTCTTCCTGTGATGAAGACTGAGTTTAATATTTTCTGACATTCAGTATTCAGAGATGTTTTGAGCAGCACTTCCATTGATAAAAACTTAAACCAATTGCACAGAATAAATATTCTCCTTGTGTGCTCTGTAAAACTTTTAGAAACTGCCACTTTAGAGCTTCAATAATTTCTTGTTTGAACTATTCACAGCTTTAAAGGTACTAAACTGGAAAAATACAGTGTGCATTGCTAGCCAAAAACCTGTAGCGTCCTATGACCACATGAATATTTGAGCCGAGCTATTTCACATTAGCCTAATTGGGGCACATTTTTGGCATGGCCGGAGGTCTATTCAATACAACAACAACAACTTGTATTTATATAGCACCTTTAATGTAATAAAATGTCCCAAGGCACTTTTGACTATCAATGATTTCAAAAGGAAATTGGATGGGCACTTGGAAATAAACTTGCAGGGCTACAGTGGAGCAACAGGACCGATTGAATTGCACTACGTAGAGCCAGCATGGACTCAGTGGGCCATAGGCCTCCTTCTGTGCTGTAATGACTCTGACACATTACAGGAGCATTACAAAACAACATAAGGAAATACTCAGGCAGATGACCAAAAGCTTGATAAAAGAGGTAGGTTTTAAGGAATGTCTTAAAAGGGGAAAGAGAGGAGGAGAGGTTTTGGGAAGGAGTTCCAGAGCTTAGGGCCTTGGAAGCTCCACCAAATTTAGAGGGATTAAAATCTGGGATGCTCAAGAGGAGTGCAGATATCCAGGAGGGTTGTGGGACTGGAGGAGATCACAAAGCTTTGGGGTGAGTAGGGGAGGGGGGTGTGGGCAAGGCCATAAAGGAATTTGAAAACAAGGATGAGAAATTTAAAATCAGGGCATTGCTTAACAGGGTCAGCAAGAATGGGATTGATGGGCAAACAGGACTTGGTGCAAGTTAGGACACGGACAGCAGAGTTTTGGATGACAAGGTTACAGAGGGTAGAATTTAGGAGGCCGGCCAGGAGTGTGTTGGAATAGTCAAGTCTAGAGGTAGCAAAAGCATTGATGAGGGTTTCAGCAGCAGATGAGCTGAGGCAGGGACGGAGTTGAGCGATGTTACGGAAGTGGAATTAGGCAGTCTTAGTGATGGCGCGGATATGTGGTTGGAAGTTCAACTTAGCATCAAATATAACACTAAGGTTGTGAACAGCATGGTTCACCCTCACAGTCACCATAGACAGGGATGGAATTCATGGATAGGGAACAGAGTTTGTAGCATGGACTGAAGACAATGGCTTCAGTCTTCCCAATAATTAATTGAAGAAAATTTCTGCTTATCCAGTTCTGGAGGTCAGACAACCAGTCTCATAATTTAGAGACAATTGGTGGGTGGGTGGTGGGGGAGTGTCAAAAGAGTTGGTAATGAGGTAGAGCTGGGTGTCATCAGTGAACATGTGAAAACCTACATTGTGTTTGTGGATGATGCCACTCAAAGGCAGCATGTTGATGAGAAATGGAGGGGGTGGGGCCTTTTGAGACA
The DNA here is from genome assembly GCF_036365525.1 of Heterodontus francisci. Taxonomy (NCBI): domain Eukaryota; kingdom Metazoa; phylum Chordata; class Chondrichthyes; order Heterodontiformes; family Heterodontidae; genus Heterodontus; species Heterodontus francisci. The sequence goes on from NC_090394.1 coordinate 21,988,869, forward strand.
CCAGAGGTAACAGAGCAGGAAGAGAAGCCATCAGTGGTGATTCTCTGGCTACTATTAGATAGATAAACCAGGCAAGTGCAGTCCCACCCAGCTGGACAGCAGCTGAGAGGCTTTGGAGGAGGATGGTGTGGTCAGCTGTGTCAAAGGCTGCAGACAGGTTGAGAAGGACAAGAACAGATAGTTCAGCTTTGTCACAGTCACATAGGATGTCAGTTGTGACTTTGATACTGTGGCAGGTGTGCAAACCTGTTGGAAGAATTTAAACATGGAGTTTTGAGAAAGTTGGGTATTGATTTGGGAGGTGAGAAATGTTCAAGGATCCTTACCTGAGCTGTTTTCTTTGGTTTCAAGGATATTTAAATATTTTTGGCAGGTTCTTTGGCCTTGATCAGGACATTCACAGGGTCTTGGGGGCCAGAGATTGGCTAAGGCAGATCTCAAATTTTGAATTTTGTTTTAAATTTTGGTGCTCATGCAGTCGCTCACTTTGCTCAGTTGCAAAGGTTTTTGGGGTATTTAAAGTGTAAATGGCATTTGTGCCATCCATACCAATGTCTGATGCCAGGAGGGGCAAGAGGTTTAGAGGGGATTTGCGGAAACATTTTTTCACCCAGAGGGTGGTTGGAATCTGGAACACACTGCCTGAAGGGGTGGTAAAAGCAAGAACCCTCACAACATTTAAGAAGTATTTAGATGAGCACTGGAAACGCCATAACATACAAGGCTACGGGCCAAGTGCTGGAAAATGGGATTAGAATGGATAGGTGCTTGATGGCTGGCACAGACACAATGGGCCGAAGAACTCTATGAATGAACATGCATCCCTGGAATCCAGCATTGCCATGGGAGAAACTTTGGAAGTGATTTTGTGTGACATATTTCAGTCGTTACTTTTCATTTCAATTTGCCCCTTCACTGTTAGTGGGAAATTTACCCCACCCCTTGGAAAAAACTGTTGGAGCCAATATGTTTTACTTTGAAGTATTATTCTCTGTTGTAATTCATAAAAGAAAAATGAAGTTTGTATTGACATGTGAGTAATTAATTTGTATTATTTGATATATGCATCCTGGAGTATTTTTAGGTTAGTGGTAAATGTATGCATGAAGGGACTTACTGTTGATTTATACAAATTGATTATTTAATTATACAATATATTGTGCTGATTGTTTGGCACTAGGAACTTTAAGAACAAGGACATGTAATAAATTGTATTGTTCTTACATTCTCTATTTTGCCTTCTAGGGGAATATTCACTCCTATTTGTTGGACATTTTGAACCAGGATACGGAGGGCTTTCCCAGGAGGGCTGTGGTACAAGTGTTTACTGATTGGCTGAAAAATAACTACATGCTAAGTCCATGTGAATTGGAGAATTTGGTCCCTGTTATTTTAAAAATAGGAAGCTCTGATTTGGATTGGGAAGTCAAAGTTCATAGTCTAGAACTAGCAGAAGCTTTTATCGATCAGTCAACTTCCAACTTCTCCATAAGTCCATATGCTGTTGTGTTGTCACATAATACACGCTCTACACAAGTGAAGGTCTTTCTGCAGAACCTCTGTGATACAGGAATTATAACTATCTTATTTCAAGCTTTGTGGGACTGTGATAGACCAGTGGCTCAGAAAGCATGTGAGATACTGATGAAACTAAAAAAGATTGCTTCAGGTGCTGACAATGCAGAAATTCACAACAAACCAAATAGACACAAACCAAACAGAGAAAGTTTTAGTAATTGGCTTTCCTACAGTAACTTAAGTTTGCAAAATGTGAATGACATCATAGAGGTTATGATAGCACTAGACTTGGAATTCCAACACCAACAGCTCACACGTAGCAGTGATCACATTGAGAGCAGTCTTCGATCTCTGCTACAAGACATACTGGCAGCAGCCGAAAACTCTGATGACACTGGTGCAGACTGTTACTAATGTGGTGGTTTTTGTCGTGGGCTATGGTTCATTGTCTCCAAATCAAAGTGGATGATACGCGCAAAACTTTGATGCAAACCAAGCTTTATTATCATGAAAGTGAAATCCAGGAGTTGAATATTCTAGTTTAGCCAACAAATGTATTTTATTATGTTTGTAATCAAAATTAAATGGACGGCTTTTTCTAATGTTCTCTGGTGGTTGTAGTATTTATATGAAATAGAAATGGCCAAATAAACTATTGTATTTTATCTGTCTGCACAAGACAGTGGGGTAGAGTTTCAACTTTGGGTGCAATTTGTGCTCTAAATTGCGCTACAAGTTTCTGCTTAAACTTATACAAATGTAAAATCTTCCATGAATCAGCGTTTTAAAACATGATATTTTCCTTGCATTAAAAAATATTCCTTGATATGTCTAGTGGGGTAACCTGGTGTAGTTTTATTACCACAGCTGAAAATGGGTTTATCACTGAGAGTAAGCATTTTTAGTAAGTATCTAGCCCACCACTTGAGTAACCTGATTTTATATAACTGAAAACGACGTTAAAAACTATACTGAACCATTTACTAGTTTTATTAATGTACAGTTGTCAGTTTCTTAGTAAATTAAAAAAAATTTTAATTTGAAAGTTGCCGACGAGTGCCTTTGCCTTTTTTTAAAACAGCTTAATTTGAAGATCCTCTTCAAAGGGCTGCAAACAGGCGCAATTGGCGACAACTCGCCGAGCTTGATTGGCACCCCATCCACCACCTTTAACATTAATTCTCTCCAACACTGGCGCACAGTTGCAGCAGTGTGTACCATCTACAAGATGCAGCAACTCGCCAAGGCTACTTCAACAGCAACTTCCAAACTTGCGACCTCTACCACCTAGAAGAACAAGGGCAGCAGACGCATGGGAACACCACTACCTGCAAATTCCCCTCCAAGTCACACACCATCCTTAGAACTATATCGTCATTTCTTCACTGTCGCTGGGTCAAAATCCTGGAACTCCTTCCCTAACAGCACTGTGGATGTTCCTACACCACATGGGCTGCTGTGGTTCAAGAAGGCGGCTGACCCCATCTTCTCAAGAGCAATTAGGGATGCGCAATAAATGCCGGTTTTGCCAATGATGTCACATCCCAAGAGTGAATTCTAAAAATTTATTTGATCAGGGCGTGGCCAATTTTGAGGTGGGGGCTGACGTCCAGTGTGATGTTTTTTAAATCAGCATAAAGATTGCAGAAACTCAGTTTGCACTGAATGTAACTTGTGCTTGAAATTCTTCAATCTCAGTGTTTATATGTGGGTTAAAACCTGGCTACCTGACCCAAACCCAACAAGACCCAACTACATGTGTCGGGTTTGGGTCGGGTCTATATTCAGAGTCCAGCATTCGGGCTCAGGCTGGGTCTGGCTAGTCAGTGCTACTTCCGGGAAGTCTCGGGATCAGGCTTACCCATGAGTCCCCGCAACTCCATCTGCAGGAATAGCCTGCTGCCGGAATGGATAAACGATATTCGTGTCGGGTCGGGCGTGAAAAATATTAAAGGACTCGGGCCTGGGTTGGGTTTGGGTTGTCTGTGGTTGTGTCGGGCTTGGGTCAGGTTTTAATTTTATAGCCGAGCCAGGCCTTAATGTGGATCTTAATGCCATTTTAAAAGGTTTTAATGTAACTGCAGTGACATTTTTCCCAACAGTGTACAGGAAATGTATTAAATTATGCTTAACTCTCTATGTTAGCTTTTCTATGTACATTAAGCACCTGACCTATGATCATTGGCAAATAAAAAACAAAATCTTAAATCCTGAAAATACTTACCTGTTTTCCACCAATGCACTCTGAAACCCATGCTACGTTTATTTGAGAGTCTTGCAGCCAAGATAGAGATGCACTGTATTGACGTGTGGCTTAAAAAGTTCATCTGTCACACTGGGATCAGAGCAGACCTTGTTACAGATAATTAATTCAATTTTTTCTTCAAACTATACACGGTTTTAAAGCAAAAAGTATCATTTTATTCAGGTAGCAATTATTTGTCAAAAGATTTTTTTTTGAAGTTCTGACAAGTAATTTGTCTCTTGAACTCTTAATGAAATTCTGTTTTGTGCACCACAATTTGCATTCATTGTCTGTGTGGATTTTTGCCCGTAAATTCTTAATGTCCCTTAAAGGCCAGGACAACATTACTTCCCCAGCGATGCAGGAGAAAATTAGAGGCTGACTCAAGACAATTTTCTACAGAGAAATCATGCATAGGGACATGTAGCATGAACTGAAATGATAAAGTGCAACGGGGGACAAGAAGGGGCATAAACAGGAAATATTCCAACAACAACAACATATTTAGATAACATCTTTGATGTAATAAAACGTCCCAAGGCACTTAATAAGAGCATTATAAAACAATATCACACTGAGCCACAAAAAGAGATATTGGACCAGATGACCAAAAGCTTGGTCAAAGAGGTAGATTTAGAGGATTGTCTTAAAGAATGAAAACGAGGTGGTGAGGTGTAGAGAGGGTATTGCAGAGCTTTGAGGCCTAGGCAGCTGAAGGCATAGCCACCAGTGGTGGAGCGATTAAAATCAGGGATGCACAAGAGGCCAGAATTAGAGGAGCACCAATATCATGGAGGGTTGTGGAGCATGAAGAGATTACAGAAATAGGGAGGGTGAGGCCAATGAGGGATTTGAAAACAAGGATAAGAATTTTAAAAGTCAAGATGTTGCTTGACCGGGAGCCAATGTGGGTCAGCGAACACAGGGGTGATAGGGAAATGAGACTTGGTGCAAGTTAAGACACGTGCTGCAGAGTTTTGGATGATCTCAAGTTTACGGAGAGTAGAATGTGGTAGACTAGCCAGGAGTGCATTGAAATAGTCAAGAGTAGAGGTAACAAAGACATAAATGAGGGTATGAGCAACAGATGAGTTGGGACACGGGTGAAGTCGGAGGTGGAAAAAGGTGGTTTTAGTGATGGCACGAATGTGAGGTCGGAAGCTCATCTTGGGGTCAAATGTGACACCAAGGTAGTGAACAGACTGGCTTATTCTCAGACTGTTGCCAGTGTTATGAGCAAGTGAGGTGGGGTCAAAAGGCTTCCCTCTTGTCCCTCCTTGTTTGACTGCAACAGGGTTTATTACTTTTAAACAGTGGATGAGCTTACCAATTCAGTGAGTGTTTAACCCTTTTATGTGCTATTATCATAAAAGAACCAATGGGACAGGTTTTCGTGACTTTAAAGAAGAAAGAGGTTAGTTTATTTTCCTTAAAATCAAAACCCAATCTAAGTAAAATAATAAACTTTGTTCCAACTTTCACACACACACAAGAATCTCTCTCACACACAAATAGGTTACAGAGTGAAGAAGGATAGATTGGTTAGATTAGAGTCCAGAACAATTAATATACAGTCTGTAGAGTCTGGTAATTCTGTTGTCTTCCAGCTGAATTCATGGTCCTGAAGTTCCTGACTGGTACCAGGTGGCCACCTGGTTTAGGGTTTTCTTGGAGACAGTGATGTAGATGGCTTTCTCCCCAGAGTTTCTGTCTGTAGCAATGATAGACTTGGATGTTTTGCAGTTCGCAGGCAGGGTTCGAAACTTACAGTGTTACCTGGAGAGAGACAGCGCCACTGGCATCCTGCACTGGTTAGCTCAGATGCATGCCTGATGTGTCCAAAAGAAACACCTATTTTACACACAGATGGGGCGACTCACACAATTATCCCAGTGTATTCTCTTTTGCACTTTAATGAGATCCAAGTCTAAGAATTACAATCTCTCTCAGGTCTTATTATTTCAATAACTACCTCTTGAGGTTCATTTCCACTAGTGTTAATGATCCAAGGTGGCTTTGAATGTCTTGCTAACGAAGGTGATTCCAGATAGCTCATTCAACTGCTCAAGCCATTGTTCTGGATGAGGGCTATTCAAACACGCGTCTCCACTGCAATACCTTGGAATGTGAGGTATTTCAATGAAAATTGTGGTGGCCATCTTAGCTGCTTTCTTTTTTTAAAAGTTGAATTTAGGTTTGCAGCTTTCTTTTTAAAAGTTTAATTTATGTTTCCAACCGATGAATTAAAAATCATCATTCAGCATGACACGTTTTCATGACACCAGGGAGAGGAATGGAGTTGGTAGCTAGGGAATGGAGTTTTGAGCAGGGACTAAAAACAATGGCTTCAGTCGTCCTAATATTTAATTGGAGGAAATTTCTGCTCATCCAGTACTGGATGTCGGATAAGCAGTCTGATGATTGAGCGTCAGTGGAGGAGTCGAGAGAAGTGGTGAGGTGGAGCTGAGTGTCATCAGCATACATGAGAAAACTAATGCTGTACTTTTGGATGATGTCACCGAGGGGCAGCAAGTAGATGTGAAACAGGAGGGGGTCAAGGATCGATCCCTCCAGATATTCCAGAGCATGGAGAATGGGAATTAGGTGAAATCCAGGATGTAGAGTAAGAAAGCTCCATTCAGGGTCAAATAGAAATGTATGGTTGCATGCTGATAAATCTGGGCAGCCAAAAGGTAAATGAAGTCTCTTTAAAGTATGCATAGGTACAGGCAGGTGCCAAAATATTTAGCAGGAGCTTTACCCAATAAGTGATGGAGCCAATTCCATCCCTGACTTAAGAATGCTTGATATTTCCACTTAATGCAAAATATGTCATCTTCTGCTGCCCACAATAACATTTTTGAAAAAGAGACTGATTACACAATATCAAAAAGCTGGGCCATGTATATAACTGGTTTTATATTTGCCAACATCATTGAGCATTTTGAGTTTAAAATACCGTTTTATATTATTCACTCTGATGTAGTTTCACAACTGCTTGAGATATATTGTATTCTATATTAATCAGCTGTTTCTCATTGCCCAATGGATATTTAAAAATATTTGTTGTAGGGCAGTTGAAAACAGAAGAAAAAGATGCTAAATCAGATGCTTGGCCTCGATTTTAGCCCAGAAATAAGTTTTGTGCAGGATGGTAGGGTGTTGTGAGGTCGGGAAACCAAGAACAATGGGTTTCCGAAATGGCTTACTGAATTCAATTCAGGGCTGCTTTAAATGTTTTTCTGTGTGGTTCCCACCCACAGGCAGCCTGATTGACAGACTGGAGGCCTGTCAGGCAGGATGCCTGCTTCACAGGGCCAAAGCCTACGAGAGCAGGTAGGTGTATAGGAGGGAGTGGCAGAGATCACGTGATGGGCCCGATCACGGGGTGGCAGGGGGAGTCTTGGAGAGCAGACAGATTGCTGGAAGCGGGGGTGGTATTTACTGCTTATCTTATTGGGCCTGGAGGAAGCATTCCTGCTCCTCCTGGCCCGCAAGCAGTGATGTAAAGGCACTCGCTCCGTGGATTCAGCCCCTCTCGCCTCCTTTAAACTGCCGAGTTTCTTGAGTTCCAGGAAATGTGACAACCTGTGTGGTTAAAATAGAATAATTGTTAAAATGAAGTCGCACAGACTCATTATAATATTTAAGCAACTAACCCACTTCCCTCGAGCGAGTTGGTCTCCCCTACTCCCATCCTGCAACTGTTAAAATGGGAAGTGGGTGGGTTCAGCTCCTTTTCCAGATTTTTGTGCACTTTAACCTCTGACTTGACACCAATTTACCCATTTTTGAGTTCAGCCCCTTGCCCCTCTTGAATCTACTGCTTCAGTTTGATCTGACTGGGGAGATGGTGGCATACTGGTAATGTCACTGGAGTAGTAATAGAGGCCTAGAATAGTGCTCTGGGGACATGGGTTTGAATCCCACCAGTGCAGATGGTGAAACTGGAATTCAATTCATAAATCTGCACTTAAAAAGCTAGTCTAATGGAAACCATTGTCGATTGTTTTAAGAACTCATCTGGTTCACGAATGTCATTTAACATAAGAACTAGGAGCAGGAGTAGGCCCCTCGAGCCTGCTGATTTCATCTCGGCCTCAACTCCACTTTCCTGCCCATTCTCCATAACCCTTCAGCCTATCTCCTCCTTGTCTATCTCCTCCTTAAATGTCCCAGCATCCACTGCACTCTGGGGTAGTGAATTCCACAGACTCACGACCCTTTGAGAGAAGTAATTTCTCCTCATCTCTGTTTTAAATCTACTACCCCTTATCCTAAAACTATGACCTCATTCTAGATTGCCCCACAAGAGGAAACATCCTCTCTACGTCTACTTTGTCAATCCCCTTAATTATCTTATATACCTCAATTAGATCTCCTCTCATTCTTCTAAACTCTAGAGATTAAAGGCCTAAACTGCTCAATCTCTCTACATAAGACAAACCCCCCATCTCTGGAATCAATCTAGTGAATCTCCTCTGAACTGCCTCCAATGCAACTACATCCTTTCTCAAGTAAGGGGACCAGAACCGTACGCAATACTCCAGGTGTGGTCTCACTAATGCCTTGTACAGTTACATTTAGGGAAGGAAAACTGCTGTCCTTACCTGCTCTGGCCTACATGTGACTCCAGACCCCACAGCAATGCGGTTGACTCTTAAGTGCCCTCTGAAATAGCCTAGCAAGCCACTCAGTTCAAGGGCAATTAGGGATGGTCAATAAATGCTGGTCTAGCTAGTGATGCCAACATCCCATGAACAAATAAAAAAAAGCTCGATCTGATTCAGTGTTGGCTTTAATTTCTACCCTCTTTGGGGGTAAAATTCTGCAATTAATGCAAATGGCAGAATTCCTCTTATGACCCACCAATGAAATAGTATTTTTTGGAAATCTCACATTTCAAAGCTGTGTGTTCCCATGATTTTATTGATGTATTGTTAATTATGGGGAACAACAGGCATGTTATCATTTTTCAATAAAAAGGGAATTTCACTCTAAAGCCTGACTGTATTTCAGCTCTGTCTCGGCTCTAGGGTTTGTTTCAGTATGCTGATTTTTAAGGCTCATAAAAATGTTGGTGCTTTTTATTCCCCCTGTGGATGCTGGAGAAATTAATTTTCATTGAATTTAACATTTGAGTTAAGAACTTTGCTTGCCTATTGAAAAAACAGTCGTTGTACTTCAAAAGTAATACATTGTGGGAAGTATCTTGAGGCATTTTGGTGTGAGAAGATGCTATGGAATTCTAAGTATTTTTGAAGTAAGTGAGACTAGCTATTTGCAAACTGCATTGAAAATTGGCAAAGCTCATAGCCACAGTAAATGTAATGAAATAGTTGTTACAGAGCTCAAAATAAGTGCTTGCGTTGTCTCTATGTGTCAAAAACAAAGGTAATACACTGATATATTTGTATCTGTTGGCTCCAATCAAGCATTGTAGACTCTCCATTGCCAACTCATCTAGTGTGTGAACCAGCAACTGAACTTGTATTGCATTGGTGTTAACGGTGTGTTGAGGGCATCACAAGAACAGGCTGGAAGGAGTTATTGAACCCGATCATACAAGAATGCTGAATTAACACTAAGAACGTCAAGCCAGAGCGTGAAACATTTCAGCTGCATATGGTATTATTCTCCCCTCAAAGAATGTTTTGACCTAAGTAATTCCTGAGAGTCAGTGCCCCTACTGATATAACTTAAAACAAAAATGTTATTGTGCCAGCTAGACATGATTCTTTTCAAGTGTTTATTTTTACAAGTGGTTTTGGATATCAGACTCTCTCTTTATATGACACAAATGTGTACGTGTTTAAACAGAATTAAATCTGGATAACATTAACCTATGCAATTTTTAAATGGTATTTTTATACATATATATGATATATATGTCAATATCAATCAGAATAGCACTAGTAGAAATTCATTAGGTCATTGGAGATAAGCCACTTATTTTTTAGTGATTCGTTTGTGGAGCACAGTGGGCTGAATTTTACAATCGCGCCGTCGCAATCGGTGGGCACAAAAACAATGGTGGCCCGCACGTTGCGGAGCCGCCACGATCCTAAGCATCATGGCTCATTTAAATAGCCGGGGCGGGCCGCCCCCTATCACATAGAGGGGGCGGGCTGTCTGTCCCTGGCAATGGCATCAGCTACCTGTGCACAGACACTGATGCCATTTTTAAAGGGCTTTAAGCCCTACCGTTAAATATAAATATCTAAAGATGCAGTTAAAAAAAATTAAATACATTGATTTAGCCCCTCACATCCCCCCAATAACCTTAAAATTAATTACTTGCCCTCTCCCCCCCCAAAACACTTACCTTGTCCACTTGACCTTCGCACCCCCCCACCCCCACAAAGTGCATAAACTTTAACCTAAAACCCTTCCCACCATCCCCTATACCAATAATGTTACTTACCTGGGCACTCCCCTCCCCCCCCCCCCCACTAGTGTCCCACCTTGTTTCCCCAGACGGGGATCCAAAGGCGCGGGAGTGCCAGCCAGCGGAGGCAATTTCCGTGCCCCCCGCCTTGCCACGAACCCCCGCGTTGGGGGGTCTGTAAAATGAAGCCCAGTGTGTTAATGTTTAGAAGCCAAATGAAGATTTATTAACCAATGTTGTTGCCAGTTAGCTACCTGATGATAAAAATCCTAGGAACTGATATGTTTAATCAACATAAGATCGAACATCTGTTTCTTTTCACATTTTAAGTATAAGCTAGTAATGCAGTCTGAGATTTTTATTACTTTCAATCATAGTTTAATGTTACTTTTGACCTCTGTAAGGCACTCCAACTGAAGAAAAGGGTGTACCTGACCAAGTTGATGGAGTTGTTCATGGAAATGAATCGGAAGCACCCCTGCTTCTCCAAATGAAACACATTGCCTGTATCAAATTTGCTCTTAATAATTATATATTTTTAATATTTACAGTAATGGATTCCTTGCCAAGATCCATTATTTAAAAGTTCAAAATTTTGAAATGTTAATTCTAAGTAATATGTTTGGCTTCCTTCCATCTACAAAAGGTGATGGACACGCAGCAATCAATCGATTTAGGTGGGGTATTTTCTCTTGGTGCACCTTTGCTGATGGCTGTGAAGGCCAATCCTTGAGACGCAGTTTCTGCCACAAGTGAAGCTGCTAAGTCACTCTGTGAGTTGGTGCCTGTTGCCAAGCTGCTGTAGCAACTGGTCATCGTGATAGTGCTTACCAGTCCACAGGATTTGTTGCCATTTCCCTCTTTCACCAGCTCGTGACTCCCAGGTGTGATAGTCGACATTTAGGGCCTTCATGTCACACTTGCAAGCATCCTTGAAGTGGAGCTTTGGGCTCCCCACTGGTCGTCTGGCCCCAGCTACCTCACCATACAGAAGGTACTTTGGTATGTGACCATCTTTCATCCTGCGGATGTGTCCAATCCACTGAAGCCACCTCTGTTTGATTAGTGCCAACACACTTGGGAGCTCTGCCTTTGAGGGGATTGCTGCATTTGTAATTTTGTCCTTCCAGGATATATCCATAATGCGCCACAGACAGCGAAGATCGATATTATTGAGTTTCTTTTCCTGGTGGCTGTAAATGTTATTTAAGTACTTGATTATTTTATAGCAACTAAATTAATACAGCAGACAGCAACGGTAAAGCACAATATCGTCGCTGCAGGAATTGGATTCATGTCCGAAGTTTCCAGTGGCATAAATTTTCAGATAATCAGCTATTCTTCCACGTTGAGAGAGGCAGCAGAGGTTTCCTAGTCAGTTTCAGTCTCATTGGCAAAGGGCTAGATAGAAATTTGTCAATCAATCCTAGTGTAAGGAGACTGAAGAAAAGGACAATGGAGAAGGTACCTTAATCAGAAAAGCTCTCATTAATTCTTCTAAAAGATTTTTTAAACCCCTTCCTGAACAGAGCTTCTATTTCACTGTCTCCCAAATGTGCTAATGCAAGGGGGTGAAATTCCTCTTACGGTGATAATGAACCAACAACCCATTTTAACTCTGCTCGATTTTCTTTTCCATGTTGGGCAGTGTGTAAAATGGATTGTCGTTTCAGTATTATCCACTTTGCTTGAACGCCCAAGATGAATTTCAGCCCCATGCAACCCAGTGTCTTTTCTTTTCCACTGTACTCAAAAAAACATTTCTCTTCTATTGACAGTTTTATAAAGAGCATCAGAAGACAGGCAACCAACTTGCTGCCAGTTATAGCCACTTTCAGTCTGAAACTTAAGAACAAGAGCCTTGTCATTCACAAAGTTATCATGGACAATTGCATTGACATAATGGCTTTGACAGAAACTTGGCTCATGGTGGCAGCAAGTTGTCACTTACTGGAACCACCCCGTCTCGCTATACCACTTCCAACACCTCATCACCCGCTTTCCCCCATTCCCCCTCCAACACCACTTGTTTTTGGATTGACCTTTGGAAAATAACTCCCCCTCGCCCCCACCCCATGACACGTGCCCCGACCCTGCCCACTGCCTGTAACACATACACACACATATTACCTCCAACTGAACCTTCTGTAATATTACTTGTCCCTTGGTGTGTGATCTGTTGTTAAGAGTCACAGGAACACAAGTAATATTCAAAAGAAAAGTGGGGTTTTATTATAACAGAACTGGAACATATAAACACAACAATAACAGCAGGAACTAGTCTTGAACAGTCTTACTATCTCAGGCTCCACCCACAATGAACTGGCCATGTGTAACTTGACATCACTTCCCCTGATGATGTTCATTTGCAGTCCTTAAGGTCATCCCACAACACCCTCCTATTTTCCAAAGGTAAAAACATATGTACAAGAAACAACAAGGTTGTGGTCCAGACTGACTGTATATAATTGAACAAAATGCTATTTACAAATAAGCAAATTTAACAGTCTCTAAACCATAGAGGAGGTTTATTTATACTTCCAGATCTGGTTGTCGTGAATCTTTTCCCTCATTTGGAAAGCTTGGAAAAATGATGACTGGCAACATAGCCAATCACTGGCAATCCCTCTGGCCTCCGGGTACTTGCCGCAATGAACTGAAGTCTGAGGAGAGACTCTGGTCATACTGCCTCTTTGTACCAACACTTACAGCTTTTGTGCCGTCCTTTACATGGACCGACCCGATACACTGAACCTGGACATGTTCTGCCATTTTTGGTGCATTACTGAATTCATGTATGGTGACAATTCGTAGACGTTGGCATGCTGGAAGTCCTGCGACACTGGTCCAGTTGTGTCTACAATGTAGAATATTTGTGGTAGCCATTCAGAGTTTCCATAGTTGCACTGTAAGGTTATTGTTCCAATGCACTTGATCAGAGAACCATTGTAGATTGTTAGCCTAGCTGTGGTGGGTTGCACCATGGATTCCCAGTTCTTGGAGTACATGTCCTTCATTATACAAATTGGCAGAATATTTGCACTTGCTCCAGTATCGATTTTTACTTTGAGCTTATGCTTGCCACTCTTTTGTGGACATACAATCCCAAAATCCCAATCATGGTGAATGCCTCAGATTGCGTTATAGCATTGACGTGTTGATCCCAATTGACTATGTGGAATGCTTGCACACTGTTCACATGAGTGTACACTTCATCACTGTCCTCCTGACAATCTGTCTCTCTGATGTCACTTCTGTTGTGTGTTGGCATATCTCTTGTCGCATATGCCATCTTTTCTTGTAAATGTTGTCTCTGCCTGTGATCTGCCAACATTCTTGTATTTGAGCTCAGCTTTCTGCACTGCCTTACCCAATGTTGTTGCATGTCACAGGTCCAGTATAGCGGACAACTGTGAATTGGGTGAATCAGGCTACATTTGCCACAAGGCTTAGCAGGCTTCTCAGCCTTGGTAACTGTACCAATATTTGTAGCTGCCCCCAACATTTGTAACTGTTGGCACCCAGCCATGATGACTTCAAATTTCCTTCCATCATGGAGTAGAGCATCTATGGTGTGCTCTTTCTTCTTTTCTAGCAGGACCTTTTAGAGTCATAAAGAGATACAGCACCAAAACAGGCCCTTAAGCCCACCGAGTCTGTGCCGACCATCAACCACCCATTTATACTAATCCTACATTAATCCCATTACTCTCTCCCATCCCCACCTTCCCTCAAATTTTCCTACCACCTATCTATACTAGGGGCAATTTACAATGGCCAATTTACCTATCAACCCACAAGTCTTTGGCATATGAGAGGAAACCAGAGCACCGGGAGGAAACCCACACGGTCACAGGGAGAACTTGCAAACTCCACACAGGCAGTGCCCAGAACCTAGCCCAGGTCACTGGAGCCGTGAGGCTGCGGTGCTAACCACTGCGCCACTGTGCGGCCCTTTGAAAGGCCTCTAGTGGGCTAGATGTGATTACCAGTTCTATAACTTGTTCTGACAATTTGGCATCAGTGAAGTCACAGTATTGAGCTTTGTCTTGGCACCTTGCAACAAACTGGTCAATGGATTCATCCTGCCTTTGCCGGTAGGACATAAGCTCAAGCCTATGTACAAATTTAGCTGTACCTTCAGTTGCTGCTCCAGGAATGTCCAGGTCTTATTAGGATCCTTCAGACCTTCACCTAACAATCCTGAGGTCTTGGCCCATTTCAAACCTTCGCTGCAAAATGCAATCTTAATCTTGGTAGCTTGTTTCTCTGGTTCAGTGACTTCCATATCTAGGAAACAGAGCTCCATATGCTGTTGGAATAGTTTAAGTGCAGCCGCTATGTCTGATACTTTCCAGTTCATTACTGGGTATCTGAAAACCATTGTCACAATGATCCTGTTCTTTTTTTTATAAATATATGGCCATTTGAAGGTATTTTTCACAGCAACAGTTCTTTTGTTGCCCTTTTAAGAGAAATCTGGTACTGCCCTTTTTAGGAGAGATCACTGCACAGGCAGGTGGTGCTGTCTGTTGACACAACCATCATTTTTTTTTCACACTTCATTTTTTTCAAACAGAGCTTTTTTTCAAAGTGTTTTTTTAAAAGTTGCCACAGTCTTCCTCATGTGCTGGACCTCCCAATGGTGCTGTCTTTTTCTTCACACTCTTTTGGGCTTAGGCCCTGTCTATGAAAGGGAAATAAAACTGGGAAAGCTGAAACAGTAATGGCTGCAGCCACAACTCTTAACATTTTTTGACCCACTGCCAGATAGGTGAAAACTCTGATTTCCTGGCAAATTGCCTGCTGTACTTACAGAGCTCCACTCTCCTGGGGTGCTGAATGGGTCCTCACTCATTGAGTGTTGTGGGGTCTCTTGCTAGCTGTTCTCCTGCTGGATCATCTGCCACTTAGGTGGGCAGTTTGCTGTTCCTTGTTCTCTCTTTTGATGTATTCTTGAGGAAAAATCAAAAGTTGCCATGATGTGATGTTCGGTGGTCTTCAGAAAAAATAGATTCCACTGCTGCCACAATGTAATATTATTTATCCCTTGATGTATCATCTGTTGGTAAGTGTCACGGGAACAGAGTAATATTCAAAATAAAAGTGGGGTTTTATTATAACAGAACTGTAACATATAAACACAATAGTAACTGTAGGAACTAGTCTTGAGTAGTCTTACTATCTCAGGCTCCACCCACAACTAACTCGTCACTTGTTCACTAACTTGCAATTATAAGGCAAAGAAACTAGCCAAACAGGTTTTCTTAGGTTTAAAGAAAAAAAGTTGAACTTCATTAAACTTAAACTCTAATTCGGTTAATGCCTACGGATACGCGATGCGTTCACGCTAGCAGGCATACGCGATATACACATGCAGATAGAGACAGAAAAGAGCAGAAGAAATAAAGTGGAAAAGTTTGAGGCAATATCTGAAGATGGTTTTGGTTACTGTTCTTCGAGCTCGCTGTAAAGTCCTTGACTGTAGGTAGGTCTTGTTTTTCATTGGGGCCCAGTTTTCTTCTTAAACCTTGTTCGCTGTAGGAGACTTTTCTCTCTTGAAGTTCATGTGTCTTCAGTGGGTCCAGAGGATTGTGTGAAAGAGATGAGGGCAGACAGGAGAGGTCTTCTCACTCCAGGAGCAAACAGTCTTTCTGAGTTCAAAAACTCTGTGGCTAGTTCAAAAAACCCTGGACCAGCCAGCTAGTCATGTGACCGGCTGGTTTAACCAGTCCTGGCTTTAGTGGATTGTATCACGTTAGCAGTCTCTGTATTGCTCTTCCTTATACCTTCAATGTCTGGTGATCAAAATCTATTGTGGGTTGAATGTGTCCGGGAATGGTCCTTTTGTGTCCATAAGCACTGTCTGTTAGTATGCAAATATTTCTCAGCTAAGTGTCTGGCAGCCCTTGTAACAGACCTTCTCTTCTTCCCAGCAAGTTTGAAATCAATGTTCATATGACAAAATTAATATGCCTCATTCTTGACAGGTGGGGGGCCTGCATGACACACACACATAGGTTACAGAGTGGGGAAAGGTTGAATTAGAGTCCATAGCAAAAAAGGGTGTACAGTCTGTGGCATTTGGTGATTTGGCTGGTGTCTAGCTGTATTCGATGGTCCTGAAGGTTTTAATTTGAAGAGATAGATGACTGGTTCAGTGTGTCTCTTGGAGATAGCGATGCGGATGATTTCATCCAACAGGGTTTCTGATTGTCGCCGGAGTAGGCAAAGGTGGTCAGTCAACAGGCAGAGTTCAAAGCTTTTAAGCTGAAATGGAGAGAGAGGGACCCCCAACTTGGGTCTGCACGTGCCAGAGTCCAGAAGCTTCTCCTTGCTGCTGGAGCGAAGCAAAAGCTTAAAACCTCAAGGAGCCTGTCACATGACAGTCACCCAGTGATTCAAACATGATAGCAATGTTTCCCTTCTTGATAAAAAGAACAGGTAGTTCCCTTAAATTTCCTGGGCCTTGGTTCTTGCTAGGATGAGCAGACATTTCGGCTCCACCTCACTGGCCTTGCAATGTAGGATAGAGTGTTGCAAATTAGGTGGCTATCCTAAGCTGCCAGAAAAGTCATCCTTCATCTGTTCTCTCTTAAATGTCTTCAAAAAGTATAAATTCATATCTCCAGTCAGTGGATTAAAGAAAATTATTATTAAACAAAGCAAGCTGGGGTGACAACTTTCAGTCCTTAAGGTGGTCTGCCCTTAAGGTCTTCCCACAACACCTTCCAACTGCCAATTACCTAGACTTGGGCCACAACACTTTTGCAGTTATTGAGTTGCACAACCCATTGCTCACCTCCACCTTTGGTAGCCTTGTTCCTAACAACACATTTACTTTCTGCCATACTGATCATTCTCGCTGGTATGATCCGCATCTTTCCTCCCTGAGGTCCAAGGGGCACAGACTTCAGTTTGTCTGGTGCACAACTGGTTTAGCCATCAATCACTACCTCTGCTGAAACACATTGGCTGGGATATTACTGAGCTCCCAACGTCAGGCTCCATGGCGGGGGGTGGTGGGGGATGACAGAGGATTGCTCAGGCAGCGGCCTGCCACGGAGCCCAACGTCGGGAGTGCCGGCCCGATCGTCCCGGTGGTGGCGAGGCTCCGTGAAGGCCCTCCTGCTGCTGTGCAATGGGACCCAGATTAACATAGTTAAATTAATGAAATTAATACATTTAAATAAAATCAACAGTGATCTTACCATTGGGCCACAATCTTCCGAGCAGCGGCCGGCACTCACATGCTTTCACTTTCCCGTCCAGGTGGGGAAGGGGGGACCCTCATGATTTTATTATGGGGTGGGGGAAATGGGCTTTAGTGCAAATTACTAGTGTAGGGGAGGGTGGGAAGGGGAGACGTCTGCATTTTGATCGGTTTGGTGGGGGAAAGGTCAAGTGTTGAAGGTAAGTGCTTTGGTCGGGGGAGAGGGCAAATGTTGAATTTAATTGTCATTTTGTGGGGGGGGGGAAGGGGCGATAAATTTAAATGACCCGGCAGGGCTGGCTGCCCTTTAAAAATGGCACCAGCATCTGTGCACAGGCAGCCGACGCCATTACCGGGAGAAGAGAATCCAGCCCATCAAGTGTTCCGGGATTTCATCTCCTTTGCCAAAGCTATCCATTTACTCCCATCATCCTGAAGAACAAAGATAACCCTGGTTTCTTTTCCTCTACCAACTGTTTCCTTAAACTCCTCTCCTCTTTCCCTCTATCCTTACCATTAATAAGAAATAAGAGATTTTTGAATTATTTTATCACTGATAGAGATCATTTGTTCAGCTTTCTCTGCTGCTTCCTCTGCTCTTTTCCTTTGCCAGCAAGCCAAGCATTCCCAAGCTACCTCCAGCCCTTGCCTTGAACCCATGTCTCTCTCTCTCTTTCTCTCTGTAGTTTCTTTCGTTGCTCCACTCATTCCCTCTCTGAACTTAACTCCCATGAGACTCACTTGCTGCTCTTCTTGATCCCATTTCCACTAAAACATCTCCAATTTAAAATTTGTATGATTGCTTTTTCTTGTGAACCCCCTTTGCTTTGCCCCGTTGTCAGCTATGCCTTCAGCTACCTGAGCCCCATGCTCCCTCCACAAGCCTATCCACTCTCCATTACCCTCTCCTTCAAACTCAGCCATAATTGAGCTTTTGCTCACCCCTCGTAATATCTCCTTCTTTGGCTTGTCAGCGGTTTTCTGATATTGCCTCTGTAAAACTCACTTGAATGTCATTTCTGCTTTTAAAGGTTTTTTTGAAATGCTTGTTGTTGCAGCTACTACTCTGTGCATTGTGTTAATAATAGAGCAAAATAGTGGAAACAGTAGTTATGTTACTGGACTAATAATCCAGAGACCTGGATTAATGCTGTGGAGCCATGAGTTCAAATCCCACCACAGCACTTGTGGAATTTAAGTTCAAGTGATTAAATAACTCTTGAGTAAAAAGGTAGTATCAGTAAGGGTGACCATGGAACTACAGGATTGTCATAAAAACCCATTTCATCCACTATTGCCCTACAGGGAAGGAAATCTGTCATCCTTACTTGGTCTGGCCTACATGTGGTTGCCTCTGAAATCGCCTACCAAGCCACTCGGTTGTATCACACAGGATATTAAATAAAACTGGGTGGATCACCCACTCATTGACCGAGGCACCAGACGCGACAATGGCACATCCAGCCCTGTTGACCCTGCAAAGTCCTATTTGCAAACATCTGGGGACTTGTGCCAAAATTGGGAGAGCTGTCTCACAGACGAGTCAAGCAACAGCCTGACATAGTCATACCCACTGAATCATCCCTTTCAACCAATAACGGACAGTGGTGTAGTGGTAATGTTACTGGACTAGTAATCTAGAAGGCCCAACTAATGCTTTGGGGGCATGAGTTCAAATCCCAATCTCATCATGGAGGAATTTAAATTCAATTAATCAATAAATTTGGAATTAAAAACTAGTCTCAATAATGGTGATCATAAAACTACTGGATTATTGTTAAAAATCCATCTGGTTCACTAATGACCTTAAGGGAAAGAAATCTGTTGTTCTCATTTGGGCTGGCCTATATGTGACTCCAGTCCCATGGCAATGTGATTGACTCTGAAATGGCCGAGCAAGCCACCCAAACTACTGCTCTGTGTGTTATGTTAATAATAGAATGGAACAGTAGGGTAGTCAAATAAGAATAAAATTGGATGGCATCCAGCATCCTGGTGAACATCTGGAGACTGGTGCCAAAAGTGGGAGAGCTGTCGCACAAATTAGTTAAGCAACAGCCTGACATAGTCATACTCGCCGAATCATACCTTACAGCCAATGTCCCAGACACCTCCATCACTGCCCCTGGGTATGTCCTGTTCCACCAGCAGAGGTGGTGTAAAGTCAGGAGGGAGTGGCCCTGGGAATTTTCAACAGGATGTCTCATGGCATCAAGCCAAACATGGGCAATAAAACCTCCTGCGAATGAATCAGCGCTCCTCCATGTTGAACAGCAATTGGAGGAAGCACTGAGGGTAGCAAAGACACAGAGTGTACTCTGGGTGGGGGACTTGAATGCCTGACAATCTAGTTGTGCGAGACCGCTTGGGGACGAGCGATCATAATAGATAGAATTCTTCATCAAGATGGAGAGTGACATAGTTGATTCTGAGACAAGAATCCTGAATCTTAGTAAAGAAAACTACAAAGGTTTGAGGCACAAGTTGGCTATGACGGATTGGGAAACGTTACTTAAAGGGTTGGCAGTGGATAGGCAATGGCAAACATTTAAAGAGCGCATGGATAAACTGCAACAATTGTTTATTCTTGTCTGGCGCAAAAGTAAAACGGGAAAGGTAGCCAAACCATGGCTTACAAGGGAAATTAGTGATAGCATTAGATCCAAGGAAGGGGCATATAAATTTGCCAGGAAAAACAACAGACCTGAGGATTGGGAGCAGTTTAGAATTCAGCAAAGGAGGACCAAGGGATTGATTAAGAAGGGGAAAATAAAGTATGAGAGCAAGCTTGTGGGGAACATAAAAACTGATTGTAAAAGTTTCTATAGGTATGTGCAGAGAAAAAGATTGGTGAAGACAAATGTAGGTCCCTTACAGTCAGAAACAGGGGAATTTATTATGGGGAATAAAGAAATGGCTGACCAACTAAATGCATACTTTGGTTCTGTCTTCACAAAGGGGGACACAAATATCATACGAGAAATGTTGGAGAACAGAGGGCTTAGTGAGAGAGAGGAACTGAAAGAAATCAGTATTAGTAGAGAAATGGTGTTGGGGAAATTGATGGGATTGAAGGCCGATAAATCCCCATGGCCTGATGGTATGCATCCCAGAGTACTTAAGGAAGTGGCCCTAGAAATAGTGGATGCATTGGTGGTCATCTTCCAAGATTCTATAGACTCTGGAACAGTTCCTACAGATTGGAGGGTAGCTAATGTAACCCCACTTTTAAAAAGGGAGGTAGAGAGAAAGCAGGGAATTGTAGACCAGTCAGCCTGACATCGGTAGTAGGGAAAATTCTAGAGTCCATTATCAAAGATTTTATAGCAGAGCACTTAGAGAACAGTGGTAGAATCAGACAGAGTCAGCATGGATTTACGAAAGGAAAATCATGCTTGACAAATCTACTAGAATTCTTCGAGGATGTAACTAGTCGAGTTGATTAGGAGGAGCCAGTGGATGTGGTTTATTTGGACATTCAGAAGGCTTTCGACAAAGTCCCACGTAAGAGATTAGCATGTAAAATTAAAGAGCATGGGATTGGTGGTAGTGTTTTGTGATGGATAGAAAATTGGTTGGCAGACAGGAAAAAAACAGTAGGGATAAATGGGTCTTTTTCCGAATGGCAGGCCGTGACTAGTGGGGTACCGCAGGGACTGGTGCTAGGACCCCAGCTATTCACAATATACATTAATGATTTAGATGAGGGAACTAAATGTAATATCTCCAAATTTGCAGATGACACAAAACTGGGTGGGAGGGTGAGATGTGAGGAGGATGCAGAGAGGCTTCGGGGTGATTTGGACAAGTTGAGTGAGTGGGCTAATGCATGGTAGATGCAGTATAATGTGGACAAACGTGAGGTTATCCACTTTGGTAGCAAAAACAGGAAGGCAGATTATTATCTGAACGGCTATAAAATGAGACAGGGGAATATGCAGCGAGACCTGGGTGTTCTTGTACACCAGTCGCTGAAGGTAAGCATGCTGGTCCAACAGGCGGTAAAAAATGCACATGGTATGTTGGCCTTCATAGCGAGAGGATTCGAGTACAGGAGCAAGGATGTCTTGCTGCAATTATAGAGGGCCTTGGTGAGGACCTGGAATATTGTGTGCAGTTTTGGTCTCCTTATCTGAGGAAGGATTTTCTTGCTATAGAGGGAGTGCAGCGAAGGTTTACCAGACTGATTCCTGGGATGGTGGGACTGACATATGAGGAGAGATTGAGTCGGTTAGGATAGTCTTCGCTGGAGTTCAGAAGAGTGAGGGGGGATCTCATAGAAACCTATAAAATTTTAACAGGACTTGACAGGGTAGATGCAGGAAGGATGTTCCCGATGGTGGGGGAGTCCAGAACCAAGGGTCATAGCCTAAGGATACAAGGTAAACCTTTCAGGACAGAGATAAGGAGACATTTCTTCACCCAGCGAGTGGTGAGCCTGTGGAATTTGCTACCACAGAAAGCAGTTGAGGCCAAAACATTGAATGTTTTCAAAAAGGAGTTAGAAATAGCTCTTGGGTCTAAAGGGATCAAATGGTATGGGGCGAAAGCAGGAACAGGTTACTGAGTTGGATGATCAGCCATGGTCATAATGAATGGTGGAGCAGGCTCGAAGGGTCGAATGGCCTACTCCTGTTCCTATTTTCTCTGTTTCCATGTTTTTGTCACCAAGGGTGGCACCACTACTGACCAAGCTGGCCTAGTCCTGAAGAACATAGCTGCCTGACTGGGCCTGTGGCAGGTGCTGAGAGAACCAAAAACAGGTAAAAGCCTACTTGACCTCGTCCTCACCAATCTACATGTTGCAGATACATCTGTCCATGACAGTACTGGTAGGAGCGACCAGCACACTGTTCTTGTGAAGAGCAAGAACCAGCTTCACACTGAGGATACCTTCCATCGAATTGTGTGGCACTACCACCGTGCTAAATGGGATAGATTCAGAACAGATCAAGCAGCTCAAAACTGGGCATCCATGAGGCACTGTGGACCACCAGAAACAGCAGAACTGTATTCAACCACAGACTGTAACCTCATCACCTGGCATATCCATCACTCTACCATTACCATCAAGCCGGGCGATCAACCCTGGTTCAATGAGGACGACATGCCAGAATCAGCACCAGGCATACCTAAAAGTGAGATGCCAAATGTGTAAAGCTACAATACAGGACTACATGCATGTTAAACAGCGGACGAAGCATGTGATAGACAGAGCTAAGTGATCCCACAAACAACGGATCAGATCAAAGCTCTGCACTCCTGCCACATCTAGTCATGAATACTGGTGGACAATTAAACAACTAACCAGAGGAGGAGGCTCCACAAATATCCCCATCCTCAGTGATGGGGGAGCCCAGCACATCAGTGTAAAAGACAATGCTGAAACATTTGCAACCATCTTCAGCCAAAAGTGCTGAGTGGATGATCTGTCTTGGCCTCCTCCTGAGGTCCCCAGCCTCTCAGATGCCAGTCTTCAGCCAATTCACTTCACTCCATTTAATATCATGAATCAGCTGAAGGCGCGAGATACAGAAAAGGCTATGGGCCCTGACAACATTTCGAGCAGTAGTACTGAAGACTTGTGCTCCAGAAGTAGCCGCGCCCCGAGCCAAGCTATTCCTGTACTGCTACAACACTGTCATCTACCTAGCAACGTGTAAAATTGCCCAGATATGTCCTGTTCACAATTACCGTGCCATCAGTCGACTCTCGATCATCAGTAAAGTGATGGAAGGTGTCGCGACAGCACTATCAAGTGGCATTTACAGAGCAACAACCTGCTCACTGATGCTCAGTTTGGGTTCCACCAGGGCCACTTGGCTCCAGACCTCATTACAGCCTTGGTCCAAACATGGACTAAAGAGCTGAACTCTAAAGGTGAGGTGGGAATGACTGTTTTGAGATCAAGGCAGCATTTGACTGAGTGTCATCAAGGAGCCTTAGCAAATTTGAAGTCAATAGGAATTGGGGGGAAATTCTCTGCTGGTTGGAGTCATACTAGCACAAAGGAAGATGGCTGTGGTTGTTGGAGGCCAAACGCCTAAGCCCCAGGACATCACTGCAGGAGTTCCTCAGGAAAGTGTCCGAGGCCCAACCATCTTCAGCTACTTCATCAATGACCTTCCCTCCATCATAAGGTCAGAAGTGGGGATGTTCACTGATAATTGCCAGTGAAAGTCAGCAAGCACAGTAACACTCTGATATACCCCACACTCATCACTGTGACACTGATATATCCCACATCCCTCACTACATCACTGATATAGTATGGAGCCCGCACTCTAACATTGTGATACACGCCACAGACCTCCATTTCTGAAAGTGTTCCTTAGATAAGACACTGCTTGGAGCAGTGCCTCAACAAAAGATTAATAAGAAATGTGATGTAACAATTCAAAATAGAACATCTCAGCTGAATCCAGTAATCTTTCAAATCTTGATAAGGTTCCAGAACACCACCATCCTAGAACATGGACATTGTTTATTCATTTTTCTTTCACTAATAATATTAGAAAGTATGCTGATAAAGCATGGACAATTAATACATAAGATGCTTATTTCAGATTTCCCTATGGCGTTTAAAAGTTTGTTTTAAACAAACAATAGTAATACGAATCAAACATTATAAAAGGCTAATGGGATGTGTTTCATTTCATGCAGCTGGTGTGTTCAAACCCTGATGCTCCTGTTACTGTGGAAGTGGATGTTTACATCTGTAGAAAGGTATTCTGTACTTGTACTGTCTTTAATTTTTTAAAAGAAGTCAATAGAAGTTAACAATGAAATAGCTACAGGCGAAACATTCTCTGGAAGAAGAAGCCTATTGGAATTAAACAGTGGGCAGTCGTCAACAATGCAAAATTATTTTGTGTGGAATCTTGCCCCATTGTCATAGAGTCATAGAGTCATAGTGATCAGGGTGGGGTATATCAGGCCCTTTCGTCCATCGTGTCTGTGCCGGCCATCAAGCACCTATCTATTCTAATCCCATTTTCCAGCACTTGGCCCGTAGCCTTGTATGCTATGGCGTTTCAAGTGCTCATCTAAATACTTCTTAAATGTTGTGAGGGTTCCTGCCTCTACCACCCCTTCAGACAGTGTGTTCCAGATTCCAACCACCTTCTGTGTGAAAATGTTTTCCTCAAATCCCCTCTAAACCTTCTGCCCCTTACCTTAAATCTATGCCCCCTGGTTATTATTCCCTCCACTAAGGGAAAAAGTTTCTTCCTATCTATCCTATCAATGCCCCTCATAATTTTGTATACCTCAATCAGGTCCCCCTCAGCCTTCTCTGCTCTAAGGAAAACAACCCGAGCCTATCCAGTCTGTCTTCATAGCTGAAATGCTCCAGCCCAGGCAACATCCTGGTGAATCTCCTCTGCACCCTCTCCCGTGCAATCACATCCTTCATATAGTGCAGTGACCAGAACTGTACACAATACTCCAGCTGTGGCCTAACTAGCATTTTATGCAGCTCCATCATAACCTTCCTGCTCTTAATATTCTATGCCTCGGCTAATAAAGGCAAGTATCCCATGTGCTTTCCTAACCACCTTATCTACCTGTGCTGCTGCTTTCAGTGATCTATGGACAAGTACACCAAGGACCCTCTGACCCTCTGCACTTCCTAGGGTCCTACCATCCATTGTATATTCCCTTGTCTTGTCAGTCCTCCCAAAATGCATCACCTCACACTTCTCAGGATTAAATTCCATTTGCCACTGCTCTGCCCATCTTACCAGTCCATCTATATCATCCTGTAATCTAAGGACTTCCTCCTCACTATTTACGACACCACCAATTTTCATGTCATCTGCCAACTTAATGATCATACCTCCTGTATTCACGTCTAAATCATTAATGTACACTACAAACAGCAAGGGTCCCAGCACCAATCCCTGCGGTACACCACTGGTCTCAGGCTTCCACTCTCAAAAACAACCCTCGGCCATCACCCTCTGCCTCCTGCCACTAAGCCAATTTTGGATCCAATTTGCCAAATTGCCCTGGATCCCATGGGCTCTTACCTTCTTAACCAATCTCTCATGCGGGACCTTATCAAAAGCCTTACTGAAGTCCATGTAGACAACAGCAACTGCCTTACTCTCATCTACACATCTAGCCACCTCCTCGAAAAATTCAATCAAGTTTGTTAGACAATGAGGTGGGAGAAAATTCCAGCCTGACGACTAGCAGTTGCTATGAAACTATTTCCAATAACCATCTCCTTTCATAGAAACTCTCCTGTGATATTCACAACCATCCCCTCAATCTTGATATCCCTAGTGGTCCCTCCAGTCCCATGATCTCAATCAGCAACAATGCTATCTCTGCACACTTCCTTGTGTTCCTCAACACTCTCACTCCCTTAGTTTCCTTCACTTATGATAAGCTGTAACTAGCTGTAAGAAAGTGTGCAACAGAAGAACTTGGTGTCATCCTAAACATCCTTGGCTGAGATGGGGAATTTATTTCTCACACTTATTATGGCCCAGATTTTGAAGCAGTAATGACAGTGGAACTGTCTGCATTCGCTGTTATTACTCCCATGAAATAGACAGCACAGCAACTTCCGGATTCCACACACGTGCAGTTAAGCATGGATATCCAGATGTTTCTGTCATTGACTCTACACCCCTCCTTGTCATGGAGGTCCCCACAGACTGCAGTCAATTAGAAATCACTGAGCTCACAAAAACCTCCACTTAGTCTCGCTGTAAAAGCCCTTGAAAATGTTACACCTTGTTGAATGAAGTGTAACTGTTTTTAACAGTGTACTAAGTAAAGGCCTGCTCTGGTATGCAATTGAAACCCGACCCGGACCCGACCACATCCAACCCGAACCCGAACCGGGCCCGAGTCCTTTGATTTTTTTCCAGCGCCTGACCCGACTTGACCTGACCTGACCCAACTACTGGAATGAAGTTAATTATGTCAAAGAGGTTGTGCTCTACCTTGTCCAAATGTTGTGATCCTCTGTTCCGGCAGCAAGCTAATCCTGCAGAATCATGCAGATGGAGGCAGACTAGTGCGGAGTCCGGACGCACATTTCCCGCCTTGGCGTCCCGGCTGTTCAAATTTTGAAGCTTACTTCCCTTTCCCTCCCTGAACAAAAGGCAGCACTGTGTCCGACCCAGCCCGACCTCACCTGAGCCTGAATGCCGGACCTGGAAGAGAGACCCGACCCGAAACCCACACATCATCGGGTCTGGTCGGGTTTGGGTCGGGTAGCTATGCTCTAGTACTAAGTTCATAATTACTGATGAACATCCTCACTGGCCTTGAAAGAGTAATTCTATATTTATCAAATATCAAATTTCTCCATTATGATAAGAAATGCCACATCTTTTAAAAAAAATTTAAAGTTTGCTTATAATATTTTAGCTTCTACCTCAATCCCATGTGCATATCCCAATCATATATTTTGCTACCTGTAAGATTTAAAAAATGAAAAGTGTTGTTTTGACTTCCTGGTTTGCTGTCTGTGAGAGTGCTTCTATGTGATTGGCTGCTTATCTGCTTGAAGCCATCACAGTTCATGGATTTCTGCAGATCCCCTTGGCTTGGCATCAGATCCAAACTTACATTGGGAAAGGGGAAATCCATGCCACAGAGATCGCGAGATCTTTGTGGGCAGCTTTCTTTGAAGTCAACAATGAGCGCCATTGGTTCGCCACTAATTGGGAAATCCAGTCCATTAATTTATCCACTAATGCATTCATCGCAGCGTGTCTGGGAGACATAAAAACAGCCAAACTGATGGTCAATCGTTGCTGTTTTTATTGAGCTTATTGTGATTCTGTATTGCCAGATTTTAAGCAATGTAACTAACATGAGCTGTATGGTAGGCATGGGCTCTGCAGGGATTTGTTCTGAAAGATAAAATAAAACAATGATAGTTAGCTACACAGATAAAACTACTCACACATTTATAAATAGGAACTATTAAAAAAGAGAAACTTCAAATGGGAATCAATATTTTAAAAACCTATTTGAAGGTTCCTATCCTGTGCACCGTATTAATTCAGCCTATCATGTCTGTGTCGGCTCTGAAAGAGCTATCCAATTAGATCCACTCCCCCTCTTTTCCCCATAACCCTGTAAATTTTTCCTTTTATGGTATATACCCAATTCTCCTTTTGAAGTTACTATTGAATCTGCTTCCACCATCCTTTCAGGCAGTGCATTCCGGATCACAATAATGTGTTGCATAAAACAAGAATCTCTATTACTTCCCTCTTTTTTTGACAATTATTTTAAATCTGTATCCTCTGGTTATTGATCCACCAACCAGAGAAAACTGGGCATGATATTAACTCTGTGTAAGTGGGTCAGTTTTGTTAAAATCTCACCCAATATCTCCCTTTTGATGTAATGAGAGATTTGGGTGTTCAGGTCCATTGTTCCCTGAAGGTGGCAACGCAGGTCAATAGAGTGGTCAAGAAGGCATACGGCATGCTTTCCTTCATCGGACGGGGTATTGAGTACAAGAGTTGGCAGGTCATGTTACAGTTGTATAGGACTTTGGTTCGGCCACATTTGGAATACTGCGTGCAGTTCTGGTCGCCACATTACCAAAAGGATGTGGATGCTTTGGAGAGGGTGCAGAGGAGGTTCACCAGGATGTTGCCTGGTATGGAGGGCACTAGCTATGAAGAGAGGTTGAGTAGATTAGGATTATTTTCATTAGAAAGACGGAGGTTGAGGGGGGACCTGATTGAGGTGTACAAAATCATGAGAGGTATAGACAGGGTGGATAGCAAGAAGCTTTTTCCCAGAGTGGGGGATTCAATTACTAGGGGACACGAGTTCAAAGTGAAAGGGGAAAAGTTTAGGGGGGATATGCGTGGAAAGTTCTTTACGCAGAGGGTGGTGGGTGCCTGGAACGCGTTGCCAGCGGAGGTGGTAGACGCGGGCACGATGGCGTCTTTTAAGATGTATCTAGACAGATACATGAATGGGTAGGAAGTAAAGAGATACAGACCCTTAGAAAATAGGCGACAGGTTTAGATAGAGGATCTGGATTGGCGTAGGCTTGGAGGGCCGAAGGGCCTGTTCCTGTGCTGTGATTTTCTTTGTTCTTTGTTCTTTGTTTTTCATTCTGTCAAAACCCCTTACAATTTTACACTTATTAAATCTCCCCTTAACTTTCTCCGCTGTAAGGAGAACAATTCCAGCTTCTATAGTCTCTCCAAATAACTGAAGCTCCTTATCCCCAGTATCATTCTGACAAATCTGTAACCTCTCGAAGGGCTTTACATCCTTCCTAAAGTGCAGTGATCAAAATTGGAGGTAATACTCTAGCTGAGACCTAAACAGTGATTTATAAAGGTTTAGCATAACTTTTTTTCTACTCTTGGCCTATATTTATAAAGCCAAAGATTCCATATGCTTTTTTAATAGCCATATAATCTTGTCATACCAACATCAAGGATTTGTGTGTGTACACCCTCAGCTCTCTCTCTGTTCTTTCCCTCTTTAGAATTTAGTTAAGATTGCCTCTCCTCATTCTTCCTACCAAAATGCATCACTTCGCATTTTAAATTAAATGTAATTTGCCATGCATCTGCACCTTTCAGCAGTCTTTCTATGCGCACCTGAAGTCTGCTACTGTCCTCTTTACTATTTACTATATTTCCAAGTTTTGTGCCATCTGCACACTTTGATATTGTGCCCCACATACCCATGTCTTCATTGTTAATATTTATCAAAAAGAGCATTAGTCCTAATGCCAACCATTGTATACTTCCTTTCAGTCTGAATAAACATCTGCTCATCACTACTGTCTTTCTCTGCTTAGAAATGAAATGGAAATGAAAAATTCTACACCTGTATTATCTGACTGATCTGCTGCAAATAACACAACTTACAGTCCTCTGCTTCAGTCATAATATCATGTTAACGTTTCCATATTGGCAGATATTCCATAGCAGCAGAGGTACAAAGAGGGGAAGCAACAAATCCATTACTCGATAATGAAGGACTTCCACGATTCTCTGATATTACTTCAGAGCATGTAGTGCCTGGAATCAAACAGGTGGTTCAGGAATTTCAGAAGGGACTACAAGAGCTAGAAAAGGACTTGGAAGCATCTGGTAAGCAGTTCTTTTAGGTAATGACAACACATTATGTGGTTTATTTTTAGACTGACACCCTAGTGCAGTACTGAGGGAGGACTGCACTCTTGCAGGTATCAGCTTTTCAATGAAATATTAAACCAAGGCCTTATCTGCCCTCGCCGGTGGACATGAAAGATCCCAAGCACATTTTGAAGAAGAGCAGGGGAATTCTCCCCAGTGTCAGAGCCAATATTCATCCCTCAACCAACATCACTGAAACAGATTATCTGATCATCATCTCATTGCTGTTTGTGGGATCTTGCTGTGTTCAAATAGTGAGCACAGGTTTCAAAGGGGAATGTCATGCTTGACCAACCTTATTGAATTTTTTGACGAAGTAACAGAAAGGGTAGACAAAGGGAATGCAGTAGATGTAATATATTTGAATTTTTTAAATGTCAGAGCAGGTGAGGTCAGAGGACAAGTAGCGAAATGGATAGCAAGCTAGCTAGAAAACAGATTAATGGTAGTTACTCAGACTGGCAAAAAGTGGGATGTGGTGTTCCACAAGGATCAGTGCTGGGACCACTGTTGTTCATCATTGACAGAAACAATTTGGATTTGGGAACCGCAAATACAATTTCAAAATTTGCAGATGGCACCAATTCTATGCATAGAGTTAATACAGATGAGGTTCGCGACAAACAAAAGAGTGTAAGAAATAGGAGCGGGAGTAGGCCTGCTTGAACCTGCTGTGCCATTCAGTAAGATCATAGCAACAGGAAGACATGCAGTATGGGCATGTAACTGGAAAATGAACTTTAATCTATGTAAGTGTGAGGTGGTATATTTTGGTAGGAAGAATAAGAAGGCCACATATTCCTTGAAAAATATTGTGTCCAAATTGATTATCTGGGGTTACAGATACACAAGTCACTAATGGAATTTTTGATCAAGTAACAGAGAAGGTTGAGGAAGGGAATGCGGTGGATGCTACTTATATGGATTTTAAGAAAGCATTTGATAAGGTACCACATAAAAGGCTGGTTAACAGATTTGAGGCTTATGAAATAGGAGGGTCAGTATCCAATTGGATAGCAAATTGGCATAAGGACAGAAAACAGCGAGTCGTGGTAAATGGTTGCTTTTCAGACTGGAGGATGATATATAGTGGGGTTCCCCAAGGGTCAGTGCTGGGACCACTACTTTTTTTGCTATATAAATGACTTGGATCTTGGAGGATAGAGTAGAATCTGAAAATTTGCTGATTACGCCAAACTTGGAGGTGCGGCAAACAGTGAGGATGATATGAACCCCTTGCAACAGGACATAGGCTAGCAGAATGGGCAAAGAGGTGACAGGTGGAATTTAATACTAACAAGTGTGAGATGAGGCATTTTGTCAAAAGGAATAGGGAGAGGCAATATATACTTAATGGCGCAGGTCTAAAGAGTGTGCAGAAACAGAGGGACCTGGGAGTGCATGTCCATAGATCGTTGCAGGTGACAGGACATATTGAAAGAGTGGTAAGCATATGGGATTTTGGCTTCATAAATGGAGGCATTGCGTACAAAAGCAGGGAAATTATGCTTAGAAAGCCCTAGTTAGGCTCCAATTGGAGTAATGCGTCCAGTTCTGGTTACCACACTTCAGGAAGGATGTGAGGGTCCTTGAGAGGGTACAAAGAGACTTACCAGAATGGTTCCAGGGATGGGGGATTTTAGTTACAAGGTTAGATTGGAAAAGCTGGGTTTGTTCTCCTTAGAACAAAGGAGATTGAGGGGAGATTTAATAGACATGTACAAGATTATGACAGGCTTAGATAAGTTAGACAAGGAAAAACTGTTCCCATTAACTAATGATACAAGGACTAGGGGACACAGATTGAAAGTTTTGGGCAAAAGATGCAGGGGGAATATGAGGAAGAACTTTTTTATGCAGCGGGTGGTAATGACCTGGAACTCACTGCTAATAAGGGTGGTGGAAGCAGAAATGATCAATGACTTCAAGAGGAGGTTGGATGGCCACCTGAGAGAAGTAGACGTGCGGGGCTACGGGGATTGAGGGGGGCAGTGGGACTGATTGCATAGCTCTGTGTAGAGCCGGCATGGGCTCGATGGGCCGAATGGCCTCCCTCTGTGTCATAAATGACTCTATGACTCTAAAAGTAGTATTGAAGGTTAATAAGGCCATAAAATAAGCAAACAAATCACTGGGATTCATTTCTAAAGGGATACATTTCTAAAGGGATACATTCATTTCTAAAGGGATACATTTGAAAAACAGGGAAGTAATGGTAAACCTGTATAGAACTTTGGTTAGACTACACTTGGAGTGCTGTGAGCAATTCTGGTCTCCATAGTATAAAAAAGATATACAGGCACCAGAGAAAGTGCAAAATGCATTTACAAGGATGATACCAGAACTGAGAGATTATATCTATTAGGAAAGATTGAACAGGTTGGGATTTCTTTTTCTAGGAAAGATAAGGCTGAGGGGAAGCTTGATAGAAGTATTTAAGATTATGAAAGGGTTTGATAGGATAGATGTAGGGAAGATATTTCCACT
Source organism: Heterodontus francisci (assembly GCF_036365525.1). Lineage (NCBI taxonomy): Eukaryota > Metazoa > Chordata > Chondrichthyes > Heterodontiformes > Heterodontidae > Heterodontus > Heterodontus francisci. Next base: position 22,020,863 of record NC_090394.1, read on the forward strand.
TGCAAGAGAGACCAGAATTAGGGGCTATAAACATAAGATAGTCACGAAAATCCAAAAGGGAATTCGGGAGAAACTTCTTTCCCCAGAGAGTGGTTAGAATACGGAACTCACTACCACATGGAATATTTGAGGTGAGTAGCATAGATGCATTTAGGAGAAAGCTAGATAAACACACGAGGGAGAAAGGACTAGAAGGATGTGTTGATGGGATTAGATGAAGAAGAGTGGGAGGAAGTTCATGTTGCACATAGACACCACACAGACCTATTGGGCCGAATGGCCTGTTTCTGTGCTGTAAAAACTATGTAAGAAGGGCAATATTAAACTTACATTAGCAGAGATCTATATCATTTGTTTAATACGTAGTTATGTACCAAACCCAAACAACTATAAATTTCAACCTTGCCTGCTGTTCTCAGTGAGAGAACTTTGCCAGCTTAAGCAAAGTGATTTGGTGGTTTGGGCCTCACTTCCCATACTGCTAAAGTGTGCTTGATCAACTCAGAGGCAATATTAACTGAGGTTATGATGTAAATATCAGGATAAAGGAGTGGTAGCCAAGTTAGATGGGAAAATTTATTTTAAAAAATAGGTTTCTTCTAAGGCTCCTGATAGACAGTAATAACATGTCTTGTTTAGATGCTGTGCAACTTATGACAGTTCCTGTGTTTGTCAGTTGATATAATGACATCGGTGTCAGATATGAAATCTCCCTGAATTCTAATCCCATGTATATGATTCCTTATTTCAAAGGACAATCATCATTTTTCTCTGACACTTGCCTGTATGTGTGTGCTTATCAAGATTGCAGTCTTGGGGAATCACTTTATGTTTCCCATCAGTTATGTCATCGGGTGGTCGTGGACCCAACTTTAAGATATGGTGCCCATAATTTCCCACAACCTTTAAGGCACAGATGACAACACAGACCTCATCAGGGAAATTTTGAACTATCGCATCACTGCCAAGTACATGAATCTCAGTGGTGCCTGTTATAATGTGAATATTGTCTCCTTAATACGGTGTAAGACGCCTTACTAGATCAGTATGAGATTTCTACTATAAATATCTACCATCTGTCAAAGAGTGCTTAGTTATATTAAATGCACTTATCCTAAATATGAAGTGCTCCTAAGCTTTAGGTTGAGATTTCTTTTTACTCGGGACCTTTAACAACTGCCAATGCTAAGACTTTCAATGTATATGAATTGTATTCAATCCTGCCTACAAGTGCTAAAAGGACAATATTCGGCACAGTGGCGCAGTGGTTAGCACCGCAGCCTCACAGCTCCAGTGACCTGGGTTCAATTCTGGGTACTGCCTGTGTGGAGTTTGCAAGTTCTCCCTGTGTCTGCGTGGGTTTTCTCCGGGTGCTCCGGTTTCCTCCCACAAGCCAAAAGACTTGCAGGTTGATAGGTAAATTGGCCGTTATAAATTGTCACTAGTATAGGTAGGTGGTAGGGAAATATAGGGACAGGTGGGGATGTTTGGTAGGAATATGGGATTAGAGTAGGATTAGTCTAAATGGGTGGTTGATGTTCGGCACAGACTCGGTGGGCCGAAGGGCCTGTTTCAGTGCTGTATCTCTAATCTAATCTAATCACAACCTATTACTCTGTTCTATCAAAGTCAATGATGGATGTGTGGGAGCTCTCAGTTTGAACTCAGCAACCTGTCATTCAGTAACAAAGCAATAAACACTAGCGATTAAATGATACCGTAAGTGTGTTCTTAGAGATCTCCTTTATATCAGATTATTATCAAGCTTATGTTGAAAATCATGAGGAAAAACTGGTGATTTTTTTTGTAACTATGTTACATTAGGAAATGCGGAGAAAACATGGGCATCAGTGTTTGAAAGATTGGAAACCCTGAAGTTCCCTATTCACTACAGCTGGGGGATGGTGGCATACCTGAATAAAGTAAAGCGCAGTCCAGAACTACGGAAGGCTTATCGCCAGGTTTGCATTGGCTTAATCCTAGAAATTTCAGCACAAGACATCATTCGGCCCATGCTTGCTGTACCAGTGCTAACTCTTTCTAGATGAATGAACTAAGATGGGCCGAATAGCCTTCCTCACCCGGAATTAACTTGTGATTTTGCGGTCAGTGGAAATAATGTTTTGCTATTTGCCTGTCCTTCAAAATTTTGAGCACTTCTATTTGATCCCCCCCCCCCCCCTTAACTTTGTTCCATTGAATACAAATCCTCGTGATTCATACCTTGACAAACTGGGCTCCATGGTGGAACTACTGAATTTTCAGGCTCCTCCAACCTCCAAGTCCTTGAACAGCAGGTTAACTCAATGGCAATGAGGGCCGACCATAGAAATGGGTCCAGTCTCTCATCGACCTTGGTCAGGGTCGCTACACCTGCTGTCTGTCAAACCCGAAAATCCGCCCCACCATTTCAAATGGTTCCGGATTAAAGGACAATAAAATGTACCAACATGGAACAAGTCTCAAACTTAAAATTACGGAAGATAAGATACTGTTTTCTCATGTGATAGAAAGTTTTGAACCTTCCTCGTATGTCTGTCTTAGTTCCACACTGAGTGGGTAACTTACGAACTGGACCTTTTTCTAATGTTGAGGACAGAAATGTTTACAGCATTAGCTACTCTCCGTTGGAATTATAAGTAGCCCTATTCAGATGAAATAATGAAGAATGCCAGAAGAATTAGAATTGATTTGATCTGCCAGTGCTTTGTGTTGCAGGTAGAACCGTTAGTTGTGAGAGAAGACACTCGATTTTCGCAGAGTGTTACATTGTACAATGCTTACAAGGTGAATACAAACAATGTTCCTTTGAATCTGAACTCGCTAGAATATTTCAAAGCAAATTGCATATCAGAGTTTAAGCTCCAGCAATAGACCACATTTCAACCTTCTTCAATATTACAGCGCAATTTTATTACTAGCAATAGACCAGTGTGCCGGGAAGTGTGGTCCAAATAGTTTTATGTTGAATTAATACTGGATCATTCCACAGTTACTAACTGCTCCACAATTTCTTCTGATTGTGTCGGTAAGTATACAAAGGCTTTGAAAGTTGCTGACAGCTGTTAAATGAGAGTTGTCAGTGAGGTTTTAAAGTCGGGCCCCCCCCCCCCCCCCCCTTCTCTCTGACACCACAGCACCGTACTACAGCCTTTGAGATTGAAAACATGAAGAATAAATCACCAGTTTTTGTTAAAAGCATCTGCTTCTGTCTGAAAGGAGTGTATTGAGATAATGAATATCCTATGTTTAACCCATCTGAGAGTTATTAGCCATTAACCTGGGTATGATATTACAATTCTGAGATAGGGAGGCCAATTTTTTTCCAAAATAAACACATGATCATTTATATCCATGTTCAGTATAATGTAACTTTGTTAATGGCACTGCTGTTTTTAAATAGCAAAACATTAAAACCCACAGGGGAAAGTTTCTCTCGGCTTCTATTGGTAATAATGTAACCATGGCGACTAATCTCCACGTTCAGTATGTTTAGCAAAAAACACTCTTAAAAGTACACGTTTACAAAGCACAAGGCTTTGGACTGTAGATGCATTTTGGGTTTTTGAAAACATGAAGTTTTCAGCACCCGTGCACTGACACCTGCAAAGAAGATTTCAATATTCACTTGGTGTTATGATAGCATGTACAACAGCCGACTTGGTTAGTGAGATTGAGAAAGCACTATATTCCGATCACTCGTTTCTGGAATTGCAAATAGTTGAAAGATTGCCCATTACTCATATCCAGAGCTCCCCCTAATGGCTTAGTTGCTGAGTGCACTCCCCAGTGTCTGAGCCATGTGGACAAGAAAAGTTCCAGACTAGCCCCCAGTCCATTTTCAGTCAGCTAAACCCAGCGGAGGTAGCAATAGAGATACTATAATTGATTTCAGTGTGCCTGGGCTAGGGAAAGGGGACAATAAACCAGGGGTTCTGTTCCTGATAGGTGTCTGGCAACCCCGTGCACATACGTAGATGTTGGGTCAGGGCTCAGCTGTTGTAGCTCACATAGTTGAATAACCTGCCAAAACCCACTGTCTAGTCACAAATGTGAAGCATGGCCTTGGGTGAGATGCTAGAGGGCCATAGGCGCTCATGCAACTTTCACCTAGTATGAGTCAGTGCTATCAGTAGAGGGTGAGAGAGAGAGAATTGTTTGGCGTCAGCAGAATCCGCAAGCGACAATTGAAATATATTTTATAATTTCAATGGAGGACAAAGCTAATGTTGCCATATGTAGGCAGACCACACAATACAATTGGTGATGATTGTGGAGAACACTGGAGCTTAAAATGGCTGGCTTTTTATCTACAATAGGCCGGGCTGGGGAAAAGAAGCCTTACGTAAGGACAGTGAGAAACTTTTGTGCAAATTGATAAACTACTACCACATATATATTTCCCACTGTGCACTTTTTTTTGGCAGGCCCTGATGTCAGGAAACCAGAAGCTTAATGGTATGCAGCTTCGTATCATTAATTCTGCTCTACGTATAGCCAAGAATGGTGGCGTTGAACTTGAGGGAGAAACTAAAAAACGCTTCAATGACATCCAGCTGCAGCTAGCAAACCACTCTGAGAAATTCAGGTGTGGAGAGAAGCAACTAACCATTCAGCAAAAGGGCTGTGTACTGTCGGCTTCAGTCCAATCCATGCCTTTTGGATTGTTAGCCTCCAACTACTATTATTTTCCACAATTTTGTATTTAAGGTGTTGATTCACATTGGGCTATATAGGTGTGTTTGGGAATAGAGGAGTCAGAAAATATAAACTACTTCTGATAAATGATTTTTATACGATTGTTTTATCATTCTGAGGTTCTTTCCTTCCACTGTCGATTCATTTTCTTTTATTTTTATTAAGGAGTACACCAAAGTGATCACAGATTCTGTGGCGCTTTCTAATGCTGACAGCTGAGTGCAGTTGCCGGGGCAACATTGTATTTATAGCAGGAGGATTTTCTATGTTCACTATTTCTAACGCATTGCATTCTATGAAAATACATTTATGATTTTGCGGGAAATAATGTTTAAATGAAATCTTCCTGCCATGTTGGCAATGTCACACCCACAGCCAGAGGAAGTTTGCCCCCATTATCGGTCCCTTCCTCTCTGCCTCCTTGCTTGTGCAAGGCTTCACTCATAATGAGAGCAGAGCACATTTGCTGTAAACATCTGTTTGCATGTCAGTCACTCTGGGGGCTCAGTGCTGTGGACAGGAAATGGCATGAATTGAATTTCTCAGTCTAACTAGTGACCCCATTAAATCAAAGTTTGCTGGTGCTAGCACCTCTAACATCAGTCACAAACTTTTTTTTATTGGTTCATGGGATGTGGGTGTCACTGGCTAGGCCAGCATTTATTGCCCGTCCCTAATTGCCCTTGAGGAGGTGGTGGTGAGCTGCCTTCTTGAACCACTGCAGTCCCTGTGGGGTAGGTACACCAACAGAGCTGTTAGGGAGTGAGTTCCAGGATTTTGACCCAGCGACAGTGAAGGAACGGTGATATAGTTCCAAGTCAGGATGGTGTGTGACTTGGAGGGGAACTTACAGGCGGTGGTGTTCCCATGCATTTGCTGCCCTTGTCCTTCTAGTTGGTAGAGGTCGCGGGTTTGGAAGGTGCTGTCTAAGGAGCCTTGGTGCGTTGCTGCAGTGCATCTTGTATATGATACACACTGCTGCCACTGTGTGTCGGTGGTGGAGGGAGTGAATGTTTGTGGATGGGGTACCAATCAAGTGGGCTGCTTTGTCCTGGATGGTGTGGAGCTTCTTGAGTGTTGTTGGAGCTGCACCCATCCAGGCAAGTGCAGAGTAGTCTATCATACTCTGGACTTGTGCCTTGTAGATGGTGGACAGGCTTTGGAGAGTCAAGTGGTGAGTTACTCGCCTCAGAATTCCCAGCCTCTGACCTGCTCTTGTAGCCATGGTATTTATATGGCTACTCCAATTCAGTTTCTGTTCTTGCAATCTAAAGAAAATGGTGCAGGGACTGCTTGTATTGTGCACTAGAAAGTGGATGTTTTTGATCTGCCGCTTTGACATTGCTGCCATACCTTGTGGGTGGTAGTTGAAGTGCTCCCACTTCTCTCCCTACAGTCAGAAAAATACTTTGGTGTCACCGACCTACCTATAGGCATTAGCCTAGATAACAATGGCAAAGATGACCAACCAGTTATGCTCTTTTTAATTCCAGTTGTTCAACTACTGTGCATAACTTTGGTCTGACTTAAGGTGGAAACAGGTTATGCAATGAGTGTGAACATGTTTTGGTGGTTTCGGGACAATCCTGGTGATTGACTCTGGTAGACTCCATTTGTACTCTTGCATTCTGCTGCATGCATCGACAGCTCTGCTCCCAGGTTACAACCGTGGGATTTTTGCAATTACTGAGGTTGGTAGATGTGTGCCATTCCAGCAAATGTGCTATTCCAGTTAAGTGCATAACACAGTTGTGTGAAATTTCTCTGCTATTTAAATAAAGCGATGACCTGTTTACAACAAATAAGTTAGCAACCTTAGTAAACGAGTGGGCATAGGAATTTTGTATGCTCTTGATCGTTAGAAATATTGCTCATCACAATTTGAATCTAATAGTGTCTCAGATTTCCTCTGTTCAAGTGCATTCTGCTTTGCTAGAAATTGCAAACAGAAGAAAGCTTCCAAGATATAGTCCTGATGTCACTGATATAGTGATGAGAGGAATCTAGGTGGTTTCTATGGCAAACTAATATTGAAGCAGGGACAAGAACTCAGCAAAATTAACATAAGCAAAAATAACAATAATGTAGAAAATAATGGCACTGAAGAGTGACAGGTCCCAGGAGTAGATGCTTTCCATCCGAGGGTTTCAAAGGAAGTAGGTGAGAACATTGCAGTTATATATAATCTTTCACAGTTCCTTGATTCGGAAACCATTCCTTTAGAATGGAAAATTGGGCATGTCGCTCTGCTATTTGACAAAGGTGAAAGGGGGAAACCTGAGAATTATATGCCAGTTAGCCTAACATCTGTTGTTGGAAAATTATTAGCGCCCAACTGGGAGATAGTGGGGTAGTGGCAATGTCACTGGATTAGTAAACCAGAGGCCTATATTAATGCCCTGGGGACATGGGTGCAAATCCCACCATGGACGTTGGTGGAATTTAAATTCAATTAATTTGTTTTAAAAATCTGGAGTTGAAAGCTAGTATCAGTAATGTTGCTATGAAACTATCATTGGTTGTTATAAAAACCCAACTGGTTCACTAATGTCCTTTAGGGAAGGAAATCTGCTGTCCTTACCTGGTCTGGCCTACATGTGACTCTAGACCCACAACAATGTGGTTGACTCTTAACTGCCCTCTGAAATGGCCTATCAGTTGTCTAGGGTAAATTGGGATGGGCCAGTTTTGCCCACATCCCATGAAAGAATAAAACAAAAATTAAGGATAGAGTGACTGAACACCTTGAACATTTTCAACTGATCAGTGAGAGCTAGCATGGATTTGTAAAGCATAGCTCAAACCTGATTGATTTTTTTGAAGAGGTCACTAAAGTAATAGACAAGGGAATGTCAAAGGATGTAATTTATATGGCCTTCCAGAAAGCATTTGATAAAGTTCCTCATAAGAGACTGTTAGCTAAAGTTAAAGCTTATAGAATTGAAGGCAAATTATTGACCTGATTAGGAAATTGGCTGAATGGTACGAGACAGAGTAGGGATAATAGGCAGGTACTCTAATTGGAAGGATGTGACTAGTGGTGTCCTACAAGGATCTGTGTTGGGGCCTGAACTGTTCACCATATTTATTAATGACTCAGATGATGGGATAGAAAGTCACATATTGAAGTTTGCTGATGACACAAAGATAGGCGGCAAAGAGAATGGGCAAAATGTGGCAAATAGATTTCAGTGTAGGCAAATGTGGGGTCATCCACTTTGGACCTAAAAAGCACAGAACAAAATACTTTCTAAATGGTAAAAAGCTTGAAATAATAGAGGCCCCAAGAGACTTGGAGGTCAAGGTACCACCTTCTCAAAGGCATCAAATGCTGGCCTTGCCAGCAACGCTCACATCCCACGGAAAGAATAAAAAAACTCCAAGGATTAAATTACAAGGAGAAATTACAAAACCTAGCCTTATATTCCTTGGTTCGGATACAAGGTCACAAACCTGAAACGTTAACTTTGTTTCTATCCCTACAGATGTCTGCCAGACCTGCCGAGTTTTTCCAGTATTTTCTGTTTTGATTTCAGATTTCCAGCATCTGCAGTATTTTTCTTTTATATTCCCTGGAGTTTAGAAGATTAAGGGATGATTTGATCGAAGTTTTCAAGATATTTAAAGGGACCAGATAGTTTAGATTGAACAAAACTATTTCTGCTGGTTGGGGATTCTAGGACTAAGGGGACAGCCTCAAAATTAGAACCAGGCCTTTCTGAAGTGAAGTTAGGAAACACTACCACACGCAAAGGTTGGTAGAAGTTTAGAACTCTCTTCTGCAAATGGTAATTGGTAACTTTAAATCTGAGATTGATAGAAACTTGTTAACCAAAGGTATTAAGGGATATGAGGCAAACAGTGAATATGGAGTTAGGTTGCAGATCCGCCATGATCACATTGAATGGCAGAACAGACTCGAGGGGCTAAATGTCCTCCTCCAATTGCTATGTTCCTAATATAATACATTTAAAATGAATTGAGAAGGGATCGTGATCTTAGCAAGGATTCAGCCCATGTTTTTTTCCCCCCTTTCCTTATTATCAGTAACAATGTGATAGATTCTACGAATGCTTACTCACTGCTGCTGACAGACAAGGCTGACATTGAAGATCTTCCTGAAACAACTCGCAGACTCCTGGCCAGTAATGCAGTGGCTGATACAGAGCAAAGGTACGTCATAAAATCATACCAAACATACAGCCTGGTTTAGATGCAGCAAACAACCAGTACTGAATCTTAAATAAACAGATCCCTATTCCCATCCCTTCAAACAATGGGAAAAGTAACAAAGAAACTGATTCCTGGAAAGTGGTTTAGAACAGCAGCAGCTAACATTTCCACATCGACAGATAGCAGTGGCAGTGCCACTATCACAGGAATCAGTTGTGAAATAATGTGACTCTGCTTTCAAACTTCCTGGCGTAAAACACCAATCCAAATCTCCGCACATTATACCAAGCCACATTCCCAGCTCCGTTCAGATGGTCATTTTTTGTGCCACTGTGGGGGCAGTGAGCCGGTCAATGAAGCAACATACCAATATGCTGAGTGGGAATCAGAAACCATTGAGAAATTTGAAGTTCCAATTCTGTTTTCCTGCGTATTATTTTTTGCTACATAATGTTCATTTAAATCCATAATTATTGAACTAGTTCACAGAGCTGTAAGAAAACTTAGATTTGCTGAAATCAGAAACAAATAAAAGTTATTTCATTTTCAGTAAGTATTGTAAATGCACTGTTTATCTAATAAAGGAGCACATTTGTTACCTTTAAAGTAGAAACAAATGACCAACATCAGGGCTGGTGTGCTTATCCTGTCTCATATTAGCCTGCCATTGAAGAAAAGCACTTATGAGCTCATCATTAACCGCAGACTCTTGCTGGAAAGTGCGGACACACAAGCACTAGTTAAAGACCAAATTGATCTCATTTGTGATGCTCCTACAGTCAAATAGCCTATCATACTCACATGAAGGACAGGTATCAGGGCAAGACACTGGAGGGTAAGTTCCGCCATAGTACTGAATTGCCATGAGAGCCAGTATCAGTAGGTGAGGAAGTGACCAAGATAAGGTTATCTTTATTGGTATGTTGGTTTCTGGTTCCTCCTCCCAATCATTTGCTTTTGCCACCAAACAGCTGTTGGGATTTCCTATTGCCGTTGAGTATTTTTATTCAGTGCTGCACTGGCACTAACAGTTCTGAAATTCATACCAGACATTTAATCCCAACAAACAACAGAACTTCTGAGTTCTGATGAAAGGTCATCGACCTGAAACATTAACTCTGTTATAGATGCTGATCGATGCTGCCAGATCTGCTGAGTACTTTCAGCTTTTTCTGTGCTTATTTCAGATTTACAGCATCTGCAGTATTTTTCTCTTTTTTAAATTATTAAGCAATGGAGCTTTTTTGCTTTTAAACCAAGGGGTAAAGCTGGTTAGTTGTTGACTCCTTTTCAGCAAACTAACAGGACTATCTTACATTTGCAAAATTGTTTCCTGTCTTGTGGGCAACATAACAGCATAAACTTCAACCTTCAGCTGCCTGGGTCCTAAGCTCTGGAATTCCCTTCCTAAACCTCTGTGCCTCTTTGTCTCTCCTCCTTGAAGTCACATCCTGAAACCGACATCTTTGACCAACCTATCCTGTTATTAAGGGGAGGCAGAGGTGTAGTGGTAATGTCGCTGGACTAGTAATCCAGAGCCCATGCTAATGCTCTGGGGGCATGGGTTTGAATCCCACCACAGCAGATGGTGAAATTTGAATTCAATTAATAAATCTGGAATAGCTAGTCTAATCGTGACTATGAAACCATTGCCGATTGTTGTAAAAACCCATCTGGTTCACTAATGTCCTTTAGGAAAGGAAATCTGCTGTCCTTACCTGGTCTGGCCTACATGTGACTCCAGACCCACAACAATGTGGTTGACTCTTAAATGCCCTTTGAAATGGCCTAGCAAGCCACTTAGTTCAAGGGCAATTAGGGATGAGCAATAAATGCTGGCCCAGCCAGTGACGCCCTCAAAATAACAAACAAGATTATCTCCTTATCAGGCTTAGTGTAAGGTTTTGTTTGATAATGCTCCTGTGAAGCACCTTGGGTTGTTTTACCATGTCAAAGGTGCTACATAAATGCAAGTTGTTGTTGTAAACTAAATCGATCATAGCATTAAAGTTATGTCTGTAAGATGTTAATTAAGAGTTTAGAGATGCTAAAATGGAAGCCATTTGACTTTTTTTAAATTAAAAAACTCCACAAACACTGCTGAACCTTTAGTATTAGGTATTCAATTGCATCGCCTGTTTGAATGTAACTTAAAACAAATTGTAAAATGGGCATTAGTTCATTATTACTGCTAGATTGTGGAAGTTGTTATATTTACTTGTTTCTGACCTTATGAATTTTACAAAGTTATAAGCTTTACGCGGTTGTCAATTAAAAATCTTTCCATTTTATCTGTGGTAGACCAGATCCAGAGAATGGTCCCTGGAAGGTGAAGTTAGATAGCCCCAGTTTTAAACCAATGATGCTGTACAGTACAAACAGACAGTTAAAAGAACAGCTGTACAAAGCCTTTGTTTCTAGAGCCAGAGGCGGGTCGTACGACAATGGTGCATTGATCGATGAAATTAGACAGTTAAGGTAATTTGTAATATTCTGTTTACACTTAAAAGATTTGTTTACTACACAATTATAAGATGAGTTTTTCAGAGCTTATCCAAAGAATAGAACATTTCCCACTTTCCTATAGTAGCATGCAGAACTTCTAAGTCCTGTAAAGCAAGTGTTACAATCAGATCCAAACTCTCACTATCCCTCATTTCACCCTAATGCACAAAGTCAAACTTACCCCAAACATTTCCTCCATGAGCTATCTTTAGTGAAATCAGAAAGACGTTTCTAAAAAAATGAGACCGAACAGTTTGTAAAATCTGTAGCTTTATTATTGATGGCTTGTTACATTACGATGGCTTATCGTGAGGAGAATTAAATACAAAAGTAGGGAGGTTATGCTTCAGCTATACAGGGCATTGGTGAGACCACATCTGGAGTACTGTGTACAGCACTGGTCTCCTTATTTAAGGAAGGATGTAAATGCGTTGGAAGCAGTTCAAAGAAGGTCTACTAGACTGATACCTGGAATGGGTGGGTTATATTATGAGAAAAGATTGGACAGGCTAGACATGTTTCCACTGGAATTTAGAAGAGTAAGAGACGACCTGATTGAAACATCCTGAGGGGTCTTGACAGGGTGGATGTGGAAAGGATGTTTCCCCTTGTGGGAGAATCTAGAACCAGGGGTCACTGTTTAAAAATAAGGGGTCGCCCATTTAAGACAAAAATGAGGAGAATTTTTTTCTCTCAGCGGGTCGTGAGTCTTTGGAACTCTCTTCCTCAAAAGACGGTGGAAGCAGAGTCTTTGAATATGTTTAAGGCAGAGGTAGATAGATTCTTGATAAGCAAAGGGGTGAAAGGTTATCAGGGGTAGGTGGTAATGTGGAGAAATCAGTTCAGCCATGAACTTATTGAATAGCGGATCAGGCTCGAGGGGCCGAGTGGCCTTCTCCTGCTCCTAATTCGTATGTTCCTATGTTACCTCTCGAAGGGCTGCAGTGACGTTCCTGAATCAAGTCCAATGCAAGGTTAAAATTGTAATTCTATTGGGACAAAATATTCTGCAGTGGAACATCTAATGACATCTGCCATTACTTAGACCTGCCGCTGCATCCGTCAACTCAGAAAAATTTTGTCTACAAAGTTATTGAAAGTGCAAGCTAATAATGGCACAGCAAGGGAAACTGGGCCTCTGGGACCTGAGTGAACAGGGTAAGCAATAGAGTATCTTCTTAACCAACAAGGTTTCTCCTGGGGTTTATAGATTAGGAAATAAACACAGGAAGGATTGAGAAGGAGGGTGAATTAGAGGAGGTGAATTCAATGTCAGAACAGGTAAAGAATGAACTAAAGAGAGGGAAAGAAAGATTGGATTAAAAGGCAGAAAGTGAAAGTAAGAAAATATTTTAATTTAAAATCTGACATTTTTTAAATCTCCCTGAAAAATTCAAAAGCAGAAGGAATGAGACTCCACACTTGTAATAGTTAATTTTCAATGCTAGAGGAGTTGATTGGGAGTCGTTAACACTTATCATGCCGTTAATATGGTACTTATGCTTGTAATGACATCTTTCTGCGGAAAGTTTAATGGGCAATTAATGGGCAAATACAGCAAGTTCCTTAAAAAAACAGGGAAGCGAAGGGTAAGATACTGATTTCATGAAGCCAATGGTGGAGCAGTGCAATGAGACAGCAACATTTGGATATTCGCACTTAACTATGCATCTGTTCCTTGCTTGTACCATTTACCCACAAATAATGGCGAGTGCCACTAATATTGCTGTTACGTCGATGGCCCATCATGTGTGGTAAAGGGTGAAAATGAGTGAATTTTCTCTTTACAATTTAATATCCTTCCTTTACTTTTAATTTTTAAATCACGTGACCTAACACCCACACCGCCCTCCTCTGCTCTCTCGCCATTGGTCGTCTGACATGCCCATCCTTGCGACGCACAGCCTTTCCACAGCAATTAAAAAGCAAATAGAAACTCTTTTGGCACCCGGTTGAATGATTCCTGTCAATCGAACAGTCTTTTATCCTGGATCTCCAATATTTTTACACCTAATAAACAAAAGTTTTCAAAGAAAATGAAAAGAAAACAGCATTTTTTCAAAAACAATCCCTTGCGATATGTTTTACTGGGTTTGTTGCAGCAGTGTCTGGGAGATAAATCTTTAACTCCAGGACAATCCTGGAGGGTTGGCGGCCCTGCCCGTTAGCAAGCTGCCCCATCATGCCACATAGTTCACCTGCCATTCACAGAATGAGGCCTGACCAACAAAACGATTTGGGCATCTCACACTTTTCATGGCCCCGATTGCCCCTCCCATTGGCTGCCGATTGAGTGCCAGAGGTGCGAATGTACCCCATTAAGTGGAAAGACCTTTTACTTTGAATACAACGTTATTTCTGTTTGGCTTATAGGCATGAGTTTGCCAGGATCCTTGGCTACAAGAACTTTGCAGAATTCTCCATAAGTAAAAACATGGCAGGGAGTGTGGAGAGGGTGTGGAATTTTATTAATGTTCTACGTAACAGGAGCTATCCAGGTAAGACAAGGAAATGGAGAGTCGTGAACTCTGTCGGAGTTGGGGTGAGTGAGTGAGATTTGGGATTAAGCATTCATTTTCAAAACTACAAAAATGAAATCTGATCATTACCAATTTTGATCACTTTGGCATTGGTGCTGTGCCTTCAGCTGCCTAGGCCCTAAGCTCTGGAATTCCCTCCCCAAACCCCTCCACCTCCTGAGCTCTCTCTTGTCCATTAAGATGCTTCTTAAAATCTGCTTCTTTACCAAGCTTTTAGTTACCTGTTATAATATCTCCTTATGTGGCTCAGTTTCAAAGTTTGTCTGATAATGCTCCTGAGAAGCTCCTAGGGATATTGGGCATTATTTTATTTTCGGGATTTTTCAGACAAAGTGGGCTTGATTGCTGGAACAGCCAGAAGTATTTTGTTGAAAAACTGTGCTGTGACAACTCTGTGCTGACCACCAGCAAACTCCCAGTGTAACAAAAGCTTTAGGGGGTGAATTGAACTGTCAAGAGGCTGGCCAGCAGTGTTTGTGGGTTCACTGACAAATCCCTCCGTCAGGAGGCCCAGTTGTTTTGAGGGTGGGTCCTCAGTAACAATACTGCCGCGACTTACAAGCTCCGAGAGGGCGTCACACTGCAGCTCGATTGCTCGGAGCCAGTCTAATATCAGATGGCCTGGAGGCTGACCCAGCTAACGGGAAGGTAAGCCTGGGAGGAAGGGAGGTGAATGCAGAGTGGGGTCTCCAGGGCAGCAAAGGCCTATATTATTTTTATGAACCCCAGCGAAAGACTCCCACTCCTTTTTGCCTCACATTTCAATCTTTCATATTTGGGGCCTCTACCTTCTTGACTACTAGGTTATACCGAGCGGAGTATCCATTAGTCCACCCAGTAAGCCCTTAAAATTGCATTGGGGTCCTATCTTAGTCATAGGACCCCATCTTGTATAGACTAATAAGTCTCCTACCTGATCCATGTGGGTGCCTGAGCCACCCAGTGGAAGGCCTAAGTTAAAATGGCGGCAGAGCAGGAATAGGGTGGTAAGTCGACTAACTTGAATTTAACTCTGCTTCTGGCCCATTTCTGCCAGATGGAGAGAAATTTAAAACCATCTCTTTTGAGCCTGTAGTCAAATGCAGCAGCCAGAACACGCTTCCTGTTTCTCTCAGTAGTAATTTTCCCTGTTTCAACTAAACAAGTGACAGCCATTCGCTGGCTCATTCCTCAGGACAATGCCTTAACCAATCAGAGTCCAGCTGCCTGGTTTAAATTTCAAACAAAGCTAATTGTCAGTCACCGTAAACTGGTGCATTCTCCATGGCAACGCCTCTACCAATTAGAGTTCACTTGCCAACCAATCAGTACTCTCTTCTCATACAGTATCAAATTGTTGTTTTCCCTTACATTGGTATTCTTGCGGATTGTCCTGATGAGTGTAAGACGAAAAGCTTTGACAACATGTCTCTATTTCAGCAATACTCAAGTTCTGTACTACCAAACAACTAAAGAATGAAATGTAGTAAAATTGTCTTTGAAGACAAATGGAGAGGTTTGAGTTAAATAAGGAGAGCCAACATGGATTTGTAAAAGGCAGATCATGCTTGACTAATTTAATTGAATTTTTAATGAAGTAATAGAGAAAGTTGATGAAGGGAATGTAATGGATGTTGTCTATGTAGATTTTAAGAAAGTGTTTGACAAAATACCACATAAAAGGCTGGTTAACAAAATTGATGTTCATGGAATAGGAGGGTCAGTGTCAGCTTGGATTTAAAAAAATGATTTAAGGACAGAAAACAGCAAGTCATGGTAAATGGTTGTTTTTCAGATTGGAGGATAGTAGACAGTGGTGTTCCCCACAGTTCAGTGCTAGAACCACTGTTTTTTTTTAATATATAAATGACTGGCGGGCAGCCATAAAGACAGGGCTAAATTGTGGCGAGTCGAAGAGACTTAGTAGTTGGCAGGAAAAAAGACAGAGGCGCAAGGGGAGAGCCAACTGTGCAACAGCCCCAACAAACAAATTTCTCTGCAGCACCTGTGGAAGAGCCTGTCACTCCAGAATTGGCCTTTATAGCCACTCCAGGCACTGCTTCACAAACCACTGACCACCTCCAGGCGCGTATCCATTGTCTCTCGAGATAAGGAGGCCCAAAAGAAAGGAAAGAAAGAAAAGATAAATGACTGGGATATCGGAATAATAAAATCTCAAAATTTGCCAATGATACTAAACTTGGAGGTGTGACAGACAGTGAGGATGACACTAACCAGCTGCAACAGGATATAGATAGGCTAGCAGAATGTGCAGACAAGTGGCAGATGGAATTTAATATGGAGAAGTGTGAGGTGATGCATTTTGGGAGAAGGGATAGGAAGTGGCAATATTGACTAAATGGCACAGTTCTAAAGCGTGCCCAGGGACAGAAGGACCTGGGTGTTCATAGAAAAATAAAAACATAGAAAATAGGAGCAAGAGTATGCCATTCGGTCCTTCGAGCCTGCACCGCCATTCATTGTGATCATGGCTGATCATCCAACTCAGTAACCTGTTCCCGCTTTTGCCCCATACCCTTTGATCCCTTTAGACCCAAGAGCTATATCTAACTCCTTCTTGAAAACATGCAATGTTTTGGCCTCAACTGCTTTCTGTGGTAGTGAATTCCACAGGCTCACCACTCACTGGGTGAAGAAATTTCTCCCCATCTCAGGCCTGAAAGGTTTACCCCGTATCCTTAGACTATGACCCCTGGTTCTGGACTCCCCCACCATCAGGAACATCCTTCCTGCATCTACCCTGTCAAGTCCTGTTAGAATTTTATAGGTTTCTATGAGATCCCCCCTCACTCTTCTGAACTCCAGCGAATATAATCCTAACCAACTCAATCTCTCCTCATATGTCAGTCCCACCATTGCCATCCCAGGAATCAGTCTAGTAAACCTTCGCTGCACTCCCTCTATAGCAAGAACATTCTTCCTCAGATAAGGAGACCAAAACTGCACACAATATTCCAGGTGTGGCCTCACCAAGGCCCTCTATAATTGCAGCAAGACATCCCTGCTCCTGTACTTGAATTCTCTTGCTATGAAGGCCAACATACCATTTGCCTTTTTTACCGCCTGTTGGACCAGCATGCTTACCTTCAGCGACTGGTGTATGAGAACACCCAGGTCTCGCTGCATATTCCCCTCTCTCATTTTATAGCCGTTCAGATAATAATCTGCCTTCCTGTTTTTGCTACCAAAGTGGATAACCTCACATTTATCCACATTATGCTGCATCTGCCATGCATTAGCCCACTCACTCATGTGCAAAGGTCTTTGACGGTGGCAGGACATATTGAGAGAGCGGTTTGCAAAGCATATGGGAACTTAGGCTTCAAAAATAGAGGCATTGAGTACAAAAGCAGGGAAGTTATGCTGAACCTTTATCAAGCTCTGGTTAGGCCCCAACTAGAGTATTATGTCCAGTTCTGGTCACCACACTTTAGGAAGGATGTGAGGGTCCTTGAGAAGGTGCAGAGGAGATTTACCAGAATGGTTCCCGGGATGCAGGATTTTAGCTACAAGATTAGGTTGGAGAAGCTGGGGTTGTTCTCTTTGGAGCAAAGGAGATTGAGGGGAGATTTGATAGGTGTACAGGATTATGACAGGTTTAGATAAGGTAGGCAAAGAAAAGCTGATGGTTCAAGAACTAGGGGACACAGATTTAAGGTTTTGGGCTAGAGATGCAGGGGAGAATGTGAGGAAGAGCTTGTTCACACAGTGAGTGTTAATGACCTTGCTGGGCTATGGGGATAGAGCGGGAGAACGGAATTGATTGCTCTACAGAGAGCCGACATGGATTCGATGGGTCAAATGGCCTCCTTCTGTGCCATAATAACGATATGGTTTGAATTTAGTGCAGCCGTTTGGAGTGGGAATGGAGGTGTGGGTGCTGGTGGGTAGAGAATAGCATCAGATATGCCTGCCCGGAAATCCGACATCATGATGTCAGTTCCAGATTTAGTCAGTGGCGGGAAAGCACCAAGGCAGCCTTGCCCCCCCATGCAATGGGAGCCTAACTTAAATTGTAGAATAGTTTTATTGCATTTGCAATTCAATGGGGGGCTTGGAATTAGGTGGAGTGTTGATGGCCCTCAAGTGCCATCAGATCCCTGGCTGTTGAAAGCTGCGGCACCGAGGCGAGTCCTCAGCACCGCGATGGGTAGGCAGCCATGACCAGTACTGCATGGGGGAAGAGAGGGGAGTGGAGGCCATTGTCAGCCTACAAAACTGTGCACAATGCAAGGATGGACTTGGATTCTATGAGGTGTGCCCCCTGTGCCAGCAGCTGGGCTGGAGGCTGGCTGCTGATCAGGCTGCCCATTGGCCTGTGATGACTCCGGTGGCTGGCCTCTCGCTGGCTGAGGCCTGGAGGGTCCCAGCTGCCTGCGGCTTTCCTGCAAGGGTGCAGGAGTCTCCTCAGGTGTCATGGCCACTGGAACTGGGTTCATTGGTGGAGCTGAGGAAGCACTGTCCACACTGTCCTGAGGGGATCCCTCAGCTGTGGAGGTCAGCCTCTCCTCTTCCCTTTTAACACTCACTTTAACCTCCCTGCTTACCAGAGAAGGACAAGGAGCTGGAGAAGACATGGCAACACTCATGGCACAGATGGACTCCTCCATCGTCCGCTCATGGCTGCGCAAGGCCTCCGGCATCTCTGCCAGATGTTGCCTGACTTCTCTCTGCAACTCCAGCATGCCCTGTGCTGTCGACATCAGATGAAGTCATCATCAGCCTTGGGCTCAGCATGGGCCTGGCACCCACAGTCCTCCGATAGTCAGTGGTCTTGGCTGTCTCAGTCTTAGCCAGCTGCAGACGTGTGTGCAGTGCGCTCAGCAGCTTGTGACCCTGATTCTACAGCTGTGGCAACCCACTGAGGTGAAAGTATCTGCACTGGTGGAAGGTGCAGGAGAGTCATGTGACGGTGCATCGTCTTGAATGCTGATCCTCCTTAGAGATTGAATTATGTACCCCTTCTACTGGAGTCTCCTGCGAACGCCGACCTGCATGAGAGAACACCAACATGTGTGAGTTAGGATCTCAGCGTGCCAGCCATGCATCATGTGCATCTGCAGAAGTGTATCGGATGTCACAGTGGCGCAGTGGTTAGCACCGCAGCCTCACAGCTCCAGCGACCCGGGTTCAATTCCGGGTACTGCCTGTGTGGAGTTTGCAAGTTCTCCCTGTGTCTGCGTGGGTTTACTCCGGGTGCTCCGGTTTCCTCCCACATGCCAAAGACTTGCAGGTTGATAGGTTAATTGGCCATTATAAATTACCCCTAGTATAGGTAGGTGGTAGGGAAATATAGGGACAGGTGGGGATGTGGTAGGAATGTGGGATTAGTGTAGGATTAGTATAAATGGGTGGTTGATGGTCGGCACAGACTCGGTGGGCCGAAGGGCCTGTTTCAGTGCTGTATCTCTAAACTAAACTAAATGTCGATTAAACACAATCTTCACTCTCTTGCACCGAGACTCCAGTCTCTCCACCCACAATTGAGCGGCCGCCCTCTGTGCCCGCTAACTCATGTGCTTCCTCCTCAGCTGTCGAGAGAGGCCATACATGTACAATTCCTCCGCCAGTCCGCGAGGTCTCCCTCCTGTTGTGGGCCCACTTGTCCTTCAAGTGGAAAGAACGAGAAAGCAAGACTTCGCAGGAAGAGTAAGATTACAGTTTTGCTAGTGGCAGCTCCTCGTCCCCTGCTGGGGTTTCCTACATGGCGGCTCAGCCATGTGCTGTCAGGACAGGTGAGCTGTGAAAGAAGGTGGCCTGTGGCCAAGATGCAGCCATGTATCTGCCAGGATGTGGTGATGCCTAACCCCCTTTGCCTGTGTCTTTGTGGTGCCTCCCTCCCCATGCTGCATTGCTGGCCACGTACCAATATGCAAGCCCCAAGATGAGAGGTGTAGAGCACTCACCTTGGCAGACTGAAGGAGGTCATTGACTCTCTTCCTGCACTGGACCCCTGTTTCGGGGTGACCCCATGTTTGCTGACCTCCCCTGCGATCTCCATCCAGGCTTGCTCAGTCAGGTGGGAGGACCTCTTCTTGCTATCCCTGGGGAAGCGGACCGCCCGCCTTTCCCTTGCAGCCTGGAGGAGAATCTCAGGGTGACTTGCCTCGGACATGGTCCCAGTTCTGTCAGGCTCTGTTCTAATGGTCAGAAGTCCAGGGTCAGCGGGATCCAAAGTGTTGCAGTCAAAGGAACCAGCAGCCACAGTACTGTTGTGGGAGGGTCCAGTGGTCACAGCAACCAGCAGCTACAGTAGTGCTGTCGGTGGGTGGGGGGTGGGGGAGGGTGGTGGTGGTGGTGGGGTCCAACAGTTCTAAGGGCTCCAGCAGCACTCCAAATTCACTGCCTCACTGAAAGGCAGCAATACAAGCCAGACTGGCAGCACTTTAAATATGGTGCCCACGACTGCTGAGGGGTCAGCTGATGACATAATCTGCACCTCGAAGGCCACCCCCACTGCGCAATTGGAAGGGCCCTGCACCTCTATTATTATAATTGGCCACCTGCCATGTGATTGCCTTGGGCCTGCCGCACACAGGACACGCAGAGATGGTGCCCACGTCTGGTTCCGCTGCCGGAACCAGTGACAGGGTCACTGAATTCAGACCTATGAATCTATGAAGCACAATGCAGCTTCCCTCTTGCCATGGCTCAGTAGATAGCAGTCTCATCTCAGAAGGTTGTGGGTTCAAGTCGCACTCCAGGGCGGCACAGTGGTGCAGTGGTTAGCACCGCAGCCTCACAGCTCCAGCGACCCGGGTTCAATTCTGGGTACTGCCTGTGTGGAGTTTGCAAGTTCTCCCTGTGTCTGCGTGGGTTTCCTCCGGGTGCTCCGGTTTCCTCCCACATGCCAAAGACTTGCAGGTTGATAGGTAAATTGGCCATTAGCAATTGCCCCTAGTATAGGTAGGTGGTCGGGAAATATAGGGACAGGTGGGGATGTGTTAGGAATATGGAATTAGTGTAGGATTACTATAAATGGGTGGTTGATGGTCGGCACAGACTCGGTGGGCCGAAGGGCCTGTTTCAGTGCTGTATCTCTAAAACAATCCAGGCTGACGCTCCCATAGAAGTACTGAGGGAATGTTGCACTGTTAAAGGTGCTGCCTTTCAGTTGAGATGTTAAACCGAAGCCCTCTCGGGTGAAAGTAAAAGATCCCATGGTACTATTCTGAAGAAGAATACACAGTGGCGCAGTGGTTAGCACTGCAGCCTCACAGCTCCAGCAACCTGGGTACTGCCTGTGCGGAGTTTGCAAGTTCTCCCTGTGTCTGCGTGGGATTTCGCCGGGCGCTCCGGTTTCCTCCCACTGCCAAAGACTTGCAGGTTGATAGGTAAATTGGCTGTTGTAAATTGTCCCTAGTATAGGTAGGTGGTAGGAGAATGGTGGGCATGTGGTAGAGAATATGGGATTAATGTAGGATTAGTATAAATGGGTGGTTGTTGGTTGGCACAGACTCGGTGGGCCAAAGGGCCTGTTTCAGTGCTGTTTCTCTTCAAAAAAAAGAACGAGGGAGTTCTCCCACTGTGTTCTGGCCAATATTTATTCCTCAACCAACATCACTAGGTTTGTAATTAAAAACAAGAAATGCTGGAAATACTCAGCAGGTCTGGCAGCATCTGTGGAGAGAGAAGCAGAGTTAACGTTTCAGATCAGTGACTCTTCAGAACTGGCAAATATTAGAAATGTGAAAGGTTTTAAGCAAGTAAAGCGGGGGTGGGGCAAGAGAAAACAAAGGAGAAGATGTAAGTAGGACAAGGTCACAGAATAGCTGACCAGCAGGTCATGGAGCAAAGGCAAACAATATGTTAATGTTGTGTTGAAAGACAAAGCATTAGTTCAGATAGGGTGTTAATGGACTAAAATTGAACAGCTGCAAGTACAAGCATGAAAAAAACAGTGGGTAAGCAAACTGAACAAACTAAAATAAAATAAAATAAACACAAAAAAATATATAAAAAAAGAAAAAATAACTAAAAATAAAAGTAAAATGGGGGGCCCGTCATGCTCTGAAATTATTGAACTCAATGTTCAGTCTGGCCTAATCGGTAAATGAGATGCTGTTCCTCGAGCTTGCATTGATGTTCGTTGGAACACTGCAGCAATCCCAGGACAGAGATGTGAGCATGAGAGCAGGGGGGAGTGTTGAAATGGCAAGCAAACGGAAGCTCGGGGTCATGCTTTCGGACTGAGCAGAGGTGTTCCGCAAAGCGGTCACCCAATTTGCATTTGGTCTCCCCAATGTAGAGGAGACCACATTGTGAGCAGCGAATACAGTATACTACATTGAAAGAAGTACAAGTAAATTGCTGCTTCACCTGAAAGGAGTGTTTGGGGCCTGGGATAGTGAGGAGAGAGGAGGTAAATGGGCAGGTATTACACCTCATGCGATTGCAGGGGAAGGTGCCATGGGAAGGGGACGAGGTGGTGGGGGTAATGGAGAAGTGGACGAGGGTGTCATTTAGGGAATGATCCCTTCGGAATGCTGACAGGGGAAGGGAGGGGAAGATGCGTTTGGTACTGGCATCACGCTGGAGGTGGCGGAAATGGCGGAGGATGATCCTTTGGATATGGAGGCTGATGGGGTGGAAAGTGAGGACAAGGGGAAACCCTGTCGCGGTTCTGGGAGGGAGGGGAAGGGGTGAGGGTAGAGGTGCGGGAAATGGGCCGGACACATTTGAGGGCCCTGTCGACCACAGTGGGAGGGGGGGGGGGGGGGTGGGGGGAGAATCCTCAGTTGAGGAAAGCGGAAGACATATCAGAAGTGCTGTCATGGAAGGTAGCATCATCAGAGCTGATGCGTCGGAGACAGAAAAACTGGGAGAATGGAATGGAGTCCTTACAGGAGGCAGGGTGTGAAGAAGTGTAGTCGAGGTAGCTGTGGGCGTCGGTGGGCTTATAATGGATCTTATAGGTTTGTAGGTCGGGATTTTATCCAGGTGACGAGAGTCTCGATGTCCTGAAAAGTGACACTAAGTACCCCGCGTTGCCTCTCCTGTGGGAGGCCCAGAGAATCTAGTGCCAATTAGGCACTTAACTGGACAGCGAAGGGCCTTCCACGGGATCAAGGACCACAGCAACGGAAGTCCCACCCTCTGAGAGCTGCTGGCAAATCAGAGGCTGGCAGCTCTTCAACTGAGCAGCACCACCGTGAGGGTGTTGGTTGCTGCCGGTGCAGCACCTTCCTGAGGCCCAGGAGGAGTGCTGGACCCAGGCCACAGGTAGGTCAGGGCGGGAGGGGTCTCACAGAGTGGGAGTCGCAGGCAAAAGGCGTGTAGAGGGGTAGGCAGCAAGGACAGGGGGGTGGCTCTAAGCAAAGCCCCTCCGCAACCGCCAGAGCTGGCAAGCAGCCCGCACAGTTTTTCATGCCATCCTTCCTGTGCGGCAACAGGGCCGCCCGCCGCATAGCTAATTGTGGCAATGGCGGGATGAGGTCCTTAATTGGGCATTAATTAACATGGACAAAAGAGCTGAACTCAACAGGTGAGGTGAGAGTGACTGCCCTTGACATCAAGGCAGTATTTGACCGAGTACGGCATCAAGGAGCCCCAGCAAAACTGAAGTCAATGGGAATCAGGGGGAAAACTCTCCACTGGCTGGAGTCATACCTAGTGCAAAGGAAGATGGTTGTGGTTGTTGGAGGTCAATCATCTCAGCTCCAGGACATCTCTGCAGGAGTTCCTCAGGGTAGTGTCCTAGGCCAACCATCTTCAGCTGCTTCATCAATGACCTTCCTTCAATCATAAGGTCAGAAGTGGGGATGTTCGCTGATGATTGCACAATGTTCAGCACCATTTGCGACTCCTCAGATACTGAAGCAGTCCATGTAGAAATGCAGCAAGACCTGGACAATATCCAGGCTTGGGCTGATAAGTGGCAAGTAACATTCACGCCACACAAGTGCCAGGCAATGACCATCTCCAACAAGACAAAATCTCCCCTTGACATTCAATGGCATTACCATCGCTGAATTCCCCACTCTCAACATCCTGGGGGTTACCATTGAGCAGAAACTGAACTGGAGTAGCCATATAAGCACCGTGGCTTCAAGAGCAGGTCAGAGGCTCGGAATCCTGCGGCGAGTAACTCACCTCCTGACTCCCCAAAGCCTGTTCACCATCTACAAGGTACAAGTTAAGAGTGTAATGGAATACTCTCCATTTGCCTGGATGGGTGCAGCTCCAACAACACTCAAGAAGCTCGACACCATCCAGGACAAAGCAGCCTGCTTGACTGGCACCCCATCCACAAACATTCACTCCCTCCACCACCAATGCACAGTGGCAGCAGTGTTTGCCATCTACAAGATGCACTGCAGCAACACACCAAGGCTCCTTAGAAAAGCATCTTCCAAACCCGTGACATCTAAAACCTAGAAGGACAAGGGCAACAGATGCATGGGAACACCTCCACCTGCAAGTTCCCCTCCAAGTCACACACCATCATAACTTGGAACTATATCGCCGTTCCTTAACTGTTGCTGGGTCAAAATCCTGGAACTCCCTTCCTAACAGCACTGTGGGTGCACCTACCTCACATGGACTGCAGCGGTTCAAGAAGGCAACTCACCACCACCTTCTCAAGGGCAATTAGGGATGGGCAATAAATGCTGGCATAGCCAGTGATGCCCACATCCCATGAATGAATAAAAAAATTAATTGCCTGTGAACGGCCTTCCCAGCCTGGACTTTTGTGGACCATCCCACCTGATTATATGCTCTCCCCACCTGCAAACGTGCCGCAGGGGAGTGCATTAAGTTCCCCCCATGGTCATTGTCACATTGTTGTGTGTGGGAGCTTTGCTGTGCACAGATTGGCTTCGGTGTTCTCTACATTCGCAACTACAACTTCAAAAGGTTCTTGATTGGCTGTCTAGCGCTTTGGGATGACCCAAGGTCAAGAAAAGCGCTGCATAAATGCAAGTTCTTCCTTTGATGCAAAATTCTTTTTCATCTGACAGTGGCACAGTGGGAGCTGAAGACTCTGCAGCAGTTTGCAAAAAGCCATTGCCAGGAAGGCGAGCTGCAACACTGGGACAAAGATTACTGGGATGAGCAGCAAAGTATAGAGCTGTTCAGGTACAGAAAAGCATTCTACACTGTTGTGTGCCTGTCCAATATCAAAACCCTTCTGTCGGGGCAGAATAAAAGCTAGTTCCAATTCACAGTTTTTCCAACTTTGTTCTAAAGCTGTTGCTGTCTATTTGCATCAGGATAAATATGTTTTAACTCATTTTTAAAAATTATACACCAAATTCTAACAAATAGTGAAATTGTTGTTTCTCTTTTGAAAACATATTAATGCCATGTGTTATTGAAATTGTTTGAAATGAGTAATGAACTTTTGCTGTGCTCATTTATTCTATTGCTGCAGTGTAACAGAGGAGCAGTTGAGACCATACTTCCCATTGCAACGGTGAGTTCTTGCACCTTTTTTAATGGAGTCCATGAGGGACCCACTTTTCATGTGCTTCCATCTGTTTATTGACCTATGTTTGCGACATGGGAACATGCATCAGAGACAAACAGAACTATAGCATATCGCCTAGAAGAGAATTCTTTACTACAGAGGGCTGTGGAGTCTCAGTCATTAAGTATGTTCAAAACAGAGATCAATAGATTTCTGGATATTAAAGGGATATGGGGATATTGGGGGAAAATGGCGTTGAGCTAGAAGATCAGCCACGATCTGGTTGAATGGCAGAGCAGGCTCGAGGGGCCGAATGGCCTACTCCTCCTCCTATTTCCTATGCTCCTATGAATTTAGTGACACTTAATAAGTAAGTAAAGAGCTAATTGGCCCACCTTCCCCTTCTCCCCAGCACCTACCCATCTCCAGCTCTCTCTTCAATTTTCTCTTGTCTCTTCTTGAAGACACTAGCCCAGAAATTGGATCATACCATGAACTGAGGTGGAATTGGTCCCTTGATGTCACTTGTTTTCTCCCAGCATGCTGAGGGCCCCAGAGCAAGCTCAGCAGTCCCAGGAAGAGCTCGGGTGCAGGCCAAGGTCGGAAGCAGAGTCTGGGGGATGGAGGGAGGCAATCGGGAAGGACAGGGTGGTGGTGGGGCTGTGGGGGAGGGGGGTGAGGGAGGTGGCACGTAGCTGCCAGCAGCAGCCTGGGAAAGGGGTTGGAGGGGTTTAAGGAAGAATTTTAAGAATGTAGGTCCTAGGTGTCTGAAGGAACGGCGGCCAATGGTGGAGCGAAGGGAGGAGGATGCACAAGAGGCCACAGTAGAAAGAATGGAGCATTCTGGGATGAGGAGTTGGTGGGGTAGGTGTGGGGGTGGAAGGTGTTAGATCTTTTTGTTGTTTTCTGGTTCCTAGTTGTTGGAAATAACCACATTTTAGACCTGGAATGGCTGGAGCTCTTTGTATTTAATACAACTCACCATGCTGCCTGGTAGGGACTGGCCAGACTGGTTTTCTGCTACATATCACATGACTATCCAGTGCAGCTGTGAATGTGGCCCCACTGGAACACTTACACATAACAACTTGTTCCTAGCTAATTAGTTCCTAGCACTTTACAGATAGTATAACAATATATAACAGAGGGTGACAGAGCTGCAAAGGTTATAGAAATAGGGAATTTTAAATTTAAGACATTGGGGAACCAAGAAACCATATAGACCAATGAGGACAGGGGTAATGGGTGAGAAGGACGTGGATCAGCAAGCAAGGTTTTGGTTGAGCTGAAGTTTACGGAGGGTGGGAGGCTGGCCAGGAGGGAATGGCTGATCCACCCTGGATGTGACAAGGCATGGATCAGGATTTCAGCAGCAGGTGGTTGAGGGAGGCAATGTTATGTATGTGGAAGTAGAGGAGTTTGTGTTGGAGATGATATGGGGTTGGAAACTCAGCACCAATTCATTGGATAGTGGTTAGGAATGGGAGTCTGGTCTGATTTTCTTTCCTCAATAGTCAGATGCTCCATGTGCAACTGGTATCCCAGCTTAGGTCACAAATCAGCATAGACCAGAGAGTTGAACCTGAGACTTTTCTACTCTGCATGGCTCAGTATCACACCAAATGGTGTATTTACCTACAACCATGGGAGGAACTGGTTCAAATTAGCATCTAATTTCTGATATCAGATATAACAGTTATTGTGTGTTTGTGGATGAGTATTAGGGCAGGACCAATGGCCATTGTTCAGTTTTGTTGACACATTCTGTCCTGTATCCTAAAATAGGTCGAGATAAACAATAAGTCTACAGTATAGTTTCCATGATTGTTAAAACTATGAAAAAATCCACCCAAAATACAGGAAGTGTAATTTTATTATTTATTAAAAATACCTAAGGCAGTAGGCCTCAGGCTTCTCTAAAAGGCAGGGGGGTGGTGGGGTTGGGGGGCACTAACTTTTATAAGTACATATAGGAACTGGAGGACAACATTCATCCCCTTGAGCCTGTTCCATCGTTCAATTAGCTCATGGCTGACTTGTTCAACTCCATTTATTCCATCTACCTTGATGTCCTTACCCAATATATATCTATCGATCTCAGTCCTGAAAATTTCAATTGACTCAGTATCCACAGCAAGATAATTTCTCATCTCTGTCCCACCTCTTCTCACCCCTGTACACAACACCAGTAACAGTCAAAATACATTTATGACAGGAACCTATACAGCGGGGATGTTATGTGCCATTATAATGTTCTAGAATTTGCAACTAAAGTTGAATACTTATGAAATAATAATAGTTTCAGTCATAGTTCACACTGGCCTCACTAAATCTGTACTTGAACACTGATGATTCATACCGCAGCACACTACAGAGATGAGGCTCACTTTCAGAATAAAGGGTTAATCTATTATAGTGACCTACGAGCAAACTAATAGGTCATTCTAAGAATTAATATCAGCAGGTCAAGGTTGAAACATCACCCAACTGTGTATACTGGCTGGAATTGTTCAATGCAACTAGATACTGTCATCTGGGAGTTATTGGTTAGAGCTGTAGACCAGTGCAGTTCTATGCAGCCATCCCTCCCCAACAACAATAACAACAACAACTTGTATTTCTATAGCGTCTTTAACATAGTAAAATGTCCCAAGTTGCTTCACAGGGACATTATCAAACAAAATTTGACACCACACCACATAAGGAGATATCAGGGCAATTTACCAAAAGCTTGGTCAAAGAGGTAGGTTTTAAGGAGTGACTTAAAGGAGGAAAATGAGGTAGAGAGAATTCAAGAGCTCATGACCTAGGAAACTGAAGGATAGGCTGCCAATGGTGAAGCAATTAAAATTGTGGATCCTGAAGAGGCCAGAATTGGAAAAAGGTGTTTATCTCAGCGGGTTATGATTAGATTATGATTAGAGATACAGCACTGAAACAGGCCCTTCGGTCCACCGAGTCTGTGCCGAACATCAACCACCCATTTATACTAATCCTACACTAATTCCATATTCCTACCAAACATCCCCACCTGTCCCTATATTTCCCTACCACCTACCTATACTAGTGACAATTTATAATGCCCAATTTACCTATCAACCTGCAAGTCTTTTGGCTTGTGGGAGGAAACCAGAGCACCCGGAGAAAACCCATGCAGACACAGGGAGAACTTGCAAACTCCACACAGGCAGTACCCGGAATCGAACCCGGGTCACTGGAGCTGTGAGGCTGTGGTGCTAACCACTGCACCACTGTGCCGCCCTCGAGGAGATTACAGAGATAGGGAGGGGTGAGGCCACGGAGAAGTTTGAAAACAGGGATGAGAGTTTTAAAAATCGATACATTGCTTGACCAGGAGGCAATGTAGGTCAGCGAGCGAAGAGGTGGTAGGTGAACAGGACTTAGATTGAGTTAGGACATGGCGAGCAGAGTTTTGGATGATCTCAAGTTTATGGAGGATAGAATGTGGGATGCCAGTCTGGAGTGCATTGGAATAGTCAAGTCTAGAGGTTTCAGCAGCAGATGAGCTGAGGCAGGGGAAGAGTTAGGTGATGTTACGGAGGTGAAAATAGGCGGTCTTATGTGGATATCTAAATGTCTGAACATCTCTTCCCTACACTTTTAAAGATACTAAATCTGATTACTGAAAGTTTGATAGGCCTACTTGCTGTAACCTGTTGATTTCAAAATCACAAATGTCTTTTCTCTCCCCCAGTGTTCTCTCCGGCCTCTTTCAACTGAGTTCAAAATTATTTGGGATAACCATCATACCTGCAGATCAGAAGGTTGAAGTCTGGCACCCAGATGTCCGGGTTTTCAATGTCTATGATGAGAAAGGTAGAAAATACATTTAAAATGTAAATTAAGAAAAATTAAGTGAATGGCCTGAATTCCTGAACAATATTTCAATCACTTTCTCGGAGTGTATAGTGAACAGGCATTCACACTCCAATAACCCAATATGTTCCAGTGAAATTAACTGATTTTCTTTTCTTAAAAAGAAAGGGTAAATCTAAATTTCACCCTGTTCTTACGCCATCTGCCTTTTAGCTTCCATTCCATTATTCATACTTTCTTTTTTTCTTTTGGGCCTCCTTATCTCGAGAGACAATGGATACGCGCCTGGAGGTGGTCAGTGGTTTGTGAAGCAGCGCCTGGAGTGGCTATAAAGGCCAATTCTGGAGTGACAGGCTCTTCCACAGGTGCTGCAGAGAAATTTGTTTGTTGGGGCTGTTGCACAGTTGGCTCTCCCCTTGCGCCTCTGTCTTTTTTCCTGCCAACTACTAAGTCTCTTCGACTCGCCACAATTTAGCCCTGTCTTTATGGCTGCCCGCCAGCTCTGGCGAATGCTGGCAACTGACTCCCACGACTTGTGATCAATGTCACACGATTTCATGTCGCGTTTGCAGACGTCTTTATAACGGAGACATGGACGGCCGGTGGGTCTGATACCAGTGGCGAGCTCGCTGTACAATGTGTCTTTGGGGATCCTGCCATCTTCCATGCGGCTCACATGGCCAAGCCATCTCAAGCGCCGCTGACTCAGTAGTGTGTATAAGCTGGGGGTGTTGGCCGCTTCAAGGACTTCTGTGTTGGAGATATAGTCCTGCCACCTGATGCCAAGTATTCTCCGAAGGCAGCGAAGATGGAATGAATTGAGACGTCGCTCTTGGCTGGCATACGTTGTCCAGGCCTCGCTGCCGTAGAGCAAGGTACTGAGGACACAGGCCTGATACGCTCGGACTTTTGTGTTCCGTGTCAGTGCGCCATTTTCCCACACTCTCTTGGCCAGTCTGGACATAGCAGTGGAAGCCTTACCCATGCGCTTGTTGATTTCTGCATCTAGAGACAGGTTACTGGTGATAGTTGAGCCTAGGTAGGTGAACTCTTGAACCACTTCCAGAGCGTGGTCGCCAATATTGATGGATGGAGCATTTCTGACATCCTGCCCCATGATGTTCGTTTTCTTGAGGCTGATGGTTAGGCCAAATTCATTGCAGGCAGACGCAAACCTGTCGATGAGACTCTGCAGGCATTCTTCAGTGTGAGATGTTAAAGCAGCATCGTCAGCAAAGAGGAGTTCTCTGATGAGGACTTTCCGTACTTTGGACTTCGCTCTTAGACGGGCAAGGTTGAACAACCTGCCCCCTGATCTTGTGTGGAGGAAAATTCCTTCTTCAGCCTATTATTCATACTACCCCATCTGAAAGGGCAGCAAACAGCTGATCTCAGCCTCTTTTCCTCTGTAGCTGGGATCTAGGTGATGCACAAGAACAGACTGAATGAGTAACCCACTGATCTTTCACCATCCCTGTGGGGAAGCTGCCAGCTTCTGCTCAACAGATGTCCTGGTGACCAACCTAGACCAGGAACTGACCATGTGGAAACCACTGGCACCAAGCAATGTCCTGGATACAATAACCCACCCCACCACTTGCATGGTATGTTTTCTCTGTGTGCAGCTAACAGGTTCCTAGCTAAAATAGCACTATTTCAAAATTGTTATTTACCTTGATATCCACATGGTCAAAATACCAAAAAAATTACAATCTTAGAAAATGAGAGCACAAAATGTGAACAATTCACTTTGTGTTCACTTTTTCCAGTTTCAACATTTCTGCTGGGATTCCACCATACAGTGTTTAGAATGTTAATTTTCACTACATCCATCTGGCAGATTTCATCAAGTCTCAGCCAGGTTTCTGGAAGCTTGTTCTCTTATGAAGAGAGTGAATGGTGATGAGAGAAACTGATAGTCATGTGAGTGATTACCATAGGTACTAGTTCATCTTCCATTGCATTGCTCATGAGCTTTCTGGAATTCAGGTTAGGGAATGTAGTTGCTGGGTGGGGAGTGAGAGCATGGAGAAGGTACTGGGATAGTCAGGTGGGGACAGAAACATGGAGCCAGAGAGCAGAACAGTTGGGTAAAGTGGAATCTGGGGCCTGGATATGAGGCCTGAATTGAAGCAAGAACGAACCAGCATCAGTTCCTTGTTATTTGGCAACTGGGGACAGCAGAGTCCAGGCCCTGACACAGAGAGAGGCAGTCCCGATGTTGAATCCAAGAGTGGATGTGTTCCTCAGCTGAGGCGTTAGTCTTAAGGAACATGGAATTGTTCTTAAAGTTAGGGACAGGAGCAGACACACTCTGGAGTCCGGAACAGGTTTGGAGGTGTTCCTGGGACTAAGGGCAGGTGCTAAAGGTTAGGAAGTGTGGAAATGTTGTCTGAGCAGAGGACAGGAGCAAACACATTACAGAACCTAGGGCAGGAGTGGAGGCATTCCTGGGGCTGAAGATAGGAACAGACTGTTCTTTGGACTGGAGCCATGCATAGTGTATTCCAGGGATGGTGAGAGCTGGTTGTGCATAACATTTAGTATATACCCTGTGTTCAGGCAGTTACATTGGCCCTAGATGTACCAATATGTATTGGGCCAGTCTGGAGGGAGAGGAGGCCACGATTTCCTGCTTGCAATGACCTTTGATGCTGACCAACACTGTGACAAAAACTGTGTAGTATTTGCATAGTATTTTTTAAATTAATGGTCTCATTGGGTAAAATTAATGTTCTCTAAAATTGTGTTGCTAAATAAATAGCACAGTTATAATAATGAATTTTAATCTAATCTATTAGACCCAGTACAGGGATGTTCAACCTTTTGGATACATATGCCACAATCAGTGAATGACCCACAGATGGTTACATAAAAATGTGAGACCCCTCCAACACAAACATTAAACCCCGTATGCAAAAACACCAGCCTCCCATCTATACCAAAATCAAAGCCCCCCCCCCCGCCCCTCATTCACAAAGATCCAAACTTCCCAGGGAAAAGATTGCTGGCTTAGCTTTCTGCTATTTACTTTTAGATGTGACTTAGCCTGCTTTACTGCTGCCTGTGTGACCCACTCCACCCGCCCCCAGTTCACACTGGTCCATTATCATCCTCAATTATTTGCTTTGATCTCTCTCTCTGCTGTCTCTGTGCCTACAGCCACACAGAGTTTGACAAATTGAAAGCTTCAGCCTCAGTTCCTTAAATCTCCCCAGCCAGGAAGACTGGTAAAAGCTAATTTTTGATTGTTACCAAGAATCCACCAATCAGTGAGCAACCCTTACTCATCCACCAAGTCTTGAATATTTGAAGCCTCATCATCAATTGCCGTATTTCCAACATGAAAATGCTGGACCATCATTAGTAAGCTTCCAAGGTCTGTAATTGGTGTTCAGCACAAAGAAGACAAGAGCCAGAGGCCAAGTAAAAGACCACAGGCTATGTTACGGATACCCTCAGCTTAGTGGATGAGCTGCTCAGTAACTCCTCCACTGTATGCTGTTCCAGTAAAGACTATATCATATTCCTACTTTTAAGATACAAACGTTATTCAATGTGGAATCTTTGAAATTGACTTCTCCTTTAAAAAAGTGGACAATGTGCTGCAAGATGGCCACTGAAGGTCAGATGACCTGGTCTGTATATTCAAAAACTGCTTCAATGTCTCGCAAGGACAAAAGGATACATTCCAGGCTAAGAGGTATCGACTACACCCATCCTGGAACCATCAAGAGATGTTCCTGAATTGAATGGATTTCTTCTGAGACAAAGAAGGTGTGAAGTAGGCACATCATAACAGAATGATACTCATCCAGACTTAAATGGATTCCACATCCTGATCAATTGTGTGGCCACACCAGGGAAGAAAGTCATGTATCAACTGACAGAGACTCAAATTTAATGGATTTTTGACCTTAAACAGTAACCCTCTGGAGAGAGAGAGAGAATCACAGCAACATCACAGAAAAGCAGTCCAGCCAGGGGCTTTGGAAAGATCCAGCCTAAACAAGGAGAAGAAACCCTGCTGCTAATTCTACACTTCAACTTGGTACAGCAGAGAAATGAAAGTGGTTGCCACCTCCAGTCTGAAATCTTAACCACCAGAAATCTACAAGTACAAAAACACAGGCCTGCATCTTTTAAAAAGACTGCACTTAGAAGATTCAACAGGTTTACTATAAACCACAAACACCAACCACACCTTGAACTTTACCCTTTACCTTCTAACTATCTTCTCTTGTGAGTGAATGTGAGAGTGAATGTGTGCATGAGTGGTGTTGCGAACATTTTGGGGAATGAATATTGTTCAATAAATATCTTCTGTTTTGGACCTACTAGAAAACCTGCCACTGTCTGTTTATTTGGCAAGTAAAACATTCAAGGGCTAACTCATCATTTTAAAAAAAAGATTGCAGTCAGTTGGGAGGTGAACAGTGGGAACCACCCACACCCCCTTACCTCCTGTCCAAAACAATGCTCAGATTTGTCAGTTGAGATGAGATAGGGTTTGGCTATGATGCCACTCATTCAGTTTTGTATGTGCTGTGATTTTCGAAACAATGATGATTATAATATATGCATTCATAAATAGACAAAGAGAAATACAACTTGGACAAAACATTCCATTTAAAAAAATGACTTCATGGTATTCCATGATATTGCAAATATGTTGGGTACTTTGACCCCAATTTCAATGATCATTTTCAGTATTATCAAACAAATTATATTGTGTCATATCTAAAACAAGCTATGAAATATGTCCAGAACAATGGCAACAGGAAGAGAATGGAAAATATACATCTTGTATTTTGGGATATCGGACAAGGGACCTTGCAATGAATGGTATGTGAGTAAAATAATGTAACTTTCCTACAGGTTCCCACATTGCTTCATTTTTTCTGGATCCTTATTCACGCCCAAATGAGAAGGAAAGAGGTTCTTGGACAACATCCTTTATTTGTGAGTCAACCTCAGGCAACCGTGGGGAAAGGAACGTGACAAAGTTCTGTGAGACTCGTGATTAAGTTGCACTGGCAAGTAATGTTGGCATGTGAGATGCAGAAATATCTACTTTCTTGCCAATGGTTTCCTATGCAAAACATACCAGTTTAATAATATTGACTCAATAGCTTGGTCCAGCTGGTTACCACAACAAGTAGTTGAGCCATATAAACCAAGAAGTGTCCAGGTTTTTGAAGCCTTTTTTGATCATTAGAAATTCTGCCTCTTAAATGTTCTTTGTACCCTTGACATGGCTCTAATATCCTTCCTATAATATTGCTTTAAGTGATAAAGCAGTAGTCAAAACAGGAATTTGAGTACATTTTGTTTAGTCTGTAATTTTTCTTTGCATTGTGTGCTACAACATTAGTATCCATTCCACTAAGCAATATAAAACATTTTTTTTTTACATATTCATTCATGGGATGTGGGTCTTGCTGGCTTTATTGCCCATCCCTAATTGCCTTGAACTGAGTGGCTTGCTAGGCCATTTCCGGGGGCATTTAAGAGTCAACCACATTGCTGTGGGTTTGGAGTCACATGTAGGCCAGATCAGGGAAGGACAGAAGATTTCCTTCCCTAAAGGATATTAGTGAACCAGATGGGTTTTTACAGTAATCAATGATGGTTTCATGGTCACCATTAGATTAGCCTTTAAATTCCAGGTTTATTAATTGAATTCAAATTTCACCATCTACCATGTTAGGATTCAAACTCACGTCCCCGGAGTATTAGCCTGGGCCTCTGGGCTACTAGTCCAGTAACATTACCACTATGCCACCAGCTGGTTAACTAAACTGAGGTTCATGGAATAGGAGGGTCAGTTTAAGGCCAGAAAACAGCAAGTCATGGTAAATGGTTGTTTTTCAGACTGAAAGATGGTAGACAGTAGTGTTCCCCAAGGATCAGTGCTGGAACCACTGGTTTTTTTTGCTATATATAAATGACTTGGATCTTGGAACATAGTGTAGAATTTCAAAATTTGCCAATTACACCAAACCTGGAGGTGAGGCAAACGGTGAGGATGATATGAACTGCCTGCAACAGGACATAGATAGGCTAGCAGAATGGGCAGAGAGGTGCGAGATGGAATTTAATACTGACAAGTGTGAGGTGATGCATTTTTGCAGAAGAAATAGGGCGAGGCAATATATACTTAATGGCACAGTTCTAAAGGGTGAGCAGGGACAGAGGGACCTGGGGGTCAATGTGCATTGATCCTTGAAGGTGGCAGGACATACTGAAAGAGTGGTTAGTAAAGCAGATTGTATCTTGAGCTTTATAAACAGAGGCATTGAATACAAAAGCAGGGAAGTTATGCTGAACCTTTATAAAGCATAAGACCAGTTCTGGTCACCAAACTTTAGGAAGGATGTGAGGGTTTTTGAGAGGGTGCAGAGGAGATTTACCCGAGTGGTTTCAGGGATGGGGTATTTTAGTTGATAAGATTAGGTTGGAAAAACTGAGTTTGTTCTCCTTAGAACAAAGGACATTGAGGGGAGATTTAATAGAAATGTGCAAGATTATGACAGGCTTAGATCCGTTAGACAAGGAAAAACTGTTCCCATTAACTAATGGTACAAGGACTAGGGAACACAGATTGAAGGTTTTGGGTAAGAGGTGCAGGGGGAATATGAGGCAGCACTTTTTTACGCAGCAGGTGGTAATGACCTGGAACTCGCTGCCCACAAGGGTGGTGGAAGCGGAGATGATCAATGAATTTAAGAAGAAATTGGATGTCCACTTGAAGGAAATAAACTTACAGGGCTATGGGGATTGAGCAGGGGAGTGGGACTGACTGAATAGCTCAGTGAAGAGCTGGCATGGACTCGATGGGCCGAATGGCCTCCTTCTGTGCCATAAATGACTCTATGACTCTAATATGCCGAGCTTTTCAGTGATTTATCATGCTGTACACCCCATAAAGACTCTGTAATCTATTATTATCCATCCAATGTTTTTGTTGTATGATCTACTGCTGCTATTAATAACAGTAGAAATAAAACTAATCTGAACATATTCTAGAAATTTGTCAATTACAATCAAACACTGTGTCGGATACAACCATGCATTGTAATGTGCTTGCAGTGTCGGTTACAACCATGGAAACTGGGCTGACTGATCCTTTGTCCCCTTCACCGTCAGGTCAGACTACCTGAAGGTGCTGGGGATATGGTTCGGAAGGGCCGGGGCGTGCACCAAAACCTGGGAGGAGCGAGTAGCCAAGGTACAACAAAAGTTGAGCATGTGGGGGCAGCGATCTCTCTCCATTGTGGGTAAGAACCTGGTCATCAGGTGTGAGGCGCTCACGTTGTTGCTGTACGTGGCGCAGGTCTGGCCCATACCCCACTCCTGCGCTGTGGCGGTCACCCGAGCCATTTTCCGCTTCATCTGGGGATCTAAAATGGACCAGGTCCGGAGGGACACGATGTTCAAATCTCTGGATAAGGGCGGGAAAAATGTACCCAACGTGGCCCTCATCCTGATGACCACCTTCGTGTGCGGCTGCATCAAGCTGTGTGTAGACCTCCAGTACGCAAAATCCAAGTGTCACTACGTGCTGAGGTTCTATCTGTCCTCGGTGTTGCAAAGGATGGGCCTGGTCACATTGCCGCGGAACGCTCCATCCAGTTGGACCGTGCCGTACCACCTATCCTTCGTGGAGCAGTTTCTGCGGGAAAACACCTTTGACCACCGATCCATCAGGGAGTGGTCTGCACGGAATGTCCTCAAGGCCCTACGGGAAAAGGAGACGGTGGATCCTGTCAGATGTTTCCCCGAGCAGACCGTCGAAGTCATTTGGCGGAATGCCTCATCACCAGAACTTTCAAACAAGCACCAAGATGTAGCTTGGCTGGTGGTGAGAAGGGCCCTCCCCGTCAGATCCTTCATGCACGCCCGAAGTCTCGCCCCCTCCGCGCAATGCCCCCGCGGTGGCTGTGGTGGGGAAGAGACGGTTGCCCACCTCCTCCTGGAATGTGTCTTTGCAAAGCAGGTGTGGAAAGAGATGCAGTGGTTTTTGTCGAGGTTCATCCCAAGCAGCTCTGTAACACAGGAGTCTGTGCTCTACGGGCTGTTCCCAGGGACGCACACCGAGACAAACATCAACTGCTGCTGGAGGACAATCAATTCGGTGAAAGACGCCCTTTGGTCTGCCCAAAACTTGCTGGTCTTCCAGCGCAAAGAGTTGTCCACCACCGAATGTTGCAGACTGGCACATTCCAAGGTCCAGGACTACGTGCTGAGGGACGCACTAAAGCTTGGGGCAGCCGCAGCAAAGGCTCAATGGGGAAAGACCACAGTGTAAGGTCCCCCCACCAAGCTGAACTGAGGGGCTGGATCCATGGGAAACCCCTCGAACTGTATCGGGAAAATTTCTGTCTCCTGTATAATGTAAAAATGTATCTGGCATGACAATGAAATGGAAGGGTTGTGAGGCAACTCATAATTGTATCGAAGGAAACTGATCACCTTGGCACTGTTTGTATTTTTTGACATGATGCTGTTTTAAACTGTTTGGGAATGTAATTTTTACAGATTTTTATGAACAAAGTATATTTTGGAAATAAAAAAAAAGTCGGTTACAACACACTGTAATGTGTATGTTGTATCAGTTACAACCACGCATTGTAATGATAAAGCTTTATTGGTTACAACTGCATGCTGTAATGAATAAAATTTATCAGTTATATTGTAATCAAAAAGCTAAATCAATTATATAACTAATAAATCTTCTTAATTACAGATACGTTATGTGGTGAGCCTGACGAGTCAAACTGAAAGGGAAATTAACACACATAACACAAAGATCCTTCATACAAAATATTTTTGTTGCTGTATTATTTTTGTTACTATTTTGTCATTCTCTCCCCAACAGCCAGGAGCAACCTGTTACACAAGAAGCCTGTTGCATTCCTAACGTGTAACCAACTCCCACCAGTTGGCTCTGTCCCATCACTCTTGTCATTTTCAGAGATCAAAACCCTTTTTCACGAGGTAAGGCAACAGTGTGGGTTTGCCAGATGTAGCTTTCAAACCAAATGTTGCCAAGTTTAATCAAATTTGCAAGTGCTATTCACGGAATGTAAATGTGCAAAATTTCCCAGTCCACAACTAAAAGGTCCATTTTCTGCTCTTACACTCCTGGAGCAGAGCAATGCATGTCAGCCATACGAATTGGAATATCGGGCATGTACGCTGCACAACCCACCTGATTCTCTTTGCCCATTAACTTAAATGGACAGAAGGTTAGGTGAGCTGTGTAATAGGCTCAGTGTCCTCCATACCCAGTATTCAGGTAGGTATTCCTAGCTTGGGCTGCTTTGTGTCAAGGGGTTGAACTTAGTGGCGCCGGTGGGGCTCCTGGCACTGGGCCAAAAAGGTGGGGGAATCCTGCCTTGCCATTTGGAGCCCCTCTGGCACGATTCTACGGCGGCAGGCAAATTAACAGCTTGTCACTAGCATCACCGTCCCTTTAAAGATGAGGATCCCACCTCCGAGAGCTACTGGCCAATCACAGAGCCCGCAGCTCAGTAGTATTGGCAGCACCACTGGGAGTGGTGGCTACTGTTGGAACAACAGGAGGCCTGGGAACTAGACCCAACCTCTGCAGGCCTAGACCCCAGGTAAGTGAGTCGGAGTCACCAGGGCCATTCCAGCAGGCGCCAGCGATGGAGGAAGGGGGGGGGGTTGGGGGTAGGGTAGTCCTTATGTAGTGGGGGAGGGGTGTCCAGGCAGGTGGGTTGTTTGCTGGCGGGGGCCCTCCGTGGGCCAGAGGACGTTTCCCCCCACTCCGCCAAGTTAGCAGGGAGGTCACCTCTTTTACTGGATGACCACCCTGCATGGTGGTGAACAATAGCCTTTGCATTGAATGTTGACGACTTTTAATCCGTTGGTTTATAGATACCCAGAGGTAATTGGTTAATGCGGATATCACTCTTTGGAGAAAAGTTTGTGAGACCCTCACAGCAGGATCTATCATGCAGCCTGCACACAGTGGATAATCCCAGCATATGCCTGGGATTTTCCCACAGTGCTCTGGCTGGGAACGATGCAAACTTTCCCCTTGTATATCTACATATTTCACTCAATATCACAGTAGATGGACTATTCGGTTTGTGTTCACTGTGAATTCTGTTTACAGTTTGGACACGCACTGCAGCACATGCTAACCACAGTACCATACGGCATGGCAGCCGGGCTCAATAACATTGAATGGGATGCCATTGAATTCCCCTCCCAGTTTATGGAGAACTGGCTCTATGATAACAACACAATAGCACTGATCAGTGGCCATTACCAGACAGGAGAACCATTACCACAGAGTACCTTTGAACAACTATTGAAAGGTACAGAGTAGTATTCAAATCCGTTTTCTTCATCCTCTGTTTTCTTTAATATTTAAAGCAATACTAATATCGCAGATACTGTGGGAGTTATTTTAGCCAAAGACTGAAAACAGGTGCTAAATGTGTGCAGTGCTAATTTGAATGTCTGGATTTAGCGTACAATTTTGGTCCTAATTGCTGATTACTATAATTTGAACTTGCCTGGAGAGGCTAAACCAGAAACTTGTAGGTTTAGCACTCAAGTTCTGATTAGTCACAGTTTTTGTGGAGCAGTATATGTGGCTCCTTACACCCTCTTCTACTGAAGGTGTGGAGTGCCCTGGCTGACACATAGTGACACATTTCAGGATGATTTTGAGACTATGGTGGGGGTTGGGGGGGTGGGGAGTGGGGGGGGGAGGAGCATACAGGATCTCAGACGTAACACTGAAGGTTATGGCGGAGGAGGTCCAGAGGAGGAGGGATGTCCTGTACCCACAGGGTAGGGGGGGAAGGATCCACCTCTTCCTCCTGACCCTCTCTTCTGCAGCAGCTGGTGCTGTTCTGCTTGGCTTGTGTCCTCTTCCCATTCCTCATCCAGACCAAGGGGGACCCCTCAGAAGATGTGCATTCCCTTCCTCCTGAAGTCTCCTTTAAGGTGTCCAATAAAGTTGACCGGCATAGCACTTATGTTTTTTAGGTGAAGTCCTCAGAGAATTTTGGATTAAATGTTGCTCGAGCTTTGGTGAAGTCTTGACAAATGTCCCAGAAAGGCTCACAATGTGTTTAAGAGGTCCTCTTCACAGCTCCAGCAGCAATGAGCATGAAATGATGAGCATCCCTTTAAGTAGCACTTGAAATCAACATCAACGCCTAGTTTACTCCGAAACAACTGGTCGCTGTTAGGAGAAGACGGTAGGACAAAGGATAGCTGTCAAAATGCCAAAACAGCCTCCTTAATGAGTTGCTAGCAGACATTTAAAGCGGCAATCAGCCCCTTAACGAGCCTTCAGGCTATCATTCCTAGCACATCCTTCAACACCTTTAACAAGACAGCAACTTTCACTAAACATAGGCTTAATTGTGATGATGATTGAGGGATAAATATTGACCAGGACACTGGGGAGAACTCCCCTGCTCTAATTCGAAATCGTGCCATGAGATCTTTTATGTCCACCTGAAAGGACAGAAGTGGGCTTGCTTTAATGTCTTATCTGAAAAACAGCACCTCTGATAGTGTAGCACTCCCTTAGCACTGCACTGAAGTGTCAGTCTTGATTTTTGTGCTGAGGTCCTGGAATGGGACTCTTATAGGAAAATGGTAGTGGACGGTATACCAGAGAATACTTAAAACACCAACTGTTTCATTTTTATTTGACCAACATTCCTCCTCAACCAACCCCAACAGAAACAGATTAACTGGCCAATTCTTGTTTGTGGAATTTGGCTACACACAAATTATAGAATCATAGAACGGCATAGAAGGAGGCCATTTCTTAGCACTCTGTGGCTCTCAAGCCAAAGCTGAAGCCCTGTTAAAATGCATGGAGCTGGAGAGCAGGAGAGTACTAATGCTGAGTCTCCTTTGGGAAACAAAATTTGGAATTGGTGGCCATGTTTGCCTGTGCAATGATGGCTGCACTTGAAAAGTGATTCATTGGCTGTTAAGTACTCTGGCCATCCTGAGGAGGTGATAAACTGTAACATAAATGCAAGTTCTGTTTATTTCTGAAAAGCACCACTATTTCATTTTAGCAACACAGTATTCCCATTTTGGTTTTGGAAGTTAAGGTCTTGGCTCCAAAAGAATAGGATGGTAAATCACATGAAGTCAAAACAATATGGCAGCCAAATCTTTTGATTTTATAAAATCATTATTCACTCTCAGGATGTGGGCATCACTACCAAAGCTAGCATTTATTATCAATCCCAAGCTGCCCTGGACAAATGAGTGGCTTGCTAGACTACATCAGAGGGCAGTTTAGAGTCAATCACTTATGTGCAGGATTGCAGAGGACGTATAGGTCAGCCTGCAGAAGGACATCAGGTTTCTTTCCCTACAGGCCATTAATGAAATAGTTAGCTCTTTAAAGCAATCCAACAGTTTCAACATCACTTTTACTGATACCAGCTCTTTATTACCAGATTTCTTCAAACTGATTTCAAGTTCTTAAACTGCCATGGTGGGATTATGAATTCATATTCTCTGCATTATTGGGCAAGGCCTCTGGATTACTAGTCCACTAACATAACCACAACACCATTGTACCCCTCTGATGAAGGCTCTGTAGCATTTGATACAAAACAATTTATATTACTAGTAATTCATTTTGAGAAAATACTGCTAATAACTCTATCTGCAATTTTAGCTGAAGCATTTACCTGTTTAAAATGAACAGTAAACTGCCTGTGTTAAAACAGCAGACAGAGAAAGCCATACTAATATTGTAGCAGTCATGTCTAAGATTAAAATATTTTAATGGCGTAGTAAGAAACAATGCATTTTGTAAATAATAGATTTGTTGTTCATTCTTGGGATGTGGGTTTTGCTGGTAAGGCTGATATTTATTGCCCATGATTGACAGCCATTGAGAAGGTAGATGGTGATCTGCCTTTTTGAACCACTGCAGTTCCTATTGGGAGAGATGGTGGTGTAGTGGTAATGTCACTGAGCTGTTGCCTTAGGGCCATGGGTTCAAATCCCATATGGCAGCTGGTAGAATTTAAATTATGGGGGGGGGGCAGATAAGAAAGTGGAGTTGAGACCACAACAAGATTGGTTATGATCTTATCAAATTGTGGAGTAGGCTCAAAGGGT
This sequence comes from Heterodontus francisci, assembly GCF_036365525.1. NCBI lineage: Eukaryota > Metazoa > Chordata > Chondrichthyes > Heterodontiformes > Heterodontidae > Heterodontus > Heterodontus francisci. Next base: position 22,063,175 of record NC_090394.1, read on the forward strand.
GGAATGGCCTACTCCTGCTCCTAAGTCCTATGTGTGTAGGTACACCCACAGTGCTGTTAGGAAGGGAGTTTCAGGATTTTGGCCCAGCGACAGTGAAGGAATGGTGATATAGTTCCAAGTCAGGGGATAGTGTGTGGCTTGGAAGGGAACCTGGAGGTGATGGTGCACCTACTGCCCTTATCCTTCTAGGTAGTGGAGGTCACGGGTTTGGAAGATACTGTCAAAGAAGCGTTGGCAAGTTGCTGCAGTGTATCTTGTAGATAGTACACAGTGCACCAGTGGTGTGGGAGTGAATATTTTAGGTGATGGATGGGATGCCAATCAAGTGGGCTGCTTTGTCCTGGGTAGTATTGAGTTTCTTGAATGTTGTTGCAGCTGTATATATCCAGGCAATTGGCAAGTATGCCATCACACTGCTGACCTGTGCCTTGCAGGTGACGGAGAGGCTTTGGGGAGTCAGGAGGTAAGCTATTCGCCACAGAATACCCAGCCTCTGATTACAATAGATTGGCACAATGCACATGATTCACCATGTAGGTTTTAGTTCTGCTAGATACAACTTACTGTCTTGTGAAGCAATGTACACATCAGAGAGTATTTACATATGTAAAAAGTCAACTCTGAAATGTGAGAAAATACAAAAACATGTCCAAAATCAAAGTGTTTGGGTGCAGTATGTCTCCCAGAAAATAAATCCTGTAAGCGAAATTGAAGCTATACCCACTTCTGAAACTAACCCGATACTATTGGAGAATAGTATCAATAAACAGAAAAGATGAATATGATGTTCTACACAACAATGAACTCATGCAAAAGCATCTGAAAATAGGTTTTGATGAAAAATAGAGGGTGCAAAAAATTGTAAGTGATGGATTGACTGTGAAAATAGGTCAGGATATCCTTAGATAATCAAACAGTTATATTTATGACCTCTGATTTGCATAAACTGCTTCCAATTGGCCAATTGGATGATCCATCTCAGCTTCCTCCTGAGGTCCACAGCAAGACAGATGCCAGTCTTTAGCCAATTCGATTCACTCCATGTGATATCAACAAACAGCTGAGCACACTGGACACAGTAAAGGCTGTGGACCCTGAAAACATCCCGGCTGTAGTACTGAAGACTTGTGCACCAGAACTAGCCACACCCCTAGCCAAGCTGTTCCAGTGCAGCTACAACACTGGCCACCCACCCCGACCAAGTGGAAAATTATCCAGGTATGTCCTGTCCACAAAAAACAGGACAAACCCAATCCACCAATTACTGCTCCATCAGCCTACTCTGAATCAAAGTGATGGAAGGTATCGTCAATAGTGCTATCAAGTGGCACTTACTCACCAATAGCCTACTCCAATGCTCAATTTGGGAACGGCCAGGAGCATTCAGCTCCAAACCTCATTACAGAAGAGCTGAATTCCAGAGGAGAGGTGAGAGTGACTGTCCTTGACATCAAGGCAGCATTTGACAAAGTGTGGCATCAAAGAGCCCTATTAAAACTGAAGTCAATGGGACTCGGGGGAAAAACTCTCCACTGGTTGGAGTCATACCTAGCACAAAGGAAGATGGCTGTGGTTGTTGGAAGCCAATCATCTCAGCCCCACGACATCGCTGCAGGAGTTCCTCAGTCCAAGGCCCACCCACTTTCATCTGCTTCATCAATGACCTTCCCTCCATCATAAGGTCAGAAATGGGGATGTTCGCTAATCATTGCACAGTGATCAGTCACATTTATAACTCCTCAGCTAATGAAGCATGCAGCAGGACCTGGACAACATTCAGGTTTGGGATGGCAAGTAACATTTGTGCCACACAAGTGGCAGGCAATGACCATCTCCAACAAGAATCTAACCATCACCCGTTGACATTCAACGGCATTGCCATCCCTGAATTCCTCACTATCAACATCCTGGGAGTAACCATTGAGCAGAAACTGAACTGGACCAGTGTTATGAATGCTGAACTTTGTAGTATGGTTATGTTTTAAAAGTTGTGATCTTTAATGCGGAGGAAAATTCCTTCTTCCTCCACACAAGATCAGGGGGCAGGTTGTTCAACCTTGCCCGTCTAAGAGCGAAGTCCAAAGTACGGAAAGTCCTCATCAGGGAACTCCTCTTTGCTGACGATGCTGCTTTAACATCTCACACTGAAGAGTGCCTGCAGAGTCTCATCGACAGGTTTGCGGCTGCCTGCAATGAATTTGGCCTAACCATCAGCCTCAAGAAAACGAACATCATGGGGCAGGACGTCAGAAATGCTCCATCCATCAACATTGGCGACCACGCTCTGGAAGTGGTTCAAGAGTTCACCTACCGAGGCTCAACTATCACCAGTAACCTGTCTCTAGATGCAGAAATCAACAAGCACATGGGAAAGGCTTCCACTGCTATGTCCAGACTGGCCAAGAGAGTGTGGGAAAATGGCGCACTGACACGGAACACAAAAGTCCGAGTGTATCAAGCCTGTGTCCTCAGTACCTTGCTCTATGGCAGCGAGGCCTGGACAACGCATGTCAGCCAAGAGCGACGTCTCAATTCATTCCATCTTCGCTGCCTCCGGAGAATACTTGGCATCAGGTGGCAGGACCGTATCTCCAACACAGAAATCCTCGAGGCGGCCAACATCCCCAGCTTATACACACTACTGAGTCGGCGGGGCTTGAGATGGCTTGGCCATGTGAGCCGCATGGAAGATGGCAGGATCCCCAAAGACACATTGTACAGCGAGCTCGCCACTGGTATCAGACCCATCGGCCGTCCATGTCGCCGCTTTAAAGACGTCTGCAAACACGACATGAAATCCTGTGACATTGATCACAAGTCGTGGGAGTCAGTTGCCAGCGTTCGCCAGAGCTGGCGGACAGCCATAAAGGCGGGGCTAAAGTGTAGTGAGTCGAAGAGACTTAGCAGTTGGCAGGAAAAAGACAGAGGCACAAGGGAAGAGCCAACTGTGTGCACAAGGGAAGAGCCAACTGTGTAATAGCCCTGACAATCAAATTTTTCTGCAGCACCTGTGGAAGAGCCTGTCACTCTAGAATTGGCCTTTATAGCCACTCCAGGCGCTGCTCCACACACCACTGACCACCTCCAGGCGCTAACCCATTGTCTCTCGAGATAAGGAGGCCAAAGATAAAGGTAAGATCTTTAATGCATTTTAAAACTGCCCAGAGACAAGCCAGGGGTTTTGGTTACTATGAGAACAAGGAACCCATATCAAAGAACCTTTTGAAAGCCGGGTGCAAGGTTATAACACCTAAAGGACAATGGGTTTCACTCTCCCAGATTCACCGATTGTAAACAGGGAGCCAGGGGCTCTAAAATGCAAATTCGAGTTGCAATTTTAACACCTGGAAACAAAGGAAGGCCCAAGTGGCTTTGCTATGGGTTAGACTTATTGTCTCCGAGAACTGTAAAAGCCAAAGGGCTATTGACTTTGAAGCTGGATAAATTCACGAGGCTTTCCTAGGTCTGGAGACTGTAAGAAAGAAATAAAGACCAGCAGTCAGCTGTGCAGCATAAAGAGAGAGAGAGGGGCCAGTGGGCTGTTTGCTGGAGTAACAGCTACTCTCAGAATACCGATACAGAAAACGGCTGTTAAGATTTGAACCCAGTTGGAAGACTCAAGGTTTGTGGAGGAGAATAGGCCAACAGGGTCACCAGAGATTGCCTTATTAACGGAAGACCAGTCGAATGTACTCGGAAGAAGTGAGCGAAGAGGACATTGGCTTTGAGAAGGACACTGGGAGATCCAACCCATTACAGCTGGGAGGAGTTTGGGACTTTTAACTGCAAGGATACTTTTTACGATGAGAACACTGTGTAACATATAAATGTGACGTGGAGTTTTCAAGTGTGTTAATAAGTTAATGGGAAATACCTTTCTCTGTAATTTAGTGTATTAGCTACCTACTAAGTACTGTTTAGTTAATGTTGATTTTTAGTTTAGTTGCCATAGTAAAAGTCATAAAACGTGCAATCTTGTTGTGTAATTCTTGAATTTGTCACTGGGAAGTTCATATCTGTTAAAGTTAGCATTCTGAACCAAGGTTGTAACAACCAGACATATAAGTACTTGGCTACAAGTGCTAGTCAGAGTCTGGGAATTCTGCGGTGAATAACTCACCTACTGAATCTCCAAAGCCTGTCCACCATCTACAAGAAACATTCAGGAGTATGATGGAATACTCTCCACTTGCCTGGATGGGTGCAGCTCCAACAACACTCAGGAAGCTCGACATCAGCCAGGACAAAGCAGCCCACTTGATCGGCACCCCATCCACCAATTTAAACATTCACTCCCTCCACCACCAGCGCACAGTAGCACTGTGTACCATATACAAGATGCACAGCAGCAACTCACCAAGGTTCCTTCCTCAGCACCTTACAAACCTGCAACTTCTACCATCTAGAAGGACAAGGGCAGCAGATGGGTGGGAACACCACCACCTGCAAGTTCCCCTCCAAGCCACACACCATCCTGACTTGGAAATAAATCACCGTTCCTTCACTGTCCCTGGGTCAAAATCTTAGAATTCCTTCCCTAACAGCACTGAAGGTATTTCTACACCACATGGACTGCACCACCTTCTCAAGGACAATTAGGGATGGGCAATAAATGCTGGTTTTGCGAATGAATAAAAAAAGAGATTTTTGTGTCCCTTCACGTCCCAAGTTCTGATCTCAATATTTCAAAGCAATAAAACTACACAATTTCATAATTTTAAAAAAGGTCTTCTTTTTTGCAGCACATCATTACAGGGGAGGGTCTATTATGCTGAGGCAGGTGTACCTTGCAGCACTAGACCTCCAGTTACACATCAGGTAAAACCTCTCCAATGTACATTAACAAAATGTTAACAGACAGGCAGGGAAAGCGATGACATTATTTAGGTTCCACTGTATGGTGCTTGACCTATAAGCTCATAGGTAGGGTACAGTTGAGGAATGTCATGCTACCCAGGTTGGGTTCGACCTCCCGCCAGAAACTACAGCCCCTCCATCATAGCATTCCACTGTCTCTTAAATGATTGTGAGACTTCTTCCCAGCTGGAAAATTGTTCAAGTATTGATCAGTCTGACCAACTTTTTGACATCCGTCCTAAATTTGGATTTTGCTGGTTTGAATCTGTGCTCCCAAATCCTAAGGTCATACTTCATTTCAAACTCATCTGGATTTACCTTTCACTATTTTAAATGCCTCCATGAAGACCTCTCGGAGTCATCTGCTTTCTTAGATGAAAAAAAAAGTTTTTCTAGCATTTCTCCATAACTTCCTGATGTTATTGGACGTTTATTGGTCATGATTCCACTGTTTCACGTAGCCCTCCAGTACCTGTCCAACTAGCCATTCTTTATATGTGATCTCTGACAGTGTGCATCAACAGTTTACTTGACAGCATAACATCCTATAATCACAGAGATCTATGCAAATACAATGGGTCACTTGATAGTGATGAGCTGTGGGAGCCTTGGCTGATTTTTCTTCCCATTCCTAGGCCAGGCTTATTCTGGCTCTCCCTACCAATATTCCAGCCAGCCTGGATAGGAAATCCTGGGTAAATCCTGGGGTAATATTTCAACTGAGATTCTGCCAAATTCTTGCTGGGACTTCAGTGGAAGATGGACGAAACTGAGAGAAATAATGGAAGCGGCCCTTCACGTCATTTCTCTGTTTCCACCGATTTTGGGTGAAGACCCCACCATGTAACTTCCAGCTCCCACTCGCCACCCCACTTACCAACTAACCTTGGAACTCACTTTGGAAGACCACATGCGTGTGAGCTATATTGCCAGTAAGGGTATGGGTATAATTTTCTGAGTAACCAGATATTGCACGAAGTGCCAGGGCATTGCAGGAAAAGGTTTCCATCTACATTGGGAAGGAAAATGGTGAATAGTCGGCCTGCAATTTTCCAATAAGCACTGGCAGCGGGCGAGGTTCTTTGCCACTGGCACATACTTGGAAAATTGCCCCTTATTTCTCAAGTGTTCTAGATATCTTGTGGCAGCAATACACACACTCCCTGTTAAATCACAGCTCATAGAGGTTCTCATAGATGTGATTTAATGGGGTAATGATATGATTTTGCACTCTCAGCATGGAGCTTTGTCAACTGGGAGTACACATTGAGAATTTGGGTTCAAATTAAAATAAATGGATGGAAAATTGTCACGGATTCGCACCTCTTATGTTTTTAATGCTTTCAGTTTTCTAATTGTTGTCAAAGTGATCAGCCAAATGGGAAACGTTTAGTCCTAATGTTTACGTGTCATGTAAAGATTTGAGTTGTCCATCTAGGATAGGTGAGCATGATATAATATTTTTCTCATGTTTCTCCAGTACAGATTCATGGACGAGTGTTGTGAAGAAAATTGCTGAGCGGTTTACAGTGATGAAACAGATTCCTGTGAGTAATTGCTGTAAAGGTCTCCCTTCTGCGTTTGTTAAGGACTGTAGTAGGATTCAGGAATGGGAGCTCATGTGTAATTAACCTGCTAGAATCATCTGAAGAGATTACTAACATAGTATACAGGGTTAATGCAGGCAATGTTGTATACTTGGATTGACCAGGGTCCACCTCAGTGATTAGCAAATAACAGGTTTGTTTTCTTTGGGAAAAAGACTTTTGAGGTGACCTAATTGAAGCTTTCGAGATTTTTATGTGAATTGACAGTTGTTCACTGTGGTGAAGGCTTCAGAGGATACATGTTAAAATAAGGAGGATTGGAGTAAGAAAGGGGGCAGGATTTTCAGTCCCTGATAGGGACAAACACGGAGTCGGGTGCAAATATTCACAGTGCCAGCCAGCATATCTGTTTGCCGGCATCATCTTGCCCCAGGCCATTTTCTCAGAGATTGGCGGCCAAATGACTGCCTGCTCACAAGCGATGGGTAGCCCACTGAGGATACTTAATGGCCTATTAAGTCCTATTGTCAAGAGGCCGGCTGGAATTTTTCAGTTGACCTTCAGGATCCCTGGGGCATTGGGACTAGGCCAGCTGATTGGAGGTGGCCTGCTAGTGGCAGATTGGAGAGCCAGCACTCCAAGCAGGCTTTGAGGCCTGCCCCACCTCCCTGGCTTTAGCTGTAGCAGCAGGCTGTCCTGTGGAGGTCCACCTCTCTGCAATGGTGGCCCAGCTGCTGAAGCCATCTTTTTTGAATATGAAAGTTTAAAATGTTGGAGAGAGGGTAGCTCAAATAGAGTTGCCCCTCCCCCCCTCTCTTACCTGACCTGCAGGCTTTATCTCATTCCAAGCTGGAGGGCCTCCTATTGGCTCTCCAGCTTCGAGAGCTTGTCCGTCATCCTTACTTGGATGGTGAGCCCACCCTCTTGCCACTCACTGGCCAATTCAGATAAAACTACTGCCAGGTGACTGTTCCCCACACAGCGTGGGGCCATGACCCCCATTTGACCCTGACGTTGGTGTCCCGATGCAAAAGGTAAAATCAAGTGGATATTTTATATGCAAAAGATGTCGGATTTGTGTAATAAATTACCTGAGAAGGTCACAGAAGTGGACAAGATACTATTTTTATTCATTCCTGGAATGTAAACATTGCTGGCCAGGCCAATATTTAGTGCCCATCCCCAATTGCCCTTGAGAAGGTGGTGGTGAGATGCCTTCTTGAACCGCTGCAGTCCCGTGTGGGGTAGGTACTCCCACAGTGCTGTTAGGAAGGGAGTTCCAGGATTTTGACCCTGCGACAGTGAAGGAACAGCAATATAGTTCCAAGTCAGGATGGTGTGTGACTTGGAGGGGAATTTGCAGGTGGTGGTGTTCCCATGCATCTGCTGCCCTTGTCCTGCTAGTCGGTAGAGGTCATGGGTTTGCAAGGTGAAATATATTCAAGAGACAAATAAAAGTTTTTTTCATTCAGTTTTGCTTCCCATCCCTGAAGGTAGTGACTGCTCTCTGGGTGTAGCTCTACACAGCTGTGCACCCAAGTGGCAATTATTCACAAGTGAGGCTTGGAGGCATTGGAAGGCTGTTTGATGATGAGAGGTGTCACAGCCATGCCTTAATCTTATCTGCAGCAAATGTCCTTACACATGAACCATGACCAGGGCCCCTGGCCAATTCTCAACTCCCTAACCCAGGAACTCTGAGGACAACAATAGCTGCCATGTTGCCACTCTGGCCGACATTGCCAAATTCAGCACCTTTCTGATCGGTGTGAGTCTAGATGGCATTTCTGAAAAGAGAAGGGCTGTGGGAAATGATGAGAAAGTGGTTAAGTAAGGTTGGTCTCTGAAGAAGAGATAGATCTAATGACCTTTCCCACTTCTTCTCACATTGTAATTAAAGTCTTTGGTGACGTGCTTCTATTTGATATGTTTCCTGCTGGCATATGTTTACACTGATGGCAGTTTTTATAGGCTTCACAAAATGCATTGTAACAGTGCAGATCTAAATGTGGATTGATGTTGCCCCAGAGCTAAATTGCTTGCCTGTATATTTAGATTTATAACAGCGAAAGTGTTAAAGCTGATTAACGAAAGGATTTTCATTCTTCCTCCAATCCACGTGTTCTCACTCTCAGGAGGATTGTGTCCTTTGCACATTTCTGCACATCTTCTCTGGAGGTTATGCGGCTGGCTATTATGCTTATGAATGGGCAGAGGTGCTTGCTCAGGATGCGTTTGGAGCCTTTGAGGAGGTCGGTTTACAAAATCAAAGTGAAGTATCCAAGACTGGACGCAGGTAAAATCTCATGATAATTTGGGGCTTCAGGTGAGGGCAGCAGTAACAAAAAAAGACATGGCGGGGTGGGGGGGGGGGGGGGCGGGGTGGGGGGGTAAGCCACAGCTCCTTCATGGTGCAAAGAAACATCAGTGCTGGGAATTTCTGTGGGGTTTCTCCAGTGGGAGATTGGTGTAAGCCCTGGAGTAACGGGTAAAAATGGCCAGTTATGCTGTTTCTCTGGGACCTGCACCAATCTCCATCTGCAATTATCCCTGCAGGATAAATTGAGCGAGAGAAGATTTAAAATCAAGTGCTGGAGGCTGGACTGAGGTTGGAGAAGGGGTTGTTTTCACTGTACTGGAGAAATGCAGAGCATTTACTGTTGCTGCACTTCTCTAGTAATATGATATTTAAATGACAACTTCTCCCTCCTAATTCATTATGAAATTCAGGCTCTCATGGCTGATGTAAAATTGGAGACAGCCAGGCAGTATAAAGAAAGAAGAAAGAATATATTTCAATAGTGTCTTTCAGGACCTCCTGACAGCCCAAAGAGCTTTACAGCTAATTAGGTATTTTTGAAGTGTAGTCACTGTTGTAATATAGGAAACATGGCAGCTAATTTGTATCACAAACAGCAATGTGCTAATCTGTTTTAGTGATGTTGGTTGCAGGATAAATATTGGCCAGGATAATAAAGTGCATGACAATTGTTTCCTGTCCCTGTCACATTGTTTATGGGAGGGGTAGGAATGTGAAAACAGCTGATTTAGGGTTAGCTGCAGTTGGCACACAACTTCCCTCCCTGCAATGTTTTGTATGTTCATTAGAGGTCAGCTGTGGTGCGTTATGAGGTGCCTTCAGTGAGTCCAAGTTGGCAGTTTTCTCAGCACCCTCTCACATGAACATTATGGACAGGGACTAGAAAAACTAATGTCTGCATTAAATGTGGGTGGGGCCAACTAGGGTATGGCTATTAACCTGTGCATAAGATATCCTAACAGGGGCATGCATTTTTCATCTTATACAGGAGTATTTGCAGTAATAACAGTGGGAGCATGAGGAGGCTTATATGTTGTTTTCTAAATCTGTGCTTTATCTAACACTGTTGCCATCTTATCCTTGTCTGCAGGTTCAGAGACACTGTGCTGAGTCTTGGGGGTGGAACTCACCCAAAGGAAGTGTTTAGAATGTTCAGAGGTCGTGACCCTCAACTTGACTTCCTCCTCAAGGCTTACAGAATTTAATGAATCCCGTTCATAATAGTTTCCAAAATACAGTCGAACTTAACTTAGCAGCCTGAGTCAGAGACAACACTATTTCATAGCTTGAATAAAATGTTTAGAGTAAAATTGAGAGGCTTTGAATTTCAAGATCCCTTAGTTTTCACCAACCAGTCCCTGGCTAATTACATCTTCAGATTTCCCTGTGACCACCCTTTTAACACATTTATGAATAATATTGTAACCTTCAAACTCTTTTGGGTTCTGTAAAGATCATTTTCTTTCAAATCGTTAGGATCATAATCATTGAGCCTCTATTTGCTGTTCATATTTATCTTGTAAGCTCTTCAAATATACTTGTGAGGCTGATCCGTTTGCTTGAGGTGTCAATAAACCGTTTCCCCCCCTTGATCCATTTAGCCTCTTCACAATTAATATTGAAACTGGCTTTCCTAAAATTGTACAGCTGCACATTGGTCTTCAGCAGATCACATCAAAGTTAGTTCATATGCTGTAAATCCTAAAATCAAAATAATTTGCGTGTGAGAGAGCAAGAGCCATGGGATGATTTACTATGTTAAAGACACTATAAAAATCAAGTTGTTGTTGTTGTAGGTTTGTTTAGTTTTTTTTAACATGTACAGAAAGTCATATTTACCCAAAGTGAGTTGCTCTGAAAGACTCACATCTTTGCCGTTGTTCATTTTAAATCCAAGTTCTACTGCAACTTCACAGGGGTAATATTCACATTCAAAGGGCAAGAGTTTAACTTATTCAAAACCCACACACTCGAAGAGATAAATCGGTCTTCTGAGTTACGCAGAAGAGGCAAACAAAGGCTGTCCAGCTAAGTGTATCGCAAGAGGCTGCCACTCATAACATGAATCAAGCTCCATATTAACTCCAGCTTCTCATTCATACAAATGGAACCTGATCTTTTAGTGCATTCTAGTCCTTTTTGTTCCCAGAATTAAAAATTGTTTGTACACAGCACTCATTATTTTTAAATCAGGTGTTCATACGTAACAATAAACTTTTAAAGACTTTGTATCTGCATTTAGAAATAGATTTATTTAAGGGATTAATTCATGTATATGAGTTGGAATGCCAGTATAATGTAAAATATCACAATGGTGCTGCCTTCAGTAGATTTCATATAATTACAGCTGGCTATACAATCCTAGTCATTTTCCACACTGATTTAAAACATTCTAACTTGGTAGATAAAAGTTGCAATTTGCCAAAGCTGTTAACTGAAGTTGTCCCTCATCCTCTTCAAGGTGCCCATGATAGAATGGTTACAGTGCAGAAGGAGGTCATTCGGCCCATCGTGTCCATACTGACTCTCCAAAAGAGCAATTTCCTTAGTTCCATTCCCCTGCCTTCTCCCCATAACCTTGCACATTCTTCCTTTTCATATATCAGTCTAATTCCCTTTTGAATGCTTCACCTGAACCTGCCTCCACCACATTCTCAGTCAGCGCATTCTAGACCTTAACCACTCGCTGCGTGAAAAAGTTTTTCCTCATGTCACTTTTGCTTCTCTGACCAAATACTTTAAATCTGTGCCCTCTTGTTCTCGATCCTTTCATGAGTGGGAACAGTTTCTCTCTATCTACTCTGTCTAGACCCCTCATGATTTTGAATACCTCTATCAAATCACCTCTCAGCCTCCTCTTTCCCAAGGAAAACTGTCCAAACTTCTCCAATCTGTCTTCATACCTGAAATTCCTCATCCTTGGAACCATTCTCGTGAATCTTTTCTGTACTCTCTCCAATACCCTCACATCTTTCCTAAAGTGCGGCACCCAGAATTGGACACAATACTCCAGCTGAGGCTGAACTAGTGTCTTATATAAGTTCAACATAACTTCCTTGCTCTTGTACTCTATGCCCCTATTAATAAAGCCCAGGACACTGTATGCTTTATTGACCACTCTCTCAACCTGTCCTGCCACCTTCAATGACTTATGCACATATACACCCAGGTAAAGGCCTGCTACCCAACCTGAACCTGACGACGTGTCGGGTTTGGGTTGGGTCGGGTCGGACCGGACACACAGGGTAAGTGCTCTGCTGGTAAGTATTAAACATTTAAAAAAGTTACCCGAGCTGGGAGTCCAGGACGAAACTAAGTCTGCACAGTCAGCGGGTGACGTCACTATGACGTCATCACACATGTGCTGCAGCTTCCTGGAGGTTCCCAGTCAGAAGGTAAGTAAAGGGATGGTTGGGTTGGGCTCGGGTCGAATCGATTTTGGAGGGACTCAGGCCGCGTCAGGCTCGGGTCCGCTGTGGATTGGTCGGGTTCGGGTCGAGTTCTTTTTCCCAACCTAAGTAGGCCTTTACACCCAGGTCCCTCTGCTTCTGCAACCCCTTTAGAATTGTACCCTTTATTCTATATTGTCTCTCCATATTCTTCCTACCAAAATGAATCACTTCACATTTCTCTGCATTGAACCTCATCTGCCACCTGTCTGCCCATTCCACCAACTTGTCTATGTCCTTTTGAAGTTCCACACTATTCTCCTCACAGTTCATAATGCTTCCAAGTTTCGTATCATCTGCAAACTTTGAAATCGTGCCCTGTACACCAAGGTCTAGGTCATTAATATATATGAGGAAAAGCAAGGTTTCAAAATGCATAACATCATGTTTCAATTCAAGGGTAGGAAATAGGAGCTCGGTTGCATCAAAAGCAAGCAGCTTCTTTTGTTTTAATTTTCCTCTCTCCTTTCCTGAAGGCACTGATACATACCTGGGGATGATTCCACAAGTTCATCTTGTTCACATCCAGTAGTGATGGGCTATTAGACCATGAAAGCATCACTGCCAAGGCCAATCTTGCCTTCATCTGATGTCCATACATGTGTACATTCCAGTAGAGGTCACTGAAGAGTGACCAGGAGCAGGAACTCTGGATATCTTCTTAGCATGGGGGAAAGAGACCAGTTATAGCACTACTAGCTGAGATCAGCTAATGAGCACAGACCGAGCAGAATGTAACACCTCCATGAACTGTTCATAGAAACATCAGGAACAGGAATAGATCTTTTAGCCCCTTAAACCTGCTCCATCGTTCAATCAGATCATGGCTGATCTGTGCCTCAACTCCATTTATCTGCCTTAGCTCCTCAACCCATGCTACCCTTACCCTTGCCTACCGACAAAGATCAATCAATTTCAGTATTGAAAGCTCCAACCAGCCCAGATCCATAGCCTTTTGGGGTAGAGAATTACAGATTTCTGCCTGATTTTCCATCTAAATGGCCTTGCTCTAATTTTATTATGTCTGTTCGTTCTGGATTCCCCCACCCAAGGAAATTGTTTTTTTGCATCTACCCTATCGAATCCTCTTGACATTTTAAACACCTCGATCAGATCACTCCTCAATCTTCTATATGACAGCGAATACAAGCCATGTTTGTGCAACCAGTTCTCAATTTAATCCTCTAAGCCCTGGAAAATTCCATTAGGAAGTGTGGAGCTCCCTTAATGATTCTTATTCAAATAAACAGAAATGAGTTTGAATTTTAAAGCAGTTACTGCACGTGCAGTCACTTTTATCATGACTTTTGATAACTACTAATTAAACAAACAATGGAATGCACTACAGTAAGACATAGATGCTGGCTGCATTATCACAGGGCTGAGGGTATTATTTTAATGCACTGTTTTATTAGAACTTCAGTTGATAAATCTTCACTTCTCTGCTCTAAGTTAATAGAAGTACTCAAAATCATGAAGTGTTTTGATAGAGTTTCCACTGGCAGGAGGGTCAGTAACCAGAGGACACAGATCTATGTATTGGCAAAACAGTCAAGGGGAGATGTAGAGAAATTGTGCAGCAAGTTGTTATCTGGAATGCAGTGGAAGGGAGGTGAAAGCAGATTCAACAGCAACATTCAAAACAGAATTAAATAAGTACTTGAAGGGAAAGAGCAAGGGAGCGAGACTAATTGGATAGATCTTTCAAAGAGCTGGCACAGGCACATTGAGCGAAATGGCCTCCTTCTGTGCTGTAAGATTCTGTGGTTCCACAAACTGGGAAAGCAGCATTTGAGCTCAGCGCATGAACGCTCTTTCAAGTGTTCTTTCGATGCTGCTTAATACAGTACCTATGAGACACCATATGCATCCCATTATAATACAAGGTCACTAGGACTACATGTTATGTCGCATGAAATATTCTTCATATTTCACTCCAAAATGACAGCAAGATTGAGAACAGATGGGACTATAAGAAGAAATAGTGTTGGAACCAGCCCATGATCCACAGAGCAACATACATCACGCTGAAAATTAATACTTACATCTAACTCTTCTAATTTTGCTTAACTAACGAAGTAGAAACAGAGCAATGATGAGTCGCCAAGGAGTGTAATTAATATCCCACTGACACCACTAACTGTAATTCACTTATCAGGTCAGGCCATTCATGGAAAATAAATCATACCCCATCACCTCATCATATACGCTCTATTTATCAACTCAGACTTCGACTTCCCTCTCTTAACAGTATTTGGTCAGCATGTCTGCTGCTCAGTTACAATGATCGTGCTCCAATCAACAGCAATTATTACCCAGAGCTGCAACCATTGAACAAATAAAGTGGAGATAACTGTAGGCGCCAATCATTTTAAATGAAACAACAGGCATTTGTGACCATATTCCACATGATTTTTTCAATTCTGGAATCTGCTTCAGGGTTCAGTGCCGTGAGAAGAGCTTTTAGACATGGAGAGTGTGCTGCAGGGTGATCAATGACACTACAGGAGAATAATGCTTCCAGCTGCAGATATTTGGAAAAGTGTTAGAGAAGAAGCATTTTAGCCTTTACTATTTATTCTGCCTGAGAACCCACAGCACAACTGCACAGACAACCAAATTGTTGGCTTGTCATTTCACAAATGACGTGCTCCTCTGTGATGTTCCAATTTTTGTTTTTGCAGCAGGTTCGCAATGTTGACTTGAACAGAGGCACAACATCATGTTCCCAGAAAGCAGAATAAGACATTTTATTCTCAGCCCAGAGCGAGAATGAAAAGAGCCTCATGTGAAGTGTCTTCACTCGGCGTGAAGCAAGCGCACTGACTTTCTTGGCCAAATTCATGATGTGTTCCCTCCACACAGAGTTTTGTTTCTTACACAATAGAGCAGAATTTTCCCAGAGGTTTAACCCAATCTTCCACCATATAATTAGCAAAAACCTTAAACGGCCAGTTCAGTCTAAAAATGGCAACCGTGTGTCTTGTGTATTGATTGACACCCTGGTTTCCATGTTAAACAGGCCCCTTACCTGCCCAGTGGTAGGCCTCAAGGAACATTGCAGTGGCCATGGTGACAACAGCTGTGGGCCAGTAGGTAAACAGCCACCACTTTTGAGGTGCTACCATCCCCACGCACCCACCACCCCCCTGCATTTCCACCAAGCGACAGGTCTGAAAATTCAGCCCAAGGAAACATTCAAGCCCTGAAGGTCACAGGCAAAAAGCAAGAGACTGGATCCTGGCATCAGAGGACCGAATTATACAGAAACATTAGCGAAATTTGAACTCTTCGCCCTTGAAAAGAGCTGACCTTTTAGTGATGCATGTAGGATGTTGAATACCACACGAAAGATCGATCTGAAGCAACCTTTCAAGGACAAAGATTCATGCTGGCAAACTGCACTTTTAAAGACTGATGTCAGGAAGATCTTCATGCTAAAAGTGATTAATACGTAGGGCCTGTGGAGCGAAAATCTTGAAAAATTTAAGAGACAGTTAAATGTTATGATGGAAGCACTGTAAGATTTTTTCCATGGGATGAACTCAGATGGGCTAAATGGCTTTTCTCACCCGTATTTACCCTATGATTTATCTTGTGATGTAATTGTATTGACATTTTGGCTGGATGAGGTCCCAGATCCCCATGCTCCGCAGTCATTTCACTGAAGATCTAAAGGTCCTTTGAAGAGAATGATTTACAGGCTCCCCACAAACAGTTCACAATCCCTCTCCCAACAAGCAAATTAAAAGAAATGTTGACACTTCAGGATGAAATTTCAGAACCACCACAGGTATGATGTTGTAATTGTAGAAAGAAAGACTTGGATTTATACACCGCCTTTCATAACCTCAGGACATCTCAAAGCTCTTTACTGTCAATGAAGTACCATTGAAATGTAGTCACCGTTGTAATGTAAGGAAATACAGTAGCCAATTTACACACAGCACTCCCACAAATAGAAATGTGACAGTGACCAGATAATCTGTTTTAGTGATGTTAGTTTAGGGATGAATATTGGTCAGGACACCAGGGAAAACTCCCCTGCTCCTCTTCGAGTAGTGTCATCGAATCTTTTACATTCACCTGAGGGGGCAGACAGTTCACATTAGCACTTTCAATTATAAATGTGAATGAAGGAATTTATAAAGGAAATACAAAAAAGAACAACATTTATGACCTCAAAACGGGGAGTGAATGATGCCTGTCCACCCTGGATCAATGATCTCCTGGCATCAAGCACTGCTTCACTTTCGGTTTACATTTGATCTTGCCATTGCCACTGGAAATCGACTAGTTACGATATAAGCTTAGTAATAGAAATCCAATATTTCCATTAGCAACTATTTCATTTAAATAATAACTGACTTTTCATTATTCATCAAGCTGTCCTTAAAGTATATTGTTACAAAATGCCAAGTGATAGGACCTTAACGACACAATACTACAACTATCATAATCGTGATTGGATCCGGACTGAAGTTCAGTTGCTCCTTTTGCTGAGTAATTACAAACTCACAATCGACATTATTCCTCTTGGAAGTGAATCATCAACCGGGCCACTGTGCAGCAAGTGATAATCTATTAGATGGAGCTCTGACTGGGGAGCTTCTCTCCTGTGAATTCTGGAAGCCACACTGGGCTTGCATGTGGAGTGCTGAGCGGTGCTGAGTGGGGGGATGGTAAATCTGATTTAATCAGACAAAATGTTGAATGATTGTAGTAATCCACTTAAATTCTAAGAAAAGGCAGCCTTCTTATTTCATCATCTGATTCGCAGGGAGATGATAAAATTTCAAGCAGCGCCAGGCAGCATTAACTTTCATGCTCAGTCCTGCTTCTTTGATGCACGATAGCACCATAAACAGAAACAGCCATAACTGGAATCAGAAGAAAAATGGGATTCCATCTATCTCTGTCTATTTCTCATTTTGTGTGTTGTCTAGTAAACAGCTTTTATCAGATGTCCCTAACCCCAGGCTAAGCTAGTCCCCTCCCACAACAGATGGATGTTCTGACATCTTGATTGGTTTTTGCTATATTTGTAATGATCTATTGAATACCTGTCAATTTACAAACCACTTAAAAATAGATGCAAGGTCCAGTGGAAATATCAATAACCATTTCCATGTTGTCAGAATCTTAGCACAGGATTTATTTTCTAGGCCTTTTCTCTATTAATAGTTTTGCAAGTCCTTCTGTCTATAATAATTTTAATACCCAAAAATAATTTTCCCTTTGCGTAGCAACTTACCAAATTCAACCATGTCAAAGTACTTCACTCAATAAAGTTGGAATGAAGTAACTATTAAATAGGCAGCCATTCTACATCAGTGGTGTCCCATAAATGGTATTGAGGTGAATGACCGATGATTCTTTGTTTTGATGATAATGGTTGAAGGAGGAAAGCTGGCCCAGATACTGGATGAACTTTGCACTCTTCTTCAAATAGCTAAATAGATTCTTAATGTTCGCTTGAACTGCCAGAATCTAACTTCAATACCTCACCCACAAAACAGTATCTGTCACAATATTGCATTCCCTCAAGAATCTGCAGGGGTATCGACGAAGACTTACGAGGTGATTTTTTTCAGGCTAGGTATCAAACATAAAGGGGCCAAAGCAGGCAGTAAACTAACCGACCCACAAAAGGCGTGAGACCTGAGAGATTTTAACCCAATCTCCAAAACCTTTTGTGGGAGAGTGTTCCAGATTTCCACTATCCTTTTTGTTTATGTTTAGAGATACAGCACTGAAACAGGCCCTTCGGCCCACCGAGTCTGTGCCGACCATCAACCACCCATCCACACTAATCCTATATTCCTACCACATCCCCACCTGTCCCTATATTTTCCCTACCACCTACCTATACTAGTGGCAATTTATAATGGCCAATTTACCTATCAACCTGCAAGTCTTTGGCATGTGGGAGGAAACCGGAGCACCCGGAGGAAACCCACGCAGACACAGGGAGAACTTGCAAACTCCACACAGGCAGGACCCGGAATTGAACCTGGGTCGCTGGAGCTGTGAGGCTGCGGTGCTAACCACTGCGCCACTGTGCCGAAAAGGTGCTTCCTTATTTTCACTTTTCAATGTTCTAGCTCTGATTTCAAGATTCTGCCTTCTTGCTCTTGACATTCCCCATCGGAAGTAGTAGTTTTGCTGTACTTACCCATTATCATTTCAAATACCTCACTTAGGTCATCCTTCAACCTTCTAAACTCAAGGGAATACAAATCAAGTTTATACAACTGGTCCTCATTTAAGCCCCAGTCTGTGAATCTGCACTGACTGCCTTAAATTTCCCACTCACTAAAAAAAAATGAATAACCATTTTCTCCTAAAATAAATATTGTTATTCAAGTAAAGGGTCTTTTGAGCTGCTATGCTGGTCCTCCGCATTGCCCCCAATAAATACGCACATCCCAACGACCAGTCTGCATTCTTTTCTATTTCCAGACCTTGGATCACTGAATTGGGCTTTGGGGCCCAATATTTTTCAGGCCTCTGCACAACCTCAGGGACCACAGAGCTTCTCTCAGGAAGATCTAGCTCATAGCTTTTACACTGTCGCGTTGGTTTAACCACCCAGCCATGTGATGTGATTTTCTGCCAAACTGCTGGAGTGCTACCAGATCCAAAGACAACTTGATAATGGGAAATTTTTAATTAAAGGTCATTGCTGCTTGATCATAAAATACCTATGCCATATATTGCAAAGTGGTGACATACCCTGTTGTTCCTGTCTCTGTCCTTGCTGCCTGCAGCTTCCAGCAATTTTGCTGCAGTTTCTACCTCTGAGTAGCTGTCACTCAGACATGCAGCTCACATACACAACCTCACCCACCCTCAAAGTGCTTTGTAGCCAATAAAGTGGAGATAATGTTGTAGGGAAATGATAAATTATTCCTGAATTTATTAATTAACAGTTTTATAACAACGGGAAAACAACTTCATTCATTAGACATAAGACTGCACCTTTCAGAAAGCACCTTTCAATTCACAGCATGAATCCTCATCATGAACTGAAACAGATTGGAACAAGTTACATATCCAAATGGAGTGAAATCCCCAATTCTGGAATATTCATTGATTATGGCAGCTTTGGAAGAATAGTTTGATTTGATTTTTTTCCCATTTCAGTTAAAAATAAGATTTGCTTAAAATGATGAGACATAGAACCATTTTATCCGGAAAAGCAGGAATAAAAAATGGCGACAATTCCAAAAATGAGGGTTTGTTTGTACAAAAAGAAAACTTCAGACAAGTTAGAGTAATGTGGACTTCCTCCTAATTATTAAATTAATTTAATTAATCAAACTACCAACAGAATTGAAATAATTATGCTAATGACTGAAGTTAGTAATTAAGTGTCACTTGCTGTATTTAATAATGACTTAATAGTTGACTCAATTTAAAGAAGCCAGAAAATAAATACATTTTAAAAATGAATGTGCTTCTCACCAGAATTTATAATGAAGGCAGAAAGAAACCAGCTTGCACTTATATAGCACCAGTCACAACCTCAGGACACCCTAAAGTGTTTCACAGCCAATGAAGTCGTTTTAAAGTGTAAATAATGTTGTAATGTGGGGAAATTAATTATTTCTGAATTTATTCATTTGTAGCTTTAGAATGGAATAGCAATTAACTTTATTAAATAAATATACAATCATTTTATATGAATTTTCATCAGAAACCACGCTCCAGTTCTTTGGCTACCCACTATGAATGTCAGAAGAGATGCACTACTTTTACGATAATTTTATTTGCATATCTAACCTGAACCCTTAATTCACTCAGAGGCTGAAATTGAAGGTGATATTGGTAATGAATATAACAGCTGCTATATGAAATTCCTTTGTCTGCCATTTTAACAGAGGAATTAAGATAGAAGTGATTTAAATATGTAAAGGTTTTTAAAGTTTAGTTTAGTTTAGTTTAGAGATACAGCACTGAAACAGGCCCTTCGGCCCATCGAGTCTGTGCCGACCATCAACCACCCATTTATACTAATCCTATATTAATTCCATATTCCTACCACATCCCCACCTGTCCCTATATTTCCCTACCACTGACCTACACTAGGGGCAATTTATAATGGCCAATTACCCTATCAACCAGCAAGTCTTTGGCATGTGGGAGGAAACTGGAGCAGGTGGAGGAAACCCACGCAGACACAGGGAGAACTTGCAAACTCCACACAGGCAGTACCCAGAATTGAACCCGGGTCCCTGGAGCTGTGAGGCTGCGGTGCTAACCAATGCGCCACTGTGCTGCCCAGTGTAAAAATTTACTTAAAATGCTTGCTCATTTAAAGAACAAAATATGAAGATAGTAAGAATAAAGACATCAACTAAATTATTCAAATGGAAAAGAGTGGAAGGGTCTAGAATCAGACAGCACAGATTTAAGGGGATTGGCAAAAGAACCAGAGACGACATTAGGCAAAACTTTTTGACGCAGTGAGTGGTTATGATTTGGATTGCACTACCTTAAAGGGTGTTAGTCATAGAGTCGTACAGCATAGAAACAGGCCCTTTGGCCCACCGCGTCCATGCCGAACATAATACCTATCTATACTAATCCCACCTGCCTGCATTAATTCCATGCCCTCTATGCCTTGCTCATTCAAATACCTGTCCAGATGCCTCTTAAATGTTGCTACTGTTCCTGCCGCCACCACCTCCTCTGGCAGCTCATTCCAGATACCCACTATTCTTTGTGTGAAAAATTTACCCCTTTGATCCCCTTTAAACCTCCTCCCTCTCACTTTAAATCTATGCCCTCTAGTTTTAGTCACCCCTACCATGGGAAACAGACTCTGGCTATCTACTCTATCTATACCTCTCATAATTTTATATACCTCGATCATGTCCCCTCTCAGCCTCCTTCGCTCCAGGGAAAACAGACCCAGCCTATCCAATCTCTCTTTATAACTCAAGTCCTCCAAACCAGGTAGCATCCTTGCGAATCTTTTCTGCACCCTCTCTAGCTTAATCACATCTTTCCTGTAGGGCGGCGACCAGAACTGCACACAGTATTCCAAATGCAGCCTAACCAACGTTATGTACAACTGCAACATGACGTCCCAACTCTTGTACTCAATGCCTCGGCTGATGAAAGCAAGCATGCCGTACGCCTTCTTCACCACCCTGTCTACCTGTGTTTCCACTTTCAGGGAACTATGTACTTGCACCCCAAGGTGTCTCAGCTCAACAACACTCCCCAGGGCCCTACCATTCACTGTATATGTCCTGCCCTGGTTTAACTTCCCAAAATGCATCACTTCATACTTGTCTGCGTTAAATTCCATTTGCCAATCCCTTGCCCACTTTCCCAGTTTATCTATAACCGGTTGTAACCTTAGACAACCTTCTTTACTGTCCACTATACCACCAATTTTGGTGTCATCTGCAAACTTACTAACCATGCCCCCTACATTCACATCCAAGTCATTAATATATATGACAAACAACAGAGGGCCCAGCACTGATCCCTGCGACACACCACTGGTCACCAGCCTCCAATCTAAAAAACAACCCTCCACTACCACCCTCTGCCTCCTATCACCAAGCCAATTTTGTCTCCAATTGGCTAGCTCAGCCTGGATCCCATGTGTTTGAACCTTCTGGACCAGCCTACCATATGGGACCTTGTCAAAGGCCTTGCTAAAGTCCATGTAGACAACGTCCATCGCCCTGTCCTTGTCAATCCTCCTGGTCACCTCCTCAAAAAAACTCAATCAAATTCGTGAGACATGATTTCCCACGCACAAAGCCATGCTGACTATCCCAAATCAGACCATACCTTTCCAAATGCATATAAATCCTGTCTCTCAGAATCCCTTCCAATAACTTTCCCACCACTGATGTAAGGCTCACCGGCCTGTTGTTCCCTGGCTTATCGCTGCTGCCCTTCTTAAATAAAGGCACAACATTAGCTATCCTCCAGTCTTCCGGTACCTCACCTGTGGCTAACGATGATACAAAAATCTCTGCCAGGGCCCCAGCAACTCCTCCATTGCTTCCCATAGCATCCTAGGATACACCTGGTCAGGCCCTGGGGATTTATCCACCTTAATGCGCTTCAATACCTCCAACACCTCCTCCTTTGTAATGTTGATGTGCTCCAGGATATCGCTGTTCCCTCCCTTGAACTCACTAGCTTCCATGACCTTCTCCACGGTAAATACTGACGAGAAGTATTCATTTCAGACCTCGCCCATTTCCCGTGGCTCCACACATAGATTACCACACTGATCCTTAAGGGGACCTACTCTCTCCCTAGCTACCCTTTCACTCTTAATATACTTATAGAATCTTTTAGGATTCTCCTTTATCTTATCTGCCAGGGAAATCTCATGGCCCCTTTTCGCCATCCTAATTTCCTTCTTAAGTGTACTCCTACATCCCCTGTACTCCTCGAGGGACTCGCTTGATCCCAGCTGCCTATACCTGACATATGCCTCCTTCTTTCTCCTGACCAGATCCTCAATATCCCTTGTCAACCAAGGTTCCCTAAACTTGCCAGCCTTGCCCTTCCATCTAACAGGAACATGCTGGCCCTGGACTCTTCCTATCTCACTTTTAAAAGCCTCCCACTTGCCAGACAGCCCTTTACCTGTAAACAGCCTCTTCCATTCAACTTTTGAGAGTTCCTGTCTGATGCCATCGAAATTAGCCTTCCCCCAATTTAGGACTTCAACCTGAGGACCAGACCTATTCTTTTCCATAACTATCTTGAAGCTAATAGAGTTATGGTCATTGGTGCCAAAATGCTCCCCCACTGACACATCAACCACCTGCCCATCCTCATTTCCTAAGAGGAGGTCGAATGTAGCCCCTTCTCTAGTAGGGCCGTCCACATACTGCTTCAGAAAACTATCCTGGACACACTTAAATTCTTCCCCATCTGATCCCTTAGCACTAAGGCAGTCCCAGTCAATATTAGGGAAGTTAAAATCACCCACTATTACAACCCTATAATTCCTACACCTATCTGTGATTTCCCTACATATATGCTCCTCCACTTCCTCTGACTATTGGGGGGCCTGTAGTATAATCCCATCAAAGTGATCACCCCTTTCTTATTTCTAAGTTCTACCCATATGGCCTCGCTGCACATTCCCCCCGGGATATCCTCTCTAAGTACTGCCATGATGTCCTCCCTAATCAACAGTGCAACTCCCCCTCCTCTCTTACTTTCATCTCTGTCACGCCGGAAGCATCGGCACCCCGGAACATTGAGCTGCCAGTCATGCCCATCCCTCAACCACGTTTCCGTAATATCTATAATATCACAATCCCATGCACCGATCCATGCTCTGAGTTCACCTGCCTTACCTGTAAGGCTTCTTGCATTAAAGTAAATGCAGTTTAGTCTACCAGACCTTCCACGTTCCTTGTCCTGCCCCTGCTCGGCCTGCCTACTGGGCTTGCTTGCTTTAACCTCTACATTTGCCTCAACTATCTCATCTGAGAGACTACTACTTTGGGTCCCACCCCCTGCAAGACTAGTTTAAACCCTCCCGAGTAGTACGAGCAAACCTCTCCACAAGGATATTGGTCCCCTTCCAGCTTAGATGCAACACGTCCTTCTTGTACAGGTCACCTCTGCATCAGAAGAGATCCCAATGATCCAAGTAGCTGAAGCCCTCCCACCTACACCAGCTCTTCAGCCATGCATTCATTTGCCTTATCCTCTTATTCCTACCGTCACTAGCACATGGCACAGGGAGTAATCCTGAGATTACAACCCTAGAGGTCCTGCTTTTTAACCTTCTGCCTAACTCCCTATATTCATTTTGCAGGACCTCATCTCTCTTCCTGCCTATGTCATTAGTACCAATATGGACCACGACCTCTGGCTGCTCACCCTCCCCTTTCAGAATGTCCTGCAGCCGCTCTGAGACATCCTTGACCTTAGCACCAGGGAGGCAACATACCATCCTGGAGTCTCGTTTGTGGCCACAAAAACGCCTATCTGCTCCCCTTACGATAGAATCCCCTATCACTATAGTTCTTCCACCCCTTTTCCTCCCCTGCTGTGCAGCAGAGCCCTCCGTGGTGTCACGAACTTGGCTGTTGCTGCTTTCCCCTGGGACATCATCTGCGCTCCCCCCCCCCCAACAGTATCCAAAGCGGTATATCTGTTTGAGAGGGGGATGGCCACAGGGGACTCCTGCACTACCTGCCTATGCCTACTACTCCGTCTGGTGGTCACCCATCCCTTTTCTGCCTGTGCCGTCATTACCTGTGGTGTGACCACCTTACTAAACGTGCTATCCGCGACGTCTTCAGCATCGTGGATGCACCACAGTGAATCCACCCGCAGCTCCAGCTCCGTAATGCGGGTAGCCAGTAGCTGCAGCTGGATACACTTCCTGCACACATGGTCGCCAGGGACACTGGAAGCATCCCTGATTTCCCACATAGCACAGGAGGAGCATATCACAGGGCTGAGCTCTCCTGCCACGACTTACCGTTAGATTAATTAGTTACTCCCTGAATTAAAAAATACTAATTACACTAGGGGCCTTGTTCTACCCACTCCAATTTAAAGTACTTAAAAAAAAAACTTTAGTAGTACTCACCTTATCACCAGAGGTTTTTTTTTCGACAAAAAAACTTTCCCCCTTTTTTAAAGATACTTAAATGCACTAACAGCTGCTACTCACCAACCAACCAATCACCTTGCCAGCTCTCCTCTGACGTCACTGTTGGCTTTTTTTTTCAAAACTCCGGCGCGCTGGAAGAGCTCCGACTGCTCTCCGTTCCCGGAAGGTAAGAGACTGGGCCTCGAACCTCAGGTTGGATTTATAGGCTCCGCTCTCGGCGTTCTCCCCACAGGTCTTCTCCGCTCCCGGAAGGTAAGGTGTTGGAGGCAGACTGAATCATTGCTTTCAAAAGTGAATCAAGTACTTGATGGGAAGTAATTTACAGGGCTTCAGGGAAGGGGTGGAGGAGTAGGATGAGCTGGATTGCTCTTGCAGAGAGCCACCATGGACTTGACGGGCCAAGCGACATCTTTCTGTGCTGTAACCATTCTATGAAAAAGGTATCAGCTAAGGCTTTAGCTACAATAACAATTTCAAATCGTGTCAAATGCACAACTTACAGGAGACATTTGTTGGCAGAATAATGGTACAACTTGATCAATAAAGTTGCCTTTTTTAGATCAAATAAAGGTGGAAAAAATAATGATTGCCCCATCAGGATGAAACTGCAGCTCATCCTTCACTGAATCCTGAAATATTTAAATTAGGTTCCTCTCTTTTGCATTCTGAATCAGTAAATACTTCAATAACACAATCTTCTGTCGGCAGTGTAGTAGTACACTGTGTTGGTGTTTCAATGGGCCATGCCTGAAGTTCAGCTGTAACTGAAGATCACAACACAGTCAGGGAGGCTGTCAGGACACTGCCAAAGCTGTTCAGGGCCATCTGGTGGTCAGAGATGGAAGTTATATATAACACCATTCCCAACATTCGGCACAGGGAATATGCTGAACTTGCTGAGCAGCTATTTAAAATGGCTACTGCAACAAAGACATATTCAGACATTTTAGAGATTCCATTCTTAAAGGGGAACACCATTATTATCCGTCGAACTTTATTTTGCTGAAGAATTAATTCACTCGTTTTTTTTTCATTGTTCTGTTGATTGTTGACCGACATAGGCTCCCAATCCAGCAGTGCCTCGATTTTAAAACTGTCATCTTTGTTTTCATATTTGTTCATGACCTTGCCCATCCCTACCTCCCTCACTTCCTCCAGCCCTTCAACCTTGAAGATCTTTGCACTCCTCCAATTCTGGCCTCTTGTGCATCCCTGATTTTCATCACTTTTCCCATTGGTGGCTGTGCCTTCAGCTGCCTGGGCACTAAGCTTTGGAATTCCCTCCCTAAACCTCTTCGCCTCTCCATCTCTCTTCTCCTTTAAGACATTCCTTAAAACCTTCTTTGACCAATCTTTGGTCATCTTTCCCAATGTCCCATTATATGGCTTGGTGTCAAAGGTTAATTGATCATGCTCCTGTGAAATGATCCCATATGCTTTACTTCACTAACAGTGCTATATAAATACAAGTTCTTCTTGTAATTTAGGTTGTGGCTTACTTTTGCACTTAGATTCATCCCCCTTTTCTCATCTGTGACTTTGTTGGTAGAGCCATGATTCAGAAGATTGGCATCCTGCTGGGTGAAAGCTTTTTTTTGGAGCAGAAAGTGGAGGAAATGGGAGGCTTGAGAAGGAGGTGAGTTTACACCAGAGGTGCTCCTTCCACATTTACCCTTTTCCAACTATCTGCTTTTTAAAAGTTATTTATTTTTATTTATTTTATTTAGAAATACAGCACTGAAACAGGTCCTTCAGCCCACCGAGTCTGTGCCAACCAACAACCACCCATTTTATACTAATCCTACATTAATGCCATATTCTCTACCACATCCCCACCATTCTCCTACCACCCACCTACACTAGGGGCAATTTACAATGGCCAATTTACCTATCAACCTGCAAGTCTTTTGGAGGTGGGAGGAAACCGGAGCACCCGGCGAAAACCCACGCAGACACAGGGAGAACTTGCAAACTCCGCACAGGCAGTACCCGGAATTGAACCCGGGTCGCTGGAGCTGTGAGGCTGCGGTGCTAACCACTGCGCCACTGTGCCGTCCGTAATAATGTCCAATAAACAAGTCTCAGGCAGAGCTTCATACGACGAAATTAATATTTTCCATTTGGCATGTGGGTTTTCCGTCACACTTGTCTAACCTATCTAACCCTGTCGATATCTTGCACACTTCTATTAAATCTCCCTTCAATCTCCTTTGTTCTAAGGAGAACAACCCCAGTTTTGCCATCCTAACCTTGCAACTAAAATCCTGCATCCCTGGAACCATTTTAGTAAATCTCCTCTGCACCCACTCATAGGATCATGGGAAATAGGAGGAGTAGGCTATTCGGCCTGTCGAGCCTGCTCTGCCATTCAAACAGATCACGGCTGATCACCTACCTCTATGCCATTTTTCCCAATATCCCATGATGATCCTAGTATTCAGAAATCTATCGATTTCTGTCTTGAACATGCTGAATGATTGAGTTTCCACAGCCCTCTGGGGCAAAGAATTCCACAGATTCACCACCCTCTGAGTAAAGAAATTCGTCCTCATCTCAGTCTTAAATGACCTGCCCCTTATTCTGAGACTGTGCCCTTTGTTCTAGACTCACCAGCCAGGGGAAACATCCTATCCACATCTACCCTGTCACGCCCTGTAAGAATTTTGCATGTTTAAATGAGATCACCTCTAATTCTTCGAGACTCCAGAGAATACAGGCCCAGTTTCTGCAATCTCTCCTCATAAGACAATCCTGCCATCCCAGGGATTTGTCTGGCAAACCTCCGTTGCACTCCCTCTATGGCAAGTATATCCTTCCTTAGATAAGGAGGTCAAAACTGTACACAATATTCCCCAGTCTCACCAAGGCTTTATATAATTGAAGAAATACTTTTTTCTCTGGGGATACTCAAATCTCCTTGCAATGAAGGGCAACATACCATTTGCCTTTTTAATTGCTTGCTGCACCTGCATACAAGCTTTTCGTGACTCATGAACAAGGAAACCCAGGTCTCTTTAAACATCAACACTTCCCACCCTCTCACCATTTAAGAAATACTCTGTCTTTCTGCTTTTTCTACCGAAGTGGATCACTTCACACTTACTCACATTATATTCTATCTGCCATGTTCTTGCCCTTTCACTTAGCCTCTCAAGGATTCTCACATTCTTCCTGAAGTGTGGTGACCAAACTGGACACAATATTCCAGTTGAGACCCGACCAGAGGTTTATAAAGGTTCAGCATATCTTCCCAGCTTTTGTACTCAATGCCTCTATTTATGAAGCCCAAGATCCCATATGCTTTACTAATCACTCTTCCAATACGGCCTGTCACCTTCAAAGACTGATGCACATGCACCCCCAGGTCCCTCTGTTCCTGCACTCTTTACAACTGTGCCATTGAGTCTACATTGCCTCTCCCTAGTCTTTCTGTCAAAATGCATCACCTCACACTTGTCAATATTAAATTCCATCTGCCATCTGTCTGCTCATTCTGCTAGCTTATCTATGACCTGTTGCAAGCGGTTCATATCATCCTCGTTGTTTGTCACACCTCCAAGTTTGGTGTCATCGGCAAATTTTGAGACTCCACTCTATATGCCAAGATCCAAGTAATTTAAATATAGCAAAAAATGCAGTGGTCCTAGCACTGACCCTTGGGGAACACCACTGACTACCCATCCTCCTGTCTGAAAAGCAACCATTTACCACAAATTGCTGTTTTCTGTCCTTAAACCAATTTTTTAAAATCCAGTTGGACACTGTCCATGAGCCTCAATTTTGTTAACCAGCCTTTTATGTGGTACCTTATCAAATTCTTTCTTAAAATCCATATATACAGCATCCAGTAAGGATATCTTTTTATTATAAAATCAGAAAATGCTGGAAAGACTCAGCAGCTCAGGCAGCAACTGTGGAGACAGAATGTTTCAGGCGGGTAACCCTCTTTTGGAACTGGAAGACGTTAGAGATGAACAGCTTTCAAGCAAATACAAAACCAAAGAAAAGGGGTGGGAATGGGGGAAGAAAAAAAGGGAAGGTTTGTGATAGTGTGGAAGGCAGGATTGATTAAATAACAGATGATGATGCAAGGCAGAAGGTGGTGATAATGGGACAAGTATAGAGACAAAAGTTGTGTCCAGAGGTTACAGCAGAATACCAGAAGGGGAGGAAAGCATAGAAAATCTGACAAAGCAGAGGGGGTTACCATGATGGATAAAGGTGAGTAGATCCCAGGGATGTGGACCACCCCACCAACTGTGTAGGGGATCTCCACCCCAAGCACCAGACCACGGCACTTCCACTCCCAATGCCTCTGGTGCAGCCATCTTCCTTTACCAGCATCTGCTGTCCAAGAGGAAATGGGAGCGGTGGTGAAGGTCTAAAGTTGTTAAAGCTCTAAAGTGCCTAATAGAAAGATGAGGTGCTGTTCCTCAAGCTTGTGTTGAGTTTCATTGGAATAAAGTAGGTCAGAGTGGGAATGGGATACAGAATTAAAGTGGCAAGCAACCAGAAGCTTCCGGTCATGCTTGCAGACTGAACAGAGACGCTGAAAGCTTCCAGCATTTTTCTATTTTTATTCCAAATTTCTAGCATCTGAGGTATTTTGCTTTTGTTTTAGAGTAGAAGCTTAACACAAGCACGAGGTAGAAGAAAGGGAGAATCTATGTGACATGATAGCTGGACAGACAAACAAATAATGGCCCAGGAGTGCCTCCATGTTAGGCCCTAAGCCTCACTGTGCCTCTGAATTGTGAACAGAGACCTGTAGTGCCAAGTCTTCACTTTCTTAGCGCAGCCGTGGACTTCCTGCCATTTAAAAAAAAATATATATACACCAGCATTGATGCACCAGTGCAGGTGTTAGGAGTTTTTGTCGAATTTACAATGCAATGATGATCTACGACCTGATTTTTGGGGTCTCGATGGTTACAGATCGAATGTCAGCTACCCACATTAAAAAGGCAGTACCAAAAAATCAAAGGCCATTCTAAGTTCTCCAAAGGTCAAGTCAGCAATAACTAGTAATCCGGTACGAGTTCAAACCTCACCGTGACAGTTCGTGAATTTGAATTCCGTTAATTAAATAAATCTGGAATTAAAATAAAAAGCTAGTATTAGTAAAGGTGACCATGAGACTTCCAAATTGTCATAAAACTGGTTCACTAAGATCTTTTAAATGAAGGAAATCTGCCATCCTTACCCGGTCTGACCTACACAGTAATATGGTTGGCTCTTAACTGCCCTCTGAAATGGCCTAGCAAGCCACTCAGTTGTGCTAAACAGGAATAAAATTAGACAGACCACCTGGCGTCAGCCTAGGTTCAGATTCAAACACAACAAAGGCACATCTAGCCCAGTTGACCATGCAAAGTCCTCCTCACAAACATCTGGGGACTTGTGTCAAAATTGGGAGAGCTGTCCCACAGACTAGTCGAGCAACAGCCTGACAAAAATCATACTCACCGAATCATACCTTACAGTCAATATCCTAGACTCCTCCATCACCATCCCTGGATATGTCCTGTCCCACTGGCAAGACAGGCCCACCAGAGGTGGCAGCACAGTGGTATATAGTCAGAAGGGAATGACCCTGGGAGGTCTCAACATGGACTCTGGACCCCATAAGGTCTCATGGCATCAGGTCAAACATGGGCAAGGAAACCTCCTTCTGATTACCACCCACTGCCCTCTCTCAGCTGATGAATCAGTGCTCCTCCATGTTGAACACCACTTGGAAAAAGCACCGAGGATAGCAAGAGCACAGAATGTACTATGGGTGGGGACTTCAATGTTCTTCACAAAGAGTGGCTTTGTAGTATTTACTGAGCTGGCCGAACCTTGAAGGACATATCTGCCAGACTGGTCTGCGGCAGGTGGTGAGAGATCCAATAAGAGGGGAAAACCTACTTGACCTCTTTCTCACCAATCCACCTATTGCAGATGCATCTGTCCATGACAGTATTGGTGGGAGGGACCACTGCACAGTCCTTGTAGAGATGAAGTCCTGTCTTCACATTCAAGACATCCTTCATTTTGTATGGCATTACCATTGTGCTAAATGGGATAGATTCAGAACAGACCTAACAGCTCAAAACTGGGAACCCATGAGGCGCTGTGGACCATCAGCAGCAGCAGAATCGTCCTCAACCACAATCTATAACCTCATGACCTGGCATATCCCTCACTCTACCATTACGCTCAAGCCAGAGGATCAACCCTGGTTCAATGAGTAGTGTAATAAAGCATGCCAGGAGCAGCAGGCATACCTAAAAATGAGGTGCCAACCTGATGAAGCTATGAAACAGGATTACATGCGTGTTGAATGGCAGAAGCAGCACGCTATAAACAGAGCTGAGCGATCCCACAACCAGCAGATCAGATCAAAGTTTGGCAGTCCTGCCATGTCCAGTCCTAAATTGTGTTGGACAAATAAACAACTAAGCAGAGGAGGCTCCATGAATATCCCCACCCTCAATGATGGCAGAGCCCAACATGAGAATTTATTTTTATTCATTCACAGGATGTAGATGTCACTGGGAAGGCCAGCATTTGTTGCTCATCCCTATTTGCCCTTGCGAAGGTGGTGGTGAGCCAACTTCTTGAACCACTGCAGTCCATGGGAGGAAGTTCCAGGATTTTGATCCAACAACAGTGAAGGAACGACAATGTAGTTCCAAGTCAGGATGGTGTGTGGCTTGAAACAAAACTTGGAGGTAGTGGTGTTCCCATGCGTCAGCTGCCCTTGTCCTAAGTGGTAGAGATCCCGGGTTTGGAAGAAGCCTTGACAAGATGTAGCAGTGTATGTGTAAGCGATACAGACTGCAGCCACAGTGTACCGGTGGTGGAGACAGTGAATGTTTAATGAGATGGCTAAGTGCAAAAGACAACATGAAGTGCTCGCAAACCTCTTAGTCAGAGATGTTAGGTGGATGATCCACTTCGACCTCATCCTGAGGTCCCCATCATCACAGATTTCAGTCTTCAGCCAATTTGATTTGCTCCACATATCAAGGAGTGGCTGAGTGCACTGGATATATGGCCCCTCACAACATCCCGGTGAAAACTTGTGCTCCAGAACTAGTCACACTTCTAGCCAAACTGTACTAGCACAGCTACAACATTGGCATCAACCCAACAATGTGAAAAATTGCCCAGGTATGTCCTGTCCAC
Source organism: Heterodontus francisci (assembly GCF_036365525.1). NCBI lineage: Eukaryota > Metazoa > Chordata > Chondrichthyes > Heterodontiformes > Heterodontidae > Heterodontus > Heterodontus francisci. The sequence goes on from NC_090394.1 coordinate 22,095,143, forward strand.
ACTATCAATCTACTCTCAATCATCAGCAAAGTGATGAAAGGTGTCGTTGACAGTGCTATCAAGCAGCACGTACACAGCAATAACCTGCTCACTGATGCTCATTGGACCACTCAGCTCCACATCTCATGACAGCCTTGGTGCAAACATGGGCAGAAGTGCTGAATTCCAGAGGTCAGGTGAGAGTGACTGTCTTTGCCATCAAACCAGCATTTGACTGAGTGTGGCTGGCCCCTTTCATCACTATTATAACCATACAAAAGTTTTCTACAACAATAACTTATTCATTTAGCACCTTTAACATAGTAAAATGCCCTAAGGTGCTTCACAGGCATGTTATTGAACAAAATTTGACACTAAGACACATATGGATGTGTTAGGACAGGAAGTAGATTTTAAGGTGTGAATTAAAGGAGGGGAGAGAGGTAGAGAGGTGTAAGTTCAGAGTTTAGAGCCTAGACAGCTGACGGCACAACCACCAATGGTGGGGTGAAGGAAATTAGGGATGCACAAGAAGCCAGAATGGAAGGAACGCAGAGATCTTAAAAGGTTGGAGGGTTGGAGGAGGTTATAGACACAGAGGGGTGAGGCTATGGAGGGATTTGAATACAAGGATGAGCATTTTACATTCGAGGTGTTGCTGGACCAGCAGCCAATACATCAAAAAAACTTTGCATAGTTCTTTACATAGATATAAGCATTGTTACTATCAATGACCTATAGACACTACTGCCAGAGGTGATGGCCTTAGCTACCTTGTTATGCTCTGAATGGCACTGCCTTGAATACCTTTCCTTCATAGTGGGGAAACAAGTGTCTCTCCTCTGCTCCACTTCCTACAAGTGCTGCTCGATGCAGACCTGTGACTTATCAACCAGTGTCCCCTATGAATCTCACTCCTCACTTGGGAGCAGCTGATCAGGGAATCAGCTGTAAGATTGCAAACCTTTTGCCACCAAATCTAGAGGTGTAAATATGGGAGAAAGCTATGAGTGAGGAAAAAAAGTCATATTCATTCCAGCAGTTCTTGGAAACCAGTAGTCTACACAACTGAAATCCATTCAGAAATTCACTTATAAGGGGCTCACTTCCAACTTTTTCATCATTTGGTTATCTGACCACAATATAGAATCGAATTTCCCCTTTGGATTGCTCACTTGTCACTTAAACAAATGGAATTGTCACACACAAGAGTTACATTATGGCCAGAAAATCAAGGTAAAAGGACAAAAGCTTTTTAAAAATGGGACCTCTTAGTGGGGTACATTTTCACTTTGTGCAATAGTTATAAAATGAAAAAAGATACTTAACTTCAAACCTGTAAATACCTATATCTAAACAAGATTAGTCAATAGATTTATTATGAAAATGAACTAATGAGCAAAAAATTGATTGGGCCTTTTATATTGTTTAAAAATTGGAATATTAAAATCAAAATTATGACACATTAAGTACAAATTTGACGATGTGTTAAAATTCAATGTACAAAGATACTGGTTGGAACTATCTAAGGCTGTTGCTTGGATAATGACTTATGGGAAAATCATCAATACATTATATATATGGTAATAGCTACAGGAGGAAGGAAATCTGACCAGACCCTGACATTAACTCTGGGCGAGAGGCAGCAAGATGGGTTAGAAATTCAGAGTTAAAATAGCCCCGATCCCATTCAAACCCCACAGGCTGCGTTTCTCCCTGTTCTATGCAGGACGCGGCAATAAGAATAAAACTGTATGGCCCAGAAGCTGCCCACTGACAGCAGGATCACCTTCTAGGACTCTCTTGCTGGGGTCTAGTATTCGGGAGGATGGGGTAGGGAGAATCTGCAGCTGCGGAAGCTTTCCCTGTGGGCACTCCTGTTCCTCCTGACCTCACAAGAGAAGTTAAAAATTTACCTGTTTGGGCCTCTTCTGGTCCTGGCTCCTCTCCTTGCCATCTTCATCTGGTGAGATAGCCACAGTGGCTTCCCCAGTTAAAATTGTTGTTGGCCCCAATTACATCATTGGGCCCAATATGCATGTGAAAAGAAGGATCCAAAAAGCTTTGAGTGGGTATCCTTGCAGCCTGTTTAGGAGAGTATAAAATTCAGAACAGTGGGTTACTTGTCACTTTCTGGTGGGTAAATAACTTGGGTGATTTTCACCACTTATCCATCCGGTTTCCAGTGGATTCACTGGCTGCAGTCAGTTCTGTAAGCAGATTCCTTGTCCTACCCAGCTGCAGCATGGGCTGCATAGTTAGCATTGAATGAGCTGAAGGTCAAGTGAATGCTTGACCTGGGCCAGCAATAAATGTGAAACAGGTGGACAGGGAAGATATACATGTGTATCTGCACCATTTACCAGAGGTGTAGGCGGTTCATTGGTGGTTAATACTTTATTAATTCACTACAAGTTTATTAATTACTGCATGGCCATTGGTCTAAAATATATTCAAAGTTTAGTTCATATGTCTACTCCTCGTAACATTTTTCCCAAGCTTCGTTCATAGGAAATGTTGTTTTGTAGCAAGGCTCCTCTGAGCAGAAGCAATGCCATGGGAGATTAATATATTAAAGATCTTATGTGGTGGCGCACACGAAGGGCAGAATTTAGTGGAGCCGGCAGGCCTCCCGGCACCAGGCCGAAAAGGTGGTGGGAACACTGCCTTGGCCATTCAAAGCCCCCACGGCTCTATTTAATGGGATTACCTGCCTGGTGCCTGGATTCCTGTCCCTTTAAAGATGGGAATCCCACTTCTAAGAGCTTCTGGCCAATCAGAAGGCCAGCAGCTCAACAGTAACGCAAGCGCCACAGAGAGCGGTGGCCTCTGCTAGTATTGCAGGAGGCTTTGGAACCAGGCTCAGCACTGGAGTCCCGGACCCACGGTTAGTGAAGTGGTGTCACCGGGGCCAGACAGGCAGGTCCTGGTGATGGGGAGAAGGGAATGGGAGGAGAGCAGGACATTGAGTGCAGAGGCAGGGGGGTTCAGGGAGGTAGATTGTTTGCTGGTGGGAGCCCTCCACGGGCCACAGATTGCCCACAGTGGAGGGTTCCTCCCCCCAAGCCCACAGGGAGGCTGCCTCATTTTACTGGGGGACCTCCCCATTTTTTTTTCTGTATTTAAGGGGGACCTCCCCATGTGGCGGAGGCCACCCACCACTAACCCCCCACCCCCTCCGCAGAAGTCCTTCAGTTGCTGGTAATAAGCCTCTTAAGGGCCTCAATTGGCCTCTGGATGGGAAGGCCATCATCATCCTATCCCTCAGCTGACTAAACTGCGGTGTAACGGAAAGGCAAGGGGCCTCCCTGCACACCACCCCCCCCCCCCCCCCCCCCACTACCTCCGCTGCAATTCTATGGCCCTCCACCCCTTCCCCCACCTGTCTCCAGGGGGCCCGTTATATTCAGCATGTATCCTTACTCCCTGTATGTTGCTAAACCAATTGTACAATTAAAATTTAAGTTTGTCTTTCCCACCCGCCTCCTCACTAGCTAGTGTCCAAAGCAAGTTTTAAACAAAATTATACATTTCATAATAACAATTAATTTTACCCATTGAATTGTCTTTCATGCCTTTTTCCTTCAATGCTTTAGCTCATCTCAAAAGCTTAGGTTTCAACTGAATAGTTTCACTCCGCAACCATTGAAGACTTTCTTTCTGCACACATCGATGCATCTGCAACTTGCTGAACTTCCTAGGGTGCACAGCCCTGATTTAATGTTGGAGAGTGCGACCCTTATCCCATTGAGAATTTCACAAAACTGCTTTGTTTTTTCCAAAAGAGAAACCCAAGACTAAAGTCTCAAACACTGATTTGAGGCAAGGCTCACGTTTAAAATAACACTGCTCTCAGACACCAAGTAGTTAGTAGCATCTGTGGCTTTTGTGGTCAGGAATAAAAAAAAGATTTGTTCCTTGAAAATGTAGTCCACAGATAATGCAGTCATTTGTGCAAAAAATTTGGAATTATTCATTACTTTTAAATTAATCCATATAAATGAGAAATTAGTGCTAAAATTTGAATATCAGATCAGTTGAATTAAGCAACTTAAATGAAGGATTGTATTTTCCTTAGTTAAAATACTGACTAGGATTGACTTACTTTTCCAAGTGGTTTAAACCTACTTGGAAGATATTTTTGTGTAACTGGATTTCTCTTGATCGGCTGCTGTCCACATTAATCAGAGCAAGTGCTTTCCCCTCTTAATTTCAGTTGAAATTTTTAGGTAAAAAGTCTCTTCTGAACCATTTTTGAGGTTCAAGACTATGCCTTCCCCCACTCTCCCATCTCCTTCCTCCTCACGCTGGGCCACAGACTACCCGTCCCCTACGAATCAAGACTCTCTCATCTTACAAAACCATTTACTATATTTCTAGTGCCCTCAAACCCCTGTACCACCCTCTGCTCTGCTCCCAGGAATGCCCAAATGCTGGGTTTTTCTCTCCCCATGCAGTGAGATCTCTGGACATACCCCAGTGTTCCCAGAACTCTTTATTGCAGTGTTGCTACACCCAGACTCTGGGATTCTGTTAAAGTCACAACCCCAACCAAGTATTGCCAGACGCATCTCCCCACCCTCCTCAGTATTCCCAGATTCCTGCACCATTCCCAATGCTGATAAATCCATGTGTCCTTCTCGATGACACTCCTGCCTGTTCCAATGAAACAAACAATTCACTCTGAGCAATTCCATAAGCTCTGCTGATACATTAGGAAAAAAAAGTGCAGCTTCAGATAGCTGAAACATAGCATGAATCTTATGCTGTCTACTTGGAGCTCAAAGATTTACAGTACTTGTATGTAATATGAAAGTACAACTGAAGGTGTTCATGCAACATTCTCCTACTGCCAACTAAACTAAGAAATAGAGAAGTGCAGACTTATTCCAGCAACAGAGACTCACTTGGCATCCCGATGCTTCAAGCTGCAAGATACATTGCCCCTATACCCAACATATGCACCGAGCAATTCTAATTCAGTTCCGATGCAAGGTTACCAACCTGAAGCGCTAACTCTGTTGCTCTCTCCACAGATGTTGCCCAAGTTGATTATTCCCAGAATTTTCTGCTTATGTTTCTAATTCAGTTACTGGTTATTGAGTTACGTGCCTGAACTTCTGAATCGCGCTGGAGAGTTCCACAGGCAGAAGCAGACATTTTATATTGGGCCAAAACATTTAAGTACAAATGCAAACATGGTTATTCTGGGAATCTGAAAATTTGACAGATGACATTGCACATTAAAGCTCAAAATGCACACTTTGGATGTGTGGGATAAAGCAAGTGGAACTCATATCATTTGATGGCTATGCGCCGCCACATGCACACACTTGAACCTCTCTCTCCAGCAGCACTGCCTCACCCCATTAACATATTGTTTGCCTTTGCTCCGTGACCTTTTGGTCAGCTATGTGGCCTTGTCCAATCTACACCTTCTCCTTTGTTATCTCTTGCCCCACCCCCGCCTCACTTGCTTATAACCTTTGACATTTCTAATATTTGCTAGTTCCGAAGAAGGGTCACTGACCCGAAACGTTAACTCTGCTTCTTTTTCCACAGATGCTGCCAGACCTGCCGAGTGGTTCCAGCATTTCTTGTTTTTATTTCATATCATTTGATGTTTGCATCTTAGAGGGAAGAACAAATTCTACTCTATTCCAAGATCCAAGCCATTTATCTGTAAGCAAAAGCACTGAACCTTGGGGAACATCACTGTACATCATCCTCCAATCTGAAAACCATCACTTATCACAACACACTGTTTTCTGTGCTTAAGCCAATTTTAAAAATCCAATTGGGCATTAATACTCCTAATTCATGAGCCTCGCTTTTGTTAACCAGCCTTTTATGTGGTACTTCATCAACCGCTTCCTTAAAATCCATATAGACATCCACTAAATTCCGTTACTTCATCAAAAAATTCAATTAGTCTAGCATGATCTGCCTTTTACAAATCCATGCTGGGTCTCAATTAACTCAAACCTCTCTAAATGCCTGCCAACTTTTTCCCTGACTGTTCCTAAAACCTTACCCACCACTTTCTTCTTTTGGGCCTCCTTATCTCGAGAGACAATGGATACGCGCCTGGAGGTGGTCAGTGGTTTGTGAAGCAGCGCCTGGAGTGGCTATAAAGGCCAATTCTGGAGTGACAGGCTCTTCCACAGGTGCTGCAGAGAAATTTGTTTGTTGGGGCTGTTGCACAGTTGGCTCTCCCCTTGCGCCTCTGTCTTTTTTCCTGCCAACTACTAAGTCTCTTCGACTCGCCACAATTTAGCCCTGTCTTTATGGCTGCCCGCCAGCTCTGGCGAATGCTGGCAACTGACTCCCACGACTTGTGATCAATGTCACACGATTTCATGTCGCGTTTGCAGACGTCTTTATAACGGAGACATGGACGGCCGGTGGGTCTGATACCAGTGGCGAGCTTGCTGTACAATGTGTCTTTGGGGATCCTGCCATCTTCCATGCGGCTCACATGGCCAAGCCATCTCAAGCGCCGCTGACTCAGTAGTGTGTATAAGCTGGGGGTGTTGGCCGCTTCAAGGACTTCTGTGTTGGAGATATAGTCCTGCCACCTGATGCCAAGTATTCTCCGAAGGCAGCGAAGATGGAATGAATTGAGACGTCGCTCTTGGCTGGCATACGTTGTCCAGGCCTCGCTGCCGCGCCACTGATGTTAAACTAAATGGCCTGTAGTTGCTAGGACTATCCTTACACCCTTTGAATAAGGGTGTCACATTTGCCACTCCCCACCATCCAGGGAAGATTGGAAGATTATAGCAAGCCCTTCTGCTATCTCCACCCCCACTTCCTTTAGCAACCAGGGATGCTAGCCATCCGGACCAGGTGACTTATCTACCCTAAGAACAGCCAGCCTTTCCAGTACCTCCCCCTCAATTTTTATCCTATCCATTGCGTCTACTCTCTCTGCTTCTACCGATATTTTGTCAGATTCCTCTTCCTTAGTAAACACTGATACAAAGTACTCATTAAGTATCTAGCCTTGTTCCGTGCCTCTAAGCATTTCTTACCCTCTTTGTCCCTAATAAGCTCCACTCCACCTCTTACTACCCGCTTGCTATAAAATGCCGGTAGAAGATTTTTGGGATCCCTTTTATGTTGATGGCCATTTTATTCTCATTCTCTTTGCCAGTCTTATTTTCCTCTTTACCTCCCCTCTCAACTTATTGTATTTGGCCTGGTACTCACTTGAAGAATTCACCTGACATGCATCATACACCCTTTATTGTTTCATCATAATCTCGATCTACCTAGTCATCCAAGGAGCCGTTTCAGGTTCGTCTAACTTTCACCCTTGTTGGAGTGTGCCTAGTGTTATTGAAGTGATTGCTTTAAAATATTTTAACAAAACAAAACAATTTATAGTTAAACTCAATAAATTATGGACCAGTTTCATTTTTAAAAAAAAGAGCCGTCAATAGGGTACAGAAGGAAGTGGATTGGCAATAATGTTACTAGTGGTCATATGACTCAAGTTAAACACAGAACAGAAACCCTGGTAATGGGGCAGAGAAGTGACAAGCGTCCCTTGATTGGACATGCCCAGTATCAGCAGAGTGCACCTGGGATGGGCAGAAAACTCAAACTTTTTGGTTGCGGGTCAGCGTAGATGTTTTAACTTCTGGAGTGAGCGGCTGAAAAAGTTTGCCTGCTGTTAAAGAAGTGAAGGAAGGAGAGAAGACCACAACCCAGCTTTGTTTTCCAGCATACCTCTGAAGGATCCCGAGAAGTCCACTTTGTCCATTCATCTTGGTTCCTGTCTTTGAAGAAAGCCTGCTAAATTACTTTTCAACAGAGCCTGAAAAGGACTGTTCTAAAAGATGTGAGTGACCTGTCTCAGTGTACTCAGAAGTTAGACTGTATGCCAGTTTTGGAACAATACATCTCATCTGCTGTTTTCTTCAAAGACAAGCATGTGATCTACCTAAATATTTTCGTCTGTAACACAGCTCTGAATTTATAAAAATCACTTTTCTCGGTTAACTGGTGTGTATAAGTGTTAAGTGCGAAGGAACTAAGGTTAAAAAAGGGGAACTTTAAAATTTCCATCTGTGTGTTTCTGTTTCACTTCATTACTAGTAGAGACTTGTTTTATAATAAACTGCTAATTTTGTTGTTCATTAAAATAACCTGGTTAGTGTGTTCTATTCTGGGAAAAAGAGTATATGATTGACCATATCGATAAGTGGGAAAATTTAAAATATGTTGCGACCTGTGGAGAAGTAGGACTAGAACAAACTGCACTCCTCTCACCTCAGTCGTAACACTTACGACCCGGTGAGAGAGAGATCCAGGGTAACCTTTCAGCCTTCACCGTGTCTTACTGTAACAGTTTAATTTTACACAGTGTTTTTAACTTCCCTTTGCTGAATCCTTGTTCACCACTGTCCAACTATAAGGCATAGAAACCAGCACAACAGGTTTTCTCAGGTTTAAAGACAAGTGAAATTTATTGAACTTAAACTCGAATTCGGTTAACACCTATGGATACACGACGCTCCCATGCTAGCAAGCATACACATGCAGATAAGGACAGAAAAATAAAGTGGAAAAGTTTCAGGCAATCTCTGAAGAGGATTTATTTTTGTTACTGTGCTTCAAACTCACTGCCGAGTCCTTGATTGTAGGTAGATTTTGCTTTTCGTTGGGGCTCAGTATTCTTCTTAAACATTGCTCATTGTAGGAGACTTTTCTCTCTTGGGGTTCATGTGTCTTCAGTGGATTCAGAGGCTTGTGAGAAAGATGGGAGCAGGCAGACAGACAGGAGGTCTTCAGTCCAGGAGCAGTCTGCTTTCTGTAGGTTCTCAGTTCAAACTCTAACAGCCAGTTAGTCATGTGACTAACTGGTCTGACCACATGTGTGTGTATTGAATTGGAGCAGGGAATAGCTCCTTTGTCTACAAGCATTGTTTGTTAATATGTAAATAGTTTTTTCAGCCAAGGTCTGGCAATTCTTGTAACAGGCTTTTTCTTCTTCCCAACAATAATTTGAAATTTAATGTGCCTCATACTTAGCAGGTGGGGGCCTGCATGACACTAGCCTGTACCTGAAGCATCTCTTCCTTCAAGATAACACATTGTTCAGTTACACTTTTTCCTGTCAGTCTTTCTATTCCATTTCATCCTGGCTAGGTCCCTTCTCATTGTATAGAAATTAGCCCGTCTAGACTACGATTTTAAACGAAATGAGCAATGGGGAGATGGTGGCGTAGTGATAATGTCACTGAACTAGTAATCCAAAGGCCCAGGCCATTGCCCTGGGGACACTGGATCAAATCCCATGGCAGCTGGTAGAATTTAAATTCAATTAATTACTAAAAACTATGGAATTGAGAGCTGGTCTCAGTAATCATGCCATGAAACTATCGACTGTTGTAAAAACCCATCTGGTACACTAATGTCCTTTAGAGAAGGAACTCAGCTGTCCTTACCTGGTCTGACCTACATGTGACTTGACCCGCAGCAATGTGGTTGACTCTTAACTGCCCTCTGAAATAACCTAGCAAGCCGCTCAGTTGTCAAGGGCAATTAGGGATGGGCAACAAATGCTGGCCTGGCCAGCAATGGTCAAATCCCATGAAAATTTTTTAAAACAGCCTTTGCTATGTTATTGGTACCAACATATGTACCACAACTTCTGGCTCACTCCCTTCCCTCTCAGAATATCCTGCATCCTCTCAGTGATGTCCTTTTACCCTGGCACCTGGGAGGCAACACACCATGTGGCATTCACTATGACAATTACAGAAATGCCTGTCTGTCCCCCAACTATGGAATTTCCTATAACGACTGCATTTCTTCACTTTGCTGCTCCCTCCTGCACCGTCCTTTGCCCATTGGTGCCTTGGTCTGGACTGCACTCCTTCAGGGCATCGTCACTCCCAGCAGTCTCCAATGCTGAGTACCTGTTTGAGAGCTTCTTGTACCTCCTGACTCTTCCTAGTCTTCCAGATGGCCGCCCACCTTGTATCCTGAACTCTTATTGCCTGTTGGGTGACCACCACCTGGAAAGTATGATCCAGAAAACTCTCCTGCTCCCTGATTCTCCACTGTCTCCAGCTGCCCCTAAAAGGTCAGAAATCCTGAGCTCGAGCTGAAGCAGCTGGAGACACTTCCTACACGCATGGTCGCCCAAGACACGTGAAGTGTCCTGGAGTTACTAACTAGTGCAGGAATTGCAAGCAATAGTTCGCAGCTGCCCATTCATGACCTAAACAAAGAACTCATTCCCTCTTAGAATCTTTTTGGTATCTTGTTTAAATTATCGATGTTATTTAATGCGTCTAGACCTGCTCTGTGCTACTACTCATTAATTCACTTACTGTTATACTCAACCTGATTGAGTTTATTAATTTCCTGCCTGCTAATTTGAAAGACTACCTAGTTTAGGAAAAACTGTTCCCATTAACTGATGGTACAAGGACTAGGGGTCACAGATTGAAGATCCTGGGCAAGAGACGCAGGGAGAATGTAAGGAAGAACTTTTATGTTACGAGTTGCAATGACCTGGAACCCACTGCCCACGAGGGTAGTGGAAACAGAGACAATCAATGATTTCAAAAGGAAATTGAATGGGCACTTGACGAAAATAAACTTGCAGGGCTACAGGGATCGAGCAGGGGTATGGGACTGACTGGATTGCTCCATGGAGAGCTAGCATGGACTCGATGGGCTGACTGGCTTCCTTCTATGCCGTAAATGACTGATTCTGATAATGCATATCAGAACAAAGTTCAAAGGAGGAAGCAAAACTTAATGCTGGAAATAGCAACAGCAGCTTTGGGGCGTTTTACTACATACAAGGCACAAAAATAAATGCAAGTTGTTGTTGTTTATAAATCAATCCCATTAATCAAAATGGTTTCAAGTTTGTGTATGGTGTTCTTTATGACATCTGAAATGCACCACTAATCAAGCACCGCTTTTATTGCATAAACAGTTTTTATTGGCACCCTTCAAGAATTCCAGGATATACTGTATATGGTTCTTTTGAGGCTAACTTAATCAGTTATTAGTGCTCAGCCAAATATTCATTGAATGCAGGAATTGCATGGGTATAAATATTTTCGTGATATAGGTACAAATGCAGAACCAAATGTAACAAATGTACAGGTGTTTCATATTCCAGTAACTATAGCATAGCATGGTTTAAATCCAATAAGGTAACGATGCAGAGTACAATCCCACACCATTTATCTTGGAGGCCACCTGCAGATTTTTTTTCTTTTTAAACAGGAGTACTATGAATTCAAATTAATTACTGAACAGAAAACATTTAACTCATAACCAAATTAGGTTAATTTTTTTTCAAAATCCAAAAACATGGAGTTCCTCTGTACCAAAAAGTCACTAACATACTATATCCTCAAGATGTTATCAGCTGCTGCCAGCAACCACTTAATCACAAATCTAAGCTCCAGAAATTGCCGAGGATGTGTCACATTAATGCTACTGCAGCCAAGATTCAAAATAAAATGTGGTTATCTGCACCAATTAATTTCAATTTCATCCCCTCACGTCATGTTTCTTATTTATAGAAAGTTACAGTTTCAGTTTGTGCTTTTAAAGCTTTTACACTAGCCTATTTATCATTTCCTTTAGTATTCCAGGAATATAAAATCAAAATTGGACCTCCAAGTTTCATGTTAAAACAGTAGTTGTTCAAGACATTGATCTGTTCTCACCCAAAAAAAATGCTAATGATAATATTGAATATTCATGCACAGGTATATTTAGTTGCTCTTTAAATATTTGTTCCATTGACTTGGACATTTACTTTAATTCAGCACTACTTAGTGCTCAATGCAAGTGCACAGAGATAATGTCAGGATAAGCAAAAATCAGTTACGGTGGTTAATTCAGTTAACTAATTGTGGTGCCGTTTAGTGCTGCTGGTGACATCCAGTGACTCAGACCACAACTAAGTGGTACAACTCATTGAAAGTACATATGTCCAGGTTACTTTACTCGAATACCTACTCCAGTTAAGTGCTGTCTTAAAAAAAAAACTCCCAATGAACGTACAGAACCACTTAAAGTATTTTACATTCCGCCACCTATTCTCATTATTGCACATGCTACCTTGCTAATTGTTTATTTGGTATTAAATTTTTTTTTTTATACAGAATATAGGCAAAGCCTCTTAGGCAGTCTCAAATTTTAAAAAAGTCAAAAATCACTTTATATTGCAGCATACTTGATCTTTTCAACTAGTGTTGAACATATACTCCCAAGTGAATTAAAAAAAAAAATCCAAGGCATCACGGGAGTGTATCACTGTCATTATAGCATCAGTGGTAATATTGATAAAACAGAATATCGTGCACTAGTGGCTAATAAACTAACAAATAAGCATCTACTCTCCTCTAAGCCCAGTGAAATTTTGACCCTTACATATATAAAGGATAATTTATCTAATGCCAGTTACTTAGGTAGAGCTAGTGACTTGGAATTTGGATTACAAAGTAGGCTATGAACAAGTTCATGCAAAGGTTGCTGAAAACGTTCAGCTTATGGGTCAGCAAGTTTATCTGGAAAGTAACTATCATACAGACCAAGGCGGCCCCAAGTTGTTCTCTGTCGAGTTAACTGATCTCAGCCAGATCAGCAGTAGGGACACCACAATTGTTCTCAAGATGATAGGTTAGAAAGGGAAACAGCTAGAGGTCTGGCTCCTGATCGCGATTTAGCAGCCACTACTAAAAGGGCAGGTGTGCAAGCTTCGAGTGGAGTAAAAGATTGGACCACGTAGTAATGCTCCATAGCTCAGCAGCCAGCTGACACTCATGAATAATGACCAACTGGACAAAATACCAGAGGACAGGTGGTGTTCATGGAACTAGAAGTCAATGCCTTCAGGAAAATGGGTGGGATAAAGAAACAAGGAAGTGTCAGCTGGCACTAGTGGATGTTAACAGATATATGCTATCTTCAACTTTAAAAAAATCAACTTCTGCACTAAAATCTTTGAATGATACTTAATGAATGCCATCATTGATCAAACTCCTTCTGTAACAATACAGACAGACATCAACCACCACCAATCAGAATATGCTACAAGAAAAGTAACCCATTCCACTGTCATGGATACCAGAACAGAAATTACCATATTCTAGGGTGATGCTGCCTGGGTCGCTTATTCTAGAGAATTATAACTTTCTTCAGCTGTTAATAAGGCTCAACTTTTGAGCTGTTGATAAAGTAAGATCGCAAGAGCAACACTGGTATATTTCTACTGTTGTCTTGCAACACCTCTCATTAACAGCACAGTCACTGCTATTGTTTAACTTAAAGAACTTCACAACTTAGTTGAAGTGTGATGAAATTTACTAAGGTCTGCAAGTCTAAATATTAGTTTGTTGCCATTTCACAATACAACTTACAGCAATGGAATCAAAAAATAATTCACTGTAATGGTGGCATGCCCTGCTGTTTAAACAATAAGAAAATATAGTCATTACTCTGTAGAGCTGGTTTGAGAGTTACCAATTTATACACTAAAAAGAAAAATTGGATAAGAGCAATGCAATATCCTGCATTTAATTCTAGTTTCTAAACCATCGTACTTTACCCTGCATTTTAATAACTGTCAAACGGAAAACTCAGCAGTCATTAGAAGTGAAATTTAGTGCATTAATAGCTACAAGGGATAAAGATGCTGTAACGTGATGCATGCAAATCAAACTTTGAAATATGGTATTATCCATTAATCACTGGGCCAATTTCAACTATTTTCAGGACACTTTCTTCTGATGTGCACGTGTACATCAATACATATTTTGTTTATGCAAAGCATTTGCACGCAAAGATTTGATGCTTTAGCAGCCGTCAATTTCAAATACAACATCTTCGAATTGAAGGGATATATTTTGTTAAATCCCCAATTCAGTACTGATTTTTGCAAATTGGTGTAGAAAGTACAGTTTCAAAAACATTCGAAAAGTGTATAATGATGCACAACCTTTTACTTTTTACAGTATTATAGCAGCAGGTTTAGATACTGTGTCAACAAGTCTCTAATACACAGATACCATTTCCTTCCTCTCACCTACATACTATACTATCATATTTTACCCAGGTTTCCCCTTAAAGCAACATATGTCTGTAAATAGCAACTGCACACCATCTACGTGCACCATTACTCTACAAGGTCAAATAAGTCTTCCCTTGGGTCTGCACTAGGAGGTCTGATTATTAACTGATTATTCTGCTCACAGATTGTAGGGTGGGAAACTCATCATCCTCAAAATGTGAAGTCTTGTGGGTGACAAAGTCTTTCTGGGTCAGCACCTGTTGGCATGTGGGACACACCTGGCAGTCGAACTCTGAGTTAACAGTGGTTTGCCATGCATTTTTCTTGTTCTTTTTTGATTTGTTTGACCCTTGTTTCTCTCTCAAGTCCTTATGAGCAGAAAGGAGCTCCTGTTGCTTGGCTGTATCTGGCAGTAAAACAAGCAGTTCATTGAATATCTTCAAGAAATTTTCTCCCAGAAGTTCTCTGCAGCTCCTATAATAGTCTGCAGCAGAAATTCGACCCTATGAAAGCAAAAGAAAGGTGGTGTAAAAAGGTAAGTCAACCACAATCCATCAGATTCCAATAAGCTTGATAGAACCTTTAGATCCCTACTAAAGACAGAAAAGTTGTATTAGGAATCGAGTTTTTAATCCAGACAGATTGGAGTAAGCAGTATTTTTAATGCACAGCCAGCCCAGTAGCCAGGAGACTTTGGCAGAAAGCTACCACAATTCAACTGGGCAGTTTCACTCAGATCACAAGAACGTTAATTATACTGGTGCCGTAGATTCTGAAATAGTATGAGAGAGTGTTTCACTTTTGATTTGCTTTCACCACACTTAATCTGGGTGATTCAGGATACCAAAATTGCAAGACTCATTAATTGCTCAGTCTGGACATCCTTTAACTTAATGAGCACAAAATTAATCAATGTTTTAAAAAAAATTAAAAGATACTGGGGCAAAAACAGGCATTGGGGGACTTGGCTGCCAATTATTAAAACTGCTAGAGTTTCATACCCATTAATTTAATTCCCAGTATTTCACCCAAAACATGTTCCAGCCATGAGCCTTTTGTAAATGAAACTAAAGAAAAATGTGGTGCAGAAAATTATATGCGAAAACTCTTACAAGGGTAGCAATAGTCCAAGAAAAGATAAGCGATCCTCTATTAACATTATATTATGCTTACTAATGCAGCTTACCTGTCTGAATTGCCCAGATTGAGTCTTAAATTTGTTGAATTTTGTTTCATCATTGTGCAAAAGTGTGTTTATTGACTGGATTAGTTCAACATTCCTCTGCTTAAAGTTTTCAGGAAGGAGGTAAATATTTGATGATGGTAGAGATCTACATTTAAAGCAAATTAAGAATTATTTTTAAAACCAGATGAAAGAGGGGCAAGAAAATCAACACCAGCAATCATTTGTTGTCTCTTACCTTCCCACTCTTGTACCCCCCCCTTAAATAGGAACACTTGATATGTCAGGCTAGCATGCATGCCATTACCAAGTGGGAATTCATGGGTAGAAGGCACACCAAGGGCGACCCAAATTTTAATAACCATTTTTTTTTTTACATTGATTCCTTTTAAGTTTAGAACAAGTACCATTAAATCAGGACTACAATTTAAATCCACGTACAATTCACACAGGTCAAGGTAATAAAACCATGGAAAAATAGCACACACCTGATTCTAATATACAATAAATGTGAAAAATCTAGAAAAATCAGTTATTTCATGCAATAGCTGTAATACAAGCAGAATAAAAATTCTATGATCATTCATGGCACAACAGAACTTTTACTTTAAAACATAGCTGTCAGGAAAATGAAATATATCCACTTTTCATACACTATAATGTAACTAAACTGCCTGTCGTTCCTTGCATGGTTCTTAAAGATACTGCAGTATGAAGCATTTATGAAGCACCCTAGCAATACTACAACACCTAATGATATTCAATTATACTTTCCGAAGAAGGGTCACTGACCCGAAACGTTAACTCTGCTTCTCTTTCCACAGATGCTGCCAGACCTGCTGAGTGAATCCAGCATTTCTTGTTTTTGTTTCAATTATACTTTATTTTCTACTAAACACCCTGCATCACATCAGATCTTCAGAATCGCTACATGCGCACAACGTAGATCTGTTTTGCCATAAAATCTTATTACAAATTGGAGAATAATGGATAGCTAAAAATCATTACCAGTCTATACTTCAATAGAGGGCTTCTGATAGCTGAAGCCCAAACATTTTTGTGCTATTTTTCCTCCTGATGGCAATTCCAGAGATATTCAGGGCCCCAAGTGTCGACAGACTATTTAGAAGTTAAGAGCATCACAGCTAATTCTGATCCTATTCTCAAATGCCGTCCACTGTTCCTGTCAGGTGTCAAGAATGTTAACACTCCAGGTCCATGGCCACAGTAACCAAATATAAATACTCGCCTGACTAGATCAGTTAACACCCCAGCAGAGATGAGAGATTAAACCTGGGACATCTTTCTATCTTCATTCTCCACCTGGCTCAATGAATTTACTACCTGAGCCAAAGGAACAGGGTGGGTGGGGGGTGCTTTTATTTAAGTGAAACACACATTAGCCCTTCTAGTCAGATTTCCACTATACTATTCTAGGTTCACAGCTAAATTTTTTTGATGGCTCTGGCGAAGGGACTTGCAGCAGGCCTCTCAGTACTGGTTGGCGGCCAGCATTGGTGTGCGCACTAACAACTGGGTGAATCTCCTCCTCCCTGGCAAAGAACTTCGCCTCCACTCAGCAACTCCTTTCATAAAACAGCAGTGGAGATCAGGAATTCACTGACTAGCTAGGAAATCCTAGAATCATCAAAATCGAATTGTTCGCAAACTGTGCTGTATTTGCTTCATTAGTAAGATACACAAGACTACTGGAGTGTCTCAGCTTAAAACAGTAGAAAATTCTGTTGCTAGGGACAATCAGTGGACAGCTCAACATGCTACTGGATCTCAGTAATCTGTGTAGCCCTCAACGGAGTCGAATAAAGCAGTTGGCCAGTCAAACCACTATTTTCAAAACTACAATGGAGCAGAACATTGCAAAGTCACAGTGCTCTCCACATAAATACAGCAAGTTCTTCCCAAAAGCAACAGTAGCCTGGGTTTTATTGTGGAACAGCTCATGAAACAGGATTTCACTATTCAGCAGTTTTCCAAAGTTACCAGACAAGTGCCTTATAAAAAAAAAATTCTCATTCTCTGCAACAATGCAAGCTGTGGTAGAGATTCTCAGATTAAAACAAAATCCAAGCCAGTTGAAGCACCCTCAGATTACACTCTCAGGAAACAGAAATTAATTGCACTGTTTTGACAGGGAGATCCACCAGTACTGAACCTCTGTTTTTTTTTTAAAGTGGATAACAAAAGAAGAATTGCCTCATAGTGGAAAGTAATTTACATACTGTTTTGGTGCTGGAATCAGAGGCTCGCTGATGTTTGAATTCAGAGGGACACCAGTAAAGCCAGGAGGGGGTTTACTAACAGGGGCAGTCAATCCTGGTGGAGGAGGAAGGTTGGATGGTGGGCTCTTCACTGGTAATAAGTTGTTAAAACCTAGATAAAAAATAAATTCAGAATTAAATGTCTGAAATTCGCTAAAACTTCAAATTGCTTATAAAAAAGGAAAATCTAGATATTTTAGCAGTCATTACGGTAATTTAACACTGCCAAAGCAAAGCACTCATTAGCTCACTACACTGAACCACTAGCATCAAGCCTCTGATCTCACATTTACCTATCTAATGTTCAAGCCCCACCTGCCTTTTCGGAAACTCTATCTCCATGCATTTTCTTAGCCTCCAAATATTGATGCAAGCACATACCCATTGTTCAGTATACAATCCTTAGAACCGCTTCTCCATAAAGAGATGGCTCCCATTTTGACTAGAAGCATTTAGTTCTTACAAATAAAATTTCAGTGACCCATGTTTTAAAATGGCTGAAGTTTACATAGTGTCAGGAATATCCATGCAAACCTGAAACACATTTTAAAACAACGCAGTGCATTGTTCAAATGATGGCAGACTTGAAGCCTGGAAATCTGTGATAACATGTCTATACTGAGATATCAACTGCAAGGTAGACAATTTAAAAACATTTTCAATCATCTACAATTAAAGATTTTGAAAGTTAAGAATTACTATATAGAACAAACTTAAAGGCTTTGTATCTGAATGCACAAAGCATTCGGAATAAAATTAATGAGTTAACAGCGCAAATAGAGACGAATGGATATGATTTAGTGGCGATTACGGAGACGTGGTTGCAGAAAAACCAGGTTTGGGAATTGAATATCCAAGGGTACTCAGTATTGTAGAAGGATAGGCAGGAAGAAAAAGGAGGTATAGCTTTGTTAGTAAAGGAAGATATCAGTGCTGTAGTGAGAAACGATATAGGCACTGGAGATCAAGACGTAGAATCAGACTGGGTAGAAATAATAGCAAGGGAAAGTAGTCCCTGGTGGGTGTAATCTATAGATCCCCAAACAGTAGTTCCGCAGTGGGGCACAGTATAAATCAGGAAATACTGGGGGCTTGTACAGCAATAATCATGGGTGATTTTAATATGCATATAGACTGGATTAAACAAATTGGCAAAGGTAGCGCGAGTGAGAGTTCATTGACTGTATAAGAAATTGTTTTTGAGAGCAATATGTTGTGGAACCAACCAGGGAGCAGGCTATTCTAGATTTGGTATTGTGTAATGAGGTGGGATTAATTAATGATCTCATAGTTAAGGAGCCTCTAGGAAAGAGCGATCATAGCATGCTAGAATTTCAAATTCAGTTTGAGGGCGAGAAACTGGAGTCCCACATTAACATTCTAGAGTTAAACAAGGGTAATTACATAGGCATGAGGACAGATTTGGCCCTAGTGGACTGGGCAGGAAGGCTGAAAGGTAGGACAGTTGATGAGCAGTGGCAGATGTTTGAGATATTCTATTCCTCCCAACTAAAATATATTCCAGAGAGGAAGAAAGGTGAAAAACATCGAAGGCTAAGCAAGGAAGTTAAGGATAACAAAGACAAAAACTAAGGCATACCATATTGCAAAGGCCAGTGGCAGGCTGGAAGATTGGGAAACTTCTAAAGATCAAAGGGTTACTAAAAAAGCAATAAAAAGAGCAAAGATAAATTATGAAAGAAAACTAGCGCAAAATAAAAAAACGGACAGCAAAGGCTGAGATAAGTATATAAAAGGAAAGAGAGTAGCTAAAGTGAATGTTTCTCCCTTGGAGGATGAGACTGGGGAGTTAATAGAGGGGAACACAGAAATTGTGGAGACACTAAATCAGTATTTTGCCTCAGTTTTCAGGGTGGAGGACACTAGTACCATCCCAATAGTAACAGGTAATGCAGAGGTTATAGAATGAGAGGAACGTAGAAAAATCATCACTAGGGAAAAAATACTGAGCAAACTATTGGGATTGAAGGCAGACAAGTCCCCAGGGCCAATATCCTAGGGTCTTAAAGGAAGTGGCAACGAAGATAGTGGACCCATTGGTTATAATATTCCAAAATTCCCTGGATGCGGGAAAGGTTCCAGTGGATTGAAAAAAAGTTAATATAACGCCCTTATTTAAAAAGGGAGGGAGGCAGAAAGTAGGAAACTATAGACCAGTTAGTTTAACATCCGTCATTGGGAAATTGTTAGAATCCATTATTAAGGAAGTAATAACAGGACATTTAGAAAGTCAAAACGCAATCCACAGTCAGTATGGTTTTATGAAGGATAAATCGTGTTTGACTAATTTGCTAGAGTTCTTCAAAGCTGTGACACGCAAAGTGGATAATGGGGATCCTGTAGGTGTAGTATATCTGGACATCCAGAAGGCATTTGATAAGGTGTCGCACAAAGGTTAATACACAAGGTAAGATCAAATGGGGCTAGGGCAATTTATTAGCTTGGATAGAGGATTGGCTAACCAACAGAAAACAAACATAGTCGGGATAAATGGGTCTTTTTCTGGTTGGCAAGATATAACTAGTGGGGTGCCACAGGGATTCGGTCCCCAACTATTTACAATCTATATTAATTACTTGGATGCAGGGATAGAGGTCCTATCGCGAAGTTTGCAGATGACACTAAAATAGGTGGGATAGTAAGTTGCAATAAAGAAATAAGAAATTTACAAATGGATATGGATAGGTTAGGTGAATGGGCCAAAATTTAGCAGATGGAGTTTAATGTGGATAAGTGTGAGGTTATCCATTTTGGTCGGAAGAATACAAAGGCAAATTATCTAAATGAAGAGAAACTTCAGAGTGCTTCGGTGCAGAGGGATCTGGGTGTCCTTGTGCATGAATCGCAGGAGGCTAGTATGCAGGTACAACAGGTAATAAGGAAGGCAAATGGAATTTTGGCATTTATTGCTAAAGGAATAGAAAATAAAAGTAGGGAAGTGTTGCTGCAACTGTACCAGGCATTAGTGAGATCGCACCTGGAGTATTGCGTACAGTTTTGGTCCCCTTACTCGAGGAAGGATGTAGTTGCATTGGAGGCTGTTCAGAGGAGGTTCACTAGATTGATTCCAGGGATGAATCTTTTAAGATGTATCTAGACAGATACATGAATGGGCAGGAAGCAAAGAGATACAGACCCTTAGAAAATAGGCGACATGTTTAGGTAGAGGATCTGGATCGGCGCAGGCTTGGAGGGCTGAAGGGCCTGTTCCTGTGCTGTAATTTTCTTTGTTCTTATGAGGAGTTTGTCTTATGAAGAGAGATTGAGCAGTTTAGGCCTTTAATCTCTAGAGTTTAGAAGAATGAGGGGAGATCTAATTGAGGTATATAAGATGATTAAGGGGATTGACAAAGTAGACGGAGAGAGGATGTTGCCTCTTGTGGGGCAACTAGAATGAGGGGTCATAGTTTTAGGATAAGGGGTAGCAGATTTAAAACAGAGATGAGAAGAAATTAGTTCTCTCAAAGGGTCACGAGTCTGTGGAATTCACTACCCCAGAGTGTGGTGGACACCACGACATTGAGTAAATTTAAGGAGACAGATTTTTAATTAGTAATGGATTGAAGGGTTATGGAGAACGGGCAGGAAAGTGGAGTTGAGGCTGAGATGAGATCATCCATGATCGTATTGAATGGTAGGCCAGGCTCGAGGGGCTAAATTGCCCACTCCTGCTCCTAGTTCTTATGTTCTTGTTATTTTCTAAAGGTTTGGCCATAAATACAGCTGGTTATTTTAAGCCCTACAGTGGTGAATAGTCCCATCTTGGGACTCCCTTAAGTTAATTTTAGTTAAGCATAGTTGAATATACAACCATCTCATTTCGTTTTAGCTTGCATGCATAATATCTATCAATTCTCCAAGAAACAACCCGAAGTTCATTTTTAATGAATTACTCAAGCACCAGTATATAGGCGAACACAGCAGCCAATTTAAGAAAAGCAAGTTCCCACATTGATGAAATTAATGACTAGTTAGCTTTTTTGAAAAAAATTTGATGTTGTTGACATGGGGCGTGGGGAGGAGGAAAAATAACTAGCACATAGGAGAACTTCCAATTGAAGTGCCATTTAAACCACAAGATTAAGGGCGGGGAGATGGTGGTGGGAGTATGTGGCTTAATACATCAAAAAGACAGCATCTCTAACAATACAATATTTCCTTAGTACCCCACTAAAATGGCAGCCTAGATCAAATGCTAAAATCCTGCACTGGGGCTCAAACCCACTACCAGCTAACTGAAACAAAGCTGCTACCCAATCACCCAAACTGATTAAACCACCATCTCACTATTGTAGGATACACTGACTTTTTAAAGCTTTCTCCAGGCAGTAGCAGAAAGCTCTGTGTTCACTTACAATAGGTCAAAAGGCATGTACTCCTCCCAGGCAACAAGTTTATAATTCCAGTCAAAAGTACAATTTTAGAAATGTTTCCTAGTTGTTGTGAAATCTGTTGCTTCTTCCAATGTTCCCTTGAAGCTCTGAAATGTGTTACCAGACTAGTAATCCAGCGAACGCAACTTCAAATATCAATATGGCTGTTTGAGAATTTGAATTCAGTATTAAAAATACCTTAGAATTAAAAGTTAATTAGGAAAACTAACCACAAAGCCAGCAGACCATCAGTAAAAACGCAACGGAATCACTAATATCTTTAGGAAGGAAACACACTGTCCTCAACCAGTCTGACCTACATTCTCTCCAGTCAGTTGACTCAACTGTCCTCTCAAGTAGGCTAGCAAGTCGGTCAGTTCTATCAGCCTGCTACAGAGAAACTAGGGATGGGCAATAAATGCCAGCTTTGCTCAGATACAGAAAATATTTTTTAAAAGGTCACTAAAAATTGTGATCTGATGGAAGGCCTGAACGATAATCAGTCAGGATCCTCATGAAAAGGACAAAGTCTTGTGGAAAAATGTTAGCATTCTGAGCCAAAATAACACAAGAATACAAGAAATAGGTGCAGAAGTAGACCATATGGCCCATCAAGCCTGCTCCGCCATTCAATACGATCATGGCTGATCTTGGGCTTCAATTCCACTTTCCTGCCTGCTCCCCATATCCCTGGATTCCCTGCGAGACCAAAGATCTATCTATCCCAGCCTTAGGTGTATTCAACGATACAGCATCCACAATCCTCTGGGGTAGAGAATTCCAAAGATTCACAACCCTTTTTGAGTGCAGTAATTTCTCCTCATCTCAGTCCTGAATGATTGGTCCCTTATTCTGAGACTGTGCCCCGCTTTCTAGATTCCCCGACCAGCGGAAACAATCTCTCAGCTTCTAGCTATCTCAATTAGATCGCCTTTTATTCTTCTAAACTCCAGAGAATATAGGCCCAATTTACTTAGCCTATCATAGAACAACCCCGTCATCCCAGAGACCAATTTAGTAAATCTTCACTGCACTGTCTCCAGTACAAGTATATCCTTTCTTAAATGTGGAGACCAAAACTGCGTACAGTATTCCAGGTGCGGTCTCACCAAAGCCCTATACAATTTTAGTAAGGCATCTTTATTCCTGTACTCCAATCGCCTTGCAATAAAGGTCAACATGTCATTTACCTTCCTAATAGCCTGCTGCACCTGCATGTTAACTTTGTGCATTCCTTGTACAAGTACACCCAAGTCTCTCTGAACAACAACTTACCATTAATATAAAGTGTAAATAGCTGAGGCCCCAGTACTGATCCTTGCAGCACCCCATTATTCGCTGCCTACCAATTTGAAAATGTCCTACTTCCAATGTGCCAGGACCATTCCTGAATGTACAGAATTCTGGAAAATCATAGATAGCGCATCCACTACCTCTGCAGCTACCTTTTAGAGCCTTAGGGTGTAGGCCATCTCGTCCCGGGGACTTGTCAAATTTTAGTCCAAGTTTCTCCAATACCTTTTCTCGGCTGATTTCAATATCTTTAATTTCCTCACTCTTTTAACCCCTAGGTTACTGCCTATTTCTGGTATGGAACTTGTGTCTTCTACTGAGAAGACAGACAAAATATTTGTTCAATGGCTCTGCCTTTTCCTCATTTGCCATGGCGATTTCTCCTGTCTCTGCCCCTAAGGGACCAACATCTACTTTAGCTGCTCTCTTTCTTTTTATGTACTTGTAAAAGCTCTTACAATCTGTTTTTATATTGCTAGTTAGTTTACTCTCATTCTATTTTTTCCCCTTATCAACTTTTTGTTGGCCCTTTGCTGGTTTCTAAAACACCCCCAATCCTCAGTTGCTCCTTTTTTTTGCAACATTGTAAGCCTCTTCTTTTAGTCTAATACTCTCCTTAACATCCTGAATAAGCCACGGATGGGTCTTTGACGAGTTTTTGTTTTTAAACGAAATGTACTTTTGATGAACCCTTTGAATTGTTTCTTTAAATATTTCCCACTGCTCATTTACTGTCATACCTTTTAGTCTATTTACCCAAATAACCGTAGCCAGTTCTCCCCTCATACCTTCATAATTGGCTTTAATTTAAAGATTTTCGTGATTGAAATATGCCACTTTCAAACTTAACATGAAATTAATTGGTATTGTGATCACAATTTCCCAACGGATCTTTTACTATGACATTGCTAATTAACCCTGTTTCATTACACAATACGCGATCTAAGATAGCTTTATCCCTAGTTGGTTCTACAACGTATTGCTCCATGACTGTCACGAAACATTCTACAAACTTATCTTCTATACCACTGTTGCCAATTTGATTGTCCCAGTCTATATGCAGATTAACATCCCCCACAATTAATACATTACCTTTGTTACAAGCTCCAATAATTTCCCGTTTAATATTCTGTCCAATAATATAACGACTGTTAGGGGGCGCGTAAACTCTTCCGACCAGTGTTTCCTGAATCCTGCTATTCCTAATTTCCACCCAAACTGATTCTACTTCATGACCCAAGTCCAGATCTCTTATTAATGTCCTTATGCCATCCTTTACTATCAGGGCTTCCCCTCCTCCTTTGCCATTCTGTCTATCTCGCCAAAATATTTGTACCCTGGAATATTAATTCCTTACCTTGATCTTCTTATAACCGTGTCTCGGTAATGGTAATTAGATCTAGTTCATTTCCCTCTATTCGTACCACCAGTTCATCTATCTTATTACAGATGCTTCATGCATTCAGATAAAGGAACTTTAATTTCATTTTTCTACCGCTATTCCCTGCAATGACTTTATTTGCCAATGTACAATTTTTGTTAAAATCTGTCCCTTCCTGTCCCATTCCATTGGGAGTTTACCCACATCACTATCCTGCTCCGATGCCCTGACCTCTCTTTGGATTTCTAAATTTCCCTTTACCCAAACCCTCTCCCCCCCCCATTAGTTTAAAGCCCTGTCTACAGCCTAGTTATGCGAATGATGCCAAGAATCCAAACCCCTTTTTACCACACCACTCTTTGAGCCATGTAGTTCTCTAATCTGTTTGACCCTGTGCCAATTTGTGCGTGGCTCAGGTAACAATCCAAAGATGCTTACCTTTGATGTTCTGCATTTTAGTTTGGACCATAGCTCCTCAAATACTCTAATCAGAACATTTCTGGTTCTACCTATCTCATTGGTTCCCACATGGACCATGACAAATGGATCCTCCCTCTCCCACTCCAGGTTCCTCTCCAGCCACGAGGAGTGGTCCTTAACCCTGGCACTGGGCAAAGTAACAGGTTTTAACCCTTTGCTAGAAATGAGCAAATCTGAGCCCTACCAACTCTTTTGTTCAATAAAGATCCACATATAGAAACACGAGAACGAGACTGATCAAGAGGTAAATAAAAATGGATGCACTAAAAACTCTTCTCTCTCAGGTTACCATCACAATATAACCAAGAAAAACAGTTCAGGTCCCAAGACCAAGGACGCACACCTGTTCTGCTTACTTAGTGGCAGAATCCATGCAACGTCTGGTGCATATCGCCGCCAACAGGTTCACTTTTACTACCACATACCAATTCTATAGCCACATATCTGACCTGTATATCCCCAGAAAAGGTCATCTTTGGCAGTGGCTTTCATTTTACAATACTACAAACAGAATTGATAATTTAAAGAATTCTTGCCATTTTCTCAAGCTCCCTTTTGCTCAAATTAAAAACTATTCATTTTTCCTGCCCTAGAATAATTATTCTAGATGGTACTGACAATGATCATTTCAACGCCAAAGCAATTACAATTTTACTTACATATCAGAATATTTCAATATTGCACAGCACCATCATTCCTAGAACCCTTACCTGGAGGTGGCTTTTTTGGTAAAACTGGGTTCCCTAGTGCAGGAAAATCTTCTTCCGGTAAAGGATTTGGACTATCTTCAGGCTTTTTAAAGCCTGGCGGTTCCTTTAGCGTACATACACTTGTATTTTCAGTGCATAGTTTGTCAGTGTGACCATTCAACACACTGGTGAGTGGTACACTCTTCTGTTTAATTTCTGGAACATTCTCCTTTTGAGCTTTATTTAAAACCATATCAGTAATAGGAGCTGGCAACGAATTTTGCTTTTCACCACCTATCTTTTTCTTTTTACCAACTTTAGAGACAGTCTGTGTTGAAGTAGTTAACAAAGAAGAAATATCCAACATGGTGGGTGCACTTCTGAACTCCTGAGCAGTCAACCCGCCACCATCATCCTCTTCCTCCTCATCAGACTTTAAAGCAGTTTTATTTTTTGTTTTTGCTTTGGTACTGTGAGGTGGTAATGATTTTTTAACAGCTTGATTAGAATTGTTGCTGCTGGAATGGACAGTTTTCAAAACATTTTTCCCAGGAATGGTAGTCCATGCGGATGCAGATGTAGATGTTGAGGGCTTTTGCTGTTTAATTTTAGACACAAGGGCAGGAAAGTCTTCCTCTTGAAAAGCGGTCTTTTTCTTGGCTGCAGAAGTATAAGCTGGTGTAAGGCCTGTGGTACTTGCATGCGCTGAAGCAGACAAGCTGGGAAACTCCTCTTCATTTAGACGAACTGGAAGCAAATGATGAGAGCTGCCAAAAAATAACATTTGTCAAATAATCTTACTGGTTACATGACAAACATATACTTAGAAAAAGCTACTGGGCCCATCTGATTCCTTTAACATGTGATACCAAAGCATTAATCAGATCTCAAAAGAGTTTAATGATTTGAAGGACTTAAAATGTTGGCACGTCAATGGTTTTGTGCTACACAGTATAATTAGAAGACTACATCATGAAAGTTCAGAAATGAAAAGCAGTGGGGAAACAATGGCATAGTGGTAATGTGACTGGACTAGTAATCCAGAGGTCCATGCTAATACTCTGGGGATATAGGTTCAAATCCCACCACGGCAGCTGGTGAAACTTAAATTCAATTAATAAATAAATTCAATTAATTAGCTTTTGGGCGGCACAGTGGTTAGCACCGCAGCCTCACAGCTCCAGCGACCCGGGTTCAATTTTGGGTGCTGCCTGTGTGGAGTTTGCAAGTTCTCCCTGTGTCTGCGTGGGTTTCCTCCGGGTGCTCCGGTTTCCTCCCACAGCCAAAAGACTTGCAGGTTGAAAGGTAAACTGGCCATTAAAAATTGCCCCTAGTATAGGCAGGTGGTAGGGGAATATAGGGACAGGTGAGGATGTGGTAGGAATATGGGATTAGTGTAGGATTAGTGGGCCGAAGGGCCTGTTTCAGTGCTGTATCTCTAAATCTAAATCATAAATCTAAATCACACCAGGATGTAGTCAACACTGTTTACAGAAGTTCAAAAATAACTTCATTTTCATTATGAATCTACTCCATGTGGTTTCCTAGCTTTCCAAAGCTATAAAGGAAGAACCTCTATCCAGTATCAATAGATAACTGGTCAACTTAAAACACAATTATAAAACCTCAGGGTTTAGCTGTACTTTAGTACTTGATTGTGAATTTTTATTGTTGCAGTTTTTTCTTGTATATGCCAATAGTAACAAATTGCACAGCACAGGAGAAACAGAACAGCAACACAGACTGAGACCTCATTTATTGCATGGCAATACCATATGTTCACAAAGCGAAGGCAAACTTTCAACAGGATAGGGTCCCAATGACATGGTTCCTCATGCTCCTCCATAGTTGACAAATTAATTTAGACCACTGCTTATTCACTTTTATTTGGAAAATGAATAAGCAAGATCATTTATCAAACATAATTTTTTTAAAAGATACTCCCACTCTGTACTGTCTTCCCCTTAACAAAATGCCTAAACAACTCATCGTGTTGTTGCTAAACTATAGCAACAATGCTGCTGCCAAACATGTATTTGGATATTTAGCATGAACAGATTGCAATCAGAGTAAAATCATCCTGGAATCTTCTCAAATAATTTTGAATTATATAATCAAAAAAGTGAATTTTACAAATTACAGAACAGCTTCTGTTATATACCTTAGGTTCGGTGGAGCAGTCGCACCCTGCACTTGGCAATTCTCTTGCTTTGAAGAACCTTTAGGAGTCTCTTTGGTACCTTTAAATAAAGGTAAATCAAATCTAATTTGCTCATACACCTCTACATTTACACAGTAATCTTTATTTGGAATAAATCCAAAAATGAATGAAACTTAAGTAAATCTATTTGGTCATGCTTTTCAGCAGTTTCACAAGTCATGCTGGTGTGAACATGTCCCAAAGTTATTATATAATGTTAACACTATAAAGTAAAAAACACTTCTCATCAAAGGTGGGGAAATTCAAAGCAGATGAAATAAAACATTTACCTTCCTGGACTCAGTTCCACATTTTATTCTCCCAAGTCAGGTATGGCATGCTTCAGAAGCAAACTAAAGCTTCCTCCACAATGTAATAATTCATCCCAGTTACAATGTCTACTTTCTGTGACACTGATGACAGCCACAGTAAGACTTCAGTTTAACTCATAAGCAATTCTGTAAAATGGACATGCACTCACCAGAAAGCTTCGAGACTGCACAAACACCCTGTACCCAGGAACCTTATAGCCACCAGAGGGAAATTCTTCCATTTAAATCCAAATCCTGGACATGTAAAGGCAATCCTCCAACACCCAATGTCAGTCCAGTTTATTTATAAATGCATATTGCACAGGTTTCTGCATTTTAAAAAAAACTTTAGACCCATGTGATATGAAAATGGCCAATGCTTCTTGGGAAGAACTTTATTCCACAACTGATCACACAATGCCTAAGTTGGAAGTACAAGATACTGCTACTGATTATATGGAGTGAAATCTATAGATGAAGCCACTCTTCCCTTCCATAGGCAACCCCCCACCACCACAAAGTATGTTACTAGCATTGGGCCAGTCACTTCAAATGGTGTGCAACCAAAACCACAAATCATTAGCATAAACCTCATCCCATTTTTCAAACCAGAATCCTCAAGTTGAAACTTGTCTTAGATTTCTCAATTTTTCTGCATTTGTTAATCAGCTAGCATCTTATTAACTCATCACTTATGTTGTTATTTACTGTGTAATGAATACAGTTTTTCTTTGGGTAAACAGCATTATTTTGCAGGTTTAGGACATGGAATGGCCAGGAGTATCTCAATATTTGCAGGTGAGCCCCAATATGGAAAACAACTGAATTACATGTACAGGAAAGGTGATGGTGGGAGGAAGAAAATATACTGTTAGCCCAAGACATTGAGACAATTAAACCAATGAATACAAGTTTGAAAGGAAAAGTATTGGTGCAGACACCCAATTTCCCCTGCCCTTCAGGAAAAAGTCCAAGATTTCAGCTGCAGTTCACTCTGCTGCAGAGTATCAATAGTGGGTCACCGAGTCAGAACACAGCCACTCTTGATGAAATATACAGTAGGTTTGCTAATATGTGCAGACTGGCATTCTTAATGTATACGTTAGTGATACCACAACTCCAACAGCATTGAGAAAAAAATGTTTCTAGCTGGGCTCCACTTTGCCCCCTCTCAACACAGTATAGCAATGCAAGAATGTGCAACGTGCAAAAAACCACTGGGGTCCACCTGACTCTCCCACATTTCTGCTGCTTCTCCTTGTATGTCAGGTGTCAATTCAATTTAACTGCCCTTTGCTGTACACTCTTCAATCCTAGGATGCGTGTTTTGAAGTACAGCAATCAGAACTGGCAAGAGAACGTCAGGCAAAGCTAGACCTATAATTTTTTATACAGGCTCATCACCACTTCTGGGGCTTATATGTTCTCTTCCTCTCTCAGACAATACACCCCACGAGCTGATTTGTTTTCTTTACTGCTGTTATATTATACAGACAGTATCAGTCAGCTTTTTGCAAGTACCCATCTCTTTTTTTGAGCTTATATCTCAACGTCAATTTCCTTTCCCCAATCGCCTCACTTTGCACTATTCCATATTAAACAAGACCTGGCAGTTGCCTGCTAACTTTTTATCTATCCAGATCCCATATTTTGTCCTTTACTTCCATTTTATTTGTAACCTCAAACAGACTGGTATCAGCAAACTTACACCTGTTCCCAACTCCAAACCATTTTGGCACATGCAAGAATGACCAAGCACCGATTCCAGAGGCATCTTCCATGCCAATGTAGTTTCATAAATAACTACCCTTTATGGTCTGTGAGTTAATCACTCTTTTACCCACTCTTATTGTTCCATGACTTCCAACCTCACGTGATACGCGATCAAAAGCTTTCGTAAAATCTAAAGTCCATGAGGTTCCCCCGCCCAACAAGACTGTTATTTCTTTAAAGAGTTCCATCAGATTTGTCAATTGCAACTTTTCCCCCGCATAAAATCCTGTTGAGTTCCCCTCATTACTGAAGTCATTATTTCTTCCTTCAGGATGGCCCCAGTTGTTGGTAACAAAGGTCAGGCTCACTAGCAGTGGTAAAATCTGTACATGGCATTGATTGTTCAAAACCAGAAATAAGTATGCATCTTAAACTTCTCTTGCCTATGTTTTACAGTAAATAGGAGAGCTAACACAAACCTGCAGCTTCAACAGATCCTCTAACCATATTCTTAGCATTACATGCATCGTCCATCTCCTTTTCACCATGGCAATTTTTGCCATCATCAGTTTCTTCTTTTGAAGCAGCTTGTTTCTTTTCCTCTTGCCTTCGTGCTGCTATAGATGCTCGAACAGCTGCAGCAACATCCCGATCTTCCTCTTCCCTAGAAATCAACGCACTCTCAGTTACAAGCAGATGTAGTAATTGTACCAAAATAGGAATTGAGACACCCAGTCCCTTTGTTTGGGTTTTTAAAACACCTGCCCATTTCACACGGAACAATTTAACTAACTACCATTTTGTGCATTATGACTTGATTCATCCGTTTTGAGATCAGGTAGTATACTAAAATTTTTTCCCAATTTTAGAAACAGAAAACTGGAGCAAATGTAGGCCATTCAGGCCTGCTCTGCCATTCAAAAAGATCACGGCTGATCGTCTAATTCAGTACCCTGTTCCCGCTTTCTCCCCATACCCCTTGAACCCTTTGGCATTAATATATCCATCTCCTTCTTGAACATATTTAATGACTTGGCTTCCACTGCCTTCTGCGGTAGAGAATTCCACAGGTTCACTACTCTCTAAGTGAAGAAATTTCTCATCTCGGTTCTAAATGGCATTCTCTGTATCCTGAGACTGACCCCTGGTTCTGGACTCCCCAGCCATCGGGAACATCCTCCCTGCATCTAGCCTGTCTAGTCCTGTTAGAAACCTATAAAATTCTGAGATCCCCTCTCATTCTTCTAAACTCTAGTGAATATAGGCCTAGTCGACCCAATCTCTCCTCATACGACAATCCTGCCATCCCAGGAATCAGCCTAGTAAATCTTCTTTGCACTCCCAAGGCAAGAACATCCTTCCTCAGATAAGGAGACCAAAACTGCACACAATACTCCAGATGTAGTCTCACCAAGGCCCTGTATAATTGCAGTAAGACATCCTTGCTCTTGTACTCAAATCCTCTTGCAATGAAGGTCAACATACCATTTGCCTTCCTAACTGCTTGCTGCACCTGAATGCTTACTTTCAGTGACTGGTGTACAAAAACACCCAAGTCTCATTGCACCTCCCCCTTTCCCAATCTATCACCATTCAGATAATAATCTGCCTGTTTTTACAACCAAAGTGGATAACCTCACATTTATCCACGTTAAACTGCATCTGCCCACTCACCCAACTTGTCCAAATCACATTGGAGCCTCTTTGCATCCCCCTCACAGCTCACATTTCTCCCCCGACCCCCTCGTTTTGTGTTGTCTGCAAACTTGGAAAAGTTACATTTAGTTCCCTCACCTAAATCATTAATATATATTGTGAATAATTGGGGTCCAAGCACCAATCCCTGCTGTACCCCACTAGTCACTGCCTGCCACCCAGAAAAAGACGCGTTTATTCCTACTTTCTGTTCCCTGTCTGTCAACCAATTCTCAATCCATCCCAGTATATTACCCCCAACCCCAGGTGCTTTAATTTTGCAGACTAACCTCTTATGTGGGACCTCATCAAAAGCCTTCTGAAAATCTAAATACACCACATCCCTTATCTATTCTACTAATTACATCCTCAAAAAACTCCAGTAGATTTGTTAAGCATGATTTCCCTTTCATAAACCCATGCTAACTTTGTCCAATCCTGTTTATGCTTTCTAGGTGTTGTGCTATCACATCCTTTATAATACTCTAGCATTTTCCCCACTACCGATATAAGGCTAACTGGTCTGTAATTCCTGTTTTTTCTCTCCATTTTTAAATAGTGGGGGTTACATTTGCCACCTTCCAATCTGTAGGAACTGCTCCAGAGTCTATAGAATTTTGGAAGATGACCACAAATGCATCCACTATTTCCAGGGCCACTTCCTTTAGTACTCTGGGATATAGATTATCTGGCCCTGGGGATTTGTCAGCCTTTAACCCCATTAATTTTCCTAACACTTTTTTTTTAAAAACTAATGCTGATTTCCTTCAGTTCCTCCCTCTCATTAGACCCTTGGTTCCCTAACATTTCCGGGAGCTTATCTGTGTCCTCCTTTGTGAAGACAGAACCAAAGTATGTGTTCAATTGTTCTGCCATTTCTTTGTTCCCCATTATAATTTCCCCCGTTTCTGACTGTAAGAGACCTACATTTGTCTTCACTAATCTTTTTCCCTTCACATATTAATAGAAGCGTTTACAGTCAGTTTTTATGTTCACAAGTTTACTCTCATACTCTTATGTTCTCCCGCTTAATCAACCTCTTTGTCCTCCTTTGCTGAATGCGAAACTGCTCCCAATCCTCAGACTTGCTGCTTTTTATGACAATTTTATATGCCTCCTCTTTGGATCTAATACTATCCCTCATTCCTTTTGTAAGCCATAGTTAAGCCACCTTTCTGGTTTTAATTTTGTGCCAGACAGGAATGAATAATTGTTGTAATTCATGCACACGTTCTTTAAACATTATCCATTGCCTGGCCACCGTCAACCCTTTTAGTAAAGTTCCCCAATCTACCATAGCCAACTCGCGCTGCATACCTTCGTAGTTTCCTTTATTTAGATTCAGGACCCTAGTTTCAGATTCAACTCCTTCACTCTCCATCTTAATGAAGAATTCTATCATGTTATGGTCACTCCTCCCCAAGGGACCCCGCACAACAAGACTGTTAATTAATCCTTTCTCATTACACAATACCCAGTCTAGGATAGCCTGTCCTCTAGTTGGTTCCTCAACGTATTGGTCTTAAAAACCATCGCATACACACTCCAGGAAATCCTCCTCCACAGTATTATTGCTAATTTGGTTTGATCAATCTATATGTAGATTAAAGTCACCCATGATTACAGTTGTACCCTTATTGCATGCGTCTAACTTCCTATTTAATGCCATCCCTTACATCTTCACTACTGTCTGGAGGCCTACAGACAACCCCCACCAATGTTTTCTGCCCCTTGGTGTTTCTTAGCTCCACCCTTACAGATTCCACATCATGATTTTCTGAGCCAATATCCTTCCTCATTGATTTCCTCCTTTACTAACACTAACCAACCTCCTTTCCTTTTTTGCCTGTCTTTCCTAAATATTGAATACCCCTGGATGCTCAGTTCCCATCCTTGGTCACCCTGCGGCCATGTCTCCATAATCGCAACTGTATCATAACTGTTTATATCTATTTGCACTGTTAATTCATCTATCTTATTGCGAATGCGCCGCGCATTAAGACATAATGCTTTTAGACTTAGCTTTATTTTGCACTATGGCCCCATTTGTTTCTCGCCCTTGTAAGCATTTTTCAAGGAATTCAGATACCACCCCCCTCCCCCCCCCATTTTATTCTCAACGATAACAAACAACCCAGAGTAAGAATAATTAACTGTGGGAAAGCCAACCTCAATGGGGTAAGAATGGATCAGACCCAAATAAATTGGAATCAAAAGTAGACAGGTTAAAACTGTAACTGAACAAGGGTTGCCTTTAAAGAGAGATACTTCAGGCATGGTCAAGGTATATTCCCACGAAGGCGAAAGGTAGGGCAAAAAAATCTAGGCTTCTCTATGACAAAAAGTGATAGAGATTAAGAAAAAGTGTGGTAATGACAGATGTCAGGTGGATAATACAACCGAGAACCAGGTTGAATATAGAAGGTTCAGAGGAGAATTGAAAAAGTAAAGAGTATGAGAAGAGGTGGGAGCCAACATAAAAGGGAATCCAAAAGTCCTCTTATAGATATATAAATAGTAAAACAGTGGTTAAAGGAGGAGTGGGGCTGGTTAGGAACCAAAAAAAGGATTTTTTCATGGAGGCAGGGGGCAAGGCTGAGGTATTAAATGAATACTTTGCATTGGTCTTCATAAAGGAAGATAATGTTGCACAGGTCCTGGTGAAGAGGGGGTAATTCGACACTTGAAGGGTTTAAAATGATAAACAGATATTGGATAGGCTGTCTGTACTTAAAGCCGATAAGGCACCAGGACCTGATGAGATGCATTCAAGAATACAGAGGGAAGAGAGTGTGGAAATTGCAGAGGCACCGGCCATAATTTTCCAATGTTCTTTAGACTCGGATGGTGCCAGAGGACTTGAGAGTTGCAACTGTTACACCTTTGTTCAAAAAATGGTGTAAAGATCAGCCCAGTAACTACAGGCCAATCAGTTTAACCTCTGTGGTGGGGAGGCTTCCAGAAACAATGCTTTGGGACAAAATTAAATCACTTGGACAAATGAGTTAATTAAGGAAAGCCAGCAGAGATTGGTTAAGAGCAAATTGTGTTTAACTAACTTGCTTGAGTTTTTTGATGAGGTAACAGAGGGTTAATGAGGGTAATGCTGTTGATGTGGTGTACATGGGATTTCCAAAAGGCACATGAATCTCAAATAGTTAGTATGCAGGTACAGCATGAAATTAGGAAGGCAAATGGAATGTTGGCATTTAGTGCAAGGGGAATCCAGCATAAAAGTAGGCAAGTGTTATTGCTGTACAGGGCCTCAGTTAGACTGCATGAACAGGGCCTTGGTTAGACTGCATCTGGAGCACTGTGTACAGTTTTGGTCTGCTTAAGAAAATGCAGTTATAGCCTAACAGCTCAGAAGATTCACTGGATTGATTCCTCAAATGAAGAGGTTACATCTTTGTCTTGTGCCTAGATGCTTAACCCAAGACGTAACAAAGCTTTCTGTAGAGGGTGGTGGGAACTTTGCACAAAATGTTAGCAGTAGCTTTTTTTTTGGATGCTGTGTGTCCTGGAGAGAAGCAGACAGCTGACGCAGACTGCGGGGTGAGAGCACTACAATTTCAGATTGAAATGGTTATTTAATTAACACTTAGCAATAACTGTGTGTGGAATAAGTAGCCCTTATTGTTGAGTTGCCCAGGAGGTTAAATGTTCTGCTTTACTCAGCTGCATTGCTTGAAATGGAACTTTCTTGTAAGAATTGGGATTGCGTTCTGATGGATTATACAAAGTTTGCATACACACTCCTAGCTTTAATTCCACAGTTTACAGACTGTTTTAGATCTGTAGTATGATAACATGGGTGCTGTTTCTCTTTTCATTTATTAATAGCAATAATAAAACAAGCTGCAGGGATTTAGATGTTTCACTAAGAACAGAGAAGATGGTAAAAGGGGGGGGGTGTGGCATTGTTAATCAAGGAGAGTATTACAGCGACAGAAAGGACGTTTGAGGACTCGTCTACTGAGGTAGTATGGGCCGAGGTTAGAAACAGGAGAGGTGAGGTCACCCTGTTGGGAGTCTTTTATAGACCTCCGAATAGTTCCAGAGATGTAGAGGAAAGGATAGCGAAGATGATTCTCGACAGGGGCGAGAGTAACAGGGTAGTTGTTATGGGGGACTTTAACTTTCCAAATATCGACTGGAAATACTATAGTTCGAATACTTTAGATGGGTCAGTTTTTGTCCAGTGTGTGGAGGGTTTTCTGACACAGTATGTAGACAGGCCAACCAGGGGCGATGCCACATTGGATTTGGTACTGGGAAATGAACCCGGCCAGGTGTTAGATTTAGATGTAGGTGAGCACTTTGGTGATAGTGATCACAATTCGGTTAGGTTTACCTTAGCGATGGGCAGGGACAGGTATATACCGCAGGGCAAGAATTATAGCTGGGGGAAAGGAATTATGATGCGATTAGGCAAGATTTAGGATGCGTAGGATGGGGAAGGAAACTGCAGGGGATGGGAACAATCGAAATGTGGAGCTTATTCAAGGAGCAGCTACTGTGTGTCCTTGACAAGTATGTACCTGTGAGGCAGGGAGGAAGTTGTCGAGCGAGGGAGCCGTGGTTTACTAAAGAAGTTGAAGCGCTTGTCAAGAGGAAGAAGGCGGCTTATGTTAGGATGAGACGTGAAGGCTCAGTTAGGGCGCTTGAGAGCTACAAGCTAGCCAGGAAGGATCTAAAGGGAGAGCTAAGAAGAGCAAGGAGAGGACACGAGAAGTCATTGGTGGATAGGATCAGGGAAAACCCTAAGGCTTTCTATAGGTATATCAGGAATAAAAGAATGACTAGAGTTAGATATGGGCCAATCAAGGATAGTAGTGGGAAGTTGTGTGTGGAATCAGAGGAGATAGGGGAAGTGTTAAATGAATATTTTGCATCAGTATTTACAGTAGAGAAAGAAAATGTTGTTGAGAATACTGAGATTCAGGCTACTAGGCTAGATGGGATTGAGGTTCACAAGGAGGAGGTGTTATCAATTTTGGAAAGTCTGAAAATAGATAAGTCCCCTGGGCCAGATGGGATTTATCCTAGGATTCTCTGGGAAGCTAGGGAGGAGATTGCAGAGCCTTTGTCCTTGATCTTTATGTCGTCATTGTCGACAGGAATAGTGCCGGAAGACTGGAGGATAGCAAATGTTGTCCCCTTGTTCAAGAAGGGGAGTAGAGACAGCCCTGGTAATTATAGACCTGTGAGCCTTACTTCGGTTGTGGGTAAAATGTTGGAAAAGGTTATAAGAGACAGGATTTATAATCATCTTGAAAAGAATAAGTTCATTAGAGATAGTCAGCACGGTTTTGTGACGGGTAGGTCGTGCCTCACAAACCTTATTGAGTTTTTCGAGAAGGTGACCAAACAGGTGGATGAGGGTAAAGCAGTGGATGTGGTGTATATGGATTTCAGTAAGGCGTTTGATAAGGTTCCCCACGGTAGGCTATTGCAGAAAATACGGAAGTATGGGGTTGAAGGTGATTTAGAGCTTTGGATCAGAAATTGGCTAGCTGAAAGAAGACAGAGGGTGGTGGTTGATGGCAAATGTTCATCCTGGAGTTTAGTTACTAGTGGTGTACCGCAAGGATCTGTTTTGGGGCCACTGCTGTTTGTCATTTTTATAAATGACCTGGAAGAGGGTGTAGAAGGGTGGGTTAGTAAATTTGCAGATGACACTAAGGTCGGTGGAGTTGTGGATAGTGCCGAAGGATGTTGTAGGGTACAGAGGGACATAGATAGGCTGCAGAACTGGGCTGAGAGATGGCAAATGGAGTTTAATGCGGAAAAGTGTGAGGTGATTCACTTTGGAAGGAGTAACAGGAATGCAGAGTACTGGGCTAATGGGAAGATTCTTGGTAGTGTAGATGAACAGAGAGATCTTGGTGTCCAGGTGCATAAATCCCTGAAGGTTGCTAACCAGGTTAATAGGGCTGTCAAGAAGGCATATGGTGTGTTAGCTTTTATTAGTAGGGGGATCGAGTTTCGGAGCCACGAGGTCATGCTGCAGCTGTACAAAACTCTGGTGAGACCGCACCTGGAGTATTGCGTGCAGTTCTGGTCACCGCATTATAGGAAGGATGTGGAAGCTATGGAAAGGGTGC
Organism: Heterodontus francisci; assembly: GCF_036365525.1. Taxonomy (NCBI): domain Eukaryota; kingdom Metazoa; phylum Chordata; class Chondrichthyes; order Heterodontiformes; family Heterodontidae; genus Heterodontus; species Heterodontus francisci. Next base: position 22,132,903 of record NC_090394.1, read on the forward strand.
AGAGGAGATTTACTAGGATGTTGCCTGGTATGGAGGGAAGGTCTTACGAGGAAAGGCTGAGGGACTTGAGGTTGTTTTCGTTGGAGAGAAGGAGGAGGAGAGGTGACTTAATAGAGACATATAAGATAATCAGAGGGTTAGATAGGGTGGATAGTGAGCGTCTTTTTCCTCGGATGGTGATGGCAAACACGAGGGGACATAGCTTCAAGTTGAGGGGTGATAGATATAGGACAGATGTGAGAGGTAGTTTCTTTACTCAGAGTAGTAAGGGCGTGGAACACCCTGCCTGCAGCAGTAGTAGATTCGCCAACTTTAAGGGCATTTAAGTGGTCATTGGATAGACATATGGATGAAAATGGAATAGTGTAGGTCAGATGGTTTCACAGGTCGGCGCAACATCGAGGGCCGAAGGGCCTGTACTGCGCTGTAATGTTCTAATTCTAAAAAATCTTATGAGGAAAGATAGAGCAGGTTGGGCCTATACCCACTGGAATGTAGAAGAATAAGAGGTGTTCTTCTAGGAACATAAGATTCTAATGGAACTTGACAGGGTGGATGTTGAGGGGATGTTTCCCCTTATGGGGGGAAATCTAGAACTAGGGACACAGTTCAAAAATAAGGGGTCTCCCACCTAAGACAAAGATGAGGAGAACTTTTTCTCTCTTAGAGGGTCATTAGCCTGTGGAATTCTCTTCCCCAGAGAACAGTGGAGGCTGGGTCATTGACTATGTTCACGATTTTTGATCGATAAGGGAGTCAAGGGTTATGGGGTGGGCCAGACAGTAAAGTGCAGTTGAGGCCACAATCAGATCAGCCATGATCTCATCGAATGGCAGAGCAGGCTTGAAAGACTGAATGGCCTAATCCTGCATTCTTGTGCATTTGGTAAAGAGCCGCACGACATGACTTGTGAACAAAATTATAGTTCATGGAATAAAGGGACAGTAGCAACACGGATATAAAATTGGTTGAGTGACAGCAAAGAGAGTAATGGTTAATGGTTGTTTTTTGGACTGGAGGAAGGTTTATCATGAAGTTCCACAAGAGTCGGTTTTCAGACCCCTGCTGTTCCTGATATATATTAATGTCCTAGACCTTGGCGTACAGGGCACAATATCAATATTTTCAGATAATACAAAATTTGTAAGTATTGCGAACCGTGAGGAGGTTAGTGTAGAACTTCAAAAGGACATAGTTTGGTGGAATGGGTGGATAAGTAGCATATGAAATTTAATGCAGAGAAGTGTGAAGTGATTCATTTCGGTAGGAAGAATGCAGAGACAATATAAATAAAGGGTACAATTCTAAAGGGAATGCAGGAGCAGAGGGACCGGGGTGTATATGTGCATAAATCATTGAAGGTGGCAGGAGAAGTTGAGAGAGCAGTTAATAAAGCATACAAATATCCGAGACTTCATTAATAGAGTACTGCGTCCAATTCTGGGTGCCACACTTTAGTAAAGATGAGAAGGTGTTAGAGAGGCTGCAGAAAAGATAAACGAGAATGGATCCAGGGATGAGGAATTTCAGTTACATAGACAGACTGAAGAAGTTGGAACTGTTTACCTTGGAAAAGATAAGGTTGAGGGAAGATTTGATAGAGGTATTCTAAATCATGAGGGGTCTGGGCAGAGTAGATAGGGAAAAACTGTTCCCATTGCTGGAAGGATCGAGAACGAGGGGGCAAAATTTAAGGTAATTGAAAGAAGAAGTGATGACGTTCGGAGGAAAAGCTCTCACACGAGTGGTTAAGATCTGAAATGCACTGCCTGAGAGTGTTATGGAGGCAGATTCATTTGAGGCATTCAAGAGGAAATTGGATTATTATTTAACAAGAATGTCCAGGGCTACTGGGAGAAGGCAGGGGGAGTGGCACTAGTTGAATTGCCCTTTCAGAGAGCGAGCAGAGACACGACAGGCCGAGTGGCTTCCTTCTGTGCTGTAACCATTCTATGACCTTGATGGTTTCAAATTGCTACATCTCAGAGCAGTATCTGTTCAAAATTGTTCACTATTGGTCTGCCCAACCCTATCCAGCAGGTTGAATTAATTCTCCAGTGGATATACATGAACGAGGGTGGCACAACCACCCTGATTTCAATCCTTACCTTGGGAAAGATCACCCCTGACAACAGATAAGAATGTAAAACTGGGAGTTAAAGTCCCCACTGTTTACAGTGGGCATGTTGGATAGTTTAAAGGAAAACTCTAAGGCCACCAAATAGAGAGTGATGTCTAAGCCTAGAGAGCGAGTATTTGAGTGTGAGGATATCCCAGTGCAGGAGCACTGCACAGGCCAATGACCTCATGGTGTCTGACAGCTGAGATCCCATCTGCTGCAACTGTGAAAGGAGCACAAGCATTTGGATCACAGAGGAGAATCGACATGGAGAATGGGATAAATAGGCATCTGGAGATGAACAGTTTCCTCAGAGGGAAGGATCTGGGACAGTGGGAACCACAGATCCTGTTGATGAGGATTTAGAGCCAGAAGTGAAAAAGAGATCTGAGGAGACACTAAACACTACTGAACAATAGTGGGAGAAATCAATAAAAGTTCAGAGTCAACACTTGCTCAACTTGTATCATTTATTTAAGAAGCTTATTGGTGAGGCTGTTAACTACTGAGCAAACACCTGTTTCTCTCCAAAATAATAGCTGTAAGATTGAGATGGGAATGCTGGTATGTAGAGGTTACAGCATGCCAGATATGATTTTAGAAAGATAAATGGTCCAGTATTGCATGATTGAATATGCATTTCACACAATCAGCATCAAGAGAAAGAAAAAGCAACTAATGACTTCATTTCATATATAAGATTGACTGTGATATAGATATGGTGGCATGGTGGCTCCTCATCAGAGCCCTTTCCTATCCTGAGTGGTGTGAAACAGGGCTGTGTTCTCGCACCCACACTTTTTGGGATTTTCTTCTCCCTGCTGCTTTCACATGCGTTCAAATCCTCTGAAGAAGGAATTTTCCTCCACACAAGATCAGGGGGCAGGTTGTTCAACCTTGCCCGTCTAAGAGCGAAGTCCAAAGTACGGAAAGTCCTCATCAGAGAACTCCTCTTTGCTGACAATGCTGCTTTAACATCTCACACTGAAGAATGCCTGCAGAGTCTCATCGACAGGTTTGCGTCTGCCTGCAATGAATTTGGCCTAACCATCAGCCTCAAGAAAACGAACATCATGGGGCAGGATGTCAGAAATGCTCCATCCATCAATATTGGCGACCACGCTCTGGAAGTGGTTCAAGAGTTCACCTACCTAGGCTCAACTATCACCAGTAACCTGTCTCTAGATGCAGAAATCAACAAGCGCATGGGTAAGGCTTCCACTGCTATGTCCAGACTGGCCAAGAGAGTGTGGGAAAATGGCGCACTGACACGGAACACAAAAGTCCGAGTGTATCAGGCCTGTGTCCTCAGTACCTTGCTCTACGGCAGCGAGGCCTGGACAACGTATGCCAGCCAAGAGCGACGTCTCAATTCATTCCATCTTCGCTGCCTTCGGAGAATACTTGGCATCAGGTGGCAGGACTATATCTCCAACACAGAAGTCCTTGAAGCGGCCAACACCCCCAGCTTATACACACTACTGAGTCAGCGGCGCTTGAGATGGCTTGGCCATGTGAGCCGCATGGAAGATGGCAGGATCCCCAAAGACACATTGTACAGCGAGCTCGCCACTGGTATCAGACCCACCGGCCGTCCATGTCTCCGTTATAAAGACGTCTGCAAACGTGACATGAAATCGTGTGACATTGATCACAAGTCGTGGGAGTCAGTTGCCAGCATTCGCCAGAGCTGGCGGGCAGCCATAAAGACAGGGCTAAATTGTGGCGAGTCGAAGAGACTTAGTAGTTGGCAGGAAAAAAGACAGAGGCGCAAGGGGAGAGCCAACTGTGCAACAGCCCCAACAAACAAATTTCTCTGCAGCACCTGTGGAAGAGCCTGTCACTCCAGAATTGGCCTTTATAGCCACTCCAGGCGCTGCTTCACAAACCACTGACCACCTCCAGGCGCGTATCCATTGTCTCTCGAGATAAGGAGGCCCAAAAGAAAAAAAGAAAGATATAGATAGAAGATTGGAAGTAAACAAATACTCCTACACACAGAAGCATAAAGATCTTAAATGACCCAAAGATACTGAAGGTACTCAGAATACACCAATCAGTTCGAAATGGGAGTAATAAATTATGTGGTTACTGAGATCTTCATAAAGGATGAAATCTCAATCACAAATGGTTTGTAGGTATCATGCATCACGTTACCTATTATACTTCCATCTGCCTCTACGGTTTTGTCCTCCTCGGCTCTGGTTTCCTCTTCTATTAAATCTATCCACTTCTTCATAATCATCTCCACTTACCATACCTGCAATAAAAAGCAAAATGTAACTGGGCACAAACATTGCTACCCACAAGGGAAAATCCTGGAGATACATTATTTCGAACAAGGTCAAACTAAACTGCTGCATGAAGCTAACAGCCTAAAAATTGTTGGACAGCAGCAACTTGCAGCGAGCATGTGAATTAGGTTTTTTTACTTCACCCTCAAGGCCATAATTTTGCGGCACAAACTACTAGGAATGTGAATCGATAACGGCGCGGAGACATCAATGATACATCTGGGATCTCACGAACACGGGTCCAAAGGTCTCTCTCCTTAACCAACAAACTTTAAGGATAGAGAAAGAAACAGACAATAATGACAAAAGGAAATGGGATAAATTAGAGCTGTTCACAGAATCGTTACTGCGCAGAAGGCGGCCATTTGGTCCAAAGTGTCCACACCGACACACTGAAAGAGCAACTCCCTCAGTTCCGTTCCCCTGCCTTTTCTCCATAACTCTGCAAATTCTTCTGTTTCATATAACCGCCAAATTCCTTTTTGAATGCTTCAATTGAACCTGTCTCCACCATGTTCTCAGGCAGCGCATTCCAGTCCTTAACCACTCGCTGCATGAAAAAGTTTTTCCTCATGTCACTTTTGCTTCTCTTACCAAATACTCTAAATCTGTGCCCTCTCGTTCTCGATCCTTTCAGGAGTGGGAACGTTTTCTCCCTATCTACTCAGTCCAGACCCCTCATGATTTTGAATACCTCTATCAAATCACCTCTCAGCCTTCTCTTCTCCAAGGAAAACAATCCTAACTTCTCCAATCTATCTCCATAACTGAAATTTCTCAACCCTGGAACCACTCATGTCTTATATAGTTCAACCTCTAACTTCCTTGCACTTGTACTCTATGCCCCTATTAATAAAGCCCAGGATAATGTATGCTTTATTAACCACTCTCTCAACCGGACCTGCCACCAATGACTTTTACACATAGACACCTAGGTCCATTTGCTCCTGCACCCTCTTTAGAATTGTACGCTTTATTCTATATTGTTTCTCCATGTTCTTCCTACCAAAATGAATCACTTCACATTTCTCTGCATTGAACTTCATCTGCCACCTGTCTGCCCATTCCACCAACTTGTCTATGTCCTTTTACAGTTCTACACTATCCTCCTCACAGTTCACAATACTTCCAAGTTTTGTATCATCTGCAAACTTTGAAATTGTGCCCTATACACCAAGGTCTAGGTCATTAATATAAATCAAGAAAAGCAAGGGTCCCAACACTGATCCCTGGGGAACTCCACTATAAACCTCCTTCCAGCTCGAAAAACATCCATTAACCACTACTCTCTGTTTCCTGTCAGTCAGCCAATTTCATATCCATGTTGCTATCGTCCCTTTTATTCCATGAGCTACAAGCTTGCTCACGAGTCTGCTGTGTGGCACTGTATCAAACGCATTTTGAAAGTCCATGTACACCACATCAACAGTTTTGCCCTCATCAACCCTCTCCGTTACTGCCTCAAAAAACTCCAGCAAGTTAAACATGATTTTCCCTTAAGAAATCCATGCTAGCTTTCCTTAATTAACCCACATTCATCCATGCGACTATTGATTTCGTCCCAAATTATTTTTTCTACAAGTTTTCCCACCACCTAAGTTAAACTGACTGGCCTGTAGTTGCTGGGCTTATCTTTACACCCTTTTTTGAACAAGGGTGCAACGCCTGCAATTCTCCAGTCCTCTGACACTACACCAGAGTTTGAGGCAGACTGAAAAATTATGGCAAGTGCCTCTGAAGTTTCCACCCTCACTTCCCTCAGTATGCTTGGATGCATCTCATCCACACCTGGTGCTTTATCAACTTTAGATACAGACAGCCCATCTAATATTACTTCATCAATTTTAAACCCCTCAAATGTCTGACTTACCTCCTCTTTCAACATTGGGTTGCTGCATCCACTTAGTACCTCAGCTATGCCCTCTGCCTCCAAGTGTAAATCCCCTTTCTGGTCCCTAATCAGTCCCACTCCTCCTTTTACCACCCTATAATTTATATGTCTATAGAAAACTTTGGGATTACCTTTAATGTTAGCTGCCAGTCTCTTTTCATGCTCTCGCTTTGCTTCTCTCATTTGCTTTTTCACTTCCCCTCTGGACCTTCTATATTCAGCTTGGTTCTCAATAGTATTTTCTACTTGGCATCTATAATAAGCACACTTTTTCTTCTTTATCTTAATCTCTACCTCTTTTGTTATCCAGGAAGCTCTGGATTTGTTTGCCTTACTTTTCCATTTCGAGGGAACATACCTCGACTGTGCCCGAACTATCTCTTCTTTGAATGTAGCCCATTGTTCATCTACCAGTTTTCCTGCCAGCTTTTGTTTCCAATTTATTCACCCCAGCTCCATTCTTACCCCACTGAAGTTGGCCTGCCCCCAGTTAATTATTCTTACCCTGGATTGCTCTTTGTCCTTTTCCATAGTCAGCCTAAACCTTATGATACAATGATCACTATCCCCTAAATCCTCTCCTACTGATACTTGATCCACTTGGCCCACCTCATTCCCAAGAACCAGGTCTAGCAATGCCTTCTTTCTTGGACTAGCAACATACTGTTGTAGAAAATTTTCCTGAACACACTCTCGGAACTCTCCCCCCTCACTGCCCTTTACACTATTATCCCAGTCTATGGTTGGATAATTAAAGTCCCCCATTATAACTACCCTATAATTTTTGCATCTTTCTGCAAGTTCCTTGCAAATTTGTTCCTCCATGTCCTTCCCACTAGCTGGTGGCCTATAGACAACACCGAGCAATGTAACCACACCTTTTTGTTCCTTAGCTCCAGCCAAATTGATTCTGTCCTCGACCCCTCTGGGACATCCTTTTTCTCCAGCACGGCAATACTTTCCTTAATCAATATCGCCACCCCTCTCCCCTTTTTCCCTTTCTTATCTTTCCTGAACACATTGTATCCAGGAATATTTAGCACCCAGTCCTGCCGTTCTTTGAGCCAGGTCTCTGTTATAGCCACGTCATATTTCCACATGGCAATCTGCGCCTGCACCTCACCAGTCTTATTCACCACACTCTGTGCATTCACATACATGCACACTAACCTTGATTCGGACTTTATTACTTTCTCCCTTACTGTGGCCCCACCTAATACTATTCCCTACTTTTGTGCTTTCTAGCTCCCCCAGTATTTTGTGCATCTTGGAAGTATCACTGGCTGCAGAAGCTTGAGCTCGGGTTTCGGAACTCAAGCGGTGGCTGGAGTCACTGTTGTGCATCCGCGAGGCGAAGGACTACGTGGACAGCACATTTAGTGAGGTGGTCACACCGCAGGTTGGAAGTATGAAGGTAGATAGGGAATGGGTGACCGCCAGGCAGTCTAAGAGAACCAGGCAGGTAGTGCAGGAGTCCCCTGATATGATCTCATTCGCTAATCGGCTTTCCATTTTGGATACTGGTGAGGGTGATGGTTCCTCAGAGGAGTGCAGTCAGAGCCAAGTTTGTGGCACCACAGGTGGCTCAGCTGCACAGGAGGGAAGGAAGAGGAGCAGGAGAGCAGTAGTGATAGGGGATTTGTTAGTTAGGGGAACAGACAGGCATTTCTGTGGCAGTATGTTACTCCAGGATGGTGTGCTGCCTCCCTGGTGCCAGGGTCAATGATGTCACAGAACAGCTGCAGGACATTCTTCTGGGGGAGGGTGAACAGCCAGAGGTTGTAGTCCACATTGGTACCAATGACATAGGTAAGAGGAGGGATGAGGTCCTGAAAGCAGATTTTATGGAGCCAGGAAGGAGATTAAAAAGCAGGACCTCAAAAGCAGTAATCTCAGGAATACTCCCAGTCCTACGTGCAAGTGAGCATAAGTTGTTCTATACAGAAATAGACAGCATCAAAAGCGAGTGGATTGAGGGAGAAAAAGAGAGACAAAAGAAAAAACATTTAAAACTTCTAGTAACAATTCACTACCCACAGGAGTAATATTCCAATTTCATTGCTCCCTTTCTGGACCCTCACGGTTGATGGTATGTAAGGATCATAAATCATATTGGCAGGGTTCTTGTGGCATGAATTACCAGCCTTAAGTGGCTACAATGAGATTCATTCGCACTAATGATGCAATTCCAGAAATTCCTTGACATATAATGTGGAGTAGTTCACGGTGAGATGGTAATTTACTCAGTTTTGGAAAGACTTATGGTGGAGTGGTGCAAATAATCTAGCAATTTGAGAATAGGAATCCATGATGTGTCTTCTCAGTCACAAATCGCTGGGTTTTTACACAATAATGGTGAGCGCCGTGAACAGGCCATTATTTTTCCAGCAATTTCTGAGCCAATACTGGATCACTCTCATCAGGAAAGAGACAGCTGAAAAGAGCAACTGATAATAAGAAACCTCCAGCTTTTACACAACCCTCCAAGCAATGGGATGCAACTGGAGACAACTACAACAAAGGGCAGAATTTAACCTGAAGAATGCAGGATTGCAGGTGGAAAAAAAAAGGGGCATGGGAGATTCTGGATGCTATAAATGGCTACCAAATATAAATCCACGAGGTAAATGATGAATCTATTATTTAACAAGACATTATTTAAGCTGCATTTGGAGCACTTTGTACTCTTTTGGGCACTCTGTTACAGAAAGATCATGGAGCATGGAAAGGTGTAATGCAAATTCACTTGGATGTTAACTAGGAATAAAAGGTTATAATCATGAGACGAAACTGGAGTCGCATTAAAATGGAAAGAAGGTTAAGTGGGGATCCAACAACTACAAATTCTGAAAGGATCCTTAAAGAGTAGCGCAAGATTATTTCTAGTGGTTGACAAATTGGCAACAAAGAGAAACTCAATGCATAAATAGGAAGATTCGGATTTTTTCCCCCACACAAGGGTTATCAGGACACTTTACAAATTGCGATTAAAGTCAGTCAGTGCCACTCAAGAGGAAATTAGATAAAACATTTGTTTTATGATCTTGATGGATACATGGAAAGAGCAGAAAAATGGGATGAGGAGGCAGCCCCTGTGGTGAATCTATCACCAGTACAGAAATGATGGCCAAATGGCCTTCACATTTAACAAAATTTCTGGGATGCTTCAGCTACTTTTTCAGGGCTAAAAATGTAACTGTGCAAATTTGAAGCAGAAATAATGCTGTGAGAAAGCAGTTAGTTTCTGAAGCAGCCATGAAAGTTGAGGCAACTCAGTACATCCTAAGCATTTGACTGTAAAATGCATTCCTGAAACAGTTTAAGCTGAAGCACCATTTTAACATGTATAATCTGGAGAATTTCACCTTATATATGAAAAAAATGAAAACACAAGGTGCAGCTAGTACTGAAGCCAACACTATTACCTTCATTCCGCCTTTGGTGCCGAGGAACATAATTAAACTGCAGGTCTATCTGTCTATTCTGTCGGGCCTCTGCTCTACTTTTGCTGTGAGAGGCAGCTTTATGCGCTTTGTAATCAATTTCTGAGCGAAAAGCATGAGTAAACTGCTCAGTGCTACAACGCCCTTCCTCACACAGATAGTGCTTCTCACGGAAATGGTCGCGAAGATAATCATAATCGCTGCAATAAAAGAACACGTAAGTAACAGATTTTAGTAAACTTTCCCAAAAGCTTAAATGCTAAACACCATTTAGAGCATAGCCATATGAATCAGAAAAGACCCAGTCTTTTTCAGCATGGTGACAGTGAAGGTTTCTATAATTAGCCTCTTGGAATATTTAACCACAGGAAGAAACGGAATGAAAAAAAAAAACTTGCCAGGGTTTTACCGCTGATTACTAACCAAAGACCCCTATTGGAGAGTTCATCAAGTAAAGACAGGATTGAGTTCAGTTGTGATGCCCTGCAGAACACTCAATGTCTAGGTTTGCACTTGTCTTAAGTCAGTCTCCAGTAAGGGGAGAAAACTAGGGGACAAAATGTTAAAATGTGTCATTTTAAGGTTTGAAGTGGAATGGAATATTGCGTCTACTACAACTCATAGGTAGAAGATCTAATAGTCATGATGTGTTGTTACTTTTTGATTACAAGGGTCTGGTAAATTTAGACTTCAGCATGAAGGATACCAACTTGATAGTGGGCTTTGTACGCTCCATGTCAATATCAAACACATGAAGTTCTGCGTAAAAGCTCCTTATACACAGCTCAACAGCAACTTTGGGATGGACACCCTCTACTCTACTAATACCTCATTTCTATTTCCCACTTGTGTCACCCTTGTGTTCTTTGAATTAGGTTGTTGAACTAACGGCAGTTTTGTGCTGGGAATGTCTATTGACAGGACGAAAACGACCCAAATTTATTTTATTTAGGACACTTACATCATTTTAGTCTGACGTGAATATTAAACCATATCACAAAAGGTAAACTGCATTAAGCTAACGCAACACCAAGTCCATTGCTGCCTCCACAATTTATCGCAAAATTCCTTCGTCAGCTCCTTTGTTTATAAACTGGCTCAATGTTACTCGCCATTATTCAGTAATGCCTGCATGGAACAGCATCCAAAACCAGACAGTTTTTCCCTACTCACCTATAATATTCTTGAGCCCCATCTGAATCACAGAAATGACAGAAATAGTGGTCCCTTCTTAAATGCTTTAGTAGTTCATCATTATCTAAATAGCGGTCATCACAGAATTTGCATAAGGGATGCCCACGATGCGAGGTATCATCTGGATCACCATGTATTCGATGACGTGCAAGATCCTTCCGATTGTACCATTTGCGTTCATAGGTAAAAATCTGAAAAAGGAAAAAAGCTTCACTTTTACATTTAATCGCAATGGTCTAATTTTGTTTTACATTGTAGCAACTGAAGTAAAGGCCTCTGCTTTGTTCCGTAAATTGTTGCAATTGTTGTGTAAACCGTACAGTAATAATCCGAAAACATCAGTTGATTCCTTATGAAGTCAGAACTGTTCCATAAATATCCAAGTAATTTATCTGATTTTACAGAAGTGGTAACAGAAGTCCGCACTACCCAAGTACCTCAACACCCTGGGCAATCTGTGGGACGAGCGCATAATGAGTTAAAACAGCTTTCTCCTAAGCATGGGATCGCATAAGGGGATATAAGGCAATGATATCTCAACAGATAAGGAGGGTGACAGAATGTGTGAAAGCCATTCAAGCATGTCTGAGATTGTTTAGAATATGCTATCTTGGTCACTTATGTTTATGTGCAATAGGACTGAATTTATGAGGGCAATATAACCATGGTAACAGGATGATTGGAAGAGATTGAGAAGGGATAAACACATTTAGCTGCGTTCATGTTTTCCTTGTCACGTTGGAATCTTTGTTTTACAATGATTTATTGGTGGTATGCATGGAATATAGAAATCAAAGGTAAAAATGGTACATAAGTGTTGGCGAATCACTGTATAGCAGTATTCATACAGGAATCAGGAGTGTGATGTCTCAATAAAGGCCTGATCTTGTATTGTTACAGCTGTACATGTAATCTGTTAAGGTAATAAGACAAATTTGAAAGAGAAAGCCTTCCAACAACAGATTTAATCTGAAATAGTTTGATTTTAACATTTGTGAAGCATCAGAATAAATGGTGTGCTCTAGTGCAACAGCTTATACTCAAGAACTTAAGCGCCGAAGTCAAAAAACACATCTAAAACAGATTGAATTTCAAGCCAATAAATACAAAAAGACTTACAAGAAAGCTACTAACAAAGTCAAAGCTATGTATAGATTGTGAAAAATTTCACTGAGGAAACAGCAATTTGACAGTTTTAAAAATAAAACTTGGTCAGTATATTTCAGCCTGCTATCCAGAGTACTTAATAATGCAAATTATACTTTGCTGACTGAAAATAAGTCTTTGGAGCTGGTTTCCACCAAGTCAAATTTTTAAAAAAGTTTCTTCCATGTTTAATTTGCACTATGGAAAGCAGAAGGAAGATGAACACAGTTAAGCAAAGTTTTAAGACAATTAGAATGTAGAAAAACAAAATGTCTAGCTTTGTAATTTTGGATAATGTCACTTGAGTAACTTTATTACTGAAAAATACATCATCGTAACACTGGAGCGTGAAAGCTGAAAAATAATAGGCCAAAGTCTGCTATTTCTCACTCACTAGCTGGGTAAAAGTTAACTATAAAAAAAATATGTATTTTGTGTTTTGCAAATTGATACTTATTCAATAAAACAAAACATGCATAAAAAGAGAGCTGAGACACAAACTTACACACCTGATTGACATAGCTAGATAACTAATTTCTCAAAACCGGAGTCAGGAAACTTACCTGGAGGTGTCTTACACAAAGCTTACAGCTGAACATCTCATGCTGCTTCCTCATGTGATGCTCTAGGTCCTCAAAAGTATTAAATGGTCTTGACTCCGCACATACTGGGCAGTCATGTTGCAGAAGTTTCCTAAAAGAAATTATAGAAAAATGTATAAATCAAATTAAGCTAGAAAGGGAGTTTAAATATAATTTAGTCTTATACCTGCGTCCTAAAATGTGCAAAGTTATAAAGCTGTACAATAGCAATTTTTATATCCTTTTTATTCATTCATAGGATGTGGGCGGCACTGTCTATGCCAGCATTTATTGCCCATCCCTAATTGCCCTCGAGAAGGTGGTGGCCTTCTTGAACTGCTGCAGTCCATGTGAGGTAGTTACACCAACAGTGTTGTTAGAAAGGGAGTTCCAGGATTTTGACCCAGCGACAATGAAGGAACAGCGATATAGTTCCAAGTCAGGATGGTGTGTGACTTGGACGGGAAATTGCAGGTGGTGGTGTTCCCATGCATCTGCTGCTCTTGTCCTTCGAGGTGGTAGAGATCGCGGGTTTGGAAGGTGCTGTCTAAGGAGCCTTGGTGCATTGCTGCAGTGCATCTTGTAGATGGTGCACACTGCTGCCACTGTGCATCAGTGGTGGAGGGAGTGAATGTTTGTGGATGGCGTGCCAATCAAGCGGGCTGCTTTGTTCTGGACAGTGTCGAGCTTCTTGAGTGTTGTTGGAGCTGCACCCATCCAGGCAAGTGGAGAGTATTCAATCACACTTGTGCCTTGTAGATGGAGGACAGGCTTTGGGGAGTCAGGAAGTGAACTACTCGCTGCAGGATTCCTAGCCTCTGACCTGCTCTTGTAGCCATGGTATTTATATGGCTACTCCAGTTCAGTTTCTGGTCAATGGTAGCCCCTAGGATGTTGATAGTGGGGGATTCAGCGATGGTAATGCCACTGAATGTCAAGGGGAGATGGTTAGATTCTCTCTTGTTAGAGATGGCCATTGTCTGGCACTTGTGTGGCGCAAATGTTACTTGCTACTTATCAGCCCAAGCCTGGATATTGTCCAGGTCTTGCTGCATTTCTACACTTCAGTATCTGAGGAGTCGCAAATGGTGCTGAACATTGTGCAATCATCAGCGAACATCCCCACTTCTGACCTTATGATTGAAGGAAGGTCATTCATTGATGAAGCAGCTGAAGATGGTTGGGCCGAGGACACTACCCTGAGGAACTCCTGCAGTGATAGCCCGGAGCTCAGATGACTGACCTCCAACAACCACAGCCATCTTCCTTTGTGCTAGGTATGACTCCAACCAGCAGAGAGTTTTCCCCGATTCCCATTGACTCCAGGTTTGCCAGGGCTCCTTGATGCCATACTCGTTCAAATGCTGCCTTGATGTCAAGGGCAGTCGCTCTCACCTCTTCTGTCCATGTTTGAACCAAGGCTGTAATGAGGTCAGGAGCTGAGTGGCCCTGGCGGAACCCAAACTGAGCATCACTGAGCAGGTTATTGCTAAGCAAGTGCTGCTTTATGGCACTGTTGATGACACCTTCCATCACTTTACTGATGATTGAGAGTAGACTGGTAGGTGGTAATTGGCCAGGTTGGACTTGTCCTGCTTTCTGTGTACAGGACATAGCTGGGCAATTTTCCACATTGCCGGGTAGATGCCAGTGTTGTAGCTGTACTGGATCAGCTTGGCTAGGGGTGCGGCAGGTTCTGGAGCACAGGTCTTTAGTACTATTGCCGGAATATTGTCAGGACCTATAGCCTTTGCAGTATCTAGTGCCTTCAGTCATTTCTTGATATCACGCGGAGTGAATCGAATTGGCTGAAGTTTGGCATCTGTAATGCTAGGGACTTCAGGAGGGGGCAGAGATGGATAACCAACTCGGCACTTCTGACTGAAGATTGTTGCAAATGTTTCAGCCTTACCTTTCGCACTGATGTGCTGGGCTCCCCCATCGTTGAGGATGGGGAATTTTGTGGAGCCACCTCCTCCAGTTAGTTGTTTAATTGTCCACCACCATTCACAATTGGATGTGGCAGGACTGCAGAGCTTAGAACTGATCTGTTGGTTATGGGATTGCTTAGCTCTGTCTATTGCATGCTGCTTATGCAATTTGGCATGCAAGTAGTCCTGGGTTGTAGCTTCACCAGGTTGACACCTCAATTTGAGGTATGCCTGGTGCTGCTCCTGGCATGTCCTCCTACACTCTTTGAACCAGGGTTGGTCTCCGGGCTTGATGGTAACAGCAGAGTGGGGGATATGCCAGGCCATGAGGTTACAGATTGTGGTTGAGTACAATTATGCTGCTGCTGCTGATGGCCCACAGCACCTCATGGATGCCCAGTTTTATACTGCTAGATCTGTTCGAAATCTACCCCATTTAGCACGGTGATAGTGCCACACAACACTATGGACGTGAAGGCGGGACTGCATCTCCACAACGACTGTGCGGTGGTCACCCCTACCAATTCAGTCATGGACAGAAGCCTCTGCAGCAGGCAGATTGGTGACGACAAGGTCAGGTATATTTTTCCCTCGTGTTGGTTCCGCCACCACCTGTTGCAGACCCAGTCTAGCAGCTATGCCCTTTAGTACTCGGCCAGCTCGATCAGTAGTGGTGCTACTGAACCACTCTTGACGATAGACATTGAAGTCCCCCACCCAGAGTACATTCTGTGTCCTTGCCACCCTCAGTGCTTCCTCCAAGTGGTGTTCAACATGGAGGAGTACTGACTCATCAGCTGAGGGAGAGCAGTAGGTGGTAATCAGTAGGAGGTTACCTTGCCCATGTTTGACCTGATGCCATGAGACTTCATGGGGTCCAGAGTTGATGTTGAGGACTCCCAGGGCAACTCCCTCCCTACTGTAGACCACTGCCCCGCCACCTCTGCAGGGATAGTGATTGCGGTGTCTGAGACATTGTCTGTAAGGTATGATTCCGTGAGTATGACGGTCAGGCTGTTGCCTGACTAGCCTGTGGGACAGCTCTCCCAACTTTGGCACAAGCCCCCTCTCCCAACTTTGGCACAAGCCCCCAGATGTTAGGAAGGAGGACTTTGCAGGGTCGACAGGGCTGGGTTTGCCATTGTCGTTTCCGGTGCCTAGGTCGATGCCGGGTGGTCCGTCCACTTTCATTCCTTTTTATTGACTTCGCAGCAGTTAGGCACAACTGAGTGGCTTGCTAGGCCTTTTCAGAGGGCATTTAAGAATCAGCCACATTGCTGTGGGTCTGGAGTCACATGTAGGCCAGATCAGTAAGGACAGCAGATTTCCTTCCCTAAAGGACATTAGTGAACCAGATGGGTTTTTACAACAATCAACAATGGTTTCATGGCCATCATTAGACTAGCTTTTTTTAATTCCAGATTTATTAAATTCAAATTCCACCTTCTGCTGTGGCTGGATTTGAATCCATGTCTCCAGATCAATACCCTGGGTCTCTGGGTTACTAGTCCAGTGATAATACCACTACGCCACCACCTCCCCTTATTAAATAAAGACAATCAGAATAAACTGAACTCAGTTGGGCAGCAAATAGGCAAACTACAAATGATATCAGTGTGACTGGGCCCAGGAAAATGAAACTAATTATCTGGAATTTATGCTTCTTATTGGCATCCAGCGTTGTTTACTAGGTGTGCAGTGCAGACCGTAAAGGCACAGGGTGGGATTGAGAGGCAACAGTAAAATCACCTAGCTCGACTATCTAACCTCAAGCATAAAGAGTGACCAACATAAGAAAAAGGTAAACAGCAAATGCTGGACATCTGAAATACAAAGGGAAAGTGCTGAAAATACACAGCAAGTCAGTCAGCAAGCATCTGTAAAGGAAAAGAAAAGTTATGGAATTTTAGGTGCAACACATGATGGCTCGTCAATTTCAGCTTTTATAAAAGAATTGGGAAAGCTACCAGAGGGCTGCAGATACTCAAGGAATCCTTTAAAAAAGGGATAAAGGGATTTTTTTTTTGGGGGGGGGGGGGGGAAGGGCAAAGAATGGGGAGAGAAAAAAAAGACTATTTTGAAAAAAGAGGCACTACACACAAACTCCATAAATATTTTCTCAACAGCATCATATATTCTTGACTGTTCACTCTTCACTCCTGGCTGGTCTCTTATATTCGACTCTCTGTAAACGTGAGATCATCCAAAACTCTGTTGCCTGTGTCCTAACTCGCACCACGTTCCATTCACCCATCACCCCTGTGCTTGCTGACCTACACTGGCTCCCGGGTAACCAACGCCTCTTTAAAAATTCTTATCCTTGTTTTTAAATCCCTCCATAGCCCCTCTCCATCTCTGTAATCTCCTCCAAACCCACAACCCTCTGAAATGCCTGTGCTCATTTAATTCTGGCTTCTTGAGCATTCCTAAATTTAGTTGCTTGACCATTGGCGGCCGTGCTTTTAGCTGCCTAGGTCCCAAGCTCTGGAATTCCCTCCCCAAACCTCTCCACTTCTCTTTCCTCCTTAAAGGCACTCCTTAAAACCTGCATCTTTGACCAAGGTTTTGACCATCTGTCCTATCATAGCCTTATGAGGCTTGGTGTCAAATATTGCTTTATAATGCTCCTGTGAAGCATCTTAAGACATTTTATTACTTTAGAGGTGCTATACAAGTTGTTGTAGATCCTGCAAAGCAAGTGGTCAACTTTGGGATTTATTTAGCATATAACATTCTCAAAAAAGCAAATCTGCAAAATATGTTCAATCACTGAACATTATGACACAGGAATGTACAGGATCCATTTGTGAACTTGGACAAGCATTTTTTTCCTTTACAAGATCTATGAAATCTTGTACTGACTCCCTCATTCTGTAGAAAAACCTACAAGTTGCAATGCATTTTGTTTTATATCTAGATCTTAATGATGTTTTTTGTAAGACATGGATAAGGCAATGTCTCGAGGTGGAAAGTCAAAAATCTGGATAATTAATAGCAAACCCAAAAGCCTTTTAAGTTGCAGAGAATTTGATCTTGGGAGTCACCCATTCTCATGAATTTAAATGATCACCAAAAAGACAAGTTAAGAGATGTTAAGGGTTTTTCCCTTACCACAAACATTGGTGGAAGTAGAATCCACAATTGCCTTTAAAGTGGAAGTTGATAAATATTTGTAAAGAAAACTCAAAATATGTAGGGAAAGGGGAGGGAACTGATAGCTTTCAGACAACCAGCACATCAGTATTCAGAGGGCTTTGGGGATCCTTGGCCACGAATCCAGGAAAGTTAACACAAACCATATGCCTTGCTGTATGCGTGTTCGTCTTTATTGCAAGGTGGTTGGAGAAAGGAAGTCTTCTGCAATTATACAGGGCTTTGGTAAGACCACACCGAGAGTAGTGTACAGTTTTGGTCTCCTTACCGAAAGGATAGGATATACTTGCCTGAGAGGGGGTGTGACAAAAGTTCACTTGACTGATTCCTAGGATGAGAGAGCTGTTCTATGAGAAAAGATCGAGTAGAATGGTTCCAATATTCTCTGAAGCTTAGAAGAACGAGAGGTGATCTCACAAAGGCACAAGTTCAGTTTTGTTGTGTCTACCATAGCTAAACTTATCAGTATTTGCCATCATTCCCCCATTGAAACTATTTCTGGAATCTGCACATGGGCGGGAGTAGCAAACTACGAGCATCAGTGTTTGCCTAAAAACGTATAAAAATAAAAACTTTTCTGTATTGGATGTCTGGCTATGGTGCATAGAAACTGTGCAGCAACAATTGTACACCATCAAGAAAATCTACTCAACTTTCCATTCATTCTTATTGGATGGAAAAAGTCCCTCCTTGTACAGCTCCCCCTTGTCCCACTCAATTTTCCTCTACTTGTGATCCAATATGCCCAGAAATAAGGAAATGGCCAAATGTCTGAATAGGTGATCTAAATCCATATGTCCCCTTTTAACATCCCCCATGGCTCTTTAAAGTTAGTAAAGCAAGGTTTTATAAAGACAAAGCTAACCAAGATTTGAACTGCTGGCTTGCTGTCCCTGATCTTACTACTTTATATTTCAAAATAAAGTACAAAATACCTAAACTGGGCATGAATCCTCCCATCAGCAATGTAAATATCAAATTTCTTTTCATGGTGGAACTGATGAGTTGCTATTGTTGAAAATGGAGCGACTTTCTTCACAAACACAACCTGTATGGAACAAAGGTGAAACAGTGCATTAGGTATTAATATTAGCAAAGTTTATATTCAATGGTGTACACAAGGGCTCAGATCTTGCAACAAAAACAACAGCAAGGCCATCAACAATCACCGTTATTAAGGAATAGATTGAACAGCAATTTCCAGCGAATGCACACACGTAGTTAAATATAGAAATCAGGAATTGCTTCTGTGTTGCCCTGCTCTTCCAGAAGCTTCATTTACCTGGTAACTTGCTGAGAGTCAGCACTCAAGTAAGTGAAAGGGTATAAAGTTGGGGCACTTACATAATAGATACCCACTAAGCATTCCAGGAAAAAGAGTTAGGACTTGTCCACTCAAGCGTAAGTGAATTTTTATTGGCATGATCAGCCTTAATTGCTGCCAAACAACTTTACTGGCATTGTAAATTAACTTTTACAAGTGTGGAATCTCATTCCTTCAGATTTTAATTATTGTTGGAGATATATAAAAATAAAATCAAAATAATTGCCTCATTTCTCTCCTAATACCATCTTTCTTTCCGACTCTATTTTGCTTTCTGTACACGATTTGGCATTGGGTAAGATACACCATTGCTTTGCTCTGTTCACATGTCAAATATCCCCTTGTAGAGCAGGCTGCACTGTTTTGAAAGTTCCTATGCAAAACCCCATAGAAAGTCTGTGTGTAAATACAAGTGTAATGAATGGCTGGTGTTTCTTCACTGTTGACAGCAAAATTTGGGGCAAGAAGATGCTTTCCTCTACAGCATTTTCCAAAACCAATGTAAATAATAGAACCCTGGAATGATTATAGGCAATAATCCAATTCAACTACAATGAGCTGTTTCCAAACGGGAAAATTCAAAACAGAATATGGTGTAGTAAACTCTGAAGCATGGTGGTGGTCCTGTGCAGCTTAAGAAGGGATCTTGGAAGGTATTGTTGGAAAAAAGAAAACGATTCATTGTTAATTCAAATCAATACCAGGGGGTTTAGATACTTGTTAACTTTAGCTTGGACACATTTATTCAAAACCATATTGAGTTGCTCTTAAATTGCATTGGGAATTTGTGGTCATTGAAGACAACACCCAAACAGTTCTCCATGGTTCAAGCCCCCATGTATGCAATGGAAATTATTCTTTTATCTAAATGTAAGATCCATGCAAAAACATGGGAGATGGAATTGCAACAAGGAGAAATAGTTGGGAGGAAAGGGCACCACAAGCTTCATAGAAATTTACGACACAGGAGGCCATTTGGCCCATTATGTCTGTACTGATCAAAAGAACAAACCAGTCTAATCTCATTTTTCAGCTCTTGGACTGTACCCTTTTAGCTTACTACACTTCAAGTGCATACAGACTTTAAAAAAAAATGCATTGAGTGTTTCAGCCAAGATCTGACTAAATTGGAGAACAAGCTTGGAAGGCTAAACTGCCACCTCCTGTTCCTATTCTCAGCATGTGCAATATTTTCCTTTGGCGACCTGATACTGTAGCTAAGGGTCTAAAGTATTTCAGGCCACTGCTGATGACTTAAGAACCAGCCCAGTTCGTTTGATTCTTCCCATAACTCCAGATAATTCGGCAAGTCGATGTCCCAACAAATCCAGGGTGGAATTGATGGATAAGCAGCAGGAAGATTTCCAGTTCTGTGCTGACAAGCTGCACGGTTTTACGTGCTCACCCTCCAGCAGCACCCACAAACACATTTGGGTCCCCAAGCCATTGAATGTATCAACTTGCATCCATGTTTTTTGAACTTGCACAAGTGGATTGTATTCCCAAACAGCAAACCCTATATCAGGTAAACAAAAACTCAACTTGAATTGCTGAATCATTTATTATGAAGTCAGTAATGGGATTCTATGCATGCCAGCCAACTGGCTGACCAGGAAATACAACTACCCCTTTTGTTTTATTCCAACGCAGGCACATTTATAACTATGTTCCAAATGGTGGGTAAATAACACATTTCAAAAAGTAAAACAGTAGAGCTTCTGGAAATCTGTAGAAAAGCAGTTTTGACATGATTTTAAAAACACTATAATACTCTAAAATACTCTATATGGTCAATGAGATGAACAGGCCAGTTAAAACTGTGCCAGTTGTAAAAAGGCATCAGCAGTCTATACTTTCCATTTGCCAACTAGATCTTCAAGTTCAGTATTTAACTTGATTACTATGCAAACAATACAAATTAGGAGGAGTAGGCCACTTGGCCCCTTGAACCTGCTCCGCCTTTCAATAAGATCATGGCTGACCTCAACTCCACATTTTTGCTTATCAGATACCCTTTCACCCCCTTGTTCATCAAGAATCTACCTACCTCTGCCTTAAAAATATTTAAAGACTCTACTTTCACTGCCTTTTGAGGAAGAGTTCCAAAGACTCAACCCACAGAGAAAGAACTTCTCATCTCTGTCTTAACTACGCGAACCCTTATTTTTAAATAGTGACCCCTAGTTCTAGACTCTCCCACAAGGGGAAACTTCCTTTCCACATCCACCCTGTCAAGACCGATCAGAATCTTATGTTTCAATCAAGTCATTTACTCTTCTGAACTCCAGCAGATACAAGCCTAGCCTTGCCAACCTTTCCGCATAAGACAACCCACCCATTCCAGGTATTAGTCAAGAAAATTTTTGTCTGAACTGCTTCCAACTCATTTACATTCTTCCTTAATTATTAGACTAATACTGTACACATTACTCCAGATGTGGTCTCACCAATTAAAGGACTGCTCAGGTCGGAAAAAAAAACCCGACTGATCCACAACGGACCCGAGCCCGACCTGGTCAGTGTCCCTCCAGCTTCACCCCAGGCCCGACCATCCCTTGACTTACCTTCCGACTGGGAAGTTCCAGGAAGCTGCAGCGCACAAGTGATGACATCATAGCAACATCACTTGCTCACTGCACAGACTCAGTTTCATCCCGGACTCCCAGCTCAGTTAAGTTTTTTTAACTTCAATACTTACCAGCACAGCACTTACCACGTGTGTCCAGCCCGTCCCAAGCCCGAAAGCCGGACCCAGAAGATGGGCCCTGGCCCAACCCGAACTTGACACAGGCCGTAAGATCCAGGTCGTGTAGCAGGCCTTTATCACCAATACCCTGTATAACTGAAACCTAACTTCCCTACTTATGTATTCATTTCCCCTCGCACTAAACGACAACATTCTATTAGCTTGCCTAATTACTTGCTGAACCTGCATATTAACCTTTTGAGATTCATGCACTAGGACACCGAGATCCCTCTGCATCTCAGACCTCTGCAAACTCTTAACCATTTAGAGAATATGCTTTTTATTCTTCCTGACAAAATGGACAAGCACATTTTTCAACATTACACTCCATTTGCCAGACCGTTGCCCACTCACTAAACCTATCTATATCACTTTGTAGCCTCATGTCCTCTTCACAATTTACTTCCCTACCTATCTTTGGGTCATTGGCAATTTAGCAACCATACCTTCGGTCCCTTCATCCAAGTCATTTATATAAATTGTAAAAAGTTGAGACCCCAGCACTTGTCCCCGTTTCACATCACTCGTTACATCTTGCCAACCAGAAAATGACCATTTATGCCTACTGTTTCCTGTTAGCTAGCCACTCTTCTATCCATGCCAAAATGTTACTTCCTACACCATGAACTTTTATTTTCTGCAATAACCTTTGATATGGTACCTTATCAAATGCCTTCTGGAAATCTAAGTACAGTACATCCACCGGTTCCCCTTTATCCACAGCACATTACTTTTTCAAAGAACGCCAAAAGATTGGCTAAACATGATTTCCCTTTCACAAAATCATGTTGTCCCTGCCTGATTGCCTTGAAATTTTTCTAACGGCACTGCTATAGCAACTTTAAAAATAGCTAACATTAACAGATGTTAAGCTCACTGGCCTGCAGTTTCCTGCTTACTGCCTCCTTCTCATCTTGAATAAAGGAGTTACATTTGCTATTTTCCAGTCTAATGGAACTTGCCCCAAATTAAGGGAATTTTGGAAAATTAAAAGCAAACGCACCAACTATCTCACTAGCCACTTCTTATAGGGCCCTAGGACGACGTCCATTAGCACTCAGGGACTTGTCAGCCCACAGCTCCAACAATTTGCTCAGTACCGCTTCCTTCTTGATTGTAATTGTCTTGAGTTCCTCCTTTCATTCCATTTCCTGATTTACACTTATTTCTGGGATGTAACTTGTATCGTCTATAGTGAAGACTGATTGTTATGACCAGGTGAGGATGTTGTCTAGGGATCCCTCTCAGCCTTCACTGGGTCTTACGGTAACAGGGTTTTATTTTTAAACACACTGTTTTTAGCTCCCCCTTGGTGAATCCTTAACCGCTTTCCAATTATAAGGTGAAGAGACCAGCACAAACAGGTTTTCTTAGGTTTAAAGAAAAGTTGGAATTTATTAAACCTAAACTAATTCGGTTGAAGCCTATGGATACACGACGTGCCCACGCTAGCGTCGATATGCAATACACATGCTAATAGAGACAGAAAAGAGAAAAATAATATGTAAAGGTCTAAGGCAATATCTGAAGAGTTTTTGTTACAGTTCTTTGAGCTCACTGTAGAGTCCTTGATTGTAGGTACATCTTGCTTTTCGTTGGGGCCCAATATTATTCTTAAACCTTGCTCACTGTAGGAGACTTTTCTCCCTTGGGGTTCATCCATCTTCAGTGGATTCAGAGGCTTGTGAGAAAGAGATGGGAGCAGGCAGAAAAGATTGTTTCAGTCCAGGAGCAAACAGTCTTTGAGTTCAAACTCTGACTAGTTCAAAAAACCCTGGAACAGCCAGTTAGTCTTACGACCAGTTGGTCCAACCAGTCCTGGCCTCTGTGGATTGCATCACCGCAGCAGGCCTTGGAATGCCCTTCCCCACCACCTCACTGCCCAGTGATCAACATCCATAATGGGTTGAATGTGTCAGGGAATAGTCCTTTGTCTACACAAGCACAGTCTGTCAGTATGCAAATGTTTTTTTCCAGCCACAGCTGATCTGTTTAGCAAGTCATTTCCTCGTTCCAGCAACAGTTCAAAATCAATGTTCATATGACAAAACCAATGTGCCTCATTCTTGGCGGTGGGGAACTGCATGACACCTTCACACCCAGTCGAATGAAATGCGATTTGAGAAAAGCGCATTTCATTGAAAGGGTTGAGAGAAAATAAGATACAGGGGAAAAAAAAAAAAAAACTTGCATTTCTCTCATTCATTCCCATTCATAAATCCTAAAACTTATTACAGTCTGTCTTTTCTTGGTGCCAGTGCTGCTTTAATTGCCCCTTTTTGGCATCCCAGTAAACATGTGGTTCTTTGAGAAGTTTTTCTTCAGTTTGCCCATTTCCATTGCTGCCTAGGGTCTTTGAGATGGTTTGGTTTATTAACCCCGAGTTGGAACTTTTTTTTTCAGGAGAGTTAGTAGTGGGTGGGTCTATCCTGAATACACTCTCAGTGCTTTGCTGAGTCATGCAAAGGCTTTTGACTTCAAGGGATGGGTGGTTTGCTTTTTTTGACTGGAGGGGAGGATTCTTCGCTAATCTCCCTTTTGTGCTCGGGGACACTCCTGCCTGCAGGGATTTGTGCAGACTCTCCTGCACTCCCCTATGGCACTTCAATTAAGTGAGGCATCATCCTCAGTTTCATAGCTCCCCCTAGAGGTCTTTCTTTTTCTCTGAAGGTTCCTGTAAATGCTGTTAGCAACTCTGGTGGGGTGCTTCTAGTGTCTGCATTTACATAGGAGGATGTGGAGTTCAACTTCTCAAATTTTTCAGGTTTGGCTGACCGGATAGCAGGGGTTTTCATCCGGGATTCCTCCCAGACTTCCTTTAACCTGCCCTCTTGGTCGATTTTCCCCCTTCCTTTTCTAAACCTTTGCCAACCTTGTGCCTGCCTGTCCCTTTTGTTCCGGTACAGGACATGGGGTGCAGGTTTCACTGTCGGTTGGTGTTTTCCTTCAACGTGGCACATGTGGCAATTCCTGCAGTACTCCACCACATCTTGGTGCAGTTTTGGCCAGTCAAACTGCTGTCTTACGCAGGCTTTGGTCTTTCGTACACCAGCATGTACAGCCACTGGAATCTCATAAGCCCTGAATATTTCTCTCCGGTACCTGTGTGACACCACTCCTTGCTCTCAGGTCTGAGAGGAGTACTCCATTTCCTCATCAATACCTCATTCTTTAAATGGTGGTAGTCAGTTACTGCCTCTGCTTCACTTTCAGACTGGGCAACCTGTGCCAACACTTGCAATACTGGGTCAACTCACTGAGCCTCACCAAGGGAAAATCCATTGAATTCATTCCGAATCTCTTAACTTTCCAAAGAAAGTCTCGGACAGACAGATGTGGTCATCTGCCTGCAGTGCTAATTCAGCCTCGTCTGGTGCAGCTGGTTTGATCATGGCCTGATCCACGACAGGGGTCCATCTCCTGCCATGGCCCTGCCTCTCCGACCTGCTGCGGTCTTTCTTTCACTACTGGTGGGGCTACCACCTTTACCCCTTCCAGATCATTACCTAGGAGCAGGTCAACCCTGTCCACTGGCAAACTAGGAACAATCGCTATGGTCACCGGTCCCGAAACCAGGTTGCACTCCAGGTACACCCAGTGTACAGGTATAGGCATATACTGCCCTCCAATACCATTCACCACCATTCTGGCATTCACTGCACACTTTGGAGGAAAGGTCGGGCCTTTTCTCTGTAAAAAGGCATCTAGTGGCCCCACTCAAGGGGTATGGGGTCACTTTCCCTTCAGATACAAAACCCAGATAACCTTCAGGAATCCAATTCAATTTTCCTGCACTTGCAGCCGTAAGCTTCACTTTTACTGCTTGTTCTGCAGTGCTTTCCATCAGGTTCTCTTCTTCACTGTTCAGGTGTGCCCTAATTACCAACAAATTTTCCCTTAAGTTTTCTGCAGTCAGCATTTCAATGCCCTGCTTTATTACAATGGAAGCACACAGGTCTCAGGGTCCCACTCTTGCTCACAGCACCTTTTTTTTGGCTAGAGGAGGGCCCCTGTGTCTCCTGCTTCTCTTTCATTCCCAGGACTTCTTGTAGTCCCACCAGCTTCACACCGTGTCCCTTTCGGATTTGTGGGGGTGACTAGGAAAGGTTCTCCATGGGAAACTGACTTTTAAATTAAAGCAAATGTATCAGCTAGAAGGGCCGCTTGCCGGGCTCTCTGGACTCACTGCTCCTCTACATGGGTCTTTATGGAGAGTGGGAGAGAGTGTTCAAATTCCTCTAACAGAATTACGTCTGAGATTCTCATAGCTGAGCTGTACTTTAAGAGCCCTCAGCCACTGGTCAAAAGCCAGCTGCTTACTTCTTTCAAACTCCAGATAAGTTTGATTAGCTTGCTTCTTGAGTGTTCTAAACTTTTGGCGATAGGCTTCAGGTACTAATTCATATGTCCAGAGGATAACACTATTTGTCAATTCATAATTTGAAGTCTCAACTGGCAACAGGGAATAAACCTTATGGGCTTTTCCAGTTAGCTTGCTTTGCAATAAGAGGCCAGGTCTCAGCTGGCCATTTTAGCTGCCTTGCCAGTTTCTCAAAAGGACACAAAAAATGCTTTTACATTTTCCTCATTTAATTCCAAAATTCATTGAGCTAGTTTTAATAATTTTGTACCCAGCCCCGAATTAGGCTCCTCCATATTGGCTATGCTTTCACTGGGGTTACTCTGTCACCCCCTAGCTATTTTAAGCCGCTTCAGCTCTCTTGCTTCGCATTCTTTCTGGAATATTTTCTCTCTCTCTCGTCTTTGATTTTCTTCACATTCCTTCTGGAAGGATCTTTCTTTCTCCCGAAGAAGGGTCACTGACCCGAAACGTTAACTCTGCTTCTCTTTCCACAGATGCTGCCAGACCTGCTGAGTGATTCCAGCATTTCTTGTCTTTGTTTCTTTCTTTCTCCCTCTCTCTTTCCTCAAATTCAAGTTTCCTCTGTCACCCCCTAGTTAACTCAAGCCACTTCAGCGCTCTCTTCATATTCCTTCTGGAAGGCTCTTTCTTTCTCCCTCTCCTCTAATTCAAGTTTCTTCTGTTCCAATTATATCTTTGCTAACAATATCGTTTCGGAGTCTACTTTATCCCTGTTTCTGCTTCTTCAGATTTCAAATGAAAAATGGCTGGCCGCTAACCTTAGGAGTTAGAATTCCTAGCCTTGCCACATACAGTGATCCCACACTGTTCAGCCATTTTCCTCCATAGCTAGTGCTTTTAACGTATCCCAAGTTATATCACCCGGATTTGCGGAGCTACTAGCTTCAGTTGCAGACATGTTAGTATTCAAGCACACATATCCACAAGAAAACTTGTATTGAAATCTTGCTCTTTTTACTTGGGAACAATTTGGCTTCCCACTTCCAATTTCTCTTGTCTGACTGTGGGTAAAATCCTGGACGAGCCTCCAAATTTCTGTAACGACCAGGTGAGAAAGGTGTCTAGGGGTCTCTCTCAGCCTTCACCTGGTTTTACCGGAACAGGGTTTTATTTTTAAACACACCATGTTTTTAGTTCCCCTTTGGTGAAGCCTCGTTCACCGTTTTTCAATTACAAAGCAAAGAAACCAGCACAAACAGGCTTTATGTTTAAAGAAGTTGGAATTTATTAAACTTAAACTCTAATTCGGTTGGTGCCTACGGATACACGACATGCCCACACTAGCGTACATATGCAACACACACATGCAAACAGAGACAGAAAAGAAAAATAAAGTGGAATAGCCTAAGATAATATCTGAAGAGTTTTTGTTACGGTTCTTGGAGCTCACTGTAGAGTTCTTGACTGTAGGTAGATCTTGCTTTTCGTTGGGGCCTAGTATTCTTCTTAAACCTTGTGCGCTGCAGGTGACTTTTCTCCCTTGGGGTTCATTTGTCTTCAGTGGATTCAGAATAAAGGCCTGCTACCCGACGGGACCAGACAACGTGTCGGTTTCAGGTCGGGCCGGACACACAGGGTCAGTGCTGTGCCGGTAAGTGTTAAAAATAAAAAAAACGTACCTGAGCTGGGAGTCCGGAACGAAACAGTCTGCACGGTGAGCGAGTGACGTCACTACAACGTCATCACTCATGCACAGCAGCTTCATGGAGAATCAGAGTCGGGAGAAAGGAAACGGATGGTCGGGTCGGGCCGGACCGGGCCTACGTTGGTTCGGTCGGGTTCATTTTCCCGACCTAAAGTAGGCCTCTAATTCAGAAGCTTGTGAGAAAGAGATGGGAGCAGACAGGAGACATCGTCTCAGTCCAGGAGCAAACAGTCTGAGTTCAAACTCTTTCTGGCTAGTTAAAAAAACCCTGGAACAGCAAGTGAGTCATGTGACCAGCTGGTCCAACCAGTCCTGGCCCCTGTGGATTGCATCACCCCAACAGGCCTTGGAATGTGCTTCCCCACCACCTCACCGTCCGGTGATCAACAACCATTGTGGGTTGAATGTGTCAGGAAATGGTCCTTTGTCTACACAAGCACCGTCTGTTAGTATGCAAATGTTTTTTTCCAGCCATGGCTGATCTGTTCAACAAGTCATTACCTCGCTCCAGCAACAGTTCAGAATCAATGTTCATATGACAAAACCAATGTGCCTCCCTCCTTCTTGGCAGGTGGGGGTCTGCATGTCACCGATGCAAAATACCAGTTCAATTCATCTGTCAGCTCCTTATTTTCCATCAACTCCCCAGACTCACTTTCGATAGGACCAACGTTCACTTTGTTAGTTTTAAAAAGTTATCTATAGAAACTCTTACTATCCGTTTTTAATATTTCTAGCTAGCTTTCTCACATACTCTATTTTTTCCCTCATCAATCTGGCTCTCAAAATAAACTTGGGTTATTTCTCTGTGGGTATGCAATGAGGATAGATAGCTAATCATATTGGCCATTGTACCAAAAACAGTTTAGACACAGGTGAGCACAGTTTTGCTTTCCAACATGGAATATAGTTTCTTTCACGAGAAATTTTATTACAACGAAAAGTTCAGTATTAAGTTTGGCTATTAAACCTTAGAAGAGTCAAGATTTCTGCACAGACACTACTAAAAATTCAACGCAGCATCAT
Organism: Heterodontus francisci; assembly: GCF_036365525.1. NCBI lineage: Eukaryota > Metazoa > Chordata > Chondrichthyes > Heterodontiformes > Heterodontidae > Heterodontus > Heterodontus francisci. The sequence goes on from NC_090394.1 coordinate 22,161,780, forward strand.
AAAGAAAAAGTTAGATCAGTGTTTTTTTAAATAATAAAGAGCCCCACCCAAAACGCTAATCTTTCCGGTCAATTGTCCTTTTATATTGGTTCCAACATACTGGGATTTCAAATCGTATTGCAACATTCACTGTTGAGTGTCTACTGTTTGGCTTTTGATTCCAGTTACGTTATCAATGAGAAACAAAGTGCAATTTTGAAAACCCAAAGTGCTTTTTGTCCTCTGAGCCGTTTGAACACCGGTTAATATGACACTACACTTGGGCAATGTTGAAACACAGCCAGCTAACTTCCACACACCCTGCAAAAACTGTAGGGTCATAGTAACAAGTCACAGGTAAAACACGTCACACACATGGCCTTAGTTAGGATCCAGATACTACCGACACCAGGCAATCTCAGATCAAAACAAGAGTTAACGTACCTAACCATGAAAGAACTAATGTACAACACCACCTTTAAAAACCCTATAAACTGACAGCACAAAGAAAGAGCGATGTCAGTATAATGCACCGAACCGTACGCTGCCACTGAGCTGAGTGAATGCAGGAACAATTGCAAGCCGAATATAGATATTTAAAGAGGCGGGGCCTGCTCCCGCGGCTCGAAAGCACAGCTTCGCCCGTCCACCCGCCCCGGGCCCAAGGGGCAAAAGTCCGGGAAACAGCTCCTAAAAAAGGCCGCACTCTGTGACCTCGCCTCGGATCCCCCATTCCCAAAGCCGAGTCCTGTTCGCTTCGAGCCCCTCCCTCACCTCCTTCGGGCCCAGGTGTTTATTTCGCCTCTTCCCGGTTTACCTTGTCGAGCTCCAGCCGGCACACGGCGCAGTACCTCTGGCCGCACAGGGCCCGCATCTTGGTGGAACAGTGGTAACAGACTGGGTGATCGCACTTCCCCACGGCGTAAATCTCTAGATCCTGACAGCACAACACGCAGCTCTTATCGGCCCCCGGACCTGTGCGACCGCTCCCTCCACCCTTCCCGGTAACGGTGCTACTCCTGGAGGCCATGCTGCTACCTACCGCTCTTTCCCCTACCGCGGGTCCCCCCCTCCCCCACCGCTCCGGCTCAACCTGACCCGGCCCCTGACGTCACCTCACCGGCGCGCGTCGGAACTGACGTCACGCGACCTGTGACGCAGGCGCGCTCGACTGGGAACGGTTCAATTTTGAACTGTTTCCGTTGGGTTCGTGAGGGGGAGGTGATCAAAGGGAAAGGGATTAGATCAGGGGAATGAGGCGGCGTGAGAGGGAGGGGAGGGGAGAGGGAGGGGAGGGGGTGGGAGTGGATCGGGAGAGGGGAGTAAGGAGGCATGAGGGAATGGGGAGGAAGGGATCAGGAGAGGAGCGTGAGGGAGGGTGGGGGCGTTTTACTGTCAGCTGTCGTACACTGCTCACTGATGCTGCGATGTATAATCCCAGGATGTATTGTATTTATAAATACAGTTTATTTGTTCGATGGCAGAGAGGTTCGCTAAACACTGGAAGAAAACGGTGGGGCTGCCAAGGGTTTTGGACAACGATTCCATAAGAACATAAATAAGAGCTGGCCATTCAGCCCCTCAAGTCTATTCCGCCATTCAATAAGATCGTGGCTGATCCTTGATCTCGACTTCACTTTCCAACCTGATCCTTATATACCTCGATTCTCCTAGAGGGCAAAAATTTCTGTCTTGAATGCGTTCATGGACTTAGCATCCACAGCTGAAAGCAAGTGGGAATGTTGTGGTGGAAGGATGACAAAATACCTTGGGTCTGTACACAGAATTTACGGCCCGTTCAGCCCAACTGGTCTTTGCCAGTGTTTATGCCCCACATATGCTTCCTCCCATCCTACTTCATTTCATCCTACCAGCATATCCTTCTCGTCCTTTCTCCCTCATGTGTTTATCTAGCTTCCCCCGAAATGTATCCATGCTATTCCATGTGGTAGACAGATGGACATTATAATCGCTGGGTAAAGAAGTTTCTTCTGAATTCCCTAGTGGATTTATTAGTGACTATCATATGTATGGCCTGTAGTTTTGGTCTCCCCTTCAAGTGGAACCAGCTTCTCTACATCTACCCTAACAAGCCCTTTCATAATCTTAAAGACTTCTGCCGGGTCAACCTCGTCCTTCTCAGGATGTGAAGCTGGTTTTTTTGATCGTTGCAGTGTTAGATGCCGTGTAGCTTGCTTGTAAATCAGAAAGAACTAGACTGGATTTTACTAATGTCATGCCCAGTAAAGACATATCATATTCCTACTTTTAAAATACGAACTTTATTCAATGTGGACTCTGAAATTGACTCCTTTAAAAAAGTGGACAATGTGCTGCAAGATGACCACCAAAGGTCAGATGACCTGGCCTGTATATTCAAACTGTCTGTCTCAAAAGGACAAACAGATACATTCCAGACTAAGAGGTGTGGACTACATCCATCCTGGAACCATCAAGAAACATTCCCGATTTGAATGGTTTTCTTTCTTAGACAAAGAAGGTGTGAAGTAGACACATCATGACAGAATAGTACCCATTCAAACATTAATAGAAAGCCATGGATTCCATATCCTGGTTCATTGTGTGGTCACATCAGGGGAGAAGACCTGTCAATTAACAAAAACTCGACTGGATTTTGACCTTTAGAGGGTAACCCTCTGGAGGCAGCCAGGGCCTGATGAAAGATCCAACCTAAACAAGAAGAAACCCTGCTTCAACTTGATGCAGCAGAGAGCTGAAAGTGACCGCCACCTCCAGTCTGCAATCTTAACCATCAGAAATCTACAATACCTCAACAAGTTCAAGACTACAAACGCCCAAGCCTGCATCTTTAAAAGAGACATCCTACTTAGAAGATTTAACAGGTTTACCATAAACCACAAACACCAACCATACCTGGAACTCTTACCCTTTACCTTCTATCTACACTTGAGAGTGCATGTGAGAGTGAATGCATGCATGTGTGGTGTTGTGAACATTTCGGAGAACGTAGATTGTTCAATAAATAATTAATCGTATGTTTTAAACCAACAAGAAAACCTGTCACTGTCTGCTTATTTGACAAGTAAAACATTCAGGGGTAACTCAATCATTTTAAACAAAACATGATTGTGGCCAGTTGGGAGGTGAACAGTGGCAACCACCCACACCCCTTACCACCTGTCTGTAACACTATCAGGAAGGTGGAAGAGTGTTAGGAGCTTGAAAAACTCACTGACATTTTGTTCATAGACTTTTCCAAAAACCTTTGACCTAATGGCTGATGCAGCTCTTGTAAAGAAGCTGGAAGCTAATGGAAAGGGTATACAAGCCTAAATTTTGGATATTATCCAGGATGTGAAGTACTGTTCTAAGAGCTATGTTAGGGTAGAATGCAAGATAAAAGGTGAGAAAAATGATTTTTTTCCAACTTAATATGTCCATCCAGAATGAATCCAACATTGCAGCATTCCTTTGACTCTTAAATGAAGAGTCCACAAGGGCCAGAAATGGTTAGACCAGCTGGTCACGTGACTACCTGGCTGTTCCATGGTTTTCTTTTCAACTGGCCACAGAATTTGAACTCAGAAAGACTGTTTGCTCCTGGATTGAGAAGATCTCTCCTATCTCCTCCCATTCTTTCTCAGAAGCCTCTGAATCCACTGAAAACACATGAACCCCAAGGGAGAAGTCTCTCCTACAGCGAACAAGATTTAAGAAGAATACTGGTCCCCAACAAAAAGCAAGAACCCTAACAAAAACTCTTCAGATATTGCCTCAAACTTTTCCACTTTATTTTTTCTTCTGCTCTTTTCTGTCTCTATTTGCATGTGTGTATCGCATATGCATGCTAGCATGGGCGTGTTGTGTATCTGTAGGCATACTGAAGTTTAATAAATTTCAACTTTTCTTCTTCAAACCTAAGAAAGTCTGTTTGTGCTGGTTTCTTTGCCTTAAAGCAAAGGAAAGCGGTGAACAAGGATTCACCAAGGGGGAACTAAAAACTGTGTTTAAACTTAAACCCTGTTACGGTAAGACCAGGTGAAGGCTGAGCGAGACCCCTAGACACCTTTCTCACCTGATTGTAACAGAAATTTGGGTGCTAGCGTCCGGATTTTACCCACAGACAAACAAGAGAAATTGAAAGTAGGAAGCCAAATTGTACCCAATCAAAAAAGAGCAAGATTTCAATAAAGGTTTTCTTGTGGTTGTGTTTGCTTGAATACTATCTTGTCTGCAACTGAAGCTAGTAGCTCCCTAAGCCAGGGTGAAGTGACTTGGGATAAGTTAAAAGCACTGTCCATGGAGGAGTTGAAGAAAATGGCTAAGCAGTGTGGGATCACTGTACGTGCCACGGCTAATAATATCTGAACTCCTGAGACTAGTGGGCAACCATTTTTCCCTTGAATCTGAAGAAGCAGAAACAGGGTTAGAAGCAGACTCCGACAGGGTATTGTCAGCAAAGATACAATTGGAACAGAGGAAACTTGAATTTGAAGAAAGAGAGAGGGAGAAAGAAAGAGCCTTCCAGAAGGAACGTGAAGAAAATGGAAGACCGGAGAAGGAACGAGAGAGAAGAGAATGAATATTCCAGAAAGAATGCGAAGAAAGAGAGCTGAAGCGGCTTGAGTTAACTAAGGGGTGACAGAGTAACCCCAGTGAAAGCATAGCCAATATGGAGGAGCCTAATTCAGGGCTGAGTACAAAATTGTTAAAACTAGCTCAATTAATTCCAAAATTCAATGAGGAAAATGTAAAAGCATTTTTTGTGTCCTTTGAGAAACTGGCAAGGCAGCTAAAATGGCCAGCTGAGACCTGGCCTCTTATTGCAAAGCAAGCTAACTGGAAAAGCCCATGAGGTTTATTCCCTGTTGCCAGATGAGACTTCAAATTATGAATTGACAAATAGTGTTATCCTCTGGGCATATGAATTAGTACCTGAAGTCTATCGCCAAATATTTAGGACCCTCAAGAAGCAAGCTAATCAAACTTATCTGGAGTTTGAAAGAAGTAAGCAGCTGGCTTTTGACCAGTGGCTGAGGGCTCTTAAAGTACAGCTCAGCTATGAGAATCTCAGAGACGTAATTCTGTTAGAGGAATTTGAACACTCTCTCCCACTCTCCATAAAGACCCACGTAGAGGAGCAGCGGGCCCCGAGAGCCCGGCAAGTGGCCGTTCTGACCGATGAGTTTGCTTCAATTTATAAGTCAGTTTCCCAGGGAGAACCTTTCCTAGTCACCCCCACAAATCCAAAAAGGACAAAGGGTGGGAAAGTGATAGGAGCCCAAGCAATCCTGGGAGAAAGAAAAGCAGGAGACACAGGGGGCCCTCCTCTCGCCAAAAAAGAAGGTGCTGTGTGCAAAAGTGAGACTTGGGGACCTGTGTGCTTCCATTGTTAATAAAGCAGATTTAAAAGCTGATCGTTGGAATCTAAAGGGAAAACCTGTAGGGTTAATCAGGGCCCAACTGCTCAGTGAAGAAGAGAACCTGATGGAAAGCACAGCAGAACAAGCTGTGGCTTTAACTGCAGTAAGAGTGAGACCCAGGAAGCTTACGGCTGCAAGTGCAGGAAAATTGAATAGGATTCCTGAATGTTATTGGGGTTCTGTGTCTGAAGAGAAAGTAACCCTATACCCCTCGAGTGGGGCAAGCAAGCCCATAGCAATTCTCAGGGACACAGGGGCTACTAGATCCCTTTTATCGGGAAAAGGCCTGACCTTATTCCTCAGGGAGTGCAGTGAACACCAGAATGGTGGTGAATAATATTGGAGGGCAGTGTGCACCTGGAGTGTGACCTAGTTTCGGGACTGGTGACCATAGGGATTGTCCCTAGTTTGCCTGTGGATGGGTTTGCCCTGCTCCTAGGTAATGATCTGGCGGGGTGAAGGTGGTAGCCCCACCAATAGTGAAAGAAAGATCGCAGGAGGTCAGAGAGACAGGATACTGGCAGGAGATGGACCCCTGCAGTTTCCCTGAATGTGTAGTGGATCACCACATCTGTCTGTCTGAGACTTTCTTTGGATAGTTAGGAGACCCAGGGAATGAATTAAATGGATTTTCCCTAGGTGAGGCTCAGCGAACTGACCCTGTATTGCGAGAGTTAGCACAGGCTGCCTAGTCTGAAAGTGAAGCAGGGGGAGTCCCTGATTGCTACTATTTAAAGAATGAGGTACTGATGAGCAAATGGAGTTCTCCTCACAGACCTGAGAGCAAGGAGTGGACAATAGTTCACCAGTTAGTGGTGCCACAGAAGTACCGGAGAGAAATATTAAGAAGGGCCCATGGGACTACAGTGGCTCTACATGCCGGTATACAAAAGACCAAAGCCCGCATAAGACAGCAGTTTGACTGGCTAAAAGTGGTGGAGTACTGCAGGAGTTGCCACATGTGCCAGGTTGAGGGGAAACCCCAACCTATGGTGAAACCGGCACCCCTAAGTCCTGTACTGGTGTTAGGAGGACCCTCCAGCAGAGAGCTGGTGAACTGTAAGGGACCCCCGCTGAGAACAGAAAGGGACAGGCAGGCACAAGGCTGGCAAAAGTTTAGAAAGGGAAGGGGGAAAAGTGACCAAGAGAGCAGGTTAACCCAAGAGGGCAGGTTAAAGGAAGTCTGGGAGGAATCCCGGATGAAAACCCCTACTGTCCACTCAGCCAACCCTGAAAAATTTGAAAAGTTAGACCTTACATCCTCCTATGTAAATGCAGACACTGAAAGCACCCCACCAGAGTTGCCAACAGCATTTACAGGAACATGCAGAGACAAAGAAAGACCTCTAGGAGGCAAAGAAACAGGGTTTGTGATGACTCACCTAGTCCAGGTACCACAGGGGAGTGCAGTCGAGTCTGCACAAATATCTGCAGGCAGGAGTGTCCTCTGGGACAAAGGGGAGATTAGCAAAGTATCCTCCCCACAGTCAGAACCAAAGGAACCATCCATCTCCATAAAGCCAAAAGCCTTTGCATGACTCAGCAAAGCACTGAAAGAGTGTTCTGGATAGACCCGCCCCCTACTGACACTCCTGAACAAATATTCCAACTCAGGTCTAATTAAACCTAACCATCTCAAAGACACCCTAGGCAGTCATGAAAATGGGCAAACTGGAAAAAAAACTTCCCCAAGAACCACATTTTATTTGGATGCCAAAAAGGGCAGTTTTAATCAGTTTTAGGATTTGTGAATGAATGAGAGAATTGCATGGGTTTTTTCTGTATCTTATATTTTCTCTCGACCCTTTTAAGAATGAGGCACATCAATTTTGTCATGAACATTGATTTTTAACTTGTTGAAGTGTGGAAATGATCTGTTAAGCAGATCAGTCGTGGCTGGAAAATAACATTTGCATACTAACAGACATCGAAGGTGAGGAAGCGCATTCCAGGGCCTGCTAAGGAGGATACAGTCCACAAGGGCCAGGACTCATTAGACCAGCTGGTCACATAATTACCTAGCTGTTCCATGGTTTTCTTTTGAACTAGCCACAGAGTTTGAACTCAGAAAGACTGTTTGCTCCTGGATTGAGAAGATCTCTTCTGTCCGCTCCCATCTCTTTCTCAGAAGCCTCTGAATTCACATGAAGCCCAAGAGAGAAAAGTCTCCTATAGCAAACAAGGTTTAAGAAGAATATTGGGCCCCAGCGGAAAGCAAGATCTATCTGCAATCAAGGACTCTACAGTGAGCTGGAAGAACCATAACAAAAACTCTTCAGATAGTGCCTCAACCTTTTCCACTTCATTTTTTCTTCTGCTCTTTTCTGTTTCTATTTGCACGTGTGTATCACATATGCATGCTAGCGTGGGCAGTTCATGTATCCGTAGGCGTTAACCAAATTAGAGTTTAAGTTTAATAAATTTCAACTTTTCTTCTTTAAACCTAAGAAAGCCTGTTTGTGCTTGTTTCTTTGCCTTATAATTGGAAAGCAGTGAACAGGGATCCACCAAGGGGGAGCTAAAAACACGGTGTGTTTAAAATTAAACTCTGTTACGGTAAGACCAGATGAAGGCTGAGAGGGACCCCTAGACACCTTTCTCACCTGGTTGTAACATTAGGAAGATGTCACCAAAAACTTGGCAAATAAATTATTTTTAAGGGGGTCTTAAAGGAGGATATTGAGACAGAAGGGGAATTCCGAGGCGTGGGATCCAGGTGGCTGATGGTGTGGTTTCTAGTGGTGGGATGAAGGGTTGGGGTGAGAGGGATGCACAAGAGGCCATAATCAGAGGAATTGGGAGTTTTGTGTTGGTTTGGAGGAGATTATAGTGATAGGGAGGGGCAAGTCTTTGACGGGATTTAAACACAGGAATGAAAATGTTAAGTTTTGTGGGACTGGGAGCCAATACAAGTCAGGGAGGGCAAGTGTGAACAGGATTTGGTGTGCTAGCAGAGAGTTTTAGGATGAGGTGAAGTTTGTCAAGGGTGGAGAAACGAACGTCAGCCAGGAGAGCATTGGAGTAATGAAGCTTGGAGGTGACAAAGGTATGGTTCAATTTTTCAGCAGGAAGTTTTTCAGCAGGAAGTGGGCTGAGGTAGCCATAGAGGTGGATATAAGCAGTGAATTTGTTTTTATTCTTTCATGGGATGTGAGCATTGCAGGCTAGGTGATAGTGAGCTGCCTTCTTGAAATGCCACAGTCCACATGATGTAGGTACATCCACAGTGCTGTTAGGAAGGGAGTTCCAGGATTTTGACCCAGCGATAGTGAATGAAGTCAAGATGGTGTTAGCTTAAAGGGGAACTTGCAGATGGTGTTCTCATGCATCTGCTGCCCTTGTCCTTCTAGGTGGTAGAGGTCACAGGTTTGGAAGGTGCTTTTGAAGGAGCTTTAATGAGTTGCTGCAATGCATCTTGTAGATGGTACAACTGCTGCCACTGTGCATCAGTGGTGGTGGAGGGAGTGAATTACTAGCCTCTGACCTGCTCTTGTAGCCACAGTACTTATAGGGCTGGTCCAGTTCAGTTTCTGGTCAATGGTAACCCCTAGGATGTTGGTAGTGGGGATTCTGCAATGGTAGTGTAATTGAATGTCAAGGGGAGATGGTTGGATTCTCTCTTGTTGGAGATGGTTATTGCCTAGCACTTGTGTGGCACAAATGTAATTTGCCACTTATCAGCCCAAGCCTCAGTGTTGTCCAGGTCTTGCTGGATAGGGACACGGACTGCTTCAGTATCTGAGCAGTCACAGATGATGCTGAACATTGTGTAATCATCAGAGAACATCCCTACTTCTGACCTTATGATGGAGGGAAGGTCATTGATGAAGCAGCTGAAGATGGTTGGGTCTAGGACACTATCCTGAGGAACTCCTGCAGAGATGTCCTGGGACTGAGATGATTGACCTCCAACAACCACAACCATCTTCCTTTGCGCTCGGTATGACTCAAACCAGTGGAGTCCTGAATATGGTATTGGATGCTCAGCTCAAGATCAAATAGAACACTGAGGTTGCAAATGGTCTGTTTCAGCTTAGACAATGACTGGGGAAGGGGATGGCAAAGCTATAGAATTTGTGAAAGGGCCAACAACAATGGCTTTAGTCTTCCCAGTGTTTAACCGGAAGAAATTGTGGTTCATCCAAGACTGATAAGCAGCCTGACATCACAGAACCAGTGGAGGGGTGGAACATAAATGTGGAAAGCTACCCCATGTTGGTGGATAATCTTGCCAAATGGTAGCATGTTGATAAGGAAGAGGAGGGGCCAAGGGAGGCAGAAACTAGGAAACTACAGACTTCTGATGAAAGGCCATCAACCTATGCTGTGGAATTCCCAACCTAAACATCACTGCCTCTCCACCTCTTCGAGTTTAAGACACTTTTTAAAAGCTATGTCTTTGACTAAGCTTTGAGTCACCTGTCCTAACATCTCCTTATTTGGCTTGGTGTCATTTTATGTTTGATTATGCTCCTGTGCAGTGCCTTGGGATGTTTTACTACATTAAAGTATTACATAAACGCAAGTTGTTACTTTTTTGAATATGGGCATTGCATTGGCCTGCTCCAGCTAGTGGTACATCACCTCATACTGATTGTCAATGCCTAACAAATTTCCTCCTGAAAACTTGGGAATGATAATAAAACTGTTGAGAAATAGGATAAAACCAGATGGAGGTGATGATGGTATAAAAAGGGTTCATCAGCACAAAAGTGAGGATCATTAGGTAGGTCTATCAAAGTTCAGTAGAAGTCAGTTGGGATATTGTAGTAATGCTAGTCCTCAGGTTATCATAATAGTGTAACCTTCAAGTCAAAGTATATTTGAACAAAGTAACACTATTGGAATCACTAATTGTGATGTTTTAGCTTTGCAGGCTTAATAGGATAAAAGGGACATGCGTTCTAACCATTGATTCATATCAGTACCTGAAGGTCTTAGTGGATGTCATGTTCAGCCTGAATCCAGTATTTGGGACCACACGGCGGTGCGAAGGGTATTTTGATCTTTCTGTTTCTTCAGTGATAGCGAGGTCCTAATGCAGGTTAAGCTTGTTGACATATATGACGTGTCCAAACAGTTCTTCATGATTTGGACCTCCTAGGTTGCAGATTGGCTTCTTCTGACCCACATGTGTAATCCAAACCAAATTATTGGGTGAATTTATGGCAAAAGAGGCAAGCAGCACCAGGGAGGGAAGACTCTCATCTGTAGCAATCATTGACTACCCTTGAGATTACCAAAGTTCTTAAAGAAAGGAGATAGTGATGAGTAAGTATGGTATGCGGCACTGGATTTGGATACTAAGAATGTCAAGATGTTTGGGATAAGGCAAGCAGCCTTATGTAGGTCCTTCTACCACACTAAAAGTAAGTTTCATCATAAGAAATAGGAGCAGGAGTAGGTCATTTGGCCCCTTGAGCCTGCTGTACCATTCATAAAGGTCAAGGCTGATCTCCTACCTCAGTTCCACCTTCCACACTCTCCCCATAATCCCTTAATTCCCTCAGAACCCAAAAATCTATCGACTTCTGTCTTGAATACACTCAATGACTGAGCATCCGCTGCTCTCTGGGAAGAGAATTCTAAAGATTTGTAATCCTTTGAGTGAAGAAATTTCTCCTCATCTCCATCCTAAAAGGCTGACCCCTTATTCTGAGACTGACCCCATGTTCTAGACTCCCCAGCCAGGGAAAACGTTCTCCCAGCATCTACCCTGTGAAGCCCATTAAGAACTTTATATGTTTCAATTAGATCACCTCTCATTCTTCTAAATTCTAGGTAATATGGGCCTAGTCTACTGAATCTCTCATAGGACAATCCTCTTATCCCAGGAGTCAGTCTAGTGAACTTTTGTTGCACTCCTCTCTCAAGTAAGGAGACCAAAACTGTACATTGTATTCCAGATGTGGTCTCACCAAGGACTACAGAATAGCGGTAAGTAAGACATCTTTACTTTTATGCGCCAATCCCTTTGTAATAAAGGCTAATATACCACTTGCCTTCCTAATTGCTTGCTGTAACTTTATGTTAACTTTCTGTGAATTGTGTATATAAAACACCCAGATCCCACTGAATACCAACATTTCTCAGTCTCCCACCATTTAAAAAATATTCAGCTTTTTTATTTTTTCTACAGAAGTGGATAACTTCACGCTTCCCTGCATTATATTAATTTGCCATGTTCTTGCCCACCCACTCATATATACGATGTGGAAATGATGAGACTTTGGGACTATGGCTAGTGGAAGACATTAACTGCAGGCTAGATATGAGAAAGTGCCCTTACATACCATGATAGGTTTGCAGACACAAGCTATTTCTGCTAAGCCACCATTAGATAGGATGTGGTATGTGCCAATGCTGCATTCAGGAAGGTGGTGACAGTTTTATGATGAATTGTGCACCTCATTATTATGCTTGTGAAAAGCTCCTGGTACCTTCTCTTCCACCAAGTAAGGACTCATACCTGTGCTTGTTAATCAGTGACTAACTTGTGACTATCCTCTTTGTGGGCAAGTTAATTGCAGTCCTTTTGGTGTCGAGATGGCTGTTACATGACATACCTGATGATGGAAATTGTGGTAGACTAAATAATGTGAGACTTGAACCAAGCAGGTTTGTGATAATCCAAGGTACTAGTGATGATTGACCAGTCAATAGTTGTTTCTGCAGGCAATGCAGAGGTCGCTGCTCAAATATCAGCTCAAGTCTCACACAATGGGCAGCATCAACAATTCCTAATATCTACAAAACCCTAAACTCTAATTCTAATACCCTAGATCCTTACTGCATCCCTGCCCGAACTGCCCCTCCCCACCTCAATAACCTTAATCCCAAACTCTAAACTAGGCTGTGGTGTTGATAGCATGGTACAGGATGACTGCAGTGTCTACAGTCACACCATTGGAAAAACAAAGTGACTCCTGACAATGCAGCCAAGTGCTAATGTCATCAGCTGCACACATGCACAGAACTGTTTCTTCCTGCCAGTGTGGTGCTGCGCATGCTCAGCCTACGTCAGCACCTGGCTTGCCAGGACTAATTTGCGCATGCGCTCTAAAACATCATCGCGTGCTGGAATGGGGCCGCTCACTCCCCACTGCCTTCCCTCAACCACTTGCACTCGCTGCTTCCCCCTTGGCCGCTCACTCCTGGCCACCTTCCATCAGACACTCGCACCTGCCCTTGCCACTTCCCCCTCAACCACTCACACCCGCCCTCGCTACTTCCCCCGCAGCCGCTCGTTTCCTATATCACCACTTCTCCCCCTCAGCCGCTCGTTTTTCACCCTCGCCACTTCCCTCCCCCTCCCCGGCCACTCACTCCCAGCCTTGCCCTTCCCCCCGCCCTTGGCCGCTTGCTCCCAGCCTCGTCGCTTCCCCCTTCTGCCGATTGCTCCCTGCTGCACCACCGGAAGAAGCAAGTGGCAAGGCAGGGAACGAGCAGCCGAGGGGTGACGGGGTGCTGCAGGAGCCAGTGGCCAAGAAAAGGGAAGTGGTGAGGCCAGGAGCAAGCGGCCGTGGGCTGGGAGGTGAGGAGTGGGGAGCAAGCGGCCATGGGGGGAGGGAGCAGGGAAAGTGGCCAAAGTGGGAGAGCGGCGAGGGCAGAGTGAGTGATTGAGAGGGGGAGAAGTGGCGAGCAGACGGGTGCGGGAGGGAGCTGCAAAGAGAAGCGCATGGCTTCTATCTGAATTATAGCCCAGAATCCATTTGCACTGCTGTAATTGTGCAAGAGCGTAAGCCACATGAATCTATTTCCAAAACCAATATGTTAGAATAATAAGCATAATACAAAGAGCAAATTGAAAGATGCCTTACAATGGGATTATTTGGTTCTGTACTAGCACAGGTACTGTTGGAGGTGGCATAGAGGCGGCGATTGCAGCCACTGTGGGGATTTGCATTTAAGGCTGCGTTTACCTTTTGTGACAAATTGAGCAGTGCCATCTTTATTCCTGGCAGCTGCCAGAGACGTTGCAGACAGTGACGGTTCAGTGGAGGAGGCTGCATTTGCACATGTGCAGTACTGTGCCACCTAGTGGATGCATTGCCACCAAACACAGCCTTAGAAAAAAGGATTATACTGCCAAGAGAGAAGCAAGCAGTTAAACTGCTTCGAAAGAAAAGGAAATATGGTACACAATTCAGAAAAATAACAACTCGTGACTCTTCAATGTGTAGGCGAGTACACAGAAGTACAATAACATCAAATGGCATTTATATAGCGCATTTAACATAGTAAAACATTCAAAGAAAAAATGGAACATTCTGTAATGTTAGGGAGGATTCTAGATGGTGAAAGAAAGCAGTCAATACCACTGACAACACAAACTACATTGTTGGTTATTATACTATATGGTTAAATAGTTTATATATATTACAGGTAGCAATGTTCAGTTGTAAATCTATTGAATTTATACATTATATGTGTTTTGTGATAAATTCAAGTATGAACTACAAGCAGTTTCAAATAATCGATAAACATACTATATTATCAAATAGACCAGCTAATCAGACCCCAGTCAAAACACCTCCTAATTTATTGATAATTGTAAATAAATGCTATATGCTCATGATTCTTGTTGACACAATTGGTTCTGCAGCATCAATGGCCCTTAGTGCCTCAACTGGGTGAACATTGTTCCTCTGTGAGCTTATAGCATTATGAGATTACCTGACTAGGAAAGGCCATCAGAGATAAGGCCAGTTCTATTCTCTTTCAGTGTCTATGTGTGCACAAGCATGCAGAACAACAACAAATGTCATTTATATAACACACTTAACGTAGCAAAATGTTCCAAGGTGCTTCACATCAACATGATCAAACAAAATTTGATACCAAACCACATAGGAGATACTAAGACATGTGACTAAAAGCTGTGTCAAAAAGGTAGGTTTTAAGGAGAGTCTTAAAGGAGGAGACAAAGGTAGAAAGGTGGACAAGTTTAGGGAGGTAATTCCAGAGCTCAAGGCCTAGGCAACTGAAAGCACGACTGCCAGTGGTGGAGCAATTTAATTTGGAGAAGTGTCAGAGACTACAATTGGAAGAGCGGTGAACTTAAAGGATTGTAAGGCTGGAGGAGGTCACAAAAACAGCTCGGGGCAAGGCCATGGAGGAATTTTAAAAACAAGGATGAGAACTTGTAAATCGAAGCTTTACTGGAGTGGGAGCCAAAATCAGCGAGCAGAGAAATAATCGGTAAATGGGACTTAGTGTGAGCTAGGATATGGGATCAAAGTTTGGATGACCTCAAGTTGACTGAGGGTAAAAGATCAGATTCTGACGGGAGAGCATTGACATAGTCAAGTCTAGAGGTAATAAAGGCATTGATGAGGGTTTCAGCAGCAAATGAGCTGAGGCAGGAGCAGAGGTGGAGTATGTTATGCAGGTGGAAGTAGGCAGTCTTGGTGATGGAGCAGATATGTGCTCATCTCAGTGCCAAATAGGTTGCCAAAATTGCAGAAGGTCTGGTTCAGCCTCAGAGGGTGGCCAGGTTGAAGAATGGAGTCAGTGGCTAGTAAACAGTGTTTGTATTGGGCTGTGAAGGCAATGGGTTCAATCTTCCCATAGTCTGGGCACCACATTTTAGAAAAAATGTCAAGGCCTTAGCATGGGTACAGAAGAAATTTACTAGAATAGTAGAAGAGATGAGGGATTTTAGTGTGTAATCTTTGTAAAATTCATCACCCTTACTGTTGCAGGGATGGACATGACAAAAGTTCAGTTGTAAATCTCCTTTACTGAGACAAAGTCAGAACAAGTTCATTAAGTTTTATGCAAACTAAAGCAATAAGCTCAGGCAGCGATTTACAATCTAATGCCGGCTATATAGTTCTCGTATTAGTCCTGGATGGGGAGTGCACATCTTCCCTTGCAGCTTTTGGTCTTTGAACTTCTTTTCGCTTTCTCTTCCTGTTTCTGGTTCTTTCCACTGTGCAGACCCAACCGGGAGGGTCTCTTTTATCCTGGCTTTTATCCAATAAATCCCTCCCTATCCCCATTCATGCTCATCCTCGAGGTGGTCATGCCCTGAGCATGCTTTTCTTGACCAATCATGATAACCTTACATAATTGCAAAGTGCCATTTTAGTTTGCCAATGTCCTATTTCCTCTAATCTCAAGGCTTCTGCATTCTGTGGTCTCTTATCTCAGAGAGTCCCCTGCACTTCTGTTTTTCAGCTTGCACAAACAGCCTTCAAGGACATAAATTAAAAGCAAAATACTGCGGATGCTGGAAATCTGAAATAAAAATAGTGAGTGCTGGAAATACTCAGCAGGTCTGGCAGCATCTGTGGCGAGGGGAACAGAGTTAATGCTTGAGGTCTGTGACTTTTCATCAGAATGGTTCTGATGAAAGGTGATAGACCTGAAACGTTAATGTTGGATCCCATCGATTACAATGAAAGACGAAGTCCGATTATAACTTTCAAAACTTTATTGAGGTAAGTAATTGTTACAGCTTGACTTCCTCTCCTTGATGTAGGTTTTCTTCACTACAGCAAACAGCTCAGCCATGTTATCAAACTTCTCTCGTTCCCTGGCATTCTTGTACAGCTTGGGGAAAAACGGACCGCACTTTGCGTTACAGTTTGGGAAAAACGGACCGAGCTTTGCGCGCCGAAAACGAACTGCACTTTGCATGCCAAATGCAGCCTCCTTTATACTTGTCCGGTAACAACCGGGGCGGCACAGTGGTGCAGTGGTTAGCACCGCAGCCTCACAGCTCCAGCGACCCGGGTTCAATTCTGGCTACTGCCTGTGTGGAGTTTGCAAGTTCTCCCTGTGTCTGCGTGGGTTTTCTCCGGGTGCTCCGGTTTCCTCCCACATGCCAAAGACTTGCAGGTTGATAGGTAAATTGGCCATTATAAATTGCTCCTGGTATAGGTAGGTGGTAGGGAAATATAGGGACAGGTGGGGATGTGGTAGGAATATGGGATTAGTGTAGGGTTAGTATAAATGGGTGGTTGATGGTCGGCACAGACTCGGTGGGCCGAAGGGCCTGTTTCAGTGCTGTATCTCTAAACTAAACTAAACAACCCCCACCCTCTTGTTCCCAATTGGTCTGCAGACTTCTGCAATTTTTGTAGTGTCAGAGCCTGATTGGTCTGCTCGTACCAGCAAGTTTCACATTCCCCTCCCCCCCTTGAACCGTTAGCTGCAGCTGTCCTATCAGTTTCTGCCTGTTAGTTTTCTTTATAAACTGTGTCTGATAGTTGATTAATCAGCCGATTAGCTTATCTTTAATCTGTTCCCACAGTTAACTCTGTTTCTCTTTCCACAGATACTGCCAGACCTGCTGAGTATTTCCAGCACTTTCAGTTTTTATTTCAGTCTTCAACGACTCTAGTTTCCAGCTGCAGTAAGTTTTCGTTACAGCTTGACATTGTCTCCCATAATTCTTCTACTTTGACATTGCTCAATAGTATAGCCTGTTTCTGTGTGTTATCCTAATAAATTAAGAGATTCTAGATGCATCCTTAATCTCCTACAATTTATGTGGAGAGACTGAAGAAGCTGGGGTTGATCTCCTTAGAGCCGAGAATGTTAAGAGGAGAGGTGCTCAGAATCATGAGCGGTTTGATAGAGTAAGTAAGGAGAAACTGTTTCTAGTAGCAGAAGGACCAGTTGCCAGAGGACACAGATTTAAGGTGATTGGCAGAAGAACCACAGTCTTGATTTTAAAATCTTCACCCTTTCTTTCAAATCCTCACAGGTCAACCTACCCTAACTCAACAATCTCCTCCAGCTGCATCCTCTACTCCTCTGACAGTGCCACTATCCTCTCTGCCATCCTTCTGTTTTCAAAATGTGAGAGGCATATTTCTGTACTTGAGGAATACAACAGAAATGTAAGTTGTTGATTGCACGAGAATGATCATAAGTACGAAACACTTTTGGGGGTCAATCCTATCTGGTTTTCTTCCCTTAAATCAGGTTAATGAGTTAATCTGGTTGCTGCAGTTTCAGCTTCAAAAGATACAGAGGTCTGCAAACCTGCAAACAGTGTGCAGATTGCAAGCTGAGTGTGAAAGACCGAATTTGGTGAGGGGCGAGTTCAGTGAAGGGGGGAGGAGTTGCTCCATTTTTCTACTTTTTTAACCCCCCCAGTATTTGGTTCTTGCTTTGGTGCAGTGGAAAGAGCTGGTTGGTGAGTAACTGGTAAGCTATTCTATTTATAATAAATAGTCTGTAAAGTTAATGGCAGCTTTGCCGAGTGGAATGTACAGCCTGTGTCATGTGGGAAGTCATGGATGCACCATGTGTCCTAGACAAACACATCGGCAGGAAGTGTCGCCGGCTGCAGGAGCTTGAGCTCCAGGTTTCGGAACTCGAGCGGCAGCTGGAGTCACTATTATGCATCCGCGAGGTGGAGGTGGTTACACCGCAGGTAGGAAGTATGCAGGCAGATAGGGAATGGGTGACCGCCAGGCAGTCTAAGAGAACCAGGCAGGTAGTGCAGGAGTCCCCTGATATGATCTCACTCACTAATCGGTTTTCCATTTTGGATACTGGTGAGGGTGATGGTTCCTCAGAGGAATACAGTCAGAGCCATGTTTGTGGCACCACAGGTGGCTCAGCTGCACAGGAGGTGAGGAAGAAGAGTGGAAGAGCACTAGTGATAGGGGACTTGTTAGCTAGTGGAACAGACAGGCGTTTCTGCGGCAGTAAACATGACTTCAGGATGGTGTGTTGCCTCCCTGGTGCCAGGGTCAAGGATGTTACGGAGCAGCTGCAGGACATTTTTCTGGGGAGGGTGAACAGCCAGAGGTCATGGTCCACATTGGTACCAATGACATAGGTAAGAAGGACAATGAGGTCCTGAAAGCAGATTTTAGGCAGCTAGGAAGGAGATTAAAAAGCAAGACCTCAAAAGCAGTAATCTCTGGATTACTCCCAGTCCCACATGCAAGTGAGCATAAGAATAGGAGAACTGAGCGATTGACCACGTGGCTGGAGAACTGGTGTAGGAGGGAGGGCATAAGATTTCTGAGACACTGGGACCAGTTCTGGGGCAGGTGGAACCTGTACAAGATTGCATCTTAGCATGACTGGGACAAATATCCTCGCAGGGAGATTTGCTAGTGCTGTTGGGGAGGGTTTAAGTTAAATTGTCAGGGGGATGGGAACCTGAGAGGAAGCTCAGATTGGAGGGAAGCAAAACTGGTAACTTGTCAGGGGTGTGGGAACCAGGTGCAAGTATCAGAGAGGAATACCAAAGTGCACAGAATACTAGGGGATATAGATAACACTAGAGTAGGGGATAGTAAGTTATTAGGTGGGGTCAGAGTAAGGGAGAAAGTAATAAAGTCTAATTCAGGGTTAATGTGCATGCATGTGAATGCATGGAGTGTGGTTAATAAGACTGGTGAGGTACAGGCGCAGATTGCCATGTGGAAATATGATGTTGTGGCTATAACAGAGACCTGGCTCAAAGAAGGGCAGGTCTGGGTGTTAAATATTCGTGGATACAAGGTGTTCAGGAAAGATAAGAAAGGGAAAAAGGGGGGAGGAATAGCGGTATTGATTAAGGAAAGCATTGCAGTGCTGGAGAAAAAGGATGTCCCAGAGGGGTCGAGGACAGAATCAATTTGGCTGGAGCTAAGGAACAAAAAGTTACATTGCTCGGTGTCTACAGGCCACCTGTTAGTGGGCAGGATGTGGAGGAACAAATTTGCAGGGAAGTTACAGGGAGGTGCAAAAATTATAGGGTCGTTATAATGGGGAACTTTAATTATCCAAACATAGACTGGGATATTAGTGTAAAGGGCAGTGAGGGGCAAGAGTTCCGAGAGTGTGTTCAGGAAAGTTTTCTACAACAGTATGTTGCTAGTTTAGCAAGAAAGGTGGCATTGCTAGACCTGGTTCTTGGGAATGAGGTGGGCCAAGTGGATCAAGTATCAGTAGGATTGGATTTAGGGGATAGTGATCATTGTAACATAAGGTTTAGGCTGACTATGGAAAAGGACAAAACAATCCAGGGTAAGAATAATTAACTGGGGGCAGGCCAACTTCAATGGGGTAAGAATGGAGATGGGGTGAATAAATTGGAGGCAAAAGCTGGCAAGAAAAGTGGTAGATGAACAAAAGATGGTTCAGGCACAGTCAAGGTATGTTCCCTTGAAGGGTAAAAGTAAGGCAAACAAATCCAGAGTTCCCTGGATGACAAAAGAGGTAGAGATTAAGATAAAGAAGAAAACGTGTGCTTATGACAGATGCCAGGTAGAAAATATTATTGAGAACCAGGCTGAATATAGAAGTTCCAGAGAGGAAGTGATAAAGCAAATAAGAGAAGCAAAGAGAGAGCATGAAAAGAGACTGGCAGCTAGCATTAAAGGAAATCCCAAAGTTTTCTATAGACATGTAAATAGTGAAAGGGTGGTAAAAGGTAAAAAGTGGGGCCGATTAGGGACCAGAAAGGGAATTTGCACATGGAGACAGAGGACATAGCTGAGGTATTAAATGAATTCTTTGCATCTGTCTTTACCAAGGAAGAAGATGCAACCCAGGAATGTTGAAAGAGGAGGTAAGTCAGACACTAGAGGGGTTTAAAATTGATAAAGAGGAAGTATTAGATAGGCTGCCTGTACTTAAAGTGGATAAAGCACCAGGACTGGAGTAAGAGGTGACTTGATTGAAACATATAAGATTCTAAGAGGTCTTGACAGGGTGGATGTGGTATGGATGTGTCCCCTTGTGGGAGAATCTAGAACTAGGGGTCACTGTTTAAAAATAAAGGGTCACCCATTTAAGACAGATATGAGGAGAAATTCTTTCTCTCAGAGGGTCGTGAGTCTTTGGAATTCTCTTCCTCAAAAGGTAGTGGAAGCAGAGTCTTTGAATATTTTTAAGGCAGAGGTAGATAGATTCTTGATAAGCAAGGGGGCGGAAGGTTATCAGGAGTAATCAGGTCAGCTATGAGCTTATTGAATGGCAGAGCAGGCTCGAGGGGCCGAGTGGCCTACTCCTGCTCCGAATTCGTATGTTCATACGTATGTTCGTATGACCAGATGAGATACATCCATGGATATTGAGGGAAGTGAGAGTGGAAATCGCAGAGGCACTGGCCATAATTTTTCAGTCTGCCTTAGACCCGGGGTGGTGACAGAGGACTGGAGAATTGGAAACGTTACACCCTTGTTCAAAAAAGGGTGTAAAGATAAGCCCAGCAACTACAGGCCAGTCAGTTTAACTTCGGTGGTGGGAGAAATTCTAGAACAAATAATTCGGGACAAAATCAATAGTCACATGGACAAATGCGAGTTGATTAAGGAAAGCCAGCATGAATTTGTTAAGAAAAATCATGTTTAACTAACTTGCTGGAGTTTTTTGAGGAGGTAACAGAGAGGGTTGATGAGGGAAATGCTGTTGATGTGGTGTACATGGACTTTCAAAAGGTGTTTGATACAGTGCCATACAACAGACTTGTGAGCAAACCTGTAGCTCATGGAATAAAAGGGATGGTAGCAACATGGATATAAAATTATCTGAGTGACAGGAAACAAGGAGTAGTGGTTAATGGATGTTTTTCGAGCTGGAGGAAGGTTTGTAGTGGAGTTCCCCAGGGATCAGTATTGGGACCCTTGCTTTTCCTGATCTATATTAATGACCTAGACCTTGGTGTACAGGGCACAATTTCAAAGTTTGCAGATGATACAAAACTTGCCAGCATTGTGAACTGTGAGGAGGATAGTGTAGAACTTCAAAAGGACATAGGAAAGTTGGTGGAATGGGTAGACAGGTGGCAGATGAAGTTCAATGCAGAGAAATGTGAAGTGATTCATTTTGGTAGGAAGAACATGGAGAGACAATCTAAAATAAAGGGTACAATTCTAAAGGGGGTGCAAGAGCAGAGGAACCTAGTTGTATATGCGCCTAAGGCATTGAAGGTGACAGATTAGGTTGAGAGAGCAGTTAATAAAGCATACAGTGTCCTGGGCTTTATTAAAAGCGGCATAGAGTACAAGAGCAAGGGAGTTATGTTGAACTTGTTTAAGACACTAGTTCAGCCTCAGCTGGAGTATTACGTCCAGTTCTGGGTTTTGCACTTTAGGAAAGATGTGAGGACATTGGAAAGAGTACAGAAAAGATTCACGAGAATGGTTCCAGGGATGAGGAATTTCAGTTATGAAATTAGATTGGAGAAGTTAGGACTGTTTTCCTTGGAGACGAGAGGGGAGGTGATTTGATAGTAGTATTCAAAATCATGAGGGTCTGGTCAGAGTAGATAGAGAGAAACTGTTCACAATCGTGAAAGGATCGAGAACGAGTGGGCACAGATTTAAAGTATTTGGTCAGAGAAGCAAAAGTGACATGAGGAAAAACATTTTCACGCAGCAAGTGGTTAAGGTCTGGAATGCGCTGCCTGAGAACGTGGTGGAGGCAGGTTCAATTGAAACATTCAAAAGGGAATTAGACAGTTATATGAAAAGGAAGAATGTGCAAGTTTACGGGGAGAAGGCAGGGGAATGGGACTGAGGGATTGCTCTTTCAGAGAGCCGGTGTGGACATGATGGGTCGAATGGCCTTCTTCTGCACTGTAATGATTCTGTGATTCTGAGTTGATAGCATTCTTGGCTCTGAGTTTATGGCTTCAGGCACCAGTATGGTATAATCTAATATAAGATGACACTACTGTACAGTAGTTAGGGAGTGCTACATTGTCAGAGGGACCTCAGATGAATCTCTAAGCCAAGATCTAATTAATGATGAAGAGTTGATTCCAGATTGCTTTTACATCAGCAAAAAATGACAAGTTGTGGACTGACTGATCTCAGTTACGTAGCAGTAGCACCAGTTAGCCTCAAACCTCCCTGGATTACAAAAGGAAGGAAACAACCTGGGTTACAGCTACTGATCACAATCCAGTGACACCCTTGCAGAAAGTGTGTATGTGTGTGTGCGCGTGTGCGCGCAACATTCAGTACTGCATGTGCGGAAATTTCCTCCAACTAAATATCATAGATTGATACAGTACAGGAGGACATCATTCAGCCCATGCAGGAAACATTTTTGTCCACAGTGAGATATTGTGGTCTGGAACACACTGCCTGAAAGGGTGGTGGATGCAGATTCAATAATAACTTTCAAAAATGAATCCGATAAATAGTTGAAAGGAAAAACTACAAGGCTTTGGGGAAAGAGCAGGGGAGTGGGACTAATTGGATAGCTCTACCAAAGAGCTAGCACAGGCATGAAGGGCAGAAGGATAAGGGCAGAGAGGATAGTGGCACTGTCAGAGCAATAGAGGATGCGGCTGGAGGAGATTGTTGAATTAGGGTAGGCTGACCTGTGAGAATTTGAAAGTGAGGATGAGGATTTTAAAATCAAGTCACTGGGTTTAGGGGGATAGAGGAGCTTGACAACAATAAGAACAATGGGAGTGAGGGACTATGTGCAGCTGTGGCATTCTGAATGAGCTGTAGATTGTGGAGGTGGAGATCATTGAGCCTTAATGTGATAAGGGTGCAGACTAGGTTTACAGCAGCAGTGGGGCAGAATTGGAAGGGGACAATTTTGTGGTGATGAAAGAAAGTAGTCTAGGTAACAGATTGGATATGGGGAAAGAATCTTTGATTTGGTTTAAGGAGTGCACCTCCAGACTTGAGATCCTTTACCATTTTATATTTGAGCAGATTGTATCGTATTATCTCCAAGTGATTCAATACCTGGTCTGTGAAGGAAATGTCAAAATGTCTTCTAAACGTATATGTCTTTTTAGAAAGACAAAATGGTGCCAATAATTTACAGATTTCCTGAGTTTCACTTTCCATATTAGTCGTTAACATTCACCATATCACTCATCATGTCATTGACGTGCCCTCCTCTCTTCTCAGGCTGTGTCTGAGACAGAAATTGTTTTTTGGATGATTTGTGTTTTGTCAGAAATCTGCTGGCCCAGCTCTTTCCCTCAGCTGACTCCTTCATCCCCTTTCAGTTCACTTTCCTTACCTCATAAAGTAGTATTCTTGTAGTTAAAAAAAAAACAGCTTAAGTTAAATATTTGTGTTACTTTGAGAGTATGATATCCTACCAGCATGAAAAGCTTATGGTCCTATTATTGTTTTATTTATAAATGATGTCTAAATGTGCTTTAATAGTGTGACGTCACTTTCATAGTAATTATATTTGCATTTGCTTTGCATTTGTAGTATATGTGTGCAACTGTTAAAATATAGGCTGATAAAAACATCTGCCTTGCCACGCTGCACAACGTACATTTTCTGTCCTGGCTACTTATCTGTGCTAGCAACCTTTATGTCACCAGATTTGGTTTAGAAAATATGCTCACACTATCATACAGTACGGTTAATGTGGTTTCTAACTTCGGGGGGCTGGGGTGGGGGGAGATTAGTGGGGTGGTGCTGGAATTTGAAAACACTTGGAGTGGAGATGGGACTTGACAGCTTGTATATTTATAGCATTTGACAAAGATTAAAAGAAAATACTGAGCTGGATACAGAAAAAGTAAAATATTGCAGCCCTGGAAATGGAGCAAAAGCAATGCTGAAACCTCTAAAAGATGTGGCAGGCCTATGTGGTTGAAATTTTTTCAAGGCATTTTTAAAGTAGTGTGCTTAAGTATAAGCTTAATCACTTCCATCACCTGGAATAATTTGATTTTGGATGTGTTACATTATGAATTCTGTTTTTTAGGGGTATGTCCTTGAGAAGTCAAGATGATCCTGAAAGCAGTTTGAGAAAAGGTTTTAAATAGTTTGTTCATTAGCTCGGTGCTTGCTGGCTGTCCTTTTGGAGTTCTTATGTTTGGTCATAGTTCAGGCAAGTAGTGTCATTCAGATAAGAATGCGTTTCTTTGAAAAAATTAGACTATTCTTTATGAGCCAGTAAGGAAATCTTTTGCCCCACGGACAGTTTGCATGCGTGACAAATACTTCCTCATATTTTACAGATGTGTGCTAGATGCAAAGCTTTTAATTCTAAATAGAGACAAAAATTAAAAGCATTGCCTTATTGAGATATACTGCACAAGAGTTTAACAGTCTTGTTTACTTTTCCACTGAATTGAATGCATTTCATAGTTCCTTCACGGTGACTGGGTCCTTATCCTAGAAGTCCCTATCTAACACATGAACTGCCGTGGTTCAAGAAGAAAGAAAGACTTGCATTTATCTAGTGCTTTTCATGACCACCGGGCATCTCAAGACACTTTACACTTTTGAAGTGTAGTCACCTTTGTAATGTAGGAAACGATGCAGTTAATTTGCACACTGCAAACTCCCACAAACAGCAATGTCAATCAATGTCACAAAACAGGTTATGTGATAATAACCATATAATCTGCTTTTGTGATGTTGATTGAGAGATAAATACTGGCCAGAACACCAAGGAGAACTCCCCTGCTCTTCTTTGAAATAGTGCCATGGGATCTTTTACATCCACCTGACAGAACTGGCAGGGCATTGGTTTAATGTCTTATCCAAAAGACAGCATTCCCTTCATGCTTCTCCGAAATGTCAGCCTTGATTTTTGTGCTCAAGTCCTGGATGGAAACTTGAACCTGGAACTTTATGACGCAGAGATAAGAGTGCTACCAATTGAGCCACAGTTGACACGCAAGAAGTTGGCTCACTCGCACCTTCTAGTGATGGGCAAAAGCTGCTGGCATTACCAGCAATGCCTAAAATCCCTGAATGAATAATAATAAAAATTTAATTGTTAATATTTAGAAATATTTCTTTAATGGAAGCAGTCAGACAGGCAGTTTGAAATTAATTCAAAACATTTTTACCTTTTAACTTTTTAAAATTTCTATCAGCAGACTTTTGGTTGCCTGATATAGGCTTTGCAATTCTTGGCATATTTATTTCTTCCAAATTTCCCAGAAATATACTCAAAGCACAGCAATGAACTTTCAATTTCCCACCTCCCTTGAGGTGGCATTGGCCATTTATCACAGAATCACAGAACTGTTGCAGCACAGAAGGAGGCCATTCAGCCCATCATGTTTGTACTGGCTCTCCAAGTAAGCAATTCACTTAGTGCCATTCCCCCACCTTCGCCCCATAACCCTCTACCTACTTCTGTTTCAGGAAACTATCTAATACCCTTTTGAGTGCCTCAATTAAACCTGCCTCCACCGCACTCACTGGCAGTATATTCCTGACCCTGGGGAACTCCACTAGAAACCTTCCTGCAGCCCAAAAAACATCCATTAACCACTACCCTCTGTTTCCTGTCACTCAACCAATTTCATATTGCTACTGTCCCTTTTATTCCATGAGCTACAACTTTGCTCACAAGTCTGTTGTGCGGTACTTTATCAAATGCCTTTTGGAAGTCCAGGTACACCACGTCAACAGCATTGCCCTCATCAACCCTCTCGGTTACCCTGTGAAAAAACTCCAAGTTAGTTAAACATGATTTCCCCTTAACAAATCCATGCTGGCTTTTCTTAATTAACCCATATTTGTCCATGTGATGACTAATTTTGTCCCAAATTATTGTTTCTAGAAGTTTCCCCACCAACAAAGTTAAACTGACTGGCCTGTAGTTGCTGGGCTTATCTTTGCACCCTTTTTTGAACAAGGGTGTAACATTTGCAATTCTCCAGTCCTCTGGCACCACCCTTGAGTCTAAGGAAGACTGGACAATTATGGCCAGTGCCTCTGCAATTTCCACTCTCACTTCCCTCAGCATCCTTGGATCTCATCCGGTCCTGATGCTTTTATCAACTTTAAGTATAGACAGCCTATCTAATACCTCCTCCCTATCAATTTTAAATCCTTCTAGTGTATCAATTGCCTCCTCTGTCACTGGGCCTAGGTAGCATCTTCTTCCATGGTAAAGACAGATGCAAAGTATTCATTTAATACCTCAGCTATTCCCCCTGCTTCCAGGCGTAAATCCCCCTTTTGGTCCCTAATCAACCCCACTTCACCCTTTACTATTTATATGCCTATAGAAAACTTTGAGATTCCCTTTTATGTTAGCTGTTAGTCTCTTTTCATACTCTTCTTTGCTTCTCTCATTTTCTTTTTCATTTCCCCACTGAACCTTCTATATTCAGCCTGGTTCTCTATAGTATTCTCTACCTGACATCTGTCATAAGCACACTTTCTCTTATTCATCTTCATCTCTATCTCTTTCGTCATCTAGGGAGTTCTGGATTTGTTTGCCCTACCTTTCCCCTTCGAGGGAACATACCTTGACTGTGCCTGAACTATCTCTTCTTTGAAGGTAGCCCATTGTTCAGCTACCGTTTTTCCTGCCAACCTCTGATTACAATTTATTCAGCCCAGATTCATTCTTACCCCATTGAAGTTGGCTTTCCCCCAGTTAATTATTCTTGCAATTTCCACTCTCACTTCCCTCAGCATCCTTGTTCTTTGTCCTTTCCCATAGCCAACCTAAACCTTATGATACAATGATCACTGCCCCCTAACTGTTCTCCTACTGACACTTGATCCACTTGGCCCACCTCATTCACAAAAACCAGGTCCAGCAGTGCCTCCTTTCTCGTTGGACTGGAAACATACTGCTGTAGAACATTTTCATGAACACAATCTAGGAACTCTTGCCCCTCTCTACCTTTTAGACTACTACTATTCCAGTCTATATTTGGATAATTAAAGTCCCCCAATATAACTACTCTATAAATCTTGTACCTCTCTGTAATTTCCTTGCAAATTTGTTCCACTACATCCTTTCCACTAGTTGGTGGCTTATATACTACACCAAGCAGTGTAATTACACATTTTTTGTTCCTTAGCTCTAGGCAAATAGATTCTTTCTTTGACCACTCTGGGATATCCTCTCTCTCAAGTACTGTAATGCTTATCTTAATCAATACCAATACTCCTCCACCCCTTTTTTCCCTTTCCTGTCTTTCCTGAACACATTGTATCCAGGAATATTTAACACCCAGTCCTACCCTTCTTTGAGCCATATCTCTGTTATAGCCACAACATCATATTCCCACATGTCAATCTGCACCTGTAACTCATCAATCTTAATAAATACACTCCGTGCATTCACATACATGCACATTAACCCTGATTTAGACTTTATTACTTCCTCCCTCACTCTGCCCCTACTGAATGACTTACTATTTCCTACTGTAGTGCTATCTATCTCTCCCAGTATTACTGTCTAACACTCACACCTTATACACCTTATTCCTCTTTTCTACTTCTATATGCTGGTGCCCATCCCCCTGCCAATTTAATTTAAACCCTCCCCAACCAGACTAGTGAATCTCCCCGTGAGGCCATTGGTCCCAATCCCGTTGAGGTGCAACCCATCCCTTTGAATAGGTATGTTCTGCCCCAGAACTGGCACCAATGCCCCAAGAATCTGAAGCCCTCCCTCCTGCCTCATGCATCAAGCCCAGCATTGATCCTCCCTATCTTTCTATTGCTACTCTTGCTAGTGCATGGCACTGGCAGTAATCCGGAGATTACTACCCTTGGGGTCCTACTCTTTAACTTCCTCCCTAGCTCCTGAAAATCCGACCATAGGATCTCAATACCTGCCCTTGCTATGTTGGTACCAACGTGTACCACAATTTCTGGCTCACTCCCTTCCCCCTGCACAATATCCTGCACCCTCTCAGTGATGTCCTTTACCCTGGCACTAGGGAAGCAACACACCACGCAGGATTCACAATGATGGTTACAGAAATGCCTATGTGTCCCTCTGACAATGGAATCACCAAGAACAACTGCATTTCTGCAGTTTGCTGCTCCCTCCTTTTTCATAGAATTACATACAGTTTACAGCACAGAAACAGGCCATTCGGACCAACAGGTCTGAGCCAGTGATTATGCTCCACTCGAGACTCCTCCGACTTTACTTCATCTCACCCTTTCAGTATTATCTTCTATTCATTTCTCCCTCATGTGCTAATTTAGCTTCCTATTAAATGCATCTATGCTATACCCCTCAGCTATTCCATTCTAACCACTCTTGAGTAAGGAAGTTTCTCCTGAATTCCCTATTGGATTTGTTAACGCATATCTTATATTTATGACCAATATTTGTGGGATTTCCCCACAAGTGGAAATAGTTTCTCTATGTCTACCGATCAAACCCCTTCATAATTTTAACAAGCTGTCACACATCAGCCTTCTGTGATTTCGAGAAATGAGTTTCAGCCTGTTCAGTCTTTTCCAGTGATTATAACCTCTCAGTTGTGGTATCATCCTTGTATATCTTTTTTTTGGCACCATCTGCAGTGCTTCTAAATTCTTTTTGTAATATGGAGACCAGAACTGAGCACAGAACTCTAAGTGTGGTCTAAACAAGGGGCTATACAAGTCTAACATAACTTCTCTACTTTTCAATTCTATCCCTTTAGAAATTAAATCCTAATACCAAGCTGCTATTCTTTAGATGAAATGATAAAGCAGGCCCTATCTGGCTGTTCAATGTTCAGCTAAAGATTCTATAGAGCTCGCTGAAGAGCAGGAATTTTCCCAGTATTCTGACCAAATTCTCCTTCATCAAACAAAACCAGTAAAAAACAGACCATCTTTGTGGGATGGTGTTGTATACAAAATGCCCATTTCAACTGCACACATAACAACTGTCACTGTACTTCAAAGTAATTAACTATATGTGAAAATTGTTGAGACATTCCTAAGAGATGTGATAAGGTGCGATATGAATACAATTTTTTTGTTAATCTTTCTTGATACTTGCAAGATTTTGGACGTACTCGTTCTTTCACCAGACCGCCATTGAAAAATATCATGGGTCACAAAATCAATACAGGAGATTTTGTGCCATCTTGCCCATTGGTGCCATGGGCTGGATTGCACACCTTCATGGTGTCGTCACTCCCAGCAGTCTCCAAAGCTGAGTACTGGTTTGAGAGTGGCATACATCCCAAAGAGTCCTGCACTTCCTGCCTCTTCCTACTCTTCCGGGTGGCCACCCACCTACTAGCCTGAACGCTCACTGCCTGTGGGGTGACCACTTCCTGGAACGTACAATCCAAGAAACGCTCCTGCTCCCTGATGCTCCGCAGTGATTCCAGCTGCCCCTCAAGCTCATAAATTCTGAGCTCGAGCTGAAGCAGCTGGAGACACTTCCTACACACGTGGTTCCCCCAAGACATATGAAGTGCCCTGAAGTTCCCACATGGCGCAGGAATTGCAAGTAATAGGTCACCGCTGCCCATCCAGTTCTAAAACAAAAACCCTCTATGCCCTTTTTCAAACAATCTATTTGATACCTTGTTTAAACAATCAATTGTAATTAATACCTCCATTCCTGCTCTGGGTTTATACTCTTATTACAACACTTGCTGTTACACTAGACTGATTGAAAATGTTTAAATTTCCCAGCTCCTAATTTGAACCAATACCTTCCCTTCTGATCTCTCTCTCTCTATATATATGGCAAATTATAAAATCTGCCTTAGTTTTTAGTTTTTGTACTGATGTATCAATCAAGTCTTATTTTATATTTGATTAATTTAGATTAAAGTAAAAGCTTACCAGTATGCTCACCCCAGCTTTCTGTTTCCCCGCACTCTCTGTTGATTCTAACATCATTTTTTGATTTTTGATTTGCCTCGGTATCTCCCGCTCCCGCACCCACCCCCCACTGCTTCTCTCTGAGTCACTAGGTATTGGCACGCTTTTTAAATTGTCTCCACTCCCGCTGCTTCTCATAGCTGAGAGAGAGTATAAGGGTCTGAAAGGGTTAATGATTGAGACAGTGAGATTAACCCCTCCCACTGGAGTGATGATGTGGTAATAGTCACATGGGTAGCAGGCTTGGAAGGAACTAGGAGCTCCATGAGAAGTGCTTGCTAGAGATCCTCATGGAGAGTGTAACTAGATTGTAAATATAAATAAAGAGTTGATGTTCAACCATTCAGAGACTCTGAGACCTTTGTGAAGAACTCAATAACTATGCTACCACCAACATACAATATCGTGACCTTGATATACAATATGGTGATCAGCGGCAGGTACTCTGCAACTAGATAAATGATGAACGCACCCAAGAAGAGTGGAGAAGCCTAACCTGGTGAGAGAAGCACCAAATGACTCCAGATCTCGGAAGAGGCTGCGAAGAGCTCCAGAACTGCTCTGTCGACAATGAAAGGCACAGAGTCAGTGAGTCAGCTGTGCAGGCATTCAGGCTGCATCACAGAAGCGTGGTGGTCTGTGTGAATGAATTGGGTCCAGCGATTGGGCTACGAGTCACAGTACCGAGTGACAGTCAGGGAACGGGGGATAAACCTTGTAGAAAAGCATGTTATTAATAACGGTGCACTGGGCAGGCGGGAAGGAAAGATGTGAAAACGAGAAAACAGTCGATCCCTGGTGAGGGCAAATCTGGAGTTGGCAGCCATTATTCGAGCACACTGAGAAGGGAAAGTGCAGGAAAAACCCGAAAAGAGCTGGAAACCTCAGCAAGCATGGGAACACCAAGGAAGGAGTGGGAAACCTCCAGGTACTGCAAGAACACCTCCATTAAGGAAAATAAAATTTAAAATTAGAAGGAATACCCAGAAGAGTTAAGCACAGGATGGCTTCCAAATATAAAATGCCAGAAGGCTTCCAAAATTCAGAAGAACCCAACCAGATTGAAAACTGGACAATGTGGAGAAAAAGATTTTTAAGATTCAGAATAGCTTCACAATTACATACTAAATCTGAAGCGGAGCAATTAAGTACTTTACTGTACTACCTAGGTGAAATAGCTGATTATGTGATCCTGACACAAGGCATCAATGATAAATTTGACATTAGGGTTAGGATAAATTTGAGGATGTGTTGCAAGCTTTTGATAATTATTTTCAGCTAAGAAGCAATAATATCCTAGAAAGGGCAAAGTTCAGTAAAAGGATTCAGAAGCTAGGTAAATCAGTGGATGCTTTCATTAATGATTTGTGTAGATTGGCTGAAGGATGTGAGTACAGAATACTAAAGTCCAAATTGATTAGAGACTGTATAATTGTGGGAATAGCTGATGAGTATCAGATCTTTTACAGTTAAAAGAGGACTTCACTCTGGAGAAAGCAATTCAGATTATGCGACAGGCAGAAGTCAGAAGACAAACTAGAGCCATCCTGAGGGCTGAAGTGGACAGAATCTGACGACGGTACAGTTCCTCAAGCCCAAGAAGGGAAAAAACACTGTAGGGAAGAAAGTACACACAGGCGAGAGGGTGCAAGACACCAAGAAACCCTGCCAGCATGGTGGAGCTAGAAAGCCCAACAGAATGTTTCAAGTGCAAGAAGTCAGGCCATTCTGGGAAAGTGTGTCAGAGCAAGTCCTCTTCTCATGCAAGTGCCAAACAAAAAGCTTTCACAGATAGAGTTGTGAATGAGTTGCACCAATTCCCAGTGGAAGAAATAAATAGGAGACTTCCTAGGGAAAATTAATGACCCCAGTCAGGCATTCTGGACGGCAGACATTTATGTCAATGGACATATTATGAATTTTAAAACTGGACACAGGCGTAAGTGTCACAGTTCTGTCAGACCAAGAGCCATGGTTGATGAGACATTCCTTACAACCAGCAGATGCTCAGTTACAAGGTCCTGGAATGATACTTCTGATACTCCTGGAATGATACTTCAAAGGAAAGCTGCAAGCCACACTCCTATATAAAGGAAGGTAGATTAAGGAAACCCTGTAAATTTGAAAAATCAAGAATATTCACTGTTAAGCAGGATTGCATACTTAGACCTACATCTACTTAAAAAAGTGGAAGAAATTAAACGGTCAGAGTCCAACAGTCCCTTTCAAGCAGACTTTCTAAAACTATTCTCGGTTCTAGGAAGACTGCAGACCGAGTATAGTATAACATTGAAAGAAGATGCCAGACTGGTATGTATCTTTACAACAATGAAGATACCGCACCCATTGATAAATCAAGTTCAGCATCAGCTGGAAGAGATGAACAGGATGGGACTCATTTCTCCAGTCACAAAGCCAACATAAGGGTGTTCGGTTATGGTTACAGTCCCAAAAGCAAATGGTACTCGTTGTATCTGTGTGGACCTAACCCAGCTTAACAAAGCTGTGGTGAGGGAAATTCATCCTATGTCTCTGGTGGATGAAAGCCTGGCAAAGCTATCAAAAAGCATGATGTTCACGAAACTTGACGAGAACAGTGGCTTTTGACAACTTCCATTAGATGAGAATTCAAAATTGCTTACAACATTCATCACACTATTTGGAAGATTTTGCTTCAATTGCTTATCATTCGGTACAACATCAGCACCGGAAATCTTCCAAAGGACCATGTCCAATGTTCTTCAAGATTTAAAAGGAGTGATTTGTCACATGGATGACATCCTGGTCCATGGAGAATCAGTCGAAGACCATGACCAGAGAGTCAAAGCAGTTCTACATCGTCTTAACGAAGAAGGGCTGACACTTAAAGGGAAGTGTGAATTCTCAAAAAAGTCTATTCAATTCTTAGGCCATATTATGAGTTGTAATGGCATAATGGCAGACCTGTAAAAGATGACAGCCATTAGTGAGTTCCCTAACCTAATCCTAGGAATGGTGACTCAGTTGGCAAAATCTTTACCCAATTTGGTGCAAGTAATAGAATTATTAAGGCAACTTTTGAAGAAAGATCAAGCCTGGTGTTGGAACATACATCAAGAGCAGGCTTTTTGAAGGATTAGGGAGATGCTTGTTTCAACAAAGATATTAGCAGACTGCAACCCTTCTTTTCCAACTATAATTGCAGCAGATCCTCATCCACAGGGTTAGGGGCAGTCCTCTTTCAAGAACAGCCAAATGGATGTCAAAGATCGATCTATTATGCATCTAGAGGTTTATCTGAGACAGAGACAAGGGATGCTATCATTGAAAAAGAAGCACTTGCAGTCATGTGGGCTTGCGAGAAGTTTTCTGATTACATTATTGGCCTGAAAGTGGTAATCGAGGCAGACCACAAACACTCGGTTTCCTTACTGGTGGAGAAGAAAATTACAAGGATGCCTCCGAGAATTCAGAGATTTCAATTGAGGTTGATGAAATCTACCTATGAGATGATATATGTACAAGGGAAGATGCAAACTTCTGCAGATGCATTGTCGAGAGCAACTGTTGACCATCTGACATAACAGGATGTTAACTTTGTCAGAGAGACAGAATCATATTCACAATACGCAGCTTCACAGTGGCCGGCAAGTACACAGAAACTTCAAGAAATTCGTCACGCTCAAAAGCGAACTGAGGATATGCCAATATTGTGCAAAAGGTTGGCCACTGGAGCGTCCTAGTGGGAAAGTAATGAAAATTTTCTTAGAATTCAGGAAACACTTCACAATCATCGGTGATTTCTTAGTGTATAACGACAGACTAATCATTCCAAGCTCACTTTGATCAGATATCTTGGCAAGAATTCCTCAAGGCCACACAGAAACTGCAAAATGTACAGCTCGCGCTCAATCATCTGTTTCATGGCAGGAATATCTAAAGACCTCGAGAGTATGATCTTGAATTGTCAGTACACAGACCAGAACTGAGAGAACCTCTGATAACTACACAATTTCCAACCAGACTGTGGGAATGTCTAGGCATGGATTTATTTATGTACAATGGAAAATCTTACATGATAGCGATCAATTATTTTTCACGATGGATAGAAGTGAAAAGATTGTATTCGATGACAACAGAATCTGTTATTAGAGCTTCACATGTGATCTTTGCAGTGCATGACGAGGTTGTGTCAGACAACGGACCACAGTTTGCAAATGAATACTTCACAAAACTTGCGAGGACGTGGGGATTCGAACATCTCACAAGTTCCCCTCGTTACTCTCAAGCGAAAGGTGAAGCAGAGAGAGGAGTACAAACTATTAAATTGTTGTTGAAGAAGAACGATGATCTTCCAACTGCATTATTCAGTTATCAATCTACTCCACTGTTACGTGAACTTTCACCTTCAGAGCTGTTGATGGGCAGAAGCTGAAAACTCAACTTCCCATTCTTTCCAGAACACTACATCCTGGGATTGAAGTACACGACTGCAAAAAAGTCAAAGACAAAGTGAAGTCTTATAGGAACCAATAAGCTTGCAATTACAATAAGCGATATCATACCAAAAACTTGCCAAGGTTAAAAGATGGTGAGAAGGTATGGATACGAGATCTGGAACGTGAAGGTAGTGTTGTCCGGAGAGATGAAGTTCATCTGAGATCGTACATAGTACACACTTCAGAGGGTACTATACATAGAAATAGGAGAAACCTCATCCTTATTCCTCAAAAACAGCAGACAGTCATATATCTGGAAGAACCAGATGATTATAAAAAACCCCAGAGACAACAGGATACTACAAATATTGGTAAAAGCCATCCAAGTCATCAAGCATGACTTACAAGAAAGACTACTGATCTTCCGAGTCTGACAAGAAAATGATGAGGGAGAGTCATGAAGCATCTTGACCGATTGAATTTGTGATGTTAGAGACTTAGGGGGAGATGGGGTAGTATGTAAAGTCAAAACAATTGCATACATATACAAAAATGTATAAATAAAAACAAATATGCATATATATATAAAATGTATAAGGACAAAGATTTGGGGGGGGTGGGGGGGGGGGGAAATGTAGTACAAGGGTCTGAAATGGTTAATTTTTGAGACCGTGAGAGTAACCCCTCCCACTGTAGTGATGATGTGGTAATAGTCACATGGGCAGTAGTAGGCTTGGAAGGAGCTAGGAGCACCATTAGAAGTGCTAGCTAGGGATCCTCATGGTGAGTGTAAATAAAATGTAATTATAAATAAAGAGTTGATGTTTAGCCAGCCAGAGACTCTGAGACCTTTGTGACGAACCCTATAACTATGCTACCAACAACATACAATATCATGATCTTGATATACAACAATGGGCATGAAGGTCTTGGCATCCAACACAGCTCCCTGGTGCCACCTTATCAAAGTTGTAAAGTATGTTATTTGCCTTAGTATTGTGCAGCAGTTTGGATTGGTCAGAATATGTGTGAAAGCCAGGAACAGTGATAGGCTGGAACAGTAACTTGACTGGTGAGACACGACGAGATTGCAAGAGTGAAAATGGTCCATTTGATAAAGAATGACTAAGCAAAAATGCATAGATCCAAAAATTGATAAGGTGAAAGAGATGGAGAAAGAGAGAGGGCATGCAAGTTCTGTTTTCCCTGGCCAGGGGTCTCTTTTTATATATAACAAATAATAATACAAAAGCAAAATACTGAAGATGTTGGAAATCTGAAATAAAAACAGAAAATTCTGGAAATACTCAGCAGGTCTGACAGCATCTGTGAAGAGAGAAGCAGAGTTAACGTTTCAAGTCAGTGACCTTTTATCAGGACTGGAAAAAGTTAGAAATGTAGTAACTTTTAAATTGGTCAAATAGGGGAGGATGGAAACGGAACATAAGGGAATGTCTGTGATAGGGCAGAGGATGGAAGACATTAAATGATAAAAGAGATGGTGGGGCAGAGACAAAGGGAATAGTAACGGGACAAGAACAGAAACAAAAGATGTGTCCAGAGGAGATGTCGAGGGCAGAATAATGAACAGCTGCCCTCCGAAAGCAAAAACAAAAGATATAAAAGAGAAAAACAAGATTAAGGCTGAAACATGCAAAGAAAAAGAATGAAAATGAAGGCAGAGATTACAGTCTGAAATTATTGAGCTCAACAATGAGTCCGGAAGGCTGAAGAGTGCTTAATAGAAGGATGAGGTGCTGTTCCTCGAGCTTGTGTTGAGCTTCATTGGAACACTGCATAGGCCGAGGCCAGAGATTAACGTGAGAGCAAGGTGGAGAATTAAAATGGCAGGCCACCAGAAAGTCGGGGTCATGCTTGTGGACTGAGTGGAGGTGTTCTGCAAATCAGTCAGCATATCTGCAGTTGGTCTCCCCAGTGTAGAGGCGAACGCATTGTGAGCAGCGAATACAGTATACTAAATTGAAAGAAGTACAAATAAATTGCTGCTTCATCTGGAAGGAGTGTTTGGGGCCTTGGATGGTGAGGAGAGAGGAGATAAATGGTTTGCATCTCCTGAGCTTGCATGGGAAGGTGCCATGAGAAGGGGATGAGGTGTCGGGGGTGATGGAGGAGTGGACCAGGGTGTTGCGGATGGAATGGTCACTTCGGAATGCTGAAAGGGGAGGGGAAGGGAAGATGCGTTTGGTTGTGGCATCACACTGGAGGTGGCGGAATTGGCCGAAGATGATCCGTTGAATATGGAGACTGGTGGGGTATAAGGTGAGAACAATGGAAACCCTATTGTGGTTCTGGGAGGGAGGGGAAGGGATGACAGCTGAAGTGTGGGAAATGGGTCAGACACGGTTAACCATGGTGCAAGGAATCCTCGGTTGAGGATAAAGAAGATATATCGGAAGACTGTATCATCAGAACAGATGTGACAGAGATGGAGAAACTGGAAGAATAGAATGGAGTCCTTACAGAGAGCAGGGTGTGAGGAAGTGTGGTCGAGGTAGTTGTGGGAGTCCGTGGGCTGATAATGAATATTTGTTGATAGCCTATCCCCAGAAATGGAGACAAAGAAGTTGAAGAAGGGAAGGGAAGAGTTGGAGATAGACCATGTGAAGGTGAGAGAAGGGTGGAAATTGGAAGCAAAGTTGATCAACTTTTCCAGTTCAGCACAAGAGCAGGAAATGGCACCAACACAGTCATCAATGTACTGGAAAAAGAACTGAGGGAGGAGCCCAAGCAGGACTGGAACAAAGAATGTTCCACATATTCCACAAAGAGGCAGGCATGCAACACATGCAGATACCAATTGCAACACCTCTTATTTGAAGGAAGTAAGATGAGTTAAAGGAGAAGTTGTTCAATGTGAGAACAAGTTCAGCCAGGTGGAGGAGGGTGGTGGTGGATGGAAACTGGTTGGGCTTCTGTTCAAGGAAGAAGTGGAGAGCCCTCAGACTATCCTGGTGGGGGATGGAGGTGTAGAGAAATTGGACGTCCATGGTGAAGAGAAGGTGGTTAGGGCCAGGAAACTGGAAACTGTTAAAGTGACAGAGGGCATTGGAAGAATCATGGATGTAGGTGGCGATAGACTGAACAAGGGGAGAAAAAAATAGAGTCGAGATAGGAAGAAATCAATTCAGCAGGGCAGTCCTGTTTGTGGACTTTGGGAAGGAGATAGAATCAGGCTGTACGAGGTTGGGGAACTCTGAGGTTGGAGGCCATGGAGGGAAGATCTCCAAAAGAGATGAGGTCAGTGACAGTCCTGGATACAATAGCTTGATGTTCGGTCGTGGGGTCATGGTCCAGGGAGAGGTAGGAGGAAGTGTCAGAGAGTTGGCATTTGGCCTCTGTTAGGTAGAGGTCAGTTCACCAGACAACAGTGGCACCACCCTTGTCAGCTGGTTTGACGATGATGTTAGGACTGGACTTGAGAGAACAGAGTGCTGCAAGTTCAGAGGGAGACAGGTTAAAGTGAGTGAGGGGAGCAGAGAAATTGAGACGGCCAATATCATGCCGGCAGTTCTCAATGAAAAGATCAAGAGAGGGTGAGAGGCTAGAAGAGGAGTCCAGGTGGAGGGAGAATATTGGAATAAAAACAAGAAATGCTGGAACCACTCAGCAGGTCTGGCAGCATCTGTGGAAAGAGAAGCGGAGTTAACGTTTCGGGCCAGTGACCCTTCTTCGGAGAATATTGGAGATGGGTTAAAGGGTCCACTGTGAGGGGGTGGACTCCTGGCCAAGAGGTGGGCATGGAGGAGACAGAAGAAGAGCTCAATATCATGCCAAACTCAAAATTCATTGAGGTGGGAGCGTAAGGGAATAAAGCTGAGTCCTTTGCTAAGGACAGATTGTTCAGGGTCAGAGAGGGAAAGGTCAGAGGGTATCATGAATATACGGCAAGAGGTGAGATTAGAAGAAGGGATGGACTCAGAAGGAAGCGAAGGGGAAGAAAGATCTGGAGGGCTGTTGGTACCCACCAGTTGTTGGAGCTTGCGATCCATAACAGCTGAAAGGAAGAGAAAAGGTTTTGGTTAAAGCGTCAGATGAGACGAAGGATGAAATAAAACTGCGGAGCAGGATATCTTTAAGGTAGAGTGAGCCATTGCTGCTGAACAGAGAGGTCAAAAGCATGCATGTGGTGGCACATGGCATTGAATGTGGATATCAGGATGCGGCAAGGCCAGCAGTCCGAGGAACATTAAATGTCTCAGAGATACCTGTAATCATGGATGGATCCAAAACACGAAGGGTGGAATTTCAGTTGGAATCCATGTGAAATATGTTGGAGCCAGAGACATTTGCTAAGAAAGGAGATATGGCTGTGAAAGCAAGTTTTGGTAGCTTCTTGATCAAACACGTGAAGGGAAATAGAAAGCAACGAAGGTGAACAAAGGAAAAAAGACAAATGGAAATCCTGTTGGAGAGAAGAGCAGAAGTACATTTTATTTGCTTCTTTTCCTCAGTTAAAACAATTGTTTTGGCAATAGAATACCTGCATCCATCTAACCATAATCAGAAATATCTTGAAAACATAATTGGAAGCTAATTAGCACTGCCAGAAAATGTATATGTTTTATTTGCATATCTGCCGGAAAGAAAATCCACTCTAAGGGAATAAATTTGTGCCAACTCAGCAATCACTGGGCTGAATTTAATGAGATAGTTAAAAACGGGAATGGTGGCGTGGGAAAATGGAAAATCGTGTCGGAATCGTCCACCCGTAAATCTGGCATCAGAGGTGGGAAAGCACCAAGGCCGCATTGCCGCCCCCATGCAACGGGAATCTCATTTAAATTGCTAATTGTAATGAGCTTGCATATAATCCACCTCAATTTAATGGTGGGCTTGAGTTTTAGTGGACGGCGGGAAGCACTCACATACCTTTGGATTTACGGCCATTAAGAGCTAGCGACACCGAGGTGAGAGGCTTCATTGCTGTGACAGGGAGGCAGTCAAGAATAATGTTGCATAGGGGAAGAAGGGGTTGCAGAGGACATTGTCAGACTGTGTTGCTCTGCAAGGGAGGGTCTCGGGGTCTCTGACAGGAGGTTCCGGGTCTCGGGGTCTCTGACAGGGGGTTCCGGGTCTCGGGGTCTCTGACAGGGGATTCCGGGTCTCGGGGTCTCCGATAGTGAGTTCTGGGTCTCAGGTTCTCTGACAGTGGGTTTTGGTCCTCGGGGTCTCTGACAGGGGGCTCGGGTGTCGATTGCTCTGCAAGAGTGTTGGGGGGTCTGGGTTTGGGTAGCTGTGGGTCACCAACTGTTGTGTGAGATGTTTCGTCACCCATACTGCTGGATGAGAGGGTCGGCTATCAGCAAGAGTGGGAACTTAGGGCCATCAGGGAGTCCGCAGGGAGAAGTGTCAAAAGCTCAGTTGGCAGGACAGGATCCTCTCTGCATCAACAATGATTTGAAGGCTCATTGGTCACCTGGCATGTGTCTCATACACCCTGTCTTTTTGGACCCCCTTAGAGTAATGTGTCATCTCTGACAGAGGGTGGAACAGGAGGCAGCTGCACCAGCCCGTGAAGCTCCACAACGAGAGCAACAGCAGCTGGCCATGCCAAGAAGGGCCCACTAGTGCCAGGGAATGTACCGGACTTGACTCAGCTACCTCCAGTTGTCTGAATGCCATGGTCAGCAAAGACTACAGCTCTCTAGGGAGGCTGTCACTGACTTCTGCGCCCTACATCAGGACAAGTTGCAGCCTATGGATTTGGGTGCCCCCATGCCCGTGGCCCTGAGGATTACAGTGGACCTTTATGCAAATGGATCTTTTCAAGGATTCACCAAGGATATTTGTGGGTTCTGCCGTGCAGCAGCCCACCGCTGCATTAAGGAGGTGACCAATGCCCTGTTCAAGAGGGCCGGCGATTATGTGCGTTGTCAGACCGAACCTGACAGTCAGGCTGAGAGGGCCATCGGATTCAGGGCCACCATTGGATTCCCCCAGGTGTAAGGTGTGATAGACTGCACACATGTGGCCAGCCACCTTCATCAACAGGAAGGGCTTCCATTCAATCAACGTTCAACTGGTCAGCGACAACCGAAAGCATTTCCTGCAGGTGTGTGCCCGCTTCCCGGGAAGCAGCCACGACGCCCACATATTTCGACAGACCCAGG
This sequence comes from Heterodontus francisci, assembly GCF_036365525.1. NCBI lineage: Eukaryota > Metazoa > Chordata > Chondrichthyes > Heterodontiformes > Heterodontidae > Heterodontus > Heterodontus francisci. The sequence continues at coordinate 22,202,216 of NC_090394.1, forward strand.
TGCCGCAGCTTTTCAGGCCCCCCCACTTGCCTCCAGTGATGGATTCTCAGGGACAGGGGCTAACCTTTGAAAACATGGCCACATGCCTGTGAGGAACCCTTGCAATGCAGCAGAGAGGTACAACACTTGCCACAGGTCCACCCTAATGGCTATCGAGCAGGCCATTGAGCTGCTAAAGATGAGATTTCAGTGCCTGGATCGATCTGGTGGAGCCCTGTAGTATGTCCCAGCGAGAGTCTCGTGTATCATGGTGGTGATCTGCTGTGTTCTGTACAATCTAGCACTGCAGAGTGGGGGAGGCCTTACATACCAATGAGATGCCTGAGCCTCATTCCTCCACTGACTGGATACAGAACTGGCTCGGTCATAGAAGACAGAGGATAACAGTGGATGGGTGTTTTTCTGAATGGAGGGATGTGACTAGTGGTGTTCCGCAGGGATCAGTGCTGGGACCTTTGCTCTTTGTAGTATATATAAATGATTTGGAGGAAAATGTAGCTGGTCTGATTAGTAAGTTTGCGGACGACACAAAGGTTGGTGGAGTTGCGGATAATGATGAGGATTGTCAGAGGATACAGCAGGATATAGATCGGTTGGAGACTTGGGCGGAGAAATGGCAGATGGAGTTTAATCCGGACAAATGTGAGGTAATGCATTTTGGAAGGTCTAATGCAGGTGGGAGGTATACAGTAAATGGCAGAACCCTTAGGAGTATTGACAGGCAGTGAGATCTGGGCGTACAGGTCCACAGTTCACTGAAAGTGGCAACGCAGGTGGATAAGGTAGTCAAGAAGGCATACGGCATGCTTGCCTTCATCGGTCGGGGCATAGAGTATGAAAATTGGGAAGTCATGTTGCAGCTGTACAGAACCTTAGTTAGGCCACACTTAGAATATTGCGTGCAATTCTGGTCGCCACACTACCAGAAGGACGTGAAGGCTTTGGAGAGGGTACAGAGGAGGTTTACCAGGATGTTGCCTGGTCTGGAGGACATTAGCTATGAGGAGAGGTTGGAAAAACTCGGATTGTTTTCACTGGAACGATGGAGGTGGAGGGGCGACATGATAGATGTTTACAAAGTTATGAGCGGCATGGACAGGGTGGATAGTCAGAAGCTTTTTCCCAGGGTGGAAGAATCAGTTACTAGGGGACATAGGTTTAAGGTGCGAGGGGCAAAGTTTAGAGGGGATGTGCGAGGCAAGTTTTTTACACAGAGGGTGGTGAATGCCTGGAACTTGCTGCCAGGGGAGGTGGTGGAAGCAGGTACGATAGCGACGTTTAAGAGACAGCTTGACAAATATATGACTAGGAAGGGAAGAGAAGGATATGGGCCCCGGAAGTGCAGAAGGTGTTAGTTTCGGCAGGCATCAAGATCAGCGCAGGCTTGGAGGGCCGAATGGCCTGTTCCTGTGCTGTACTGTTCTTTGTTCTTTGACGAGGAGGACGCAGAGGAGCGAGAGGATGAAAGCGCCCCTGGATGTTGAAGCCCCTGCACCGGAGGCCAGGCAGATTGAGCGATGTGCAAGGAGACAAGAGACAACCTCGGAATCACCTGCTTCCAGCCTCCCAGATGTCCATGCACAGAAAAACCAATAAAGTCTCACCTCAATGCATGCAGACTGTCACCTCCTTCCCCTTTGTGCTCCCTCACTCGCGCCCAGCTGCAAACGCACTGGTGCCCGTGGGAGATCAGATGTTAATGAGGGCTGTGGTTACATTGGAATTCCATGAAGGGGAAAGGGGAAAGTCAGCAGCTCACAATTAGGGCATCATGGAATAATGACTGTTACACAATGATTATTAATTACGTGCACAAAAGAACTTTATATTCATCATTACATTTCAGATGGCAGATGCCTGTGACTCCCCAAATGTGGCTAGGTCATTTTCTTCATACATTTACAAGTGCTCATATGAGATGTGAACCCTGGGCTGGAGGCAGGCTGCTGATCAGGTTGCCCCTTGGCCTGTGATGACTTTGGCGGCTGCCTTCTGGCTGCCTAAGGCCTGGTTGCCCCTGCTGCCTGAGGGGTTCCTGCACAGCTGCGGGACTCTCCTCAGGTGTCGCGGTTGCTGGAGCTGGATTCACTGGCGGGGGGGCTGAGGAGCCGCTGTCCATGCTCAGAGTGCCCTGAGGGGAGACCCCAGCTCTGGAGGCCAGTCTCTGCTCCTCCCTTTCAAGGCTCACTTGAGCTCCCTGCTGACCAGAGAAGGACGAAGAGCTAAAGAGTCCAGGGGCCTCATCCTTCTCTCGCTTTGCCACTGCTGCAAAGAGCTCATGGCCAAGGCGATCATGTTCAGCTCTGTGCACATCTATGGGATCAGGCTGTCCATGAGGTTCACCAACCTCTGGATGGAGGAAACCATTTGCTCACATGCCTGAGACATGACAGCACTCATGGCATGGATGGACTCCTCTGTTGTCTGCTCATGGCTGCGCATGGCTTCTGGCATCTCTGCCAGATGTTGCCTTACCTCTCTCTGCAACTCTAGCATGCCCTGTGTTGTCGAAACCAGAGGCTCGTCATCGACCTGGAGCTCAGCATGGGCCTGGCCACCCACAGTCCTCCAACTGTCAGAGGCCGCGGCTGTCTCAGCCTCAGCCAGCTGCTCGGCCATGTGTGCAGTGCTCTCACCAGCTTGTGACCCTGAGTCTAATGCCAAATGCAAACCCACCAAGGTGAAACAGCTGGTGGAAGGTGCAGGAAAGTCATGTGACGGTGCATCCTCTGACTGCTCATCTTCCTCAGAGGTGGAATCTTGCACCCCCCCCCCCTCAACTGGAGCCTCCTGTGGATGGCGACCTGCATGATAGAACACAAACATGTGTGGATTAGGATGAGCAGATCTCAACATGCCAACCCGTACATCATGGGGGTCTTCAGACGTGAACTGTATGTCGATGGGAGTGAATCCTCACTCTCTTGCGCAGAGACTCCAGTCTCACCATCCGCTATTGAGCAGCCGCCCTGGGTCCCCACTATTTCCAGTGCCTCCTCTTCATCCGTGGGGAGAGGCCTGATGTCTCCCTGCTGTTTTAGGCTTTCTTGTCAGGGGATAGTCACACTTCACAGAGAGATTAATATGACAGTTATGCTAATGGAAGCCCCTTGTCCCATACTGGATTTCCTATAGAGCTCATCCTCATGCCAGCTCTCAGGAGAGTTAAGGGGGGTGAGTGTGTAGGAGGGTGGCTTGTGGCAGAGATGCAGCCATGCATCTGTCAGGATGAGGTGATGCCTAACCCCCTTTGCTTGCGCTTTTGTGGTGCCTCCATTCCCATGTCCCGCTTCTTCCTGTGTAGCCACATGCCATCCTTAAAAAGGAGAGAGATAAGGAGCCATAACTTGGCAGAATGAAGGAAGTCGTTGACCCTCTTGCAGTATTGAACCCAGGGGGTGTTCAAGGGGTGACCTTACAGCTGCTGACCTCCTCTGGGATCTCCATCCAGGCTTGCTCAGTCAGGCGGGAGGACCTCTTCTTGCCATCACTGGGGAAGAGGAGTTCCCACCTTTCCATGGCAGCCTGGAGGAGAATCTCGAAGGAGGCATCTTTTAACCATGGGGCCACCTGGTGTCGTCCTTCTGCCATGGTCGCTGCAGGCTCGGGTATAGGTTGATGATCAGGCAGCAGAATGAGTCCTGGGGCAGCAAACAGCATAAGCAGGCACTCTTTTAAAGCAGGCAAGAGTGAATGCAGGACTAGCAGGCCTTTTAATATGGCACCAGGACCTGCTCCAGGGTCATCTGACATTGTATTCGGCATCTCACCTCCCACCCCTGCTGCGTGATTGGGGGTGCGGGGCCCCTCATCTTCATTATGTAAAATGGCGGTCTACTGCGTGATCTCGGTGGGGCGGGGGGGGGGCCGTCCACGTCACAATTCGGAACAGCCCCCATATCCAATCCTGCCACCGAGATCGGCGGGGAGCAGGATGACTAAATTCAGCCCATTTTGTGCATTTGCAGTACTTTTGCCTCAGTATTTGCACCATTTACCTCCATGCTATATTATAAATATAATTTGTAATCTCTTCATTTGTCTATAATTTATATGCAACTGATTAATTATCAGAAAATAGATTTAAATGAAGGCCCTTCAGCCTATTGCATCTCATTCTTCAAGGAGTTCAAGGGCTCCAGCGACCCGGGTTCAATTCTGGGTACTGCCTGTGTGGAGTTTGCAAGTTCTCCCTGTGTCTGTGTGGGTTTTCTCCGGATGCTCCGGTTTCCTCCCACAAGCCAAAAGACTTGCAGGTTGGTAGGTAAATTGGCCATTATAAATTGCCACTAGTATAGGTAGGTGGTAGGGAAATGTAGGGACAGGTGGGGATGTGGTAGGAATATGGGATTAGTGTAGGATTAGTATAAATGGGTGGTTGATGGTTGGCACAGACTCGGTGGGCCGAAGGGCCTGTTTCAGTGCTGTATCTCTAAACGAGTTGAAACCTGTCTTTAATTGCAGCACTTAGTTGCTTTTTAAACAAGTCCAGTATACACTTCCTAGCAATCTGCTTTAGCTCTTCATTCCTTCTGTATAGAGAAATACTTCCTAAATTTTCCCTTCGCAATCCTGAACCTTATGCTGTTACCCAGCTATATTGCTGTTATCTAAAAGTATAATTTTGGGTTTATTATTTCTAAGTATTATTGCTAAGTACATTCATACCTCTGAGGACATCTTGAGATGTTTCTTTTCTAGGTTGGCCCTTCGATTATCAAGTTATTTCCCAATTAATTCTAGATATTACAAGTATTGCATGTTGGTTAAGATTTATGACACTGAAATATCAGTGCAGTTGCCGAAAAAATGTTCAACTGTCAATCGGCTGCAGTACCAATTATTTGCCACAAAGGGGCGGTGGTGCACCTTCTAAATATTGTTGAAGATGCTAAAGCCTGGCTACCCGATCTGAACCCGACGAGACCCAACTAACTACATGCGTCAGGTTTGGATCGGGTCGGGTCTATATTCCGAGTCCAGCATTCGGGCTCGGGTCAGCTCAGGCTGGACAGTGACGGGAAGTCACGGGATCAGGCTTACCCATAATTTCCCACAACTTCAGCTGCAGGAATAGCATGCTGCCGGACACAAATGAAGGAGATTCGTGTCGGATTGGGTCGGGCGCGAAAAAAATTAAGACTCAGATTCGGGTCGGGTTCGGGTTGGCTGTGGTTGGGTTGGTCCCGGGTCGGGTTTTAATTTTATACCCGAGCCAGGCTTTAGAAGATGCTGTATTTCCAACATCAACAACAACTTAAATTTATATAGCACCTTTAAGATAATGAAACATCCCAATATTTATTATAAAATAAAATATGACACCAAGCCAAAAAAGGAGATATTAGGTCAAATGATCAAAAGATTGGTCAGAGGTAGATTTTAAGGAGTGTCTTAAAGGAGGAAAAAGAGATGGAGAGGAGGAGAGGTGTAGTGAGGGTAATCCAGAGCTTGGGCCCCAGGCAATTGAAGGCGCAGCCACCAATGGTGGAGGGATTAAAGTCAGGGATGCACAAGAGGCCAGAATTAGAGGAGTGCAGATATCTTGGAGAGTTGTGGGGTTGGAGGAGATTGCAGAGATAGGGAGGAGTGAGGCCATGGAGGTATTTGAAAACAAGGATCAGAATTTTAAAATCAAGACATTGCTTGACTGAGAGTCAATGTAGATCAGTGAGCACAGGAGTGACAGGGGAATGGGACTTGGTGCGACTTCAGACATGGGCAGTAGAGTTTTGGATGACCTCAAGTTTACGGAGGGTAAAACGTGGGAGACCAGCCAGAAAGGGGTATCAAGTGACCATCAAGTGGCAGAATTGTAGGGCCAAATTTTCAAAGCGTGGAGGAGGCAGGAACAGAGCTGAGCGTGCCCGGAAATTTGTGTGGCGAGTGGCATGACAGATTCTTGACGTGGTTCCGATGTGCTGCAATTTTTGAAAAGGAGTCAGGAAGTGGGAAGCAGCAAGCCGCCTGAAAATGATGGGTCTGTAATTGAGCATGAAAACTAACTAACTGTCAGCTTGTTGAAGGGCAGTTTGCAATTTTTGAGAGCAGGCACAGGAAACATGTAGGGGCACCAGCCTGTCTGTAAGGAGGAGGCGGCATTGCAGCAGGAAGCCAGTTGTGGGCGTGGGTGTTGGTTAGGATGCGGTGTGTGAAGAGGAAGGCTCACCTCATGCTTTGACACACAGTGGCCATTGCGTGATCAGTGCTCCCTGAGAGTTTGATCAGTAAGTGCTAGGACAGTTGGTGGGTGGGGTGGGGGGGGTGGTGGTGGTGTTGTGGAGTGAGACTGCAGGAATCATGGGGGCAAAGCGGGGTGGGGAGGGAGTCTAGGAGGCCATGATAATCCAGCTAGAGGCAAGCAAGGCCATTCCTGGAAATGGGGATTAGCTTTTCCGAATGGGAGACGGGTAATGATGAGGAGCAGCCTCAGCAGCAGATACAGAACACTGGCCATGAGGGAATCAGAGGTGAGGAATGAGGGGCTCGGAGACAATGAAGGCGATACCCTCACAACAGGGTATACCGATGAAGAATGGGTTTCCTAGAAATGTCAGAGCATCAGTGCCACAGGAGGCTGCATATATCCAGGCAATTGGTTTCTGACCTGTGTGTCCTCATTGAGGATCACCTCAGGTCTACAGGGTCTCGTGGGTATGCCCTGCAGTAGCTGTGAAAGTCACAGTGGCTTCTTGGCATCCGAGTCGTAGCAAGGATTGTCTGCTGACCTGGGTGGCATTTCTCAACCAGCTGCTCATCATGATATAAGGCAGTTCAAGGATGCGCTGACAAAGAGTTCCAAATGGATGGGGCAACGCAAGCACAGAGGGCAATGGTATTCACCTCCATCACTGGGTTCCTTCAGGTGCAATGGGTCATCAATTGCACTGATGTGGCCATCAAGGCACCAACATACAAACATATGAACATATGAATGAGGAGCAGGTGTAGGTCACTCGGCCCCTCGAGCCAGCTCCACCATTCAATAAGATCATGGCTGATCTGCTTGTGACCTCGATTCCACTTTCCCACCTACCCCCGAAAGCCTTTCACCCCTTAGCCTATCAAGAATCTATCGACCTCTGCACTAAAAATATTTTAACACTGCTTCCACTGCCTTTAGAGGAAGAGAGTTCCAAAGACTCATGACCCTCTGAGAGAAAAAATTTCTCCTCATCGTTGTCTTAAATGGGCGACTCCTTATTTTTAAACAGTGACCCCTAGTTCTAGATTCTCCCACAAGGGGAAACATCCTTTCCACATCCACCCTGTCAAGATCCCTCAGGATCTTATATGTTTCAATCAAGTCACCTCTTACTCTTCTAAACTCCAGCAGATACAAGCCTAGCCTGTCCAATCTTTCCTCACAAGACAACCCGCCCATTCCAGGTATTAATCTAGTAATCCTTCTCTAAACTGCTTTCAATGCATTTACATCCTTCCTTAAGTAAGGAGACCAATACTGTACACAATACTCCAGATGTGGTCTCACCAATGCCCTGTACAGCTGAAGCATAACCTCTCTACTTTTGTATTCAATTCCCCTTGCGATAAACGATAACATTCTATTAGCTTTCCTAATTACTTGCTGAACCTGCATACTAACCTTTTGAGATTCATGCACTAGGACAGCCAGCTCCTTCTGCATCTCAGAGCTATGCAATCTCTCACCATTTACATAATATGCTTCTTTTATTTATGCTTCCTGCCTAAATGGACAATTTCACATTTTCCCAAATAATACTCCATTTTCCAAATGTTTGCCCACTCACTTAACCTATCTATATCCCTTTGTGGCCCCCTTATGTTCTCTTCGCAACTTACTTTCCTACCTATCTTTGTGTCATCAGCAAATTTAGGATGCATATCTTCGGTCCCTTCATCCAAGTCATTTATATAAATTATTAAAAGTTGAGGCCCCAGCACAGATCCCTGTGGCACACCACTCATTACATCTTGCCAACCAGAAAATGACACATTTATGCCAACTCTCTGCTTCCTGTTAGCTAGCCAATCTTCTATCCATGCCAATATGTTATCCCCGCATCATGAACTTTTATTTTCCGCAATAACCTTTGATGTGGCACCTTATCAAATGCCTTCTGGAAATCTAAGTACAATACATCCACTAGTTCCCCTTTATTCACAGCACATGTTACTTCCTCAAAGAACTCCAATAAATTGGTTAAACATGATTTCCCTTTCACAAAACCATGTTGACTCTGCCTGATTATCATGATTTTTTCTAAATGTCCTGCTATAACGTCTTTAATAATAGCTTCTAACATTTCTCCTAAGACAGATGTTAAGGTAACTGGCCTGTAGGTTCCTGCTTTCTGTCTCCCTTCCTTTTTGAATAAAGCAGTTACATTCGCTATTTTACAATCTAATGGAACCTTCCCCGAATCTAGGGAATTTTGGAAAATTAAAACCAACGCATTAACTATCTCACTAGCCACTTCTTTTAGGACCCTAGGATGATGTCCATCAGGACCCGGGGACTTATCAGCCCACAGCTCCAACAATTTGCTCAGTACCACATCCCTGGTGATTGCAATTTTTTTTGAGTTCCTCCCTCCCTTCCATTTCTTGATTTACAGCTATTTCTGGGATGCTACTTGTATCCTCAATAGTGAAGATCAATGCAAAATACCTGTTCAATTCATCATTCGACTGAGCAGCTAGGAAGATTCCTCAATAGGAAAGGATTTCACTCCCTCCTGTCTGCGATCACAACAAACATTTCGTGCATTTCTGTATATGGTATCCTGGCAGCTGCCATGACTCCTTTATCCTCAGGCAATCACTGGTGTTGCAGCTCTTCATGGTACCTGAGAAATTCCGTGGATGGCTGTCAGGAGACAAAGGATATGCCCTGAAGAAATGGCTACTGACACCGATGCGAGACACTGCAACAGAGGTATAGAGGTGCTACAACTGATGCCATATCATCACCAAGACCACCATCAAGCAGGCCATTGGACTTGTGAAGATGCGGTTCCGGTGCCTTAATCAGTCAGGTGGCATCCTGCAACATAACATGGCCTCCAGAGAGGTGTGAACCTTGAAGAGGAAGAAGCGGAGGAACAACACATTACATCGGAGGAAGAAGCAGGGGCAGTGGAGGACGGTGCTTAGGGTTTGCAAGGCGTTCCGGAGGCACGGATCAGCAGTCAAGGCAATGATCTGGATGTTGGGGAACCTTAGGCAGCTCGAATTCAGGCACCTTTATCTGAATGAGAGTGTGCATCCATCATGCACACAATACAGAATACTTCCATTGTTCCCCACATGGAATGAAGCACCAGTCTCCACCAGCCACACATTTACCCCAAACACAGTTTGTGTTAGTCATCTAGTAACACATGTATTATAGAGCTCTCTTATAAACCTGTTAGTTAATAATAAAGAACCCAATCTTTGATTAACTTTCAACTCAAGATTGTTTGGTACCTCAGTGCTGAAGAAGGCAATAACACAACAGGTTTCCCTTTAAATCGGCTGGTCATGTTCCTCTCCCACCTATCCCCACCTCCGCCACCCCTAATTGGCAATAGATGCGCCATCTGGCCACTAATTGGCCTGTTCTTTGAAAATCGTATTGGGCATCAAGCACCAATGCAATGTGTTTGGACCAGGAAATGCTCCAAATGTTGCAGTCCCGATCCAGATCTGAAAATCCAGCCCGCGGTAAAACAGAAACATTGCCCCATATTTTGCATTGTGATGGAAAACATCTTGGGGGTTAAATTGGATAAAATGTCAGAATGGATGAGGGAATCACCATGTGTGATTAACCTGCACCCGTTGACTGCAAAGCAGGCAGCGCATCAAACTTGTGTTGCCTGCTGTTTCAAATGATTGCTATATGCAGCTAGCATTAATTGGCTGCACACATCAGCAGGGGGCTTGATATCATGTGCACCAAGCCCTACTTAAAGCCAGCCTGCACCTCTCAAATGGGATGTGCTTTGTGGCTGCTGGAGGTGGTGAGAGTATTTTCAAAAATGTGCTGTGGAAGATTCAACAACGGTTGACAATACTGGACAGCGTGCACCAAGGTTCTCAGGCACTGCACGGGAGCTCTTGGTGGAAGATGTGGAAAGGAGGAGCGATGCCCTGTATCATCAGGGGGCAGGGGGCCCTCCAGACACATGCTGTGGAGGCAGTGGGAAGAGAGCATGAGCTCAATACTGGGAGTATAGCTGCAAGAACCTGGATGCAGTGCAATTTGGTCTCATTGAGTTGTCAAGATCAGTGATTTTTTTTTTCAAATGGTGTATCCTATCAACTGCATCAGTAGCATTATCCACTGCTGAATTTACTACACCCCCATCACTCATCTACCAACAATCTCTATCAATCAGGGCTCAACCCTACCGTTCAGATGCTTCACCTGGCCTTCAGGCAACTAGTATTGTTGGAAGCCTCACACCCACATCTCGCAGCTCACACACAGGCTGGCAGCGATTGAACTATGATAGTCACATCACTCAAATTGCACCATGCTCACTGTCAGCCTACCCACTTTCTTGCAGGAGAAGGTGGCACATAACTGCGAGATGTTGCTTATATCTACAGCAGCAGCCTAGACAGAGCCAGATGCTTAAAAGTTCATAGCCACAGTCACCTTTAGAGCCATAGGCAATACTCTCCTAGATGTGCTATCAGGTTTAGTTGTGGCTGCAACAGTTGGCAGATTTAAGTTTTGACCTTTTTAATGAAGAGCAAACATTGATTGGTGCTGAAGGTCAGGTAAGAGAATTGCTCACTGAACACTCTCTGATGAAAGCCCTTCTCCAGCTCCTCCATCTCCCTCTTCTAGCAGCTTGTCTTGCTCTGCGTGACCTCTGCTCATTTTCCCAGTCATGCTCAAGGCCACCCATGTCTCAAAGCACAAGTTTGTGCACAACCCTTTAAGTCACCAAAAAAGTACTTCAGTATCAGCCACACTATTCCCTGTAGACTATTGAAACTTTAGACAAATATGGAAATGTTCCCAAAACTCGTAGAAACGGCAGTGCTAGCGTCAAATCAGCATTGCACACTGTTTGGCATCATGACTTGCCTGCGGTCATTCGGTGTGCAGAGGCAAATATGGTGTCCAACCCACTTCTCATTAAACCTTTAGGAGGCTTTGTGACAACCAGAAAACAGGCACTACAGAGCCAATTTAACCCCCACTTGTTTTGTAGAGTGAGACAGGCAAACAACATTGTAACATTTTCTAACCCATGCTCCCATGAATATTGTTCCCTGTTGTGCAAGTGTAGGATCATATAATAACCCAGTTTTTGCCACATTGCTTTTCATATCATTAATGACAATGCTTCTACTGTAGCTGTTGTACAGATTAAAGTAATTTTACTTTATTAATAACTTGTAACATTTTTCTGAAACAGTCAGATTTCCTAATTTAACTATTTTCATCTTCTTATCAACATATTACTTATTAGTGCATCAAGAACATCATATGGTTCTGTATGTGAACCCATTTTTTATAATGCGAGTGGAATTAACTCAATATGGACAAGCAACAAAGCGACACATTTGATTTGTCCAATAGGAATGTTAGATCTCATTGCATTCAATTCTAGAACAAATTGTAGTGTTCAGCTAACGCTAAGGCCACCAGATGAACATAAGGAGATTGGTAACTTGCTCTGTGAAGAGATAGGAAGGGTTTGTGGAAACAGAAAAGATATTTTAATGGGAGATTACAATCAACCAAAGGACTTTGGAGTCATAGTTGCTAAATGTAATGCATGACTGCTTCATGATTCAGTTTGTTAAGGAAGCCATGACAGGCAGTATTCATATTGTCCTGGTATTCATTAATGACCTAGACAATGTACAAGAAATGGAAAATATAGTGTGCCTGGGAGACAGCAACCACAGAATAATCATGTTTAACATGATGAGTTAGGAAGACTGGCCAAGTTCAAAGAAGTTAGGGCTAAAATCGTTTGGGGAGGTGGTTGTACACTTTAGCAAAGGGCAAGTAGAATACATTTAGATGAATAATGCTGAGTACGCAAGATAAGTGTATACCTAAAATCAACAAGTTCAGACTAAACAAGCTAAATGTTGATGTGTTTGATCTTAACCCAAGCTTCAAACTCCATATCCTATCCATCACCAAGACTGCCTTATTCACCATTGGATAGCCCACCTCCATCCACAGCTCACCATCATTGCAGTTGAAAGCCTCCTTGATCCACCCAGCTCCACCTAAAATAAACTCCAACTTATCTAAAACTCTGCTGCCACATTCTATCCTATTCTAAATTCTAGCCAACTCCCATTGGCTCCCTGTCCCTCAACACATTGATTTGAAAATCCTCATTCTCGTTTAGAAGTCTTTCCATGGACTTCCCTCCCCCAAATTTGCTGTGTGCTGCTTGGGTTATTACAGTTAGGTACAATCTTCATTTTGATTTTAGTATGGTGTCTTTCAGGGTGCCATTATTCTCTGGTTTTAAAATGAAATTTGATTCTAGAGGATAAAATTTTCAATGGTGATGTTAGTGGGGCAGAAACAGTCTATATATCTGCATCCTGCTACAACCTTAATTTGAAAGTTGGCCACCTCCTCCATGATCAGATCTCTGATCAATTATGCAGCACACAACAAACACCACTGGCCTTACAGACCCTGTCAGTGCTGTATTGAGGGTTCCCCTGAACTGTTGAAGCATTTGAAATCTGCTTCAAGATACCTATTGTATTACATACAGTACAGAAACAGGCCATTCGACCCAACAAGTCCATACTAATGCTTCTGCTCCGCATGAGCCTTCTCCCATCCTTCCTCGTCTAACCCCATCAACATATCTTTCTATCAATGCTCTATAACAGCTTACTTACTATGTCTGCAAAAGTAATTCTCCTCCAGCTTTACCAGGTCGCTATGCCTGGGCCTGTACAGATAAGCTGTTTGGGTAATGATAATTGCAAGACATCTGTCTCTGGTGCAATGCAATCTCTCTGACATCCCTTCTTCTACCAAATCTAATGAGGGGGCAGAACTGTATCCAATCCCATAACTTTGAAGTCAATTGAAAATTCAGCAGTTTGAAGTAGTCCAGTTTGTACCCAGTCAGAAAGCAAAAGGCCTTTAACATCTAGTGTCAATGAATATGCTGAGTGTATAGCAGATGTGCATCAGCTTGGTCAATTTGGTCTTCATTTGCACAGTTTCGAAGACTATAATGAGGTTTCACACGGGATGTGTGGAGAAGGAATGTCAGCAGACAGGCAGCCTCCTAATTTCCAAAGGTGCATCATTCCAGGGAGTGATGGGGTGGGGAGAGCAGGGATTGCTGGTGATCTGCTTTACTCTAGATCTTGATCTCAGTCACTCACTTCACACAGCAGAACTCCTGTTTTACCCTTGGAGGAACATTGTGAACCCTGCACAATGCTGAAGCTTGGAGTAATTCAGAGCTAATCTGTAAAAGATTGTACTGCAATATTGTCATCACACCACTTCACAGGCCACAGTCAACATAGAAAAATTACCAGAGGCAAAAATGAACGGAATTCAATACATTTTTGAAAAAAGATTCACCTTCTAAACTACATATTAGGATCAAATTTTGTATTGTAAAAATGTCATTTTAAATGCTGATCCTGTTATTTCTGAATGCTCTATTAGTCTAATGACTGAACATTACAAGATACTGGCCTACCATGACATTTATTTTTTCTTTCTTCATCAAGTCACTGCTTTCTCTCAGAATTTATAGTATTTATGAAGGACATGAGATGTGTATGTGTTTGAAATCATATCTCACAATGACACCAGTGTGTCAAATGCCACATATTGGCACAATAAAATGAATTCCCAGGACCAGTCATGACATTTAACCATGACTTAATTCTTCAGCAATGACAAGGGGACTAATTTTCCTTTGACGTACCTGGTGAACGCTTATTTCCAAGACATAAACCACCGGAATATAGGATGGAGATCTGTTATAACAGGTTTCCATCTCCTTTACATTGCCTAAAGATTTCAGGGCTTCCCTAGTGAGATAGATATGTGCCTTTTCCTACAACAGGAAGAGTAGGCATGGAGATGAGGTGAGGGGATGTCCTTGGTAATCCCCAGAAGGGCACCCAAATACAGAGGCACATCAAGCAGCTTTTGTTAGGCCTTACATCCTGGCCCCCTGTAATTGGAGGAACTGAGGGGCCCATGTAGCAAGGTATCAGAGGCCTATCTTATTTTACAGCCTCTCAAACTATCTTTGGGCCATCAACAGTGGCAATCTCCTGAGAGTGGCAGCCAATTCTTGCAGTTGCTCCTATGTTTTTACCTTCGGGCACAATGTTATAGAGTCATACAACACTGAAATGGGCCCTTTGGCCCACTGAATCTGTGCTGACCAACAACCACCCATTTATACTAATCCTACATTAATCCCATATTCCCTACCACATCCCCACCTTCCCTTAATTCTCCTACCACTTGTCTACACTAGGGGCAATTTACCTATCAACCTTCAAGTCTTTGGCTGTGGGAGGAAACCAGAGCACCCGGCAGAAACTCACGCAGTCACAGGGAGAACTTGCAAACTCCGTACAGACAGTACCCAGAACTGAACCTGGGTCGCTGGAGCTGTGAGGCTGCGGTGCGAACCACTGCGCCACTGTGCCGCCCAGAAGCTTGGGTTGGCTGTGCGAGAGATGCAAATGGGCCATGCCAATGATCCAGGCCCACTGAATTCAGGTATACTGAGGCCAGGACATGCATACTGTGGTCTGGGTATACCACACCTGTCAAGCATCCAGCAAAGGGGGAAACACAGGAAAATCAAGCCCCCATGATATGCTCTGTTTGTACGAATTGATACCTCAGATTATTAGGCTGATAACAGTCAGATTTTATTAATGGAACAAAATTGGGGAAAGTGCAGGGACTAATTGGACAGCTCTACCAAACAACCAGCACAGGCACAATGGGCTGAATGGCCTACTTCTGCCCAGTGCAATTCTATGATTCATTATCAGTGTTGTGCTAATTGAAATAGCTGTAAAAGGAAAAGCCTCAAAAAGCAATTTAATGACACAACTTTCTAAGTGCTTTTGTCAGGTAGCTGAAATTATTTCAACCATTAAAATATTAATATATAGAAAGTAATCTTCCTCTCAAGCTATTCTCTGGGAATTTTTCTTTTCACTTTCCAGGCAGTTCAAATCCCACCTTGACTGTTTGAGAGCCTGGAGACAGTTTTTAAAAATTCTGGACTAAAAAGCTGTTATCAGTAAAAGTGACCACAAGGCAGTTGGATTGTTGCAAGAGCCCAACTGGTTCACTAATGTCCTTTAGGGAAGGGAATCTGCCAACCTCACCTAGTCTATATGTGACTACAGTCCCATACTAAAGTGGTTTACTTTTAACCGCCCTCTGAAGTGGCCCAGTGAGCCACTCAGTTGTATCAAATTGTTACAAGAAGACCCAGTCGTATCTTCACAGGGCAACTGGGAATGGGCAATGAATGTCAGCTAGCCCTGCCAGCAACACCTACATCCTGGGAATGAATAAAAAGTTTTATTAATAGCACAAATTTTCTCATTCTACATGGTGCATGCCTCTGAAATGATTCTTAATAGTTTCACTCCATCACGTTATACGCTGTCTCTAATTTTAGTTGCTGGATCACCCTCAACCGAAGCAGCACCAGACTGTAATATTTTTCACAAGAGTGTTATATCAACCTTAAACTGGAACTGTATTTATCTGTGCGTGTGGAAACATTCTTACGTACTTGCATCTTTGGGAGATATTAGGCACTAGAAGAAATTTTTAAGTTGAATTACTTCGAAAAGAAACCTAGAAATATTCAAAATGCAGGCATAAAATGGAGGCATAAAATGGATATCAAAATTGACTGACTGATTTATTATGTTCCCCTTTTTGTATTATTTTATTCCTCATGCTGTATCACTTAGAGAATATACCAACAGTATTATATGTTGCTTTTGAAATCATTCATTTTGCAATTCGTATGTGAGAGAAAGTTGAGTGTCCCTAATGACTCTATTTGCCCGTAATGCTTTGTCAGTATGAAAATGGTCTACCATTGACATATAATGCAAATTAATCACCACGGCACTTTATAAACAGATATTCATTGCATCCTATTGTTTTACTACATGAGGATACAAACAACATGTTATTTAATTCTTTGAAGTATGAGCAATGGGGGTGGGGCAGCAATTTTCATCTTCACCTCTTGGGTATTAAACCTGGCGGTGTGTATTACCCACTCTTTATACAACCCATCTGATTTTCATTCCATTGATTTTGGGCTGTACAATGAGAGGACTTGTGTGAACAATAGAGGGTTTCTTTTTCCAGGGACACAAGGTTAGGGAATGGAGATGAGGAACTGAGCAGGGAGAGTTGTGTGGTATTAGAAACCTCACATAATGACAAGATCAAGGGAGTGGGCATGTGTATGAGTGGTGAGGTGAGTAGGGCATGTAAATCAGCTGGGGACGGGCAGGGTGAATTTGGGTGAAATTTCACAATAGCAAGGATGATTAGACTTTCATTATGGAGACTGGTGACAGATTGGAGAATTCAGGAAGAAAGGCACAGAGTGGGGGAGCATGAGAGGAAGAGGTTCTTAATGGAAAGGTGGGAAGAGTGGAAGAGGTTGCAGGGTTTGAATGTTGAGAATGAGCTGGTTCAGTAAGGGGAAGAGACCAAGGTGGGGGAGATGTGGTGGAACATGAAAACAGACAGTTCAGCCTCGATGAGGGGAAATGAGGAAACAAGGTTTAGGTTACCTATGGAAAAAGACAAGAAACAATCCAGAGTAAGAATAATTAACTGGGGGAACGCCACCTTCAGTGGGATAAGAATGGATCAGCCCAGAAAATTTGGAATCAAAGGTTGGCAGGAAAAACAGTAGCTGAACAATGGGCTACCTCCAAAGAAGAGATAGTTCGGGCACAGTCAAGGTATGTTCCCATGAAGGGGCAAGGCAGGGCAAACAAATCCAGAGCTCCCTGGATGATGAAAGAGGTAGAGATAAGATGAAGAAGAAAAAGTATGCTTATGACAGATGTCCAGTGAATAATACAACCGAGAATATAGAAGATTCAGAAGGGAAGTGGAAAAGCAAATAAGAGAAGCAAAGCGAGAGTATGAAAAGAGACTGGCAGTTAAAATAAAAGGGAATCCCAAAGTTTTCTACAGACATATTAATAGTAAAAGGGTGGTAAAAGGATGAGGGAGGCTGATTTGGAACCAAAA
Source organism: Heterodontus francisci (assembly GCF_036365525.1). NCBI lineage: Eukaryota > Metazoa > Chordata > Chondrichthyes > Heterodontiformes > Heterodontidae > Heterodontus > Heterodontus francisci. The sequence continues at coordinate 22,219,485 of NC_090394.1, forward strand.
AGAGAATTTATGCATGGGGACAGTGGCATGGTTGAGGTATTAAATGAATTCTTTGCATTTGTCTTTACCAAGGAGGAAGATGCTGCGCAGGTCATGGTGAAAGAGGAGGTAATTCAGACACTTAAAGGGTTTAAAATTGATAAGGAGGAGGAATTAGATAGGCTGTCTGTACTTAAGGATGATAAGGCACCAGGACCGGATGAGATGCATCCAAGGATACTGAGGCAAGTGAGAGTGGAAATTGCGGAGGGACAGGAATATTACTAGCTGGTCTGTGAGGGGACAGATGGGGGAAGGGACGATAGAAAGGACGTTTGATGGATTAACTCCAGTGAAGTGATACATGTGAGGGAAGCTCCAGGAAATGGGAAATAGGAGGTTAAGATGACGGCTTGGGCAGAGACGCCAGCAGGGTGAAGGATACCTTGGTTGAGACAAAGGGAAGCTGCACATCTATGCAGAAGGGGTAATAGTTGTGTGTAAAAGGGAAAGGTGTTTATTGAGGTGGAATGAAGATAGGTGCTCTGAATGGTTGTGTATGCATATAAATTAACTAGAACGCAATGTGGAATGTAAGCCATATAGCTCTTAATCTTAATGGCCAAGTGCACTGCTGTTCAAAGTGCCCAAGTAAGAAAAGAGGGAGTGGCCAGTTTGTTAGCAGGCCTGCTGTTATCAGTCTGGAGTCAAGATCAACCAAGTTGAAGAAATTAAGCAGAGGTTAGAAACAATAACAATAATGAGTTGTTGATCCATCTCGGCTTCCTCCTCAAGTCCCCAGCATCACAGATGCCAGTCTTCAGTCAAGTTGATTCACTCCACATGATATCAAGAAATGACTGAAGGCACTGGATACTGCAAAGGCTATGGGTCCTGACAATATTCCGGCAATAATACTGAAGACCTGTGCTCCAGAACTTGCTATGTCCCTAGCCAAGCTGTTCCAGTACAGCTACAACACTAGCATTTATCCAGCAATGTGGAAAATTGCCCAGTTATGTCCTATACACAAAAAGCAGGACAAATCCAACCCAGCCAATTACCGCCCCATTAGTCTACTCTTGATCATCAGTAAAGTGATAGAAGTTGTTGTCGACAGTGCTATCAAGCGGCACTTGCTTAGCACTAACCTGCTCAGTGACGCAAAGTTATGGTTCTGCCAGAGCCACTCAGCTCCTGATTTCATTACAGCCTTGGTTCAAACATGGACAAAAGAGCTGAACTCAAGAGGTGTGGGTGAGAGTGCCCTTGACATCAAGGCAGCATTTGACTATGTATGGCATCAAGGAGCCCTAGCAAAACTAGAGTCAATGGGAGTCAGGGGGAAAACTCTCCGCTGGTTGGAGTCATAGCGCAAAGGAAGATGGTTGTGATTGTTGGAGGTCAATCATCTCAACTCCAGGACATCACTACAGGAGTTCCTCAGGGTAGTGTCCTAGGCCCAACCATCTTCAGCTGCTTCGTCAATGACCTTCCTTTAATCATTAGGTCAGAAGAGGGGATATTCATTGATGATTGCACAATGTTCAGCACCACTCGTGACTCCTCAGATACTGAAGCAGTCTGTGTAGAAATGCAGCAAGACTTGGACAATATCCAGGCTTGGGCTGATAAGTGGCGAGTAACAATCACGCCCCACAAGTGCCAGGCAATGACTATCTCAAACAAGAGAGAATCTAACCATCTCCCCTTGACATTCAATGGCAATATGATTGCTGAACCCCCACTATCAACATCTTGGGGGTTACCATTGACCAGAAACTGAACTGGAGTAGCCATATAAACACTGTGGCTACAAGATCAGGTCAGAGGCTAGGAATCCTGTGGCGAGTAACTCGCCTCCGGACTCCTCAAAGCCTGTCCACCATCTGCAAGGGACAAGTCAGGAGTGTGATGGAATACTCTCCACTTGCCTGGATGGATGCAACTCTAACAACACTCAAGAAGCTCCACACCATCCAGGACAAAGCAGACCACTTGATTGGCATGCCATCCACAAACATTCACCCCTGCACCACCAGTGCACAGTAACAGCAGTGTGTACCATCTACAAGATACACTGCAGCAACTCAGCAAGGTTCCTTAGACAGCATCTTCCAAACCTGTGACCTCACCACCTAGAAGGACAAGGGCAGCAGATCCATAGGAAACCACCATCTGCAAGTTCCCCTCCAAGCCACACAACATCCTGACTTGGAACTATATCGCTGTTTCTTCATTGTTGCTGGGTCAAAATCCTGGAACTCCCTCCCTAACAGCAGTGTTGGTGTACCTATCTCACATAGACTGCAGCAGTTCAAGAAGGTGGCTCACATCACCTTCTCAAGGGCAATTAGGGATGGGCAATAAATGCTGTCCTAGCCAATGACGCCCACATCCCATGAATGAATAAAAAAAAGTTAACAGCAATAGTAGGAGTTCCTGTATGAAAGTGAGTCAGAAAAATATTTCAGCCAGACAGGAAGGTTGGAAAGTAGTCCAAGGTATAAACTGGTCAGAGAGTCTGGTACTATGAAGAACGGAAAGTCTGGGGTCTATGTGGAGGCTGGAGCAATCCAGGGTTTTCAGAAAAAGTGGACAGATGGCTAAGGATAGTGGGGCGGTTAGAGATTAGTCTAAGGTCAGTGCAAAGGTTGAAGACTAGATACCTAGAAAGGCACAGACTGTCACTACAAAGCAGATTGCTCATTTAGAAGGCTAGAGGAGATTTCCTTGAAAAAAACAACTTACATTTATATAGCGCTTTTGATACAGTAAAAGATCCCAAGGCACTTCATGGGAGCATTGTCAAACAAAATTTGACATCGAGCCACATAAGGAGATATTAGGGCAGATTGATCAAAGAGGTCGGTTTTAAGGAACCTCTTAAAGAAGAAAAGGGAGGTAATCAGGCGGAGAGGTTTAGGGACGGAATTCCAGAGCTTAGGGCCTTAGCAGCTGAAGGCACAGTTGCCATTGGTGGAGTGATTAAAATCAGGGATGTTCAAGAGGCCAGAATTAAAGAAGCGCAAATACCTCTAAAGGTTGCATGGCTGGAGAAGGTTATAGACATAGCAGATGGTGAAATTTAATACAATTAATAAATCTGGAATTAAAAGCTAGTCTCGGGTGGCACAGTGGCGCAGTGATTAGCACCACAGCCTCATAGCTCCAGCGACCCAGGTTCAGCTCTGGGTACTGCCTGTGCGGAGTTTGCAAGTGCTCCCTGTGACTGTGTGGGTTTCGCTGGGTGCTCCGGTTTCCTCCCACAGCCAAAGACTTGCAGGTTGATAGGTAAATTGGCCATTGTAAATTGCCCCTAGTGTAGGTAGGTAGTAGTAGAATCGTGGGGATGTGGTAGGGAATATGGGAATAATGTAGGATTAGTATAAATGGGTGGTTGTTGGTTGGCACAGACTCAGTGGGCTGAAGGGCCTGTTTCAGTGCTGTATCTCTAAATAAAATAGAAAAAAATGATGATGACCATGAAACCATTGTAGAATGTTTTAAAAACCCATCTCGTTCACTAATGTCCTTTAGGGAAGGAAATCTGCCATCTTTACCTGGTCTGGCCTACATGTGACTCCAGACCCACAGCAACATGCTTGACTCCTAAAATGACCCAGCAAGCCACTCAGCTCAAGGGCAATTTGGGATGGGCAATAAATGCTGGCCTAGCCAGCGACACTCACATCCCATAAACAAATTTTAAAAAAGCTCCTCTCAGGGTCAAATATGACACCAAGACTGCCAACAGTTTGGTTCAGCCTCAGACACTTGCCACGGAGCTAGACAGAGTTGGTAGCTTGGGAGCAGCATTTTTGATGGCGACCCAAAGACAATGGCTTTGGTCTTCCCAATATTTAGCTGGAGGAAATTTTTGCTTATCCAGTACTGGATGTCAGACAAGCAGTCTGACAATTTAGAGACAGTGGGGGGTTTGAGAGGTAGAGCTGGGTCTTGTCAGGGTAAAAGTGGATTCCAACATTGTGTTTTTGGATGCTGTCGCCAAGGGACAGCATATAGATAAGAAACGGAAAGGGCTAAGGGGGACATGAGAGGTAACAGTGCAGGAGCAAGAAGAGAAGCCATTGCAGGTGATTCTCTGGCTCTGACTGGATAGATAAGAATGGAACAAGACGACCAGTTAGATGTGATAATCTTGTCAATTTTCCTGCTTGTTGACAAATGTGTACTGGAAATAATAGAAATGAGCCGCATCAATGCACGGTACAATCCCTATATATTTTAAGATCCCAGCGTTAAGTCAAGAGGAACTACCTCTGAGAGATCTGGGATTTAAGAATGCAAGACCATAAGAAGTAGGAGCAGGAGTAGGCCATGCAGCCCATCGAACATGCTGTGCAATTCAATAGGATCATGGCTGAATTTCTTCATCAACTCCACTTTCCTGCCCTATCCCCATTTACCTTGATTCCCTTAGTGCCTATTGATCTCAGTCTAGAACATACTCAATGACTGAGCATCCACGGCCCTCTGGGGTAGAAAAGTTTCTCCTCATCTTAATATTAAATGGCTGACCCTTTATCATGAGACCATGACTCCTAGTTCTAGACTCTTCAGCCTGAAGAAACAATTTCTCAGCCTCTATCCTGTCAAGCCCTCTCATACATTTCAATGAGATCACCTCTCATTCTTCCAAACCTCAGAGAATATAAATCCATTCTACTCATAGGCCATAAAAATCCTTTCAAAAATTCTCTGATTTATGAGTAAACACTAAGTGAGGTTAACCTCAGAAAAACAAGATTAAGTTTGTTAATTTGCTCCTATTAATTATCAATTATTCTCAAATCAGTAAGAAAATTTCTTTACTTAAATGTCTAATTATTCAAATTAAATTTTGGAATGTGTTACTGTAGCATTTTATCAAAGCACAAGAGTTTATCAACAAAATGTTGGATTCCCCTCTCCAGATAAAAGTGGGGAATTTTTAATGCTTATAGATATATCGTTGATTTAAAAAAGCTATCTTGTAAATTTTTGTTCTAGTAATTGAAACTTAGAGAAAAAAAATCAGATTTCGTCAAATCTGTACAGCAGAAGTGTGATTTGAAATGTTTCACAAAATACTACAATGCAGAATTTATATGCAACATAAAATAGTGTAACTGGCGAGGACTCGGATCCTTACTGAACTGTACAATATTACCTTTTTCTACTTGACCATTGGCTGAAACAAAATCCACAATTGGACATGCTACTGAGACGGTTATGTTACTGACCTGCTTTGCAACCCATTAGCCTAACCTTCACCAGATAAATCCATGGCAACAAGGCCTAACTATCCATGTGAACAGACTATGTTAATAAGGACAGCTCTGCAGAATTTCTGTCCTCTCTGATTTGGACCATTAAACATGTTTAGTGATTTGAAGGGAAAGACAAATTAAGCTTCATTGCCACAACACTTCTTTCTGTTGGATTGTCTGGTGTGGGCATAACTGGAGTTGTGCCATCATTGAGGTCGGACATGTGTCTCGTAGCAATCAAACAGGTATAGGAAAAACAAGGGTTCTTTTTTCATCTGTCCTGTATTACACTACTGGCCCAAATATTACCACCTTAAGCTAATAGCAAAAGAATTGAATGGTAAAACAATGGATATTCACCTGGAAGTGACAAATACCTGTGACAGGAGGGAAGTGGTAACAGCTTCCTGTTAGTGCTAAGTCCCTACTGCCCAAGCATAGGAAGATCCCAACCCATGAGCTTGGCTCAGTTGCTACTTGCATTTGAGTGGCTAGCTGATGCTTGCTGTTCAGGCTCACAAATGAAGAATGACTACCAAATAGCAGAGGAAGGCCAGTACCAGAGGGAAGTTGAGTAACATGAGTAACCCCACCTCCCGCTTCAGGAATTTTTGTAGATTGTTTTATCATTTAGCATCTACATCTAACTGCATAAAAAAAGTCCAGCATGCATCAGTCACAAACCCAGCCTTGCATCTTGTTACAGATACAAAACAATCTTAAGTTTTAAGAGGCTTGAGGCTTAAACTGAACAATGGCAGCAGGATTGGCAGAGCACAGAAAACAACCACCGGGGGAGTTTGAGAAAGTGATGTCACAGTAAATGCGGAGGAGGAAGGAACAGCAGAACTTGTGGGCAATAAGCTCAGTATCAAGGGTAAGTATTGAGGTAAGGATCTAAGATAAACAGCTAGAATAATTAACACAGTTTAAAAAATGTGAGGTTTTATGTTTTGACATTTAAAGATTTATGTTTTAAATCCTAAGTTTTATTTCAGTAAGTTTCAGTCTTCAACCAGAGAACCCAGAGATAAGGCAGCACAAAGTGATTGGTGAGTAGCTGGTGAGTTTTTAAAAAATGTTTTTGTCCTGATCAGGGATAAGTCTCAAGTTTAATTTGCTAGTCATCTAATAAATAGAGGCATGACAGGGCACCCCAGTCCTGTTGAATGCATATCCTGTTCCATGAGGGAACTCCCGGACACGTCTTGCGTCTTGGAAAACCGCATATGCAGGAAGTGTTGTCAGCTGGAAGAGCTCGAACTCTGGGTTTTGGAGCTTGAGCAGTAGCTGGCATCACTGCGGTGCATCCATGAAGCTGAGAGCTATGTATGTGGTATGTTTCTGGAGGTGGTCACCCTGCAGCTTAAGAGTGTGCAGGTAGAGAAAGAATGGGTGACTGCCAGACAGAGAAGGTGGATCTCATAGGTGGAGCAGGAGTCTGAGTGCATCTTGCTGTCTAACCGAGATTCTGTTTTGAATACTGGTGAGGGTGATGGTTCCTTTGGGGAGGCCAGCCAGAGCCAAGTTCACAGCACCATTGGTAACTCAGCTGTATAGGGTGGGAAGAGGGAGGTCAGAAAAGCAATAGTGATAGGGGATTCAATAGTTAGGGGAACAGGCAGGTATTTCTGCAGCTGCAGATGTGACTCCAGGATGGTATGTTGTTTCCCTGGTGCCAGGGCCAAAGATGTCACTGAGCAGGGCATTCTGAAGGGGGATGGTGAATAGCCAGAGGTCGTGGTCCATATCAGTATAAATGACATAGGCAGAAAGAGGGATGAGGTCCTGCAGGCAAATTGTAGGGAGCTAAGAATGAAATTAAAAAGTAGGACCTCAAAGTTCGTAAACTTTGGATAACTCATGGTACCACACGAGTGAGTACAGAAATAGGCAGGTGACACAGATGAATATGTGGTTGCAGAGATGGTGCAGGATGGAGGGCCTTAGATGCCTGAGACATCGGGACTAGTTCTGGGAGGGATGGTACCCATATAAACTGGAGGGGTTACATCTCAACAGGGCTAGGGCCAATATTGTGGCAGGGAGGTTTGCTCTTGCTGTTGGGGTGGGCTTAAAGTAGCTTGGCAGTGGGAATGGGAACTTAAGGATAGATTCAAAAGGAAAAGAAGCAAAGCTGGAAATGGAAGGTATGAAATTAGTAAGAAAATATGGAGAGCAGAGAAAACAAAGGCTAGAAAATAGACAACAAAGGAGTTTTTCAGATTTTAATGTGTATATACTTCAATGCAAGGAGTCTAGTAAATAAGGCAGATGAGCTGAGGACAGAGATAAACATTTGGAAGTATGATATCATAGCTATTAATAGAACAAAAGAAGGCAGGAATGGCAACTTAACATTCCTGGTTACAGGACTTTCAGAAAGAGAGGGGGGGTCAAAAAGGAAGGGGAGGCACAGTATTGGTTAAAGAAACAATCACAGCTGTGAGGAGGGATAACATACAGGAAGGATCATCAAATGAGGCCATAGGGTTGAACTGAGGAACAAAAAATGGGCAGTCACACAGTTGGGCATATACTATAGACCCCCAAATAAATAGAGGGAGATAGAAGAGCAAATATGTAGGGGCAAATTGCTGAGAAGTATGTAATAGGTCTGGATCTTGTGCTCAGCTTGAAGGCAGGTTTCGTGGTGGTGGCGGGGGTGGAAGGGGGGGTGGTGGCCAATCAGAGCAAAATCGCCTAACACGGCACCCAATGCCGTAATTCTGGGTTCCGATTTTCGCGGAGACGGCGAAGTTCCGCGGCGGCATCTCCGCTGCTCTGCGACGGGACTGTACTTTAAATGTACTGGGATAGACTGAGTAATTACAGGTCAGTCAGCCTAACCTCAATGGTGGGCTAATCACTGGAACAATTTCTGAGGGGACGGTATAAATCGTCATTTAGAAAGGCACAGATTAATCAAGGACAGTCAGCATGGATTTGTTAAGGGAAGGTTGTGTCTGACTAAATTGATTTAATTTTTTGAGGAGGTAACAAGGAGGGTCATGAGGGTAGCATGTTTGATGTAGTCTACATAGATTTTAGCAAGGCGTTTGACATGGTCTCACATAGCAAACTGGTTAGAAAAGAGCCCATGGGATCCAAGGGCAAGTTCGATCCAAATTTGGCTCAGTGGCAGGAAGGAAAGGATTGTGGTCGATGGGTGTTTTTGTGAGAAGGCTGTTTTCACTGGGGTCCCACTGGCCTCGGTACCAGATCCCTTGCTTCTTCTGCTGTATAGATTAATGATTTAGACTTTAATATAGGCGGCATGATTAAGAAGTTTGCAGATGATACAAAAATTGGCTGTGTAGTTGATAGTGAGGAAGAAAGCTGTAGACTGCAGAAGATATCAATGGACTCGTCAGTAGGCAGAAAAGTGGCAAATGTAATTTAATCCAGATGTGTGGTAGTGTATTTGGGGAGGGCAAACAAGGCAAGGAAATACACAATAAATGGTAGGATACTGAGACGTGTAGAGGAACAAAGGGACCTTGGATCACATGTCCACAGCTCCCTGAAGACAGATAGATAAGGCAGTTAAGGTGGCATATGGGATACTTTCCTTTATTTGCCGAGGCACAGAATATAAGGGCTAGAACTGTATAAAACATTAGTTAGGCCACAGCTAGAGTACTGTGTTCAGTTCTGGTCACTGCATTACAGGAAGGATGTACAAAAGAGGGTACAGAGGAGATTTATGAGGATGTTGCCAGGAATGGGGAATTTTAACTGAGAAAAGATTGGATCAGCTGGGTTTGTTTTCATTGAAACAGATGATGCTTAGGGGAGTTTTAATTGAGGTTTACAAAATTATGAGGGGCCTAGATAGAATGGATAAGAAGGACCTATCTCCCTTAGCGGAGGTCAACAACCAGGGGGCATAGATTTAAAGTAATTGGCAGAAGGATTGGAGGGGAGTTGAGGAGAATTTGTTTCACATAGAGGATGGTGAGGGTCTGGAACTCTCTGCCTGAAAGGGTGGGTAGCGGCAGAAACCTTCATTGCATTTAAAAAATACTTGGCTGTGCACTTGTAGTGCTGTAACCTATAGGGCCAAGAGCTGGAAAGTGCGATTAGACTGGATCGCTCTTTTATGGCTAGCACATACATGATGGGCTAAACGGCCTCCTTTTTTGTTTCTGTGGATAAGAAATACAGTCATTGACCTGGAGCCTGAAATTTACATACAGTTCCAATGGTCCTCTCATTGATTTCAGGAGGTTATAAGTAACTACAACTACATGGATTTGCCTATTTGGAGCTGTGAACTCAAAGGGATGCGCTAGGTTAGCAGCTAATTATAACCATGCTTCAAACTAGAGACTATACATTAGGAATATCACAAGCAATCTACAATAAATGGAGGCCAACATCCATAGTTTATGTGCACTTACACATCTTTATTGAGAATTTATTGTACACAGGCACAAGGTTACTGACAATCACAATAACAAAGCATTGTTCTTTAAGAACAAATAAACAAAGATGTAAATACGGTAGATTCACTTTTAAATTTTTATACTTTTTTCCCATATATCACTCATTTTATACATTATTTTAACACAGTATAAACACCACTGTTACCGTACCATACTTTAATGACTGAACGTTACTGAAGATGGATTTACTACAAAGTGCACCATTTTACCTCATTGGAATCGCCTTTTGTGTTTTCATTGTTTAACATATTTCTTCCACTTATGAAATGACTATTTAGCTGTGCTTTAACAAATAGACCACAATTTAAAATTTTTTAAACTGAATTCTCAGTGGGAATATTTAACACACAATTTCAACAGATGTTTAATTAGACTGATGGTACTTTGCAAGATTGTAAGTTCAGTTTGATCCTTTGAAAATAGAAACCCTTAATTTAGTTTTTAGTTTAGTTTAGAGATACAGCACTGAAACAGGCCCTTCGGCCCACCGAGTCTGTGCCGACCATCAACCACCCATTTTATACTAATCCTACACTAATCCCATATTCCTACCACATCTCCACCTGTCCCTATATTTCCCTACCACCTACCTATACTAAGGGCAATTTATAATGGCCGATTTACCTACCAACCTGCAAGTCTTTTGGCTTGTGGGAGGAAACTGGAGCATCCGGAGGAAACCCACGCAGACACAGGGAGAACTTGCAAACTCCACACAGGCAGTACCCAGAATTGAACCCGGGTCGCTGGAGCTGTGAGGCTGCGGTGCTAACCACTGCGCCACTGTGCTGCCCAAAACAATTTTTAAAAGAACGAGAACGGTCCAATACAAGTAAAAACTGAAGCTACAAAGTTGTTCGTACATTATTGCTGTTTGAAAAGCAATTGTGCAGGATATAAAAAACTAACACAGTTTGCACTCATCCATAGGTGGACTCTGATGTAAAATACTGACAAGTGTATGAGTTTGGCAGCAATATTTGGTTAATGACCTGTGTCAGTCATCTACCTAAGAAACATAACAAAGAGTTCAGAAAATGCAATACAAAAACACATTATCCCTAAAGAAGCACTACTGTACAAATGAGAGGACATCAAGGAAAAAAATTGTCCTTTTGTTACAATTATCCAATGGGCAGTCTCAATCCTGCAATGACTCTGTCCATGGGATAAGAGTAACACACAGCGGAATTTTTACTCACAAGAATTTGTTCACTCAAAGATGCCTGTTGGTGCATTGATTATTTTTGGCACTACTGTAAACTGCTTACATGAAATTTAAAGACAAGCAAAAGAAACTTCAAGTAGCCATCAACAATTTTCTCTTATATAGCACTTATAGTACATGTTCAAAGGCGCTTGATGGAGCAGAATGGGGAAAAATAAGACACTGGGAAGCAGTAGGAAATTTATGGTAGTGACCAAAGGCATCAAGGAGTTAGAGTTTGAGAGGGGTTTTCTGAAAATGGCAAACAGGAGGAACTTAGGGAGTGTTTCAGAGTTCAGTCATCTGTCACAGATTATGCGGTAGAGGAACAGTGCAGCATCCAGCGTGTCAGAATTGAAAAAGAAAATGGAGAAGATTGCAGGGATGGAATGGAAAGAGTTTGTGGAAGGATTTGTAAGCAAGGATAAGGATTTGTAAGCAAGGATAAGGATTTTGAATTCAATATACCTGGAAGCAGGGAGTCAATGGAGGTAGGTAAGCCAAATTAATCTTTACAGTGAATCAGTTTAACTGTGACAAACTGAATCTCCCCTAATGTGGCCCAACCTGAGAACACAGTTTTATTTTCATTTGTAGGCAGACTCTGGAGCAAATTAATTTTGCCATATTAAAAGGCCCAGAATTTCTCGGCCTTGGTTTTGTTTCACATTGTAAAAGTCCCAGGAAATTATGGCGTAAGTGAGTTATGCCACTATTTTGCTGCATCATAATTTCGTAGGAATCTTGCACCGAACCACTAATATCCTTGGAAAAACCAGGCAAAAGTGATCATAGTGCCACTCCTGGTTAAGGCAGTGGCGACTGCAAATTTCCTGGCATTGTAACTACTTAAGACTGAAAAATTATGGTGCAGGTGTATGTATTTAAATACATGAAGTTAAAAATAATTGATTAAAGTAAAATAATATCTCTGCTCTTTCTTGATATTTTTAATTCTTTGTTAAACCCCACAAAACCCTCCTCTGTATCAATTTTGCCAGTGGCACTGCCACAATGCTCCTCAGGTAGGTCCTGGGAGGGGGAGGCAATGATAGGCTGGCTGTGGCCCATATTTATGCTATGGAGCCAGAAGGAGCACCCCTGCTCATCCTGGCTCCACATTAAGCTAATTTAAAAATAATAAAACTTGTGTTTATGTTAATGGTCCCTAGCAATCCCTTTTGAGAAGCTGGTTAGGCCATAGAAGGAATTGGAAAACATGCTCTGCCCAGTTTCTGACCAATTTTGAAAGGAATCCTGAAACAGGTATTAGGGCCTCATTAGTATATGTAAAGAGCCTAATACCTGTTTATGGCAGTTGACATGGTTGCCTGACTATCGCCTGAACCAATGTGCTATTGGGCATATTTCAGACATCCTTGAGGTGTGGGACATAATGCCAGAAATTGGACCTTTTTTGTTCCCACTTCACATCCAAGAAATGGGCAAACGATGTCTAATTTCATTCCCTTTTTGTTTAATTGGAGACTTTTTTGGTCATTACTACTCTTATCTTCTAAATAAATTGCTAAAAAAAAAATCTGTAACTTAGAATGTTCCTGAAAACTGAATATAGCAGCTGAGTGCCTCCATAACTTAATTTTCTGTATGCGATCAAAATTCAGAGGATCTGACATTCAAAATTCTATGACTTGGCTCATGCCAATATTGATCTGCTTAATTGATAGAGATGAGATAAGTCATTAACTATGCTGCTTCTGAGGTCCCTGAATTACCATTACACTCGCTGCAGCATCTTCAGATTATGTTCCAGGGAATTTTGGAGTGAGCTCACAACAGGATGATTGGGACACCAAATAGCATAATTTACGGCATTAAGTCACAGGTTGTGTTGTTCAACTGACAAAGACTGCTACCTCTACATATGTGAATAAAGTGGGAGCACCACCACCTGCAAGTTCCCCTCCAAGCCCCACACCATCCTGACTTGAAACTATATTGTCATTCCTTCCCTGTCGCTGAGTCAAAATCCTGGACTCCCTTCCTAACAGCACTTTGGGTGTACCTACACCCAAAGGAGTGCAGCAGTTCAAGAAGGCAGCTCACCACATCTTCTGAAGGGCAATTAGGGATGGGCAATAAATGCTGGCCTGGCCAGCGATGCCCACATCCCATCAATGAAAAAAAAGTAGTGCAAAAAACACACATTTAAGTGAGGTAATGAAACTAAAGGATATATGCTGTGGCATGATAATAACCACTATTCATTTCAGCAAGCAAAAAATCTCACTATGATGCTAATTTGCTGCTTTGTTTAAAAGAAAACCTTACAAATTGTTACTGGCATTTTCCAGCTGCAATCTTAAAATAGTTTAATATAGTAGCAGTTTCTATATTGGTTTCTTATTAAACTTTCTGCTTACTTCACAGTCAGTAACATTCTGTTTGAATAAGCATATCCGCTACTATTGTTGGAGACTATTTTTTCCCCAGTTTCTGAAACTACAAAAATCAAATGTAATTACACATAATTGCTCATTATACGTCAAGCAGAACTACTTAGTTTGTGTTCACACAAGGTATTCATCAATAAATGGTATCACTGCTAGAGTGCTGCATGTTTTTCTAATTTGTCAGTATATAATCAGATAGAAGGTTTAGTAAATTTACGAGTGGAAGCAGCTACTGGAAAATATCGATGCTTACTGCAAATCTAATCTGCCACATCAACTTTTATAAAGGTCTTCCCTCCCTGCAGGGAAGCATACTGTCTCTTGAACTTGCCATGTGGGGGGCATGGATTCAAATTAGATGCGAAAAAGTGAATGCACAATTAAGATAAGGTATAAACACAGTTAAAATATAACTTATTCATGCAGTGAATGGTAAACATGTGGAAAAGCTTACGCAGGAGGGCAGTGGAAGCAAAGGGTGTCTAAATTTTAAGAGAGTGATGAACAAAATTTTGGCCTTAAAGAAAAATGAAAGGTACTACACACTGAAGCAGGGGTAAGAAGTCTGTGATCATTGGGAAGGATGGAAAAGGGCTTTCAGGCTTTACTACATCCCCTGTTCCAAAACAAACTGTGTTGTATAGGAAAGGGTATGGCTTCATTTAAGTATGTTGGTGATGCGTTATCCATAACCAATTACTCCTCAAGCTCACTTGAATGCCTTATAGAGTCTGGGTGAAATCTCCTCGAATGTTTCCTGAAATTAGTGCTGTTTTTTACCTGTATTTTATTTCCCTCTGGGATTTGGATTACAGGCATTGGAGAGAGTGATACACCACTTTGTAGCTTCTAATGGATAACCGACATTATGGCTATACATGTATTAACAGCTACAGCTACCAATTCATGCAAACCATGTTCTTAAGAATATTTTCACAAAAACATTAAGCTTTATCCACTAGTTCAGTGGTGATTTTCTTCCCTTAGTAAAACATTAATGCAGTCAGAGGATATTTACTAAGTTTGGCTTTGATAAAGTAAATAAAAGGAACTGTATCAACGGAACAAAAACTTTGTAGTATGTCTGGGAATGGATTTTGAGTTAGTTAGTTCAGCCCAGTTAAATTAACTTTCACAAGAACAAAATTAACCTTAAGGATGAAGATTCAGGGACAAAACTGCTTTAATATTGTGTCAGTTGCCAACAGTTTTGTGATTCATTGTAAAGGTCTTTCTTATTGGGTTATTTAGAAACTGTAATAAATCTAGTCATGAAATGTATGATAGTTGGTTAAAATAGGTAGCACACATATTAATTTCTTTACATGAAAAAATTTTACAATACAGTAAGAACCCACATATCTCTTCTACTAACAGACATAGATATTCCCTAGATATGTGGTCAGTTTGGATAAGCAATCTTTATGGCAATGTACAAATATTTAAGTAGACATTGTCAGGTAGGATTCCAGGAACTAGTCAATTCAAATACAAGACAGTTATCTAATGTGTATGGTAATTGTCATCCATCTCCCTTTCCACTCCAAGCCATTTCATCTCTGCATAAATGCTCCAGCTGATTAAACCATTTCCACTTTACCAGCCCAAATATTTACTTAACTATTGTTAAAAATGGTTGCCATACCTCTTTGTGGTACAAAATTAAGTTCAAAAGCCCATATAATAGTCAGTGTTTCTTAAAGTAATTTTGTATCAATCTATCTATTAATCTTACAAGGCTGTGAAATGTAATTGATTGCCTACAAAATGAAAATAATACAGAATTGCACTTCCTGTTGCCCTGGCACTATTTTGTTAAACTTATACAAAGGTTTTATGCTGGTGAAAAGGTTAAGGTTCAATTAGTAAGTCTAGACTTAAGTGACTGGTAGCAAATACATACAGCGCAAAAAGATATGGGATGCTTTTGATTGTTTTGACTTGTACATAATTACATTCTGATCAAGCATACTTGGATGCCATGGACCAGTAGGTTCAATAAACAGTTTTGGTGCACATAGGCTGGAAAAGTTTAAAAGACCCTCCTCTGTGGTGTGCAGTGATTTTCCCCCTTCATGTTATTCAGAATTTATTCTAAGTTTTCTTATGTCCAATTCCATAAACAAACCTACAATAAGAATGAGATTACTATATAAAAGCCACACAATAAACCATGGATTATAGAGCGAGAAACAGCAAAGCTGTACTAAGGTTACAACCAATACTACTTTTGAGTAATATCCTATTCATTCATATCATTAGACATCTGCAATCACATGTATAAAACAGTATTTTAAAATATTTCAATGGTACCAATTCAAATGTTCAGCTGACTTGTTTCTAAGTTGTTCTATTCATGTTTATATGTTTTGCATCTATACAATTAAACTGAAGCAGGAATACAGACTAAATTCACATCCCCACTTAGTTCTGAACATCAACAAGTTAAAGCTTTATACAGTTACACACGACTAGAAAACCTGGCACATCATGTAGAACAGTTAATCATGAGTTCACAGATATCCCAAACAAATAGAACAGAGTTCCTAAAAACACTAAATAGATGCTTTGTTGCTGGAAGAGGCTGTCTTTCCAACTTGCATACTACATATTAATACAAGAATGACAATACCACTAATATAGTGAGTACACTGCACTATTAGCTAAAGAAAGGTTACCCAACATCAGTTTAGCACATGAAAAGCCTAATGATCTTAGACAGCACTTTTAGTACTCTTGCAGCTAACCAACCAGTGAACTACACTGCACCACAGATAAAATATCTGTATTACGGTATCCCTTTTCCATTGGCCCACATAGGTTTCACTTTAATAAGTCAAATATCAAATCTCCAATGCTTCCTTACAAAATTTTTCAGCCATTGAAAAGTTTTACTTGATCTCTGTGAAAATTGCCTGCAAGTACCGAAAAATGTTAGTTTTTTTTAAGCTCACACAGACGATCTGGATGAAGTACTTTTTGACTGACTTTACATCTAGTAGCTTGAGCAATGTAGAGGGGCTGGGAGAATACAGAGGCTTTGAGTAGATTTGATTTTTGATAGGCTGGATTAGAAAACTATCTAGGCCAACAAAAGGGAAATGACGAGGAGGACCTTTGGTCTTTAATATGGGGGCATTTGATATCCTGCAGAGCTTGTATCCAGGTTTTCAGCAAACGGTGGGCTCTGAAAGGTTTCTGTGTTCTCAATTCCAGTACTGTATGGAGGATGACCAGTGTCCATGTGATCTTGGGAGAAGAGAGATGAGTCAGCTCCCAGCCGGTATCTTTGCCATGCCTTCAGGGTTAGGCCAGCCTTTAATGAGATTAATTAAAGTAAGGACTTAGTTATGCTTGTTAGTGTACTATAACTAGAAATGAACAGGCATAATGATTCCGTTAGTCAAGTCCCATTGCATGTTGCAGTACATCATTATTCCACAGGCACTGATCTTGTGGAGATTATAGTGTTCAGCAATTCCTTAGCTGTTTTTATTTTAGGTATTCAATCTTGTTTTGGGTGTACATAGATTAATTTATATGAGCAATTATTGTGAGATCATACACAATATCAATGCAGTGATCCAAATGAGATTTGGATAATTTCATAAACATTAGAAGTAAAAACTGGTCATTTATTTTCATCATCTATGTTTCAAGATTTGGTTATTGTCTAAATTCACTGAAAGATGTTTGCTATTAGATATTACATTCACATGCTAATGAACATCGTTGAATTGTTTTTTACTCATTGCTGCGTTAGTGCAAGTCGATTTTAATTCGAACATATTGCTCGACCTGAGGATACATCGATTTTACAACACAGAACTCAAGATACGTTGGTTTGTAAAGATCTGTCATTTTTTTAATGGATAAGATAGTCAAGTCATGACAATTTCTTTATATATACAGTGAATTGCAGAAAAAATTGTATTTTATGTGAAGATGGGTCATCGCCTGCATTGAAAATAAATCGAGCAATCAGGTAGATTTGATAATCCACAAACACAAGTAAATTTCAGTTCTTCTCATATATGGAAGCTCTTGTTATATTTTATTCCTGACCAAGACATAGCCTATTAGTACCCCATTAAAATGCATTGTTTACCAAATGTGTTCTATGACCTCATGGATATGGAATATTCAAATAACCACAATTTTCAAACAGTGAGAATTTAACAATAACTAATTTTTAAACATTAAAAAAAAACTGCCAGATTAATACATTTGTTCCATGAGGGATATTTGATTAGTTGTCATTCCACCATTGCTAGATAAGACAGGTCAGATCAACACCATTCATGGATGACATGCAGAAATTACTAAGTTAAAATACATACTATTTTGTATCCATGAAAAAGGCACATCCAGCCCAGTCGACCCCAAGTGCTCCTCGCTCAAATCTGGGAACATGTGCCAAAATTGGGAAAGGTGTCTCGCAGGCTAGTCAAGCAACAGACTGACATAGTCATACTCACCAAATCATACCTTACAGCTAACATCCCAGACTCCTCCATTACTATCCTTCACTATGGCCTGGCCCAGGACAAATCCAACAGAGGTGTTAGCACAGTGGTATACTGGAGGGAGGGAGTGACCCTGGGAGACCTCATCATTGACTCTGGAACCCATGAAGTCCCATGGCAGCAGGTTAAACATGAACAAGGAAACCTCCTGCTGATTATCACCTACTGCTCTCCCTCAGCTGATGAATCACAGTCTCAGATACAGCAATCGGCCATTTAGGACTGGGATGAGGAGAACTTCACTCAAAGGGTCGTGAATCTTTGGAATTCTCTAACCCAGAGAGCTGAGGATGCTCAGTTGTTCAGAATATTCAAGACAGAGGTTGATAGGCTTTTGGTTACTAAGGGAATTAACAGATATTTGGATAGTGCAGGACACTGGAGTTAAGGTAGAACATCAGCGATGATCTTGTTGAATGGTGGAGCAGGCTCGAAGGGTCAAACAGCCTACTCCTGCTCCTATTTCTCATGTTCTTATGTTCACTCCTCCACATTGAACACTACTTCATAGAAGCACAGAGACAGCAAGGGTACAGAATGTACTCTGGGTGAGGGACCTCAATGTCCATCACCAAGAGTGGCTCGGTAGCAACACTACTGACTGAGCTGGCCAAGTCCTGAAGGATATATGCACCAGATTGGGCTTGTGGCATGCAGTGAGAGAACCAACAAGAGGGACAAAACCTACCTGACCTCATCCTCACCAATCTACCTGTCACAGATGTATCTGTCCATAGTATTGGTGGGAGTGACCACAGCACAGTTCTTGTGGAGACAAAGGTCTGTCTTCATACTGAGGACACCCTTCATTGTGTCGTGTGGCAAGACCACTATGTTAAATGAGATAGATTCCGAACAGATCTAGCAGCTCAAAACCGGGCATTCATGAGGCTCTGTGGGCAATCAGTAGTGGCAGCAATGTGTTCCATCACAATCTGTAGCCTCATGGCCTGGCATATCCCTCACTCTACCATTAGCATCAAGCCACAGGAACAATCCTGACTCAATAGGTAGTGTAGGAGATCATGGCAGGCATACCTAAAATTGAGGTGCAATCTAGTGAAGTTACAACACAGAACTAAACGGCGGAAGCAGCAGAGCCAAGTGAACCCACAACTAATGAATAAGATCAAAGCTCTGCAGTCCTGGCACATCTAGTCATGAATGGTGGTGGACAATTAAACAACTAACCGGAGGAGGAGGGTCCATGAATATCCCCATCCTCAATGTTCGGGGGGAGCCCATCACATCAGTGCAAAAGAGCAGGCTGAAGGTTTGGCAACCATCTTTAGCCAGAAATGTTGAGTGGATGATCAATCTCAGCCTCTCCTGAGGTCTCCACTATCACAGATGCCAGTCTTCAGCCAATTGGATTCACTCCATGTGATATCAAGAAATGGCTGAGCGCACTAGATACAGCAAAGGCTATGGGCCCTAACAACATCCTGGCTACAATGCTGAAGAACTGTGCTCCAGAACTAGTCATACCTCTACCCAAGCTGTTCCAGTTACTGCTACAAGACTGGTATCTACCCAGCAAAGTGGAAAACTAACCAGGAATGTCCTGTACACAAAAAGCAGGACAAGTCCAATCTGGCCAATTACCGTCCCATCAGTCTACTCTTGATCATCAGTAAAGTGATGGAAGGTGTCATTGACTGTGCTATCAAGCAGCACATATTCACCAATAACTTGCTCACTGATGCTCAGTTTGCGGTCTGCCAGGACCATTCACCTCTAGACCAGAAAACAGCCTTTGTCCAAACATGGACAAAAGAACTAAATTCCAGAGGTGAGCTGTAAGTGACAGCCCTTGATATCAAGGCAGTATTTGACTGAGTGTGGCATCAAGAAGACCTAGTCAAATTGAAGTCAATGGGAATCAGGGGGAAACTCTCCACTAGCTGGAGTCATACTTGGCAAGAAAGGAAGATGATTGTGGTTGTTGGAGGCCAATCATCTCAGGTCCAGGATATCACTGCAGGAGTTCCTTAAGGTAGTGTCGTAGGCCCAACCATCTTCAGCTGCTTCATCAATGACCATCCCTCCACCATAAAGGCAAAAGTGGGGATGTTCACCGATGATTGCAGTGTTCAGTTCCACTCACAACTCCTCAGCTAATGAAGCAGTCCCTGCCCACATGCAGGAAGCCCTGGATAATATTCAGGGTTGGGCTGATAAGTGGCAAGTAACATTCGCACCACACAAGTGCCGGACAATGGCTATCTTCAACAAGAGACAATTTAACCACTTCTCCTTGACATTTATTGGCATTACCATCACAGAACCCCCCCACAATCAACATCCTTGGGGGTCATCATTGACCAGAAGCGTAACTGGGCCAGTCACAAATACTGTGACTATAAGTACAGGTCAGAGGCTGGGAATTCTGTGGCGAGTAACTCACTTTGGCTCCCCAAAGCCTCTTCACCATCTACAAGGCACAAGTCAGGAGTGTGATGGAATATGCTCCACTTGCCTTGATGGCTGCAGCTCCAACAACACTCAGGAAGCATGACACTATTCAAGACAAAGCAGCCCCCTTGATTGGCACCCCATCCATACCACCTTAAACATTCACTCCCTCCACCACCAATGCACAGTGGCTGCAGTTTGTACCATCTACAAGATGCTCTGGAGCCACTTGCCAATGCTTCTTCGATAGCACCTCCCAACCCCATGACTTCTACAACCTAAGCAGGACAAGGTAGCAGGCACATGGGAACACCACGACCTCCAAGTTCCCCTCCAAGATCTGGTTGGAATCTGATCTGATTTGGAATTATATTTGCGCTGGGTTAAAAAACCTGGCACTCCTTCTCTAACCGCACTCTGGGTGTACCTAAATCACATAGACTGTAGTGGTTTGAGAAGGCGTCTCACCACCACCTTCTCAAGGGCAATTAAGGATGGACAATAAATGCTGTCCTTACCAGCGACACCCACACCCCATGAATGAATAAAGAAAAACTGTACTGAACCAAACCTAAGCTAAACTGTTCCAGTTTCAGGCTTCAACTATTTAAAACAAACTGCTGAAAATTAGAAACCAGGAACCAACCAACTTTTCATTTTGGCAAAATGCAAAAAGTGGAAATGGTTATTTGAATATTTCAGATTTCATTACAAGGTAATAGGTGATTTGCTCAACCCAACCAGCTAATTTATGTAACTTATTGTAATCTATTATATGTGATTTTAGTTACACTGAAGATTTTCATCCATTGTGCTTGACATTGTTCCAGTTTTGTGGGTGTTATTAACAGAAAACTATGAAACTCCTTTGAAAATAATTATTTTTCTCATTTTTTTCACAAACTAAAATAAATTCCAAATTCCGAACTATACATTGAAAGCCTGATGTGGTTTACTTTGTGTTTCTGCACACAGGAAATTAAGTTGACATACTGTAAAGTGCAATTAAAAACATGCTGTAGAGACAATTAATTTTAAGTGTCTGTATTAGGCATGATATCATGCACCGAACAGCTAAATTACCTGGTCTCATTAGAGCACTGAATGAAATAAGAAGTTATTAATCATTTAGTTATTACTATCTCCTCTGTTAATGATGTTAAAACTGAATGGTGACAGAGATAGTGAGTGAGTCAGTTTGTTATCAGGCACAAAGACTGGTCTATACTTATGGAGACGATGAAGGCTGGGGTACAAGTTTTTGGACATCTTCTACAAATCCTATATTTTTAAATTTGTTGAAGGCAAAGAGAGTCAAGTAACCCTGAAAAAACAAAATGTGATGAAGGATAGATAGCAATTCCAGTTAATATAAATTCTTTTTAAACATATACAGATATTACATAAGCTGATTTGTTTATTATGACTGCCTGATTCCGTGCCACAAATGTTCATGGAGCCTCAGTTTGGTCTTTATGTTCCATTTTTCAGTTTTCAGAATGGCTGTGCATTTCACCTTCTGTATATGAACTCTGTTCCAAAGCAAAATGACTGAGAATATGTCAGTTTTAAAGGGCTGAACTTTATCTAATTCATTTTATACAATATACTGAGTCTAGGCCAGGCCCATTGGTATGGCATTAAGTATTCTGCAATGAACTCTTCTGGTAAATCAGTCAGTGCTTGCACTGTCCAATGTCATATTTAGTTACAAGCATTAGGAAAGTCCCAGTTTTGTTTCCCAGCCTACACTAAGTTGACTCATCCTAGTCTGGACCACAATAAAAAGCACAGCAATCAGCTTCAGCAACCTGAGTTAGGGAGGGACTTGTGCTATCCAGTTACTCAGTTGGAAATTGCATGAGTAATGATTTCAGATCAAGGCAAAACTGTATTTGACTGTGATGCCCAATGGGTGAAGTGCCTGTAGACATTCACAGTTTGGACCTGCTTGAACAGGATTTTTTTGTTTGTTTTCATGGGATGTGGATGTCGCTGGCAAGGCCAGAATTTGTTGCACATCCCTAATTGCCCTTGAGAAGGTGATGGTGAGCTACCCTCTTGAAATGCTGAAGTCCATCTGGTGTAAGCACACCCACAGTGCTGTTAGGAAGTTTTAGGATTTTGACCCAGCGACAGTGAAGGAATGGCAATATATTGCCAAGTCAGGATGGTGTGTGGCTAGGAGGAGAACCTGCAGATGGTGGTGTTCCCATGTGTATGCTGTCCTTGTCCTTCTAGGTGGAAGAGGTCACGGGTTTGGAAGGTGCTGTCAAGGCAGGCATGGTGAGTTGCTGCAGTGCATCTTGTAGATGGTACACACTGCTGCCACTGTACGTTGAAGGTGGAGGGAGTGAATGTTTAAGGTGGTGGATGAGGTGTCAATCAGGCGGGCTGCTTTGCCCTGGGTGATGTCAAGCTTTCTGTGTTGTTGGAGCCATACTGATCCAGGCAAGTGGAGCATATTTCATCACACTGTTGACTTGTGCCTTGTTGATGGTGGACAGGATTCGGGGAGTCAGGAGGTAAGTTACTCACCACAGAATTCCCAGCCTTTGACCTGCTCTTGTAGCCACAGTTTTTATATGGCTGGTCCAGTTCAGTTTCTGGTCAATGGTAACCCCCAGGATGTTGATAGTGGAGGATTCAGCAATGGTGATGCCATTGCATTGTCAAGAGGAGATGGTTAGATTATTTCTTGTTGGAGATGGTCATTGCCTGGCACTTGTATGGCACGAATGTTACATGCCACTTATCAGCCCAAGTCTGAATGTCGTCGAGGTCTTGCTCCATATGGACATGGACTGCTTCAGTAGCTGAGGAGTTGCGAATGGTACTGAACATCGTAAAATCATCAGTGAGCATCCCCATTCCTGACCTTATGATGGAGGGAAGGTCATTGATGAAGCAGCTGACGATGGGCCAAGGACACTGCCTGCGGAATTCCTGCAGCAATGTCCTGGGGCTGAGATGATTGACCTCCAACAACCACAATTTGATGTCAATTTGGCTAGGACTCCTTGATGCCACACTTGGTCAAATGTTGCCTTGATAACAAAGACAAGTGCTCTCACCTCACCTCGAGTTTAATTCTTTAAAGGTCAGGAGCCGAGTGGCCCTGGCAGAACCCAAACTGAGCAGCAAGCAGCTTGTTGCTGTTTAAGTGCTGCATGATAGCACTGTTGATGATACCTTCCATCACTTTGCTGATGATCAAGAGTAGACAGATGGGGCAGTAATTGGCTGGGTTGGATTTGTCCTGTTTTTTTTGAACAGGATATACCTGGGCAATTTTCCACATTGTCAGGTAGATGCCAGTTTTGTAGCTGTACTGGAATAGCTTGGCTTGGGGGTGCTGCTAATTCTGCAGTACAAGTCTTCAGTACTAAAGCCGGGTTGTCGTCAGAACCCATAGCCTTTGCAGTATCCAGTGCCTTCAGATGTTTCTTGATATCACATGGGGAGAATCAAATTGGCAGATCTTTATTTGAATGCGCAAAGCATCTGCAATATGATAGATGAACTAGTGGCACAAATAAGGTAAATGATTTAGAACTAATTGCCATTACAGAGACATGGTTACAAGATGATCAAGGTTGGGAAATAAATATTCCAGGGTGCACAATATTTTGGAAAGACAGACAGAATGGCAAAGGAGGAAGGGTAGCCTTGATAATAAAGAATGACATAAGGACATTAGTGAGAAAGGATCTGACCTCAGAAGATCATGAAATAGAATCAGTATTGGTGGAATTTCAGAATAGCAAGAATCAGAAAACACAAAGGGCCTAAAAGTTACTCCCACCAAACAGTTAAACTGTTGGACAGAGCATTAAAGAAGAAATTATTGGAGCTTGTAACAAAGGTAATGTAATAATTGTGGCTTCATATAGACTGGGACAATGAAATTGGCAAGAGTGGTCTAGAAAATGAGTTTGTAGAATTTTTTCAGGACAGTTTCTTGGAGAATACATTGTGGAACTGACTAGGGATAAAGCTATCTTAGATCTAGTATTGTTTAATAAAGTGGGGTTACTTAGTAATGTCATAATAAAAGATCCACTGGGAAATAGTGATCATAATACCATTGAATTGCATGTTAAGTTTGAAAGTGACATATTGCAATCACAAACAAAAAGCTAAAAGATATGGCAGTAAATGAACAGTGGGAAACCTTTAAAGAAACAATTCAAAATGTTCAACAAAGCAAGAAAGACCCATCCGTGCCTCACTCAGGAAGTTAAGGATAGTATTAGATTAAAAGAAGAGGCTTACAATGTTGCAAAAAACTGTAGCAAGTCTGAGAATTGGAAACTTTAGAAACCAGCAAAAAGCCATAAAAAAGGAAAAATAGAATGAAAGTAAACTAGCCAGTAATTGAAAAACAGATTTGATAGATATATGAAAAGGAAGAGAGAGAACTAAAGTAAACGTTCATCCTTTAAAAGCAGAGACAGGAGAAATTATCATAGGGAATGAGGAAATGGCAGAGGCATTGTACAAATAGTTTGTGTTTGTTTTCACAGTAGAAGACACCAGTTTCATACCAGAAATAGATGGTAACCTAGGGGCTAAAAAGAGTGAGGAAATTAAAGAAATTAATATCAGCAGAAAAAAAGTATTGGAGAAACTCATGGGACTAAAGTCCGACAAATCCCTGGGACCTGATGACTTACACTCTAGGGTTCTAAAAGAGATAGGTGCAGAGATAGTGGATGTGCTAGCTTTGATTTTCCAAAATTCCTTAGATTCGGGAATGGTCCCATCAGACTGGATGTTGGCAAATGTTACACCGCTTTTCGAGAAAGGAGAGAGAGAGAGAGAGAGAGAGAGAGAAAACAGGGAACTACAGGCCAGTTAGCCTAACATCAGTCGTTAACAAAATGCTGGAATCTATTATTAAGGAAGTCTTAACAATGCACTTAGAAAATCACAGTATGATTAGAACAAGTCAACTTGGTTTTACTAAAGGGAAATCCTGTTTGACAAATTTATTAGAGTTTTTTGAGGATGATAAAGGGGAACCAGTAGATGTAGTATATCTAGATTTGCAAAAGGCATTCGATAAGGTGCCACACAAAAGGCAAGATAAGTGCTCATGGAGTTGGGGGTAATATATTAGCATGGATAGATGATTGGTTAATGGACAGGAAGCAAACAGTGTGCATAAATGGGGCATTTTCAAGTTGGCCGGCAGTGAATAGTGGAGTGCCATAAGGAACAGTGCTAGGGACTCAGCTATTTACAATCTATATTAGATGAAGAGACAGAGGGTAATGTATCTACATTTGCTGATGACACAAAGGTAGGTGGAAAGGTAAACTACAGGGAGGATACAGAGAGGCTGCAAAGAGATATAGACAGGTTAAGTGAGTGGGCAACAAGATGGCAGATGGAGTGCAATGTAGGGAAGCATGAACTTATTCACTTTGTTCATGAGAATAGAAAAGCAGAATATTTTTTAAAAGATGTGAAGCTTGTAAGTGTCAATGTTCAAAGAGACTTTGGTGTGCTTGTACAAGGAATGCAGAAAACTAACATGCAGGTACAGAAAGCAATTAGCAACGCAAATGGCATGTTGGCCTTTATTGCAAGGGGATTGGAGCACAGGAATAAAGACGTCTTTCTACAATTGTACAGGGTTTTGGTGAGACCGCATCTGGAATACTGTGTGCAGTTTTGGTCTCCACATTTAAGAAAGGATACACTAGCGTTGGCTCTGCTTCTCTCTCCGCGGATGCTGCCTGACCTGCTGAGTATTTCCACCTATTTCTGTTTAAATTGGAATCAAACATTGTCCGGTAAAACTGTAACGGAATAATAGGCTATCTTTAAAGAGGAGATAATTTTGGTTCAGTCGAGTTACATTCCCATGAGGGGAAAGGTAGGCCAAACAAATCCAGAGCTCCCTGGATGTCGACAGTGATAGAGAGTAAGATAAAGCAGAAAAAAGGTGCATATGACAGATGTCAGGTGAATAATACAACTGAGAACGAGGCTGAATGCAGAAAGTTCAGAGGAGTAGCGGAGACAAGAAATAAGAGAAACAAAGAGAGAGTATGAGAAGAGACTGGCAGCTAACATAAAAGGGAATTCAAATGTCTTCTATAGGAATATAAATAGTAAAAAGGGTGGTAAAAGAAGGAGTTGGGACAATTAGGCACCAAAAAGGGGATTAATGCATGGAGGCGGGGGCATGGGTGAGGTACTAAATGAGTACTTTACATCTGTCTTTACCAAGTAAGAAGATGCTGTCCAAGTCATAGTGAAAGAGGAGGTAGTTGGATGGGCTAAAAATTGATAAAGAGGAGGTCTTGGATTGGCTGGCTGTGCTTAAAGTTGATAAGTCACCAGGGCCGGATGAGATGTATCCAAGGCTACTGAGGGAAGTAAGGGTGGAAATTGTGGAGAAACTGGCTATAATCTTCCAATCCCTCTTAGATACATGGGTGATACCAGAGAACTGGAGAATTGCAAATGTTACACCCTTGTTCAAAAAAGGTTGTAACGATAAGCCCAGCAACTAAAGGCCAGTCAGTTTAACCTCAGTGGTGGGAAAGCATTTAGAAATGATAATTTGGGATAAAATTAACAGTCACTTGGACAAATATGGATTAATTAAAGAAAACCAGCATGGATTTGTTCAGGGAAAATCATGTTTAACTCACATGCTTGAGTTCTTTGATGGGCGGCACAGTGGCGCAGTGGTTAGCACCGCAGCCTCACAGCTCCAGCGACCCGGGTTCAATTCTGGGTACTGCCTGTGTGGAGTTTGCAAGTTCTCCCTGTGTCTGCGTGGGTTTCCTCCGTGTGCTCCGGTTTCCTCCCACAGCCAAAAGACTTGCAGGTTGATAGGTAAATTGGCCATTATAAACTGCCCCTAGTATAGGTAGGGGAATATCGGGACAGGTGAGGATGTGGTAGGAATATGGGATTAGTATAAATGGGTGGTTAATGGTCGGCACAGACTCAGTGGGCCGAAGGGCCTGTTTCAGTGCTGTATCTCTAAAAAAAAAGATAACAGGGTTCATGAGTCATCCGGTTGATGTGGTGTACATAGACTTCCAGGCAGTTGATAAAGTGCTACATAACAGGCTTGTCAGCCAACTTAAAGCTCAAGGAATAAACAGGACAGTGGCAGCATGGATATGAAGTTGGCTGAGTGACAGGAAATAGAGAGTAGTGGTGACTGTTGTTTTTCAGACTGGAGGAAGGTATATAGTGGGCTTCCCCTGGGGATGGTGTTAGAACCACTGCTTTTCTTGATTTATATTAATGACCTAGACTTTGGTGTACAGGGCACAATTTCAAAATTTGTGGATGACACAAAACTTGGAAGTATTGCGAACTGTGAGGAGGATAGCGATAAACTGGTGGAATGGGTAGACAAGTGGCAGATTAAATTTAATGCAGAGAAGTGTGAAGTGATTCATTTTGGTAGTAAAAATGAGGAGATGCGATATAAAATAAAGGGTACAATTCTAACGAGGTGCAGGAGCAGAGGGACCTGGGGGTATATATACACAAATCATTGAAGATGGCAGGGCAGGTTGAGAAAGCGGTTAATAAAGCATACGGGATCCTGGGCTTTATAATTGGGAGCATACAGTACAGAATCAAGGAAGTTGTTATGAGCCTGTGTGGGGCCCTGGTTTGGCCTCAACTGGAGTTTGTGTCCAGTTCTGGGCAGCGCACTTTAGTAAGGCATTAGAGAGGGTGCAGAAAGGTTGCACAGCATTGGTTCCAGGGATGAGGAACTTCAGTTACATGGATAGATTGGAGAAGATGGGGCTGTTCTCCTTAGAAGAGAGAAGATTATCAGGCAATTTGATAGAGGTGTTCAAAATCATGAGGGGTCCAGACAGAGTCAATAAGGAGAAACTCTTCCCGTTGGCGGAAGGTAGAGAACCAGAGGTCGCTGATTTGAGGTGATTAACAAAAGAAGCAACAGTGACATGAGAAAAAAACATTTTTATGCAGCATGCAGTTAGGATCTGGAATGGTTTGCCCGAAGGTGTGGTGGAGGCAGATTCAATCAAGGACTTCAGAAGAGAACTGGATAATTAGCTGAAGCGAAAAAATTTGCAGGGCTATGGGGAAAAGGCAGGAGAGTGGAACTAGGTGAGTTGTTCTTGCAGAGAGCTGGCATGGACATGACGGGCTGAATGGCCTCCTTCTGTGCTGTAATCATTCTATGATTCTATAAAACAGTACAGTGAAGGTTCATTAAATTGGTCCCTGGGATTAGGGGGTTGACCTATGATGAGAGGCTGCGTAGATTGGGCCTATACTTTCTGGAGTTTAGAAGAATGAGAGGTGATCTCATTGAAACATACAGATTCTGAAGTGGTTGGATAGGGTAGACAGTGTTTGTTTCCACTGGTCGAGGAATCTAAAACATGGGGGCATGGTCTAAGGATAAGAGCTGATCATTTAGAACTGAGATGAGGAGAAATTACTTCACTCAAAGGAATGTGAATCTTTGGAATTCTGTACCCCAGAGGGTGGTGGATACTCCATCATTGAACACATTTAAAGCTGGGATCGACAGATTTTTGGTCTCTCAAGAAATCAAGGGATATGGCGAGTGGGTGGGAAAGTGGAGTTGAAACCTAAGATCAGCCATGATCGTATTGAATAGCGGAGGAGGTTCCATGGGCTATATTGTCCACTCCTGCTCCTATTTCTTGTGTTCTGTGATGCTGGGGACCTCAGGCGGAGGCCGATATGGATCGGCCACTCGGCACTTCTGGCTGAAGATGGTTGCAAATGCTTCAGCCTTATCTTTTGCACTGATGTGCTTGGCTCCTCCATCACTGAGGATGGGGATATTTGTGGAGCCTCCTCCTCTGGTTAGTTGTTTAATTGTCCGCAACATTCATGACTGGATGTGGCAGGACTGCAAAGCTTTGATCTGATCCGTTGGTCGTGGTATCACTTAGCTCTGTCTATTGCATGCTGCTTCCGCTGTTTGACATTCAAGTAGTCCTGTGTTGTAGCTTCACCAGGCTGACACCTCATTTTTAGGTATGCCTGGTGCTGCTCCTGGCATGCTCTCCCACCCTCTTTATTGAACAAGGGTTGATCCCTTGGCTTGATGGTAATGGTCGAGAGAGGGATATGCCAGGTCATTAGGTTACACATTGTGGGTGAATAAAATTCTGCTGCTGCTGATGGTCTACAGCGCCTCATCGATGCCCAGTTTTCAGCTGCTAGATCTGTTCTGAATCTATCCCATTTAGCACGGTGGTAGTGAGACACAACACGATGGAGGTTATTCTCAGTGTGAAGACAGGACTTTGTTTTCACAAGGATTGTGCATTGGTCACTCCTACCAATACCATCGTCGACAGATGCATCTGCAACTAGTAGATTGATGAGGACAAGGTCCAATAGGTTTTTCCCTTTTGTTAGTTCCCTCACCACCTGCCACAGTCTAGCAGCTAAGTCCTTCAGGACTCGGCCAGCTCGGTCAGTAGTGGTGCTACCGAGCCACTCAGTGATGGACATTGAAGTCCCCCACCCAAAGTACATTTTGTGCCCTTGCCACCCTTTGTGATTCTTCCAAGTGGTGTTCAACATGGAGGAGCACTGATTCAGCAGCTGAGGGAGGGCAGTAGGTGGTAATCAGCAGGAGGTTTCTTTGCCCATGTTTAACCTGATGCCATGAGGCTTTGTTGGGTCTGGAGCCGATGTTGAGGACTCCCAGGGCAACTCCCTCCCGACTGTGTACCACTGTGCTGCCACCTCTGGTGAGTCTGTCCTGCTGGGTGAGACTGTCCTGCTGGGTGAGACAGGACATATCCAGGCATGGCGATCGTGACGGCTGGGACATTGAATCTAAGGTATGTTTCTGTGAATATGACTGTGTCAGACTGTTGCTTGACTAGTCTGTGGGACAGCTCTCCCAATTTTGGCACAAGCCCCCAGATGTTAGTCAGGAGGAACTTTACAGGGTCGACACAGCTGGCTTTGCCGTTGCCATTTCTGGTGCCTAGGCCGATGCCTGTTGGTCCGTCCAGTTTTATTCCTTTTCAAGTTTTGTGTAGCATTTTGTGCAACTAAGTGGCTTGCTAGGCCATTTCAGAGGGCAGTTCCGAGTCACATGTAGGCCAGACTAGATACGGACAGCAGATTTCCTTCCCTAAAGGACATTGGTGACCAGATGGGTTTTTACAACAATTTCTGGTAGTTTCATGGTCATCATTACTGAGACTAGCTTTCAATTCCAGATTTTTATTGATTAATTAAATTTTTTATTAATTGAATTTAAAATCCACCAGCTGCCATGGTGGGATTTGAACCCATGTTCCCAGAGTATTAGCCTGGCTCTCTGGATTACTAATCCAGTGACATTATCACTACGCCATCATCTCCCATGTTGGAGGACTGCCAATGCCTCATGAAACTATACACTGAAAGAGTCAATGCTGTCAGGAGAGGAAGGAGGAAAATTGGGGGGAAAAAAATGAAAGCTCAATTTTTAAAAAAACACACTAAATGATTAAAAACCTATCGTCAGCATGAGTCTAAGTGAGTGCAGAGGAGAGAAGGGGGAAAAAAGATTTGACAAAGGGAAATAAAATATTGTACCAGCCTCATTTCTTCAGTGTCTTTTTCAAAAAATAAGATTTATATTAAAAGATTCATTAAATAAAAAGGGCTCTGAAGTTTGTAGGACATTATACTTCTTAACTCGCTGTAGAAATATGATTTTAATAGGATTGGTTATGTTAAATATATAATTAAAATGTGTCATAGGACAGTCTTATTTCGGAAAGGCTCAAAGTCTCTATATAGCACATTGCTGTGCACACTGTGTTGTACCATGATACTCTAGGTCAGATTCCAATTTGTAATTAGCTATATATTCTGTGTTAGCCGTGCTTTTCTCATGAGCACTTCAAAATCAAGATCTGGTAACAGGATCGATAACTTTTAATAAGTTTCCAAAGACACTTGTAGAACTTATGGGATATAAAAATCAGAACAGTATGTTTATTCCATGCCATAAAAATGGAATGGAAAATTCGGATTTCTCTTTGGTATTTTTGAACAGGATTAGCAGGAGCTTGAGCCTCAATTTTAACTCACTCACAGAATACATGGTGCTAGAAATACTTGTCAGTACTTACCCAGGACAAAATGGAAAAGAAGGAGAAGGCAATGGCAGCTCGAGCAGCATCAGCACCTTGATTGAGAGGAAGGTCGTCTGATGAAGTCATCTGCCACTGATTTTCCAAAAAACAGAAGCTTACAAACCACAAGAATGTCCACACTCCTGAAACACATTTAAAAGGAACATCAAGTTAATAAGTAGTTCAGTGTTGACGTGACTTTTAGTGTGTCAGGTTGTTGGGTCACTGTTGTTAAATGCAGCCACAGAAATTTCATTCACTAACATGTCATTTTAGTATATGCATGGTGTCAGCATGGTTCAGTGGTAGCACTCTTATCTCGGAGTCAGAGGTTTATGGGTTCAGGTCCTGCACCAGAGACTGCAGTACAAAAATCTAGGTTGACACTCCACTGCAGCACAGAAGGAGTGCAGCATTGTTGGAGGTGTTGTCTTTCAGATGAAGCAAGTCCCTATCTGCTCTCTTAGATGGATGTAAAAGATCCCATAGCACTATCTTGAAGAACAGCAAAGGTGTTATCCCCAGGGTCCTGGCAATATATATCCCTCAATTAAAAGAAACAGATTGTCTAATCACCATCACATTACTGTTTGTGAGAGCTTGCTGGGTGCAAATTGGCTACTGCATTTCCTACATTACAACAGTGAACACACTTCCAAAATGCTGGGTAAATGCCAGTCTTCACTTTCTTTTTTAATTTGGCATAGTCTCATTCATGCTGAATTCAAGATAAAATATAGCAAATTTAATTTTCATAATTAGAAGAACTGCTGCATTCTTTATTTTTATAGCCGATTTTCTAATTGAGCTATTCATTGACTTGTCCTATGCTCTTATGTTTAGAAACTGCAGTTATTTGCAGCTTTGAAACGTCATGTACAATACAGTGCTTTCAGGTTTGATTGTTCCATTCACAATCTGTAGAACTTCTCCCTTAAGGAGCATGCACCTTCCTCGGACATCCAACCAACCTCCTGCACCGTCCCCAACCTTACTTTAATTTCTCTTAGAATTAATGACAACTGAAGGTTTTGTGCAGGGAATTTCTAAAGTCTCATAAAAGAGAAATTGTGACTACCTTAATCATTTGTCAAAATGCAAGCTTTTTCCCCCATCAATGATTGTCACTGCATACTTATCAACACAAACTTAAAATTCTGTAATTACTTGCCAATAATTATAGTAGTAATACATTCGTGAGGTTATTTTTTGTCAACCTTAACTGACTAATTACTGCACAAATGTGCTTTCAGAATAAGGACAAAAACAAATCACAATTATAGGCTCACTCACAGATATATGTTTCTGAATAAACAGAGTTATTGTAACAACAGCTGTGTTCAAAATACTAACCACAAGCACATGTTAAACTGAAACATTAGCAACTCTTAACCACCTACACAAACAGAACAGTTATTGCTGTGGGACAAGATTTGCACAGATGCCATGTGATAAATGTATTGAATGTGGTTACATGTGGAAAAAGCTTTTTCTTTAGCTTTATGAACCAGGGTTCCCACCCCTGATCACTTTTTGATAACCCTGGCTGGAAATGTCATCCATTGACATAGGGCAGGAGAGGAATGGGTTCAACTCTGATATCCTCCTGCAGCTGATTATCTGCCAGTTCTTGCTGTCCAGGCCGACATATGAAGATTAGCCACTGGAAGGTCAGTGGTGCCTGTGAAACTGTACCGCAGCATGGGTTTGTGAGAAAAGAAAAAGACAAAACTTCGCTGAAGAAAAATACCTTGGGGGAAGAGTTTCTCTGTATGCTGTTTGCAGCAAAGTCGTAAATGTGTTTAGAAAGAATATGATCAAAATGCTCATGGTAACACATTAAAATAAAAATAGAATAAAAAGCTAGTCTCAGTGATGATGATCACAAAAGTACCGAATTGCCATAAAAACATATCTGATTCACTAATGTCCTTCAGGGAAGGAAATCTGCTGTCCTTACCCG
This sequence comes from Heterodontus francisci, assembly GCF_036365525.1. Taxonomy (NCBI): domain Eukaryota; kingdom Metazoa; phylum Chordata; class Chondrichthyes; order Heterodontiformes; family Heterodontidae; genus Heterodontus; species Heterodontus francisci. The sequence goes on from NC_090394.1 coordinate 22,252,848, forward strand.
TTCTGGCCTACATGTGACTCCAGATCCACAGCAATGTGGTTGAATATTAACTGCTCTCTGAAAAGGTCCAACAAGCCACAAATCATTATAAAAAAGTCAAAGAGTAAAACCAGATGGACCACCCAGCATTGACCTAGACACCGGAAATGGCAAGGGCAACACCTGCCCAGTTGACTGTGCAAAGTCCTGCTCCCTAACATCTGGGGACTTGTGTTGAAATTGCAGGAGCTGTCCCACAGACTAGTCAAGCAACCGCCTGATAGCCATACCTTTCAGCCTATGTCCCAGATTCCTCCATCATTATCCCAGGGTATCTCCTGTGTCACCGGAAGGATAGACCCACCATAGATGGTGGCACAGTGGTAAATAGTTGGGAGGGAGTGGCCCTGAGAGACCTCAACATTGATTCCGAACCCTATGAATTGCCATGGTATCAAGTCCAACATGGGCAAGGAAACCTCTTGCTGATTACCATCCCACAGCTGATGTATCAGTGCTCCTTGATGTTGTACACCACTTGGAATGTTTACTAGATTGATACCTGGAATGAGTGGGTTGTCTTATGAGGCAAGGTTGGGCTTATTTTCACTGGAGTTTAGAAGAGTGAGGGGAGACTTGATTGAAGTATATAAGATCCTGAACAGTCTTGACAAGGTGGATGTGGAAAGGATGTTTCCTCTTGTGAGGGAGTTCAGAACTAGGGAGTACGGGTTTAAAATTAGGCGTTGGCCTTTTAGGAGTGAGATGAGGAGAATTTTTTTTCTCTCAGAACGTTGTGAGACTTTGGAACTCTGCCTCAAAAGGTGGTGGAGGCAGGGTCATTGAATAATTTTAAGGCAGGGGTAGATAGATTCTTGCTAGGCAAGGGAATCAAACGTTATCAGGGGTAGATGGGAGTGTGGAATTCAAGACACAAACATATCAACCATGATCTTATTGAATGGCAGAGGAGGTTAGAGGGGCCAAATGGCCTACTTCTGCTCCTAGTTCATATCTTCTTATGTTCGCATGCAAGAAGCACCGTGGATAGCAGGGGTACAGAATGTACTTTGGGTGGGGGATTTCAATGTCACATTACTGTTTGTGTGAGCCAAAGGTGGTTCGGTAGCACCACTACTGACCGAGCTGGCAGAGTCCTTAAGGACATATCTGCCAGATTGGGCCTGCTGAAGGTCCACGCTGAGAGAACTAACGAGAGGGAAAAACCTACTTGACTTTGTCCTCACCAATGCACCAGTCGCAGATGCATCTGTCCATGACAGTATTGGCAGGAGTGACCACTGCTCAGTCCTTGTAAATACGAAGTCCTGTCTTCACCCTCCACCACCACTGTGCTAAATGGGGTAGTTTCAAAACAGATCTAGCAGCTCAAAACTGGGCATCCATGAGGCACTGTGGGCCATCAGCAGAAGCAGAATTGTATTCAAACACAATCTGTAACCTCATGGTCCATCATATCCCTCACTTGACCATTACCATCAAGCCAGGGAACGAACCTTGTTCAATGAGGAGTGCAGGACAGCATGTCAGGAGTAGCACCAGGCATACCTAAAAATGAGGTGCCAACCTGATGAAGCTGCAACACAGGACTATATGCATGCTAAACAGCAGAAGTGCATTGCTATAGACAGAACTAAGCAATTCTACAACCAATGGATCAGATCAAAGCTCTGCCAGATCCAGTCATGAATGATGGTCGACAATTAAGCAACTAACTGGAGGAGAAGCCTTCACAAACATCCCCATCCTCAATGATGGGGGAGCCCATTACATTAGAGCAAAAGACAAAGCTGAAATACTTGCAATCATCTTCAGCCAGAAGGGTTGAGTGGATGATCCATCTCTGCCTCCTCCCGAGGTCCCAGGCATCATAGATGCCAGTCTTCAACCAATTTGATTCACTCCACATGATATCAAGAAATGGATGAAGGCACTGGATACAGCAAAGGCTATGGGCCTGACAACATCCTGGCTGTATTTCTGAAAACTTGTGCTGCAGAACTAGCCGCACCCATAACCAAGCTGTTCTAGTACAGCTACAACACTGGCATCTACCTGACAATGTGAAAAATTGCCTAGGAATGTTCTGTCCACTAAAAGCAGGACAAATCCAATCCGGCCAATTGCCGTCCCATGAATCTACTCTCAATTATCAGCAAAGTGATGGAAGGTGTCGTCGACTATGCTATTAAGCGGCACTTGCTTAGCCATAACCTACTCACCGATGCTCAGTTTGGATTTCACCAGGGCAACTCAGCTCCAGACTTCATTACAGCCTTGGTCCAAACGTGGACAATAGAGCTGAATTCCAGAAGTCAGGTGAGTGGCTGCTCTTGACATTAAGGCAACATTTGACCGAGTGAGGCATCAAGGAGCCCTAGTAAAATTGTTATCAGTGGGAACCAGGGGGAAACTCTCCACTGCTTGGAGTCATACCTAACACAAAGGAAGATGGTTGTGGTTATTGTGCCCAGTGGCGCAGTGGTTAGCACCGCAGCCTCACAGCTCCAGCGACCCGGGTTTGGTTCTGGGTACTGCCTGTGCGGAGTTTACAAGTTCTCCCTGTGACCGCGTGGGTTTCCGCCGGGTGCTCTGGTTTCCTCCCACAGCCAAAGACTTGCAGGTTGATAGGTAAATTGGCCATTGTAAATTGCCCCTAGTGTAGGTAGGTGGTAGGAGAATTGAGGGAAGTTGGGGATGTGGTAGGGAAATATGGGATTAATGTAGGATTAGTATAAATGGGTGGTTGATGGTCGGCACAGACTCGGTGGGCCAAAGGGCCTGTTTCAGTGCTGTATCTCTAAATAAAAAAAATAAAAATAATCTTTGCTGCCTCCGGAGAATATTTGGCATCAGGTGGCAGGACCGTATCTCCAACACAGAAGTCCTCGAGGCGGCCAACATCCCCAGCTTATACACACTACTGAGTCAGCGGCGCTTGAGATGGCTTGGCCATGTGAGCCGCATGGAAGATGGCAGGATCCCCAAAGATACAGCGAGCTTGCCACTGGTATCAGACCCACCGGCCGTCCATGTCTCCGCTTTAAAGACGTCTGCAAACGCGACATGAAGTCCTGTGACATTGATCACAAGTTGTGGGAGTCAGTTGCCAGCGTTCGCCAGAGCTGGTGGGCAGCCATAAAGGCGGGGCTAAAGTGTGGCGAGTCGAAGAGACTTAGCAGTTGGCAGGAAAAAAGACAGAGGCGCAAGGGGAGAGCCAACTGTGTAACAGCCCTGACAAACAAATTTTTCTGCAGCACCTGTGGAAGAGCCTGTCACTCTAGAATTGGCCTTTATGGCCACTCCAGGCGCTGCTCCACACACCACTGACCTCCTCCAGGCGCTTACCCATTGTCTCTCGAGATAAGGAGGCCAAAGAAGAATACAGTCCCAGGATCACATCCCTGCTTTTGTATTCTATACCTCGGCCAATAAAAGAAAGCAATGCATATGACTTCTTCACCACTCTAATTACCTGTCCTGCCACCTTCAGGGACCTGTGGACATGTACTCCAAGATCTCTCACTTCTTCTACCCCTTTCAGTATCCTCCCATTTATTGTGTATTCCCTCGCTTTATTTGCCCTCCCAAAATCCAATACCTCACATTTCTCTGAATTGAATTCCATTTGCCACTTTTCCGCACGCTCAACCAAACCATTGATATCATTTTGGAGTCCACGGCTTTCCTCCTCACTATTAACTACACGGTCAATTTTTGTGCCATCAGCAAATTTCCCAATCATGCCTCCCACATTTAAGTCCAAATCATTGATATATACCACAAACAGCAAGGGACCCAACACTGAGCCCTGTGGAACGCCACTGGAAACCGCTTTCCTTTCGCAAAAATATCCGTCGATTACTCCACTTTGTTTCCTGTCACTGAGCCAGTTCTGGATCCAACCTGCCACCTTCCCCTGTATCCCATGGGCTTTCATTTTACTGACCAGTCTGCCATGTGGGACCTTGACAAATGCCTTACTAAAATCCATGTAAACCACATCCACTGCACTACCCTCATCACTCCTCCTTGTTACTTCCTCAAAAAACTCAATTAATTTAGTAAGTCATGACCTTTCCCTAACAAATCCATGCTGACTATCCCTGATTAATCCGTGCCTTTCTAAGTGACAGTTTATCCTATTTCTCAGAATAGATTCTAACAATTTACCCACCACCTAGGTCAGACTGACTGGTCTATAATTACCTGGCTTATCCCTCACACCCTTTTTAAACAATGGTACAACATTCGCAGACCTCCAATCATCTGGTACCTCGCCTGTATCTAGTGAGGATTTGATGATGATCCTCAGTGCATCCGCTATTTCCTTCCTGGCATCCTTTAACAACCTGGAATGCAACCCATCCAATCCTGGCGATTTATCCACTTTCAGGGATGTCTGACCTTCAAGCACTTCCTCTCTCATTATGCTCATCGTACTTAATATTTCACACTCCTTCTCTTTAACTACAATGTCTGCATCAGCCCTCTCCCTTGTGAAGACAGAGACAAAAAACTCATTAAGAACCTTGCCCATGTCTTCTGCATCCACGCATAAGTTCCCCTGTACATCTCTGATAGCCCCTACCCTTTCCTTAGTGATCCTCTTGGTCTTAATGTACTGATAAAACATTTTCGGGCTTTCCTTAATTTTACCTGCCAATAATTTTTTATGTCCTCTCTTTGCTTTTCTAATTTCCTTTTTTCACTTCACCTCTGCACTTTCTATACTTCTCTAAACTTTCTTAAGTATTTGTGATCGTCATAAGCTTCTTTTTTGCTTTACCTTACCCTGTAAGCTTTTAGATATCCAGGGGGCTCTAGATTTGGCAGTACCACCCTTAATCTTTGTGGGGACATGCCTACATTGTGCCCGTAGTATCTCGTTCTTGAATGCCTCCCACTGGCTTGCCACTGATTTTCTTTCAAGTAGCTGTATCCAGTCCACTTTCGCCAGGTCACCTCTCAGTTTTGTAAAATTTGCCTTCCCCCAATTTAGAGCCTTTGCTCCTGTTTTATCTTTGTCCTCTTCTATGATTATGCTAAAACTGTATTATGGTCATTATCTCCAAAATGGTCACACACTGTTACTTCATCCAATTGCCCAGTTTCATTACCGAAGACTAAATCCAGAATTGCACCCCCTCTCATTGGGCTTGTTGTGTGCTGGCTAAAAAAGTTCTCTTGAACGCAGTTCAAGAATTTTGTCCCCTCTGTGCCCTTCACACTGTTTGTACCCCGATTGATATTGAGGTAGTTGACCTTCCTTCTGTCATAAAGCCAGAAGTGGGAATGCTCACTAATGATTGCAGTGTTCAATACCATTCCCCACTCCTCAGATACTGAAGCAGTCCATGCCTACATGCAGCAAGACCTGGACAACATTCAGGTCTGGGCTGAAAAGTGGCAAGCATTAGTCATGCCACGCAAGTGCCAGGCAATGACCATCTCCAACAAGAGTGAATCTAATCATCTCACCTTGACGTTCAATGGCATTACCGTCCCCCATCAACATTATCCTTAGGGTTACCATTGGCTAGAAACCACAAGAACAGGTCAGAGACTGGGATTTCTGCAGCGACTAACCAACTTCTGGACTCCCCAAAGCCTGTCCACCGTCTACAAGGCACAAGTCTGGTGTTATGGAATACTCTCCACTTGCCTGGATCAGTGCAGCTCCAACAACACTCAAGAAGCTCAAAATCATCCAGGAGAAAGCAAACTGTTTGATGGGCACTTCATCTACCACCTTAAACATTCAATCCCTTCACCACTTGTGCACAGTGGCAGCAGTCTGTACCATCTACAAAATGCACTGCAGCAAATCACCAAGCTCCTTCGACAGCACCTTCCAAGCCTATTACCTTTACCACCAAGAAGGGAGAGGACAACATGCTCATGGGGAACATCACCACCTGCAAGTTCCCCTCCAAGTCACACACCATCCTGATTGGAAAATATCAATGTTACTTCATCGTTGCTGGATGAAAATCATGGAACTCCCTCCTGAACAGCACTTTGATCGTACTTACACCCAATGGACTGAAGCAGTTCAAGAAGGTGACTCACGAACACCTTATGAAGGGCAATTAAGGGTGGGAAATCAATGTTGAACTTGCCAGCAACACTCACATCCCATGAACGAATAGTCATCATTTTGGCTGCGTTTCAAATGTAGTTGCAATAGGCAAGCAAAAAAATCTTCCCTTATTTGTTAATTATCTGAAAAAAATCTGTACTTCACTAAAAACCACCATATATTGTGCAGTACAGTAATGTAATGGTATGTTTCTGGATTAGCAATCCAGAGGTTTGGATTAACAAATCGAGCAAAACATGAGTTCAAATCCTACCATGGGAGTTTGAGAATTTGAGTTTGCTTTTATTTAAAATCTGGAATTAAAAAGCTCATTTTAGTAAAAGTGACCATGAAGCTATTAGACTGTTATAAAAACACAACTCGTTCACTAATGTCCTTCAGGGAAGGAAACCTGCTTTCCTTACCCCATATGGCCTATATGTGGCTCCAATTCCACACCAACCTAGTTAACATTCAATTGCCCTCTGAGGTGATCTGCAAAGCCACTTATTTTTATCAAATCACTTTCACTATTTCAGGGCAATTAGGGATGGTTAATAAATGGCCAGTGATAACCTTGTCAATTACACCTGCACCCTAAGAATGAATATAAAAGACATACTGGAGAAAATCTGAAATAAGATTTTGTTTTAAATGCTTTGACACAATATTTTCTTCAATGTCTAGTAAATTGGTTCGCCTTGTAACTTTCTGCATTGTCAACTTGAAGGCAGCAACATGGGGAATGCATGCAGCAAACATCCATAAACTATCATTTCAAAAACCTCTCCTTCAATATACCTCTTATAGCTGTGCATGTTACTTGAATAAAGGGCACCCTTAATAACCATGGAGCTTATGAGGAAGTATTTTCAGTGTGATGTAATTCTCTATCAAAGTACTACTATTGTCTGCTACCTGTAAAGAGTTATTCTTGTTTTCATTTGTTTTTCAGTCCTGTAGAAACCCGCTGTTCAAAGCTCCCCTTGCTGCACTCTGCTGATGGCCTCAGTTACTGGCGTGCCTGGGAGCAGATCTGTCGGGCATCCCAGCAGCTGGCATGGTGCTACATGTTGTAATGAAGGCATCCCAGCCAGGAAAAATCAGTAGCAGCTGAGCACACAGCAGTATCTGCTGACTTTTTCTGGCTCAGACTCCTTCAGATAAGCATCAGGTCTGGATGCGAAAATACGAGATTCTCTGCAGTCAACTGTAGCACAACCTCCATAGCTCAAGCAGCTCCCTGTAAAGGGGAGAAGACTCAAAATGGTAGGCTCTTATCAGACTGAAAAGACGACATTTCTGTTTTCAGTGATTACCATGGATCGTGGGCTCACGGCACTCACTAATTAATTAACACAACCTCCAAAATCTAAATTCAATCTGAGCTACCATTAGCAACCCATTCACCACCACCTCCCACCAACCCCCCATATAGTCCAAAGGAGCAAGAAAATGTGTCCATCTATACTCTTTACAAAGCAATGTTAGGAACAAAATTAAACTTTGACCAGGCCTGAACCTCAAGTGGGTCCCATTTGGAGAGTTTGCAAAGTCAATATGTCTGGACCCACTTGGTCTACTTGCCTCCACCAGCCAGGGGCAAAGAAACTCCCAGTCCCAGCAATGCCCCTTTTATGAAAGTGTCCCTGTTTAGGACAGGCAGAATGCAAACAGTAGGACAGGGGTGTTGCTTGTGTTACTGAGCAGTTCTAAAAGGAATAATATAGATCGATGCTAGATATTGACGGAGAGCAATCCAAGCTAGTGAGAGTCAGAACCAAACAGCATTGTATGTTTGATATCAATTGTTGCAGGTTTGAAAGGATTAAAGATGCCAAAAAGAAAGGATAGTAAAGTGTCACAAGAATGCATCAAGCATTCATCCGCTCACATTGGCTGTAATTTTTAGCCGTTATTTGTTGAGCAGGCTGTCACATCAGTATTTTGCCATGTTTCATTCTTTTCCATCATAACTTAAGATTGCCTATTGAATCTAAATCAGCTTGGCTTCCTAATTTAAATTATTGATGCCTTAGAGTCTCAATGAGCTAATGGTGGGCCCATTAATCAATATCTGGTTACACTGTAGCTAACTGATACATTTAGAAAAGCAAAGTACTGCAGATGCTGAAAATCTGAAATAAAAACAGAAAATGCTAGAAATACTCAGCAGGTCTGGCAGTATCTGTGGAGAGAGAAACAGAGTTAATGTTTCAGGTTGATGACCTCTTGTAACTGGTGCTACGACTGACCGCTCCTGTCAAAGCGCCCGATCAAAATATGCGATTCTGATTGTGGTGGGAGAAACGCACTGTTGATTCAATCCCATCCCTCCACAGATCGCCTAACATACCATTTTAAACTTTCCAAATTAAAGAAAGACCCAGCCAAATTGTACCATCTATTAACCCCCGAATGAGGCTAACCAAACCAGGTGTCTTTAGATCAACAAATTAACTGCTTAATTAGAAAAACTAAATTCTTGAACACTACTAAGATATAAACAACATTTAAAACAGAAACATTAGTGTCCTTGCATATTAACGCTCCTGCCAAAGTGAAATCTTCCAATGTGGAATAATCCAAGATTGCTTGAAGTCCTCATAGCTTTCTGATGGGGAAAAAAAAGTTCTTCAACAGTAGAATAGTCGGTAGTCTCGTTTAGAAGTTGAAATGATTCTCTTCTTCCAGCGATGAGTTCAACAATTACGTTCAGTAGTTAAAGGAATTTGGTTATTTTCTTTTAAGAAATTAATCTGGCTTGACATCAGAATTCTGAGAGTATAATAAATAGGGTTTAAATAAACCAAGAGAGAGCTCTCATTTCCTTCAGTATACGTTGGTCCAGCTGTCTGTCTGTTTCTCTGTTAACTGTCTCTCAATAGCCAGTTTTTCAACTAGTTTCAAATGTAAATTGGCAACAATATATCTCTCGATCCTCAGACTCTGAGTGGCTGTATCCCAGGCAACCAGAATACACTCTTTGAATCACAGTCTCTGAATGGCTGTATCCTGGCAACGAGAATGCATTCTTTGACTCAGTCTCTGGAGCTTGTTGCCTTAAAGCAGTATTGCTCCCTTTCCAGCCTTAAAGGCACACCGCATTCGTCCCGGAACAAAAAAACTACAGGATCATAACACTGGCTCATTTCTATGATAAACATGAATAATGGCTGAATCTTTCCAGATTAAAAAAGAATTGAGGCTGGGATTTTATCCCAGTGATGAGGGTCCCAAGGGTGAGCTGGAAGACGGGGGCTGGGGGAACCCTGCATTGGTCCTGTTTCGGACCCCCATTGCAATTTAAGCCAGACAGCCAATTAACTGCCCATCGTTGGGGATGTCATCCCTTTAAGGGATGGAGCTTCCACCTCCAAAGCTGCTGGGCAATTGGAAGCTCTGCAGTACCGGCAGCACCACTGGGTGCAATGGCCGCTGCTGGTACTGCAGGAGGCCTACAGAGGACAAGATGTCAGAGACCTCGGGATGTAGGTAAGTGGTGTCGGGGTTGCTGAAGTGGTGGGGGTAGTCCTGCTGCAGGGGAAGCCACTGCCATTGGGGGATCCTCTGGAGGCCATGGACTACTTCCTGAAAAGAGACCACCCCTCCCCCCCCCCCCCCGAGCCTGCTAGGAGGCTGCCAGGTGTTACCTGGCAGTGTCTCTACACAATGGCAGGCCCCTCTGACTTCAATAAAACTGGAGCAGAGGCAGGAGGCTGCCCTTAAGTGGCCATTAATTGGCCACTTAAGGCCTCAAGTGGCCTGGAGTTGAAGGCCTTCCCCATTGTAATGTAGCATAGTGGTAACTTCACCTTTAAAGAGACCAGGCCACTGCTAACAACATCAGACATATATAAGCAGAAACTATTTTGAGATACACACTCAACACATGACCTTTCAGAGAGCAGACAGACATACACCAGCAAAGACCTGTACTTGAAATCATGCATTGTAGATAAGTAAGACAATTAATAGTGTTTGTGTTGAATCCAAATATAAAGCCTACGGCTATCATTTAATGAAGACTTAAGAACATAGCACAACACTACACCTGCCCTAGACAAAATGGCAGTGGGTCAGGACAATGGCAGGCGCACCGCGTGACGCCACTCCTTGCCATATTGTGTTGCCCCCCCCCCCCCCCACCCCCCGCCACATTTGTTACGTCTGGATAAAATCCTGCCCTGGGTGTTCCTAGTGAGGGGGTGTGAATTTTATCCCACTCTCCACTTACATATGGAAAAGACTTATTGTTTGTACAAGTTGTATGTGATTATCATTGTTTATCTGTTCAGGAAACTAATGAAACTTCTGCTATGCTAATCAGAAAGCGAGAGTCACCCTGAGTTTTGATAAAGGGTCTGCACTCCAAACCACAGATGCTGCCCAACATGCTGACATTTCCAGAAATTTATTGTTTTTGTTTCAAATTTCCATCACTTGCAGCTTTTAGATTTATGAGCCATTCTAATTTGGCCTGGGAAAATTTGGAGATTCCCCAGAGCAGCTGGTTTTGACACATTAAAAACGAGCTGCTGGAACAGTCAGAAAGGAAGGAAGAAGACTGGTAATGGTGAAACAGGCCGGCGAGAGGGCTCCCAAGTTCTCTGGTGCTGCATTGGAGGCCCTAGTCCAGGAGGTCAAAAGGAGAGACTGTTTCCTCAGGGGGCCAGGAGGCCCTCAGCTACACCCTGTAAAGGGAATAGGGGCAGATGAAATTTTTGAAGTTATGAGGTGCTGCCTACACTACTGAGCCAAAATTTGCAGCCCCGATGTCTTAATTGAGAGACAAGGCATAAGGGGCACTGTGACAGAAAGTAATCACTAGCTGATTTCTAAGAAGGTGCTGATTGAAAATTGAGAAGGTTCAAAACTCACTGAATGTGAACTTGCCGTGGCAATCAATGAGATACAACCTTTGTAAATGTTGCTTCTTCCAGAATCCTGGTTTCATGCAGGCACACATTGTGGTGGGGGCATATGAGGCAGAACAGGCAGTTTTTCCACAATTCAATTCCTCACAGTCTGCACAAAACATGAACTGGTGTGACTGACTTCTCTATCCCAATGGGAACGATGTAGTGAACCTCTATGGTGAAGGGGAGAAAATGGAGAGGCAGACAAGTTACTGCAAAAGAAGGACCTGCAAACTTTGGTGAAAGCAATCTATTGCTTTTTTTGTCAGCCATTTTGAAGCCCTATTGGTAGGCAGGGGTCATGTTCCATCAGAGATGGTTCCCTTGCCTTCACCTTTAATTTTGAGCATAAAAGTTTGATTAGTTGCACTGGTGTTTATGGATTCTAGTTAAAACAAAATTGGAGTGATTCTTATGCACAGATATCTGACTGGGGATTTTCCACTTTACAGTTGTCTGATTTGAAATTAAGGAAGTGCATTAAAGCACAGTTTACTTAAAAGGAAGTGAAAATTTATAAGATCTTGCATTTCAGGTGTAAAACAGGCATGTCATACAAACTTAGCAGTGTGACGGCTTGAGCCCAATCTACATAGGCATTGGTCCCACTGCTCAATTCGTGAGGCCCTTTTCGAAAGAGAATATGTACTTTAACGTGGAGCCAGAAGGAGCAGAAGTGCTCCCCAGATTCAATAGTACTCCTGCTGGCCACTTTCAGCCATTTTTGGTTCCTCAAGCTCTCATGGTCTTCTCACTTTCCCCCCACCCTGAGACTTGCCAGAGAGCTGCTACTTGTATCAGTACCTACAATAATGCACACCCCAGGAAGATAACTCAGTTCCTATTGTCAAATTCATCAAACATAAATTATAGACATTCACTGTAATTATCTCTAAATTATAAATCTGCAGTAATGAAAGCATATCACCAATGATCTGTTTTGAGGGTTACAGTAGCATTTTACACCAAGATCTAAAATGCAGTGAGACATAAATTTTATATTATGAACAAGGAACAATATGAATTAAAAAAATGTTTGATTATACAGTGAGTATTTTTTTAAATGTGTTAATTTTTTCCTGAATACATCGTACTTACAGTACAGAAACAGGCCTTTTAGCCCACACATCAGTGCAAAGGACAAGGCTGAAGCATTTGCATCCATCTTCAGCCAGAAGTGCTAAGTGGATGATCCATCTTGGCTTCCTCCTGAGGTTCTCAGCAACTCAATCCGGATCACTCCACATGATATCAAGAAACATCTGAAAGCACTGGATACTGCAAAGGCTATGGGCCCTGACAATATTCTGGCAATAGTAATGAAGACCTGTGCTTCAGAACTAGCCGTGCTCCTAGGCAAGCTGTTCCAGTACAGCGACAACACTGGCATCTACCCAGCAATGTGGAAAATTACCCAGGTACATCCTGTGCACAAAAAGGACAAATGCAACCCAGCCAATTACCGCCCCATCAGTCTACCCCTGATCATCAGGGAAGCGATGGAAGGGGTCATTGACAGTACTATCAAGTGGCATTTTCTCAGCAATAACCTGCTCATTGATGCTCAGTTTGGGTTCCGCCAGGGCCACTCAGCTCCTGACCTCATTACAGCCTTGGTTCAAACATGGACAAAACAGCTGAACTCAAGAGGTGAGGTGAGAGTGACTGCCCTTGACATCAAGGCAGCATTTGACGGAGTATGGGATCAAGCAGTCATAGCAAAACTAGAGTCAATGGGAATCAGGGGGAAAACTCTCCCTGGTTGGAATCATACCTAACACAAAGGAAGATGATTGCGGTTTTTGGAGGTCAATCATCTCAGTCCCAGGACGTCACTGCAGGAGTTCCTCAGGGTAGTGTCCTAGGCCCAACCATCTTCAGCTGCTTCATCAATGCACTTCCCTCTATCATAAGGTCAGAAGTGGGGATGTTAGCTGATAATTGCACAATGTTCAGCACCATTTGGGACTCCTCAGTTACTGAAGCAGCCCATGTCCATTTGCAGCAAGACCTGGACAACATCCAGGCTTGGGCTGATAAGTGGCAAGTAACATTTGCACCACACAAGTGCCAGGCAATGACCATATCAAACAATAGCGAATCTAACCATTTCTCCTTGATGTTCAATGGCATTACCATCACTGAATGCCCCACTATCAACATCCTGGGGATCACCATTGACCAGAAACTGAACTGGATCAGGCACATAAATGCTGTGGCTACAACAGCAGGTCACAGGCTGGGAATTCTGCAACAAGTAGCTCACCTCCAGTCTCCCTAATGCTTGTCCCCCATCTACAAGGCACAAGTCAGGAGTGTGATGGAATACTCTCTACTTGCCTGGATGAGTGAAGCTCCAAAAACACGCAAGAAGCTTGACACCATCCAGGACAAAGCGGCCTGCTTGACTAGCACCTCATCCAGCACCTTCAACATTCGCTCCCTCCACCACCAGCGCACGGTGGCAGCAGTGTGTACTATATACAAGATGCACCGCAGCAACTCACCAAGGCTCCTTCCACAGCACCTACGAAACTCATGACCTCTACCACCTGGAAGGACAAGGGCAGCAGATGCATGGGAATGCCACCACCTGCAAGTTCCCCTCCATTTCACACGCCATCCTGACTTGGAACTATATCGCCGTTCCTTCACTGTCGCTGGGTCAAAATCCTGGAACTCCCTTCTTAACAGCACTGTTGATGCACTTACACCCGAAGGACTGCAGCAGTTCAAGAAGGCAGCTCACCACCACCTTCTGAAGGGCAATTAGGGATACACAATAAATGCTGGCCTAGCCAGCGACACCCATATCCCATGAATGAATAAAGAAAAGTCCATATCAGTGTTTATGCTCCACACGAACCTCCTCTGTCCTTCTTTATCTAACCCCATTACATATCCTTATTCTCTCTTTCCAGTTTCATCCATTCACACCCTGCCCACACCACATCCTAGTAAATGCCATTGCTGAGAAAATAAATAGTAAGGGTGGAACAGGAGCCCTTAAGCAAATTTCTCTCCCGACAGCAAGTGTGTGGTACATCAATCAGGACCTTGACAAATCACAGACTATTCAACTTCACAGGTCTATCTTTAGAAAGTTACATTGTCAGTTCTGTAGATCTTGTACGAGTGAAAGATGAATCATTTGCAAGCTTGATTATTTTCAGTACTCATTTAGGTTTAGAGTGAGCGTCATAAGACATTCAGATGTCAACTTAATTCACAAATCTAGAAAGGGATCATAACAGTTATACCTCAGTTAAAATATTATCCAAGCTGAATTATATTCAAATATTGTCCAGTTTACATCTAAATAAAACTTGTGTATGATTTCAAAGCTATACCATAATCTTAATAGTCAAATGATATTCATAAACTGCTTTCAATTCACTTTATGTCATTGATCTAAATGGAACATTTCAAATAGCTTATACCTTTGTCATTCAGTCCTCGTCATTATTCTCTATGTAGCTCATATTAAATGACAATTCTCTGTATTAAAATGAAGTTTGTAATTCTTTGTCAATGCCATTTGCACCTCCTTGTAAAATCTGACTTCAAAATTTTCCTTTAAAAGTTGTGCATAATCAGCAAGCAATCCAACTCAGAAGGCAATGATATAATACAAAAGTGAGGAAGCTTTCCCTGTGGTGCTGGTGGTGGTAATTATGAGGCAAAGCCTTTGTGGCATTAAAATTACTGCAAGAATTAGATTTGGGCATGAGTGGAATGCATGGAACACATCAATCAGACTACAGCCCCTCCAGTAATTGTTGGCCAGGGAGGTTTTTCAGAATTTCCCCACTCCCCAAATTGGCATTGACTCCTTGTTAGGATACAGCTCTATCTATTCTGATCGCCCTTCAGTACCTTACCCAAATGGCCATTATTCAGGTGTAAGTCTTTACAATGGGTATTATCATACTGTTTGGTCATGAAAGCCATCACATCCAATCCTGATGCCAAGCTCACCCCTGATCCACACGTGCACACTTGCAGCACCACTTGCTGCATTGAAGTCGTGGGTGGAAACTTTGTGGAACTTCCCACTCCCTAACCCAAGAAGATTGTAATACTCAGCTCTGATAAACTAGCAGAGCTCAGACTGGAATCAAACTTGGGTCCTTCCTGGTCTATATGGCTCAGACATTGTTTTGATATGTAAACATTTTTGTGAACATTTGACTCCAGTCTTGCCCTATTGAGGGATATGGTGGCTCCAGTGATCCAGGTATCTTCCTTGTTCAACTGAAATACCAGGAGCATTTCCGTCTTGCTCAGAGATATAGGGATATTAGAATATTTATAAAGAGCATGTTTATAATTTCACTGCAAATGTTGCAAATCTATAGTACCCTTATTTACCATTACCACCAGGTGGAAAATTAAAATATTGCTGCTCGTAGCATCACTAAGGTACAACCAATTGCAGAATTACAGCATATTGGCCTGGAAATTCTACAGGGGATCTACAAGTTTCCTGCTGTAAATCCGGTAGCACCTCTTGGGAAACTGTGCAAATGACCATAGAGATCACAGAAGGCAATGAACAAGGGGGAAAAGATTACACTAAATGGTGGCAGTGGATAGAGTGAACACTGGAACAGGACAGATCAAACAAGGGAGGACAATAGACAGCAATGGGGCAGAGCAATGTCGAGCACTGGAGCTTGAAATCTGTGTGTCTGAGACTTTGCATTTTTTTGTTTACTGAAGCTTGAATTTTTCTCTGTGGAAGTTTGAATTTAATGTGTGTGGGAGTCTGTATTTTTGTGGTGCTGAATTTCTGTAAGAAATAGCTCTCCAATAAATGTTAAAAATAACTTTCTTTATAGCCCAGATCTTGCATTCTAAGCTGGAGACGGTGAGAGTGTACCATAACGTTTCTCCAATAAATGTGGATATGTTTTATTGGGAAAGTGACTGTGTAGGATCTAGTATTTAATCATGATTCTGCTTGACGTCAAAGTATTTTACTCATTTGTGACCCATTGACTCACTGTGGCACAGAGCCAGCCCATGATCATAATCTGTTAGACTGGTCTAATTCACTGAGACTTACAGTAGTATTTCTGTAATACAATAAGAAAAGCACAATTACATATTTTTTGGTTTAATTGGAGTACATTATAGAGAAATTTGTTGGTCCCTTACATTCCTTGGTTGTATTGTAATAGTAAAAGTAATAACATACAAAAAAATCTCTTTTGTAAGTCATAAAAACATATACTTTGAAAGCTGCAAAATGATATTCATTACATAATAGTTTGGATGTTCTGTCCCTGGCATCTTTCATAGGAACTTAGGAACATCGGAATATCGGAACAGGAGTAGGCCATTCAGCCTGTCAAGCCTGCTCTACCATTCAATTAAATCATGGCTGATCATCTACCTCAATTCCACTTTCCCACTCCATCCCCATATTCCTCAATGTCATTAGTATCCAGTTTCCAGTCCTTCAGTTATCATGAAAGTATTCTCTGCTTTCAAAGTGTATGCTAATATATAAAGAACTGTATTCTTAACAAAATTCCGTGATAATCCCCCTGTGTCACCATCCTTTCTGACATAAGCTCTCGCTACAGAAGAGGTCTTCCGTTCATATCAAACTGTGCATCCTATGGAACCTGACCTAAATAATAAGATATAGTGGCAACAAATGCAAGCTTCTGGAAGATACAAACCAAACAACCCATTGTGTCGCAAGCAGAACATACATGCTGAATGGTAAAACTGGTACCAAGGCATCAACTGAATAGCAAGGACAGGATAATGAAGCTCAGATGGCAACGGCTGGGGCCAGAATAAAAAGAATAAGTTATTCAACTGCTAAAATTTTAAAAAGTGTCATACATTATGCCCTTGACGATGAGTATAGAACTGACTGGATCAAAATCACAAGGTTCTGGTGACTACCTGTGCTCTTTGTGGTCTGTTCCTCAACCTCCATTGGTTATATTATAGCCTTGTACTCCAAGATAGCTATTACTCTATAAACATATTGGCGTAAGTGCTGAAGTGCACCCTCCTAAAATCCTGCTGACCCTGCCAAAGTTTCTGGTGTCATCCCATGGTACTTGAGGATGTCCACTCCACCCATCAAAAAGGCTTGAAAATTTAGTTCAAGACTGGCCATCTGGAGAAAGGTAGGAACACAGAGTTCTCTCCAGAACCACCCCTCATGTAAAGTAGGCCATATGCAAAAATATTTTTAAAAGCAGATCTTTGGGGTCCAGACCATGATCCCAGCCTGGATCTTGAAATGTTGTCCAACTTCCGCCATGTAGTGCCCTGGTCTCACCAGCTGTAGTGATTAGCAATCCTACCCCTGCTATTTGTGAGTTTGGAGACATGGGAATTTTGGTTCAGAGCCCCTGTCCTTTTTATCTCAGTGGCCTTACGAACAGAAGCATTGTCCCTTACATGGCAGGCAATGGGCTGGACTTTTGTTCTGGGGTTGGGACCCCGATGTTTCTGGGCATTTCAAGCCATCTCAAAGCTTATAAAATTTCTCCAATAAAACCTGGCCACAGCTGCAAGAGCACCACTGTGGTGCGGGAGCCCCTCCACAGGATGGCCTGTGGCCACAAATATGGCCATCTATTAGTTGTGACGTCGGGGGGGGGGGGGGCGGCGGTGGTTTAACATACCAGCCTCCTTTTATCAGCCATGTTCCGGGCACCGTGGGGGGTCCACCTGCTGACAGGCCTTATAGGCCCTTTAATAGGCCTAGTTGCAG
Source organism: Heterodontus francisci (assembly GCF_036365525.1). Taxonomy (NCBI): domain Eukaryota; kingdom Metazoa; phylum Chordata; class Chondrichthyes; order Heterodontiformes; family Heterodontidae; genus Heterodontus; species Heterodontus francisci. The sequence goes on from NC_090394.1 coordinate 22,270,594, forward strand.
ACGGGTAGCTGTTTTACCTCTGGACTGGCATGTTTCGAAGTGGCCCGGAGGTAGAATTTCTCAAACATGTTTAGCAACCATGAAGATTATGACTGGTCGACTTGAAAAATGTCTGCAGTTTAAAACAGCTGATTAGCAAGTAGCTGAAACTGGTTGTGCACTGGATCCCAATGAGGAGGCCATGAATTTTAGTCTCACATTCACTTGCTTGGTCATTATGTATTTTATACATCCCCCCCAGCCAGAACATGAAATGCAGCATCAGTGAGAAATAATGTGCTCCATTTTTTGGGAGAAAGAGAATGACTGAACAACGTCTAACATGTTCCACTCAAACAGGACATGCTTCTTGTTGGGCACTAGACAACAGATGGCAATTGTAAAATCTGTGTTGCTGTCTATTTAGGAAGGTGATAAGCAACACAATTTTTTTATTATTAAACATTTGCTGGCAAAGGCAGTTCAATGGATCAACTGAAAAGTTTTATAATTCATCTCCTGACTGTTTTCCAAACTTCATGACAGAATAATGAGCAACTCTAGATGAAACAGATAGGCAGGCTGAATATGGATGATGTTAGTAAGACTAAACTTATTACCCATCCTTAGCTTTCAAGAGAACTAGTGATGGTCATGTTTGAGCAATTGTTGTACGGCAGAATGGGTTAGTAAACCACCTCAGGAGGATATTAATAGTCAACCAGATAGTGTGGAATTGGAGCCGTGTGTAGTCCCGAGCAGGTAGAGGTAGCACATTTCCTATGCTGAAGGACATTAATGAAGCAGGATTTTTATGACAGTCTGGCAGTTTGTCCCCCTAATCCACAAAAAAACAGATTTATTGAATTTAGTTTCACAACTTGGCATGGTGAGACTTGAACTCACAACCTCTGAATTATTAGTCCAGTGTTCTTTTCCCACACCAGATTTTATTATGTTCTTCTAAACAAGTCCAATATTCCTATAATAAAAGCAAAATACTGCAGATGCTGGAAATCTGAAATAAAAACAAAGTGCTGGAATTACTCAGCAGGTCAGGCAGCATCTGCAGAGAGATAAACAGAGTTAACATTTCAGATCTGTGACCTTTCATCAATATTCCTAACTGGTTTGACTGCCCATCATAAACATTTCTAATTTAAATCATTTGGGGGGGGGGATGATTTCCGCTGTTCACCATAGAAAATACATAAGTGCACAATAAAGGACAAATTGCATGTATAAGGAACGTAATTGGATATATAAGGAACTGCTTATGATTTCATTATAAATAGGAAAGAGCGAAATTCTTTCCCTTTTGTGTCTTCTAAGTATGCCTACCTGAAAATCCCAGATCTCCAAGTACAACGTGTTTCCTGTCCTTTACATTGCTGATCTGTGGGAAGTAGAAATCCAGGGTGAGGAACATGATGCATCCGAAGAAAGCAATGGCGCCAATTGTAATGCCATAATTGCAGGCACTGTTGTTTTTATTAAAAACGCAGTAAAGGTTGTTGTTGCCTTTGTTGACATAGCCTTCATTCACTATAGAGGCAAATACAACGATAGAGAAAATCTGTGGGGGAAGAAATGAAAATGTGTAAGTGTAAGGAATTACAGCCTTATGGTATCAACATCAGCAACAATGAAGCTGGCTAGTTTCCTATCAAAAAAGTGACTGTAACAAGAATTCAGATGAGCAGGTCTGCTGTTGTCACAGAACTGAGTACTCCACAGAAATTTGATGCGATAACAAAAATAATTATAAAAATCAACAACCACAATTCATTTTCTGCAATCAGCATTTGACCTATGCAGGCTTTGTTTTAAAAAGGAAGCGGTCAGCTAGTTATGCCATACATTGTAAGCAGCACTGAAGGCACTGCTCCAGCAATGTCTAATCGGGTCACAATTGCCCTCAACTTCTATTCCATGGGGTCCATCCAGATAGACACAGATGATATCTGTAACAGAAGTCAGCCAGCCATACACCAATATTCCAACCGAGATTTCTTTATTCGTTCATAGGATGTGGGCATCGCTGGTAAGACCAGCATTTATTGTCCATCCCTAATTGCCCTTGAGAAGGTGGTGGAAAGTCATCTTTTTGAATTGCTGCAGTCCATGCAGTGTAGGTACACCTACAATGCTGCTGGGGAGGAAGTTCCAGGATTTTGACCCAGCGACAGTGAAGGAATGGCAATGTAGTCCCAAGCGTGTGAATTGGAGAAGAACTTGCAGGTGGTGGTAATCCCACATGCCTGCTGCTACATTGTGGATTTGGAAGGTACTGTTGAAGGAGCTTTGGCAAGTTGTTGCAGTGCTTCTTGTAGATGGTACACACTGCTGCCACAGTGATGAAGGGAATGAAGGTTTAAGTGGTTGGGGTGCCAATCAAGCGGGCTGCTTTGGCTTCAATGATGTTGTTCTTATTGAGTGTTGTTGGAGCTACACTCATCCAGGCAAGTGGAGAGTATTCCATTACACTTCTAACTTGTGGGTGGCAGATGGTGGATATGCTACGGGCACTCAGGAGGTGAGATACTCACTGCAGAATTCCCAGCTCTGACCTGCTCTTGTCGTCACAGTATTTATATGGCTGGTCCAGGTTGTACGGTTGCACTGTTTTCTAGAGCTAACAATTTCATCAGATTCACCAGGAATATCTGATACATTGCCAATTTTACTAGGTGCAGGATTCCCCAAAGTCTAGAGTTATTTTTTGCATCCATATGGCCAAATGCACATCAATGGGAAAGGATACCACCCTCTCAGCTCATTTCCAACCAGCAGCACAACATGCAAGAGAATGCTTGTTTCTCCTGGGGCTGCCACAGTGACTTTTTCTAAGGTGATCCATCATGCCTCCAATCTTTACCAGAGAAAGGTAATTCTTACAGTGGATCCTCAGAGACCAAAGGTAACCTCTGCAGCCATGGTTAGTGACATGAAGATGACATGCCAGCACTCCAGCTAAGCAGTGCTATAATGAGCTCCATTTGTCATTCAGAATCAGCATAGAGCACACCGTAGGTGTATTGAAAGTGTGCTTAAGGTCTGAGAATCACAGAATTGTTACCACACAGGAGGAGGCCATTTGGCCCATTGCGTCTGCACCGGCTCTCCGAGTGAACAATTAACTTAGCGCCAGTCCCCCACCTTCTTCCCATGACCCTTTACATTCTTCCTTTTCAGATAACTATCTAATTCCCTTCTGAATGCTTCGGTTGAACCGGTCTCCACCATACTGTCAGGGAGTACATTCCAGATCCTAACTACTTGCTGCATGAAAAGGTTTTTCCTCATGTCGTCATTGCTTGTTTTGCCAATTATCTTAAATCTGTGCCCTCTCATTCATGATCCTTTCACGAGTGGGAACAGCTCTTCCCTATTTACTCTGTCTAAACCCCTCATGATTTTGAATATCTCTATTCAATTCCTTCTCAGCTTTCTCTTCTCCAAGGAAACCTTTTCCAATCTATCTTCGTAAATGCAGTTTCTCATTCCTGGAACCATTCTCGTGAATCTTTTCCACACTCTCTCCAATGCCTCCACATCTTTCCTTAGATGCACGCCCAGAACTGGACGCAATATTCCAGTTGAGGCCGACCATTGTTTTATACAAGTTTAACATAACCTCCTCGCTCTTGTACTCTATGCCCCTATTAATAAAGCCCAGGATACAGTATGCTTTTATTAACCGCGCTCACAACCTGTCCTGCTACCTTCAATGACTTAAGCACATATACCCCCAGGTCCCTCTGGTCCTGCACCCCCTTTAGAGTTCTCCCCTTATTTTATATTGTCTCTCCATGTTCTTCCTACCAAAATGAATCACTTTACACTTCTCTGCATCGAACTTCATCTGCCACTTCCCTGCCTATCCCACCAAATTGTCTATGTCCTTTTGAAATTCCATACTATCTTCCTCACAGTTCACAATGCTTCCAAGTTTTGTATCATCTGCAAATTATGAAATTGTGTCCTGTGCACCGAAGTCTAGGTCATTATATATCAGTAAGAGTAAAGGTCCCATGGCTGACCCCTGGGGAACTCCACTACTAAACTTCATCCAGTCCGAAAAACATCCATTAACCACTACCCTCTGTTTCCTGTCACTCAGAGAATTTCATATCCATGGAAGTCCATGTTGCCATATTAACAGCATTGCCCTCATCAACCTTCTCTGTTACCTCATCAAAAAACTCCAGCAAATTAGTTAAACATGATTTTACCGTAACAAATCAGTGCTGGCTTTCCTTAATTAACCCGTATTTGTCCAAGTGACTATTAATTTTGTCCCAAATTATTGTTTCTAGAAGCTTCCCCCGCACTGAAGTTAAACTGACTGGCTTGTAGTTGCTGGGTTTATCTTTACACCTTTTTAGAACAAGGATGTAATATTTGCAATTATCCAGTCCTCTGGCACCACCTCTGACTCTAAGGAAGACTGGAAAATTATGGCTAGTGCCTCCACACTTTCCACTCTCACTTGACTCAGTATCATTGGCTGCATCTCATCTGGTCCTGGTGCCTTATCAACTTTAAGTACAGACAGTCTATCCAATACCTCTTCCTTATCAATTTTAAGCCTTTCAAGTGTCTGAATTACCTCCTCTTTCACCATTGCCTGGGTTGCATCTTCTTCCTTGATAAAAACAGGTGCAAAGTATTCATTTAATACCTCAGCTATGCCTCCTACTTCTCGGTATAACTCCCTTTTTTGGACCCTAATCAGGCCCACTCCTCCTTTTGCCACCCTTTTACTATTTATATGCCTATAGAAGACTTTGGGATTCCCTTTTATGTTAGCTGCCAGTCTCTTTTCATACTCTCTCTTTGCTTCTCTTATTTGCTTTTTCACTTCCCCACTGAACCTTCTATATTCAGTCTGGTTCTCCATTGTATTATCTATCTGACATCTGTCATGAGCACATTTCTTCTTCTTTATCTTAATCTGTATCTCTTCCATCATCCAAGAAGCTCTGGATTCATTATTCCAACCTTTTCCTTGACTGTGCCCGAAATATCTCTTCTTTGAAGGTAATCTATTGTTCAGCTACTGTTTTTCCTGCCAATCCTGGATTCCAATTTATTCAGCCCAGATCTGTTCTTACCCCTTTGAAGTTTGCTTTCCCTCAGTTAATTATTCTTACTCTGGATTGCTCTTTGTCCTTTTCCATAGTCAGCCTAAATCTTATGACACAATGATCACTATCCCTTAAACGTTCTCCTACTGAAACTTGATTTACTTGGTCCACCTCGTTCCCAAGAACCAGGTTCAGCAGTGCCTTCTTTCTCATTGGACTGGCAAGATACTGCTGTAGAAAAATTTCCTGAACACACTCTAGGAACTCTTGCCCCTCTCTGCCCTTTACACTACCACTAGTCCAGTCTATATTTGGATAATTAGACTCCCCAAGTATAACTACTCTATAATAGTTACACCTCTCTGTAATTTCTATGCAAATTTGTTCTTCCACATCTTTCCCACTAGTTGGTGACCTATAGACAACACCGAACAATGTAACTGCACCTTTTTCTGTTCCTTAGTTCACGCCAAATAGATTCTGCCCTTGACTCCTCTGAGACATTTTCTCTCTCCAGCACTGCAATGTTCTCCCCAATCTATACCGCCACACCTCCCTGTTTTCTTCCTTTCCTAACTTTCCTGAACACTTTGTATCCAGGAATATTTAACACCCAGTCCTGTCCCTTGAGCCAGATCTCTGCTATCGCCACAACATCTTATTTCCACATGGCAATCTGCACCTGTAACTCACCAATCTTATTTACCACGCTCTATGCATTCACATACATGCACAGTAACACGATTCAGACCTAATAACTTACTATTTTATACTCTAGTACTGTCTATCTCTCAGTATTCTGCGCACCTTGGTGTTCTTCTTTGATATTACCTCCTGGTTCCCACACCCCTGCCAAGTTTGTTTAAAACCTCCCAATAGCACTAGCAAATCACCCCACAAGGGACTTAGTCCTGGCTCTATTTAGGTGCAACCCCTTTAGCCTGTACAAGTGCCATCTTCCCCAGAACTAGTCTCAATTGGGGCGGCACGGTGGCCAGCACCGCAGCCTCACAGCTCCAGCGACCCGGGTTCAATTCTGGGTACTGCCTGTGCGGAGTTTGCAAGTTCTCCCTGTGACCACGTCGGTTTTTGCCGAGTGCTCTGGTTTCCTCCCACAGCCAAAGACTTGCAGGTTGATAGGTAAATTGGCCATTATAAATTGCCCCTAGTGTAGGTAGGTGGTAGGAGAATTGTGGGGATGTGGTAGGAATATGGGATTAATGTAGGATTAGTATAAATGGGTGGTTGATGGTCGGCACAGACTCAGTGGGCTGAAGGGCCTGTTTCAGTACTGTATTTCTAAATAAAAGTGTCCCAAAAATCTAAAGCCCTCCCTCCTGCACCATCTTTCCAGTCACATACTCATCTGCTTTATCCTCCTACTTCCATGCTCATTTGCGCAAGGTACTCTGAAAATCATTACTTTTCTTAGAGAGAGATACAGCACTGAAACAGGCCCTTTGGCCCACCGAGGGGCAATTTACCTATCAACCTGCAAGTCTTTGGCTGTGGGAGGAAACTGGAGCACCCAGCAGAAACCCAGACGGTCACAGGGAGAACTTGCAAACTCCACACTGGCAGTACCCAGAACCAAACCCAGGTCGCTGGAGTTGTGAGGCTGCGGTGCTAACCACTGCGCCACTGCTAATTTCCTATCTAGCTCCCTAAATTCTGACTGCAGAACCTCATCTCTCTTTCTGCTTATGTCGTTCGTACCAATGTGGCTCATGACTGCTGGCTGTTCATCCTCCCCCCCGTTAGTGTCTAAGTTCTGTTAATGGATGTTAAGTACCTAATAGTTGAAGGTAATAGGGTGAACAGGTGTTGGGTGTTAATTAATTAATTGTATTCAAATGGGTACATATAAAGAAGAGGCAGCCAGCACTACCTGGGTGTTGTTAGGAATGGTGAAGTCAGTTCTGTGGTAAGCAATCTCCACCAAAGCATCCTAGTCTCAGCATATTCTTCACAATCAGGCTTGGCGGTTTCTCTAACACCCCTTCAGGGTGCTCTGCAGCCGTTCAGTGATTTTCTTGACTCCACGTGTGTCCGCACCGCCTCTCCCGACTCCCTTCGGGTAAGGGGCTCCACGCGTGTCCGCACCGCCTCTCCCGACTCCCTCCATGTAAGGGGCTCCACACGTGTCTGCCACCACCTCTCCCGACTCCCTTCAGGTAAGGGGCTCCTCGTGTGTCCGCCACCACCTCTCCCGACTCCCTTCGGGTAAGGGGCTCCTCATGTGTCCGCCACTGCCTCTCCCTCCTCCCTCCTGGTAAGTGGAAGGCCCTGAGCCTGGGTCTCGCTTTATTCTCTCCCCAGTAGGTTCCTTGTAAGTCCACCGCTGCCACCACCTCTCCTGACTCCCTCCAGGTAAGTCCCTGAATTGATCAAGAGCCATTCTGCAGAGCAGACCGACAAAGGGCTGAAGGACTGTGCTGATGGTCTGCATGCTGCACCATTTCATCCTATAAAGAAGCCTCACAACAATACATTTCCCTTCAGTTGCGGCTCAGTGTTGTCTCTGAGTCAGAAGGTGTGGGTTCAAGGCTCACTCGAGAGACTTGAGCACATAATTCAGTGCAGTACTGAGGGACTGCTGCACTATCAGAGATGCTGTCCTTTGGGTTAGACGTTAAACAGAGGCCCTGTTTGCTATCTCAGATGGATGTAAAAGATCCATAGCTATTAGAAAATGAGTAGGGTAATTCTGCCCAGTGTCCAAGCCAATATTTATTCATCAATCAACTCTACTGAAACAAACAACTCTCCTTTTTGTGGGAGCCTGCTGTGAGCAAATTGGCTGCTGCCTTTCCTGCTTTATAACAGTGAGCATATTTCAAAAGTACTTCATTGGCTATAAAGTGCTTGGGACATCCTGAGATCATGAATAGTGTGATATAAATGTAAGTATTTCTTTATCCTCATGGAGGTCTCAGAGGCCCTCGTGGAGAGTGAGGACGTCAGCAAAGAGAGCAGCAGATTCAGTCTAAAGATGCTGTAGGGGACATATCCATTTAATGCCAATCCGATAGAGGAGATTTTAATGTTGAATATCACAGCTGGCCACTGTGTTAACAATCCTGACTACATTATCTCCCTTCCCACCTCAAATATGCCATATCTGAACATGCAAATTCACACAGCTCCTGTTCATACCACCTGATTTAAGCCATATACAAACCGTGTAACGAACAATATCTTCACAAGAAAACAACTTTAGTGCAGCCTCAATTGTAATGAAAATCCCCAAGTGCTTCTTACCACTGTGTTTTTAACTTGGTGCCATTATGTGGTGAGTGAGTTCTAAAACCTAGTTTTGTGATTCTCCCAGGTGTTACCTGAGTGGCAGGACTGAAGGCTGTTTCATTCCTCTTGGGGTTGAGGTAGCTTGTGATGGACCTGCCGCAGACTGCACTCTCTGTGGGGTTATATGAACAGCCTACTCCCACAGCCTTTAGGCTGCACATGCAGACATCATAATGAATTGTTGGAACAGGCTGCATGTGTTCCCACCTCGAGAAAGAGTAACAGCATACATTCTTATGCTTGCCAAGCCACTAGTAGTGGGCACTGTATCTGCATTGTCACTGGCCTGTGGGAAAGTAGATATAATAGTGCCAATGAAATGCCTGCAATCAGGTTCCAATCCTTTGGAGGTCAAAAGAAGCTGCCCACTCCAATATAGAAGCCAAGGCTTCAATGGTAACAGTGTGAACATCCATGTAATATGAACAGACTGTCCTTAAGGCTTACCTAAAGGTGAAAACTTTTCCAATTTTTCCATCAGGAACCTACTTCACACTTCGAACACCCATTTAAATGAGCCATAAAGATCAGACACATATTGGCCTTTCAGGGTGTGGGTCCTAAATGGTTATTGGATTGATTGCTCTTCTCCATTTTGAGGTTTTTGGAGGTGGAAGAAAAGGGTGAAAGAATGAATAAGAGGCAGATTCATTTTGCACCAGAGGTGAACGACCCATACCTACAGTTATTCCTGTAGCCATATGCAAGGACCTATGCATCGCTACCAAGGAATATAAAGGACAGCTGCATTCCCAGTCTCCACTTTAAAGGGGAGGTAGTGACTAACCTATGCTGACTATCTGACCTGCACACAATGCTGATAGCAGGGAAGCAGGGAAGTCGCTGCCAGTGGTTATGATGGTGATCGCAGCATTAAGCTTTTATGCCTCCACTTCCTTGCATGCTATCTCTGGGGGGAAAAACTGCATCAGACAACCTGCAGAACATTTTCATCACTTTCTACATGACAAACTAGCCGCAGAATGAGAGGACACTGAATTCTTCTGCATTACAGTGTTGCACTATCCTTTTTAACCGCTTTCTTTCTCAAGTGTGTTTGTATGTGTGTGGTGAGTGAGTGTTAGATTTTCATGGTGAAAGTGTGAATAAAAAAATCCTCTTTATTTAAACCCAGGAAAAGTGTGCTGCTGTTTATTCAAATTGGCCATACACTCAGGGGTTAAGAAACACTTATATCTTCCTTTTCAAAACACACTGATTACAGACATTAAAGGGAAAAAGAACTGGGGTTTCAGTTCTCTATCAATTCTGTCTGTCATACAACCAACAGGTTCCTTCTTTGCATGTACACACTCCCACTCACTTATAGCTCAGTGATGTACCCTGTGCTCCCTCAAAACCAACTAACTCCCCGGGATAGAGGCACCTGTGAGGGGTGCAGTAAGTGAAGGAGGTTGTTGTGAGACGCTGCTTTCTTCTGTGTCATTGGGAGCTTTGGCCGGTCCTTGAGGGTTTCCTGTAGAAAGAGAGGAAAACATAGGACAGAAATCTGACTGCGCCTGAAAATAGTGGCACTGGGGTGTGACGGGCCAGGCAATGCACGTGCCAGTTAAGGTCGACACAAGTGCAATTTGTCCTACTTGCTGAGTTTAATGCACTCAGCATCTATCATTGGCTGGGTCTATTGGTGGAGGGGGGGGGGGGGGGGGGTTCGGGGAGGGTGGGAGTGGATATCATTAATCCATGATGCTACTTAAAAGCAGCCAGAACTCCCTAAAGCTGAGGTACACACTTACTACAGTCACCCAGATGGAAGGATTAGGGAGAGAGGAATGAGATGCATGTTGGGGAGAGAAGGGGAATAGGGGCTCAGGGCTTGGGGAGAAAGGGGTCAGGGGGATTGGGCCTCAAGCTGGGGAGAGTTAAAGAAAAAGCAACTTGGGGATGTTATGGCCATGGCCCTTCTGAAGAGTCAGCAGCAGCAGCAACATGGAAGTGGTGCTGAGAGGGGAGCAACTAGTAAAGGGATGAGTGAAACCTGCAGTCATTACAGTGGCTAAACAGTGAAAGATTGCTTTGACTAGTGGCTGAATGATAACCAAGGAGACCATGGAAGAACCATGAGGTAAAGGGAGAATGAAGGTTCTTCAACTGAGGACTATTAGACCACAAGATGCCTCACCACAAGTGGCTATTAGAGACTAGATATAGTTTGAAACAGAATCGGAAAAATATCTGAAAAGGGGGAATATAAAAGGATCTGGGGTGAATAAGGCTACAGGAGAAAGCACCAGGTACTTGGGGCCAAATGGCCTCCTCCTATACTGTAATTTCTATGGTGATGAAAACCCCACATGCCAAATGGAAAATATTAATTTCATCGAGTGGAACTTTGCCTGAGATTTTTACTGGAAATTGTTACAAATAACTTTTTAAAAAGAACAGCTGGCAGCCAAGATGGCCACAAACATTTACATGTGAAACACCAAAGGATTAGACTGCAGACAGACATGATTGACCCAACCAAGCCAGAACAATGGGGTGCTCTCTCATTCAATTATCGGAGATAGCCTTATCAATGTGGTCGTCAAAAGCAATTGACACCCATTGACATTGAAAGAGCCAACCCCCACCGACACCCCCCGCCCCACATCAAGCATGTCTGTGCAGCCCGAGGGGAGAGCCTTGAACTTCAAAGAAAATCCTAGAAGAACCTTAAAAACACAAAGAGGTAGTCACATCATGTGACTGCTTGTGCAACTCTGGGAGTTTGTGAGTTGTAACTCAGGAGACAGACAGTAACTGAAAATCAAGGGAACAGCTCTCCCTCACACCCTCTCTCCAGTAAAGATCCAGAGGAGCCTCAGCAGCAAGCTGGTAAAGCTGTGTCTAAAGACGCCTACAACCAACAACTAGGATACAAGCAAATCTGCAACCATGCACATGGCCCAGCGAGGTCTTCAGGACTACAATTTCAACTAAGAACTCAGAGACTGAGATTCAGTATTTAAATTCCATTTATTATGGACTCTACTCCAACCTCCCAACTCTGTTTGTATCCCTCTGTAATCTATTTGTGTGTGTGTGGCTCTTGTGTGAATGTGGGCATGGATGCGTCGCGTATTTTAGTAATTTTAACCAGTTTCGAGTGATAAGGATAATAAGCTTACATCTTTCTTGTTTAAATTCAAGAAAACCTGTCTGATTGGTTCATTTGCAATTATATTAGAGGAACAGGAGCAAGCACTTACTGAGGTGGTAAGGTCAATCACTGTGTTAAAAGAAAAGGATAAAACCTGTTGTGGTCAAATCAGAGAAGGGGCGAAAGGGAAGCCGGAGATCCCTTCCTCACCTGGTCACACAATATCAGTCTATGAAAGCTCTCCTTTATCGAGTCCGGCCCAGGAGTGATTTAAAAGAGTTGGTGCTGAGCTGCATTTAAGGCAACGTGACAAGTGAGAAAAGCCTCAAACACCGAGTCTGCTGCCCTTTGTGTGACCTCGCGGTTTGGTTCATTTGGTTTTAACCTGTGAGGTTGAAGTACAAATTGGCTCTGAGACTCACAGTTCAGAGTTGGTTACCTTCACATAGAAACTGAGTGTGATCGGAAAAGAGAGGCAATAGTATTTGCAGATGTCATGTGGTCGGATATCATGCAGTTAAAGTGTCACACGATCAAACGTCCAGGAACACTTCCAACCAGACTTGTTAAGCATAGACAAGGCTGAACCCCATGTAGCAGCATCTTCTAGTTTGCTTGCAACCATTTCACGAAGTGCCCATAGGAAATCAACTGATGTCTTCTGTGCTCACTATTTATCACATCAAGTGGTCTGTACAGTGTCTGCTGTGATAGATAGGGAGCAAAGACATCTGTTCCAGGTCCTGTTAGGGTAAAACTGCAGCACAACAACTCAAAAGAAATAAATCACTTTAATAAATAAACTCCAAAAATTGCATCTCAACACCCTCTCAAAATATGAGTTTTATTAGTGGAAGAGGATATTTGTGGTGCTGATTTCTGTCCTGATGACACTGTGTTACCCAGCAAAACCTTTTTTGGTCCAATTAAAATAGTCCAGACCTGTTTCCCAGGCAACAATACAACGACAAATGTCATAAACTCACTGTCACATCTGCCAGTCCAGCTAAAGCAGAGACAAGATAGAGAAAAGTACAGTGAACTGTAAGAGGGGATTGCTTCCCAACTCCAAAATTAATTAGTGGAGATTATTCTTAAGTTGCTTGACATGTCTGCTTGCTCATTCTGAGGTTAATAAACCAACAGCCCACACCATTCTGCCCCACACAGTTCTAAAGGACAGATTACATCAGTGGGGTAAGAAATAAAGCTTCTTTAGCAACTTATCCATGTGCGGCTGGCAGTCGTGAGTATCATAAGGTTGAGTTAAAATTCCCCACTTGCAGAAACTGGTATGACTCATTCATAATGAAATGGAGAAGCCATGGCTCCAGTCTATTGCAAGTCACGTGATCCTCTACATAATGTATGCCAGAGGCACCGGGAAAGAAACAAACAGGCATTAAGCAATTAAGCAATTTCCCTAGAAAATAGTGATACTTTGTAAACCACAATCCTCAGAGCATTAATTGCCGTCTGCAGCTTTCAAAATATACAGTTAACTTTCTGTAAGTTACTGTTCTTCAGCTTATAATTATAAATCACTCCTGTGTATCACTTACGTCCAGTCTAATTAGCACTCAAAGCACCAAGATTTCTGTGAAACCTATAATCTCAATAGGGATTGCACAGCCATTTGCTAATGGGGTACCGTGTTTTGTAACCTAGCTTTATATGTTCAACAAGATTGTAAAAAAACCCTTTTCCTCCACATTTAAAACAAATGATTTTGATCACAGAACTTCAAGGTGCCGAATATCCCCTGCTTTGGGTGTGGGGAACACTTATCTGCCAGACATAAATAGGATGGAGCCCAATTATTTTGGATCCCGAACCCCTTAGTGATTCACTCAAACTTCCAGGGTATTCCCAGTCTGGGGGCAGAGTTTACCCACCTTAAAACTGCAGCCATGTATAAAGGATCGAGAAGTGACGTCAGCCTACTTCCAATGCCATTTTCCAAAAGTCTCTGCCTATTTCAGATTCATATGCTGCAGCAAGAAACTGAGAGTGGGGGTTGGAGGACTCATCCAGTTCCTCCAGACTACCAGATTTGAGAAGGTGCCTATATCACAGAAAGGGCCCAAAAGGCACAAGCAAACTTGCGGGAAGTGATTGAATGCTGGAAAAGGTGCAGAAACAGTTTCTGCCAGATTTTCCTGCTACAATTTTTTCCCCCATTGATATACTGCTAACAGGCCATGATGTATCCCCTTGGGATTGAAGTCTACCACTAGGGTAATTGCATAATACTCATTACAACAATCAATGTTGCACAATGGGCAGAGTAGCAAGAAAAGGAACAGTAATTACAGTTTAAAACCTCAATTCCACTGTTATCATTCCACTGTGAGAGAACTCCCCCTAATCAACATTATATGCATTAATGCTGGGAATACCACAGATCAGTTAATTCTTTGAGAACGACAGTCCTATTTCCACAACAAAATAACTATATTTTCCTTGCCTATTTCACAGGACATGATTCTATTGCTTTACTAATACCTCTAATTCTTTGCAAAGACAAATTATCCAAGAATTCACTCTTCTCAAGTTAAGCAGTGTAAAATAAAAATGTTCTGAAGAAGGATCATTGACCTGAAACATTAACTCTGCTTCTCTCTCCACAGATGCTGCCAGACCTGCTGAGTATTTCCAGCATTTCTGGTTTGTGTTTCAGATTTCCAGCATACGCAGTATTTTGCTTTTATTATGCACGAATAAACTGATTGTAAACTGCAGTCATATAATTGAAATGGAAACAAAGAATTTATGTTTCTGGAAATTTATCAGACATTTCTGCAGTCTTCGTCAGTTTATTGTAAAAATAAAATATTGATAGGCCAATGACGTTCACAGAATTATAAGTCATCAGATGAGCCACTATTTAATTAGAAAACAAATTGAAAAAATAGTTTCCATTTATAACCCTGACTTTTTATGACTCAATGTTATAAAGAAGACAACATCTGGTAACTCTCTCCTAGAGGATGAGACTGAGTGGCATGGGTATTCACTTTGACACCACACTCATATCAGCACCCTCTACTAACCACTCCAAACAGTTAAATTTTCCAAACCAACCATCTGAGTCAATTATCAATTTATTGCTAATTTGTACTCAATTTTGGTCACAAAGCACTAGGCTAACTCACTAAGTGGGATCTTTACAGCCATGGAAGCGAAGACCGTCAATGCACAAAAAGAAATTGAATTTCTGTCGCACCTTTCATGACCTCAGGAAGTCGCAAATCATTTCACAACCAGCGTAGCATTTCTGAAATATAGTTACCGTTGTAATGCAGCGAAATACAGCAGCCAATTTGCATATAACAAAGTCCCACACACAGCAATGTGGTAATGACCAGATTACATGATAAATATTGGTCACGACACCAGCAGAATTCCCCTGCTCTTTTTCAAGTAGTACCATGGGAGCTTTTACAGCCACCTGTGTGGGCAAAAAGGGCCTACGTTCAACATCTCATCTGAAAGTCTGCACCTCCAACAATGTTGCACCTCCACAGGACTGCACTGAAGCGGTAGGCTGGATTATGAAGTACTGAAGTGCAGCCTGAACCCCCCAACCTTCTGCTTCAGAGGCAAAAATGTTACAGTCTGATCATCTTCCCACACAATCAGCATATGCACACTGAGGCAAAGAGAAATACCTGCCCTATTGCAAGAGGATTTGAGTACAGGAGTAAAGAAGTCTTGCTGCAATTGTATAGAGCCTTGGTGAGACTGTACCTGGAGTATTGTGTACAATTTTGACCTCCTTACCTAAGGAAGGATATAGTGGCCATGGAGGGAGTGCAACAAGGGTTCATCAGACTGATTACTGGGATGGCGAGATTATCCTATGAGAGAGAAATTGAGCAGATTGGACCTATATTCTCTAGAGTTTAGAAGAATGAGAGGTGATCTCATTGAAACATATAAAATTCTTCCAGGGCTTAACGGGGTTGATGCAGGAAGGATGTTTCCCCTGGCTGGGGGGGAGGAGGGGGCATCTAGAATCAGGGTCTCAGAATAAGGGGTAGGCCATTTAGGACTGAGATGAGGAGTAATTTCTTCACACAGAGGGTGGTGAATCTTTGGAATTCTCTACCCAAAGGGCTGTGGAGGCTCAGTCATTGAAGATGCTCCAGGCAGAGATCAATTGATTTCTAGATATTAAAGATATCAAGGGATATGGGGGAAGTGGTATTGAGGTACAAGATCAACCATGATCTAGTTGAATGGCAGAACAGGCTCAAAGGGCCAAATGGCCTACTCCTGCTCCTATTTCCTATGTTCCTATGAACCCTAAAAAATACCAACTCTGTACCTATGCCCGAAACCTCAAGCAAAATGCAAGTAAATTTAGGACCTTTTATTTCTCTTCAAGACTCAGTATATACTAACAATATAGGTTTTCTATTGTGGGGTAGAAATTTTTAAGTGTTAGCATTATAATGAAGAACTGAGAGCGAGGTATGGTGAGTTCTTCTAAACATATTCCAAATCATTAGATACTGAAGGAGCAGGATGTAAGTGAGTCACAGACCTAATTAAGTAAATAAAACAAGTGGCATTTAAAACTGTAGCTTTTGTGAGTCACAATGTTAGTGGTGTTTAAAGGAACTTGTTTAAAGCTAGCCAAAAGCAAAGGATTGACGACTCGCATGTGTGTTAAAGGGCACTTCAACTGATCAATTGGCTCTGCTATAAAATTGTATTTGTCACAGGAGAATTCTACCTCTATGCAGCTGTTTCTTAGTGTAGTTGATGTGAGAAGCCTAAAACGATCAATTTACATGCAATGGATATGTTGACTTTACAAATAGCATGCCTTCATACTTCAGACCAGCATTAAGTCAACTTACAAAAATGTGCCAAACAGAGCTGCAAAAGATGTACCTCCTTAACATGCAGTATTCACAGCATATGCCATATTATGTAAAGAAAGACTAGCATTTATATTGCACTTTGCTTGTCCTCAGGATATCCCAAAATACTTCAGTCAATTAATTACCCTTTCAAGTGTAGTCACAATTGTTATGTAGATAAATGTGGCAGCCAATTTGCGCACAGTAAGGTCCACAAACAGCATTGAGATAAATTACCAGTTATCTATTTTTGGTGGTATTGATTAAGTCATAAATGTTGGCAAGGACACTGGAAGAGCTCCCCTGCTCTTCTTCAAATAGTATCATTAAATCTTTTGCGTCTACCTGAGGGGGCAGACGGACCCACAGTTTAATGTTTCATCTGAAAAATAGCACTTCCGATAATGCGACTCTCCCTCTGCACAGCACAGAGGTGTTAGCCTATATTATGTGCTTCAGTCCTGCAGTGGGGCTTAAACTCAACATTGTCTAAATCAGAAACAAGAGCAACTTTGCTTTTGTTTCTTTCATTCAAGTATGCATACCTAAATATTCTACAGAGGCATAGTTGAGTAGTTTAAAATAGGCAGTCTACATCGTCATCAGAAAACTAACCTTCGATCATTCGCAATTTTGTTTGGGCAATTATCTTTGGTAATAAGTAATTCTTGCATTGTGACTCCAGTATCGTAAAGACATTGAGAAAAGTAGATTATTTTTTAATGTCAATATTCAACCCAACGTATGGTGCCCACTGTGACCATGATAACAATAATAGACTACTTATTGCTATTTTTAAAGTCTTTTGTCACCAATTTGAGGCACACAATGTGGCAGCAGCTTCTTTGAACTGTTTCACATGTGAACTAGATCTATGGATACCAATTTACATTTATTTTTCCCAAATTGGATTTCAGGATTTTTATTAATGTTTTACAATCACATTCTGCAATTCAGTTTGTTTTACTGCAAACAATGTAAACCAATGAGTTCATATATGACACATTAAAAGAATTAGTTACAAAGGAAGTGGAGTGGGACGTAAACTCCTCATGATTTAAGTTGCAGCTGTATCTAATATTTCATAGTTGTATCATGGGGGGGGGTTTAACTAATGTACACAAAAGTGCAATTTTATCAAGGTGGATACAGAAACCTTTGAAGAGGAAAAATGAGCTCTAGTGATGAAAAATATATTTCCATCGCTATTTTAGGGGCTTGCTCAGCAGGATATTTTGATTTTTGATGCTTTATTGGAGGCATTTTCAAGCATTTTGATGTGCAGTATGATTCTTTTCCACCAGGTTGCACATAAAAGTTTATTTTTATAATTCTATATTGTTTATTAATAAAGTAGATGGTAATAGAAACAGGACTTCCCTTAAAATCATAAAATAAATATAATGTAAAATTGAATCCTTAGACAAGCTCCAACAAGGTAGCATGATTAAACATAATGGAGTGGTAGACAGATAGAATCATTGAAGGACCCAGCACAGCAGGAGGTCATTGGGTTCACTGTGTCTGAGTCGGCCCTTTGAAAGAACAATCCAATTAGTCCCACTCACCTGCTCTTTCCCCATAGCTCTGCAAATGTTTTGAAAGTTATTATTGAATCTGCTTCCACCACCATTTCAGCCAGTGCATTCCAGATCGTAATACGCTGCGTAAAAACTTTCCCTTCATCTCACCTCTGGTTCATTTGCCAATTAACATAAACATGTGTCCTCTGGTTACGGATCCTTCTGCTACTGGAGACACATTCTCCTTATTTACTCTATCAAAACCATTCCTGATTTTGAACATCGCTGTTAAATATTCCATTAATCTTCTTCACTCTAAGTAGAACAACCCCAGCTTCTCCAGTGTTTCCACGTAACTGAAGTCCCACACCCTGATACCATTCTAGTAAATCTCTTCTGCACCCTCTCAAGGCTTAGATATCCCTCCTAAGATGTGGTGCCCTGAATTAGTCACAATATTTCAATGATTTCTAAAGGTTTAGCAGAACTTCCTTGCTGTTGTACTTTTTGTCACTGCTTATAAAACCAAGGATCTTGTATGCTTTTTAAAAAAAAATTCTCAACTTGTCCTGCCACCTCAAAGATTTGTGTACTTTCAGGCCTCTCTGTTCGTGAACCCCTTTTAAAATTGGATCATAGATCTTTAGAAAAAAAACCCTAAGCTGGTGCATCCAGTTTATGGCTTGAACTTAACTGCTGAACAATGTTATCGCCATGTTCATGAGCATTTAGTTTCACCTTTCTAAAGATAACATATTGATCAGGAAAGCAAAAATACAAGCTGCAGCACATAATCAACACATCTAATGTTAATATTACATGAAAAGGTAAGTCTGTCAAACTTGGAGTGATAGAGATATATAATCAAGCAGCAAGCTATAGCAAAACAACTCCTCCCAAATAAATACAAATTACAATTTTTTATGCACTTCTTATTGCTTGGGATCTCTTTTTACTTGTTTTTACTGACCACAAACTGGCAGTTTGTGTTTTTATACTAGGCTGTGAAATCCCTCTCTAATCTAGTTAATATCATAATCAATTGCAAACTTGTGACATACTTTACAACAGTGACTACACTTCAAAAGTACTTCAATGGCTGTAAACCATTTTGGGACACCCAGAAGTCGTGAAAGGCACTATAAGTGAAAGCCTTTTTTCTTTGTTTTAAACATTGTTCCTTTAATAAAATAAATATGGTCTATAAAACAACCAAAGAATCCGAGCTTTGTCAACTTATTTACTGGTACAGTTGCTTTAACTCAGTTTGTCTGTAATTATTACATTCTGGGAAAATGCAGTTCGCAAATTATGAATTATGAATATTCACTGTGAAATGGGAAGAACAATTGAAGGGTTTTTATGGGCTAACATCGGAGACTGATTTCAGTAAATTCAACTAAATGGGAAGTATTACTTCAACTTTAGCTCATTTTTTTGAAATTCATTCATGGGATGTGGGTGTCACTGGCTATGCCAGCATTTATTGCCCATCCTTAATTGCCTTTGAGAAGGTGGTGGTGAGTTGCCTTCTTGAACCCCTACAGTCCATGTGAGGTAGATACACCCACAGTGCTGATAGGAAGGGAGTTCCAGAATTTTGACCCAGCGACAGTGAAGGAACAGCGATATAGTTCCAAGTCAGGATGGTGCGTGACTTGGATGGGAACTTGCAGGTGGGTGATGTTCCCATGCATCTACTGCTCTTGTCCTTCGAGGTGGTAGAGGTCGCGGGTTTGGAAGGTGCTGTCGAAGGAGCCTTGGTGCGTTGCTGCAGTGCATCTTGTAGATGCTACACACTGCTGCCACTGTGCGTTGGTGGCTGGAGGGAGTGAATGTTTGTGGACGGGGTGCCAATCAAGCGGGCTGCTTTGATCTGGATGGTGTCGAGCTTCTTGAGTGTTGTTGGAGCTGCACCCATCCAGGCAAGTGGAGAGTATTCCATCACACTCCTGACTTGTTAGGTTTCCTTAGATCAATAAGTATATACAAGAAGCCTGTGGCCAGTGGTGTACCACAGGGATCGGTGCTGGGATCCTTGTTGTTTGTGGTGTACATTAATGATTTAGATGTGAATGCAGGAGGTATGATCAGTAAGTTCGCTACTGACACGAAAATTGGTGGTGTCGTAAATAGTGAGGAGGAAAGCCTTAGATTACAGGACGATATAGATGGCCTGGCAAGATGAGCAGAGCAGTGGCAAATGGAATTTAATCCTGAGAAGTGTGAGGTGATGCATTTTGGGAGGACTAACAAGACAAGGGAATATACAATGGATGGTCAGACCCAAGGAAGTACAGAGGGTCCATAGATCACTGAAGACAGCAGCACAGGTAGATAAGGTGGTTAGGAAGGCATATGGGATACTTGCCTTTATTAGTCGAGGCTTAGCATATAAGAGCATGGAGGTTATGATGGACCTGTATAAAACGCTAGTTAGGCCACAGCTGGAGTACTGTGTACAGTTCTGGTCGCCAGGAAGGATGTGATTGCACAGGAGAGGGTGCAGAGGAGATTCTCCAGAATGTTGCCTGGGCTGGAGCATTTCAGCTATGAAGAGAGACTGGATAGGCTAGGGTTGTTTTCCTTAGAGCAGAGAAGGCTGAGGGGGGACCTGATTGAGGTATACAAAATTATGAGAGGCATAGATAGCGTAGATAGGAAGAAACTTTTTCCCTTAGCAGAGGTGTCAATAACCAGGGGGCATAGATTTAAGGTAAGGGGCAGGAGGTTTAGAGGGGATTTGAGGAAAAACTTTTTCATCCAGAGGGTGGTTGGAATCTGGAACACACTGCCTGTAGGGTTGGTAGAGGCAGGAACCCTCAAAATTTAATAAGTATTTAGATGAGCACTTGAAATGCCATAGCATATAAGGCTACAGGCCAAGTGCTGGAAAACGGGATTAGAATAGATAGGTGCTTGATGGCTGGCACGGACACGATGGGCCGAAGGGCCTGTTTCTGTGCTGTACAACTCTATGACTCTATGTTATTATAGTAGATAAGAACACTGGTAAATTCTACAATTGAAGGAAGGCTTTTTGGAACATTATTTAAAATGAGGAGTGCAGATTGTTAATTGTGCTAAAGATCATCAGTCTATTTCCATATAAAGCAACGCAAATGGTTCACAGGGTGGTTGTGTTATTATACTAGTAATCTGGAGGCTGAGACTAATGATCTGAAGACATGAGTTCAAATCCCACCATCGCAGCTGGGAAATTTAAATTCAGTTAGTTAAACATATCTGGAATTACAAAGCTGGTATCAGTAATAATGACCATGTAACGACTGGATTGTGGCAAAAACCCATTTGGTTCACTCATTACTTTAGGGAAGAAAACCTGCCATCCTTAAACAAAAGCAATTATAGCTCAGTAAGATCAGCTCTTGATGCCCATTTTCCAGGATCAACAGCCCAAGTTTTCCTTTGTAACTCAGGCCTCTAATACTAGCAATCGGCCTTGTGGCTCTTCTCTGCACTCCTCCATTGTTTGAAAGTCTGCCCTGTGTCTTGTGACCAGAAACGGACATTGTATTCAAAGTGTAGTGTGATTGGAGCAGTGTGGTAGAAGTGTAGGTCATCTTTATAATTAGACTAATAACTAATATTTGACATTTACTGTAAACACCATTTGAAATTTTGTAGTATGGGATTTGGATGGTAGTAATTTTAATTAATCTCCAGGAACATGGAATTCCATCAAGGTAAGAGTTCTCTTCAACTACTTCTTCTTCCTAACCCTTCAAACTCAGTGGGCTGAACTTTATGAGCCTGCTGGTGTCGGGGGTCATGGTGGAGGACCCATAAAATTCTTCCGGGAAAGGCCCACCACAACCCCTAACGCAGAGAAGGCCCCGCCGCATTTAACCGGCAGCAACGAGGCCTCGGTGCGCACCACAGCCACCACACCACCCCCACCGCCCCCCCCAACCGCAAAGTGGTGGGGCCTTCATCTGCCTATTAAAGCTTATGCAAATAAATGTTAATTACCTTCCCTGGACCGGGCAGCCGTCGCACACCGATATTCCGGCCAGTGGCCGGAAGTCCTGCGTTTTCCGATCCCCGTTTGGGGATTCAAAGTGAAACAGTGGTGGGGAGGGGGGAGGAGCTCAATTTTCAGGTCGGAAGGGGTGTGGGAGTGGGTAAAACCGCTCTGATTGGTTGTGGGGATGGTGGGAAGGGGTTGAGGGTCAAATGTTCTGAAGGTGGGGGGGGGGTTAATGGTCGGCATTTTCCAAAGTGGTTTTTGGGAGGAAAATGTTAATTTATGAAATGAGGACTCAGTGGGAGGCGGGGGAGAGGGTAATCAAAGATAATTTACAATTTTCTGAACTTTCTACTGAAACGACACCTTTAAAGACGCAAATGAAAGTGAGGGACCTAAAGCCGTTTAAAAATGGTGCTGGCGCCTGCGATGTGGGGGCGGCTGCCCGCCCCCTCCATTTAAATGAGATCCTGTGTGAAATATCGCGGGGGGATCAGTGGCGGCCGCTGCACATAGGCGGACGGCCGATTCCAAAGTGCGCCCCTGCAATGTGCGACACGCCAGTAAAATTCAGGCCCATGGAATCTTTAACCAGCAGCAGCACACACTGGCCTTGTATGCACAGTCATGAAACGCATATCCCGTGTTCTCTGTGTGCACACTCCCACCATGATGCAGCTAGCACCAAGAAAAGTGGTCCATCACATAAGCACCCATAAATCACTCCTCAGCATGCAAGCACGAGTAAGAAAACATCCACTTATGGAGAATCAGTGTCAGGAGGAATGACTTGGTGAACTGAGAAGGAGCAAGGAGGTGCAGCAGAAGAGCAGCAACAGGTGGAAGGCTGTGCTTGGGCTGTCTGTCAAATCTGCTCATCTCGAAATAGTGCTGGTATCGTGGCTGCTGCTGGGGTATTGCACATTCACCTGCATTAATCATGTCAGCAAGTTAGGTTCCAGTAGATGGCATAACTCCAGCACAGCCTCCCTCATGAAGTGTAGATGGTGAAGGTTGGCCTCTTCAGATATGGCGTAGTAGGTGTACCAGGGTCTGAAAACAAAGCTGACTCCAAGTATGTGCAACACACCTAAGGTGTAAACGCATCAGTCTCCCTGAACTCCGCTTCATCCTCCAAATGCATGACAGACATTGGCCTGGCCCAATTAAATGTTTATGTTAAACAGCTTGGGTAGAGCTGTAGCTGACAGCTGAAGGCAGCAACAAAGTACTGTGCTTGGAGGTCTGTATAGTGGAAAACCAACAGCAGGTAGCAAAAAAAAAACTGTACAAGCAATGATGCAGAAGCAGCAGTATTGCAGTCAGAAAAACCTAGACAGTCTCAGCTTTAAGAACGGACATTCTTTAATGACAATCATGGAGGCAGCCAAGTGCCCATTTTAAATGAAAACAAAAAGTGCTGGAACTACTCAGCAGGTCTGGCAGTATCTGTGAAGAGAGAAGCAAAGTTAATGCTTCAGGTCTGTGACCTTTCAACAGAACTTTCATCAGAACATCTACTCTCAATCATCAGTAAAGTGATGGAAGGTGTCATCAACAGTGCCATCAAGCGGCACTTGCTTAGCAATAACCTGCTCAGTGACGGTCAGTTTGGGTTCCGCCAGGGCCATTCAGCTCCTGATCTCATTACAGCCGTGGTTCAAACATGGACAAAAGAGCTGAACTCAAGAGGTGAGGTGAGAGTGACTGCCCTTGACATCAAGGCAGCATTTGACTGAGTATGGCATCAAGGAGCCCTAGCAAAACTGAAGTCAATGGGAATCGGGGAAAACTCTCCGCTGGTTGGAGTCATACCTAGCACAAAGGAAGATGGTTTTGGTTGTTGGAGGTCAATCTTCTGAGCTTCAGGACATTACTTCAGGAGTTCCTCAGGGTAGTATCCTGGGCCCAACCATCTTCAGCTGCTTCATTAATGACCTTCCTTCAATCATAAGGTCAGAAGTGGGGATGTTAGCTGATGATTGCACAATGTTCAGCACCATTTGCAACTCCTCAGATACTGAAGCAGTCCGTATAGAAATGCAGCAAGACCTGGACAATATCCAGGCTTGGGCTGATAAGTGGCAAGTAACATTCATGCCACACAAGTGCCAGGCAATGACCATCTCCAACAAGAGAGAATCCAACCATCTCCCCTTGACATTCAGTGGCATTACCATCGCTGATTCCCCACTATCAACATCCTAGGGGCTACCATTCCATATAAATACCGTGGCTACAAGAGCAAGTCAGAGGCTAGGAATCCTGCGGCGAGTAACTCATCTCCTGACTCCCCAAAGCCTGTCCATCATCTACAAGGCACAAGTCAGGAGTGTGATGGAATACTCTCCACTTGCCTGGATGGGTGCAGCTCCAACAACACTCAAGAAGCTCGAAACCATCCAGGGACAAAGCAGGCCGCTTGATTGGCACACCATCCACAAACATTCACTCCCTCCACCACCGATGCACAGTGGCAGCAGTATGTACCATTCTCAAGATGCACTGCAGCAACGCACCAAGGCTCCTTAGACAGCACCTTCCAAACCTGCGACCTCTACCACCTAGAAGGACAAGGGCAGCAAATGCATGGGAACACCACCACCTGCAAGTTCCCCTCCAAGTCATACACCATCCTGACTTGGAACTATATCACCGTTCCTTCACTGTCGCTGGGTCAAAATCCTGAAACTCCCTTCCTAACAACACTGTTGGTGTACCTACCTCACATGGACTGCAGCGGTTCAAGAAGGCAGCTCACCATCACCTTCTCAAGGGCAATTAGGGATGGCCAATAAATGGTGGCTTAGCCACCGACGTCCACATCCCATGAATGAATAAAAAAAAGAACAGCCCATTTTAAATGGCTGAGCAACACTCAGAACCGAATGGTGAGAAAACATGGGGAGTTTGTCTCAAGTCAAATTTCAATAAATTTGCATTAATTTTGGAAATATTACAAATCATGCAAATCCTCCTGCCAACAAAAAAAGGTTAAACTCCAATTTTATCAAACTTGTGATAGGACCTATCTGAATGATTCAATGCAGTGCATATTGTTACGACCAGGTGAGAAATGTGTCTAGAGTTCTTTGGCTGTCTTTACCTGGTCTTATTGTAACAGGATTTAATTTTAAACAGACCGTGTTTTGAGCTACCCCTTTGTGAATCCTTGTTCACAGCTTTCCAATTATAGAGTCATAGAGTCGTACAGCATAGAAATAGGCCCTTCGGCCCAGCGCGTCCATGCCGACCATAATGCCTATCTATTCTAATCCCACCTGCATTAATTCCATATTCCTCTATGCCTTGCTCATTCAAGTACCTGTCCAGATGCCTCTTAAATGTTGCTACTGTTCCTGCCTCCACCACCTCCTCAGGCAGCTCATTCCAGATACCCACTATTTTTTGTGTGAAAAACTTACCCCTTTGATCCCCTTTAAACCTCCTCCCTCTCACCTTAAATCTATGCCCTCTAGTTTTAGTCACCCCTACAATCGGAAACAGACTCTGGCTATCTACCCTATCTATGCCTCTCATAATTTTATATACCTCTATCATGTCCCCTCTCAGCCTCCTTCAAAGAAATTAACACACCAGGTTTTCTTTAGCTTTAAAGAAGAAAAGTGAAATTTATTAAACAAACTAAATCTCTAATACATTTAAAGCCTACAGATATACGACGCACCCATGCTAGTATGCACACGTAATACACACATGCAAATAGGGACAGAAAAGAGCAGAAGAAAAATAAAATGAAGAGGTTTGAGGCAGTCTCTAATGTGGATAAACTGGTGTGTACACGTTTGTTGTGTATTTGGCCATCTTAGTAGTTAACCTGGAATGCTACAATGTCTGGTAATCAAAAGTCCATTGTAGATTAAAATTGGAGCAGGAAATAGCTTCTGTGTCCTTTGAAGTACTGTCTGTTGATATGCGAATATCTCTCTCCAGCCAAAGTCTCCAATTGTTTTTTAAAGCAAGTTCTTCCTTCACCATCAGCAGTTTAAAATCAAGGTTCATGTGGCAAAATTAACCTTCCTCATTCTTGGTAGGTGGGGGGCTTGCTTGACATGTTGTTGGCAATTGACCACTCCACAAGAACGTTAAACTTTGATATATTATTTTTCATTATTTATTTGAACTTTACTTGTTGAAAATTGTATTATATCTTGCACATTGTATTAAAATGCATGCAAAGATCAGATTAACTGTTCATCAATAATGCATGTAGAAAGTCCAGAAAGAGAGCGAGAGTTCATTGAAGGAGTGAGAAACAGCGCGAGAGGAGAGGGGCATAAAGAGCCCAGGAGAGAGAGAGAGATCACCGAGACAGCAGGAAACAGTGAGAGAGGAGTGGGGCATAAAGAGCCCAGGAGTGAGAGAGAGAGATCACCAAGACAACAGGAAACAGTGAGAGAGGAGTGGGGCATAAAGAGCCCAGGAGAGAGACAGGGAGAGCAACAGTCCATTGAGGGAGCAGGAAACAGTGAAAGTGGAACAGGGCATAAAAAGCCCAGGAGAGAGAGCGAGCATGACATCTGCACAAGAGTTCACTGAGAGAGCTGGAAACAGCGAGAGAGGAGCGGTGCCTAAAGAGCCCAGGAGAGACAATGAGAGTTCCCTGAGAGAGCAGGAAATGGCGGGAGAGGAGCAGGGCCGGCATAAAGAGCCCAGAGAGAGAGCAGGAAATAGCGAGAGAGGAGCGGGGCATAAAGAGCCCAGGAGAGAGAGACAGAGCGAGAGTTCATTGAGAGAGCGGGAAATAGCGAGAGAGTAGCGGGGCATAAAAATCCCAGAGAGAGAGAGAGAGAATTCACTGAGAGAGCGGGAAACATTGAGCGCAGAGCCGGCATAAAGAGCCCAGAGAGAGAGACAGCGACAGTTCACTGAGAGAGGGGGAAACAGCAAGAGGGAAGCAGGGCTAGCTACTGCTGCTGCCGCCAGTCTGCCAGCGTTCAGAAAGAAAAATCGAAGTGTGACATCATAGAGAAGCAGGTGGGTGATTAGCTGGTGAGTATTTCCTAGTTATCTAAACTAAGAAATAAACTGGTGTGTGCTTGCTTTTTTTAATGGTAATGTTTATTACTACCAATAAGGTTTATTAAGTATTAACAAGGTTTATCAGTATTAATAAGGTTTCTTAAGATTAGTAAGATTTATTAATAGTTGTAAGGTTTATTAGTACTGATAAAGGTTCATTAGCAATAACGAGTTTATTAACTAACAGATAAAAGAATGGCAGGGCTGCAACAACCTCTAGAGTGCACATCCTGTGCTATGTGGCAACTCCAGGATGCTTCTCATATCCTGGATAAACATATGTGCAGGAAGTGTCACCAATTGCAGCAGCTTGAGCTCTGGCTTTTAGAACTTGAGCAGCAGCTGACAACACTGTGGTGCATCTGTGAGGATGAGAACTTTGTGGATAGCACGTTTATAAATGTGGTCACCCCATTGTTTAAAAGTATGCAGGGAGAGAAGGAATGGGTGAATGCCGGACTGTCAAGAAGAAACAGGTAGGTAGTGCAGGAGACCTCTGACTGTGTCTCACTCTCCAACAAGTATTCAATTCTGAATAATGAGGAAGGTGATGGTTCATCTCGGGAGTGCAGCCAGAGCCAAGGCCATGGCCTCATAGGTGGCTCAGAGGCACAGGGGAGCACTAGGAAGACTGGAAGAGCGATAGTGATAGGAGATTCAATAGTCATGGGAATAGACAGGCATTTCTGTGGCCACAGACGTGAATCCAGGATGGTGTTTTGCCTCCCTCTTGCCCGGGTCAAGGTTGTCACTGAGCAGCTGCAGAGCATCCTGTGTGGGGATGGTGAACAGCCAGCAGTCGTGGTCACATCGGAACCAAAGACATAGGTCGAAAGTGGGATGTGGTCCTGCAGATAGAGTTTACTGAGCTAGGTAAGAAATTAGCAAGCAGGACCTCAAAAGTAGTAATCTCTGCATTACTCCCAGTGCCACGCGCAAGTGAATACAGGAATAAAAGGATAAGACAGATGAATGCATGGCTGGAAAGTTGGTGAAGGAAGGAGGGCTTTAGATTCCTAGGACATTGGGACTGGCTCTGGGGGAGATGGTACCTGTACAGGCCAGATGGGTTGCACCTGAACAGAGCCAGGACTCAATTACTTGCAGGATGTTTTGCTAGTGCTGTTGGGGAGTGTTTAAACTAGTTTGGCAGGGGGATGTGGACCTTAGGGTAGACGTAGTTGGGACAAAATCAGAAATGAAAATAGAAGGCAGAAAATTAATGGCTGAGTCTGGAAGGCAGAGGAAACAAAGGTTAGAAAATAAAAAATAAGAGTTTGGCAGTGCTCAAGGGTATCTATTTCAATGAAGAAGTGTAGCAAATAAAGCAGATGAGCTGAGGGCATAGATAGACACATGGCAGTATGATATCATAGCTATTATAGAAACACGGCTTAAGGAGGGATAGGAATGGCAGCTCAACACTCCTGGTTACAAGGTTTTCAGAAGTGATAGGGAACCGGATAAGAAAGGAGGGGGAGTGGCAATTTTGGTCAAAGAAACAATTACAGCTCTGAGGAGGGATGATATTTTGGAAGGTTCATCAAATGAGGCCATATGGATCGAGCTAAGGAACAAAAAAAGGGCAATCACATTGTTGGGCGTGTACTATAGACCCCCAAACAGTCAGAGGGAAATAGAAGAGCAGATATGTAGGCAAATCTCTGAGAAGGGCAAAAACAATAGGGCAGTAGCAGTATGGGATTTTAGTTGCCCCAATATTAACTGGGATAACTTTAGTGTGACAGGAATTGAGGGAGCAGAATTCTTGAGGTGAATTCAGGAGAACATTTTTGCCCAGTATGTAGCAAGTTTTTTTTTCCAAAATATACTTTATTCATAAAAATCTGTAAAAAATACATTACAAAAGTTCCAAAAAGCATCAATTCAAACAATACAAGGAGTGTAAAGGAGATCAGTTTCCTTCAATACAGGAGTGAGTTGCCTCACAACCCTTCTATTTCATTTTACATGCCATGTACATTTTGTTATTTTTTATTTATTTAGAGATACAGCACTGAAACAGGCCCTTCGGCCCACCGAGTCTGTGCTGACCAACAACCACCCATTTATACTAATCCTACATTAATCCCATATTCCTTACCACATCCCCACCATTCTCCTACCACCTACCTACACTACGGGCAATTTACAATGGCCAATTTACCTATCAACCTGCAAGTCTTTGGCTGTGGGAGGAAACCGGAGCACCTGGCGGAAACCCACGCGGTCACAGGGAGAACTTGCAAACTCCGCACAGGCAGTACCCAGAACTGAGCCCAGGTCACTGGAGCTGTGAGGCTGCGGTGCTAACCACTGCGCCACTGTGCCACCCAGCAAACAAATATTCTCTGGATACAGTTCGAGGGGTTTTCCATGGATTCATGGTTTTCCAGTATGTAGCAAGTCCAACAAGAGAGGTTACAGTTTTGGACTTAGTTTTAGGAAATGAAGATGGGCAGGTGGAAGTAATGGCAGTGGGAGAGCATTTTGGTGGTAGTGATCATAATTCAGTCAGTTTTAACATAAATTATGGAAAAGGACAGAGATAGAACAGGAGATAGAGTTCTCAATTGGGGCAAGGCCAATTTTACTAAGCTGAGGAGTGATTTAGCGAAAGTGGAGTGGAAACAGCTACTTGAAGGTAAATCAGTGTCAGAGCAGTGGGAGGCATTCAAAGGGGAGAGTCAAGGGGTTCAGAGTAAACATGTTCTCACAAAGAAAAAGGATGGGATCTAAAGCCCCAAGGATGTCAAGGAGCTTACAGGGTAAGTTAAGGCAGAAAAGGAAAGCTGATGTCCGACACCGAGAACTCAATACTACAGAAAGCCGAGAGGAGTAGAGCATGGCTACCCGACCCAAACCCGACGGGACCCAACAACGTGTCGGGTTCGGGTTGGGTTGGGTCGCTCTTCCAGGTCCGGCATTCGGGCTCGGGTCGGGCCTATCACTATCTCCGGTAAGTAGCTCCAATGTTAATGTACTTTTTTGACTAGAAAGGTTGTTTAGTTACAGTTCTTTTAATAACAAAGTGAAAAATGGAAGCTAGGTTAACTGAAGGTCGGATCGGGTTGGGTCGGGCGCGGGATAAAATGAAAGGACTTGGGCTAGGCTGGGCTCAGGTCGATTTCATTTGAACTGAGCTGGCCATTAGAGAGGAGTACAGAAAGTGGAGGGGTAAAATAAAAAAGGAAATTAGGAAATCAAAGAAAGGGCATGAAAGAATATTGGCAAGCAAAATCAAAGCGAACCCAAAGATGTTTTATCAATACATTGAGTAAGAGGATAAATAAAGAGTAGGGCCCATAAAAGACCAAAAAGGTAACCTATGTGTCGGGTCGGAAGATGTTGGTATTGTTCTGAATGAATACTTTACGTCTGTCTTCACAAAAGAGCGGGACGATGCAGATATTGTAGTTAAGCAAGAGGGGTGTGAAGTATTGGATGTGGTAAACATAGGGAGAGAGGAAATATTAATGGGATTAGCATCCTTGAAAGTTGATAAATCACCAGAGCCGCAGGAAATGTACCCCAGGTTGTTAAAAGAAGCAAGAGAGGAAATAACGGAAGGTGTGACTCTAATTTTTCAGTCCTCAGGGTGCTGGAGGATTGGAGAACTGCTGTTTAAAAAGGGAGCAAGGGATAGACGGAATAATTACAGGCCAGTCAGTCTAACCTCAGTAGTGGGCAAATTATTGGAATTCATTCTGAGGCAGGATAAACTGTCATCACTTAGAAGGGCACATATTAAATCAAGGATAATCAGCATGGATTTGTTAGGGGAAAATCTTGTTTGACCAACGATCCAATTTTTTGAAGAAGTAACAAGGAGGATAGATGAGGGTAGTGCAGTTGATGTGGTCTACATGGATTTTAGCAAGGCTTTTGACAAGGTCCCACATGGCAGACTGGTTAAAAAATTAAAAGCCCATGGGATCCAAGGAAATGCAGCAAGGTAGATACAAAATTGACTCAGTGGCAGGAAACAAAGGGTAATTGTTGACAGGTGTTTTTGCGACTGGAGGGCTGTTTCCAATGGCATTCCGCAGGGCTCAGTACTGGGTCATCTGCTTTTTGTGGTATACATCAACAATTTGGACATAAATGTAGGGGGCATGATCAAGAAGTTTGCAGACAAAACAAAGATTGGCTGTGTGGTAGATAGCGAGGAGGATAGCTGTAGGCTGCAGGAAGATTTTGATGGACTGGTCAGGTGGGCAGAAAAGTGGCAAATGGAATTCAACCCAGAGAAATGTGAGATGATGCATTTGGGGAGGTCAAACAAGGCAAAAGAATACACAATTAATGGGAGAATACTGAGAGGTGTAAAGGAAGCAAGGGACCTTGGAGTGAATGTCCACAGATCCCTGAAGTTAGCAGGACTGGTTGATACGGTGGTTAAGAAGGCATATGGAATGTTTGCCTTTATTAGCCGAGGTATAGAATATAAGAGCAGGGAGGTTATGTTGGAACTGTATAAATCATTGGTTAAGCCACAACTTGAGTACTGTGTGCAGTTCTGGTCACCTCATTACAGAAAGGACGTATTTGCACTAGAGAGGGTACAGAGGAGATTTACGAGGATGCAGCCGGGACTGGAAAAATGCAGCTATGAGGAAAGATTGGATAGGCTGGGGTTGTTCTCCTTGGAACAGAAAAGGTCGAGGGGAGATCTGATTGAAATGTACAAAACTGTGAGGGGCCTGAATAGAGTGGATGTAAAAGGTCTATTTACCTGAGCAGAGAGATCAGTGACTTTGGGGCATAGATTTAAAGTGATTGGTAGAAAGATTAGAGGGCAGAGGAAAAGATTTTTCACCCAGAGGGTGGTGGCGTCTGGAACTCACAGCCGGAAAGCATAGTCGAGGCAGAAACCCTCAACTCATTCAAAAGGAGTCTGGATGTGTACATCAAGTGCCGTAACTTGCAGGGCTACGGACCAAATGCTGGAAGGTGGATTTAGACTGGGTGGCTCATTTTTCAGCCCGCACAGATACAATGTGTTGAGTGTCCTCTTTCTATGTCGTAAACATTCTTTGATTCTAAATTTATCAAGATTATATTTGTACCGTAAGGTAAAATCATTTGATTTATATTGAATTATCGTGCTTTGATAGTATTTAATCCTATCCCCTTACGACATTAATGTAAAAAATATTGCTGAACAAGGTTCAGTAAAAGTTCTTGAAGTATCTCTAGAGGCACAATATTAGATTTTTGTTTCCATAGCAACCAGTAGAAAGATAGGGATGCAATATCGGCTGTGTGGGAAAAACACGATATAAACTAATAACAAATAGCAACGGAACTGTAAGTTTGAAAATTATAATTAAGCCCAATCAAGAATATACTCAAATCTAAACTAATCAAAACAAGACTTCTTCCCCCTTGAAGAGGAAGGTACCAGTTCATATAAGTGACAAGGGGAGTGGAATGAATTCAAGCAGCATAATGATAATGACAGAGATGAAACCATTTCAGAATCTTAAACAAAAGACAATGTGATTTTATTAGGCTAGGTTTCATGCCCAGAAAGGCAGGCAAAAGCTTTCTGCTGCCTTAGTTTCACACAGGCATTCCAACTGATTGTCAATTTTCTCGTCAGCCCAAGGTACATGAAAGATCTTTCTGGGATTTTCTTTTAAACTGAACAGTCAATGTGAAAGCACAGCATTGCAGCTTGAAAATGCACAGTGCTCATCAGTGCGAACCTCCAAGAGAGACCTTTAAACATCTGTGGGATTTAGGCTACATAGAAACAAGATACAACAGAATACTTCTTCCAATAATGGTACAAGTGTGTGCCTGTAGTTCTGGGGAAGAGAGCTAAGCTCATGGTAGAATATTGTTATCGGTATTAGTGTTAGTGCCAATGACAATTGTAATCACATTCACAATGGAGCTGGGACAGTATTCAATTTAAGTCACAATGTGGGTCTGCACACATTCAAACATTTACATCATGTAATTTGAGCAGACTCTAGCATTACTATGCCCATATTCTGCATGGTGCTCAGGACTATCACACCTGGGAATAAGAGGCAAGGGTGTTTTCCACATCATCATCACAAGTTTCATTAAAGGAAAATTACTTTAAACACAGCAAGACCAGCAGCACAAGATCCTGTGACAGCAAGTTTGCAGAAGATTTACAAACAGTGATGTTTTGTCACACGCTTACATGAGAATGCCCCATCACTCCATCATGTCCTAAGGCCAATCTACAACTAATCGATAACACTAATCTATGACACTTGTTGCTAAGTTCCTCAAAATGAATAAAACTTTATTTTAGTGGCTTTTAAAAAGGCAATAAAAACAGAATACACATTGTGGCACAATTTTATTCTGCTACCTTAAATAGCATTTGTGTATTGAATTAGTACAACTGGCTTTATAAATCTCCATATATTATGCCAGAAATCTTTTTCAAAAGTCAAATGCTGAAATGTAAATATTAGAGATGAATTCTGCTAGCCAATCTAATTTATACTCTTCTGAAAAACCAATGTTACCGCTTATTTCCTGTCACTCGGCTGAGTAACAAGCAAACTAATGAGAGCTAAATTTACATCTTGATGTCAATTGCTCTTCACCAGCTTTGCTTTTTCATTTAATTTGTCCTTGTGTTTCTTCATAAATATTGAATTAATTTTCATCCCTCTTTGGAATTGCTATGGAATCTGAGACATAAGTCCATATGCCCTCAACAAATTAGTGTCAACATTCTCGAAGGAAACATGAGCGTGACCGAGGTTTTTTTCAAATAATTTCTTTGTCAACTCCGGCCACGTAGATTTGGTTGCTGAGCAGACTTTTTAGTTTTAATCCTTTCAATTTGGCCATCAGCTGGACCAAATGTTACATATTTGGCAAACAGATCACACTGTTCTTTAATCTAAATCCAGAATTCTTCATTTTCTGCTTCTCAAAATAAAATTCTCCCCTTCTGTTATTGCAGCTTTTGTTTTAAATTATAGTTCTGCATCACACAATGTACTTTTATCTCACAGGTCTGTGCCCATGAATTGAAATAAAATAAAAATAGAAATCTGCATAGGTGTTTCTCGATTATCGTTCAATGATGAATAAAATATATAGCTTCTTTAAAAAGGAGCTGGACAAATGAAATGGCTGCCAGGGAACAGACTTGATGTTGAGATGATCAAATATTCCCTGGGATACAATGGTCCCTTTGAAGACAGGGCAGAAGGAGACATTGGCTGGGGCAAGAGGTTATAGTTGAATCGTGGACATGAGAGGATGAAAATATATGACGTTATGCTCAGCTATTTTCAGATAGAAAGCTTTTAGGCAAAATTTTACTCAGGAGACTGAGTGAAATAAAATCCATGGTAGCTGTATGGGGCAGGTTTTCCTGTTGCTGCTCCTGGGCATATTGGACTGGTTGGGCACAATGCACAGAGAAAACGCAGGTGGGGTGAAGCTCAGGCTCATACAAAACCATGAATGGTTTTACAACCATTAATTTAAATGGACAAGAACACAAATATGAGCAGGAGTAGACTATATAGCCCATTGAGCCTGCTCGGCCATTCAATACGATCATGGCTGATCTTAGGGTTCAACTCCACTTTTCCAACCACTCGCCATACCCCTTGATTCCTTGAGACACCAAAAATCTCTCCATCCCAGCCTGAAATGTATTCAACAATGGAGCATCCTGAATCCTCAGGATAGAGAATTCCAAAGATTCACAACCTTTTGAGTGAAGAAATTTCTCCTCATCTCAGTCCTAAATGATCGGCTCCTGATCCTGAGACTGTACCCCCATGTTTTAGATTTCCCTGACCAGCGGAAACAATCTCTCAGTGTCTACCCTATCCAGCCCCTTCAGAATTTTGTATGTTTCAATGAGATCACCTCATTCTTCTAAACTCCAGACAGCATAAGCCCAATTTACTCAGCCTCTCATCCTAAGGCAACCCCCTCATCCCAGGGACCAACTTAGTGAACTTTCACTGTACAACCTCCAATGAAAGTATATCCTTTCTTAAATGTGGAGACCGAAACTGCACAGAGTATTCCTGATGTGGTCTCACCAAAACCCTGTACAGTTGTAGCAAGATTTCTTTATTCCTGTACTCCACTCCCCTTGCAAGAAAGGCCAACATGCCATTTGCCTTCCTCATTGCTTGCTGTACCTGCTGCTAACTTTCTGTGTTCCTTGTACAGCACAACCCAAGTCTCTTTGAACATCAACACTTACAAGTTTCACACCTTTTAAAAAATATTCTGCTTTTCTATTCTTATGACTGAAGTGAATAACTTCACACTTCCCTTATACTCCATCTGCCAGCTTGTTGCCCACTCACTTAACCTGTCTATATATCCCTTTGTCACTTCTCTGTGCTCTCCCCACAATTTACCTTTCTACCTACCTTTGTATCATTAGCAAACTTAGATACATTACTCTGTGTCTCTTCATCTCAGTCATTAATATAGATTATAAATTGTTGAGGCACCAGCACTGATCCTTGTGGCACTCCACTCTTCACTGCCTGCCAACTTGAAAATGCCCCATTTATGCCCAGCCTTTGTTTCCTGTCCATTATCCAAACCTCTACCCATGCTAATATATTACCCCAAATCCATGAGCTCCTTTCAGGTGAAGCAGTGATTTACTTGTACTTCTTTCAATTTAGTATACTGTATTTGCTGCTCACAATGTGGTCTCATCTACACTGGGGAGACCAAACACAGATTGGGCGACCGCTTTGTGGAACACCTCCGCTCAGTCCAAAAGCATGACCCCGAGCTTCCGGTTGCTGGCCATTTCAAATATTCCCTCCTGCGCTCATGCCCACATCTCTGTCCAGGGATTGCTGCAGTGTTCCAGTGAACATCAACGCAAGCTCGAGGAACAACATCTCATTTACCGATTAGGCACACTACAGTCTGCCGGACTGAACATTGAGTTCAATAATTTTACAACATGACAGGCCCCCCTGTTTATTTTTAGTTATTTTTTTAAATTATTTTTTGTGTTTATTTTATTTTAGTTTGTTTCTACTGTGCCTACCCACTGTTTTTTCATGTTTGTGCTTGGGGCCAGGCTGTTCACTTTTCTGTCAATTAACACCCTCTCTGTACTAACGCTTTGTCTCTCACCACACCATTAACATGCCGTTTGCCTTTCCTCCTTCTGGTCAGTTATTATCTGTGACCTTGTCCTATTAACACCTTCTCTTTTGTTATCTCTTGCCCCACCCCCTGCTTTACTTGCTTACAACCTTTTACATTTCTGGCTCTGCCAGTTCTGATAAAGGGTCACTGACCTGAAACGTTAACTCTGCTTTCTCTCCACAGATGCTGGCAGACCTGCTATTAATCTTCTGTGTGGCACCTTATCGAAAGCCTTTTGGAAATCCAGGTATACTTTATCTACCCTTTATCTACCCTGCTAGTTACATCCTCAAAAAACTCAAATAAATTTCTCAAACAGGATTTCCCTATAGCAAAATCATGTTGACTTGTTCTAATCATACTGTGCTTTTCCAAGTGCAGTGTTAAGATTTCATTAATAATAGATTCCAGCATTTTCCCATGACTGATATTAGGCAAACTGGCCTGTAGTTCCCTGTTTTCTCTCTCCCTCCCTTCTTGAAAAGCGGTGCAACATTTGCCAACTTCCAATCTGATGGGACCGTCCCGAATCCAAGGAATTTTGGAAAGTCATAGCTCGTGCATCCATTATCCCTGCAGCCAACTCTTTTAGAAGCCTGGGGTGTAGACCTTTGGTCGGATTTTAGTCCCTTTAGTTTCTCCAATACTTTTTCTCTGCTGATATTAATTTCCTCACTCTTTTTAGCCTCTAAAGAAAACTGGGCACAATCCCTCACTGACAATGTGCTATTCCTCCCCTCTGCAATTATCCTCTATTCACTGCATCCAGGAGATCCAATATGCCCAGCTTCAAGAACTGGAAACCTATCTCTATTGCTTAAGGCTTCTCATACTGTGCTTGCTTTGTTCTTTCACCATTTTTGTTTCATGAATATTGGTCTATTCCGGACTTAAAAATATGACCTGATTGCCACACTGCTTACACTGAAATGAGTCAGTAACAAACTGAAAAAAGTGCTTGAAATAAAACATTAAGTATCAAAAAGAAGGAATATTTAGCCTACAACAGCTGAACGTTTATGTGTTGACTATCAGTAAGCCAACAGTACATATTGCATCATGTTCAACTAGCTTTACAAATGTCCTTTTCCAATGAATTAAGAATTTGTACACAGCATATACAAACATATATATGAACATATAAAAAGTGTAGGGAAAAAATTTCATCAAATCCACCTAACCAGACCCGATACCACCACTAACACCACTGACTCACCTCCTAACCACACAACCTCCTGCAAAAGGCATAAAAACCACAGAAAAAATCTGCAGCCAAAGTTTGGAAAATTTTTCTCCAAACCCCAACAATCATTTCCAGGAATCCACGGTGGAATGATTTCTCATAGTTCAAGTTATAGAGGGTGAGTTCTGACTGTCAAATTCCCCTTTAAAGGACTGTAGTGAATTAATAATCATCACATGTTCATATATTCTGTTCCAGAGGGACTTTCTGTGAAAAGAAAAAACATCTAGCATCTAACCTAACTCAACAAAAACAAGAAATGCTGGAATCACTCAGCAGGTCTGGCAACATCTGTGGAAAGAGAAGCAGAGTTAACGTTTCAGGTTAGTGACCCTTCTTTGGAACTGTTCCAAAGAAGGGTCACTAACCCGAAACGTTAACTCTGCTTCTCTTTCCACAGATGCTGCCAGACCTGCTGAGTGATTCCAGCATTTCTTGTTTTTGTTTCAGATTTCCAGCATCCGCAGTATTTTGCTTTTAATCTAACCTAACTCCTTGCCTATGCATTATATATGCAAGCCCTCTAGTCCTAATATCCCAACCCATCTTGAAGGGTTAACCTAACCTGAATGAGTTCAATCCCTTCATTACTTTAAGAACCGATATCATATCCTCTCTAAAGTAATTGTGGAGATGTACTGGTGGACTCCCATCTTCAGTCTGGCAGGAATCCACCAGAAAGTGGGAATTTCCTTTGTGACCTTGTGTTGATGGACCATTATGCTCCAACAAGGTTATCGGCTTTAGTGATTGAGGCTGGAGACTCCTTAAATTAGGAGTTGCTGCTCCTAGGTCCTCAGTCAGGACCTGGTGTCTGGTCAACACAGGTGCACATGGTTTTAAGTGTAGCTGAATGACATTGTGGGGGGTGGGTGCGGGAGCTGAGTGCTGCTGAGAGATCTAGGCCAGGGTCATTGTGCCGTGCCTGAAAACTTGGGGGGGGGGGGGGGGGGAATATTTATCTTTAACATTTTAAACTCACACCTGACACTGTGGACCATGCTCTCATGGATTTTCCTGCTTAATAGCCCCAACTCTTGGAGCCCTACTCTCATAACTAACAGCCTATAGGCTAGCATTATTCTAGTCATCCTCTGCTTCACCTCTCCAGAGCTTTGATGGGCTGAATGCTACTTCAGCAGGGTCCCAGTGAGGGCTTGGAAAGCGGGTCGGGGGGGGTGCGGTGGGGAGTGGCGGGTACCCCACTTCGGCTGTTTATCAGACCTCCAGCCAAATTCAACGCGGGCAGGCAATTAACTGTCCGCCATCGGGATGCCATCCCCTTTAGGGGACAAGATCCCACCCCAAGAGCTGCAGGCCAATCAGAAGGCAGCAGCTCAGCGATTGCAGCAGCGTCAACAGGAGCAGTGGTCCCTGCTTGTTCTGCAGGAGGCCCAGAGCAGCAGCCATGGAGGAGGCTCTGGAATTAAGGTAAGTGGGGTCAGGCGCACCAAGGCCACTCAGGCAGGCCCTGGTGAGAAGCTGGGGTGGTGGGGGTCTTTTTTCCTTTCGTGGGATGTGGGCATGGCTGGCAAGGCCAGCATTTGTTGTCCGTCTCTAATTGGCCTCGACAACAGGGTGCCCGATCAGAAGAGGCCCTTAAGTGGCCCTTAATTGGCCACAAGGCCTCAATTGGTCTCTGGGTGGGAAGGCCGTCCTCACCCTGCTAAAATTCCATGGTGACAGGCCACCTTCCTTGCCACCCCACCTCCCCCCACACCTTCCCTTGCCATTTTATTCTCCCCCCCACCCCCTCCTATCTCCCAGCCCTAAAGGGCAGGTAAAATCCAATCAGATATGTTCAGGGCCCAAAACTGGAAAAAATACTCCAAGTATCATAATAACCTAATTAAGAGTATTAAAAATGACAAAAGTAATGCGATCTACAGTGATATTTAAATTGCAATTATTGTACACAGTTTCTCTGGTGCACCTTTGATCCCATCCTCAAAATTGCATATGACAAGTGTGAAGCAGTTCTGCCTTCTCTGAGTCTGGTAGCTGTCCTTTTAAGTCAAACAGAATACATAAGTGTTTAAAAAGGCCTTACACTATATCATTGTTGCTTTTTGAGGAGACACATGATATATACACATACATATGAGGAAATTCTATGGTATATTTAACATATGTTGAAATGTTATATTGTAACATTTTCACTTCTTCATTATTCATAGTTTTAAAAGCCTGCTTGCTAATTTAATACTAGAATGAAGATGCTTGCAAGCAAAATGTTGATTACTGCACCTGGGAGTCATAAGCTGGTGAAAGAGGGAAATATCCTGTAGACTAGTGTGCACTACCATGATAACCAGTTGCTACAGCAGCTTGGCAACAGGCGCCAATGCCAAGAACAACAACTCTCAGCGTCACTTGGCAGCTTCACGTGCGGCACTTGTGGCAAAACCTGTCTCTCTAGGATTGACTTCACAACCATCAACACAGGTGCACCAAGAGAAGGCACCCCACCTAAATGGATTGTTTGCTGCATGTCCATCATCTTTTGTAGAAGGAAGGATGCCAACCAGAACAGGGTATAATGTGATGACCTATTGAGCGCTAGCGGCAGATCCTATGGAGGACCTGGAATAATTCAAGTTTATAAATAAGTGACAGAGTAGGGTTTTCTGTTTGTTGTCCTGGGAGCACTACCAGATATTTCACCTAGATCGGAAAGCTCACTAAAGCATTCTTGAAGGCACAGAGTGTTGGAATCTACCTGTGAAAGCAATCTAAGATATGACAGCCAAAGTTCTAGAGTAAAAAAGGATAGAAAAGACCCAAAATTATTTTTAAAAATGCTCCTAAACATTTATTCTATTGAGAGTTGAATGAAAAACCCCTCTCCGCACATCTTGTACCATCCACATCGATGAAGCATTCTGCACATTACTTGTGGTACTCTAAAACCCTTATTTCTGAGGTGTTTAAGAGAGACTTAAGGCTGTTCTCTTAATTTTCCTTTGTTTTCTGGCAAGAAATATTTGTTCTTTTCCTTATTCCCCCAACAGAAGGGCAGCTGAGACCATGGGGTAAAAGTTCAGAAGCATCATTCTAGTAACACATATCACAAAATTGCGCACTCCAACCAGCTGTTACTGTCAATAAGCAGGTAATCATGGGTTGGGGTTTTGCAATTTTTGTGATACACTTTCTAGGTGTGTCCAGCAACAATACAGCAAGATTTTTTATCCTAATACTTTAGCCTAGAAATTATGCTGTCTCCTAAAAATGCTTAATGTATTCATAAAAGCTATTTTGCTAGTTTCATGGATGTGTTACTTTGCTTATAGCATTCATTAAAATATTAAAATATTAATATTCATTAATATAATGCTTCCATTAAAATAGTGGGAAAAAATATTTATCGAGCATTCATCTGGTAGTTTTGCATCATGAAAATTTTAGACTAATATTTTTACAAAAATTATTCTATTCCCTCTGATCACTTCAGTTTT
Source organism: Heterodontus francisci (assembly GCF_036365525.1). Classification (NCBI taxonomy): domain Eukaryota; kingdom Metazoa; phylum Chordata; class Chondrichthyes; order Heterodontiformes; family Heterodontidae; genus Heterodontus; species Heterodontus francisci. The sequence continues at coordinate 22,311,345 of NC_090394.1, forward strand.
GTAAAACAGCAAGTTGAGCATAGAGAACTGTTATCTTAAACCCTAAATAACTCCTTTAGTAAGTTAGAACTAAACATGTTATGCTTAGGGTTTGACCAAATCCATAACACATTGATTCTGCGATTCTCATTTACACCTCCTATCACAGATCTTCCCTTCTGTTCTGTCCTCCCCTCCCCTCCCCTTTTACCTGCCTCTGTACTTGCTTAAAAAGGTCATATTTCTAACTTTTTCCAGTTTTGACAAAGGTCATTGGCTTATTGGCCCTCCAGCCTCAGGAGCCCAACAGCAAGTGCGTACCCTGGCCACTAAAGTGGCCTGCTCATTAAAAAGCATGTCGGGCATCAGGTGCCAACACGATGCAATGTGGGGTCAGGACCCAGAAATGTACCTGATGTTGGGGTCCTAACCCCAGAATGAAATCCAGCCCGTCAACTCTGTTTCTCTCTCTGCAGATGCTGCCTGACCTGCTGAGCACTTCTAGCATTTTCTGGTTTTATTTCAGAGATCCAGCATCTGCAGTATTTTGCTTTTCCATAGCACATTGCTCTGGGCTCAACAATATGTACAAATCAAAATGATGCACACTTGGATATCTCACAGCTCCCCTGGACCATTAGAATTTACTGCGTCGCCTGCAACAGGAAGCATGGATATACTGTATATTTAGTGCGCATTTTTCACCTCTGGCAAGAATGATAGTGAAATAAAGCAGCAACTTTACTGTAAAGTGCTATTGCTACAATGCAATCAGAAATACTAATAACTAAACAACTTTATTGCAACACTTAAAAACAGGTTTGGTTGGCCTAACATCAAATCATTCTCCCTTTTATATTTATATATGGCAAAAGAAACAACTGCAGGCTAACACCAGAGCAGGGCACTGAAATGGGATGTTGGTGAGGTAAAATATGTGTTTCAGGAGAATACTTAAAAATTCTCCACATTTAATATGCAAGTGTGAAGCATAGGGGAGGAGGGGGTTGTTCAAGTAAATTATGATTTTATCTTGTTGACATACACAAAATAATACTACATAATTCTAAACTAACTTCAAGAGACATCTCTTTCAAAAAAAAGTATTGGTCAAATCTCTTCAGCAGTGTCAGTGCACACATGATGTGAATAATATCAGTCGTCTACATCACTGAGCAATGCTCTGGATGTTTATTTTAAAAATTAGCATGGCCATACAAAACCACATCGCAAAAGTGCACATGGAAGCATAACACAACTACTGTAACATAAGATAAAAGCAAAATACTGCGGATGCTGGAAATCTGAAACAAAAACAAGAAATGCTGGATTCACTCAGCAGGTCTGGCAGCATCTGTGGAAAGAGAAGCAGAGTTAACGTTTCGGATCAGTGACCCTTCTTCGGAAGGAGGGTCACTGATCCGAAACGTTAACTCTGCTTCTCTTTCCACAGATGCTGCCAGACCTGCTGAGTGAATCCAGCATTTCTTGTTTTTGTTACTGTAACATAAGCCCTCTCCACAGGCAATATAACAACCTATTAACAGATATCTCAGTGCAGGAACTTTCTGTAACAGCTTACTTGAGAATTCCCTGAGCAGGTGACTGATTCGTCCACTATATGTGAATGATCCCCAGTCAATTTCTGGTATTGATGGTTTTTACTACACCTTGTAAATCTGATGGAAACCAACTTACAGCAATATCGGTGATATACTTTAATAGTTTGTTCCACTACATATTTGCTTAGGTAAAACACACATGCACTTTTATCCCTTGACAGGCCAAGTCAATTAGCTCCTTAAAACAGGGTTCTTCATAGAAACTTACAGTACAGAAGCAGGTCATTTGACCCATCGTGCTTGTGCTGGCTCTTTGAAACAGCCATCATGCTTAGTCCCCCACCCTTGCTTTTTGGCTGTAGCCCTGTAAGTTCCTCTCCCTTTTAAAATTATTTATGGGGTCAGCTTCCACCACCTGTTCAGGTACAGCATTCAACTCTCAGTGAAAAGAATTCTCTTTGTCTCCTCTCTAGCTCTTTTGGCAATGATTTTAAGTCTATGATCTCTGGTTATTGATCCACTCGCCAGAGGGAATAGTTTTTCGCTACCTACTTTATTAAAACCTATCATTTGTAAATCATTAGCAGGTGACCTTCTCTGTTCCAAGAAGAACAATCCTAAATTTCCCCACCTCTCCTCATAACCTCTTGTAAATGAATTTGAACTGCAGTGACGTTACACTATTGTCCAGAAATGAATTTTATTACTTTCTCCCCTTCCCCATAAGTCATGAACTATCTGCTACCACAAACTGCCTCAACTCTTCATCTCCCTATATCAGCATGGTTGAGATTGAAAATGGCACATCTGGCACAAAATCTGACTATTACAATATAATGTTGCAATAGCCTGTCGTTATTCTATCTCTATGAAGTACAAATATTAGTAGACGCAATAAAAGAAACATTCGGAATATTTCACTGTGTGAAGTATTTTGTTTTACAGTAACTTCTATAGGTTTTACAAAACTGACAATCTATTCAATCTTCAAAATGAGTATTGAAAGGGTGAAGATCCTGTAAGCTATTCGAAACCCTGTAGAAATTTCTTTATACTGAAATTAGCTGTAATGATGAATGTGAAATAATAAGGACTTCAGCATGAAACCATCAGCAAAATAACCTGATTTTTTTTTTTCCAAAATATACTTTATTCATAAAAATCAGCAAAAATTACATTGCCAAACAGTGTCAAACAGCACCAAAAAATACAAACATTGCAAGGGAGATCAGTTTCCTTCAATACTATCATGAGTTTCTTCACAACCCTTCCATTTCACAATTGTCGTGCCAATTACAGTTTTACATTTACAGCAAATGAAAATATTAACGATACAGTTCGAAGGGTTTCCCATGGATCCAGCCCCTCAGTTCAGCTTGGTGGGGGGACCTTACACTGTGGTCTTTCCCCATTGAGCCTTTGCTGCGGCTGCCCCAAGCTTTAGTGCGTCCGCCCCAAGCTTTAGTGCGTCCCTCAGCACGTAGTCCTGGACCTTGGAATGTGCCAGTCTGCAACATTTGGTGGTGGACAACTCTTTGCGCTGGAAGACCAGCAAGTTTCGGGCAGACCAAAGGGCGTCTTTCACCGAATTGATAGTCCTCCAGCAGCAGTTGATGTTTGTCTCGGTGTGCGTCCCTGGGAACAGAGCTGCTTGGGATGAACCGCGACAAAAACCACTGCATCTCTTTCCACACCTGCTTTGCAAAGACACATTCCAGGAGGAGGTGGGCAACCGTCTCTTCCCCACCACAGCCAACGCGGGGGCACTGTGCGGAGGGGGCGAGACTTCGGGTGTGCATGGAGGATCTGACAGGGAGGGCCCCTCACACCACCAGCCAAGCTACGTCTTGGTGCTTGTTTGAAAGTTCTGGTGATGAGGCATTCCGCCAAATGACTTTGACGGTCTGCTCGGGGAACCATCCGACACGATCCACCGTCTCCTTTTCCCGTAGGGCCTTGAGGACATTCCGTGCAGACCACTGCCTGATGGACCGGTGGTCAAAGGTGTTTTCCCGCAGAAACTGCTCCACGAAGGATAGGTGGTACGGCACGGCCCAACTGCATGGAGCGTTCCGCGGCAATGTGCCCAGGCCCATCCTTCGCAACACCGGGGACAGATAGAACCTCAGCACGTAGTGACACTTGGAGTTTGCGTACTGGAGCTCTACACACAGCTTGATGCAGCCGCACACGAAGGTAGTCATCAGGATGAGGGCCACGTTGGGTACATTTTTCCCACCCTTGTCCAGAGATTTGAACATCGTGTCCCTCCGGACCCGGTCCATTTTAGATCCCCAGACGAAGCGGAAAATGGCTCGGGTGACTGCCACAGCGCAGGAGTGGGGTATGGGCCAGACCTGCGCCACGTAGAGCAACAACGTGAGCGCCTCGCACCTGATGACCAGGTTCTTACCCACAATAGAGAGAGATCGCTGCCCCCACATGCCCAACTTTTGTCGTACCTTGGCTACTCGCTCCTCCCATGTTTTGGTGCAGAACGTAGGGCCTTGGCAGCTGAAGACAAGGCCAATGGTGGAGCAATTATATACAGCCTTGGTGAGACCACACCTGGAGTATGGTGTACAGTTTTGGCCTCCTTACCTAAGGAAGGATATGCTTACCATTGAGGGAACATAATGACAATTCACCAGGCTAATTCCTGGGATGGAGGGATTGCACCATGAAAGAAAATTTGAGGAGACTGGGCCTATATTCTCTAGACATTCAAAGAATGAGAGGTGATTTCGTTGAAACATACAAAATTCTTACTGGGCTTGACAGAGTAGATGCAGGAAGGATGTTTCCCCTGGCTGGAGCATCTAGAACCAGAGGATACAGTCTCAGAATAAGGGGCAGGCCATTTAGGACTGAGATGAAGGGGAATTTCTTCACTCAGAGGGTGGTGAATCTTTGGAATTCTCTACCCAGAGGCCGGCGAAGGCTCAGTCATTGAGTATATTCAAGACTGATCAATCGATTTCTAGACATTAAAGGCATCAAGGGATGTGGGGATAGTGTGGGAAAATGGTGTTGAGGTAGATGATCAGCCATGATCTGGTTGAATGGTAGAACAGGCTCGAGGAGCTGAATGGCCTATTCCTGCTCCTATTTCCTATTTTCTCTGTTCCAATGATTAAATTCGGGGATATTCAAGAGGCCAGAATTAGAGGAGAGCAGATATCTTGGAGGGTTTGGGGCTGGAGGAGATTATAGAGATGGAGGGGGTGAGGCCATGGAGGGATTTGAAAACAAGGGTGAGAATTATAAAACTGACGCATTGCTTAAACAGGAGCTGAAGTAGATCAGGGAGAACAGGGGTGATGAGTGAATAGGACGTGGTTCAAACATGGACAAAAGAGCTGAACTCAAGAGGTGAGGTGAGAGTGACTGCCCTTGACATCAAGGCAGCATTTGACTGAGTATGGCATCAAGGAGCCCTAGCAAAACTTAGTTCAATGGGAATCAGGGGTAAAATCCTCCACTGGCTGGAGTCATACCTAGCACAAAGTAAGATAGTTGTGCTTGTTGGAGGTCAGTCATCGGAGCACCAGGACGTCACTGCAGGAGTCCCTCAGGAGTAGTGTCCTAGGCCCAACCATCTTCAGCTGCTTCATTAATGACCTTCCTTCAATCATAAGGTCAGAAGTGGGGATGTTCGCTGATGATTGCACAATGTTCAACACCATTCGTGACTCCTCAGATACTGAAGCAGTCCGTGTAGAAACGCAGCAAGACCTGGACAATATCCAGGCTTGGGCTGATAAGTGGCAAATAACATTCGCGCCACACAAGTGCTGGGCAATGACCATCTCCAACAAGAGAGAATCTAACCGTCTCCCCTTGACATTCAATGGCATTACCATCGCTGAATTCCCCACTATCAACATCCTAGGGGCTACCATTGACCAGAAACTGAACTGGAGTAGCCATATAAATACCATGGCTACAAGAGCAGGTCAGAGGCTAGGAATCCTGCAGCGAGTAACTCATCTCCTGACTCCCCAAAGCCTGTCCACTATCTACAAGGGACAAGTCAGGAGTGTGATGGAATACTCTCCACTTGCCTGGATGGGTGCAGCTCCAACAACACGCGACAAGAAGCTCGATACCATCCAGGACAAAGCAGCCCACTTGATTGGCACCCCATCTACAACTTTCACTCCCTCCACCACTGACGCACAGTGGCAGTAGTATGTACCATCTACAAGATGCACTGCAGCAACGCACCAAGGCTCCTTAGCCCCTTCCAAACCCACGTCCTCTACCACCTAGAAGGACAAGGGCAGCAAATGCATGGGAACACCACCACCTGCAAGTTCCCCTCCAAGCCACACACCATCCTGACTTGGAACTACATCGCTGTTCCTTCACTGTTGCTGGGTCAAAATCCTGGAACTCCCTTCCTAACAGCACTGTGGGTATACCTACCGCAAATGGACTGCAGCGGTTCAAGAAAGCAGCTCACCATCACCTTCTCAAGGGCAGCGACGCCCACATTCCATGAATGAATAAAAAAAAACCATCAGACTTAGTGCCAGTTAGAACATGGACAGTAGGGCTTTGGATGACCTCAAGTATACGGAAGGTAGAACAACATGGAGGCCACTAGGAGTGCATTGCAATAGTCAAGTCTAGAGGTAACAAAGGCATGGATGAGGGTTTCAACAGCAGATGAGCTGAAGCGGGGCGGAGTCGGAAAACATTATAGCGATGGAAATAGGCGGCCTTAATAATGGCACAGATATGTGGTCGGAAGCTCATCTCGGGGTCAAATATGACACCGAGGTTGTGAACAGTCTGGTCCAGCCTCAGACAGTTGTCAGGGAGAGGAATGGAGTCAATGGCTAGGGAAAAGAGTTTGTGGTGGGGTCTGAAAAACACTGGCACTGGTCTCCCGCTATTTAATTTGAGGAAATTTCTGCTCAACCAGTAGATGTCAGACAAGAATTCTGACAATTTAGACAGTACAGGGTGGAGAGAAGTCGTGGGGAGGTAGAGCTGGGTGTCATCAGCGTACATGTGGACATTAATGTGTGCTTTGGATGATGTCACTGTGAGGCAGCACGTATATGAGAAGTAGGAGGCGGACACCAGAGGAAATGGTGCAGAAGCAAGAAAAGATGCCAGAACAGTTGATTCTCTTACTACGATTTGATAGGCAAGAATGGAACCAGCCGACAGTCCCACCCAATCGGATCCTGACTGCACCGGGGATGTGAGGTCATGGGGAGCTTCCTGAATTTAAATATTACTAGCAGGCAGTCATACCAATAGGGTCACATTTTAGCTGCCTTTTCAGGACTGGGGGAAGGATATAGCAAATTAGGCATACAGCCTCATAGGACTTCAGTAGCCCTGAAACCAGACAGAAAGCCTTGTGGTTGAGCCCTACCAGCCCCCCTTTACTAGTGATTTGTGAAATTTGGCAGCCCGAGTCTTTTGTGAGTCTTAGGCCAAACATTGTTCAGCCCAAACAAAGCCTCACAGAAACTGATGGTCAAGTCCGCAACCTAGCTTATTCAAGTCTGACCTAATTCCCGGGCTGTCTGTCATACCCTCTGGCAACCTGCAACAGGAATGCACAAGGGCCATGCAAATTCAGGCCCTTAAGTTCATGAGTTTACTATACAATTTAATCTGTATAAGCATACTTGATCCAAGCAATAGTTTTCTGAGGTACCATTCCCATTGATTGCCATCAAGAAATAATTGATCCAAACAGCTCATTAAACTACTTACACATTTAATGGAATGTAGCTATAAACACCTCAATGCACACTAATCTTAAAAATACCAACTCCACCTTAAAATGAAGCAAATATTTAAAGAGGAACGGCCAAGAAATTGGCCCCCATAATATTAAAACCCAACTGTCGTTTATCATCATTGACAATTGCAACATTTTATTTTGACTTTTACAAACCAAATTTGAGTAAGCGCTTACAAGGTACTGTAAAAACAGTCTCTGTCAAGTAGTTTCAATCAGAAAGAGTGCCAATTCAAGCCTTTGCTAATGGCCATCCATTCATTCTATGTGGTCTGTGTGATGAAGTGCAAAACAATGCCAAGGGAAATTTTAATGTTCAAGTGCAATTTCTCTTATTGCTTCAGAATGATAAAATAGAATTAGCAAACAGTCCAACTTAAAGCATTGTGAGCATCACATTGGATAGTCACTTCATTAGAGTAGGGATTAGGTGGTAGGAAGACCAAATTTTTGTGTAAAAGATCATCATAAACAACTTTTAGGTAAGACAGGAAGAAACTTCAGCACAATCAAGATACTAAGTATATTGAATCTAGTGGACAAATTGTACCTTGTCTGTGAAAGGAACTGGGCTGAATGCATTTTCCTCTTTCTATGCTTTCTTACACTCTAATGGAGTATCGACCAATAGTATCTTATGGACTTGCTTAGTCATCATTCACTGAGCTCTGGGATTTTCATAGTCATTAATCTAATTTTCCCTTTCAGATGTATACAGAAAAAGACTTGCACTTATATGGCGCCTTTCACAATCTCAGAACACCTCACAGAACTTCACAGCCAATGAGCTGTTTTTAAATGATCATTGCCGGCAATGTAGGCTAGCACAGCTGCCAATTTGAGCACAGCAAGATTTTACAAACAGCAATGAGATATATGGCCATTTCATCTGTTTTAGAAATACTGGCTGAGTCATAAATGTTGGACTCCAGGAGAACTCCTCTGCTTTTAGAAAATAGAAAATCATAGAAAGTTTAAGGCACAGAAAGAGGCCACTTGGCCCATCGTGTCTGTGCTGGCTGAAAAACGATCCACCCATTCAAATCCCACTTTCCAGCATTTGGTCCGTAGCCCTGCAGATTATGGCACTTGAGGTGCATATCCAGATTCCTCTTGAATGAGTTGAGGGTTTCTGCCTCAACTACGCTTTCAGGCAGTGAGTTCCAGACCCCCACCACCCTCTGGGTGACAAAGTTTTCCCTCATCTCCTCTCTAATTTTTCTACCAATCACTTTAAATCTATGCCGCCTAGTCATGACCTCTCTGTTAAGGTGAATAGACCTTTCATATCCACTCTATCCAGGCCCCTCAAAATGTTGTACATTTCAATCAGATCTCGCCTCAGCCTTTTCTGTTCCAAGGAGAACAACCCCAGCCTATCCAATCTTTCCTCATAGCTGCATTTTTCCAGTCCCGGCAACATCCTCGTAAATCTCCTCTGTACCCTCTCTAGTGCAATTACATCCTTTCTTTAATGAGGTGACCAGAACTGCAAACAGTACTCAAGTTGTGGCCTAACCAATGATTTATACAGTTCCAGCAAAACCTCCCTACTCTTGTATTCTATACCTCGGCTAATAAAGGAAAGCACCCCATATGCCTTCTTAACCACCTTATCGACCGGTCCTGCTACCTTCAGGGATCTGTGGACATTCACTCCAAGGTCCCTCACTTCCTCTACACTTCCAAGTATTTTCCCATTAATCATGCATTCCTTTGCCTTGTTTGACCTCCCAAATGCATCACCTCACACCTAGAACATAGAACATCGAACATTACAGTGCAGTACAGGCCCTTCGGCCCTCGATGTTGTGCCGACCTGTGAAACCATCTGATCTACACTATTCCACTTTCATCCATATGTCTATCCAATGACCATTTAAATGCCCTTAAAGTTGGCGAGTCTACTACTGTTGCAGGCAGGGCGTTCCACACCCCTACTACTCTCTGAGTAAAGAAACTACCTCTGACATCTGTCCTATATCTATCACCCCTCAACTTAAAGCTATGTCCCCTCGTGTTTGCCATCACCATCCGAGGAAAAAGACTCACTATCCACCCTATCTAACCCTCTGATTATCTTATAGGTCTCTATTAAGTCACCTCTCCTCCTCCTTCTCTCCAACGAAAACAACCTCAAGTCCCTCAGCCTTTCCTCGTAAGACCTTCCCTCCATACCAGGCAACATCCTAGTAAATCTCCTCTGCACCCTTTCCTGCACCTCTCCAAGTTGAATTCCATTTGCCACTTTTCTGCCCATCTGACCGGACCATCAATATCTTCCTGCAGCCTACAGCTATCCTCCTCGCTATCTACCACACAGCCAATCTTTGTGTCTTCTGCAAACTTCTTGATCATGCCCTCTACATTTACGTCCAAATCATTCATATATACCATGACAAGCAGGTGACCCAGTACTGAACCCTGCGGATTGCCACTGGAAACAGCCCTCCAGTCGCAAAAACACCCATCAACAATTACCCTTTGTTTCCTGCCACTGAGTCAATTTTGTATCTACCTTGCTGCATTTCCTTGGATCCCATGAGCTTTTAATTTTTTAACCAGTCTGCCATGTGGGACCTTGTCAAAAGCCTTGCTAAAATCCATGCATACCACATCAACTGCACTATCCTCATCTATCCTCCTTGTTACTTCTTCAAAAAATTGAATCTTATTTTTATTTTTTCTTTTTCTTTTTTTATTTTATTTAGAGATACAGCACTGAAACAGGCCCTTCGGCCCACCGCTTCTGTGGCGACCATCAACCACCCATTTATACTAATCCTACATTAATCCCATTACCCTCTCACATCCCCACCTTCCCTCAATTCCCCTACCACCTACCTATAATAGGGGCAATTTATAATGGCCAATTTACCTATCAACCTGCAAGTCTTTGGCTGTGGGAGGAAACTGGAGCACCCGGCGAAAACCCACGCGGTCACAGGGAGAACTTGCAAACTCCGCACAGGCAGTACCCAGAATCATGGTGGTCAAACAAGATCTTCCCTTAACAAATCCATGCTGACTATCCTTGATCAACTTGTACCTTTCTAAGTGACAATTTATCCTGTCTCTCAGAATAGATTCCAATAATTTGCCCACTATTGAGGTTAGACTGACCTGGCCTGTAATTATTCAGTCTATCCCTCACTCCCTTTTTAATCAGAGGCACAATGTTAGCAGTTCTCCAATCCTCTGGGACCATACCTGTATCCAGTGAGGACTGGAAAATGATGGTCAGACCTTCCGCTATTTCCTCTCTTGCTTCTTTTAACAGCCTGGCGTACATTTCATCTGGCCCTGGTGATTTACCAACTTTCAAGGATGCTAATCCCATAATACTTCCTCTCTCCCTATGTTTATCACATCCAATACTTCACACCCCTCTTCCTTAACTACAATATTTGCATCGTCCCCCTCTTTTGTGAAGACAGACGCAAAGCATTCATTAAGAACAATACCAACACCTTCCGCTCATACACATAGGTTACCATTTTGGTCTTTTATGGGCCTTACTCTCTCCTTAGTTATCCTCTTACTCTTAATGGATTGATAAGACATCTTTGGGTTCACCTTGATTTTGCTTGTCAATATTCTTTCATGCCCTCTCTTTGATTTCCTAATTTCCATTTTTATTTCGCCCCTTTCTGTACTCCTCTTGGCTTTCTGTAACATTGAGTTCTCGATGTTAGACATAAGCTTTCCTTTTCTGCCTTATCTTACCCTGTAAGCTCCTTGACATCCATGGGGCTTTAGATTTGGCCATCCCACCCTTTTTCTTTGTGGGAACATGTTTACTGTGAACCCCTGGAATCTCCCCTTTGAATGCCTCCCACTGCTCTGACACTGAATTACCTTCAAGTAGCTGTTTCCAGTCCACTTTCGCTAAATCACTCCTCTGTTTAGTAAAATTGGCCTTGCCCCAAATGAGAACTCTAACTCCTGTTCTATCTCTGTCCTTTTCCATAATTATGTTAAAACTGACTGAATTATGATCACTACCACCAAAATGCTCTCCCACTGCCACTACTTCCACCTACCCAGCTTTATTTCGTAAAACTAAGTTTAAAACTGCGCCCTCTCTTGTTGGACTTGCTACATAATGGGCAAAAATGTTCTCCTGAATGCACCTCAAGAATTCTGCTCCCTCAATTCCTTTCACACTAAAACTATCCCAGTTAATATTGGGGTAGTTAAAATCCCCTACTATTACTGCCAGATTGTTCTTGCACTTCTCAGAGCTTTGCCTACATATCTGCTCTTCTATGAATAATACCATGTTATTTTTATGTCCACCTGAGAGAACAGACGGGATTCATCGAAAAGAAGCCACCTGTGACTGTGCTTTACTCCCTCAATTATGCACTGAAGTGTCAGTCTGGATTAGATACCCCAGTTTCTGCTGCATGGCTTGAATCCACAACTTTCTGACTCAGAGGTTGTTACATAATTCATTTAGAAATATTAAAGTACCTTAATGAATATGAAAGTTTAGAACTCAGTGACTTATCCACAGCTAGCACTTTATTGTATGGCCGTCATTATTTTTCCTTTTGAAAATTTGACAATCAACTGCAGTAAAAACAAATCCACTGAAACCAATATTTATACTTAATTAATAGAATTTGTTGAAACTAGGAGCTTTCATAAAGTAATATATTATAAATCGTAATATAAAATGGATATAGAGGCACTCAAGAAGGTGCAAGTAAGATTTACAAATATGATAACAGAACTGAGATTATACCTATCTGGAAAGATTGAAGAGGCTGGAGCTCTTTTCTCCAGAAAAGAGAAGGTTGAGTGGTGACCTGATAGAGGTATTAAAGATTCAGAAAACTACTGATACGGTAGATGTAAAGATGTTTTCACTTGTGTGGGAGACCAAAACTAGGGATTACAAATATAGTTTTGGTCTCCTACACAAGTGAAAACATCTTTACACCTACCGTATCTACAATTACTATTCTTCATCTCATTCATTGAGCATTCATCGGGCCCACCCCCGCCGCCAAGCCGTGGGACCTTCAGTTGTCTACTAAAACGTTTGCAAAAAAATGTTCATTAACTTACCTGGACTGGGCGGCTGTCCGTCCCACACCGATATTACGGCCTGTGGCCGGAAGTCCCGTGCCTTTTGATCCCTGTTTGGGGATTCAAGGCAAGACACTGGTGAGGAGGGGGGAGGAGTGAAATTATCAGGGCAGGGGTGTGGGTTGGGGAGCATATTCTATGCTCATAGCTGCTTACAAAACCTTATAAAATCAGACAGATGGACAGATTTATTAGATTTTTTTTTACAATTTGGATATAAAACAAGAGTGTCATTGAAGACAATTTTAACAAGAGATAATTCACAAGACCCTTGTGGTTACTGGAAACACAAAAAAACTTCAAATAATTCAACAGTGAAGGCTGGGGGGGGGTGGGGGGGGAAGCAATGGGAGGAACAGATTTTCCTTTGCCTAATATATACTCAAGTTTTGTGGTCCTCCTTTCCACTTTCTCTATAATAACTTAAGAAGATAGTAATAAAAGTGGTCATTTAGGCCATTGAACTAACAGGAGCTGAGCAACCAAACTCACAGAGAATGCTTCTTAAGGTATTCAATTAAAGGTTCTGTCACTGAATATTTGACTACCTGCTAGAGGCATTTGAAGAGGTTGCCTTTTGACCTGCGACTGATGCCTAGCAGAGAAAAGGAATGGGGATGAACTAAAGAAAGAAAAGAATCTATCCATGTACATTAAAAATAAAATGTTCTATAATGCTGCGACTTTAGTGCATGCTAACCATGCCATAAAATATATAGAGCTAACTGTGTAATAAAGTTTTGATCATGTAACAGAATACAGGGTTTGTAGTTTGCATCTAGAAACAAATGGCTATCAGGGACCAGATTCCAAATCCAGAAAAGAAAAGCAGACATGATCCCACTCATCAGTGGCCTGACACTGTAATCTAATAGAAAGGGCAACTGACAGCAGGGACAATACCTAGAGTGACAGCAGGAAAGCAAAATTTCATGTGAGACCAGCCAAGTGCCTCCAGCCTGACCTGAATATTCTCTGTTCTCAGGCGCACCATTAGTGTTTCCCAGTTCACTCCAATTGCTTACCATTCTCCTGACTGTTTCCCCAGTTGTACTATAGCTGGATTCCATTTTCATACCCCAATCCCCAATGTTGCCCTCCATGGCTCTAGGTATTTCTCTCTCTCTCTTCACCACTCTTTTGCTTTCCTTTTTAGGGTCTCAATTTTCATTGTTTCCCAGCACCTTTTTATTCCAAGCCCTAGGTCCCAGTCCCCTGTTGCTATGGCTCCAAGTATCACTCCGCACTACACCCTGGCTGCAGACTTTCCTCCTTGGCTTTCGGTCTTGCTCCTCAGCTTCTTATTTCACAGATCAGAATCCTGTTCCCCAGCTCCAAACCCAGAAAATGATCATCTCCTTCATACCAAAGTGTCACCAACAACCTCATTTGCATTAACTCAGATGTTTAATCTGAGTTAACTGCTCCTTCAACCACAACATTAGATAAGCATAATTACAAATAAAGAGCGCCCTTCAGTTCCTCCAATAAAGCAATTTGTTAAATTCATTTATGTCTATATCTCAGTCAATCACTGTTGATTCTGATTCAGCTCTGACAAGATAATTATTACCAAAACGCTTTTCTGCAAAAAAAAAGTTGAGCAGTTGTTACTGCATGTATTATTCAGTTACAAAGTGTTTAGTTACTATTTTTAAGATTGTAATCCCCAGACTAACCAATTTATGTCCAAGCTAAATCTATTACCTGTTAGCAAAGGTGCACTTTTAATGTAATGTAATTATATGATACAGACAACTTTCAAATGACATTGACCACTCAGGTTATCTGCCCTCAACTCGGATAGTAAATGATGCACAGTGCAGTTACTGATCTTTGACATACTGTAAAACTTGTCGTTTAATCCAATTTGCAGCAAAAAAATTAGTTAGTGACTGTTTCTAATATGGTCATTGAAACATAATAAATTTTTACTATGTCTTCCCTGACAGTTTTTAAAATTGCAAATGCAGCATAGATTTTGTGAAGGAATAATGGATTAAGGTTTATTAAAGCTAACCATTATATTGTATTTACTAACTATTGTATATGGGTCAGCAGTATCCTGTTTTTGCCAATATTACTCAGCCCCAAATCACCATACTGTTATGTTGACGATGAACTTACAGTGCTAACTTCTGAAGACTCCTTGGATTTTTTGCCTATTTTCCCCTCAATACAAGTTCTGGAACAATGCAGTAGAATTGCAACATTTATATAGAAGTAAAAGTCCAGCAACTTTCAACATGTCACTGAGCTTGTGTCCCAGGTGAAAGTAATGCATGCCAGAGTGTTGAAATTGAGACATTCCCTAAGTGACTTTTGCCATTTTAAAATGAGTTTACATAACACAACCCTTTAAACTGATGTTTCAAAATAAGCCAACTACTAGGTTATTTTAAAACACAAGGTTAAAGACTTGAAGAAGGGGTGTCCAACCTTATCGCATGGGGGGCCACATTACAATTTTTGTCTTACATAGGGGGCCAGTGAGACAATTTCGGAAAGATAAAGGCATTAAAAATTTATCATACTATTAATTGAAACAACAAATGTGCATTTTTGTCAAAAGTTGTAAATTACAAGACTAATTTGTTGACTTACTTTCGCATCACTATGTTGGACATTGATTTCGTGAGATACTTGGCATTTTTTGCTTAGTGTTTCCCCACACACTTGTTGTGGCGATAGATGCCCATCTGTCAAGGGTGATCCTGATTGTGCTCTCTCCCTCCTTCTCTCTCTGTGTCACCCTCTCTGTGTTCCCCTCCACCTCTGTGTCCGCCACCCCTCTGTGTCGTCCCCCCCTTTCTGTGTCGTCCCCCCCTTTCTGTGTCATCCCCCTCTGTGTTGTTCCCCCCTCTGCCCCTTCTCTCTCTCTCAGCCCCCTCCCTCTCTCTTTGCCCTTCTCTCCCTGTCCCCATCTCTCGTATCCCTCCCTCTCTCCCTTTCTCCCTCTCTGCCTCTGTGCCCCCTCTCTGTTCCCGCTCTCCTTCTCCCTCTCTCCCATCTCTCTCTCCCTATCCCCACTCTCCCTGTGCCCCTCTCTCCCTGCCCCCTCTCTCTCCCTGTCCCCTCTACTTCTCTCCCTATCCCCCCCAACTCTCTCTCTCTCCATTCCCCCCCCACTTTCTCTCCCTCTTCCCCCCCCCCACTCTCCCTGTCTCCCCACCTCTCTTCCCCTCTCCCCCCCCAGACCCACTTCTCTCTCTCTCCCTGTAACCCCCTTTTCCTCTATCCCTGTCCCCTACTCTCCCTCTCCCCCCTCTCCCTCCCTGTTCCCCCCCTTCTCTGTCCCCCCCACCACCTCTCGCGCTCTCTGGCAGTTGTAGAGAGAGGGAGCTCTCTGCTGAGCAGCATCGTGGTTGGTCCATTTAAAAAAAAAATCACAGCCTTCAGTTTCACAGTTGACAGGTGCTTGAGCAGAAACCGTGCTTCTGAACCTCGAACAAGTTCATGGTTTTCGGCGAGCTTTTAAAAAATAAATCAGAACCCGCCGGAAAACTTAACCAAGGTTTGGAAACCACCATCTCTGCTCTAAACACCTGTCAGCTGTGAAACTGACGGCTGTGATTTCTTTTTAAAAGCTGGTCTGAGGAAGCCATTGAGAAATTTTTCAACCCTAAAATTACCAGTCACAGACTTCAAAATCTTTTACCACGGACACTGGTGTCCGTGTACTGACATGTTACTAAGCCCTGATCGTGCCATAGGATCTATTACATATGAACATACAAATTAGGAGCAGGAGTACGCCACTCGGCCCCTTGAGCCTGTCCTGCCATTCAGCAAGATCACGGCTGATCTGACTGTAACCTCAACTCCACATTCCCGCCTACACCCAATAACCTTTCACCCCTTTGCTTATCAAGAATCTATCTACTGCTGCCTAAAAAAACACTCAAACACTCTGCTTCCACCGCCTTTTAAGAAAGAGTTCCAAACACTCACGATCCTCTGAGAGAAAACATTTCTCCTCATCTCTGTCTTAAATGGGCGACCCCTTATTTTTAAACAGTGGCCCCTAGTTCTAGATTCTCTCGCAAGGGGAAACATCCTTTCCGCATCCAACCTGTCAAGACCCCTCAGGATCTTATATGTTTCAATCAAGTCGCCTCTTACTCTTCTAAACTCCAGCGGATTCAAGCTTAGTCTGTCCAACCTTTCCTTATAAGACAACCCGCTCATTCCAGGTATTGGTCTAGTAAACCTTCTCTGAACTGCTTCCAACATATTTACATCCTTCCTTAAATAAGGAGACCAATACTGTACACAGTACTCCAGATGTGGTCTCACCAATGCCCTGTATAACTGAAGTATAACCTCCCTACTTTTGTATTCAATTCCCCTCACAATAAACAACATTCTATTAGCTTTCCTAATTATTTGCTATACCTGCATATTAACCTTTTGTGATTCATGCACTAGGAAACCCAGATCCCTCTGCATCTCAGAGCTCTGTGATCTCTCACCATTTAGATTAAGTGCTTCTTTTTTATTCTTCCTGCCAAAGTGGACAATTTCACATTTTCCCACATTATACTCCATTTGCCAGATCTTTGTCCACTCACTTACCCTATCTATATCTCTTTGTTGCCTCCTGATGTCCTCTTCACAACTTACTTTCCTAACTTTGTGCCATCAGCAAATTTAGCAACCATACCTTTGATCCCTCCATCCATCTTTTATATAAATTGTAAGAAGTTAAGGCCCCAGCACTGAGCGCTGTGGCACACCACTCATTACATCTTGCCAACCAGAAAATGACCCATTTATGCCTGCTCTCTGTTTCCTGTTAGCTAACCAATCTTCTATCCATGCCAAAATGTTACCTCTTATACCATGAGCTTTTATTTTCCATAGTAACTTTTGGTGTGGCACCTTATCAAATGGCTTCTGGAAATTACATCCACTTGAGAGATCTCATCAGCACCTCCGACAGTGCAGCACTCCTTCAGTAGTGTTATGAATTGTCATCCTAAATTATGTTCTCTAGTCCTAGAATGGGTCATCTCAAAACAAGACTGCTACCACTGAGCCAAGGATGACACACTACTGTGTACTGTGTGCTGAGTCATTCATTACCTCACTAAAAATAAGAAGTGATAAAGGGCACCATAGTGCAGTGGACTGTGTCAGACTAGTGGAACATAGGCTTGCCTCTGTTGATTTCCCACAACTCATTCCCAACCTCAAGTCTGTTCTTTACACAGAGTGTGGGAGAAATTTAGAATGCACATTATCCTTTGACTTTCTAGTTCCTCTCTTTATAATTTGGTTAACAGAAGCCTGCGAGCAGGGTGCGTTGTTTGACCTCTCAGTAGGATAACGTTGTATGGCTCAGGGTCACATAATGAGAGGGCAGGAATAAAACAAGAAAGATTAAAATAAACAGGAATGCAGTCATAAGGTGGAAATGGTGCTACAGTGGTAATATCATTGGACTAGTAATCCAGAGGCCCAAGGTCTCTGGGGACATGGGTTCAAATCTCACCATAGCAGCTGGTGGAATTTAAATTCAATTAATAAAAATCTGGAAATCAGTAATGGTGCCATGAAACTATCAATTGTCAAAAAACCCATCTGGTTCACAAATTTCCTTCAGGAAAGGAAATCGGCCATCCTTACTTGGTCCGGCCTACATGTCACTCCGGACCCACAGCAATGTGGTTGACTCTTAACTACTCTCTGAAATGGCCTAGAAAGCCACTCAGTTCAAGTGCAATTAGGGATGGGCAACAAATGCTGGCAACGCCCACATCCCATGAAAGAATAAAAAAATGAACTTATGCTTGCTCAAGATATTAGCAAAATTATACTGATGGGAACAATTAAATAAAATTT
The DNA here is from genome assembly GCF_036365525.1 of Heterodontus francisci. NCBI lineage: Eukaryota > Metazoa > Chordata > Chondrichthyes > Heterodontiformes > Heterodontidae > Heterodontus > Heterodontus francisci. The sequence goes on from NC_090394.1 coordinate 22,329,594, forward strand.
AAACAGTAACAAGAATCAAAATTACACCACACCAAGGGATTAAACTAACAATATAAAGTAACTAGACTATAAAATATTCAAAAATTAATATTTATCATCGAAAATCTTTAAAGTCTCTGCAAACAGTTTGAAAGAGAGATAGGAAATGATGGAATGGAAAAAGAAATATGTGTCAGGATGTTGGACTAACTGATGTTCGACTGGGATTCTTTCATGTTATGTTTCCAAACTATAAATAATTCATCAGGTGCATAGTCCGGTGAATTTTCAGCAAAATAAAAGGTTTGTCTACTGAACTTTCCTGTTGTTTCATGCAGAACACTAGTCTGCAACTTGAATTTTGATTCACATTTGTTTGGATTCAATTTCATCAAGGTTTAACGAACACATGACACTCCCTTACAATGTGAAACATTGCTTTTATTTGCACTGTGAGTTAAAATTATTGACCTACGTAATGGGGGGGAAGGGGATTATTTTCAATGTAAAATACTTCACCTCTTGCGTCTCTGTACTCGGAAGATTAACAATGCAGTGAAAGGCTGCTCCAGAAGACCCGAATTAGCAAATACACTCAAATGACATCACCCTACAGATCTTGGCAGCAAAACGCGTCCCCTGGAGAATTGAGAGCGGCATACTTCTTATTCCTGGATGCTATTCAAAAGCAGAGATCATTAGTCAGGTGTCACTATTAAAATAGATCGGAGTCCACATTGAATCCCGGATTGAGAGCTCCACTGATCTCTATTCTTCCTGTAGAACACGCTTTGGGACGGGATTTATCAGCAACATTACCAAATGTTCATCTCCATGGGCGGTGCAGCAACATTTCATAACAAAATTAATCCTCATGTGTAGAATTTAATTAATACACAGAAGCCGTGGATAACAAGCAGACATTGTGAGTAATTCCTATTACATGTTGGTTTTGCCTATTACTGTAGAGGTAGTGCAGAGAATGTCACCAACAGTGTGAGTTACCGTGCTAAGGTGTTCTCTCTGAAGTAGGATGGGATCCATAACTAATCACAAAGTGACAGTGACTTAGAACAACCCAGCATCCGTACAGTTTTCTGTTCGCTCGATTGGATATAATTCATTAGCAAGAGTGCAGAATCTGGAAGCAGTATCTTTGATGGAATTTATTTCCACCAACCCACACCCCCCTTTCCCACTCCATCCACCCAACTTCTTAAAAATCCATTATTCTACAACTTCCTGCAAAGCTTTAACTAATAAATGAAAAGTAGGATTGATTATTTTAGATAATAACGAAATAATACAAAAAATATATTAAAACAACTGAGAAAGGTACCACATGTAAGAACACAAGAAATAGGAGCAGGAGTAGGCCATTTGGCCACTCGAGCCTGCTCTGCCATTCAATCAGATGATGGCTGATTTGATGGTGGCCTCAACTCTACTTACTTGCGTCTGAATTTAGTGACTGTGTGAGCAGGTGAGACACAGGGTATACCTTTGAGACATAGGGTAACAAACAATCCTGCTCCGGTACACAGCACACTCTAAGCTTAGCAACTGGCATCCAATTAGTATTTTCTAGTTAGAGATTATAACTCCATGTCACCCAATAAAAACACATAATGCATGAAGTCTTATTTAAGAATGTGCTGGGCATACCGCCCCCCCCCCCCCCCCCACCCATGAAAGACTGAACAATATCACAATATGCAACACACAGAAAGCACAAGTGTCTGCATTTGAAAGCGGCCTATCTCGAGAAACGCTTCCCTTTTATAAAAATAAAAGCAACGGTGCACGCAGAAAAAATAGAATACGCCAGATGCAATTAAAATATGCAAACCGCAACAAAACATTTAGCACCAACCACCATCGAATAAAAGTCTGCCAAATCCTGGTTAACTACCGTTCAATGAATCTCAATAATAGCCTTTTGTTGACATTATTGGTCATGGAAGCGTCATCAAATGTCAGATTGATAGCACAAAAGTTCCCATGAATGGATACCATATGTACAAGCACCCAAAACGATATATTGTTTAAGAAAAGCCAGACATGGGTGGGGAATGAAGATTGCCACTTTATTTCTGATCAGTTATGTTCACGGTTTATGATGCTGGCCGAGCCCCATGTTGAGAAAGCAACCTTGTAACCAATTCCTGGGAGCCCATCTGTTTGAATCGACCAGCTTATAACTTTCCAAAGCATTGACTAATAAATTAGGGACTTTCCTGTAATGTTTCCCTGGTATTGCAGAGGTTAGAATTAATGTGCGTTAATTTGGGGAAATACCAAAAGGGAAGGGGACAACACAAAAGGTCCATGGCTGGCAACATAATCGTTCTGACTTTCCACAACATTTTAATTATAAGATATATTTATCGAAACATACAGCAACAGCACGAGGCTCAAGCAGCTGGCATTAAATAATATGAAGCAATTCTGGTTATAGATCATCAACTACAAAAAAAAAGTGAAACTGGATTTCCCCCACCATCGCACAGAAGGAAATAAAGAGAATAAACCGAGACATCTGCACAATATTGTCACACAAAATGTAACAAAAAAGCAACTAGCAAGAGCGATGTTATTCATGTTTTGAAGGCTGAGAAATCGTCTGCTTCCCAAACATCTAAAAACTGTTAGCTTAACATTTGTAAATGTGTTTGGCAATGATCAGCATCTGCGAAAATAAAACCGGTGACAAAAAAGGCAAGCAAAAAAAAAAAAATCGACGTTTTGTAAATGTTATCTACCTCCACGTCGAACAATGAATTAATATCACAGCAATACCTGGGGTTTCTGTTCCTATTTAGGCTGACATGTTTCAATAACAATTAGATCACCTGGACATTTCACATATGTGCTGCTAGAACGACAAAGGGGCACAAAAAGAGGAGGGGAATACATTTTAATGATGGGTCCCCTTTTGAATAGGTATCATGACAGTACCTGGCTTCTCAGAAATCCCCACCAGGTAGGTGATGTCTCGAATTCTCATTCCACAATTGATAAAGATCACATCGCATTTACAGCCTTTAATTTTTTTTTAAATAAATAGTATCTGCATTCATGAAGCGCCGCTGCCTTACCCAGCTGAGGATGCGGAGGATGGTTTGGGGTTGTTTGAGGAAAGCGATGGGATCCACAGCAGACCCAGCCTTGCCAGCTCCGTATGCACCTCCTTCCATCTTGAGCCTTTCTCTCTCTCTCTGTCTCCCGCTCGGCGACCGGCTTGTGAAGAATATCGGGCACGCGCCCCCGCGCGCTCCGGACTGCACTTGCAGCGCGCGTGCACGCGCACAGAGCGCGCCAACGCACGGTGTCACCCAGCCCGCAAAAGTTCAGGGAGTGCACTTCGCTGGCAACGTCCCCCCCGTGGGTGGAAGTCTGGGCGGGGGGGGGGGGTGGTGTGGAAGTCTGTGGGGGGTGGAAGTCTGGGGGGGAAGTCCGGGGGGGGGGGGGGTCGAAGTCTGGGTGGTGGTAGTCTGGGGGTGTGGAAGTCGGGTGTGGGTCTGGGGGTGTGGAAGTCTGGGGATGTGGAAGTCTGGGGGGGTGGAAGTCTGGGGGGGTGGAAGTCTGTGGTGTGGAAGTCTGGGGGGTGGAAGTCTGGGGGGGGTGGAAGTCTAGGGGGGTGGAAGTCTGTGGTGTGGAAGTCTGGGGGGGTGGAAGTCTGGGGTGTGGGTCTGGGGGGGTGGAAGTCTGGGGTGTGGAAGTCTGGGGGGGTGGAAGTCTGGGGTGTGGAAGTCTGGGGGGGGTGGAAGTCTGGGGGGGTGGAAGTCTGGGGGGGTGGAAGTCTGGGGGGGTGGAAGTCGGGTGTGGGTCTGGGGGTGTGGAAGTCTGGGGATGTGGAAGTCGGGTGTGGGTCTGGGGGTGTGGAAGTCTGGGGGTGTGGAAGTCGGGTGTGGGTCTGGGGGTGTGGAAGTCTGGGGATGTGGAAGTCTGGGGGGTGGAAATCTGGGGGTGTGGAAGTCGGGTGTGGGTCTGGGGGGGTGGAATTCTTGGGGTGTGGAAGTCTGGGGGGGGTGGAAGTCTGGGGATGTGGAAGTCTGGGGGGTGGAAATCTGGGGGTGTGGAAGTCGGGTGTGGGTCTGGGGGTGTGGAAGTCGGGTGTGGGTCTGGGGGTGTGGAGGTCTGGGGATGTGGAAGTCTGGGGGGTGGAAGTCTGGGGGTGTGGAAGTCGGGTGTGGGTCTGGGGGGGTGGAATTCTTGGGGTGTGGAAGTCTGGGGGGGGTGGAAGTCTGGGGGGGTGGAAGTCTGTGGTGTGGAAGTCTGGGGGGGTGGAAGTCTGGGGTGTGGAAGTCTGGGGGGGTGGAAGTCTAGGGTGTGGAAGTCTGGGGGGGTGGAAGTCTGGGGGGGGTGGAAGTCTGTGGTGTGGGTCTGGGGGGGTGGAAGTCTGGGGTGTGGAAGTCTGGGGGGTGGAAGTCTGGGGGGGTGGAAGTCTGGGGGGGTGGAAGTCTGTGGTGTGGGTCTGGGGGGGGGTGGAAGTCTGGGGTGTGGAAGTCTGGGGGGGTGGAAGTCTGGGGGGGTGGAAGTCTGGGGGGGGTGGAAGTCTGGGGGTGGTCGAAGTCTGTGGGCGTGGAAGTCTGGGGTGAGTGGAAGTCTGGGGGGGCGTCGAAGTCTGGGGGTGTGGAAGTCTGGGGGGTGGAAGTCGGGTGTGGGTCTGGGGGGGTGGAAGTCTCGGGGTGTGGGTCTGGGGGGGGTGGAAGTCTGGGGTGTGGAAGTCTGGGGGGGTGGAAGTCTGGGGGGGTGGAAGTCTGTGGTGTGGAAGTCTGGGGTGTGGGTCTGGGGGTGTGGAAGTCTGGGGTGTGGAAGTCTGGGGGGGTGGAAGTCTGGGGGGGTGGAAGTCTGGGGGGGTGGAAGTCGGGTGTGGGTCTGGGGGTGTGGAAGTCTGGGGGGGTGGAAGTCGGGTGTGGGTCTGGGGGTGTGGAAGTCTGGGGATGTGGAAGTCAGGTGTGGGTCTGGGGGTGTGGAAGTCTGGGGATGTGGAAGTCTGGGGGTGTGGAAGTCGGGTGTGGGTCTGGGGGTGTGGAAGTCTGGGAATGTGGAAGTCTGGGGGGTGGAAGTCTGGGGGTGTGGAAGTCGGGTGTGGGTCTGGGGGGGTGGAATTCTTGGGGTGTGGAAGTCTGGGGGGGGTGGAAGTCTGGGGGGGTGGAAGTCTGGGGGGGTGGAAGTCTGTGGTGTGGAAGTCTGGGGGGGTGGAAGTCTGGGGTGTGGAAGTCTGGGGGTGTGGAAGTCTGGGGTGTGGAAGTCTGGGGGGGTGGAAGTCTGGGGTGTGGAAGTCTGGGGGGGTGGAAGTCTGGGGGGGTGGAAGTCTGGGGGGGTGGAAGTCTGTGGTGTGGGTCTGGGGGGGTGGAAGTCTGGGGTGTGGGTCTGGGGGGGTGGAAGTCTGGGGTGTGGAAGTCTGGGGGGGTGGAAGTCTGGAGTGTGGAAGTCTGGGGGGGTGGAAGTCTGGGGGGGGTGGAAGTCTGGGGGTGGTCGAAGTCTGTGGGCGTGGAAGTCTGGGGTGAGTGGAAGTCTGGGGGGGCGTCGAAGTCTGGGGGTGTGGAAGTCTGGGGGGTGGAAGTCGGGTGTGGGTCTGGGGGGGTGGAAGTCTCGGGGTGTGGGTCTGGGGGGGGTGGAAGTCTGGGGTGTGGAAGTCTGGGGGGGTGGAAGTCTGGGGGTGTGGAAGTCTGGGGGTGGAAATCTAGGGGGGTGGATGTCTGGGGTGGGTGGAAGTCTGGGGGGGCGTCGAAGTCTGGGGGGGATCGAAGTCTGGGTGGGTCGGTGTGGGTGGGGTCGAAATCTGGGTGGGGTCGATGTCTGCGGGGAGAGGTGTAAGTCTTGGGGGTTGTAAGTCTTGTGGGGGGGGGCAAGCGGTGGAAGTTGTGGTTGGGGCGGGGTTTGGAAGTCGGGGCGGGGGAGGGGGTGGAAGTCTGAGGGGGTGGAAATCTTCGGGGGGTGGTTCTGGGGGGGGGGATTTCTGGGGTGGTGTCTAGGGCAGGGAGAGTCAGGGGAGTCAGTGGTGGGGGGGAGTCACGGGTGGGGGGAATCAGGGGTGGGGGTTGTCACGGGTTGGGGGGGGAGTCAGGGGTGGTGTTTCTGGGCAGCAAGAATGAGATAATCGTGGGGTTTTTTTTGCTCGAGTGAAATGTGTGTATATTATTTCTTTAAACACAACTAAAATGTGTGCCAATTGAGTGAGATTTGGCAGGCCTGGCATTGCTGGCAGTGAATGAGTGTCAAACTTTCCAGACTGAGCAATATACTGACTAAAGGTATAGAGGTTAAAATGAGACCGTGCAAGGAGGCTCATGACAATCCAAAGGCTCATAATAGGGTGGAGAACCAAGCTGAATATACGGAAGAGATCTAAAAAGGGAATAAGAGGAACAAAGAGAGAGAGAGAATAAGACTCGATTAGCAGCAGATATAAAAAAGGAACAAAAAGTCTATTGTAAACACGTAATTAGTAAAAAGGGTAGTCAAAGGCCAGGTGGTGCCAATTCAAGTCTGAAAAGATCTAGTGGAAGCTGAGGGCATGGCTGGGCATGGCAGATGTATAAATGAGTATTTTGCATCTGTTTTTACTAGAAAAGAGGTTGCTGCCGTTGTAGCAAGTAGTAAGTATATTGGATAGGATAAAAACAGAGGATGCACCTAAAAGGTTGACAGTTCTCATAGCAGAAAAATTACCCAATCCAGATGGGATGCATCCTCAGTTACTGGGAGAAGTAAGGATGCAAATTGCAGACACTCCTGCCACAGTCTTCCAATCCTCCTTTGATATATTGAGTGGTGCCAGAGGACTGGAAGATTACAAATGTCACCCCTGTTTTAAAAAAGGAAGAGGGATAAACCCAGCAACTACAGGCCAGTCAGCCTAATGTCAGTGGTGGGGAAATTTTTAGGGACAATGGTTTTGGCATTCACGGGGAGGGAGCGGAGGAGGCAATTTTGCAGTTGAGAAACATTGGTTTCCATCAGGTTCTGATGAATTTAATGGCAGGCCCTGATTAACATTCTTGTCTCCATTTCCCAACTGCAACTAGCCAGGTTGAAAGTCTGGCAGTCGGATGGGTATGCCTTCAGGGCCAGGCCTCAGCTGGTAAGTGGATAGAAGAGAGGGAGGGATGGAAGAGCAAGTGGGGAGATTGAAGGTTGGAGGGGAAATCGGATGCAGGAGGGGAGATTGGAAAGGTCAGAGGGAGATGAAAAAGGCCAGGGGTGAGGGGGAGGTAGGAAAGGACTGGGGAGAGATTGGAAAGGTGAGGGGGAGATCAAAATGGCTGTGGCGGGGGAGAAATTGAAAAGGCTGCGGGGGGAAAGGTAGGTAAGGTGAGGGGGAGATAGGAAAGGTTGGGGTGGTTGACAGCGGAATGGTCAGCAGGGGATAGAAATCAGAAAGGCTTGGAAGGGTGGAGAAATAGGAAAAGTCTTGGGGGAGAGTTTTTTTATTCTTTCATGGGCCGTGGGTGTGGCTGGCAAGGCCCACATTTGTTGCCCATCCCTAATTGCCCTTAATAACCGATTGGCTTGCTCGGCCATGTCAGAGAGCAGTTAAGAGTCAACCACATTGCTGTGGAGCTGGAGTCAGATGTAGGCCAGACCAGGTAAGGACGGCAGATTTCCTTCCCTAAAGGACATCAGTGAACAAGGTGGGTTTTTTGACAATTGATGTTAGTTTCATGGCACCATTACTGAGACTAGCTTTCAATTCCATATATTTATTAATTAATTGAATTTAAATTCCACCAGCTTCCATGGTGGGATTTGAAACCACGTATCCCCCCAGGGCATTAGCCTGGGCCTCTGGATTACTAGTTCAGTGACATTACCACTATGCCACCATCTCCCACTTTGGAAAGGCTGGGAGAGGGGAGATCAGAAAGAATAGAGTAGGAGATTGGACTGTGGGGGATAGTTAGGAAAGGTTGGGGGTAGGGGAAGATCGGAAAGGCTGGAGGGCAGAGATGGGAAGAGTTAGGATGGAGAGATCGGAAAGCCTGGGGGAGATTGGATGGATTAGGCCGAGATCGAATGTCACAGCCAGGGAGTGCAGAGGAGGGAGGGGGATTGGAAAAATGGGGAGTAGGGTGGGGGGTAACATAAGAAATAGGAGCAAAAGTAGACCATATGGTCCTTCGAGCCTGTTTCGCCATTCAATATGATCATGGCTGATCTTGACCTTCAATTCCACTTTCCTGCCTGCTCCCCTTATCCCATGATTCTCTGCAAGACCAAAAATCTGTCTGTCCCAGCCTTAGGTGTATTCATTGATGGAGCATCCACAATCCTCTGGGGTAGAGAATTCCAAAGATTTACAACCCTTTGAGTGCAGTAATTTCTCCTCATCCCAGTCCTGAATGATTGGTCCCTTATCCTGAAGCTGTGCCCCCACTTTCTAGATCCCCCGACCAGCAGAAACAATCTCTCAGCTTCTATCCTATCCAGCCCTTTCAGAATCTTGTATGTCTCAATTAGATCGCCCCTCATTCTTCTCAACTCCAGAGAATATAGGCCCAATTTACTCAGCCTCTCATCATAGGACAACACCCTCATCCCAGGGACCAATTTAGTAAATCTTCACTGCACTGCCTCCAGTGCAAGTATATCTCAAATGTGGGGACCAAAACTGCACACAATATTCCAGATGCGGTCTCACCAAAGCCCTGTACAACTTTAGTAAGATTTCTTTAATCCTGTACTCCAATCCCCTTGCAATAAAGGCCAACGTGTTATTTGCTTTCCTAATAGCCACTGCACCTGCATTGTTTATTTGTGTGTTCCTTGTACGAGGACCCCCAAGTCTCTCTGAACATCAACAGTTACCAGTTTCACACCTTTTAAAAAATATTCTGCTTTTCTATTTTTATAACCAAAGTGAACAACTTCACACTTCCTACATTATACTCCATTTGCCATCTTGTTGCCCAGTCACTTAGTCTGTTTATATATCTTTGCAGCCTATCTATGTCCTCCCCGCAGCTTACCTTTCCACCGATCATTTGTATCATCAGCAAACGTAGATAGATTACTCTCTGACTCTTCATCCAAGTCATTAACATAGAGTGTAAATAGCTGAGACCCCAGCACTGATCCTTGCGGCACCCCACTATTCACTGCCTGCTAACTTCCTGTCTGTTAACCAATCCTCTATCCACACTAATATATTACCCCCAACACCATGAGGCCTTATCTTGCTTATTAATCTTTTATGCGGCACCTTATTGAATGCCTTTTGCAAATCCAGTTATTTTTTTATTTTTTTTATTTCCAAAATATACTTTATTCATAAACATCTGTAAAAATTACATTGCCAGACAGTTTCCAAACAGCACCAAAAAATACAAACGTTGCAAGGGAGATCAGTTTCCTTCAATACTGTCATGAGTTCCTTCCCAACCCTTCTGTTTCACAATTGTCATGTCAATTACAGTTTTACATTTACAGCAATTGAGAATATTAACGATACAGTTCGAGGGGTTTCCCATGGATCCAGCCCCTCAGTCCAGCTTGGTGGGGGAACCTTACACTGTGGTCTTTCCCCATTGAGCCTTTGCTGCGGCTGCCCCAAGCTTTAGTGCGTCCCTCAGCACGTAGTCCTGGACCTTGGAATGTGCCAGTCTGCAACATTCGGTGGTGGACAACTCTTTGCGCTGGAAGACCAGCAAGTTTCGGGCAGACCAAAGGGCGTCTTTCACCGAATTGATAGTCCTCCAGCAGCAGTTGATGTTTGTCTCGGTGTGCGTCCCTGGGAACAGCCCGTAGAGCACAGACTCCTGTGTTACAGAGCTGCTTGGGATGAACCTTGACAAAAACCACTGCATCTCTTTCCACACCTGCTTTGCAAAGGCACATTCCAGGAGGAGGTGGGCGACCGTCTCTTCCCCACCACAGCCAACACGGGGGCACTGTGCGGAGGGGGCGAGACTTCGGGTGTGCATGAAGGATCTGACGGGGAGGGCCCTTCTCACCACCAGCCAAGCTACGTCTTGGTGCTTGTTTGAAAGTTCTGGTGATGAGGCATTCCGCCAAATGACTTTGACGGTCTGCTCGGGGAACCATCCGACAGGATCCACCGTTTCCTTTTCCTGTAGGGCCTTGAGGACATTCCGTGCAGACCACTGCCTGATGAACCGGTGGTCAAAGGTGTTTTCCCGCAGAAACTGCTCCACGAAGGATAGGTGGTACGGCACCGCCCAACTGCACGGAGCGTTCCGCGGCAATGTGACCAGGCCCATCCTTCGCAACACCGGGGACAGATAGAACCTCAGCACGTAGTGACACTTGGAGTTTGCGTACTGGGGATCTACACACAGCTTGATGCAGCCGCACACGAAGGTGGTCATCAGGATGAGGGCCGCGTTGGGTAAATTTTTCCCGCCCTTGTCCAGAGATTTGAACATCGTGTCCCTCCGGACCCGGTCCATTTTAGATCCCCAGACGAAGCGGAAAATGGCTCGGGTGACTGCCACGGCGCAGGAGTGGGGTATGGGCCAGACCTGCGCCACGTAGAGCAACAACGTGAGCGCCTCGCACCTGATGACCAGGTTCTTACCCACAATGGAGAGAGATCGCTGCCCCCACATGCCCAACTTTTGTCGTACCTTGGCTACTCGCTCCTCCCATGTTTTGGTGCACGCCCCGGCCCTTCCGAACCATATCCCCAGCACCTTCAGGTAATCTGACCTGACGGTGAAAGGGACAAAGGATCGGTCAGCCCAGTTACCAAAGAACATGGCCTCGCTCTTGCCGTGGTTAACTTTGGCACCCGAGGCCAGTTCGAACTGGTCGCAGATGCTCATCAGTCTGCGCACGGACAGCGGATCCGAGCAGAAAACGGCGACGTCATCCATGTACAGGGAGGTTTTGACCTGAGTGCCTCCGCTGCCTGGGATTGTCACCCCTCTTATGCTCGCATCCTTCCTAATAGACTCAGCAAAGGGTTCAATACAGCAAACAAACAAGACCGGGGACAGAGGACAGCCCTGTCTGACTCCAGATTTGATCGGGAAACTTTCCGATTCCCACCCGTTGATTGAGACTGCGCTACTGATGTTTGTGTAGAGCAGTTGGATCCAATTGCAGATTCCCTCCCCAAACCCCATTTTGGAAAGCACGTCCATCATGTAGGTGTGCGATATCCTGTCAAAAGCCTTCTCCTGGTCCAGGCTGATGAGGCAGGTGTCCACCCTCCTGTCCCGTACGTAGGCGATCGTATCCCTGAGTAGCGCGAGATTATCAGAGATCTTCCTGCCGGGTACAGTACAGGTCTGATCGGGGTGAATCACCATCTCCAGAGCAGACTTGACTCAACTGGCTATGACTTTGGACAGAATCTTGTAATCAACATTAAGCAGTGAGATGGGCCGCCAATTTCTGATTTCTGCCCTCTCCCCCTTCTGCTTGTAAATGAGGGTGATGATGCCTTTTCTCATGGATTCTGACATGCTGCCGGCCAGGAGCATACTCTCGTATACTTCCAGCAGGTCCGGGCCGACCCAGTCCCACAGGGCCGAGTACAACTCGACCGGTAAGCCGTCGCTCCCGGGAGTTTTACTCGTCTCGAAAGACTCGACGGCCTTTGTCAGCTCGTCCAGAGTTAGCGGCTTGTCCAGTCCCTCCCTCCTGCTGTCATCTAAGACCTCTGTGATAGATGACAGGAAGGACTGGGAGGCTCTGCTGTCTGTGGGCTTCGCGTCATACAGCCCAGCATAAAAGGATTTGCTGATCCTTAGTATGTCGGACTGCGAAGACGTTACCGAGCCATCTTCTTCCTTCAGGCTGCTGATAACAGAGCTCTCTCTGTGTACCTTTTGGAAGAAGTAATGCGAGCACGTCTCATCCTGCTCGATGGAGCGGACTCTGGAACGGAAGATGATCTTGGAGGCCTCCTTGGCAAAGAGCGAGGCCTGCTGGCTCTTCACCTCTTGGAGGTCCTCCTTGACCTCGACCCCCATTGACTGCAACTGGAGTAGATTTTGCATAATTTTCTGGAGTCGGGAGAGTTCCCTCTGTCTCTCTCTCGCCTTCTGAACACCTTTGTGGATGAAGAACCTCTTGATGTTCTCCTTGATCGCTTCCCACCAGTGAACTGGAGACTCAAAGAGGGGTTTCACGGTCCTCCAACCTTTGTAATCCCTTTTGAGTTCCTCAACGTTCTCTGGGGTCAGCAGTGTCGCATTGAGCTTCCACGTCCCTCTGCCAACCCGCTGGTCGTCCTGTAAGTGACAGTCGGCCAGTAAGAGGCAGTGGTCGGAGAAGAACACCGGCTTGACGTCGGTGGATCCGACCGTGACAGCACGGGACGCAAACAGGAAGTCAATCCTGGAACGGGCAGACCCGTCCGATCTTGACCATGTGTATCTGTGCTGCGCTCCGTCTGCAGGTTTGCTGAAGACGTCGTGCAGTTTGGCATCTTTAACTGTTTCTATTAGGAATCTGGACGTAGCGTCCAGTTTGCTGTCGTCACTGCCGGATCGTCCAGCCGCATCGATGATGCAGTTGAAGTCACCGCCTAGGATGACCGGCCTGGACGTCGCCAGCAGCAGTGGGAGCTGCTGGAAGACGGTCAGCCGCTCGCTGCGTTGTACCGGGGCGTACACGTTGATCAACCGGAGCGGAGCGTTGTTGTACATCACGTCTGCTACGAGGAGGCGGCCGCCCACCACCTCCTTAACTTCGGAGATGGTGAAGTTACCTCCCCGCAGCAGAATACCCAGGCCGGAGGAACGGCAGTCATTCCCCCCCGACCAGATCGATGGCCCGTGGGACCACCATCGCGACCACTGCCTGTAGGTGCTGAGGTGTGGTATTCCACACTCCTGCAGAAACAGTAGGTCAGCTTTGACCTTGGCAAGGTAATCCAAGGTTGAAACACATCGCGTAGTCGATTTAATGCTACGCACATTAATGGAAGCAATTCTTACACCCATTTTTTACTAAAAATTAGTTGTTGCTTCCCATACCATTTGTCCTCACTAGTCCCAGTCCTTCCCCTTCGGGATGTTCCTGCATACCCATCGTGTGCGCAAGCAGTTTCACGTTGGTTGGGCTCAGAAACCCCTCCTGATTTTTCATGCAGGGTTTGTGCCGCTCGGGTGACATCGGGGGGGGGGGTCTTGTAGGCAGAGAGGATTGGGTTGTCCTCAGCTGCTTCCATCTGTTCCTCCTCGAAAACATCACAGCTCCCGGTCTCCCGGAGCTCAGCTGCGCCAGACGTGTCTTTGCTCCCGGTGTCCCGGAGCTGAGATGCGTTGGCCACGTCGTTACGTGTGGGGCATTGGGGTTGGGGCACGCCGGACCCATCACAGCTTCCAGTGCCCGGGGGCTGGGATGCTTTATCATCCATCTCGGAGTTCTGCCGCCTCTTTTGAAGGGGCTGTCGTTCCAGCATTTCCCCGTCCAGTGAAGAGGAGTTGTTGCAGTCGGATTCAGAAGAGAGCCTCCTCTTGCCACTGGTTTGGGTGGTGGCTTTGGGATGTTTTTTCTTTGTGGTTTTCCTCTGGACCACTTGCCACTGACCTGTTTGTCCATCTGCTGCCTCCTCCTCCATTGATTCTGTCTGTGGAGGAGGGGTTTCCGGGCGCTGGGTAGGTGCTGGGTCGTTGGTTTCAGCTGCCTCCCCTTCCTTCTCAGGTTGAAGTTCCTCACTGCGGAGAAGGTTGCTGGTCTCCTTTCGAGCAGCGGACGCCTTCGTCGAACCTTCTCCCGGCCTTTCCTTGGACCTTGCCGCCTGAGCATAGCTGAGGCAACGTTTGGGGCAGGTCTTGTAGAGATGGCCTGCCGCGCCGCACCGCACATGTTGCAACACTTAGTCTGCTTACAGTCCTTGGTCTGATGGCCTTCCTCCTTGCAGTTCTTGCAAACAACCGTGCTGCAGTTGGCTGCCATGTGACCAGATTTGCCACAGGTGCGGCAAACTCTGGGCTGCCCAGCGTAGACCAAGAAGCCTCGACTTCCCCCGATAGCGAAGCTGGAGGGAGGGTGGATGATGGCTCCACTGGGATCTACCTTCAAGGTCACCTTGACCTGCCGCTTGCTGGTCCAGATCCCAAAGGGGTCCTTGACATCAGTGCTGCTGCCGGCCACCTCGACGTACCTGGCGAGAAAGGTGAGTACATCCACCACCGGAACATGGGGGTTGTAGAGGTGAATCGTCACCACCCAGTCCCGTTGAGATGGAAGCGTGAAGAGCGGCTCCGCTGTGAGGATCGACAGTGGCGCCCGGTCCCCTTTCTCCTTGAACGCCTTCAGGAACTTGATGCATCCCGCCACGTTCCGGAACGTCACGTCGAAGTATCCACTGCTGGGGAAATCCTGCAGGCAGAAGACGTCCGTCGCTTGAAATCCGCAGCAATCGAAGAGAATTTTCTTGATGAAGAAGGTGCGATCGACCGGTGCATCTCCTTCCTTGTCCTTCACGACCACCCGAACGGTGTTGCGCACTCCCTGGCTCGAAGCTCGAAAATTGGTTATAGCCATTTTACTCAAAGCTTCCCCAGGATCAAAAGGCAATGATCATGGTCTCTTCTCAATCAAATAAGCACTGATAAGAACAGATACTACACTTGATCTTAGCCAAAAGGCCGAGAAGCGAACATCTGGTTATGATGATTTTTATCAGTCGCACAGCCTTTCACCCTCTGAAAATCCAGTTATACTACATCTACTGGTTCCCCTTTATCTACCCTACTAGTTACATCCTCAAAAAACTCTAATAAATGTGTCAAACAGGATCTCCTTTTAGTAAAACCATGCTGACTTTTTCTAATCATACTATGCTTTTCCAAGTGCAATGTTAACTTTATACTTCATAAAACACTGTTTAGGCCTCAGCTGGAATATTGTGTTAATTCTGGGCACCACTCTTTAGGAAGAATGTTTAGGCTTTAGAGAGGATGCAAAAGAAATTTACTAGAATGGTAAAAGCAAAATACTGCGGATACTGGAAATCTGAAATAAAAACAAGAAATGCTGGAACCACTTGCTTCTCTTTCCACAGATGCTGCCGACCTGCTGAGTGGTTCCAGCATTTCTTGTTTTTATTTACTAGAATGGTACCTGGAATGAGGACTTCAGTTATGTGAAGAGACTGGAGAAGCTGGGGTTGTTCTCCTTAGAGCATAGAAGGTTAAGAGGAGATTTAATAGAGGTGTTCAAAATCATGAAAGGTTTTGATAAACAAGGAGAAACTGCTTCCAGTGGCAGAAGGCTTGGTAAACATAAGACACAGATTTAAAGTGATTTGCAAACAAACCAAAGGCAACTTGAGGAAATACTTTGTAACGCAGTGAGTTGTGATCTGGAATGCACTGTCAGATTCAATAGTAATATTCAAAAGAGAATTCGAGGGAAAAAAATATACAGGACTACGGGGAAACAGCAGCAGAGTGGGATTAATGGGATAGGTCTACCAAATAGCTGGCACAGACATGATGGACCAAATGGTCTCCTATGTTATATCTATTATTCTATGTCATATAAAGGTGATTCGAGATTACACATGTCACAGTAATTTTTCTGTTACAGTAGAGCAGAAATTCCTACCTTTGCTCATTTTAGAGAAAATTGTAGTTTACCTGGTGAGAACTGTTTCAGGCTATCTTGATTGATCCATCTCAGAGATTCTATTGTATCATCCAGTTGTTTTTTAATTGATTCCAGGGATTTTATCTGCATTACTCCAGCTGGAAGATTAATCTACATGCTGAGCACTCTTTGTTTGAAGAAGAATTTCCTGATATCTGTCCTAAAAATAACCTTCCCTAGTTTGAAGCTGAGACCCACTGTACTATTCTGGTTAACTGTTTCCATACCCTGACTAACCTTATATTTCTCGAGAAATCACTTCTATATTTGCTCTTGAAAACTCCGAGTTCCTTCATTCTTTTCTCATAACTCAGACCCCTGATAATGGAGATTAGCTACTTGTCTCTTCAGTGTTTGAATGTCTCTTTTGATTCCTATGTTCAGAACTGGATGCAGTATTCAAAGTGCAGTCTGACGAGAGTACTCTAAAGTTTGGTCATTACCTCCTCTGAGTCATAAAAGGAAAGAACTTGCATTTATATAGCACCTTTCACAACTTCAGAATGTCACAAAGCACTTCAGTGCCAATGAAGTACTTCTGAAGTGTAGTCACTGTTGTAATGTAGGGAAATGCAGCAACCCTGTTCTTTTTCGAATATTGCCAGGGGATATTTTATATCCATCCTAAGAGTACAGCTGGGGCCCTGGTCTAACTTCTCATCCAAAAGACAGCATCTCCATCAGTGAGGAATTCCCTCTGTACTGCACTGGAGTGCCAGCGTAAATGTTATGCTCAGATCTCCCAAGTGGGGCTTGTGAAATGGAAGAGTGCTTTCACTGAACTAAGATTGGCATCTTATAACAAAAGCAAAATTCTGTCGATGCTGGAAATCTGAAATAAAAATGTAAAATGATGGAAATACTCGGCAGTCAGGCCACATCTGTGGAGAAAGAGAGAATTAAATGTGCCCAATTTTAACTCTGTGTAAGTGAATGGGTTTTGAGTGAGTTAAAATCTCGCCCAATAACGTTTTGGGTAGATGACTTTTCGTCAGAACGAGCAAAAGCTCCCTCACCTCTGTTGTCACCCCGTCCCCCCCTCTTAGAAACATAATAGAGTTCCTGTTATTCTCAACTTCCACCCCACCAACCTCCATATTCAGTGGATCATTTCCACTACCTCCAGCATGACGCCACCAACAAATGCACCTTCCCCTCCCCTTTCAGTATTCCTCTGTGACACTCTAATCCACTCCTCAATCACCCTCAACATTCACTCTCCTTCCCTTGCAAGTATAAGGGAGGCCACACCTGCCCTTTCACTTCCTCCCTTCCCACCATCCAGGATCCCAAAAACTCTTTCCAGGTGAAACAGCAATTTATTTGTACTCTTGTATAATGTATTCATTGTTCATGATGTGGTCTCCCCTATACTGGAGACCAAACGCAGATTGGGTGATCGCTTTGCAGTACACCTCTGTTCAGTATGCAGGCATGACCCTGAACTTCTGTTTGCCTGTCATTTTAATTCTCCACCTTGCTCTCATACTGATATCTCTGTCCTCAGTCTCCTACACTGTCCAAATGAAACTCAAGGTAAGCTCAAGGAACAGGACCTCATCTTACAATTAGGCACTCTACAACCTTCCAACTCAACATCGAGTTCAACAATATCTAATCATAACCACGGCTCCCATTTTTTTGGACTGCAGGTGCTGGTAATGATTCTGCTGTTGTCATTTACCGCTTCTCTAGATGCATCTTTTGTTCCTTTACTTGTCCCATTACCATCTCCTTTTGCCTTACACCATCATCCCCTTTTGTTATTTAATCTCTCTTGCCTCCCACCCTAACACAGACTTTCAATTTTGTTCTTTCCTTCCCTCCCCCTCTTTCCCTGCCTCTGTCCTTGCTTAAAACCTATTACATCTCTAACTTTTTCCAGTTTATTTATTTAGAGATACAGCACTGAAACAGGCCCTTCGGCCCACCAAGTCTGTGCCGACCATCAACCACCCATTTATACTAATCCTACATTAATCCCATATTCCAACCACATCCCCACAATTCCCCTACCACCTACCTATACTAGGTATATACTATACTAGGGACAACATATAATGGGCAATTTACCTATCAACCTGCAAGTCTTTGGCTGTGGGAGGAAACCGGAGCACCCGGCGAAAACCCACGCGGTCACAGGGAGAACTTGCAAGCTCTGCACAGGCAGTACCCAGAATCGAACCCAGGTCGCTGGAGCTGTGAGGCTGCGGTGCTAACCACTGCGCCACTGTGCTGCCCAAAAAGGTTATTGACCTGAAACATTGGGCTGAATTTTCACCTGTGGGTCCCGATCCCGTCATTGGGAGGAAATGCAGGTCAGGAATCCACATTTGCTGGTGCCAGGACCCAGAGAGCAGATTTCAAGGACTCGGCTCCCTCTGGGAGTCCTGTCCAATTAAGGATGGAGGGCAGGCTCCAAAGGCTGGAACATAAGAACATAAAAAATAGGAGCAGGAGTAGGCCATTCAGCCCCTCAAGCCTGCCCCACCATTCAATAAGATCATGGCTGATCGGTCCCAGACATCAACTCCTCTTTCGGGCCTGCTCCGCATAACCCTTGACTCCGAGATTTTGAAAATCTATCTACCTCCTCCTTAAATACATTTAGTGAGTTAGCCTCCACAACTCTCTGAGGTAGAGAATTCCAGAGGTTCACCACCCTCTGAGAGAAGACATTCCTTCACAAAAGGAGGACCTCTCCAGCACTGAAAGATCAGCAGCCCCACTGTCAGAGGTAGGCGCTGCCAATGCAGGTAGGAGAGAGGGAGCCTCAAGCTGGAGGTGCTCTCTGAAGTGATTTAATTTTTTTTTTAAACAATAACAGAGGCCACAGCTGCCAGACCATCAGCATGGAGGAGCAATCCCTCCACTGAATGGCCAGTGGCCACAGCTGTGGCCTGATGGCTATGACGAGAGTGGGGGGCGGGAGTGGAGTTGGTTCCCTAGTTGAACAAAGCACTGGTGACTCCTCCTAGTCTGCCACCAGGCAGCTGCCTCCATCCCACGGCCATGTTTCAGGTTCAGTGAGGGGCCTGCATGCCGACTGGAAAATTCCACTCGGTGTGTGGAAATTGGCCTTAAAAGGCCCTTTAATTGGCCTCCTGGATCGAAAATGGCCCAGAGGTGGGACCCTGACGGGAGACTGAGAGGAAATTGCAGGCCCATCTGCCTCTGATCACGCCTCGACCGCCATTTAAAAATTTGGCCGGTTAACTGTTTCTCTCTCCACAGATGCCGAGGATTTCAAGCATTTTTCATTTATATTGTTGGCATTTTACAATCTACTCTTCTCGGTAAGCAGCTTAACCTCTGATTGGCATTGTTGATTACTGCTCTGCATTAGTTGGGCATATTTAGTGTTGAGTCTACAAAGACTCTTTCATAGCTATTGTAACACCATTTATGGAGTATATGTGTCTCCTATTTTTGTTCCCTATCTGTGGCACTTTACACTTGTCAGAACCAAATTCCATCAGTCCAGCTACATATCTTGTCAAAGCACGCTTCATTTTGTGTTATCTGCATCTTGGCCACTTTGGATTGAGTTCTTAAATCCAGGTTAGAATCTTACAATCATAGAATGGTTACAGCACAGAAGGAGGCCATTTGGCCCATCAAGTCTACGCCAGCTCTCTGCCAGAGCAATCTAGCTAGATTATTTGTGTAAGTTAGAAATAATAGTGATCGCGGTAATGAGTGCTGAGGCACCCTACTCCAGTGCCAAGTGTCAGCCTTGGCTCAGTGTAGCACTCTTGCTCAAGGTTGTGGGTTCGAGTTCCACGGTAAAAACTTCAGCATGTAATCTAGGCTGACGCTTCAATGTGGTATTGAAGAAGCACTTCACTGTACTTCGGATGAGAAGTTGAACCAATACTTGTCTGCTCTCTCAGGTGGATGTAAAACATCCATTCAAAGAAGCGCAGGGGAGTTCTCCCCAGTGTCTTCACCAATATTTATACTTCACTGAGGGAATGGTTAGTGAATGAGGAGAAAGATCCTTACTGAGTGGGAGAATGGTTAGTGAATGAGGAGAGAGATCCTTACTGAGTGGGAGAATGGTTCGTGAATGGGGAGAGAAGTCTTTACTGAGTAGGAGAATGGTTAGTATATGGGGGAGAGAGAGAGAGAGAATGGTTCAGGTTTGGGGGAAGACAATGACTTTAGTACAGATATCTGTTGATGAAAGGTATAATTAAGATGGTAATGGGTAAATGATGATGAACAGAGAATGGTATGGTTCCCTTGGGTAAGGGTGAGGAGAAATGGGTTAGGTTATGAGTAGGGATTTTAAGGTCATTTTGCTGAAAAATGGAGAGTTAATGCAGGTCATTGAGGCTAGGATGCTGGATAAGTAAGACCTACTTAATATGAGATAGTATGGTAAGCATTTACTTTTCACCGTTTATGTAGATTAGAGCTGGGGACATTGGCAAGAAGAGTATAAGCAAGTCGACAGCCTCGTGATGACAAAAACTTTGAACAGTCAGTGATGGACTGGATATTGTGATTGAAACCCTGCTCAGTCTACAGGATATTCAGGTTGCATGCCACCTGGATCACACTGAGCAAGGAGTCAGGAGGGAAGATGTAATCGGGGCTAAATTGTGGAATTTCTTCCACAGCTCATGTGTAAGGTACCGACCCACCCCCCACTATTTGCACATGAATTTGATTGATGCCTTGGACCCGAGCCCTTTTTCCACTCCCTCATCCCTATTCCTTTCTCCCATATACTAATCCCAATCTTCTCTTCTCTCCATTAATCAACCCAGACACAAGCCCCTCTTAAATAGGCCCACAGCATCCTTCCATATCTCCCTTGATAATCTTCAGGATATCATTGTTTTTGGTTCTCCCTAAACAGTAATCCCTTCTTTTACCCTGAACCGCCATCTCAATGTGCTCCTCAGAAGTTAAATTCTCAAGCCTCCTTCCCATTTAGCTCGCCACCTTCAGTGTTGGCCTGTGACTCCATCTGCTATGCTATAATCACTAACCCTCATTGCATCTCCATTGTTGGCTCCTTCACAAACAAGACTTACCTTCCACATCTTGTGGATGAATCAACGGGCATCTTAGCAATAATAGAAACTTGTCTCATGATAGAAGCCATACCACTTATCCGACATTTCACCTAAACTGTCATGCTAGCAATATGGCCTTTATTGGCAAGTTTTACCTTGGCTTCTCTATTCTTAAAGCACCTTCTTATTCTAGCACCTTACTCTCTTTGTTCTCTCACATTCCTAATTCAAAACCCTTGCTAATTACCTCATTATCCAGTTCTGGTCATCACATTAGAGGAGGGATGTGATCACACTACAGAGGGTACAGAAGAGATTTACAAGGATGTTGCCAGGAATGGAGAATTTTATCTATGAAGAAAGATTGGATAGGCTGGGGCTGTTTTCTTTGAAACAGAGGAGGCTGAGGAGAGATTTAATGGAGGTGCATAGAATTATGAGGGGCCTAGACAGAGTGGCTCGGAAAGACTTATTTCCATGAGCAGAGAGGTCAATAACCAGGAGGAAGAGATTTAAAGAAATTGGTGGAAGGATTAGAGGGGATTTGAGGAGTAATTGTTTCGCCCAGAGGGGGAGATGGTTTGGAATTCATTGCCTGAAAAGGTGGTAGAGCCAGAAACCCTCATCACATTTAATACACACTTGGATATGCACTTGAAGTGCCGTAACCTACAAGGCTACAGACCAAGAGCCAGAAGGTTGGATTAGACTAGATGGCTCTTTATCAGCCGGCACGGACACGATGGGCTGAAATGCTTCTGTGCCGCCAATCTTTCTAAGTTTCAACTAACATCACTAATAAACAGATTAACTGGTCATTATCTCATTGCTGTGTGTGTGGCCTTGCTACATGCAAATTCACCGCTGCTGTCCTTACTTTACAACAGGAACTACATTCAAAAGTTCTTCATTGGCGACAAAGCGTTTTGGTATTCCTGAGGTCATGAAAGGCTCTTATAAATGCAATTTCTTTCATTCTTTTACTCAGTACTTCCCCCCCCAATATGACATAGTTCCTCTAACAAGTTCTCACCATGTCCCACCATTCCATCAGTTTCTTACCTCAGGGTTTATCTGAATTCCCACAGTAACTCCTGAATTAACTCCCCTCATCGGAACATAGGAAGAAGAGTAGGCCATTCAGCCCCTCAAGCCCCCAAGGGTAATTTGTGAGAGGCCAGATCCCTCCTCATCATCCACTAAATTCCCTCATACCCTTCCCACCTTGCCTTCCTATATGTTTCCTTCATAAAGGCTTTGTTGGCATTTAAACTCATTTTTAAAAAGAAATAAATTTGAAATGAGGAAAGAAACTATTTTCTCTTTATTTATGTCTTTCTCTTTCACATGCTCTGTCTGTCTCTGAAATTTTAATCTCTGTTTCACAGGTGCAAGGCATTCACATTAACCTTGTTATTTGCTGACAACACCCAGCTCCACCTCACCACCACCTCTCGCGACACCTCCACTATTGCTAAATTATCAGACTGCTTATCTGACATCCAATACTGGGTAAGCAGAAAGTTCTTCCAATTAAATGTTAGGAAGACTGTAGCCGTTGTTTCCAGCAACCCCCCCCCCACCCCCTCCAAACTCCATTACCTAGCGATCGACTCCATCCCTCTCCCTGGCAACATATTGAGACTAAATCAGTCTGTTCGCAATCTTGGTGCCATATTTGACCCCGAGATGAGCTTCCGACTACATATTTACGCCATCACTAAGAACACCTATTTCCACCTCTGTAACATCACCTGATTTTGACCCTGTCTCAGCTCATCTGCTACTGAAACCCTCATTCATGTCTTTGTTACCAATAGACTTGACAATTTCAACTCACTCCTGGCTGACTTCTCATGTTCTATCCTCCGTAAACGTACGATCATCCAAAACTCTGCTGCCTGCACCAAGTCCCGTTCACCTGTCACCCCTGTGCTCACTGACTACATTGGCATCCGGTCAAGCAATGCCTTGATTTTAAAATTGTCATCCTTGTTTTCAAACCCCTCCATGGCCTTGCCCTTCCTTAACTCTGTAATCTCCTCCAGCCCCACCACCCTCCAAGATATCTGCACTCCTCTAATTCTGTCCTCATGAGCATCTCCAATTTTAATCGCTCCACCATTGGTGGTTGTGCCTTCAGCTGCCTAGGCCCTAAAGCCTAGAATTTCCTTCTTACACCTTTCTGCCTCTCTGCCTCATTTTCCTCCTTTAAGACACTCCTTAAAATATACCTCTTTGATCAAGCTTTTGGTCATCCGACTGAATATCTCCGTATTTGACTCTTTGTCATATTTTGTTTCATAACGTACATGTGAAGCGCTTTGTGACATTTTATTACATTAAAGGCACAATATAAATTGTTGTTGCTGTTGTCAATAAGCTACAGGTGAGACACCTTGCTGCTTTCAAAATTCAGCATTTTTAGAAAATTAAGGTTAATTACATGAGTATTTTTAATTCACATAGAGTTCTTTTGGCTCCCATCCCTCTTTCTCCTTCATTTTCTAAAGTTTATAGACCACAGAACAAAGGTGACAACTGGTACCTAATCACAACACGGTATTTTCTCTCTTACACAAGCGCATGCCTCTTACAAAAAACACTCAATATGAGTTTTACCTCAGTGAAACTTTTAAATTTGTCCTTTAGCTTTTCTTCAAATAATTTTGAGCAGAAGTTACTAGGAACTAAAATTGAAAAATATTCCTCAGTATAGCTGACTGAATGGTACTGATGCATCCTGGGAGATTAAATACACTGCACATGTTCAAACCACACAACCTAAATTCAGTTCAGTGTCACCATTTAGACAAAAACATCATCTCCAAACCTTGAATTTTGATATAGGCCTGAGGCCTTTAAGCAAAAGTAAATACCCGAAATAAAAGATCCAAAATACAACTCAGTCGACACAATTAACTATGATATTGTGAAATATGTATTTTTCTAAACAAGCTTGGTTCAACTATATTTGAGATACTCTGTGAAAAATAATTTCAGAAAGAATTTGTGGGAACTCAGTGGCATATTGTGCGTTCAGTGATATGCTTATAAATGTGGACATATAAATTCATAAAAATAATATAAAAAGTGTGCCAAAAACATGACAACAAGATGGCTAATGGTACTGACAAGAAGTAAGGCCAGATGTATGTTTCCGATGATATGTATTTCCTTTGTATCCTGTTGACCAAGCTGGACACAGCATTCAAGGTATCACCCAACTACATCACTCTACAATTCCAGGAAACGATCCCATCTTTTATGTCATAATGCTAAATCAGCAGAGTTTGGTAGTTGGTTTGTTTTGTCGATTGCTGCAGTGACTGGACATCTTAAGTTCTGTGTCTGTTAAAAACCCTTCCTTTTAACTTCACCCTTCATTGGTTCAACTCCATTCATACGGTACACACAACCATTGGTTACTGTCAATGTGCAGCACATTTCCCTTGGCATTTACAAATATTAGCTTCTACTGCTGGGCCCATTTACAGATTTTATTTAAGTAACTTGATAGATTTTTGGATGCCTCTATTGCTGCTTAAAACTCTCTTTGACCAAGCTTTAGGTCATCTGCCCTATGTCCTTATGTGGTTCAGTTTCAAATTTTGTTTTACAATGCTTCAGTTTGAAGCGTTTTGGGATGTTTAATTCTGTTAAAAGCACTGTTGCTATGATTGTATTGAAATCTGGTTATTTACATTGAGTTTCTGAAGCCAAGTCATTGTTAGAAAGTGACTAATGTTGGGAAATAAATATTCCAGGGTGCACAATATTTCGAAAAGACAGGCAGAATGGAAAAGGAGGAGTAGCCCTTAACATAGGGGATGACATAAAGATATTAGTGAGAAAGATTCTTGGATCAGAAAATCAGGAAGTAGAATCAGTTTGGGTGGAGATTAGGAATAGCAAGGGTCAGGAAACACTGGTGGGAGTAGTTTATAAGCCCCCAACAATAGTTAAACAAAAAATTAATGGAGCTTGTAACAAAGGCAATGTAATAATTGTGGGGAACTTAAATCTTCATATAGACTGGACCAATCAAATTCGCAAAGGTGGTTTTGAAATGAGTTTGTAGAATGTTTTCATGACAGTTTTCTGCAGCAATACATTGTGGAACAAACTAGGGAAAGCTATTTTAGATCTAGCATTGTGCAATGAGGCAGGGTTGTCATAGTAAAAGATCCACTGGCAAACAATGCTCATAATACAATTAAATGCCACATTAAGTTTTAAAATGACATACCCCAATTACAAACAAGAATCTTGAGTTGAAACAAAGCCAATCATGTAGGTATTGGGGAGAGCTGGCTAAGGTTGATTGGGTAAATAGACTAAAAGATATGGCAGTAAATAAACAGTGGGAAATATTTAAAGAAACAATTCAAAATGTTCAACAAAAATACATTCCATTGAAAAACAAAAACTCAGCAAGAAAGATCCATCCATAGCTTACTAAGGAGGTTAAGGATAGTATTAGATTAGAAAAAGAGACTTAAATTGTTGCAAAGAATAGTTGTGAGTCTGAGGATTGGGAGTGTTTTAGAAACCAGCAAATGGCCACCAAAAAGTTGCGAAAAAAAGGAAAAAATAAATGAGAGTAAACTGGCCAGGAATATAAGAACAGATTGTAAGAGATTTTACAAGTATATAAAAAAGGAAGACAGTAGCTAAAGTAAACATTGATCCCTTAGAACAGAAACAGGAGAAATTATCATGGGGAATGAGGAAATGGCAAAGACATAGGGCTGAACTTTAATAGCTCACCACCTTTCTCGGTGGTGAGCTTGCACAAGTGCACGGCGCATGTGCGAGACATGCACAGCAGCTCATTAATATAGAGGGGGGTGGAACACCAGCCCCCATGACGTAGGAGGGCAGGCGCCTCATCCCCGGCAATGACATTTGGCGCCACCGCGCAGGCACCAGTGCCATTTTTAAAGGGCTTCAAGTCCTTCAGTTGAATTTAAATTTTTAAAGACAAATTTATTTCACAGTTTGATAAAAAAAATTAAATAAAAGCTGGATGCCCCTCTCCCACCACCACCCCCAATGACCACACACTTTATTTTGGGGCCTATCCCACCAAATAAAACCTTTCTTCCCAACCCGAACTTTCCCCCTCGAACTTCATTACCTTTGCCCTTCAACCCCTGCCCACCATCCCCTCAGCCAATAGAAACAGTTTTTGCCACGCCTGCCCCGCCCTGAAAATTTCACTCCACCCCACCCTCCCTCCCCACCAGCGTCACGCCTCAGATCCCTGTACGGCAATCCGAAGGCGCAGGAGATCTGGCCACCGGCCGGAATATCAGCGTGGGACGTCTGTCGGGACAAGGTAGGTGTTCTTGAATGTATTTAAATTTATTTAAATATTGAAATGAAAGCACCGGCGCCAAGCAGCGGGCGGGCCGTCCTGAGGCCTCGCCGCCACCAGTAAAATGCGGCGGAGCCTTCCTGGCGTCAAGGCCTGTGGCAGACCTCTCCCGGAAGGATTTTCCAGTCCCCCCCACAACGACACCTGATGTTGGGGGGCTTACAAAATTCAGCCCATAGACACAAATTATTTGTTCAGTCTTCAAAGTAGAAGACATAAGTTTCATACCAGAAATAGAGTGTAACCTCGGGGCTAATAAGAGTGAGGAAATTAAGGTAATGAATATCAGCAGAGAAAAATACTGGAGAAACTCACAGGACTAAAATCCATGAAATCCCAAGGACCTGATGGCCTACATCCTAGGCTTCTAAAAGAGATAGCTGCAGAGATAGTGGATGCGCTCGCTATGATTTTCCAAAATTCCTTACATTCTGGAACAGTCCGGTGGATTGGAAGTTAGCAAATGTCACAAGACTATTCAAGCAATGAGGGGGAGAGAAAACAGGGAACTACAGGCCAGTTAGCCTGACATCAGTTGTCGGGAAAGTCCTGAAATTTATTATTAAGGAAGTCTTAACAATGCACTTAGAAAAGCACAGTATGATTAGAGCAAGTAAACATGGTTTTACAAAAGGGAAATCCTGTTTGAAAAACTTATTAGAATTTTTTGAGGATGTAACTAGTAGGGTAGATAAAGGGGAACCAGTGGTTTAGTATACTGAGATTTCCAAAAGGCATTCGATGAGGTTAATACACAAGATTCATGGAGTTGGGGGGTGATATATTAGCATGGAAAGAGGATTAGTTAACAGATAGGAAGCAGAGAGTGGGGATAAATAGGGCATTTTCAAGTTGGCAGGTTACTAGTGGAGTACCGCAAGGATCAGTGTTGGGGCCTCAGCTATTTACAATCTATATTAATGACTTAGATGAAGAGACAGGGAGTAATGTATCTAAGTTTGCTGACGATACAAAGCTAAAGGGAATGCAAGTGGTGAGGAGGACACAAAGAGGCTGTAAAGAGATATAGACAGGTTAAGTGAGTGGGCAACAAGGTGGCAAATGGAGTATAATGTGGGGAAGTGTGGGATCATTCACTTTGGTCGTAAGAATAGACAAGCAGAATATTTTTTAAAAGGCCCGAAACATGTATGTGTTGATGTTCAAAGAGACTTAGGTGTACTCATACCCAAGGAACACTAAAAATTAGCATGCAGGTACAGCAAGCAATTAGGAAAGCAGTGGCAAGTTGGCCTTTATTGCAAGGGGATTGGAGTACAAGAATAAAGAAGGTTTGTTACAATTGCACAGGGCTTTGATGAGACCACACCTGGAATACCATGTGTATTTTTGGTCTCCATGTTTAAGGAAGATATAATTGTGTTGGAGGCGGTATAGAAAAGGTTCACTAGATTGGTCCCTAGGATAAAAGAGTTGTCCTATGATGAGAGGCTGAGTAAATTGGGCCTATATTCTCTGGGGTTTAAAAGAATGAGAGGTGATCTCATTGAAACATTTAAGATTATAAAGAGGCTTGACAGGGTAGATACTGAAACGTTGTTTCCCCGCATGTGGAATCTGGAACGAGGAGGCACAGTTTCAGGATAAGGGGCCAATCATTTAGGACTGAGATGAGGAGAAATTTCTTCACTTAAAGCGTTGTGAATCTTTGGAATTCTCTACCTCAGAAGGTTGTGGATGCACCATCATTGAATATATTTAAGGCTGGGACAGACAGATTTTTGGTCTCTCAGGGAAACAACGGAGATGGGGAGCAGGCAGGAGAGTGGAGTTGAGGCCCCTAAGATCAGCTATGATCATATTGAATGGAAGAGCAGGTGCGATGGGCCGTATGGGCTACTACTGCTCCAATTTCTTATCTTCTTATGATGTAAGTTAGAAACAATGAGGTTCGTTGAATTTGCAAACTATATGTTTTCTTGTTGTATATTAAAACTTGTGAAATGTGCACTCCTGAAGACAATAGTGAATATTTTTATTCAATATATTGGCATGCAGTATTGTACATGAAGTTAGAAGCCTTTTGTGATTATTTCACATCTGGTTAATCATTATGATAAATGTTTCAATTAATAAAAATTAATAATAGATATTTTATCTTTTTTGGAATTTTTAACCTGGCTAAGGAATTTAGAACGGGGCTTCTAAAAAGAATATTTCTGTTTTTGTACATCGAGGAAAGTGAGGAATAAACAGGCCCTGTCTTGAGAAGGTGCTTCAAAATAAGATACTTACTTCTGCTCATATTGTTACTTGTAGCTAATTCCCTGTCAAAAGAAAACACTATAATTGTTTCCATGGACAATGTATGTGAGTATGCCAGTGTTGAATAAGAGTCCAGGACCATAAACTGTAATAAAAGCAAAATACTGCAGACGCTGGAAATCTGAAATAAAAACAAGAAATGCTGGAAATACTCAGCAGGTCTGGCAGCATCTGTGGAGAGAGAAGCAGAGTTAACGTTTCAGAACCCTGATGAAAGATCACTGACCTGAAACGTTAACTCTGCTTCTCTCTCCACAGATGCTGCCAGACCTGCTGAGTATTTCCAGCATAAACTGTAATGACTGTCCCACCAGCAGGGGTGGGGTTCAACTTTGCTTTGAGTTTGTTTGGTGGGAGGTGGGGGAGGAGTATGTGAGAATCTGCTTGAAGTCGAGAATCTGGGTAACTGCACTTAACGGCCTTTTTGTCTAATTTGATTGACATCTTTATATCAAGAGGCAGTGCCATCTGAGAATTAAAGACTTCTGCTGGTAATTGCTTCATTTACATGATTCACCCATTTAGCTCTGTGTCACAACAGTGAGCTGAGACTCCATGCTGCCTAAAAGCCCATGTATAATAAAAGACTTTCATTTATATAGAGCTTTCACAACCACTGGACGTCTCAAAGCTCTTTACAGCCAATGATGTACTTTTGAACAGTGCTTTTGTAGACAGTGATATAATGTAGGAAACGCAGTATCCAATTTGTACACAACAAACTCCCACAAACAGTTGGTATGATAATGACCAGCTAATGTGTTTGTGATGTTGACTGAGGGATAAATATTAGCCAGGACACCAGGATAACTCCCCTGCTCTTCTTCAAAATTGTGCCATGGGATCATTTACATCCACCCAAGCAGGCAGATGGGGGTCTCGGTTTAACATCTCATCCGAAGGATGGCACCTTCGACAAGGCAGCACTCTCTCAGTACGGCACTGGAATATCAGCCTTGACCTTTGTGCCCTGCAGTGGGACTTGCACCCGAAACCTTGTGACTTAGAGGTGAGAGTGCTACCAACTGAGCCATTGCTGATAATATATAACTTCAAATTCTGAACTCAAGTTGTCAATCCTGGCTCTGTGGTAGCATTTCCAACTCTATGGCAGTAGGTCATGGGTTCAAGTCCCACTCCGGGATCTCAGTACATACTCTAGGTTGCCATCTCAACTCATTCTGAGGGAGTATTGCATTGTTGGAGTTGCCATCTTTTAAAACTGAGGCCCTATGTGCCTACAAAAGAGGGGAAGGCCTAAAATTAAGTACAGGACTCATCTGGTACCGGATACAGAAATTTCCATAGATGAATTACCATTTTGTAAGATGAGTAATGAGGTGTCACAGGAACTCCGCTACTTGTCGTTCGATGATGATGATGTGCTTGCTCAGGTGGATGTAAAAGATCCCACTTTTCCCATTGTCCTTGCTAACATTTATCCTCAAACAACACTAGCAAATTTCCCAAGGTGCTTCACAGGGGCATTAGAAAACAAAATATAACACTGAGCCATATAAGGAGATAGCACAGCAGATAACCAAACGCTTGGCCAAAAAGGTAGGTTTTAAGGAGCATCTTAAAGGAGAAAAGAGAAATAGAGAGGTTTAAGGAGGGAATTCCAGAACTTAGTGCCCAGGCAACTGAAAGCACAGCCACCATCAAAAGTAGATCAACTGGTCATATATCTCTTTGCTGTTAGTGAGACATTGTTGCACATAATTTGGCTGTCACATTTGCTTATATAGTAAGTAATAACACTTCAAAAGTAATTAAGTAATTGCAAGATAAGTGCTTTGGGACATCCTGAAGACGTGAAAGGTGCTATAAATGCAAGCTCTTTCTTCCTCACTACGTTGATCTTAGAAAGCAGTACCAATAAGAATTAAAATGTACTTTGATTTTTATCTGCTGATTTAACTTTTTGCTTTTGTGTATTTTACTTCTTACAATAAACTGAAATAATTAGTGCAGCCTGAACTATATATAGTCTGTTACATTTTTCTTCTAATTCTGAGAGTTCAGGGCCTGAAATTTCAATGTCTTCCATCGTAACCTTAGCAGAAACCCTGGGATCATTTACGCTGTTTCTGCAGGATTTCCATTGCTTGTAAAGCATCTGTTGTTGAGAAATTCTAAAATACTGAAGAGAAATCCTACCATCAGTCAGTAAATGTCCATCAGCCAACAAACTCAGTAGGTCACTTGATGAACAGGCCCGCATAGGGTGGTGGGAAATTGGAAGAATTCCATGAAAATTCAACCACCAGGAGCATATCGTGGCAGCCCAGCCTGCTATTCCAGATATTTCACTTAAAAGATCAAGTTTCCACTCATGGAAAGCATGAACCTGTCTGAGGAAATTGATTCTTTGCAGTCAGTGCAAATAAAGAATAATAACTTGTATTCCAAACTAAAACAATCATGTTTTGAAGACCATATACTTCCTTAATACTAGCTCAGGGATTTATTTATTTCCTTAATTATATAGCATTAGCTAGACTTTTCTATGCAATGAGTTGTTAGGTTTTGGAACACACTGCCTGATAGAGGAGCGGATACAGATTCAATCGTAGCTTTCAAAAGGGAATTGGATAAATACTCGAAGGAGAATAAAATTGCAGAGATATGGGGAAAGAGCAAGGGAGTGGGACTAACTGGATGGCTCTTTGAAAGAGCTGGTGCAGTCTCGATGGGCTAAATGGCCTCCTTCTGCGTTGTACTATTCTATGATTCTGTATATCCCAAAAATGGTGAGTGCTCTCAATATTCCAAAGATAGTGTAGCTGTGGGTGATTCTGTAAACATGTTACCTGATTATTTGATTCCAATGGAGCTAATGTTACACTGTAGATGTAAACTATCTGGATTTTCAAAAGGCCTTGATACGTTGCCCCATAATAAACTAATAATAGACTAATTAATAAGGTCAGAGAATGCTGAGTCAGGAGGCAAGTGGCAGAATGGATTGCTAGCTGGCTTCAAGACAGAAAGCAGAGAGCAGGAGTAAAGGGTAGTTATTCAGTGTGGCAGAAGGTGGGAAGTGGTGTTCCACAAAGCTCAGTGCTGGGACCACTGCTGTTCACAACATGCATTAACAATTTGGACTTTGGGATCAAAATCAATATTTCTAAATTCACGGATGACACCAAATTTGCAGGGGATAGTCAGTACTGAGGAGGACTACTACAAATTACAGGAGGACATTAATAAATTTGCAAAATGGGCAATTACTTGGCAAATGACGTTTAACACTGATAAATGTGAGGTAGCACATTTTGGTAGGAAGAATAGGGAGGTCACTTATTACTTGGAAGGTGCAAGTCCAGGTGGAGTAGAGGAACAAAGTGATCTCAGAATACAGATACACCAATCCCTGAAAGTTGCTCCACGGGTTAGCAAGGTCATTAAAAAAACAAGCACTAGGCTTTATTTCTAGAGAATAGAATTGAAAAGTAGGGAAGATGGGTCACTGACCCGAAACGTTAACTCTGCTTCTCTTTCCACAGATGCTGCCAGACCTGCTGAGTATTTCCAGCATTTCTTGTTTTTATTTATGAAAAGTAGGGAAGTTATGCTAAACCTGTATTGAACCTTGGTTAGACCACACCTACATTACTGCATGCAGTTCTAGTTGACATACTATAGAAAGGATATAGAGACACTGGAGAGGGTGCAGAGAAGATTTACAAGGATGATACCAGAAATGCGTGGGTAAGCGTATCAGGAAAGAATGAACAGGCTGGGTCTCTTTTCTCTTGAAAAAAGAAGTCTGGAGGTGACCTAACAGAAGTCTTTGAAATTATGAAAGGTTTTGATAGAGAGAGAAGGTTTTCACTTGTGGGAAAGAGCATAACTGGAGGCTATCAATATAAGCAAGTCACCAAGAAATCCAATAGGGAATAAGAAACCTCTTACCCAAAGAGGGGTGAGAACATGGAATTCACTATCACAGGGAGTGGTTGAAGCAATTAGTATCGAAGCATTTAAGGGGAGGCTAGACAAGCACATGAAGAAGAAGGGAATAGAGGGTTAAGATGGTAGATTAGATGAGGAAAGATGGGAGGAGGCTTGAGTGGGGCTTAAATGCTGGCATGGACTGGTTGGACAGTATATCCTATGTAATCCTATGACAGCTCCCCTATTTGAGCCTCAGGAGTCCCAGGATTTGTTTCAGAAGACAAATTTCACCCCCTCGTGCCCAAGACATGTGCAATCTAGCACCACAATGCTCTATAATATCAAAGCAATCGTAAAATATTTGCCATTGAAGAATTTTGAAATGCTGCACAGAAAAGCCGGTATCAACCAGTTAAAGCCCCTTGGTTGGCAAACTTAAAAAGTTCCAGATCATAACAACTCATCACATAAAAAAATTCCCCTAAGCTTCCAGCTGGCTCTTTTGCCAATTACTTAAATCTGTGTTCTTTGGTTATCGACCTATCTACCAGTGGAAAGAGTTTCTCCTTTTTTATTCTATCAGATGCCCTCATAATATCACAGTACAGAAGGAGCACCTGCGCTGGCTCTTTGAAAGATTAATCCCACTCCCCAGCTCTTTCCTCATAGCCCTGCAAATTTCCCCTTTCCAAGTATATAATCCAGTTCCCTTTTCAGAGTTGTTATTGAATCTGTTGCCACTGATTTTTCAGGCAGTGCATTCCAGATCGTAACAACTCGTTCCCTAACAACACTGTGCATTTCCCCCTGGAATTTTTGCTGATGATCCCAAAACGATGTCCTCTGGATACTGATGCATCCACCAGCAGAAACAGCATCTCTTTATTTACTCTAACAAAACGCCTCATAATTTGGCACATGTCTATTAAATTTCCCCTTAACCTTCTCTACTCTAAGGATAACAATCCCAACTTCACTACTATTTCTGCACCAGTGAAGTTTCTCATCCCTAGTAAATTAAGATAAATCTCCTCTGCAAGGCCTTGACAAAGGTGCCTCAGGATGACTTATCAGTACTCTTTATAAAATATTTCTAATGTAATGCTGAAATTTTTTGCATGCCCTGAATTGTAATCCACAACTGCCTGAGGCGAAATGGTTTATGTGGTTAAATTTAATGTACTGCAATTTGACAGATTGCAGAAACAGAACTAATGAAAGAGGAGCTGGTGTAACTTGGGCTATAAACCTGGTAAACATTATACAATGGGTAAAGTGTGAACAACCAGATATATTCAGCCCACAGCAGGGCTTACATTGGTTTAGGCAGACAATAGGTTTTCCATACAGATTAATTTACAAACAATGGATTGAACAATACATGTCCATCTACTGTACAAACAACTGTTTTATCAGTAATAGTGACAGCCACTGTGCTTTGTAATTACAGGAAAACAAGCATCACAGTTACATGTAACAGTTAAAACCCAATCACTTTTTAAACATTTTTGACTGCCCTACTAACACGCTGGTTGCTTAATCTTTCCTTACCCCTCAAAGTATACAGGGCTGCTGTTCTGATGATCCTGCTTTATGCCTGTAAAATGTGAATAACATATTCACACAACATTAAGAAAACTGAATTACTGTCACCTAAGCTATTTGAGATAACTAATGAAAGTCAGTTGGCAAGATGGAAGGTGTCATCGACAGTGCTATCAAGAGGCACTTACTCAGCAATAACCTGCTTACTGACACTCAGTTTGGGGTCTGCCAGGGTCACTCAGCTCCTGACCTCATTACATTTGTCCAAAATGGACAAAACAGCTGAACTCCAGAGGTGAGGTGAGAGCGACTGCCGTTGACATCAAGGGACCATTTGACCTAGTATGGCATCAAGGAACTCAAACAAAACTGGAGTCAATCGGACTCAGGGGGAAAACTCTCCACTGGTTGGAGTCATGCCTAGCACAAAGGAAGATGGTTGTGGTTGTTGGAGGTCAATCATCTCACTCCCAGGACATCACAGCAGGAGTTCCTCAAGGTAGTGTCTTAGGCTCAACTATCTTCAGCTGCTTCAACAATGACCTTCCCTCCATCATAAGGTCAGAAGTGGGGATGCTCACTGGTTCAACGATCAGCACCATTAGAGACTCCTCAGATGCTGAAGCAGCCCATATCCAAATGCAGCAAGACTTGGACAACATCGAGGTTTGAGCTGATAAGTGGCAAGTTACATTCATGCCACACAAGTGCCAGGCAATGACCATCTCAAACAAGAGAAAATCTCACCATTTTCCCTTGATGTTCATTGGCATCACCATAGCTGAAACCCCCACCATCAACATCCTGGCAGTTACCATTGACCAGAAACTGAACTGGAACAGCCACATAAATGCTACAACAGCAGGTCAGAGGCTGGAATTCTGCAGCAAGTAACTCGCCTCCTGTTTCCCCAATGCCTGTCCACCACGTACAAGGCACAAGTCAGGAGTGTGATGGAGTACTCTCCACTTGCCTGGATGGGTGCAGCTCCAACAACACTCAAGAAGCTCAACACCATCCAGGGCAAAGCAACCTGCTTGATTGGCATCCCATCCACCAGCTTCAACATTCGCTCCCTTCACCACCGACGCACTGTGGCAGCAGTGTGTACCATCTACAAGATGCACTGCAGCAACTCACCTAGGCTCCTTCGACAGCACCTTCCAAACCCGCGACCTCTACCATCTAGAAGGACAAGGGCAGCAGCTGCATGGGAACACCAACTGCAAGTTCCCCTCCAAGCCACACACCATCCTGACTCAGAACTATATTGCCGTTCCTTCACTGTTGCTGGGTCAAAATCCTGGAACTCCCTTCCTTACAGCACTGTGGGTGTACCTATACCCCAAGGACTGCAGCGGTTTAAGAAGGTGGCTCACTGCCGCCTTTTCAAGGACAATTAGGGATAGGCAATAAATACTGGCCTAGCCAGCGATGCCCCCATCCCACGAACAATTAAAAAAAAGATCCCCGACACCAAAGTTCTTAAAAAAGCTGTTATGCCAAGTCTAATTGATCTAATCATAAGGGCACAGCAATGATGGTCAAGTCATGCGGCGTGCAGACCTGATGAACGAATCACAAAGAAGACCTTTTACGGTGCATTAAAAACTGGGAATCAATTTTATGGTGGTCAGCAATAATGATATAAAGACTCTTGAAAGGCAGCTCTGCAACAGTGCAAAATAGACATCCATAAGTGGGAACAATTTGCTCAAGATATGAAAAACCTTTCATGAAGGCTCCTCCTACCTCAAGTTTACAGAGGGTAGAATGTGGGAGACAAGCCAGGAGTGTGTTGGAATGGTCAAGTCTAAAGGTAACAAAGACATGAATGAGGATTTCAGCAGCAGGTAAGTTGAGACAGGGGCAATGTTACAGAGGTGGAAATGGGTGGTCTTAGTGATGATGCAAATACATGGTCGGAAGCTCATCTCGGGGTCAAACAGACTTGTTTAGTCTCAGATTATTGCCATGGGAGTGATAGAGTTTGGGAGTGAGAAAATGGAGTTTGGAGCAGGGGCTGAAAACAATGGCTTCAGTCTTCCCAATATTTAATTGGAGGAAATTTCTGCTCATCCAGTACTGGATGTCAGATATGTAGTCTGATAATTTAGCAACAGTGGAGGAATTACGTTAAGTAAGACAATTTTTTATGGTTTATACCATTGACAGAGTGGATGTGGAAAGATGTTTCCCCTTATGGGAGAATCTCGAACTAGAAGTCACAGTTTAAAAATAAGGGGTCGCCCATTTAAATCAGAGATGCGGAGAAATGTTTTCTCTCAGAGGGTCGTGAGTCTTTGGAACTCTCTTCCTCAAAAGGCAGTGCAAGCAGAGTGTTTGAATATGTTTAAGGCAGAGGTAGATAGATTCTTGACAAGCAAGAGGGTGAAAGGTTATCGGGGGTAGGTGGTAATGTGGAGAAATCAGTTCAGCCATGAACTTATTGTATGGCGGAGCAGGCTCGAGGGGCTGAGTGGCCTACTCTTGCTCCAAATTCAAATGTTCGTATGCGAACTTGCTGTGAAAAGAGCAGTTGTTACCATAAATGAGAGAAGTTCTCAGAGGTATTGGTAGGCCTCAATGTTCTCTGCCCGTCGTCTGGAGAAATGACTGTTTTCAGAGCAAATTCACATGGTGTAAACTGCAAAAAGTCTCAATGTATGCCGCTCTCACCATGAAAACCTTTAAACAACTTTTAACAGTGAATGAGTCAAGGGAGATGGTAGTGAGGTAGAGCTGGGTATCGTCAGCACAAATATATGAAAACTAACGCTGTGCTTTCGGATGATCGAGGGGCAGCATGTTTTTTTTATTCTTTCATGGGTTGTCAGTGTCACTAGCTAGGCCATCATTTATTGCCCATCCCTAATTGCCCTTGAGAAGGTGGTGGTGAGCCGCCTTCTTGAACTGCTGCAGTCCATCTGGTCTAAGTACACCCACCGTGCTGTTAGGAAGAGAGTTCCAGGTTTTTGACCCAGTGACAGTGAAGGAATGGCGATATAGTTCCAAGTCAGGATGGTGTGTGACTTGGAGGGGAACTTGCAAGTGGTGGTATTCCCATCTATTTGATACCCTTATCCTTCTAGGTGGTAGAGGCCACAGGATTGGAACGTGCTGTCAAAGGAGGCTTGGCGAATTGCTATCTTTATAAATAGTACACACTGCTACCACTGTGCACGGGTGGTGGAGGGAGTGAATGTTTAAGACGGGGTGCTGATCAAGCGGGTTGCTTTCTCTTGGATGGTATCGAACGCCTTGAGTGTTGTTGGAGCTGCCCATCCAGACAAGTGGAGAGTATTCAATCACACTCCTGACTTGTGTCTTGTGGATGGTGGAGAGGCTTTGGGGAGTCAGGAGGTGAGTTTCTCGTCGCAGAATTCCCAGCCTCTGATCTGTTGTTGTAGCCACGGTATTTAGATGGGCTGGTCCAGTTAAGTTTCTGGTCAATTGTAAACCCCCCGAAGTTGATGGTGGGAGATTCGGTGACGGTAATGCTGTTGAATGTCAAGGGTAGATGGTTAGAGGTTAGATTCTCTTTTGTTGGAGATGGTTATTGTCTGGCACTTGTGTGGCGCAAATGTTAGATTTAGATGAGAAATAGGAGGGGGACAAGAGGTAATGGTGCAAGAGTGGGAAGAGAAACTATTGCAAGTGATACTCTGGCTACAATTAGATAGATAAGAATGGAACCAGGTAAGTGCAGTCCCACCCAGCTGGACAATGGTGGAGAGGCATTGGAGGAGGGTGTTGTGGTCAACCATGTCATAGGCTGCAGACAGGTCAAAACAGATGA
This sequence comes from Heterodontus francisci, assembly GCF_036365525.1. Lineage (NCBI taxonomy): Eukaryota > Metazoa > Chordata > Chondrichthyes > Heterodontiformes > Heterodontidae > Heterodontus > Heterodontus francisci. The sequence goes on from NC_090394.1 coordinate 22,367,089, forward strand.
GGAGGAACAGTTTACCTTTGTCACAGTCACATAAGATGTCAGTTGTGACTTTGAGAAGAGTTGTCTCAGTACCATGGCAGTGGCAGAAACCTGATTGGAGGATGCCAACATGGAGTTTTTGGAAAAATGGGCATGAATTTGTGAGGCAACAACATATTCCAGGACTTTTGACACGAGAGGTTGGAGTTGGGACAGTAATTTGGAAGGATGTGGGGTCAAGGGTTGGTGTTATGAAGTGAGGGGCAATAATAGCAGATTTAAAGGACAGAAGGAACTGTTAACAAAATTGGCTAACCTGGGGACCAGGAGGGGAAACTGGGTGGTTGGCAGTTTAGTCAGAATAGGATTGAGGGAACAGGAGATGGGTCTCCTGGACAAGATGAGCTTGGAGGAGCCATGAGGGGAGATAAGCGAGAAACTAGAGAAAGATGCAAATTCAGGGCTAGGGCAGGGGGGAACTTTAGAGGAAGTTTGGTCCGGTGGTCTAGAGAAAGGGAGGGGCATGACAGAGGCAGCTGATCGGATGGTCTTGATCTTAGTGACAAAGAAGTTCATGAGATCTTTACATTTATTGTTGGAGGTGAGGGTGGAGGAGACAGGAGATGGATTTTAAGAAGATGGTTTGCAGTCAAGACACCAGGGGTTACTTTGCATTCCAGGATGATCTTGGAATAATGAGCAGTTTAGGTAGACGAGAGAAGGACCCAATAGCGCTTTGTGCAATCCAGACAGATCAGGCAATGGATGACTAAACCAGTTGTCCATCATACCTGGAGAATGGCCAGGATGAGACAGAATAATGGTTTTATTAGGGACCAGGGCAAAGGTGAGGGTGCAGTTGAGCATATCAGTAGTTACAGAAATGTTGTGGCAAACGGAAAGCCAAAGACTAGACAGTTGGGATTTTGAAAGTGCTATCATAAGTGAATTGAGGGATAGTTTTTCCCAGAGGTGGATACAGAAGGATGTAGGTTGGGGCATGGAAAGGGGATGTTGGTGGAGAGTGATACAAAGAAGTGAGCAGAGATGGTCTTATCTATAATTGATACAATGGGACTAGCGAGACCACATGAGATGGCAAGATCGAAGGGGTGGCCGTGAGTATGGGTTGGGGAGTTTACATGGAGGGAGAGATTTAGGGAGGATAAGACGGCAGTGAACTCAGAGGAGAGAGACATGATGTGATGAGATGGAGGTTGAAATCACCAAGAATGAGAAGTCATTCAGTGCAAAGGCTGAGTGAGGAAAGCAGTGAAGGTACCTCGGTGAGAAATTTTTTTTATGGTACTTGGGAGGGTGGTACAGAATAATTTCAAATGAGAGGGGCAGAACAAGGTGAGATATCAAAACAGGAGAAAATGCCAGAGGAGTCAAGGGTCAGGCTAAGGTGTGATTTGGTGGTAAGTGCTACACCGCCACATGACAGGCAGGAAGGCTTCATTAAGGGGAAAGGTCTCATCACCCATCAGCCAGTCCAGATGCCAGTTGTCAACCAATTAGATTCACTTCATGTGATATCCAGTGCACTCAGCTGTCTCTTGCTATGGCAAAGGCTATGCACCCCAACAACATCCCACTGTAGTGCTGAAGCACGAGCTGTGCCTTTAGCTATGCTACAACACTGGCATCTACCCAACAAAGTAGAAAATTGCCCAGGTAGTTCCTGTCCACAAAAAGCAGAACAAGTCCAATCTGGCCAATTACCACCTGAACAGCCTACTCCCAATCATCAGCAAAGTGCTGGAAGGGGTCATCGACAGTACTATCAAGTGGCACTGTTATGACCAGATGAGAAATGTGTCTCGGGTTCTTTGGCTGTCTTTACCTGGTCTTATTGTAACAGGGTTTAATTTTAAACGCTCTGTGTTTTGAGCTCCCCCTTTGTGAATCCTTGTTCACAACTTTCCAATTGTAAGGCAAAGAAATGAGCACAAATAGGCTGTGGTTTAAAGAAGATGACATTTATTAAACCTTAATCTTAAACTCTAATACGTTAACACCTATGGATATATGACACGCCCACGCTAGCATGCACACGCAATACACACATGCAAATAAGAACAGAAAAGCGAAGAAAAGATATGTAGAACAGTTTGAGGCAATATCTTGTTACTGTTTCTCAAGCTCGCTGTAGTCCTTGAATGAAGATATGGTCTTGCATTTCGTTGGGGCCCAGTATTCTTCGTAAACCTTGTTCATGATGGAGATTTTTTCTCTCTGAGTTTCATGGGAAAGAGATGGAGGCAGGCAGACAGGAGAGATGTTCTCAGTCCATGAGCACAGGGCGTTCTGAGTTCAAATCCTTTTGCTGGAAGTTCAAAATCAAAAACTCCAGCCAGTTAGTCATGTGACTAAAACTGGTTTGACCATTTCTGTGTTTTGGGGAAGCAAGCACTGGGTCCCCATTGTTTCAACATTGTCTGGTACTGTGCAAATGACCTTCCAGTCAGGGCTTGCAATGGTACGTTTTTGTTCATGTGATGAAATAATGTGTGCCTCAGTCTTGGCAGGTGGGGGTTTGCCTGACAGTCACTTACTCAGCAATAACCTGCTCACCAATGCTCAGTTTCGGTTCTGCCAGGACCAGTTGGGTCCAGATCTCATTATAGCCTTGGTCCAAACATAGACAAAACAGCTGAATTTCAGAGGTGAGATGAATGTCTCTGCCCTTGACATCAAGGCAGCATTTGATCGAGAGTGACATCTAGAAGCCCTAGCAAAATTGCAATCAATGGGACTCAGGGGCAAACCTCTCCAGGACTCATACCTAGTGCAAAGGAAGAAGGCGTGGTTGTTGGAGGCCAATCATCTCAGCCACAGGATATCAATGCAGGAGTTCCTCAGGATAGTGTCCTAGGCACAAACATCTTCAGCTGTATCATCAATGATCTTCGCTCCACCATAAGGTCAAAAATGGGGATGTTCACCGATGGTTGCACAGAATTCGATCCACTCACAACTTCTCGGATAATGAAGCAGTTGCTGCCTGTATGCAGCAAGACCCAGACTTGGGATGACAAGTGCCAAGTAACATTTTCACCATCTCCAACAAATGAGAATCTAACCATCTCCCCATGACGTTCAATGACATTACAATCGCTGAATCCCACACCATCAACATTCTGGCAGTTACAATTGTTCAGAAACTTAGCTGGACCAGCCATCTAAATACTGTAACTACAAGGGAGGTCAGAAATAAAAACAAGAAGTGCTGGAAATACTCAGCAGGTCTGGCAGCATCTGTGGAGAGAGAAGCAGAGTCAACGTTTCAGGTCAGTGATCCTTCTTCAGAACTAGCAAATATTAGAAATGTGAAAGGTTATAAGCAAGTAAAGCAAGGGTGGGGCAAGAGATAACAAAGAAGGTGTAGATAGGACAAGGTCACAGAATAGCTGACCAGAAGGTCATGGAGCAATGGCAAACAATATGTTAATGGTGTGTTGAAAGACAAAACAGTAGTACAGATAGGGTGTTAATGGATAGAAAATTGAACAGCAGCAAGTACAAACATGAAAAAAGTGGGTAAGCAAACTGAACAAACGAAGATGAAATAAAATAAAACAAACAAAAATATATATAAAAAAGAAAAATTAACTAAAAATAAAAGTAAAACGGGGAGCCTGTCATGCTCTGAAATTATTGAACTCAATGTTCAGTCCGGCAGGCAGTAGTGTGCCTAATCGGTAAATGAGATGCTGTCCCTCGAGTTTGCGTTGATATTCACTGGAATATTGCAGCAATAGGTCAGAGGCTGGGAATTCTGCAGTGAGTAACTCACCTCCTGACTCCCCGACATCTATCTACAATCTACACAGCACAAGTCAGGAGTGTGATGGAATACTCACCATTTGTTTAGATGAGTGCAGCTTCAACAATACTCAAGAAGCTCAACACCATCCAGGACAAAGTAGCCAACTTCAGTGGCAACCCATCTACCATTTTAAACATTCACTCCTTTCACCACCGGTGCACGACAGCGGCAGTGTTTACCATCGACAAGATACACTGCAGCACTTTCCAAGCCCAGGACTTCTACCACCTAGAAGGACAAGGGCAGCAGACACATAGGAACACCAACACCTGCAAGTTCCCTTCCACATGACACACCGTCTTGACTTGGAACTGTATCACCGTTCCTTCATGTTGCTGGGTCAAAAACCAGGAACTCCCTCCCTAACTGCTTTGGGGGTGTACCTAGAACAATATGAACTACAATGGTTCAAGAAGGTAGCTCACCACCACCTTCTCAAGGGCAAGTAGGGATGGGCAACAAATTTTTTTTTTATTCATTCACGGGATGTGGGCGTCGCTGGCCAGGCCAGCATTTATTACCCATCCCTAATTGCCCTTGAGAAGGTGGTGGTGCGCTGCCTTCTTGAACCGCTGCAGTCCATGTGGGGTAGGTACACCCACAGTGCTGTTAGGAAGGGAGTTCCAGGATTTTGACCCAGCAACAGTGAAGGAACGGCGATATAGTTCCAAGTCAGGGTGGTGTGTGACTTGGAGGGGAACTTGCAGGTGGTGGTGTTCCCATGTATTTGCTGCCCTTGTCCCTCTAGTTGGTAGAGGTCGCGGGTTTGGAAGGTGCTGTCGAAGGAGCCTTGGTGCATTGCTGCAGTGCATCTTGTAGATGGTACACACTGCTGCCACTGTGCGTCGGTGGTGGAGGGAGTGAATGTTTGTAGATGGGGTGCCAATCAAGCGGGCCGCTTTGTCCTGGATGGTGTTGAGCTTCGAGTGTTGTTGGAGCTGCACCCATCCAGGCAAGTGCAGAGTATTCCATCACACTCCTGACTTGTGCCTTGTAGATTGTGGACAGGCTTTGTGGAGTCAGGAGGTGAGTTACTCGCCTCAGGATTCCTAGCCTCTGACCTGCTCTTGTAGCCACGGTATTTATATGGCTACTCCAGTTCAGTTTTCGGTCAATAGTAGCCCCTAGGGTGTTGATAGGGGGGGATTCAGCGATGGTAATGCCATTGAATGTCAAGGGGAGATGGTTAGATTCTCTTTTGTTGGAGATGGTCATTGCCTGGCACTTGTGTGGCGCAAATGTTACTTGCCACTTATCAGCCCAAGCCTGGATATTGTCCAGGTCTTGCTGCATTTCTACACAGACTGCTTCAGTATCTGAGGAGTTGCGAATGGTGCTGAACATTGTGCAATCATCAGCGAACATCCCCACTTCTGACCTTATGATTGAAGGAAGGTCATTGATGAAGCAGCTGAAGATGGTTGGGCCTGGGACACTACTCTGAGGTACTTCTGCAGTGATGTCCTGGAGCTCAGATGATTGACCTCCAACAACCACAACCATCTTCCTTTGCGCTAGGTATGACTGCAGCTGGCATTGCCAGTGATGCTGACATCCCATGAAAGAACAGTGGGGGTTTTTTTTCCATGTTTGCACTTGCTGCTGTTCAATCTTCAGTCTGTTAACACCTTATCTGTACTAATGCTTTGTCTTTCAACTCACCATTAACATATTGTTTGCCTTTGCTCCATGACCTTTTGGTCAGCTATGTGGCCTTGTCCAATCTACACCTTCTCCTTTGTTATCTCTTGCCCCACCCCCACCTTACTTGCTTATAACCTGTGACATTTCTAATATTTGTCAGTTCCGAAGGGTCACTGACCCGAAACATTAACTCTGCTCCTCTTTCCACAGATGCTGCCAGACCTGTTGAGTGGTTCCAGCATTTCTTGTTTTTAATTTCAGCTTTCCAACATAACTTCTGTTTATAACATGGGATATAAATAAGAATATCCTTATTTATTTTCAAAACTAACAAAATGTCCAAAAAAAGACACATAATTGAGAAGACCTACTATGACTTTCAAAAAATAGCAAAAATAAAAGAAGCACTTCCATCATTACTTTAATGGCTTCCAGGGCCATTTTAATTATTTGTTAGGTCCCCTGTTCATTGGTGGTGGTATGGGTGCTGAGGAAACATTTGCTACTCAGTGCATGGATGAAACATAATACAATCATAGCTTAATTATGGAGCAAATTTTGTTACATCCATTCAGGAGATGGAAATAGTCCTGTAGAAAATTAATTTAATTGGCGATACTTCATGAGTGAACAATATACTCCATGACATAACTTCCAACATGGATTTCCCCCATTGTACCTTCAAATTATCATTGCCAGCTCTCTCACATACTGAATAAGTTGTTTTCTCAACACTGAAAAAAAAATCCAATTGATGTACTCCATTTGAGGAAAAAAATATTTTTAATTATTCATTTATGATGAAGACTGTTACTAGGAATGATTTTTTAATGCTAGTTATGAGAGCTCTCATCTTCCTCTAAAGAGGAGTAGATGCCAACTCAAAACATTCTCTTGCCATTAACAAGGAAAGAAATTCACAGGCTTAGACATATATCAAAGTTCCTGCATTATTGCTGGGTCAAAATCTTAGAACTCCCTACCTAATAGTAGCAGGGAGAACCTTCACCACACGGACTGTAGTGGTTCCAGAAGGCCCACCACCACCTTCTCCAGGGAAACTAGGAATAGGCAATAAATGCCTGCCTTGTTTTCATGAGGTTATGCTACCCTGAGAACCAAACATGAGAAAATGTACTTCGCATGGCCCAAGACAACATAAAATCAAAAATAGCTGCTGTGGAGAGAGGAACCAATTTTGTTTCAAAATCTTTGAGGTTATGTGTGATAAATTTGCCAAATCTATTGCATCTGTTTTCTTTAGCAAGCAGGAAATAAAAATAATTCTGAGATTATTACCGTCTTTGGGAAGAAGTTCTATTTACTGTAACGTCAAATTCATTTACCAGCTTCTAAGACATGACAAATGTGAAGAGATAGGGATGGAATTCTCCTTTCCCTTGGCCATATAAATGAATTTTTACCTCATTTTTTGAAGAAGATTTCAAAATTTTATGCTTGGAATAATCACAAGCGTTGAGTGGGGTGCCCCGTGGCCTGTGCTGGGACAGCTGGAGTAGCTATAAAAGCCAATACTAGAGTGACAGACTCTTCCACAGGTGCTGCAGATAAAATTGGTTGTCGGGGCCGTTACGCAGTTGGCTCTCTCCTTGCGCTTCTGTCTTTTTTCCTGCCAACTGCCAAGTCTCTTCGACTTGCCACACTTTAGCCCCGCCTTTGTGGCTGCCCGCCAGCTCTGGCGATCGCTGGCAACTGATGCCAAGGATTCTCCGGAGGCAGCGAAGATGGAATGAATTGAGACGTCGCTCTTGGCTGACATACGTTGTCCAGGCCTCGCTGCCGTAGAGCAAGGTACTGAGGACACAGGCTTGATACATGCGGACTTTTGTATTCACCAAGCTGGTTCAATGTGAACTCAGAGGACAGCTAAGATCTTACCAAGAGAACCTAGTAGGTTTTGCACTTGGGCTGAATGACAAGCAGTGCAAGATTGAAAAATGCAAAGAACAGGAGGCTGACACACTCTACGAGCGGGATTAAATTTACCCAGGGAGAAGTTGCAGGATACCTATGGAGAATTGTTAACTCGTCGCTCATCTCGTCCAACAGTGCGAGGTGACAATAAACAAAGCAAACAGGATTTTGGGTTATATTGTTGAGTCCCTTCAGTTGAAATCCAGACTCATGCTGAAGCTGTACTGTAGCCCAGTCAGGATTTATGTGAATGCAGTCCTTCTTGCCACAACATAATAGGACAACCCAAAGGAGAGAAAAAAAGACTGATCTCCTAGGTCAGTGGGAAGAGTTGGTGATCTTCAACTTCAAAAGGAGGAGTCCCAGTGGGGACCTTAGGAAGTATACAAGATACCCAACAGGGTAAAGTAAATAAACCCAAACAATACTTTCAAATACACCCATGTAATAGGACAAGAGAGAACAGGTTCATAGTTGTGAAGGGAAAATTTAGAAATGTATAAAAAAGATGGTCAACAGCTGGTGTTGAGGCCCAGATGTTGGGCTCATTTAAGAATCATCTAGACACTATAATAGGAAGATGGTAGAGTTGGCATTCTAAAAGAAGATCAAAAGAAAGCAGTCCACCTGACCACCTTGTGATTTGAAGTTTATAATCCAATGTATAAAATTTAAATAAAAGCAAAATACTGCGGATGCTGGAAATCTGAAATAAAAACAAGAAATGCTGGAATCACTCAGCAGGTCTGGCAGCATCTGTGGAAAGAGAAGCAGAGTTAACGTTTCGGGTCAGTGACCCTTCTTCGGAACTGACAAATATTAGAAAAGTCACAGATTATAAACAAGTGAGGTGGGGGTTGGGCAAGAGATAACAAAGGAGAAGGTGCAGATTGGACCAGGCCACATAGCTGACCAAAAGGTCATGGAGCAAAGGCAAACAATATGTTGATGGTGTGTTGAAAGACAAAGCATTAGTACAGATTAGGTGTAAATACACTGAATATTGAACAGCAGCAAGTGCAAACCTGAAGAAAAACAACCTGAAAAAAACAGTGGGTAAGCAAACTGAACAAACCAAGATGAAATGAAATAAATGCAAAAAAAGATTGTAAAAAATGTAAAAAGGAATGTAAAAAAAAAGAAAAAATAACTAAAAATGAAAGTAAAATGGGGGGCTGTCGTGCTCTGAAATTATTGAACTCAATGTTCAGTCCGGCAGGCTGTAGTGTGCCTAATCGGTAGATGAGATGCTGTTCCTCGAGCTTGCGTTGATGTTCACTGGAACACTGCAGCAATCCCAGGACAGAGATGTGAGCATGAGAGCAGGGGGGAGTGTTGAAATGGCAAGCAACCGGAAGCTCAGGGTCCTGCTTGCGGACTGAGCGGAGATGTTCCGCAAAGCGGTCACCCAGTCTGCGCTTGGTCTCCCCAATGTAGAGGAGACCACACAGTGAGCAGCGAATACAGTATACTACATTGAAAGTAGTACAAGTAAATCGCTGCTTCACCTGAAAGGAGTGTTTGGGGCCTGGGATAGTGAGGAGAGAGGAGGTAAATGGGCAGGTATTACACCTCCTGCGATTGCAGGGGAAGGTGCCCCGGGACGGGGACGAGGTGGTGGGGGTAATGGAGGAGTGGACCAGGGTGTCGCGGAGGGAACGATCCCTTCGGAATGGTAACAGGGGAAGGGAGGGGAAGATGCGACTGGTAGTGGCATCACGCTGGAGGTGGCGAAAATGGCGGAGGATTTAAACCCAGCTTGATTGTAAGTACTTGTCAGTAGAACAAATATACCCCATACTTATCCAGAAAAAAAATCTTCCATTTGCTAAAACTGACATCTTGGAACTGAGGCACACAAGGAGCTGTGGATTTAATGACTATTGTAGTCCGAGTTTCTCTGGCGTCACACTGTACAGAGTCAGATGTGATGAGTTCATTATTGCATTTGCTCCTGAAACAATATGGACTCTTATGGCAGCCATTTGAGGGTGTGCTACTCTTGATTTTTCTTTTACAAAAATGACAGAAGGTACACATGTAAGGAACCCTTTAAAAAACAAACCTCTGTAGATCATATCTACATGGTTCAGTATATTTAAGTGTATAAAATCTTGGGTAATGTAGCAGCAACAAGAATGTTGTCTGTATCAGCATTCACTTCCACCATTTGGATTTTGTTCATAGTTCTTCAGAACTAATGCAATATGGTTTACCTTATCTAGGTCCCCCTTATACACATTTACAACTCGCAACAACATAAATCTTGTAATAAATTCTAATCACAGGTTACTGATCAATATATGCTCACACAAGTGTGTACTCCAGTAGATATGCAAAGATGAAAATCAATTTTACACTGATGATGCAGTAAAAGCAAGATAATGCAGTGGCTGAAGCCCACTATCAGACAGTGCCATGATGAGGAGTTCAGGAATGTCAAACCTTTCAGTATTTTAGCAACTCTGAACCCAGAGACCTGTTATCTCCTTAGAGGAAGCTCTAGCCTAACAAATTGAGTTTAAGAGAATAGCTCTTCTTTCCCAAGCTAACCTGGGTTGTCATGGCCAACACCAAGGGACTAATCATTTGAGCTGAAATGAAGGGGTGGTATGTTTTATTTTACTGCACATTATAGGGTCCTTTTGATTTATCAAATGGTAATATTAAACTCTCATATGGTTAAATTGATTACACAGAATATATAGATTCCTTCTCTACCACTATTTCCAATGGTAATCTCATAAGGGGATGGTGATACATTCCAGGTCAGTCAGTGCCATATCAAATACCCAATGCTACTGCATGTCTTACTATTTGCACCATTAGTGAATTCACAAAACATGGGCAGATTGTAATCTGAACTGTAATCCAGTGTACTATCAACCAGCACATTTACATCTCACTACATGTTTCATGCACTGTTTCAGAATGGTGCTTAGTCTTCAGATTTAAATAAGGGCAATTCAGCTAAAATCACCCTTTACATATACCTAAACTTAGCACAACATAGCTCACAGTAAAAATACTAACCAAGCAATTAGCAAAACAGTTACCATAAGTACATTTTCAACCTCTTAGCACCTGAAACACAAAATAACTCTGTTCCCAAATATGCCAAAAGATCATATGTTTGTATTTCTTTTTTTAAATTAATTTTAATTTTATTCCTATTCTGCATCCACAACTGAGTGATCATAATTGGCTGACAAGAATCAGTCTTTTGCGGGATGACAACCATTTGCACTCCCTCCCTGAAATGAAACTTTGCAGCAGTAGAATACTCCACTGAGGAGCCTGGGGATAGATATAAACTGTGCCCATTTAAGGAAATAAGCCTTCCATGATGATTGACAACGCAGTTATTCAAACTCTTGAAAATTGGCAGATACCCTACAACCTGCCCAATCTGGTTGCATTTGTACACATTTAGTGCAAAAAATTATTGCAACTTATTCCAAGTTTTATTTTCGTCCTCCATTCCATTGTTCAAATTTCACCCCATTGTGTTCTCACTGTTGCTTCCAGAGGCCTTCAGCTGTGAAGATCAGGTGCAGTATTCAGCATAGTCTGAGACTAAGAACCTGCTACAGTTCCAACAGAAGGCATATTTTAGAAATCTTCAAGTGTTATAATTCCTTATTAAAGCTTACAATGGATCTAAACATGTGTTGACTTTCCATTCCATTAACAGTTTCTAAACTATCAATATGGGGTTGGTGTGATGGGTGACACTGATAGTGTGTATATTGCACATTTTACATATTATAGTGTATACACATATTACGACGTCACAAAACAGCTACTCAACACCGTGACAAACGTTTCTAATTGTAATGCCAACACTAACCCCAATGCATAATCCATTCAGTCCAGTACCGGACTTAAAAATACATTAGCACAGCTGTAATCAGCACTTGTGCAAAAGCGCTAAGTGATAAATATCCTTCTTTGGATACTGTATCAGTTAACATGCAAGGCATATCCCTATTCAATGGCAAACAAAAACAAACTGGACCCAAAATTACACTGTTAACAGTCTGGCTGACAACTAGTGTCATTGCACAGAATTACTTTATCACTAGCAATTTCATGGATTCACTGATTAATTTGTAAGTTTATAAATTCCCTCTGACGGGTTTACTGAAAGCTAACTCACATGTACTTGGTTTATTAGTTCACAGCCAGGTGAAGGTCCATTGTGGTTTTCCCCATGCTAGTGCGGCTCATGTTATCGGATTGATATCAAAATGGAACTAGAATTAGATGTTTCAAATTAATTCGTCTGGATGGAGAGTTTGAAAATATTGAAACCTGGCAAAACCCTCAATTTTTTTGCAACTCCACTGAGGAGGGAAATGGAGAAGCAAAATGTTCTTCCCTCCAAAACAAATTTGGTTTGTGGATTAAAATAAAAACCCCTTTTGCCTCAACTGTCTGTTGTGGCTAGGGCCAGTCAGAAACAAGTGGAGGTCACCACACAAACAAATCACTATCTTGAAGCAACTGCAGCCCCTAGAGGATAATTAGAGAACAGCAACTGTTTCTATTACCTATTCCCGACTTTCCCAGGTGAAGTAGCTGGGAATTGAGAGGTAAGGAAGTAGAAAGGGAAAGGGAAAATTAAGGTAGCATGTATTATAATATCCATATAATCAAAACTAGGTAACTGCAAATTGTCAAGGAGAGGACAAAAATAATGAATAGGTCAGTCAAAATAAAACTGCTGTGAAGTTTAAAAATCAATCACATGAACCATCCTTCCATCCATCCCTCCATCGCTCATCCACCTTGGAGCAATCGAACTCTGGTTTTCCTACACGCCTGTTAATGTCATTATGGAGAAGGCACATCCACTGTGAAAATTTATACCTGGTGCTCGTGTCCGGAGGCATTGTCGTCAGTCTACAACAGTGGAATAAAGGCATAGGATCAGCATCAGGAGAGGGAATCCAAGTTTTCCAAATGTTTCACTGTGCAAACTCTATGTTATCTTATTATGCCTTGACATTGCTACATTGCAGAGGGAAATGTCTCCAGTGCTTGCTACCAGGGCGAGAAAACCACATACAACTTTTTAAATCCGATACATAACACTGTTCAATCAAAAACAAAGCAGGCATGTTATATCCAGCAGTTGCCTCCCTGCTGCCACCCAACTCTGCAGCCAGCCTCCCTATTTTTATTCTTTCGTGGGATTTGGGCGTTGCCGGCAAGGCCAGCATTTGTTGCCCATCCCTAATTGCCCTTGACAACGGAGAGGCTTGCTAGGCCATTCCAGTTAAGAGTCAACCACATTGCTGTGGGTCTGGAGACACATGTAGGCCAGACCGGGTAAGGATGGCAGATTTCCTTCCTTAAAGAACATTAGCAAACCAGATGGGTTTTAATGACAATCGATGGTAGTTTTATGGTCACCATTACTGGGACTAGCTTTCAATTCCAATTTTTTGTTAATTAATTGAATTTAAGTTCCACCAGCTGCCATGGTGGGGATCTGAATCGGTGTCCCCAGTGCATTAACCTGGGCCTCTGGATTACCAGTCCAGTGATATTGCCACTAAAGGCCAGCTTGGGTTTGCAAATGAAACCCAACCCAAGCCCGAGTCCTTTCATTTTTTCCCACGCCCGACCCGACAATCGGAATGTTCAGTTAACCTAGCTTCCGTTTGTCATTTTTTAAGCTGATGCAGATAAGCAACCAAAACTGTAACTGGACTTGAAAGGTTGTTTAAAAAGTACATTAACATTGGATCCACATACCGGAGGTGGTGATAGGGGGTGTCCGACTCAGCCCGGCCCGGCCCGGCCTGACCCCGAATGCCGGACCTGGAAGAGCGACCTGATCCGACCCGAACCCGACACATGTCGTCGGGTCCGGGTCAGGTCGCCATGCTCTAATTGCCACTATGCCACCGTCTCCCCCTAAATCCACAGCCATGGCAAACTTAATACTGCAGCCCTATTGCACAACTCACCAGTCTATGGAGAATCACACCAGATCTCAACTAAGGTCCCAGATGCAGCTTGCTTCCTCCATTCAAACCCTTTGAGCCCATACCCAAAGTTCACTAACATCCCAACGTACTGCCTATTCCCATGTCCTGCTATTCTTGACCTGACCTCAACCTGCCTCCTTGACCTGGAAACTGACCTAAAACTCAGTTCTAGGGCACAGGCTCCACTGACCAAATGTCACCCGTCCAGCTACATCTGACTGAACTGTGGCCTAAACAACCCATTGCCTTGAGACCCTTTCCTAAGTGCCAGCCTCTAGCCCAATATGTCAACCTCAAACTAGACATTTATATTTACTTATGCACTGTAAGCATTTCATATATTTAACAATTTTACACAGTGACCGACGGCACCATACAGACCTGAAAGGTCCTGGATTCAAATCGCTGTGTATGCAAAGCTGAAGTAGCACTCGCAGTGTTAACCGGTGGGTTTCAATGCCCCTTTGGTTGCAGGAAGGAAAGAGAAAAGCAGCCAGGGATCCGACTCTTAGTCACTATCCAGCAACTCCTGCTGGACATGCCTGTGTTGTCATCAGGGAATGTCAAGAATGAGCTCAGCTGTGATGGACCCTTAGGTGAGGTGCAAGAACACAACCATGGCATTGTAATTCCAGCAACAAGTCAACGCCCTTCATGAAAGGAAGGAATGAGTGAAAACTGGAGCGGGGAAGAAAAAGGCTGGGAAATAGATATGCCAACCATGTCAATCTTTGCTTTTCCATTTCATAGACTGAAAAATTGAATCAGGTTTTAGTCAAGCAAGTTTTTCCAAAGTCGCCTTCATCTCCCAATTGCACGGCGGAAGCATGGAGATAAAATGAAAAGAGCTAATTTAACCTAATTTAAACTTGGGACAAAAGGTGGGGGTGGGAGGTGGAGGGAAGACATTGGGAGCCAAATTTAAAAAAAAAAAAAAAAAAATCACAGTTAAAACTAATAAAAAGGGCAAGAGAATAAAGTGAATTATGGATAGCAGGACAAAGCAGGGATTGCTTTAAGTTATTTTAAATTATTTTTCAAGTGTTTAAGTTTAATCCTAAACTACAAAAACAAACTCATAAAAATAAAAATAAATCTGGCACTGTAGATTTAATCATAAACTATAAAAATACAGTTCCAGATTTCCCTTTGCTGTTTGAGTAGCTTTAATGTGATTTTACTCCGGACTGATCTGCCCAGACAGAGAGAAATTAGCCTCCAACAGTCGGCCAAAGGATTCTCACAGTAACTAACTAAACAAACACACAAATTAGTAATACCACGCTGACCTGTCTCTCAAGTCTTCTGCACACTCCTCACAGGGAAAGAACTTTGAAAACAAAGAAATAAATTGCTTCATGTCCTCCTGTTGATTATTGCTGGGCTTGTCTGGGAAATATGCTGCCATTGTATGAAGGAAAGACCAGGTGCTCCTCCCCAGTTCTTCACGGTCTAAAGGGCATTCAACAGGACGTTCTTTATCCAGGTCTTCTGTAACATCCTGTAGTTGAACAAGAATAGTGGATCTTAAAAATGATATAAATGATTAATGCTTTAAGATTTATAGAAATTTACAGTAAGGAAGGAGGCCATTTGGCCCATCACGTCTACACCGGCCAGCAAGGAACCATCCAGCCTAATCCCACTCTCCGGCTCTTGGTCCATAGTGTTGTACATTACGACATTTCAAGTGCCTATCTAAGTACTTTTTAAATGTTAAGTGGGTTTCTGCCTCTACCAACCTTTCAAGCAGTGCGTTCTAGATCCCCACCACCCTCTGGGTGACAAAATATCCATTTGAATCCCCTCTAAACTTCCTACCTCTTACTCTAAATCTATGCTCTCTGGTTGTGGACCCCCCAACCAAGGGCATAGGGCCTTCCTATCCACTGTAGTTAGTCCCCTTATAATTTTATACACTTCAATCAGGTCTCCCCTCAGCCTCCTCTGTTCCAAAGAAAACAACCCTAACCTATCCAATCTTTCCTCATAACTAAAATTCTCCAATCCAGGCAACATCCTTGTAAATCTCCTCTGTGTCCTCTCTAGTGTAATCACATCTTCCCTATAGTGTGGTGACCATAACTACACGTAGTACTCCAGCTGTGGCCTAACTTGTGTGTTATACTGTTCCAGCATAACATCCATGCACGTATATTCTGTGCCTTGGCTAATAAAAGCAAGTATCCTGTATGCCTCCTTGACCACCTTATCTACCAGTGCAGCCATCTTCAGGGATCTGTGGATTGGCAGTCCAAAGTCCCTCTGCTGCTCTACACTTTTCATATTCTACCAATTATTGTATATTCCTTTGCCTTATTAGCCTTCCTCAAATGCATTACCTCACACTTCTCCAGACTGAACTCCATTTGCCACTGCTCTGCCCACTTGACTAGTCCATTTATATCTTCCTGCAGTCTACAGCTTACTTCATTATCAACCACATGGCCAATTTTTGTATCATCTACAAGCTTCTTAATCAAACCTGCTACATTCAAGTCCAAATCATTGATATATACCACAAAAAACAAGGGGCCTAGCACTGTGGAACCCCACCGGAATCAGCCTTCCAGTCACAAAAACACCCATCAACCCTTGCTTCCTGCCATTAAAACAATTTTGGATCTAACTTGCCACTTTGCCTTGGATCCCATGGGCTTTTACTTTCATGACCAGTCTGCTACGTGAGGCCTCATCAAAAGCCTTGCTAAAATCCATATAGACTACATTAAATTCACTACCCTCATCGACCTTCCTTATTACCTTCTCAAAAAATTCAATGTTAGTCAAACACAACCTTCCCTTAACAAATCCATGCTGAATGTCTTTGATTAATCTGTGCTGCTTCAGACAGGTTGTAGGTTGTGTGTGTAACTTTCACTTCTCACCTCCCAACTGACCGTAATAGTGTTTTGTTAAAAATGATGCGTTAGCCAGAGTGTTTTTAGGGTCAAATAAACAGACAAACAACAGGTTTTCTCGTAGAATTAAAAAAAGGCGAAATTTTTATTTGAACAGCAAAACCTGAATTGTTTGCAACCTTCACCCACTCATGCATTCACACATACTTGAATACACAAGAATCAATAGAGAGTAAAAGGATAGGATGCAATTAAAGTCGAAAGTGATGCAAGAGTTCATGGTTCAAAGAAACCTGTTGAATCTTCTTGGGAGGAAAGTCTTTTCAAAGGTGCAGGCCTGCATGAACTTGCTGAGGTGTTGTAGATTTCTGGTGGGTTAATACTGCAGACCAGAGGCAGTGGTCACTTTTTAAGTTCTCTGATGCAGCAAGTTGAAGTATATATCAGCAGCAGAACTTCTTCCTTGTGCAGGACCGATCTCACAGTCTTTGGCTGGAACTGGCCTTTGGTGGTCTATTCTTTACATACACTCTCTCTCCATAGGGCTACCTTTTAAGGTAAAAATCCATCACCTTTGAGTCTCTGTCAGGTGACAGAAGGTTCTCTCCCCTGGTGTGACCACACAATGGTCCAGGATATGGAAACCATTGCTACCTTGGCATCTGAATGGGGACCATTCTGTTACAATGGTGCTACTTCACTACCCATTCATCCGGGTTTGGGCTGTGGAGTCAGTCTGTCTTACAGAACCTTTATTAGTTCCATTCCCATAAATAGGAGCCATCAACATTTAGTGGGTTCTTTTCAATTTCAATGGGTTTTCCCCAGAGCTAATTCAGACACAGTTAATGAGTTTCGGCTTTGCAGACAGGCTTGTTGATTGCTAGTACTGGGGGGGTGGGTGGGGGGGTCACCCGACCTGTACTTCATTTTGTCTGCAATACTGATGCACCCATTTTCTTGTGATTCAGTTTACCAGTTGATTTTTTTATTGCCATAATTCCTGCAGTTCATTATTTATTTCATCACGGCTCCTTCCAAGAATAACAGTGTCTTTCTAAATTAAGATTTATCCTGTCCCTCAGAATGTTTTTCAATAACTTTCCCACCACCAAGGATAGGCTGACTGGCCTGTAATCACTCGGTCTATCCTTTTTTCGCTTTTCAAACAATGGTACACTAGCTGTCCTCCAGTCCTCTGGCATCATGCCTGTAGCCAGAGAAGATTGGAAAATGGTCTGAATTTCTGCTATTTCTTCTCTTACTTTCCTCAACAGCCTAGGATATATTTCATCCGGGTCTGTAGACTTATTCACTTTCAAAGATGTTATAACGCTTAATTAATACTTCTTCGCTCACTATGTTAATTCCATCTGATATTTCACACTCCTGCTCCCTGATTTCAATGTCTGTTTCATCCCTCCCTGACTGCAATGTCTGTTTCATCCCTTGTTTGTAAAAACAGACACAAAGTACTCATTAAGAACCATACCCATGTCCTCCGCCTCCACACACAGGTTAGCCTTATGTTCTCCAATAGGCATTACCCTTTCTTTAGTTACCCTCTTGCTCTTAATGTATTTATAAAAATCTTTGGGTTTTACTTGCCAACTTTCCTTGATTTTACTTGCCAATATTTTTTCGTGCCCTCTCTTTGCTTTCCTAATTTCATCCCTACACTATTTACATTCCTCTAGGTTTTCTGCAGTATTGAGCCCCCCCGTATCAGTCATACAAATTAGAAGGAGTAGGCCACTCGGCCCTTCAAGCCTGCTCTGCCACTGAACAAGTTCGTGGCTGAACTGATTACTCCACATTTCCATCTACCCTCGATAACCTTCGACCCGCTTGCTTACCAAGAATCCATCTACCTCTACCTTAAAAATATTCAAAGACTCTGCTCCACCGCCTTTTGAGGAAGAGAATTCCAAAGACTCACCACCCTCAGAGAAAAGATTTCTCCTCATCTCGGTCTTAAATGGGCGACACTTTATTTTTAAACAGTGACCCCTAGTTTGAGATTCTCCCACAAGGGAAAACATCCTTTCTACATCCACCCTGTCAAGACCCCTCAGGATCTTACATGTTTCAATTAAGTCACCTCTTACTCTTAATTCCAGCGGATACAAGCCTAGCCTGTCCAATCTTACCTCAAAAGACAGCCCGCCCATTCAAGGTATTAGTCTAGTAAACTTTCACTGTACTGCCTTCATCCTTCCTTAAATAAGAAAACCAGTACTGTACACAGTACTCCAGATGTGGTCTCACCAATGCCCTGTATAGCTGAAGCATAACCTCCCTAATTTTGTATTCAATTCCCCTCGCAATAAACAATAACATTCTATTAGCTTTCCTAATTACGTGCTGTACCTGTATATTAACTTTTTGCGATTCATGCACTAGGACACCCAGATCCCTCACCATTTAGATAATATGCTTCTTTTTTATTCTTCCTGCCAAAGTGCACAATTTCGCACTTTCCCACATTATACTCCATTTGCCAGGTTTTTGCCCACTCACTTAACCTATCTATATCCCTTTGTACCCGCATGTCCTGTTCATAAGTTACTTTCTTACCTATTTTTGGGTCATCAGCAAATTTAGCAACCATACCTTCGGTCCCTTCATCCAAGTCATTTATATAAATGGTAAAAAGTTGAGGCCCAGCACAGATCCCTGTGGCACACCTCTTGTTACATCTTGTCAACCAGAAAATGACCCACACTCTAGGGGCAGCACAGTGGCGCAGTGGTTAGCACTGCAGCCTCACAGCTCCAGCGACCCGGGTTCGGTTCTGGGTATCGCCTGTGCGGAGTTTGCAAGTTCTCCCTGTGACCGTGTGGGTTTCCGCCGGGTGCTCCAGTTTCCTCCCACAGTGAATGACAGGTTGATAGGTAAATTGGCCATTGTAAATTGCCCCTAGTGTAGGTAGGTGGTAGGAGAATTGAGGGAAGGTGGGAATGTGGTTGGGAATATGGAATTAATGTAGGATTAGTATAAATGGGTGGTTGATGGTCGGCAGACTCGGTGGGCCGAAGGGCCTGTTTCAGTGCTGTATCTCTCTATGACTCTGTTTCCTGTTAGCTAGCCAATCTTCTATCCATGCCAATATATTACCCCCTACACCATGAGCTTTTATTTTCTGCAATAAACCTTCGATGTGGCACCTTATCAAATGCCTTCTGAAAATCTAAGTACAGTACATCCACCTGTTCCCCTTTATCCACAGCACATGTAAAACAGGGAGGTTACTTTATCCTCTCCTTTAAGCCCCTTGACATCAAGCGGGCTCTAGTTTCATTAGTCCCACCCTTTTTCTTTAAGGGAACATACTTGCTGTAAACCCTCACTATCTCTTCCTTGAATGTCTCCCACTGATCTGGTACTGATTTACCTTCAAGTAGCTGTTTCCATCCACTTTAGCTAAATCACATCTCAGCTTAGTAAAATTAGCTTTTCTCCAATTGAAAACTTTTATTGCTGGTCGATCTTTGTCCTTTTCCATAACTATGCTAAAATATAACTGAATTATGATCACTTCCACCAAAGTGCTCGCCAACTAATACCCCTTTAGCTGCCCAGCTTCACTCCCTAAAACTACATCCAGAACTGGCCCTCTTTTGTTCGGTTTGCTACGTACTGGCTAAAAAAATTCCCCCGAATGCATTTTAAGAATTCTGCTCCCTCTGTGTTTTTCACACTAATTCTATCCCAGTTAATATTAGGGTAATTAAAATCCACTATTAATGCCCTATTGTTTTTGCACTTCTCAGAGATTTGCCTGCATATTTGCTCTTTTATCTCCCTTACTGTTTGGAGGTCTATATACACTCCCAGTAGTGAGATTGCTCTTTCGTTGTTCTTCCGTTCAACCCATCTGGCCTCATTTGATGATCCTTCTACCAATATCATCGCTCTTCACAGCTATAATTGTTTCTTTGATCAATACTGCAACTCATCCTCCTCCTTTTTTATTTATCCCCCTCTCTATCTCGTCTGAAAACCCTGTAACCAGGAATGTTGAGCTGTCATTCCTGCCCTTCTTTCAACCATGTCCCAGTAATAGGTATTATATCATATTCCCACATGTCAATCTGTGCTCTCAGCTCATCTGCCTTTTTCCCTCGACTACTTGCATTGAAGTATATATCATTTACCACTGCCAAACTCCCTTGTTGTTACTTTCTAACCTTTGTTTCCTCTGTCTTCCAAACACGCTTACTAATTTTATGCCTTCCATTTCCAACTTTTCTTCTCTCCCATCTGAATCAACTCTCAGGCTCCCATCCCCCTGCCAAGCTCATTTAAACCCTCCCCAACAGCATTAGCAAAACCCCGTGAGGATATTGGTCCCGGTTCTGTTGAGGTGCAACCCATCTGACTTGTACAGGTTCACCTCCTGAAGCAGCAGTCCCAATGGCTCAGGAATCTAAAGCCCTCTCTCCTGCACCATCTCTCCAGCCATGTATGCATCAGCTCTAACTTCCTAATTCTGTACACACTAGCATGTGGCAATGTGGGAGCAATCCGGAGATTACTACCTTTCAGATCCTGCTTTTCAATCTCTCTCCTGGCTCCCTAAACTCTGCCTGCAGGACCTCATCCCTCTTTCTGCCTATGTCACTGGTCCCTGGAATGGATGAGGACCTCTGGTTCTTCACCCTCTACCCCTCAGAATATCCTGAATCCACTCTGTGACATCCTTTGACCCTGACACCACGGAGGCAATGTACCATCCTGCAATCACGTCTGCAGTTGTAAAAACACTTATCTGTTTCCCCCCCCTCCCCCAATTTATCGAATCCCCTACCACTATTGCTCTTTCACTCTTCTTCCTCCCCCTGTGCAGCTGAGCCACCTATGAAGCCATTGTCTTGGTTCTGCCTGCACTCCCCAGAGGAACCGTCACACTCACCAGGATTCAGAACTAAACTGAACGAATGAAACATTTTGCATTTGGACATGAGTAATTTCACAAGCATTCGTTTGCAGATTATATACAACTGCAATCAATGAAAAAAATCCCGCAATAACAAACCCTACTATACCTGGGCTATGACATTTTTTTTTTTAAAAAGCACTACATTGTAACAGTCATATTTTCCAAGAGTATATATTGGATTAGGTTCTATTGAGGGGATTCTGTTTAGAGAATGCAAATCAATGTTGTTAGTGAATTCAAATGTAAAGGTCTCACATGGGAGAAATTGCACACTTCAGAAAGGATGCCAAAGCCATCAATAGAACAGATTTACTAGAATTGTATCAGGAATGTGGGACTTCAGTTATTTTATTTAGAGATACAGCACTGAAACAGGCCCTTCGGCCCACCGAGTCCGTGCCGACCAACAACCACCCATTTATACTAACCCTACAGTAATCCCATATGCCCTATCACCTACCTACACTAGGGGCAATTTATGACAGCCAATTTACCTATCACCTGCAAGTCTTTGGCAGTGGGAGGAAACCGGAGCACCCGGAGGAAACCCACGCAGACACAGGAAGAACTTGCAAACTCCACACAGACAGTACCCAGAATTGAACCCGGGTCCCTGGAGCTGTGAGGCTGCGGTGCTAACCACTGCGCCGAGTTATGTGGAGTGACTGGAGAAGCTGGGGATGTCCTCTTTCGAGCAGGGAAAGTTCAGGGGAAATTTAGCAGGAAGTATTCAAAATCATGAGTTTTGATAAAGTAAATAAAGAGAATCTGTCTCCTGTGGCAGGAGGGTTAGTAACCAGAGGACACAGATTACAGATAATTGGCAAGAGAACCACAGGTGACATGAGAAAACTTTTTCTTTTACTCAGCAAGTTATGATGATCTGAAATGCACTGCCTGAAAAGCTGTTGGAAGCAGACTTTAATAACTTTCAAAAGGAACTTGGATAACTACTCAAAGGGGGAAAATTTGCAGGGCTATGGGGAAAGACCAAGGGGAAATAAAAATAATAGGATAGCTTTTTCAAAGAGCTTGCACGGGCACAATGGGCTGAACAGCCTCTGTGCTGTATCATTCTATAGGACAAAAATCACAAGCTGCACTATGTTATTAGCTTACATACATGCCAACTCGAGGTGCCAACCTTCCAGGATTGCTCTGAAGTCTCCAGGATTTAAAGACAAATCTCCAGGACATTGCTGTGAACAACCCAGGAGAAAAATCTGAGATATCAAAAAAACTGTTTTATAAAAAAATTCTTTTGAACATTTTTGTTTATTCGTAATAAAAAATACTGTGTATAGGAACAAGATTTATTTGACAGTCAAGAAGAATCATCGAATTAGGTAATTAAGAATCTACCTGTTTCCCAATTGGCATGGGCAGGAGGTGCGTTGCGAGTATAGACATGTTAGAACCATAGAAAAATTACAGCACAGAAGGAGGCCATTTGGCTCATCGCACCCTTGCCGGACTAAAAAACTAGTTACCTAATCTAATCCCACCTTCCAGCACCTGATCCATAGCTTTGCCGGTTACAGCACTTCAGGTGCATGTCCAGGTACCTTTTAAAAGAATTGAGGATTTCTGCCTCCACCACCATTCCTGGCAGCGAATTCCAGACACCCTCCACCCTCTGGGTGAAAAAGTTTCTCCTCATCTCCCCTCCAATCCTTCTACCAATCACCTTAAATCTGTGTCCCCTGGTAACTGACCTCCCTGCCAGGGGAAACAGGTCCTTTCTGTCCACTCCATCTAGGCCCCTCATAATTTTGTACACCCCAGTCAAGTCACCCCTCAGCCTCCTCAGTTCCAGGGAAAACAACCCTAGCCTATCCAATCTTTCTTCATAGCTGCAACCTTCAAGCCTTGGCAACATTCTTGTAAATATTCTCTGTACTCTCTCCGGACCAATAATGTCCTTTCTGTAATGTGGTGACCAGAACTCTACACAAAACCCCAGCTGTGGCCGAACCAGTGTTTCATACAGTTCCAGCATCACATCCCTGCTTTTTTACTCTCTACCTTGGCCAATAAAGGAATGCAATCCATATGCCTTCTTCACCACTCTAACTACCTGTCCTGCCACCTTCAGGGACCTGTTGACATGCACTCCAAGGTCTCTCACTTCTTCTACCCCTCTCAATATATTTATTATGCATTCCCTCGCTTTATTTGCCCTCCCAAAATGCAATGCCTCACAGTTCTCTGCATTGAATTCCATTTGCCACTTTTCCGCCCACTCAACCAAACCATTGATATTCTGGAGTCTACGGCTTTCCTCCTCGTTATTAACTGCACGGCCAATTTTTGTGTCATCAGCAAATTTCCCAATCATGCCTCCCACATTTAAGTCCAAATCATTAATATACACCACAAACAGCAACGGACCCAACACTGAGCCCTGTGGAACGCCACTGGAAACAGCTTTCCATTCGCAAAAACATTCATCGATTATTACTCTTTGTCTCCTGTTACTGAGCCAATTCTGGATCCAACCTGCCACCTTCCCCTGTATCCCATGGGCTTTCATTTTACTGACCAGTCTGCCATGCAGGACCTTGTCAAATGCCTTACTAAAATCTACGTAAACCACATCCACTGCACTACCCTCATCAATCCTCCTCAAAAAACTCAATTAAGTTAGTAAGACAGGACCTTTCCTAACAAATCCATGCTGACTATCCCTGATTAATCCCTGTCTAAGTGACAGTTTATGCTATCGCTCAGAATTGATTCGAACAATTTACCCTCCACTGAGGCCAGACTAACTGGACTATAATTATTTGGTTTATCCTTTGCTAAGGACAGATCGTTCAGGATCAGAAAGGGGATCGTGAAAACATGGCAAAGAGGAGACTGGAAGAAACTATGGTTCAGTGTAAAGTGAAGGAGTATTATGATGCTTAACTTCTGAAAAGAGGAGGAAAAAAAGCTTTTTGTTAAAGCACCAGATGAATCAAAGGATGAAATGGAACTGCAGACCAGGCCAGTTTAGAAATAGTGAGTCAGTGTTGCTGAAAAGAGATGGCATTGAGTGTGAATCTCAGGATGTGACTACAGCAATACTTTGAGGAATGCTGAATGTCTCAACGATATTTGTAATTGTGAGAGAATCCAAAAAGAAGTCACCAGGGAGCCACAGGCTACAGCTTTGATAGAAAACGGACAAAACTGGAGAGAACCATATCCCAATTCCTACAATCCCCCTGAACTGTGACCTTTGACCAGACGCCGCCGTCTCCGATCAGACGGTTGTCTATTCCGCTCCTCCACCTCCCCGCTCCCTCCCAACCCCCGACCTCACGGGATGAAACTGCTGACTCTCCCCATGGGGCCTCCTCCCCGGCGGCCGCTCTACCCATCACCTCCACCTTACCGCAGACACGCCCTGCTTTTTCTGTTCGCGAATCCACGTCTTGAAGTCCACGCAGGCCCGACACGGTTTTTTTGACTTGTCCCCGGGATTCCCGGTATTGCCGCCATTTCCCGCGGGGAAGGGAAACCCCATCAACGGTCCCGGCCTGGGCGCCGCCATCTTGGTTCGCAGGGCAGTCTGGGAGCAGCTGATTTTAAACCCAATGCTGGATCCCTCAGAGGGAGCTCCTGCACCAATCAATCCACCTTTCACTCTGCCCAGGCCCAGTGCTGGATCCCTCAGAGGGAGCTCCTGCTGCAATCAATCCACCTTTCACTCTGCCCAGGCCCAGTGCTGGATCCCTCAGTGGGAGCTCCTGCTGCAATCAATCCACCTTTCACTCTGCCCAGGCCCAGTGCTGGATCCCTCAGTGGGAGCTCCTGCTGCAATCAATCCACCTTTCACTCTGCCCAGGCCCAGTGCTGGATCCCTCAGTGGGAGCTCCTGCACCAATCAATCCGCCCTTCACCCTGCCCAGGCCCAGTGCTGGATCCCTCAGAGGGAGCTCCTGCACCAATCAATCCACCTTTCACCCTGCCCAGGCCCAGTGCTGGATCCCTCAGAGGGAGCTCCTGCACCAATCAATCCACCTTTCACTCTGCCCAGGCCCAGTGCTGGATCCCTCAGTGGGAGCTCCTGCTGCAATCAATCCACCTTTCACTCTGCCCAGGCCCAGTGCTGGATCCCTCAGTGGGAGCTCCTGCACCAATCAATCCGCCCTTCACCCTGCCTAGGCCCAGTGCTGGATCCCTCAGAGGGAGCTCCTGCACCAATCAATCCACCTTTCACCCTGCCCAGGCCCAGTGTTGGATCCCTCAGAGGGAGCTCCTGCACCAATCAATCCACCCTTCACCCTGCCCAGGCCCAGTGCTGGATCCCTCAGAGGGAGCTCCTGCACCAATCAATCCGCCCTTCACCCTGCCCAGGCCCAGTGCTGGATCCCTCAGAGGGAGCTCCTGCTGCAATCAATCCGCCCTTCACCCTGCACAGGCCTAGTGCTGGATCCCTCAGAGGGAGCTCCTGCACCAATCAATCCACTTTTCACCCTGCTCAGGCCCAGTGCTGGATCCTTCAGAGGGAGCTCCTGCTGCAATCAATCCGCCCTTCACCCTGCACAGGCCCAGGGCTGGATCCCTCAGAGGGAGCTCCTGCACCAATCAATCCGCCCTTCATCCTGCACAGGCCCAGTGCTGGATCCCTCAGTGGGAGCTCCTGTAAGATCATAAGAAATAGGAGCAGGGGTAGACCATATGGTCTGTGGACTCTGCCTCGTCATTCAATACGATCATGGCTGATGTTAGGTTTCAATTCCATTTTCATGCCTGCTCCCCATAATCTTGATTTCCTGTTTGACCAAAATTCTGTCTATCACAGCCTTAAATATATTCAATGATGGAACATTCACAACCCTCGAGGGTAGAGAATTTCAAAGATTCATAACCCGTTGAAGAAATTTCAACCCATCTCAGTTCTAAAAATGATCAGTCCCTGATCCTGGGACTATGCCCCTGTGTTCTGGACTCCACAGCCAGGGGAAACAACCTCTCAGTCTACCCTGTCAAGCCCCCTCAATATCCTGTATGGTTCAATGAAATCACCTCTCATTCTTCTAAACTTCAGAGAATGTAGATACAATTTACTCAGCCTCTCATCATAGGACAACCCCGTCATCCCAGGGACCAATTGCTGTACTGCCTCCAAGCTAACTGTCTCCTTCTTTCAATACGGAGACCAGAAGTGAACATACTATTCCAGATATGGTTTCGCCAAAGCCCAATGCAATTTATAGCAAGCCTTCTTTATTCTTGTATTCCAATCCCCTTGCAATAAAGGCCAACATGCCATTTGCCTTCCCAATTGCTTACTGTACCTGCTGTTTTCCTTGTACAAGTACATCCAAGTCCCTTGGAAGTCAACATTTACAAGTTTCACGCTTTTAAAAAAATATTCTGCTTTTCTATTCTTACGACCAAAGTGAATAACCTTACACTTCCCCACATTATGCTCCATCTGCCATCTTCTTGCCCATTCACTTAACCTATCTATATCTCGTTGCAGCCTCTTTGTGTGCTCACAGCTTACATTCCCACCTAGCTATGTACCATCAGCAAACCTAGATAAATTATTCTCTGTCGCTTTGTCTAAGTCATTAACATAGGTTTAAATAGCTGAGGCCCTAGAACTGATCCTTGCGGCACTCCACTAGTCACAGATTGCCAACTTGAAAATGCCCCATTTATCCCTACTCTTTGCTTCCATTTACCAATCCTCTATTAATTCCAATATTGTGAAGAATCTGGCCATAATGAGGGGTTGTAAGGTTAAAAGAGTTATTCTCCTATGGATGTGGGATTAACATGGATTTACAGTATCTCCCCATTATGGAGGATGGTGATACGGAGGAGGAAATCAAATAAATGCCTAAGAGGCTGCTTACAGAATCCCATCATGATATTTACTCTGATGGTTCATTGATGATGACTTAAAAAGGGACATCCCAACAATCCTCAGCTGGGATAGGGATAGTAGTAGGGAATTTTTTGAGATTCCTATTCGTTTTATTCAGAAGAATTACTATCCATGCCTCTTGGGCATATGACAGCACAATATGCTGAAAGAGCAGCACTATGGTATGCTTTAGAAAAGACAGATCCTATTAAACCCACAATCATCTGTAGCGACCATTGTAAAACAGCATACAACCAGAAGCAGCTGCGGTGGTGTTGAGAGGAGCCGGGGTATAAAAGGAGCGGAGAGCGAGGCCCGAGACCAGAAGCAGCTGCGGTGGTGTTGAGAGGAGTCGGGGTATAAAAGGAGCGGAGAGCGAGGCCCGAGACCAGAAGCAGCTACAGTGGTGGTGAGAGGAGCCGGGGTATAAAAGGAGCGGAGAGCGAGGCCCGAGACCAGAAGCAGAGGTGAGAGCGCTCTGTTCTGTTTTGTGGACCTGCTTGACTAGCAAAAATCAAAGTGTGACGTCACAGGAGGGCTGGTAAGTGATTGGTGGGTATTTCTTTCCTTTTTCCGTGTTTCGTGTTGTTTTTTTCTTTTTTTTTTGTTTTGGCCAAGTAATTTAAATCAGGCGATGTCATTACAGGCTAAGAGTACACTTAAATAGTTATTTTTTCTCAAATACTGTGATCCAAATTAATTAATTAAATCAAATAGAGATGGCTGGGCAGGCTATGTGTTGCAGCTGTAGTATGTAGGAGGTGGTGAACACCAGTGCAATCCACGGTGACCACATCTGCAGCAAGTGTTGGCTGCTCGAGGAACTTCGGCTTCGAGTTCATGAGCTGGAGTCCGAACTGCAGACACTGCAACACATCAGGGAGGGAGAGAGTTACCTGGACACTGTGTTTCAGGAGACAGTAACACCCCTTAGATTAACTACATCCAATTTGGACCGTGGTCAGGGACAGGAGGGTGTGACTGCGAGTCAGGCAGGTATGGGGATCCAGAATTTAGATTTGGAGCAGCCTCAGCCAGTGCCCTTATCCAATAGGTACAAGGTTCTTGCTCCCAGTGTGGACAAGGGCACAGGCTGCAGGGAGCATGAGAAAACTGACCACAGCACCGTGGTTCAGAGCGCCATTCAAGTGGGGGGGAGAAAAGAGAAATGTAGTAGTAATAGGGGATTGCATAGTTAGGGGAATAGATACTGTTCTCTGCAGCAAAGATAGAGTGTCCCGAAGGCTGTATTGCCTATCTGGTACCAAGGTTAAGGACATCTCTTCTGGGCTGGAGAGGAACTTGGAATGGGAGGGAAAAGATCCAGTTGTCGTGATCCATGTAGGTACCAACGACATAGGTAGGACTAGGAAAGAGGTTCTGCTGAGGGACTATGAGCAGCTCGGGTCTAAATTAAAAAGCAGAACCACAAAGGTAATAATCTCCAGATTACTATCTGAGCCACGTGCAAATTGGCATAGGGTAAATAAGATTAGAGGGGTAAATGTGTGGCTCAAGATTGGTGTGGGAGAAATGGGTTTCAATTCATGGGACACTGGCACCAGTACTGGGGAAAGAGAGAGCTGTTCCGTTGGAATAGGCTTCACTTGAACCATGCTGGGACCCGTGTCCTGGCGAATCATATAACTAGGGTTGTAGATAAGGCTTTAAACTAAATAGTCGGGGGAGGGGGGAGGGTTCAATTGAAGGAAAGTTTAAAAAGTTAAATTGTAACAAGAAAGCAAAGGTGCAGGATAGTGAAGGAACATACATTAATCAGAGAGTGACAGGAAGGGACAGAGAATACAAGCACAAGAGTACAGCAGAAATTAGAACCAGAGTAGGTAAAAATGGTAAAAAGTCAAAGCTTAAGGCTCTTTATCTGAATGCACGTAGCATTTGTAACAAGATAGATGAGCTGACGGCACAGATAGAAATAAATGAATATGATTTGATAGCTATCACAGAGACGTGGTTGCAGAATGACCAGGACTGGAATCTAAATGTTCAAGGATATTCAATGTTCGGGAAGAATAGGCAGAAAGGTAAAGCAGGTGATGTAGCTTTGCTATTAAAGGGATCAGTGCAATTATGAGTAATGATATAGGTGAAATGGATCGTGATGTGGAATCAGTTTGGGTGGAAATAAGAAATAGCAAGGAAAAGAAATCACGGGTGGGAGTGGTCTATAGGCCCCCGAGGAGTTGCCTCTCTCTAGGACAAGATATTAATCAGGAAATAATGGAGGCGTGTAAGAAGGGCACTGCAATTATCATGGGTGATTTTAATCTGCATATAGACTGGACAAATCAAATTGGCAAGTGTAGCAATGAAGATGAATTTGTAGAGTGCCTCAGGGATTGTTACTTAGAACAATATGTCGCAGAACCTACCAGGGAACAGGCTATTTTAGATTTGGCATTGTGTAATGAGGTAGGATTAATAAGAGATCTCGTAGTTAAGGATGCTTTAGGGGGAAGCGATCATAACATGGTAGAATTTTAAATTCAGTTTGAGGGTGAGCAACTCGGGTCTCAAACCAGTGTCTTCAACTTAAATAAGGGCAATTACAGAGGTATGAAGAAAGAGTTGTCTAAAGCGGGCTGAGAAGATAGACTACAGGGGAAATCAGTAGATGAACAGTGGCAGACGTTTAAACAGATATTTCATAACACTCAGCAAACATTTATTCCGGTCAGAAGGAAGGACTCGAAGAAAATGATGAACCACCTGTGGATAACAAAGGAAGTTAAGGAGAGTATCAAATCAAAAACAAAGGTGTACAATGTGGCGAAAACGAGTGGTAGGCCAGAGGATTGGGAAGCTTTTAGAAACCAGCAGCGGATGAATAAAAAACTAATAAAGCGGGAGAAAATTGATTATGAGATTAAATTGGCAAGAAATATAAAAACAAACAGTAAGAGCTTCTAAGGGTATATTAAAAGGAAGAGAGTAGCTAAAGTAAGTGTGGGACCCTTAGAGGATGAGAATGGGGAATTAACAGGGAACAGGGAAATGACAGATAATTTAAACCAATATTTTGCATCAGTCTTCATGGTGGAGGACACGATAAACATCCCAACAATAATAGATGAACAAGGTGTAAATGGGAGAGAGGAACTTGTAACAATCTCTATCACGGGGGAAAAGGTGCTGGACAAACTGATGGGACTAAAGGCAGACAAATCGCCAGGACCTGATGTCCTGCATCCAAGGGTTTTAAAAGAAATGGCTGCAGAGATAGTGGAGGCATTGGTCATAATATACCAAAACTCACTGGATTCCAGTAGGGTACCAGCGGATTGGAAAACCGCTAATGTGACACCTCTATTCAAGAAAGGAGGGAGACAGAAAGCAGGAAACTATAGACCAGTTAGCTTAACATCAGTCATTGGGAAAATGCTTGAGTCGATTATTAAGGAAGAAATAGCAGGTCATTTAGAAAACCATAATGCAAGCAAACAGAGTCAACATGGTTTTATGAAAGGGAAATCATGTTTGACAAATTTGTTAGAGTTCTTTGAGGATATAACAAGCAGAGTGGATAAAGGTGAACCAGTAGATGTTGTGTATTTGGATTTTCAGAAGGCATTTGATAAGGTGCCACATAAAAGGTTATTGCACAAAATAGGAGCTCAGGGTATTGGGGGTAATGTGTTGGCATGGATTGAGGATTGGCTAACACACAGAGAGTCAGGATAAATGGGTCTTTTTCAGGTTGGAAAGCCATAACTAGTGGGGTGCCACAAGGATCGGTCGTAGGGCCTCAGCTATTTACTATCTACATTAATGACATAGAGGAAGGGACAGTGTGTAATGTGTAAATTTGCTGACAATACAAAAATAGGTGGGAAGGCATGTTGTGATGAGGACACAAAGAATCTGCAAAGAAATATTGATAGGTTAAGTCAGTGGGCAAAAATTTGGCAGATGGTGTTCAATGTGGGAAAGTGTGAGGTAATCCACTTTGGTAGGAAGAATAAAAAGGCTGATTATTATTTAGATGGAGAAAGACGACAAAATACTGCAGTACAGAGGGATCTAGATGTTCTTGTACATGAAACACAAAAGGTTAGCATGCAAGTGCAGCAAGTAATTAGGAAGGCAAATGGAATTTTGGCCTTTATTGCTAGGGAGTTAGAGGTTAAAAATA
The DNA here is from genome assembly GCF_036365525.1 of Heterodontus francisci. NCBI lineage: Eukaryota > Metazoa > Chordata > Chondrichthyes > Heterodontiformes > Heterodontidae > Heterodontus > Heterodontus francisci. The sequence goes on from NC_090394.1 coordinate 22,398,300, forward strand.
GGGAAGTCCTGTTACAAATGTACAGGGTGTTGGTGAGGCCACACCTGGAGTACTGCGTACAGTTTTGGTCTCCGTATTTAAAGAAGGATATACTAGCATTGGTGGCAGTTCAGAAAAGGTTCACTACGCTGATTCCTGGGATGAAGGGACTGTCTTATCAAGAATGGCTAAACAGGTTAGTCCTTTATTCATTGGAGTTCAGAAGAATGAGAAGTGATCTTATCGAAACATATAAGATTTTAAGGGGGCTCGACAGGGTAGATGTTGAGAAGATGTTTCCGCTAGTGGGGGACTCTCAAACTAGGGGACATAGTTACAGAATAAGGGGGCAAACATTTAAAACTGAGATGTGAAGGAATTTCTTCTATCAGAGGGTGGTGAATCTCTGGAATTCTCTGCCTCAGAGAGTTGTGGAGGCTACGTCACTAAATGTATTTAAGGAGGTAGATAGATTTTTGAAATCTCGGGGAGTCAAGGGTTAGGTAGAGCAGGCCCGAAAGAGAAGTTGAGGACTGGGACAGATCAACCACGATCTTATTGAATGGCGGGGCAGGCTTGAGGGGTTAAATGGCCTATTCCTGCTCCTATTTCTTATGTTCTAAGACCTAGTGTTCTGGGAACAAACAGGATTTACCAATCATGAAGGTAAACCCATATTTGCTGTAATACGTATTCTTAGGCAGTCCCTCGTCATTGTTTAGTTTACTTTAGTTTAGAGATACAGCACTGAAACAGGCCCTTCGGCCCACTGAGTCTGTGCCGACCATCAACCACCCATTTATACTAATCCTACACTAATTCCATATTCCTACCACATCCCCACCTGTCCCTATATTTCCCTACCACCTACCTATACTAGGGGCAATTTATAATGGCCAATTAACCTATCAACCTGCAAGTCTTTGGCATGTGGGAGGAAACCGGAGCACCCGGAGGAAACCCACGCAGACACAGGGAGAACTTGCAAACTCCACACAGGCAGTACCCAGAATTGAACCCGGGTCGCTGGAGCTGTGAGGCTGCAGTGCTAACCACTGTGCCGCCCAGTGTGGGAGGACATTCCCTGTTTGAGGCTGGCAAAACAAAATTTCAGTTAATTCATGCACCAGGGACATCACTGGGATAATACACTTGAAGGGCAACAGTCTTGCAGACAGGCAAGTGAAATATTGGGTCTACATGACACCCCCTCGAAAGAGGCCTGCCAAATAAGTGTTATCACTAAGGCAGAAAGGGCAGCTAATCAAGATGAGGAACTGATTTGGCTATTAGACCCAATAAAAGAGAATCCACCAGGATATGCGTCAAAGTACTTTTACTCAGAGAACCCTACTGGTGCTAGATAAGTTGCCGAAGGGAAACCGAGAAGTACCCCTGAGTGACAAACGAGAACAGCTTGTAAAAGATCGCTCATGAGGGTATAGGCCAGGCATATTGTGGTGCCAAACAACTTGACTTCTTTGTGTTGGTGGCCAGGCATGCTCATCATTTATTAATCTGCCACCATTGGCTGCTGTCAAGTCTACTAAACCAAAGGAAAAATATTGATTTCTTTGGACCACTCCTCACACTCCACAAATCCAGTGCAGGATCCCTCAGTGGGAGCTCCTGCAATCACATCCACCGCCATCTACTTAAGTGCCTGATTGGCACTAAATTCAGCAGGGCTTCTGGAAAAGAGGGGACACAGGGATCTCGGTGTCGGTTTCCCCCGGGCTTGAGACCCCGATGCCAGCATAAAATTCCCCCCAAAGTTGATAGAAGGGTAGAACAGGTATCATTGGATGTGATGGAATAGTGTAGGTCAGATGGTTTCACAGGTCGGTGCAACATCGAGGGCCGAAGGGCCTGTACTGCGCTGTAATGTTCTATGTTCTATGATGGTTCCTAGACTCTGAGACCAACCAGATTAACCACAATGGGTTTTTTTTCCCAGTCCTCTATATTCCTATGTTAAACAATGTACAAGAAGCCTGTAAAGTTCCAGTCGGCTGCCAGCTCTACATACACATGACTTTTATTTTACATGACCAAAACCAAAAGAAATCCTTGTGCTCTTCCGGTCGTTTGGTCGACATCAATTAGTTCATCCAACAAACACAATTTAGCTCATAGAAACAATTAAAAACGCAGAAGCAAACAATGTGACGTGGAGTGGCATTGTTGAAAATAAAAGATCCAGCAGGAATGGCGACTGACAGAAAGGAACTGCAGCAAACATGACTTCTGCCTTCGCATAATCCATTTTTTGTTTACCATCAAGATTTCACAGCTTCAGCATTCACTTTATACTGCCTGAGCATTTGCTACCAGAACTGGGAGGTGGGCGAGGAGTCACCTTTCTCCCAATTATCAGCTGTGGCTCAGCGGTAGCATTCTCACTTCTGACTCTGAAGGTTGTTGGTTTAAGTCTCACTCCAGAGACCAGAGTACACACTGTTACCCTAGTTGCAGTACTGAGTGCTGCACAGTTAGAAAGGCCATCTTTCAGATGAGGTGTTAAACCTCATCAGGTGGTTGTAGAAAATCCCATGGCACTATTTCAGGTGGGTTATGCCGGATATCCTGGCCAATGTTTATCCCTAAACTGACATAATTTAAAAAAGATTGACTGCTCATTATCACATTGCTGTTTGTTGTCTGCAAATTGGCTGCTGCCTTTCCTACAACAGTAACTCCAAAAGTACTTAATTGGTTGTAAAGCATTTTGGGATAATTGAGCTTGGGAAAGGTGCTATATAAATGTAAGTCTTTTACCAGACCTCCATCAACACTCTACTACTGCAGCTGATGGGAGGAGTCTAATAAAGATCCAGTAAAGAAACTCCTATCAGATTTTCCTTCCTGAACCCTAGGATGTTACTGTGCTTGTGCCTTGCTCAATACAATGCAAATCAGGGAGTGAACATATTTGGGGACAATCAAACTTGCATTCTCCACTCACCACCAATGCACGTGCAAGTTATGTAGTTATCATGTTTTATTTTTGTATCTAAACAGCAGTGATATGACAAATAGATGTCGCGTTGAACACTGCAGCACCAAGTTATATATCATTATGTTTAAATGATCTTTCCTAATGGACATGGCTCGAGCCATTTCATTAGCCAGGTTGTTCACAGACTTTTAGGTAGATTTTGGACTGGGCCCATTTTTGGATCCAGACTTGGCCTGCATGACAAGTGCACCTGAACCCAAAGGCCTGAGAATCGGGGAAACTGCTCTTTGAGCCTCATCATTCTACTTGGCATGAGTTGCTGGAGCTGTTTGTGTTTGCACAGGCAACTCGTCTAAATGAAGAAATTAATGTTGGGTCACCTGCCCTGCCACTGCTGGCCCTCAGACAAGACTAGGAGGGGAAAGGCGAATTGGAGTAGGAGGAGGGGAGGGGGTGGCAGCAATGGAGGAGACAATCACACTATTTTTTAACTTAGCTCCCAAGGCCTCTGAAGGGTCCACCTAGGATGCCTGAAAAAAGGGACCCACTCGGATAGTGGGCCAACACCTGTGCAGGTTGGACACAGGCAGTCAAACTGCTAAATTTAGTGCGCTTCAGGCTCATTTTTAATCTTGTAAAATGGAAACAATGCACATCAATTTCTACTCCTGAAATTGAAGGAATATTTAAATGAGCAGCCCGCTGCTCCCAATGGAAATGTGTTGTCTGCGGTTGAAATTATCCTGTGGGGTAAAGCTGCTAAAACAATTCCAAAAAGCAACACACTACAAATTCTGTAAATCTGCATCAAAAATAGAAAATTCTGGATACATGCTAAGAACAATCAGCATCCGAGGAGAGAACAGGCAGTCAACATTTTGGGCTTGTGCCCTTATTTAGAATCAAAAAATAAGAAATGAATAAGCATATTATTAGGATCAGAAAATGGGAAGATGAAGGAAAAAATTGAACAAAGTTAAAACAATCTCGAAGGACAGTTTATCATTGATGATAAAACAGCCATGGAAATATTCAAAAGGGCACATTGAGATAACAGATTTTGCCAGCAAAATTCCATTTGTTCCCTTAAAAGAAATGGGTTTTGTTTAGTTTAAAGTTTAGATAACGTATCAAATTTAAGAATATGCATTTTACTAAAATTTGCTCTTGTTACTGCCTGGGGACAGTGTAATTCTATCACAAAGGTATCCTAATCAAATTCATTGGGAAACTTAGCTATTTATGATGTCTCCCTGCTTTCTGCCACAGGGAAGATCATCACAAGGATTCCCCTCAACAGCCTCCTTCCAGTGGCTGAAGAACTCCTCCCTGAGTTGCAATGTGGATTTTGCCCACTGAGTGGCACTACAGATATGATCTTCACTGCGTGGCAAATCCAATAAAAATGTAGGGAGCAGCACCAACACTTGTACATAGCCTTTACTGACCTCACAAAAGCCTTTGACTCCATCCATCATGAGGGTTTATGGAGAATCCTCCTCAAGTTTGGTTGCCCTCAAAAATTTGTCACCATCCTTCGTCTACTGCATGATGACATGCAAGACATAATCCTTACCAACAGGACCACAGACCCTTTCTCAGTGAAAATAGGAATCAAACAAGGCTGTGTCATCACACCAACCCTCTTCTCCATCTTCCTCGCCACAATTTTGCACCTCACCTCCAGCAAACTCCCCACAGGAGTGGATATAACCTACAGGATGGATGGGAAATTATTCAACCTCCGTCGCCTCCACTTCAAAACAAAGGTCACTCCAACTTCAATCATTGAGCTTCAGTATGCAGACGGTGCTTGAGCATGTGCTCCTTTGGAGACTGAGTTCCAAATCATCACTGACTCCTTTACTGAAGCAGAGGATGGGCCTTACTTTAAACATCCAGAAAACTAAGGTCCTCTTCCAACCCACTCCCGCAGCACAACATCATCCTCCATCAATCCAGATCCATGGTGAGACCTGGAAAACGTGGACCATTTCCCATATCTTGGTAGTCTTAACAGAGGCAGACATAGTTGACGAATTCCACCACCACCTTCAATGTGCCAGCTCTGCCTTCAGCCGACTGAGGAGGAGAGTATTTGAGGACCAGGACCTCAAACCCAGGACTAAGGTCATGGTATACTGGACAGCAGTGATCCCTGTGCTCCTATATGTCTTGGAGACTTGGACAATCTACAGCAGGCCCCTCAAGGCACTGGACAAATACCACCAATGCTGTCTCTGCAAAATCCTTCACATTTGTTGTTAGGATAGGCGGTTTCATGTCAGCACCCTCTCCCAAGCCAACATTCCCAGTACTGAGGTGCCAATCACCCAAAACCAGCTTTGCTGGACGGGCCATATCATTCACATGCCTGACACCAGGCTTCCGAAGCAATTTCTCTACTCTGAGCTTCACAGTGGCAAAAGGCTCCCAAGAGGACATGGAAAATGCTTTAGGGATGTTCTCGTGGCATCCCTGAAGAAATCCAGCAAATGCATCGACAGATGGGAGTCCCTGTCTCTCGGCTGCTCAAAGTGGAGAAGGTGCATTCGGGAAGGTACTGAGCACCTCATGAGATTTCAACGGGAACACGTGGAAGCCAAGTGCAGGCAGTGGGAGGAGCTCACAGCCTCAAAGTAACTCGCCTTTCCAGTTCTTCAAACACCACCTACCCCACGTGATAGATTCTGCAGTTCGCGCATCGGACTTGTTAGAACTCATTGAACCGGAGTAAAAGCAAGTAATTCTCTGTGCCGAGGGACTGCCTAAGAAGACGTATTACAGCAAATATATCTTCCCATCTGTCTCATGAAACTTAGGATTTTCATTACTTGCTGGGTGAAATTTCTGTCTACTTTGTTTTAACCAAAATCGGTGAAGACAGGAGTTTAGTCCTGAGATGTTTTACCATAACTTATGATCTCAATGGTTCCTTAAGACAATGAAACGGTCTTTCACTGATGTTTTATTCATGAACCACAAGGGGTCATATCTGCCTTTCAAAGTCAGCCAAAATTGAATTTATCATGATCTCACAGATTATTGTGGATGAGGAAGGCATTTAGCCCTCTTGGTTCAATCAAGCAGAAATAACCTGCACTCCACCTTTGCTGCAGCTAATTATTTTTCTTAAGTTATTCCAGGGTTTTCTGTTCCATGAGGCAAAATACTGCAAATGCCGAAAATCTGAAACAGAAAATGCTGGAAACATTCAGCAGGTCAGGCGGCATCTGTGGAAAGCACTCGCCACCTCTCTCTCTGGATGTTGCCTGACCGCCTGAGTATTTCCAGCATCTTCTGTTTATTTTCCAGTCCATGTGCTGATTACACTTTGCGTGAAAATACATTTCTTAATATCAGTTGTAAATGGACCTTTGTTTAGTTTAAACCTGAGTTCCCTATTCATGTCATTTGTGCCAAAAGTTTTGGCAATGGCATATTTAGCTGGTGTCATTTACATTTAAAACATGGATATTCCTATGGAAATACCTTGATACTTATATTATTAGTCAATCTCCTGTGGCATTGCATGTGGGATAGGATTGTCCTGAAATCTTCAGGAATGGAAGATTAATCTCCAAGACACTGATGCTAACAACGCAGGAAAAAAATTCAAGTGGCATTAAAAAAATTGTGGTTTTATTGGTCATTTTCTTCAAACACTTTTGTTCAGTCATTATAAAAATATTGGAGTTGGGAAAAAGGCTATTTGACTGACGAATCATCGAATTAAGTCATGCAAACGAATTATAGTTAGCAGGTGTGTAATTGGGCCAGGTAGTGCAGTCTTAAGCTGAGGAGTAGGAATAGCGGCAGAAAATCACGGGAAATGGGCCCTTCGAAGGTAATACACTCAAAAAGGTCAGTTTAAGGCTTTCCAGCTGTTGGGCCTCACACCTCAACCATATAAAATCAGTGAGTCCCCAGAATGCTAATCGGGTAACAGAAATGGTCAGACCCTCAGAAAAAATCTGTGAACCTCAGACGCAAGTACTTCCTGGGCTGGAGGGGAGGTGACCTGGAGTGCTGCTCATTTTCCAGGGTCTCGCCATGGATCCGGATTGATGGAGGATGATGTTGTGCTGCGGGAGTGGGTTGGAAGAGGATCTTAGTTTTCCAGATGTTTAAAGTAAGACCGTTTTTTTTTGTATGCTTCAGTGAAGGAGTCAGCGATGATTTGGAGCTCAGTCTCCGAATGAGCACATACACAAACAGCACCCACATGCTGAAGCTCAATTACTGAAGTTGGAGTGACCTTTGTTCTGAAGTGGAAGTGACGGAGGTTGAATAATTTCCCGTCCATCCTGTAGATCATCTCCAATCCTGTGGGGAGCTTGCTGGAGGTGAGGTGCAAAATTGTGGTGAGGAAGATGGAGAAGAGGGTTGGTGTGATGACACAGTCTTGTTTGACGCCAGTCTTCACTGAGAGAGGGTCTGTGGTCCCGTTGGTAAGGATTATGTCTTGCATGTCATCATGTAGTAGATGAAGGATGATGACAAATTTTTGAGGGCAACCAAACTTGAGGAGGACTCTGCATATCTGTAGTGCCACTCAGTGGGTGAAATCCAGATTGCAACTCAGGGAGGAGTTCTTTAGCCACTGGAAGGAGGCTGTTGAGGAGAATCCTGGCTCCACACAAGGGTGAGTACAGAAGAATAGTTAACTTGTCTTTTCATTGACGACCTCCAATGTTCCCTTAAAGGACTGCTGGTTAGGAGCAAACAGTCTCTCTCTCTCTCAAACTGTCTGTAGAATTCAAAAAACTCAGGTTGCCCAGCAGGTTAGTCATGTGACTAGCTGGTTTGACCACATCTGTTTGTGGAATTGGCCATCTTAGCAGTCATCCTGGAATGTGAGCTTCCTCACCTTCAATGTCTGGTGATCAAAGTCCATTGAGGGTTGAATGTGTCAGGGAATGGTCCTTTGGCTCCACAAGCACTGTCTGTTCGTATGCAAATGTGTTTTTCCAGCCCCGGCTGATCTGTTTAACAAGTCATTTCCTCACTCCAGCATGTGTTCACATGACAAAATTAATATGCCTCAATCTTGGCAGGTGCGGGTCTGCATGGCACTATGTTTTGATAAACCATAGACAGTCACATCTTTTCCTGTTTCCACCAATTCAGTCTTATGTCTCATTTTCTTGCTGTCTAGCTTGAATGTATGTCTTTTATCTGTGCTGAGTGAGGAAAGGTCTGTTAGAAGACATGAGCATCTGAACATACTAACACAGGCCAACTTCACTTAGCCATAAAATGTATATTAGCCATTTCTTCTAAAGCCTCTAAAACCTGAATGAGGCAACTGCACTTCATCAGGGATTTTGTAACTGAGCTGTGTCTCAACTGGAAGCCCAAGCCAGGGCAAGAATAGCACTGACTGTGGCTCTCAAGGTGACAGGGGCTCCTTCTAGACTGCAACGGATGACATCAGCGACATCTCACAGTTCACTGTTGCATAATTGAGGTGACCAAGGTTCTTGATTCCAGGACAGACAGCTACATCTCCTGCCCCACTGACCCAGTGAAGCAAGACTAGAGAGCAGCAGGCTTCATGTGGATTGCACACTTCCCAAGGGTGCAAGGAGTGATAGACTGCCCACCCATTACCTACATGGAGCCTGGCATGTATATGAACAGAAAGGGATATCACTCCCTCAACATCCAGCTTGTTTACAATGACAGGCAGCAGATAATGCAGATCTGTGTCTGGTTTCTTGGCTGCAGGGATGCTGCATCCATCCTTGGTCAGTCCTCTATCCCAGAACTATTCCATCTAAACTGTCAGGTTAGAGGCTGGTGTCTTGTTGATAAGATATTCCCTCAACACATGGCTGGTGACTCCTGTTAGAAATCTGGGTACAGACATCAGGATGCCCTACAGTGAGAGCTATGCCGCCGCAAGAAACCTCCAGGATCACTGTTACAGACAGGTGAAAAATGATAGGGGTGGTTTCCCTTTTCACCTTTCAACTGACTGAAGATAGTGTGTTTTTATTAGAATTGTGTTTTAACTCTTGAGCATTTTAATGGTTAATAAATAGACAAATGACAGGTTTTCTCATAGGTTTAAAGCAAGATAACTGTTCATTAACCAAAACATGAAAATTCACAACTTCACCCACTTACAAATGCACACTCATGCACACACATAAGGAACGATAGAGATGAAAAGATGACATGCATTTAAGTCTGGTATTTCTAAAAAGAGAGTTTGTTGTGAAACCTTGTTTGTTTTCCCAGGAGGAAAATTTTAACGATGCAGGCCTGGTTTTTCTTTTCCTCGTTCATTGAAGTCAAACTTGGAAAGTTTCAGGTGGACAGATGCATTTGCTGCAGACTTCTTTGGTTAAATCTCAATCACAGTCCGATGGCAACAATCCTGTTACAATCTCTCAAGTAGGGAGTTTCCAAGGTCACCTTCCATCTCTGCCTCGAGATAGTTTTAAAATGGTATTCTAGAATAAGTCTCTCTCAGCCTCCTGGCTTCTTACTTTCTGTCTTTCTGGCTCAGCAATGTGTCTTATTAAAACCTCTTTATTAGATACTTGGTTTCTGTCAGGTTACCAAAGTTTCTCTCTCATTGTGTTTTCATAAATGGTTTAATGGTGTGACCATTGTCAGACAATGGCTTTTGATGTTGCTCATCTCTATGCCATTTTGATATAGTGGTGCTTTTTCACACCTATTAATCATGAGTTTGAGTTTGGAGACTCAGGGCTGAATTTTGAATCAAAAAGGGCCCGGTGCACGCGTGACTTGTGCACCGCTGAGCCGCCGCGATATTTTGCACGATGGCTCATTTATATGGAGGGGGCGGAATGCCCGCCCCCAATGATGTAAAGGGGGTGGCCGCTCTGTCCCCGGCAATGACGTCCGGCACCACCGCGCAGGCCCCAGCGCCATTTTTAAAGTTCTTCAAACCCTTCAGTGACCTGTGAATTTTTAAAGGTCTTGGTTACCAGGAAATAAAAATAAAATTTTAATACAACTTTGAATCCTGCCTCCCACCCCCCCCCCCAATGAGAAATCTATATATAAATTGCCCTCACCCCCCACAAGTATCTTTTATTCAGATCTCGAACTTCCACCCTGAACTTTATTACCTTTGACCCTCAACCCCTTCCCACCATCCCCGCAACCAATCGCGTTTGTTTTTGCCGCTCCCCCAACCACCCCTCCCCACGCCCTGAAAAATTCACTCCTCCCCCTTCCCCACCAGTGTCATGCCTCGGATCTCCAAATGGAAATCTGAAGGCATGGGAGCTCCAACCACTGGCCGGAATATCGGCGTGGGATAGCCATCGGGACAAGATAAGTGTTTATGCATTTATTTAAATTTATTTAAATATTTAAATAAAGGCTCTGCTGCCGAGCCACAGGGGTGGGGTGGGGGGGGTGGTGCACCCCAAGACCTCGCTGTCGCTGGTAAAATGCGGCAGGGCCTTCCTGGCATCGAGGCCCATGGAGGAACTCTCCCAGAGGTATTTTTAGGGCCCCCCCGCCATGATCCCCGACGTCGAGGGCGCTGGTAAAATCCAGCCCTTTATGTCTGTAAAGACATTGTTAGTCCAACTGGTTGAAAAAGGTAGCCATTAACATTGAACGGGCCATTAGCATTTCTAATGCTTTCTTCAACACTTGGCCAGACATGACGTCTGGTTCAGAGTTCCAGCAGTTACCATGTTCATTTGCAGTATAGGAGAGGTCACCTGACCTCTTACTCATTATGTCTTGCAGGAAAAGTGGCCATTTGAGTTCAATTTCTCAGTTCATTTTATATTTCATAATTGCTCATAATTGTGAGCATAACCATTACACCATTAGCATATTCAAACAACGTTTCTGCTCCTGGACCACTTAGGTGGAGTCCTGCAGTACTCCTGTGACTGTATCTCTAAATTTGTAGAGATGGACTGCATGCTGCGCAGTTTGGTCCCCCAGAACGTGCAATCATGCAGGCAGACTTTGCCATGCAGAGTGTGTAAGGTGAAAGAGAAGTGAGAAGGGAAAAAGAGAGTAAGTTGTGAAGAAACCCTGTGGGACAACCCTTCCAGCCTGTCTGAGCACCATGGCCATGATGTGCCCCCTGCCCACGATGTCGAGTGGGAACAGGACGCAGATGTGGCCTCATCCTCCTCCGGTCATCGGCTGCTCCTGTATGTGGTTGTGGTTGTTGGAGGTCAATCATCTCAATCCCAGGACATCACTGCACGGGTTCTTCAGGGTAGTCTCCTAGGCCCAACCATCTCCAACTGCTTCATCAATGATCTCCCCTCCATCATAATGTCAGAAGTGGTGATGTTTGCTGATGATTGCACAATATTCAGCACCATTGGTGACTCCTCAGATACTGAGCAAACCATGTCCATATGCAGCAAGACCTGGACAATATTCAGGCTGGGGCTGATAAATGACAAGTAACATTTGCACCACACAAGTGCCAGGCAATGACCATCTAGAGAGAATCTAGCCATCTCCCCTTGACATTCAATGGCATTACCATCGCTGAATCCCCCCCTGTGAACATCCTGGGGGTTACCATTGACCAGAAACTGAACTGGACCAGCCACATAAATACAATGGCTATAAGAGCAGGTCAGAGGCTGGGAATTCTATGGCAACTAACTCACCTCCTGTCTCCCCGAAGCCTGTCCACCATCTACAAGGCAGAACTCAGGAATACTCTCCACTTGCATGGATGGGTGCAGCTCCAACAACACTCAAGAAGTACGACATCATCCAGGACAAAGCATCCCACTCAATTGGACCCCATCCACAAATATTCACACCCTCCACCACCGACGCACAGTGGCATCAGTGTGTACCATCTACAAGATGCAGTGCAGCAACTCACAAAGTCTCCTACAGCAGCACATTCCAAACCTGCGACCTCTACCACTCGAAGGACAAGGGCAACAGATACATGAGAACACCACCACCACAAGTTCCCCTCCAAGCCATGCACCATCCTGACTTGGAACTAAATCACTGTTCCTTCACTGTTGGTGGATCAAAATCTGGAACTCCCTTTCTAACAGCACTGTGGGTATACTTATACCAGATGGACTGCAGTGGTTCAAGTAGGTGGCAATTAGGGATGGCAATAAATGCTGGCCTAGCCAGTGACACCCACATCTCGTGAAGGAATTTTTAAAAATTTCTTGTCAACTTCTACTGTAAGAAAGAAGGGAATGTTTTAGGCAGCCTTGTGAGATCTTTTGAGAATATAAATGCCAAGGTAGAATAGTGTGGAATAAAAGCAAAATCCTGCAGATGCTGGAAATCTGAAATAAAAACAAAAAGTGATGGAAGTACTCAGCAGAGCTGGCAGCATCTGTGGAGAGAGAAGCAGAGTTAATGTTTCAGGTCAGAACTTCATGTAGAATAGTGTGGAAGTTGTGTGAAAGGTGCCAAAGATGTGGAAAAGGAAGGAGCATAATTCAGAGGAGAGTTGGATCTGCAGAGTGCGATGGTAGGAGTAGGAGGAGGTGGAATGAAGTCCAGTGCAGTGATTGTAGGAAAGTAAAAGGAAGTGGTGAGGGAAGGCTTGTGAGTTGTGGGGCTAAAGTGATGCAGGTCAGAGCTGAGAGTAAGGAATCAGCTTGATGACCCTGCTAAGGTAATTAAACTACTTCCTACATTACATTCAGGTCCTGTGTATAATGTTCCTCACATTGACCTCTTGAGCCAGTCTCTGTGGAAAAATTGACTGGAGGGTCTTCTATCCCCTGGGGAAACAGCATCTTCCCCCTCTTGCTAATCTCCCTGACGTAAACCTCCAATGCTATATCCTTCGTCTGGAGCTCTTCCAGCCACTTTTCAGCTTTCAACATGTTTCCTGATGTGTGCAGCTACAGTGCACCTCCCCTTTAAGAGATCCAAGTTGCCTTTAAATGGTATCACGGACACCTGATTTTCCACCTACCAAACAGGCAAGCAGCCAATAAGCTGCACAGGTAATGCTGACTGCACACCTGTTTCTGCATAATGTGACCACATGAACAGGCACATGCTGCGGACGCACTGCATGCCAGCACTTGGAGCCAATCAAATTTCAAAAGATTGAGGATAGCTTGAACCAACACATGACAGCCATCAGTGATTTTTAAGCACCTCTAAATCGCACACTTACCTACAAGAACCACTTCAGCAGCTCAAGAACAGAAATGCTTCCTTACATAAGCTTGTGGACTCAACTTAGGCAGCCAATGCATAAATGCTGCCTAATCTCTGCTGCTGAATTGAAAAACATTGTGCTCATGTCTAGTAAAACTCTTCTCAACTCTAGTTGACGTACATTGAAATCAAATAATATGAACAGAGCAGGGATTATGAGACCATCAGACACTGAGGACTGAATTTTCACGTTGGGGATAGGAAACAGAAGTCGGGATTGTTTCCGCGTCCCAAACCCGCCCCCAGGGGAAACAGATTTGCGTCACACTATTCAGGCGTGGAGGAGGGGTGCGAGAGCCCTTAATTGGTATTGAGACAGGTTTGTTGTCCAATTACAGGCCGCGAGGGTGGGTAAAGAGGTGGGTCAGATGAAGTATGGGACCGATTTTAAACTCATCATGGCAGCCATTACTGAGTCCACTCTTTGACTGAAGGAAGAAAGCTGGAGAGTTTGTCAAAAGCTTGGACAGCACTGGCATCGAACCAGATGTTGCACGTGCCACCCTCATGCAAGGAGAAAGTATGAACTATAAAATGAACTGATGAATTGAACTCAAAACGGACTGTAGAACAGTTTTGCTGTAGAACAAGATGGAGTAAGAGGTCAGGTGATCTCTCCTGTACTGCAAATACACATGGTAACTGCTGGAACCCTGAACCAATCATCATGTCTGGTCAAGTGTTGAAGAAAGAATGAGAAATGTAAATGGACCATTCTGTGTTAGTGACTACTCCTCTTCAACAAGTTCGGCTAACAATGACTTTGCAGTCAAACTCAAGATAATGGGTTTGAAAAAACACCACTTTATCAAGATGGCATAGAGATGAGCAACATCCAAACCCATTGTCGAACAGCATTTATGAAAAACAATGGGAGAGAAACTTGGGTCACTGGACAGAAACCAAGTCTCTGATAAGGAATTTTAATAAGATACATCTTCTGTTCCAGAAAAGGCAGAAAGCCAGACACCAGAAGGAAGAGAGACTCATCCCAGCAAGGAGAAGGACCCTGCCAAAATACCATCTTTACACTATCTACAGGCAGTGACAAAAGGTGACCTTGAAACTCCCTACCTGAGAAATTGTAACAGGACTTTTGCCATTGAACTGTAACTGAGATTTAACCAAAGGAGTCTGCAATAAAGCATCTGTCCACCTGAAGTTTTTGATGTCAGTGAACCAGGAAAAAGAAAAAACTGGCCTGTGCATTTTAAAATCTTCTTCCTGGGGAAACAAAGAAAGTTTCATGACAAGCTCTTTTTAAAAAAAACATCTGACCTAAATGCATGCCATCTTTTAATTTCTATCTTTTCTTGTGTGTGTGAGTGGGTGAAATCGCGAATATTTTTGGGTTTTGATTTACAAACATTTATCTTTCTTTAAATCTACGAGAAAACCTATCATTTGTCTGTTTATTGACCATTAAAATGCTCAAGGTTTAAAATGCAATTCTAAGAAAAACACACTGTCTTTGGTCAGTTGAGAGGTGAAAAGTGGGAATCATCCCTATCATTTCCCACCTGTTCTGTAACACAAGAAAGCCGGTGGCCTGGCACCTGGGGCAGGGCTGAGCCTCATTTCTCGGATACGGACCTGGATGTCATGCTCGAGACTGTAAAGGAGAAGAGGGAGGTTCCCTTCCTGGAGGGTGGCTGGAGGAGGTCACCCAGCCCGACCAAGGAGGGAGTGGGTGAGGGCGGCAGCCACAGTGAGCAGCCAGAGCGTGGTGAAAAGGATCTGGGTCCAGCGTTGAAAGAGATTCAATTACCTGATATTCTCTGGCAAGGTGAGTGCTACTCCCAACCCTCAGCTCAGACCTCTGGGTATTCACTCTCCAGCAGACACACCACCTGAGGAGCCTCGGCGCACGCTGCTCCTGAACATGGGAGGAATGTGTGCCTGGAGCACTTACTGATCCCTCAGAATGGCTCAGAGCCATAGCACTGCTGAGGACTTGTCACCAGTCAGACATGCAGCTCCTAATGGATAGGGGCAGATGAGATTGGACACAGAGGACAGCAGTGCTTTATCATGCTCTATCTTGTCCTTGCAGGAGAAACGGGCTCATAATGCCTGAGAGAGCCCAGATGGGAGGAGGGGTTCCATTTTTCCACTACATTACGCCAATGGAGGAGGCAGCGATGGACATAGTCAGGATAGCAGATGAGAAAGAATTCAGCCCTGGCGAGACGGGAGTGCATGATGGGCCTGGTGATTACGGAGGGCAATGCGCTCATTAAAGGGGTACATTACACTCCACCCTGTCCGAAAGCATGTCAGGTACTGAGTAATATTGGGTACCGTCAGCACTGCAGTGGCTTCTACTCTCCTAGGCTAGCTCTCACCATCTCATTGTGTCTCCCACAGGTTTATGTGTCCAACTCAAGGCACCCTCTCCTTTCCCTTGAGGCCCCAGAGGAGCAAGAAGCTGATGAAGAAGCACCTTTCACCAGCGCAGATACTCTCACCTCGGTAGGTCCTCACACATGTTGTTAGGATGGCACTGGATGATGATCATGGGACTAGTGTGTAGGAGAAGGTGCCAGAGGCAGAGGCATCTGTGGTTAGTTGCCCTCGGAACAGGAAGGACAGACAACCCTGCTTAGCTGGGCAGGGAGACAGTGCCTCAGGAGCCACAACAAAGGAGGCTCTACCTAGACCAGCAGCAGGCAATATGCTCCTGCATATTGGAATTCCCTAAGGCAGTGTGGGTAGCAGGCAGAAGATGGAGGAGTTGTGTGCGCCAATATAAATCAGGGTTATGAGCGAATGAGCTCCTCCATTGAGAGAATATCCAACCTCTTGGAGAGCCACATGAAGCATCACTTGGAGTGCATGGAGGAACTGAGTACAGATCTTTGGAGTGGATGCCAGTTGCGCCCAGCTGGTGTCCCCACCAGGCATCCGGAGCACCCGGCAAGGGCTGAGGATGTTACAGAGAAGGATGAGTGCCACCCCTCATACGGCGCCCCCATCATCATTGGCCTCCTCTGACTGAGGGGCTGTCGGTGCAGCAGGCCCAAGTGACAGAGGCTATCCCTGCAATGATGCAGGTGCAATAACCTCTGGAGATGCCCCATTGGGCACCTCTACGACGAGGCCGACCACCACATGCATCTCAGCTGCAAGCCAAGACAAGGGAGCAGCCTGCTTCTACCTCCTCTGAGGCCATAAGGGCAACACCGTGTAGCAGTGGCTGAGCACAGAGGCCACTGCATTGCACAGCACACTGAGTGGGTCACCGGGGTTTCTTACTATCTCTGTCACTGTTTTCCTTTCTTTGCACTATATAAATGATGACACGTTAAGCCACACATCTGAGACTCCTTTTATTGCTGGCATGGCAGAAAAGTGGTATGAGGTGGTGAAGGAGATTATGGGTTCCTTCACAGTGAGGGCAAAGCCCCTGGGCAGATGTGCTTCCTTCATTGGCAGTTTGATGTTTCAGGACATGTCTTCAATAATGTGTTAGTACAGGTCTCTCAGACTGACTTCCATGTCATGCCCTTCAAATGAGTCAGAGGGACTCAGGTGAAACGTTCCTGAATCAAATGATCCCTAACATTCATGACATCCTGATGAATCCTTGGTGCTCCACCCTTGGTGGCCAGGCATGCCTGGCCATCCCTGTGCAGCCAGGGCAGCTCTCTGTATGGCATCCTCTCCCTTTGCCCCTCTTCCTCCTCCTCTCTCACCTCCTGCTCCAGCTCTTTCCTGCGGTGAGCTGTCTCCTTCCTCTTGGTCTGCATCTCTCTCTGGAGGGCCATGCTATGGAGAGAGCAGCAGACCACCACAATGACCGAGACCCTTGCAGCAGGGTATTGCAAGGTGCCACCCAATAGTGACAAGCACCAGAAGAACATCTCGAGAAGTCAGATGGCCTGCTCAATGGTTGTCCTAGTGAGCCGGTGGCATTGGTTAGATCACCTCTGTGCCTCTGTCTGGGGCTCCCGTAGAAGGGTGAGTATCCATATCTTCAAGGGGTATCCCTTCTCCTCTAGAATGCATCGACATATTTTGGAGTGAAGAGTTGGGGCAGCCTGGACTGGCGGAGAGTGAAGGAGTCATGGCAGCTGCACAAATGCTCCTGTGGTCACAGATCAGTTGAGTGGTGAGGGAATGCAATCAATGATGCCCTGCGCCTAGGGAAATCCAGCAATGGCAGAGAAACCTTTGTCCTTTGTCCCCGAAAGGCCACGTCTGTTGTGAAATGAATGTACTGTCTAGCTCTGGCAAAGAGGGCATCAGTGACCTGCGAGATGTAATGCTGTGCAGCCATTTGCGAGATGCCACTGAAGTCCACAGCTGATCCTTGCAAGGAACCAGAAAAGAAGAAGTTCAAGTCCACAGTGAATTTGGGGGTAGATCCTATTTCGAGAGTTATGGCCTCCTTTGCCTTCCTGCCCCTCTTTCCCGTGCCCACCTGCTGATCTGGGTTTGCCCTTCCTGTGGAGGTTGTTGCACTTCACCACCTCTGGCCCAAAATCTGAGAGTCATACCTCCATTGCCAGCTGTAGCCTTCCTGTGCTCACCTGGTTGCCCAGTTGAACTTGGCTGCCTTGCCTTCTGTTCTGCTGCTCCCACGATGTCAGGAGGTTGATGATCTGCTGTACTGCCGGAGCACTGACTGCCCACAATCCCCGCCACTTGCACAGCACCAAAGAGTACCTGTATCCTAATGGCCGGGTTCCCCTCTGCCGTTGACCGTTTTATGAGGCCAAGGTAATTCCTGGGGCAGCCATAACTGGCTCCCCACTGTGTACCCGCCTCCCTTCAGCTAGTCTGCCCCTGCAACTCGTACGCCTCTGTGAAAATCTCAACACCCCCCTTTAACAAGCTCATAATGAACTCTTTAACTACTTTAATTGGTCTTAACTGGCGATTGGGTGGGATCATGATCCTGTTGCCCTGGTAAACATTGCCAGCCCTGGGAACATCATTGCAAAACCTGCACGCCGTCCAGCGCCGGTATTTTAAGGCCCTGTCCGCCTCTGTTCCTGCCTGAAATTTCAGCCCTGAATGGCTACTGGTCCTCTCAAATATATGGCCTCCTAACATTAGGCATCACAGCGCAGCAAGGAATCTCATTGAGGGAAATTTTGGAGATGCCACATCTGAGAGTCATGCCACTTTTCACCACCAACTTGTGAACAGGGATCAATCTGGACAATGCCACCAACAAACTCCGTAGTAGTTGCTGGTTCATTGCGATGAATCAAACGGGGAGCAGCTGCTCCATCTGTAAGAAACTGCTCCTTCATCATTTAGCCTGGCACCACATCTCCAGTACAAGTTCAACCATTTCAGATATGCGGTGGTAAGAGGTACAGCGTGACATCTGGAGATTCAGGAACGGCAGCTCTGCGTAGTTACATTGCAGTTTAGAATGTTGTGTATTGACTGAATGGCTGCTCATTTTATGCTGATCGACCGGGTTAACTTTTCAGACTCCAAGGGCTGAATTTTCAGGCCCTGCAGATTAAAGGCCTGCTCAGATATGAAATTGAAACCCGACCAGAGCCTAACCCGACCACGTCCAACCTGAATCCTACCTGGGCCCGTGTCCTTTGATTTTTTTTTCCCGTGCCCAATCCGACCTGACCCTACCCAACTACCGTAACAAAGTTAATTATATCAAACAGGTTATTGTGCTCCACCTTGTCCAAATGTTGTGATCCTCTGCTCCGGCAGCATGTTTTCCATCTTGACCACCTGGCTGAATGTACAAATTTTGAAGATTACTTCCCTCCCTGAGCAAGGCAGCAGTGTGTCCACGTCCAGCCCGACCCAACCTGAGCCCGAATGCTGGACCCGGAAGAGAGACCCAACCCGACCCGAACCAGACACATGTCGTCGGGTCTGGTCGGGTTCGGGTCAGGTAGCTATGCTTTACTGCAGATATCAGGAACAGAGGCGGATGGGGCCTGAAAATATCAGCGCCATCCAGCATGCCCATGTCCCAACCCCATTCGTGGCGTCGTCCATTTTTACTGGTGGTTCGGGGCTGGCAGGGCTACCCAACCCCATGAGGTGGGAAGTCAATTAGGCTTATTAAGGGCCTTGTTAAGCAGAGTTAAAGGAGGCCAATTGGGACTGGAGGCGGGCACGTATTGGCAGGCTGGGGCTGCCAATGCTCCAGTCAGGCTGGGGCTGCCAATGCTCCAGTCAGGCCTAGAGGCCCTCCATGCCTACTTGGGTGTGGGTGCAGCCAAAGGCCAACCTCTAGAGGGATTCTCCGGTTCGCGCCTTGCCGCCACCCACAAAGACACACACACTGTGGTGGCCTGGCTGCTGTTGCTGTTTTTTATTTAAACCGTTAAAAAAATTGGTGAGAGGGTACCTTCATATTGAAGTGCCCTCTCAGTTACTTACCCTTTACTGCAGGCTGCTGTTCCTCCAAAGCGGGAAGGCCTCTGACTGGCCTTCAAGCTTTGAGATCCCACCTGCCATTCCAAATTGGACAAAGAATCTGTCTTCATGCCAATTAAAGGGGGGCCCCGGTCAAATTTCCCCTGGGGGGTGGGGTTTGGAACCCGAAACACTTCCGACTCCCATATCCCACCCCCAAAGTGAATATTCAGCCCCACTTTGCCAAGCCTGAGACTATCTGAAATACCGAACAGCTAAAAAATGTATGATGTTGACTTAAACCCCTTGATATTTAGATGCTTTTGACTTTATAGTTTTTCTCTTTATTTTATAGTTTGTATTTTGAATACTTTTCCAATTTATATTGTACCATTTGTGCATTCACAAATAATAATACTTCAAGCCTTGCTGGCAATTAATTCAACATCAGCAGTGACTCTCTGAACACTTTAGCACACTTTGGGATAAAATAAGCTTATCCAGCTTTTTGAGCACAGGGGTCACAATTTGTGGCCTTCTCTTACTGGTTCTGTTGGAGGTGGGCCGGATGCAAATTTATTGCTGCCACTTCATTACCATGAATGCAATGTAGAGCCAAGCATCTGCCATTCTGCTGGCTCCCTCTGTGCTCTGCAGGGGATCATGCAGCCTTGTGCCAATATTTACGTAGTGCAGCCAGCCTTCTGCTCTTAAAAGTAGTCTGTCCCTCTGAAAGGGACACTGCACTGAATATTGTTGCTGCAATTTAAAACATGGAAGATGGAACACCAGGACAGAGGGAGGATTCTGGGGTGACAGATGGGGTGCGAGAGGCATTACTGGTGGAGCTGGGTAGTTGGAGAGACACCACAGTTCTGCAGGCAGCCAGGAGGTCCTCAAGGACCATCATCAAAAGGGAGTGGGAGCAGAAGGCCAGGGAGGGGGATGCAGTGGTTCACAAGGGCAGCTCACGGCCACCTTCTGAAGGGTAATTGGGGGATAATTGGGCGGTGTTTGCTGGTCTTGCCAGCGGTGCTCACATCCCAGGAACGAATAAAAAGAGCCACCAGTGATGGAATCAGTGGCGAGGAAGTGGAGTTTGTGGCGGCCAAAGGTGATGGTTTTGGTTTTCTCACTGTTGAGCTGGAGGAATTATGACTCATCCTGGTGGCAACCTCAGCATCTTATCTGAACCCGAGCTAAGCTTCCAACTCCAGTACTTTGCATCAGTATTCACCAAAGAGAAGGACTTGGTGGATGATGAGCCTAGGGAAGGGAGTGCAGATAGTCTCAGTCATCTCATTATCAAAAAGGAGGAGGTGTTGGGTGTCTTGCAAAGCATTAAGGTAGATAAGTCCCCAGGGCCTGATGGGATCTACCCTAGAATACTGAGGGAGGCAAGGGAAGAAATTGCTGGGGCCTTGACAGAAATCTTTGCATCCTCATTGGCTACAGGTGAGGTCCCAGAGGACTGGAGAATAGCCAATGTTGTGCCTTTGTTTAAGAAGGGTGGCAAGGATAATCCAGGAAATTATAGGCCGGTGAGTCTTACGTCAGTGGTAGGGAAACTATTAGTGAGGATTATTCGGGACAGGATTTACTCCCATTTGGAAACAAACAAACTTATTATCGAGAGACAGCATGGTTTTGTGAAGGGGAGGTCGTGTCTTACTAATTTGATTGAGTTTTTTGAGGAAGTGACGAAGATGATTGATGAAGGAAGGGCAGTGGATGTTATCTATGTGAACTTTAGTAAAGCCTTTGACAAGGTCCCGCATGGCAGACTGGTACCAAAGGTGAAGTCACATGGGATCAGAGGTGAGCTGGCAAGATGGATACAGAACTGGCTCGGTCATAGAAGACAGAGGGTATCAGTGGATGGGTGTTTTTCTGAATGGAGGGATGTGACTAGTGGTGTTCCGCAGGGATCAGTGCTGGGACCTTAGCTATTTGTAGTATATATAAATAATTTGGAGGAAAATGTAGCTGGTCTGATTAGTAAGTTTGTGGATGACACAAAGGTTGGTGGAGTTGCGGATAATGATGAGGATTGTCAGAGGATACAGCAGGATATAGATCGGTTGGAGACTTGGGCGGAGAAATGGCAGATGGAGTTTAATCCGGACAAATGTGAGGTAATGCATTTTGGAAGGTCTAATGCAGGTGGGAAGTCTACAGTAAATGGCAGAACCTTAGGCAGTGAGATCTGGGCGTACAGGTCCACAGGTCACTGAAAGTGGCAACGCAGGTGGATAAGGTAGTCAAGAAGGCATACGGCATGCTTGCCTTCATCAGTCGGGGCATAGAGTATAAAAATTGGCAAGTCATGTTGCAGCTGAACAGAACCTTAGTTAGGCCACACTTAGAATATTGCGTGCAATTCTGGTCGCCACACTACCAGAAGGACGTGGAGGCTTTGGAGAGGGTACAGAGGAGGTTTACCAGGATGTTGCCTGGTCTGGAGGGCATTCGCTATGAGGAGAGGTTGGAAAAACTCGGATTGTTTTCACTGGAACGATGGAGGTGGAGGGGCGACATGATAGAGGTTTACAAAGTTATGAGCGGCATGGACAGAGTGGATAGTCAGAAGCTTTTTCCCAGGGTGGAAGAGTCAGTTACTAGGGGACATAGGTTTAAGGTGAGAGGGGCAAAGTTTAGAGGGGATGTGCGAGGCAAGTTTTTTACACAGAGGGTGGTGAGTGCCTGGAACTTGCTGCCAGGGGAAGTGGTGGAAGCAGATACGATAGCAACGTTTAAGAGACATCTTGACAAATACATGAATGGGAAGGGAATAGAGGGATATGGGCCCCGGAAGTGCAGAAGGTGTTAGTTTCGGCAGGTATCAAGATCGGCACAGGCTTGGAGGGCCGAATAGCCTGTTCCTGTGCTGTACTGTTCTTTGTTCTTTGTTCGAGGTCAGTTCCCGGCGTCTGGCCCCGATGACCAGGCAGTAGTGCCAAGAAAAGTCTATTGACCTCACGGGGGTGGTCAAGATAAGTGAATGCATCTTCACATGACATCTCATAGCCATTTCTCCACCAACCTCACACACTGTTCAATTCACCAGACCCACCTCTCACTCATCTAAAGAGGCCACATCACTTGATCTGAGCATTTGCAGCCAGCAGCTCAGATACTGGCACTGCTCATACCTTGGAGAATGGTATAGGGTTGGGATTAGCATGTGGTAAGTCACCGGGCATGAGTGGCCTGCAGCCACGCCAGAGGTAAAGGATGGTTTCTTTGCCAGCTCACCGGAGGGCAAGGTCACAGACAAGTCCTGCTGCAGAGGACTCGGATGAGGACCATGATGGGGCAGCATATAGGAGAGCACTGCTGGGAATGCACGTTAAATTGCTGGGTGCATTGCCTGGCCAGACAGTCTCAGCTCCATCTCCCTGTCATGCACAGGTGCTGCAACCACAATCCCCATATCTGTTGTAGTCCTTTTGTGGACAGGTCGACTCCACTGGTCTGCCTGTGACATTCTCTGCTAAATCCAGAAAATCACCACAACACCTCAAAAAACACCAGATTACTTTGCAATAGCAGAGGTTCTTCAACTTCATTGCCTGCAAGTTGGGTGCCTGGTTCTGTAGCTAACACTAGTGCAGGGCCTATCTTGCAGCTCAGAGCTAGAGTTCTGTAGAGAGATGGATACATTCATTCAATGTGACCCAAATTTGATAGTCCTGCACCACATCAGCTGGTGGGGCTGTGACATCAGGACAGTGCCAAATCAGCTGGTTCTGGGGCCTGCAGGGGATGCCCACAAGGGCGCCCACATGAGCCATGCCGGAAGCAGCTAGCAGCGTGTTGTGCAACCCAATGAGGGCACACGGCTTACATAGTGACGCTGTGGAAATCTAATTCATGCCCCTTTTGGTGATTTATTTATTTGTTTATGATTTAATCACTGGGGGAATGTCACCCCTCAAATATATGGATAACAAAATTACCTTTTATATATCCGGCCAGATAACATGTTCGGATAGATACCAGCAAATAAGATTTATATAGTACCTTTCACATCTTGAGGATATCTCAAAGCACTTTACAGCCAATGAATTAGTTTTGAAGTGTCGTTATGTCGACGAACACGGCAGTCTATTGCATGCAGCCTAGTAATCCAAAAGGTAATACTTTTTCAATCAAGACCCTGGAGTGGTGCTTGAACCCATAACACTCACACTCAGAGACAAAATGAAATCTATAGAACAAGGTGACACTGTGGTTAACTATTTGCTCAGCAACCTTGAATTAAGCTGTAATGGGCAGTTTACTGAATGGAGCTCCTGTGTTGTTAATAAGCTTTTCCAAACATTTAATTAGAGTGTGTGATATTGGTGTAGCAACCAAAGTTGTTTGGCATCATAAATGGGAGGGACAGAAGGTAAGCAGCTTTAGTTACTACTTGCTACTAGAATTCAAATTCCTCTCTGTGGTTAATTTGCTGTTGGTGATCTACTGTCGAGGCAGTTATCCAACTCTCTGTCAGACCAGATCTACCAAGGGGAACAGGGAGTCCGTCCTCTCCCCAACTTACATCACCAAGATGTGCATGAAGCTCATCTGAAAACCAAAGGACTCTGCTCCCTTCACTGCTGGAAGACAAGTCAGTGAAGCTCCTCCATCTTGTTCTTCCACTTCTCCTAAGAAGACCAATGCCTGACTATGAAAAGGGAAAATGAACTACAAGGAAGTGGAATCACCAACTGAGGGGAAAATATTATAAGAATGAGGAAAGGTATACATTAATAACACTTGGTCCTCCTAGATATTAGCCTAGATTTTGCAATAGGAATAATGTTGAGGCTATCTGTCATCACTGTTAAACCGAACACTAACTTCTGGTCTCTGCATGTGGGCAGTAAAACGTGGAAATCAGGATGTTGCTATCCAATTTGCCCTGCTCCCCCAGAAGCTTCACTATAACAGTACCTCATCAAGAGACTCAGCGTTGAAATATATGAAGGGTGTGAAGTTGCGGTGTTGACCCACTAGTTACCCACTATACATGTTAAAAAAAGTTAAGGTTGGTGCATTCAGGTGTAAGTGAAATTTTAATGTCATGACAACTCTTAATTACTGCTAAACAACCTCTCTGGCATTGAAAATTTACTTTTACAAGTGTGGAGTCTCAGTCCTTCAGTTTTTAATTATTGTTGGAGATGTTTTATTTATTTAAAAGTTAGAATTTTCTTTTTAACTTTTTCTATCCGTCTCTTTTATCTTTCTCAATCACATCTTTCTTTGCCTCTCTTTTTATTTTGCTTTCTGTCCATGATTTTACATTGAATTAAATATGCTAATTTATACTTCCTGGTTAAGACACTGCACATCTCGATGAGGATTCTTCAATTTGGTTGGTTGCGGAGACACGTAGTTACTTGCCCCATTCACACAAGTCACATATCCCCTGTGGAGGGCACTGCATGATAAAGGTTCTCCAATTACTGTAAGTTGCCGCACAGGAACCGATGAAAAATCTGTAAGTGTGATGAAAGGTGAGCATTGTTCCTTTGTCATTGACCACAAAATCTGGGCAATGTAAATGATTAACACATCTTCCTCTTTGATCAAGCTTTTGTTCATCTGTCCAAATACCAACGTCAATATTTATCTGATTGCGCTCCTTTGAAACACTTTAGCACATTTAACTACGTACAAAGTACTAGATACGGCATGTCACCTGTGGCTCATTTCATAGCACCCTTTTTCTGAAGGTGGGTTCAAGCCCCAGTTTAGGAATTGAGCACAAAATTAAAGCTTAACACTTCCGAGCAATAGCGAGGGAACACTGCACTATTGGAGGTTTTTAGATTAGATTAGAGATACAGCACTGAAACAGGCCCTTCGGCCCACCGAGTCTGTGCCGAACATCAACCACCCATTTATACTAATCCTACACTAATCCCATATTCCTACCAAACATCCCCACCTGTCCCTATATTTCCCTACCACCTACCTATACTAGTGACAATTTATAATGGCCAATTTACCTATCAACCTGCAAGTCTTTTGGCTTGTGGGAGGAAACCGGAGCACCCGGAGAAAACCCACGCAGACACAGGGAGAACTTGCAAACTCCACACAGGCAGTACCCGGAATCGAACCCGGGTCCCTGGAGCTGTGAGGCTGCGGTGCTAACCACTGCGCCACTGTGCCGCCCTGGTGTTGTGTTGTGTTTTGGATGAGATGTTAAACTGAGGCCCCAGTTTACCCTCTCAGGTGAACATAAAAGATCCAATGGACTATTCTGAAGAAGAGCAGGGGAGTTATCCCATTGTCCTGGCCAATATTTATTCCTCAAACAACATTACAAAAACAAATTATCTGGTTATTATCATGTTGCTGCTTATGGGAGCTTACTGTGTACAAAGTAGCTGCCATGTTTCCTACATTACAACATCAACTACATTTCAAAAATATACTTCATTGACTTTAAAGCTCTTTAGGATGTCCTGAGGCTATGAAAGGCGCTACATAAATGCAAGGCTTTTTTAAATTAAAGTTGCTGTTGTTGTAATATCAGGTGAGTACGCAGTATTACAGCCACATGGTGAGGAGTGTGGGTCGTTCCCACTGTTCAACTCCCACCTGACTGCAGCAAGAATTTCTGTTATTAGGGTTTAACCCTTTGTGTTTTATTTGTCAAATCAACAGACAGCGACAGGTTTTCTTGTAGGTTTAAAACAGAAGATTAATTTATTGGAGTTCTTTGAGGGAGTTACACGTGCTGTGGATAAAGGGGAACCAGTACTTGTACTTAGATTTCCAGAAGGCATTTGATAAGGTGCCACATCAAAGGTTATTGCAAAAAATAAAAGCTCATGGTGTAGGAGTTAACATATTGGCATGGATAAAAGGTTGGCTAGCTAACAGGAAACAGAGAGTAGGCATAAATGGGTCATTTTCTGGTTGGCATCATAACAAATGGTGTGCCACAGGGATCTGTGCTGGTGCCTAAAATTTTTACAATTTATGTAAATGACTTAGACGAAGGGACCAAAGGTTTGGTTGCTAAATTTGCTGATGACACAAAGATAGGTAGGAAAGAAGAGGACATAAGGAGGCTACAAAGGGATTAGAGATAGGTTAAGTGAGTGGGCAAAGATCTGGAAAATGGAGTAAAATGTGAAATTATCCATTTTGGCAGGAAGAATAAAAAAGCATATTATCTAAATGGTGAGAGATTGCAGAGCTCTGAGATGCAGAGGGATCTGGATGTCCTAGTGCATGAATCTCAAAAGGTTAGTATGCAGGTACAGCACGTAATTAGGAAAGCTAATAGAATGTTATTGTTTATTGCGAGGGGAATTGAATACAAAAGTAGGGAGGTTATGCTTCAGCTATACGGGGCATTGGTGAGACCACATCTACTCTGTACAGTATTGGTCTCCTTATTTAAGGAAGGATGCAAATGCATAGGAAGCAGTTCAGAGAAGGTTGACTAGACTAATACCTGGAATGTGTGGGTTGCCTTATGAGGAATGATTGGACAGACTTGGCTTGTATCTGCTGGAGTTTAGAAGAGTAAGAGGCAACTTGATTGAAATATGGTGGATGTGGAAAGGATGTTCCCCCTTGTGAGAGAATCTAGAACTTGGGGTCACTGTTTAAAAATAAGGGGTCTCCCATTTAAGACAGAAATAAGGCGAAATGTTTTCTCTCAGAGGGTGGTGAGTCTTTGGAACTCTCTTCCTCAAAAGGCAGTGGATGCAAAGTCTTGAATATTTTTAAGGCAGAAGTAGATAGATTCTTGATAAGCAAGGGGGTGAAAGATTATCGGGGGTAGGCGGGAATGTGGAGTAATCAGTTCAGCCATGATCGTATTGAATGGCAGAGCAGGCTGAAGGGGCCAAGTGGCCTTCACCTGCTCCTAATTCATATGTTTGTATGTAATAATGTATTGAGCAATATGCTTTATCCTGAAATTGTCACAACTGCACCCACTCACGCATTCACTCGCGCGCGCACACACACAAGAAGAGACAGAGAGGAAAACAGGTAAGAGGTTTGAAGTGAGGTTGAGCTTCAGGGTTTACTGTTGAATTCTCTCAGAGGTCAAGTTCTATTTAGTTGCAGGCCTGAGGTATTTGTAGATTTCTCTGTTGGTTGAAAGTGCAGTTTGAAGACAGAGGATCACTTCCAATTCTCTGCTGCACTGATTGAAAATGTAGAATTCACAGCAGGGTGCCTTCTTTTTTGTTTGTTGGACTTACTCCCAGCTCTCAGCTGGACAAGTTTTAGTGATGCTTCTTCCTGGGTCTCCCCAGCTCTTTCTCTTCAGAGAGCTACTTTTAAGGTCAAAAATGGTTTCACACTTTTGCCTCTGTTGGGAGACAGAGGTCTCCCCCCCACTGTAATGACCAACAGTGGCCCAGGATATGGCTACTTCACACCTTCTTTGTTTCAGAAGAACCCATTCAATTCAAAAATGTCTCTTGATATGTTTAGGATATGTGCAATTGACAGCTCATAGCTTGGGTGTATTCTTTTGTTCGTACCAGATAGTAGACAGTTTGAATATACAAAGCCGGGTCTTTTGACCTCCAGCGGCCATTTTGGAGCACATTGCCCACTTTTCTTTTGGAAAGAAAAGTCCATTTATAACTCTTTAGGTTGAGTTCTTGTAGTTTCAATCGCTGCACTTTATGTGAGCATCACATCAGTTATGACGATTACAAACTATTGTCCGAGTGACTAAAACAGTGAAAAGAAAACCTCTGGCTCTCATAGTGTCAGCTGTTGACAATGGCGTTGAGGACTAACACTTTAAAAATCAAGTTTCCTTACTGTAGTCAACTGTAGAGCGAGTGATTGCAGCACAGAATCCGGCCGATCAAAAAATAGGTCGCTTTAAAAAAATATTGGTCTCGCATCACAGTCAGCCACTTGCACTGTTCTGTCAATACATAAGAACATAAAGACAGGAGTAGACCTTCCCTTGAACCAGTTTGGCCATTCAATTAGATCAGATTAGATTAGATTAGGCTGATCTATATCTTAACTCTGTTTACCGCTTTGATTCCGTAACCCTTAATAAATCTTGCTTAACAAAAATCTATCCATCTCAGTCTTGAAATTTTCAGTTGACCTGGCCTCAGCAACTTTTTTTGGGGGGGGGGGGGGGGGGGTGGGTAGAGTTCCTGATTTCCAGATAGTGTGGGTACCTGCCTTCAATATGCAAACTTTGCTCACTCTGAAAAATGATCTGTGATCAGGCTTGCAAATATCGGGCAGGTGGGAGTCCTACAAAGGATTTGCTGCCATTTTGTATCCAGGAAATTTGGGGTCCTTATCAACCATCAATCCTTCCTCCACTCCCCCACCCCGTACAATGTACAGGCTTGTTAAACCTGAGTTTGACATATCACATCTTTGCTTCAGCTCTTTCAACCTTGATGTTCTAAACTGTGGCTATCAGTCCCTCACTTAGTTTAATCCCTAATGATTGAAGTACCCAGCACTCTTTGGAGAGGTGAATTTGATGTTAAAAGCAAGTTATACTGTGATAGACTCATTGAAAACAATTGCAGCAGGAAAACTTGAGTTCCAGGCAGCTTTGAAAATCAATCAGAAAATGGAGGTGGTGACTTTTTGAACAGTTCACAATGCCAAAGATTTTCCTGTTCAAAAATACTTGAAGGACTTTCCTTTAGGCTTCTAAACCCCGCCATCAGGCTGAAATGTGGGTGAAAAATCTCCACTGTGGGCTGAAATTTCGGGTTCCCCTGAAGTGGGAAATGGAGGTGGGGAGGCCCTGAAAATATCGGCGCTGGATGGCATGTCAATTTCAAGATGTCGTTCCTGGTACCAGCAGCAATTATCAAGATGGGGACGGGGGTGGAGGGTGGGGGAAGGGCGGGACAGGAGTTCCAATCGTCTCCCAGTTGAGGCCAATTAGAAATGTTTAGAAGCTCATTAAGAGCTTGGTGGTTTGAGCTTTAAACTTTGAAAGGGGCAGACAGGTTGCCTGTGCCTTCAGAACTGACCAGCTGAAGGGAGGCAGATAAAGAGTGGGGAGGCATGATGAGTCCCCATAAGAGGGTCAGTGGACAAAAGGGAACTTGGCATTTGGTAAGGGGTGCCTTTGGCGCTGCACAGGTGGCAGTGAGAGTGGGCACAGTGCCTGGGCTTGAAATGGGGTGGCACAGCTCTGCAATCACAGGGGCAGAAGAGCAGGGACCAAATCTGCCAAGGACAATTGACTGGCCACCTGGCCAGAAGGAAAGCTCCAGATGGCAATGCAGGCATGAATGTCAGATTATGGGCCTAGTGGCAAAGACCTGAAAACAAACCCAGCTCCTATTTCCTGCCTTTGTGGTGAAAATTCAGCCCTATGTGGGAAACAGTCACTCATTGTGATTTTCCCGAGGGTGGCCACTTAATGGCTCGAGGGTGGGCTCAGGGTCCAATCAAGGACAGCGGACAGGCTCTCAAAGCTGGAGGGCCAATCAGAGGCCAGCTTGAAAAGAGCAGCAGGTTGTAACGTAAGGGAGAGGTTGCCCCAAAACGGAGGTGCAATCTCTCCAAGTTTTTTAAAGTTTAAAATAAAAAATAGGGTTTGAAACTAGGCCACCACTGTGGGAAGGGGGTGTGACAGGGCTGGGGAGCCCCTCTACAGGGAGGCCTGCGACCACTGCAGCACCAGGCAGGCAGGCAGAGAGAGCCTCGAGGCCTGCCTTGAGTGCAAGCCCCGCCAGTCTGCTGCTGGGAGGCTGCCTCCAAACTGGCTGCCGCCGCCTGCGGGAACCTGGAGGCCAACTGGAAAGTCCCAGTCGGCCTCTTTTAATTGGCCTTAAGTGGCCCTTGATAAGTTGGGTCGGCTACTCACTGTGTGCAGGCATGTAGCCCTACTGGCCGCGCCCCCCGCACCCCCCCATCCTGCCTCCGTGAATATGGTCCGACTGCAGGATGGAGCTAAGAAGCCGATCTACAGGCTGGTGGCGCTATTTTTAGCCCACCTCCGATCCCGGCCCCAGCAGGGCCTAAAAATCAAGCCCCACAGCTTCAAGCATTTGTGAGCAGTTGCTCTCACCTCTTCTCTGGAATTCAGCGCTTTTGCTTATGTTTGAACCAAGGCCGCAGTGAGGTCTGGAAACGTGACTAAGATTAAATCTGTCATCGGTTTATATTAAAATAAAAGCAAAATACTGCGGATGCTGGAAATCTGAAATAAAAATAGAAAATGCTGGAAATATTCAGCAGGTCAGGCAGCATCTGTGGAGAGAGAAACAGAGTTAACATTTCAGGTCTGTGACCTTTCATCAAAACTGGCAAACCTTGCTGAGTATTTCCAGCACTTTCTGTTTTTATATCAGTATATATTAGTTGCTTACGAGTGAATCAGTATGTAAACCTTTAAGGGATGTCAACAATGCTATCAAATGGCACCTACTCACCAATAACTTACTCAGTTTAGGATTCACCAGGACCTCACGTTTCCAGACCTTATTACAGCCTTGGTTCAAACATGAGCAAAAGCATTGAATTCCAGAGAAGAGGTGACAGCAACTGCTCCCAACCTTCGTTACTCCATTTGGAAAGTTTTGTTTCCACAGACGACCCTTTGGTGTCACATCAGCACTGGAACTCTTTCAGAGTTCAATGTCAAGCATTCTAGAAAGACTGGATCGAGTCATAAGTCAGATGGATGATGTCCTGATCCATGGATCCAATTAGACAGAACATGAAACTGGGCTTGGGCTTGTGAGAAGTTTGAAGCTTATGTTCTTGGTCTTCACTTCAAGATAGAGACAGGTCACAAACCCTTGGTGACTTACTTAAACTCGAAGGAGTTAGCAAAAATGCCTTCATGAGTACAAAGATTCACACTGAGGATGATGAGGTTTGATGCAAAAAGAGAGTTTGTTCCAGGAAAGCAGCAGATCACAGCAAGTACTTTGTGCCATATCCCAGTAGCAAGGTAGAACTAGGTGATGTATCCCTTGTCGAAGAGGTAGAAACCTTTGCATCAGCAATGACCACAATGCTACCAGCAATAGCTCAGCGACTGAACAAAATCAGTGATGCACAGAAATCTGATGAAGAATGTGCCCAGGTCAAAGGTTGGCCAGCATACATGCCACACAATCCCATTCTCAGACAGTACTATGAACAGAGAGGACACCTCAGTGTCATCTATGACAGGAGATTGGTCATTCCAAGAGTTCTGAGACTAGACATACGAAAAAGATTGCACCAAGGGCATTTCGATATCACAAGATGTTGAGCCAGAGCAAGATAGTTAAAATCACTAGAAGAGATGATATCAAAATGCACTACTTGTGTTATTCATCAAGAGATAAGGGAACCATTGATGTCATCTTCCTTTCCATCAAGACCATGGGAACGTCTTAGGATGGACCTTTTCAAACACAGGTAAAATGTTCTTGATTGTAGTAGATTATTACTCCAGATGGATAGAAGTCAAGCAACTGCAGGGTCACACTTCTGAAGCTGTAATTAAATCATTGAAGGAGATATTTATAACACATGGAATCCCAGACCTTGTAATCTCAGACAATGGACCACAGTTTGCTGACAAATACTTTAAAGAGTTCATGGTATATGGATTTGTTCATACTACCATCTCACCAAGATGCCCTCAAGCCAATGGTGAAGCTGAAAGAGGAGTGCAGACAGTGAATGCTTCACTGAAGAATATAACGATGACATCCAACATGGACTTCTGAGCTATTGTTAAACTCCACTCCAAAATGGCCCAGCTCCATGTGAACTCCTAATGGGAAGAAAACTAAAAACCCAACTCCCTACTCTCACACACATACTCATGCCACAAGCACAAGTTGATGAGTCATAGAATCACAGTCATAGAGTTATACATAGTATATAGAACAGAAACAGGCCCTTCGGCCCATCGTGTCTGTGCTGACCATCAATCACCTAACCATTCTAATCCCATTTTCCAGCACTTGGACTGTAGCCTTGTATGCCATGATGTTTCAAGTGCTCATCTAAATACTTCTTAAATGTTGGAGGGTTCCTGCCTCTACCACCCCTTCAGGCAGTGCGTTCCAGATTCCAACCACCCTCTGGGTGAAAAGGTTTTCCCTCAAATCCCCTCTAAAACTCCTTCCCCTTACCTTAAATCTATGCCCTCTGGTTATTGACCCCTCCGCTAAGGGAAAAAGTCTCTTCCTATCTAACCTATTAATGCCCCTCATAATTTTGTATACCTCAATCATGTCCCCCCTCAGCCTTCTCTGCTCTAAGGAAAACAACCCTAGCCTTTTCAGTCTCTCTTCATAGCTTAAATTCTCCAGCCCAGGCAACATCCTGGTGAATCTCCTCTGCACCCTCTCGAGTGCAATCACATCCTTCCTATAGTGTGGTGCCCAGAACTGTACACAGTACTCCAGCTGTGGCCTAACTAGCATTTTATACAGCTCCATCATAACCTCCCTGCTCTTGAATTCTATGCCTCGGTTAATAAAGGCAAGTATCCCATATGCCTTCCTAACCACCTTATCTAGCTGTGCTGCTGCCTTCAGTGATCTATGGACAAGTACACCAAGGTCCCTCTGACCTGCTGTACTTTCTCGGGTCCTACCATCCATTGTATATTCCCTTGCCTTGTTAGTCCTCTCAAAATGCATCACCTCACACTTCTCAGGATTAAATTCCATTTGCCACTGCTCCGCCCATCTTACCAGCCCATCTATATCATCCTGTAATCTAAGGATTTCCTCCTCACTATTTACGACACCACCAATTTTCGTGTCATCTGCGAACTTACTTATCATCTAAATCATTAATGTACATTACAAACAACAAGGGTCCCAGGACCAATCCCTGTGGTACACCACTGGTCACAGGCTTCCACTCGCAAAAACAACCCTCGACCATTACCCTCTGTTTCCTGCCACTGTCAATTTTGGATCCAATTTGCCAAATTGCCCTGGATCCCATGGGCTCTTACCTTCTTAACCAATCTCCCATGCGGGACCTTATCAAAAGCCTTTCTAATATCCATGTAGACTACATCAACTGTTTTACCCTCATCTACATATCCAGTCACCTCCTTGAAAAATTCAATCAAGTTAGTTGGACACAATTTCCCCCTGACAAAGCCGTGCTGATTATCCCTGATTAATCCGTGCCTCTCCAAGTGGAGATTAATCCTGTCCCTCAGAATTTTTTCCAATAGTTTCCCAACCACCTGGTTTATCCCTGCTACCCTTCTTGAATAATGGTATCACATTCGCTGTCCTTTAGTCCTCTGGCACCTCTCCCGTGGCCAGAGAGGATCTGAAAATTTGTGTCAGAGCCCCTGCTATCTCCTCCCTTGCCTCACATAACAGCCTGGGATACATCCCATCTGGGCCTGGGGATTTATCCACTTTTAAGCCTGCCAAACCATCTAATACTTACTCCCTTTCATTGCTAATATGTTCAAGTATATCGCAATCCTCCTCTGATCGCTACACTTACATCATCCTTCTGCATACTGAACACAGATGAAAAGTAATCATTTAAAACCTCACCTATGTCCTCCGGCTCAACACACAGATTGACACTTTGGTCCCTAATGGGCCCTACTCTTTCCCTGGTTATCTTCTTGCCCTTAATATACTTATAAAACCCCTTAGGATTTTCCTTTATCTTGCCCGTCAATGTTTTTTCATGTCACCTCTTCGCTCTCCTAATTAATTTTTTAAGTACCCCCCTACACTTTCTATACACAGTGCCGCCGCTGTTTTCAGCGCTCCGAATCTGCCATAAGCCTCCTTTTTTTTCCTGATCCAATAGTCTATATCCCTTGACATACAGGGTTCCCTGGACTTATTGGTCCGACCCTTCACCTTAACCGTACATGTTGGCTCTGAACCCTCACTATTTCCTCTTTGAATGACTTCCACTGGTCTGATGTAGACTTTCCTACAAGTAGCTGCTCCCAGTCCACTTTGGCCAGATCCTGTTTTACTAGATTGAAATCGCTTCCCCCAATTCAGTACCTCTATTTCTGGCCCGTCTGTGTCCTTTTCCATAACTATCTTAAATCTTACGGAGTTATGGTCACTATCCCCGAAATGCTCCCCCACTGACACTTCTACCACTTGTCCAGCTTCATTCCCTAGGATTAGGTCTAGTACTGCCCCTTCTCTTGTAGGGCTTTCTACGTACTGGCTCAAAAAGCTCTCCCATATGCATTTTAAGAATTCCTCCCCCTTTAAGCCTTTTGCACTAAGACTATCCCAGTTGATATTAGGTAAGTTGGAATTCCTTACTATTATTACCCTATTATTTTTACACCTCTCTGAGATTTGCCTACATATCTGCTCCTCTATCTCTTCCTGACTGTTTGGAGGCCTGTAGTGCACTCCCAGTCAAGTGATTACCCCCTTTTTGTTTTTAAGTTCTATCCAATGGCCTCATTTGAGGAACCTTCTCAGATATCATCCCTCCTTACTGCAGTAATTGACTCCTTGATCAACAGTGCAATGCTACCTCCTCTTTTATCCCCTCCCCTGTCACACCTGAAGATTCTATACCCTGGAATATTAAGTTGCCAGTTCTGCCCCTCCCTCAACCATGTCTCTGTGATAGCAATAATATCATAATCCCATGTGCTAATCAATGCCATTAATTCATTTGCCTTATTAGTAAGACTCCTTGCATTAAAATAAATGCAATCCAGCCTTGCATTTTTCACTTGTGCCTTAACAGGTCTGTATTTGCTCTGCCTTCCAGAATGACTCAGTTTCTCTTCTATATTTGACTGTGAATCACCCCCTACTGTACCTCGACTCTGTATCCCATTCCCCTGCCAAATTAGTTTAAACACCACCGCCACCCCGCCCACCCCCCCCCCCCCCCCAATCAACAGCACTAGCAAACCTTCCAGCAAGGATGTTGGTCCCATTCTGGTTCAGGTGCAACCCGTCCAACTTGTACAGGTCCCACCTTTGCCAGAAACAGACCCAGTGATCCAGGAAACTAAAGCCCTACTTCCTGCACCATTTCCTCAGCCACGCATTCATCTGCTGTATCCTTCTATTCCTATACTCACTGGCATGTGGCACCAGGTGTAATCCAGAGATTACAATCTTTGAGGTCCTGTTTTTTAATCTGCTACCTAGCTCCCTAAATTCTTGTTGCAGGGCCTCATCCCTCTTTCTACCTATGTCATTGGTCCCAATGTGTACCACGACCTCTGACTGCTCCCCCTCCCCCTTCAGAATGTCCTGCAACTGCTCCATGACATCCTTGACCCTAGCACCAAGGAGGCAACATACCATCCTGGAGTCACGTTTGTGGCCACAGAAATGCCTATCTGTACCCCTTACTATAGAATCCCCTATCACTATTGCTCTCCTACCCCTTTTCCTGCCCTGCTGTGCAGCAGAGCCATCCGTGGTGCCACGAACTTGGCTGTTGCTGCTTTCCCCTGGGAGGCCATCCCCTCCAACAGTATCTAAAGCAATATATCTATTTGAGAGAGGGATGGCCACAGGGGACCCCTGCACTACCTGCCTGCTCCTACTACTCCGTCTGGTGGTCACCCATCCCTTTTCTGCCTGTGCAGCCATTACCTGTGGTGTGACCACCTTGCTAAACGTGCTATCCGCGACGTCCTCAGCATCACGGATACTCCACATTGAATCCACCCGCAGCTCCAGCTCCATAATGCGGACAGCCAGTAGCTGCAGAAGGATACACCTGCATAAATGGTCACCAGGGACAGTGGAAGCATCCCTGATTTCCCACATAGTGCAGGAGGAGCATATCACGGGGATGAGCTCTCCTGTCATGACTTACCTTTAGATTAATTAGTTACTCCCTTAATTAAAAAATACTAATTACATTAGGGGCCTGGTTCTACTCCAAACACTACCCACTACAATCTAAGTCCTTAATAAATTACACTAAATTAAAAAAACACTTTAGTAGTACTCACCTTATCACTTGGTTTTTTTTAAAAAAAACTTCCCACTTTTTTTAAAGCTATTTAAATGCACTAACAGCTGTCACTTACCTAACCAATCACCTTGCAGATTTCCCATGATGTCGACTAAGTCTTTTTTTCCTCTTTCGAGTTTCAGCATGCGCTGGCACAGATAGAGAGAGAGCGACAGAGCCTGCCGCCGCTCCTGTCTTCAGGTGAGTGAGGGCCTCGAGCCCTGCGCTCACTTTTTCAGTTCCTGCTCTGGATCAGCTTCCACCCAAGTCCGCCAGCCGCCGCCCCTGTCTTCAGGTCAGTGACTTGGACAAAATGAGGGAGAAAGAGGTTAGAAATCATTATAATCAAATGTGGAATTATGACAAATGTCACAAGGCAAGAAACCTGCCAGACCTTCAACCAGGAAAGCCAGTTTGGGCCTGAGACCAAAATGGTTATGGAGAAGTGGTTGAACAGACACCACATCCAAGATCCTGAGACAGAACAGACATGCATTGGTGGCCGTACCGAAGCAATCTCCTATCCTAGGGAATAAATCATCTCCAAAAGCTAATGGACCAGAGATCCTGCATTCGTCCACTAATCCAGAAGACAACCCAAATGATGATAAAAGCAAAATACTGCAGATGTTAGAAATCTGAAATCAAAACAGGAAGTGCTGGAAATACTCAACGAGTCTTGCAGCATCTTTGGAGAGAGAAGTAGAGTTAACATTTCAGGTCAGTGACCTTTCATCAGAACTGGCAAAGGTTAGAAATGTAATAGATTTTAAGCAAGTGAAGCAGGGGTGGGGGAAGAGAACAAAGGGGAAGGTCTGTGATAGGACAGAGGGCAGGAGAGATTAAATGACAAAGGTGTCATGGGACAAAGGTAAAGGGAGTGCTAATGTTTGGGATGAAAGACAAAGCATTAGTCCAGAGAGAGAATGTTAATGACAGAATAATGAACAGCTCTGTTCAAAAGCACAAATATGAAAAAAACAAGTTTAAGGCAGGTTAAGCAAGTTTAAGGCATGGATAAAAAAATAATGAAGAAGAATAAAAAAGCCAGTCATGCTGTGAAATTATTGAATTCAATGTTGAGTTTGGAAGGCTGTAGCATGCCTAATTGGAAAATGTAGTGCTGTTCCTCAAGCTTGCGTTGATGTACACTGGAACACTGCAGCATTTCAAGGACAGAAATGCAGGCATGGGAGTAGGGGGAGAATTGAAATGGCAATCAATCAGAAGCTCAGGGCTTTGCTTGCGGACTGTACAGAGGTGTTCCACAAAGCAGGAAGATCACAGACCTAAAACGTTAACTCTGCTTCTCTAACTTGAATGATGAACCTGAGTCATCTACCAATTCCACTCTTGCACAGCAGATTCAGAGAGACCACTCAAAGGAGAAGAGCACTCGATACTCGACTTGTGAAGTCGCCACAGCGATTGTCCATGTAGAAATGGAAATCAGAGACTTAGGAGGAAATGTGATATATTGGATATTAGGTTGTTACTGGGTTAATATGCTAATCATACTGTTTACCTTATCACAGGAAGTGATGTAACATCACGTGGTATGAATCTCGTGCAGGCTCTTGGAAGATGTAGGCCGTAGTAGTAAGACGTGTTTCAATAAAGCTCCTGTTTCTTTTAACCCATTGAACTCTTCAGATATTCTGTGTTAGACTAACAATACGCAGAATATTGCAAATACCAACAAGGAAAACAAGGAACTTGGCAAATGAGCCATGGTGCTGAAGTAACTCGTGGATCCGTGCAGCTGCTTTCAGTGTAGGGAGCTGATTACTCATAACAGCACGAGACAGAATCTGAACTCGTGCCAAATACTGGTTGCTAAGTGTAAACCAGCAATTTCAATATCTGCCGCTGTAGTGGGATCAGGAGGTAACCTATTATTTCACAGTATAGAATGTCGCATCTGGTTTTGAATTTCAGCCTAATAACACATCTTTAAATAGCATGGGGACTGTGAGGGAGTGGTTGATAATCCAATTTGTGGAGGTCACACCCTCTTAAAAAGATGTCTGGCGAACATTGAAGAGTTATTGTTTTAAGCGTTAAACTTCTCTAAAGCGAAGCCTGGCTACCCGACCAGCATCCGACTAGACACGACTCCATATGTTGGGTTCAGGTCAGGTCAGGTCAAAATTCCGAGTCCAGCATTCGGGCTCGGGTCGGGTCGGGTCGGGCTGGACACTGCTTCCAGGAAGGCATGGGATCAGGCTTACCCATGATTCCCCACAACTCCAACTGCAGGAATAGCTTGCTGCTGGAACAGATGAAGGAGATTTGGGTCGGGTCGGGCGTGAAAAAAGATTAAAGGGCTCGGGCTTGGGTCACGATCGGGTTAGCTGCGGTCGGGACGGGCCCGGGTCGGGTTTTAATTTTATACCCGAACCAGGCTTTACTCTAGAGCAGTAATTCTATCCAGTTATATTCCAGGAAATTCAGCAACAATAGATAAACTGTGCATTCTCAAACTAATCATGTCATTCGGGATTTTCTCATTTTCATTAATGAGGCAAGGTCCATTTAGGCTGACAATGTGACAATATAGGCTGACAACATAATACAGGTTAACAAAGTGACAATATAGACTGACAATGTGATAATATAGGCTGACAACATAATACAGGTTAACAAAGTGACAATATAGACTGACAATGTGACAATATAGGCTGACAACATAATACAGGTTAACAAAGTGACAATATAGACTGACAATGTGACAATATAGGCTGACAACATAATACAGGTTAACAACGTGACAATATAGACTGACCATGTGACAATATAGGCTGACAACATAATACAGGCTAACTGACAATATAGACTGACAATATAACAATACAGGCTAACTGACACTATAGGCTGACAACGTGACAATATAGGCAGATTACGTAACGATATAGGCTGGCTGTGACAATATAGGCTGACAATAGGCAGAACATTTACTGATGTTACCTGCAGGGAGAAGGTTAGTCAGAAAATTGGAGGAACCTCCACATGCTGCCCACAGTGTTTCTCTTACATCAGTGATTGGTTTCCCATCCGCTTGATTGACAGGCTGGGCCACCAGTCACGTAGGGAGCTGGTCACTGTCTGCCACAGCAGCAGGTAAGTCTGTGCCAGGAACAGTGAGGTCAATTGGGCTGAGGAAGGGTCAACCTGACGGGGGTGGTGTGGTCGGTGGTGGTGAGGAGGGTTGATCTGAGGGGCTGCGCGATTGGGAGGAGGGTCAACTGGTGGGAGATGAGCGATTAGGAGGGTGTTGCAGTTGACCAGAGGTCGGGGTAGGGAGGAGTAATCAGGAGGGTGGTAACCAAAGATGAGAGCAATTGGGGGTGATAGGGGCAAACAGGGGTCAAATCTTGGAGGCCTCATGGTTGGGGGGAATCAGAGGCCTCTGTGGTAGCGGGGATATTGGAGCCTGGTGGTGATGATGGAACAGAGCCTGATGGTGGTGAGGGATCCAGGCCTGGTGGTGGTGGGGGATCGGGGCCTAGAATGGGGGGAGCTCAGAAGCCTCAGGGGGAAGGTTGTTGGGAGGGAGGTCCAATCATGGAGGCACCTCAAGCGGGCACCTGGATCCAGGAGGTAGGTGTGAGGGCACTCACCTCCCGAGTCCACCAAGTCCTGGCCTTGAAGAAGCTTCTGGATTACCAAAGCATGCGAAACATGATGGACACCAGTTAAAGTCGAAACCTGCATGACAGTGAGGCTTGCAGCCTCATTATCATATTTAAAGTGTGAACCCATCTCCTTAGATCATGTTATGTTGTATAAGGATGTAAATGGTTAATACTGAAGACAATGAGAAGGACCCCTCCCACTGTACGAGTCACAAGAGTTAGGCTTGAGAAGATGAAGGTATAGCAGCATGAAGGTTGCTAGCTTAGGTGACTTGCAAAGAGTGTATATAGTAATTGTAAATAATAGAGTTGTTACTTAACCTTTACTGAAGTCTAAGACTTTCTCTAGAACACATCGCAAATTCCTCAAGCCGAGACTAAACACCTTAGCAAAGCCTAGCAAACAAAAGGAAGCAATATGGGCCCAAAATTGAGAATGCCTGAGAGTTTCCAGAATCACGAAGGTCCCAATCAGGTCCAAAATTGGCTAGTATGGAGAAAAAGGTTCTTAGGCTCACAATTGCTTCTGAACTCCACACCAAATCTGAAGTGGAGCAAGTGAACACCCTCCTGTATTCAATAGGAGCGATAGTGGACAATGTAATTGTCCATCAAGGGATCAACGAGCCTACCGATAAATTTGAAGAGGTACTTCCAACCTTTGATAAATATTTTAATCTCGACACCAATAAAATCTTGGAAAGAGACAAATTTAGTAAACAGCTGCAGATGACTGGTGAATCGGTAAACTCCTATATTAAATGACCTTTATAGATTGGCAGAAGGTTGCGAATACGGCGAATTAAAGACAGAATTAATCAGAGACAGGATAGTCATTGGCAAAGCGGATGAATCCTTGTCAGACCTGTTGCAATCCAAGGAAGACCTTACACTGGAAAAGGTCATTCAAATTGTAAGATAGGCTGAAGTTTGCAAACAGAATAGGGACATCCTACGAGTTGAAGATAAGCTGTGGATGAGAAGGAGTCCAACGCCCATCCAACTGGTAAAGCCAAAGCCAGGGAAACACTTTGAGGAACAGAAAAAATACAGGTGAGAAATCACATGAAATAGGAAAACCTTGCCAACATTGTGGAGCCAAGAAGACCCACAGATGACAGCAGTGCCCAGCAAGTATAGCTGATTGTTTTAAGTGTGGAAAAACTGGACACTATGGAAAGATGTGCCACAGCAAAATTTTTGAGCTTAAAGGTACAAAGCAGATCATAGGAAGGAACATAGGAGCAGGAGTAGGCTATTCAGCCATCGAGGCTGCTCCACCATTCAATTAGATTATGGCTGATGATCTACTTCAACTCTACTTTCCCATGTTATCCCCAAATCCCTTTATGTCATTAGTATCCAGATAGCAATCGATTTCTGTTTTGAACATGCTCAATGATTGAGCTTCCACAGCCCTCTGGGATAGAGAATTCCAAAGATTTACCACCCTCTGAGCAAGGAAATTCCTCTTAATCTCAATCTTAATGGCCTGCCCCTTAGTCTGAGATTATATCCCCTGCTTCTAGAGTCACCAGCGAGGGGAAACATCCTATCCACATCTACCCTGTCACGCACTGTAAGAATTTTGTAA
The DNA here is from genome assembly GCF_036365525.1 of Heterodontus francisci. Classification (NCBI taxonomy): domain Eukaryota; kingdom Metazoa; phylum Chordata; class Chondrichthyes; order Heterodontiformes; family Heterodontidae; genus Heterodontus; species Heterodontus francisci. Next base: position 22,439,926 of record NC_090394.1, read on the forward strand.
GTTTCAATGAGGTCACCTCTCATTCTTCGAAACTCTAGAGAATACAGGCCCAGTTTCCTCAATCCCTCCTCATAAGACAATCCCACCATCCCAGGAATTAGTCTGGAGAACAGCCGTTGCATTCCCTCTATGGCAAGTATATCCTTCCTTAGTTGAGACCAAAACTGTACAAAATTATTCCAGGTGTTGTCTCACCAAGACTCTATACAATTGCAGCAAGACTTCTTTACTCTTGTACTCAAATCCTCTTGCAATGAAGGCCAACATACTATTTGTCCTAATTGTTTGCTTCACCTGCATGAACAAGGACACCTAGATCCCTTTGGACATCAACTTTTCCCTACCTCTCACCATTTAAGAAATACTCTGCATTTCTGTTTTTTCTACCAAAGTGGATACTTCACATTATATTCCCTCTGCCATGTTCTTGCCCATTCATTTAGCTTGTCCAAGTCCCCTTGCATCCTCCTCACAACTTACATTGCCACCTAGTTTTGTGTCATCAGCAAATGTGGAAATATTACATTTGGTCCCCACATCCAAATCATTTGTATAGATTGTGAACAGCTGTGACCCCAGCACTGATCCTGCGGCACCCCACTAGTAACAGCCTACCATCCTGAGAATTACCCGTTTACTCCTACTCTCTGTTTCTGTGTTAACCAATTCTCAATCCAGACCAGTATATTAACCCCAATCCTATGTGCTCTAATTTTGTTTACTAACCTCCTGTGTGGGACCTTATCAAAAGCCTTCTGAAAATCCAAATACACCACATCCACTGATTCTCCTTTATCTGTGCAACATCCTCAATAAACTACAACAGATTTGTCAAACATGATTTCCCTCTCAAAAATCCATGTTGATTCTGCCCAATCATATCATTATTTTCTAAGTGTCTAGTTATCACATCCTTTATAATAGATTCTAACATTGTCCCTACTACTGACATCCAACTAACAGGTCTGTAGTTCTCCATTTTCTCTCTCCCTCCTTTCTTAAATATTGGGGTTGCATTTGCTACTTTCCAGTCTGCAGGAACCTTTCTAGAATCTATAGAATTTTGAAATATAACCGCCAATGCATCCATTATCTATTTAGCTACTTCCTTCAACACTCTGGGATGTAGCTCCTCTGATCTCGGGGATTTATCAACCTTTAATCCAGTTAATCTTTTTGAGTACTATCTCTTTATTCATACTAATTTCTTTCAATTCCTCATTTTCACAAGTCCCTTGGTTTCCTAGTATTTCTGGGAGATTTTCTGTATCTTCCTCCATGAAGACAGACAAAGTAATAATTTAGTTTCTCCACCATTTCCCTATTCTCCATTCTCCTGCCTCCACCTATAATGGACCCACATTTGTCCTTGCTAATCTTTTCCTTTTCATATAACTAAAAAAGCTTTTACAATCCGCCTTTATGTTTCTCACTAGTTTACATTCATAGAGACTTTCATGCAAAGAACAGCGAATCAAGTACAGCAATTCCCACAAGAGAAAGAACCAGGAGAGTTCTAGGGAGAAATCAGTAATCCAGATCAAGGTTTCTGGACAGCAGACATCTACGTGAATGGACATCTCATGAATTTTAAACTTGACACAGGGGCTAGCATCACGGTATTACCCGCAATCGACAGATATATAGATGCATGGTCCAGGCAGGGCAACTGTGAGTAAAAAGCAAGCTCCAAGCAACTCTTCAGCATAGAAGCAGACAACTGGTAGAGACCTTATATGTCTTACACAATCAAGAATTTTCTTTACTGAGCAGGAACGCATGCTTGGAACTGCAGTTGATTGAAAAGGTAGCCAAGTCAAGCAAACAAAGATGAACAATTCCTTCCAATCACCAGCTGATGTGTTATCGAGATCAACCATAGATCATCCATCATAGGAAGATGTGAATTTCATAGGTCACATTTGCAACAGACAGCACAAAGTTGGCCAGCAAGCACACAGAAGTTGTGAGAAATACAACGAGCGCAGAAGAATGATGAAGAGTGCATTCGCATTAGACAATATTGTACACACGGGTGGCCACAAGAAAGTTCAGGAGGGAGAACAATGAAGATGTTCCATGAGTATAGGAAATACTTTAGCATAATTAATGACTTATTAATTTACAATGACAGAATTGTTATTCCTACTTCAATGAGATCCGATATCTCAGATCGATTATACCAAGGCCATTTGGGTATAACCAAGTGCAGAGCGAGGGCACAGTCTTCAGTATGGTGACCTGGGATATCTAAGGATATCATGAGCATGATCAACAACTGTCAGACATGTGTGATACAGAGGCCAGAACAGCGTGAACCGCTGTTGACTACCCAATTTCCAACTAGACTTTGGCAAAGACTAGGCATGGATTTATTCATGTTTGGAGGGAAGTCATCTATCATTATCAACCACTTTTCCAGGTGGATAGAAGTCAGATGATTACGTTCTACGGCCACCGAGGTAGTTATCAGAATCCTTATGGACATCTTCGCGACACATGGGATTCCAGATGAAATATCAGACAATGGACCACAGTTCGCAAACGAATGTTTTACCCAGTTTGCCATGAAGATGGGCTTTCAGCATCTTCTGAGCTCACTGAGGTATCCACAGTCCGATGGCGAGGCAGAACGAGGTGTGAGAACCAGAAAATCTTTACTCAAGAAAAATGAAGATCTTCCTATCTCACTCCTAGTTTGTCGTTCAACGCCACTGCTGTGTGGATTATCACCAGTAGAATTCCTAATGGGAAGGAAGTTAAGAACACAGCTTCCTCAACAATTAATGCCTGGATTGAAGACTCAAGACTACGAGAATGTTTGAGAAAGAGAAAATTCCTAAAGAAGGAAACAAACCCGGAATTATAATAAGACATTTCGAGCAAGAAGCTTACCCAAATTAAACAATAGTCAAAAAGTTTGGATGCGTGACCTAGAACGAGAAGGTACAGTAATCCATTAACATGAGGACTATCACCAATCATATGTTATACGAACGAATGAAGGGAACATACGAAGCAATCAGAGAAATGTCGTTCCTATTCCACAAAAGCAACAGCCAATAATTCATGTGCAAGATCCAGATGAAGAGGAACAAACCCAATCCAAATGGAATACTACAACCCATAGAAACGAAAAACGAAGTCAGCAACCCAGACTTCCTACGAAGACTACTGATCGTCCCAGACAGATTACAACCAGATCGGGCAGAGTTTGCAAACCTCCGATGATACTGAATCTGTAAAGTCAGAGACTTGAGGAGAGAGAGTAGTAGAGAAATCATAAATGTATATATGTTTGGAAAAATGTTGGATAAAGACTTGGGGGGAGATGTAGTGTAAGGATGTAAAGGGTTAATACCCCTCCCACTGTACGAGTGATGATGTAACAGTCACATGAGATAGACTTGAGAAGAAGAGGAATAGCAGCATGAAGGATGCTAGCTTAGGTGGCTTGCGGAAGTGTATCTAGTAACTGTAAATAATAAAGAGTTGTTAATTAATCTTTATCAAAGTCTAAGACTTTCTCTAGAATGCCCTACAATGCTACTAATACAAACCCAACAACGCAATCTGTCGGTCACCCGGGCTCAGTTCAAGCCAGAAATAGGCAGGTTTGGGTTAGGGTTCTGGGGTTCTGACGCTTTAAACCTCCCCCCCCCCCCCCCACCCCACAATCCAAACCTGCCCTTTTTTCAGTTAAAATTCAACCCAATATGGCAATATAGAATCATGCAACACAGTAGAAGGCCAATTGATCCAATGTAACAGTGTCAGCTCTTTGAAAGAACGATCCAATTAATCCCACTCCGTTACACTTTCCCCATAGCCCTCTAAACTCTTTGCCTTCAAATATTTATCCAATTCCCTTTTGAAAGTTACTATTGAATCTGCTTCCACCATTCTTTCAGGCAGCAAATTTCAGATCATAACAAGTCACTGTGTAAAATAAATGTTTTCTCATATTGCCTTTAGTTCTTTTGCCAATCATTTTAAATCTGTGTGCTCCGGTTACTGACCCTTCTGCCACTGGAAACAGTTTCTCCTTATTTACTCTATCAAAACTGTTCATGATTTTGAATACCTCTATCAAATCTCCTAATCTTCTCTGCTCTGAGGAGAACAACCCCAGCTTCTCCAGTCTCTCCACATAACTGAAGTCCCTTATCTGTACCATTTTAGTAAATCTCTTCCGCACATTCTCTTTGCTCGGACATCCTTCCGAAGGTGTGGTGCCCAGAATTGAGCACAGTGCTGCAGCTGAGGCCTAACCAATGCTTTATAAAGATTTATTATAATTCCTTATTAATACATTCTATCAATAAAGCCAAGGATCCCATATGCTTTTTAAAGAGCCTTCTCAACATGTCTTGCTGCCTTCAGAGATTTGTGTACATACACCCCAATATTCCTTCATTCCCCGTTAAACTTGTATCATTTAGTTTATATTGCCTCTTCTCATTCTTCCAACCAAAATATATCAACTTTACACTTCTCTGCATTAAATTTCATCTGCAATGTATCTGTCCATTTCACCAGTCTGTCTTTGTGCTACTGAGGTCTGTTACTGTCGTCCTCATGGTTTACTACACTTCTGAGTTTCGTGCACCAAATGTTGAAATTATGCCCCGTATGCTCAAATGCAGGTCATTAATGTAATCTAAAAGAGTAGTGGTCCGAATACTGATCTCTTGGGAACACCACAGTATATTTCGCTCCAGTCTGAAATAACAACAGTTCACCACTACTCTCTGATTTCTACGCCTTAGCCAATTTCGTGAAAGAATATGATCAAGTTAGTCAAACATGATTTGCCTTTAACAAATCCATGCTGGCTTTCATTTATTAAACCATACTTTTCCAATAAATTTTGTCCCAGATTATTTTCTCTAAAAGTTTCCCCATCACTGACATAAGGCTGGCTGACCTGTAGTTGTCAGGTTTAGCCCTTTCCACTTTTTTTAAACAGGGGTGTAATATGAGACATCATTGTCTGCCTACCCCGGCATACGCTTCCTGTGCTCGCACCAACACCCTCACCAAAATGACATCTGGCACAGCCTACACCAGAAATGTGTGTGCATGCTACAGATGTCATTTTGGAACCTAAAAACGGGTGCGATGACACCGAATTTTGCGGCCATGCACTTCAAACTCATCTTAGACTTCCTTCCATTTGCCCCTGTCCGAATCCTCTGATTTCTATTCTTTGCTCTAGTGCTATGTTTCTCCTCTCTAATGTTTCCTCCTGGTGCCACCTTCTGCCAGATTAAGCCCTCCCCTCAACAGTACAACACCCTGTTGTGGTGCAATCTGTCTGTCTTGAACAAATCCCTCTGTCCCCAGAATTGGTCCCAATGTCCCGGGATTCTGAAACTCTCCCTCCTGCACCATTTGTCCAGCAACACATTAAGCTATCATCCTATTATTCCTGTACTCACTAGCACATGGCACTGGAAGCAAAGCATGGATTACTACCTTTGAGATACACTGTTTAATACCCTCCCAAACTCCTGAAACTCTGACTACAAGACCTCAACCCTTTTGCTTTCTATGACATTCGTTCCCACATGGACCATGATTTCTGACTCTTCTCCTTCCCCCTTCAAAGGCTGGAATTTTACATCCCGGGCTAGGAGACAGGTGGGGGCATAAAATGCAGTGGGATGGCGCCTGTGCCATGTTTGTTGCCTACTTGCCCTCCCCCCCCCCCCCCCAATGCTATTTCACCAGTGACGGGGAAGTGGTAGGAGGCCTGCTCGCCTTTAGGCCAATTGAGGCCCTTAAGTGGCCAATTAATAGGCCTTTACCCGCTGCCGCCAGTATTTTACCAGCAGCAGATGAGCACCTCAGCACCTGAGGAGGCCAGCCACTAATATCTGGCAGAGTCCTTGCGGAGTAGGGGTGGAGGGCCCTCCTGATCGGACACCCTGTGCCCCACAGAGGGAGGCCACCTGGTGTTAGTGGGTGGCCTCCCCATGTGTCAGGTCTCCCACCAGCCGCTGGTAAAATATCAGCAGCGGCAGGAAGAGGCCCTTAAGTGACCATTAATTGGCCACTTAAGGGCCTTAATTGGCCTCTGGATGTGAAGGCCTTTCTCAACTTTCCATGCCTCTGACAAAACTGAATGGCCTCGGGTTGCTTCTGACACCTTAAATTGGGCAACGGACTCACACCCAAGCCAATTATCTTATTTCCATTTAAAAATAGCATCGTGTCAGCAATGATTCAGCCCATGATGTCCCTGCCCAGCCTCTCAGCTATGATAATGATGTTATTGTTCTCCAACAAATCAAACAGTGTGAGGCGTGTTCTTGCTTTCAGGGGTATAGAGTCATGGTAGAGATTGTGGAATATATCAGGAAGATATCCTTGGAGTTCAATATATGTCATCATATAAGGATCTGAAATTCAGATAATTTGTAATCCAAAGCAGATAGTAAAATCTCCCAAGTACCTAAATATAAAACACTCCCAATGCTCCTTTGGATCTATGCCCTGTCAGGTGAGGTACTGGGCCACATGAACCAGAGAGATACTGGAGAACTGATCAGTGTTCAAATAGCTGGTCTCAAGCAGAGCTCAGCACCCAAGCTAGGGAGGGTAAAACCAGCCAAGGATCCTACATATGACCACTATTCAGTAACTCCTGCTAAAAAATTGCATGGTGATTGAGTGAGGACCTGATTAGGCTTGGCTACATTGTTGAATAATCTTGTGATGGTCTCCAGCTTCACATAAAGAAATACTCCTTTGTCAAGGTATCCAGGGGTTGAAGATCATTATGGAATAGTACTCCAGCATGATGTCAGCATTTTATGGTATTCAGTCCCTTGAACCTGTTGTGTCATTCAATTAGATGATGGCTGATCTCTATCTCAAAAGGCTGTGTTTATGAGATGATGGGTAATTTAAAGGAATGGATCCACATAAAGGTGAGTGGCTACATTCATGGGATAAAAATAGTAGCAACTCTGAGGGTTGTTAATATGTCTAATATATATTTTAGCCTTTGTTTGGCTAATGGAAAAGCCTGACAAAACCCAGTCACTGGCACAATAAATGTGGCTGCAGGAAATCGAGCCATTGCCCATGTGATGGTGCATACCTCCCTATCCCAGTTAGCTGACAGGTGAAGTAGAAGTTGTGTAGAATGAAGTACAGCTGAAGAAACGGGTCATGTCTTCTATTCTAAGGCGCCCTCCCCATAGAACAGTATCATAGATTTCCTGGAAGGAGACAGAGGAAGAGGAATTGAGGGTGCAGTTGCTTGTTTGAGCCAAATGGCAATGCTGGGCCTCTGACACATTTCAGTCGCAGGTGTCCTTTCAGCAGATGACACAGCTCTGTGTGTGGTGCTCTGCCTATATAGCCAGTTCAGTGTGGTCATTGCTAAGCACGTGTCCCTGCCTGTAAGTGCGGGAGATGAATACCAACAAGTGCATGCAACTGAATACCAACAAGTGCATGCAACTATCCGCTGATGCAATGTAACATAACCTCAGGAATGACAGATATGAGGCTCATGTGGAGATGCCTGGGCAGGGTCATGGGTCAAGCCGACAACCTACAGCATGTAAACTTAGTGAATTTTCAAAGAGCCTCATGATGTGGAGGGAAGAAAACAGCAATAAATAGAATTAGACATCGGCCAAATCCATTGCAATTCTTTTTCTCCTTTTTTAGATTTTTGTTTACTTTGAGTGCACCTTACTTATTAAAGGTGGAGGACAGCAGTGGGGAGAAGAAACAAATACAAGACATAGCCATCCCGCTAGGCTACACGCATAACTGCGAACTCACTGTCGTTAAGGTTACCAACTCTGGTGGGACATATTTCTGGAGGTGTCATCACATGACCTTCTGCTGTCAACAATCCCACCCCTATACTCCTGCCATTGCTCACCCAACATGCTCGTACTCACAGCACATTGCCTTCCCATAGCCAATTGGAAAGTGAATAGACTCTTCAAAACCCAATTAGATCATTCCTGACTGTCAAACAGCCCCTTTTCCCCATGTCTGCTGCTTTTATAACTAATAAACAAAATTGTTACAATAAAATTTTTTAAATTACACAATTTTTAATGGCTCTATGATTTTTTTCCCAGGTTGTGTTCTAGAGATTAACCTATCATTCCTGAAGATTCCAGGGCAATCCTGTAATAGAATATACTTTAGAGTAATTCCATGAATATGTATACTGATATATAATTAAATGTTTTGTTGGTTTGATATTTCAAGATCCAACCTGTGGCTGTCAATTATTGATGAAATATCATGCAAAAATAAGTCCCTCTGGCACTTCTTGAATTCAACTTTGTTAATCGCATTTTAAAAACATTCCAAATTGTTTATGATTTGGAAAATGGACACTTTCATACCATGGAGGGGAAAATCGATCTACACATTGCTTCACTGGCAGCACACTCACCACTGAGTCAGAAGTTGTGGGTTCAAATCTCACGTCAGAGACTTGAGCACATAACCAAGGCTGATACTTCTGTTCAGTACTCATGGAATGCTGCACTGTCTGGGAGTGCAAACTTTAGAATGGCCATTAAGCTGAGCTCCTGTCTTCCTTTTCAGGTGGATGTAAAAATATCCTATCGCACTAATTCTAAGTAGAGCATGGGTGTTCTACCTGGTGTCCTGGCCAATATTTATCTCTCAACCAACACCACTAAAACAGATTATTTGATCATTATCTCATGGCTGCTTGTGGGATCTTGCTGTGTGCAAGTTGGTCACCACATTTCCTATGTTACTACGGGGCAATTAAAGGTTAACCACATTGCTCTGCGTCTGGAGTCACATGTAGGTCAGACAGGGTAAGGATGGTAGATTTCATTAGTAAAGCAGGTGGGTTTTTAAAACAACAATTTAATAATTTCATGATCATTATTACTGAGACTAGAATTTTATTCTAGATTTATTTTTCTTTTTATTTATTCGTTCATGGGATGTGGGCATTGCTGGCCAGGCCAGCATTTATTGCCCATCCCTAATTGCCCTTGAGAAGGTGGTGGTGAGCTGCCTTCTTGAACCACTGCAGTCTTTGGGGTGTAAATACACCCACAGTGCTGTTAGGGGGCTCGAGGATTTTGACCCAGCGACAGTGAAGGAATGGTGACATAGTTCCAAGTCAGGATGGTGTGTGCCTTAGAGGGGAACTTGCAGGTGGTGGTGTTCCCATGCATCTGCTGCCCTTGTCCTTCTAGGTGGTAGAGGTTGCGAGTTTAGAAGGTGCTGTCGAAGGAGTCTTGGTGAGTTGCCTCAGTGCATCTTGTAGATGGTTCACACTGCTGCCATTGTGTGTCAGTGGTGAAGGGAGTGAATGTTGAAGGTGGTGGATGGGGTGCCAATCAAGTGGACTGCTTTGTCCTGGATGGTGTCGAGCTTCTTGAGTGTTGTTGGAGCTGCACCTATCCAGGCAAGTGGAGAGTATTCCATCACACTCCTGACTTGTGCCTTGCAGATGGTGGACAGGCTTTGGGGAATCAGGAGATGAGTTACTTGCTGCAGAATTTCCAGCCTCTGACCTGCTTTTGTAGCCACAATGTTGATTTGGCTGGTGCAGTTCAGTTTCTGGTCAATGGTAACCCCCAGGGTGTTTATTAATGAATTTAATTTAAATTCTCACAGCTGCTGTTCTGGGATTTGAGCTCACAGTCGGGATATTATTTTGGTGACGGGGGTATCAACGTTTGGACAGCAAAAACCCCACATCACTGCTTCTGTGGGAGACTCGCCGAATCTAGTGCCAATTAGGCATTTTAGTGGACAGCAGCAGGCCTTCCATGGGATCAATCACCCCAGGTTTGAAGTCATGCCTTTTGAGAACTGCTGGCCAATCAGAGGCCAGCAGCTCTTTCACTGAGCAGTGCCACCATGGAAGCAATGGCTGCTGCCGGTGGAGCACATACCCGAGGCCCAGGAGTGGCACTGGAACAAGGCCACAGGTAGGTTAGGGTGGGAAGGGTCTCGTGGGGTGGGGTTTGCGGAGGAGGAGGGTGTAGGGGGTCATTTGCAAGTGCAGGGGGTGGCTCTCAGCGGGCCCCCCCTTTCCGATGCTGGGACCCTTGTTCAGGCATTAACTGCCTTTTAACGAGGGACATTGCCCCATCCCCCTGGAACCAGGAAGCAACTCACACGGTTTTTTTGTGCCGTGCTTCCCCTATGGCAACAGGGCCACCCACCGCATGGCTAATTGTGGCGACAGCGGGATGAGGCCCTTAATTGGGCATTAATTATCCAGTTAAGAACCTCAGTTGATGGCAGGGTGGGAAGGCCATTCATAGGCCTTCCCGCCCTAGACTTAATTTTGGCAGAGGCAGGAAGGTGGTGGGGTCATCCCTGCCACCATCCCACCTGATTATATGCTCTCCCCACCTCCAAACCAAACACGAGGGAGAGCATAGAATTCTCCCCCATGTCTCCAGAGTATTAGTCCAGGCCTCTCGATTACTAGTCCAGTAACATGACCACTATGTTACCATCCCCCGAAATTGGATGCAGTGTAAAACTGACTACTGATTCACTATGAGCCTATCCTGCACTACTACTGAAACCAATTTCACCTCCAACATCTCTTAACTGTCCAGTGTTAATCAAGACATCCCAACATAAAACAGCACACCTGATAACAGTAGCCGGAGTGCGTTAGCCTCTCAAACTGGTTGGCAGTTTCCCAAAAAACAACTATCCAATTCCAGTATCTGACTTAATCTATATGCCCGGGGCATATAGTCGAGAGGTATAATTAACTTTAACTGCATAATCAAATATTTGCATTGCCTTTTGTGTTGTGAGCACAAAGCCTTGCTATTCTCAATTGGATAATTATGCCTTTTGATACTGTATACTTACAGAAACAACAACATATTTATTTGACACCTTTTTCTTTCTTTGGGGCCTCCTTATCTCGAGAGACAATGGATACGCGCCTGGAGGTGGTCAGTGGTTTGTGAAGCAGCGCCTGGAGTGGCTATAAAGGCCAATTCTGGAGTGACAGGCTCTTCCACAGGTGCTGCAGAGAAATTTGTTTGTCGGGGCTGTTGCACAGTTGGCTCTCCCCTTGCGCCTCTGTCTTTTTTCCTGCCAACTACTAAGTCTCTTCGACTCGCCACAATTTAGCCCTGTCTTTATGGCTGCCCGCCAGCTCTGGCGAATGCTGGCAACTGACTCCCACGACTTGTGATCAATGTCACACGATTTCATGTCGCGTTTGCAGACGTCTTTATAGCGGAGACATGGACGGCCGGTGGGTCTGATACCAGTGGCGAGCTCGCTGTACAATGTGTCTTTGGGGATCCTGCCATCTTCCATGCGGCTCACATGGCCAAGCCATCTCAAGCGCCTCTGACTCAGTAGTGTGTATCAGCTGGGGGTGTTGGCCACTTCAAGGACTTCTGTGTTGGAGATATAGTCCTGCCACCTGATGCCAAGTATTCTCCGAAGGCAGAGAAGATGGAATGAATTGAGACGTCGCTCTTGGCTGGCATACGTTGTCCAGGCCTTGCTGCCGTAGAGCAAGGTACTGAGGACACAGGCCTGATACACTTGGACTTTTGTGTTCCGTGTCAGTGCGCCATTTTCCCACACTCTCTTGGCCAGTCTGGACATAGCAGTGGAAGCCTTACCCATGCGCTTGTTGATTTCTGCATCTAGAGACAGGTTACTGGTGATAGTTGAGCCTAGGTAGGTGAACTCTTGAACCACTTCCAGAGCGTGGTCGCCAATATTGATGGATGGAGCATTTCTGACGTCCTGCCCCATGATGTTCGTTTTCTTGAGGCTGATGGTTAGGCCAAATTCATTGCAGGCAGCCGCAAACCTGTCGATGAGACTCTGCAGGCATTCTTCAGTGTGAGATGTTAAAGCAGCATCGTCAGCAAAGAGGAGTTCCCTGATGAGGACTTTCCGTACTTTGGACTTCGCTCTTAGACGGGCAAGGTTGAACAACCTGCCCCCTGATCTTGTGTGGAGGAAAATTCCTTCTTCAGAGGATTTGAACGCATGTGAAAGCAGCAGGGAGAAGAAAATCCCAAAAAGTGTGGGTGCGAGAACACAGCCCTGTTTCACACCACTCAGGATAGGAAAGGGCTCTGATGAGGAGCCACCATGTTGAATTGTGCCTTTCATATTGTCATGGAATGAGGTGATGATACTTAGTAGCTTTGGTGGACATCCGATCTTTTCTAGTAGTCTGAAGAGACCACGTCTGCTGTATGTAGTTCTTTCTTTTGGGCCTCCTTATCTCGAGAGACAATGGATACGCGCCTGGAGGTGGTCAGTGGTTTGTGAAGCAGCGCCTGGAGTGGCTATAAAGGCCAATTCTGGAGTGACAGGCTCTTCCACAGGTGCTGCAGAGAAATTTGTTTGTTGGGGCTGTTGCACAGTTGGCTCTCCCCTTGCGCCTCTGTCTTTTTTCCTGCCAACTACTAAGTCTCTTCGACTCGCCACAATTTAGCCCTGTCTTTATGGCTGCCCGCCAGCTCTGGCGAATGCTGGCAACTGACTCCCACGACTTGTGATCAATGTCACACGATTTCATGTCGCGTTTGCAGACGTCTTTATAACGGAGACATGGACGGCCGGTGGGTCTGATACCAGTGGCGAGCTCGCTGTACAATGTGTCTTTGGGGATCCTGCCATCTTCCATGCGGCTCACATGTATGTAGTAATGTAGTAAAATGTCACAAGGTGCTGTGGGCAAACATTATCACTGAGCCAAAGAAGGAGATAATAGGATGGGTGATTAAAAAGAAGCATCTTACAGGAAGAGAGGGAAACGGAGAGGCAGAGAGGTTTGGGGAGGGGATTCTAGAGTTTAGGGCCTCGAAGGCAGTGGCATGGCCTCTAATGTTGGGGCAAAGGAAGATTCACAAGAAGCCAGAGTTGGAGGAACACAGGGTTCTCAGAGGGTTGTAGGACTGGAAAAAGTTACAGTGATAGGGAGGGGTGAGGTCTTGCAAGGATTTGAACAGAAGGATGAAAATTAAAGAAAAAAGGCAGTGGTGGACTGGGAACTATTGCATGTCAGCATGTACAGGGGCAATTAGGTGAATGGGACTTGGTGTGAGTTAGGATACAGGTAGCAGAGTTTTGGATAAGCTCAACCTTATGGAGGATGGGAGATAGCAGGCTGGTCTTGAGAGCATTGGAATAGTCGAGTCTAGAGGTAACAAAAGCAAGAATGAGGGTTTCAGCATTAAATGGGCTGAGGCAGGGGTGAAGACAAGTAATATTATGGAGGTGGAAGTAGGTGGTCTTGGTGATGGAGAGTGTCAGGCAAACCCCCCACCTGCCAAGACTGAGGCACACATGATTTTGCCACATGCACATTAAAACTTAAAATTGCAAGCCCCTGACTGGAAAGACATTTGCATAGTAACACAATGTTGAAACAAAGGGACCCAGTCGTTTGCTTCCCCAATACACAGAAGAAGTGGTCAGACCAGTTTCAGTTACATGACTGACTGTCTGGTGGAGTTTTTTGAATTTGAATTTCCAACAAGGAACTTGAACTCAGAAAGCACTTTTATCCTGGACTGAGAACACCTCTCTCCTGTCTGCTCTCATCTCACTCTCACCAACTTCAGAAACCATTGAAGACATATGAACCCCAAGGGAGAAAATTCTCCTATAGTGAACAAGGTTTAAGAAGAATACTGGGCCCCAACGAAAAGTAAGAACTGTCTACAATCAAGGTCTCTACAGCGAGCTGGAAACAAAAACATTAACAAGAAACCCCCTTTAGAGACTGCCTCAAACCTCTCCATTTTATTTTTCTTCTGCTCTTTTCTGTCCTTATTTGCTTGTGTGTATCGTGTGTGCATGCTAGAGTGGGTGTGTCATATATCTGTAGGCATTAACCGTATTAGAGTTTAAGTTTAAGGTTTAATAAATTTCACTTTCTTTCTTTAAACTGAAGAAAGTCTGTTTATACTCATTTCTTTGCCTTATAATTGGAAAGCTGTGAACCTCCACAAAGGTGGAGCTCAAAATATAATGTGTTTAAAATTAAACCCTGTTACAATAAGACCAGGTAAAGACCCCGAGACACATTTCTCACCTGGTTGTAACAAGAGGAAATGGGGTCAGAAGCTCAGCTCAGGGTCAAATAGGACACCTATAGGGAGGGAGATGGAAAGAGTGGCAAGGGATCAGAGTTTGTGGTGGGGGCTGAAGATAATTGCTTCGGTATTCTCAATGTTTAATTGAATGGAATTTTGGCTCATCCAGACTGGGCAAACAGTAAGCTTGTCTCACAGCATTTCACCTTGCCCTCAGCTACACACAACTGCAACCATTGTGAAGAGAATTTTACATGTGCCTCAGGTTGTCCATGGAATCACCTAGAAAAGGAAACATTTATAGGGCTATGGGGAAAGTGCGTGGGAGTGGAACCAATTAGATAGTTCTTTCAAAGAGCTGGCACAGGCATGATGAGCTGAATGGCCTCCTGCTGTGCTGTAAGATTCTATTCTTCCAACTAAACTCTTCAGAAGTTATTTTTAATCTTTTTCAGCCAGTAGAGAGATATCTGTTCCTTTGACTATTTGCAAACATTCAACTTTGACATTAGTATGCTGGCGTGCTTGCAAACCTGTGCAGACCTCTATTTTCCTTAGCTACACTGAGCAGGTCCCATAGCTCTGTTCTACAGGTTCCACATCACTCTTAGCAGCTACTGCACTGTTGGCGCTGCCATCTTTTGGATGAGACATTAAAGCAAGATCCCATCTGCCTTTTCGTGTGGATGTTAAAGATCCCATGGCACAATTTTGAAAAAGAGCAGGGAATTCTCCCCAGTGTTCTAACTAATATTTATCCCTCAACCAACGTCACTAAATCATATTATCTGGTCATATCGCATTGCTGTTTGTAGGACCTTGCTATGAAGGTACTTTATTAACTGTACAACACTTTGGGACAACTCGAGATCATGAAGGGTGATAAATAAATGCAAGTTCTTTCTTTCTTTACAAGAATGTCTGCTTGTGATTGTTATATATTCGCCGGTTTGCTGGACATTTAATATATCTGATTTATGTCACAGCAATGCAGATATGACACTAATTCTAAATCAACTAACTAGTTTATTTACAGTACTTTAAAATATCTCAGCACTTACAAGATTTCAGTATAATGTCTTCTTTCAGAACACTAAAATAATAGCAAAATACTGCGGATGCTGGGAATCTGAAATAATCTTTCAGAACACTCTTGTATTTATTAGAACCTTCCAGACTGTCTCTTTAGGTTAAGTTTCAAAACACTAGGCTTAAACAATCAAACACAGTGAACACTGATCAGAGAACAGACTAATACAATCAAATCAAGATCAATTAACCCATTGAACATGACATCTTTCCCCCTTTCGATTAAAGACATTATTTTTGAATGAAGGTATTCTAAACAACAAATATATATACATCAAGCTATTTCTTAGTGTTCAACTTGTCTGTTTTCTCTAAGTATAGAAATAGTCTTTGAGATAGGAAGGTCTCTTAGGTCTGCGATTAGATTTACAAATTTGAGTTTCAGGATCTGTGTGATCAGCTTGATGAGGCGAATGAATAACATCACTCAGAGGAAAAAGGAAATGTTATTTTTATTTATTTGTTTGGGGGATGTCGGTGTAGCTGGCCAGGCCAGCATTTATTGCCCATCCATAATTGCAGTTGAGGTAGTGCTGGTAAGCTGCCTTCTTGAACCGCTGCAGTCCATGTTGGGTAGGTGCACCCACGGTGCTGTTAGGAGGGAGTTCCAGGGTTTTGACCCAGCGACAGTGAAAGAACGGTGATATAGTTCCAAGTCAGGATGGTGTGTGCCTGAGAGGGGAACTTGCAGGTAGTAGTGTTCCCATGCATCTGCTGCCCTTGTCCTTCCAGGTGGTAGAGGCTGCGGGTTTGGAAGGTCCTGTCTAAGGAATCTTGGTGAGTTGCTGCAGTGCATCTTGTAGATGGAGCACACTGCAGCCACTGTGTGTCAGTGGTGGAGGGAGTGAATGTTGAAAGTGGTGGATGAGGTGCCAATCAAGCAGACTGCTTTGTCCTGGATGGTGTCGAGCTTCTTGAGTGTTGTTGGAGCTGCACCCATCCAGGCAAGTGGAGAGTATTCCATCACACTCCTGACTTGTGCCTTGTAGATGGTGGACTGGCTTTGGGGAGTCAGGAGATGCGTTACTCACCACAGGTTTCCTTGCCTCTGACCTGCTCTTGCAGCCACGGTATTTATATGACTACTCCAGTTCAGTTTCTGGTCAATGGTATCCCCATTTCTGACCTAATGATTGAAGGAAGGTCATTGACGAAGCAGCTGAAGATGGTTGGGCCTAGGATACTACCCTGAGGAACTCCTGCAGTGATGTCCTGGGACTGAGATGATTGACCTCCAACAACTACAACCATCTTCCTTTGCGTTAGGTATGACTCCAACCAGCGGAGGGTTTTCCCCTTGATTCCATTGACTTCAGTTTTGCTTGGGCTCCTTGATGCCATACTCGGTCAAATGCTGCCTTGATGTCAAGGACAGTCACTCTCACTTCACCTCTTGAGTTCAGCCCTTCTATCCATGTTTGAACCAAGGCTATAATGAAGTCAGGAGCTGAGTGGCCCTGGCGGAACCCAAATTGAGCAGGTTATTACTAAGCAAGTGCTGTTTGATAGCACTGTTGATGACACCTTCCATCACTTTACTGATGATTGAGAGTAGGCTGATGGGGCAGTAATTGGCCGGGTTGGACTTGTCCTGCTTTTTGTGTACAGGACATTCCTGGGCAATTTTCCACATTGCCAGGGAGATATCAGTGTTGTAGTTGTACTAGAACATCTTGGCTAGGAGCGCGGCAAGTTCTGCAGCACAGGTCTTCAGTACTGTTGCCGGAATATTGTCAGGGCCCATAGCCTTTGCAGTATTCAGTGCCTTCAGTCGTTTCTTGATATCACGTGGAGTGATTCGAATTTGCTGAAGTCTGGCATCTGTGATGTTGGGGACCTCAGGAGGAGGCAGAGATGGATCATCAACTCGGCACTTCGGGCTGAAGATTGTTGCAAATGCTTCTACCTGAACTTTCACACAGATGTGCTGGGCTCCCCCATCATTGAGGATGGGGATATTTGTGGAGCCACCTCTTCCAGTTATTTGTTTAATTGTCCACCACCATTCACGGCTGGATGTGGCAGGACTGCAGAGCTTCGATCCGATCCGCTGGTTATGGGATTGCTTAGCTCTGTCTATCGCATGCTGCTTATGCAGTTTGGCACGCAGATAGTCCTCTGTCGTAGCTTCACCAGGTTGACACCTCATTTTGAGGTATGCCTGGTGCTGCTCCTGGCATGTTCTCCTGCACTCTTCATTGAACCAGGGTTGGTCTCCTGGCTTGATGGTAATTGTAGAGTGGGGAATATGCTGGGCCATGAGGTTACAGATTGTGGTTGAATACAATTCTGCTGCTGCTGATGGCCCACAGAGCCTCATTGATGCCCAGTTTTGCATTGCTGAATCTGTTCGAAATCTATCCCATTTAGCACGGTGATAGTGCCACACAACACTGGGTACTGCCTGTGCGGAGTTTGCAAGTTCTCCCTGTGACCACGTGGGTTTTCGTTGGGTGCTCCGGTTTCCTCCCACAGCCAAAGACTTGCAGGTGATAGGTAAATTGGCCATTGTAAATTTCCCTTAGTGTAGGTAGGTGGTAGGGAATATGGGATTACTGTAGGGTGAGTATAAATGGGTGGTTGTTGGTCGGCACAGACTCGGTGGGCCGAAGGGCCTGTTTCAGTGCTGTATCTCTAAATAAATAAATAAACACGATGGACGGTATTCTCAGTGTGAAGGTGGGACTTCGTCTCCACAATGACTGAGTGGTGGTCACTCCTACCAATACTGTCATGGACAGAGGCATCTGCAGCAGGCAGATTGGTGAGGATGAGGTCAAGTATGTTTTTCCCTCTTGTTGGTTCCCTCACCACCTGCCACAGACCCAGTCTAGCAGCTATGTCCTTTAGGATTCAGCCAGCTGTAGTGCTACCGAGCCACTCTTGGTGATGAACATTGAAGTCCCCCACCCAGAGTACATTTTGTGCCCTTGCCACCCTCAGTGCTTCCTCCAAGTGGTGTTCAACATGGAGGAGTATTGATTCATCAGCTGAGGGAGGGCGGTAGATGGTAATCAGCAGGAGGTTTCCTTGCCCATGTTTGACCTGATGCCATGAGACTTCATGGGTCTGGAGTCGATGTTGAGGACTCCCAGGGCAACTCCCTCCCGTATACCACTCTGCTGCCACCTCTGCTGACTCTGTCCTGCCAGTGGGACAGGACATACCCAGGGATAGTGATGGCAGTGTCTGGGACATTGTCTGTAAGGTATGATTCCATGAGTATGACTATGTCAGGCTGTTGCTTGACTAGTCTGTGGGACAGCTCTCCCAATTTTGACACAAGAGTTAGTAAGGAGGAGTTTGCACGGTCAACAGGGCTGGGTTTGCCATAGTCGTTTCCAGTGCCTAGGTCGATGCTGGGTGGTCCCTTCGGTTTCATTCCTTTCTATTGACTTCGTAGCGGTTAGATACAACTGAGTGGCTTGCTAGACCATTTCAGAGGGCATGCAAGAGTCAATCACATTGGTGTGGGTCTGGAGTCACATGTAGGCCAAACTAGGTAAGAACAGCAGATTTCCTTCCCTAAAGGACATTAGTAAACGAGATGAGTTTTTACAACAATCGACAATGGTTTCATGGCCATCATTAGACTAGCTTTTTAATTAATTGAATTCAAATTCCACCTTCTGCCGTGGTGGGAAACGAACCCATGTCTCCAGAGCAATACCCTGGGTCTCTGGGTTACTCGTCCAGTGACAATACCACTACACCACCGCCTCCCCTATGACTAAGTCAGGCTGTTGCTTGACTAGTCTGTGGGACAGCTCTCCCAATTTTGGCACAAGCCCCCAGATGTTAGTAAGGAGGAGTTTGCAAGGTCAACAGGGCTGGGTTGTGCCGTTGGTGTTTCTGGTGCCTAGGTCAATGTCGAGATGTCCATCCGGTTTTATTTCTTAGACACTGTAACAGTTTGATACAACCGAGTGGCTTGCTAGGCCATTTCAGACAGCAGATGGGTTTTTACAACAATCAACAATGGTTTGATGATCACCACTAGATTAGCTTTTTAATTCGAGATTTATGAATTGAATTCAAATTCTACCATCTGCCGTGGTGAAATTCAAACCCATGTCCCCAGAGCATTAGCCTGGGGCTCTGGGTTACTAGTCTAGTGACATTACCACTACGCCACCGCCTCCCCCTAATGTATCCTCATAACCACTATCTTGAAAATATCCTGGTCTGCTCCTATCAAATTGTGAACTGAGGAGGATAGTGTAGAACTTCAAAAGGACATAGACAAATAGGTGGAATGGGCAGACTGGTGGCAGATGAAGTTCAATGCAGAGAAATGTGAAGTGATTCAGTTTGGTCGGAAGAACATGGAGACAATATAAAATAAAGGGTATAATTCTAAAAGGGTGCAGGAGCAGAGGGACTTAGGTGTGTATGCGCATAAGTCATTGAAGGTGGCAGGACAGGTTGAGAAAGTAGTTGATAAAGGATACAGTAGCCTGGGCTTTATTAATAGAGGCATAGACTACAAGAGCAAGCAAGTTATGTTGAACTTGTATAAGACACTAGTTCGGCCTCAGCTGCAGTATTGTGTCCAGTTCTGGGCACCTGTCATGCTGGGCCCTCACCTGCCAAAAATGAGGCATATTAATTTTGCCATATGGACATTAAATTTCAAATTGTTGCTGGGAAGAAGAGAAGGCCTGTTACAAGGGCTGCCAGACACTTGGATGGAGGACATTTGCATACCAATGGAGACAAGAGAGGTTACATCCCTTATCGACTTAACCTAAAATGGACTTTGATCACCAGGTATTGTGTGTAAGAAGAGACATTTCAGGGTCTGCTGGGACAAGAGAATCCACAAACACAGAAGTGGTTAAACCAGTTGGTCACATGACTAACCTGCTGGCCAATTTGGGAGTTTTTGAATTATGCACAGACAGATTTTGAACTGAGAGAGACTGTTTGCTTCTGGACTGAGAAGACTCCTGTCTATTCCCATCTCTTATAAGCCTCTGGACCCACTGAAGACACATGAACTTCAAGAGAGAAAAGTCTCCTACATCGAACAAGGTTCAAGAAGAAAACTGGGCCCCAACGAATAGCAAGACCTACGAACATACGAATTAGAGCAGGAGTCGGCCACTCGGCCCTTTGAGCCTGCTCCGCCATTCAATAAGTTCATGGCTGAACTGACTATTCCACATTTCCACCTACCTCCGGTAACCTTCCACGCCCTTGCTTATCCAGAATCTATCTACCTCTGCCTTAAAAATATTCAAAGACCCTGCTTCCACCACCTTTTGAGGAAGAGAATTACAAAGACTCATGACCCTCTGAAAGAAAACATTTCTCCTCATCTCTGTCTTAAATGGACGATGCCTTATTTGTAAACAGTGACCCTTAGTTTTGATTTATTTTTTTTGATTTGATTTAGAGATACAGCACTGAAACAGGCCCTTCGGCCCACTGAGTCTGTGCCGACCATTAACCACCCATTTATACTAATCCTACCCTAATCCCATATTCCTACCACCTCCTCACCTGTCCCTATATTCCCCTACCACTTACCTATACGAGGGGCAATTTATAATGGCCAATTTACCTATCAACCTGCAAGTCTTTTTTGGCTGTGGGAGGAAACCGGAGCACCCTGAGGAAACCCACGCAGACACAGGGAGAACTTGCAAACTCCACACAGGCAGTACCCAGAATTGAACCCGGGTCGCTGGAGCTGTGAGGCTGCGGTGCTAACCACTGCGCCACTGTGCCGCCCCGTTCTAGATTCTCCCACAAGGGGAAACATCCTTTCCACATCTACCCTGTCAAGATCCCTCAGGATCTTATATGTTTCAATCAAGTCACCTCTTAACTCAGAATCACAGAATAATACAGCGCAGAAGAGGCCCTTCGGCCCATCAAGTCTGCACCGATGCATTAAAGACACCTGACCTGTCTACCTAATCCCATTTGCCAGCACTTGGCCCATAGCCACTCTTCTAAATTCCAGCAGATACAAGCCTAGCCTGTCCAATCTTTCCTTGCAAGACAGCCCACCCATTCCAGGTATTAGTCTAGTTAGCCTTCTCTGTACTACCTCCAACGCATTTACATCCTTCCTTAAATAAGGAGACCAGTACTGTACACAGTACTCCAGATGTGATCTCACCAATGCCCTGTATAGCACAACCTCCCTACTTTTGTGTTCAATTTCCTTTGTGATCAATGATAACATTCTATTAGCTTTCCTAATTACTTGCTGTACCTACATTCTAACCTTTTGTGATTCATGCATTAGACACCCAGATCCCTCTGCATCTCAGAGCTCTGCAATCTCTCACCATTTAGATAATATGCTTCTTTTTTATTCTTCCTGTTAAAGTGGGCAATTTCATATTTTCCCACATTATACTCCATTTGGCAGGTCTTTGCCCACTCACTTAACCTATCTATATCACTTTGTAGCCCCCTTGTGTCCTCTTCACAACTTACTTTCCTACCTATATTTGTGTCATCAGCAAATTTAGCAACCATACCTTTGGTCCCTTCATCCAAGTCATTTATATAAAAATTATAAAAAGTTGAGGCCCCAGCACAGATCCCTGTGGCACACCATTTGTTACATCTTGCCAACCAGAAATGACCCATTTATGCCTACTCTCTGTTTCCTGTTAGCTCGCTAATCTATCCATGCCAATATGTTACCCCCTACACCATGAGCTTTTAT
The DNA here is from genome assembly GCF_036365525.1 of Heterodontus francisci. Lineage (NCBI taxonomy): Eukaryota > Metazoa > Chordata > Chondrichthyes > Heterodontiformes > Heterodontidae > Heterodontus > Heterodontus francisci. The sequence continues at coordinate 22,461,781 of NC_090394.1, forward strand.
TTTCTGCAATAACCTTTAATGTGGCACCTTATCAAATGCCTTCTGGAAATCTAAGTTCAATACATCCACTAGTTCCCCTTTATCCACAGCGCATGTAACTCCCTCAAAGAACTCCAATACATTGGTTAAATATGATTTCCCTTTCACAAAACCATGTTGACTCTGCCTGGTTACCTTGAATTTTTCTAAATGCCCTGCTACAACGTCTTTAATAATAGCTTCTAACATTTTCCATGTTAAGCTAACTGGCCTGTAGTTTCCGGCTTCCTACCTACAAATCGAGGACTCTAGAGCAAGTTCAAAGAGCAGTAACCAAAACCATCTTCATATATTGCCTCAAACGTTTTCCACTTCATTTCTTCTGCTCTTTTCTGTCTCAATCTGCATATCTGTATTACGTATGCATGCTAGCATGGACACGTCGCATATCTGTAGGTGTTAACTGAATTAGAGTTTAAGTTTAATAAAGTTCAACCTTTCTTCTTTAAACCTAAGAAAACTTGTTTGGCTGGTCTCTTTCCCTCATAATTGGAAAGCAGTGGACAATGATTCACCAAAAGGGAGCTAAAACATGATGTATTAAAAATTAAACCCAGTTATGGTAAGACCAGGTGAAGGCTGCGAGGGAACCCTAGACCCCTTCTCACCTGGTTGTATCAGCGCCTCACTTTAGCAAAGATGTGAAGGTTTTAGAGATGGTGCAGAATAGATTCATGAGAATGGTTCCAAGGATGAGGAATTTCAGTTATGAAGATAGATTGGAGAAGTTAGGACTGTTTTCCTTGGGGAAGAGAAGGCTGGGACTTGATTTGATAGAGATATTCAAAATCATTAGGGGTCTGGACAGAGTAGATAGAGCGAAATTGTTCCCACTCGTGAAAGGATTGAGAACAAGAGGGCACAGATTTAAAGTATTTGGTAAGAGAAGAAAAAGTGACATGAGGAAAAACTTTTTCACACAGCGAGTGGTTAAAGGTCTGGAATGCGCTGCCTGAGAACGTGGTGGAGGCAGGTTCAATTGAAGCATTCAAAAGGGAATTAGACAGTTATATGAAAAGGAAGAATGTGCAGGGTTCGGGGAGAAGGCAGGGGAATGGAACTGAGGAAATTCTTTCAGAGAGCCAGTGTGGACACGATGGGCCGACTGGCCTCCTTCTGCGCTGTAACGATTCTGTGATTATGTCTCGCATTCAACTTGGTGTTGTCATTCAACAGATAAGCATTGGTACCTAGCAACAACTTGATCGGTTTTGGACCTGATACTGATGAAGCAAGTTTGCGGTCGCAGTTTGGCCTTTTGATTCAATCCCAATCTCCAACTTTAAATTGTGGTTCTACCTTTGCCAAAGTATGCTTATCTAATCGCTAACGCTGTCCACGACAGTATTATGGCTAAACATATCAACTACTCGGTTGTGTGAACCTACAAGGCACTCGTCCTCAAAGTTATACTGATGATGATCTGACCATCTGTAGATGCATAGAGGTCGATGACCTGATCCTGATGTAGCTAACAGTGTAGTCAGCACTTGGTGATCAGTGGAGGAGAGTAAACTTTCTACCATAAAGATATGTGTGTCAATATTCACAAGCATAGATACAGGCTAGTGCTTCCCACTCACCTGTAGAGTATTTGCATTCAGTTTCAGACAACAGGCATGACGCATAAGTTATTGACCGTTCGCATCCAGCAATGGACTGCGAGAGTACATCTCCAATTGCAGTTCTGGATGCATCTGTTGTGACATATGTTTCCGCATGTAGGCTGAAATGTGCGAGGACTGGTGGAGATGCTATTGTCGCCTGTAACATTTCAAATGCTGTTTGCTGTGCGATTGTCCATTCCCATTGAGAATTTTTGCACAGTAGCTTCCAAAGAGGCTCCACCATCTCTGCACACTTAGGAATGAATTTATGATAAAAGTTCATAGTACCAAGTAACGATAGATGGTATAAGAAGCATGAAGGGCTTTGACGTGTGTAGGCTTTACTCCAGCTGCCGTCTCTCTAACCTAGAAAGTCAATCTCAGATGCCGTAAATATGCTTTTGGCCTTGTTGAGCATCAAATTATGTTTTGCAAGTCGAGTGAGCACTGCTGATAATCGTTGATCATTTTCAGCTTTTTCCCTTCTGTGGACACTGATATCAAAGAGTTTGAGCATTCCCTCAACATCCAACAAGACTGAAGAAACTACCTTCAGGAATGCACTTTTTTTTTAATTCGTTCATGGGATGTGGGTGACGCTGGCCAGGTCAGCATTCATTGCCCATCCCTAATTGCCCTTGAGAAGGTGGTGGTGAGCTGCCATCTTGAACCGCTGCAGTCCATTTGGGGTAGGTATACCCACAGTGACGTTAGGAAGGGAGTTCCAGGATTTTGACCCAGCGACAGTGAAGGAACGGCGATATAGTTCCAAGTCAGGATGGTGTGGACTTGGAGGGGAACTTGCAGGTGGTGGTGTTCCCATGTATTTACTGCCCTTGTCCTTCTAGTGGGTAGAGGTCAAGGGTTTGGAAGGTGCTGTCTGAGGAGCCTTGGTGCATTTGCTGCAGTACATCTTGTAGATGGTACACCTCTGCCACTGTGCGTCGGTGGTAGAGGGAGTGAATATTTATAGATGGTGTGCCAATCAAGCAGGCTGCTTTGTCCTGGATGGTGTTGAGCTTCTTGAGTGTTGTTGGAGCTGCACCCATCCAGGCAAGTGGAGAGTATTCCATCACACTCCTGACTTGTGCCTTGTAGATGGTGGACAGGCTTTGGGGAGTCAGGCAGTGAGTTACTCGCCTCAGGATTCCTCACCTCTGACCTGCTCTTGTAGCCACAGTATTTATATGGCTACTCCAGTTCAGTTTCTGCTCAATGGTAGCCCGTAGGATGTTGATAGTGGGGGATTCAGCGATGGTAATGCTGTTGAATGTCAAGGGGAGACAGTTATATTCTCTCTTTTTGGAGATGGTCATTGTCTAGCACTTGTGTGGCGTGAATGTTACTAGGTGCTGAACTTTGTCCATGGGGCATTCTGCAGTACTAAAACACACCTTCATGAGCAACAAAAGTTCTAAGATATTGGCTTTGTTCTGCTAGAGGTATCTGAAGATAACTCCTTCGCATATTGAGCTTTGAGAAGACTGTGAAGCCATGAAATGATGCTGACAGTCCTTGGATTGTAGGAAGTGGATACTTGTCTGGTATGATAGCTTTGTTGACTGCTTTAAGATCAAGGCATAGACTAAGTTCGCCATTTTTTGTCGTGTAATGACTAGATTTGATATCCACGGCAATGAGTCGATTCACTCATCTGCTTCTAGTCTTTTCAGCTCCTGTGACACTTCGGCACGGATTGCAAATGGCTACCATCGCAAATTTTGTGAAACTGGTTGAATTGATGTGTCAATGCGAGGAGTATGACAGTATCCTTCGATCTTCCCAAATCCAATAAATAAAGAAGGATATGGCGTGTATAATCTGCATCATAAATCGTCAATATGTACTCCGATAGGGTCTGCAAGTTTGAATACAAGCCTATTGAAAAGGTTTACCCCCATAAGGCTTCAGCCTTTAACTACATAGAAAGTGAACCTGTCTAGGGTAACATTTTTGTCGCGTACTGGAACTGAGATTGTCCCCGAAACTGGAATGATAGTCGTCATAAGCTTGAAGAGTGTCTATCAGGAGTGAGAGAGAAAAATACTGATGGCTGAGTTTGTCACTCACAATAGATACCTTCGCACCAACATCGATAAGAAGTGACACTGAGATGCCTCAATCTCGACTGAGCACTCTTTAAAGTGCCTGGTGTTTTACTTTCTGTGATGGTAAATACATGTTGTACCTCACTCTGGGGAAGCGAATCCCCCACGTGTTGAACCGATTAATTCTTTTTCTTCGACAACCTGCAAAATGATTCCACTTTAGGCATGTGTTGCACTTTTTCCCTCGTCTCAATCTTAGTGACAAAGAAGTCCGTGAGCTCCTGGCATTTATTGTTTGAGGTGAGGGTGGAGGAGACAGGGGAGAGGGGTTTCAGAAGACTGTTTGCAGTAGAGAAAAGAAGCCGGTGGTTATCTTTATATTCCATGATGATCCTGGCATAGTGAGCAGTTTTAGTTCTATAGCATTTTAAGTGGTCCAGCCAGATCTGGCAATGAATGGCTAAACTAGTTGTCCGCCATATCCTTTCTAGTCTGTGTCCCTTGGACTTATGGGAGTGGAGATGAGGCCCATACCTAAGGGAATGGCCTAGGAGAGAGACACACATAAATAAATGTAAATTTATGCTAAATATCAACAGTCCTGTTTTGAGGGCCCTCTGTAAAAATGTTTAAAGCTATCCAAAAGCATTTTACATATGACTCCTATGTAACAGTAGGGTCTGGATTTTATGGACAGTGGCAAAGCAATGGCAGTTGCCACTGACCTCGAAGTAGGCTGACAAAGATCTAATGATCTCTGTGGTGCAGATTTCCTTTCCTGATGGCAGTTTAAATCTGCTGCCAGGTCAAGTGTGGTTTGGTGTTTTAGAGTCATTTATTTAGAGTCCTTTACAGCCCAGAAGGAGGCCATTCGGCCCACGAGTCCGTGCCGGCTCTCCACACAGCAATCCAGTCAGTCCCACTCCCTTGTTCTATCCCTGTAGCCCTGCAAGTTTATTTCCCTCAAGTGGCCATCCATTTTCCATTTGAAATCATTGATTGTCTCCGCTTCCACCACCCTTGTGGGCAGCGAGTTCCAGGTCATTACCACCCGTTGCGTAAAAAAGCTCTTCCTCATATTCCCCCTGCACCTCTTGCCCAAAACTTTCAATCTATGTCCCTTAGTCCTTGTATCATTAGTTAATGGGTACAGTTTTTCCTTGTCTAACTTAGCTATGCCTGTCATCATCTTGTAAACCTCTATTAAATCTCCCCTCAATATCCTTTGCTCTGAGAACAATTTCAGCTTTTCCAACCTAACATTGTAACTAAAATTCCCCCATCCCTGGAACCTTCTCGTAAATCTCTGCGCCCTCTCAAAGACCCTCACACCCTTCTTAGAGTGGTGACCAGAACTGGACATAACACCTAGGTTGGGACCTAACCATAGCTTTAGAAAGGTTCAGCATAACTTCCCTGCTTTTGTACTCAATGCCTCTATTTAATGAAGCCCAACATGGCATACGCTTTACTAAACACTCTCTCAACAGGTCCTGTTTCCTTCAAAGATCGATGCACATGCACCCCTAGGTCCCTCTGTTCCTGCACACTCTTTAGAACTGTGCCATTAAGTATATATATTGTCACTCCCTATTTCTTCGGCCAAAATGCATCACCTCACACTTGTCTGTATTAAATTCCATCTGCCACTTGTCTGCCCATTCTGCTAGCCTATCTATGTTCTGTTGCAGGCAATTCATATCATCTTCAATGTTTCCCATATGTCCAAGTTTGGTGTCATTGGCAAATTTTGAAATTCTACTCTCTCTTCCAAGATCCAAGTCATTTATATATAGCAAAAAAAGCAGTGGTCCGAGCACTGACCCTTGAGGAACACCATTGTCTACCATCCTCCAGTCTGAAAAACCACCATTTACCACGACTTGCAGTTTTCAGTCCTTCGGCCAATTTTTTTTATCCAATTGGACACTGACCCTCCTATTCCATGAGCCTCAATTTTGTTAACCAGCCTTTTATGTGATACCTTATCAAGTACTTTCTTAAAACCCATAAAAACAATGTGCACTGCATTCCCTTCATCAATCCTTCTCTGTTACTTCACCAAAATATTCAATTTGATTAGTCAAGCATGATCTCCCTTTTACACATCCATGCTGGCTATGCTTAATTAATTCAAACCTCTAAGCGTCTGTTAATTTTTCCCTGATTATTGTTTCTAAAAACCATACCCATCACTGATGTTAAACTAACTGGCCTGTAGTTGCTTTGACTATCCTTACACCCTTTCTTGAATAAGGGCGTCACATTTGTCACTCTCCAATCCTCTGGCACCTTCCCATATCTAGGGAAGATTGGAATATTATGGCAAGTGCTTCCGCCGTCTCCACTCTGACTTCCTTCAGTAGACTGGGATGTAAGCCATCCAGACCAGGTGATTTATCTACCCTAAGCATAGTGTTACAGTCAGGTGAGGAGGGGTTGAAGGGATTCCCTCTTTTCCCTCTCCTCGTTAGACCACAACAGGTTTAATTATTTCTTGAAATGGGTGTACTGACCAAAGCAATAGGTGTTTGATTACTTACTTGCTATGTTCATAACAAGAACCAATCTGACAGGTTTTCTTGAGTTAACAAATGAAATATTAACTTTATTGTGCCTAAACCTAACTAATAAAATAAAGAACTCGCCAACTTTCACTTTCACACACCCCCATAGGTTATAGAGTGAGGAAAGGTAGATATTTTGAGTTAGACTCCAAAAAATAAGGTTTACAGTCTGTGGAGTTTGGTGATTCGGCTGGCTTCTACCTGAATTCAGTGGTCCTGAGGCTTTTAGTTTGAAGAGGTAAATGATTGATTCGGTGAGTCTCTTGGAGATAGCAATGCAGATGACTTCCTCCAACAGGGTTTCTGATTGTTGCCGGAATATGCAAAGGTAGTCAGTCAACAAGAATAATTTGAAAGCTTTAAAGCTGGAATGGAGAGAGAGAAGGACTCCCACTTAGGATCTGCTCATGTCAGAGTCCAGCTGCTTCTCCTCTGCTGCAGAGAGAAACATCATCTTAAAACCACAGATGGGGAGGGGCTTGTCACATGACAGTCACTCAGTGATTCAAAATAGCACTTAGCATTATTTCTTCTTCTTGCTGAGAGAACAAGTAGTTCCTTTAAACTTCCTGGGTCATGGTTCTTGCTTGGGACTTAGCAGACATTTCGTCTCTCTCTTCATAAGCATTGCACTGTAGGATGCTGGGTTGCAAATTAGGTGATCATCTTAAGCTGAAAGGATAACTTTGCTGACAGCTTGTCTTTTTAAAAATGTCTTTTAAAAAATATATAAATTCAGATCTCCAGTCAGTGGATTAAAGAAAATTATCATTCAACATAACACATTGGCGTAACACCTCCCCACCAAGCGAAATGAAATGTGACAACAGAAACATTTCATTATGGGGTCACAAATTAAAAAGAAACTGTATACACACACTCAGCCGTCTCACTGTCATAGCCATACTTAAGGTTTTTTTTTTATCCGGGATAATTCTGTGCTGAGCTAAACCCTAAATAAAGTGTCAGCTATCACATTGTTTTCTTTCTGCAATGTGGACAGTCTTTAGGTGGTAAGGTTGCAGAAGCAGGCTCCATCGAAAAAGCTTTGCATTATGGGTTTTGAATTTCTCTATAAAGATCAAAGGATTGTGGTCAATATAAACTATGGTCTCTCTATATCCATTTTGGACATATACCTCAAAATGTTTGAGAGCCAGCAACAGTCCCAGGGCTTCCTTTTCCACATCCTTTGATGTTTGTTTAATTTTTTGGAGAAATACCCAACTGGTCTCTCAAGGCCTAACTCATCATGGAGCAGGTCAGCACCTACCCCTAGGTCACTAGCATCAACTGCCAGTTTAAATGCTTTGTTAAAGTTTGGAGCTGCCAGCACCGGTTCTTTGGTTAAGATGGCTTTCAGCCTCTCGAAAGCTGTTTGGCACTTACCACATTACCTTTTCTTCTTCCTGTAATAAGTGTGTCAGTGGGGCAGCTGGAGTGCTGAGGTTTGGGACAAACTTATGGTAAAACCCACTCATCCCCAAGAACCACGTATTTCCCGTTTGGTCATGGGGATGGGAAAATCTAACAGCACCTGTACCTTTGCTTCTCTGGACAACACTCGCCCTGGACCCACAATATGCCCCAGGGAGCTTACTTGAGCTTTAGTGAACTTGCTCTTTTCAAGATTTACCACGAGGTCAGCTGACTGTAACCATCGTAAGAGTGCTTCTAACTAGTCTAGGTGGTCCTCCCAGCTGTTGCTGTACACTAACAGATCATTCCAGGTACACTACACAGCTGGGCAGGCCAGCTACTACTTGGCTCTGTCTTTGGGAGGTGGCTGGGGCATTTCTTAATCGAAAGGGCATCACCTGGCATTGGAATAAGGCATCTGGGGTGACAAAAGCTGAGTTCTCTTTAGTTCGGGGAGTTAAGGGAACCTGCCAGTACCGTATTAACAAGTCTATTTTGGTTATGTGGGTGGCATTTCCTACTCTATCTATAGTCTTCCAGATGGGAAATTAAACACAAGAACACAAGAAATAGGAGCAGAAGTAGACCATATGGTCCATCGAGCCTGCTCCACCAATCAATATGATCATGGCTGAACTTGGGCTTCAATTCCATTTTCCTGCCTGCTCCCCATATCCCTTGATTCCCTGCAAGACCAAAAATCTATCTATCTCAGCCTTAAATGTATTCAATGATGGAGCATCCACACCCTCTGGGGTAGAGAATTCCAAAGATTCACAACTGAGTCTAGTAATTTCTCCTCATCTCAGTCCTGAATGATTGCCCCCTTATCCTGAAACTGTGTCCCCGTGTTCTAGATTCCATGACCAGTGGGAACAATCTCTCAACTTCTATCCTATCCAGCCCTTTCAGAATCTTGTATGTCTCAATTAGATCGTCTATCATTCTTCTAAACTCCAGAGAATATAGGCCCAATTTACTCAGCCTCTCATCATAGGACAACCCCCTCATCCCAGGGACCAATTCAGTAAATCTTTGCTGCACTGCCTCCAGTGCAGAATCACAGAATCGTGACAACACAGAAGGTGGCCATTCGGTCCATCGTGTCCGCACCGGCTCTCTGAAAGAGCAATTCCCTCAGTTCCATTCCTCTGCCTTCTCCCCATAACCCTGCACATTCTTCCCTTTCATATAACTGTTTAATTCCCTTCTGAATGCCTCAACTGAACCTGACTCCACCACATTTTCAGGCAGTGCATTCCAGACCTTAACCACTCACTGTGAAAAAGTTCCTCCTCGTGTCACTTTTGCTTCTTTTACTACATTCTTTAAATCTGTGCCCTCTCGTTCTCAATCCCTTCACGAGTGGGAACACTTTCTCTCTTTTCTTAAATGTGGAGACCAAAACTCCAGTGTTCCAGGGGTGGTCTCACCAAATCCCTGTACAAGTTTCATAAGACTTCTTTATTCCCGTACTCCAAACCCCTTGCAATAAAGGCCAAAATGCCGTTTGACTTCCTCATAGCCTGCTGCATCTGCATGTTAACTTTGTGCATTCCTTGTACGAGTACCCCCAAGTCTCTGAACATCAACACTCATCAATTTCACAAAATATTTTTAAAATATTCTGCTTTTCTATTTTTATAATCAAAGTGAACAACTTCACACTTCCCTACATTATACTCCATTTGCCATCTTATTGCCCACTCACTTAATCTGTCTATATCTCTTTGCAGCCTCTTTACGTCCTCCCTGCAGCTTACCTTTCATCAGCAAACTGAGATACATTACTCTCAGTCTCTTCATCCAAGTCATTAATATTGAGTGTAAATAGCTCAGGTCCCAGTACTGATCCTTGTGGCACCCCACTTTTTCTTCCTGCCAACTTGAAAATACACCATTTATGCCCACTCTCTGCTTCTTGGCCCTTAACCTATCCTCTATCCACACCAACATATTACCCTCAACACCATGAGTCCTTATCTTTATGTATTTATTTTATTTAGAGATACAGCACTGAAACAGGCCCTTCGGCCCACCGAGTCTGTGCTGACCAACAATCACCCATTTATACTAATCCTACATTAACCCCATATTCTTTACCACATCCCCACCATTCTCCTACCTACACTAGGGGCAATTTACAATGGCCAATTTACCTATAACCTGCAAGTCTTTGGCTGTGGGAGGAAAGCGGAGCACCCGGCAGAAACCCACGCAGACACAGGGAGAACGTGCAAACTCCACACAGGCAGTACCCAGAACTGAACCCGGGTCGCTGGAGCTGTGAGGCTGCGGTGCTAACCACTTGCCTATTAATCTTCTATGCGGCACCTTATCAAATGCCTTTTGAAAATCCAGGTATACAACATCTACTGGTTCCCCTTTATCTATCCTACTGGTTACGTTCTCAAAAAACACGAATAAATTTGTCAATCAGGATCTCCCTTTAGTAAAACCATGCTGACTTGTTCTAATCATACTGTGCTTTTCCAAGTGCAATGTTAAGACTTCTTTAATAATAGTTTCCAGCATCTTCCCAATGACTGATGTTAGGCTAACTGGCCTGTAGTCCCCTGTTTTCTCTCTACTTCCTTTCTTGAAAAGTGACGTAACATTTGCCAACTTCCATCTGACTGGGTCATTCCTGAATCTAAGGAATTCTGAAAAATCATAGCCAGCGCATCGACTATCTCTGCAGCTATCTCTTTTAGAACTCTAGGATGTAGGTCATCTGGTCCCGGGGAATCGTCAGATTTTAGTCCCTCAAGTTTCTCCAGTACTTTTTCTTGGCTGATGTCAATATCCTTAATTTCCTCACTCTTTTTAGCCCCTAGGTTACTGCCTATTTCTGGTATGCAACTTGTGTCTTCTATTGTGAAGACAGACACAAAATATTTGTTCAATGCCTCTGCCATTTCCTCATTCCCCATGATGATTTCTCCTGTCTCTGCCTCTAAGGGATCAATGTCTACTTTAGCTACTCTCTTCCTTTTTATGTACTTATAAAAGCTCTTACAATCTGTTTATATTGCTGGCTAGTTTACTCTCATATTCTGTTTTTTCCCTTTTTAATCAACTTTTTGGTGGCCCTTGGCTGATTTCTAAAACACTTCCAATCTGCTGACTTGCAACAATTTTTTGCAGCATTGTAAGCCTCTTCTTTTAGTCTAATACCCTCCTTAACTTTCTGAGTCAGCCATGGATTGGTCTTTCTTGACAAGTTTTTCTTTTTGAATGGAATGTACTTTTGTTGAACCCTTTGAATTGTTTCTTTAGATGTTTCCCACTGTTCATTTACCGCCATACCTTCCAGTTTATTTACCCAATTAACCTTAGCCAGTTCTCCCCTCATGCCTTCGTAATTGGCTTTGTTTAAGATTGAAGTGTGTCACTTTCAAACTTAACATGAAATTCAATGGTATTATGATCACTATTTCTCAGTGGATCTTTTACAATGACATTGCTTATTAACTGTGCTTCATTACACAATATGAGATCTAAGATAGCTTTATCCCTAGTCGGTTCTACAATGTATTCCTCCAAGAAACTGTCACGAAAGCATTCTACAAATTTATCTTCTAGACCACTGTTGCCAATTTGATTGTCCCAGTCTATATGCTGATTAAATTCCCCCACAATTAATACACTACCTTTTTTGCATGCTCCAATAATTTCTTACTTAAATGTTCTCTCCAATAATATAACTACTGCTCAGGGGCCTCTAAACTACTCCTACCAGTGTTTTCTGACTCCTGCTATTCCTAATTTCCACCCAAACTAATCCTACTTCATGACCTTCTGAAGCCAGATCCCTTCTTATTAATGTCCTTATGTCATCCATTACTATCATAGCTACCCCTCCTCCTTTGTCATTCTGTCTGTCTCTCCAAAATATTGTGTACCCTGGAATATTCATTTCCTAACCTTGATCTCCTTGTAACCATGTCTCAGTAATGGTAATTAGATCTAGATCATTACCTCTATTCATACCACGAGTTCATCTATCTTATTAGAGATACTTCATGCATTCAGATAAAGGAACTTTAATTTCATTGTTTTACCTCTATTCCCTGCAATGTACCTTATTTGCCAATGTACAATTTTTGTTAAACTCTCTGTCCCTTCCTGTCGCATTCTGTTGGGAGTTACCCACGTCACTATCCTGCTTTGAAGTCCCGACCTCTCTCTGGATTTCTAAATTTCCCTTAACCCAAGCACTCCCCGCCCCCCCCACTCCTGTTAGTTTAAAGCCCTGTCCACAGTCCTAGTTATGCAATTGGCCAATACACTGGTCCCAATCCAGTTCAAGTGAAGCCTATCCCAACGGAATAGCTTCCTCTTCCCTGAGTACTGATGCCAGTGCCCCAAGAATCGAAATCCCTTCTTCCCACACCACCTCTTTGAGCCACGCATTTAGTTCTCTTATCTGCTTTACCCTGTGCCAATTTTGGGGTGGCTCAGGTAACAATCCGGAGATGATTACCTTTGATGTTCTGTGTTTTAGTTTGGACCCTAACTCCTCAAATTCTCTAAACAGAAGATCATTGCTGGTTCTACCTACGTCATTGGTTCCCACATAGACCACGACAACCGGATTCTCCCCCTCCCACTCCAGGTTCGTCTCCAGCCGTGAGGAGATGTCCTTAACCCTGGCACCGGGCAGGCAACACAGCCGTCGGAGCTCTCAGTCGCAGCTACAGGGAACAGTATCTATCCCCCCTGACTATACTGTCTCCTATGACTACCACGTTCCACAATTCTGAGCTGAAGTTGTGCAAGCTGCAGACATTTACTCCTGACATGGTTATCCAGGATTGCAGTGCATTCCACAGATTCCCACTGCCATATCTGTACAACCTTATTTTTTAATTAGTCAATTAGTGGGGCGGCACAGTGGCGCAGTGGTTAGCACCGCAGCCTCACAGCTCCAGCGACCCGGGTTCAATTCTGGGTACTGCCTGTGTGGAGTTTGCAAGTTCTCCCTGTGTCTGCGTGGGTTTCCTCCGGGTGCTCCGGTTTCCTCCCACACACCAAAGACTTGCAGGTTGATAGGTAAATTGGCCATTAGCAATTGCCCCTAGTATAGGTAGGTGGTAGGGAAATATAGGGACAGGTGGGGATGTGGTAAGAATATGGAATTAGTGTAGGATTAGTATAAATGGGTGGTTGATGGTCGGCACAGACTCGGTGGGCCGAAGGGCCTGTTTCAGTGCTGTATCTCTAAACTAAACTAAAGTTAATAATTCAAGCTGAAGTAATGGAAAGTTGCACTCACCTAACTTGGAGGCAAAGGAAAAAGATTCACCAGCTGCTGGAGGCTACAAAAGGTAGGTAAAGGAGCCCCCCATTTCCCCCTCTGCACCAAATTCCCACATGCACCAAATTTCCAACTTCACCTTGGCAACTATCTCACTGAGGCAACTGTGTCCCCTCACTGCATTCAGCTTAGAAACTGGACTACCTTATATAAGGCTTCTGCTGACTCACTAGCTAGCTCAGCTTTCTGCTACAATAGTTAATGCTCTACAAACCACTGATCACCTCCAGACACTTATCCATTGTCTTCCGAGACAGGAGGCCAAAGAGAGAAGAAAGAGAGTTAATACCTATTGAACCTAACTACTTTCACCCGATTGACAGATAACTGCCACTGCTGGCTGCTTCTTGTTTAACAAGGCTATTTACCTAACCAGCAGATTTAAAGCCTGACTCTTAATCTAAAATTTAAACTGGACAAAAACTTACCAGAAATTACCAAATGCACCAAATTTGCAACTTCACGCTAGTAAATGTCTCACTCAGGAAACTGTATCTTCTCACTGCGCCCCTCACTGATGAATTGGGTAGGAGTCAGCTCACTGCATTAATCTTTTTGTAATCAATGCATTGAGCCATCGGGTTTGGACAACTGGGGAACTCCAATTGCTCTGTCTGGGCTCAGTCAGCTTGTACTCCAGCATATACTGAATTTCCTCCTGAACTTGGGTAAGTTTTCTGGGACCTAGGCAATAGGGATTTTGTTTTATGGGAGGCATCTCTCCTACATCCACATCATGTATCGATAGTGTTGTGCACCCTGGTTTGTGGGGGGGGGGGGGGCATAGTTTCAGAATAAGGGGTCACCCATTTAAGATGACGATGAGGAGGAATTTCTTCTGTCAGAGGGTTGTGAATCTTTGGAATTCTCTACCCTAGACAGGGGTAAAGGCTGCATCATTGAATATATTTGAAGCTGAAATAGAAAGATTCTTGAACTATAAGGGAGACAAGGGTTATGGGGAATAGGCAGGAAAGTGGAGTTGATGCCAAGATAAGATCAGCCATGATCTTACTGAATGGCGGATCAGGCTGAAGTGCCCATATGGCCTACTCCTGCTCCTATTTCTTATGTCCTTATGTATACTGACAGGGCAAAGCCCAAGACAGATGCAGGATCCACCAACATCATTGCCGTGACCCCGGCAGAGCAAGAAGCCGTGGACACTACTGGCCAATGCAGATTCATGAATAATGAGGAAGGAGAGGCTGGTGGTCTACTTAAGCCAAGTGTCTGCATATTACTTGCAGCTCTTCATTCAACTCAGAAAATATCCGGCAAGCTCAGCAGCTTCAACCTGCATTCTCAAGACTGTTGTCTTCTAATATTCATCTTATATCTCCCATCCCAACTCCTTTTTCTCTTTCTTGTAGATCCTTCACAACAGCAAAAGGCTCCTGCAGAAGGAAACACTTTGGAACAGGGTTCTCCATCCCACTCGGGCACCAGCTCAGACATTAGCACTCCAGTGTCCACCATGTGGAATCTTTGTTTTGATATCTTCCAATTTTATCTCGTTGATTTAATTTAAATTTTAATTACATTTGATTTGATTTAGAACAGTCTAGGTAGAGAAGTACTTGCTTCATTGCAGTGGCGTTGAGCTTAGCCCAATCCATGATACTCATGTTGTATACATCTTTACTGTTTCCCCTTCCTACATTTAGTGCCCTCTGCTTATGAGTATTAAATCAATCTGCCATATCTCAGAATATCCATATCATTGGTCCAGGTCTCTCAGAAGATCTTCTGTCTAACATTTACCTGCCCGCAGCTTGAAGTCATTAATAAAATTAGTAATAAGGATCAGCCAAAGCAGTTGATTGTGTTGCATCCCTACCAAGAATCAAACTCATACGTACAATTCAACATACAGCTTAATAAAGCAGTATTCCAATAAATACTTCTGATTGAAGTGCAGTCCCGTCATATATTAATGATACCTAATTCACTTTGTTACGGAGCTGCACATCACTGAATTGGTAGTAGTATGCTACCTGCTATCAGTTAGGGATTATTTTCCCCAATTCCAGTGCAATTTATTGTCTATAGTACTCTAAAAGTTGCCAATTGAACTTTATCAGAGTGGCCCTTCAATATCTTCCTCCCTAGTGTCTTCCCTTATGAATGAGAAAGGGTCAGGAGTAGACAGATTACAGCACGCAGAGGTCATGATAACTGCCAGCAACAATGGTGCAATTTTAGCTTTGGCTGATGGTATGAAACGGGTGATATTGGATCAGTCACACGTTTTGGGTTTCTCCCGATTTTCCTTTCTATTGGCTTCAATCAGAATGAAAATCAGGAGAGATGTATGAGTGGCTGATCCGATATTGCCCATTTTATACTATTGGCCAAAGTTAAAATGACCTCCAATGTGTCTATAACAGACTTCTTAGCACTTTTGTGAACTGCCAGACTTCTGCTTTGCGTGCCTTGTTAATGTTCTAACACTTTCTTCAGTGACTTTGCTTCATTAGTAAGTAGCTACTTGAAAACGTCTTCCCACTTTGAACATCTTTTTGCTATGTCACAGTTATAAAGGTAAACTATCCCTCTTCATCCTTCTCGACCTGTCTGCAGTCTTTGACATGGTTGACCACACCATCATCCATCCGCCAAAGCATCTCCACAATCGTCCAAAATAATCAAATAAAAGCAAAATACTGCGGATGCTGGAAATCTGAAATAAAAACAAGAAACGCTGGAAATAATCAGCAGGTCTGGCAACATCTGTGTAGCGAGAAGCAGAGTTAACAGTTCAGATCAGTGACCCTTCTTCAGAACTGGCAGATATAAGAAATGTAAAAGATTTTAAACGTAAAGCAGGGGTGGGGCAAGAGATAATAGAAGAGAAGGTGCTGATAGGACAAGGTCGCAGAATAGCTGACCAGAAAGTGATGGAGCAAAGGCAAACAATATGTTAAAGACAAAGCATTAGTACAGATAGGGTGTTAATGGACTGAAAACTGAACAGCCACAAGCACAAACATGAAAACAAAACACAGTGGGTAGGCACAGTAGAAAAAAACTGAAGAAACTAAAATAAAATAAACACAAAAAAGAAAAAAGAAAAAGGAAAAAATAACTAAGAGTAAAGTAAAATGGGTAGCCCATCAAGCTCTGAAATTATTGAACTCAATGTTTAGTCCAGCAGGCTGTAGCGTGCCTAATTGGTAAATGAGATGCTGTTCCTCGAGCTTGTGTTGATGTTCATTGGAACACTGCAGTGATCCCAGGACAGAGATGTGAGCATGAGAGCAGGGGTGTGTGTTCAAATGGCCAGCAACCGGAAGCTCGGGGTCATGCGTTCAGACTGAGCAGAGGTGTTCTGCAAAGCGTTCACCCAGTCTGCGTTTGGTCTCCCCAATGTAGAGGAGACCACATTGTGAGCAGCGAATACAGTATACTGCATTGAAAGAAGTACAAGCAAATCGCTGCTTCACCTGAAAGAAGTGTTTGGGGCCTGGGATAGTGAGGAGACAGAAGGTAAATGGGCAGGTATTACACCTCCTGCGATTGCAGAGAAGGTGCCATGGGAAGGGGATGAGGTGGTGGGGGTATTGGAGGAGTGGACCAGGGTGTCGGGGAGGGAACGATCCCTTCGGAATGCTGACAGGGGAAGGAAGGGGAAGATGCCTTTGATAGTGGCATAACGCTGGAGGTGGTGGAAATGGCAGAGGATGATCCTTTGGATATGGAGGCTGATGGGGTGGAAAGTGAGGTGTCGTGGTTCTGGTGGGGAGGGGAAGGGGTGAGGTTAGAGGTGCGGGAAATGGGCCGGACACGGTCGAGGGCCCTGTCAACCACAGTGGGGGGGGGGGAGGGGGGGAATCTTCAGTTGAGGAAAAAGGAAGACATATCAGAAGCGCTGTCGTGGAAGGTAGCATCATCAGAGCAGAATGGAATGGAGTCCTTACAGGAGGCAGGGTGTGAAGAATTGTAGTCGAGGTAGCTGTGGGAGTCGGTGGGTTTATAATGAATATTAGTGGACAGCCTCTCCCCAGAGATGGAGACAGAGACGTCGAGGTAGGGGAGGAAAGTGTCGGAGATGGACCATGTAAAGGTGAGAGAAGGGTGGAAATGAGAAGCAAAGTTGATAACGTTTTCCAGTTCGGGGCAGGAGCAGGAAATGGCACCGATACAGTCATCAATGTACCAGAAAAAGAGTTGTGGGAGGGGGCCTGAGTAGGACTGGAACAAGGAATGTTCGACATATCCCACAAAAAGACAGGCATAACTAGGACCCATGCAGGTATCCATAGCAACACCTTTTACTTGAAGGAAGTGAGTGGAGTTGAAGGAGAAGTTGTTCAATGTGAGAACAAGTCCAGCCAGGTGGAGGAGGCTGGCGGTGGTTGGGGACTGGTTGGGCCTTTGTTCAAGGAAGAAGCAGAGAGCCCTCAAACCGTCCTGGTGGGAGATGGAGGTGTAGAGAGATTGGACGTCCATAGTGAAGAGGAGGTGGTTAGGGCCAGGAAACTGGAAATTGTCAAAATTACGTAGGACATCGGAAGAGTCACGGATGTAGGTGGGAAGAGACTGGACCAGCGGAGAAAAGATAGAGTCAAGAAAGGAAGAAATAAGCTCAGTGGGGCAGGAACAGGCTGAAACAATGGGTCTGCCGGGACAGTCCCGTTTGTGGATTTTGGGAAGGAGGTAGAAGCGGGCTGTCCGGGGTTGCGGGACTATGAGGTTCAAAGTTGTAGAGGGAAGATCTCCAGAGGAGATGAGGTTAGTGACAGTCCTGTGGACACTTGCTTGATGTTCGGTGGTGGGGCCATGGTCCAGGGGGAAGTATGAAGAAGTGTCTGAGGGTTGGCGCTGAGCCTCTACAAGGTAGAGGTCGGTACGCCAGACAACAACAGCACCACCCTTGTCTGCAGGTTTGATGACAATGTCGGGGTTAGACATGAGAGCATGGAGTGCAGCAAGTTCAGAGGGGGACAGAGTGAGTGAGGGGAGCAGAGAAATTGAGATGACCAATGTCTCACTGACAGTTTTCAATGAAAAGATCAAGAGCGGATAAGAGGCCAGAGGGAGGGGTCCAGGTAGAGGGAGAATGCTGGAGGCAGGTGAATGGGTCTACTGGTCATGGGGAGGACTCCTGGTCAAAGAAGTGAGCCCGGAGGCGGAGGTGACGGAAGAAGAGCTCAACGTCATGCCGAGCGCAAAATTAATTGAGGTGGGGGCGTAAAGGGACAAAACTGAGTCCTTTGCTGAGTACAGAACGTTCAGCATCAGAGAGGGGGAGGTCAGAGGTTATAATGAATACATGGCAAGGGGTCAAATCAGAAGGAGTGGCGTCACTATCATCCAGCTGGGTGGGGCTGCTGTCACCTGGTTCCATTCTTATCTAATTGTAGTCAGAGTCTCACTTGCAATGGCTTCTCTTCCCACTCCCATACTGTTACCTCTGGAGTCCCCCAAGGATCTATTCTTGGCCACCTCCTATTTCTCACCTACATGCTGCCCCTCGGGCGACATCATCTGAAAACACATCAGTCTCCACATGTACGCTGACAGCAGCCAGTTCTCCCTCACCACAATCTCTCTTGACTCCTCCACTGTTGCTAAATTATCAGATTGCTTATTTGGTATCCAGTATTGGATGAGCAGAAATTTCCTCCAATTAAATCTTGGGAAGACCAAAGCCATCGTTTTCGGTCCACCCTACAAACTCTGTTTCCTAGCTGCCAACTCCATCCCTCTCCCTGGCAACTGTCTGATGCTAAACCTTTGCAACCTTGGTGTCATACTTGACACTGGAATGAGTTTCCAACCACATATTTCCACTTCTGTAACATCACCTGTCTTCGCCCTGCCTCAGCTCAACGGCTGCTGAAACCTTCATCCGTGCCTTTATTACCTCTAGACTTGACTATTTGAATGCACTCCTAGCGGGCTTCCCACATTCACTCCTCCATAAATTTCAGGTAATCCAAAACTCTGCTGTCCTTGTCCTTACTTACACCAAGTTTCGTTCACCTTGCACCCCTGTGCGCACTGACCGACATTGGCTGACGGTCAAGCATCGTCTCAATTTTAAAATTTTCATCCTAGTTTTCAAATCCCTCCATGGCCTCGGCCCTCCCTATCACTATAATCTCATCCAGTCCCACAACCCTCCGAGATATCTGTACTCATCTAATTCTGGCCTCTTGAGCATCCCTTATTTAATTACTTTACCATTGGTGGCCATGCCTTTAGCTGCCTGAGTCCTTAGCTCTGGAATTCCCTCCCTAAACCTTTCCATTTCTCTACCTCTCTTTCTTCATTTAAGATGCTTCTTAAAACTTACCCCTTTGAAAAAGCTTTTGGCCTTGTGTGGCTTGGTGTCACATTTTGCTTTATAAAGCTCCTGTGAAGCGCCTTGGGATGTTTAATTACATTCTATGTGCTACATAAATACAAGTTGTTGTTTTTGCTCTGTTGTTTTGAAATGTTTTGTTCCTTTTCTTGAAATCTTAACATTCGTTTTGTTTTGTTTTTCTATTTTCTTCTCTAAGCCCTGCATGTAGCACCAGCAGAAAGAGGAGACTTTTAATTGCCTAATTTGAACCCAGATGCAGTTCTCCAACCCACTGTTAGTCAATATCCCTCGTATAAAATAGTTCTTAGCTGTTATTGGGCCTGAAGAGAAGCCCAGTTTAAAATTTTCTCTACTTTCATTGCTGTTTTTTTTCCGATGAGGAACAGCCACAGACATCAGCACTAAGTTTAGGTGTAAGCCAAGATCCTGTCACCTTGTAGAATAGCACTCCAGTATAAAAAGCCACTCAGCATGTAATGAGTTCTTTATGTTGTCTGATGCAACATAAATGAGACGTGTGGAGTCCAGGTTGCTGCAGATTTCTGACAGGTTTATTAACAGCTGAACTATTATGTACAATACAGAGCAAATTATTTACAGAACCTTCCGCCGGGTGTGAATGTTGCAGAGTGACTCTGGCATGTCTACATCCTAGCACTTAGCTTATTAGCATACTGAGATCTTAAAATGACATTACTCTTAAGGCAATCAGACAACACAGCACAGCATCATCTCTGCTGAATCACCAAGGAAATTACTACACTAGATTCTGTCTATTGTTCTCCAGAGTGGATAATGGCAGCTTTGTAAAGAAGACTATATCAGGAAGTAACCTATAGCAAAACAAAATGATACAGCATGTTTTAGCAAATTGGTTCTGTTGGCAATATGAGGAAGCCTGCCTTGACAGACTTTGATATGTCATCAGTGCATTACAAACCTCTGGGATCGGGGTTCAAATCAAGACTGAAAATCTTTTCTTTCCTCTGGGTCTATGTGGATGGACCACCACATTTACTTGTCTTCTTCGGTTTAATGTCATGCCAAATAAGTTTTCACATTGGTGTTTGCTATGATCCACTTTGAACCCAAGAAGGAAATGCATTTGATCCTCATTTAGCATGTAGGATGTGACAAGTATGATCGCACCTAAATCATCCATCTGTAAAAAAGCCACAGATTTTCTAAAGTTCTGAAGAGAACTTAATGCATATATTCAGTTTGCAAGTTGGTAGCAAAGCTCAACAGGGCCAAATGCCTTGAGTGGGGGCAATTGTGTTTTTGGCACTCAAAATGCAAAGAAGATGTTAAAACTATTTCATTGCCTTTCAAATGGGAATTAATGATAAGGCCAACTGATTTTTGCCATCAAATTAGAAGATGAATCATGAATACATAAAGCTGTAAGAGCAATCTTATCATTGTGAGAAATACTGCTTTCACAAAACCAAATTATTTGACCTTCATATCAACCTAACTATAGTCTAACCAGAATTTCATAGGTTCCTTTCAGGAATAAACAATGAAACCATTCTCTGCTCTTTTGCATACTAGATTCTGTGGCTTGTAAAATCCCTTTGAACTATGACAAGTGTGGACACCTTGGTATATCAATGCCTAACTTTGATTTAGGATATTCAGCATTTTATGAAACCATGAAGGCAGATTGCCTTTGTACATTATGTGTAATTAAATTGTAAACTTGTTATAAAGAATGTTTTATGATTTTTCTACACATAGAGCATAATGGAAACCTGTTATCCACAGGTTTTCTCCTTTCTTTTATACAATTACTTCAAAAGGCGTCTTATCAAAATAGCAAAAAAAACCAGAAAGGTACTGTTTGAGAACAACAGAGGAAGATTTGCTCTGTTTTGCAATTTCTATTGCCCTTTATCCTGTTTTGAACATCTGTTTATGATTTCACTACAAATAGCAAAACAAGCAAACTTTTCCCCAGATTTATAAGGTGAAAGGATAATTACAGATGATTATCTATAATATCTTTATGGATAACACTTAGTCTGTGTGGTCTCCTGGATGGTTTTGAATGCCTGAAGGGATTGGAGAGTAATTTTCCAGATTACATTTTTCCTTTATTGGCCCTGGGCATTCCCCTGTTAATTTTGTCTCTCCCGGGAGATTACTTAAGAGAAAGAAAGGCTTGCATTTATATAGTGCCTTTCATGACACAGGATGTCACAAAGCACTTTACAGCCAATGAAGTACTTTTGATCTGTGGTCACTGTTGTAATATAGGCAATGTGGCAGCCAATTTGTACACAGCAAGCAACAAATAGCAATGTGATAATGACCAGATAATCTGTTTTTAGTGATGTTGATTGAGAGATAAATATTTACTGTGCCGCCCACAATTTAGAAATTCTGTCCCCTGGTTCTAGACTCCCCAACCAGGGAAAACATCTCACTTGCATCTAATCTGTCTATCCCTTTAAGTATTAAGTAAATGCTGTAAAAGATGGCTTCATGTGTATTTGAACATGTCACACTGTTTAGAACAAAGAATGCCTAACTAGGTTGAGAGGTGTCAGTTGAACTCATCAAGAGACACTTTTGAATTGAATGGGTCCTTCTGAAACAAAGAAGGTGTGAAGTAGTCACATCCCAGGCCATTGTTGGTCACATTGTTCTTACATTGAACAACTTCTCCTTCAACTCCACTCACTTCCTTCAAGTAAAAGGTGTTGCTATGGGTACCTGCATGGGTCCTAGTTATGCCTGTATTTTTGTGGGATATGTTGAACATTTCTTGTTCCAGTCCTACTCAGGCCCCCTCCCCCAACTCTTTTTCCGGTACATTGATGACTGTATCAGTGCCATTTCCTGCTCCCGCCCAGAACTGGAAAACGTTATCAACTTTGCTTCTAATTTCCACCCTTCGCTCACCTTTACATGGTCCATCTCCGACACTTCCCTTGCCTTCCTCGATTTCTCTGTCTCCATTTCTGGGGATAGGCTGTCTACTAATATTCATTATAAGCCCACCGACTCCCACAGCTACCGCGACTACACTTCTTCACACCCTGCCTCCCAGTTTCTCCGTCTCCGACGCATCTGCTCTGATGATGCTACCTTCCACGACAGCGCTTCTGATATGTCTTCCTTTTTCCTCAACTGAGAATTCCCCCCCCCCCAATGTGACTGACAAGGCCCTCAACTGTGTTGGGCCTATTTCCCGCACCTCTACCCTCACCCCTCCCCCTCCCTCCCAGAACTGCGACAGGGTTCCCCTTGTCCTCACTTTCCACACCACGAGCCTACATATCCAAAGGATCATCCACTGCCATTTCTGCCACTTCCAGTGAGATGCCACTACCAAATGCATCTTCCCCTCCCCTCCCTGTCAGCATTCCGAATGGATCGTTCCCTCTGAGACACCCTGGTCCACTCCTCCATTACCCCCACCACATCGTCCCCTTCCCATGCAATCGCAGGAGTTGTAATACCTGTCCATTTACCTCCTCTCTCCTCACTACCCAAGGCCCCAAACACTCCTTTCAGGTGAAGCAGCGATTTACTTGTACTTCTTTCAATTTAGTATACTATATTCACTGCTTACAATGTGGTCTCCTCTACATTGGGGAGACCAAACGCTGATTGGGTGACCGCTTTGCTGAACACCTCCACTCAGTCCGAAAAGATAACCCCGGGCTTCCGGTTGCTTGCCATTTCAACACCCATCCCTGCTCTCATGCCCACATCTCTGTCCTGGGATTGCTGCAGTGTTCCAGTGAACATCAATACAAGCTCGAGGAACAGCATCTCATTTACTGATTAGGCACACTACAGCCTGCCAGACTGAACATTGAGTTCAATAATTTCAGAGCATGACGGGCCCCCCTTTTTATTTTTATTTTTATTTTTCATTATTTTTTCTTTGTTATTTTTTATTTGTTTATTTTATTTTAGGTTGTTTAGTTTGTTTCTACTGTGATTACCCACTGTTTATTTTTCATGTTTGTGCTTTGGGCCAGGGCTGTTCATTTTTCTGTCAATTAACACCCTCTCTACACTAACGCTTTGTCTTTCAACCACACCGTTAACATACCGTTTGCCTTTGCTCCATGACCTTCTGGTCAGTTATTCTGTGACCTTGTCCTATCAACACCTTCTCTTTGGTAATCTCTTGCCCCACACCCACTTTATTTGCTTAAAACCTATTACATTTCTAACTTTTGCCAGTTCTGATGAAGGGTCACTGTCCTGAAACGTTAACTCTGCTTCTCTCTCCACGGATGCTGAGTATTTCCAGCGCTTTTTGCTTTTATTCCATTGTTGGTCACCACAGAGATCCATATTTCCCATGAGAGACAAAGGTGTGAAACCATTTTTGAACTTAAAGGTAGCAGCCCTCAAAGAGAGAGAGAGAGAGACGCCCAGAAAGAAGCATCACCAAACAGCTTTTCCAGCTAAGGGGCCGGGAGAAATCCAGCAAGCCAGAGGCGATGCGTCCTGCTGGTTAAACCCTTATAACAAAAATTACTTGTTGCAGTCAGGTTGGAGTTTAACAGTGGGAATCACCCAACACCCTCACCGTAACAACAGAAGCATAGAATAGTACAGTACATAGGGAGGCTGTTCAGCCCATCGAGTCTGCCCCCGCTCTTTTGAAGAGCAATCCAGTTAGTCCCACTCTCCCGTTCTTTCCCTATATCCCTACAACTTTTTCCTCCTGCAAATAAATATTCAATTCCCTTTTGAAGACTGCCAGTGAATCCTTATCCATCACCCTATCTGGCTGTACATTCCAATTCCTAACTACTCATTGCAAGAAAATTTTGTCCTCATGTTGCGTCTGGATCTTTTTCCAAATACCTTTTAGGAAGGATGTGAAGGCCTTTGAGAGGGTACACAGGTGATTAATCAGAATGGTTCCAGGGATGGGGGCTGGCCAGGCCTGGGGAGCCACACCGGGACGTTTTGTTCCCAAGGCCCTTAATTGGCCTTAGGCAGGACTTCCACCTCCTTGAGGCAGGACATCCTGCCGAAAGGGGCTGCCAACCAATCAGCAGGCCGGCAGCTCTCAGTCCCAGCAGCACCACTGGGAGCAGTGGCCACTGCTCGGACTGCACCCAGCCAACGGCAGCAAGAGGGATGCCAGCCCTGGACCCAAAGTAAGTTTCTGGGGCCTTGCCAGGGACTATTGGCCAGGCCCCGATGAGTCAAGGGGGATCGTTTAGGAGTGGGGGTGGGGGGAGTGTTGTCCAGTGGGGAGTTGGGCAATGGAGGGGACATTCCACAGGGTGCTCAATCAGGAGGGCCACCGCCCAGCCTGCAAGAAGGCTGCCAGGTGCTGCCCAGCAGCCAGTGATAAAATACCAATGGTGGCAGGAGGAGGCCCTTAAGTGGCAGTTAATTGGACACTTAAGGGCCTTGATTGGCCTTGGGCAAGCATGCTGTTTCTCGCCAAGGCCGCCGTCCCATGTAAAATTGCAGCAGAGGCGAGAAGGCGTCAGGAATGACATCCCCCATCTCCCATTCAATTTTATGGCCTTCCCTCCGCTATTAGCCTGCTCATGTGGGGGTCTGTAAAGTTCCGGCAGGGGGATTTCAATTACAAGATTAGGTTGGAAAAGTTGGGCTTGTTTTCCTTAGAACAAAGGAGATTGAGGGGAGATTTAATAGAAGTGTACAAGATTATGACAGGCTTAAATGAGTTAGACAAGGCAAAACTGTTCCTATTAACAAACAGTACAAGGACTAGGGGACACATATTGAAGGATTTGGGCAAAATATGCAGGGGGAATATGAGGAAGCACTTTTTTACGCAGTGGGTGGTAATGACCGGGAACTCGCTGCCCACAAGGGTGACGGAAGTGGAGATGATCAATGACTTCAAGAGGAAGTTGGATGGCCACCTGAGAGAAATAGACTTGCAGTGCTATGGGGATCGAGCCGGGCAGTGGGACTGTCTGCATATCTCCGTGGAGAGCCAGCATGGACTCAATGGGCTGAATGGCCTCCTTCACTGCTGTAAATGACTATATGACTCTGCCTTAAATTTGGGCCCTCTCGTTAATGACCCTTCAGCTATTGGAAACAGTTTTGCTTTATTTACGCTATGAAAAAGAAAATAATATAATAATAAATAAAAATATAATATAAAAAATATGAAAGCCTGCATGATTATAAACACCTCTATCAAATCTCCACTTAGCCTTCTCTGCTCTAAGGAGAATAACCCCTTCTCCGATCCATCCACGTAACTGTAATCCCTAATCCCTGGAACCATGCTAGTCAATCTCTTCTGTACCTTTTCCAAAGCTTTGACATTCTTCCTGAAGAGTGCTGCCTAGAAATGGGCACAATACTTCAACTGGGGCCGAACTAGTTTTTATATAGGTTTAGCATGGCTTGTGCTTTCAAATGCTTTTCGCCCAGTTTTGCCAGTCTGATCTAGTCTTGCTTGCTGTGACTCAGTGGTACCATTCTTGCCTTCTGAGTCAGAACTTTATGGGTTCAAAGCCAACTCCAGGACTTGAGTTCAAACATGATAGAATCATAGAAAGTTTATGGCAGAGAAAGAGGCCACTTGGCCCATCGTGTCTGTGTCGGCTGAAAAATGAGCCACCCAGCCTTGTCTCACCTTCCAGCATTTGGTTGGTAGCCCTGCAGGTTGTGGCATTTGAGATGTTTATCCAGACTTCTTTTCTATGAGTTGAGGGTTTCTGACTCAACTACTCTTTCAGGCAGTGAGTTTAAGACCCCCACCACTCTCTGGGTGAGAAGAATTTTCCTCATCTTCCCTCTAATCTTCCTACCAATCACTTTAAATCTATGCCCCCTAGTCACTGATCTCTCTGCTAAGGTGAATAGACCCTTTACCTCCACTATATCCAGACCCCTCACAATTTTGTACATTTCAATCAAATCTCCCCTCAGTCTCCTCTGTTCCCAGGAGTACAGCCCCAGCCTATCCAATCTTTCCTCATAGCTGCATTTTTCCAGTCCCGGCTGCATCCTCATAAATCTCCTCTGTACCCTCTCTAGTGCAAATATGTCCTTTCTGTAATGAGGTGACCAGAACTGCAC
This sequence comes from Heterodontus francisci, assembly GCF_036365525.1. NCBI lineage: Eukaryota > Metazoa > Chordata > Chondrichthyes > Heterodontiformes > Heterodontidae > Heterodontus > Heterodontus francisci. Next base: position 22,488,147 of record NC_090394.1, read on the forward strand.
ACAGTACTCAAGTTGTGGCCTAACCAATGATTTATACAGCTCCAGCATAACCTCCCTGCTCTTATATTCTATACCTCAGCTAATAAAGGAAATGCCTTCTGAACCACTTATCGACCTGTCCTCCTACTTTCAGGGATCTGTGGACATTCACTCCAAGGTCCCTCACTTCCTCTACACCTCTCAGTATTCTCCCATAAATTGTGTATTCCTTTGCCTTGTTTGACCTCCCCAAATGCATCACCTCACACTTCTCTGGATTGAATTCCATTTGACACTTTTCTGCCCACCTGATCAGTCCATCGATATCTTCCTGCAGCCTACAGCTCTCCTCCTCGCTATCAACCACACAGCCAACCTTTGTGTAGTCCGCAAACTTCTTAATCATGCCCCCTACATTTACATCCAAATCGTTAATACACGACACAAAAAGAAGGGGACCCAGTACTGAGCCCTGTGAAATGCCACTGGAAACAGCCCTCCTGTCGCAAAAACACACATCATAGATTTAAAGTTTTGGTTACCAGGACAATAGACAACACAGATCAAAGACTTTTTATTGAAAAACAGAGACTGCATGACTAACATCTGAAGAACAATGGATTTCGCCCTCCCAGACTTTCAGGTCGTAAACCAAGGAGTCAGTAATTTGGAAGATGTAAATGTACCAGGCAGCTGTTACCACCTGGGAACAATGGATGGCCCAAGTTGCTCAGTGAAACCAGGCTTCTGGACTCTGTATATTGGAACAGAACAATAAGCTATTGACTTTTGAGTCCAGGTAAATTTAACAGACTTTCTGAAGGCAGACAGGCTGTAAGACAAGAAACCAGCAGTTGCAGCCTCAAGAGAGAGAGAGAGAGAGAGAGAGAGAGAGAGGACTGCTGCTTTCGGAAACCTGATACAGTAAAAGGCTGCGAAGACTTGAACCTGTTTTGAAAGTTGAAGCTTGCGGAGAAGCAGAAAACAAGCAGGATCACCAGGAATCGCCTTATTTACAGACGTCCAGGTTGGAAGTGCTCGGAGAAATGACTAGGACATTGATTTTTGAAGAGGTCTGGGAGATCCAACCTATTGCTACTGGGAGGAGTGTGGAACTATTAACCGCAAAGGATTTCAAAATCAAAAAAGACTGTGTAACATACAAGCGTGGTGTGAGGTTTCAAGTATTTTAATAAGTAGAGAAAATACATTTCTTTGTAATTTAGGGTATCAGCTAGTTACAAAGTACTATTCCATTAATTGGAAATTTCTTTTAGTTTAGTTGTTATAATAAAACAGTTAAAACATGAAAACTTGTGTAATTCTTGAAATTGTTCTGGGGGTTCACATCACGTATTTTTCACATTAACAATCTCACTGAAGTCATAACGCATTGTGACATTGCAAACACTTTCATGTTTCCTAATTTTAATTAAAATTAGACATGAGCACCTCATCTGTGGTAGCAAACAATCGTGGCTGAATTCAAACTCCGTACGTCACTTTTAAATCCCCAAACTATGAGCTATGAATTGGCACTGTCACAACTCAGCTCCGCCATAGGGTACATTCTCAAACCACAGCTAGCTCAAACAGATTGTGGTAAAAATAGATAATTGACTCAGGCCTATAATTTCCTCAGGCTAATGGGTGTATTCCACATCCTACTTGCTCTGAATAATTACACATCAATCAATGTATTGCAAGACTGATTTTCCTCCAATTGATGGATCCGTGGTAGGAGAGGACTTCTGCCCAGCAAAGTAATTCTACCAGTAACCTGCTTGCTTTTCCTCCGGAGTTTCTAATTAGATATTGAGGTTGTGGTAAGGAGCAGTAATGCTGCTGCTTCTCATTGGACCAGATGTCCCAGTAATGGCAAAGGTTATCGCCATCCTGAAACTAAGGGAAACAGCTGATGATCTGGAAAACTGGCTTAATAAAGGCTCAGTTGGTAGCACTCTTGTCTCTGAGTCAGAAAGCTATAGGTTGAAGTCCCAAGCCAGAGACTTAAGAACAAAATCTAGGCTGACACTCCTGTGCAGTCCTGAGAGAGTGCTGCACTGTCAGAGGTGCTGTTTTTCAGGTGAAATGTTTAACTGAGGCTCTGTCTGCCCTTTCAGTGTAAAATATCTGATGTCGCTATTTTGAAAAGAGCAGGGGAGTTCTCCTCAGTGTCCTGCCCAATATTTATCCCTCAATCAACATCACAAAAATAGGTTATCTGGCCGCTTTCACATTGTGGCTTGTGGGACATTGCTGTGTGCAAATTGGCTTCTGCATTTCCTACGTTATAACAATAAGTACAGTTCAGAAAGTACTTTTATTGCCTGTAAAGTGCTTTGGGATGTCCTGAGGTCATGAAAGGAGCTATATAAATGCAAGTCTTTATTTCTTAAATCATTAGTTAGGCCTCAGACAGAGTAATGTGTCCAATTCTGGTCACCACACTTTAGAAATAACTTCAAGGCCTCAGAGATAGTGCAGAGGAGATTTACTAGAATGATAGCAGGGAAGAAGGAATTCAGTTATGTGGAGAGACTGGAGAAGCTGGCATTGTTCTCCTTAGAGCAAAGAAGGCAAAGAATACAACCGGGTCCTAGCAAGATCACATTTGCCTATTAATGAAGATCTCCAGAAGCTCCTGAGATACCTTGAGCCCAGGGACCCCATCCGGTTAGTGATCATAGCTCTCAACATCTTGGAACTTCCTCCTTATGGAGCATGGCAGAGAATGTGGGAAACCAAAGGGGTCAGGAATCAGGAAATGATCATGGACCAGGCGTAACGACAACTTGTGCCATATAAATTATGGATCACTGCGAGTGACATCAGGAATTCACACGGGCGCTGCACCCACCTGCTGCATCAATGGAAGATGAAGGATGGCCCAATTTGTGGCTCTGGGGAACCACAAAGCATCTTGTGAGCCATTGCTCACTAAAATCCTTCCATGAAGGAATAACTTCTATTCACTCTGTACTGCCAAAAGGCATAGAGTGGATGCCGAAATTGGAATGTCGCTTTTCATACAAAAGATGCCAATTGGGTTACCATTGCTGGAAGGAAGAGAAATAGAGTCATAGAGTCATAGAGCATTACAGCACAGAAACAGGCCTTTCAGTCCAACGCACCTGCGCCAACCATTAAATACCCTTATTATCTATGTCAGGGCAAACCATGGGTGGGCATCAAAGGATAAATGGCGGCTTTATAAGAGGACAAATCTGGAACAGTGTTTTTTGCCTGATTTGAGGCAGTCGCCTTATGGAGATCCCCACCATCTGCTCCCCTCCCCCATCCCCTCCCGCCACCCCACCTCATTATACTTCTTTTTGCATCCTAATACTTCCCAAAAATAAACAGTAATCAGAAGGCAAATCCAGCTCCAGTTGTTATTCTTTGGCGCAGATTCCAATCTTTCCTTCTCCATTCTCCATTTAGGTTACGGTCTATCCCTCTTCTTTTGCTTTTCCCTTCTCCCTTGCTGAAAACTCTTTCATCTTCCAGATCCTGTTTACGCTTGTAGTTTTCCAGATAAGCATGTTGCCTATTTTCCTGATATTTTCTTCATCCATTCATGGTGGGTGTTCAGTCTAGGCGTCCATTGACCCCACGTCCTTGCTTCTTATGTTTTTGAAGGATACTTCACTTTTGATCGGGACAAGCCTGCCGTCTGAACTTGCTGGAAATAATTTTAACTTACATCAGTGGGTGAACAGTGAGTAAGAGTGAATCAGCCAGTCATTTTACACCTCTCTTGGTTTGAGAATAAAATCATTGGAAAAGAAAATTGGGAGAGGTGGAAAATAGGCGGTCAATTCTTTATCAGGATTTTTCACCCAGCGATAAAAGTAAAAATGACCCCCGCTGAGTTTAGATAGCAATCCTTGTGATTCAGGCAGGTGATCTGTTGTGCCTCAAGTCTGATCAGTAACTAGTCTTTGAACCACCTTAACAACAAATTGTGGTACTTAGGAAGAAAATTGCACCAATGTGGTAAATGTAGAAATCCGCAACATTTGTCATGGGAACATTGCATGGTACCTAATCACTTATAGGCATTCAAGCATATGAAAATGATTGGCAGGAAAAGACGAGCTGGTTTATTAAGACTGCCCCACACCTATGTATTATTTCCAGACATTTCCTCCCTGCAGCAGCCATGTAATCACCCAGGAGCAACAAAAAAAGTCAGAAAAAACCCCAGGGCCATTAGGGGGAAAATATCTGGAAAATTTCTTTCCAATCCCTTCAATGATCTTAACCAAACCAGGATATCACATTGATCAATAGTCCAGTCTGTTTCTGTAACTGTTGACTTTTGGGCTATTCGTACTTTACAATCCCCAGTATTTTACTGTATATTGCCATGGTCTGGCTCGAATTCTGGTTGTCTGTATTTACTGTGATGTTAAATAAAGAATTTTGAAAAATGTCCCTCATTTTACAATTATATTATGTTACATCAAATTAGCACAAGAATTAAAGGGATTTTCATTCATTCCTAGAGATTGTGCAATACCTGGCATGTGAGCAGCTGCTGTAATATGAACATACGAACATATGAATTAGGAGCAGGAGTCGGCCACTCGACCCCTTGAGCCTGCTCCACTATTCAATAGGTTCATGGCTGAACTGATTACTCCACATTTCCATCTACCCCCGATAACCTTTCACCCCCTTGCTTATCAAGAATCTATCCACCTGAGCCTTAGAAATATTCAAAGACTCTGCTTCCACTGCCTTTTGAGGAAGAGAATTCCAAAGACTCATGACCCTCTGAGAGGAAACATTTCTCCTCATCTCTGTCTTAAATGGGCGACCCCTTATTTTTAAACAGTGATCCTTAGTTCGAGATTCTCCCACAAGGGGAAACATCCTTTCCAGATCCACCCTGTCAAGACCCCTCAGGATCTTATATGTTTCAATCAAGTCGCCTCTTATGTTTCTAAATTCCAGCGGATACAAGCCTAGCCTGTCCAATCTTTCCTCGTAGGACAGCCCGCCCATTCCAGGTATTAGTCTAGTCAACCTTCTCTGTACTGCCTCCAACACATTTACATCCTTCCTTAAATAAGGGGACCAGTACTGTACACAGTACTCCAGATGTGGTCCCACCAATGCCCTGTATAACTGAAGCATAACCTCCCTACTTTTTTATTCAATTCCCCTCGCGATAAATGATGACATTCTATTAGCTTTCCTAATTACTTGCTGTACCTGCATACTAACCTTTTGTGATTCATGCATTAGGACACCCAGATCCCTCTGCATCTCAGAGCTCTGCAATCTCTCACCATTTAGATAATATGCTTCTTTTTTATTCTTTCTGCCAAGTGGACAATTTCCCACTTTCCCACATTATACTCCATTTGCCAGGTCTTTGCCCACTCACTTAACCTATCTCTATCCATTTGTAGCCTCCTTATGTCCTCTTCACAGCTTACTTTCCTACCTATATTTGTGTCATCAGCAAATTTTGCAACCATACCTTCGGTCCCTTCATCCAAGTCATTTATATAAATTGTAAAAGGTTGAGGCCCCAGCACTGATCCCTGTGGCACACCACTTGTTACATCTTGACAACCAGAAAATGACCCATTTATGCCTACACTCTGTTTCCTGTTAGCTAACCAATCTTCTCTGCATGTCAATATGTTATCCCCTTACATCATGAGCTTTTATTTTCTGCAATGACCTTTGATGTGGCACCTTATCAAATGCCTTCTGGAAATCTAAGTACAATACATCCACTGGTTCCCCTTTATCCACAGCACATGTACCTCCCTTAAAGAACTCCAATGAATTGGTTAAATATGATTTCCCTTTCACAAAACCACGTTCACTCTGCCTGATTACCTTGAATTTTTCTAAATGCCCTGCTATAACATCTTTAATAATGATCTGATTAACTGGCGGAACAGACTCGAGGAACAGAATGGCCTACTCCTGTTCCTAAATTCCACCTTTAAGTATTGACGTGGTCATTTCAATCTCAAATCTTGCATGGTTTCATAAGCCGTTGTGTGGTAATAGTGGTTTGTTTTGTTAGGAACAATCTTGGGGCTCAAGCGAACAATATTTAGCTGGCACAATGTGTACTTATCATTTGAGTTGCATGCCAGCTGCAGTTGGGAGGTGCTGAGCATAGTTTGATAGGGAGGAACATCACCTCGGGCTGCTTTGACTCCATTCCAGTGTAATATTAACAGGAGCTTCACAGAGGAAGAATGTTTAGACTGCAGCACTTTAAAGTATAAGCACTTATATTGGATAAAAGCAGCCTGGACACATCCAGCGACCCTCCATGTTTCTTTGTGTAGTATGGAATAAGAACTTAATGTATGTGTGCACCTTATGTACACAATAAGAAGTCAAGATTTATCATTGTCAGAATCAGACTCACGGAACCTTGGCTAACAGGTTTAAACAGATTCTTATAGGTCAAAGGACAAAAAATATGTTAGCATTTCATCTTCCAAATATTAAAAATCATGATTGTAAATGAATAGATTGGAGGTTGCAGCAATACATGATGCAGAATTTTCCCCTCCCACTGCCAAACCCATACACATTGGCACAATTTCTCAATGTCTGCAGAACCTGCCTTCGCTTATGGCAAATGATTACATTATCCATGGTTCTCGGTTAAAGAGAATGACCTTTATAAACCTGATAGGGTGTTTTTTTTTTTACTGCTGTGGCTCAGTGGGGAGCACTCTTGCTTCTGAATCAGGAAAGTTTTAGGTTCAAGTCCTTCTTTAGGATTTAAGCACAAGAATCAAGGCTGACACTCCAATGCAGTTCTGAGGGAGTGCAGCACTGTTGGAGACGTTGCCTTTTGGATGAGACTTTAAACCGAGGTCCTGTCTGCCTTCTAAGGTTCAGTATTGAAGAAGAGCAGGGGAGCAACCCTGGCCAATATTTATCACTTTAATCAACATCAAATAAACAGAGTATCTGGCCATTGTCCTGTTTGTGGGAGCTTGTTGTGCACAAATTGACTGCCACATTTCCTGCATTACAAGAGTGACTACACTTCAAACGTACTTCATTGGCTTTAAGGCACTTTGAGACATGGCTGTGAAAGGTGCTATATAAACGCAAGTCTTTCTTTTTCGCTATACTAAGAAATTTCTGGTACAGCATTCAAGCTGGCCGAATTCCTCCCATGCTGCTTGGGGGGGAAGTGATTGGAGGCTGTTCAGAGGAGGTTCACTAGATTGCTTCCAGGGATGAGGGGTTTGTGTTATGAAGAGAGATTGAGCAGTTTAGGCCTTTACTCTCTAGAGTTTACAAGAACGAGCGATCTAATTGAGGTATATAAGATGATTAAGGGGATTGACAAAGTAGCCATAGAGAGGATGTTTCCTCTTGTGGGGCAATCTAGAACGAGAGGTCATAGTTTTAGGATAAAGGGTAGCAGATTTAAAACAGAGATGAAGAGAAATTACTTCTCTCAAAGGGTCGTGAGTCTGTGGAATTCACCACCCCAGAGTGCGGTGGATACCGGGACATTGAGTAAGTTTAAGGAGGAGATAGACAGAGTTTTAATTAGTAATGGGTTGAAGGGTTATGGAGAACGGGCAGGAAAGTGGAGTTGAGGCCGAGATGAGATCAGCCATGATCGTATTGAATGGCAGAGCAGGCTCGTGGGGCTGAATTGCCTACTCCTGCTCCTAGTTCTTGAGACCTTATGACCTTATTCAGCTCACGGTGCTCTCCATAGTGTGAAGAGTATAAAGGAGATTCACTCATGGCAGTGAGTAAAGGAACATTTTTGAATACCAAAATAAGATAATGAGGTTGAATAAAGAAAATGAAGGATGATTGAGGAAGTAAAAGGCTGGAAGGTTATCCCCTTAACCTGGAATGTATTGAAGGGTGAAACCTGGTTTCATGTGCACTGAAAGATATTGCTTTCTGTAGGTCTGACAAACTGGCTGATTTTGACAACTAGGGAAAACTGTACATCGCAATATTATTTTTCTCAGAGATAGTATTTATACAGGGGCCTTGTTACAACTAATAACAGTATTATAGAACTAAGTAAGCAAGTAACTGTTTTTTTTATCAGAATATTGACCAATATTGTGTAGTTCAATAGTAATTGACACTTCATAACTAATTTTTTTCTGTATTTGAGAAATCTTGTATTTATTTTGTGTATAATTTACAAGATGGAGATGTATCACTAGGAATAGAAAAACACCTGTTTGCTATCTGCCCAATTTCCCCTCCTGGTCCCCATTTTAACTAATATTGTAAATGCTACCCTCTCCTCAGCTGCTGTCTCCCTCACCTTCAAATCCATTATCACTCACTGCTCGAAAAGCCCGCCCTTCACCCTCCTCTCCTTGAAAAGTCCTTCCATATCTCCTGCCTCAGTGGGAGATCGAAAGAGTGGTGGAGGAGATCAGAAGGGACTCAATAGCAAGATTGGATGGACCTTGGAGGGGAGATTGGAAGAGCCTTGGGGAGATTGGAAGTGACATGGGGAGGGAGAGAGATTGGAGGAGTTGGGGGGCTTATCTGATCACAGCGGTTAGGTGAAGTAGGTAAACTGGATTTAGCAGGTAAATGAAAAGGCACAGACATGAATCCAGGTACCTGCCTAGACAGCATCAGAAATTGGGAAACCCCCCCTCTTATTGACCCCCCCAAAACGAAACCCCTCTGATCGACTCCCTGCCTGCTCCGATTGACCCACTTCTCTCCCCCACCAAGTGAACCCCCCTCTAATTAACATCCCCACTAATCAACCCCTTCCTCAAAACCCCCTTCCAAGCAACCTCCTTATTCCCCTGCCCTCCAGTCAACCGCCCCAACCTCCTCCCAACTCCCCAGCACAAACATCCCTGCTGCAGTGGCCTTCACTGACTGGCTCCCCACCTGGCTGGAGGCCCAGCCTGTCAGTCAGACTGACCTCCGGGTAGAGTACTGATCAGTGACGTAGTGGAATCCCAAATTTCAGATTTCCCACAACTTTCTGACTGACCCACTCCCCCCATATAGACCTGGAATATCCCAGATTCAATCCTTGATCTTTGGTGAGTTGGTTTATCTTACCTGTGGCAATCTGCCACATTGTCCCTAGGATAGCAAAGGGAACAAATCAGCCTGGTTTCCTATTCCTGTTGCTGTTCAGTGATTCCTGATAGCAGGTGCATTTGCGTGGGTGTCGAGGGATTACAGAACTAGGCTGTGTTGCCCATCACATCTGAACAGCCATTTGTTTATCAGCTCACCAACTTTTCTCTGTAAATTTTCTCCCCTTCCTTTCTGTCCTGAATCCGTTGATGCCGTACATTAAAATACATCGAATTATACAGAATGGATGGCACAGAAACAGTCCATACCTAGTGTTTCCTCTCTTCCCAGCCCTCTTCCTCTCACCCTATCAGCATAACCTTCTATTCCTTTCCCCATCATGTGTTTATCTAGCTTTCCCTTAAATGCATCAAGTGCCTTGCTGGAGAATGGCTTGATGTGCACTGATCTTTTTGATGGCATCTTAAGCAAGTGGTCACGGTTCATACATGACCTCTGGTGATAGATATTAGCTATCAGACTATGGGAGGCATCAGAGGTGAGCTCGATCCTATCATCACCCTTTGTGCACACTCTCCAGCAGGAGTTGTTGGTTCTGTATAGGAATGGGAGCTCTGAACCAAGCCGAATCAAGGGCAATGAAACATCCCCACTGTCATGGCGACGGTCCGTGTGAATACCTTCTACCAATACAGAGGACGAATGGCCACTTGATCAAAGTGCTGAAGATCTGCTTCCATTCCAGAAAGGATTGATTTTTGAATTATCACCTTCAGGGGAGGTGGGGAGAAAACGAGAGGGAAAAAATGAATGAAAATAAAATTACTTCTATGAAGTAGAATTAAGTTGAAAGGAAATTATTCTAATTTCTTAAAATGAAAACTCACAAGAGAAGAGGTCCAGGTCACACACACACAGAGAAAGGTATCCTTATATTACGATGTTTATACTCAGCATTAGACAGATTAAATGAATGATTATAGGTTGGAGTGACAGAGAGCCAACTGTTTTTAATAAAGCACCCATACAGCCCTTAATTTTGTAGATATTACTTTTCATTCCATTCAGCTTACAATTGTGGAATTTATTATAGAGCAGTCAGAAGATTAAAAACTTTCCTTTCTTCTCTGTTTGTCTGTGCCGATGGAGCGATCAGATTGCACATACATTCTAAAAAACAAAACGTGACACACAGAGTCACCATTCATCTCAAATTGGACCCATCAGCAAGCAAAACATTTCTACGAATGTCCAAACCCAAAGACATACAAACAGTGCTTTTAACTCAGTGGAGGCAGCAACAAAATCTGCCTGAATTGCATTTCAGTAGCTGGTCCTTTAGCAAAAGGCATTTTCGTTATTTGCACTTTAATGCAATTAATCATGGCTCCCAGTTAGTAGGCCAGGGAACTTAAAAAAATTTGACGAGGCTCCCATTCTAATCTTAATCAAGGGCAATTATTTTTTGCTGTTGTTTAAATGCAGTGTTGGGAAAGATGGGCATTGAAAGAATCATAAAGAAACACATGTTTCCTCTTTTCAGACATATGACCCAGGGTGCTATCCAGGCTTGCATTCACCAAGTCACAGATACCAGCTCAATGTTCCTGCAGGCTAGCAAACTTGACATTCATGCCAGTGTCGAGATTAAGACAGCTCTGGGGCTTTCGGCTAGCTGCTGGAAGGAGTTATGATGGGCCGGCATGCAAGTAAGACTGGTGAGGAGAGTTCCAAATGCAGATTTCACATGGAAAGTTGGAGAGCCATTGATCAGTGCACTGTAAATGACAACTTTCCATTCCAGTTAAGAAGCGACAAAAACCTGTGTGTGTATGTGGGGATTTTCTTTTATTCATTCATGGGATGTGGGCATTGCTGGCAAGGCCAGCATTTATTGCCCATCCCTAATTGCCCTTGAGGAGATGGTGGTGAGCTGCCTTCTTGAACCGCTGCAGTCCATGTGGGGTAGGTATACCCACTGTGCTGTTAGGAAGGGAGCTCCAGGATTTTGACCCAGCAACAGTGGAGGTACGGCGATATAGTTCCAAGTCAGTGGCTTGGAGGGGAACTTGTTGGTGGTGGTGTTCCCATGCATCTGCTGCCCTTGTCCTTCTAATTAGTAGAGGTTGCGGGTTTGGAAGGTGCTGTCGAAGGAGCCTTGGTGAGTTGCTGCAGTGCATTTTGTAGATGGTGCACACTGCTGCCACAGTGCATCAGTGTAGGGGGGAGTGAATATTTCTGAATGGTGTGCCAATCAAGCGGGCTGCTTTGTCCTGGATGGTGTCGAGCTTCTTGAGAGTTGTTGGAGCTGCACCCATCCAGGCAAGTGGAGAGTATTCCATCACACTCCTGACTTGTGCCTTGCAGATGGTGGACAGGCTTTGAGGAGTCAGGAGGTGAGTTACTTGCCGCAGGATTCCTAGCCTCTGACTTCTTGTAGCCACAGTATTTATATGGCTACTCCAGTTCAGTTTCTGGTCAATGGTGACCCCCAGAATGTTGATAGTAATGGATTCAGCGATTGTAATGCCATTGAATGTCAAGGGGAGATGGTTAGTTTCTCTCTTGTTTGAGATAGTTATTTCCTGGCACTTATGTGGTGCGAATATTACTTGCCACTTATCAGCCCAAGCCTGGATGTTGTCCAGGTCTTGCTGCATTTCTACATTGACTGCTTTAGTATCTGAGGAGTCACGAATGGTGCTGAACATCGTGCAATCATTTGTGAACATCCCCACGTCTGACCTTATGATTAAAGGAAGGTCATTGATGAAGCAGCTGAAGATGGTTGGGCCTAGGATACTACCCTGAGGAACTCTGGCAGTAATGTCCTGGAGCTGAAATGATTGACCTCCAACAACCACAACCATCTTCTTTTTCACTAGGTATGACTCCAATCAGCGCAGTATTTTCCCTCTATACCCATTGACTCCAGTTTTGCTAGGGCTCCTTGATGCCATACTCTCACCTCACCTCTTGAGTTCAGCTCTTTTGTCCATGTTTGAACCAAGGCTGTAATGAGGTCAGGAGCTGAATGACCCTGGTGGAATGCAAACTGAGCGTCATTGAGTAGGTTAGTGCTAAGCATGTGTCTCTTGATGGTACTGTTGATGACACCTTCCATCACTTTACTGATGATCAAGAGTAGACTAATGGAGCGGTAATTGGCCGGGTTGGACTCATCCTGCTTTTTGTGTACAGGACATACCTGGGCAATTTTCCACATTGCCGGGTAGATGCCAGTGTTGTAGCTGTACTGGAACAGCTTGGCTAGGGGCGTGGCAAGTTCTGGAGCACAGGTCTTCAGTACTATTGCCGGAATATTGTCAGGGCCCATAGCCTTTGCAGTATTCAGTACTTTCAGTCGTTTCTTGATATCATGCAGAGTGAATCGAATTTGCTGAGGTCTGGCATCTGTGATGCTGGGGACTACAGAAGGAGACCGAGATGGATCATCCACTCGGCACTTCTGGCTGAAGATTGTTGCAAATGCTTCAGCCTTATCTTTTGCACTGATGTTCTGGGCTCCCCCATCATTGAGGATGGGGATAGTTGTTTAATTGTCCACCACCATTCATGACTGGATGTGGTAGGACTGCACAGCTTAGATCTGATCCGTTAGTTATGGGATAGCTTAGCTCTATCGCATGCTGCTTACGCAGTTTGGCATGCAAGTAGTCCTGTCATGCCCTCCTGCACACTTCATTGAGCCAGGGTTGATCTCCTGGCTTGATGGTAATTGTAGAGTGGGGAATATGCTGGGCCATGAGGTTACAGATTGTGGTTGAATACAATTCTGCTGCTGATGGTCCACAACGCCTCATGGATGCCCAGTTTTGCATTACTAGATCTGTTCGAAATCCATCCCATTTAGCCAGTGATCGCCAGAGCTGGTGGACAGCTATAAAGGTGAGGCTGAAGAGAGGTGAGTCGAAGAGACTCAGCAGTCGACAGGAAAAGAGACAGCAGTGTAAGGAAAGAGCCAACTGTGTAACAGCCCCGACAACGAACTTTACCTGCAGCACTTGTGGAAGAGTCTGTCACTCTAGAATTGGCCTTTATAGCCACTCTAGGCGCTGCTCCACAAACCACTGACCACCTCCAGGCGCTTACCCATTGCCTCTCGAGACAAGGAGGCCAAAAGGAAGGAAAGGAAGTGCCACACAACACAATGTAGAGTATCCTCAATGTGAAGACGGGACTTTGTCTCCATAAGGACTGTGCGGTGGTTACTTCTACCAATGCTGTCATGGACAGGTGCTTCTGTGGCAGGCAGATTGGTGAGAACAAGGTCAAGTATGTTTTTCCCTCTTGTTGGTTCCCTCACCACCTGCCGCAGACCCAGTCTAGTAGCTATGTCCTTTAGGACTCGGCCAGTTCTGTCAGTAGTGGTGCTGCCGAGCCACTCTTCGTGATGGACATTGAAGTTCCCCACCCAGAGTACATTCTGTGCCCTTGCCACCCCCAGTGCTTCCTCCAAGTGCTGTTCAACATGAAGGAGTACTGATTCATCAGCTGACGGGGTTGGGGGGGGTGGTAGGTGGTAATCAGCAGGAGAATTCCTTGCCCATGTTTGACCTGACGCCATGAGACTTCATGGGGTCTGGAGTCAATGTTGAGGACTCCCAGGGCAACTCCCTCCCAACTGTATAACCACTGTGATGCCACCTCTGCTGGGTCTGTTGTGCCAAGTGAGACATGACATACCCAGGGATGGTTATGGCAGTGTCTGGGACATTGTCTATAAGGTATGATTTGGTGAGCATGACTATGTCAGGCTGTTGCTTGACTAGTCTGTGGGACAGCTCTCCCAACTTTGGCCCAAGCCCCCAGATGTTAGTATGGAGCACTTTGCAGGGTCGACAGGGCTGGGTTTGCCATTGTTGTTTCTGGTGCCTAGGTCAATGCCGGGTGGTCTGTCCGGTTTGATTCCTTATTGGCTTTGTAGGAGTTAGACACAACTGGCCTGGGGATCTGGACCGCATTTTACGGTTCCCAGGCCCTTAATTGGTCCGAGACAGGACTTCCACCTCACCGTTCCTTCCCTGTTGTTGGGTCAAAATCCTGGAACTGCCTTTCTAATAGCACTGTGGGTGTACCTACACCAGATGGACTGCAGCGGTTCAAGAAGACATCTCACCACCAGCTTCTCAAGGGCAATTAGGGATGGGCAATAAATGCTGGCCTAGCCCGCGACGCCCACATCCGTGAAAAAATCTTTAAAAATCTTTAATGCAGTAAAACATCCAGACTATGGACAGTAGTCTAGACTCCTGAAGATAGAAGAGCACATTTTTTTTACATCAGCCCCCTTAAAAAGTCGGCCCATTTGATGTGTACATTTCCTTCAGGGGGCAAGAGGCAGCCACCAGAACTGGAACGATTTTGCCTCATTTTGTGGCCTCCAGCGGAAGGTGGGTGCAGGTACATTTAAATTCAGTAACTTCCCCCTACCCACTCCTCCACCCCATGACCCGCAGCTTCATCAGGGGTCACCAGCGGATATGAACCCAGCCTGAATGCCAACATTGCTCGTCAATGGATATTCCGGCCTGAGAGCTTTACGCTTCCACCCTATTCCTGAAACCTCAAACACCTACTGTTCACATTAAACATGAAAGCCACATTCCAGCTTTCAATAACCAGAAAGCGCTCCTTTCATTTGGTAATTCGAAGTTACTCAATAGGCATTCATCAAAGTATTTCTTTTTTGTCTGGCCATCATTTAACCAGCAGCTGGAAATGTAATTTCAGGTGTTGACATTCAAAGAAAACATGATTTTTTTTTTATCACAGATGACCTTGCTGGAGGAAAATGGTGTTTTTTATCTTCTGAAAATAAATGGTGAAATATGAGCTTATATCAGAGCAACCTACAACTACTAAACAGATCCATCATTCTTTGGTAGTTTCAAAGGGGAACTCTGTGCTCTAACATGGTTGAGTTAATCCTATCTCCATAGCTGCACACAAGGATTTTGAGTTATGCCGAGTTGTAATATTGTTCAACACCTGATGAGACACCTGCAGTTAGTGCTACTCCTGCCCCCAGCAGGAGACACTTCCATTTAAAATAGGAAATATTGCAATAACTGATTGTGTCAATTTTTAACATTTACTTGTCCAATGAACATTCATGGAGAGATTCATTGCGACTTTCATCTACCGGCAAAAAAAAATTTATTGACATGATCAATTATCATGAAGTACCAACTTATAAAGGTTTCAATCCATCATCGCTCAAACATATGTACATCACAGTCTGTGGATGTGCACTACAGTATTTAGGAACTGTGCTCTCCTGTTGCCCTTTTAAAAACATAAGCATCTATCACGTTATTACAATAGGATTTGAAATGGAAACTGTGAAGATTACACTAATTCCACATTGTAAACTCAACTTTCAACCGCCTGAAAGGCTGCAGGGAAAACGGACAATGTCTCAAAACCAATATCAAAAATCATTATTGATCTTTAAAAGGTTCCAAAATGTGTTGTCTCAAAAAAGTAACAAGGTTAATAAAGTATCCAATTGAGAGGGTATATGTGCATGGGGTCGGAGAAAACAGGTGATTTATGAAGGATCAGCATTCCTTGCAGCAGACCATTTTTAAAGCTCTGCATTTCATTAAATAATTACAATAATTAATATAAGTAATTATATAAGTAAGTATATATAAGTAATATTTTTGACAGACTGTAACAGTATGGCTTATATTCTTTTCATAATGTAAACCCCTGTGAAAGGTCTGCACATAAACTGGCGAGAAAATTCTATTCTTTTCATAAATTCCTCCCATTGTGAAATACTGATGTACATTGTAAATAGCAAAAGAGAGGGCTTGTTAACAAATGTTTTATATCTGGTATGCATTTGTTGAGCATCTTCTGACTGAACTAGTCAACTGTTGATTCTGTGATTGGGTGCGCCTGGGAAGGAGCATGCTCACTGCCAGCACAAGTCGGGAATTAGTGAATCCACAAACTGGCCTGGAACTGGGCTGCACATCTTCCGAAAGCTTGCTGCACAGCTCTGTTGTTTCCTCGCTAGTGAATCGAAACCACCAAAGGCACTGAGGGCTGCAATGTCCAATTAACCCACACCCATTCACTACAAGGCAGGTAGCATGCCAATTTCACACTGCTTGCTGTTGTAAATAATTTTTTAGAAAAGCTTTCATTTTTCTCGCACCTTTCGCAACCATAGGATATCCCAAAGCATTCTACAGCCAATGAAGTACTTTCAAAGTGCAGATGCTGTTGTAGGAAACGCGGCAGCCAATTTGTGCACAGCAAGATCCCACAAACAGCAATGTGATTAGAACCAGTAATCTGTTTCAGTGATTTTGATTGAGGGATAAACATTGGCCAGGACACTGGAATAACTCCTCTTGCCCTTCTTCAAAGTAGCACCATGGGATCCTTTGCATCCACCTGAGATGGCAGGCAGAGCCTTTGTTTAACATCTGATCTGAAAGAGGATACCTCCAACAAGGGAGCACTTCCTCTGTGCTGCACTGGAGTGACAGCTGGAATTTTGTGCTCAAGTTCTGGTGTGGATCTTGAAACCTCAACCTTCTGACTCAGAGGCAAGGGGGCTACCAACTGAGCAACAGCTGACACAACTGATGGCTAGCTTAGCATCCAGCCAGTGCTAGCCGTGCTGTTGATCGTCTGGATGCCTCAGCAAGGGGCCAATAGTGGATTAGCCTACACTGCTTAAAGCTAGCGTGCACCAGTTAAAGGGTGATACATTGTGGCTGGATCAGGTGCTACAGTCGTGTAAGAAGTGACTCTGACCTGTGAAACATTGAAAAATGGCACAATATGAGAAAGCATATGCTCCAAGGTTTTCGGACACTGCACTGGAGGCCTTGGTGGATGAGGTGGAAAGTTGGAGGGATGTCCTGCATTCATAGGGGCCAAGAGGTTCTCCAGACACATGCTCAGCAAGTAGTGGGAGCAGATAGCCACAGAGGTCAATGCCAGGAGTCAAGTCCCAAGGACCTGGATGCAGTGCTGAAAGAAGTTCACTGACCTTACACGAATAATCAAGGTCAGTGACTGCAGCTTCACATACCATATCCTACTAACTGAACCACTAGCCTCACACATTGCTCAATTCACCACAACCCCATCACTCACCTTCCAATAATCTCCATCAATTGGGACACATACCTAACATTCAAATGCTTCACCACATCCCCACCCACTTAGCAATGCTGCAAGTCTCACATCCATATCTCAGAGCCTGCACATACTGCCAGCTATTCAACCAATGCAGATGTATCACTCAAACACCACACTCATTAACACACTTCCTTTTCTCTTGCAGGGCAAGGTGGCGCTCAACCAGAGGCAGCAGGTGCTAACTGGAAACGGGCAGGTGCATGTCCTGACCTCCATAGAGGAGACAGGGCTGACCATTATTGAGAAGTCCATTGCTGAGGCTATGGTCAGTGGCAGGACTGAAACCAAAGAAAATGACAGTATGCTCATACTTATTCCTCCTTCTCACATCCCATCTCCCCCTCATCCCACACACTTTTCTGATTCACAAGCTGTAGATGGTGTAAGCATGTACCTTTTACTTGCCCCACCAACAACCACTGCCCCCCTCCCCCCACCCCGCACCCCCCGCCCCGTCCCCTCTGACTCCCTGAACCACAACCTTACCCTTTTGCCTTTTTCCTTTCAGGTACCCAAGAAATGCAACCTGGAGGGATCTTCACATAGTGAAACACCGGGCACGAGTGGCCTGCAGTCAGGACAGGGGCAAGGATAGCACAAGTGCCACATTATTGGAGGGTGAGGTCACACACGAGCTCTGTTGTAGAGGGCTGAGGTGAGGATTTCAATGGTGCATCTTAAAGAAGGAAGGCTGATGGGTGTGCACAATGAAACGCTTGGTGCTTTGGGAAGCCTGCCAGTAAGCATGTGTTAGTGTCAAGGAGCATGGAGGAGTCTGGCACCAACCTGGCACAAGGCTTTGCGCAGAGCTTGGAGCCCATTCTTTCCGGCACACCTGTGGAAACAACCATAATGCAGTTTCTAATGGCCGATGTCTCAGCACCCACTATAGCACTGGAAACGTCCAGCAGAAATCTGAGCTCTGCAGTGGAAGCTCAGGCTGAAGTCATGCAAGGTCAGCATGTTGCCAGGCAAGTTCAGAGTGTTGCCATCATGGCTGTGGATTAGCATGTGAATGGGGGGCCACAGGGTGTCACAGCAGCACAGAAATCTGTCCTCCGACAGATTACTAGAATTATTGATGTGCCAAGAGGAGTGGCAGTGGTTCCATGGAGAATGATCCTCCCATTACTGCCACTCTGCTGGTGTCCTTGTTGTTGCCTGTCAGCTAGCCAGCCCAGACTGCTGCCGCCCATGCTAAGATGGTGCAATGCACAGGCAGGCCTTTATTGCCCAGAGCTGCTCAAGTTTGTCCTGCAATGCTGTCTGCAGTCACCCCCACTGAAAGTCAGCAGCCTTCCACTGGGAAGCACTGCATAGGAACACTGGGACAGGGAGAGGCACACAAGGGTGATTAATTCGCTTTTGTATATGGAATGGTTTAACCAATAAACTTGGCTTGGAATATTCATTTTGTGTTGGCTTTCATTTCTGCTTTGTGGCCGAGCAGACTCTGTGATGGTCAGTGACAGAGGGAATTTAAGGACTGGGACTGTTGGTGAATGGGGAGTTGGAATTGCAGTTATTGGTATGCAGTCAGGTCAGCTCTTCATGTACAGCCTGGGCAGAAAGGGCCTGTCTAGGTTGCCTCCTCTCTTCCTCTTCCTCTTTCTCCTCATCCTGCTCTTGCTCCTCAGCTGCTTGTTGGATAACTGGTGGAAAGGGCTGTGCCCTCATGATGGTGAGATTGTGCCACATGCAGTAGACCACCATGAATCTTGACAACTGCTGTGCCAAGTACTGCAGGGCTCCTTGAGAGTGGTCCAGGCAGTGGAAGTGTTGTTACAGCATGCGAATAGTCTGCTGTATCACATTTGGTATATCAACATGGCAGTCATTGTATGCTTGCTGCATATATGTACATGGATTACACACGGGAGTCATCAGCCATGTGGTCAGCAGACAGTCTTTATTGCCCAGTAGCCACCCTCTGGTTTGCCGTGGTAGCTCAAATGCAGGTGGTACAGCGGACTGCCGTGGATTGAAAGCATCATGCTGCTGCCCGCATTCAGGCATTGACCTGTGTGTTTCTCTGTCTATAGTCACACACCAGCTGGACACTGAGGGAAAGGAATCCTTCTTGGTTCCAGTATAGGGCAGTGTTGACATGTGACGTACACAAAGCAATGTGCATGCGGCCAATGCCACCCTGCACCATGGGGTATCCTGCAATCCTAACAAAGTCACATGCTTTCTCTGCCTGCTTCTCTCTGGCAAGAGAGAGTGAAGTGTAGTTAGCTTTCAATGAATAACGACAAGAGCAACTTGTTATATAGTACCTTTAAAATAATAAAAAGTCCCAAGATGCTTCACAGGAGTGTCATAAAGCAACACTTGACACTGAGCCACATAGAAGGATATTAGGGCAGATGGCCAAAAACTTGATCTAGGAGGTAAGTTTTAAAGTGTGTCTTAAAGTAGGAAAGAGAGGTAGAAAGGCAGAGAGGTGCGGGGAGAGAATTCCAGAAACAAAAACAAGAAATGCTGGAGTCACTCAGCAGGTCTGGCAGCATCTGTGGAAAGAGAAGCAGAGTTAACGTTTCGGGTCAGTGACCCTTCTTCGGAACTGACAAATATTAGAAAAGTCACAGATTATAAACAAGTGAGGTGGGGGTGGGGCAAGAGATAACAAAGGAGAAGGTGCAGATTGGACCAGGCCACATAGCTGACCAAAAGGTCACGGAGCAAAGGCAAACAATATGTTGATGGTGTGTTGAAAGACAAAGCATTAGTAAAGATTAGGTGTGAATACACTGAATATTGAACAGCAGCAAGTGCAAACCTGAAGAAAAACAACCTGAAAAAAACAGTGGGTAAGCAAACTGAACAAACTAAGATGAAATGAAATAAATGCAAAAAAAGATTGTAAAAAATGTAAAAAGGAATGTAAAAAAAAGGAAGAAAAAATAACTAAAAATGAAAGTAAAATGGGGGGCTGTCATGCTCTGAAATTATTGAACTCAATGTTCAGTCCGGCAGGCTGTAGTGTGCCTAATCGGTAGATGAGATGCTGTTCCTCGAGCTTGCGTTGATGTTCACTGGAACACTGCAGCAATCCCAGGACAGAGATGTGAGCATGAGAGCAGGGGGGAGTGTTGAAATGGCAAGCAACCGGAAGCTCAGGGTCCTGCTTGCGGATTGAGCGGAGATGTTCCGCAAAGCGGTCACCCAGTCTGCGCTTGGTCTCCCCAATGTAGAGGAGACCACACTGTGAGCAGCGAACACAGTATACTACATTGAAAGAAGTACAAATAAATCGCTGCTTCACCTGAAAGGAGTGTTTGGGGCCTGGGATAGTGAGGAGAGAGGAGGTAAATGGGCAGGTATTACACCTCCTGCGATTGCAGGGGAAGGTGCCCTGGGACGGGGACGAGGTGGTGGGGGTAATGGAGGAGTGGATCAGGGTGTCGCGGAGGGAACGATCCCTTCGGAATGCTGACAGGGGAAGGGAGGGGAAGATGCGACTGGTAGTGGCATCACGCTGGAGGTGGCGAAAATGGCGGAGGATGATCCTTTGGATATGGAGGCTGGTGGGATGAAAAGTGAGGACAAGGGGAACCCTGTCACGGTTCTGGGAGGGAGGGGAAGGGGTGAGGGTAGAGGTGCGGGGAATGGGTCGGACACGGTTGAGGGCCCTGTCAACCACAGTGGGGGGAAATCCTCGGTTGAGGAAAAAGGAGGTCATATCAGAAGCACCGTCATGGAAGGTAGCATCATCAGAGCAGATGCGTCGGAGACGGATAAACTGGGAGAATGGAATGGAGTCCTTACAGGAGGTAGGGTGTGAAGAAGTGTAGTCGAGGTAGCTGTGGGAGTCGGTGAGCTTATAATGGATATTGGTAGACAACCTATCCCCAGAGATGGAGACAGAGAAGTCGAGGAAGGGAAGGGAAGTGTCAGAGATGGACCATGTAAAGGTGAGAGAAGGGTGGAAATTGGAAGCAAAGTTGATAAAGTTTTCTAGTTCGGGGCGGGAGCAGGAAACGGCACCGATACAGTCATCAATGTACCGGAAAAAGAGTTGGGGGAGGGGGCCTGAGTAGGACTGGAACAAAGAATGCTCGACATATCCCACAAAAAGACAGGCATAACTAGGACCCATGCAGGTACCCATAGCGACACCTTTTACTTGAAGGAAGTGCATGGAGTTGAAGGAGAAGTTGTTCAATGTGAGAACAAGTTCAGCCAGGCGGAGGAGGGTGGCGGTGGATGGGGACTGGTTGGGCCTCCGTTCCAGGAAGAAGCGGAGAGCCCTCAAACCATCCTGGTGGGGGATGGAGGTGCAGAGCGATTGGACGTCCATAGTGAAGAGGAGGCGGTTGGGACCAGGAAACTGGAAATTGTCAAAATGACGTAGGGCGTCAGAAGAGTCACGGATGTAGGTGGGAAGAGACTGGACCAGCGGAGAAAAGATAGAGTCTAGATAGGAAGAAATAAGTTCAGTGGGGCAGGAGCAGGCTGACACAATGGGTCTGCCGGGACAGTCCCTTTTGTGGATTTTGGGAAGGAGGTAGAAGCGGACTGTCCGGGGTTGTGGGCCTATGAGGTTGGAAGTTGTAGAGGGAAGATCTCCAGAGGAGATGAGGTCAGTGACAGTCCTTTGGACAGTGGCTTGATGTTCGGTGGTGGGGTCATGGTCCAGAGGGAGGTAGGAAGAGGTGTCTGTGAGTTGGCGTTGAGCTTCTGCAAGGTAGAGGTCGGTACGCCATATGACAACAGCACCACCCTTGTCTGCAGGTTTGATGACCATGTCGGGGTAAGACCTGAGAGAACGGAGTGCCTCAAGTTCAGAGGGGGACAGGTTAGAGTGAGTGAGGGGGGCAGAGAAATTGAGACGACCAATGTCTCGTCGACAGTTTTCAATGAAGAGATCAAGAGCGGGTAAGAGGCCAGGGGGAGGGGTCCAGGTAGAGGGAGAATGCTGGAGGCGGGTGAATGGGTCTGCTGGTCGGGGGGAGGACTACTGGTCGAAGAAGTGAGCCCGGAGGCGGAGGCGACGGAAGAAGAGCTCAACGTCATGCCGAGCGCGAAATTCATTGAGGTGGGGGCGTAAGGGGGTAAGGAGAGAATTCCAGAGTTTTGGGCCTTGGCAGCTGAAGGCACGGCCATCAATGGTGGAGTGATTAAAATCGGGAATGGTCAAGAGACCAGAATTAGATGAATGCATATATCTTGACGGGCTGGGGGCCTGGAAGAGATTACAGAGTTATGGAGGGCTGAAGATATGGAGGGAATTGAAAACAAGGATGACAATTTTTAAATCGAGACGTTGTTTAACCAGGAGTCAATATAGGTCAACATGTTGGGTAAATGGCACTTGGTGCCCATAATGACAGAGTTTTGAATGACCTCAAGTTTACGAAGCGTAGAATGTAGGCCAGGAGTGTATTAAAATAATCAAGTCTTGAGGTAACAAAGAACAAAGGCATGGATGAGTTTTTCAGCAGCAGATAAGCTGAGGCAGCTGTAGAATTGAGCGATGCTACGGATGGTGGAAATATGGATCTCAGTGATAGCAAGGATATGTGGTCAGATACTCATTTCGATGTCAATTGTGACACCAAGGTTGCAAACAGTCTGGTTCAGCCTCAGACAATTGCCAAGGAGTGGGATGGAGTCAATAGCTAGAGAACAAAGTTTGTAACAGGGACTGAAGGCAATGACATTGGTCTTCCCAATATTTAATTGAAGGAAATTTCTGCTGATCCAGAACTGGATGTCAGATAAGCAGACTAATAATATAGCAACAGTGGATGAGTCAAGAGAGATGGTGGTGAAGTAGAGCTGAGTGTCATCAGCATACATGTGAAAACTAATACTATGCTTTCAGATGTTGTCGCCAAAGGGCAGCATGCAAATGAGAAACTGGAGAGGCCTGTTGTGGGACAACTCAATCACCACACGAGGGACTCAGGTACAGGTTGATCATTTATTCAAGCGTATGTAGGAAGTGACTATCTCGGGCAATCGAGATGGAACTCTGATTTCACACACAAAGATACAAACTTATATGCTGTTCTTGCCACAAAATATGGTCGAACAATGGATGATTAATCATGCACTCTAATGAATACACTGTTCTAGTCTTATCAGTGCTCACAGTAGATGTCTCCAGCCTGGGTCCATTATCACTTTGTCTCACATTAGTCAAACATTCCACAGTTTGCTGATTCTGCAGACTGGACCAATTCCAACTCCAACCTTCACTCCCTAATCCTGCCCTTTTCCCCAGCAGCTCGTCAGTTTCTTTTCTCATCCTGACTTAATCATATTCTGCTGAGCTGCCTTTCTAATACATTGCTTATTTCTACTGAACCCCTTCAGGACCATTAGAGAGCCTCAGTAACCTCGTTTGTGCAACTGAGGAGAATTACCTCCTGAACACCCTGGACAGCAGGTGGCGGAAAGCGTCATAGACACTTACACCCAAGGTGCAGGCAGATAGATGGGTGACCGCTAGAAGGGGCAGGCAGTCAGTGCAGGAATCCCCTGTGGCTATCCCCCTCTCCAACAAGTATACCGTTTTGGATACTGTTGGGGGGGATGGCCTATCAGGGGAAAACAGCAGCAGCCAGAGCAGTGGCACCACGGTTGGCACTGTTGTTCAGCAGGGATGGACAAAGCACAGAAGAGCAATAGTTATAGGGGACTCTATAGTCAGGGGCACAGATAGGCGCTTCTGTGGACGTGAAAGACACCAGGAAGGTATGGTGCCTCCCTGGTGCCAGGGTCAAGGATGTCTCTGAACGGACAGAGGGCATTCTGAAGGGGGAGGGTGAACAGCCAGAGGTTGTGGGACACATCGGTACCAATGACATAGGCAGGAAGAGTGATGAGGTCCTGCAGGGAGTTAGGTAGTAAGTTAAAAAACAGGACCTCTAGGGTTGTAATCTCTGCATTACTCCCTGTGCGACGTGCCAGTGAGGCTAGAAATAGGAAGATAGTGCAGCTAAACACGTGGCTGAGCAGCTGGTGTGGAAGGGAGGGTTTCAGATATCTGGACCATTGGGCTCTCTTCAGGGACAGATGGGACCTGTACAAGAAGGACGGGAAAAAAAACTGGAAGGGCACTAATATCTTGGCTGCGAAATTTGCTAGCGTCACCCGGGAGGGTTTAAACTAGTGTGGCAGGGGGTGGGAACTAGAGCAGTAGGACAGCTAGTGAAGTAAATGAGGAGGACATAGTAAATAAGGCCAGTAGGACTAAGAGGAAGAGCAGGCAGGGAGATGTTGCTGAGCACAGTGGGACTGGTGGTCTGAAGTGCATTTGTTTCAATGCGAGAAGTATAACAGGTAAGGCAGATGAACTTAGAGCTTGGATTAATACTTGGAAATATGATGTTGTTGCTATTACAGAGACTTGGTTGAGGGAAGGGCAGGATTGGCAGCTAAATGTTCCAAGCTTTAGAAGCTTCAGGCGGGATAAAGGGGTGGGGGAGTTGCATTACTGGTTAAGGAGAATATCACAGCTGTACTGCGGGAGGACACCTCGGAGGGGTCATGCAGCGAGGCAATATGGGTGGAGCTCAGGAATAGGAAGGGTGCAGTCACGATGTTGGGGGTTTACTACAGGCCTCCCAACAGCCAGCGGGAGGTATAGGAGCAGATATGTAGACAGATTTTGGAAAGATGTAAAGGTAACAGGGTTGTAGTGGTGGGTGATTTTAACTTCCCCAATATTGACTGGGACTCACTTAGTGCTAGGGGCTTGGATGGGGCAGAATTTGTGAGGAGCATCCAGGAGGGCTTCTTGAAACAGTATGTAGATAGTCCAACTAGGGATGGGGCCATTCTGGACCTGGTATTGGGGAGTGAGCCCAGCCAGGTGGTCGAAGCTTCAGTGGGGGAGCATTTCGGGAGCAGTGACCATAATTCCATAAGTTTTAAGGTACTTGTGGATAAGGATAAGAGTAGTCCTCGGGTGAAGGTGCTAAATTGGGGGAAGGCTAATTATAACAATATTAGGCAGGAACTGAAGACTTTAGATTGGGGGCGGCTGTTTGAGGGTAAATCAACATCTGACATGTGGGAGTCTTTCAAACGTCAGCTGATTAGAATCCAGGACCAGCATGTTCCTGTGAGGAAGAAAGACAAGTTTGGCAAGTTTCGGGAAGCTTGGATAACATGGGACATTGTGAGCCTAGTCAAAAAGAAAAAGGAAGCATTTGTAAGGGCTGGAAGGCTAGGAACAGATGAAGCACTTGAGGAATATAAAGACAGTAGGAAGGAACTTAAGCAAGGAGTTAGGAGGGCTAAAAGGGGTCATGAAAAGTCATTGGCAAACAGGATTAAGGAAAATCCCAAGGTTTTTTATACATATATAAAGAGCAAGAGGGTAACCAGGGAAAGGGTTGGCCCACTCAAGGACAGAGATGGGAATCTATGCGTGGAGCCAGAGGAAATGGGCGAGGTGCTAAATGAGTACTTTGCATCAGTATTCACCAAGGAGAAGGACTTGGTGGATGATGAGCCTAGGGAAGGGAGTGCAGATAGTCTCAGTCATCTCATTATCAAAAAGGAGGAGGTGTTGGGTGTCTTGCAAAGCATTAAGGTAGATAAGTCCCCAGGGCCTGATGGGATCTACCCTAGAATACTGAGGGAGGCAAGGGAAGAAATTGCTGGGGCCTTGACAGAAATCTTTGCATCCTCATTGGCTACAGGTGAGGTCCCAGAGGACTGGAGAATAGCCAATGTTGTTCCTTTGTTTAAGAAGGGTGACAAGGATAATCCAGGAAATTATAGGCCGGTGAGCCTTACGTCAGTGGTAGGGAAACTATTAGTGAGGATTCTTCGGGACAGGATTTACTCCCATTTGGAAACAAACGAACTTATTAGCGAGAGACAGCATGGTTTTGTGAAGGGGAGGTCGTGTCTTACTAATTTGATTGAGTTTTTTGAGGAAGTGACGAAGATGATTGATGAGGGAAGGGCGGTAGATGTTGTCTATATGGACTTTAGTAAAGCCTTTGACAAGGTCCCGCATGGCAGACTGGTGCAAAAGGTGAAGTCACACGGGATCAGAGGTGAGCTGGCAAGATGGATACAGAACTGGCTTGGTCACAGAGGACAGAGGGTAACAGTGGATGGGTGTTTTTCTGAATGGAGGGATGTGACTAGTGGTGTTCCGCAGGGATCAGTGCGGGGACCTTTGCTGTTTGTAGTATATATAAATGATTTGGAGGAAAATGTAGCTGGTCTTATTAGTAAGTTTGCGGACGACACAAAGGTTGGTGGAGTTGCGGATAATGATGAGGATTGTCAGAGGATACAGCAGGATATAGATCGGTTGGAGACTTGGGCGGAGAAATGACAGATGGAGTTTAATCCGGACAAATGTGAGGTAATGCATTTTGGAAGGTCTAATGCAGGTGGGAAGTATACAGTAAATGGCAGAACCCTTAGGAGTATTGACAGGCAGAGAGATCTGGGCATACAGGTCCACAGGTCACTGAAAGTGGCAACGCAGGTGGATAAGGTAGTCAAGAAGGCATTCGGCATGCTTGCCTTCATCGGTCGGGGCATAGAGTATAAAAATTGGCAAGTCATGCTGCAGCTGTACAGAACCTTAGTTAGGCCACACTTAGAATATTGCGTGCAATTCTGATCGCCATACTACCAGAAGGACGTGGAGGCTTTGGAGAGGGTACAGAGGAGGTTTACCAGGATGTTGCCTGGTCTGGAGGGCATTAGCTATGAGGAAAGGTTGGAAAAACTCGAATTGTTTTCACTGGAACGACGGAGGTGGAGGGGCGACATGATAGAGGTTTACAAAGTTATGAGCAGCATGGTCAGAGTGGATAGTCAGAAGCTTTTTCCCAGGGTGGAAGAGTCAGTTACTAGGGGACATAGGTTTAAGGTGAGAGGGGCAAAGTTTAGAGGGGATGTGCGAGGCAAGTTTTTTACACAGAGGGTGGTGAGTGCCTGGAACTTGCTGCCAGGGGAGGTGGTGGAAGCAGATACGATAGCGACGTTTAAGAGACATCTTGACAAATATATGACTAGGAAGGGAAGAGAGGGATATGGGCCCCGGAAGTGCAGAAGGTGTTAGTTTAGGCAGGCATCAAGATCGGCGCAGGCTTGGAGGGCCGAATGGCCTGTTCCTGTGCTGTACTGTTCTTTGTTCTTTTGTTCCTGCTGAGAGCCCTTCTCCCCCCACTCCTCATCCCTCTTTCAGCAGCTTGTTCTGCTCTGTGTGGCCTCTGTTCATTCCAGCAGTCATGCTGTATTCCGAGGTGAATGACTACGGGCTGAATTTTATAAAGCCACCGCCGAAATTGGCGGTGGGTGAAAAAAATGACAGCCCGCCCGTGTGGGCTACACACCAAAGGGCCGCCGCGATTCCAAGCGCTGCGGCTCATTTAAATAGCCGGGTTGGGCTGCCCCCCCCGCCACGGATCCTGACATTGTGGGCTCCTTAAAATCCAGCCATACTAGTGCACCCATGTCTGGGAGCAACTGGTTTATGCAGAAGTCTTTAGATCTGCAAAAACCCCTTCAGCACCTGCTGCCGCACTACCCTGTAGACATTTGCAACTTTAAACAATTATAGAAAGCATCAAGCACTCATAGAATTGAAGCAACAGCCAGTAGAAATCAACCAGCCACTAACTTGTAAGTGGTTGATTATCCCTTCCTACTGTAGAATGCACGTTCAGCTGTGTGAGGTTAAGAGAGAGCATTAGCTGGAACATTGAACTCCAACATGGCACCGCTGGTATCAAATCAGTATTGTATTATGATCTTTCTACTCTGCATACTCAGATGGCCTTTCACTGTAGTCACGCTAATGCCCTCAACAATATGGTACCCAGCACGACTCACCCTAAAAGTCTGTGTGCACATCACGGATGTCATGTTGGGTCCAAATGCCACCAGTAGTGCCCAAGCAACGGGTGCTACCAATCCCAATTTTGCACTGACTGTTCCTCTCTGGGGTCCAGTAATTTCCATGTAGCTGACTCATTCAGGCATCAGGAATGGGGTGATCTAGAATGTTCTTCCTGCAATGACGTGTCTCTTTCCTGGTATCCAAATATTCTTCCTCTCCTCCTGTTCATCCAAGTAGAACACGATCAGCATCTGCCAGCTGCAATGTGTGCAGCATTGTGGAAACTGCTCTCCCAAAGAGAGAAACTTCTGGGACCACAAAAATATAAATATCCTTTGCCATTTTATGAGTGGGCTCCAGCGATCTCTTTAAATGGCCACTGGCTGGGCCACCCAAAGCCTGGTACAAACGGATGGAAAGCCATTTCACACAATTGTACCTAAAAATTGCAATTGGGATTCACATATTTAAGCAGCATCCCCAGCAAAAACAGACCACTTTCAGGCCCACCTGACAATTGCATCAAGGAGGGTATTGGGTGTCAATGGGACTGCTGAAATGCACCCCTCCCCCCAGTGAGAAATGGTCCATTGAAAATTGACCTGTGCGCTGAAGTCCTCAATAGGTCCCTAAGGGGGGATGGTGAAAGCACAGGATCCCTGATCACTCCTTGAAAGCTTCTTCCCACAGTGCAGCCTCATTGAACTGCAAGAATTAGAACATTACAGCGCAGTACAGGCCCTTCGGCCCTCGATGTTGCGCCGACCTGTGAAACCATCTGACCTACACTGTTCCATTTTCATCCATATGTCTATCCAATGACCACTTAAGGTTTGCAAGCTTAAGGTTTGCTCTCACTACCCAAAATCCAACATCACTCTCAATCCAAGTCTTATTAAAATACTGCGCATTTGAAAGATAGTGTTGCAAATCCGAATGCCCAGTACGTAGAGTTGCTACCAAGTTCTTCAATCTTCAAACTGCAGGAGATAGATGCTACTTCTAGCTCTCTTATATTACATTTATCTGATAACATGTAACATCTCGACTCATGCCCAACCCTCAAACAAAATTGCGGTTGAGATGCAAATGGAACAGATACCAGACGTGTACGCCCCAGAAGTAGGTGCGCATGAGGCTCAATGCAAAGAAAATTCAACTCCTTTATCTCTACAGCACTCTGGAGTCTTGGCAGACTCGTCAGCAGACGTGGTCTCTTCAGACTACTAGAAAAGATTGGATGTCCACCAAAGCTACTAAGTATCATCACCTCATTCCATGACAATATGAAAGGCACAATTCAACATAGCGGCACCTCATCAGACGCCTTTCCTATCCTGAGTGGCGTGAAACAGGGCTGTGTTCTCGCACCCACACTTTTTGGGATTTTCTTCTCCCTGCTGCTTTCACATGCGTTCAAGTCTTCAGAAGAAGGAATTTTCCTCCACACAAGATCAGGGGGCAGGTTGTTCAACCTTGCCCATCTAAGAGCGAAGTCCAAAGTATGGAAAGTCCTCATCAGGGAACTCCTCTTTGCTGACGATGCTGCTTTAACATCTCACACTGAAGAGTGTCTGCAGAGTCTCATCGACAGATTTGCGGCTGCCTGCAATGAATTTGGCCTAACCATCAGCCTCAAGAAAACGAACATCATGGGGCAGGACGTCAGAAATGCTCCATCCATCAATATTGGTGACCACGCTCTGGAAGTGGTTCAAGAGTTCACCTACCTAGGCTCAACTATCACCAGTAACCTGTCTCTAGATGCAGAAATCAACAAGCGCATGGGACAGGCCTCCACTGCTATGTCCAAACTGGCCAAGAGAGTGTGGGAAAATGGCGCACTGACACGGAACACAAAAGTCCAAGTGTATCAAGCCTGTGTCCTCAGTACCTTGCTCTATGGCAGCGAGGTCTGGACAACGTATGTCAGCCAAGAGCGACGTCTCAATTCATTCCATCTTCGCTGCCTCCGGAGAATACTTGGCATCAGGTGGCAGGACCGTATCTCCAACACAGAAGTCCTCGAGGCGACCAACATCCCCAGCTTATACACACTACTGAGTCAGCGGCGCTTGAGATGGCTTGGCCATGTGAGCCGCATGGAAGATGGCAGGATCCCCAAAGATACATTGTACAGCGAGCTTGCCACTGGTATCAGACCCACTGGCCGTCCATGTCTCCGCTTTAAAGACGTCTGCAAATGCGACATGAAGTCCTGTGACATTGATCACAAGTCGTGGGAGTCAGTTGCCAGCGTTCGCCAGAGCTGGCGGGCAGCCATAAAGGTGGGGCTAAAGTGTGGCGAGCCGAAGAGACTTAGCAGTTGGCAGGAAAAAAGACAGAAGCGCAAGGAGAGAGCCAACTGTGTAACAGCCCCGACAAACAAATTTTTCTGCAGCACCTGTGGAAGAGCCTGTCACTCTAGAATTGGCCTTTATAGCCACTCCAGGCGCTGCTCCACACACCACTGACCACCTCCAGGCGCTTCGCCATTGTCTCTCGCGATAAGGAGGCCAAAGAAGTACTCTGGAGTCGTGGCAGACTTCAAGTTAAAGGCGACAACTTTTTGATAGGACCTCTTTAGTTAATGGTTCAGGAAAAGCAAGAAAAAAATTAGC
This sequence comes from Heterodontus francisci, assembly GCF_036365525.1. Lineage (NCBI taxonomy): Eukaryota > Metazoa > Chordata > Chondrichthyes > Heterodontiformes > Heterodontidae > Heterodontus > Heterodontus francisci. Next base: position 22,518,819 of record NC_090394.1, read on the forward strand.
ATATTAACAGACTGCATTTTCCATCTACAGCACCATTTTATCTCAGGCCATCGACTGTATAGTCAAAGTTGCTCCAATTACTCATACTGTTGCAAAGAGACTTCAGTATCTATTGCCAGTAGGTTGTGGCAAATAATGGGGGTGGGGTGAAACAGAAATAGATCTAGCAATCCCCAGACCATCAAACCATGAGGATCTGGCCCGTTCAGTTTTTTTTCCTGTAATTCGGAGTTGATTAACTACCACTCCCTGATTCACTATTAAAGAATGTTTATTGACAGAGTTTCTAGAGCTTGTTCATTTATACATATTGAGACGTAAGCATTTACTAACAAACCACACAAAACTGGCATGCATGGTCAATCAATCCAATGACAACAGATCTGTAAAGAGATTATATTGTTCATAATAAACCACAATTGTAAAGCAGGAAATGGAAGAATAGGGAAACAATCTAAGAATTTCCATGATGTGGCTTTATTTGCTTAATTATATTCAAATTTAGGTTAGACTAGATTAGATTAGATTAGAGATACAGCACTGAAACAGGCCCTTCGGTCCACCGAGTCTGTGCCGAACATCAACCACCCATTTTATACTAATCCTACACTAATCCCATATTCCTACCAAACATCCCCACCTGTCCCTATATTTCCCTACCACCTACCTATACTAGTGACAATTTATAATGGCCAATTTACCTATCAACCTGTTAAAATGTTGACAATTTTAATGAAGTGGTTATTTTTATTCTTGCTTTCATGCTATATCTCTGTGATCACTCGTCATTCATGTGCGGTTTCAATCAAGAGATGGTGCTATGAATACCCGAGCTATACTCTCCCGAGTTTTATCCAGCAAGCTTATATTCCTGCATTAAACTGAGCCATGATTGGCAGGATTACTGCTGTATTTCTTCCCAAGAATTGTGCCTCTGCCTCTAATTGGAAGAAAAGAAAAATAAATACATGGAGCTCAAGTAATTCTTGGTTCTTCGTTCACTACCTATGGAGTTAGTTTACAGATCCGCCATGATCTCATTGAATGATGGAAAAGACACACAGGAACAAATGGCCTACTCCTGTTCCTATATTCCTAACCAGATGGTCACAGGTCCTGGGATTGCCTGCCTCTCAGGGTTGTTTCTCTTTATTGGCTGCGTTTTACAGCAATCCTTCACCGGGCATTAAAGTGTTGTGCCAAAATAAGATATTTCAGTCTACCAATGAGAAAAGGCATCTTCCATTAATACTCTTCACACACAGAGAGACCTCTCAGAGAGTTTTACAGGGCAGTAGATAGTGACTGGACACTAAACAAGATGGAAGGAAGGGAGAAACAGTTAGAAAGGCCTGGAGGCAGGTGGAGATATGGATATAATATTGATCTAAACATTAGCTAGTCCCAGGGATTGTATAGAGAGCCTTTTTACCACTGTACCACTGCTTACTGGTATATCAATGCTGTAGAGTAATTATCCTCATCTTCAGTTGACGGTTTGAGTACGCACTCCAGTAGATCAAGACAACAAATTAACAGACTACTAATTTACAATGACAGCTTGCATTTATGTAGTACCTTTAATATGGAAAAACATCCCGAGACTCATAGCCTAATAAGGTGTAGAGCAGGCAAATGAACAGTGTACAGTGCAAACCCGTGTGCTTACAGTAGTTTGCTAACTTTACTGTTATCGTTCATATATCAAAAACAACAGCTTCTGCTGAGCTATCTTGTAGAATCATACAGCACTGAAGGAAGCCATTCGGCCCATTGTGTCTGTGCTGGCTCTCTGAAAGAACTATTCAATTCGTCCCACTCCTGGCTTTTCCACATAGCCCTGATAATTTCTCCTTTTCAAGTATACATACAATTACCTTTTTAAAGTCATTGTTGAATCAGTTTCCACCACCCTTGCGGGCAGTGCATTCCAGATGCTAACAACGCGCTGCATTAAAAAATTGTACTCAATTCAGCCCCAGATTTTTTGCCAAATATCTTAAATTAATGTCTTCTGGTTACTGACCCTTCTGCCATTGGAAACAGTTTCTTACTATCTATCCTATCAAAACTCCCACAGAATTTTGAACACCTTTATTAAATCTCCCCTAACCTTCTAAGACCATGAAATTGAACCACGAATAAACATGACATTTCTTATGTGGTGAAACACTACTATGGAGTTGGGATAATTCTTTCTCCCTGCTAGCTTCAGATTGATTGATTGAGCTCAGGCAGCTCCAGATACAGCTACAATTGGAGGGCCTTCTTGCCACAGAGCTGGCTATCAAAGAGCCTTCAAAATCATGAGTTGTGCCCCGACTCTGGCCCACGTCTATACCCCTGACATAGGTGTCAATCAAAACTACTGCCCAGGGTGGCCTAATACATTAATCTGTGCTGGATAACTTGAATGGCACAGTGGGGCAGTGTGGAGGGGAAAAGGCTTATAACGTGGAAATTCAAGTTAAATTCAGGGATTTCCATGTTTTCCATTTGTGGGGGCTTCAGCAGTACACTCGGTGGAGGGGTGGGAAACCATTGACAGGAATATCTGGATTTCCGTGTTTAACTGTGCATGTGCAGATGCCAAGAATTGCTGTCAATTTCACAGTTGTAACAACAGCAAATGCTGATCGTGTTCTGCCATTCCAATTTCTAAAACCAAGCCAATGTGTCACAAAATAGTGGGCGCAGAATGAGTCAAAGAACGGAAGGAGAAAAAATATCAGAGAGGTCAACTCCTGTGACTCGTGTTTAATTGAGAGCAGATAATCTGGTCACCTCAAGCTCCCAAATCACCATTGCCAAGAGTTCCACTCATTAGGTAATAATCTCTCAATCATAGTTAACTCTGTATTGCACTGAAGTGTATGTCAGGTTTAAAGACAGACACAGCTCCCATGTTTTTAAATGGATTTGTCATCTATTTCACTTCCCAGATTAAACTAGCACACTTAATGACTGCTGGTTGGATTTGGTGCATTGCATGAATGGAACACAGGAGAAAAATAGAGAAAGCACAGAGAGAGCTTGTACGAAAACAAATAGAAGTGCAGAAAAATACAGCCTAATTCAGTCAATGTGTGTGTAAAGAAATTTATCCTGACAAAATCTCAGTGTGTCTCTGCACATATTAAAACTTGCTTGCCAAGGGCAGTTTCACACTGGCTCTGTAATTAAACGGATTGACTAAGGGCAAGTCAAGTAAAGTAATTGGGTGACATGTCAAATGAATCACTCACAAATACGTGACGGTTCGCACTCAAAGAGGGTTCTTTCTCCAGTACTTTTTGCATCACGTAATCTCAGAAGGAAGTTCAGTAGCGGCGTTTCCTTGTTAACTATTAGTATGCATTTAGATCACAGATTGCCGCAACTAGCCCCTCAATATGCTGCACAATTCTTTGAGATACATTATACCAGAGATTACACTTTAAAAGCACTTCACTGGCTGTAAAACACTTTGGGATATCTGGGGTTGTGTAAGGTGTTGTAAAAATGTGAGTCCTTTTTTTTCTTTATTTATCTGAAGCAAACAATCAAGGGACGAAGGTTAAACTGACAAATCACAAATTTAAAACTGGCATCAACAAGATTTCCATGTAAAGAGTGATTAATATGTAGGGAAGGTGAAGTGAAATCTTCCGAGACATTTAACAGCCAATTAAATGTTGTGATGGAAGCACTTTTTTAGATGAATGATTTAAGATGGGCTAAAAGGCTTTTTCCATCCATATTTCTCCTATGATTTATCTTGTGAAATAATTTTCTTGACATCCTGGCTGGAAGAGATCCCTGTTCCCATGCCATTAAGTTGTTTCACTGAACAGCTCTGAAGAGTTTGCCTTTCAGGATAGCCACAAACAGTCAAGCCCCAACAAGCAAATTTATAGAAATGTCAACACTTCAGAACAAAGTTCCAACACCACAATGGGTAGGAGGTTGTAATTATAGAAAGAATAACTTGTATTGATAATGCGCCTTTCATGATCACAGGTTGTCCCAAAATGCCAATGAAGAACCTTTGAATTGTAGCCACAGTTGTGAAGAAAGGAAACGCAGCAGCCAATTTGCACTATATGAATGCAATAGATCTACATTCCATTCTTCTATAGCTGTACACAGTGCGTCAACCTGTTTCAATTTATCAGCGACAATTCCACATTGCTTACTGTGTTTCAGAATGGGCCATTGATTCTTGGAGTTAACATTTCCCTCAATCCCTTTTTATCTACAATGATAATTGTTAGAAAAATTCTCAACATTACAATAGTTACTACACGACAAAGGTACATCATTGAATGTAAAGCGCTCTGGGGAGTCAAGAGGTTGTGAAGGGCACAAAATGAATGCACACCTTTTTCTTTCTTTTTACACGCCATTCCTTTTTTCTGTTGATGGCTACTGTATATTGTCATAGAGTCGTACAGCATAGAAACAGGCCCTACGGCCCACTGTGTCCATGCCGACCATAATGCCTATCTATACTAATCCCACCTACCTAAATTAATTCCATATCCCTCTATGCCTTGCTTATTCAAATACCTGTCCAGATGCCTCTTAAATGTTGCTACTGTTCCTGCCTCCACCACCTCCTCAGGCAGCTCATTCCAGATACTCACTATTCTTTGTGTGAAAAATTTACCCCTTTGATCCCCTTTAAACCTCCTCCCTCTCACCTTAAATCTATGCCCTCTAGTTTTAGTCACCCCTACCATGGGAAATAGACTCTGGCTATCTACCCTATCTATGCCTCTCATAATTTTACATACCTCTATCATGTCCCCTCTCAGCCTCCTTCGCTCCAGGGAAAACAGACCCAGCCTATCCAATCTCTCTTTATAACTCAAGCCCTCCAAACCAGGCAACATCCTTGTGAATCTTTTCTGCACCCTCTCTAGCTTAATCACATCTTTCCTGTAGTGCGGTGACCAGAACTGCACACAGTATTCCAAATGCGGCCTAACCAACGTTATGTACAACTGTAACATGAAGTCCCAACTCTTGTACTCAATGCTTCGGCCGATGAAGGCAAGCATGCCATACGCCTTCTTCACCACCTTGTCTACCTGTGTTGCCACTTTCAGGGAACTGTGTACTTGCACCCCAAGGTCTCTCTGCTCAATAACACTCCCCAGGGCCCTGCCATTCACTGTATATGTCCTGCCCTGGTTTAACTTCCCAAAATGCATCACTTCACACTTGTCTGCGTTAAATTCCATTTGCCAGTCCCTTGCCCACTTTCCCAGTTTATCTATATCCTGTTGTAACCTTAGACAACCTTCTTCACTGTCCACTATACCACCAATTCTGGTGTCATCTGCAAACCTACTAACCATGTCCCCTACATTCACATCCAAGTCATTAATAAATATGACAAACAACAGAGGGCCCAGCACCGATCCCTGCGGTCACCGGCCTCCAATCTGAAAAACAACCCTCCACTACCACCCTCTACCTCCTATCACCAAGCCAATTTTGTATCCAATTTGCTAGCTCACCCTGGATCCCATGTGTTCGAACCTTCTGGACCAGCCTACCATGCGGGACCTTGTCAAAGGCCTTGCTAAAGTCCATATAGACAAAGTCCATCACCCTGCCCTCGTCAATCCTCTTGGTCACCTCCTCAAAAAACTCAGTCAAATTCGTGAGACATGATTTCCCACGCACAAAGCCATGCTGACTATCCCTAATCAGACCATGCCTTTCCAGATGCATATAAATCCTGTCTCTCAGATTCCCTTCCAATAACTTTCCCACCACTGATGTAAGGCTCACCGGCCTGTAGTTCCCTGGCTTATCCCTGCTGCCCTTCTTAAATAAAAGCACAACATTAGCTATCTTCCGGTACCTCACCCGTGGCAAACGATGATACAAAAATCTCTGCCAGGGCCCCAGCAACTCCTCCCTTGCTTTCCATAGCATCCTAGGATACACCTGGTCAGGCCCTGAGGATTTATCCACCTTAATGCGCTTCAAAACCTCCAACACCTCCTCCTTTGTGATGTTGATATGCTCCAGGATATTGCTGTTCCCTCCCTTGAACTCACTAGCTTCCATGACCTCTCCATGGTAAATACAGACGAGAAATATTCATTTAAGACCTCGCCCATTTCCCGTGGCTCCACACATAGATTGCCACACTGATCCTTAAGGGGACCTATTCTCTCCCTAGCTATCCTTTTACTCTTAATATACTTATAGAATCTTTTAGGATTCTCCTTTATCTTTTCTGCCAGGAAATCTCATGGTCCCTTTTCGCCCTCCTAATTTCCTTCTTAAGTGTAGCTTAACATATTGTGTTTATGCTGCCGTATAGCTGTCAATAGCATTGGTTGTAGGGAAGTCATTGCGAGTCTAGGGTTAGGGCAGTAGTTTTCAAACATTTTTGTTTGGAGGTGGGCTCTGCAAATATTGGCATCCGCACCAACACCCCAACCATCCTAACCTTTAAAAAAATCATACAGCTACACAAAGTAGAAGAGTACAACAGAAATAGGGCCTGATTTTTAATCTTGTACTACCCCGTTTATCAATGGAGGTAGGAGGCTAGCCAGGCCCAAATCACAACGTTGTGTTTCCTGCCCCATTCCTGGTGATGTCTGGGTTGGCGCGATTTTGGAGCAGGCCGGGAAATAGACAACCAGTGCCCTCGCTCGAAACAGGAAGAAGACTCTTTAATTTAGGACATTCGTGGACCTGTGCTGTCATTTTAATCCTGCAAAGTGCAGCATGCGTGCACCACATGTTCTGCCCAGTAGAACAGAATGCCATAATAATATGATGCTGGAAATCTGAAATAAAAACAAGAAATGTTGGAAATACTCAGCAGGTCTGGCAGCATCTGTGGAGAGATAAGCAGAGTTAACATTTCAGGTCAGTGACCTTTCAACATGAAAAGTTGGCCTGATTTTTATGCCACCCCAACGTGCCGGATGGTGGTGGTGGGGTGGGGGAGGGGTTGGCGTAAAATGGAGCAGGAGGCTCCAGGAGTCTTTCCCGACCTGCTCCCGCCTCCGCCCTCCCTTTATGTAGGGTGGGGAGGGGGAAAAAAACGTGCCGCCCGTCCTAGGCCACTTAACGGCCACTTAAGGGCCTTTGTCCACCTCCATGCAGATTTTATGCATGGCAAGCGGGCATCCTGGATCCGGGAAAAGCCGCCTGGGAAAAGCAGGCGGCTTCTCAGTGGCCAGGGGGTGGGCCCTGATAATCGGGCAAAGGGTGCCTGATGGACGGTTGCTTCCGCTTCCCCAACGACCCCAGGACCCAACATGTCTCCTTTCCCCCCAAACGATCACTCTTGCCTCACCAGGGCCCGACCAATTACTCCCGGCAAGGCAACCAAAACTCATCTCAAATCCCGGCTCCCGGTCTTCCTCTGCAGTCTGCTGGGCTGCAGTCCCAGTAGTGGCCACCATTCCCATTGGTGCTGCTGGGACTAAGAGCTGCCGGCCTGCTGATTGGCCAGCAGCTCAATGAGGCAGGACTTCATCCCCCAACCAGGTGGCAGTCCCGCCTCGGAACAATTAAAGCCTGGAGACCTGTAAAATGCGAGACGGATCCCCAGGCGAGGAGGAAGCGGGCTCGCCACCGACTTTTATGTCGGTGGCCAGCTCCCGTCCGCCCCAACATAAAATGCAGCCCGTTAACTCTGCTTATCTCTCCACAGATGCTGCCAGACCTGCTGAGTATTTCCAGCATTTCTTGTTTTTATTTTAGAACAGAATGCCAAGTGGCCAAGCTAGCAGCCTTTCAAGGGAGCACTGGAGGCTGCTCAGAAAATTCTCCGTGTACAACTTTAAGATTAATTTAAAACATCCCATGACACTACTTCAAAGAAGAGTAGCGGAGTTCTCCCTAGAGTCCTGGCCAACTTTTATGCTCAAACAATGGCAACCAAAAAAAAAAATCACATTGTTTATTCTAGGAACTTGCAGTGTGTAAATTGGCTGCCATGTTTCATATATTACACTAGTGACTACACTTCAAAAGTACTTTATTGGCTCTAAAGGGCTTTGGGATGTCCTGAGGTTATGAAAGGCTCTATAGAAATGTAAGTTCTTTCTTTCATATTGGTGAAAACAGAACTGTTGCAGAATGAGCCAGTTCTACAGTGTAACTGAGGGATAAACTGATGCCAGTAATTTTACAGTGCCCCGGTGTTGGACTGGTTTAAAGTTGATTTAACTTCCATTATAAATAAATATTGCAAATGGTTTTAGAAAATACTGCAGGGCTATCTATTATAACATATTAACCTTAAACCTAACCCTAACCCTACTCTAACCCTAGCTCTAACCCTAACCCTAACCCTAAGTTGCCTCTGAACTTGATTAATGGATAAAATTAACACAAGTTAGGAAAAGGATTGTTGCTCAGATTCTTTCAGAAACTGACAATTTCATTGCCTCCTAGATTTTATTGCAAAATTGTGGTACTCAAGCAGCAAACAAAGGAACTGTAGAAATTTACAATATTTATTTTGCTATATTGCACTGCACACACGCATTTATCCAAATCTAACATTAGATGCAGAAGCCAATTTCCTCATGCCTTTCCATTCTGCACAGAGGAGTTTTCTGTATGGGCTACTCCAGTACACTCTCCACTCCATCACCCTCCTCTTCCATCCAGACATGCCCTGGCTTTCCATCTTGCCTCCAGATGGAGCCGGGGATCTCAGTAGAGGGCTCTCTAAGTAGGAGTTTTACCCTGTTCCATTGAGGATCTGGGGTGGAGAGTGTTGGATGCGTATTTTAAACAGATTCATGAACTCCCATGCCGCCTGCAATTTTTGCGGCCTTGATGAATCCATGTTTATTGTACATGTGGGGCTGGATTTTACTACAGCCCGCGATCCGACCCACATTTTACGAATCCCTGGGCTTGAGGGACAAAGTCCCACTTCTTTGAGCTGCCAGCCAATCATCGACCGCACAATGTGGTAAACTGCCCAGGTATGTCCTGTCCACTAAAAGCAGGACAAATACAATTTGGCCATTTATCACCTAATCAGTCTGTGCTTAATCATCAGAAAAGCAATGGAAGGTGTTGTTGACAGTGCTAACAGTGGCATTTACTCAGCAATAACCTGCTCACCGATAATTTGTATGGGTCCCTCCAGGACCACTTGGCTCTAGACCTTGGTCCAAACCTGGACACAAAAGAGCTGAATTCCGGAGGTGAGGTGAGAGTGCCCATGACATCTAGGCAGCATTTAACTGAAGAGGCCCAGAAAAACTGAAGTCACTGGGAATCAAGGGGAAACTCTCCACTGGTTGGAGTCATACCTAGCACAAAGGAAGATGATTGTGGTTGTTGGAGACCAATCATCTCAGCTCCAGGACATCGCTGCAGGAGTTTCTCATGGCAGTGTCCTAGGCACAACCATCATCAGCTGCTTTATCAATGACCTTCCCCCCAAAATAAGGTTAGAAGTGGGGATGTTTGCTAATGATTACACGATGTTCAACTCCATTCGTAACTCCTCAGATAATGTAGCAGGCCATGTCAACATGCATTAAAACCGGGACATCATTCAGGCTTGGGCTAATAAGTGGCAAGTAACATTTGTGCCACATTGCCAGGCAATGACCATTTCCAACAAGAGAGAAGGGTTCTGAAGAAGGGTCACTGACCTGAAACGTTAACTCTGCTTCTCTCTCCACAGATGCTGCCAGACCTGCTGAGTATTTCCAGCATTTCTTGTTGTTATTTCAGATTTCCAGCATCTGCAGTATTTTGCTTTTACATAAGAGAGAATCTATCCATCACCCCTTGATATTCAACAGTGTTACCATCGCTGAATCCCCCACTACCAACATCCTGGGGGTTACCATTAATCAGAAACTCAGCTGAACCAGCCACATAAATCCTATGGTTATAAGAGCAGGTCAGAGGCTGGGAATTCTGTGGTGAGTAACCCATCTCCTGATTCCCCAAAGCCTGCCCACCATCTTCAAGGCACAAGTCAGGAGTGTGATGGAATACTCTGCACTTGCCTGGATGGGTGCAGCTCCAACAACACTCAAGAAGCTCGACACCATCCAGGACAAAGCAGCCTGCTTGATTGGCACCTCATCCACCACCTTAAACATTCACTCTCTCCCCTACTGGCACACCGCAGCTGTAGAGCGTACCATCTGAAAGATGCACTGCAACAAATTGCCAAGCTTCCTTCAAGAGCATGTTCCAAATCTCCCATGACCTCTACCACCTGGAAGGACAAGGGCAGCAGACACATAGGAACACCACCATCTGCAAGTTCCCTTCTAAGCCACACACCATCCTGACTTGGAACTATATCATCGTTCTTCTACTGTTGCTGGGTCAAAATCCTGAATCCCCCCCCTTAACAGCACTGTGGGTGTGCCTACACCAAATGCACTGCAGTGGTTCAAGAATGTGGCTCACCACCACCTTCTCAAGGACAATTAGAGATAGGCCAACGTCACCCATATCCCATGAATGAATAAAAAAAAGTCAGAGGACCTACTTGTGCAACTGCTCCTGAACCTGGCCAAGGTGGTCATCTGCAGGACCTGGAAGCCCGCAGTTGTGGGGGTCATTCGGTTCGACTGCCTGCCTCTCTTCCATGGCTCTGTTCACGCCTGTGTGTTCCTGGAGAGGGAGCATGTAGTGTTCACCGGTATGCTTGAGGCCTTTCACAATCGGTAGGCACCACACGGCCTGGAGAGCTTCCTCGACACTGGGGCAACATTGCACTTTAATTTGATAAGTTTCCTTTAGATTATTTGTAATTCGTAATTTATTGTTTGTGCTCTTTTGAAAGATTGTACACGCGCTCTCTTAATGTCAATCTAATTAAAAAATTAATATCGAAGAGTTGGATGAAACAGCCATGACTACAAATATTTGCAAAATTACTCTTACAAATCAGTTTCCTTTCTTTAAGCCATTCAGACATTTTGCTAATTCACTTTTGATGTGCAATATTAATTCAGGGTTATCTCTCTTCTCTCTCTCTTTGGCCTCCTTGTCTCGAGAAACAATGGGTAAGCGCCCAGAGGTGGTCAGTGGTTTGTGCAGCAGCGCCTGGAGTGGTTATAAAGGTCAATTCTAGAGTGACAGACTCTTCCACAGATGCTGCAGATAAAATTGGTTGTCGGGCTGTTACACAGTTGGCTCTCTCCTTGCACTTCTGTCTTTTTTCCTGCCAACTGCTAAGTCTCTTTGACTCACCACACTTTAGCCCCACCTTTATCATTTATAAGGTTTATCTATTATCAGGTATTATACCCTTTTAGGTTGCTTTGTCTGTGCATGCTTGCATTGTCTGTGCATGATTCATCCAACTGAAACACAATGAACAACACTAATTGGACATCATCCTTATCGTGTTTTCAATCAAGGGGTGGAGATGGCAATGCTCAGTCACCACACTGCCTGTTTCTTCCAAACCTATTATTAGGAATCTTCCACACCTGCACAGGAGGGTTTAGAGAAGCAACCGAGAGCAAAACATGAAACTTGTGCTTCAGGTCAGCTTCCCAATGCGTTCCCGCCTCCGAGCATTCTTGTCAGAGGCAGAGTCAACACGGCAGCGGCTACCCTCCTAGCAACTGCGTGGAGCCAATTAAGGGACCAATTGGGGGCAAGATGCTAACGTCTTCCTGGTATTGGACCAGCCCCCTGCTGAGTTGGGAGGCCAGCAGCAGCTTGGAGGCAGCCTCCTGGCAGCAGACAGGAAAGCCATTGGGGCCTCCTGTCACTGTCCCCAAGAAAGCGGGGGAAGATGGCAAAGGCCCCTCCACACTGATGGCCCTACAAACTGTCAGCAGTTTGAGTGGAGCTCGGATCTGAAAATGGTCCCAATGCCTGAATTTCTTCACCAGAGGGTGGTGAATCTTTGGAATTCTCTGGCCCAGAGGGCTGTGGAGGCTCAGTCATTGAGTATGTTCAAGACTGAGATTGATATATTTCTACATATTAAAAACAGCATGGGATACCTAGATAGTGCAGGAAAATGGTGTTGAAGTAGAGGATCAGCCATGATCGCATTGAATGGCAAGGCAGGCTTGAAGGGCTGAATGGCCAACTCCTGCTCCTATTTCTTACGTTCTTGTGTTCTTATATCTGTTGATTTCTATAGGAATACAGAGCAGAGTAAATCATTGCATTTACAATGTAACTTCCACAAGCCAACATGTTGAGGCCCAATCTCACTGTGACATCACAAGATAAGGGTGATGTAAAGCCAATGCCCGTAGTCCCATTCGATCACACGAAAAAAACTCCGGCTAAGGTGTTGAAGGAAACCCTCTAAGTCACTGAAATGATGGTATAAAGGTAATCAAATATGGATCATATAAATGCCACGTTTTCCATTTTGTGCCAATTCTTCAGAACAAGTTCGCACAGAGAAAGTGTTGCAACACCATCCAGGAGCACTAATAGTGCATTTATCAATGACTAGTGCTACACTGAGGATTGCTCCCATTCAAAATTATTTCAGAAAAATTACTCCCCCAAAGAATAGTTTTTCACTGAAGGCGAATAATGAGGAACTCCACAGTTTCACACCCTACACACTTAAATCCAAATAGTTTAGCACCAGGTTCACACAGAGAAGGCATAGGGGCTCCCAAGAGTGTGTACATCTATAGCCTGCATGTAATGGAGCATTGATAAGCTTGCTGTCACTTGTCCAGCCACAACCACCCTACTTGTTGAGGCATTGAATTGTCGGGTTATCTGGATCTGAATGGTATGGCTCCAGCCCCAGTGACAGTTGACCCCTCCAGTTCCCCCACTAAGACAGGCTGGCAGGTCAAACATCAACAGTGTCCTCAAGTATTATCGAGCTCCGGTAGTTGAATTACAGAGTCTATCGCAAAGGATTACCTAGGTTCTGAGTATCCTAAATGAGACATGTCATCTTGCATGTGCCACATACCAGGCAAATGCCTCATCAACTACTTAATTCAGGATCTCATAGGAGGGAATCTTTCAAAGAAAGAAAGACTAACCTACTCCTCCGACTGATCAATGTAGACCAGAGCCCTCTCAATTTGCAACCATTTGCCCCACTTGCTACAAATGCACCCCATGGTTTGGTCCTGGATCTCCTACATGAATCATAGGAGCCTTTTCTGTTGCATTATTGGAAGTTCTAAACTATGAAGGGGATCTTTTTGGACTCAGGTTGAATACGTCACAGGATTGACCTGACGTTACTGTCACTGAAGAAAAACTAGAAAAACCCTTAGCCTCTTCTTAGCACTGTACCAAGAGGCTATATCCAAGCTAAAGGTAGTATCCATCAGGACCCATATTGGGATGTACAAGAGGCGAGAATTGGTGGAGCGCAAAAACTTCAGAGGGATGTTGTGACAGCAGTAGCCTCCCCATCTGCACCATGGCCTGCTCCTCATAGCGGATGAGCTCCTTTAATGTCAAGACCACCCCTCTGGCAGTCTACCTCTTGAATGCTTTATGCACAAGTTTGTCTGCAACAAGATGAAGAGAATTACAGGTGAAGGCCAGCAACTAATGGTAGGATCAGCCAGCTGATGTATGAGATATGGTGGTATGGTTCTGTTAAAGCAGAGTAAGGAGTTTTAAGATTCTACCTGCCAGTCATTGCAGTTAGGGGAGATGTCACACACTGTACAATCCTGAGTCAATGCCTCTTTAACTAGAGTACACTGTGAAAAGTCATTTCTGCAGCAGATCATTGAGGGGGAGGAGCACCATGCCTGGCATTGGTGAAGCCGCCGATTTCGAGGATGACTATGAACAAAAGCTGATGAACAAAGGAAGAATAATTGGTGTGTTATCTTGCCCACCCTGATCAGGTCTTGCAACACTGGTCTGGAATCTGGGGTAATAAAGTCGGCCGTCAGGACAAGCGCCACCTCCTTCACATGGACCATGAGACATTTCTTTTGAGGTTTGCTTTTATAGAGACCCAGCAGCCTTCAATCTCTTAAAGGAAAGTTTTAAGATAGTGCATGGCTCAGAGAATTGATGCTGTGCTGAGCCCAGACCAAGCTGCTTTCCATTGTGGCTGCAGGACCTGTACTCAGACGTCACCTTTGACTGGTCACTAACCTCCAAAAATCATCCATGGAAAAACTCTGAGAAAGTAAATGCCTTCCATGAATTAATGCCTCTACTTTCAGCGAGTCTGCTTTAACACTTTGTTACGCCATTGTCAAGTACTTGTCATGAAGACCCCCACCTGCCAAGAATGAGGTGTATAAATTTTGTCACATGAACATTCATTTTAAACTGGAGTTGACAGATGACTTGCTTAAATAGATCAGCAATAGATGGCAAAAAATTGCATTCTAAGAGACAGTTGCGTAGGAAAAGGCAATGGGAACTGCTCACTGATTCAATTAACAGAGATTGGTCTGGGCAATGGCGATCCACGTCTTGTCAGTGTAAGAGACAGCACTACACCCACCTACCGAGAGCTTTGGAATCCACAAACGCAGGAGTTCATTAAAAAGCAAGTCACATGACTAACTTGCTGGCCCAGGTCTGGTTTTGAACTGCTCACAGGACAGTTTGAAGACAGAAACTGCAGATTGCAACTGAACTTGGAAGAGAGCTTCTCTCCTGACTGACTCACTCTCTTTCACTAATCTCTGGATCCACTGAAGTCACTTAAACCCCAAGAGAGAAAAGACTCCTACATCAAAACAAGTTTTAAAGTGTGCACTAGGCCTTAACGGAACAGCAAGACTGACCAGCAACCAAAGACTCTACATCGAACTCAAAGGACCGTAAATAGAAACCCAGCTATTGCCTCAAACTTTTCCCCTTTATTCTTTCCACTTTTTCTGTCTCTATCTGCGTGTGTGTTTATCACATATGCATGCTAGCGTGGTCGCGTCGCGTATTTGTAGTCGTTAACTGAATTAGAGTTTAAGATAAATAAACTTCCACCTTTCTTGTTTAAATCTAAGAAAACCTGTCTGATTGATTTCTTTGCCTTACAATAGGAAAGAAGTGAACAAGGATTCACTGAGGGGGAGCTAAAAACAGTGTTTTTAAAATTAAACCCTGTTATGGTTAAACCAGGCAAAGGCTGTGAGGGAACCCCTAGACCCCTTTCTCACCTGGTCGTAATGTACTGCTTTCCTGTCAGGGCTTCCCCACCACACAGTAAGCTGGCACATACTAAGCTGCATTCATCTTGTGTCAGGCACTTTGTACCCTCTGATGGTTACCAGTCCTCTGCAATATTATTCCTCTACATCATCGTCATTTAAATGTGATAGCAGAATTGCTGAACAGACTTTGAAAATAAGAGCTTAAGAAATAGGAGCAGGAGTAGGCCATTCAGCCCCTCGAGCCTGCTCCATCATTCAATACGATCATGGCTAATCTTCTACCTCAACTTTGCTTTCCCGTCCGCTCCCCATATCCTTTGATTCGTTGAGAGACAAAAATCTATTGATCCTAGTCTTGAATATACTCCACGACCAAGTATCCACAACCCTCTGGGGTACAGAATTCCAATGATTCACAACCCTCTGAGTGAAGAAATTTCTCATCATTCTCTGTTTGAAATGGCCATTCCCTTGTCCTGAGACTGTGTGGGGGGGTGGGGGGGGGGGTGCGGTGGGAGTGATTAACTGCAAAAAACAGGTGGTTAAGTGTTAAAAATCTGAATCTATATCTTTGCAGCAAGACTTCCTGATCCTAACCTGCCCACTTCCGGTTTTAACAGAGGCGGGATGGGGGTTGGGCAAACAACCTGCCTCAAGGAGGCAGCTTGGCACTTTAAATATTCCAATGATGCAGCATGCTTCATTTTAATGCACCTTTTGAACTTTAACCTGGCCAGCTGGCTTTCTCAGGCCTCAGAACCCTGCCAACTAAACTGAGGTGAGAGACTGCTGGATCTGGAGGTGAGTGTCTTTCCACCTACCCGCTGGATCCAGCATGTCTGCCTCTGACAGCTGTGGCCCTTCCAATCCCTCCCCCTCCCAAACCTCCCCAAGGAGCCTCTGATTTCCCCCTCTCAGGCTTATTCCCCTCAATAGGCATCACCCCCCCACCCCCCCCACCCCCCAAGCCCTCTGATTCCCCACTCTTGAGGCCTCCAACCTCTTCCCCCATACAAGGCTCCAATCTTCCCCCGAGGCCTGCGATTCATCCCCTAAGGTATTCAATCCTCCCACCAGGCCTTCGATCTCCAGTCCCCACCCTCCCCTTATTAGACCTGCCCCTGCACCCCCCATTAATGGCCACCCCCCATGGATTGGACATCCCCTGGGATTGCACTCCTCCCCACTTGTGGTAGCGCAGATCTACCTGGCCCTGTGGCCTCCTGTAGACTGCCCCCATCTGACTGGAAGCCAAACCTGTCAATCAGGCTGACTCCTGGGTAGTGAATCTGTTGGTGACATCACACACTCACTGTGGTATTAGAACTCCACAGCGTACGGGAGATCCCCAATTTCCAGCTTCCCTGCACCTTACTGGACCCCTGCTCCTGGAAGGTCAAGTTCTTTCCCCTTCTAAGCACTATATCTGGATTCTCCAGCCAGGGGAAACTGCCTCTCAGCAGCTACCCTGTCAAACTCTCTAAGAATATGTAAGAAGATATGTTTCAATGAGATTATCTCTCACTCTTCTAAACTCCAGAGTGTATGGATCCATTCTATTCAATCTCTCCTCAAAGGACGCTTTCATCACAGGAATCAATCTAGTGAATCTTTGTTGCACCCCTTCTAATGCGTATATCCCTCTTTAGGTAAGGAGAACAATATTGCACACAGTACACCAGGAATGGTCTTATGTAATTGCAGGAAGACTTCCTTACTCTTATACTCCAAAGCCGTTGCAATAAGCACTAACAGACAATTTGCCTTCCTTTAGCACAAAATCGCGTTACGCACAGCATGGCACTCTTTGAGATACCCAATTTGGTCAACTGCTCCTGATTCAATTGACTTTTCCTTACCAACTTATTGATGTGAAGAGTGGATAGTAGATGCTCCCATTATCTCCCATATCATCTCCGACTTGACAGGCCATTAATGAGGATCCAATTAGTCAAATTGTAATTGGGCGTCTCTCACTTCTTTTGAACTGGGCAGGGATAATGGGGCCTTTGTGATGTTGACAAATGAGTTTGGTGGACAAGTGCAAACTGTGTCCCACTTTGTTGAATCCTGCTCACTAACTAACCTATCAGGTGGCCAATGAGCCTTGCATGCTGATGAGGACAATGATCTGAGATGGCTAGAATTGTATGCAGAGGTCGCATAAGCTAAATAAATAATTAAGGAGGGTTCAGAGGTCAGTTTCACTGAAGTTGTGAGCACTTCTTCTGCTCCCCCTTGCCATGTTCTCATCCCTCTTCGGATGTCTGGGCCAAATCATCTAGTGGAAGACATTCTCGGAAAGTGGGGCAGGAACACGGATGCGGTGCAGTTATCTGACTGTGAGCTAAGTGATCCAAACACTTTTCAACTTACCTGCTGCTACAGTGTTCAACCAGATCTGTTTTTTTTTAAGGCTGCATTCTAATTTCCAAGCACTGCGGCACATTACTCCCATTTTACATGGGATTTATGCCAGTGAACACACAGATGAGCTGACCCACAAAAGTGTTGAGGATAATGCTCTGTAGAGCAGACGCAACCTGTGACTTTGTCATAAAACTAGTGGAACTCACCACATGGATTCTTGGGGCCACAAGTGTCTGCTCCCACCTTTAATCTGCTTCTTATACTTCCCCAGTCCACACCTGGATCTGTGAATAATGATGCAGATAAGTTGATCCAGAAAATTTGAGTGCGATCAAGAGAATATACAGATATGATTCTACTCACAGTTCTGTGTCGGCAACTTGTGGGTTCAAGCCTCACTACAAACTTGACCACTGTCATGCAGGCCCCCACCTGCCAAGAATGAGGCACATTGGTTTTGTCATATCAACATTGATTTTGAACTGTTGCTGGAGCAAGGAAATGACTTGTTGAACAGATCAGCCATGGCTGGAAACAAAACATTTGCATACTAACAGACGGTGCTTGTGTAGACAAAGGACCATTTCCTGACACATTCAATCCACAATGGATGTTGATGGCAGTGAAGTGGTGGGAAAGCGCATTCCACCCTGCTGGGGTGATGCAATCCACAGGGGCCAGGACTGGTGGAACCAGCTGGTCACATGACTAGCTGGCTGTTCCAGGGTTTTTTGAACTAGCCAGAGAGAGTTTTGAACTGAGTGTCTGTTTGCTCCTGGATTGAAAAGACCTCTCCTGGCTGGCTTGCCACAGCCTCTCCTGTCTGCTCCCATCTCTTTCTCATGGAACTCCAAATCCACCAAAGACACATGAACCCCAAGAGAGAAAAGTCTCCTACAGCGAACAAGGTTTAAGAAGAATACTGGGCCCCAAGGAAAAGCAAGCCCTACCTACAATCAAGGACTTTACAGTGAACTCGAAGATCTGTAACTAAAACCCTCTTCAGAGATTACCTCAATCTTTTCCACTTTATTTCTTCCGCTCTGTTCTGTCTCTAGCTGCACGTGTGTATTGCATATGCATGCTAGCGTGGGCGTGTTATGTATCCGTAGGCGTTAACCAAATTAGAATTAAAGTTTAATGAATTTCAACCTTTTTTCTTTAAACCTAAGAAAATTTGTTTGGCTAGTTTCTTTGCCTTATAATTGGAAGTTAGTGCAGATTCACCAAGGGGGAGCTAAAAATACCGTGTTTAAAATTAAACCCGATTACGGTAAGACCAGGTGAAAGGCTGAAAGGGAACCCTAGACCCCTTTCTCACCTGATCGTAACACCACATACCCCAGAATAACAATCTCAGTGCAGCACTAAAGGAATCCTGCACTGTCTAAAGGGTTGTCTTTTGATTGCCTAACTCCATAGAGCAATTTGAAGTAGAGCAATGTGCTCTTTCCCCTTAAAAAAGCCTCTTAAAATCAGGTTATTTGTTGTTTGTGGGACCTCACTGTGGGCAATTTTCCCACTGCGTTTGCATACAGTGTAACCAAAAATCCATGGGGTGGGGGGGGGGGGGGTGGATATGACATCAGGCATAAGTGTTGGGATGCCCGATTGGCACCAAGAACTATTGCTACTGATCCTGGCAGCATTTCCAGGATCGGAGGAAGTTGCTCCTTGCCCACTGGCGGGCACCCACACCATTAAAGATGCATCTTAGGTATCTGCCAGTCTTCAGAGGCTGCAAATGCAGCATACTGTACCCCGGTCTGGTAAGAGTAAATTTGTGCCCTTCCCCCACCATGCTCCGAAACTGCCACTCCCACCCCTCCGCCACTGTCCCATTTTAAGGGGCTACATTTGAACAATAAAACAAAATTAAGCATATCAATTTCTTCAAAGTCCAGGCCATGATCCACAAGGGGCCCACCAGGAGTAAAGCTATTGTTGTTATATCAATTATAAGAAAGCAAATCAATTTTGAGCTTCACTTGAAAATACTGAGTTTTATTTTTCTCTTTTTATTTCCTTGAGCCTCTGGCTAAGATGGCTCAAGGCTGTGGGTTGATCCTAAATCAATGTTGCGTGAGCGGAGTGCACTTAAGCAAACAACAAAGAGTGGCATAAAAATGTTGTTTTAGCATGAATTGATATCATCTGGAAGATATGATATTTGGAAGCCTATTTGATGTTACAAGGAAGTGTTATATCTTTACAATTTCCATGTTATTTACTTACTGAAATTAAATGCACGCAAGAGTGATGCAGGAAAAATAAACTGGCTTTATTAAAAACAGTTCCTGGTCCTTTAGCTGCAGGGAGGTGTGACACAGGTGAAAAAGCAATAAGGACATAGGCAAAGGTTCAGGGTTTGGGAATTTGGAGACTGACTATGTTTGGTCAAAACGATGGGTTGGATTTTGCTCCGTGATCCAACCTGAAATGAGCTGGCATAGTGTTGGGGAATGAAGCAGTATTCAGCAGTGAGGTCTATCACTCAACTCCAATCTGTGATTTCCTTCACCACACGCCCTCACTGGACCCTCCATTGGCCGGCCCTCCCACGCCCACCACATGTAAGTGGCACTTGGGAAAGCCCAGGCCCCCTGTGGGTGCGCCAGATGGAGCTGGAGTTGGAGTTGGAGGTGAGGGTGAAAGTTCCACTCCACCAGAACTCTACCCCAAAGAGGAGAATACAGCCAATGGGTTTTGAGATGATTTTCAAAGGCGGCAAGAAAAGTGGAGAGGTGGAGGAGCTCAGGGAGGGAGTCCCAGATATTGAAGTCAGGTGACCAATGATAGGGAAATGGCAGAGGAATGCATGAAAAGCCAGAATCAGAGGCTGTAGCTGACAACTTAAAGCAGGAGGGAGCTGGCGATAGGATGAGGCAAACCCATGCAGGGTTTTAAAAATGAGGATTTTAAATTCAGTGCAATTGAGGCAACAAGGCCAGAAAGCGAGATGTATGGCTGTGTTTTCACTGCGGGGATGGGATACAGAAGTTGGGAACCTTTTCAGGTCCCGAACCCACCTCCGAGGGGAAGAACAGAAATGTGCGCTGTCACAGGGGTGACACTTAAATGATATGGCGGCGAGGGTGGGAATGGAGGCAGGAAAGAGGATGAGAACAGAGGTGGGAACGGAGGCGGGCCAACTCATGTGCAGGCCCGATTTAATCTCATCACAGTAGCCATTACTATGGCTGCCATTTCACTGCTGTGACTGGACAGTGAAGATTCACAGGAAAATGCAGGCTGGATTTTTCATTTCCACAATGTCTCAGGAAAGTCAAAGGCCTCTGCTCGCCAAGGCTAGCATGAACGAATAATAAAAAAAAATGTAATTTTTTTTAAAATGTGTGACGCGACGTCCCTTCGTCCGGTGATCTTCACTTACAGCCTCTTAAGATGGTTTTCTTAAGGTCATCCCACAACAAAGGCTTCCTCAAACGTGACTGAAAAGCCTCTGGGCAGATGTGCTTTTTTCATCAGTAGTTTAGATGTTTCAGGCTCTGTCTTTAATGAAAGTGTTAGCACAGTCACCTCAGGCTGAGTTCCATTCCATGCCCTTCACCCTGAGTCAGAGGGGATCAGCTGAACTGTTCCTGAATAACATGATCTCTGACTTTCATGGCATCCTGAACGAGACCTTCATGCCCAGCACATTGCCCAGCCACCTCCCTGTGCAGCCTCATTGTTCTGCATCCTCCCCCTCCACCTCCTCTTCCTCCTCCTCTTCCATGTTGTGCTCCTCCTCTTCCGCCGATGAGCTGTGTCCTTCCAGTGTGTCACTTTCCTCAAGGTCTACACCTCTGGAGGGCTATGCTATGGAGAGCACAGCAGCCAACCACAATGAATGAGACCCTTGCAGGAGGGTATTGGAGGGCGCCACCCAGCCAGTCAAGGCACCCGAATCCCATCTTCAGAAGCCCGAAGGCCTGCTCGCTGGTCGTCCTAATGAGCAGTTGGCTACAGTTGTATTATCTCTGTGCCTCGGTCTGGGGTTCCCGTGGAGGGGTGAGTAGCCATCTCTTCAAGGGATAGCCTTTGTCCCTTAGAATCCATCCAGGGAGTTTGGGGAGGTGGACGTATGAACATACAAACATACAAATTAGCAGCAGGATTAGGCCACTCGGCCCCTCGAGCCTGCTCCGTCAGTCAACAAGACCTTGGCTGATCTGATTGCAATCTCAACTCCACATTCTCGCCTACCCCTGATAACCTTTCATTCCCCCTGCTATCAAAGAATCTATCTACCTCTGCCTTAAAAATATTCAAAAACTCTGCTTCCACCACCTATTGAGGAAGAGAGTTCCAAAGACTCACAACCCTCTGAGAGAAAACATTTCTCCTCATCTCTGTCTTAAATGGGAGAAGCCTTTTTTTTAGACAGTGACCCTTAGTTCTAGATTCTCCCAAAAGAGGAAACATCCTTTCCACATCCACCCTGTTAAGATCCGTCAGGATCTTCTATGTTTCAATCAAATCGCCTCTTAAACTCCAGCGGATACAAGCCTATCCTGTCCAACCTTTCCTCATAAGACAACTGCCTATTCCAGGTATTAGTCTAGTAAATATTCTCTGAACTGCTTTCACCACATTTACATCCTTCCTTAAATAAGGAGATCAATACTGTGCAAAGTACTCCAGATGTGATCTCACCAATGTCCTGTATAACTGAAGCATAACCTCCCTACTTCTGTATTCAATTCCCCTCACAATAAACAATAACAGTCTATTAGCTTTCCTAATTACTTGCCGTAATGCATATTAACCTTTTGTGATTCATGCACTAGGACACCCAGATCCCTCTGCATCTCAGGGGTCTGCAATCTCTCACCATTTAGACAACATGCTTCTTTTTTATTCTTCCTGCCAAAATGGGGAATTTCACATTTTCTCACATTATACTGAATTTGCCAGATCTTTGCCCATTCACTTAACCTATTTTTTTTTTAATTCTTTTCATGGGATATGGGTGTCACTGGCTAGGCCAGCATCTTTGCCCATCACGAATTGCCCAAGAGAAGTTGGTGTTCAGCTGCCTTCTTGAACCGCTGCAGTCCATGTGGGGTAGGTACACCCACAGTGCTATTAGGAAAGGAGTTCCAGGATTTAGACCCAGTGACAGTGAAGGAACGGCGATATAGTTCCAAGTCAGGATAATGTGTGGCTTGAAGGGGAACTAATAGGTAGTGGTGTTCCCATGCATCTGCTGCCCTTGTCCTTCTAGGTGGTAGAGGTCGAGGGTTTGGAAGGTGCTGCCTGAGTAGCCTTGGTGCATTGCTGCAGGGCATCTTGTAGATGGCACGCACTGCTGCCACTGTGCGTTGGTGGTGGAGGGAGTGAATGTTTGTGGAAGGGGTGCCAATCAAGTGGGTTGCTTTGGCCTGGATGGTGTCGAGCTTCAAGTGTTCTTGGCGCTGCACCCATCCAGGCAAGTGGAGAGTATTCCATCACACTCCTGACTTGTGCCTTGTAGGTGGTGGACAGGCTTTGGGGAGTCACGAGGTGAGTTACTCACCGCAGGATTCCTAGACTCTGACCTGCTCTTGTAGCCACAGTATTTATATGGCTACTCCAGTTCAGTTTCTGGTCAATGGTAACCCCCAGGATGTTGATCATGGGGGATTCAGCGATCGTAATGCCATTGAATGTCAAGGGGAGATGGTTAGATTCTCTCTTGTTGGAGATGGTCATGCCTGGCACTTGTGTGGCATGAATGGTACTTGCCACTTATCAGCCCAAGCCTTTTGTTCAGCTCTTTTGTCCATGTTTGAACCATGAGGTCAGGAGTTGAGTGGCACTGGTGAAACCCAAACTGAGCCATCACTGAGCAGGTTATTGCTAAGCAAGTGCCACTTGACAGCACTGTCAATGGCGCCTTCCATCACTTTACTGATGATCAAGAGTAGACTGATGGGGCGGCAATTGGCCAGGTTGGATTTGTCCTGCTTTTTGTGTACAGGACATACCTGGGCAATTTTCCACATTGTCGGGTAGATGCCAGTGTTGTAGCTGTACTGGAACTGCTTGGCTAGAGGTGCGGCAAGTTCTAGAGCACAAGTCTTCAGTATTATTGCTGGAATGTTGTCAGGACCCATTGCTTTTGCAGTATCCAGTGCCTTCAGTCATTTCTTGACATCACGTGGAGTGAATCGAATTGGCTGAAGACTGGCATCTGTGATGCTGGGGACTTCAGGAGGAGACTGAGCTGGATCATCCACTCAGCACTTCTGGCTGAAGATTGTTGCAAATGCTTCAGCCTTATCTTTTGCAGTGATATGCTGGGCTCCCCCATCATTGAGGATGGGGATATTTGTGGAGCCACCTCCTCCAGTTATTTGTTTAATTGTCCGCCACCATTCACGACCGGATGTGGCAGGACTGCAGAGCTTAGATCTGATCCTTTGGTTGTGGGATCGCTTAGCTCTATCTATCACATGCTGCTTATGCTGTTTGGTATGCAGATAGTCCTGGGCTGTAGCTTCACCAGGTTGATACCTCAATTTGAGGTATGCCTGGTGCTGCTCCTGGCATGCCCTCCTACAGTCTTTGAACCAGGGTTGATCCTCCCAGCTTGATGGTAACGGTAGAGTGGGGAATATGCCGGGCCATCAGGTTACACATTGTGGTTGAGTACAATTCTGCTGTTGCTGATGGCCCACAGTGCCTCATGGATGCCCAGTTATGCATTGCTCGATCTATTCGAAATCTATCCCATTTAGCACAGTGGTAGTGCCACACAACACGATGGAGAGTATCCTCAATGTGATGACGGGACTTTGTCTCCACAAGGACTGTGCGGTGGTTACTCCTACCAATACTGTCATGGACAGATACATCTGCGGCAGGCAGATTGGTAAAGATGAGGACAAGTATGTTTTTCCCTCTTGTTGGTTCCCTCATCACCTGCTGCAGACCGTCTAGCAGCTATGTCCTTTAGGACTTGACCAGCTCGGTCAGTAGTGGTGCTACTGAGCCACACAGTGTTGGCCATTGAAGACCCTCACCCAGAGTACTTTCTGCACTCTTGCCACCCTCAGTGCTTCCTCCAAGTGGTGTTCAAAATGGAGGAGTGCTGATTCATCAGCTGAGGGGTGGGGGGTGGGAGAAGGTGGGTGGTGGTGGTAGGTGGCAATCAGCAGGAGGTTTCCTTTCCCATGTTTGACCAGATGCCATGAGACCTCATGGGATCCCGAGTTGATGTTGAGGACTCCCATGGCAACTCCCTCCTGACTGTGTACCACTGTGCTGGGTCTGTCGTGCCAGTGGGACAGGACATAGCCAGAGATGGTGATGGTGTTTCTTGTGTGTAAGGTATGATTCGATGAGTATGACTATGTCAGGCTGCTACTAGTCTTTCACCCAAGGCCCCAGATGCTAGTAAGGAAGACTTTGCAGGGTCGACAGGGATGGGTTTGCTGGTGTTTCCGGTGCCTAGGTCCATACGGTTTCATTCCTTATTGGCCTTTTAACAGCTAGGTACAACTGGGTGGCTTGCTAGGCCATTTCAGAGTCAACTGCATTGCTGTGGTCTCAAGTCACATGTAGGCCAGCAAATTTCCTTCCCTAAAGGACATTAGTAAACCAAATGGTTTGTTGCGACAATCGACAATGGTTTCATTGCCATAATTAGACTAGCTTTTTAGTTCCAGATTTTTTTTATGAATTGAATTCAAATTTCACCTTCTGCAATGGTAGGATTTGAACCCATGTCCCCAGAGGAATACCCTGGGTCTCTGGGTTACTAGTCCAGTGACAATGCCACTACACCGCCGCCTCCCTTCTATATCCCTTCGTAGCCTCCTTATGTCCTCTTCACAACTTGCTTTCCTACTTATCTTTGTGTCAACAGCAAATTTAGCATCCATACCTTCGGTCCCTTCATCCAAGTCATTTAAATGAATTGTAAAATGTTGAGGCCCCAGCACTGATCCCTGCGGCACACCACTCATTACATCTGGCCTGGTGATTGTAATTTTCTTGAGTTCCTCCGTCCTTTCCATTTCCTGATTTACAGCTATTTCTGGGATGTTACATGTATCCGCTATAGTGAAGACCGATGCAAAATACCTGTTCAATTCATCTGCCATCTCCTTATTTTCCATTATTAATTCCCCAGACTCACTTTCTATCAGACCAATGCTCACTTTGTTAAATCTTTTCTTTTTTAAATATCTATCGAAACTCTTACTATCTGTTTTTATATTTCTAGCTAGCTTTTACTCGTGCTCTAATTTTTCCCTCCTTATTAATCTTTTCGTCATTCTTTGCTGTTTTCCATATTCTATCCAATCTTATGTCCTGCCACCCATCTTTGCACAATTATATGCTTTTTCTTTAACTTTGATACTATCTTTAACTTTTTTAGTCAACCACGGGTCCTTCCCTTGGAATTTTTCTTTCTCGTTCGAGTGAAAAGCTGCAGCAGCTTGGACTGGCAGAGGATGAAGGAGTCATGGCAGCTGCCCGGAAAGCGAATGTCCACATAGAGGAAACTCTTGTTGTGGTCACAGACCAGCTGAACGCTGGTGGAGTGCAAGTCCTTCCTGTTGATGAATCTGAGTGAACGATCACTCGGTGCCTTGATGACCACATGGGTACGATCAATGATGCCTTGTACCTGGGGGAAACCAGTGATGGTGACGAAACTTACTGCTCTTTGTGCCTGTGAGGCCTCATTTGTCAAGAATTGAATGCACTGTCCTGCTCTGGCAAATAGGGCATCAGTGACTTGTGAGATGCAATGGCATGCTGCCATTAGCGAGATGCCACCAAGGTTTGCAGCTGATCTTCGGAAGGAGCTAGAAGCGAAGAAGATCAAGGCCATAGTGACTTTGACGGCTACTGGCAGGGCATGACGAGCAGTGCTGCAAGGTGCGACGTCTTTGGCAACGAGGGCACAGAGGTCTGTGGCCATCTGCTGGAGAGTCACAGTCTCCTGTGCACTGGTTCTCGGTCATCTCCAGGTAGTCCCTTCTTTGGCAGTAGATCCTGTGCTGAGGTCATGGCCTCCATGTTCTTCCTGCCCCCTTTTCAACACAGATATCAATGACTTGGGTGAAGAAATAAAGAGATTTTTTTCATTATTAGTTCATGGGATGCAGTTGCTGCTGGCCAGGCCAGTGTTTATTACCCATCTCGAATTGCCATTGAGAAGGTGGTGGTGAGCTGCCTTCTTGAACCACTGCAGTCCATGTGAGGTAGGTACACCCACAGTGCTGTTAGGAAGGGAGTTCCAGGATTTAGACCCAGTGACAGTGAAGGAACGGCGATATAGTTCCAAGTCAGGATGGTGTGTGGCTTGGAGGGGAACTTGCAGGTGGTGGTGTTCCCATGCATCTGCTGCCCTTGTCCTTCTAGGTGGTAGACGTCACGGGTTTGAAAGGTGCTGCTGAACTAGCCTTGTTGGGTTGCTGCTGTGTATCTTGTAGATGGTGCACACTGCTGCCACTGCGTGTCGGAGGTGGAGGGATTGAATGGTGAGGGTGGTGGATGGGGTGCCAATCAGACATTAAGATATTAAGCGCAGTAAGTTGTGTAGATGGGAGCAGGTTAAAAAGGGGCATAGACAGATTGGCAGTCATTTTAAATATGAACAATTTTATAAATTGGGCAATATCAGATCAGCCTCCCGTGGTACCTCTCGCCTAAATTTGTCTAATCTAATATCGCTTGCTTCACGCTACCAAATAAATTTAAATTATCCCCCATTAAGTGAGTGGGAAAACCTGTGGCAAATGGGGATCATTGTGAGGAATTGTTAGATCATCTACTTTGGATCCTTAAAACACAACCTGGAATATTTTCTTAATGGTGAGAGGGTAGGAGATGCGGAGCAACAATGGGATTTGGGTGCCCATGTACACAAATCACTAAAAGCTAGTCTGTAGGGACAAAAAGTAATCAAAAAGGTTAATAGAATGTTGGCCTTTATCTCAAGGGGGCTGGAATACAAAGAGGAGAAGGTTATGCTTCAGTTGTACAGAGATTTGGCGAGTCCCATCTGAAGTACCATGTTCAATTTTGAGCACCAATTTCTCAGGAAAGATTGGAGGGGATACAGTGCAGATTTACCAGAATGATACCAGGACTTAAATGGTTAAATTAAAAGGCCAGTTTATATAAATATATATTATATTCCCTTGAGTTTAGAAGGTTGAGGGTGATCTAATTGAGATGTTTAAAATGATAAATGGATTTGATAGGATAGATATAGAAAAGCCATTTTTCTCAGGTGGGGGAATCCAGAACAAGGGAGAATAGGCTTAAAAGTGGATCTAAATCATTTAAGAATGAAATCAAGCAACGCTAATTGGAACAAGGCAATCAGAGCTATGCCACCACAAGATGGAAATTGTAGCCAGATGAGGAGGCTTTGGTAAGAGACCCAATAAAGTTGCTTTCAACACCAGAATATCGATAGATTCATCCACAATGCAACCATGGGATTATTGATCTGCTGGTTCAATCAGAGGCGGAAGGCTTGTTTAAGAGGGATGGAGAGGAGAATAGAGTTGCGAACTCTCAAATAGTGAGATGGTGGAGATGGCTACCGAGAGAAGAGAGAGTAGAATTGCTAGTCTTGGATATCCAGTGTTGGTTGCCACGATAGGCATGATGGTGAATGTAATCCTACGTAAAGAGAGGGACAAAGTGAAGCCAGAGGCTCATTCAGCAGGGCCTCAAGGCAAGACAGCAGTAGGAAAGAAGGAAAGCTTAGTAATGTTGACTGGTGGAAGGGGTGTGAAGGAGAATTGAGTGGAGTGGATAAAAAGGAAAAAACAAGTGAGCCCAAAAATAACCAAAAAGAAAAAGTGGAGCAGGAGGCTGCAGGCTAGAGTGTGGGGATTATTATGCATGGGTATGACATGGGGACCTAGGCATATTATGGAAGATATAAGAATAGTAACCATTCCACTATCTGAGGGCCTGTCTTAAGGAGGAGACGTCACTGGACAGTTGACAATGGGGGAACAAATTGTGGTTTGGAAGCCAGAGGGAGCTGAATGGCCAAACTCAGAGCCAGTGACAGGCAAAGAACAGTCCTGATGTCAGCAGAGGAGTGGACCAGTTCAGGATGAAATCCTTGACAAACCAGACTCTGGAGCAGAAGCCAGGAGAGGTTGACCCAGAGGGCCAGTGGAGGAGCGGAATTTGATTGCGGGCACCAGGAGAACAGCAAAGTGAAGCCCAGGAAACCAGGAGCAGGGCCTCCCTAGGAGCCAGCTGAACGAAGAGAACAACACAAGAAACCAATGATCTCAGCCCAGGAAAAGCAGCAGAGCAACGGATTGCAGCTGAAGAGTCAATGCAGCAAAGGAATTGTGCGCAGGAGCCAAATTCACAATAAGTAATGGAGTCCAACTCAGGAGTCAAATTTAGATAACTGGTGGTTATAAATTCCTTTCTCATTTTCCCTTCCCTACCTATGGGAGATAGGGCACCAGAATGTCAATCCTGCTGGGATTCAAACCCAAGAGCTCCTCCACTTGTGATGACATTCCAGTCCCACAGTCCTGACCTTTGACCACCCAGAGCAGAGGAGTATGGGTAAGACTTAAGAACCAGATGAGGCGACACTTTTGCATGCAGTTATGATCTGGAATGCACTAACTGAAAGGGTGGTGTAAACAGATTCAATAAAGACTTGTTTCTTTTAAATTACGTACTGAATAGTCAACAATTCATGTCATCACACCTGTCAGGAGCTGAGTCACGGGTTAGTACCTGTTTCAAAAAGTGAAATATAACTTCTTCCTCTCCTTCCGTCAGCATCTCCACTCAGTATTTCTTTCATGAATGATTGTTTTTTATTCTTTCACACAATGTGTGCATTGCTGGCACAGCCATATTTATTTCCCATCCCTAATTGCCCTTCAGAAGGCAATGGTGAAGTTTTTTCTTGGACCGCTGCAGTCCATGTGGTGTAGGCACACCCACAGTGCTGTTAGGCAGAGAGTTCAAGGAATTTGACCCAGTAACAGTGAAAGAAAGGCTTTCCAAGTCAGGATTGTGTGTGACTTGAAGGGAAACTTGCTGGTGGTGGTGTTCCTATGCGCCTCTCACTCTTGTTCTTGTAGCTGGTAGAGGTTATGGGTTTTTGAAGGTGCAGTCGAAGAAGCCTTGATGAGTTTCTTCAGAGCATCTTGTAGATGGTACACACTACAGCCATGGTGCATCAGTGGTGGAGAGAGTGAATGTTTAAGGTGATGGATGAGATACCAATCAAGGGGGTTGCTTTGACCGGGATGGTGTCAAGTTTCTTGTGTGTTGTTGGAGCTGCACTCATCCAGGTAAGTGGAGAGTATTCCATCACACTCCTGACGTGCCTCGTAGATGGTGGACAGGCTTTAGGGAGTCAGGAGGTGCATTACTTGCCTCAGAACTCCCAGCCTTTGACCTGCTCTTGTAGCTATTGTATTTATATGGCTGGTCCAGTTACGTTTCTGGTCAATGGTGGCCCCCAGGATGTTGATAGTGGGGGATTTAGTGATGGTAATGCCATTAAATGTCATGGGGAGATGGTTGGATTCTCTCTTGTTGGAGATGGTCATTGCCTGGCCTTTGTGTGGCTTGAAGGTTACTTGCCACTTATTCAGTTGCCATTTGCGAGATGCCACCAAGCTGATCTTTGGAAAGAGCCAGAAGTGAAGATGTTCAAGGCCACAGTGACTTTGACGGCTACTGGCAGGGCATAGTGAGAGATGCTGTGAGGTGTGAGGTCCCCGGTGATGAGGGCACATATCTCTGTGACCATCTGCCTGGAGAGTCGCAGTCTCCTGCGGCACTGGGTCTCAGTCATCTCCAGGTAGCTCCTCCTTTGGCAGTAGATCCTATGCTGAGGTTATGGCCTTCAGTGTTCCTCCTGGTCCCTCATCCCTCTCCCCTGCCCTCCTCATGCCCAGGGCTCTGCCCTTCCTGCAGATGGGGATGCCCCTCATTGCCACTGGGCCCAAAATCTGAGCATCGTGCCACCATTGCAGGCTGCAGCCTTCCTTGTGCTCAGGTGGCTGCCCAATATTGTCCTTAGCAGCTTTGTCCCCGCCTCTTATGTCCCCGCGATGCCAGAAGAGGACGGCTCCCTGTACTGCCTGTGCACTTATGTCCCACTTTCCCCGCTACCTGCACGGCACCAATGGCACCTGCTTGTCAATGGTCGAGTCCCCCTCTGTGCCATTCTCTCTTTTTTGGGGCACAGGGAATTCCCTGGAGTGGCCGTGACTGGCTCCCCACTATGTACCTGCTTCCCTTCACCTGGTCTGCCCCAGACAGTGCGTGCAGCCCGTGCGTCCATGCATAAATCATAACACTACTCCTACTAACGAGCTATTAATGAGCTCTTCAACCAGCTTAATTACCCTTCATTAGGGAATGGGTGGGATCACGATGCTGCCTTCCCCCCTGCTCTGGTGAACATGGTTGGTGCTGGAAATGGTGTCAGGAAACCAGCACACTAACCAGTGCCGGTATTTTCAGCCCCCATTCGCCTCTGTTCCCAGCCCTGGCAGGATCCAAAAATTGAGTCCAGGGTGTGGGATAGAATACAATCAACTGAGGCTTCACAAAGTCTGGGTCAGCCTCAACACATGGCAAAGAATTCGGGTGGAGTTAGTTACAAAAGAAAGCAAAATTGAAGGTGGATGTATTATAAAGGTCTGATAGGGTTAATGTTTGAGACAGTGAGAGTAACTCCTTCCACTGTAGTGATGATGTGGTAATAGTCACATGAGCAGTAGGCTTGGAAGAAGCTAGAAGCACCATGAGAAGTGCTAGCTGGAGATCCTAATGCAGAGTGTAAATAGAATGTAAATGTAAATAAAGAGTTGATGTTTAGCCATCCAGAAACTCTGAGACCTTTATGAACAGCATTATATCTATGCTACCAACAAAATACAATATAGTTACAGCGATATACAACAGTGGGAAATTCAGGCAGAGTTGAACTTTCAGTGTGTTCCAGAGCTTTACCGGTCTTTTTGAGGTTCATTGTTCTGCCGTTAATACTCTCTCTAGACTTATGCTTTGTCTTTTACTACAACTATTAGCACTCCCTTTGCCTTTTATTCTGTGACATCTCTTCTGCCTTTCGCCCTATCACACACCTTCCCTTTTCTTCTTCTTTCCCCCCCTCCCCCTTTTCACTTGCTCAAAACCTATTACATTTCTAACCTTTGCCAGTTCTGATGAAAGGTCACTGACCTGAAATGTTAACTCTGTTTCTCTCTCCACAGATTCTGCCAGACCTGCTGAGTATTTCCAGCACTTTCTGTTTTTATTTCAGATTTCCAGCATCTGCAGTATTTTGCCTTTATTTATTTGTGTTTTACTTACATAATGTGTAGCATGTTTGTCGTGCTGTGTAACAATTGTAACAAAGCGTGGAGGTATCTTCGGCAAGCACATGTGCGTGACATGATCAATGTTATTCCTCTGTCTCGGTACTTCATTTCCATGCATATTGTTGCTGAAAGCCTAGCTTTGTATGAGTAGGTTGTGCAAAATGGGACAAACGTTTTCAGTGCTGCAGAAGAAGCATTCACGCCAGTGACATTTCACTGAAAGTGGTTCTGAGGGAGCAGTCTGATGAAATGTCAATGAGCTCTTCTAACAGCTTTGGGACAGGGTGTGGCAGTTTAGCCTCAACATTGCACTGAATATGTCTACAGGGTAACCCAGTTTAACCAATCACACTTATCATCATTCAGCAACCTCAGCAAGTTCAGGTTTCTTAACAGCTAAGAAACCTGAACAGCAAGTTTAGGTTTCTTAACCTCTTCCCAAGATGATCTATACGGGCAAGCGTCTTGCCCTGAGATAGCGATCGCACCCTCTGCATGCATGTGCAGGCAATTGTGCTCTGCAGCAACTTTCTCATACAGTCCAGCAAAACCCCTTAGAGTGTATTGCTCTAGATTTAATAAAATTAACAAGTGTTATCACTGCATTGAGGACACGGTAAAGAACTGGTTCAATATCTTTCAAAGCAGAGGCCTCTTCATGTAAAAAGCAAATTGTCCCAATAGCATGAGGTTCAATGTGAGAACAAGTTCAGCCAGGCAGAGGAGGGTGGTGGTGGATGGAGACTGTTTGGGCCTCTGTTCAAGGAAGAAACACAGAGCTCTCAGACTATCTCAGTGGGAGAACTTGTCCAACCATTGAACAACTTCTCCTTTAACTCCACTCACTTCCTCCAAATAAAAGGTGTTGCTATGGGTACCTGCATTGGTCCCAGTTATGTCTTTCTTTTTGTGGGGTATGTTGAACATTCCTTTTTCCAGTCCTACTCAGGCCCCCTCCCATAACTCTTCTTCCAGTATATTGATGAGTGTATCGGTGCCATTTCCTGCTTTCGCCCCGAACTGGGAAACTTCATCAACTTCGCTTCCAATTTCCACCCTTCTCTCACCTTTACATGATCATCTCCGACACTTTCCTTCCCTTCCTTGACTTCTCTGCCTCCAATTCTGGGGATAGGTTATACGCTAATATACACTGTTGGAGGAGCTATCTTTCAGATGAGATGTTAAACTGAGGCCCTGTTTGCTCTCTCAGGTGGATGTAAAAGATCCCTTGGCACTATTTCGAAGAACAGCAGTGAAGTTATGCCTGAAAAATGTTACTGAAAAACAGGTTAGCTTGTCATTATCACATTAGGGTGCTAGCTTACTTTAGTGGGCCCTTTGCTTAATGCAAAAGCACAAACTCTCCCTGAGAAGGGCAGAAGTCTTCCTCTTGCAACATACTGAGCTGTCTTTTTGGTGACGACCCTGATTTTTAAAAACCTTTCATCCTCGCCCACAGATCAAAAGAGTTTGTCAACACCAAGGTTCTGGATTCTATTTCTTCCCACCCGCTTCTTGTAAGGACTCCATTCCCTTCTCTCAGTTTTCCGTCTTCATCACATCTACTCGGATGGTGCCATTTTCCATACAGAGCTTCCAAATGTTCTCAGTCAATGATTCCTCTCCACTGTTGTAGACAGGGCCATTGACCATGCTTCTTCTTTCACCCCTTTCCAAACCCCTCCCTACAACTGTGTTGGAGACACCCTTCTCCTGGCCTTCAACTCTACCAAGCTCTCTACCAACAGATCATCCTCCGCTATTTCCATCACTTCCACATGACCGCAACACCAAACGTATCTTCTGTTTCCCCCCTCCTCTCTGCTTTCCAAAGGGACCATTCCCTCCATTATACCCATTATACCTTGATGTACTCTTCACTCAACCATGCCACCTGCTCACCTTAACTTGGCACCTTCCCACAAAAGCACCGGAGATGTAAACCCTGCCTAATCACCTCCTTCCACACCACTTTCCAATGTCCAATAACAACAAAAACAACTTAGGACAGATGACCAAGAGCTTGGTCAAAGAGATAAGTTTTAAGGAGCAGCTTAAAGAATGAAAGAGAGGTTGACAGGTGAAGAGGTTTAGGAGGGAATTCCAGAGGGTAGGGCCTAGGCAGCTGAAGGCACAGCCACCAATGATGGTGTAATTAAAATCTGGGATGCTCAATAGGCCAGAATTAGATGAACGAAGGTATCTCGGATGGTTGTGGGGACTGGAGGAGATTACAGAGATCGTGAATGGCAAGACCATGGAGGGACTTGAACAGAAGCTTGAGAATTTTAAAATCAAGGTGTTGCTTGACTGGGATTCAATGTAGGTCAGCGAGCACAGGGGTAATGGATGAGTGGGACTTGGTGCAAATAAGGACATGGGCATCAGAGTTTTGGATAACCTCTGTTTATGGAACATAGAATGTGGGAAGCCAGCCTAGTCAAGTCTAGAGGTAACAAAGGCATGGATGAGGGTTTCAGCAGCAGATGAGCTGACGGAAGGGCAGATTAGATTAGATTAGAGATACAGCACTGAAACAGGCCCTTCGGCCCACCGAGTCTGTGCCGAACATCAACCACCCATTTATACTAATCCTACACTAATCCCATATTCCTACCAAACATCCCCACCTGTCCCTATATTTCCCTACCACCTACCTATACTAGTGACAATTTATAATGGCCAATTTACCTATCAACCTGCAAGTCTTTTGGCTTGTGGGAGGAAACCGGAGCACCCGGAGAAAACCCACGCAGACACAGGGAGAACTTGCAAACTCCACACAGGCAGTACCCGGAATCGATATTAGGGTGATATTAGGGAGGTGCAAATACACGGTCTTAGTGATGGTGCAGATATGTGGTCAGAAGCACACCTCGGGGTCAAATATGACAACAAGGTTCCAAACAGTCTGGTTAAGCCTCAGATAGTTGCTAGGGAGAGGGATGATTAGGGAATGGAGTTTGTGGCAATATTGAATGGTGACGTTGTCAATGAAATAAGGAAACAACGGACATGCTGAATAGCTAATAATAAATAAAGAGAGAAAATGCTAGAAATATTCAGCAGGTCTGGCAACATCTGTGGAGAGAGAAACAGAGTTAACATTTCAGATCAATGACCTTTCATCAGAACTTTTGCTCTTTTATGCTCTTGAAAATCCCAAAGAAACTATGACTGAATCAGGAATGCGGATTCACCAAAATTAACCCAAGCAAAATAGCTGTAATGAAGAAAATAATGGCACTAAACGGGTTGCACCTGAACAGAGCTGGGACAAGTTTCCTTGTGGGGCAATTTGCTAGTGCTATTGAGGAGGGTTTAAACTAACTTGGCAGAGGTGTGGGAGCCAGGAGGAAATATCAGAGAGGATTACCAAGGTGCACAGAATACTGGGAGAGATAGATAGCACTAGAGTAGGGAATAGTAAGTTATTACATGGAGTCAAAGTAATGGAGAAAGTAATAATGTCTAAATCAGGGTTAATGTGCATGTATGTGAATGCATGGAGTGTTGCTAATAAGATTGGTGAATTATAAGCGCTGATTGACATGTGGAAATATGATGTTGTGGCTATAACAGAGACGAGGCTCAAAGAAGGGCAGGACTGGGTGTTAAATATTCTTGGATACAACCTGTTCAGGAAAGATAGAAAAGGAAAAAAAGGGGGAGGAATGGAAGTATTGATTAAGGAGAGCATTGTAGTGCTGGAGAGAGGCGATATCCCCAAGGGGTCAAGGACGGTATCTATTTGGCTAGAGCTAAGGAACAAAAAAGGTGTAATTACCTTGATCAGTGTAGTCTATAGGCCACCAACTAGTGGAAAGAACAAAGAGGAACAAATTTGCAGGAAATTGCAGAGAGATGCAAGAATTATTGAGTAATTATGATGGTGGATTTAAATTATCCAAACATTGACTGGGATAGTAGTAGTGTAAAGGGCAGAGAGGGGCAAAAGTTTCTAGAATGTGTTCAGCAAAGATTTCTACAGCAATATGTTTCCAGTCCAGTGAGAGGGTAGGCACCGCTGGACCTGGTTCTTGGGAATGAGGTGGGCCAAGTGGATCAAATATCAATAGGAGAACATTTAGGGGACAGTGATCATTGTATCATAAGGTTTAGATTGTTTATGGAAAAGGACAAAGAACAATTTAGAGTAAGAATAATTAACTGGGTGAAAGCCAACTTCAATGGGGTAGAATGCATCTGGGCCGAATATATTGGAATCAAAGGTTGGCAGGAAAAACAGTAGCTGAACAATGGGCTACCTTCAAAGAAGAGATAGTTCAGGCACAGTCAAGGTATGTTCCCTTGAAAGGGAAAGGTCGGCACAGGGTGGCACAGTGGCGCAGTGGTTAGCACCGCAGCCTCACAGCTCCAGGGACCCGGGTTCGATTCCGGGTACTGCCTGTGTGGAGTTTGCAAGTTCTCCCTGTGTCTGCGTGGGTTTTCTCCGGGTGCTCCGGTTTCCTCCCACAAGCCAAAAGACTTGCAGGTTGATAGGTAAATTGGCCATTATAAATTGTCACTAGTATAGGTAGGTGGTAGGGAAATATAGGGACAGGTGGGGATGTTTGGTAGGAATATGGGATTAGTCTAGGATTAGTCTAAATGGGTGGTTGATGTTCGGCACAGACTCGGTGGGCCGAAGGGCCTGTTTCAGTGCTGTATCTCTAATCTAATCTAAGCAAACAAATCCAGAGCTCCCTGGATGACAAAAGAGATAGAGATGAAGATGAAGAAGAGAAAGTGTGCTTATGACAGGCGTCAGATAGATAACACAATGGAGAATCAGGCTGAATATAGAAGGTTCAGAGGGGAAGTGAAAAAGCAAATGAGAGCAGCAAAGAGAGTGTGAAAAGAGACTT
Organism: Heterodontus francisci; assembly: GCF_036365525.1. Lineage (NCBI taxonomy): Eukaryota > Metazoa > Chordata > Chondrichthyes > Heterodontiformes > Heterodontidae > Heterodontus > Heterodontus francisci. Next base: position 22,555,488 of record NC_090394.1, read on the forward strand.
ACAGCTAACATAAAAGGGAATCCCAAAGTCTTCTATAGACATATAAATAGTAAAAGGGTGGGAAAGGTAAAGTGGAGCTGATTAGGAGCCAAAAGGGGAATTTACGCTTGGAGGCAGAGGGCATAGCTGCTAAATGAATACTTTACATCTGTATTTACCAAGGAAGAAGATGCAATCCAGGCCACAGTGAAACAGGAGGTAATTGATACACTAGAAAGATTTAAAATTGATTAGAAAGAGGTATTAGATAGACTGTATTTTTGGATGTGTTTTTGGATGACGTTACCGAGGGACAGCATATAGATGAGAAATAGGAGGAGGCCAAGGTCCTTGAGGGACTCCAGAGGTGTCAAATGTTTTCATTTCATTTGTACCCAATTCTATAGCTCCACATCTCATGTGCTTACACCAGGCTTCATTGTTTCTTTCATGCATCACTGCTTTAAAAGCTATGCATGCATATAAGGAGCCTGTTGAATCCTGGAAATGTTTCTGTATTTAAGCTGTTAACACTTGGAAGTAATGGTTTAGTCTGCATTGGCCTCTTTGTCTTGAGAGACAAGGGGTAAGCACCTGGAGGTGGTCAGTGGTTTGTGGAATAGCGCCTGGAGTGGCGATAAAGCCAATTCTAGAGTGACAGTCTCTTCCACAGGCGCTGCAGATAAAATTGGTTGTCGGGGCTGTTACACAGTTGGCTCTCCCCTTACGCTTCTCTCTTTTTTCCTGCCAACTGCTAAGTCTTTTTGACTTGCCACTCTTTAGCTCCGCCTTTATAGCTGTCTGCCAGCTCTGGCGATCACTGGCAACTGACTCCCATGACTTGTGGTCAATGCCACAGGACTTCATGTCGCGTTTGCAGACGTCTATAAAGCAGAGACAAGGATGGTCAGTGGGTCTGATACCAGTGACGAGCTCGCTGTACAATGTGTCCTTGTGGATCCTGATATCTTCCATGCGGCTCACATGGCCAAGCCATCTCAATCGCTGCTGGCTCAGTAGGGTGTATATGCTGGGGATGTTGGCCGCCTTGAGGACTTCTGTGTTGGAGTTACGGTTCTGCCACCTGATTCTCCGGAGGCAGTGAAGATGGAATGAATTGAGACAGCGCTCTTGGCTGACGTATGTTGTCCAGGCCTCGCCGCCATAGAGCAAGGTACTGAGGACACAGGCGTGAAACACTCAGACTTTAGTGTTCCGTGTCAGTGCGCCATTTTACCACACTCTCTTGGCCAGTCTGGACATAGCAGTGGAAGCCTTTCCCATGCGCTTGTTGATTTATGCATCGAGAGACAGGTTACTCGTGATAGTTGAGCCTAGGTAGGTGAACTCTTGAACCACTTCCAGAGCATGGTCGCCAATATTGATGGATGGAGCATTTCTGATGTCCTGTCCCATGATGTTTGTTTTCTTGAGGCTGATGGTTAGGCCAAATTCGTTGCAGGCAGCCGCAATCCTGCCGATGAGTCTCTGCAGACACTCTTCTGTGTGGGATGTTAATGCAGCATTGTCAGCAAAGAGGAGTTCCCTGATGAGGACTTTCTGTACTTTGGTCTTCGCTCTTAGATGGGCAAGGTTGAACAACCTGCCATCTGATCTTGTGTGGAGGAAAATTTATTCTTCTGAAGACTTGAACGCATGTGAGAGCAGCAGGGAGATGAAGATCCCAAACAGTGTAGGTGCGAGAACACAGCCCTGTTTCACACCACTCAGGATAGGAAAGGGGTCTGATGAGGCACCGCTATGCTGAATTGTGCCTTTCATATTGTCATGGAATGAGGTGATGATTCTTAGTAGCTTTGGTGGACATCCGATCTTTGCTAGTAGTCTGATGAAACCATGTCTGCTGACGAGGTCAAAGGCTTTGGTGAGATCAATGAAAGCAACGTAGAGGGGCATCTGTTGTTCGTGGCATATCTCCTGTAGCTGGCGAAGGGAGAACAGCATGTCAATAGTGGATCTCTCTGCTCGAAAGCCACACTGTGCCTCAGGGTAGACACACTCAGCCAGTTTCTGGAGCCTGTTTAAAACGATTCAAGCGAAGATTTTCTCCCACTATGCTGAGCAGGGAGATTCCACGGTAGTTGTTGCAGGCACCGCAGTCACTCTTGTTCTTATAGAGGGTGGTGATACTAGCATCTGATATTTGCATGCAAAGCAGTTCATGTAGTGCTGAGAGTATAGCAGGCTTGGCACTCTTGATTATTTCAGGGGTAATGCCGTCCTTCCCAGGGGCTTTTCCACTGGCAAGAGTATCAATGGCATCACTGAGTTCCGATTTTGTTGGCTGTTCGTCCAGCTCATCCACGACTGGCAGAGACTGGGCTGCATTGAGGGCAGTCTCAGTGACAACATTCTCCCTGGAGTACAGTTCTAGGTAGTGCTCCACCCAGCGGTCCATTTGCTTGCGTTGGTCAGTGATCGTGTCACCTGATTTAGATTTGAGGGGGGCGATCTTCTTGATGGTTGGCCCAAAAGCTCTCTTAATGCCATCATACATTCCTCTGATGATTCCGGTGTTGGAGGCCAGCTGAATATGACTGCATAGGTGTTGCCAGCAGTCATTTGCACAGCGCCTGGCTATTCTTTGCGCAGCGATTCTGACTACTTTAAGTGCTACGGATGTTAACTCGCTGGGGGCTTTCCTGTAGTTCAATAGTGTAATGCATTTAGCGGCTATGACAGGTTCCAGCTCTTCAAAGTGAGATTGAAACCAGTATGCATTCTGCTTCTCACGTTTGTTGTAGGTTTAGTATGGTTTAGTACCTTTAAAGTATGTTGATGAAAAGATTGAATAGTTTGCAGATACAAAAGACACCAAACACATTGTTGACTAATTAGCACCCTGTTAATAATTAGCAAAAGACATTTCTGGGAATTTTTGGCAAATGAGAAAATGGCAGGTTCTTCCTTATGGACCAACAGTCCAGGAAAGCATAGGGAGGGACTTTTTAAGTTTGATTTAGATGTAGCCTTGACAGCATAACAAAAGCACTAATTCATTTGCAATTCTCTTTAAAAAATGTAGTTACATACTTTAACTTAGCCAATTGCTACTGGAAGAATATTATTACTATGAGTACTATTGACAAAATGCAGGGAAGGTATAAGACTCTTTTAATTGTTTTAGGACATGTGCATCTTTTAGTCAGAAGGGGAAAAACATTTGTAACTTCACAAGTGGTAATGGAAGCATGGAAATTTGCAACACAGAAGGCGGCCAATTGTCTCTGTGCTTTGCTCGGCCAATCTAAAATTAATCCCTGTTTTGCAATTAAGTTTCCCCATGTCTAATGAACATAAACTTTGTTTTAATATGTTTTAATTCCATTTCAAGATAGATTTGAGATCTGTTTTTAATTCTATTCTGAAGAAGGGTCGCTGACCTGAAACGTTAACTCTGCTTCTCTCTCCACAGATGCTGCCAGACCTGTTGAGTAATTCCAGCATTTCTTGTTTTTATTTCAGGTTTCCAGCATCCGCAGTATTTTGCTTTTATTTTACTAAAATTAATCCCACTGCCTTGCTTTCTCCCACATCCTTTTAACTACATCTGCTCTAAATACTTCTGCAATTTCCCCTTAAAATATGAAATGTTCTCTGCCTTAATGTTCCCTGCGGCAAAGCATTCCATGTTCCAACAAGTCATTTTTCCTAACCTCTCTCATTCATGGAACAGTGTTGATAATGTTGCCTGTTGTTTTAGATGTGATACTAATATGTGACGTGTGACAGGACATGCTGGCTGTGCATTCAAAAAGCATTCTGGCTGTGTTTACGGTCAACTCTCTGCACATACAAAAGTATTAGAATTATAAAGAGAATCCTGTGAATTACAGAAATCTAGGGGTCTCGCTGTCAGCATTTTGCAGGTTTTTTGTATTTTCGAAATGGTCATCGTACCATATCTAGTTTTAGCCAGGTTGTATATAGATAGTTCTAAGTTGATTCGACACCTTGGAATTCATTGTGGGCAGGAGAAATCTTTAGCAGGGATTCTTTTTGGCAAGAGAGTAGAAGGATTCACATCATTAATGAGTTAAATTTTTTGGTCCAGTGGTAGCTCATTATGCTTGGGTTTAGCAACCATTTTCTCAAATCTATCTTGAAATGGAATTGAAACATATTAAAACAGATTTCATGTTCATTAGACATGGGGAAACTTAATTGCAATCAGCCCTTATAATTAGTTCATTGTGGCATCGCTGGTGAAAACTTTATAGGGGCCTGTGTCTCATGTTTTAAAATTACAACCAAATGGAAAGGTATGGCCCCTAGTAAAACAGGAAAGAGCTTATTTTTCTGCATTGACAAGTTTTAAGGAATTTTTAACTGCATACCTGTTCAGATGCTATTCCCCACCCAATGATAGCATGTTCAGAATCAGCAATAAATTAAGCTGTTAAGTCAGAAGCTAACCCCAAAATAGACAGTAATAACTAATTTATAGGAGCCTGCAACAAAACCTACACCTCTTATTGCCTCACCAGCTTTTGGGGAACCATTCAGCCGAGTGCTGGTGGATTGTGTGCGGACCCTGCCAAAAACAAAAGGGGGAAAACAAGCACAGGTCTGTCAGTCAGGAAAGAGGAGTGCAAAAGGGACAGTGAGGACGAGTTAGAGGGAGACCTGTAGGATTCCCAAATCGAACCCCCTATCATCCAGTTAGCTAACACTGAAATGTTAACGAAATTAGATACTGTACTCTTCTATTTAAACTCAGAACTGAGAGGAGACCTAATAAGGCTGCTTACAATGTTTAAAGAGATCTATAGGGACAAACCAGGGTGCACAACTCTAGCCCTACACGATGTGGATGTTGGAGAGACCCCTCTCATAAAACAAAATCCCTATCATCTAGGTCCTAGGAAACTGACCTAGGTTTGGGAGGAAATTCAGTATATGCTGGAGCACAAGCTGATTGAGCCCAGTCAGAATAGTTGGAGTTCCCCAATTGTGCTGGTGCCCAAACCCAATGGCTCAATGGCTCTGCATTGATCACAGTAAGGTTAATGCAGTGACCAGAGCTGACTCCTACCGAATTTCCCACATGGAAGCCTGTATAGATAGAGTAGGAAACACCACCCACATAACCAAAATAGACCTGTTAAAAGGATACTGACAGGTTCCCTTAACTCCCTGAGCTAAAGAGATCTCGGCTTTTGTCACCCCAGATGCCTTATTCCAGTGCTCGGTGATACCCTTTGGATTACGAAATGCCCCAGTCACCTTCCAAAGTCAGAACCAGGTAGTGGCTGGCCTGCCCAGCTGTGTAGTGTACCTGGATGATCTGTTAGTGTACAGTGACACATGGGGGGACCAACTAGACCAGTTAGAAGCCCTCTTCTGAAGGTTACAGTTGGCTGGCCTCATGGCAAATCTTGAAAAGAGCGACTTCGCTAAAGCTCAATTAACCCACCTAGGGCATGTCATAGGTCAAGGGCGAGTGCTGCCCAGGGAAGCCAAGGTACAGATGCTGATAGATTTTCCCATGACCAAACGGGAAATAATGTGATTTTTGGGGATGTGTGGGTTCTACCGCAAGTTCATCCCAAGCTTCAGCACTATTGCCGCCCCACTGATAGACTTATTACAGAAAAAAGAAAATGTAATGCGGTCAGGGAGGTGCCAAACAGCTTTCGAGAGGCTGAAAGCCATCTTAACCAATGAACCAGTGCTGGCAGCTCCAAACTTTAGCAAACCATTTAAAGTGGCAGTGGATGCTGGTGACCTCGGGGTAGGTGCCATCCTGCTCCAAGATGATGAGTTAGGCCTTGAGAGACCAGTTAGATATTGCTCCAAAAAATTAATCAGACATCAAAAGAGATACTCCACTGTGGAGAAGGAAACTTTGGGACTGTTGTTGGCTCTCAAGCACTTTTAGGTATTCATCCAAAATGGATATAGAGAGACTGTAACTTATACCAACCATAATCCTTTAACATTTGTACAGAAATTCAAGACCCAGAATGCTAGGCTTTTTCGATGGAGCCTGCTTTGGCAAATTATCCACATTGCAGGGAAAAACAATGTGATAGCTGACATTTTATCCAGAGTCAACTCAGCACAGAATCATCCCGGATGCAAAAACTAAACCACAGCATGGCTATGACAGTGTGAGACTGGTAATTGAGTGTTTGAGGATGAATGTGTGTGTACAGTTTTATTTAATTTGCGACCTAATAATGAAATGCTCCTGTCGTCACATTTCATTTCACGTAGTGTGGAGGTATCACGCCAACATGTTATGTTGAATGATAGTATTTTTTAATCCACCAGCTGGAGACCTGAATTTATATTTTTTAAAGAAACTAAAAAAGGAACAGATAAAAGTTGACTTTGCTAGCAGCTTAAGATGGCCACCTAATTTGCAACTCTGTATCCTACATTGCAAGGCTTGTGAGGTTGGAGATGAAGAGTCTGCCCCGTCCCAGCAAGAGCCAAGATCTGGGAAGTTGATGGGAACTGCCTGTTCCCATTAGCAAGGTATCAAGACTTGAACAATGGGACCCTGGTTGTGAGAAAGAAACCCCAGGCATGGGCTGTTTTAGTTACAGGAAGAAATACCCTGCTAGCTACCATGCTTCAATCACTGGGTGACTGTCATGTTATAAGCTGCACCCGCCAACCCCCCACCCCAACAATCTGTGTTTTAAGATGGTGTTTCTCTGCAGCAGGCTGAGAAGCATCTGAACTATGACACGTGCAGACCCAAATGGAGTTCCTCCTCTCTGTCTCTCTCTCTCTCTCTCTCTCTCCATTCCAGCTTGCTGACAGGCCACCTCTGCATACTCCGGCTACTAGCAGAAACACTTTGGAGGAAATCATCCGCATCACTGTCTCGAAGAGATGCACTAAATCAGTCATCTATCTCTTCAAACCGGAAGCCTCAGGACCACCAGATTCAGCTAAAAGGCAGCCAAATCACCAAACTTCACAGACTGTATACCCCTTTTTTCAATGGATTCTAACTGGACCAATCCAACCTTCTCCACTCTGTAACCTATTTGTGTGTGTGTGTGAACCTCTAATGTGTGTTTATGTGAAGATTGAAGCATAGCTTATTATTTTACTTAGTTCAGTTTAAGTACAATAAAGTTAACCTCTTTCTTTGTTAAACTCAAGAAAACCTATCCAATTTGTTCTTGTAATGATCATAGCAAGTAAATAACCAAACACCGACTGAATTGGCCAGTACATCCACTTTAAAAAAGAATTAAACTTGTTGTGGTCAAACAAGGAGAGGGAAAAGAGGGAAGCCCTTCAACTCCTCCTCACCTGACCATAACAACACTCAGCTAGCTATACACAGCAACTAAATGGAGATTTTTTTTAATTGTTCATGGGACGTGAGTGTCACTGGCTAGGCCAGCATTTATTGCCCATCCCTACTTGCCCTTGAGAAGGTGGTGGTGAGCCCCCTTCTTGAACTGCTGGTGCCCATGTGCTGTAGGTACTGCGGAGTAGTGATATAGTTCCAAGTCAGGATGGTGTACAACTTGGACGGTAACTTGCATGTGGTGGTGTTCCCATTTGTCTGCTGGCCTTTCCTTCCAGGTGGTAGAAGTCACGGGTTTGCCAAAGGAGCCTTGGTGAGCTGCTGTGGTGCATCTTGCAGAGGGTACACACTGCTGCCACTGTGCATTGTGTAAGATTTAGGTTCTGAAGTCACCGATTATCCAAAATAGGTGGTTGAGAAGTCATAAGTAATTTTAAAGTCATTTATTAAAGAACAACAGTTTCGATATGATGCATAAGCTAAATAGACATGAATAGTATGTAACCCATGACAGATGAGAACGTTTTACTGATCCCGGAGAACGAGCAAGTGAATGTAGCCAACTTCTGCGGCTGTAAGTGACAGTCTTTCTGTAACTGGAAGTGGTAGCTCCCTGTCTGTTTGCTAACAGCCATCTTCTCTCTCGCTGTGTCTTTTGCCTCTTCGAGTTGGCCGAGGTGTTGGTGGTGCCTTCGGTCCTCAGGGTCCTCAATCTTCTTCAGCTAGCCAAAGTGTTAGGCCGGAGCCAGCAATGGATCCACCTTGAGAAGCTGTTTTCCACCTGAAGAAGACGGCACATTTTCCTCCTGAGCACCTGTTTATACACTTCTCCCTGGAGCAAAGGAGATTGAGGGGAGATGGCCTAGCTGGCCTAGCCAGCAATGCCCACATCCCATGAATGTATATAAAAAAAAATTTTGGTGGCTAGTGAGTGTACCATGTCAATCATATTCAAGATAATCCCCTCCATTTCCATCCGGAGGCCATGAAGTCGTCTCCTGGCTCATCACTTGCTAGGACAAACTGTTTAATCTTTACTCATGAGATCCCACTAATCAACTTTAGGAATGTCTTGTTTCAGGGCCTGTGCTAGGATCATGCCCTTGGCAAGGAAAACAGGCCCACTCTGTCTTGGCTGCCTGCTATAGAATCTTTCTTAACATAAAGAGAGAAGAACAGCTTCCTTCCAGGCAATTACAATACCACACCTACTAATTCCGCAAGAATTATCATTCATTCATAGACCCATTTCTTACAGCCAGTGGTGAAGGGCGTGAATGTTTAAGGTGGTGGATGGGGTGTGATCAAGCCAAGATCATATATTTGAAGAAAGGTGAGGAGTGCAGTTTTATTGCAGGCTTGTGGGTGAAATGTGGAGGGCGTTACATGTCTGGTATCCCCATAGATACAGGTAATTCTTTAAAAGAATTGTAAGAACTAAATGACCAATTTTAACATTTGTATAGCGATACATTCAATTTAGTCAAACCTTGGGAAGAAGAAAGGGAAAACTAACATGGGAAGTTACAATGCAAGGTGAAAATCACAGGATTCATCACAGGATTCCTTATTTTGGTCATTAAACACCACACCTAATCCATAGAAACACTCACACTTTATTCATGTACGCAAAGTCACACTTACGTGTGCGCCAACTTGGTGAAGTGTACATCATTCTTGTCCCTGAGGGTCAGAAAATCATGGACTCAAGCTTTGATTTGATCACATAATCCATGCTGGTAATCCAGTCCATTAATGTTGGAAGTGTGGTCCTTAGGAGGGGATATTAAATTGAAGTCTTACCAATCTATTCCTGGGGCTTGGAAGGATCCAATAGCAGTATTTCAAAGAAGAGCAGGGACTCCTTCTGATAGTATGGCCAGCATGCCCTCCTCAACCAACATCTCCAGAAAATAAATGAACTGTTGCTTGTGGGATCTTGCTGTGTGCTATACGGCACCTGTATTTGTCTGCCTAACAGTGGTGACTACCCTTTAAAAGAACTTGTTTAGGGTGAATTTAGTTAACTTGTGCCAGCAGTAGGAGCCATGCGCAAAGAAAGGGTGGGTTGGAATCAGAAGGAATGAAGGTGGATCTGATCGATGTACAGTTACAACTGGAGGTCCTGAAGCCTTTTCTCTGGTTAAATTACCATTCATCACTGTCACAATGATGTTCAAGAGGACATAAAATGAACCATTCTCAAGTTCATGCATGATACAAAAATGTGTGTGGGTATTTGTAATAGAGTCATAGAGTAATTTACAGCATAGAAGGAGGCCATTCAGCCTATCACGTCCATGCTGGCTCTCCGTTGAGCAATCCAGTCAGTCCAATTCCCTCACTCAATCCCTGTAGCCCTGCAGGTTTATTTCCTCCAAGTGGCCATCCAATTTCCCTTTGAAATCATCGATTGTCTACACTTCGACCACCTTCGTGGGCAGCGAATTCCCACCCCTGCATAAAAAATTCTTCCTCATATTCCCCCTGCATCTCTTGCCAAAAACCTTCAATCTGTATCTCCTAGTCCTTGTACCATCAGTTAATGGGAACATTTTTTCCTTGTCTAACTTATCTAAGCCTGTCATAATCTTGTGCACTTCTATCAAATCTCCGCTCAATCTCCTTTGCTCCAGGGAGAAAAACCCCAGTTTTTCCTACCTGACCTTTTAATTAAGATCCCCCATCCCTGGAACCATCCTGGTAAATCTCCTCTGCACCCTCTCAAGGACCCTCACATCTTTCCTAAAGTGTGGTGATCAGAACTGGACATAATAGTCTAGTTGGGGCCTAACCAGAGCATTATAAAGGTTCAGCATAACTTCCCTGCTTTTGTACTCGCTGCCTCTATTTATGAAGCCCAAGATCCCATATGCTTTGCTAACCACTCTCAATATGTCCTGTCACCTTCAAAGATTGATGCACATGTTCCCCCTGGTCCCTCTGTTCCTGCACACTCTGCACCATTAAGTCTATATTGCCTCATTCTATCCCTTCTGCCAAAATGCATCACCTCACACTTGTCAGTATTAAATTCCATCTGCCACATGTCTGCCCTTTCTGCTAGCCTACCTATGTCCTGTTACATCATCACTGTTTGCCACTCCTCCAAGTTTGGTATCTTTGGCAAATTTTGAAATTCTACTCTGTGGTTCCAAGATCCAAGTCATTTATATATAGCAAAAAAAGCAGTCGTCCTAGCACTGACCCTTCGGGAACACCACTGTCTACCATCCTCCAGTCTGAAAAACAGCAATTTACCACGACTCACTGTTTTCTGTCCTTGAGGCCAATTTTTTATCCAATTGGACAGTGACCTTCCTATTCCATGAACCTCAGTTTTGTTAACCAGCCTTTTATCAAACACTTTCTTAAAATTCATGTAGACAACATCCACCGTATTCCCTCCATCAACCTTCTCTATTACTTCATCAAAAAATTCAATTAGTCAAGCATGATTTTCCTTTTACAAATCTGTGCTGACTGTCCTTAAGTAACTCAAACCTCTCTAAGTGCCTGTTGAATTTTTTCCTTGATTGGTAAATTGATAGGTAAATTGGCCATTATAAATTGCCCTTGTATAGGTAGATGGTAGGGGAATTGAGGGAAGGTGGGGATGTGGTAGGAATATGGGATTAATGTAGGATTAGTATAAATGGATGGTTGATGGTCAGCACAAACTCGGTGGGCCAAAGGGCCTGTTTCAGTGCTGTATCTCTAAATAAAATAAATCCAAAAAAAAAATGATTATTGTTCATAAAACATTACCCAGCACTAAACTAACTAATATAGAACAAATAGGTAAGTGGCAGGATGTTTTAATAAATTGTGTGTGAATGAGCCCATTTGTGGAAGATGTCATTTAATATGGACAAGTGCATATGTGGTTAGGCAACTCCAGGTATGTCAATACTGTGTGGATTTCCTGTTAAAAGAACAGAAGGAAGAAAGAGATCTGGAGTACTGGTAGATCACTCATAAATGATGCAAACACAGTGCGAGATGGCTGTAGGCTAAACAAATAAGGTTTAAATTGTATTGCCATTGAGTAAACAATGAAGAGGCTATATAATAATGAAAGCATTGGATACAGTCCAGTTAGATAATTCCTTTTAAGTACTCGGAAATTGCAGAATTAGCGATCTTACTTATATAACCTGTAGACAAAGAGTTAGGTTAGGAAGCATTCCTTTTTGCAGCGAGACAAGTCTCTCTGTTTGTGATGAGTATAAGGTTGATACAGCTCTTTGCAGGACAAATTGACATGACCTGAGATAAGAGGACGGGTTTCAGTTTATAGGTGATTTGTTTCTTGACTGTTGTGATGGCAGTGAGTCATGTGAAAACAAAGTGTTCTGGAGTTTACTTGACTGCCTTAGAGAGCTGCAGAGGAATTTCCCAGAGATTTTTCTGAATTAGGCACGTCCCATTTCCTCTTTATTTTTGTTTCTCCAAAGAGACAGTATTTCTGGGACTGGGTATTTCAGGGAGGGGAATTGACAGTCTACCAGCTTGCACTGTTTATGGGAAAGGGCTGGCTCAATGGGCCTAATAGTTTTATCTTGCCCTTCTTAAATATTTTAACAGAGAATCAGTATTACAGAATTGTGGCTCCTACGTCTGATCTGTGTTCCGTGTTGGGAACATAGGAAATAGCAGCAGGAGTAGGCCATCCGCCCATAGAGACTGCTCCACCATTCAACCAGATCATGGCCGATCTTGTACCTCAACGCTATTTCCCCCCACTATCCTCATATCCCTTGATATCTTTAATACCTAGAAATCTATCGATCTCTGTCTTGAACATAGTCAATGGCTGAGCCTCCTTTGGAGGAGAGAATTCCAAAGATTCACCACTCTTTGAATGAAGAAATTCCTCCTCATCTCAGTCCTACAAGGCCTAGCACTTATTCTGAGACAACGTCTCCTGGTTCTAGAACCGCCCCCCACCACCCCCCCCCCCACCATCCCCCCACCACCACCCCAGCCAGGGAGAACATCCTTCTTGCATCAATCTGTTGAGTCCTGTAAGAATTTTGTATGCTTCAATGACATCACCTCATTCTTCCCAACTCTAGAGAATACAGGCCCAGTCTCCTGAATCTCTCCTCATACAACAATCCCGCCATCCCAGGAATTAGTCTGATGAACCATCGTTGCACTCCCTCTGTAGCAAGTATATCCTTCCTTAGGTAAGGAGACCAAAACTGTACATACTACTCCAGGTGCTGTCTCACCAAGGTTCTATACAATTGCAACAAGACTTCTTTACTCCTTTATTCAATTCCTGTTTCAATAAAGGCCAACATACCATTTGCCTCCCTAATTGCTTACTGCACCTGCATGTTAGCTTTCAATGACTTATGAACGAGGAGACCCAGGACCCTGTGGACATCAACACTTCCCAATCTCTCACCATTTAAGAAATATTCCGCATTTCTGTTTTCCTACCGAAGTGGATAACTTCACATTTTTCCACATTATATTCCATCTGCCATGTTCTTGCCCACTCACGTAGCCTGTCTAAATCCCCTTGAAGCCTCTTTGCATCCTCCTCACAACTCTCATTCCCACCTAGTTTTGTGCCATCAGCAAACTGGGAAATATTACATTTGGTCCCCACATCCAAATCATTGATTCTAGATTGTGAATAGCTGGGATTCCAGCACTGATTCTTGCAGTACTTCACTAGTCACAGCCTGTCAACCTGACAATGACCTGTTTATTCCTACTCTCTGTTTTCTGTCTGTTAACCAATTCTCAATCCATGTCAGTATATTACCCCCAATCCCATGTGCTGTAATTTTGCTGACTAACCTCCTGTGTGGGATCTTAGCTAAAGCCTTCTTAAAATCAAAATACACCACATCCATTGGTTCCCTTTATCTATTCTGTTGTTTCATCCTCAAAAAACTCTAACAGGTTTGTTAAACATGATTTCCCATAAATCCATGTTGACTCTGCCTAATCCTACTCTTATTTTCTAAGTGTCCAGTTATCACATCCTTTATAATAGATTCTAACATTTTCCCTACTACTGATGTTAGGCTAACAGGTCTCTAGTTCCCCATTTTGTCTTTCCCTCCTTTGTTAAATAGTGGGGTTACATTTTCTACCTTCCAATCTGCAGGGACTGCTCCAGAATCTATAGAATTTTGGAAGATGATCACCAATGCATGCACTATCTCTACAGCCACCTCATGCAACTCTGGGATGCAGATCACCAGGTTCAGGGCATTTATCACCTTTCAGTCCCATTAATTTCTCCAGTACTACTTTTTTACTAATACTAATTTCTTTCAGTTCCTCATTCTCACTAGTCCCTTGGTTCTTTAGTATTTATGGAATGTTTTTTGTATCTTCCTCCATGAAGACAGATGCAAAGTATTTGTTTAGTTTCTCTGCCATTTCCTTATTCCCCATTATAAATTCCCAGTCTTTAATGGGCCCACATTTGTCTTTGCGAATCTTTTTGCATACCTATAGAAGCATTTCCAGTCGGTTTTCATGTTCACTGAATTTACATTTAGTGGTAAAGCTTTGCATGTTAATGATATGATACAGTATTATATCAATGTATGTTCTTTCTTACAGACACACACACACATACATGTAGAAGCACACCAATCATTTTACATTGTCTCAGAGAGAATCATTTCATCAGCCACATTTTAAAATTATTTTGATTCAGAAATAATGTTTAATTAGGGAAACTACCCATCTTTTAAGTAAACACTGGGCCTTCCTTATTACTTTGCTTGTTCCCAGGAATACTCAAAGTACAAAGTTATTGATTAAACTTTTGCTCAGATCAAAGACAATTACAAACCCACTCACTAATATCCGTCACTTTGATGAGTACAAATTCACCAAGACATTAAAAAAATGGCAAAATGTTCACATTTTTCATGACATTTTATTTATCAAGGAATGCACCATTTAAACTGTAATCTGTGTTGTATGCATGAAGATTGTGCCATTAATATAGTTGTACTGATGTACCATTACATAGAAAAGGGCCGAATATATCATTGTTGACTAATAAAACAGCAAATTATGCCAAAGGTGTGAAACTGAGGATCAGTTCCTTTGGTTATAATGTATTCTCGTGTTCTGTATATCTACTTAACAAAATAATTAATAAATACATATTTCCAAGGAAAACAATTTCACAAATATATATATAGTTCATTTTACTGATTGAAATAGATAACTGCATTTCTCCTAAAATGAGTTTAGACTTTGAAAGCTAAATTTTGCCCTTGTAAATGATTTAATTCTCCCCTCTAGTTCTAATTTGCTGCTTGAATCATTTTAGCTTCAAAGCCACTTGTCAGGCAAACCCCGGGAAACCAACTTATGGTTTAAAGAAAATTCATCAGCCAGAACAGCTATTTGCCAGGCTCCCTGAACCCGCTGCTCCTTGACATGAGTTTTTACTGAGAATGGGAGAGAGTTTTTAAATTCCTCTAACAGAATTACATCTCTGAGATTCTCATAGCTGAGCTGTACTTTAAGAGCCCTCAGCCACTGGTCAAAAGCCAGCTGCTTACTTCTTTCAAACTCCAAATAGGTTTCCAGTTCTGATGAAGGGTCACTGACCTGAAACGTTGACTCTGCTTCTCTCTCCATGGGTGCTGCTGGACTTGCTGAGTATTTCTAGCATTTCTTGTTTTTGTTTCAGATTTCCAGCATCTGCAGTATTTTGCTTTTATTTTTATCCAGATAGATTTGATTGGCTTGCTTTTTGAGGGTTCTAAACTTCTGGCGGTAGGCTTCGGGTACTAATTCATATACCCCAAGGATAACATTTTTGGTCAGTTCATAGTTTGATGAACTCTCATCTGGCAGTGAGAAATAGACCTCATGGGCTTTTCCAGTTAGTTTGCTTTGCAGTAAAAGAGGCCAGGTCTCAGCTGGCCATTTTAGCTGCCTTGCCAGTTTCTCAAAAGACACAAAAAATCTTCCACATCTTCCTCATTGAATTTTGGAATCCACTGGGCAAGTTTGAGCAATCTTGTACCCAAGCCTGAATTCTGATCCTCCATATTGGTCATGCTTTCACTAGGGTTACTCTGTCATCCCCTAGCTAACTCAAGCCACTTTCTTCGCATTTTTTCTGGAATTTTCTTTCTCTCCTCTCTTTCTTGTTCCTTCTCCTGTCTTTCTTTTTCTTTCTCTTCACGTTCCATTTGGAAGGCTCTCTCTTTCTCCCTCTCCTGCCCCTCTCTCTCTCTTTTTCCTGTCTCTCTCTTTCTCTTTCCTTGTCTTCTAATTCAAGTTTCTTTTGTTCCAATTGTATCTTTGCTAACAGTACCCTGTCTGGCTCTGCTTCTAACATTGTTTCTGCTTCATCAGATTCAAGGGAAAAATGGCTGGCCACTAGCCTTAGCAGTTCAGACTTCCTAGCCTTGATCCCACACTGCTCAGCCATTTTCCTCAACTCCTCCATAGACAGTGCTTTTAACTTATCCCAAGTTAGTTCACCATGGCTTGGACACCTACTCGCTTCAGTTCCAGACATGTTAGTATTCAGTCAGACAGAACCACAAGAAAACCTGTATTCATTTGCTGTTTTTGATTGGGAACAATTCAGCTTCCCACGTCAATGTTCACTCGTTTGTCTGTGGGTAACAATCCGGACACTAGCAACCAATTTCTGTTCTGACTAGATGAGCAATGTCTAGGGGTCTTTTGCTTTCTTTACCTGGTCTTATTGTAAAACGGTTTAATTTTTAAACATGTTGTGTTTTAAGCTCCCCCTTTGTGAATCTGTGTTCACAGTTTCCAATTATAAGGCAAAGAACTGAGCACACACAGGCTTTCTTTGGTTTAAAGCAGAAAGAGGAAATTTATTAAAATCTTAAACTTAATCTCTAATATGGTTCACGCCAACGGATACACGACACACTGACGCTAGCAAGCACACGTGTTATACACATGCAGATGGGCATAGAAAAGAGCAGAAGAAAAGATAAGGAGAACAGTTTGAGGCAATATCTTGTTACTGATCACCCCCACAAATCCGAAAAGGACAAAAGTGGGAAGGTGATAGAAGCCTAGGTAGTCCTGGAAGAGAAAGGAAAGCAGCAGACACAGGGGGCCCTCCTCCAGCCAGAAAGGAAGGTACTGTGTGCAAGAGTGAGACCCGGAGACCTGTGAGCTTCCATTGTAACAAGGCAGGGCATTTAAAAGCTGACTGCTGGAAATTAAAGGGGAAACCGGTAGGGTTAATCAGGGCACACCCACTCAGTGAAGACAAGAGCCTGATGGAAAACACAGAACGGGCTGTGGCTTTGGCTGCAGCAAGGGTGCAACCCAGGAAGCTTACTACGGCCAGTGCAGGAAATGTTAATAGGATTCCTGAGGGTTATCAGGGTTTTGAAGGGAAAGTAACCCCATATCCCCAAGTGGGGCAAGCAAGCCCATAGTGATTTTCAGGGACACAGGGGCCACCAGATCCCTTTTACTGTGAACACTAAAATGGTGGTGAATGGTATTTGAGGGCAGTGTATGCCTGTACCTGTACACTGGATGCACCTAGTTTCAGGACCAGTAACCGGAGGGATTATCCCTAGTTTGCCTGTGGACGGGGTTGACCTGTTCCTAGGTACTGATCTGGCAGGGGTGAAGGTGGTAGCACCCCCAGTAGTGAAAGAAAGACCGCAGGAGGTCAGAGAGACAGGGCAGTGGCAAGAGACAGTCTCCTGCAGATTCCCTGAATGTGTAGTGGGTCAGGTCATGATCAAACCAGCTCCCCCAGATGAGATTGCATTGGCACTGCAGGCAAATGACCATGAGGTCTGCCTGTCCAAGACTTTCTTTGGAAAGCTAGGAGACCCAGGGAATGAATTAAATGGATTTTCCCTAGGTGAGGCTCAGTGAGTCGACCCAGTACTGCCCAGTCTGAAAGTGAAGCAGAGGGAGTCCCTGATTGCTACTATTTAAAGAATGAGGTACTGATGGGGAAATGGAGTTCTCCTCACAGACCTGAGAACCAGGAGTGGACAGTAGTTCACCAGCTAGTGGTGCCACAGAGGTACTGCGGAGAAATATTAAGAAGGGCCCACGAGACCACAGTAGCTGTACATGCCGGTATACGAAAGACCAAGCCCGCATAAGACAGCAGTTTGACACAAAGCTGTGGTGGAGTACTGCAGGAGTTGCCACATGTGCCAAGTTGAGGGGAAACCCCAACCTACAGTGAAACCTGCACCCCTAAGTCCTGTACCGGTGTTAGGAGGACCCTCCAGCAGAGGGCTGGTGAACTGTAAGGGACCCCCGCCGAGAACAAAAGGGGACAGGCAGGCACATGGCTGGCAAACGTTCAGAAAAAGGGGAAAAAGTGACCCAGAGGGCAGGTTAAAGGAAGTTCGAGAAGAATCCCGGATGAAAATCCCTACTGCCCGGTCAACCAACTCAGAAAAATGTGAAAAGTTAGCCCCCACATCCTCCTATGTAAATGCAGACTCAAGAAGCACACCAACAGAGTTGCTAACAGCATTTACAGGAACCTGCGGAGACAAAGAGAGACCTCTAGGGGGCAGAGAAACCGTGAGGGTGATGCCTCACCTAGTCGAACAGTCACCAGAAAATGCAGTTGTCTGCACAAATACCGGCAGGTTGGAGTGTCCTAGAGAACAAAGGGGAGGGTAACAGAGACTCCTCCCCCACAGTCAGAGGAAAAGGGAACCACCCATCCCCTGAAGCCAAAAGTTTTTGCATGAATCGGTGAGTTCAGGATAGACCCACCCCGTACTAATTCTCCTGCAGGAAAAAATAAGGGGCAAATTAAAGCAGCCCTGGCCCCACCCCCCAGAACAGACCATCTTAATGAGCTTCAAGACTGGTGAATGAATGGAAATGAATGGGAGAAATACATGGTTTTCTTTTCTGTATCTTATATTTCTCTCAAACTATGTAATGAAATGTGCCATTTTCTTTAAATCGCATTTCATTTCCCTGGGTGTGGAGGTGTCAGGCAAATCCCATCTGCCAAGACTGAGGCACACATTGTTTCACCACATGAACTTTAAAATGTAAAAAAGTGCAATCTCTGACTGGAAGGACATTTGCATAATAGAAGACAAAGGGAGCCAGTCGCTGTTTGTCCAATACACAGAAGGGGTCAAACCAGTTCCAGTCACATGCCTAGCTGGCTGGAGCTTTTGGATTTGAACTTCCAACAAAGGATGTTGAAGAGACTGTTCCATATAAGGAGCTAGTCACATGACTAACCTGCTGAGCACCCTGGGAGCTTTTTGAATTTTAAACTCCCTGCCTGCGTCATCTCTTCCCACGGAACTGAATCTCATGAAAACATGTGAAACTCAAAGAGAGTAGGGTTTGCCATGTAGGCGGCACAGTGGCGCAGTGGTTAGCACAGCAGCCTCACAGCTCCAGCGACCCGGGTTCAATTCCGGGTACTGCCTGTGTGGAGTTTGCAAGTTCTCCCTGTGTCTGCGTGGGTTTCTTCCGGGTGCCCCGGTTTCCTCCTACAAGCCAAAGACTTACAGGTTGATAGGTAAATTGGCCATTAGCAATTGACCCTAGTATAGGTAGGTGGTAGGGAAATATAAGGACAGGTGGGGATATGTGGTAGGAATATGGAATTAGTGTGGGATTAGTATGGATGGGTGGTTGATGGTCGGCACAGACTCGGTGGGCCGAAGGGCCTGTTTCAGTGCTGTATCTCTATAAAAAAAAAATGTGAACAAAGTTTTGATAACAATACTGGGCTCCAATGAATCGCAAGACTATATCTTCAATCAAGGACTACAGCGAGCTCGGGAAACAGTAACAAGATATTGCCTCAAGCTGTTCTACTTATCTTTTCTTCTGCTCTTCTCTATTCCTATTGGCATGTGTATAAAGCATGTGCATGCTAGCAGCAGCACATCGTATATCTATAGGCATGAACCATATTAGAGATTAAGTTTAAGATTTTAATTAATTTCTTCTTTCTGCTTTAAACCAAAGAAAGCCTGTGTCTGCTCAGTTCTTTGCCTTATAATTGGAAACTGTGAACACGGATTCACAAAAAGGGAGCTCAAAGCACAATATGTTTAAAAATTAAACCCTGTTACAATATGACCAGGTGAAGAGAGCAAAAGACCCCTAGACGTTGCTCACCTGGTCATAACACACTCATTACTTGTCATATAGTCCTGCTCCTGGGAAGCTGCTAAAGTAACTGGCAGTGATTCTCCGTTGCTCAGTGTTAGTGCTACCTATGGTAGCCAGCCTTTCAGGATTATTGTACAGTCTCCAGGAATTAAGGATTAATTTCCTAGATACTGCTTTGAGCAACCCAGTAGCAAAATCATGGGGGCATTGAAAGAGATATGTGTATTTTTCATTTTCTGCTAACGCTTTATCAGTTCTAAAATGATTGAAGATGGGGAGAAAAGGCTGTTTGATCAGCCAGGGTAGTTGGAGCTGAGAGGGCATGTGTTGAAAGCACCAGGGCTATGTCCAACCAGAGTTGGTATTCCTAGTGCCTACATGTGCGGTGTGTGTGGAGAGCAGCAGACTGGTTTTTATCAGTCGCTGCAGTAACTTACAGGGTCCTATCCAGTGACAGTGCTGCCAAAAGCAACCTAATACGTAACTGACTTCCAATCACAAAGTAGGGGACAAATTTGTTACACGCATTAATGAAATTTCTGCTGAATTCCTTGAAAACAGTAAACTGGCATTTAATTTCTTCAGGATTAGACACCCTCATTTTCAGATGCCATTCTACTCTCATGCAGCATTGTATAATAAACATTTATCTCTTGTGAGATTATTTTTACAAAGAAATCAGGAAACAGAAGCTTGTTTATTGCTTACCACCTCCAGGCGCGTATCCATTGTCTCTCGAGATAAGGAGGCCCAAAAGAAAAAAGAATTCAAACAATAAAACCAGGATGAAAGTTTACTGCTAACTGGGCATCAAGCACATTGACAGCTTTCTATGGGCTATTTGCTTTACTTTTTAAAACATATTTTTTGCCCAATTTTTGAGCTCTTTAATTTAAAGGATGTCAGTGCTGGAGATTTGAAATACATTGTTTTTGCTTTGAATGGCATGTGGCAGCATTAGGATTCTCACAGCACTTAGATGCAGAATAAAACTTCCTCTCCTAGTAGTAGTGCCTCGAGCCAAAGCTCAAAAGAGCTCCCCCGACTGTAACAATGTGAATCTTTCCATTTCCCACACCAGTGAGTAAAATGGACAATTAATTCTTGATTTATACAGTTGCGTACTGTCAAACCACACCTTCTGGTTTGAAATTCCCCAAATTTGCAGAATCAAGAGATAACAGTGATAGGGCGACATTCATTTACATCCCTAGTTGCTCTGAGAAGGTGGCGGAAGTCTCAAGGCCAATTCGGGATGGATAATAAATCCTGGCCTTGCCAGCGATGTCCGCACTCTGTGAACGAATGAAAAAAGAAGCAAGCATTCTTATTGTGTAGTAATTGTTCTTATAATTGATTGGCTTGCTAAGGCATTTCATAGGCATTAAGAGTCAACCAATGTAGCATGGGACTGGAGGTACATGGATGCCAAACCAGATAGGGGTGCTGGTTCCCTTCCTTGAAAGAGATTATTCAGCCAGTTGTGTTTTTAGGAAAATGTCGTAGCTTCTCTGCTCAATTTCTTCAATCTATTGTCGCGATTTATCATGATTTGAACTCGTGACTTCTAGGGTCCAGGATCATAAACCAATTACTACAGTGCTGAATTTAAAGGAAGGGAAATTTTAAAAAAATTAACCAAGCAATGACAGAAGTGGAAAGCCACAGTCTTAATCAATACTGTGTGGGCCTGTCAGCGCGGTAAGACTCCAAAACAGCCAATATTTTCTGTCTCTTCCTGCAGACAAACCTCTTCAAAATGTCTTACATAACTATTTAGAAGTTAACACATATTGGGGGTATTTTAACTTTGGCTAATAGTATAAAAAAAGTTGATATCAAATTAGTGGCTCATTATATACACCTTTGTTTCTTTTCTGCTAACTGGTGTATAATGACAAGCTAATTTGATAATGTACGTTTTACAGCATTGCCCCAAGTTAAAATTACCCGTATAGTGTTTGGATTAATCATGCAAAAAGGAAATATAGTAAATAGGCATAGCTCCATAAATGTATTCAAAACCAAAAAAATGCTGGAATCATTCAGCAGGTCTGGCAGCATTTGTGGAAAGATAAATGTATTACTAGTTATACTATGGATCAGAGGATGGAGGGCAGCACAGTGGCGCAGTGGTTAGCAATGCAGCCTCACAGCTGCAGGGACCCGGGTTCGATTCTGGGTACTGCCTGTGTGGAGTTTGCAAGTTCTCCCTGTGTCTGCGTGGGTTTTCTCCGGGTGCTCCGGTTTCCTCCCACAAGCCAAAGACTTGCAGGTTGGTAGGTAAATTGGCCATTATAAATTGTCACTAGTATAGGTAGGTGGTAGGGAAATATAGGGACAGGTGGGGATGTTTGGTGGGAATATAGGATTAGTATAAATGGGTGGTTGATGGTCGGCACAGACTCGGCGGGCCGAAGGGCCTGTTTCAGTGCTGTATCTCTAATCTAAAAAAAAATATTCTCCTTACAGAAATATGTGAGTCATCAACCAGGAAATTGGAGAAAGCACCTACAGCCAGAAAAAAATGTTTGAGAAAAGTAATGTGCTGCTAATACTGATCTAAATAACATGCAGATCCATAGGAATAGTCAGCATGGATTTAACCAAATTGACCAGAGAAGCTACCACATTTTCCTAACAACACAACTGGCTGACTAATCTCTTTCAAGGAAGGGAACCAACATCAGGTCACTAATCGGCTGCAATTCTTTGAGATGGTAACCAGACCTGTGAATGATTTTAAAATGCGAATGATTACATTTCATATGTAATTTCATTTGCAGAGAGTTAAGACTTATGGAATTAATGATAAATTAATTGAAAATTGGCTTGACAATTAAAAGTAGAAGTTAACAATAAAGGAGAAAAGCTCTCATTCTGCAACTGTGATTAGGTCTGTTTTGGATACCCTGCTGTTCACATTATTTATCAAGATTTGAAGAAGACTCGTAACGTTTCCGAAATGACTGCTACAAGAAATCATGTGACCAGATGACAAATATACGGACAATAAACAGCATTCAAAAAGATCTGGGTAAATCAATGATTCCTTACAATTTCTGAGTATTGTAGACAAGTACATAATGGAATAGGTAACGCCAAACAAGGTGTCTTTTAGCAAAGCTGGAAAAGAAAAATAATGTAGATGTAAATATGGAACTGATCATTCCCTGGGTTGTTTCCAGTCAAAGGGCCTCAACTCCACTTTCCTGCCTATCCCCCCATACCCTTTGACTCCGTTGTCAGTCAATAATTTATCTAGTTCTTCCTTAAAAATGTTTAATGATCCTACCTCCATTGCTGTCTTTTGGTTATTGACCTGAAACGTTAACACTGTTTCTCTCTCCACAGATGCTGCCAGACCTGCTGTGTATTTCCAGCATTTTCTGTTTATATTTCAGATTTCCAGCATCCGAGGTATTTTGCTTTTATTTTTTTTTCTCCCAGCTTCCACACAGCAGCGTCTTGAAGATGAATCTTGAATTCCAGGAGACTTCAGGACAAGCCTGGAGGGTTGGCAACCCTATGAAGGACATGTCTTGGATTCACATACCAAGAAAGTACTGTCCAGAATTTGGTTGTTTCGGTTATAAGCAGTAAAGTTTCACGTTGGTCCACCATATTGTATTTCCTCATCTCGGAAGCTTGTAATTTGCATCCATTGCAGATTCGGGGGCAAATGGAATGTCTTAACAGCTAAAAATAGAGGCGAGGAGTTTCCAAGGAAGTGAAATAAAAACAAAACGTGCTGGAAATATTGTCAGCGTCTGTGGAGAAAGGTGTGTCTGACCGGAACCGTTTTACAGTCTGAGATTACAGCGTTTAGACATCAGCAGCGTCGCGCCAGGGCAAAGTCAGTGGGTATAAAGCACAGCTCCCTGCTCAGCTGAAAGCCAAACACAGACACAAACAACCTGGAGAGCTCGGAGCAAGTATCACACAACAGAGAACAAAAATGAAGAGGTTCCCGCTGCAGGTCCGAATTATTGGATTAATGCAACATAAGAAGCAAAAGGTGATCTATTTTACAGCTGTTTAAAAGTAGATGTAATAGTAATATTGCATTTTCCCCCCTGTGTTATAATCAAACATCAAGCAGATGTCTGCTCTCGAACACTTCGTTTCTCATGTTTTATGATCATGTCTGATGCATTTTTTTTTGCTTCATGACAGACCTACCTTGCATCAGTCCTGTGGTCGGATCAAAATGATGTTATCGTGTACAGGGCATTTGAAGAGTTTAAGAAACTCCATGTAAGTAGGTTGAAGAGCTGACATTCGGCATTTGAACCAACATTCGCTCCATTGTGTAAAGTGCGGGTTTTAAATCATTGCTCTTTGATTAACAGAGAACTATTGTGAAGAAGTTCCCGCTGGAAGCAGGGCGTATTAAAAAGTCTGATCGAATTCTACCAAAGTTCCAAGGTAAAATGAAGGCAATTTTAATTGATCATAATTGATGAGGACATTTTACAAACTTAACGTTACCATGCAATATATTTCACACCTGTAAAGAAATTGTGAACTTGTTCAATAATGCATTGACTATTAAAGAGGATACGGCTTTAAAGTCCAGGATGTTTAATGTTTTATTTGCCTTGTAGACATTTCGAGGAGAGAAAGAAGACAGGCGCAAGTGAGTAAATCAGTCTTGAGAATAGGAATGCTGGAGGAATACTGCGACCGTCTATTGAGATCTAGTGCTAAGATTGCTGAAGACCAGGATATTAGCCAGTTCTTCCTGCCCACCAGCCATGATCTAGCACCTTCTTTTCCCTCAGACAGGTGAGCACAAAGCAGCGACGAGGTATGGATTACTGGGAGCCAAACCACTGCAATGTTAAATTCCACTCTGCTTGATCATCTATAGTCACATCAGATCTCAAAGCTTTACTTCCTACAGATGACTCAGTCTTGTTAAAAGCTGAACCTTTTCTCCCCTTTACCTTTGCTCTAGTGTTATTGTCATGCCATCCGCGGTTGAGAAGAGAAAAGATAGTTGGAGGCGTTCAGGCAAAACCTATGCCCAGTCCATCACACAACCGGTTTCTTCAGAGAATTACAAGACCATAGCATCTTATGAAACAAAAGATACCAAGAACAAGCCGTTTAAGGTGGCGGAGAATGAAATAGTTGATGTTATAGCCAAGAACTCATCAGGTATTTTTTTGTTCTTTCTCTAATGCATGAGGACACATCACAGGGGCAGATAATAAATCCATTATTTCATTTGAAGAGTCTTTGAGTTCCAAATTGTGATGTTGGGGAAAGAGGAAGGAGGGTCAACTATTGAATTGAAAAATTCGATTTTTGTAGTGTTTGCAATCTGTTTACTGCATAACTTCTCAAGAATCCAACCACTCATTATAAATTACTGCTCTCTCTACATATGCAATAAGTGATCCAGTGTGGTTAATGTGCAGTGGGACATAGCTGACAAAATGTGACACAGCAGTTCAGTTGTTTAAATAAATTGAGAGCTCCAGTTACAGCATAACCCCTAACTGCTTTTACGAGCTAGCTCCTGCTAACTAGTTCCTAATGTAACAGTGCAGCTTTTGAACTCATCAAAGGCATAAAACAGTCCTGTTAATATAATTTTGTAGCTCATTTATAAAACTTTGATGTATACCAACAGAATATTGTAAAATTGATTTTTAATAGCAGATAATAGATGTAACATGAATAAATGTTTGATTTGGGCATCCTTATCCTCATGGTCATGCTACCTGTCTCTCCTAGGGTGGTGGCTTGTGGAGAATGATGAGAAGCAATTAGCCTGGTTTCCAGCTCCCTATCTCAAAAAGTGCCTTAACTCTGCCCCATCTGAAACATCAACTATTGAAACAGGCGGTAAGTTAAGGAGTATGCCTAAGCACCACTTCTAGTATTTTATATTAAGGCTGCAATGTTCCATAGAAGCTACAATTTAAAAACTCTGACAACATGAAAATTCACTCCATTGTCCCGGTGTGGCACAAGTAGAGATAAATCATCATTGGAAAAAGACAGCATGAGCACCATTTATTTTCAATCTCTGCAATATAATGTCCAAAACCCATTGATAATTTTTACTTTGTATTGATTTGCACTTGATAACTTCTTACATTGTTTTTACATGTTTTAGAAATAAATTTGTTTGTGTAAATATTTAACAATCTTCCCGTTCCCCAGACACGTTAGCAACCGAGCTCAATCTGAACCAACTCTTCCCGTCTTTTTCATAATTTGAGATGGTTTGAGGGCTGCTGCTCTGTTAAATTCCAGCACTGTGTATCTAACCAGAAACAACATGCAAGATCAGAAAACGTTTCTTAGAAACAAATTATTTTTGCCTTTTAAGAGGTTAATCCAACCACATTCATTTCTGAGGAAAACATAGCAATGCCTGTCTCACTTTAATGAAAAGTCTGACATTGTTAAACCTGAATGTATTTTTTTCTCAGTTCATCTAATCATAGAATGGTTACAGCACAGATGGAGGCCATTTGGCCCATCAGATCTGTGCTTGCTGTCTGTAAGAGCAACTCAGCTAGCCCCACTTAGCCGCCCTTTCCCCATAACCCTACAAATTTTTTCTCTTCAGATAATTATCCAATTCCTCTTTGAAATCCCCAGTTGAATCTGCCTCCACCACATTCTCAGGCAATGCATTCCAGATCCTAACCACACACTGCGTAGAAATTTTTTCCTAATGTCACCTTTGGTCTTCTGCTATTCACCTTAAATCATTCTCGAACCTTCAGCCAATGTGAACAGTCTACCTACTCTGTCCAAATCCCTCATTGTTTTGAACACCTCTATCAAATCTCCTCTCAACCTTCTCTAAAGAGAACAACCCCAACTTCTCCAATCTATCCATGTAACTGAAATCCCTCATCTTTGGAACCATTCTATTCTGCACCCTCTCTAATCCCTTCACATCCTTTCTAAGGTGTGGTGCCCAGAAATGGACAAAATACTCCAGTTGATGCTGAACCGGTGGTTTATAAATTTATAATGTATTATAAAATTTACAATATATGATCAGTGAAATCCAACTAAGATCGCCTATTTTTCTCGTTCTTATTTATGGACAAGGTCCTTTATGCAGTAGATTTTTAATGATTATTTAGCAATGTTAATGTTAGATATTTATTTTTACAGTGACTGAGCTTTTGTTTGTCCTCTGTAAATTTAGAATGTCAATATTATGCTGTTAAAGGCCATGAAGCAAAGGATGAAGATGAACTTTCCTTGCCTGTAGGTGTCATAGTCGAAGTCTTGAAAAAATCCAGTGATGGCTGGTGGCTTATCAGGTTTGTCCCACTTTATTGTTAATCAATTGTTCCTTAATGAGTAGTGTCAAATAGCAAATGCTGTATGATATCCACAAGTTATGTCCTTCAACTGAACATAATTAACATTTGTTTTTAAAAAATGGATTCTGAATGCAACAACAACCTTGCTTTAAATGTGTAACACAATAGAACTTCTTTATGAGTAAATGTTATTTACTATGCCATTATATCAAAAACTAGATAAGTAAGAAACTACACCAGGACTTTAAAACTTTTTCAATTTTAAGAGAATTTAACTTCAACAGAATTCATTCTAAGTATACTGTGTTTAGTACAAGAAATATACAAGGAATTAAGTCTACCATTGTGCATTTTGAAAACTGAAAAGCATCATGAAGACTAACTTAAGTAATTTTGTTGATCAATAGGTATGACGGACAATCTGGATATGTCCCATCTCTTTATCTTCAGCCATACAAAAACCCTCATTCAAAATTACAGATTCTCACCAAGCCAGCCAGATATAACTCCACTCCAAATCTCATCACTGATTCTGGAAATCCACCAATGCTGTTAAATAAAGTACAGCTGAACTTGGATAGAAATCAAGCCAACAATTATCACTTATCTACAGAGATCATTGGTGACAATATTGGACTGTATCTTCAAAAATCAAAGTCTGCCAACTGCCTGACTGACAATAGCATGTTTGGAGATGAGTTAAGCCTTCCCAATTCAGACGAGTCAGAAGGCTTGTCCGATGATGCTAGCTTGTCCACTGATAGTTTCAGCAAACCCCATTTACCTGAGGACAGCAGCTTCCCAGATAGTTACCACATTCTTCAAGGATCTGAAAATGTATCAAGGCTGTTTGAGAGGAACCAAACTGTGGCTTCTCAAAGCAAGTCCGAAAATCTTAATGATTCTGGAGTGACATTCAAACCTGTAGTTCCCACAAGTGAGAGCAATTCTGTTACAAATCTGATACCCAAAATACCTCCAAGGCCACAGCGTCAAGAAATACTATCAAGATGTACAACCCTCACCAAGAACATGGTTAATAGATCTCAAAACATTTCTAACTTTAAAAGTTCTGAAACAAAACCTTGGGTCGCTCAACCAAAACATCTGTGAAAAAGGAAGTTTTGTATTTACTCAAACAATATGTAATGTTGTAACAGTATGCAGAAGCTGCAGTTTTTACACACTTATTTGAGAAAAAATAGGTAGCCAAAGTTGCCACTATCATATTAGTTGGAAAATTCATTTTGTTAAATATATGCAATTCCTACTCAGCAGGATTCATTTTTATTCCTTAACTAGAGTCACAAAGAAAAAATGTACTAATTACTGTATTTTCTGGAGAAATTCTTCAATTGCACTGCATTTTTTTTCTTGCTAAGTTGCAAGTAGCCCGACTCACTAACATAATTTCACAATGAAAATCATGTACAGTCATGCAACTCTAGAAAGTAACACCATGTATTGACCAGAGGAATGATAATTTTCAGCACACATGTAACAAAGACAGGTTAATGGCTTTATTAATTATAATTTTATTAATAAATCAATATACTACATTTTATGAAATATGTTAATTTGTGATTTAAGGACATTGTGATCTGAAATTTGTTTGGCATGACTTTCAAAGGAAATACTGTGAAGTGTTTTTAATGAGATGCTAAAATGAAGACAGTCATCGTTTTAAGAAGTTTCAGTAGCTGGATTGTTCTCTTATTAAACTTGTTAATAGTGCTGTCTGCCTATAAGGAGCTTCACACCAAAGGACATTGTCATGCTAGGCCCCCACCTGCCAAAATGAGGCACATCAATTTTGTCATGAACATTGATTTTTAACTGTTGTTGAAGTGAGGAAATGAATTGTTAAACAGATCAGTCGTGGCTGGAAAAAAGACATTTGCATACTAACAGACATCGAAGGTGAGGAAGCACATTCCAGGGCCTGCTAAGGAGGATACAGTCCACAAGGGCCAGGACTGGTTAGACCAGCTGGTCACATGACTACCTAGTGTTCCAGAGTTTTCTTTTGAACTGGCCACAGAGAGTTTGAAGGCAGAAAGTCTGTTTGCTCCTGAACTGATCTCTCCTGTCTGGTCCCATCTTTTTCTCACAAGCCTCTGAATCCACTGAAGACACATGAACCCCAAGAGAGAAAAGTCTCCTACAGCGAACAAGGTTCAAGAAGAATACTGGGCCCCAACGAAAAGCAACAATCAAGGACTCTACAGTGAGCTTGAAGAACCATAACAAAAAATTTTCAGGGATTGCCTCAAACTTTTCCACTTTATTTTTCTTCTGCTCTTTCTGTCTCTATTTGCATGTGTGTGCCGCTAGCATGGGCACATTGTGTATCCGTAGGCGTTAACTGAATTAGAGTTTAAGTTTCATAAATTTCAACTTTTCTTCCCTAAACCTAAGAAAGCTTGTTTGTGCTGGTTTATTTGCCTTATAATTGGAAAGAGGTGAACAAGGATTCACCAACGGGGAGCTAAAAACAGTGTGTTTAAAATTAAACGCCGTTACAGTAAGACAGGTGAAGGCTGAGAGGGACCCCTAGACACCTTTCTCACCTGGTCATAACAACATTCTCACGGTCTATCAATACTCCAATCCACTCCAACGTGGTTGATTCTTAACTGCCCTCTGAAGTGGCCTAGCAAATAACTCAATTGTAGCAAAACCGTTACAATGCAGTACAAAAAGGCCAACTACCACCCAGTACAGCCAACAATATTCTCCTCCTGAGGGTGAATTTTTTTAAAAACATTGTTTGTAAAGGAATTTGAACAGAAAATAAGTGCTCACTCAGTTACGCTGAAACCTCTGCAGTACTACTGTTAGTGTAAAGATATCAAGAAAGGTGACTAAAGTCTATCGGGTATATCTGTCCGACAAAGACACTGTGCCCAGTTGAGAAAGAAAATCACAAGTAAATATTATAATTTGAATAAGCTGTATTTTCCATTATGGAAAAAACACTTTTTTTTATTACCTATCACTGGCTTATATTAAGAGCTGTAACTAGGTGTTTCCCTAGGTATGGCATGGTAGAATAATTACAGTAGATTTGTATCTTTCCATGAATCAAGTCCCTTGCTATTAGGTTACAACTGGCTTTCTAGTTCAGCTATATTCGCTGTATATTTTCCTTATAAACATATTTGAAAATGATTGTGTACCTCTGTGTTACTCAAAATTGTAATAAATCTTTTAGAAGTATTTGGTGTATGTTAATATTCATCATTTATTTACTCCATGTGTGAATCTTTTTGTCTTTCTGTTGGAAAAAAACACTTTGCTTCTACCACAGAGTTTTTGTTATCTAGATTTTGTCAATCTAGATAAGTACACTCAGTTGATTAATAAGAAAATTACATTCCAATACAGCCTCATGCGCTTAATCCACATACAATTCTGATAACCTGGGATAAGGATTTGTCTTACTGAGATAGCTGAAATAAAAAAGTGGAAATTCACATGTAATCTTAAATGTTACTCTGCATGCTCAGTATACAGCTATAATTGTTCAGTAAATATATGAGTTTAATAGTAAGCCAATAAATTATTATACAACACATCATGGGCTGCAAATTTGATATGGCTCATTTGTGAGTGCAATGATCGATTACCCAGCACCTGATCGAGGTGATGAAGGCAGCACGCAAACTTCATGGGTGGCAATGTGCAGCTCAGTGCGAAACATGCTGCTGACTGGCTGCATATTCAGCAGGGGGCCCATGTTCATGTGAACTACCACAAGTTAAAGGTGGCCTGTGCAAATTATCAGGTATGGTGCAGTTAGCAGCACTCTTACCTCGAAGAAGGTTGTGGGTTCAAGTTACACTCTAGGACTTGTGTGGCATTTAGTTTACCTGGCAGGGGATAGACCATGATCCTGTTCCAGGTGGGTTTTAAGTAAAATGGTTCTAACCAATTCTAGAGCTTCAGGCCAGGGAGTGTGTAACACCGTTCAGGTGGTGGTGAAGGACAAGGAAGGAGATGCACCGGTTGACCAGTCGCCTCCTCGTAGCAGATGTAATGTACAACAATGCTCCGTTCCGGTTGATCAACATGTACGCCCCGGTTCAATGCAGCGAGCGGCTGACCGTCTTCCAGCAGCTCCCACTGCTGCTGGCGACATCCAGGCCGGTCATTCTAGGCGGTGACTTCAACTGTATCATTGATGCGGCTGGACGATCCGGCAGTGACGACAGCAAACTGGACGCTACGTCCAGATTCCTAATAGAAGCAGTAAAAGATGCCAAGCTGCACGATGTCTTCAGCAAACCTGCAACGGAGCGCAGCGCAGATACACCTGGTCAAGATCAGACAGGTCTGCCCATTCCAGGATTGACTTCCTGTCTGTGTCCCGTGCTTTCATGCTCAGATCCACCGACGTCAAGCCGGTGTTCTTCTCCGACCATTGCCTCTTACTGGCCGACTGTCACTTACAGGACGACCAGTGGGTTGGCAGGGGGACATGGAAGCTCAATGCTACACTGCTAACGCCAGAGAACGTTGAGGAACTCAAAAGGGATTACAAAGGTTGGAGAACCGTGAAACCCCTCTTTGAGTCTCCAGTTCACTGGTGAGAGGTGATCAAGGAGAACATCAAAAGGTTCTTTATCTTCAAAGGTGTTCAGAGGGTGAAAGAGAGACAGAGGGAAATGTCCCAACTCCAGAAAAGAATGCAAAATCTGCTCCGGCTGCAGTCGATAGGGGTCGAGGTCAAGGAGGATCTCCATGAGGTGAAGAGCCAGCAGGCCTCGCTCTTTGCCACTGAGGCCTCCAAGATTTTGCCTAGGGCCATGCTAGTCTGAAAACGCCCGATCTCATGTGATCTTGGAAGCTAAGCAGACTTAGACCTGGTTAGTACTTGGATGGGAGACTGCCTGGGAAAACCAGGTGCAGTAGGCTTTTGGGTGGCACAGTGGTGCAGTGGTTAGCACCGCAGCCTCACAGCTCCAGTGACCCGGGTCCAATTCTGGGTACAACCTGTGCGGAGTTTGCAAGTTCTTCCTGTGTCTGCGTGGGTTTTTGCCGGGTACTCCGGTTTCCTCCCACAGCCAAAGGACTTGCAGGTTGATAGGTAAATTGGCCATTATAAATTGCCCCTAGTATAGGTAGGTGGTAGGGGAATATAGGGACAGGTGAGGATGTGGTAGGAATATGGGATTAGTGTAGGGTTAGTATAAATGGGTGGTCGACGGTCGGCACAGACTCGGTGGGCCGAAGGGCCTGTTTCAGTGCTGTATCTCTAAATATAAAATATATAAATCATCTTCCTGTCCAGAGTCCGCTCCATTGAGCAGGATGAGACGTGCTTGCGTTACTTCTTCCAAAAGGTACAGAGAGAGAGAGAGCTCTGTGATCAACAGCCTGAAGGAAGAGGATGGCTCGGTAACATCTTCGCAGTCCGACATACTAAGGATCAGCAAATCCTTTTATGCTGGGCTGTATGACGTGAAGCCCACAGATAGCAGAGCCTCCCAGTCCTTCCTGTCATCTATCACAAAGGTCTTAGATGACAACATGAGGGAGAGACTGGACAAACCGCTAACTCTGGATGAGCTGACAAAGGCTGTCAGGTCCTTCAAGACGAGTAAAACTCCTGGAAGCGATGACTTACCGGTTGAGTTGTATTCAGCTCTGTGGGACTGGGTCAGCCCAGACCTGCAGGAAGTAGATGAGAGTATGCTTCTGGCCGGCAGCATGTCTGAATCCATGAGGAAAGGCATCATCACCCTCATCTACAAGTGGAAGGGGGTGAGGGCAGAAATCAGAAATTGACAGCCCATCTCACTGCTTAATGTCGACTACAAGATTCTGTCCAAAGTCATCGCCAGTCGAGTCAAGTCTGCTCTGGAGTTGGTGATTCACCCCGATCAGACCTGCACTGTGCCTGGCAGGAAGATCTCTGATAGTCTTGCGCTACTCAGGGATACGATCGCCTATATATGGGACAGGAGGGTGGACACCTGCCTCATCAGCCTGGACCAGGAGAAGGCTTTTGACAGGATATCACATACCTACATGATGGACGTGCTTTCCAAAATGGGGTTTGGGGAGGGAATCTGCAATTGGATCAAACTGCTCTACACAAACATCAGTAGCGCAGTCTCAATCAATGGGTGGGAATCGGAAAGTTTCCCAATCCAATCTGGAGTCAGACAGGGCTGTCCTCTCTCCCCTGTCTTGTTTGTTTGCTGTATTGAACCCTTTGCTGAGTCTATTAGGAAGGATGCGAGCATAAGAGGGGTGACAATCCCAGGCAGCGGAGGCACTCAGGTTAAAACCTCCCTGTACATGGACGACGTCGCCGCCTTCTTCTCAGATCCGCTGTCGATTCGCAGACTGATGAGCATCTGCGGCCAGTTCGAACTGGCCTCGGGAGCCAAAGTTAACCACCCAAGAGCGAGGCCATGTTCTTTGGGAACTGGGCCGACCAATCCTTTGTCCCGTTCACGGCCAGATCGGACTACTTGAAGGTGCTGGGGATATGGTTCGGAAGGGCCGGGGCGTGCGCCAAAACCTGGAGAGAACAAGTAACCCGGGTACACCATAAACTGAGCATGTGGGAGCAGCAATCTCTCTCCATTGTGGGGAAGAACCTTGTCGTCAGGTGCGAGGTGCTTACGTTGTTGCTGTATGTGGCACAGGTCTGGCCCATATCCCACTCCTGCACCGTGGCAGTCACCCGAGCCATTTTCTGCTTTATCTGGAGATCCAAAATGGACCGGGTCTGGAGGGACTCGATGTTCAAACCTCTGGATAAGGGCGGGAAAAATTTACCCAACGTCGTCCTCATCCTGATGACCACCTTCGTGTGCGGCTGCATCAAGCTGTGCGTAGATCCCAGGTACGCAAACACCAAGTGTCACTACGTGCTGAGGTTCTATCTGCTCCCCAGTGTTGCGAAGGATGGGCCTGGTCACATTGCTGCAGAACGCTCCATCCAGTTGGACCGTGCCTATCCTTCATGGAAAAGTTCTTGCGGAAAAACACCTTTGGCCACCAATCCATCAGGCAGTGGTCTGCATGGAATGTCCTGAAAACCCTCCAGGAAAAGGAGACGGTGGATCCTGTCGGATGGTTCCCCGAGCAGACTGCCAAAGTCATTTGGCAGAATGCCTCATCACCAGAACTTTCAAACAAGCACCAAAATGTAGCTTGGCTGGTGGTGAGAAGGGCCCTCCCCATCAGATCCTTCCTGCATGCCCGGAGTCTCACACCCTCTGCACACTGCCCTTGAGGTGGCTGCGGTGGGGAAGAGACAGTTGCCCACCTCCTTCTGGAATGTGTCTTTGCAAAGCAGATGTGGAAAGAGATGCAGTGGTTTTTATCGCAGTTCATCCCAAGCAGCTCTGTAACACAGGAGCCTGTGCTCTGTGGGCTGTTCCCAGGGATGCACAATGAGAGAAACATCAACTGCTGGAGGACGATCAATTTGGTGAAAGACGCTCTTTGGTCTGCCCGAAACTTGCTGGTCTTCCAGTGCAAAGAGTTGTCCACGACCGAGTGTTGCAGACTGGCACATTCCAAGGTCCAGGACTATGTGCTGAGGGACGCACTAAAGCTTGGGGCAGACGCAGCAAAGGCTCAATGGGGAAAGACCACTGTCTAAGGTCCCCCCACCAAAGTGAACTGAGGGGCTGGATCCATGGAAAACCCTTCGGACTGTATGGGTTTCCTGCAAAATGTACATGGCATGTAAAATTAAATGGAAGAGTTGTGAGGCAACTCATGATTGTATTGAAGGAAACTGATCTCCTTTGCACTTTTTGTATTGTTAACTTGGTGCTGTTTTGAACTGTTTTGTAATGTATTTTTTACAGATTTTTATGAATATTTTGGAAAAAAAAGGACTTGTGTGCAAAAACCATGGCTGATTCTCCAGTGCTGTTTTAAGAGAATGATGCACTGTTGGAGGTGTTATCCTTTAGGTGAGATGTTGAACTGTTTGCCCTCTCAAGTGGGGAAAAAAAGATCCTAGGACAATAATTTGAAAAAGAGCAGGGAAGTTATCCCTGGTGTCCTGGCCAATATTTATCCCTCAATCAACATCACAAAAACAGATTATCTGGTCATTATCACATTGCTGTTTGTAGGAGCTTGCTGTGTGCAAATTGGCTGCCCTGTTTCCCACATTACAACAGTGACTACACTTCAAAAGTACTTAATTGGATGTAAAGTGCTTTGTGATGTCCTGTGGTTGTGAAAGGTGTTACATACACTCAAGTCTTTCTTTTTACTTCTCAAAGTCAGTCTGCACCTTTTAAAGAAGGAGTGCATTCTGGCTGCTATAGGGTCTGGAACTGTTTGTGGAATAATTTCTTAGAGGAAGGAAGAGGAGCAATAGAGCTGCAAGCAGATTCTCTGATGCAGCCCTGGAGGCCTTAGTGATGAAGGTGGAAAGGAAGAGGGAGCTTATCTTTCCGTAGGGGTCAGGAGGCCCTCCACACATGCACATAGAAGGGGAAGAGAATAGGTAGCCACAGAGATAATTGCAAGGAGTCAGGCCCCGAGGATCTGGCTACAATGCCAGTAAAAGTTCAATGACCTCACATGAGTGATCAAAGTCAGTGAATGCATCTTCAAATGCCATCTCCTACCCACCGCACCACCAACCTCACACGCTGCCTCATTCACCACACCCTCATTACTCACACATCAATAATCTCCAGCGATCAGCACCCATGCCTAACATTCAGCAGCTCCAACTCAATTTTACACGCTTACCACTTCTGCAAACCTCACAGCTTCCAAATACTTCTAGCTATTCAGCTATGACAGGTACATTAGACAAATACATTGCAACACATTCACTGAAACTCTTCACTCTCTCTTGCAGGACAAGGGGGTACATAACAGGAGGGAGCATCAGAGAACTGGCTGGGGTCAGGCACGCCTGCATCACCTAAGCTAATTGGGGGAGATGGTGCTCCGAATTATTGGCACAACCGTCATTGAGGCCATTGCAACCGGCGTCACTGTAAGTATCCAGGATGACGGTGTGTTCCTGCCTTATGCAGCTTCTCAAATCCCACTTCACCCTCATCCCGCCATCTGGTATGAAGTACAAGCTAAATGTTGTGACCATGCACCTCTTACTTTCCACTCAGCAACCCCAACACTCCCCTTTTGCATTTATGCTTTCAAATACCCAAGACCAGGCCAGACTGACAATGAAGGGGATGAACAGGAGCAGTCTGATGAAGAAGCACCATCACATAATCTAACACTTGCAGCCACCAGCTCAGATATTGGCACTGCCTGTACTTTAGAGGCTATTATAGAGGCGTGATCTGCACATGATGAGTCACTGCATACAACAGGGCTGCACAAGGGTAGGTGGTGTATAGGAAAAGACAGATGGGCATTAGTACCAAGATGCTTGTTGCATTGACAGGCTCGCCTGAGAGCCTGATGTCATTAATGCAGAGGCTGATGGT
Source organism: Heterodontus francisci (assembly GCF_036365525.1). Taxonomy (NCBI): domain Eukaryota; kingdom Metazoa; phylum Chordata; class Chondrichthyes; order Heterodontiformes; family Heterodontidae; genus Heterodontus; species Heterodontus francisci. The sequence goes on from NC_090394.1 coordinate 22,591,646, forward strand.
CGATGTTTCAGCTTCCATTGCAGCCAGGTAGTAACCACCTGATGCCTGACTGCTGCAGTGGAAGCTCAGACTGAGGTCATGAGATCACTTGTTGCCGTGCAAGCCCAGCTAGTTGCATACAGGCTCAGACTGCTGCCAACATGGCTGCGGATGCCAGTGCTCAAAAGGGATTGCAGGGTCTCACAGCAATCCAGCAATCTGTGCTCCAGCAGATTATTAGAATTGCTGAGGTGCCTGGGGGAGTGACACTGGCTCCATGGTGCACAAACCTACTGCCTACTCTCAGTTTGATGGCTTTCCTGCTCTCACCACTGCCACTCTCCCAGTGCCTTTCCTGCTACCTCTCAGTCAGTCAGCTCCGACTGCTGCCACCCATGCCGAGGTGGTGTGGTTGGAAGCTGAGCCCTCAAGACCCAGAGCTGTTCGCGGGATGCAGGATCATCTGCAGTCTCACACTGAAAGTCAGCCGCCTTCCATCAACCATACTGCAGCCATTGGGGTATTGCTGCATAGGAGCACTAGGCCAGGCAAAGGCACTTGCAAGACAGGCACTAAGGGAAAGCACAAGGATGAATAGTTGAATATTGTATGGATTATTGGATGTGTTTTGGATAAAATTGGTATGGAATTTTTTTTTGTGCTGGCTTTAATTTGAGGATTTTTGCCAGGAGATGGTCCACAATAGATGGATGGCAAGGTGGCAAATTGATTTAGATTTAGATTTGAAGATACAGCACTGAAACAGGCCCTTCGGCCCACCGAGTCTGTGCCAACCATTAACCACCCATTTATACTAATCCTACACTAATCCCATATTCCTACCACATCCTCACCTGTCCCTATATTCCCCTACCACCTACCTATACTAGGGGCAATTTATAATGGCCAATTTACCTATCAACCTGCAAGTCCTTTGGCTGTGGGAGGAAACCGGAGCACCCGGAGGAAACCCACGCAGACACAGGGAGAACTTGCAAACTCCACACAGGCAGTACCCAGAATTGAACCCAGGTCACTGGAGCTGTGAGGCTGCGGTGCTAACCACTGCACCACTGTGCCGCCCAAATGTGGAGCAACACTGATCTGGGGATTTTTGATGGGAATCGGAATCACTCATGGACAGCCTGTCTGGAGTGGTGACATCCTGGATGTCTCCTCTTTTCCTTCTCCTCCCCTTCCTCCTTCACCTCATCCTCCTCCTCCTGAGGTGCTCACCAAAGGGCTGCTTGTAAAGGTTGCACCCTCATGATTGCCAGGGTGTGGAGGACACAGTAGACCACAACAAATCACAAGACACATTGTGGAATGTTTGGGAGGGCTCTCCCTGGGGGATCCAGGCAGCAGAACCATTGTTTGAGGACACTGATAACCTCCTCCATGACATTCCAGGTCGCAGCATGGCTCCTGGTGCATGAGTGCTATTCATGTGTTGTCAGGGGGTGGAGGGGAGACAAGAGCCATGTTACAGCAGCTAGCCCTTATCGCCAAGAAGACAGTCTCTGGTTCAATGTGGTGGCTTGAAGATGTTGGGAACAGCTGACTGGCACAGGACAAATCCATCATAACTACTGCTAAGATAGAGGGCATTAACTAACATGATGCTCTGTGTATGGTCACCCACCAGCTACACATTTAGGAAGTGGAACCCTTTACAGTTCCTATATATCTCCCCGTTAAGACGTGGTGTCCGCAGGGCACACGCATATAGTCAATGGATCCCTGCACCATTGAGAATCCGTTACCATGGCAAAGCCACCTGTTCAGTTCTACTGTTTCTTTCTGCTTAGAGAGGCAATGAATTCCCCTCTCCTTGCATACAGGGCTTTAGTGACCTGCCTGATGCAACAATCCACAGCAAACTGAGACATGTCGGCGATGTCATCAGCTGCAGCCTGGAAGAATCCTGAGATATAAAACCGGACGGCCACAATGACCTTGATGGCCACTGGTAGCACATTCATCATCCTGCTCTGTAGATCTGTTTGGAGAAGGGGTATGATGAAGTGTAGCTGCCTCACACACTGCTCCTGGCTGAGGTGGAGGTAGGAGAAGTGTTGTCTAAAGACTCGAGGTAGGTATGTTGAGAGTCCTCCTCCTCCTTCTCCTTCTGCACAAAGATTCCCCTCTCTGCTTCCTCTGCTCCATTTTCCTGTCATGCTGCAGTCCAAAAGGACTGCAACTATCGCCTCCTGGAGTGAGAGTAAGCTTTCTGCTCAAAGGCTTTCAAAATCCACTCAACTCTTTGCAAAGGTCCAGAACCAGTCTCTTCTGACTCAAAGAACTCCAACAACACAGTATCTAGCACTTCCATTAACTCTGCACCAGCAAAATAAAGTCAAAAGCACCTCACCATGGCAAAGCCATGAAAAAGCATTAGTCAGGGGCCCCCCATGCAGCTGAAGGCATGACCAGCTATTAAAGAGAGGGTGGTAACAGGACCTGCGAGATCCAAAATGGCAGATCAGACACCAAATCAGTGATAGAAGTTGACTGACAATACAATCTGCCCACTCTCAGAGTTTACCAACTGAGTAAAACTCACACAAACATGATGCTCGATCAACGGCTTTCCAAGAGTATAAATAGTCGATATGATAGTGAATTTCACAATCTATTTTATTCATCACTTCCTGAAAGATGTTTGTTCGGCATGTTCTTTCCCATCTAAACCCATAATAGTTATGGCTATATAGTGCATATAAACATTTGTTAAAGTGAGGTGTATCATGTGGGGTTGCCTTAACTTGGCCTAATAATAGAGCTTTCAAACTCTTTAACAACATATTCTGCATAGATAGACAATTGAAAGCATGCTATGAAGAGTTTCCCCAGAATCTTATTTTGGCACCGGGTTGCCTATTGTACCACACGATAAAATCTACCCAATTTTTTGATTCTATAATCATCTTTGGAATACTTAAGGCCAACAGTCAGTTAGTTCATTATGTTCATTAGTTCACTAACAATTAGGTTTTTCTTTGTCATTTTAGTAATGAAATGCATTGTGCAAGTTAAACTACCCCTTCCATGAAGTGCCAACTTAAAGTACAATCATGGCTTCCAACTGCAAGATTATCATTTACCTAGAAAAGCTATTCCTTTGCACCCAGAATAGAAAAACACAAAGTCAACAGTGAAATAAAAGCGTGCGATGTAATGTTTCTTTGGTTCAATAAATTCTTGCCTTTATTGGTTTTATGTAATCTTTAACTAGACATTGACCTCCTGCGGACAAAAATATTTAACGAACGTTCTATACAAAACACCAAATCATTTGTTGTGTGCCAGGGTTGCTGCCAAAAGTTAATATTCCAATATAGTGTTGTTACAACAGAGCTCTATCATGCTTTAAAGAAAAACAACTACAAAACCAAACAATTTTTTACAGGATTTTAGAGACGACAGAATAATGCCAATTAAAAATGACTTATTTATAACTGAGGCATAGTAGACTATTTTTTGTTTCAGTGATCCAGGGGTTATATAAAACACAAAACTCTCAATTCAACTGCATTTTAATGATCATCACCTATTCTCATTGGCAGCCTTATTTGATGTTGCTGCCTATCTTTGGAAGTGTATTGCATCAAATCATCTCATATCCCCTTCAGACCATTTGGAGATGTTAATATGCATGTGTTTGCCAATGTGGGGGGAGAGGAACCCACTTCATTATCTTCAATTCAAAAGGAAAATCACTAACAGCTCAAGTGTCATGTGCAGAATGAAGGGTTTGTTTTGACATAAAGGCACTACCATCTCCTTTTGCTTTGCACCACCATCATTTAATCTCTCCTGCTTTCCACCCTATTACAGACCTTCCCTTTTGTTTGTTTCTCCCCATCCGCCACCCCCTCTCCTGCCTCTGTACTTGCTTATATTGATATTTTTTTCCAGATGCGACGATAGATCATTTACCTGAAACGTTAACTCTGTTTCACTCTCTGCAGATGCTACCAGACCTGCTGAGTATTTCCAGCATTTTCTTTTTTTTATTATAGGTGATTGGCACTCCATGCACTACCTTAAATATACACTCCCTCCACCACAGGTGCAGAGTGGCAGCAGTGTGTACCATGTACAAGAAGAACTGCAGCAACTCACCAAGGCTCCTTCGACAGCGCCTTCCAAAACAAAGACCTCTTCCACCTAGAAGAATAAGGGCAGCAGATGCATGGGAACACCACCACTCACAAGTTTTCCTCCAAGTCACACACCATCCTGACTTCAACAACAACAACTTTTATTTATATAGTACCTTTAACCCAATAAAACGCCCCAAGGAACTTCACAGGAGCATCATAGAGCAGAATTTGACACCGAACCACATAAGGAGATGTTAGAGCAAATGGCCAAAGGTTTAGTCAAAGAGACAAGTTTTAAGGAGTGTCTAAAAGAAGGAAAGAGAGGTGGAGAGGTTTAAGGATGGAATTCAGGGGCTTAAGGCCGAGGCAGCTGAAGGCACAGCCACCAATGGTGGAGCAATTAAAATCAGGGATGCTCAAGAGGCCAGAATTAGACGCGAGCAGATATCTCAGAGGTTTGTGGGCTGGAGGAGATTACAGAGATAGGGAGGGGCAGGGCCATGGAGGGATTTGGAAATAAAGTTGAGAAATGTGAAAATATATCACCATTCCTTCATCATCGCTGGCTCAAAATCTTGGAACTCCATATCTAACAGCACTGTGGATATACCTACACCACACGGATTGCAGCAGTTCAAGAAGGTGACTCACTGCCACCTTTTCAAGGGCAGATAGGAATTGTTATGACCGAGGTGGGAGGAGTGCACTGTCTTTTCAAGTTCCACTTCTCCACAGGTCACAACATATATTTAAAATGTTCACCCAGTTACTGATACAATCAATCATATACTCTACTCATTATCCCAGAAAAAAATACATCAACCAGGTTTCTTTCATAAACAACAAAATTATCAGTTTATTATAAAAACAAGACTTATCCTGTAACAAAGAAAAGCATTAACACACAGATTGAAATATGAAAGTTCCCCTTTTAAATACCCCATGCACAAACTCACACACACATGCTGAAAAAAAATTCTCTCTGCAGAGTACTTGCACAAAAAAAGAAAAAAAAAAGAATATTTGGTCAAATACTTGCTAATTTTTGAACAAATAAAAAGAGAAGATATGTAAGGATGTCAGTTGTCCCTTTTGGTCTGGCATCCGGGTACAGAGAGATGGGTAACTGGGATCTTTTCAGAAGCAGTTTGTTCTGGAGATGTCGAGAATTAGTCTGGTAGGCCCTGTGGGGGAAATGTGGCAACAGGGGTTTCCGTTATCACACTCTGGATTTGCAGGGTTTTTTGAAAGAGGTAGAGAAAGAGGAGCTGACACTCAAGATTTCTCAGGGTCTCTTCGGTGCAGGAAAGATGAGCTGGGCTTTCTTTTTCAGCAGGCTACAAAACCAACTGCTTGTCAACATTGTCCACACCCCAACTGAACCAAAAACAATCTCAGAAACCAAACCAACTCCTAACCCTCATAAATCTTGACATGTCACTTCTCTGTAAACATCTCCCTCAAGTCACCAAGGTTTCTGTTCTTTATTTATTGTAAGGCATGTGATATCCAGTAAAGGTTGTTTTCAAACACAACACCTCAAGTGTCCTTTCAGTGAACTTTCAACAACAAAACAAAGTCCGGCATCTATGAAATATTCAGCCTCCCAAAGTGAATCCATTTCCACAATTTAAATATGAGTACTCAAAAAAATATTTAACAAAAAATGGAATCACTTTCATAACAGAATGGACAATAAATTCTGGCCTTGCCAGCAATGACAAAATCCCATGAACCAATAATAAAAAAAATCTAGTTGGTTAGCTGCCCACACTCAGGGGCAGAAGCAAAGCTTTGAAGGTGAAAACTGAGAATCACCTCATACTATCCCTCTGAAAAAAGTGTGTGAATGTCATAGCAATATGATGGGTATGTCTGCTCATTAAACAAATTAAACCCTCATTATTTCACCACTTAGGAGCTCTGGTTAGCCTCACTTAGAAACATCTCAAGAGCTCAGATCCATCACATAGCTACATCGCCCAGAATTCGAATCTACTGCACAATTCCAAAATACACTAACATACAAAATTAGTTTCATGGGATGTGGGTGTCACTGGCTAGGCCAGCATTTGTTGCCCATCACTAATTGCCCTTGAGAAGGTGGTGGTGAGCTGCCTTCTTGACCCACTGCAGTCTATCTGGTGCGGGTTTGCCCACAGTGCTGTTAGGGAGGGTGTTCCAGGATTTTGATCTAACGACACTGAAGGAACAGCGATATATTTCCAAGTCAGGATGATGCGTGGCTTGGAGGGGAACTTGCAGATGGCATTCCCACACATCTGCTATCCTTGTCCTTCTAGGTGGAAGAGGTCATGGTTTTGGAAGGTGCTGTCGAAGGAGGTGTGGTGAGTTGCTGCAGTGCATCGTGTAGATGGTGCACACTGCTGCCAGTGTGCACCAGTGGTGGAGGGAATGAATGTTTAAGGTGGTGGATGGGGTGCCAATCAAGCGGGCTGCTTTATCCTGGATGGTGTCGAGCTTCTTGAGTGTTGTTGGAGCTGCACCCATCCAGGCAAGTGGAAATCATAACACTTCCAGTTTAGTGGTTTAAACAGGTATTAGGAATTAAACTGCAATAACTGACAGGAAAACAATGCCTCCATTGTGAAAGATGCAATCAATTATTATCCCAAAAATGAAAGGATTGTTATAAGAAGATAATTAGTCTTTTATACTCAGATAAAAGGAGTGATGTTTCCAAGGAAATTGGCAGTATTTCATAATACAAACTTGCTATACAGGTGCATATATATCATAACATGTATAAATAGGTATCAGTATGAATAGGTACCCAGTATAAGTAATATATATTGGAATGCATCTTTGGCAATAATTGTTTTTTGATAGTGGCACACACTGTCCCAGTGATATATTTTGCAATTTACTTAATGCTGTATCACTTGGGTGAGGTGGGAAGCAACCAATTAGATTTTGGGCATGAACTTTTCTTACATTCTGGTGAGCATCAAGAGTTGAAATCTTCTCCAAACATCGGGACTCTGGTATTTTTCAGTACATTGTGGAGTTTTACTTGGAGGAGCTGGCATACTTGATCCCTCCAACACATTTCACTTAGCCAGCTTCCACAGGCAGCAGCAGGCGCCTGGTGCTCTGGATCTCCCAACAGCTGATGGTGCAGCGCTCATTGTGGTGGGCCAGACAGGAAGCCTCACCTGTACTGTGCTTGAACATATTGTACACAAATGAATTCATGATGCTCATGGTTTTGGAGGAGATGCCATTGTCGGGATGAACCTGAAAAAGATGAATCATCTTTTAGATGTTGATTGAGCAACTCACCTGCCTCGACCTTCTCTATTTCTTCCTGCTCTTTGCTGCTGTTTTATTCATGACTTTTATGGCATGTTTCTTGTCCTCAGGCGTTTTCAAGATGAGCTTTAGACATAGAGGGTGAGAAATTGTCTCGTGTAGTGCTGCTTCTAGCAGTGTTACAAAGGCCTTGCACCGCTCTATCAGTGTCCCTGCAATCCCGACTGCTTCCTGCACGGCCTGTGCATGGCCTGCCAGGTAAGGACCCATGCAGCTATGTCCCCTGCGTGCAGTGCAAGGCTCTGATTCGGCACTATCCTGACATCACGGAGTCCAACCAGCTGCTGTGATGCCAGGGTCCTAAATTTGGGCAATGATGGTCCAGGCAGCGTCTGTGTTGTTTACTCAAGGGAAAAGCAGGCATGAAGCTGCAAGATGGGCCAGGAATCCTGGCTGCAGGTAAGTTAAATTTTGGAACTTTTTCTACTGCAAAATGTCTGGAAGTGCTCTGGAGTGTTTTTGGAGGTGTTTTGATGAATTCCTGCATTTGTCAGAGAGCATTGCTGCAACCTCACTGGGGCAAGCAGAGGAGTGGGTGACCTGTGAACACAAAGGCTGCAACAGGTATGAGGGCAACGATGATAGTTCCTCTGGGTCTGCAGCACGATATGGAGATGGAGCAGAGGTTGCAGAGAGGGCAAGCTCTGCACCATGCCCTCTGCCAAGTTGGACTCAGATTTCTCCATGTTCTTTGGCAGTGACAGGAGGCTGCCTGGTAGTCCAGCTAGTGTACCCAGCATCTTGGTGTGCATTCCCATCAGCACCCTTCTGTATGCTGCCTCATCATAGTCCTCATCGGAGTCCTCTGCAGCAAGTACCGATCTGGTGAGCTGGCAAACGTGCTGATCTCAACTCTATATTAGCCTCCAAGGTACCTGCAGGGCCAGTGTCTGAGATGGTGTCTGCGAGTATCAGATCAAGTGACAGAACCTCTTCATTAGTGCTGTGCTGTTGATCTCTTTCCTCCTCCTGGGGTTCCTGTTGCTGGGCAGGCGGCGGTTCTTGGGTGTTTGAAAGCAGGAAATCAGAAGGGGAGGTTGGTGTGAGGGAAGAGGATGGGTGGTGTAAGATCTGGGGTTTGATTTAATTTGATTGTAAGACTTAGGTCAATTACAATTACAGTCTAAATTGGGAGAGCAGATCTAAAAGGCACTTCCAGCTCAGACTAGGTACAAAACCACATGGGTACGAGGGTGCTTTCACAAGCTTCATGGACTTTATTAAGTTTTCCACAATAAGGACAAAATTGTGATACTTAGCAAAGGGCAGTGGTCAGCAGTTGCGTTCATGATGGAGCACCGCTCCTCAACCTCCGGTTAACTTTTTAAAAATTCATTCATGGGATGTGGGCGACGCTGGCCAGGCCAGCATTTATTGCCCAACCCTAATTGCCCTTGAGAAGGTGGTGGTGAGCCGCTGCCTTGAACCGCTGCAGTTCATTTGGGGTAGGTACACCCACAGTGTTGTTAGGGAGTTCCAGGATTTTGACCCAGCGACAGCGAAGGAACGGCGATATAGTTCCTCAGTTTAATATAGTTTAACTGCAGTGTCTTGTCTCCTGATTGAAGTCTTTCTTGTCTTCTCTTCTTGATGATGGTGCACACTCATTTTATACACCTTTCCCAGCTTGGCTCTGTGCCATTTCGGATAAAACCCCCTTTCTGACCATGTGATTGGTCAGTAATTACCTAACTGCCCTTCCATGGTGGTACCTCGATCCTGGTTCAGGACATTGTCATTATCATGGGGGGGTCCTTCAGATTCGAGCTTCCTTGACTCTAGGAATTCCTTCACAAAAGGTCATATCTGGAACATACTGTCATCCTCAATGCTCTCAGCAACACCAGATGACACAGCCTCTATCATAGCTGGCCTCATGATGTGGAGAAGCACTCCCCTTGGAATACAGCATGACTTAGAGAATGAATAGGACACACGCAGAACAGGAGAAGCTGCTGGAAGAGGAAGGTGGGAGAAGGGCTCTTCGCAGAAGGCCATGTCCATCCTGGGTGCTGAGGGAGCAAGTCTCTTATCTGAAGCTCAGTAATAAACAATGTGCAAGATTTCCACTTTTCAGTAAGATGGCCTCACTGAAATTGCATCTGCTGCAGCCACAACAGCAATCCCAGAGCAGGGCAAGGATGCATTGCCATTGGCTGTGAAGGTGACAATGCTGATGAGCCTTGAAGCATCTAGCTCCTTCCAGGCTGGAGCTGGAACTATTAGCAACAGCTCGCAGTTTGCTATCCACTGTTGTGTGAGGGAGGTCACTATACTCTGTATTCATTGAGAGCTCACTACATTTCATCCTCTCTTGCCAGGGAAAAGCAGATGGAGCAAGCACATGGCTTGGACAGAATGGTGCAGAATATCATCAATTGCAGGCACATCATTTTGTGGATGCTGCATGTCAACTTGGTCCTATAACAACAGCAAATTTATATAGCGCCTTTAACATAACACATCATAAGGCACTTCATAGGAACATTATAAAATGAAATATGACACCAGGCCACAAAAAGACATATTAGACCAGATGAACAAAAGCTTGGTTCGAAGGAGTGTCTTAAAAGGAGGAAAGAAGTGGAGACATATAGGGAGGTCTTTCCAGAGCTTAGAGCCTGGAAGCTGTAGGCTTGGCCACTAATGCTGGAGCGATTAAAATCAGAGATGCTAAAGAGGCCAGAATTAGAAGAGGACAGATATCTCGCAGGATTATGGGGCTGGAGGAGATTACAGAGATAGGGAGGGGCAAAGCCTTGGAGGGATTTGAAAACAAGAATGAGAATTTTAAAATCAAGATGTTGCTTCACCAGCAGCCAATGTGGGTTAGTGACCATAAGGGTGATGGTGAACAGGACTTGGTGCAAGGTAAGACACGGACAGCAGGTTTGGATGACCTCAAGATTACAGGGAGTAGAATGTGGGAGACCAGCCAGGACTGCATTGGAATAGCCAAGTCTAGAGACAATGAAGGCATGAATGAGGATTTCAGCAGCAGATAAGCTGAGACAGGGACAAAGTCAGGCAGTGTTACACAGGTAGAAATAGGCAGTCCTAGTGATGGCACAAATAGGATGTCAGAAGCTCATCTCAGGGTCAAATGTGACACCAAGGTTGCGAACAGAGTGGCTTAATCTCAGACTGCTGCAACAGAGAGGGATGGAGTTGGTAGCTAGGGAACAAAGTTTGGGCCGAGGACTGAAAACAATATTTAATTTGGAAATTTTTGTTCATCCAGTACTGGATGTCAGATAACCAGTCTGATAATTCACCAACAGTGGCGAGGTAGAGCTGAGTGTCGTCAGCTTATATGTGAAAGCTAATGCTGTGTGTTCAGATGATGTCGCCGAAGGGCAGCATGTAGATGAGAAATAGGAGGGGGCCAAGGATAGATCCTTGGGGGATACCGGGGTAACAATGCAGGAGCAGGAAGAGAAGCCATTGCAGGTGATACTTCAGCCACAATTAGATAGATAAGAATGGAACTAGGTAAGAGCAATCCCATCCAGCTAGACGACAATGGAAAGGCATTGGAGGAACCTAAACCAGAACTGAAAGGGATTCCACTTCCTCAATGGCCACTTAGTGTGTGACCATAGCCAGAGAATCATGCAGATCAATGCCCAATATCCTAGCAGCAGTCATGATGACTTAATTCTGTGCAATCCACTGTGCCAGCTGCATTTGAACCTTTGAGTCACCAAAGTAAATGAAAGAGTGGCTACAGACAAGAGTTGTCCACTGACAACATGGCTCATGCACATGTCCATAGCATGCGTACAATGAAAGCTATGCTGCCACGCGAAATGTGATAGAGCAGAACACTTCCATTGCCTAGACCACTCTGGAGGAGTCCTGCAGTATGCGGCAGAGCGGGGGGTCAAGACTTGTAGTGGTCTGCTGCATGCCGCACAATCTGGTTAGCATGAGGGCACAGACCTTGCCACCAGCTCAGGAGCATGAGGAGGAGAAGGAAGAGACAACCTAGACAGCCTCTTCCTGGCCGGACTGTCCGTGAAGAACTCACCGGGTGTAACACCAGTAATTCTAGCACCTCAAAGGACAAGAGCAGCAGATGCATGGGAACATCACCACCTGCAAGTTCCCGTCCAAGTCACACACCATCCTGACTTGGAACTATATCGCCGTTCCTTCACTGTCGCCAAGTCAAAATCCTGGAACTCCCTTCCTAATAGCACTGTGAGTGTACCTACCTCACATGGACTGCAGCAGTTCAAGAAGGCAGCTCACCACCACCTTCTCAAGGGCAATTAGGGATGGGCAATAAATGCTAGCCTAGCCTGCGATGCCCACATCCCATGAATGAATTTTTAAAAATTGCAACCCCAATTCCCCATTCACTAACACTCCCAAACCTTACCTTCCTCTCTCACTGACCATTATAGCATTTGCTTGCCCACATGACAAAAAAAAGTAACCACAAAATAAACATTCCCAACCAAATTTATAAGTGAAATCATGCCATATTGTATACTGTCACTGTATGTCAGTGATGGAAGGGGTGCTGACAAGGAAGCATGCTTTGTCTTGGATGGTGACGAGCTTCTTGGATATTGTTGGAGCTGCACTCATCCAGGCAAGTGCTGACTTGTGCTTTATAGATGACAGGCTGTGGGAGTTAGATGAGTTACTCCCCGCAGAGTTCCCATCCTCTGACTTGTTCCTTTAGCCACTGTATTTATATGACTGGTCCAGTTAAGTCTGGCTCACCCCCAAAAACGGGCATCAGAAGCAAGGGACACTTAATTGCGCATCGTGATCCCTACGCCTATTTGTGGGGGCTATGTAATTCTGGCCCCTATGGTAATGACAATGATCATATCTCCTTAGGTTTCCTCGTAAGCTACAGATAAATAAGCACAAAAATATTTAGAGTTTTAAAAAAATTGCATTTGCTGAAAATCTGAACTATTAACTGGAAATGTACAGCATGTCGATCAGAAAGAGAAACATTACAGGTGGGACCCTTCATCAGAATTCTTCCAAAATGTTTGAAGTGCTACGCAATATGCCAGATGAAAACTGTTTGTGGAATTATAGCAGTCAACTGCTTGAGTGACTGGGTGCTTGACACTACCATAGGGTCAGATATGAAGAATTTTGGCTGCAATTTTAACAACCAACATTATTTGACCTGAATAATCACATGTAGTCCATACATTTTGCAGATTCGAAGACAGGGCTTACAGAAATGAGAGGGGGAGATGGGTAACTGCTTTCTACTCGGATTTAGTTTTGAATATATACATTTTTCCGTTTTACATCAATGTACATCAACTTCAATAAAACTGCAAATTAAAATGCATCCTTCTGTAGTTTAGAAGTACTGACAAATACAGTACTAAAGCTCAGAACAAACAGAATATTTAAATACTGATAAATATGAAGAGATAAATTGCAATCGAGTCTTTTTCAATATCACTAAAGCAAGCTAATATGAGCTGTAATAATACTACATTCAAATAGGTTTTACAGCATGAGAACCAATGTTTTATCCAGTGATTAGACAGAAACCATAATTAAATAGGTTTAGCATCATGGAGACTTTATTATAAAACTTATAAAATATAAAATTATAATGGTCTGTGTGTTTTTAAGACATTACTACTTTCACAGAAATGAAAGGAATTTGTAATTCAATATATGTGACTTAAAACAAAATGTCATGGCATTCAGCTTCAAAACCGGAACTGCTGAATCAAACACAAATCAATTAACACGAAGGGATTTTACAGAACGTGAAGATTACAGCACATCAGAAGCCCTGATGCAGCATCAGTTCATTTTGCCAGATTTGGTTTTCTTGCTAACGCTAGGTTGCCTTTAGTTTCGTTTTTCTTACAGTTGCCTTTGCTATTAGATTGTTGGATTTTCCTTCTTCCTCTGAATCAATCTCACTTTCTGTTGAAGGCTCCAGATTCTCTTTGAAGTGCTCACTAGGGGGTCGGAGGTGCTTTTCCTTGTTGCCATTTCCTTTGTTTGATGCACTAGTGTCACTGTCGCTATCCTCGCTTTTCTCAGACAGCTGGTCCTTGCTCCCCTGGATGCGATCGTATATTGGTGTGACTGCTACTTTTTTGGCCTCATTAGCTGCCTTGTCCATTGGAAAGAATGGCTCAATCTCCATTTCTTCAGTTTGTGAATCAGAGTCACTAGGAAAAAAAGTCAGATTTTGAAAATAACTAGAGTACCAATAACTTGATGACAAGTAGGGGGAAATATCAGATTTTGAGGGGGCAGGACATCAAAGGTAGAGCTAAGGGATGCAAGATTTTAACCAAATTTTTTTCCCATTTTGAACTTCATGCACATCCCTATCCTTCCCATCCTCAAACTTTGCTCAATCTTTATGGCATGAGTGTTTTCTCAAACAATTCCAATTAGTTAAACTATAAGTGGTCTTATGCTGTGACATGCATCCAATAGAAGCTGAAACTATACCAACCCATTTCACTTTGGAATGAACAATAGATACGAATTTTGCAATCAACACCACCACCAAGTTAAGTGCAAACTCTGTCGTACCACTCCTCTTTTTAAGTTATTTACAGCTTGTACATACCTAGATTGACCAGTCAGCCTCATATTCTGCCACATATAATCCAAAAACATAGAGGCCTGCAACAATCTGCTGACTCTCTGGAAATGTCGCTCTGCAAGTATTCAATAAAAGGCAATGAATTTCAGAGAACTAATTACAATGCAGGAAAATTCAGTTCCAGATACTTTCAGGCCTTGCCTAAAACTGATGTAAAATTAATAAACATTTTAGGAGCATATTCTACGAATAAGAGAACAGATTCAATGAAGGAATAATAAAAAGCCTGGAGGAAATGTCTGGTGACACTTGAGGCTCAGGCCTCCTCAGGCAAGGAATACTGGATGTGCATAGACTAAAGACTAGCAAAGGGGAAGGGAAAACACAAGAACTTTACTTTAAAAATTACATTCACGATAATTGCTTTCAGCCAAAAAAAAATTTTTTAAAAGTGATCATTAAAAATTCCAGATGGTTGTGGTTTCAAGGTCCTAACCGAAAGCAACCCAGGAAGTCGGATTTAAATCTGGTCTCATCAGCTTACACAATATTTTTGACCAGAGTTGCTAACAGGTTTGTAACACGATCCCCGAGGCAAGCTTCTTGTGCAACTTAACAGTGTAACATGAAGTATTTCTTAACATGGGGTTAGGGACAGCAATGAAACATCCAGATTTCCCTCGATCACTATCCTAGGATCCTTGCTAGAAAGGTTTACAAGAGGAATTGGGCGAGGACAAGGTTTGGCTTACATGTGATGCACTGCACCCCTTCGATGATTTAACGCTTTACTAGCAATTCACCAGATAGACTCACAGACCTGAGGAAGGGGGCACTAAGGTGCGAAAGAGGAAATGAACTGAACAAAACATGCACATTTTATAAATTAAATATTTCTTCAACCAAGAAATAATGAAGAGTGTGCGTAAGTACATATAATAAAATCAAAATAAAAGAACTCAACAGGACAATAGTCAAATTACCAGTATAGGGGATTAGTCCCTCTACAGCACTCTTAATCCCATTGTATCGAAGAAGTTGTTCAGGAGTTTCATTTCGTAGAAGGATCTGAACAATGGATTGAGCTTCATGACAGTTTTTAGAGTTTGTGTTCCATATCATGCAGAATTTTAACACAGACTCTAAGGAAAATAAAGCAAATAAATCATCGTCGTTTTTAAATGTAGTCTTATTACAAGTTGTGGCCTCTTGGGACATTTGCTGGAAATACAGATTATGATTTTGTAACAGACAATATAGCCATATCAGACGGTGCAACAAAAGCCATAGACCTGGAGTTCCTGCGAAGCTGTGCCTTTTTCCCCGCCCCCACCCCGCAAGTCCAAAATTGGTGTAACCAGCTCAAAGGATTACTGAATTTCAAGCGCAAATTGGGTTTCTGCAACCTTTTGCACTAGTTTGAAAAACATCGTACTGGAAGCTGGCCCTGCACACAGATCGAATCAACCATCATTGCGAATTTCCACTAATTATGCCCATTTGCAGGCCTTCAAGGAGGCTCTTAAAGTTAAGATTTTTAGGCACAAGTACATTTGAATATTATCTTTAATTTACTAAAAAACTGACTACTGTATGAAGTAACTAGAAATCATGCTACTCATTGATGGTGGACCAGACACACATTAAAAATGCTTATTTTGCTGTAATGAACCCACTTTCAGCTGTATTAATAAAACTGCATCAGGTTATCACTCTTCTAAAAGGCTGCCCGACTGCACTGGGTCATGGAAGATTTTACCTTTGGCGACATACAAATTAGTTTTAATCAAAATTTGAGCAAAAAAAAAAAACTGTCTGAAAACCCAGTGTGATCTCGAGCATAATTTGTGCCCAAAGCAGAAACACTTGGCCTTCGCCAAATGATTCAGACGGAGCGGCCAATCATTGCCTGGTGAGCCAAAGTAAGAAGCTGTTGTGATTTAGTTCTCGAGTCTCTCAATTCCAGAAAGTATAACTGCCTATGCTCTCATCATTGGCATGTCAGCCAGTTTTCTGTTCCCAACAACTAAACTGAAAGAAAAAGTGATAAATCCAAGGATTGGGAGCAATTTAGAATCCAAGGAATGACCAAGAAACTGATAAAGAAAGGGAACAGAGAATATGAATACAAGCTAGCAAGAAACATAAAGACGGACTGTAAAAGCTCCTTTAGGTACGTGAAAAGGAAAAGATTAGCAAGGGCAAACGTGGGTCCATTACAGGCAGAGACAGAAGAATTTATAATGGAGAATAGGGAAATGGCGGAGAAACTAAACAATTACTTTTGTGTCTGTCTTCACAGAGGAAGATACAGAAAATCTCCCAGAAATATAAGGGAACCAAGGGACTTGTGAAAATGAGGAACGGAAAAATTTAGCATTAATAATGAGGTAATACTCGAAAAATTAACCGGATTGAAGGTTGATAAATCCCCTGGATCAGATAAACTACATCCCAGAGAGTGGAAAGAGGTGGCTATAGAGATAGTGGATGCATTGGTGGTTATCTTTCAAAATTCTATAGATTCTAGAAAAGGTTCCTGCAAACTGGAAAGTTGCAAATGCAACCCCACTATTTAAGAAAGGAGGGAGAGAGAAAACAGAGAACTACAGACCTGTTAGTTTGTCAGTAGTAGGAAAATGTTAGAATCTACTATAAAGTATGTGATAACTGGACATTTAGAAAATAATGATATAATTGGGCAGAGTCAACATGGATTTATGAAAAGAAAATCATGTTTGACAAACCTGTTGGAGTTTTTTTGAGGATGTTACTTGTAGCATGAGGAGAACCAGTGGGATGTACTGTGTTTGGATTTTCAAAAGGTTTTTGATAAGGTCCCACACAGGAGGTTAGTAAATAAAATTAGAGCACATGGGATTGGGGTTAATATACTGCTGTGGATTGAGAATTGGTTAACAGACAGAAAACAGAGTAGAAATAAACAGGTCATTCTCAGTTACTAGTGGGGTACTGCAAAGATCAGGGCTGGGGCCACAACTGTTCACAATCTATATAATTGATTTGGATGTGGGGACCAAATGTAATATTTCAAAATTTGTTGTTGACACAAAACTAGGTGGGAATGCAAGCTGTGAGGAGGATGCAAGGAGGCTTCAAGGAGATTTAGGCAAGCTAAGTGAATGGGCAAGAACATGGCAAATCGAATATAATGTGTGAAGTGATACACTTCGCTAGAAAAAACAGAAAGGCAGACTATTTCTCAAATGGAGAGAGGTTAGGAAGTGTTGATATCGAAAGCAGGGTTGTCCAACCTTTTCCCGTGGGGGGGGCCACATTACAATTTTTATCTTACAAAGGGGTTGGTGAGTCAATTCGGAAAGATAAATGCATTAAAAATTTATCTTACCATTAATTAAAACAGCAAATGTGCATTTTTGTGAAGAAGCTTTAAATGAGGTTAATTTATTGACTTACATTCACATTACAACATTGGACACTGATTTAGTGAGAAACCTGGCCTTTTTCGCTTGCACAAGTAGACAATGTTTGCCAGCAAACTTGAATGTGGAGTTTTCCAGATAGATGTCCATCTGTCAGGAGTGATCTTAATCACACTCTCTCCCAGTCCCCTCCACCGCCACTGCCCCCCGGTCTCCCCTCCACCCCTTCTGTCTCTCACTCTTTTTCTCTGCGCCCGCCCGCACGCCGGCCTCCCACTCTCTGCGCCCGCACGCCGGCCTCCCACTCTCTGCGCCCGCACGCCGTCGAGCCAGTTCTGCCATTTGTTGGATCATGCCAGGTTTGCCCCTCAACTCCATTTACCTGCCTTTGTACAATATCCCTTGATACCCTTACCTAACAAAAAAATCTATCGATCTCAGTCTTGAAAATTTCCATTGACCCAGCATCCACAGCCTTTTGGGGGAAGAGAGCTCCAGATTTCATCTTCCTTTTATTTGGAAACGTACTTCAAATGGCCGACATCTAGTTTCAAGATGATGCCTTTTTTTTCTGGATTACTTTGCTAGAGGAAATTGTCTCTATTGAATCCCTTAATCATTTTAAATACCTTGATTAGATCACCTCTCAATCTCCAAAACACAAAGGAATATAAGGCACGTTTATGCAACCTGGTCTCATAATTTAATCCTTTAAGCCCTGGTATCATTCTGCTGAAACTATGCTATACTCCTTCCTGAGGTTTGGTGCCCAAAACTGAATACCATATTCCAGATGGAACTTGATTAAGGCTCTGTATGGTTGAAGCATAATTTCCTCACTTTTGAACACAAATCCCCTTGAGATAAAGCCCAGTAATCCATTATTCTTTATGACTGCTTTTTGTAGCTGTGCACTAGCTTTTAGTGACGTGTACACAGAGCTGCAGAAGAGCAAAAGGATTTAGGTGTCCGAGTCTCTCAACATTAAGAAAACATTCTGATTTGTCTCTCAGATCCAAAATGGATGACCTCACACATTGAACTTTTGCCCACTCACTTAGTCCCTTTGTAACTTTCTTATAACCCGTATTTTAGAGCATGGCCACCCGACCCGAACCTGACGGGACCTGATGACATGTGTCGGGTTCGGGTCACTCTTCCGGGTCTGGCATTCGGGTTCGGGTCGGGTCGGGTCGGGTTGGACACACTACCACCACCTCCGGTAAGTGGCTCCAATGTTAATGTACTTTTTGGGCTAGAAAGATTAGAGTCATCGAGTTTTCCAGCACAGAAACAGGTCCTTCGGCCCAACGCGCCTGCGCCGACCATCAAGCACCCATCCTAACTGATCCCATTTCCCCAAACTTGGCCCGTAGCCTTGGATGTTATGCCTTTTCAAGTGCTCATCCAAATACTTCTTGAATGTCATGAGTGTTCCTGCCTCTACCACCTCTTCAGGCAGTGTGTTCCATATTCCAACCACCCTCTGGGTGAAAAATTTCTTCCTCAACTCCCCTCTAAACCTGCTGCACCTTACCTTAAATCTATGCCCCCTGGTTATTGACCCCTCCGCTAAGGGAAAAAGTTTCTTCCTATCTATCCTATCAATGCCCTTCATAATTTTGTATACTTCAATCAGGTCCTCCCTCAGCCTTCTCCGCTCCAAGGAAAACAACCCCAGCCTATCCAGTCTGTCTTCCTGGTTGAAATGCTCCAGCCCAGGCAACATCCTGGTGAATCTCCTCTGCACCCTCTCCATTGCAATCACATCCTTCCTATAGCGACCAGAATGGTACACAGTACTCCAGCTGTGGCCTAACCAGCGTTTTAGACAGCTCCATCATAACCTCCCTGTTCTTATATTCTATGCCTCGGCTAATAAAGGCAAGTATCCCATATGCCTTCCTAACCGCCTTATCTACCTGTGCTGTTGCCTTCAGTGATCTATACCCCAAGGTCCCTCTGAACTCCCTAGGGTCCTAGCATCCATTATATATTCCCTTGCCTTGTTAGGCCTCCCAAAATGCATCACCTCACACTTCTCAGGATTAAACTCCATTTGCCACTGCTCCGCCCATCTTAACAGCCCATCTATATCGTCCTGTAGTCTAAGGCTTTCCTCCTCACTATTTACGACACCACCAATTGTCGTGTCATCTGCAAACTTACTGATCATGCCTCCTATATTCATGTCTAATTCATTAATGTACACTACAAACAGCAAGGGTCCCAGCACCGATCCCTGCGGTACAACACTGGTCACAGGCTTCCGCTTGCTAAAACAACCCTCCAAATTACCCTGGATCCCATGGACTTTTACTTTCTTAACCAATCTCCCATACAGGACCTTATCAAAAGCCTTACGGAAGTCCATGTAGACTACATCAACTGCTTTACCCTCATCTACACCTCTAGTCACCTCCTCGAAAAATTCAATCAAATTTGTTAGACACGATCTCCCCCTGACAAAGCCATGTTGACTATGCCCGATTAATCCCTGCTTCTCCAAGTGGAGATTAATCCTGTCTCAGAATTTTTTCCAATAATTTCCCTACTACTGACGTTAGACTCACCGACATGGTTTATCCCTGCTACCCTTCTTGAATAATGGTACCACATTCGCTGTCCTCCACTCCTCTGGTACCTCTCCTGTGGCCAGAGAGGATCTGAAAATTTGTGTCAGAGCCCCCGCTATCTCCTCCCTTGCCTCACATAGCAGCCTGGGATACATCTCATCTGGGCCTGGGGATTTATCCACCTTTAAGCCCGCTAATACAGCTAATACCTCCTCCTTTTCAATGCTAATTTGATCAAGTATATCTCAATCCCCTTCCCTGATTACGACACCTACATCATCCCTCTCCATAGTGAACACAGATGAAAAGTAATTGTTCCAAACCTCACCTATGTCCTCTGGCTCCACACACAGATTGCCTCTATGATCCCTAATGGGCCCAACTTTTTCCCTGGTTATCCTCTTGCCCCTAACATACTTATAAAACGCCTTGGGATTTTCCTTTATTTTGTCTGCCAGTGATTTTTCATGCCCCCTCTTCGCTCCCCTAATAATTTTTATTTATTTATTTAAGTGCTCCCCTACACTTTCTATACTCCTCTAGGACCTCCGCTGTCTTCAGCACTCTGAATCTGCCATACGCCTCCTTTTTTTTCTTTAACATTTCAAAGGTTGTTTAGTTACAGCTTTTTTAAGCTTGTGCAGAGAAGTAAAAGTGAAAACGGAAGGTAGGTTAACTGATGGTCGGGTCGGGCGGGGCGCGGGAAAAAAAAATGAAAGGACTCGGGTCGGGCTCGGATCGAGGTTCATTTGCAGACTAGAGCCAGCCTTTACCGTATTTTCTGTTTGAATTTCATATCTGCTGCACCTCCAACTTTTTCAACAGGAAATATTCATGACAGAAGGAAATTCACACCCATACCTTTCTGATCTTGTCGCAACTTGAGTATTGTTGATTGCAGCCTTTCTTGTCCAGATGCTTCACCAAGAATAGCTATTAATAAATAGGGGCAAATAATTACTTCATGTTAATATGCATAAACTTTCCATGCAGAATATTTTTTTAAAAGTTTAATTTGATTCCTGCAAATATGAATCATTGCTCAAGCGATGGCTACAATTTGTATGGTTTATGTTTAAAAAAAATATATTGAAAAAGTTACATTTTACAAGAAAATTAAGTACTTTAACACAAATTACAATAGGTTTGGAAATATTTTTCTGATAATCTATGGTAATGTTTAGGCCTATATCTGTACTGCCTGACTTGGAATTTTAAATTTACGGTATTTATAAAATGCTAAATAACAGGTTGTATGAAAAGCAGACCATCAGTCGGGAAACTAGGCTGGATGCTATGGTAATTTGAAATGTTAATTAGCTACCCAAAGAGAGGCATGATGGTATCAGAACTGATTATTTTTATATGCAGCTTTGAAACAATGGAAGTACCCCAGGAGGTCACTCAGTTGAAATGGTTAGTCATTAATAAGCATTTTAGGCAATCAAAAAAGATGGTGCTCGTTTTGATGCTCATCGTCAACCAATTTGGCTTAATTGAACAATGAAAAGCATAGTATTTTTCCGCCTGTTTAAGGGAAAATTCAATTTGGAGTCCTTTGTAGTTGACAGCTTGGCAGAACAAACTTCTGATGTCACAATCTTAAAGGAGCTTGCTTACTCTTTCAGTCTCTGAAACGCAGAGAGGGCAAGAGGACCAGAACAGCCTGTAACTGGAATTAAGGGCCAGCTAACTTTAATAAAGCTAGCTGGAAAGTGATCTTGTGCCTGGAGCGTCTTTAATGTTTTTTCATGAACTGAGGAGCCTGGGAAATTGACAGATCTCACTATGAAGACTATTCTGCTCATTCATGCATTTTATACAAGATAAATTAATTTGTTGGTTTGTAATTTTGTCAGGTCTCCATAGAGTGGTTTTCAGTTTGCTTTCTGTAAAACCAGGAGAGAGAGGCAAGACAGTAAATTTATACAGCAATAGCTTATTTACAATCCTTGGGCCACACAATCATTTAACTAGACATTGTTCAATAAGCAATGGACTCTGGATTATGGAGACACTAGGACAACGTACAGGAGTGACAGGCAGAGCTGAACCAGAGAGAGACTAATGAGTGCAAAAATTTGAAAATTGTGACACCTGGTAAACAGAATTAGTTTTATCAGGCTGAACTTTTGTCTTTTAGCCAGCTTTGTAAGTATTTTCCAGTTCAGACCAATGAACTGCGTGCAGGTCAATCTCCAGGAGATTACAATAAAACAACAGTGCTTTGCTTAGTTCTCACAGCAATCCAAAACCTCTGCTAACTTACTCATCCCTTCTACACATCTGATTCACATGGTCCATTATCTTAAAATGGACATAAAAATAATAAATTAAAGAAAAATTAGGTGAAATTCAAAATGAAAAAGCCTCAGGACATGAATACCAAACTGAGAAATTATACACCAGGGTTGTTCCCCAAGCCAACAATCGATATTTTACATATAGGAATGCACACAACCCGAAAAGACCATTGAGAGACAGAAAGGCCCAGTGTTTAGGAAACATCACGGGGCAACTTTAGACTTCCACCCGAAATGGGTTAAAAGCTGATGTTAGGAGGCCTAAAACATTTTCGGGTGGACCTAATTTGACTGCTGCTGGCAAAGCTGCAGAACATCCCAATGTTGCTCATAATTTTGGGCAGGCAGGAAATCGGCCAGCTCTTACACAGGGTCAGCTGCCCCACCTCCAACCTTCCTTTCCCCTCAAGTCCTTGAATATATTATCACCTCCCAAATCCATTCCCATTCATTGGGCTGGAGATGGAAGTTGTGGGGGTGGTTGGGGGTAGAAGAGGAAAAAAAAGAGGGGACACGATTCTGACTCGAGTCTGAGCTGACAGCAGCACGCAATATTTTAGTAGAACCATGTGGAGCACTCCTGTTCCTTCCAGTCCCAAATGAATAAAATGAATGTTGGGGCCTTTTCTTGAACTGCGCAAGGCCTGGTGTAAATGGACAGACTGAGGGTCACTCACATGCCTCTCATTTGTATCTGAAAATCGCAAACAGGGTTCTACAACTGCCATAGGATCCTGATTTGCACAGTTAAGCAGCCTGCCACCTGATACAGGCAAGTATGCTGCTTGCAAATTGCATCAGCAGATTTTAGGCATCAATGGAGCAGCCAAGGTCCATCATCACAATTTGCAACTGCCAGCATCAGCCTGTTGCTCAGACAAGAATTGGGTAGCCAAAAGTTAAAATCACCCCCATATCTCCCAATACCATTATGAAACTTTACCCTTATCCAACTCTCTCAAGTGTTGATACAATCAGTCGCACTGTCCCAATGGGTATTCCACTCCATCTATTAACACCCCATCTCAATCCAAGCTGCCTTTCCCCCCCCACTCTGAATGTAATCATTCCCAACTTCTGCAACCTCTTTTCATTATGCCGGACCCCCTCCCACCTGTTAAAATAGTTGACCTTCACTGCACCCCGTTAATATTGGGATGTAGCATGGTGATAAAATGATGGCTGCTGAAGCAACACTCCTGACATATGTATGTATTGCTGTTAAAAATTGTGACAAATAGACCCAAGAAAGATTGAATTCATTGGAATTCTTTATAGTTGTATACTTCAAATATTGTTAACAAGAGATTCTACTACACTAACTTCCAAATGAATGAGTCAGAGAGTGCAGTAGGTATGATTAAAGTGAAAAAACCTCAAGGATGTAAGCATACAAAAAATGACCAGCAGGAAAAGACTCGCTGGCCCATCAAGCCCGCACACACATGATGCCTGGAGCATCATGACTGGATGCTTCTTTCCTCCCAACATCCCACAGCCATGTACTTACCTGGGAAAGGCAAAAGACAAGACTGGATGACTGACTATCCTCTGAGCCATCAGGATGAATGATAATTTACCCTCAAACTGACCTGTAATCTATCCACACCACAGATCCTCCCAATTTATCTTTCCACACGACTGTATTAAACATTACAACAATGCAAACAACATAGGCAAAATAGTGATAAGATTGTTCATGAAACGTGCAGTGACAATCTAGTGAACCAATCAAACTGATGTATATAGAAGTCACACACATATACACACATTATTTGTCTCAATATTAATCACCAGGCTGCATGATGAAGTTAATCATTTGAAATTGCTAACGCACAAGGGGATGAGTTTGTTGTTCCAGGCATTTCCATTAAAGCATCTGATGCAGGCTGACTGTTGCTCATGTAAAGCTTTTCTCACAGATGTCTATTCCAAGTTACGAGAATGTATCATGACCATTGTCATTTTAAAATAGTAATTTGTAAGCTGCTATGGATCACCTTGCTTCTGTTTAAATTTTATTTCGAAGTTAATCTGATTTGAAACAGAAATCAGTCAGAATGTCATTTACTCGTCAGACAGAGAGATCAGGGACTTACGATGGTGTATTATTCTTATTGTTCACTTTATGACCTGCTGTGCCAGATTTGTTTTAATTCATTCATGGGATGTGGAAGTCGCGGACAAGGCCAGCACTTATTGCCCATCCCCAATTGTCTGGGATGGTGCTGGTGAACCGCGTTCTTGAACCGCTGCAGCCAATGAGGTGTAGGTACACACTCAGTGTCTAGGTAGGGAAGTTCCAGGATTTTGACTAGTGATGAAGAAGGAACAGTGATATAGTTTCAAGTCAGGATGATTTATGACTTGGAGGGGGAACATGGAGGTGGTTGTGTTCCTATGCGCCTTATGGCCTTGTCCTTGGTGATGGCGATCGTTGGTTTGGGAGGTGCTGTCGAAGAAGCCTTAGCAAGTTGCTGAAATACACTTTGTAGATGATAGATACTGCAGCAACCGTGTACCAGTAGTGAATGGGGTGCCGATCAAGCGGCTGTTTTATTCTGGATGGTTTCAAGCTTCATGAGTGTTATTGGAGCTTCACCCATCCAGACAAGTGGAGAATATTCCACCACATTCCTGTAGATGATAGGCAGGCTTTGGAGAGTCAGGTGGTGAGTCACTTGCTGCAGAAGACATAGTCTCTGACTTGCTCTCGTAGCCACAGTATTTGTGTGGCTGGTCCAGTTAAAATTCTGGTCAACAGTGACTCTCGGGATGTTGATGGTGGGGGATTTGAAGATGGTAATGCCATTGAACATCAAAGGAAGGTGGTTAGACGCTCTCTGCCGGACAGTTGCGTGTCGCAAATGCGACTTGCCACTTATTAACCCAAGCCTGGAGGCTGTCCGACTCTTGCTCCACATGGGCACATATGGTTTTATTTTCTGAGGAATTATGAATGGAATGGAACACATACATACGAACATACAAATTAGGAGCAGGAGTAGGCTACTCAGCCCCTCGAGCCTGCTCCGCCATTCAACAAGATCATGGCTGATCTGATGTAACCTCAACTCCACATTCCTGCCTACCCCCAATAATCTTTCACCCCCTTGCTTATCAAGAAACTATCTAACACTGCCTTAAAAATGTTTAAAGACTCTGCTGCCACTGCCTTTTGAGGAAGAGAGTTCCAAAGACTCACGACCCTCAGGGAAAACAAAATTCTCCTCATCTTGGTCTTAAATGGGCAACCCTTTATTTGTAAACAGTGACCGCTAGTTCTAGATTCTTCCATAAGAGGGAACATCCTTTCCACACTGACCCTGTCAAGACCTCTCAGGATGTTGTATGTTTCAATCAAGTCGCCTCTTACTCTTCTAAACTCCAGTGGATACAAGCCTAGCCTGTTCAACCTTTCCTCATAAGACAACCTGCCCATTCCAGGTATTAGTCTGGTAAACCTTCTCTGAACTCCTTCCAACGCATTTACATCCTTCCTTAAATAAGGAGACCAATACTGTACACAGTGCTCCAGATGTCCTCTCACCAATGCCCTGTATAACTGAAGCATGACCTCCCTATTTTTGATTTCACTTCCCTTCACAATAAACAATAGCATTCTATTAGCTTTCCTAATTACTTGCTAAACCTACATACTAACCCTTTGTGATTCATGCACTAGGACACCCAGATCCCTCTGCAGCTCAGAGCTCTGCAATCTCTCACCATTTAGACAATATGCTTCTTTTTCATTCTTCTTGCCAAAATGGACAATTTTACATTTTCCCACATTATACTCCATTTGCCAGGTCTTTGCCCACTCAATGAACCTATCTATATCCCTTTGTAGCCTCCTTATGCCCTCTTCACAAGTTACTTTCCTACCTAGCTTTGTGTCATCAGCAAATTTAGCAACCGTACCGTCAGTCCCTTCATCCAAGTCATTATATAAATTGTAAAAAGTTGAGGCCCCAGCACAGATCCTTGTGGCATTTTACATTTATATTTTGCCAACCAAAAAATGACCCATTTATGCCTACTCACTGGTTCCTGTTAGCTAGCCAATCTTCTATCCAAGCCAAAATGTTATCCCTTACACTATGAGCTTTTATTTTCTACAATAACCTTTGATAGAGTCAGAGTATTACAGCACAGAAACATGCCCTTCGGCCCAACGCACCGGCACCGACCATCAAGCACCCGTCCTAACTAATCCCATTTCCCGAACCTGGCCTGTAACCTTGTATGTTATGGCGTTTCAAGTGCTCATCCAAATACTTCTTGAATGTCCTGAGTGTTCCTGCCTCTACCATCCATTCAGGCAGTGTGTTCCAAATTCCAACCACCCTCTGGG
Source organism: Heterodontus francisci (assembly GCF_036365525.1). Classification (NCBI taxonomy): domain Eukaryota; kingdom Metazoa; phylum Chordata; class Chondrichthyes; order Heterodontiformes; family Heterodontidae; genus Heterodontus; species Heterodontus francisci. The sequence continues at coordinate 22,618,266 of NC_090394.1, forward strand.
TGAAAAAATTCTTCCTCAACTCCCCTCTAAACCTCCTTTTTTTCTCCTTATACAATCCTCTATATCCCTTGACATCCAGGGTTCCCTTGGTCTGTTGGTCCTACTCTTCACCTTTACAGGAAAATGCTGCACCTGAACCCTCACAATTTCCCTTCTAAATGACTCCCACTGGTCTGATGTAGACTTTCCTATAAGTAGCTGCTCCCAGTTCACTTTGGCCAGATCCTGTTTTATCATATTGAAATCTGCCTTCCCCCAATTCAGTACTCTTATTTCCGGTCCCGCTATGTCCTTTTCCATAACTAACTTAAATCTTACAGAGTTATAGTCACTATCCCCGAAATGCTCTCCCACTGCCACTTCTACTATTTGTCCGGCTTCATTCCTTAGTATTACTTCCAGTACCGCCCCTCTCCTTGTGCTGGCTCAAAAAGCTCTCCTGAATGCACTTGAAGAATTCCGCCCCCTTTAACCTTTTTGCACTAATATAGGGGAAGTTGAAATCCCCTACTATTATTATTGCACCTCTGAGATTTGCCTACATATCTGCTCCTCTATCACTGCCTGACTGTTTGGAGGCCTGTAGTATACTTCCAGCCCAGTAATAGCCCCCTTTTTGTTTTTAAGTTCTATCCATATGGCCTCATTGGATGAACCTTCTAAGATATCATCCCTCCTTACGGCAGTAATTGTCTCTTTAATCAACAGTGCAATGCCACCTCCTCTTTTAGCCCCTCCTCTATCACGTCTGAAGATTCTATACCCAGGGATGTTAAGCTGCCAGTCCTGCCCCAATAATACCAATAACATATTCCCATGTGTTAATCAACGTCCTCAATTCATCTGCCTTACTAGTAAGACTCCTTGCATTAAAATGGATACAATCCAGCCTTGCATTATTTGCCTGAGCCTCAACAGGTCTACATTTACTCTGTCCTTTGGACTGACCTAGGTTCACATTTATATTTGATTGTACATCACGCCCTACTGTGCTTCCACTCTGTATCCCATCCCCCTGCAAAATTAGTTTAAACCCCCCCCAACAGCACGAGCAAACCTCCCAGCAAGGATGCTGGTCCCGTTCTGGTTCAGGTGCAATCCGTCCATTGATGTGGCACCTTATCAAGTACCTTCTGGAAATCTAAGTACAGTACATTCACCGGTTCCCCTTTCTCCACAGCAAATGTTATTTCTTCAAAGAAGTCCAATAAATTGGTTAAACATGATTTCCCTTTCACAAAACCACGTTGACTCTGCCTGATTACCCTGAAATTTTACCCTGAAAGTGCCCTGCTATAACGCCTTTAATAATAGCTTCTAACATTTTCCCTATGACAGATGTTGTTAACTGGCCTGTAATTTCCTGCTTTCTGTCTCCCTCCCTTTTTGAATAAAGGAGTTACATTGGCTATTTTCCAATCTAGTGGAACCTTCCCTGAAACTAGGGAATTTTGGAAAATTAAAATCTAAGCATCAACTATTTCACTAGCCACTTCTTTTAAGATCCTAGGATGAAGTCCATCAGGACCTAGGGACTTGTCAGCCCACAGCTCCAACAATTTGCTCAGTATTACTTCCCTGGTGATTGTAATTTTCTCGAGTTCCGTCCTCCCTTCCACTTCCTGACTTACAGATATTTCTGGGATGTTACCTGTATCCTCAATAGTGAAGACCGAAGCAAAATACCTGTTCAATTCATTTGCCATCTCCTTTTTTTCCTCTTATTAATTCCCCAGATTCACTTTCTATAGGACCAACGCTCACTTTGTTAACTCTTTTCTTTTTAAAATATCTATAGAAACTCTTACTATCTGTTTTTATATTTCTAGCCAACTTTCTCTCCAATTTCTCCCTCATTAATCTTTTCGTCGTTCTTTGATGCTTTTTATATTCTGTCCAATCTTCTGACCTGCCCCCCAACTTTGCACAATTATATGCTTTTTTTCCCAAGTTTGATGCTATCTTTAACTGTTTTAGTAAACCACAGATGGCGGGTCCTCCCCTTGGAATTTTTCTTTCTCATTGGAATGTATCTATTCTGTTTATTCTGAAATATCCCCATAAGTGTCTGCCACTGCATCTCTATTGAACTATCCCTTAACCTACTTTGTCAGTTCAATTTTATTAGCTCTGCTTTCATGCTCTTGTAACTGTCCTTCTTGAAGTTTAAAATACTAGTCTCAGACCCACTCTTCTCTCCCTCAAACTGACTGCAAAATTCAATCCTATTATGATCACTGCTGCCTAGCGGCACCTTCGCTACGAGCTCATCAATTAATCCCATCTCATTGCACAATACCAGGTCTAGTATAGCCTGCTCTCTGGTTGACTCCAGAGTGTGCAGTTCTAAGAAACTAACCCAAAAACATTTTAATGAACTCCTCATATGGGCTACCTTTGCCCATCTGATTTTTCCAGTCGATATGTAGATTAAAGTCACCCATGATTATCGCCATACCTTTCTACCAGCACCCATTATTTCTTACTTTATACTCCGTCCTACCATGTGGTTACTGTTAGGGAATCTGTACAACACTCCCACAAATTATTTCTTGCCTTTATCATTTCTCATCTAGACCCAAACCGCTTCTACATCCTGGTTTCCTGAACTTGGATCATCCTGCTCTGTTGTGCTATACCATTCTTAAGTATATGAGCCACCCCATCACCTTTTCCTAGCTTCCTGTCCTTCCGAAATGTCATGTACCCTTCACTATTCAGGTCCCAATCTATATCATCCTGCAGCCATGTCTCTGTAATGGCTACCAGATCGTACTTATTTACTTCTATTTGCGCTAATCAGTTCATCAGTTTTGTTTTGAAATGCCACGTGTATTCAGATATGGAGCCTTTAGTTTTGTCCTATTATTTTCGTAACCTCTAGCCTAGTCTGATTTACTCTTAGATTTGTACTGACTGTCCCTTCCCGTCACGGTCTGATTATCTGTTCCCATATTAATAACTTTCTCTCTTGTCTTGTCTCTACTCTTTGATTTACCACATCTTCCCAAATTTGATCCCTCGCTCCCACTATTTAGTTTAAAACCCTCTCTACTTCCCTAGTTATGCGGCTGGCTAGAACACTAGTCCCAGCACAGTTCAGGTGTAGACCGTCCCAACGGTACAGCCCCTACTTTCCCCAGTACAGGTGCCAGTGCCCACAAACCGGAACCCACTTCTACCACACCAGTCTTTGAGTCATGCATTCATTTCTCTAATATTATTTGCCCTACTCCAATTTGCATGCGGCTCAGGTAATAATCCACAGATTACCTTTGAGGTGCTGCTTCATAATTTGCAAACATCAGCAAATATCCCCACTTCTGACCTTATGACAGAATGATCGTACATGACGTCTAGGGCACTGCCCTAAAGAGCTCCTATAATGATGTCCTGGGATTGAGATGTTTCTTGATATCACGTGGCAGAAGACTGGTATCTGCGAAGATGGGGGCCTCATGAGGAGACCGAGATGGATCATCCACTCTGCCATTATTTAGGATGGGGATGCTCATGGAACCTCCTCCTCCCGTTTGCTCTTTAATTGTCCACCATCATTTACGACTGGATGTGGCAAGATTACAGAGCTTTGATCTGATCAGCTGGTTTTGGAATCGCTTAGCTCTGTCTATAACATGCTGCTTCTGCCGTTTAATATGCATGTAGTCCTGTGTTGTAGTTTCATTAGTTTGGACTTCAATTTTAGTACTCCAGGTGCTACTTGTGGCATGCTCTTCTACACGCCTCACTGAACCAGAGCTAATCCCCTAGCTTGATGGTTAGGGTAGATAGAGTGAGGGATATGCTGGGCCATGTGGAATACAGTTCTGCTGCTATTGATTTCCCACAATGCCTCATGGATGCCCAGTTTACAGCTGTTAGATCAGTTCTAAATTTATCCCATTTGGCATGGTGGCAGTGCCATACAACAGACCAGAGAGTGTCCTCAGTATGAAGGCAGGACTTAGTCTCCACGAGGTTACTCCTGCCAATATCATAATGGTAGATGCACACGAGACAGGTAGACTGGTGAGGACAAAATCCCTCGTGTTTGTTGTCTCACCACCTGCTGCAAGCCTAGTCTAGCCAGCTTGGTCAGTAGTGGCGTTACTGAGCCCTCTTGGTAATGGAAACTGAAGTCCCCTATCTACATTGTGTGCCCTTGCTTTCTTCAGTGCTTCTTCCAAGTGGTGATCAACATGGAAGACGACTGATTCATCAGCTGAGGGTGGTTTTTAGAACATTACAGCGCAGTACAGGCCCTTCGGCCCTCGATGTTGCGCCGACCTGTGAAACCATCTGACCTACACTATTCCATTTTCATCCATATGTCTATCCAATGACCACTTAAATGCCCTTAAAGTTGGCGAGTCTACTACTGTTGCAGGCAGGGCGTTCCACGCCCCTACTACTCTGAGTAAAGAAACTACCTCCGACATCTGTCCTATATCTATCACCCCTCAACGTAAAGCTATATCCCCTCGTGTTTGCCATCACCATCCGAGGAAAAAGACTCTCACTATCCACCCTATCTAACCCTCTGATTATCTTATATGTCTCTATTAAGTCACCTCTCCTCCTCCTTCTCTCCAACGAAAACAACCTCAAGTCCCTCAGCCTTTCCTCGGAAGACCGACCTTCCCTCCATACCAGGTAACATCCTAGTAAATCTCCTCTGCACCCTTTCCAAAGCTTCCACATCCTTCCTATAATGCGGTGACCAGAACTGCACGCAATACTCCAGGTGCGGTCTCACCAGAGTTTTGTACAGCTGCAGCATGACCTCGTGGCTCCGAAACTCGATCCCCCTACTAATAAAAGCTAACACACCATATGCCTTCTTAACAGCCCTATTAACCTGGGTAGCAACTTTCAGGGATTTATGTACCTGGACACCAAGATCTCTCTGTTCATCTACACTACCAAGAATCTTCCCATTAGCCCAGTACTCTGCATTCCTGTTACTCCTTCCAAAGTGAATCATCTCGCACTTTTCCGCATTAAACTCCATTTGCCATCTCTCAGCCCAACTCTGCAGCCTATCTATGTCCCGCTGTACCCTACAACATCCTTCGGCACTATCCACAACTCCACCGACCTTAGTGTCATCCGCAAATTTACTAACCTACCCTTCTACACCCTCTTCCAGGTCATTTATAAAAATGAAACAGCAGTGGCCCCAAAACAGATCCTTGCGGTACACCACTAGTAACTAAACTCCAGGATGAACATAATCAGCAGGAGATTTCCTTGTTTATGTTTGACCTGATGCTATGAGATCTCATGGAGTCTGGAATCAATGTTGACATTTTACAGCAGTTTCATACAACCGAGTCACTTGCTCAGCCATTTCAGATGGCAGTTAAGAGCTAATCATAATACTGTGGATTTGGAGTCACATATAGGCTTGACTGAGTAAGGACAGCAGATTTCCTTCCTTAAAGGACAAAATGAACTACTTAGTTTTTATGACAATACGATAGCTCCATGATCCTGATTGATATTACTTTTTAAATTCCAGATTTATTTAATTAACTGAACTCAAAAACTACCATTGCGTGATCTGAACATGTGTCTCTGGATTATTAGTCCAGGCCTCTGGACTACTAGTTCAGTAACATAATCACTTTGCAACTGCACTCAGATTACTGCAAGTAAGGTCACAGGAAGTATGGGTTTGTCTGTGGAACTGCTGCTGGACAGAAGAAAAAATATCCAGAAAATCCCAGAATTTTAACACTTGAATTTCCTGTATTTAGTTAGCTTGATGGATAAAAGCACCCAACACTCAGTTGGTTAATAGCTTGCTCAGATAAAATTCCCTGTTGATTAGCAAAGAAAAATTGACAGGAAAAGCTCCCCTGCTTTTCTTCGAAGGGATTTTAAAATGTCCAGCTGAATGGGCAAACTGGCACTGGTTTAACTGCTCATCCCAAGGATGACACGTCTGTCAATGCAGCACTCCCTTAGTGCTACAGTGAAGTGTCACCTGAGATTTTGTGCTCAAGTGTCTGGAGTGGGACTTGAACCCACAACCTTGTGAGGAGTGTTACCAATAAGAAAAATGTTATTTGACCTGTTTTAAATGAGTACAATCACTGTATATGAGGGTGGTGGAAATGGAGATGATCAATGCTTTCCAAAAGGGAGCTTGAAAGACACTCGAGAGAAATAGACTTGCAGGGCAATGGGGATAGAATGGGAGAATAGGATTGAGTGGATTGCTCTACAGAGAGCTGGTGTGAACTCAATGAGCTGAATCGCCTTCTTCTGTGCCAATTTGACTCTGGCTATTTGAATTTACACTGATTCAATTTAAATGTTAGTTTAGTTTAGAGATACAGCACTGAAACAGGCCCTTCGGCCCACCGAGTCTGTGCTGACCATCAACCACCCATCCATACTAATCCTACACTAATTCCATATTCCTACCAGATCCCTATATTTTCCTACCACCTACCTATACCAGGGACATTTTATAACAGCCGATTAACCTATCAACCTGCAAGTCTTTTGGCATGTGGAGGAAACCGGAGCACCCGGAGGAAACCCACGCAGACACAGGGAGAACTTGCAAACTCCACACAAGCAGTACCCAGAATTGAACCCGGGTCGCTGGAGCTGTGAGGCTGCGGTGCTAACCACTGCGCCGCCCCTACAACGGTGAATCACATACCACATGATTTATCCAATCCAAAGAATTACACTGCACCTCAGCAAGGATATATTGGTTTTGAAGGGGGTGCAGTACAGAGTCACCAGACAGACATTGGGACCAAAAGGCTAGGCTTCCATTCCCTTAAATATAGAAGATTAAGGGGTGATCTAATTGAGGCGCTTAAGATGATTAAAGAATTTGATAGGATACAGAAAACCGACTTACTTTGGTGGGAGTTCAAAAAAGGGGCCATAATCTTAAAATGAGAGCTAGGATGTCCAGGGGTGTTGTTTCTTCGTACAAAGGGTAGTGAAATCTGGAATGCTCTTCCCCCAAAAAGCCACTGACACAAGGTCAATTGAAAATTTCAAAACTGAGATTGATGCACTTTTGTTAGGCAAGGATATTAAGAGTTATGGAACCAAGATGGATAAATGGGGGCCAAGACACAGATCAGCCATGATCTAACTAAATGGCTGAACAGGCTCGCGGGGTTGAACGACCTCCTCCTGTTCTTAACTCATAAGTTAGAGTTAATCTCTGAATTATAGAGAAGTTAGGCATGACAATATATCATTGACACAGAAGAGGGGATCGACTGTAATGCATCCAAATTTCCTGACAATACAAAGCTAGTTGGGAATGTAAGCTCCGAGGAGGATACAAAGAGATATAGGAAAGTTAAGTGAGTGGGCAAGAAGGTGGCAGTTAAAGTATAATGTGGAGAAATGTGTAATTATCCACTTTGGTAGCAAGAATAGAAAATTTAGAACAGAATATTTTTAAAAAGGAGAGAGACTAGTAAATGTTGGTATGCAGGGGGATTTGGGGGCCCTCGTACACAAAACACAGTAAGTTAATATGCAGGTACAGCAAGCAATTAGGAAGGCAAATGGTATGTTAGTCTTTATTGCAAGGGGGTTGGAGCACAAAAGTAAGGAAGTCTTGCTGCTATTGCATTGGGCTTTGGAGTACTTTGTACAGTTTTGGTCTCCTTACTTAAGGGCATACTTGCCTGAGACGAGGTGCAAGAAAGGTTTACTAGAATGATGCCTGGGATGAGAGGATTGTCCTATGATGTGAGATTGAGTATATCCTCTGGGGTTTAGCAGAACAAGTAGTCATCTCTAGGAACTATACAAGATTCTGAAAGGGCTGGCAGAGTAGATGCTGAGAGGCTGTTTCCCCCTGGCTGCAGAATCTAGAACTAGGGGTCATACTCTCAGGATAAGGGGTCAGCCATTTTGGATTGAGATGAAGAGAAATTTCTTCACTCAGAGGATTGTGACTCTTTGGAATTCTCTACCCCAGAGGGCTGTGGATGTTCAGTTGCTGAATAAATTCAAGACGGAGATCAATAGATTTTTGAACACTTAGGGGTATAGGGTGGAAAAATTAAGTTGAGGTAGATGATCAGCCCTGATCTTAGTGAATGGCAGAGCAGGCTCAAGGGGCTGTAAGGCCTACTTCTGCTCCTATTTCTAATGTTCTTTAGAGACAGACTTTGTGCCTTTGGTTTGGATTCACTGAAAACAGTACATACTTCGAGGACGTGTTGCAAGTCTATAAAACTATTCAGAGCATCCATAACATTCAAGCATTTAGACAATTTGAGATAAGGGCAGATAGGGGCCAGACATTTAAATTGAAAGTATGGCATGAGGTTAGGTAGGTTATTTTTCTCAGAGGATGGGTAACCTATGGAAGAGCATTCCCCAATGGATAGTAACAACCGACTTCTTGTTCTCCTTCAAGCTGGTGTTAGATGCATTTTTGGAAAACTGCAAGATCATGGCTAAAGGAAAGCAAGATTTTGATTAGTAATCAAGGACTTGGGGCCTCCTCAAGGTTGTCTGATCATAGACATTTCAGGATTTGGATTGGAATTTTGGACAGAGATTTCCTGAGCTACCTGGAGTAAAGGCCCGCTTGATTCTGCAAAAAAAAAACCCGACCCGAGTCCGACAGAACCACATCCGATCCGAGCCTGACCCGCCCGAGTCCTTCCATCTTTTCCTACGCCCGACCCGACCATCAGTTAACTTACCTTCTGTTTTTCACTTTGTTGCTGATCTGCACAAGCTTAAAATAACTAACAAAACCACCTTTCTAGTCCAAAAACTTTATTAACATTGGAGCCACGTACCAGTGATAGAGTGTGTCCGACCCGACCCCGAATGCCAGACCTGAAAGTGCGACCCGACCCAACCCGAACCAGACACATGTTGACAGGTCCCGTTGGGTTCGGGTCAGTTTGCAGGCCTTTAAGCTGGAGGTCACTATCTTTTAATTGCCTCTCCCACGAGGTGGGTGGGGATGGGGAAGGAAAGTTTTTGGTCAAGGGGATAAGTTCTGCAAGAAGTAAGTGAGGATGTATAGACCTGAAGGCTTTTACTCACACTCAAGAATGTAACATGTAAAAGATCACATGGCAATATTTGAAACAAAAAAAAGAGAGAGTTTACAGGGTATCCAGAACTCATCACTCAAACAATACAACCAAAAGCTGATCATGCACAAATTGGTTAATTCATTTGCTTACATAACAGCGACATCACTTCAAAAGTAATTCACTGGCCACGAAGCAACATGGGACATTCCGAGGGTTCACCTACATATGCTGCTGCAAATCTTGGGTGGAAACAATGTTACTGGTTGCATTGGTTCCAAGCCCTTTTTCAGCAGAGAGTTGTGCAAAACAAACAAATAAAAAATTACAATGTTTTCATTGTGTTTACCTTTAATCACTGTAAGCACAGTTTGAGGCTGTTCCAAAGAGATTGCCAATCCTAAAGCCTTCACATATTTCTTCTCATGCAATAAATTAGATAACTCTTGATGCCTTAAAATGGAAAGATTAGCTTTAATGACACAATGGAAAAAGTAAATCTGACACAAACACCTGACATTGTTTTAGCCTTGTGAACATTACTGACTAAAAGGATCAAATAAAAGCACACATTGCACCTTGCTATTAAAAAGGTCACCCCTCACATTTGCTGTCCTAACAATTGTCATCAATTGCAGATAGTTACACAAACACAAAAGCACCAATAATTAACAGTCAAATCTCTCCTCTACCCTCCCCTCTTGCGGTGAAAAGCAGAAAGTCTCTATTTCTTTAATATTCTAGGCAAAACCGATCATTCTTATTCACTTATAGATGGAAGGGAAAGCTAATGGATCACAGACCTCTCTGTTGCACTTAGCTCCCCAGATTGTGATAGATGTTGCAAGTTTAAGGGGCACCTCATTCTAAGCAAAAATAACCTTGACACAAGAACTGGGTAATTAGAAATTTTTAATAATTGATTTGTATCAAGTCAGAGAAGGCATCAATTACCAACACTGAAAATATTTACTCCACACAAATGAGCAGCTTCATATAGAAATGCAGGTTAAAAACTTAATTCTCTGTGGCTTAGTAATGCTGCTCCTCCCTCGTCAAACATAAATAGTGATGTAAAGTTTCAAGAGTCATTGCATTCTAAGCAAAAACAACTAGTGAATGGAATGTATCTGGTTAACAAACATTACGATTCAAATTATTACACAATCTACACAGTGCTTCAATTACCAGCATAGTGTGAAAGTACTTGGTCCAAATTAATTCATCCAACTACCTAAGAACATAAGAAATAGGATCAGGAGTAGACCATAATGCCCCGTGAGCCTGCTCAGCCATTCAATATGACCATGGCTGACCTTTGGCCTCAAATCCACTTTCTCACCCATTCCCCATATCCCTTGATTCCCTGGGACCAAAATTCTGTCCAACTCAGCCTTAAATATATTTAATGATGGAGCATCCACAATCCTCTAGGATAGAGAATTCCAAAGATTCACAACCCTTTGAGTAAAGAAATTTCTCCTCATCTCAATCGTAAATAATCTGCCCCTTATCCTGAGACTGTGTCTCTGTGTTCTAGATTCCCCAGCCAGCAGAGAGAGAGAGAGCCAGCATCCAGTTATTTCTTAACTGCTTCCAAGGTCTTCACCTCCACTGTATGTAGAAGCACAGAATACCAAAGCAAGAAGGTAATGTTGAACTTACAAAGGATCTTTAGACAGAGTATTGTGTAGGGTTTTGGGAGCCCCATTATAGGATGGAGACAAAAGCAATAGAAAATGTACAGCATGGGCTCAAATACAATGTCACAGGGATGAGGAGTTAGAGTTATGAAAAGAGATGAGAAATTAGGGCTTTTTTCACTGGAATTCAGAAGTTCAAGGGTGCCTTCATGAAAGTCTTTAAGATTAAGATTAGATTTAGGGGAGATAGTGGTAATGTCACTGAAATAGTAATCCAAAGGCACTGTCTAATGCTCTGGGGACACGGGTTCAAATCCCACCATGGCAGCTGGCGGAATTTAAAAATCAATTAATTAAAAAAAAATCTGGAATTGAAAGTTAGTCTCTAATGGTGCCATGAAACTACCAATCGTCATAAAAAAAGAGATTTAAAAGAATGTTGCCAGGGCTCGAAAGTTGCAGCTATGAGGAAAGATTGGATAGACTAGGGTTGTTTTCCTTCGAACAGAAGAGGCCGAGGGGAGACTTAATAGGGGTGTACAAAATTATGAGGGGCCTAGATAGAGTAGACAGGAAAGACCTGATTCCCCTAGCGGAGAGGTCAGTTACCAGGAGGCAAAGATTTAAGGTGATTGTTAGAAGGATTGAAGGGGACATGAGGAAAAACCTTTTCACCCAGGGGGTGGTGGGTATCTGGAATTCACCCCAGGAACGGTGGTGGAGGCAGAAACCCTCTATTCTTTTAGTGCTGTAACTGGCCAGGCTATGGACCAGATGCCGGAAGGTAGGATTAGATTGGGCGGCTTTTTTTTTTCCGGCTGGCAGGGACACGACGGGCTGAATGGTCTCCTTCTGTGCTGTAATTTTTCTATGGTTCTATATATTATTCAAACAAAATATATGAAATAAACAGCTAGATGAAGGCATTGTGTAAATGAGCTGTACAGATTGTTCCCTCATCATTGCTGGATCAATACCCTGCAATTTCCTGCTCAATAGCATTGTGAGTGTGCAGTGCTTTAAGCAGAAGGTCCACTAGTGCCTTCTCAGAGCAACAAAGGATGGACAGCAAATATAGCCATGCCAGAGTGACCCACATCACTGGAACAAAGAATGGAAAAAAACAGAAGGTTCCAGGATAGATATGTATGTGGATCAGAGGAATCAGCAACCAGCAGGGAAGAATAAAACAGACAGCATCGGAACAATGCAGACCTGATCGGAGGCACTAAAAGTGGCAGCAAACCTTCCACAGTGTATTTCCAAAAAAAAAGTAATGTCACAGGACAGCCAGCAATGACTTTTTTTTTGAAGGTATGAAGGTTCTTTTTCCTCTAAATTAGGGCAGTGGTTTAAACTAAGACCAGGAAATTATGAAGTACTGTATTAAATTTATGGCTTATCCAGTTAAACCAATTAACATAACTACAAATAATCACTGAATAAAGACTTGAACTAATTAAATAAATAAAATAAGGCAAGTCTAAGATATGGCAGAGCAGGTGTGCGCCTAGACTGTAGAACGTGGAGTTCGTGAACAGCAAGGCTGTCCCGAGCAAACATGTCTGTAAGAGATATCTCCATCTCACAATTACTGAGCATGAGTGCAAGTTGGAGACACTCAGACATAAAGGGAGGGTGAGGAATTTCTGCAGTTTTATCAAGAAACAGTCACACCCCAGAGCAAACACAGGTTCAGGAAAGGGAGGGTATGACTGTTAGAGAGGCAGGTGGCAGGGATTTAGGAGATATTGAGAGGGAGGGCTCACAAACATTGGTCCTGTCCAACAGGTACAATGTACTGGCGAAGGAGAAAGACTCCAGGGAGGACAGCCACAATGTAGACCAAGGCACCATGGCTCAGAAGGCTGTTCAAGGTAAGGGGGGTGGTGGTGGGGGTGGGGGGGAGGGGAGGGGAAAAGCAGAATGATTGCAGAGGACACTATTCTGCTCTGCCCCAGCAGCCAAGGATGAGAATCCCAAAGTGCCTTCCCGGTTCCAGGGTAAGGTATATCGCACAGCAGCTGGGGAGGAACTTGGAAAGGGAGTAAATCCAGTTGTCAGAATCCATGTTGGAATAAACAACGTGGGTAGGAACCGGGCCGAGGTCTTGCTGAAAGAGTATCAGGAGCTAGGCTCTAAATTAAAAAGCAGGAATTCGAGGGCAATAATCACTGGATTGTTGCCAGAGCCATGTGCAAATTGGCATAGCAGCAGACAGATCAAGAGAATTAACACATGGCCAAAGGGCTGGTGTGGAAAGAGTAGTTTCTTTTCATGGGACACTGGCACCAGTTTTGGGACAGGAAAGAGTTGCGCCAATGGAACAGGCTCCACCTAACCCAGATGGCACCGTGTTCTAGCAGAAAGGGTAAATAGGGAGATGGCAAAGGTTTTAAACTAGTAAGATGGGGGAGAGATTTAAAAGAAATGTAAGCAGCCCAAATGTAAACAAAACAGGAAACGAGAGCAGGGGAAAGAATAAAGTAAGGGAGGACATTGATGGCAAAGGAGTAAACAGAGTTAGAGAACAGGAGCCTAAAAAGATGGTTAAAAGTAAGGTGAGAGGAAATCCTGTTAAAAATGAGACAGCAATGCAGACAGTATACGTAATAAAACAGGGGAGCTGGAGGCACTCATGCATTGAGAGGAAACAGACATTGGAAGGATTCCTGAGACATAAATACAAAAAAAAAATCAGGAGTGGGAACTAAACATTGCAGGGCATAACATATTTAGAAGAGAGAGGTGGGGGGGTGGAAGTGGAGGTGGAGTAACTGTACTTATTAGGGATAACAATAGCCGTAGACAAAAAGGACTCAGCTAGCAACAAGACAAAAATAGAATCCATATGGGTAGAGATAAAAGATAATAAAGGATCAATCACACTCAAAGTGGAAGGGAGGTGGAGGAAGAAACATCCAGACAAATTAGGGAATCGAGTTAAAAAAAAACAGAAAATCACAGGGGATTTCAACTACCCTGATATTAATTGGACAGAAGAGGTAGGTAAAGGCGATAAGGGAATGGAGTTCCTACCATGTGAACAGGACTCCTTTCTATTGCAAATTATAAAATGCCCAACAAGGAAGATTTGCTATTGGATGTAGTATTGGAGAGTGAACCAGAGCAAGTAAGAGAAGTACAAGTAGGAGAACATCTAGCAATTGTGACAGTAACATAACAATATGCTTTTACAATAGAGAAAGACATATATTTGAAGAAAACCAGGTTAATAGACTGAAGAAAAGCTTATTTTTATGGGCCGAGAATAGAACTTTGGAAAACAAGAGGGCAATAATATTGGCAAACAACAATGGGAAAGATTTAAAACTGTACTCAACAGAGTGCAGGAAAAATATATTCTGCTAAAAGGAAAGAACAAAATAAACACTACTGGAACACCATGAATGATCAAAGACTCTAAGGAACAACTGAGGGTAGGGAAAGAGAAACAAATTAAGTACAAAGACAGCAAAGGAGTGCATGGTAAGAGAAGATGATTAGATTAAGAGTAGTCAAAAAAAAAAACTTAGGACGGCAAAGACGAACTGTGAAATTGAATTGAGGAACTTAAAACAAAATGGTAAAATATTTTACAGGCACGTGAATAAAAAAGGGAGGCTGGGATGGGGAATAGGGCCATTAAGGGATACAGGTAATGACAGATGTCAGAAATACTAAATAATTATTTTGTTTCCGTATTTACCAGGGAGATAGAATAGGTAGATGTGGCATTGGATGATGAGATGAGTAATGAGATAAGTGCATTTAAAATTTAAAAAAAAGGATATATGAAATATCAAAGTCAAAGAGGATAAAATCCTGGTCCAGATGGATTGCATTCATGCATTTTGAAAGAATTTTAGGAAGAGCTAGCACAGGCAATACTACACATTTAATAATTCATTAGAAAAAGGTGTAGTGCCAGATGACTGGCAGATAGCTAACATAATACCTATATTTAAGAAGGGGGATAGAACATGTCCAGGGAACTACAGACCAGTCAGCTTAACATCGCTGGTAGGAAAAATAATGAAAGGAGAGAATAGAAGAACATCTAGAAATGAAAATATAATAAATAGTCAACCTTATTGAAATTTCTGAGGAGATAACAAAGAGAGTAGACAACGGTAATGCAGTAGATGTAAGTTACCGGGATCTTCAAAAGGCTTTTGTTAAGGTGCCTCATAATAGAATAACGAATAAGGTCAGACAATGCCAAGTCAGGGAACAAGTGGCAGAATGTATTGCTAGCTGGCTTCCAGACAGAAAGCAAAGAGTGGGAGTAAAGAGTAGTTATTCAGAGTGGCAGAAGGTGGGAAGTGGTGTTCCACAAAGGTCAGTGCTGGGACCACTGCTGTTCACAATTTACATTAATGATTTGGACTTTGGAATCAAAAACATAACATCTAAATTTGCGGACGACACCAAACTTTTGCGGGTGGGGTGGGGAGATAGTCAACACTGAGGCGGACTGCAATAAGTTACGGAGGATATTAATAAGCTTGCAGAATAGGCAAATGGGTTTAACACTGATAAATGTGAGGTAGTACATTTTGGCAGGAAGAATAGGGAGGTCACTTATTACTTGGCAGGTGCAAGTCTAGATGGGGTAGAAGAACAAAGGGATCTCGAAGTACAGACACACCAATCACTGAAAGTTGCTCCGGAGGTTTGCAAAGCCATAAAAAAAAAGCAAGCACGAGGCTTTATTTCTAGAGGGAATAGAACTGAAAAGTAGGGAAGTTATGCTAAACTTGTATCGAATCTTGAGTTTTGATTGCCATATTACAGAAAGGATATAGAGGCACTGGACAGGGTGCAGAGAAGATTTATAAGGATGATACCAGAAATGCGTGGGTATACATATCAGGAAAGGATGAACTGGCTGGGTCTCTTTTCTCTTGAAAAAAGGCTGTGGGGTCTAATAGAGGTCTTTAAAATTATGAAAAGTTTTGATAAAGTAGATAGAGAGAATGTTTCCACATGGGAAGAGCATAACTAGAGGCTATCAATATAAGACAGACAGTTACCAAGAAATCCAACTGGGAATTCAGAAGAAACTTCTTCACCCAAAGAGTATTGAGAACATGGAACTCGCTACCACAGGGAGTGTTTGAAGCGAATAGTATAGATGTATTTAATGGGAAGCTAAACAAGCATATGAGGAAAAAGGAAACAGAGGATTACACTGATAGATTTAGAAAAGGACAGATGGGAGGAGTGGAGCACGAGCACTGACATGGACTGGTTGGACCGAATGGCTTATTTCTGAGCTGTATATCCTATGTGGAATTACCTGACCTCAGCCAGGGCAGCAGTAGGAGCACGACAATTAGTCTCCATACTTCTAAACTAGAGAAGAAAAAGTCTTTGTTCCTGCTCCTGATCATTATTCACTGACTCTTTCTGGAAAGCATGCATGGAGGACAGTTGATAAATTCTGGATCTCTATGATACGCCCACAATCAATAACCTATCAACTTTCATGGTCTAGACTAACACCTAAAACATATATCTGGGCAAGGTATGAAATGGTAACCTGAGCTCATGGAACCATACACCAACAACAAACAGGGCCTCTCAGAGAAGAAAGGACAAGACTGGAAAAAAACTAGTTATTAATGATTGCTCTTTATGTATTAATGGTTTTCCTGCACACAACTGCAAGAAAATAAAACTAAATTTCATTAAAATTCCAAATTTGAACCCATTGTGCAGCAACCCCTGTTTGAGATTGAATTAGAAAGACTAAGAGGCTCACCAAAAGAGCTTGTGAGTGCAGATATCCAATTTGAAACTTGTTTTACTATAAAAAAATAAGTATTAAAAAGAAACAAACACACTCGGTGACCTAAACACAAGTGGTTTGAAATCTGGGGTTTTCTTGTAAAGGGAATAGAAGAAACAAAGTGCTTTGGAATACTGTATTTTAATACAAATGAATTAAAGACACTTTCTGTTCTTGGTTGGGAGCAAAGTGGAGCTAGACTCTACGTAAGAAGTTTCACCCTACTTTGCTCAAGTCAAGCTGGATCCCTAATTCATGATTTAGACTTGCACATTTTACCATAGGTATAAAGTAGAAACTGTTTCTTACCAAGCTAAACCTATTTTTTTTTTTTTTTAAACTTACTTCAAAACTTGCTCTTCCTGTTTGGCCTGCTCCTCAGCAAGCTCTAACTCTGTAACATCCTGAAAAGCACAAAAGAACATTTAATTAGGAAAAATAAACTTTTCTATTTTGAAAGCAGACAAAGAGCAACAAGTTAGATCCACTTCATCCTTTCTATACTATTCTGCAATCACAAAGTACCTTGACTGAGATGTCAGGTCCTGGACTGAAAGTCGCAGTGCCTTTAGAGATGTCAACAGTATCTACCCTCCTGAAATTGTGCCTGGTCCAAGATGCACAAAAGGGAGAAAATGGGGTAAACTGTTATCAATTACTTTCTTTTCTGTGAAGTATGCTGTTGCAGGAATAGGAATGCTTTCCATTCTGGCTTATGGATAGTGGCATCAAACATTCATGTACAGTACAGCTTAGTTTGAGACACAGAGTAAAGCTCCTGTCAATTTGGTTCACACAAGCCTCTGAAGTGAGATTACTGATTTACTGCCAATTAATTTTGAATTTAGGCCAGTTTAGTCCAACGGTTCCACTGGAAGCTGGACTCGCACTGCCTAATAAGTACAGTCAATTGGCAGAGCAGGCGTTCATCCATTTATTCAGGGCTGGATTTAAGCAAAGGTGCCAGAGGTCAGAGGCCACTGCTTAAACTAGTGCACCACCCAGCCATCTTGTGTAATTAAGAAAGAAATTCCAACTAACTGTAAAACATCAAAACTGCTTGATGGGAGTTGCACCTCTATGGTGTACACTGCAGTAGTGGAGGACTGGTCCAATCGCACCCACAGAGGTGAACATCACTGGCAAATGGGACTCCCCTGCTCCTTGGCTGAGAGTATGATAGCAGAGAAGGGGATGCAAAAAAAGAAAACCTATATTTATTAAAAACATTTTTTAGTAAGTTGCACAGAGCTGGTTTATCAGAATCCCCAGTGAATTCATACATCATACCTTCCAGATAATTATGCATGAGTCTGTAGATCCAGTGACAACCAAATCATCTTTCTTGTTACAATGGAGACCCCACACCTTATCTTCATGGGCATCTAAAGATTTTACGCATTCATTGGTTTTGATAGTCCAGAGTTTCAGTAGACCATCAGACCCACTGTAGATGAAAACAATGTTAAAATGCCAGAAGAAAGTGTTAAAGTATCAATTCTTTTACTGTGAATTCTGATGAGATGCCAATCAAAAAGATTCACTGCACCAAATATGAGCCCATATGATTTTGCAATATATCCCCTTCTCTCACTGAGGTAATTTTCAATGGGTACGAACTACACTTGGAGAGATTTGGACCAGGGCAGAGAAAGGGTTGGGGAGGGGGGTGAATGGGGTGGGGTTGAAGGGATACCAGGCTTAAAAGTCTAAATTATGAAGACAAGTTGCATAAACTTGACTTGTGCTCCTAGAGTTTAGAAGGTTGAGTGGTGATCTAATCGATGTACTTAAAATGATTAAGGGGACTCATCAGGGGACATGCAGAGAAACTATTTCCCCTGGTTAGAGCTAGGCCCTTTAGGAGTTAAAATAGGGAACACTTTTTCACAAAGGGTAGTGGAAATCTGGAACTCACTTCCTCAAAAAGGCTGCGGATGTTGGATCAATAGAAATTTTGAAGATTGAAATTGCTAGATTTTTGTTAGGCAAGGATATCAAGCGAGATGAAACAAAGATGGGTAAATGGAGTTGTGAAAGACATCAGTTATAACTAAACTGCGGAGCAGGATCGAGGATGTATGGGTTTCTCCTGTTCCTAAGATTTCACTAATGCATTTTGGAATGGAATATTGTGACTCACCTATTATTTTTAATGTATGCCAACAGATTGTAAAGGTACCTGGTCAACAGCTGAGTTCCATGGCTGACAAAAATAGTTTTCAGTACAGAAGCATCATGGCCTTCAAATGTCTGAGAATGCAAACAGGTAAATGAAATGAAGCTCACCATGCTGTAAACAGTACTGTTACTTAAAACAAAGACAACCCAAAAAAAATTCAGCCATTTAATAATTATTTACTGCTATGTACTTAACTCAGTGTAAATCAAATAGGGATGAAGGAAACTTGAACAAGAGCTCAGAAACCAATAAACAGATTGGTGGCACAGTTATACTGGGGAATACGATGAAATATTGTGTTATGACCGAGGCTGGAGAAATGCATAGTCTTTCTCTAGTCCCACTTCTCCACGGTCACAACATATATTTAAATGTTTTACCCAGTTACCGATACGGCCAATTACATATATCTATTTTAATTTCAGAATAAAATCCACCCACCAGGTTCCTTTAATAAACAAAAGTATTGATTTATTATAAAACAAGAGTTAGTCAATAAAGATGCAACGCGTTAACACACAGTTTGAAATATGTCAGTAAATATGTATATTCCCTTCTAAATACCCAACACACACATACATACAGGTTAAAAGAAAAATAAATAGGCATTGGCCAAAGTAATATTAATTATTGAAGAAAAAGGATAAGAAATGTTATGTTCCAGATGGCATACAGTCTGCCCTCCGAGTACACGTAGACCGGTCACTGGGGTCTTTTCAGAAGCAGTTTGGACAGGAGATGTCGAGAGGAAGTCTTCCAGAAGCTTCTCAGGAGAAATGCTGCTTCAGTTTCTCTACTTCTTACACTTGATTCTCAGGTTTCTCATGAGTTGGTCTTCTCTTTTAGCAGGCTGACCCCCAACTAACTCAAAACAGTATTCAAAAATGAAACCAACTCTGGACCACCATAAATCTTGACATGTCACTTCTCTGTAAACAACTACCATAGTCAGAAGGCACCTGCTGTTCACTTAGCTGAAGACATGTGTCTTCCAGTAAGTATTTTTAAACAAAATCCTTCCAGTGACTTTAAAAAAAAAAGTTTAGCATCTATGGAATCACTTCAGTCCTCCAAAAGGAATCCATGTCCACAATTTTAAAACACGAGTCCTCACAAAATATTAAAAAAGTACTTCCAAAACAATTGGTAATGATGTCCCAGTTAGATGAACAACCAACTTAAGTCACTGTAGGCATCCTAAAAATGTCATTAGCACAGTTCTAGCACCATGCTGATTTTTTTTTTTTAAACTGTTTTGGTTCAACAAACAAATGTTCCCTTTGGAGTCAGTAAATACAGTGTTTTATCCATTATTAGCGTCACAAATTTATACTAATGGAATAAGTTTAATTGTTTATTATAGAGCACTGTAGGAGAGTTAGTGACATTTGCAGGATAGAATTAATTGATGACTTGCATAAATCAGTGAGCTTGATTACTACTATAAGTCAGTTTAGCAGTCTAGTTGACTTTAATCACTCACCTTTTTAAAAAGAAACAGTCCAGTATCTAAGTAGGTAAAGGCAGGTTTCAAGAACTGTGTATCTGTTGTGAGGAGTTGGGCTGGAATAAGGCAGATGGGTTGGAAGGCAGATAGATTGTCAGCATTAGTAGGGTGGTCCTAGAATTTTGGGAGAGTGGTCTTTGGGTGTAAAGCATGCTCTAAGGTGGGGAGACGGGAAACATGGAAGCACCAAGAGGGGCAGCCATGCTGTGTGAAAGCAGTAAGCAGGGGTACCAAGAACTTCCCTGCCACAAATGTGTTCCAAAGAGAGACACTGTAAAATTGTTTCTCCAGGATAATCAATTTAAATGGGCTAAAAACTACTTTAAAGAAATTTAAGTCAATTCCCAGATATGGCCATGAATATAGCTTTTGATATGGGCAAGGGGGACAGGGCTGTAGGCCCCCAATCACTTCGAGTCAAGGCATTCTGATTACAGAGGGGCTGAGATAGAGCTGACAGGAATTTGAGGTGATGTCAGAAACCTACTGGTTGTTTAGCTGTTACGGGAGCAGGAAGAAGCAGACACGAGAGGAAGCAGAGAGGAGGGGCAAGCACCATCAGGCCATCATATTTTGGCAATGCCAAGGCGAGTGCTGTTGTAGAGACCACCATTTATCTTAGGGACACTGCTGGGAGGTTAAGTAAACAATATCATAATCAACCTTGGAGGTAAATCTTCAAGGACTCAATCAGAAGCAACCAAAAATGAATAAGCAAGACTCACTGCGACAGACATGCATGACAAAAAGAATGCAGTTCCTTGACAGGAACTGCAAGCATATGCAAGATAATTAATGTATCAATCTGCAATATATTAAACTTGAAAATTCATAGGGCTGAATTTGACCAACACCTCGACGTCGAGGGTTGTGGTCAGACGGCCAGTAAAATACTTGCAGGAGCAACCCACCACGACCCTCAACACCGAGAAGGCCCCGCCATATATTGCCGGCGGCGGCAAGGCCCTGGTGCGGCCACCACGCTGCAAAGCGGCGGGGCCTTCATTTCAATATTAAAATCAATTAAAATAAATGCAGATGAACTCAACTGGTCCGGCGGCTGTCCCATGCCAATTTAGCGGCCGCCAGCCACAACTTTCGCGCCTTCAAAACTCCATATGGAGTTCCGAGGCGAGATATTGGTGGGGAGGGGGAGGACTGAAAATTTCAGGGCTGGAGGGGTGGGGGAGCGGTGAAAACTGCTCCAATTGGTTGCGGGGATGGTGGGAAGGGGTTTAGGGTCAAAGGGAATAAAGTTCGCGGGTGGGGGGGGGGGGGGCGGGACGGTCATGAGAGAAAACGCACGAGGATAGGACAAAAAAAAAAAATCATCTGATTATTCATTGGGGGGGGTGGGGGGGGGGTGGTGGGAGAGGGGATTGGAAATGTCAATAAAAGTTTATTCAATTTTTGCACATTCCTGTCCCTTTAAACATTTAAATGGCACTGAAGGGCTTGAAGCCCTTTAAATATGGTGCCGTGCCTGCGCAGTGGCACCAGATGCCATTTCTGGGGACACAGTGCTGCCCCCTCTACGTCATCGGGGGCAGCCGCTCCATCCCCTCCATTTAAATAAGCCCCCGCACGAAATATTATGGGGAGTCAGCAGCGGTGCTTCCATGTCGCAAGGCCGCCGGGTACAAAGCGCCGTCACATTTCAAGTCTCTGTGGCTCCCATTACTTCTGTAGGTGATGCTGTCATAAGTATTTTCATGTTAAAGGAGGCACATTTTGTGATACACAATAGCTGCTATTTTGTGGTTAGAATATATCCTGAAATTGTGCATTTTGTTCACTGGGTTCCCATTAATATTTCGATTTTTTCCTCTCAGTAATTAAAATTCCTGATCAAAACATTTTAAACAAAATGTATAATCATGTGAAAAATTTTATTTTATCCATTGGGTTGTCTTTTGTGCATTTTCGCACTTTCACTGAAGTTTTTACTTGAAGGCCTAAATTCCACCCCAAAGCTTGGGCTTGGACTTGATATTTTTGACTGGAGCTGTGATTTGTAACTGCATTTCGGTAATGCAGTTTGAGCATGTGCAATGTACCCAATTTCCCAGGATGCACCACTACTGGTCAAATTTACTGGTGGTATACTCGAGCAGTTTGAAAACTATCTGAAGAAAGGCTTGAAGAAAAAGTTCAAAACCTTCAGATAAAACTTCTATTGAGTTTTTGTTTAAAAACAAACTGCAAGGCTAACACACATGCACACCCCAACACACAAGATACTAATTTCAATGTTTACAGAGATCCCCTAAAAACAAAAATCATGCATCAGTCCTGCTATACAGAGAATTCCACCCCTCGCCAACCAATGCAATCACATCTATGCCCTGCCCCTCCATCCCCTCACTGCTGACAAACACCAGGAATCCATCAGGGAATCAAATATCACGTTCAGCCCGTAGTTGTGTCAAACCTCTGGTTTACTTTCCACAGCTGTACCAAACCCCACTTTTCCCCTTCCTCAATCATACCAGATCAGAAGGACCCTCTGCCCACTTCCAAGCTCCAGGACCCCCATCCCAGTTCTGCCATATATCTACCTCCCACTGGCACATAATGTTGTGCATTCTCAGTCTATCAAATGGTAATGAAGTAGAAGTTGGGTATGGGAATATATGAAAAATGTAAATGCTAACTTATTTAGTTTTCAGAGGATAATGGACATGTTCTGAAAATCGATCTCCAAATGAACAGTAAAAATCCTAGATACTTCCTTCAAAATGTAAGTTTGCTTATTCCATCACCATAGATTAATAGCCCTAATCCCACATAAGAGAGAAGAAATAGGAGCAGGAGTAGGCCACTGGGCCCCTCGAGCCTGCTCTGCCACTCAACTCTACCTTTCCGCACCATCACAATATAACAAAATGTTATTAACCCGAAATGTTAACTTTCTCTCTCCATGGATGTTGTCAGACCTACTGAGTATTTCCAGCACTTTGGTTTTTATTGGAAATTTCCAGCAGCCTCAATATTTTGCTTCTCTATTCCAATATCCCTTCATTCACTTAATATCCAAAAATTTATCAATCGCAGTCAAGAATATATTCAATGACCTAACATTCACAGCCCTCTGGGGTAGAGAATTCCAAATATTCCCAATTCTTTGAGTGAAGAAATGTCTTTGTGTCTCAGTCCTAAATGGTCAACCCCTTATTCGGAGACTGTGACCCCTAATTCTAGACTCCCTAGCATCTTCCCTGTCATCCCTTAAAAACTTTATATTTTTCCAAAAGATTGCATTTCTTTCTTCTAAACTACTGGGGAATATAGACCTAGACTACTCAATCTCTCCTCACAGGACATTATTCTGTTTGCTTTCCAAATTGCTTGCTGTACCTGCATGATAACTTTCTGGGATTCAAGTTCAATGACTCCCAAGGCCCTCTGAATGCAAGCTGGTCAGAGAGCATTAACATTTTACCATGTTTTTAAACAGCTTTTGCAGAGGAAAAGGAAGTGAGAACTTGGCATTCGATGCCAATTATGCCAGAAACTAGATTATACTGTGGACTGGAACAATTTTCTTCTACATATTTGGTAGCCAAACTACACCACATTAATGTCTAAATAGTATTGCATGCGACGCTTGAGATGGCTTGGCCATGTGAGCCGCATGGAAGATGGCAGGATCCCCAAAGACACATTGCACAGTGAGCTCGTCACTGGTATCAGACCCACCGGCCGTCCATGTCTCCGCTTTAAAGACGTCTGCAAACGTGACATGAAGTCCTGTGACATTGATCACAAGTCATGGGAGTCAGTTGCCAGTGATCGCCGGAGCTGGCGGGCAGCCATAAAGGCGGGGCTAAAGAGTGGCGAGTCGAAGAGACTTAGCAGTTGGCAGGAAAAAAGACAGAAGCGCAAGGGGAGAGCCAACTGTGTAACAGCCCCGACAACCAATTTTATCTGCGGCACCTGTGGAAAAGTCTGTCACTCTAGAATTGGCCTTTACAGCTACTCCAGGAGCTGCTTCACAAACCACTGACCACCTCCAGGCACTTACCCATTGTCTCTCGAGACAAGGAGGCCAAAGAAGAGAAGTATTGCATGCAAACCAATTGGGTGTGCCAGGAATTTTTGCAAGACAGCAAATAGTTGACAATTCAAACAAAGGGACATTCAATGTTAACTTTTCAACAGTCATCGCTCATCTATACTTAAGGTTTCCACATCACTGCTAGCCAATACTGAAAAGAATCTACCGTTGGACTCAAGTGATGACAAACAATGTCATTTCAATAAAAGCAAAATGTCATTTCAACATCTTTCTGGCTGTCCGGAATGAGAATATAAAATTGCACCTACTTATATGCCACACACACTTGTTCACGGAGAACTGGATTGAGACTACGCAACCTTAAATTAAGAAACCATGGTGAAGGGTCAAGTCCCCTAGCACAGGATACTACTAAGGTTAAAAAGAGTAGGGCAGTTCAAATGATAAGTATTTTACTGCATCCAGTTATTAGTAACAAAATAAGAGCCCAGATTTTAACCCAGCCCACTCATCGGTAAAGGGCCAGGTGGTGGAGGAGGGAGTGGGGAAGATAACATCGTGTCTGGAGGCTCACTGTACCATTCCCAAACTGTTCACGATGCACGCCTTTTAACTGGAGATTTTCTGGCTTCAGCATAGTTGCCTGATCCATAAAGAGGTAAAGTTGAAGGCCGATAAGGTCACTGCAATGTGCATGTGATTTTAACTTCAGGTTGACTAAGGCCTGCACAGTCCTGGGCTGGCCAAAGGCAGGATCCTGGCCAGAAGTGAGCCAGGTAAATCTTTTTATTTTGAAGGTTCCTAGTGGGTCATAAGAAGCAGGAAAGCTCTGTCTGGCCCCACAAGGAGAGCTTGAGCCTCCCCTGCATTAGACCATCACCAATTGCCCCGCACACCTCTACCTTGCTCACTTACTCTGCCAGGGTCCTTTCCCTTGGGTCCCTGGTGATGCTCTGTAGCCAGTGTTTCCTACTGCCAACCGTCAGCTTCCATGTCATACACCCCAGCTTTAGGGGGAGGGGGCAGTCCATGAAGAAACAGGAAATTGAGGACCAGAAGTTAAAATAGTCCAGGCCTTTTGGGTCAACATCTACTTTGATCCCACCTCCTGCCCGCACCCCCTCCAATTTTCACCCACTGATTTTAACCTAATTAAGGATTCTGATTCTGCTATATCATCCAATTCCCTTTTTAGGAGCCAGTGATGGTAACGGGGAAGCCTAGTTGCTTTTGCACATTAAGATATCCCTTCTCCCACATCCATATAATGTCTTCTAACCTTTAAGCAGTTAAAGTCCTTAAGTCCCCACAGTTTGACAGTGCCATCTGCCGAAGATGTGGCTAGGATCTGATCCATCGGGGAAAACTGGACAGACCAAATCCCTCGCTTGTGGCCTCGAAACACTCCCATCAGTGAGAAATCAGACGCTGACCAAAGCTTCGCTGTCCTGTCCTGGGAGCCTGTAGCCACCAGCTTGTCATTTGGAGAGACGACCACACTGTTTATATCCTACAAAATAATAAACAAACAGAGGATACATTTAACAAAGCACACCTTAATTTTCTGATGATTAGCTAGCAAAGAATCTCATTATCAATGCAATATGGTTCATAACAAATGTAACATTTATATAGTGTAATGTAGCAAAACATCCCAAGTGCTTCAGAGAAGTTCAATGTCTAGCCCAAGGAGATATTATGAGGCATTAACAAAAACTTTGTCAAAAAGATGGGTTTTGAGGAGGGTCTTAAAGGAGGAAAGGGAGGTGGAGAGATTTAGGGACAGAATTCCAGAGCCTAGCAATCTGAAGGTATGCCTGCCACTGGCGGGGCAAAGTGAGGGGAAAGGTGGGGGTGGTGCACAAGGGGTCAGTAAGAAGCATAAAGAGGTTGCAGGGGTAAGGTACTGTAGGGCTGGCTGAGGATACAAAAATAGGGAGTGGCAAGATCATGAAGGGATTTAACACAAGGATGGTAATCTTATATCTGAGGTGTTGGAGGACCAACAGCCAATATAGATCAATGAAGACAGGGATGATGTATCAGCAAAACTTGTGGAGGACAGGATGTGAGCAGTGGAGATTTGGACAAGTTGAAGTTTAGAGGATTAATGGCCAGCCAGGAGAGTGGTCGACTCTGGAGGTCACAAAAGAGCTCGATGAGAGTTTCAGCAGCATTTGGGCTGAACTAGGGGTGAATGTTAAAGAGGTGGAAGCTGGCAGCTTGTAATGAAAAGGAGATTGGTTCAGAAGCGTAGTCTGGGTCAAATAAGACTTCAAGGATGCGAACCATCTCATTCAGCTGGAGACAGTAGTCAGGGAGGTAGATGACATCGGTGGCACGGGTTAGGAGTTTGTGGCTGAGGCTGAAGACAATAGTTTCAGTATTCCCAGGATTTAACTGGAAGGTAATGCGGCCTATCCCAGACCAGATGTTAGACAAGCAGTCTGACTGCACAGGCAGTTCGTGGGGGGTGGGAGAGGGGGGAGAAAGGAGTTTGAAACAGGTGGGGAGGAGGTCAAACTGGCTGTTCTAATCCTATGTCTGTGGATGATGTCATCAAGAGGCAGCAACAAAATTAGAAAGAGAAGTGGGGGGGGGGGGGGGGGAGAACAAGGATACATTCTAGATGGACTTGGGTGGTAATATAGTGTGGCTGCAGGAAGAAAAGCTATTGCTGGAGATACCTATCCAATATTATTGAGCAAGAGTGGAACCCATCAAGGGCAGCAACACTGTGTGGTAAACTTCTATGTTCAGCAGCCTGCAATCCCCCTTTTTGATTCCCTCGATTACAAAGCAGTTTAGCATAACTGTTCATTGTTGCTTCGATAAAAGGTTATAACATACAACTTTTTACCTTGTCATGAACCTTCTCAGTCAAATCAGCACGAAGGACTTCAGGTTCTGTAGTTTTCTCGCCATGGTTAGCCCCTAGGGATTTTGTAAGATTCCACAGTTTTATGGTACAGTCCTGACTACCACTAACTATGAAACCTTCCTTCAATCTGTAATTAGAAAATCATTATGAAAAAAAATTAGGACTAAGAATTTGTACACAACATTGAAGCTTGCAATCAAGTTGTAGTACACAGAAATCTATTAAACAGTAGTCAGATCATGACCAAATTATCAAATGGGGACATCAACGATCCTTTATCCACATTCAACGATGGACAATAAATCTTCCATAGTGCAAGCTCCTCAGGTGGAATACAAGAAGTTAGCTACAGAAAAAAGTAGCGTTGCCTCATCATGAAGTGAATCTGAAAGCAATGATCATGCTACTTAAATGCACCCTTCAGAGGCAGAACTATGTTATAAGGATATAGATTTAAAAGAGCCGCTTCTAGTGCTTCTACTACTTCGAGTTGAATCTACATAAACTTAGATTTGTGTAAAACATTCCAAGGCACTTCACAGTAACATTATCAAGCAAAGTTTGACAACTAGCAACACAAGGAAATATAAAGACAAATGAGCAAAAGCATGATCAAAAGTCAGTTTTAAAGAGCATCTTAACAGAGATAGAGGGGGCTGGAGAGGCAGTGAGATTTAAGGAGGGAATTCCAGAGCTCAGGGCTCTGCTGAAGGAATGCCGTCAAAGGTGAAGAAATTAGAATTTGTCAAGCACTGAGATCTTGAAGGGCTGTAGGCTGGAGGTTGCAGAGATAGGGAGAGGCAAGACAATGAGGGATTTCAACACAAGAATAAGCATTTTAAAGTTAAGCAAAATTAGTATTGTTTTCATCACCTCAATTGCAGACATGCAAAGGATCTTGCATCAAGAGTATTTTGAGGCTTTCATGAAAAAAAAACACTTGAACACTTCCAAAACACTCATACCGTGAGCAGGAAACAATACCAACACTGTTGGCATGTCCTAAAGCTTGTGCCACACAATTCACTTCTCTGGTCTCTTTATTCATTCTCCAGATTCGAATAGTTTTGTCCTGAAGCATGGAAGAAAAAGAATTAAAAATATAAAAATTGGTTGAGTTTATTTATGTAGTAAAATGGATTAATCCCCGACTAAGTCTTCATAATCAGATTCAAATACTAGAAAAACATACCTTAGAACAACTGGCAAATTTGGTGCCTTTCTTAAACACATCCAGGGCTAATACTGTATCTAAAATAAAAACAAAACTTTCTATAACTCAATATAGATTTAGTAGTCAGCAGGCCTGAGAAACATATTACTTTAGGTCATAACTTTAATGTAAAATAATTTGTTTCTTTCCACGGTTTTAAACACTAAAAGCCATATTAGCCGGACAGTTGGGAAAACATGCAAACATCTGTAAGTATGTATCTGTAAGTATCTGTACGTCAATAATCATGGGTGATTTAATATGCATATAGACTGGATTAATTTAATTGGCAAGGGTAGCGTCGAGGGAGAGTTCATTGAATGTAATAGAGATTGTTTGTTGGAGCAATTTGTTGTGGAATCAACCAGGGAGCAGGCTATTCTAGATTTGGCATTGTGTAAAGAGGTGGGATTAATTAATGATCTCATAGTTAAGGATCCTCTAGGGAAGAGTGATCATAGCATGCCAGAATTTCGAATTCAGTTTGAGGGCGAGAAACTGGAGTCCCACACAAGCGTTCTGGAGTTAAACAAAGGTAATTACATAGGCATGAGGACAGATTTGGCCCTAGTGAACTGGGCAGGAAGACTAAAAGGCAGAACTGGCAGGTGTTTAAGGAGATATTCAATTCCTCCCAGCTACAATATATTCCAGACAGGAAGACAGATTGTAAGAGGGGGGAAAAAACATCCATGGCTAAGCAAGAACGTTAAGAATAACAAAGACAAAAACTGAGCCATACCATATCGCAAAGGCCAGTGGCAGGCTAGAAGGTTGGGAAACTTTTAAAGATCAACAAAGAGTTACGAAAAAAGTAATGAAAAGAGCAAAGGTAAATTATGAAAGAAAACTAGCGCAAGATATAAAAACGGATAGCAAAAGCTGAGATAAGTATATTAAAGGGAAGAGAATAGCTAAACTGAATGTTGGTCCCTTGGAGGATGAGACTGGGGAGTTAATAGAGGAGAACACAGAAATGGCAGAGACACTAAATCAGTGTTCTGCCTCAGTTTTCACAGTGGAGGACACTAGTACAATCCCAATAGTAACAGGTAATGCAGAGGTTATAGAAAGGGAGGAACTTAGAACAACCACCACTACTAGGGAAAAAGTACTGAGCAAACTATTGGGATCGAAGGCAGACAAGTTCCCAGGGCCTGATGGCCTACATCCTAGAGTCTTAAAAGGAAGTGGCAATGGAGATAGTGGATCCATTGGTTGTAATATTCCAAAAATCCCTGGATGTGGGAAAGGTTCCAGTGGATTGGAAAAATGCTTATATAATTCAAAAAGGTAGGGAAGCAGAAAGTAGGAAACTATAGACCAGTTAGTTTAATATCTGTCGTTGGGAAATTGTTAGAATCCATTATTAAGGAAGTAATAACAGGACATTTAGAAAGTCAAAACGGAATCCATCAGAGTCAGCATGGTTTTATGAAGGATAAATCGTGTTTGACTAATTTGCTAGAGTTCTTTGAAGATGTAACAAGTAAAGTGGATAATGGGGATCCTGTAGATGTTGTATATCTGGACTTCCAGAAGGCATTTGATAAGGTGCCACACAAAAGGTTAATACACAGGGTATGATCACATGGGGTTAGGGGCAATTTATTAACTTGGATAGAGGATCGGCTAACCAACAGAAAACAGAGAGTTGGGATAAATGGGTCTTTTTCTGGTTGGCAAGATATAACTAGTGGAGTGCCACAGGGTTCCATCCTCGGGCCCAAACTATTTACAACCTATATAATGGCTTGGATGCATGGATAGAAGGTATTACAGCCAAATTTGCAGATGATACTAAAATAGGTGGATAGTAAGTTGCAATAAAGAAATAAGAAATTTACAAATGGATATGGATAGGTTAGGTGAATGGGCCAAAATTTGGCAGATGGAGTTTAACATGGATAAGTTTGGTCAGAAGAATAGAAAGGCAAATTATCTAAATGGAGAGAAACTTCAGTGTGCTTCGGTGCAGAGGGATCTGGGTGTCCTCGTGCATGAATCGAAGAAAACTAGTATGCAGGTACAGCAGGTAATAAGGAAGGCAAATGGAATTTTGGCATTTATTGCTAAAGGAATAGAGTATAAAAGTAGGGAAGTGTTGCTGCAAGTGTACAAGGCATTAGTGAGATCGCACCTGGAGTATTGCATACAATTTTGGTCCCCTTACTTGAGGAGGGATGTAGCTGCATTGGAGGCAGTTCAGAGGAGGTTCGCTACATTGATTCCAGAGATGAGGGGTTTGTCTTATGAAGAGAGATTGAGCAATTTAGGCCTTTACTCTCTAGAATTTAGAAGAATGAGAGGAGATCTAATTGAGGTACATATGATGATTAAGGGGATTGACAAAGTAGACGTAGAGAGGATGTTTCCTCTGGTGGGGCAATCTAGAACGAGAGGTCATACTTTTAGGATAAGGGGTAGCAGATTTAAAACAGAGATGAGGAGAAATTACTTCTCTCAAGGGTCGTGAGTCCATGGAATTCACTACCCCAGAATGCAGTGGATGCTGGGACATTGAGTAAATTTGAGGAGACAGACAGATTTTTAATTAGTCATGGGTTGAAGGGTTATGGAGAATGGACAGGAAAGTGGAGTTGAGGCCAAGATGAGATCAGCCATGAATGTATTGAATGGCGGAGCAGGCTCGAGGGGTTGAATTGCCTACTCCTGCTCCTAGTTCTTATGTTCTAAGTAACAATATGTGTCAGAAACGAAGAAAAAAAAACATGATTCAAAACGATCTTTTGCACCAAAATGTAAATGAAATACACACATGCAGGTGTATATGCTGAAATCATAGCAGATTTTATATAGCGTACAACAATTCAATGTAATGGTAATCCCACTTTAGCAATCATAAACTGTTCTGTAGCATGGCAAGACCCTAATATTGCTAGACAAAGCAGAACCTAAATTAGCTGAAGCAATTAGATATGTTGCACTAACAGAATCTCACAGCACAGAATGAGGCCATTTGGCCCATCACAAGAACTCAAGAAAGAAAGGCAGCAGTAGACCAGATGGCCCATCGAGCCTGCTCCGCCATTCCATACGATCATGGCTGATCTGAGGATTCAACTCCACTTTCCCGCACACTCGCCATATCCCTTGATTCCCCAAGAGACCAAAAAACTGTCTATCCCAACTTTAAATATATAAAATCACTTGAAAAGTTTGCAGCAAAAGAAAGACTTGCATTTAAATAGAGCCTTTCAGAATCTTAGGACAACCCATAGCACTTGACAGCCAATTAAGTACTTTTGAAAGACTGTTAGAATATAGAAAAATTTGTGCAGAGCAAGCTCCCACAAACATCAACGTGATAATGACAAGATAATCAGTTTTAGTGACATTGGGGGAGGAATAAATATTGGCCAGAACTTCTGGAAGAAATCCCCTGCTCTTCTTTGAAATATTGCCATGGGATCTTTTACATCCATTGGAGGCAAGACCGGCCCTCAGTTTAATGTCTCACCCAAAAGAGGACACCTCCAACAGTGCAGCACTCCCTCAGTATGGCACTGGAGTGTCACCTAGATTTTTTTCAAGTCCCTGTAATGAGACTTCTATCCACAACCTTCAGACTCAGTGTTAGAGCTACTGACGGAGTCAGGCCGAACACCTGGACAAGTCAGAAAAGCTGTAAATCACTTCTTGGAGAAACATTTCACTTTTAATCAGTACTACAGTTCTTATTTTCCTACCACTGAGCACTACTAGCACAGTTTGGAGCAGGACGCTTCAATGCATTTTGAGGGTGGGGGAGGGCAATTTGGCCCTGTAACTAACTGGATGCTAGTGAAACACTTTCCCGAAATCAATCTCTGCTCCATCAGCAACATCGATATTCTACTGCCTCATATAACAAGATTACTCAGGAGGGATTCACTAGCCCCAGAGGAACTGTACATTATGAATGAAGCCAGCCCTGGTCTTACCTAGTTTAGAAAGTATTACAAAGTAAAATGTATCACAGAGGCAGGCCATTAAGCCCGACTGGTCCATGCTTCTCCCACCCTTCTTCATTTAACCTCATCAACATATCCTTCTGCTCCTTTCTCTCACGAGTGTTATCTATCTTCCCCTTAAACACATCTACACTAATCACCTCAACTACTCCTTGTGGTAGCAAGTTTTTCCCCCACATTCCAACCACTCTCTGGGTAAAGAAGTTACTCCTGGATTTATGAGTGTATGTACACCCATAGGCACATTCTAAATTCTAAAAGTGTCACCTGTTGCTCAGTTGTAGCACCCTTGCCTCGGAGTCAAAATGTTGTCAGTTCAAGTCTCAATCCAGAAACTGGAGCACAAAATCCAGGCTGACACTTCAGTGCAGTACTGAGGGTAGCATCTTCTATATGAGCCCTCTCAGATGGGCATAAAAGATCCCATCGCACTATTCAAAGAAATGCACTGACTGGTGCCCTGGCCAATCAACATCACTAAATATAGATTATCTGGCCATTATCACATTTTGTTTATGGGACCTCACTGTGCACAAAGTGCTTGTCACATTTCCGACATTACAATAATATCTATGCATCGAATAGAGCACTTTGGAATGTCCTGAGGTTGTGAAACACACTATATAAATCCATGCCTCTCTTTTAAAAGCTGAGCTCAAGAAATTAATCTAAAAAAAAAAAGTGGGTTTCACTATGTATAAGAGGTTCAATTCAGAAAAGCAGAGAGACTAACAGTATTTGTTTGGGAAGCTAAAATGGCATTAGAAAAAAGGGAGAGTGAACAATTGCTGCAGTGATGGCATGACCATTTTTTAAAAATGCGAGAGAATACTCAATGATTATACTGGTCCTTTATGGGATTTATCAGGCCTTGTACAAAGGTAAAGAGTTAAAAAAGAGTGTTAAAAAATGGATTGACATAACCCAGGTATATGGACTGAACTGCAACACCTTGCAATGTACTAAAAATTAATCTATTGTTCAAATATTGTTTTGGGCTAACAGCCATACTCTCCAAATATTAGCCCCATAACCCCTACCTCTCAGGGTTACCACAGTGAGGACTGGCTTCAGGGATTACTAAAATGACCAAACCAACACAAGAATAAACTCTCCATATTCTTTGCTCACCTGTGTGTCCGTATAAGATCTGACAGTTTAACGTTGCCAGCTCAAAAACTTTCAGCTGTGGGCTGTTGGTGGCCACCACAATGTGTGCATCAGATGGACCCAGAAACTTCACATCCAGCACCTCATCATTATAGCCTACAAACTAAAGAGAAAACATTCGTAATCAATAATCTTAACACCCTGAAGCATATAAAAATTCATGTACCATACTAAAACCTTAGCCAATGGAGTATTGGCTCTAACATATATCAAAATATTGGTGATTGGTGTTCTGTACAATCTGCACCATTGCCATACTTGCTCAGAACGCACCAAGGTACTCACCAATTTCTTGCCGTACAAGTTTCGCAACCAAAAAGCATGTAATTTGGCCTATCCTGCCTGATTGCACCAATCCAGAACTAATGCTACTGTCCTGCTCTCTCCCCAAAGTCCGATATTTTCCTCTGCATCCCAATTATCCATGTTTCCCTTAAAAGACGCAATAGCTTTCATCACAACTTGCGCCAAAGTCATCCATGATCCCAACAAGCCACTGTGTTAAGGAATTTCTTCTAACAATAACTTCCGCGCAACAAAGCGCAGTCTGATAAGATGGAAAAATAGGTTTTTACTGAACTGCATCTTATTAAAGTATACATTAGTGACTGCAGACAAATAGGAGGCCTTTCTAACCTCCACAAATGGGTGGGTTTGGGTCAGCTGGCATGGACTCGATGGGTCAAATGGCCTCCTTCTATGCTGTAATAGACTCTAACTTAAACTGTTAAAACCCGAAACTGGAACCCAACCTACCTCAATCACTGCCCGCTTCCGGTTTTAATGTAGGTGGGCAACCAACCCACTCTCAGGAGGCAGGTCAGTCGTTGAAACCTCCATGTTTCCAAATTAACAAGTGTTTCAATTTTTAACCACAGTGGTTAACCTTGCTTTCCCAAGCCTCAGGGAACCCAGCACGAGAACACAAGAAATAGGAGCAGGAGCAGACCATATGGCCCATTGAGCCTGCTCCGCCATTCCATACAACCATGGCTGATTTTGGGCTTCAACTCCACTTTCGCGCTCGCTTGATTCCTTGAGGGACCAAAAACTGTCTATCCCAGCCTGAACTATATTCAACGATGGAACATCCACAACCCTCTGGGGTACAGAATTCCAAAGATTTACAACCCTTTGAGTGAAGTAAATTCTCCTCAGCTCAGTCCTAAATGATCGGCCCCTTATCCTGAAACTGTGCCCCCGTGTTTTAGTTCCCCAACCAGCGGAAACAATCTCTCAGCATCTACCCTATTCAGCCCCTTAAGAATCTTGTATGTTTCAATAAGATTGCCTTTCATTTTTCTAAACTCCAGAGAATATAGGCCCAATTTATTCAGCCTCTTATCAGAAGACAACCCCCTCATCCCAGGGACCAATTTAGTGAACCCTGGCTGTACTGCCTCCAATGCAAGTATATCCTTTCTTAAATGTGGAGACCAAAACTGCACACAGTACTCCAGATGTAGACTCACCAAAACCCTATATAACTGTATCAAGACTTCTTTATTCTTGTACTCCAATCTCCTTGCAATAAAGGCCAACATGCCATTTGCCTTCCTAATTACTTGTACCTGCATGCTAACTTTCTGCGTTCCTTGTATAAGCACACTCTTTGAACATCGACACTTACAAGTTGCACGCATTTTTTTAAAATTCTGTGTTTCTATTCTTATGACCAAAGAGAATAACTTCACATTTCCCTACATTATACTCCATCTGCCATCTAGTTGTCCACTCACCTAACCTGTCTATATCTCTTTGTAGCCTGTGTGTGTCCTCCCCACAGCTTATCTTCCCACCTAGCTTTGTATCACCAGGAAACTTAGATGTAGAGACAGCGAGTAATATATCTAAGTTATTAATATAGATTGTAAATAGCTGAGGACTCAGCATTAATCCTCGTGGCACCCCACTATTCACTGCCTGCCAACTTGAAAATGCCCCATTTATGCCCACTCTTTGCTTCCTGTCTGTTAACCAATCCTCTTTCCATGCTAATATACTACCCCCAACTCCATGAGCCTTTACCTTGTCCATTAACCTTTTGTGTGGCACCTTATTGAATGCCTTTTGGAAATCCAGGTGTAAAGCATCTACTGGAATTTTGGAAAATCAAAGCTAGCACATCTACTATCATTGCAGCTATCTCTTTGAGAACCCTAGGATGTAGGTCATCAGGTCCTAGGGATTTGTCAGATTTTAGTCCCTCAAGTTTCTCCAATACTTCTTCTCTGCTGATATGAATCTCCTCACCCTTTCTAGCCCCTAGGTTACCTTCTATTTCTGGTATGAAGCTTGTGTCTTCTACTATGAAGACAGTCACAAAATATTTGTTCAATGCCTCTGCAATTTCCTCATTCCTTATGATGATTTATCCTGTCTCTGCTTCTAAGGGACCGATGTCTACTTTAGCTACTCTCTTTATGTACTTAGTCAGTACTGTACGTTAACATTTTCACTTTAGTAAGGTCACCTCTTTTAGTGTCATGAACTGTAAAGTATTTTCAATTCTGTCGTAGCTTTTCATTTTCCACTCATCTGGACAGAATGTCATATTTCAAATGGAGCAATAATTTATACTACATGAGAAAAGGGGGCTGAACTGGTTGGCAAGTCGACTCTGGTCGAGGCATTGTCATGGAAAATGCACCAGGGATCTATTGCCCACCACACTTTTGTTTAATTCAAAAAAAAAAATGCCTGGACATGTTCCATTTGACTGTAGAGGACAGGTCCCTGCATGTGAATATATGTAGCATCTAGCCAGCGTAAGTGAGCCACATTGCAAGCCCAAATGATAATCTTAAATTGGATGTTAGTGTAATTCTTAGCACAAGCGGGATTGTTCAGTAAATACAGTATAAATGGGTGCTCCCTTTGAAATCTGGCATTATTGCATCTGTCCTGACAAGCGTAAGATGAAAAGCTACGACAGCATGTTTCTTTTTTTCAGCAATACTCAAGTTCTATACCACCAAGTGACTTTTTCAATTCATTTATACAACTGCAGCAACCCAGCAGTTCAGTGACCTTTGAAATGTAAACTGCCCATGGGCAAAATAGTAGGGCTCAGAGGAGTTTGTAGGCCACCCAGTACAAAGAAAATTTAGAGGGAATGTTGCTTCCAACACCTTCCTCCCTCTTTGTCACTGCAGATCATCCTCAACCCTTGCAACCATGCTCTACTCATCCTCACAATCTCTACTCACAACATTCAATAAATTACCTGTGGCTGTCTTTGAAACAAACAGTCACTGCCTAACAAGCAGCCAAGCCTGTCCAGCATGCTGGCTTGTGGATGAGAGACCCAAATCAACAAAAACCGACATGCACGCCATGGAATGAATAAGCCTTGTGCCATTTTATTCTGTCAAAGTATCTATATAAATGCAAGTTTATTGCTGTTGAATGGCACTGAAACTTATTCCCTATTAATGATATTAATATTTCAGGTGCAATAAAGCTACTTAGTCAGTGTAATTTTATGATGGGGATGGGAACAGTAGGGTTTGGGGTGGAGGGAGTTCTTTAAAGTTCTACTCACCTGACGCTCGAGTTTCAGAGTGCGTAGGTCATAGGAAAGAATATTATGCTCAGCAGTTACAGTGGTTAGCTTCCTTGTTGCAGGGACCAGCATGCAATGGGTCAGAGACTGCTCATCTGTGTCATCTTCAGTTTCTTTCTTAGGTTTACCAGGCATGCACTGGGAGTATATGCATCTTCCAGAGTAAGCTTCCCAAATTCGAAGGATCCCTTTAGTTATATAAAAAAAAATGCAAGATTCAGAATAACTGAAAACTCACTGCAGGCTGCAAATCATCTACAGTAACAGTGCCAGCTGAAGAATGTTCATTATGTTTATTAGTTTAGTGGTTAGGGACTGATCTAAATGACTTTAAAAAAATGTCAATCAGCACCATCAGCGTCAACAAAGAGCATTTATTAACCAGGTTGAATTTATAAAAATATCCAAGGTGCTTCAGAAGTGTGTTTAGAAATATAGGCACAGAGCCAAAGAACCAGATATTCGAAGGAGTAAACAAACCCTTGGACAAAGAGGTTAATCTTAAGGAAGATCTTAAAAGGAAGAGGGGGAAGTAGAGAGGTGATACAGCTTGGGGACAGCAGGGGGGAGTGGGGGTGCCCTTGGAGGGGCGGGTGCATTGATTTCAGATCAGGGTGTCTAAGCAACTAAGGCACAGCCACCAACAGTAACATGTAGAGACGAGGAATGCACAGTCAGCCTAGGTCAGAGGAACAGAGATCTAACGTGGGGTTGGAGGGTTGAGGAGGTTACGAAGATCGAGACTGGCAAGACAGTGAAAGGATTTACAGATTACACGGAGAATTTTAAATTTGAATCATTCAGGGTTTATGTGGAACTCTTTTCTGCAAAAGGCAAATGATGCTAGTTCAATCGTTCATTTTAAAATGGAGATCGATAGATTTTTGTTAGTCAAAAGGTATCAAGGGATATGAGGCAAAAATGGGGATATGGAGTTAGGTTGCAGATCAGCCATGATCTCACTGCATAGCGGAACAAACGCGAGGGGCTAAACTACTCCTGTTCCTATGTTCCTATCTGTCAACAAGGATGAAACGATGAGTGAGCAGGACTTGGTGTGAAATAGGATATGAGCAACAGAGCTTTGGATGAGTGGAGGTTTATGTACTGTGGAAGGTGGGAGGCTGGGCAGCAGGGTGTTGAAATAGTTAGAGGCCACGAAAGCCCAACGAGGGTTTCAGCAGCATAGGAGCTGAATTAAGGATGCAGGTGGATGATATTATGGATGTGGAAGTAGGCTGCTTTACCAGCACAGGGTTGAATAGAAGACGCTGAGGTTGCAAAAATTCTGATTCCGCCTGAATGACCAGGAAGATAGATGGAACCACTGGCTGGGACACAGAGTTTTTGGCGATGCAGATGACAATGGATTTGGTCTTCCCACTGTTCAAATGGAAGAAATTGCAGCTCATCCAAGCCTTGGATGTTGGACAAACATTCCAACAACAGAAGAAGTGGAGGGGACGAGAAAGAGGTGGGTGGCGAGGCCCAAAAAAGCTAGTATTAATGGACTTTGTTCAGAACAGCTGCCAAATTGCACATGCAAATGGACAAATGATCACCTGTAACACTGCAGGGAGTGGAAGTATGGTTAGGAGGTAGGGATAACTGAACTAGGTCACGCACATGGAATTCAGTCCTGATTCTAAGTCATACATTCCATCTTTATATAGTACTTCAATTTTGTATAATTTATAGTTAAATAGCAACATATATGAAGATTTGGAAAGCAGGAACAAAGTTGCTTGGAACAGAGGAGTTTCTCCGCAATATAATCAAAGAAGATGGAAAAAATTGAAGCTCGACAGCTCCACTATTGGGTAAATACAAACTGACAAGTTAATGTCGGCAGTTTCCAGCATCAATTTGTATACAGGAATTTATAATGGAAAAAGGTGACACAAGGTGAAACAATAAGAAAGTAGTAAGATTTTGGATGCAAGAAGTGCAGACCAATAAAGATTTTAATATATTATAGATATATTTGAGGTATCAAAATGTAGTGATGTGGCTGACTCTTAAATGCCCTCTGAAATGGCCTAGCAAGCTGCTCAGTTGTATCTAAACGCTATGAAGTCAATAAAGAATGAAACCGGATGGAACATCCAGCATCGACCTAGGCACCAGAAATGACAAGGGCAAACCCAGCCCAGTCAACCCTGCAAAGTCCTCCTTACTAACATCTGGGGGCTTGTGCCAAAGTTGGGAGAGCTGTCCCACAGACGAGTCAAGCAACAGCCTGACACAGTCATACTCACCGAATCATACCTTACAGACAATATCCCAGACACCGCCATCACCATCCCTGGGCACGTCCTGTCCTACCGGCAGGACAGACCCAGCAGAGGCAGCAGCACAGTGGTATACAGTCGGGAGGGAGTTGCCTGGGAGTCCTCAACATTGACTCCAGACCCCATGAAGTCTCATGGCATCAGGTCAAACATGGGCAAGGAAACCTCCTGCTGATTACTACTGACCGCCCTCCCTCAGCTGATAAGTCAATACTCCTCCATGTTGAATACCACTTGGAAAAAGCACTGAGGGTGGCAAGGGTACAGAACGTACTCTGGGTGGGGGACTTCAATGTCCATCACCGAGAGTGACTCAGTAGCAACCATTACTGACTGAGCTGGTGGGGTCCTAAAGGACATAGCTGCGAGACTGGGTAAGCGGCAGGTGGTGACAGAACCAACAAAAAAGGGAAAAACAGACTTGACCGCGTCCTCACCAATCTGCCTGCCGCAGATGCATCTGTCCATGACAGTATTGGCAGAGGAACCACCGCACAGTCCTTGTGGAGACAAAGTCCCGTCTTCCCATTGAGGATATTCTCCGTCGTGCTGTTTGGCACTACGACTGTGTAAAACGGCATAGATTTCGAACAGATCTAGCAATGCAAAACTGGGCATCCATGAGGGCCATCAGCAGCAGAATTGTACTCAACCACAATCTGTAACCTCATGGCATGGCATATCCCCCACTCTGCCATTACCAACAAGCTGGTAGACCAATCCTGGTTCAATGAAGAGTGGAGGGCATGCCAGGAGCAGCACCAGGCATACCTCAAAACGAGGTGTCAACCTGATGAAGCTACAACCCAGGACTACTTGCATACCAGACTGCAATCCCATAAGCAACAAATCAGATCTAAGCTTTGCAGTTCTGCCACGTCCAGCCGTGAATGGTGGTGGACAATTAAACAACTAACTGGAGGAGGTGGCTCCACAAATATCCCCATCCTCAATGATGGGGGAGCCCAGCACATCAGTGCAAAAGATAAGGCTGAAGCATTTGCAACAATCTTCAGCCAGAAGTGCCAAGTTGATGATCCATCTCGGCCTCCTCCTGAAGTCCCCAGTATCACAGATGCCAGACTTCAGCCAATTCGATTCACTCCGCATGATATCAAGAAACGACTGAAGGTACTGGATACTGCAAAGGCTACGGGCCCTGACAATATTCCGGCAATAGTACTGAAGACCTGTGCTTCAGAACTTGCCGCATCCCTAGCCAAGCTGTTCTAGTACAGCTACAACACTGCCATCTACCCTGCAATGTGGAAAATCGCCCTGGTATATCTTGTACACAAAAAGCAAGACAAGTCCAACCCGGCCAACCACCCCATCAGTCTATTATCGATCATCAGTAAAGTGACGGAAGGCGTCATCGACAGTGCTATCAAACAGCACTTGCTCAGCAATAACCTACTCAGTGACGCTCAGTTTGGGTTCCAACAGGGCCACTCAGCTCCTGACCTAATTAGAGCCTTGGTTCAAACATGGCCAAAAAGCTGAACTCAAGAGGCGAGGTGAGAGTGCCTACCCTTGACATCAAGGCAGCATTTGAGTAGGTATGGCATCAAGGAGCTCTAGCAAAACTGGAGTCAATGGGAATTAGAGGAAAACTGTCTGCTGGTTGGAGTCTTACCTAGCATAAAGGAAGATGCTTGTGGTTGTTGGAGGTCAATCATTTCAGCTCCAGGACATCACTGCAGGAGTTCCTCAGGGTAGTGTCTTAGGCCCAACCATCTCTTCCTTCAATCACAAGGTCAGAAGTGGTGATGTTTGCTGATGATTGCACAATGTTCAGCACCATTCGCAACTCCTCAGATACTGAAGTGTAGAAATGCAGCAAGACCCGGACAATATCCAGGCTTGGGCTGATAAGTGGCAAGTAACATTCGCGCCACACAAGTGCCAGGCAATGACCATCTCCAACAAGAGAGAACTAAACCATCTCCCCTTGACATTCAATGGCATTACCATCGCTGAATCCCCCCACTATCAAAATCCTAGGGGCTACCATTGACCAGAAACTGAACTGGAGTCTTCTTTGGCCTCCTTGTCTCGAGAGACAATGGGCAAGCGCCTGGAGGTGGTTAGTGATTTGTGAAGCAGCGCCGGAGTGGCTAGAAAGGCCAATTCTAGAGTGACAGACTCTTCCACAGGTGCTGCAGATAAAATTGGTTGGTTGTCGGGGCTGTTACACAGTTGGCTCTCTCCTTATGCCTCTGTCTTTTTTCCTGCCAACTGCTAAGTCTCTTTGACTCGCCACTCTTTAGCCCTGCCTTTATGGCTGTCCGCCAGCTCTGGCGATCACTGGCAACTGACTCCCATGACTTGTGATCAATGTCACAGGACTTCATGTCGCGTTTGCAGACGTCTTTAAAAGTGGAAAGATGGACGGCTGATGGGTCTAATACCAGTGATGAGCTCGCTGTACAATGTGTCCTTGGGGATCCTGCCATCTTCCATGCGGCTCCCATGGCCAAGCCATCTCAAGTGCCGCTGGCTCAGTAGGGTGTATATGCTGGGGATGTTGGCTGCCTCGAGGACTTCTGTGTTGGAGATACGGTCCTGCCACCTGATGCCAAGGATTCTCCAGAGGCAGCGAAGATGGAATGAATTGAGACGTCGCTCTTGGCTGACATACGTTGTCCAGGCCTCGCTGCCGTACAGCAAGGTACTGAGGACACAGGCTTGATACACTCGGATTTTTGCGTTCCGTGTCAGTGCGCCATTTTCCTGGACTATCTTGGTCAGTCTGGACATAGCAGCAGACGCCTTTCCCATGCGCTTGTTGATTTCTGCATCTAGAGACAGGTTACTGGTGATAGTTGAGCCTAGGTAGGTGAACTCTTGAACCACTTCCAGAGCGTGGTCGCCGATATTGATGGATGGAGCATTTCTGACATCCTGTCCCACGATGTTAGTTTTCTTGAGGCTGATGGTTAGGCCAAATTCGTTGCAGGCAGCCGCAAACCTGTCGATGAGTCTCTGCAGACACTCTTCTGTGCGGGAAGTTAATGCAGCATCGTCAGCAAAGCGGAGTTCCCTGATGCGGACCTTCCGTACTTTGGTCTTTGCTCTTAGACGGGCAAGGTTGACCAACCTGCCATCTGATCTTGTGTGGAGGAAAATTCCTTCTTCTGAAGACTTGAACGCATGAGAGAGCAGCAGGGAGAAGAAGATCCCAAACAGTGTAGGTGCAAGAACACAGTCCTGTTTCACACCACTCAGGATAGGAAAGGGGTCTGATGAGGCGCCGCTAT
Source organism: Heterodontus francisci (assembly GCF_036365525.1). Taxonomy (NCBI): domain Eukaryota; kingdom Metazoa; phylum Chordata; class Chondrichthyes; order Heterodontiformes; family Heterodontidae; genus Heterodontus; species Heterodontus francisci. The sequence continues at coordinate 22,660,811 of NC_090394.1, forward strand.
GCTGAATTGTGCCTTTCATATTGTCATGGAATGAGGTGATGATACTTAGTAGCTTTGGTGGAGATCTGATCTTTGCCAGTAGTCTGAAGAGACCACGTCTGCTGATGAGGTCAAAGGCTTTGGTGAGATCAATGAAAGCAACATAGAGGGGCATCTGCTGTTTGTGGCATTTCTACTGTAGCTGGGGAAGGGAGAACAGCATGTCAATGGTGGATCTCTCTGCTCGAAAGCCACACTGTGCCTCAGGGTAAACATGCTCAGCCAGCTTCTGGAGCCTGTTTAAAACGACTCGAGCGAAGACTTTCCCCACTATGCTGAGCAGGGAGATTCCACGGTAGTTGTTGCAGTCACCGCGGTCACCCTTGTTCTTATAGAGGGTGATGATATTGGCATTGCGCATGGCCTGTGGTACTGCTCCCTCATCCCAGCACAGGCAAAGCAGTTCGTGGAGTGCTGAACGTCTAGCAGGCTTAGCTCTTGATTATTTCAGGGGTAATGCCGTCCTTCCCAGGGGCTTTTCCACTGGCTAGAGAATCAATGTCATCACTGAGTTCCGATTTTGTTGGCTGTGCGTCCAGCTCATCTATGACTGGTAGAGACTGGGCTGCATGAGTAGCTATATAAATACTGGGGCCACAACAGCAGGTCAGAGGGTAGGAATTCTGCGGTGAATAACTCACCGCCTGACTCCCCAAAGCATGTCCACCATCTACAAGGCACAAGTCAGGGGTGTGATGGAATACTCTCCACTTGCCTGGATGGGTGCAGCTCCAACAACACTTGAGAAGCTCGACACCATCAAGGACAAAGCAGCCCGCTTGATTGGCACACCATCTGCAAACATTCACTCCCTCCACCACCAACGCACAGTGGTAGCAGTGTCTACCATCTACAAGATGCCCTGCAGCAACACACCAAGGCTCCTTGGACAGCACCTTCCAAACCAGCGACCTCTACCATCTAGACGGACAAGGGCTGCAAATGCATGGGAACACCACCACCTGCAAGTTCCCCTTCAAGCCACAATCCTGACTTGAAACTAAATCGCCGTTCCTTCACTGTCGCTGGGTCAAAATCCTGAAACTCCCTTCCTAACAGCACTGTTGGTGTACCTACCCCACATTGACTGCAGCGGTTCAAGAAGGCAGCTCACCACCACCTTCTCAAGGGAAATAAGGGATGGGCAATAAATGCTCGCCTGGCCAGCGACGCCCATATCCCATGAATGAATGAAAAAAAAAATTAAAATGCTTATAGGTTGAAATCACAATCCATCAACCCATAGCATTAACTTAAACTTCAATGTACCATCTTTAGCCAGAAGTGCCGAGTAGATGATCCATCTCAGCCTCTTCCTGCTGAGGTTCCCATCAGCATTGATGCCAGTCTTCAAACAATTCGATTTACTCCACGAGATCAAGAAATGGATGAAGGCACAGGATACATCAAAGGCTGCAGAACCGGACAACATTCCAGTTGCATTAATGAAGACGTGCTCCAGAGCTAGCCGTGCACTTAGGCAAGCTGTTTCAGTACAGCTAAAACACTGGAATCTACCCGACAACGTGGAAAATTGTCCAGGTATGCCCTGTCCACAAAAAGCAGGACAAATCTAGTCTACTACCACCTCATCAGTCTACTCTCAATCATGAACAAAGCAATGGAAGGTGTTGTTGATAGTGCTATCAAGCAGCACTAACTCAGCAATAACTTGATCACCGACAATCAGTTTGGGTTCGGCCAAGTTTGGTCCCAGATCTCATTACAGCCTTGGTACAGACAAAAGAGTTTAATTCAAGAGGCGAGGTAAGAATGACTGTCCTTGACATCAAGGTAGGATTTGAATGAGTGTGACAACAAGGAGCCCAAGGAAAACTGAAGTAAATGGGAATAAGGGAGAAAATCCTCCACTCTTTGGAGCCATACCTTGCACAAAGGAAGATGGTTGTTGGAGGTCAATCATCTCAGTCCCAGGACAGGACAGGACATCGCTGCAGGAGTTCCTCAGGGTAGTGACGTAGACCCAACTATCTTCAGCTGCTTTCTCAATGACCTTCCCTCCAACATAAGCTCAGAAATAGAAATGTTCGCTGATGACTGCAGTGTGTTCAGTAAAAGCCTGCTCAGATCAGGAGAAAGAAACCGAACCGAACTACAGCGGACCCGAGCCCGACCCAGCCCAAGTCCCTCCGATTTTGCCCCGCGCCCGACCCGACCGGACCTGAGCCCAACTGCGACTATCCCTTTACTTACCTTCCGACTCTGAACCTGCAGCGCGTGCATGATGACGTCATAGTGACGTCACTCACTCACTACGCACACTCAGTTTCGTTCCGGACTTCCAGCTCAGATAAGTTTTTTTAATTTCAATACTTATCGGCAGAACACTTACCATGTGTGTCCAACCCGAACCCGGCCCATGTCCTAAAGCAGTCCATGTCCACATGCAGCATACCAAGACAAGATTTAGGCTTGGGCTGATAAGTATTAAATAACATTCATGCCACACAAGTGCCAGGCAATGACCATCTCCAACAAGAAAGAATCTAATCAGCTCCTCTTGACAGTGAACAGCATTACCACTGCTGAATCCCCTACCATCCTGAGGGTCACCACTGGCCAAAAACCTAACTGGACCAGCAGTATAAATATTGTGGCTATAACAGCAGGGTCAGAGGCTGAAAATTCTGCAGCGTGTAACTCACCTCCTGACTTCTCACAGTCTGTCCACCATCTACACGGCACAAGTCAGGAGTATGATGGAATACTCTCCACTTGCTTGGATGAGTGCAGCTCGAACAACACTCAAGAAGTTCAACACCATTCAGGACAAAGCAGCCCCCATCCACCACCTATAATATTTCACTCCCTCCACCACTGGCGCACAGTGGCAGCAGTGTGTACCATCTACAAGATGCCAATGCAGCAACTCAACAGCACCTCCCATACCCACAATCTCTACCACCTAGAAGGACAAGGGCAGCAGGTACATGGGAACACCACCACATGAAAGTTCTCTTCCAAGCTGCACACCATCTTGACTTGGAACTACATCACCATTCCTTCACTGTTGCTGGATCAAAATTCTGGAACTCCCTTCCTAACAGCACTATGAGAGTACCTGAACCACATAAAAGGCAGCAGTTCAAGAAGGTGACTCACCACCACCTTCTCAAGAGCAATTAGGGATAGGAAACAAATGTTGACCTTGCCAGCGCTGCTCACATCCAAAGGACAAATTTTTTTAAAAGTTGTGATCCACATTATAAACAATATAGTTTTTAGAATATTCTGGGATACTTATAATCAAACATCAGATATAAGGTACAACATATACAATACACAGACAATTTCTGGAATTTTCTTGAATTGTTAGTTGCTTCATAGACTCATTACAGCACAGAAGGGAACCATTTGGCCAGAGTCCATGCCAGCTCTACGTAGAGCAATCCAATCAGTCCCATTCCCCCGCTCCATCCTCACAGCCCCGCAAGTTTATTTCTTTCAAGTGCCCATCCAATTCCCTTTTGAAATCATTAATCATCTCCTCTTCCACTACCCTCATGAGTTCTAGGTCATTACATCTCCCTGCATCACTTGCCCAAAACCTTAAATGTCCCTTAGTTCTTGTACCATTAGCTAATGATGCTAATGAGAACAGCTTTTCATTGTCTACCTTATCTAAAACTGTCATAATCTTGTACATGTCGATCAAATCTCCCTTCAATTTCCTATGCTTCAAGGAGAACAACCCCAGCTTCTACAAGCTAACCTTGTAGCTAAAATTCTTCATCCCTGGAACCATTCTGGCAAATTTCATCTGCACCCTCTCACATCCTTTCTATCCAGTATCATTTGATTTGGTGATCACACCTTGAAAGTTCTAAAACTTTTGGGCACTATGGCAATTTTTAAAACACAAATATATTAACATTATAAATTTCAGAACATAGCAGACTTCTCGATTAATCCATTTGTTTCATTACAGTTTAAATAAGGATGTTGAGTAAATTCCAGTCAGTCAGTTACCATGTTTTCTTTTTTAGCATGGGCTAGCTACTACAAAACATTCTAACTGACTGGTTTGATCACTATCCAAGTATACATCTGGCACCTGCCTTTATTGCCTGCGGTGATAAAATGAGGTTCTTTGCTGGTCACCCCCAAGGCAGTGAAATCCTCGTCCTCGGGTAGTAATATTACTGCTTCCACGGTCTATGAATCAAAGAAGATTTGCAAGGAAATTAGAAGATTGGGTGAGGGATTAGCAGCAGTTACTAAAGAAGTTACAGAGCAATTTCAGAAAATCTTTGAGAAACTTCTGGCTTTCAACAAAAGAAAAAGGTTTTGCATAATTATTACTGTCGAAGGAATCTTTGTGCAGAAATGATTTTTAAGAGTCAGGAATAGATTACATATTTGATTCGTGGAGTTACTATCAGTCCCAATTTACCCAGACAAAAGAATATATATACTTTGGGTGACACAGAACAGTCTTTACAAACTACAAAAGGAAGCCACCCGATGGACAAACAATGCAATAACATTGGCTGTATCCAGGGATGGTAGCAAATGTCAACTCACTATTTAAGGGAGGGTGGGAGAGAGAAAACGGGGAACTACAGATCTGTTAGCCTTACATCAGTAGTAGGGAAAATGCTAGAATCGATTTGAAAAGTTATGATAAATGGACACTTGGATAATAATTATCTGATTGGGCATAGTCAACATGAATTTATGAAAGGAAATCTTGTTTGACGAACCTGTCAGGAGTGTTTTTTTGAGGGTGTTACTAACAGAATTGATAAAAGGGGAGTCAGGGACCTGGTATACTTAGATTTCAGAAGGCTTTTGATAAAGTCCCCCATAGGAGGTTGTTTAGCAAAATTGAAGCAATTGGGATAGGAGGTAATATACTGGCATGGATTAAGGATTGGTTAACAGGCAGAGTTTGAACCATTCTCGCAGGCTGTGACTAGTGGGGTACCGCAAGGATCAATACTTGGGCCCCAGCTGTTCACAATATTTAATCAATGATTTGGATGTGGGGACCAAATGTAATATTTCCAAGTTCACAGATGACACAAAACTAGGTTGGAATATAGGGCGGCACAGTGGCGCAGTGGTTAGCACCGCAGCCTCACAGCTCCAGGGACCCGGGTTCGATTCCGGGTACTGCCTGTGTGGAGTTTGCAAGTTCTCCCTGTGTCTGCGTGGGTTTTCTCCGGGTGCTCCGGTTTCCTCCCACAAGCCAAAAGACTTGCTGGTTGATAGGTAAATTGGCCATTATAAATTGTCACTAGTATAGGTAGGTGGTAGGGAAATATAGGGACAGGTGGGGATGTTTGGTAGGAATATGGGATTAGTGTAGGATTAGTATAAATGGGTGGTTGATGGTCGGCACAGACTCGGTGGGCCGAAGGGCCTGTTTCAGTGCTGTATCTCTAATCTAATCTAATCTAATGTGTTGAGGAAGATGCAAAACAGCTTCAAGGGGTTTTGGACAGACTTAGCGAGTGGGCAAGAATGTGGCAGATGGAACATAACGTAGAAAAATGTGAGGTTATCCACTTTGGTAGGAGGAACAGATGTGCAGAATATTTCTTAAATGGTAAAAAATTAGAAAGTGTAGATGTACAAAGGGACCTGGGTGTCCTTGTCAATGAGTCACTGAAACCCAACATGCAGGTGCAGCAAGCAATTAGGAAGACTAATGGTATGTAGCCTTTATCGCAAGAGGATTTGAATCCAGGAGTAGTTGAAGTCTTGCTTCAATTGGAAAGAAGCTTGGTTAGACTGCACCTGGAGTACGGTGTACAGTTTTGGTCCCCTTACCTTAGAAAGGATATTATTGCCATACAGGGAATGCAACAAAGGTTCACCAGACTTGTTCCCGGGATGGCGGGACTGTCCTAGGGAGAGAGATTGGGGAAACTGGGTCTGTATTCTCTAGAGTTTTGAAGGATGAGAGGTGATCTCATTGAAACCTACAAAATACTTAAAGGGATAGACAGGGTAGATGAAAGCAAGAGGTTTCCCCTGATTGAGGAGTCTAGAACCAGGGGGCACAATTTCAAAATAAGGGGGAAGCCACTTAGGACCGAGATGAAGAAAAATTTCTTTACTCAGAGGGTTGTGAATCTTTGGAATTCCCTACCCCCGAGAGCTATGGAAGCTCAGTCATTGACTATGTTTGAAGCAGAGATTGACAGATTTCTAAATACCAATAACATAAAGGGATATGAGGATAGTGTGGGAAAAAGGCATTGAAGTGGATGATCAGCCATGATCATATTGAACAGCGGAGCAGCTCAATGGGCTGAATGGCCTACTCCTGCTCCTATGTTCCTATGGACAACTGTACTGCACCCATCTACCTACTTGGAGAGTAAGGGGATGATTTTTGACGGCACATTTAGGCCCTAAAGATCCTCCAAGGTGGCCAAGACAACATCTGGAGATAAAAGGTCAATTTAGCCCATGCATGATGCCATCTTGATAAAGGAGTTGAAGGATACACTGCAAACAGTAGCCTGGAAGCTCATTAAAGGGGCTGATTGTCACTTTAAATACTTGCTAGCGCACATTAGGAGACTGCATGACATTTGGTGGGCTAGTATTTGTTCTCACGCCCTCTCCGAACAACGACCAGCTATTTGGGTTGTTGCCCGTGCCACATGATAGCGAAGCGAGGAATAGGGAGAGAGAGGAGTTGAACACGTGGCTGCAGGGATGGTGCAGGAGGGAGGGCTTTGGTTTCCTGGATAATTGGGGCTCTTTCTGGGGTAGGTGGGACCTCTACAAACAGGATGGACTTCACCTGAACCAGAGGGGTACCAATATCCTGGGGGGGGGGGGCGGGGGAAGATTTGCTAGTGCTCTTCGGGGGGGTTTTAAACTAATTCAGCAGGGGAATGGGAACCTAAATTGTAGTTCCAGTGTACAGGATGTTGAGAGTAGTGAGGTCAGGGATAAGGTTACAAGGACGCAAGAGGGCACTGGCAAGCAAGAACCTGGTTTAATGTGTGTCTACTTCAACGCCAGGAGCATCCGGAATAAGGTGGGTGAGCTTGCAGCATGGGTTGGTACCTGGGATCTCGATGTAGTGGCCATTTCGGAGACATGGGTAGAGCAGGGGCAGGAATGGATGTTGCAGGTTCCGGGATTTAGATGTTTCAGTAAGAACAGAGAAGATGGTAAAAGAGGGGGGGGGGGGGGGGGGTGTGGCATTGTTAATCAAGGAGAGTATTACAGCGACAGAAAGGACATTTGAGGACTCGTCTACTGAGATAGTATGGGCCGAGGTTAGAAACAGGAGAGGTGAGGTCACCCTGTTGGGAGTCTTTTATAAACCTCCGAATAGCTCCAGAGATGTAGAGGAAAGGATAGCGAAGATGATTCTCGACAGGGGCGAGTGTAACAGGGTAGTTGTTATGGGGGACTTTAACTTTCCAAATATCGACTGGAAATACTATAGTTCGAGTACTTTAGATGGGTCAGTTTTTGTCCAGTGTGTGCAGGAGGGTTTTCTGACACAGTATGTAGACAGGCCAACCAGGGGCGATGCCACATTGGATTTGGTACTGGGTAATGAACCCGGCCAGGTGTTAGATTTAGATGTAGGTGAACACTTTGGTGATAGTGATCACAATTCGGTTAGGTTTATCTTAGCGATGGGCAGGGACAGGTATATACCGCAGGGCAAGAATTATAGCTGGGGGAAAGGAAATTATGATGCGATTAGGCAAGATTTAGGATGCGTAGGATGGAGAAGGAAACTGCAGGGGATGGGAACAATCGAAATGTGGAGCTTATTCAAGGAGCAGCTACTGCGCGTCCTTGATAAGTATGTACTTGTCAGGCAGGGAGGAAGTTGTCGAGCGAGGGAGTCGTGGTTTACTGAAGAAGTTGAAGCGCTTGTCAAGAGGAAGAAGGCGGCTTATGTTAGGATGAGACGTGAAGGCTCAGTTAGGGCGCTTGAGAGTTACAAGCTAGCCAGGAAGGATCTAAAGGGAGAGCTAAGAAGAGCAAGGAGAGGACACGAGAAGTCATTGGCGGATAGGATCAGGGAAAACCCTAAGGCTTTCTATAGGTATATCAGGAATAAAAGAATGACTAGAGTTAGATTAGGGCCAATCAAGGATAGTAGTGGGAAGTTGTGTGTGGAATCAGAGGAGATAGGGGAAGCGTTAAATGAATATTTTGCGTCAGTATTTACAGTAGAGAAAGAAAATGTTGTCGAGGAGAATACTGAGATTCAGGCTACTAGGCTAGATGGGATTGAGGTTCACAAGGAGGAGGTGTTAGCAATTTTGGAAAGTGTGAAAATAGATAAGTCCCCTGGGCCAGATGGGATTTATCCTAGGATTCTCTGGGAAGCTAGGGAGGAGATTGCAGAGCCTTTGTCCTTGATCTTTATGTCGTCATTGTCGACAGGAATAGTGCCGGAAGACTGGAGGATAGCAAATGTTGTCCCCTTGTTCAAGAAGGGGAGTAGAGACAGCCCTGGTAATTATAGACCTGTGCGCCTTACCTCGGTTGTGGGTAAAATGTTGGAAAAGGTTATAAGAGACAGGATTTATAATCATCTTGAAAAGAATAAGTTCATTAGCGATAGTCAGCACGGTTTTGTGAAGGGTAGGTCGTGCCTCACAAACCTTATTGAGTTTTTTGAGAAGGTAACCAAACAGGTGGATGAGGGTAAAGCAGTGGATGTGGTGTATATGGATTTCAGTAAGGCGTTTGATAAGGTTCCCCACGGTAGGCTATTGCAGAAAATACGGAAGTATGGGGTTGAAGGTGATTTAGAGCTTTGGATCAGAAATTGGCTAGCTGAAAGAAGACAGAGGGTGGTGGTTGGTGGCAAATGTTCATCCTGGAGTTTAGTTACTAGTGGTGTACCGCAAGGATCTGTTTTGGGGCCACTGCTGTTTGTCATTTTTATAAATGACCTGGAAGAGGGTGTAGAAGGGTGGGTTAGTAAATTTGCGGATGACACGAAGGTCGGTGGAGTTGTGGAGAGTGCCGAAGGATGTTGTTGGGTACAGAGGGACATAGATAGGCTGCAGAGCTGGGCTGAGAGATGGCAAATGGAGTTTAATGCGGAAAAGTGTGAGGTGATTCACTTTGGAAGGAGTAACAGGAATGCAGAGTACTGGGCTAATGGGAAGATTCTTGGTAGTGTCGATGAACAGAGAGATCTTGGTGTCCAGGTACATAAATCCCTGAAAGTTGCTACCCAGGTTAATAGGGCTGTTAAGAAGGCATATGGTGTGTTAGCTTTTATTAGTAGGGGGATCGAGTTTCGGAGCCACGAGGTCATGCTGCAGCTGTACAAAACTCTGGTGAGACCACACCTGGAGTATTGCGTGCAGTTCTGGTCACCGCATTATAGGAAGGATGTGGAAGCTTTGGAAAGGGTGCAGAGGAGATTTACTAGGATGTTGCCTGGTATGGAGGGAAGGTCGGTCTTACGAGGAAACGCTGAGGGAATTGAGGTTGTTTTCGTTGGAGAGAAGGAGGAGGAGAGGTGACTTAATAGAGACATATAAGATAATCAGAGGGTTAGATAGGGTGGATAGTGAGAGTCTTTTTCCTCGGATAGTGATGGCAAACACGAGGGGACATAGCTTTAAGTTGAGGGGTGATAGATATAGGACAGATGTTAGAGGTAGTTTCTTTACTCAGAGAGTAGTAGGGGCGTGGAACGCCCTGCCTGCAGCAGTAGTCTCGCCAACTTTAAGGGCATTTAAGTGGTCATTGGATAGACATATGGATGAAAATGGAATAGTGTAGGTCAGATGGTTTCACAGGTCGGCGCAACATCGAGGGCCGAAGGGCCTGTACTGCGCTGTAATGTTCTAATTCTAATTTGGGAGTAAACAAGGCGTTAATGTGGATTTTAAATGTTACTTGAAGGGATATTCACCATTTCACGTTCACTAGCTTCTGGAAGTTTGAAGACATTGGGAGACTTTCTGGGACACTTCATACAGGTTTCACCAATACGCTGAACATTTATTCTGGAAATTCTGACTGCTCCCCCTAAAATAGGACTGTGCTACTTATATTGGACACCTTATAGAAGTTGCCAGGAGAAAAGAAGTGCTTGGTCATGGGCATTCTGCGAGAGGTGCCGTTGGTTTGAACGAGGAATGGGAGGAGGATGCAAGGCCAAACAAAGCTGCACCAGCTACTGCAGGAAAGGGGAACACAAGGGCAGGGTGGTGGTCCTGCCCCACAGTGGGTACAGGACATCCCTCCCTTCTGGACCTCTTCCACCAGGACCTCCAGTGCTGCATCCGAGAACCTGTGCACACTCTCCTCGGCCACTAAGCCATCCTGCAACATGCCATCGTGTCACACAGAGCACTCCACAACTTCAGTGAAAAATATGTGGGCTCCATGCACCCACATATACTGCTCCATAAAAATTTTGCCTCATCAGCACTTGAGCGCTAAACCTGCAGGTTTCTGCTTTAGCATCTTCAGGCAAGTTCAAATCATGGCAACCAGCAATTTGGAACAAAAGTGCATGCTAAATACAGACTTTTAAATAGGCGTGTCTTATTAGCACTGCACCCATTCAGCACCTATTATTGTCCTTTGGCTAAAATAACCACCCAAGTGCCTGTGGGGCAAAAATACGCCCAGCTAAGAGTTATTTATGACAAGTCGTTCATAATTGGAGGATTTTTGTTTTAAACTTTTCCAACTTTGAAAATAGCTTCAATATTAGAAATTCTCATTTCAACTCACCTCATACACAGGAACTGTTCTCTGTGACTTGTAGGTGTTCAAGTCCCATACAGTACATATTTTATCACGGCCAGAGCTGAATGAAATGAATAATTTTATAATGCAGAAAAAATAAGCTGAATCTTGTGCATTTTGCATAATATCTTTTAAAAGATCTTTGCACCTTTGAATTCACATAAAAACTGCACTAGTTTTTCTTTCATATTGATCATTTGGTTGCTAAAACTAATTAATTTCTTACAGTATCACACTTCACATTGGCCACTGTCCCAAAGCAAGAGAAAATAAAAATCATCATGCAGGCTGCTCCTGATCTTTAACCAGGGAACCTTACTGCAAAGTGCTTGAGCGAGGACAGGGCTGGGCTGCGATAAGTGAGTATTTTTCACAACAGTCACTGTTTAGGTTCACACACAAAAACTTGAACAGGCAAGAGGTTCATTGCAAAACTGTTTCTGGGCCTGACAAAGCGGCAGTTTCACCCTTCAGCCTGGTGTAGCGAGTGAGATCAGTCACAGAAAGATCAGAGATTGGGGCACCATAGGGCTGCAGGCACTCATGGAGATGTATCCCAAGGTAATTGCCATCAGGAGAGAAAGGTGTGTGGCCGGGGTTGTGTGGGCAGATAAGAGGGGAGACTGGAAACACCAGGAAGCCAAGAGGCTTTGAAACAAACTTACAATTTTTAAACTAGAAGTCTGGTACTTATACAAATTTATTTTGCGAAAAAAACCAGTCTTAGTAGTGCTCATAAAGATAATGATCAGCATCTATTTCTTATTTCTGGCTAAGGGGAGATGCTGAGAACATTTTTCCCCTCAGAAGCAAATCTAGAACTGGGGACACAGTTTCAAAATAAGGGGCCTCCCAGTTAAGACTGAGGTGAGGAGGAATTTCTTCCCTTAGAGGGTCGTTAAGCTTTGGAATTCTCCTCCCCAGAGAGCAGTGCAGACTGGGTCATTGAATATTTCCAATACTGGGTTAGACAGATTTTTGATCTCCAAGGGAGTAAAGGGTTATGGTGGGGGGGGAGGGGGGGCAGGCAGGAAAGTGGAATTAAGGCCACTATCAGATCAGCCATGATCTAACTGAATGGTGGTGCAGGCTCGATGGGCCAAATGGCCTACCCCTGCTTCTATTTCTTATGTTAAGACCTGATATATGCCTATTTGTTCAGCTAAAACACAGGATTACTCATAGCAGAATATATACTATAACAACACTGCCCCTAAATTTTGGATGTACCTGATAAGCGTGTTTCCATCCAAAGTGAATGCCAATGAAGTCACAGCACTGTAGTGAGCATCCAGCACCATAATACATTTGCTGGTGTTCAGGTTCCAAAGTCGTATTTTATAATCCATCGAAGAGGAGAAAAGCTGAAGTCGAGATATGTCGGGATGAAATTCAACCAGGCTGCAAAGAGGAAATGAGGTGGCACCAAAAAAGAAAAGAAAAATCAGTGTAATCCTATTTCAGTTGACAGCAAATGTATTACCATCTTACCAGGCAAAGATTGGAGCAAGTACATCTTAACTTTTATAAACTTACAATACAATGTTGCAGTTGATTTTTTTTTTTTAAAACATATATTTTGCATCCATTACAGTTCCAAAATTAAGTCATAGTTAATTTTCCTTACTGAACAACTCCAGAGGAACCCTTCAGATTGTGTGTGCAGTACTGCTGGATAACATCCCAAATCTTGATGGTACTATCACATCCTCCTGAAAACGATGACAAAACACATAATAGTTTCATTGCATTCCTTCTGAGTAGGATTTCAATCCAAATGCAGCAGGTGGATCCACTGTGTGACCGACAAGATTACTAATGGCACCCTTATGCACATCATAACATAGAACAGATCAAAGGATATAGGTATAAACACACCAAGAAAAGACTTATACCTGTAGCCAATAAAGTTGAGGTAGAGTCAAAAGCTATGCTAGCCACTGGACTAGTATGAATAGCTTTCCATGTACGAGTACACACATTCTCTTTCCAGTCCCATTGTTTCAGGAGTAAGGCACGGCTACTCGTCACCAGTATCTGTCAAGCAACAGATGGACATATGATATTCAGCATCATGTTGGACAAATCTGATAGATTCTTTGAGGAGGTGACAGGTATGGTAAGTGTGGATAATGCAGTAGGTTTGGGTGTACATACTTTCAGAAAACCTTTGGCGAGTTTGTACACAGAAGGCTGTTGGAGAAGATTTAGAGATACAGGATGAGGGGAAAAGGTAACAATTTGGCATTAAAAGTTGATTCGGAGGGCGAAAACAAAGAATAGGAGCTTAATGTCTCAGAGCAATTGGAACTGGGTAGCACTTCCTCCCAAGATTTTGTTCTAGGATCATTTCTGTTCACGGAGAAATAGGAGACATCGTAAATAATTCCGAGAACCAACGGAAGCGTCAAAGTGATATTGATAAGATGGTGGATTATGCTAAAAAGTTCTAAATGGAATTCAATGTCAGTAAAGTTGAGGTGGTACATTTTGTTCCTTCAGGTCACATTCCAAAAATAAAACTGCTGAGAAAAAAAAGTGGCCAGAATGTTCAAATAGGAATAGCTTTGCACCAAGTTAAAAGATTTGAACTGAGGTAGCAGGAACCTGAGTTTACCATGAGGGTGGGTTATGGACCCAACCAAGACTACTGTCAAAGGTGCTCCACAAATCAGTCAATGGAAACAATTTGCACTGGGTGAGACAGCTATGCAAGTCTTTTCACCTTCTCCCAAACCTGCTGAATTCCACTTTTGAGCACTTGTTGGTGTTGAATGGATCTCACCGAACTGAGCAGAGCAGGTTCAAGCAATCAGTAATGCTTGGATTCAAAAGTTCAAAATAAATTGTGTCAGCAGTAAATGCTCAATGGATGATGGTACGGAGTCACTTGTGGTTCTTCTCCTCTCAGACAGTATGGCAATTGAATAGTTAACATTAGTGCTCACTGAAAGGTAATTACTTTTGAAAGTTAGTTCCCAGCATTTTATTCCCTCTTTTTTTTTCAAAAAAAGAATATTTTTTCATCCCTACCAGGTGGGCATTCTAGCAAGTCTGGTCTCGAGCCATGTATTAGCATAATATACAATTAATTGTCTCCAACCTTTCACTTTATAGGGAAGCATTTTATCTGCATCGGATAAACTTCAGATCTTATGTGGGGAATTGCATACACAATGCGAATGCAGCATATTGGCGCAGTGGTTAGCACCGCAGCCTCACAGCTCCAGCGACCCGGGTTCAATTCTGGGAACTGCCTGTGTGGAGTTAGCAAGTTCTCCGTGTGTCTGCATGGGTTTCCTCAGGGTGCTCCGGTTTCCTCCCACATGCCAAAGACTTGCAGGTTGATAGGTAAATTGGCCATTATAAATTGCCCCTAGTATAGGTAGGTGGTAGGGAAATATAGGGACTGTTGGGGATGTGGTAGGAATATGGAATTAGTGTAGGATTAGTATAAATGGGTGGTTGATGGTCGGCACAGACTCGGCGGGCCGAAGGGCCTGTTTCAGTGCTGTATCTCTAAATAAAAATAAATAAAAATAAAAAAAATAAAATCAGATTTAACAATGTTAGACTGCACAATATAACACATATCTTTTGCTAAATTATGGTTACAAAGAGTGTAAACATTTCAGTTCCAACAAGTACCTCATCATCAGGGCTGACACTGAAGCAGGTAATATCTTCTTGATCTTCCTGCAAGGAAAACAAGACAAATCTTAACCAATCCAAACCAAACTACACTTATGAAAACAGCTTGTGTAGTTACCTGTATACTAGTACTCAACACAATATATAAAGAAAAAGAATTGATTGAAAAACTATTTTTGCCACAATAGAAAGTTTTGTATAAGCCTTGAAGTGTCACTTTGATTAAGGAACAGTGAGTGACCCTATAAAACTTTGTGTAACACTCCATTGCTTCTATTGGAGGGTAACAGACAATGGTAATTGATTCAACAACTGACAGGCAGTAAGATACCTAGAGGTAAAATTCCTGCAGAGTCCTCTCTATGTCAGAGAGGATCAACTGAATGGCTTTTGTGGGGGCGGGGTAGGGGGAAAAGAGAACAGAAATGAGTCACACAGATACACTAAAGGGCAGATTTTGAAGGTTAGGGCTGAGGCATATTGTTGAGAAAGAGTTTAGGGATCTTTGCACTCGACATTTAATATTATACTGAAGTGGGAGCGCGTAATAATGACAAAGAGATGCCAATGAAAAGTGCTCCATTCTGCAACACTAACATACTGCAGCTCAAGCACAAAATAAATAAAATGCAATCAAAAAGAAATTGAACCCCTTCATGACATAGCCTGGAAAGTGTCTATTGGTGTAGAAGTGGAAAGGCTTGGTTGGCATCCCACTCTGCATTAAAGGAGCTCATCAGCATTACCAGGTGCCAGGAACAGAAGGGCATTCATACCAAAGTAATTCCATACCTGCTCAATGCTCTTTGTGACCTTTCCTGTTCCAATATCGATGACATTGACCTTTGTTCCACAAGTACAGAACATGTACATGCCATCTTTATTGATCTGCATTGGAAGAAATAAAATATATTTAAGTTACATATTTCATTCTTAAAAACAAAGGAAAGTTATTTCCACCTCCAAGTGGACAGGACAAGCTCAAAGTTCATCAAAATCAGCTAAGGAATGAGTGTTTGTTTTTGTTAAAAAGAATGCAAGGTATATAAATTAAGCAAACAAAAATCAAAAGTGAGAACAAATTAAGACAGGAAAAGCTGGAGAAAGTGAGATTGAAGAAAAGACTAGTGTTACATTCAGGCTCCATTTGAGTAACTTTCTTACTGCAATATCATCTTTGTTTCAGTGTCATGGCACAGGAATGGAGAATTTACAAAAGCAGCAATACCAAAAATTGTTTTTGTTTCAACTTCTCTCTCTACAACTATTTCTAGATCCACTTTTTAGTACAGGAAATGCCGATGGTGGACTACATTATTATTATGAATAAATGTCCTTTGATACAGTTGAACCACACTCTACAAACATGCCAAGAAATTCAATGGATCCAGATCTTAAAATAAGTAAAACTAGCTTAATTATACCATATTCAAATTATTGATTTGTAATTATCTCATTAAGTCACATCAATGAAATTGCAATATCGAAATTGTATTACAGAATTGTAGCCTTTGTATTATTTGATCTTCAAGTTTAAAGATCAGTGAAAACACTAAATTTACAACAAATTAAAAGATACCTGTACTTTTCCTCCTTTGTAAAATGGTTCAATTTTGCTGGAAACAGCATAGCTGGAAGAGATTTAAACACTAATTAAGAAAGGGAGCTGTCATTTACAGAAATTTTACATTTGACTGAAACAAGGAAAAACAAACTTCAAAGTGTGTGCTTTCAACAGTTTCAAGTTGTGGGCTCAGGTTTAGATTAATTGTCTGCCAACTCCTTTTTGCTCACTTTGTTACACAGAACTCCGAAAGCCCTGAATTATACAGCTGCTCTTCGCTATCCTTGAATGCACATGTTTACTGAAATATATAAAAGCACTCTACCTTTATATCCTTAAATTGTTTCTTCATTTGACTCTGTACAATGTTGCCACTGGGATCTCAGCAAAACAGAATAGCGAGTATTGCATTTTGGAGTTTTTACTTCAGATATTGTCTACATTGCTGATCACTCTTGTAGGTGAGCACTTATTCCCTATAAACTGAAATATTGCAGCTGAAACAAACTGTGGGAGTTGGCATCACAGGACGGCACAGTGGCGCAGTGGTTAGCACCGCAGCCTCACAGCTCCAGGGACCCGGGTTTGATTCTGGGTACTGCCTGTGCGGAGTTTGCAAGTTCTCCCTGTATCTGCGTGGGTTTTCGCCGGGTGCTCCGGTTTCCTCCCACATCCAAAAGACTTGCAGGTGATAGGTAAATTAGCCATTGTAAATTGCCCCTAGTATAGGTAGGTGATAGGGAATATGGGATTACTGTAGGGTTAGTATAAATGGGTGGTTGTTGGTCGGCACAGACTCGGTGGGCCGAAGGGCCTGTTTCAGTGTTGTATCTCTAAATAAAAATAAATCTCACCCACCGAATTAGACGAGAAACCCTGAAGTCAGATGCAAATACAGTGGAGGGTTAAAAAGCCACGGAAATGCGCTGCAGAATTTTTTTAGGCTTCTGAAGCGCTGCCAGCCTCCCCACTGCGCGTGGGTCTGAAGGTTAAAATCCAGCCCATTTTCCACAAATTCTTTAGAAGTTAGGTGGGGTCTCAAAGTTCCACCCAGAGTCACCTGAATATTAATCTTTCCAAGGAATTTTGTACAATACTTATTCCACTTACATAAACTGTAACTCGGTGCATAACTCTAATTTCTGCAGCCTGGAGGCATCCGTGTTTCACATCCACGTAGGATGAGAGTTCGCAGCCCTTCTCATTATCTGAGGGTGCTGGTCCTCAATTTCTGATCGCACTTCAGTCCCATGTCCCTGACCTTTGGTCACCCACTGTTTGGGGGGGGGAGGGGAAGAATGGCCAGATCATCAGAGGACCTCCTCATAGCATTGCACCTGAACCTGGCCAAGGTGGCCATTGACAGGTCCAGGCAGCGGGCAGTCAATGGGGTCATTCAGCCTGACTGCCTGCCTCTCTTCTGCAGCTACATTCACACCCAGATTTCCCTGGAACACGCAGTAAGCCTGTACACTTGCCTTCTGCAACTGGATGAGGGGTGGTGGTGGGGGTGGGGGGCGGGGGGAGGGAATGGCTGGAGTGCATCATCATCCCTGAAATCATCACCTTATTAGTGGCACCCTTTCAAAAGGGGCATTAACTTCATTTTTATTGGCAGCCTTCTGGTTGGATCAAGAGGTAGAAACTCCAAGAAATCCATCTTAACATACCATGCAGGAGTTTGTACAGTACCCAAGAATACCTATGCTGCACTCAAACAGCCTTGTTATAATTCACATATCCAAAGAGATATCCCACTACAAGTGCAATCTCAGAAGAAAGCAAAGGGGCATTACACAACAGGTTTAATGTTTGTGCAACTGTTTATGCTTTGCAGTAGTGCTGAACTTGCGTAGTGTATGCCCGAAGTCATGGGTCTATCCTGACTTGGAAGTAAAGTAGAGTGAGACATGGTCCTCCAGAGAGAGTCTCCCTCTCCTTCACCTCAGTCAGGTTATACAGTAACTAAACATCTAAACATTTAGACTGTAACTGCCACATTGGTGAAAGGCAATATTTTTCCACACCAACAGTGCAAATGCATCCTAAAAGATTGGCAGGAACCAAGCAACTAAATACAGATGTCAGCAGCGCACATAAATCACACAATCCATAAATCTCTCTTTGCTGTAAGAACTCTACCTCATGATTAGTATTTCTTTATCCCAAATATCAGTTTAGACAGTTCCCAACCTTTTTCTAAAATGTTTCTGTAGACATTGTCGCATTTGTTGACTATTTCAGCAAAATTGACAGTGCCCTAAATGTACACTTCTGCTACCACAAGAGGCTTTAATATCAAAGAACTGATGATTGTGCAAAGGCAAATGTTACTTGGATTTTAGCAAGGCTTTTGACAAGGTCCCATATGGCAGACTGGTTAAAAAAATAAAATCCATGGGATTCAGGGAAATGCAGCAAGGTGGATACAAAAGTTGCTCAGTGGCAGGAAACAAAGGGTAATTGCTGACGGCTGTTTTAGCAACTGGAGGGCTGTTTCCAGTGGCATTCCGCAGGTCTCAGTTCCGGATCCCCTGCTTTTTGTGCTGTACATTAACGATTTGGGCGTAAACGTAGGGAGCATGATCAAGTTTGCGGACGACACAAAGATTGGCCGTGTGACAGATAGCGAGGAGGATAGCTGTAGGAAGATATTGATGGTCTAGTCAGATGGGCAGAAAAGTGGCAAATGGAATTCAACTCAGAGAAGGAAGTAAGGGACCTTGGAGGGAATGTCCACAGATCCCTAAAGGTAGCAGGACAGGTTGATAAGGTGGTTAAGAAGGCAGATGGAATCCTTTCCTTTATTACCCGAGGTATAGAATACAAGAGCAGGGAGGTTATTCTGGAACTGTGTAATTCATTGGTTAGGCCACAACTTGAGAACCGTGTGCTGTTCTGGTCACCTCAATACAGTAATTGCACTAGAGAGGGACAGCGGAGATTTATGAGGATGTTGCCAGGACTGGGTAAATGCAGCTATGAAGAAAGCTTGGATAGGCTGGGGTTGTTCTCCTTGGAACAGAGAAGGCTGAGGGGAGATCAGTTTGAAATGTACAAAATTGTGAGGGGCCTGGATAGAGTGGAGGTGAAGGGTCTATTCACCTTAGTAGATAGGTCAGTGACGAGGGGGCATAGATTTAAAGTGAATGGTAGAAAAATTAGAGGGGAGATGAGGAAAAACTTTTTCACCCAGAGGGTGGTGATGGTCTGGAACTCACTACCTGAAAGGGTAGTTGAGGCAGAGACCCTCAACTCATTCAAAAGGAGTCTGGATATGCACCTCAAGTGCTGTAAGCTGCAGTACCACGGATCAAATGCTGAAAAGTGGGATTAGAATAGGTGGATCGTTTTTCAGCTGGCACAGACACAATGGATCAAGTGGCCTCTTTCTGTGCCTTAAACTTTCTATAATTCTATGATTCCATAACTGATCACTTGCCTCAATCCATATAAAATTATCTAATCACACTTCATCTCATGATGATAACTTCTGAATGATTTTTCCCATCAACTCAAAAGATAATGAAGGAGTCCATTTAAAAGTATAGTTTAGCACTGGTGTCAACTAATTTGGATTTTGCACCAATGCTAAAACTGGGGTCTAAATCAAGATTAAGAGTCCAACCTGACTCCTGAGAGAACAACTACTCAGAGGAGATAATCTCAGTGCTTCCATTTTACACTCT
This sequence comes from Heterodontus francisci, assembly GCF_036365525.1. Lineage (NCBI taxonomy): Eukaryota > Metazoa > Chordata > Chondrichthyes > Heterodontiformes > Heterodontidae > Heterodontus > Heterodontus francisci. The sequence continues at coordinate 22,680,488 of NC_090394.1, forward strand.
AATGCAATGGTAAAGCAGTTTTACATCTACACTTAAATCTACTTAAACTCAATTTAAACATTAAGGCGGCTGGGGTTCTTCCCTCCCACTTTCAAAACATCTACATTTAACAGCTGGGGAAGAACTCTGACAAGCTTGTACCAGGCATGTGTACAGCTCTCTCTCTTGGTTAGACAAGGGCTAACCAGAGCTAACTCACTCAAACCCAAAATGCACCAATCAGCCGCAATGTGAATGCTGCCTCAATATCAATAATACTACTATCATTTAAACGCCACAAATCCTACACATATGCTGTTTTCACAGTTCCGACAGCACAAGTGTAACTGAAATCTTAGCGACCTCACACTATGAATACTCAGGAACTTGTGTGTGGGATGCTGACTTCATGAAATATCGCAATGTTTTAAGACACATGGCACCAGTTTAATAACGGTTTCAGTAATCACAGCTCCACGCCACCGTAACCAACATGGTGATAGCTTACAAGGGCCCCACATTCCTGGCCCATCAGAATCCAGTTTAAGAACATGGGGCTGCGCTTATCTTTCGCCCTGAGATGCATCGAGGTCAGGTTACACTTTTTAATCAGATGGTGGGGGGGAGAAGGCCTCATTCTGATAGTCTCTCCTCAGACCTGACAGCGGGATTTCACTCACTTTGTCTTGAACTGTATTGAGCTGGCTGCCATCGTCCTGGTTCATTCCGCTTCGCTCTCGAGGCCAATTGCCCCGCTCCACAAAGCGCCGTCTCCCAGCGACAACACGTTTCCAGCTCGCCACCGGGCACTTCCGGCGCTTTCTAATGACGTTGTAGGCGGGGCTCTCAATATGACGCAGCCTCATCCCCATAGCAACAGCACACAGCAAGTATTGGCCCACTTTAATCTGGGGTGAACATGGAAACGTAGGACCAAAAAGTGCTGCAAATATATCTTGGTTTCATTTCAGATTTCCACCATCTGCAGTATTTTGCTTTTATTATAGAAACATAGGACTTCGGAACAGGTATAGACTACTTGGCCCTTCGAGCCTGCTCCACCATTCAATAAGATCATGGCTGATCTGGTTGTCATCTCAACTCCACCTTCCTGTCTGCCTCCACCTCCCCCCCCCCCCCCCCCCCCCCGTAATGCTTTGACTCCCTTGTAGATCAAAAATCTGTCTAACTCAGCCTTGAATGACCTAACCGCCACTACTTTCTGGGGAAGAGAGAACAACCATCTGAGAGAGAAAAAAAATTCCTTATAGAATCATAGAAAGTTTACAGCACAGAAAGAGGCCATTTGACCCATCATATCTGCACCAGCCTAAAATCAAGCCACCCAGTTTAATCCTACCTTCCAGCATTTGGTCCGTAGCCCTGCAGGTAACAGCACTTTAGGTGCATGTCCAGACACCTTTTAAATGAGATGAGGTTTTCTGTCTTATCTACGTCTTAAAAGGAAGACTTGGAGATGGTGATGTTTTCCCTGTGGTTTGCAAATGTTTTTGCCTCTGTCACTGCCGGGCGGGTGTGTGGACCTGGAATTACAGCACAGGAGGAGGCCTTTTGGCCCAACAAGCCTATGCTAGCCCTTTCAAAGAGCTTTTCACTTAGTTTGACTCCTCTGCTCTTTCCCCATATGTCTGCAAAATGTTCCCTTTCAAAAGGGAATTGGATAAATACTTGAAGGGAATGCATTTCCAGAGCTATGGGGAAAGTATAGGGGAGTGGGACTAATGGATACTTTTTTCAAAGAGCCAGAACAGGTACGATGGGCCAATTGGCCTTCTGTTCTGTATCATTCTATGATTTTAAGTAGATGTTCAATTCCCTTTTGAACATTACTATTGAATCAGTTTCCCTTTCAGCCAATAACAATCCACATAAAACAACTCATTGCTTAAAAAACATCCTCCTCATCTTGCCTCTGGTTTTTTTGTCAATTAGATTAATTCTGTGTCCTCTAATTGCAAACCCTCCTGCCAGTGAAAACTGTTTTCCTTATTTACTCGATCAAACACCTCATAACATGGAAAATCATTCTTGATCCAGTGTTCTAGGCTTGTCTCAATGGTTCATAAACCTCTCATAGCATGTGGAGACTATTGCAAAGGGAATGGACAGGAGGTTTCAGTCAGTCCTCCTGACAGCAGCTTATATTGAGTTGTGGGAGAAAAAAATTGCAAACCAATGAAGCAAGAAGTCTTGTATGTGCAAACCATCCCTTTAAACAGCAGCAGCTTCACCTTAAAACTTTATAGCACATACTCATTCAGTATTTTAAGTTACATCCAAACATGTGTCCATACCCATCTTTTGACAACTCCTAAATACAATAATAAAACAAACCTCAAGTTTTAGCCATTTAGCTTTTCAGACCTGTTCAGCCATTCAGTTAGATCATGGCTGATCTATACATCGTCTCACAAAATGCAGACAGTTGATTGTGCTGTCGCCCATCCTCTTTCAGCTTTCCTTTGCCATTTTTAACTATTTTGCTTCATGTATGAACACATCAATCCATGCTGATAGAAAGCAGTAATTTCTTAAAAGGTACCTTTACATTTTGTCTGTCAGTTTCAGCACACAAACAAAGCACAGTAACTTTGGTTAACTTAACTTCTCTTTTGGTGTCTTGATCACAAGCTGGCGAGGGCAAATATGAGGGCATGAAAGCAGTAAACTGCCAAAATAGGTTAAGGGATAGGTCAATAGAGATGCAGTGGCAGACATTTAAGGGAATATTTCAGAATACACAGAATAGATACATTCCAACGAGAAAGAAAAATTCCGGGGGTGGGGGGGACCCGCCATCCATGGTTAACTAAAACATTTAAAGATAGTATCAAACTTAAACAAAAAGCATGTAATTGTGAAAAGATGGGTGGCAGGTCAGAAGTTGGGCTAGAATATAAAAAACAGCAAAGAATGACTAAAAGATTGATAAGGAAGGTAAAATTAGAGTACAAGAGGTCACAAGGTCATAAGAACTAGGAGCAGGAGTAGGCAATTCAGCCCCTCGAGCCTGCTCCGTCATTCAATACGATCATGGCTGATCTCATCTCAGCCTCAACTCCACTTTCCTGCCCATTCTCCATAACCCTTCAACCCATCACTAATTAAAAATCTGTCTAGCTCCTCCTTAAATTTACTCAATGTCCCGGTATCCACCACACTCTGGGGTAGTGAATTCCACAGACTCACGACCCTTTGAGAGAAGTAATTTCTCCTCATCTCTGATTTAAATCTGCTACCCCTTATCCTAAATCTATGACCTCTCGTTCCAGATTGTCCCACCAGAGGAAACATCATCTCTATGTCTACTTTGTCAATCCCCTTAATCATCTTATATACCTCAATTAGAACGCTCATTCTTCTAAATTCTAGAGAGTAAAGGCCTAAAATGCTCAATCTCTCTTCATAAGACAAATCCCTCATCCCTGGAATCAATGTAGTGAACCTCCTCTGAACTGCCTCCAATGCAACTACATCCCTGCTCAAGTAAGGGGACCAAAACTGTACGCAATACTCCAGGTGCGGTCTCACTAATGCCTTGTACAATTGCAGCAACACTTCCCTACTTATATATTCTATTCCTTTAGCAATAAATGCCAAAATTCCATTTGCCTTCCTTATTACCTGCTGCACCTGCAAACTAGTTTTCTGCAATTTGTGCACGAGGACACCCAGGTCCCTCCGCACGAAAGCACTCTGAAGTTTCCTCCATTTAGATAATAATTTGCCTTTCTATTCTTCTGACCAAAATGGATAACCTCACACTTATCCACGTTAAACTCCATCTGCCAAATTTTGGCCCATTCACCTAACCTATTCATATCCATTTGTAAATTTCTTATTTCTTTATTGCAACTTACTTTCCCACCTATTTTAGTATCATCTGCAAATTTGGCTATAGTATCTTCTATCCCTGCATCCAAGTCATTATATAGATTGTAAATAGTTGGGGCCCAACGACCGAACCCTGTGGCACCCCACTAATTACATCTTGCCAACCAGAAAAAGACCCATTTATCCCGACTCTCTGTTTTCTGTTGGTTAGCCAATCCTCTATCCAAGCTAATAAATTGCCCCTAACCCCATGTGATCTTACCTTGTGTATTAACCTTTTGTGTGGCACCTTATCAAATGCCTTCTGGAAGTCCAGATATACAATATCTACAGGATCCCCATTATCCACTTTACTTGTTACATCTTCAAAGAACTCTAGCAAATTAGTCAAACACGATTTACCCTTCATAAAACCATGCTGACTCTGATGGATTGCGTTTTGACTTTCTAAATGTCCTGTTATTACTTCCTTAATAATGGATTGTAACAATTTCACAACGCCAGATATTAAACTAACTGGTCTATACTTTCCTACTTTCTGCTTCTCTCCTTTTTTGAATAAGGGCATTATATAAGCATTTTTCCAATACACTGGAACCTTTCCCACATCCAGGGATTTTTGGAATATTACAACTAATGGATCCACTATCTCCATTGCCACTTCCTTGTGAAGAAGACATACTGGTCTCTGCATTTTGGAGCAGAACAATAAATTATTGAATTAAGTTCAGATAAATTTAACAGACATTCTGGAGAAAAGCAGGCTGTAAGGTATGAACTACCAGGTTGTGGCCTCAAGCGGGCTTTAAAGAGGGAACCATCACTTTGTGGCCTCAACCAGGCCATAAGAAGGGGCCCATTGGGGTGCAGCCTGAAAGCAAGCTGTAAGAGAAGACACCAAGTGGTGGCAGTTAGAGAGAGAGAGGGAACACCTGCCCTCTGAAGATATACAGCAAATGGATGTGGAGCAAAAACAAGAAATGCTGGATTCACTCAGCAGGTCTGGCAGCATCTGTGGAAAGAGAAGCAGAGTTAACGTTTCGGGTCAGTGACCCTTCTTCGGAACTGACAAATATTAGAAAAGTCACAGATTATAAACAAGTGAGGTGGGGGTTGGGCAAGAGATAACAAAGGAGAAGGTGCAGATTGGACCAGGCCACATAGCTGACCAAAAGGTCACGGAGCAAAGGCAAACAATATGTTAATGGTGTGTTGAAAGACAAAGCATTAGTACAGATTAGGTGTGAATATACTGAATATTGAACATCAGCAAGTGCAAACCTGAAGAAAAACAACCTGAAAAAAACAGTGGGTAAGCAAACTGAACAAACTAAGAAGAAATGAAATAAATGCAAAAAAAATTGTAAAAAATGTAAAAAGGAATGCAAAAAAAAAAGGAAGAAAAAATAACTAAAAATGAAAGTAAAGTGGGGGGCTGTCATGCTCTGAAATTATTGAACTCAATGTTCAGTCCGGCAGGCTGTAGTGTGCCTAATCGGTAGATGAGATGCTGTTCCTCGAGCTTGCGTTGATGTTCACTGGAACACTGCAGCAATCCCAGGACAGAGATGTGAGCATGAGAGCAGGGGGGAATGTTGAAATGGCAAGCAACCGGAAGCTCAGGGTCCTGCTTGCGGACTGAGCTGACACTTCCCTTCCCTTCCTCGACTTCTCTGTCTCCATCTCTGGGGATAGGTTGTCTACCAATATCCATTATAAGCCCACTGACTCCCACAGCTACCTCGACTACACTTCTTCACACCCTACCTCCTGTAAGGACTCCATTCCATTCTCTCAGTTTCTCCGTCTCCGACGCATCTGCTCTGATGATGCTACCTTCCATGACGGTGCTTCTGATATGACCTCCTTTTTCCTCAACCAAGGATTTCCCCCCACTGTGGTTGACAGGGCCCTCAACCGTGTCCGACCCATTCCCCGCACCTCTACCCTCACCCCTTCCCCTCCCTCCCAGAACCGTGACAGGGTTCCCCTTGTCCTCACTTTTCATCCCACCAGCCTCCATATCCAAAGGATCATCCTCCGCCATTTTCGCCACCTCCAGCGTGATGCCACTACCAGTCGCATCTTCCCCTCCCTTCCCCTGTCAGCATTCCGAAGGGATCGTTCCCTCCGCGACACCCTGGTCCACTCCTCCATTACCCCCACCACCTCGTCCCCGTCCCAGGGCACCTTCCCTTGCAATCGCAGGAGGTGTAATACCTGCCCATTTACCTCCTCTCTCCTCACTATCCCAGGCCCCAAACACTCCTTTCAGGTGAAGCAGCGATTTACTTGTACTTCTTTCAATGTAGTATACTGTATTCGCTGCTCACAGTGTGGTCTCCTCTACATTGGGGAGACCAAGCGCAGACTGGGTGACCGCTTTGCGGAACATCTCCGCTCAGTCCGCAAGCAGGACCCTGAGCTTCTGGTTGCTTGCCATTTCAACACTCCCCCCTGCTCTCATGCTCACATCTCTGTCCTGGGATTGCTGCAGTGTTCCAGTGAACATCAACGCAAGCTCGAGGAACAGCATCTCATCTACCGATTAGGCACACTACAGCCTGCCGGACTGAACATTGAGTTCAATAATTTCAGAGCATGACAGCCCCCCATTTTACTTTCATTTTTAGTTATTTTTTCTTCCTTTTTTTTTACATTCCTTTTTACATTTTTTACAATCTTTTTTTGCATTTATTTCATTTCATCTTAGTTTGTTCAGTTTGCTTACCCACTGTTTTTTTCAGGTTGTTTTTCTTCAGGTTTGCACTTGCTGATGTTCAATATTCAGTATATTCACACCTAATCTGTACTAATGCTTTGTCTTTCAACACACCATTAACATATTGTTTGCCTTTGCTCCGTGACCTTTTGGTCAGCTATGTGGCCTGGTCCAATCTGCACCTTCTCCTTTGTTATCTCTTGCCCAACCCCCACCTCACTTGTTTATAATCTGTGACTTTTCTAATATTTGTCAGTTCCGAAGAAGGGTCACTGACCCGAAACGTTAACTCTGCTTCTCTTTCCACAGATGCTGCCAGACCTGCTGAGTGAATCCAGCATTTCTTGTTTTTGTTTCAGATTTCCAGCATCCGCAGTATTTTGCTTTTATAAAAGGATGTGGAGATTTGAACCAAAGCTTGCAGAGGAGTGAAGGGTCCACAGGATCACCAGAAATCACACTATCTACGGGTGTCCAGGTTGGAAGTGCTCGGAGAAGGGAGCAAAGAAAATATTGATTTTTGAAAAGTCTGGGAGATCCAATCGCAACCGGGAGGAGTTTGGGACTTTTTAACCCCAAAGGATTTCATCATCAAAAAAGACGGTGTCATGTTTAAGTGTGGTGTGAAATTGTCAAGTGTTGAATAAGTAAAGAAAATACCTTTGTTTGTAATTTAAGGTATCAGCTACTTACACTGTACTATTTAGTTAATTGGGGATTTCTTTTAGTTTAGTTATAATAAAAGACTTAAAACGTGAAATGTTGTTGAGTAATTTGTTAAATTGGTCGGGGGGTTCATAACTTGTATTTTTTTCATGTTAACGATCTTTCTGAGGTTGTAAACAGTCCCCATGAAGCACTGTGATTGCAATGTCTGAATCCTTAAAGTATAGAGCATGCTTCATGGTCAGTCATAACTTCTGACAAATATCTTAACAATGAGTTAGATTCATGGATGCTGAAGATACAGTGAGCTGTGGTCACCTTATGAGTGGAGATATTTATCACAACTCAAGACTGAAAATATTATACAATCCTATTCACTTATGACAACATAGAGTCATAGAGAGATACAGCACTGAAACAGGCCCTTTGGCCCACTGAGTCTGTGCTGACCATCAACCACCCATTTATACTAATCCTACATTAATCCCATATTCCCTACCACATCCCCACATTTCTCCTACCACCTACCTACACTAGGGGCAATTTACAATGGCCAATTTACCTATCAACCTGCAAGTCTTTGGCTGTGGGAGGAAACCAGAGCACCTGGTGGAAACCCATGTGGTTACAGGGAGAACTTGCAAACTCCACACAGGCAGTACCCAGAACTGAACCTGGGTTGCTGGAGCTCTGAGGCTGTGGTGCTAACATATGGGGGACCATTCTGATCTGTCAAAGTAAGCAGTTGTTGACAAGTGGATGATACAGATATTGGGATGTTTTGTCAATTAGAAATCATTAATGTACCATATAAAATAAATATTAATTATCTATAATGTATAAATGTAATCAAATGAAAGAAGAAAGAAAGACTTGCATTTATATAGTGTCTTTCATGACCACAGGACACCCTAAAGTGCTTTGCTGGCAATGAAGTACTTTTGAAGCATAGTCACTGTTGTAATGTAGGAAATATGGCATCCAATTTGTGCACAGAAAACCCCACAAACAGAATTGGAATAAACAACCAGATTTGTTTTAGGTGTTGGTTGAGGGATAAAAGTTGGTCAGGGACACCATGAAAACACCCCTGCTATTTTTTGAATAATTCTGTGGGATCTCTTGCGTCTACCTGAGATGGTGGTTTAAAGTTTTGTCCAAAAGGTGGCACCTCTGACAGTGCAACAATCCCTCAGTACCACACTGAATTGCCAGCCTAGATTTTTGTGCTACAGCCTCTGGAGTGGATTAAGGCCACAATCTTCTGACTCAGAGGCAAGAGTCCTACATCTGAGCTACTGTTGATAATAATAAATGCAAATATCATTATATATAAATACATATGCGAGTATAATAATAAAAATGAATTAAATTTTATAAATAGCATTTCTAATTTAAAATTTCTGTACCATTTATTTGCATGGATTTTCCTTAATTTATTTTAAATATAATTATTTGAGAGCAGACCCATTTCAAGGTGCCGTATTTTGAATGAAATGTTAAACCGAGGCCCCGTCTTCCTGCTCCGGTGGATGTTAAAGATCCCAAGACACTATTTCAAAGAAGAGCAGGGAAGTTATCCCTGGTGTCCTGGCCAATATTTATCCCTCAATCAACATCACAAAAACAGATTATCTGGTCATTATCACATTGCTGTTTGTGGAAGCTTGCTGTTCACAAATTAGCTGCTATGTTTCCTACATTACAACAGTGACTACACTTCAAAAGTACTTCAGTGGCTGTATAGCACTTTGAGTCATCCAGTGGTCGTGAAAAGCGCTATATAAATTCAAGTCTTTTTTTTAATAAGCTTTATTGCTTCCTTGATATGTGTCACACTCTTGTCAGGTGTCAATGTCATGATAAAGCCCTGTTGATACGTTGGGTAATAAAAGAAGGCTTTAAATAGTGTTAGGGAGTTTAAAAAAAACTGTTGAACTAAGCACGCCGGTGTTTATGGTGATGACATTCATTGTAAGTATTTGGTACTAATGTGCAGAGAGGGACTACCACTTCACTTTCTGTCAATACAAGCGGCGTGTCGACATAAATGAGTTTGGCATAAGGGGATAGGACTATATTCTATTTGCAGTGCTATACACAGGATTCAAAAATTAATGGCAGTTTTGCAGAAGTTGAAGTTGTTTTGTGGTGCAGCTTTGTCCTTGTGTTATCGCATTGTTTGGAACAATGATTTTTATTTTAAGTGTGCTGCTATTATGAAGTGATATAGAGTGGTAGTGTCTGAATGCTGTATTAAGCACCCTCCTTTACAGCACACCATAAGAGATACACCATAGAAGTAGAAGAAATTTTGAAAGTAATTCTTTTCTATTACAAAGTATGATACAAAGATGACAGCTGGAGTACTGTGTACGGTTCTGGTCGCCACACTATAGGAAGGATGTGATTGCACTGGAGAGGGTGCAGAGGAGATTCACCAGGATGTTGCCTGAGCTGGAGCATTTCAGCTATGAAGAGAGACTGGATAGGCTAGGGCTGTTTTCTTTAGAGCAGAGCAGGCTGACGGCGGACCTGATTGAGGTATCCAAAAATTATGAGGGGCGTAGATGGGAAGAAACTTTTTCCCTTTGTGGAGGTGTCAATAACCAGGGGGCATAGGTTTAAGATATGGGACAGGATGTTTAGAGGGAATTTGAGAAAAATAATTTCACCCAGAGGGTGGTTGGAATCTGGAATGCACTGTCTGAGGAGGTGGTAGAGGCAGGAACCCTCACAACATTTAAAAAGTATTTAGATGAGCACTTGAAATGCCATAGCATACCAGGTTACAGGCCAAGTGCTGGAAAATGGGATTAGAATAGATAGGTGCTTGATGGCCGGCCCAGACACGGTGGGGCAAAGGGTTGTTTCTGTGCTGTATAACTCTACGACTCTATGACAAACGTAAAGAATTTTTGTCCAAGCATGATATATATGTGAGCTCCAAAACATGTTAGTGGTTTCTTATTGGATTTTATTATTTGGGAGTTTACCAGACTGAAATTCTTTTAAATGATGAGATCTGTGTAATAACATTATGTTTAATTGCGAAGGGCTTTTACATTCAGAAAAAAAATCATTGGATGGTTCTGTATTAAAAATAAGAGTTTTTTGTCTTCAGTACAAATAGCTCTTTAACTGGTTGAAAGGATCTAATTGAATGGCAGAACAGGCTCGAGGGGCTGAATGGCCTCCTCCTGTTCCTATGTTCCTAAGAAGGCAAGGACCAGGGGACACAGGGTTTGGGCAAAAGATGCAGGGGGAATATGAGAAGAGCTTTTTTATACAGTGAGTGGTAATGACCTGGAAGTTGCTGCCCACAGTGTGGTGGAAGCAGAGACAATTAATGACTTCAAAAGGAAATTGGATGGCCTCTTGCAGGAAATAAACTTGCAGGGCTACTGGGATCGAGGGAATGGGACTGTACTGGGTTGCTCCATGGAGAGCTGGCATGGACTTGATGGTCCGAATGGCCTCTTTCTGTCCCATAAATGACATTATATAGTAATTTTAAATGAGATGCCTTTAAAAGAAACAGTGCCTTTCACTGTAGTATGTTTCCAGTGCAATCCATCACAGTTCGGTGCATTGACTGCGGGCCCATTCAATCAGCTCTTTAGAATCCAATTCCATTCACTCGCTATCATTTCAGTGCACTCCATGGGCTTCTATATTGTGTTTACTTTTATATAGAGTACAAAACCAAAATCCTCCAGACCAGCATCACAACAGACGATAGTCAAGTGTCCGGAGACAGAGCTTTGCTGCTTTCCTGGGAGGTATTTTGTCAGAAAGGCGTCGAGGCGTAGGTCAACCAGAAAGCTGGAGATGTGATTGGAGGTTGGGGGGGTGACGATCTGATTGGGCAGAAGGAGGATACATTTCTAGTAGATTGATACACGGTGGATGAGCCTAGAGCGGTATGGAGTGGAGTGAGGAAGCAGTGCAGGTACAATAGCAGGGCAGTTCTCGTTGTTTAAACTGGAATAGGGGAAAAAAAAGTTTTTGTGGTGTTTAGTGAAAATTATGCTCTTTGCCAGTAATATTTTCGACTTTTTAAATGAAGCGGGTGTTGTGTAAAAGCCTGGGAGCGGGTTTATTGCCGGTCATTACTAACCCGCTTTATACGAACGAGGGTAGAAGTTTCTCCAGGGAGCAGCCGTGGAATCTGAGAGACATATACCCCAACCATTCTACCTCTCCCATTGTTGCTTTATTATCCCACTTTTCCAGGGCCTTTCGAAGCATATTTTTGGAGCTAAAGGGAATGGGACAAGACTGTAAAATTTTGTAACTGGGTAGATATTTTTATGGTGGGAGAGGGCGTTTGGAGATATGGAAGTTTACTTTCATTTGATGTTAGTACCTTTGCATAAACTTTTACATCTAATTTGTTACAGATGTAGATTTTTTTAAAGTCAATTATTTAGGGGAGCTAATAAGGTACATTTGGATTTTGCTAACCTAGAACTAGAAATTTATAATGTCCCCTGATTTTTTATGACATTTTAAAAGTGTTGTAAGTGCAAATTTGCTCTCTGGAATTACAAGTAGCCCCAATGATTTGGATTTGTCTACTTTAGACCATGTTCTCATGAGCTGCCCTTAACTGGACAGGCCACATTAACAGCTAAATATTACAGCTTCAGACCTCTGGATAGCCATGAGCAGTGCTGTAGGAGCTCTCCTAGTATGTGTAAATATAACTTGTAAATTATTTTCCCAATTTCAATCACTTGCTAGTATCAGTTTTTGAATATAAATGCACCATTTGGTGTTAATCTCCTAGCATGTTGTGCTACTGTGGTTATGTATATAAAGAATTTGTCTTGAAGTGGTTTTGTACCCTCCACTGGGATTAGGGATGTGGGTCGTGCACTTAATAACCACGAGGTCCAGGGCTGTCTATCCTTGGAATCTCCAATAATGGCTTTTTAAAAATTCAGGTACTTTTTTTAAACAAGAAACTGGACTCTCAACCTGAGCAAACTTGCTGTTAATTTATTATTAAAATGAGCTGCTCTCCCATGATCCTGAGAGAAAAAAAACTCATCAGGTCATGTGACTGTTGTCAGTTTCCTGTTTTATCTCTGCTTTTTTGTTGTCTGCCAGATTGTTCCTTTGATGTACTTTACCACAATGTTATACCTTATTTGTTTCTGAATGACTCTGTCACCCGGTGCCTTTAATTAATTGCAATGCATAGATTTAAGTAATGGGAAGGGAATTTGACATGCTCAAATGGCCCTATCACAGCTGTGGGAGGCATCAATCTCCGGTGGTAGCAGAAGATCCAAGTATTGATTTGCAAATTGGTTTGATTGCTGTTGAGGGATAGCAATTGCTGGGGCAAAAGTAGGTATGGTGGGGCAGGGGATGACATTCATCATGGGTAGCCAGAAAATAATCTTTATAACAGTCATGACCTGTGCCATAGGCTGAATAGCCGTTTCCTGCAATGCAGTGATTGGACTCCAGCTCACCCCAGCTAATCACTCTTCTGGTTCTGGCAGCTGAACCCAGTCTTGCTTGATGACCCCAGAGCTTCCTCTTTGCTGAACTTGCCTGTTGCGAAGCTAGGCACTGGGTGCACTGCACAATTGTAGGAACCCATCAATGTAGTCCACAAGGATCACACAATCACCATTTACCTCAATCAAGAGGCATAAGAGGATGAGCTCAGCTTGCAGCAAGGGTTGTCCTGGCTGCCTGCCTCTCTTCCATGGTCTTGTCTGTGCCTGGGTGACTCTGGAGAGAGAACTTTGGAACAGGAGTAGTCCATTTGGCCCCTGAAGCTTATTCCATCATTCAATGAGATCATAGTTGATCTGTGACCTAACTCCTTCTGCCTGCCTTTTCCCCCCATAGCTTTTAATGCCTTTCGTTTACAAAAATCTATTAACTGCACTTTAAAATGAATAATCAACTGCCTTTTGCAGAAGAGAGTTCCAAGCTCTGCCACTCTTTGCATCACTCCTGAAAGGTCTGGTTCTAATTTGTAGACTGACCCCTAGGCCTAGACTAAAGGCCTGCTACCCGACCCAAACCCGACAGGACCCGACGACGTGTCGGGTTCGGGTCGGGTCGCCCTTCCGGGTCCGGCTATCGGACTCGGGTCTGGGTCGGGTTGGGGACACACAGTAAGTATTACATTTTGCTCTGCTGGGAAATTGAGTTTAGTAAGTGTCAAAAGTTGAAAAGCTTACCTGAGCTGGGAGTCAGGGATGTCAGAGGGAAATTCTGAGTCGCGCAGCGAGTGAGCGTTTTGATGTCAGCTGCATGCTGCAGCTTCCTGCAGATTCGGAATTGGAAGGTAGATAAAGTGAATATTCCGGTGGTCGGGTCAGGCGCGGGAAAAACTGGAGGGACTCGGATCGGGCTCGGGTCTGATGTGGTCCTGCCAGGTTCAGGTAGGATTTTTTTTTTTCCTGACCTGAGCAGGCCTTTAGCCTAGACTCCCCAACCAGTGGAAATACTTCTATCTACCCTATCATTTCCCTTTAATATCTTGCAAACTTCGATCAGATAAGCCCTTATTCTTCTGAATTCCAGGGAATACAATCCTAATTTGTATAAACTCTCCTCAAAATTTAACCCTTGGAGTCCATTCTGGTAAATCTATGCTGCATTCCCTTGAAGGCCAATATATCCTTCCTAAGGTGTGGTGCCCATCACTGAACACAGCACTCCAGGTGTCGTCCAACTAGGGCTTTGTATAGCTGTGGCATAATTTCTACCCCCTTGTATTCTAGTTCTCTAGGTATAAAGCCCAGGATTCCCTTGGCTTTTTGATTATTTTCCATACCTGTTCATGAGGTGGGCAGAGAAGTGGCAAATGGAATTCAACTTGGAGAAGTGTGAGGTGATGCATTTGGGGAGGTCAAACAAGGCAAAGGAATACACAATTAATGGGAAAATACTTGGAAGTGTAGAGGAAGTGAGGGACCTTGGAGTGAATGTCCACAGATCCCTGAAGGTAGCAGGACAGGTCGGTAAGGTGGTTAAGAAGGCATATGGAATCCTTTCCTTTATTAGCTGACTTCTAGAATATAAGAGCAGGGAGGTTATGCTGGAACTGTATAACTCATTAGTTAGGCCACAACTTGAGAACCGTGTGCAGTTCTGGTCACCTCATTACAGAAAGGATGTAATTGCACTAGAGAGGGTACAGAGGAGATTTACGAGGATGTTACCAGAACTGGAAAAATGCAGCTATGAGGAAAGATTGGATAGGCTGGGGTTGTTCTCCTTGGAACAGAGGAGGCTGAGGGGAGATCTGATAGAAATGTACAAAATTGTGAGATGCCTGGACAGAGTGGATGTGAAGGGCCTATTTACCTTAGCAGAGAAATCAGTGACAAGGGGACAAAGCTTTAATGTGATTGGTAGAAAGATTAGAGGGAAGATGAAGAAAAGTTTTTTTTTTTCACCCAGAGGGTGCTGGGGTCTGGAACTCACTGCCTGTAAGGTGTCTGGATGTGCTGTAACCTGCAGGGCAATGCTGGAAAGTGGGATTAGGCTGGGTGACTCGGTTTTTGGCTAGCACAGACATGATGGGCCAAGTGGCCTCTTTCTGTGCTGTAAACTTACTATGATTCTATGACATTTTAATGTTACTGGACCCCAAGTCTCTTTGGAACTCCACTGTTCATAGCTTTTTACCATTTTAGAAAGTACCTTGTTCTATCTTTTCAGGTCTAAAGTGGATGACGTCACATTTGCCTATATTGAAAGCCATTTGGTTAATCTATCAATATCACTTTGAAATTTTATGCTTCCATCTACATTGCTTACGATGCTGCCTATCTTTGTGTCATTGGCAAACTTGGATATATCTCTTACCTACTTAGGATATAAATACAATGGACTGGATTTTATGGGTCCCCGAGGCGGGGGAGGCCCATAGAATCGTGGCCGGGGCGGAGGGCCTGTTGCCATCCCAAGTGATTTTGCTGGGGCGGGAGAAGCTGATGACAGCCTTCCCGCCCAGAGGCCAATTAAAGCCTTTTAGTAGCGTAAGCGGCTCTTCCTGCCGCCGCTGGGTTTTAACCAGCAGTAGGGGGGTTGCCTCTGCCGTGCAGGTAGGGTGGGTTGTAAAATGAGGCACCCTCCCTGCAGGCTTGGGTTGGGGGGGTGTTCCCTCCTCCATGGGCAATCTGTAGCCCACGGAAGACCCCTGCTGATGAAACCTCCACCTCCATGGACCCTGAAACCCGGACTTCATGCCCACCCTCTCTCCTCGCCTCCCCCTCGGCAGGGCCTTCTGAACTGGACCTGGTGACTCGGCCTCACATTACCTGAGGTCCAGGATTCCAGCGCTGGGCCTGGGTTTAAGGCCACTGCGATACCGGCAGTGGCTACTGCTAGTGGTGGCGCTGTCAATACTGCTGAGCGAGCAGCCCTGTGATTGGCTGGCAGCTCTTGGTGGGATCCCTGTCTTTAAAGGGATGGGGATCCTGGCACGGAACAGTTGGGCAGCAAAACAATGGAGGATTATTCCAGGGGGTGGGGGAGCGGGGTAAAGAGGGTGAGGTTGGGCATGAAAAGGCAGAGGTGGGGTTTCCCTGCCTTTTGGCCTGGTGCCAGGGTCCTGCCTCCTCCACAAAATCCAGCCCAATGAATAGTTAAGGCCTCAACTAAGATCCATGTAGAACACCACTAGTTACCTTCTGTCAATTGGAGTCATAGAGTCAGAGTTATACAGCACAGAAACAGGCCGTTCGGCCCATCGTGTCCGTGCTGGCCATCAAGCACCTATCTATTCCAATCCCATTTTCCAGCACTTGGCCTGTAGCCTTGTATGTTATAGTGTTTCAAGTGCTCGTCTAAATACTTCTTAAATGTCATGAGTGTTCCTGCCTCTACCGCCCCTTCAGGCAGTGTGTTCCAGATTCCAATCACCCTCTGGGTGAAAATTCTTTCCTCAATCCCTCCTGCTCCTTACCTTAAATCTATGCCCTTGGTTATTGACACCTCCTCTAAGGGAAAAAGTTTCTTCCTATTTACTCTATCTATGCTCCTCATAATTTTGTGTACCTCAATCAGGTCTGCCCTCAACCTTCTCTGCTTTAAGGAAAACAACCCTAGCCTATCCAGTCTCTCTTCATAGCTGAAATGCTCCAGTTCAGGCAACATCCTGGTGAATCTCCTCTGCACCCTCTCCAGTGCAATAACATCCTTCCTATAGTGTGGCGACCAGAACGTTGCACAGCACTCCAGCTGTGGCCTAACTAGCATTTTATACAGCTCCATCATAACCTCCCTGCTCTTGTATTCTATGCCTTGACTATTAAAGGCAAGTGTCCCATATGCCTTATCTACCTGTGCTGCTGCCTTCAGTGATCTATGGACAAGTACACCAAGGTCCCTCTGACCCTCTGTACTTCCTAGGGTATTCCCTTGCCTTGTCAGTCCTCCCAAAATTCATCACTTCACACTTCTCAGGATTAAATTCCGTTTGCCACTGCCCTGCCCATCTTACCAGCCCATCTATATCGTCCTGTAATCTAAGGCTTTCCTCCTCGCTATTTACGACACCACCAATTTTCGTGTCATCTGTGAACTTACTGACAATATCTCCTATATTCATGTCTAAATCATTAATGTACCCTACAAACAGCATGGCCCTAGCACTGATCCCTGTGGTACACCACTAGTCACAGGCTTCCACTTGCAAAAATAACCCTCGACCATTACCCTCTGCCTCCTGCCACTAAGCCAATTTTGGATCCAATTTGCCAAATTGCCCTGGATCCCATGGGCTCTTAACTTAATCAATTTCCCATGTGGGACCTTATCAAAAGCCTTACTGAAGTCCATGTCGACTACATCAACTGATTTACCATCATCTACAAATTTAGCCACCTCCTCGAAAAATTCAATCAGGTTTGTTAGGCATGATCTCTCCCTGACTAAGCCATGCTGACAATCCTTGATTAATCCCTGCCTCTCCAAGTGTAAATTAATCCTGTCCCTCAGAATTTTTTCCAATAGTTTTCCTACCACTATGTTAGACTGTAATTACCTGTTTTTTCCCTGTTACCCTTCTTGAATAATGGTAACACATTTGCTTTCCTCCAGTACTCTGGCACCTCTGCTGTGGCCAGAGAGGATTTGAAAATTTGTGGCTGAGCCCCTGCTATCTCCTCCCTTACCTCACATAACATCCTGGGATACATCTCATCTGGGCTTGGGGATTTATCCACTTTTAAGCCGGCTAAAACTGTTAATACCTCCTCCCTTTCATTGTTAATTTGTTCGAGTATATCACAATCACCCTCCCTGATCTCTACACCTACATCGTCCTTCTCCATAGTGAACACAGATGAAAAGTAATCATTTAAAACCTCACCTACATCCTCCAGCTTCACATAGATTGCCACTTTGGTCCCTACTCTTTTCCTGGTTATCCTCCTGCCCTTAATATACTTATAAAATGCTTGGGGATTTTCCTTTATCTTGCCCGCCAGTGTTTTTTCATGCTGCCTCTTCGCTCTCCTAATTACTTTTTTAAGTACCCCCCCCCTTACATTTTCTATACTCCTCTAGGGCCTCTGCTGTTTTTAGCCCTCTGAATCTGCCAAAGCCTCCTTTCTTTTCCCTTGACATCCAGATTTCCTGGACTTGTTGGTCCTACCCTTCACCTTTATGGCTCTGAACTCTCACTATTTCCTTTTTGAAAGGCTCCTACTGATCTGATGTAGACTTTCCTACAAGTAGCTGCTCCCAGTCCACTTTGTCTAGCTCCTGTTTTATCAAATTTAAATTGGACTTCCCTCAATTCATACCTTTATTTCCGGTCCATCTTTGTCCTTTTCCATAAACTGTAAGATTTAAGGTGGTTGTTTTTATTTATTTATACAGCACTGAAACAGGCCCTTCAGCCCACCGAGTTTGTGCCGACCATCAACCACCCATTTATGCTAATCCTACATTAATCCCATTACCCTCTCACATCCCCACCTCCCCTCAATTCCCCTACCACCTACCTATACTAGGGGCAATTTATAATGGCCAATTTACCTATCAACCTGCAAGTCTTTGGCTGTGGGAGGAAACCGGAGCACCCGGCGAAAACCCACGCAGTCACAGGGAGAACTTGCAAACTCCACACAGGCAGTACCCAGAATCAAACCTGGGTCGCTGGAGCTGTGAGGCTGCGGTGCTAACCACTGTGCCGTAACATAGTTATGGTCACTATCCCTGAAATGCTCCCCCGCTGATACTTCTACCACTTGTCCAGCCTCATTCCCTAGGATTAGGTCCAGTACTGCCCCTTCTCTTGTAGGACTTTCTACGTGCTGGCTCAAAAAGCTCTCCTGTATGCACTTTAAGAATCTGCGCCCCTTTAAGCCTTTTGCACTAAAACTATTCCAGTTAATATTGGGGAAGTTGAAATCCCCTACTATTATTACCCTGTTACACCTCTCTGAGATTTGCCTACATATCTGCTCCTCTATCTCTCCCTGACTATTTGGAGGCCTGTAGTACACTCCCAGCCAAGTGATTACTCCCTTTTTTGTTTTTAAGTTCTACCCATATGGCCTCATTTGAGGAACTTTCTAAGATATCATCCCTCCTTACTGAAGTAAGTAATTGACTCCTTGATCAATAGTGCAATGCCACCTCCACTTTTACACTATTTCCCCCCCCCCCCCCCCACCACCCTGCTGCTCACAGTCATGCCTGAAGATAGCAATAATATCATATTCCCTTGTGTTAATCAACACCCTCAATTCATCTGCTTGTAAGACTCCTTGCATTAAAATAGATGAAATCCAGCCTTGCATTATTCACTTGAGCCTTAACAGGTCTATATTTGCTCTGCCTTCCAGACTGACTTAATTTCTCTTCTATATTTGGCTGTGCATCACCCCCTGCTGTACCTCCACTCTGTATCCCATCCCCGTGCCAAATTAGTTTAAACCCCCGCCCCCACAACAGCACTAGCAAATCTCCCAGCAACGGTGTTGATCCCGTTCCGGTTCAGGTGCAACCCGTCCGACTTGTACAGGTCCCAACTTTGCCAGAAACAGACTCAGATCCAGGAAACTAAAGCCCTCCCTTATGCACATGTCTTCAGCCACGCATTCATCTGCTCTATCCTCCTATCTCTATACTCACTAGCACGTGGCACTGGGAGTGATCCAGAGATTACAACTTTTGAGGCCCTGCTTTTTAATTTGCTACCTAGTTCCCTAAGTTCTTCTTGCAGGACCTCATCCCTCTTTCTACCTGTGTTGTTGGTATCAATGTGAACCATGACCTCTGAATATTCATCCTCCCCCTTCAGAATGTCTTGCAGCTGCTCTGTGACATCCTTGACTCGAGCACCAGGGAGGCAACATACCATCCTGGAGTCACGTTTGCGGCTACAGAAATGCCTATCTGTACCCCTTACGATAGGGGATTCTATCACTATAGCACTCCCACTCTTTTTTTTTTCTCCATTCCTGTGCAGCTGAGCCACCCATGGTGCCACAGACTTGGCTCTTGCTGCATTCCCCTGAGAAGCTATCTCTCCAGCAGAGATTCCGCTTTGAACACTGTTGGGAGAGGGAAATGGACCCAGGGAACTCTCGCATTATCTGCCTACTTCTTCTACTCTGCCTGATGATCATCTATTCCCTTTCTGCCTATAATGTTAGGACATCTGTAATGTTCTGGCCTACTTCCTTTAAAACTCTAGGATGGAAACCATCAGGCCCTGTGGATTTGTCACCCTTCAGTGCCATTATTTTCTTCATTAATTATTTTTACTTCTATTAATTTTGGTGAGTTCCTGATTCAATATTACTTCCCTTAGGATGTCCAGCATGCTATCCTCTTGCTCTACTGCAAATATGGACACAGTGATTATTCAATATGTCCTCCATCTCTTTATTTTAATTTACAATATTGCTGATCAGTTTTCAAAGGGCACACATTGCTCCAGTTCATCTTTTTTCTTAATATAATTAAGTGTTGATTTTGATATCCCTTGCAAGTTTCTTTTCATATTCCCTCATTGTAGCTTTTACTTTGTTTTGTTGCCTTTGTATTGTTCCCAGGTACCAAAATCTGTGCTCTTGTACCCTATGGTTTTTTTGGCAAGTAGAACTCTTGCCCCCTGGGGGTATAAATTGGTTTTGTATTATGTTGAATTCTTTTTGGAGCATGTGGTGTCTACTGTACTTTTGGGGCCTTCTGCGACTGGGCCCTCAAGGGAATGGTGCCTGGATAATGCAAATCACGAAGTTATGATTTAGATTACTAAGCTTCTTTTTGGTTTGGTTGTATTAATTGCGCTTCCTCGCAGAATTTGTGGAATTCACTTGTAGAATTGTTTTTCTGTTGACACTGGGGTAACCAAGTGTGACTTTTATTGATCAACTCAAAATAGGCATAATGGTTGCTTACTTGAGAGATGTGGAACAAAATATGAGTGAGAATCCCAAATTCCAACAGGGTTATCAAATAAACAGCATTGAAGTAGTTCTGTTAGGGGCTAGAAAGGAACTCAATAGCACATTAAAGGTGGTTGCTAAAAAGCTCCTGCAGTATATCACTCTGGTGAGCTGGGAAACCTCCTATACTGTGCAACTGCAAATACGTAACAATACTATTGCAGCAATTAAGTGGCTGATAGTAACCTCATCTCTGATCTTACTGTGATCAATAAAATATTTTTGATTACTATGCATATTCTTTCTTTGGCCTCCTTGTCTCGAGAGACAATGGGTAAGCACCTGGAGGTGGTCAGTGGTTTGTGAAGCAGCACGTGGAATGGCTATAAAGGCCAATTCTAGAATGACAGACTGTTCCACAGGTGCTGCAGATAAAATTGGTTGTCTGGTCTGTTACACAGTTGGCATATTGATAGATGTGAAAATGATAATGTGATCGCAGAGGATGACTTGGCTTCCATACTGTGTCCTCGGTTCCCAGGAGTTCAAGTTTATTCTGGGCATGAAACTGTACAATAACTATCCAACTTCTCCCTCACAGGAAAGTAGATGGTTTTTCAATATCTTAATTAATTATTTAGATACACAAGCAGAAGGGAAGTAAGAAGCTGGTGAGTCTACTGTTTTATTTTTAAGTGGTAAAGTTTATTGTATTATCAAAGTTTAAATTAGTACAGCAAGTGCTGGTGAGGAGAGGCATTAATTAAAAAATTATTTATGACCAGGTGAGAAAGGTGTCTAGGGGTCCCGTTTAGCCTTCACCTGGTCTTCCTGTAACAGGGTTTTGTTTTTAAACAGTGTTTTGAGCTCCCCCTTGGTGAATCCTTGTTCACCGCTTTCCAATTATAAGGCAAAGAAATGAGCACAAACAGGCTTTCTTAGGTTTAAAGAAGACATAAACTTAAGCTCTAATTCGGTTAATGCATACGTGATACGCACATGCAAATAGAGACAGAAAAGAGCAGAAGAAAAATAGTCGAGAGGTTTGAGGCAATCTCTGAAGAGGGGTTTTTATTACTGTTTGAGTTTTGAGCTCGCTGTAGTCTTTGCTTGTAGGTAGATCTTGCTTTTTGTTGGGGCCCAGTATTCTTCTTAAACCTTGTTCACTGTAGGAGGCTTTTCCCTCTTGGAGTTCATATGTCTTCAATGGATTCTGAAGCTGGTGAGAAAGAGATGAGAGCAGACAGGAGAGAGGTCTTTTCCTGTCCAGGAGCAAACAGCTTTCTGTCTTCCAGCGCTGTTTCTCTAATTTAAAACTCCCCTAGTTGGCCAGCAGGTGGTCACGTGACCGACTAGTTTGACCAGGTCTCTTCTGTGTGTTGGGAGCATCTCAGCAGTCAACCTGGAATGCTAGCTTCTCCACCTTCAACGTCTGGTAATCAAAAGTCCATTTGTGGATTAAATTGGAGCAGGGAGTGGCCCCTTTGTCCTTTTCAAGTATAGTCTGTTATTATGCAAACGTATTTCCAGTCAAGGGTCTGTTTTCTTTTTAAAGCAAGTTCTTTCTTTACTCCAGTAACAATTTAAAAATCAATGTTCATGTGGCAAAATTAATGTGCCTCATTCTTGGCAGGTGGGGGCCTGCAAGGCAGATGTGGAGGAGCCTCAGTCCTTGCAATTGCCCAACATGTTTGAGGTTCTTTCAGCTTGTATGGATGAAAGTAGGGCTGCAGGGTGGATGAGCAAACTGACCGTGGCATCGTGGTACAGGAGGCATTCAAGCGAGATGAATAAATAGTGGTACTGGGGACAGTATAGTCAGGGGGCTAGAAATAGTTCTCTGTAGACGAGAGCGAGAGTCGAGAAGGCTGTGTTGCCTGCCTGGTGCCAGGGATCGGGGCATCTGCTCAGGGTTGGAGAGGAACTTGCATTGGGAGGGGGAGCATCCAGTTGTCATGGTCCACGTGGGTACCAATGACATAACTAGGACTAGGAAAGAGGTTCTTCTAGAAAGTATGAGCAGCTAGGGGCTATATTTAAAAAGCAGAACTGCAAAGGTGATAATCTCTGGATTAATACCTGAGCCACGAGCAAATTGGAGTCTGGTAAATAAGATTAGTGAGTTAAATGCTGGCTCAAAGACTGGTGTGGGAGAAAAGGGTTTTGATTCATGGGGCACTGGCACCAGTACTGGGGAAAGTGGGAGCTGCACATTTGAGGTGGTCTTCACCTGAACTGTGCTGGGACCAGTGTTCTGGCTTGTCATATAACTGGGGCAGTAGAGAGGACTTTAAACTAAATAGTGCGGGCGAGGGATCAAGTGAGGAAAGATGTGATAAATTAGAGAGAGAGAGGACAAGGCAAGAGAGCAAGATAGCAATAAGGGTAATGATGATGAGTGTGGCAGGAAGGGACAGACCGTACAAACTTAAGCTTAACTTTAGAGTGCACTAGCAAACAAAGCTAGAGAAAATAATATAGAAATAAAGGCGCTCTATCTGAATGCACACAGCATTCACAACAAGGTAGATGAAAGTAAGTAGGTATGATCTAATTGTCATTACTGACACGTGGTTGCAGGGAGACCAAGGCTAAGAACTGAATGTCCAAGGGTATTTATCATTTAGGAAAGATAGGCAAAGAGGTAAAGGTGGGGTAGCACTGTTAAAGGATGAAATTGGTACATTAGTGAGAGAGGATCTTGGATCGGAAGATCAAGGTGTAGAATCCGTTTGGGTGGAGCTAAGAAAAAGCAAGGGGCAGCAATCATTGGTAGGAGGTAATGTAGGGTAAGATATCAGTCAGGAAACTGAGAGGTGAAGGTAATGAGGGTAATACGGTAATCATGGAGGACTTCAATTTACATATAGGTTGGAGTTTAACCCCCCCGCCCCCGCCAAAAAGGGCAGGCTGGTCGGGGGTGGGGGGGCAGGGTAAAAATGGAGTGGGAGGCTGGGTTGGGGGGGGCACTTTCTAACTCACTCCTGCCAATTAATGGCCACCTAAGGTTGCCCGCTGCCATGGGATTTTATGGTTGGCAGGTGGGTGGTCGAAGCCTCAGAAAAGCCACCTAATAAAAGTAGGAGGCCTTCTGACAACTGGGGTTTGGGGCCTCACCTGGGACGATCGGTCGAGCCCCAGCTGGCAAGGGGGGGTAGGGGTGCTGGGGTAGTAGGGGGTTAGGGTGTCCTGTGCCTGATGGAGGGCTGCCCAACGCCCAACACCTCCACCTGCCCTTGCCTTGCTGGGGCTCAACCGATCGCCCCAGGTGAGGCCCCAAATGCTTACCCATTCTCTGGGGCTCCCCGATGTCTTTTTTTTATTTTCAAAATATACTTTATTCATAGAAATCTGTAATAAAAAAAAAATACATTACCGAACAGTTTCAAACAGCACCAAGTCAAAAAATACAAACAGTGCAAAGGCGGTCCGTTACCTTCTATACAATCGTGAGTTGCCTCACAACCCTTCCATTTCGTTGTCGTGCCAGATACATTTTACAGCAGACAAAATTTCTCCGATGCAGTTCGAGGGGTCTCCCATGGATCCAGCCCCCCAGTTCAGCTTGGTGGGGGGACCTTACACTGTGGTCTTTCCCCATTGAGTCTTTGCTGCGGCTGCCCCAAGCTTTAGTGCGCCCCTCAGCACGTAGTCCTGGACCTCCCCGACATCTTAAGCCTTTAGTTGGGTTGCAGTCCCAGCAGTGGCCACCGCTCCTGGTGGTGGTGCTGCTGGGACTAATGGAGCTGCCAGCAGCTCTTTGGTGGAACTTCCTGCCTCAATGAGGTGGAAGTCCCACTTAAGACCAATTAAGGGCCCGGGGAGCATAAAATCCAGTCTGGATCTACCAGCCCGGCAGAGGCAGGATGGCCACTGACTCTTTGGTCGGTGGACGGCCCCCCTCTGGCGACTGTAAAAGTCTGGCCATAGACTGGGTGAACCTAATTAGCATGAATGCTGTGGAGAACAAATTGTTTGGAATGTATACGAGATGTTTGTCTAGAACAGTATGTTGAGGAATCGATTAGAGAACGGGCTGTGTTAGATCGAGTCTTGTGCAATGAGAAAAGGCTAATTAATTTTGTTGTAAAAACCCCTAGGGAAGCATAATGTGATAGAAATTTGTATTGTTTAAAAGTGATGGAATTCGATCTGAAACGAGGGTCTTAAATGTAAACAAAGGAAACTCTGTGGTAGACTAGGAAACTACATTTAAAAGCTATGACAGACAGGCAATCTAAAGAATTAATACATGGTTTGTAACAGATTTGCATTCCTTTTGAGGCACAAAACCTAGCAGGAAAGGTGATCCAACCATGGCTAACGAGAAATTAAAGATTGTATTAGATCAAAGGAAGAGGCTTATAAAGTTGCCAAAAAAGTAAGCCTGAGGATTGGGAGCTTTTAGAATTCAACAAAGGAGGACCAAGAATCTGATAGAGAAAATAGAATATGAAAGTAAACTAGCAAGAAACATAAAAACAGACTGTAAAAGCTTCTGTAGGTATGTTAAAGTGAAAGATTAGCAAAGCCAAATGCGGGCCCATTACAGGTGCAGACAGGAGAACTTTATAATGGGGAATAAGGAAAAGGCAGGGAGACTAAATAAATACTTTGTGTCTGTCTTCATGAAGGAAGATACAGAACTTCCAGGAATAATAGAGAACTGAGGGACTAACGAATGAGGAACTGAAAGAAAATAGTATTAGTTTGAAGAAAAAGTGTAGGTCAGATGGTTTCACAGGTCGGCGCAACATCGAGGGCCGAAGGGCATGTACTGCGCTGTAAAAAAAAAAAGTACTGGAGAAGTTAATGGGACCTAAAGTTGATAAATCCCCTGGACCTGATATACATCCCAGAATGTTGAAAGAGGTAACTGTAGCGATAGTGAATGTGTTTGTGGTTATCTTCCAAAATTCTATAGTTTCTGGAACAGTCCTTGCAGATTGGAAGGGTGCAAACATATACCCACTATTTAAGAAAGGAGGGAGAGAGAAAATAGGGAACTACAGACCTGTTAGCCTGACATCAGTAGTAGGGAAAATGCTAGAATTTATTATAAAGGATGTGATGAAAATAATGTTAGGATTGGGCAGAGTCAACATGGATTTATGAAAGGGAAATCATGTTTGACAAACCTGTTAGTTTTTTTTGAGGATTTAATTAGCAGAATAGATCAGGGAAACCCAGTGAATGTGGTGCATTTGGATTTTCAGAAATCTTTTGATAAGGTCCCACACAGAAGGTTAGTAAACAAAATTAAGGCACATGGGATTGGGGGTAATATACTGGCATGGATTGAGAATTGGTTAACGGACAGAAAACAGAGTACGAATAAACGGGTTATTCTCAGGTTGGCAGGCTGTGACTCGTGGGGTACCACGAGGTTCAGTGCTTGGGGCCCCAGCTATTCACAATCTATATCAATGATTTGGATGTGAGGACCAAATGTAATATTTCCAAGTTTGCTGATGAGAAAAGGTGGGTGGGAATGAGAGTTGTGAGGAGGATGCAAGGAGACTTCAAGGGGATTTAGACAGGCTACGTGAGTGGGCAAGAACATGGCAGATGGAATATAATGTGGAAAAGTGTGAAGTTATCCACTTTGGTGGGAAAACAGAAATGCAGAATATTTCTTAAATGGTGAGATATTGGGAAGTGTTGATGTCCAAAGGGACCTGGGTGTCTTTGTTCATAAGTCACTGCAAGTTAACATGCAGGTGCAGCAAGCAATTAGGAAGGCAAATGGTATGTTGGCCTTTATTGCAAGAGGATTTGAGTAGCGGAGTAGAGATGTCTTGCTGCGATAGTCTTGGTGAGACTGCAGTTGGAGTATTGTGTACAATTTTGGCCTCCTTGCCCAAGGAAGGATATATTTGCCATAGAGGGGGTGCAACAAAGGTTCACCAGACTG
Organism: Heterodontus francisci; assembly: GCF_036365525.1. Lineage (NCBI taxonomy): Eukaryota > Metazoa > Chordata > Chondrichthyes > Heterodontiformes > Heterodontidae > Heterodontus > Heterodontus francisci. The sequence goes on from NC_090394.1 coordinate 22,707,012, forward strand.
ATTCCTGGGATGGTGGAATCGTCCTATGTGGAGTGATTGAGGAGACTGGGCCTGTATTCTCTAGAGTTTAGAAGAATGAGAGATGATCTCATTGAAGCATACAAAATTCTTCCAGGTCACGACAGGGTTGATACAGGAAGGATGTTTTCCTTGGCTTGGGGGTGGGGTCTAGAACCAGAGGACACCGTCTCTGAATAAGAGGTAGGCTATTTAGGACTGAGATGAGGGATTCCATCACACAGAGGGTGGTGAATCTTTGAGCCTCCACAGCCCTCTGGGGCTGAAAATTCCAATCATTGAGTATATTCAAGATGGAGAGTGATAGATTCCTAGATATTAATGATATCAAGGGACATGGGTTAGTGTTGGAAAATGGCATTGAGGTAGATCAGCCATCATGGAGTTGAATGGTGGAGCAGGCTCAAGGGGCCAAATTGCCTACTCCTGCTCCTATTTCCTCTGTTCCTAACCTCAGGCTAGTGAGCTCCAGCTCACAGTGGAAAAACCCTTAATCTGGGAAAGACTCGACCTGATGACTAGCCTATGAAGTTTTACAAGGCTCTAAAACATGGAGCTTTCTTCTCTCTACTATTTGTGGGAGTTGGTCTTCTGTACATCTTCAATTCCGTTTATACATTTAAAAAGACAAGGATTCGACTCGATGCTGATCAAATTACACACCCAAGATAAAGGTATTGGGAAAGAAAACCATTGAATTGTAATATATATGATGGGATCTCCATTTGGTGTTATTGGAGGTGGACGGTTGGAAGAAGCAAATTCCCTGCTGCTTTCCATATTTGTGAGATTGTAATTTTTCCGCTTTTCCCCCTCTCCTATTTAAGTATGACTTATACAATACATCTTTCCTCTGTTCAATATATTCTGTTGCTTCCTTTACTCCCTTTTTCAAACTGCAGGTTGGAACGGAATCTAAAACACAACTTTCCATTTGTGTATTTCTGAATTAGGATTCTGGATACGATATTGAGCTGTTTGAAAATGCCCTCGACCCTGAATTCATCTGTACCATCTGCCACGGTGTGCTCAAAGATCCTGTGGAACTCGGCTGCCAGCATGTCTACTGCAACAGCTGCATAGCGAAGTGGCTTACAAAGTAAAGACTACTGGCTAATAACTTCATAAATACGTGCATAGTTTCTGATCTATTTAAAGAGTGCATACTTGTAAACTTTGAGAAATACAAAATCTGGAGACTTCTGTATGAAATTCTGTATTTGAAATTCTAGTTTAAAAGTGGGGATCTGTGTTGATCTTCAGTTGAAAATCTTGAAATGATGCTTTCGCTAAAGGTTTTTGTTAATGCATTTTGATCTATCTTGTATCTATATTAATTTTTAAATTGAAGTATGTGGGAAGATTTGCAGGATATGCTTAAATCCTATGTAGGTTAACATTGTGTACTCAAAGTAGCCTCTGGATGCTGTCATGCAGGTCCCCACCTGCCAAGAATGAGGCATATTAATTTTGTCATATGAACATTGATTTTAAGCTGTTGCTGGGAAGAAAAGGCCTGTTACAAGGGCTGCCAGATACTTAGCTGAAAAACATTTGCATACTGACAGACAGTTCTTGTGGAGACAAAGGGCCATTCCCTGACGCATTTAACTCACAATGGATTTTGAGCACCAGACATTGAAGGTGTAAGGAAGAGTATTCCAGAGACTGCTAAAGTGATATAATCCACATAAACCAGCTGGTCATGTGACTAACTGGTTGGTCCAGGGTTTTTTGAACTAGCCACAGAGTTTTTTAATTCAGAATGACTGTTTGCTCCTGGAGTGAAAAGACCTCTGCTGTCTGCTCCCATCTCTTTCTCACAAGCCTCTGGACCCACTGAGGACACATGAACTTCGAGAGAAAAGTCTCCGACATCGATCAAGGTTTAAGAAGAATACTGGGCCCCAACGAAAAGCAAGACCTACCTACAATCAAGGACTTTACAGTGATCTTGAACAGTAACCAAAACCACCTTCAGATATTGCCTCAAGCTTTTCCACTTTATTTTTTCTCTTTTCTGTCTCTATCATCATGTGTGCAACGCGCTGGCATGGGTGTGTCCCGTTTCTGTAGGCATTAACCTAATTAGAGTTTAAGTTTAATAAATTTCAACCTTTTTTTCTTTAAACCTAAGAAAACCTGTCTGGCTAGTTTCTTTGCCTTATAATTGGAAGTTAGTGAACAAGGATTCATTAAGGGGGGAGCTAAAAAAAAAAAAATGGTATGTTTAAAATTTAAACCCTGTTACAGTAAGATCAGGTGAAGGCTGAGAGGGAACCCCTTTCTCACCTGATCGTAACAATACCCAGAAGTGTCTAGCATGTTACTTGCTGTTAGCTGGCTAGCAGTCAAATAACAGACTGTGTATGGGGGTTTTTTTGGGGGTTGGGGAGGAGTGGTATTTTTCTATGTAACATTCTCCTTCTCCCCTTTCTTGCCCGTCTCCTTTTTTATTTAAAAAAAAAAAACTGTTCAGAATAAAATAAGCCTAAAATGTTACATTTTAGGGATTAATCAAAGTAAGAGAATTCAACTGTGGAACATTTATGCCCATGGCAAATCAATATCCATCAACTCCCGCATGGTGCCATTCTCTCTACTTTGCATAACATTGTGTTGTAATCCACTAAGAAGAATACCAGTATATACAAACTGTTCTTGTAGCTTCTTTAAAAATTGAAAATTCTGTGTTCAAAAAACAGGTTTTAGATTGTTCAATTCAGGAGAGAGAAACATTTCACCATGTCTAGTTTCCAAAAGTTGAAGAACAGTCTTCTAACTTAGAGTGCTGTCCACTCACCAACATTTTACAGTAAGTGCACATTAGTTAGGAAATTGGGTCTTTTCCAGTAGATGCACATCCTTTCTTGAGCCTTTTTTTGAATTACAGGGATTTACTTTACTAAATGCCATTAAGTGGTTTTAGTTGTATCTCCGTACGTAAAATTCCATAACACCTTCCCCTCCCAGTGGCGCAGTGGTAAGTGGCGCAGTGGTAAGCACCGCAGCCTCACAGCTCCAGCGACCCGGGTTCAGTTCTGGGTACTGCCTGTGCGGAGTTTGCAAGTTCTCCCTGTGACTGCGTGGGCTTCTGCCGGGTGCTCCGGTTTCCTCCCACAGCCAAAGACTTGTAGGTTGATAGGCAAATTGGCCATTGTAAATTTCCCCCAGTGTAGGTAGGTAGGTGGTAGGAGAATGGTGGGGATGTGGTAGGGAACATGGGATTAATGTATGATTAGTATCGATGGGTGGTTGTTGGTCGGCACAGACTCGGTGGGCCGAAGGGCCTGTTTCAGTGCCCACTCCCCCTCCCTATGACTCTTTCTCTCCCCCCCCCCCCCCCCCCACCCCTACCCCTCCCCCTCCCTATGACTCCCTGGATCCATTGGATATATGTGATGTAGACCATAAGCTCCTGTTTAGCCATGTTCTGTACTAAGTTTGTTGATTTCACCTGGGATGGCAATAGGCATACTAGTTAGCCTTAATGTTCCTAGGATTGGGGGAAAGGAGAGAAAAAAGTTGTCTGTCTTATTGCTGTCCAGCAACTTTGCTGTAAAATGCAGTGATAAAGACACAGCCAAGTACAGCTTGTTTATCTTTACAGTCAAGTAGCGTACTAATGCTCGCTTGAGAACAACGTCTGGCTGAGGTAGTTGAGGACTGCTTCTTCCATGTCCTAAATGTAATATCTCTAAGAAGAGAAGGGGAAAGATGAGAAAGTTGGGAGGAGGGGGCAGGATTTTATTTTGGCCCTATAAAATAACTGAAGACTGGATGAAGTATGTCTTGAAATGTTACAAGGATGTATTGGAGCATATTTTAGGAAACTGTGTTAAGTGATCTAAATCTTTACTTGTGGCTATACATGTAAAGCTATAATACTTGGAAAATAAAAATTTGTTTCACAATATATAAATGATTCTAGGTGTTCTGTGGAATAATGAGCTATCAAGTGGGTAAATTGGTGAAAATATTTTCCAGATTGTGATTACAATATATTCAGGAATAAAGCTAGGTTTGCTTATGTTTAACGGAATATAATTTTCTTTAGGAAGCAGGAATGTCCTTATTGTAGGAAGAAGGTGAAAAGTGTGGCTCGATCTGTGATACCTATGATCCACAACATGATTGGTCGATTGATCATGAAGGTAAATTGTAGGCATTGAAGTTATGTATGCACAACTGGAGGGTTAGCAGTTAAATTCTGACCTGACTTAAGGATGCTATTGTACAGCACTGAAGTAGTAAGGTGTAGGTTTCTGTCCTAAGATTCCTCATGCACTGTGGTTCAGCCCTCCGAGTAGAGATGGAAAAATGCTGAGGAAATTTGGGGTTGGGGGTACAATTTGGAAAACTAGCAGATAACTAGCTTTCCTGCCTCAAAATTTGGTTTGTACTGTAAGGGCTTAGAACAGTCTTCAACCTGCCTTTTTATTTGGAAAGAGAATAAATAAATAAATAAATAACTCTTTCAGACTGCAAATCAGTGCATCTTTGAATGCATGACAGAAGTTTGCACCACAGAAGGAGGCCATTTGGCCATCGTACCTGTGCCAGCTCTTTGAAAGTACTATCCAATTAGTCCCACTCTCCGCTCTTTCCCTCGCAGCCCTACAACTTTTTCCTTGTTAAGTGTATATATCCAATTCCCCTTTTTAAAAATTGTGTTTCCACCACCCTTTCAGGCAGTACATTCCAGATCATCATCGCTTGTTGTGTTTATAAAAAAAAAAGTTCATCACCCCACTTGCTTTTGGTGCCTCTCTCCTATTACTTGAGCACATAATCTAGGCTGACACTTCAGTGTAGTACAGAGGAAGTGCTGTGCTGTAGTAGGTTCCATTCTCTCTGATGAGAAGCTAACCTGAGGCCGCATCTGCTCTCTGCCCTCCCAAGTGTACGTAAATTATGTGAATGCGCTATTCAAAGTAAAGCAGGAAAGCTCTCCCGGCATTATCCTTTAAAATGAGCAAATTGGCTGCTGTGTTGCTTGCGTTCCAACAGTGACTACACTTCAACTGTACTTCATTGGCTGTAAAGCACTTTGGGACATCTCCTGGGGTGTAAAAGGTGCTATACAAATGCAAGTTCTCGGAAGCTAGGGTTCTTCATTAGCAAAATTCCAGTTAAACCCTTTTGTTATATCATATCTATCTTAACGTTAAAACAATTTAAATTCTACAAGGTCTTTGTCCTCCAAGTTAGCTGTCAGGTTGTTCCTGGTTATTCAGCCTTCCCTGGGAGAACAAATGACACTGTTTCAAAGCAAACAATCTGCATCTAAATCATATTCCAAAAATGTACATTGAAGTAATGAACATTGGAAGTGTACAGGATTCTGATGTTTAGCTGTTCTCCGAATCTGAACATTCTCTGCAGTACAAAAAATCATCCAAACTTGAGCAAGTCCAAGCAGGTGTTTTCAAGGTGGTGTTGACTCCACTATATTTCACTATAAACCCACTGACTTCCACAGCTACCTTGACTGCACTTCCTCACACCCTCCTTCCTATAAGGATCCCATTCCATTCTCCAGTTTCTCTGTTCCCATTGCATCTGTTCTGGTGATGCAACCTTCCATGCTAGCGCTTCTGATGAGTAGTATTCCCAAACCGGGGTGGTTTGAAAAGGCCTTTGACCATGTCCATCCCATTTCTCACACTTCTTCCATCCCTCCTAGAACCATGATAGGGTTCCTCTAGTCCTCGCCTTCCATTCCAGCAGCCTCCATATTCAACGGATCATTGTCAGCCATTTCTGCAACTCCAGTTTGATGCAGCAACCAAACACACCTTCCCCTCCCTTTTCAGAATTCCAAAGGGACTGTTCCCTCCACAACGCCCTAGTTCACTCCTTTGATCACCCCCTCCATTTCCCATGGCACCTTTCCATGCAAGCACAGCAGATGCAACTCCTACCCTTTTACCTCCTCTCTCCTCAGTGTCCAAGGCCCCAAACACTCCCTCCAGGTGAAACAGCAATTTACGTGAACTTTCAATTTAGTATACTGTATTCACTGCTCAAGATGCAGTCTGCTCTATACTGGGGAGACCAAACACTGATTCAATAGCCGCTTTGTGGAACACCTCTGTTTACTCCAAGTGTGGCCCCAAGCTTCTGATTGCCTGTCATTTTAATTCTCCACCTTGTACTTGTGCTGACCTCTCTGTCCTTGGCCTCCAGCAATGTTCTAGTGAAGTTCAACTTAAGCTCAAGGAACAACACCTCCTCTTTCGACTGGGCACTTTACAGCCTTCCAGACTCGACATTGAGTTCAACAATTTCAGACCATAATCTGTGCCTCCGTTTTTGTTTCCTTTTTTTCTTTGCAGGTTTTGGTTTTACTTTTGTTTTTCACTTTTGGACAGCAGCTGTTCATCGTTCTGCCATTCACACCCCCTGTAGAGACACCTTTTTTGTTTTTTACTCATCCCATTACCACTCCCTTTGGCCCTGCACCACTGACTCTTGTCATGTCACCTCCCCTGCCTTCCACTGTCGCAGACCTTCCCTTTTTGTTCTTCGCTTCTCCCTTTCACTTGTTTAAAACCTATTGTATTTCTAACTTTTCATGGTTCTGATGAAAGGTCATTGACCTGAAACATTAACTCGGTTTCTCTCTCCACAGACGCTGCCTGACCTGAGTATTTCCAGCATTTTCTGTTTTCATTTTTGATTCCAATCGTTATGCTCTTATAATTGTTCTAGACTTTATTTAGCTCTATAGTGATCTTTTGGATTTAGTTCTTCTATATTAGAACCCTGAAGATCCAGTTCTATGTTCTGTGTTTTCTCTTGTATAGGGTTTCTTAAAGAAACAGCCATCCTGTTCTTTAAATGATAACAGCTCTTTGTTTCTATTATGCAGTGTGAAAACAGAGTCTATGGTTGCCAAGAAACATTTCCACTTGAACAGTGCACAAACCATAAAACTGCTTGTGAATTTAGAATAGTGAGATGCAGGTATGAAGCCTGTACCACTGAAGTGTTTCAAAAGAACCTCGCTGCTCATGAACAAGTTTGTGAGCACTGGAGCCAGCCGTGCAGAATGGGATGTGGAGTCCAGCTTACCCAGAAACAGCTGGAGGAGCACAACTGTTACAGGGACGTCAAGAGAAAATACAAGGAAAAGATAACCATTCTTAAAAGCCGTCTGTGTAGGATGCACCGCCGCCTAAAGCTAGTCGAAGGAATTGTTCAGAATTTGGCTGCTGAGGATCACTTCCAGTTTCCAGACGCTAATGTCTATGAAGATGATGGTGAGTAATCATGGATCCATGTGCAATTGTTTGGTCTCTTGGGGGTAAAGTTGCAGAATAGCAGTGACACCCATGTTGCACATGAAATTGAGATTTCCATCAGCTGTCGTGTCATCTTTGTCATAACATCTTGCAGTAAGAGGTGAAGTGCCAGCATTGCTGTCAAAGTTTTTAACTCTCTAAAGGGCACACTTGATCCAGTGGTAACATACTTGCATAGATTCAGATGCCAAAGATGGAAAATCTAGTATTTAACAAAAGGAACAATGATGGCGTGAAAATTTTCTCCCACATTCTGACCTAAAATCCCAAAGACTGACTAGCTCAACCTCTAACAGCTACAGTGTTACTAAGTTAGAATGGCCTTCCCAAGCATAAAGGCACAAAAGGATTGAATGGTCTGAGTCTGTATAAAACTGGGCTTTGTAAATTAATGAGAAGCCAGCAGCCTGAAATTGCAGAAACTCCTCTTTCCTTAAACTGCAGTAGGGTACCTTTTTAAATGTTGTGGTTATGGTGCTGACTAGTTGTGAACTTGAATTCAATAAGCCTGGTAAACTGTGGGCTGAGAGCAGGAGAAATCAACATGAGCTCTGCTGCCTTTTCATAAAAGCCCAACTAATATCCTTCAGGGAAGGGAACCTGCCACTCCTACCCAGTCTGACCTACATGTGACCATACTGCACGGTTCACTCTTAATGCCTCTGAAATGGCCTCGCAAGCCACTTGGCTGTACAACAATCACTTGGAAAAGTTGTGGGCCAATAAATGAGTTTTGTTAATGTCTCTCACTACTTAAACAAAGTTTTATTTTTTTATTTTTAAGAAACAACTTTGGACGGTAAGTAGATAGCGATCTGAGAGTCCCTGTCCCCTCAAATACACTGAACCAGAAGCTCGGGTCGCAGCCTTGAGATAAATAAAAGCAAAATACTGCGGATGCTGGAAATCTGAAATAAAAACAAGAAATGCTGGAACCACTCAGCAGGTCTGGCAGCATCTGTGGAAAGAGAAGCGGAGTTAACGTTTCGGGTCAGTGACACTTCTTCGGAGCCTTGAGATAAAAATTGGCATCTCTGATTGAAGTGTATGTTGTGATTTTAACCAAGTCAGAACTGTTTGAACTTGTTTGAGGGTAGCAAGTTTCTTCAGGCCACTGTTAACTTCTGGTGACCCAAATCATGTGTGAGCGTGCTCTTTTGTTCTGAACCACGACAGAACTTTTTTATAGTCCTATTGGATGCTGTCATCAGCCAGTACAGGCTGCTATTTTTGGAGATGCTAGTAGAGTAGAAAAGCACAACTGATGGTTTTGTCTTTTAGAAAATGAAGACTTGGCTGCTGAAGGCCAGGAAGAAGACAACAGCAACATTTTTGATACATCAGAATACAGTGAAAATGAAAGCCAGTACTTCTGGAACTCAAGTGGCTTAGAAAATGGAGATGGACCACCAGCATATGAAGGCATGTTGGGGAGGGGGCAAGTGGATAAAATTTTATTTTTATTGAATTCATAGATCATTTGGTTGTCGTGTAATAAATTTGTCAATGGCATTGTCAGGGTTGGGTTAAGTTAAGCGTTATCATATCTGGAGTATAATATACAAAAATACATTACAAAGAACAGTGAGAGTTTTTAAGTATATAATTGCTGTTTGTTTTCTTTTCCTTCCTGAATCTCGTGTCCTGCATATGTGGTGGTGGGGTGATGTGTGCGCACAGAAAAAAATTTTGTTGTGATATCATGAATGATATTTATCACAATCCATTTCGTGCTGCATTGGTTTCGTTACAGTTAACCAATTCAACCACAGCTCAGGTGGCAGAGCAAGGAAACCTTAGAAAGGAAACTAGATAGGTTCTTGTCAACAAATGTGTTTCAGTGTTATTATAAATGCACCAAAGGCATACTGTGGCTGGGTGGGCTTGATAGACCAATGTTCTCCTGATTGGATCTGTACTGTTTATGTTAGATGTGACTAAGGCCCACCTCTCTTCAATCTTTCTAATTGTTCCAGTATGTTTCACTGACAGCACTGTCGTCCAGTGCAATGGGACATTTGATAGATGCTTTGAAATGGATGGGGTTGTTGTTAAATAAATTTCAGGCTCCATTACAATCCTTTGCTAAATCTGAAAAAGCAATTTTATAGTCCAATGCCAATTCGGGTTAGTGACACTTTAAAACAAAATTGTGCTTAAAAGTGCATGATGGCCAAGATTTATTAGTTATCTGCTCACTCTTGTCACTGGATTTGTAAAGTTACCCAATTAACAATTCTTCGGTGTCTGCCCCTGAACTGTTCTGATTTCCTAGAGATTTTCTGGTTTCTATTAAATTCCAATGTGATGTCCAGTTATGGCTGTTCCTTGCCATTGCTCTATCCAGATGCACAAATGAGCCCCTAGTAATTGCCACTGATCCGCTTTTCCTCTTATTTTTCAAAGAGGAGTGATGGGTTTGTTTGTACAAATACATGGCAGGAGCTGTTCTCTTTAGATGGCCATGTGATTTCTGCTGCATATGTAGCTGCTAAATAAAGGGATCATGATGCAAGGAAACCAAGTTTGTATAAAGTTTGTAGTCCGAAGGGTAACCTAAGAATATTTAAAAACTAGGAGCAGGAGTAGGCCATACTGCCATTCAATACAGACATATCTAATCATCTGCCCCAGCTCCACTTTCCTGTTTGCTCCCAATATCCTTGGATTCCCTGAGAATAAATCTTAGCCTTGAATGTACTCCATGATGGAGCATTCATAACCCTCTGGGGTCGAGAATTCCAAAGATTTACAACCCTTTGACTAAAATGATCAACTCCTTATCCTGAGGCTGTGTCCTCAAACTCTAGATTCTCCAGCCAGGAGAAACAACCTCTGTGTCTATCCTGTCAAGCCCCTTCAGAATCTTGTATGTTTCAATGAGATCACCACCTCCAGAAAGCATAGGCCCAATTTACTCAGCCAGTCATCATGGAACAGCCCTCTCAGCCCAGGAACCAATTTAATGAACCTTTGCTGTACCATCTTCAAAGGAAGTATATCCTTCCTTTAAATATGGAGACGAAAACTGCACATAATGCTCCAGGTGTGGTTGCACCAAAGGCCTATCCAATTTTTATGTATTTGTCCTCTGAATGTCAGCAGCATTGGCAAGTTCAGCATTTATTGCCCATCCCTAATTCCCCTTGAGCAGGTGATGGCGAGTCACTGCCTTGAACCACTGCAGTCCATGTGGTGTAGGTACACCCACAGTGTTGCTGGAAGGGAGTTCCAGGATTTTGCCCTAGTGACCATGAAGGAAAGATGATATGTGACTTGGAGGCGAACTTGCACGCTCCCATGTGCCTGCTGCACTAGTTCTTCTAGGTGGTAGAGGTCACAGGTTTGGAAGAAGCCTTGGTGAGTTGCTGCAGTGCATCTTGTAGATGGGAGACACTGGAGGAAGTGAAAGTTTAAGATGGTGGATGGTCTCAAGTGGGCTGCTTTGTCTTGGATGGTACCCAGCTGCTTGTTGGAGCTGTACCCATCTAGGCAAGTGGAAGGTATTCCATTATACTCCAGACTTGTGCCTTGTAGATGATGGACAGGCTTTGGGGAGTCGGGAGGTGAGTTACTCGCTGCAGAATTCCCAGCCTCTGGCACTTGTGTCGACAGTATTTATATGGCTGGTCAGATATGGTAACGTCCAGGATGTTTATGGTCAGGGATTCAACAATGGCTGTGCCATTGAATGTCAAGGGGGGATGGTTAGATGCTCTCTTGGAGATGATTGCCTGGCACATGTGTAGTGTTAATGTTACTTGCCACATATCAGCCCAAGCCTGAATGTTATTCAGGTCTTGCTGTATGCAGGCATAAACTTCAGTATATGGGGAGTTGCAAATGGTACTGAACATTGCAATCATCAGTGAAAATCCCCACTTCTGACCTAATGTTGGAGGGAAGGTCATTGATGAAGCAGTTGAAGATGGTTGGGCCTAGGACACTATCATGAGGAACTCCTGCTGAGACAATTTGCCTCCAGCAAGCACGACCATCTTCCTTTTGAGCTCAGCATGACTGCAACCAGTGGAAATTTTCCCCCGATTCCCATTGACTCCAGTTTTTCTCTGGCTGCTTGTTGCTACACACTGTCAAATGCTGCCTTGCTGTCAAGGGTCGTTACTCTTACTCACCCCTGGAATTTAGCTCTTTTGTCCATGTTTGGATCAAGGCTATGACCTTGGCAGAACCCAAAATGAGCAATAACCTGCTCGATGCTGAGTAATGGCCACTTGTTGATGCTGTTGACGACCCCTTCCACCGCCTTGCTAATAATTGAGAGTAGGCTGATGGAGTGGTAATTGGCCAGATTGGATTTGTCCTTCTTGTCGACAGCACCTATCTGGGCAATTTTCCACATTGTTGGGTAGATGCCTATGTTGTAGCTATACTGGACAGCTTGACTAAGGGTGCTGCAATTGGAGCAAGGCTTCCTTGTTCTTGTACTCCAATCCCCTTGCAGTAAAGGCCAATCTGCTATTTGCCTTCCTCATTGCTACCTGTACCTACATGCTAACTTTTTTTCTGTTCCATGTAAGTTGTTAGGATCAGGTGAGAAAGGGGTCTAGGGTTCCATCTCCGTCTTCACCTGGTCTTACTGTAACAGAGTTTAATTTTAAACACACCATTTTTAGCTCCCCCTTAGTGAATCCTTGTTCACGAACTTACAATTATAAGGCAAAGAAACTAGCCAGACAGGTTTTCTTAGGTTTAAAGAAAAAAGGTTGAAATTTATTAAACATAAACTCTAATTCAGTTAATGCCTACGGATACGTGACATGCCCATGCTAGCATGCATACACGTTACACGCATGCAGATAGAGACAGAAAAGAGCAGAAGAAATAAAGTGGAAAAGCTTGAGGCAATATCTGAAGGTGGTTTTGGTTACTGTTCTTCGAGCTCGCTATAAAGTCCTTGATTGTAGGTAGGTCTTGTTTTTTGTTGGGCCTCAGTATTCTTCTTAAACCTTGTTTGATGTCGGAGACTTTTCTCTTGAAGTTCACGTGTCCTCAGTGGGTCCAGAGGCTTGTGAGAAAGAGATGGGAGCAGACAGGAGAGGTCTTCTCACTCCAGGAGCAAACAGTCTTTCTGAATTCAAACTCTGTGGCTAATTCAAAAAACCCTGGACCAACCAGTTAGTCACATGACCAGCTGGTTTAACCAGTCTCTGGAATACTCTTCCTTACATCTTCAGTGTCTGGTGATCAAAATCCATTGTGAGTCGAATGTGCCAGGGAATAATCCTTTTGTCTCCATAAGCACTGTCTGTTAGTATGCAATTTTTTTCCAGCCAAGTATCTGGCAGCCCTTGTTATGGGCCTTCTCTTCCCAGCAAGTTTAAAATCAATGTTCGTATGACAAAACTAATATGCCTCATTCTTGGCAGGTGGGGGCCTGCATTACAATGTGTATACCCAAGTCTCTGAACATCAACATTTAGAAGTTCATGCCATTTAAAAAAAAAAAAAAAAATTTGCTTTTCTGTTCCTACCACCAAAGTGAATAATCTCAAATTTCCCTACATTATACTCCATCTGCCACCTTGTTGCCCACTCACTTAGCCTGGCTATAGCCTCTTTCTGGCGCCTCAGATTACATTCCTCTTGTCATTGAATTTGGATGCATTATTCTGTTTCCTCTTCTAACTCATTAATATAGGTTGTAAATAACAGGCCCCAGATCGTTGTGGCAGTCCACGAGTTACAGCCTGCCAACCTGAAAATGCCCCATTTATCCCTACTCTCTGCCTCTTGTCCATTAACCAATCCCCTATCCATGTGAATGTTATCTCCAAATCCATGAGCCCTTATCTTGTGTATTTAACCTCTTGTGTGACACCTTATCGAATGCCTTTTGGAAATCCAAGTATACTGCATCTACTGGCTCCCCTTTAGCTACCCTACTAGATGCATCCTCAAAAAACATCTAATAAATTTGTCAAACATGATATCCCTTTTGTAAAACCATGTTGAATCTGTCTGATTATACAGTGATTTTCTATGTGCATTGTTAAGATATCCTTAATAATCATAATAGATTCCAGTATTTTCCGACCGACTATCAGGCTACCTGGCCAGTAGTTCCCTGTTTTCTCTCCCACTCCTTTCTAAAATAGTGGAATTACATTTGCTAACTTCCAATCTGCTGGGACTGTTCAAAATTCCCTAGATTCTAGAAAAATCATAACCAGCGCATCCACTATCTCTGCTGCTCTTTTTGAACCACAGGATGTAGACCATCAGGTCCTGGGGTTCTTCATCCCTTAATTTTTTCCATAATTTTTCCCTGCTGATTTTTTTTTTTTACCACCATACTTTTCAATCTATTTACCCAATCAACCTCGGACACTCTCCCTTCATGCCTATGTAAGATTCTTGTTTTGGATTTGAATATTGACTCTCCGTTAATATGGAATTCAGTTGTATTATCACTTTCTTTTTCCCCCAGAGGATCTTTTAGTATGAGACTAATTAATCTTACCTCATTACACAAAACTAGATCCAAAGTAGTTTTGTCCCGAGTTAGTTTCATAAATTATTGCTCCAAGATGTTATCATGAAAACATTCTACAAATTCATCCGCCAGACTGCCTTTTGCCAATTTGATCCAGTCTATATGAAGATTAAAGTCCTGCACAACATTTACATTGCCATTGTTACAAGCTACGATTATTTCTTGCTTAATACTCTGTCCAAACGGTGTGGAGATTTGAGTTTGGTGAGTGAGGATTTTAAGTGTTATCTTTATAAAAATCTGGTCTACAGTTAGCATTTAACCGTGATTTTCCCTCTAGATAAAGTAGGGTTAAGAAAGTAAAGTAAGTCCCCCTTCCAGTCTTAGGCTGGGATTAACAGGCAGTATTGAGAAGTAGCTGACCAATCCAATCTGGTTGCTGCAATTTCAGCTTCAAAAAGTATAAATATTGAGGTCTGGGTGCAGCCTGCAAATGGTGTGCAGATTGCAAGCAGAGTGTGGAGATTTGAGTTTGAGCGGAGAGTTCGGCGAAGGGGCGAGTAGGTGCTTTTTTTCTTCTATTTTTCTTGCCCTCCAGTATTTGGTTCCTGCTTCGGTGCAGTGGAAGGAGCTAGTTGGTGAGTAACTGGTAAGCTATTCTACTTAGTCTGTAATGTTAAAATATGGCAGGGCAGCTCGGCCGAGTGGAATATGCAGCATGTGGGAAGTCATTGGCACACCATGTGTCATAGACAAACACATCTGCAGGAAGTGTCACCGGCTGCAGAAGCTTGAGATCTGGGCTTTGCAACTCGAGCAGTGGCTGGAGTCACTGTGGTGTATCCACGAGGCAGAGAACTACATGGATAGCACATTAAAGGAGGTGATCACACCACAGGTTGGGAGTATGCAGGCAGATAGGGAATGTGTGATCGCCAGGCAGTCTGAGAGAACCAGGCAAGTAGTGCAGGAGTCCCCTCAGACTATCTCGCTTGCTGATCAGTTTTCCATTTTGGATACTGGTGAGGGTGATGGTTTCTCAGAGGAGTGCAGTCGGAGCCAAGTTTGTGGCACCACAGGTGGCTCAGCTGCACAGGAGGGGAAGAGGAGGAGTGAAAGAGCAATAGTGTTAGGGGAACAGGCAGATGTTTCTGCGGCTGTGGACTGGACTCCAGGATGGTGTGTTGTCTTCCTGATGCCAGGGTCAAGAATATCATGGAGCGGCTGAGGGATATTCTTCTGGGGGGATGGTGAGCAGCCAGCGCTCATTGTCCACATTGGCACCAATGACATGGGTAGGAAGGAGAATGAGGTCCTGGAAGCAGATTTTAGGGAGCTAGGAAGGAGTTTAAAAAGCAGTAATCACCAGATTCTACCCAGTCCCACGTGCAAGTGAGCATAGGAATAAGAGAATTGAGCGATTGAACACGTGGCTGGAGCACTGGTGTTGGAGGGAGGACATCAGATTTCTGAGGCATTGGGACCAGTTCTGGGGCAGGTGAGATCTGTACAAGATGGGCGGGTTGCATCTTAGCAGGGCTGGGACGAATATCCTCGCAGGGAGATTTGCTAGTGCTGTCGGGGAGGGTTTAAACTGAATTGTTGGAGATGGGAACCAGAGAGGGAGCTCAGATTAGAGGGAAACAAAACTAGTAACTTGTCAGGAAACCAGGAACAAATATCAGAGGAATACCAAAATGCACAGAATACTGGGGGTGATGGATAGCACTGGAGTTGGGAATAGTAAGTTATTAGGTGGGGTCAGAGTAAGGGAGAAAGTAATAAAGTCTGAATCAAGGTTAATGTGCATGTATATGACTGCATGAAGTATGATAAGATTGAGGTACAGGTGCAGATTGCCATGTGGAAATATGATGTTGTGGCTATAACAGAGACTTGGCTGAAAGAAGGGCCGGACTGGGTGTTAAATATTCCTGGATACAAGGTGTTCAGGAAAGATAAAAAAGGGGGAAGGGTGGCGGCATTGATTTAAGGAGAACATTGCAGTGCTGGAGGAAAAAAGATGTCCCAGAGGGGTCGAGGACAGAATCAATTTGGCTGGAGCTAAGGAACAAAAAGGTGCAGTTGCATTGCTCTGTGTTGTCTATAGGCCACCAGCTAGTGGGAAGGGCATGGAGAAGGAAATTGGAGAGGTGCAAAAATTATAGGGTAGTTGGGGGACTTTAATTATCCAAATATAGACTGGGATAATAGTGTGAGGGGCAAGAGTTCCTAGAGTGTGTTCAGGAAAATTTTCTACAACAGTATGTTGCTAGTCCAACGAGAAAAGAGGCACTGCTAGACCTGGTTCTTGGGAATGAGACGGACCAAGTGGATCAAATGTCAGTAGGAGAGCATTTAGGGGATAGTGATCATTCTATCATAAGATTTAGGCTGACTATGGAATAGGACACAGAACAATCCAGAGTAAGAATAATTAACTGGGGGAAAGCCAAATTCAATGGAGTAAGAATGGAGCTGGGGTGAATAAATTGGAGTCAAAAAATTGACAGGAAAACTGGTAGCTGAACGATGAGCTACCTTCAAAGAAGAGATAGTTTGGGCACAGTCGAGCCATGTTCCCTCGAAGGGGAAAGGTAGGGCAAAAAAATCCCAAGCTCCCTGGATGACAAAAGAGGTAGAAATTAAGATAAACAAGAAAAAGTGTGCTTATGATAGATGCCAGGTAGAAAGTACTATTGAGAACCAGGCTGAATATAGACGGTCCAGAGGGGAGGTGAAAAAGCAATTAAGGGAAGCAAAGAGAGCAAGAAAAGAGACTGGCAGCTAGTATTAAAGGAAATCCCAAACTTTTCTAAAGCCATGTAAAAAGGTGGTAAACTGAAGAGTAAGGCAGTTAGGAACCATAAAGGGGATTTACACATGGAGGCAAAGGGCATAGCTGAGGTATTAAATAAATACTTTGGATCTGTCTTTACCAAGGAAGAAGATACAACTTAGGCAATGGTGAAAGAGGAGGTAATTCAGACACTAGAGGGGTATAAAATTAATAGAGGATGTATTAGATAGGCTATCTGTACTTAAAGTGGATAAAGCACCAGGACTGGATGAGATGCATACAAGGATACTGAGAGAAGTGAGGGTGGAAATCGCAGAGGCACTGGCCATAATTTTTCAGTCTTCCTTAGACTTGGGTGGTGCCAGAGGACTGAAGAATTACAAATGTTACACCCTTGTCCAAAAAAGGGTGTCAAGATAAGCCCAGCAACTACAGGCCAGTCAGTTTAACTTCAGTAGTGGGGAAATTTCTAGAAAAAATAATTCAGGACAAAACTAATAATCACATGGACAAATGCAGGTTAATTAAGGAAAGCCAACATGGATTTCTTAAGGGAAAATCATGTTTAACTAACTTGCTGGAGTTTTTTCAGGAGGTAACGGGGTTGATGAGGGCAATGCTGTTGATGTGATGTGCATGTACTTTCAAAAGGCTTTTGATACAGTGCCACACAACAGACTTGAGCAAATTTATGGCTCCTGGAATAACAGGGATGGTAGCAACATAGAACTAAATTGGCTGAGTGACAGGAAACAGAGTAGTGATCAATGGATATTTTTCGGGCTGGAGGAAGGTTTGTAAATGAGTTCCCCTTCAAACTCCAGGGCTCCGTGTTGGGACCCTTACTTTTCCTAGACCTTGGTGTACAGGGCACAATTTCAAAGTTTGCAGATGATCTGAAACTTGGAAGCATTGTAAACTGAGGAGGATCATGTAGAACTTAAAAGGGACATAGACAAGATTGTGGAATGGGCAGACAAGTGGCAGATGAAGTTGAATGCAGAGAAATGTGAAGTGATTCATTTTTGGTAGGAAGAACATGGAGAGACAATATAGAATAAAGGGTACAATTTTAAAGTATGTGCAGGAGCAGAGGGACCCAGGTGTATATGTGCATGTCATTGAAGGTGGCAGGACAGGTTGAGCGAGTGGTTAATAAAACATACAGTATCCTGGGCTTTATTAATAGGGGCATAGAGTACAAGAGCAAGCAAGTTATGTTGCACGTGTATAAGACACTAGTTCGGCCTCAGCTGGAGTATTGCATCCAGTTCTGGACACCACACTTTAGGAAAGATGTGAGGGCATTGGAGAGAGTACAGAAAAGATTCACTAGAATGGTTCCAGGGATGAGGAACTTCAGTTATGAAGATAGATTTGGAGAAGTTAGGACTGTTTTCCTTGGAGAAGAGGAGGCTGAGGGGTAATTTGATAGAGATATTCAAAATCATGAGGGGTCTGGACAGTGTAGACAGAGAGAAACTGTTCCCACTCATGAAAGGATCAAGAATGAGATGGCACAGATTTAAAGTATTTGGTAAGAGAAGTAAAAATGACATGAGGAAAAACTTTTTCACGCAAGTGGTTAAGGTCTGGAATGCACTACCTGAGAGTGTGGTGGAGGCAGGTTCAATTGAAGCATTCAAAAGGGAATTAGACTTATCTGAAAAGGAAGAATGTGCAGGGTTGTGGGGAGAGGGCAGGGGAATGGAGCTGAGTGGGTTGCTCTTTCGGAGAGCTGGTGCAGACACAATGGGCTGAATGGCCTCCTTCTGCACTAACAATTCTGTGATTCGATGCTATAACTACTGTTTGGGGGCCTATAAACTACTACCAATGTTTTTCGACCCTTGTTATTCCTAATCTCCACCCATACTAATTCTACTTCCTGATCTTCTGAGACCAGATCCTTCCTTATTACTGTCCTTTATGGTATCCCTTACTATCAGAGCCCCTCCTCCTCCTCCTTTCATTACTCAAATTTCATGAATAAAAGTGGGCGTGTTCATAATGATGCAGTTTAATTGTAAATGCAAGTATTAACTTGTGGAGGAACAACTTTTTGAATTGCTTTGAAGCAGAGTTTAAAAAGGTTGTGTTCTCAAATGGTGACGACGAAAGCTGTTGCTAAGTACACGGTCTGAGCTTCAAAAATGTGCAAAGTCAATTTCCAATTGAAAATGGTGCTAATATGTTGGCACATTTTCTTTTTTTACAGTTTTCAGATTTACTCTGCACACTAATTACTTCTGAGTAAACCTGCTGTTCTGCTTTTAAACTGACTTTCAGGTGTCACACTAGTCCCTTGGGCTAACCTGTCCTTGTTTTCCCCCCCACTCTGGATGGGGACACTCTTGGCACTGTACTTGATACTTTCTGATTAGGCTGATTGTGTAAATCTTTGTGTGGGTATTAACATAATCTGTTAATTTAAACCAGAAAATTACAATGATCTAACAGCTGATCTTTGAATTAAAGAATTTTAAGAAAAATCATACCTGCACTAAAAAAAATTGAATGTTAAATGAACTATTGAAATGCATGTGAGTAAAACTTGAGCACCATGCAATGCAGTTTTTTTTCCCCCATCTATTTCAATTCTCCAGATGCTCCTCCACATACCTGATTTTTTTTTTTTGTATTTTTCCTCAATAGTAATTTGTACTTAAACTCAAACTCATCCTCCTGCAACAATTCTGTCTTTGCTCAATGATATCCTACACTCCAGAAGGGGAGGCTACCCTCTTAGGCACCTGTTGTTGATCAGTTGGATTTGAATTAATTCAGATATCGCTGAACAGGATTCATTTATGTTGTCAATTCAAATTCAGCAAACGGAAGGTGGCTTTTGTGCAATTTCAACAAATAATTTGGATTAAACAACTACAAGTTAAGATTGTTTAGAGATCCTACATGATGACTTGATTTTATGTATTTAAATCTATCAGATGAAGCTTCTGAAGTAGAACTTCAACCTGTTAAATTTATACTTCGATCAGGTGAATCAGAAGATATTGAAGAGGTGGATGAAACCATACCTGGACAGGTGACTGAGGACACCATTTCAGTCAGTTCCAGTTCCAGCACCGAACAAGAAGCCAATCTCTCTAGAAATCATACTGGTTCCCAGACCCGCCATTTATATTTTGAAACAGATGATGGTGTTGATGGGAACATTGCTTTGCCGAATGCCAGTTCCTTGTCTGGTCAAGATGTTTCCAACAGAAAGAGGCTCAGGCCCTGGATGCTGCATTGTTCTTTGAGGTAGTTTACTTTTCTTTTGGACAGATTCCTAAGACATGATAGGTGAGCTGGTCACTAAAATGTCTGTTTTGGACTTTGGAATCACAATCTAGTAGACCGTGATTTATAAAAGAAACCTCAACACTGCACAAATATCTGCAAGCAGAGGAAAAGTATAGCAAAGCTATTTTAACAGACCTCCCAAAAAATGTTGTTAAAACCTATTATGATATGCCACTGTGTGTAAAGCACTGTGCCTAGGGCATGTCACTGTTAGTTAACGAGCAGTGTTGAAAGAGGAACATAATTTTTCCCTGAAATCCTGCAGAATGTTTAACCTGTAGTGGTTTTGTAATCGTCACTAATCCTCCAACTAATTTGTGCCCATTGTGATCCATGACTAAAGCAATGACCACTTAACCCTGGAAGGAGTTTGATTAGGTTAAACTGGGGCCTTGTGTTCAAATCACACTTTTTGCAGAAAGTACTGGCTAAACCCAAGCCATTTGTTTCATATAATAAAAGCAAAATACTGCGGATGCTGGAAATCTGAATGTTTCATACCTACATACTCCATTTACCATTGTAAATTAGTGCTGCTATTTAAAGGGGCAACATTGCTTAAATTTTCAGGGAAAAGGGGTTGTCCCAACCTAACCAGATTGAGGATAGGGTATCTGTAATGGGGATTATATTTGTAAGATTCTGTAAAAGAAACATGTGGGTTTCCAACTGAACAGCCTGTTGAAGGATCAGGCATTCTGCTGACTTTCCCAGTCTGCATATTTTAAGGATACCTTTTTAAAGAATAATGTGCACTTGGGTATTTTGTAATGCCCTTTATTCCATTACTAATTCCATCTGAAGACTTCAGTGAATGGGATTGGTTTTGTCTGAAAGAAGCAACTCCGGCTATTACTTTTTAAAAAAAAATTCTTTTCACATTTTAGATGCCGACAATCCAGTTGGAAGCGCAGCAACCCCAGTTTAAGACTATTGTCCAGAAGACAGCATACCCAACCACGTTGATATTTCACTGCTTTTAGCTAGATCATCTCAACTTCCACCAGTCGATCACTTTAAATGAGTTCATTTTTGTTGATTCCTACAATTTCATGCTGAGTTCTGAAGTGTTTCAGTAACTGCCAAAACCCAAAGTATTTACTTGTTTTTGTTGAGCTTGTATTTAAAGTTAATCTAGAACTGCCATTAGTATGTTAGTTATCCAATGAAGGACTGGGTAGTACTTTTGGGTATAGTGCAGCCAGATGTAGAATAAAGCTGCCACAGCCCTGATTGCATCTTTTACTGTGCCAGTTCAATATTTCTGCCCGTCATTCTTATGATCTGTTAACAAGACTGACAATCAAATCATGAGCAAGTTTTCCAATCAGCCTGCACTCATTTGGAGCTGGATTGAGGCTGGTCGATCCCTTTTCACATACCTGGCTGTGAAATGAGCTTGGGCAGTTTGTCATTTCTAGTGCGAGCCCACAGTGCAAAATTGCTCAATTTATCGATCTTGCTTAAAGACCAGGAAGATGGATAGTCTTCAAAATGGAATCAGCAAGTACAGGCGGCCTTGGAGTTCAGCCATCTGGTGGCTAAGCAAGAGGAGCAATGCTGGCAATTGCTGTCCAGAATGGATATATTCCATTTCTCTCAATTCTGTCCTTCCACTTGCTTTCTTCTCACCCACCACTAAATAAATGTTTGTTGTACACATCTTGCCATGAGAAATGTTTATCAAAAATAAAATGGCCAATAAAATTGTGGCTCGGTTGTACATTTCAGCTACAGGTTAAAATTGTCTCTTGCATTATACCAAGTATTGTTTCATGCTCTTCAGTTACCATGTTTAATTTTGTAAACACAAAAGAAAAGCCAAGTACTTCCAGCATTTATTATACATTTCTTAATTTAAAAAAAAAATTAAATGCATTGGACTAATCCTATTTTGACTGAATTCCCATACATTAAAACTAATCAGATTTATGCATGTCTTGAGTAACAGAACACTTCCACTGACTGGTCAGCATTGAATGTTCATTGTCATGTATTCAGATTCCAGTTTTATACAGCACTGAGTTTCTGTAGTTTTAATTAAGTACAACTGTTACTCCTTTTGTTGTTTATAAAGTTTTGTATGGTATGATACAAAGAGCACAAAACACTGACAGCCACATATTAGAATGGAGTAGTGTTATCACATACTCTTCCACTGTCAATCTCCAATTTAAGCATGGGACCAAAAGGAACCCTGAAAAGAGAAAGCAATAATGCAGAAATTATCTTGCAGCTCTTTCCAGTATGGTTTTGTTATCTGGGGTTTGATCTTTCTTGCCTCAAATTTTTGACTCAAAACTTGCATTGCAGTATTTCCTATTATATAAAAAGTGAAAACTTAAAGTGTAATGAGGTTTTGGTGAGTACAATTTCTTGAAATATTTTTAAGTGTATTATGGGGGGAAAAAAGTAATCCCAATCCAGCTGCAAAGGTTTTTTTTCCTGTTCCTAAATCTTGTGCAGTCTACCTGGTTCTGCTGTCCAAGATGATTAGTGAACTTTTGCTTTTTAATTTGCAGCACAAAGTTGTATTTGACTTTTCTATCTTATAAGCTGAATAATTTTGAAATAAAGTGTTGGCATTGAATTTTTTTCTAAATGTGTTAAATATTTCAACTAAATGGCTTCCTTGAATCAAGAGTAATTGAATTACTTGCCAAGAATAAGCACTGACTGACCAGTTCATATTTAGGCCTCTGCAGCAGTTGTGGAGAAAATATAACTACTAAATCCATGGGATTAAAGCAACTAAGGACTTTATTTTCTTTTCAAGCATATGCAAGGGAGAAGCCTACTGGTCACCCTAACAGCTTCTCAGTGAAACAGTCTGTAGCACACATTTATAGAATACAATAACCATCACTCATTTGTTCACACTACCCTGACACATTCCAGGTCTGCAGCTTGATCAATAACATGGACTGTATTGCCCCACATTCCCCTATCTCCT
This sequence comes from Heterodontus francisci, assembly GCF_036365525.1. NCBI lineage: Eukaryota > Metazoa > Chordata > Chondrichthyes > Heterodontiformes > Heterodontidae > Heterodontus > Heterodontus francisci. The sequence goes on from NC_090394.1 coordinate 22,729,853, forward strand.
CCCAAACTTTGAAGCTGCCAGCTCCCATAGTTTATGGCAGCCTGTCTCGTCTCCAGTCTAACCCTTATCTCTGATTAGTGATGGGGGGGGGGGCAATCAAGTACAGTTGTACAATTCCAGCATAGTGGTAAAGTATCCCAAGGTCCCTTACAATTAGTGATTCTTCTAAACTTAATACATTCTAATACTAATTCTATTAATGTTGCCCTTCTGGTCCCACTTCACAGCTAAGCTTGTATAAATTCATAGTTTGTCTCCCAACATATTGAATAGTTCTGTGCTCAGAGCTTTCATTTCAGTAGCTAGCCACTGTTTGCTCTGCAAATATACACTAAGATTGACATTTCAACGAATAACCAGTAGCTTTCAAAGCAAATATCTCAATTAAGGATACTGCATTTACAAGTTATGCAGGAAGTACTTCTACTCATTTCCCTTCCAACAAGGGCGGCACAGTGGCGCAGTGGTTAGCACCGCAGCCTCACAGCTCCAGGGACCCGGGTTCGATTCTGGGTACTGCCTGTGTGGAGTTTGCAAGTTCTCCCTGTGTCTGCGTGGGTTTTCTCCGGGTGCTCCGGTTTCCTCCCACAAGCCAAAAGACTTGCAGGTTGGTAGGTAAATTGGCCATTATAAATTGTCACTAGTATAGGTAGGTGGTAGGGAAATACAGGGGCAGGTGGTGATGTTTGGTAGGAATATGGGATTAGTGTAGGATTAGTATAAATGGGTGGTTGATGGTCGGCACAGACTCGGTGGGCCGAAGGGCCTGTTTCAGTGCTGTATCTCTAATCTAATCTAAAAGGTCCAGATCTGGTGAGCAAGACTGACATTTTACTTTTGGGATTTGAGCCTGCAACTGATTTGAATAAGATTTTTAAAATTTGAAGTCCATTACACAAAAGCAATAGTACTTAAACAGGAAGTACTTGAGGTAAATTAAATGATGCATTCTAAAAGAAACTAGACAAGTACATGAGAAAGGAATAGAAAGATATGCCAAAGGTAGATGGAATTGGGAGGTGATGGTATAAAAATCAGCAAAGACTAGTTGTTGGGACCAATGGCTTATTTATGCTATATATACACTAATAACAAACCAAGATCTTAATTGAGGATATTAAGATGTTACAGTTCTGAGCTCAGCATCTTGGGCCTTTAATTGCTATTCTAAAGTGAAACATGGAATAATTCTAATTGTACCAATTAAAGATTTATGCCAATGTTTACCTTTTAAGAATTCACTAAAAATTATGAATCAATATTCAAAAAGTATTTTTTTTTGCTTTGAACTTTTTTTATTTCCAAAATATACTTTATTCATAAAAATCTGCAAAAATTACATTGCCAAACAGTTTCAAACAGCACCAAAAAATACAAACATTGCAAGGGAGATCAAAAAGTGTATCTTTAAATCTCATTAGTTCATCCTGAAAGTGAGCATTGCTACAGGGTCAGTTCTCACCAATAGTACTTTAAATTGACTTCCTGAGGAAAAGGACTAATGATAAAACAGTAAAGCATTCAGGACAGCCAGATGAACCCTTACCCTAAAACAGTGGTCTCTCCCTACCAAGAAACAAGTTGTGGCTTTATAGATTACCAAATTACATCTGTACTGGGAACAGAAAGCTTTTGATTAAGTATTTTTGGAAGTTGAAAAAGCGAAGCAAGCTAACTTGTTCCAATAGTAAAGTAAAAACTATCAAGGCTTGGAATTTAAAGTTCTCCACGTTTTAAAATCCCTTCACAGCCTCGCCCCCTCCTCCAGCCCTACAGGATCTCAGCATTCCACCATGTCTGGCATCTTCCGCACCCTGCCTATTCACTACTCACTGTCTGCTGTACTTTCAATTACTTAAGCCCCAACCTCTAGAATTCCCTCCCTAAACTAAGAAGCTTCTTAAAACTTACCTGCTGACTTCTTAACAGTATTTTATAAGTTTTAAATATTAAACTTAGTACAGAAAAAAACTTCAGATGCTCAAAATTTAAAATCAAAAAGGCTGGAAAGAATCTGGTCAACAGGCACAGTCAACATTTCAGGTCTGAAACAATACTTTTTTTTCCCCACTGATGCCATCTGCCTGGTATTTCCAGCTTTTTCTATTTTGGATTTTAAGCACAATACATCGTTACAAAGCAGGAACAAGGACATTCTGGCGTTGGAGATTGTGTATTTTTTTTGTTTTGCTGTCTTTAGACAATCGCTTTGATTTGAATGAAGGTTCATCACCCTGACGGATGCCATACTTCCAATTCTTAAGACCTGTAACCAATAATAAATCAAATTAATACAAGATACAACTAAAATATTACTTTCATGCGCAGCGACAAGTATTTTTTTTTGAAGATGTTGTAAGAGATAAACTTTCAAAGTTTATTGGCACGCGGGTTTTATTGGCCACAAACTGTACAGAAGTGGGCAATAAGCTTTAGCATGCCATTTAATATAGGCACACTTGTCTTACCGACGGTAACTAACAACGCCGCTGGTAATTTTCAGAGGGTGCCACATGTCACTGCCGCCCCGACCCAGTTAACAGAACACGTGTTTCCAACTGTTGAACTAGGTCAGTAAATCTGAAATAAAAACTGGAAATACTCAGCAGGTCTGGCAGCATCTGTGGAGAGAGAAGCAGAGTTAACGTTTCAGGTCATACCAGGATCCAGGTAATTATCTGACAACAGCACGAATTTTAGTCATTTCAAATATAACGATGTTGAACAAAAAAAAATACGTTGACGCCATTAACACCAGATTTCAACATTTGCGAGTTGTATTTTTTCCAAAACAAACACGGTTAAATATTTAGAAAACTTCACCTCGGATACCTTAGAGACAGCTAAACAATCCGCAGCGTCACCTTTTAATATGGAGAAAGCTAAAACATGGTGGAATTAAAAATTTTCTTAAGTTTACTGGAGTTTTTTGGAATTAGAAAACGCTTTAGAACTTGAAATTAAAGTAGATTAACAATGGAAACCCCTGTTAAGAGCTAAACGTCCCAATCTACCCCATCCGCCATCTTCACCGTCTCTCAGCCGCTGGAATTGCAGCAACAGCCAGTTATAGGGCGGCGAAACATTGGCCCCGAGTCTGAATAAGAGATAGGAAGCTGTTTCTTTAATATGTGAGTAATGAGATATACTCGGTCCGGGGTCTCCTCTCCGGCCACACTCCCTCCCCGCGCGAGATCCGCTTTGAAATCTCGCGAGATTCCGGAGGTTTTAAGAGGGCTGCGCGCGGGCGCTCGGCCTTCTAATTGAAAAATATCACGTAAGTAGTGGCGGCGGCAATCGGTGTAAAATTACAGCCATCCGCCTCGGAGCGGGCCAGGCCAAGGCAGCAAAACCTGTAACTGCAGTTAATAAAGTGCTTTGTGTGGAGATTTCGTGTACTTGACGTGAAAGTGTTGGGTTTTGAGGAGTTTTTGTGGCCGGATGGCGGCGGGGCTGCTCCAGCTTTTCCCGGGACTTTTCCGCTCTATCCCATTTACACTGATAACAGCCCGTTTCTCTGTAATGGTTCCTCCGGATAAGATGCACCTAAAACCGAGCCTAATTCTGATGAGATGTGTGTCCCGAGTGTGGGGCCTGCGGCTGATTCTGTTTACCCACTTGGAGACGGGCTCCAGGCCCTCGGGCCGACCTGCTCGGTTAGTGGAAGTAGCGTATTGCACTGGAGAGGCTGCTGCATAAAATGGGCCTGAACGATAGAACTCCGGAAGCTGTAATCCTTCCTCGGTGTTCGTGTAAATGATCAATTCGATCATCATAAAAACCAACATTATGCATCATAAAAGCTAAAGCAACCCAGTGGAGGAATAATCTCACCATACCATTGTGAAAGATATTGCGGGACCGGAGTTCAACAGAATTTTTGCTTTCACATTTTTCCACGAATGGTCGTGCTTTCAGGAAAAATATATGGGACAGAAATCAAAGGTGTATTACATATTCACCAGAATACAAAACGACATCTGTGAAGGCACTTGAATTTTGGGCTTTTAATTGTTAGTTGTGTCTCAGTGGTAGCACCCTGGCCTCAGGAGGTTGAGTTCAAAAGTCCTACCTCAAGAGATTTCTGAGCTGCCACTCCAGTGTAGTGCTGAGGATAAAGTGCTATCTTTCAATGAATTGTTGAATTGAGGCCATAGCTGTCCCCACAGGTGGGTGTAGAGATTCACTGGTACTACCTTGAAGAGCAGGTGTGGCTTTGCCAGTGTCATGCCTAACATTTATCCTTTAACAAGCAGCATGATGCTGAGAGGATGTTTCCTCTTATGTGAGAGACTAGAACAGTTTAAGAATAAGGCGTTGCCCATTTCAGATGGGGATGAGAATTTTTTTCTCTTAGGATCATTAGTCTGGAATTTTCTTCCCCAGAGAGCACAGGCTGATCATTGAATATTTTTATCTTGATTGACAAGGTAGTCAAAGGGGAGAAGGGGTAAACCGGAAAGTAGAGTTGAGGTCACAATCAGATCAGCCGTGATCTTATCAAATGCGGAGCAGGCCCGAGGGGCCAAATGGCCTACTCCAAATTCGTGCAACAGGTTATCTTATTATCTGATTTTGCATGCATATCAGCTGCTGAATTTCCTACATTAAAACTGACTGCAATTCAAAAGTAGTTTATTGGTTAGAAAGTGCTTTTGGAAGGTCATGAGGTTATGAAAGGGACTATATGAATCATAGTCTTGTATCAACTAAAGCTGAGAATGATAAGTGTGGAAGGCCATTTACCCCATTTTGCCTTTGGCTCTTTGAAACAGCTATCCAAATTAGTGCCATTCCTCTGCAAGTTATTCCTTTTAAAGTATATATCCAATTTCCCATGGAAAGTTAATTTTGAAACTGCTTCCACTACCCTTTCAGGCAGTGCAGCAGTTTAAGGGGTAGTAACCATTTAGAAGTCTTAAAGACTGAGGTGTTCCAAGATAAAGGTCATTTCCACTGGTTGACAATATGGTCATCATGCATAAATAATGATTCAGGCTGCGATTTACACTAATAAAAGCACGAAGTGCTGTGTATGATTGGTTTCAGTGTTTTTGTGCAAGTGCAGTCTTAGTTGATCCAGGTGCTGTGGAAACAGCTCACAATGTAGAAGCGATGATTTGTACAGTACCTGAGTCAGAAGTTAGTGTTAATGCTTCTGAAATATAAATATTGCGGCTGAATCTTTTGATCCCTTAATAGCTTATCTTTCTATTGCAGCAAATGGCGGACGACGCCGGTGGTAGAGGTGGTTTCCGTGGTGGCTTTGGCTCTGGTGGCCGTGGGCGCGGCCGAGGCCGGGGTAGGGGACGCGGCAGAGGCCGTGGTGCTCGTGGTGGGAAAGCTGAAGATAAGGAGGTAAGATGCATGTGGCCATATATTTCTATAATTAGTTTTGCAATTTGTACACTTAAAATCACAAAATTCATTGTTTTGATACTCGGTCTGGAATGTGTTCCCTTTCCTCCCCCTCCACAGTGGGTGCCAGTAACCAAGCTTGGGCGTTTGGTAAAGGATATGAAGATCAAGACTCTGGAGGAAATTTACCTCTTCTCCCTTCCTATCAAGGTAATATTTGTGAAGGTCGCTCTCAACATGTAAAAGCCTGCCATCGTAGGTTAAGCAGGGCAATCAGTTTTTACTATCTACCCTTAAGAGTAGGCATGTGAGACAATGCCATTATGTTTAATACTTCCCTTTTTGTATAGGAGTCTGAAATCATTGACTTCTTCCTGGGATCAGCCTTGAAAGATGAAGTTCTCAAGATCATGCCTGTACAGAAGCAAACCCGTGCTGGTCAACGCACAAGGTTCAAGGTATGTTTTTGTCTGGTTACAGGCAATTCTTCATACCTTTATCCTGCATGAATTGTCTTAATGCCTAGTTTGAAATTTTAATAGTACTCTTAAAATTTTTCAGGCTTTTGTCGCTATTGGTGACTATAACGGACATGTTGGATTGGGTGTCAAGTGTTCCAAGGAAGTAGCCACTGCCATTCGTGGAGCTATCATTCTGGCGAAACTGTCAATCATCCCTGTAAGGAGGGGTTACTGGGGTAACAAAATTGGAAAACCACATACTGTACCATGCAAGGCAAGTACAAATACTGGTGATTGCTTTGTGTGTAGTATGTAAAGTTGTCAGAGCAGTGAATGTTTCATGATATGAAATGCTTTGAGTTAAAGGAGCTTCAGTACTAGCCTGTAGAAAGTGTATAGAGAATACATGGTTGCCTCAGTTCATTGTTTTGTGTTTTGGCTGCATCAACATAGTGTTTGATGTGTATACTATATCAGATGTGTTGAGGGTGCACAATCATAAGTGGAGAAAATGTTTAAATTGTGTTTTGTTTTGTGGGGGGGCCCAATTTAATGATGTGTTAACTAAACGCTGTAACAAATTCTTTTTTTTCCCAGGTGACTGGCCGTTGTGGTTCAGTTTTGGTGCGTCTGATCCCTGCGCCCCGTGGTACTGGTATTGTCTCAGCCCCTGTACCCAAGAAACTACTTCAGATGGCTGGTATCGATGATTGCTACACCTCAGCCAGAGGCTGCACAGCCACACTGGGCAACTTTGGTAAGCCAGGTTCCTAACTAGTGTCAGGGCAAATGTTTTATCTGCTATGATCATAGGATTGTAGGAATTAGGAGTAGGCTATTCAGCCCATCGAGCTTGCTCTGCTATTCAATTAGATCATGGCTGATCATAGAGTTATATAGCACCGAAACAGGCCCTTCAGCCCATCGTGTCTGTGCCGGCCATCAAGCACCTAACTATTTTAATCCCATTTTCCAGCACTATGCTGCTAGCAGTCTTTGTATTTTACTACTTTGGGGAGGAAAATGAAGTATCAGGCAAGTTATCTTTGTCCTGTGTAATTAGATGTGTTTGAAGGTAGAGCAGGAAAAGTTTGGGTTTATCGGCAAGTCTAAAATTCAGTTTGAAAAGGTGATTGGGTAGTCCTTGTAAGGCCATTCTCACTACAGGTGACTCCCTTAATGTTACTTAATTTCACTTTAGTGTTTGTATTCCATAAAATAAATTTCCCATTTACTTTTGAATTCTCTCAGCTCTGCACAATTTAACCTACTGGTGGTTTAATTGGCGTATTACGAGAGAGAAATAAATGGAGCATTGCACGGCAGCTGGACCCTTCCATATGGTTTATCTGTTCCTTTTGAAGCTCAACATAAGACTTGGAAGTTTCATTTTGAAAACTCACTGATCAAGAACTCGTCATATAACTTGCTTTATTTGCTTGTCCACAGCTAAAGCTACTTTTGATGCCATCTCCAAGACTTACAGCTACCTGACCCCTGATCTCTGGAAGGAAACTGTGTTTACCAAGGCTCCATACCAGGTACCATGCTGAAAATGAACTTTTCTTTATGAAACTTGATTTCTTAGTTATGATGACATTTGGAAATTATTTTCATTCATTTGATGGTGCCACATCTGTTAATGTGTACTGCACCGTATAACCTATGTCTGGGTTCTCGACCTTATTGCTTCTGAGGCCCCACAATGTTATAAAAAAAAATTCCACAAACCCCTGTAACTCTATTTTTTGTATAAACGTTTTTTGTGCATTTGAACATATTTATTGTTTTACATACTTAACGTGAAACTTGTTGCTGCTTGCTCCATTGTCTTGTCCATCGCTGCATCTATTACCCCTACAACTGCCTCTGCACTCCTCCAATTCTGGCCTCGTGCACTTCCCAGATTCTCATTGCTCTATTAGCAGCCATGCCTTTAGTTTCTTGGGCTCCAAGCTCTGGAATTCCCTCCCTGTGGTTCTTCCATTAATGTTTTGGTTACCTATACCAGTATTGTGTGGCGCGATGCCAAATGTTTGATAATGCTCATGTGGAGCGCCATAGGACGTTTAACTATGTTAAAGATGCTATATAAATGAAGTTGTTGAAGCTGCAGGCATTCATGGGATTCTGCAGACGGTGTGGGAGAAGGTTAGTTTGGTGACAATAGCAGAACCTCCCTGGAATAGACAAAACTATCGGCTTAAGTCAGTTGTAAATTATTCAGCAGGCATCATCTGCAATGCTCAGTGAACCATATATTACATGGAACAAGGCCTGCATGGTACCTACCAGGGTACCGTGTGGCTACACATGTGTGCAGCTCAGTAGAATGTTGTTCATCGGTTATTTTATGACTAATGTTTCACTGAATTGACCTGAAATATTATTCTGAATATTCAGAAATGCCAGCCCACCATTTACGATATCTGTTTCTACAACTTTGAAACTGTCCCAATAGGATTGAAATTCTCTTAAATTTCTTGTAGATTTTCCTTCATTGGTTTTAGAGTCTTCCCTCCTTCTTCCCTGGGATGATCAAACATTTCACTGAGAGAATTCGGTGGAGCTGTGGCAAATCACTTTCCCCAGGAGTTCCTCAATGGGCTAGAAACTGGCCAGTGAATGCTGCTGGAAAGTGGGGTTTATGAAGGTTATTTCAGTTGAAAGAGGCTTGTGCTCAGAATTTGCTCATTCAGTTTAAATTTTTTTTTTTAATTGGCACTGATCTTTGTTCTTCTGACAAGACAGTATGTTTTGACGGACCTCTTGAAACCTTCTCACTGACCTCTTAGGGGCTGCAAACCAGTTTGAGAACCCCTGACCTATATAATTTGATATGTTCTATAACTAAGTCGCGTGTTCTAATTTTTTTGGTTTGTATAGCTAGCCAGTATTTAGCAGTATTTTACATGTGTCCTTCATGCTCTAAAATTTTCTTTTTTCCTTTTAGGAATTCACTGATCATCTGGCCAAGACCCACACCCGTGTGTCTGTTCAAAGGTCCCAGTCAGCTGTTGCTCCAGCAACATAAGCATTTATGCAAAGAATAAAATAAAATTTGTTGCCTATGATTTTGTTTATGGTGATCTGTTTTGGATAGGGTAGATTTTGATGGCAAAATGTTTGAAAGGTCATAGGTTTTACTATAGTGAAAGTTGCTGTATCATCTTATGGCCTGATTGTTTTTAATCTTAACAATTAACTGATCTTCCCTTGATATAAATTATCCTTCAACCCTTTGGTAAGTAATCAATTGATGAACTTGGGAATATTACCTGGCTTCCATTACACCATGACATACACGGAAATATCAACAATCACTTGTCTGCAATGCTGCTCTTTTGATCGCCAAGATTACTTCCACCTCTGCCTTAGCTCATCTGTTCAATTCCTCATCTGTGCCTTTGTTAACCCTGGATTCAATTATTCCAATGTGCTGTTGGCTGGCTGGCCTCCAAACTTGCACCCTTTGCACGTGAGCTTATTCAAGACGTTGCTGTCTATACCTTAACTTGCAATGTCTCGTCACCCCTGTCCTCATGATATTGTCTGGAATAAAGTGATCTGGTCTGAAATGGCATCCTTTGTGATCTGAGAACTGGAGGATTGCAAATGTTCCACTCATTTAAAAAAGGAGGGATAAATCCAGTAGCTGCATAGCAGTCAGACTAAAATCAGGGAAGCTTTTAAAAGACCGTCCAGGACAAAATCAATTGGCATTTGGAAAAATATGGGCTAATATGAAAGCATAAATTTATTAAAGGCAAATTATTTGATGATGTAGAGGTTGATGGGGTAGTGCATTAAATTTTCAAAAGGTGTTTGAAAAGTGCCATTAGCAAAATTAGAGTCCATGGCTTAAAAGGATACTGACTGGATACAAAATTGACAAAGCACAGTAGTGGTTAATGGTTTTTCAGAGTGGAGGAGACTATACAGTGGTGTTCCCCAAGGGTCAATATTAGGACCACTGCTCTTTTTGATAATGACCTGGACTTGGGTATACAGGGCATGATTTCAAAGTTTACAGATATGAAACTTGCAAATCTAGTAAACAATGAGGATGTGGACATAGTGAATTAAGCAAATACATGACATGAAAATTAATGCAGAGAAGTGCAGCAATACATTTTGGCAGGAAGCGAGCGAGGCAATTTTTTTATTTAGAGATACGGAATTCAAGACGTTGCTGTCTATACCTTAACTTGCTATGTCTCGTCACCCCTGTCCTCATGATATTGTCTAGACTAAAGTGATCTGGTCTGAAATGGCATCCTTTGTGATCTGAGAACTGGAGAACCGAGTCTGTGCCGACCAACAACCACCCATTTATACGAACCCTGCAGTAATCCCATATTCCCTACCACCTACCTACACTAGGGGAAATTTACAATGGCCAATTTACCTATCAACCTGCAAAACTTTGGCTGTGGGAGGAAACCGGAGCACCCTGTGAAAACGCGCACGGTCACGGAGAACTTGCAAACTCTGCACGGGCAGTACCCAATATAAACCAAATGATTGTTTTAAATGATATGCAGGAACAGCAAGACACTGGATGTGTACACAAATCTTTGAAGGTGGGAGGACAAGTTGAGAAGGCTATTAAAACCAAGGATTTGTATCAATTGAGGCAGAGTACAAACAAGGAAGGTATATTAAACCTTTATACAACACTGATTACGTTTCAGCTGGAGTATTGTATTTAATTTTGGACACCACACTAGCAAGGATGTCTAGTCCTTTGAGAGGGTGCAGGAAAGAATTATTAGAATGGTTATTAGGGATGAGGAACCAGTTTTCTGGAGGAGTTAGGGTTGATAGAGATGTTCAAAATCATGTACGGTTTAAATGGAGTAACTGAAGAGAAACTTCACAGTGGCAAAAGTGTCAACCAGGATTGGCCAAAGTACCAAGGGAACGTGGGGAAACCAAGTTTTTTTACGATCTAATATGCACTGTCTGAAACTAGTGGAGCAGATTAAATATTAACTTTCAAAAGGGAATTGGATAAATAGTTAAAGGGATTACTGGGCTAAGGGAAGTAGGACTAATTAGATAGCTCTACCAAAGAGCCATCACAGGCACGGTGGGCTGAACAGCCTCTTATGCTGTATGATTCTGATTAGTGTATTCTTGTGAACCTAACTTCAGCATTTGGCATGGTTGATCACACCATCTTCCTCTAACACCTCCCTTCTGTTCCTCCTTCTGGACCAATGCTTACATAGTCAATTTCTATCAGCAGATCTTCAGTGATGCCTTGTCTCCCTTTGCATTACTGCTAACTCCACAAGAAGTTATTGTACGCAGTCTTTTGATATCAGCAGATGTCTATAAATACCAATTATGAACAGGACACCACTGTTGTGGTTGCTGACTATTCAACAGGATTTTAAATTTGCAGATTGACTTGTCAGAACTCATCACATTACCTGCAGGTGATAAAGACTAAAACATCAACAAAAGCATAGATTACAAGTTATGCATTATTTATTTAGTGGGTCCATGAATCTGAGTCACATTCATGTGAAATTCAGCATTTTGCACAATTTAAACACATGCGGACTGTACATTATACGTGAAGGTTTGTCACAAACTTAATTTAAAAAAAAGACTTTCCAGTGGCTTGCAGCACTCCTATGCTTCAGATGCTGCCTTTTCTCTCTCCTCAATCATTCGATGTTTCTGTTTCATTAGACATTTTCTGGCACTACCATAAGCCCCCAGATCACCATCTGCAAAAAGAGGAAAACAAGCAGTAAATTATGCAGATCAGATGTAACATTTCCTCCAATCACAATGATTTTGTAACACAAAAACATAGCATCCCATGTTCATTCTTACCAAAAGATGTCCCAAAAGAGATTTGTATTTACACAGTGCCTTTCACGACTATCAGAATTCCCAAAGTACTTTATAGCCAATGAATACTTTTTTGAAGTGTAGTCACTGCAGTAATGTAGGAGATGCAGCAGCTGATTTGTGCACAGTAAGCTCCCACAAACAGCAATGTAACAATGATTAGATAATCTGTTCTTGTGATGTTGTTTGAGGGATAAATATTGGCTAGGACACTGGGGATGACTCCCCTGCTCTTTTTATTTATTTAGAGATACAGCACTGAAACAGGCCCTTTGGCCCACAGAGTCTGTGCCGACCATCAACCACCCATTTATACTAATCCTACACTAATCCCATATTCCTACAACATCCCCACCTGTCCCTATATTTCCCTACCACCTACCTACACTAGGGGCAATTTATAACGGCCAATTTACCTCTCAACTGCAAGTCTTTTGGTGGTGGCAGGAAACCGGAGCACCCGGCGAAAACTCACGCAGACACAGGGAGAACTTGCAAACTCCACACAGGCTGTACCCAGAATTGAACCCGGGTCACTGGAGCTGTGAGGCTGCGGTTCTAACCACTGCGCCACTGTGCTCTTCTTAGAAATAGTGACAGATGAGGCCTTGGTTTAATGTTTCATCTGAAAGATGGCAGCACTCCCTTGGTACTGCATTGGAATGTCAGTCTAGCTTGTGCTCAAGTCCTGGAGTAGGACTTGCACTAACAATCTTCTGACTCGGAGGTAATAGTGCTACCAATTGAGCCACAACTATGGAACATATATGAATGTTTTCTTCAGTATATGCAACCAGATCGCTGTAAACCATTAACTGGCTGACTCTAGTAGAAGTGTCCACCTCAGTGTTTCTCACGGTAGTTTAATCATTAGCCATAATGCTTGTCAATGTTACAGAAAAGATTTGCTGTATAACTTCTTAGGAACTGACAACAGCTTTTATTTCCAGTACAATTCCTCAGCATGATGATGACCTACATCAATGAGATTCTGCAGTCTCAATGTACAACTAATATATATCAGCAAATTGTAGCAAATCATTTCAAGATTTACAGGGATTCCATTTGGGGAAAAAAAACATTCCACTTAAAGAACTAACAAAAGCTGAGTAGAACATGGGATGGATGCTTAGAACAAGTTTAGTTAGTTGGGATACAATTCTATTCTTTATAGTACATTAGATTATAAGATTACCCATACAAAACCAGTCTGCAAGTGTTACTTACATCTCGATTGGTAGCCTTTTGCTCCCTGCTTGAATTGCTCCAGCTCCTTAGCACAGTTTTGTATGTAGCTGTTACCTTCCCTTTGCTGACAGGCCCTCAGACGCTCCTGAAGAATTTTCATAATTTCCTGATCCACTTTGCTGCAGGAAAAAAAGTGCAAGTTTACTCATACCACAAAAATGAAAGAAGTACTGCTCGATAGCAAAAGAACTGCTGAATTGGAACAGGCTACTAGCCTTGGCAACTGCTAAATACCTAGGTTTCTGACAAGTGAGTACAATGCCTGAACTCTAGCCTCAATTGCTGGTTTAACAGGTACAGTAGCTGCAGAAAATCACATGTAACTGTCTACAAAGCATAGGCATCAATTGAGGAAGAACTGAAGACACGCCAGCACTAAGCTTCTCCTTCACAAGCTCTGCCAAAATTCGTCCTCCACTGAATGCCTGAGAACAATTCAGGTGCATCTTGCAAGCAAATTAATATTCACACCCTGAATAGAAACAGAGATGTGGAAGAGAATGAGAAAAGAACCAGGTGCTAATGAAATAGAGGAAAGATGGAAGATTTTAGTTACGTGGAAAGACTACAGAAACTGGGGTTATTCTCCATAGAGAAAAGAGAAAGTTAAGTGAAAATTTAATAGATGTGTTCAAAATCATGAAGGATTTTGGTAGAGTAAATAAGGAGTAACTGTTTCCAGTGGAAGAAGGACTGGTAACCAGAGGAGATAGATTGAAGTTATTTGGTAAAAGAGTCAGAGGCAAGATGAGATTTTTTTTAATGCAGTGAATGATGATGACCTGGATTGAAAGGCTGCTGGAAGCAGATTCAATAATAACTTTCAAAGGGGAATTGGATAAATATTTACATTGTGTATACAGCACAGAAACAGGCATTCAGACCAACTAGTCTATGCTACATTTATGCTTCACCAAGCATCCTTCCATTCCTCTTTAATTAACAGCAAATGCTTCATTTTTCTCTCATGTGCTTATCTAGCTTCCCCTTAAATGCAACACTGCTATTTGCCTCAACTACCCCTTGTGGCAGCACATTCCACATTCTTACCAATTGAGGCTGACACTCCAGTGCTGTACTGAGGGAGTGCAGCACTGTCGGAGGTGCCTTCATTCGAACATGGACGTTGAAGCCAGGCTCTGTCTGCCCTTGCAGGTGGATGTAAAAGATCCCATTGCACTATTTCGATGAAGAGCAGGGGAGTTATCCTCAGTGTCCTGGCCAATATTTATCCCTCAATCAACATTAGTAAAAAAATTATTTGGTTATCACATTGCTGTTTGTGGGAGCCTGCTGTGTGCAAAATTAGCTGCCATGTTGTTTCCTGCATTACAACATGACTACACTTCAAAAAGTACTTCATTGGCTATTAGGCCTTTGGGACATCCAATGCCTCTACATCCCTTTTAGAAGATGGAGACCAGAACTGTGCACACTACTCGAACTGTGGACTAACAAAGGTTTGATACAAGTTTAACATAACTTTACAGCTTTTCAATTCTATCCCTCCAGAAATGAATACCAGTGTTTAGTTTGCTTATTTTATGGCCTTATTAACCTGTGTCACTACCTTTAGCAATTGATGCATCTGTACACCTAGATCGCTTTGCTTCACTACCCCATTCAGACTATTATCCAAGCAGTAATTGAAGAGAAAAAAAATTGCAAGGCTACAGGGAAAGTGTAGGGGAGTTGGACTAACTGGATAGCTCAAAGAGCCGGCATGGGTAACATGGGCTGAATGGCTTCCTTCTGTGCTGTATCATTTTATGAGAGAAAAGGAATGAGAGCATGAAAAACATTGGAAGATAGATAGATGGTAATAATTAGGGGATTGATGGAGAAAATAGACCACGGGCGAAATCAGCATGGGAGAATCTAGAGTACAATCTGATCTCAAGTAAGTAATTGGAAAGCATGCATTTTCAAAGCCATAACGATGGCCTATGTCTGAAAATTACTAACATGGTGTAAATTAGTCACAGATTATACTAGTTTCTGACTTGTTTAATACTTATGACTTGGTAGATATACAATTTATTTTTCTACACATTAATCTTTGAAAGGTTGGCCTCCCAAAAGGATGTGAGCATCGCTGGAAAGACCAGCATTTATTACCCATCCCTAATTGCTCTTGAGATGGTGATGAAGAGCCCCCTTGTTGAACCGCTGCAGTCCATGTGGTGTAGGTACACCAACAGTGCTGTTAGAGATGGAGTTCAGGATTTTGACCCAGCAACAGTGAAGGAACTGTGATATAGTTCCAAGTCCAGATGGTATGTGGTTTGGAGGGGAACTTGCAGGTGGTGGTGTTCCCATGAATCTGCTACCCTTGTCCTTCTAGGTGGTGGAGGTCACAGGTTTGGAAGGTGCTGTCGAAGGAGCCTTGGTGAGTTGCTGCAATGCATCTTGTAGATGGCACACACTGCTGCCACACAGTGCGGGTGGCGGAGGGAGTGAATGTTGAAGGTGGTGGATGCGGTGTCGATCAAGCGGGGTGATTTGTCCTGGATGGAGTCGAGCTTCTTGTGTGTTGGTGCAGCTGTGCTCACCCAAGCAAGTGGACAGTATTTGGGGAGTCAGGAGGTGGATTACTCACTGCAGAATTCCCTGCCTCTGACCTGTTCTTGTAGCCACAGCATTTATGTGGCTGGTCCAGTTAAGTTTCTGGTCAACTGGATAGGAGAAAATAATTGCCACAGTTCAGAGAGCAAACAATGAGAAGAAGCTTTCATCCTGTTGTACTTAAAAGTGACCTCTAGTGTACACCGTTAAGAACTTTCTATGTCTATCTCTGCCTACATGAAAAAAAATCACATTTACACTGCCAGTAAAATACTACTTTCAGAATTTTATTCAAAGAGAATTAACATTTTTTAAATCAGATACATACTAATCCCTTCTCCATTGCATCTCTGCCTCATAGTAGCAGAGATAATCACCCAACTGGCAGTCGGTTATATCCGGCACTCGTCTGAAATGCTCATGGTAGTAATAGAATTTGTTCTTTTCCTGTTGGCGTTCCACCCATTCTGCAAAATGATTAAAAAAAAATAGCATTTATTTTGTATTAAATAAACTCATGGTTATCATCACCCAAATGAAAGATTATATGAAATAAAAAGAGAAAATGCTGGAAATACTCAGCAGGACTGGCAGCATCTGTAGAGAGAGAAGCATCATGAGTTCTGATGGCAATGGAACTAAAGAGTGAGAAATCCCCAGGACCTGACTGTTTCCATCCGAGGGTGGAGCACATTGTAGATGCCCTAACTATAGTCTTTCAGAGTTCCCTAGATTCAGGAGTGGCCTCTCTGGATTGGAAAGTTGCACATGTCACTCCACTTTTTAAGAAGGATGAAAGGGGGAACCAAGGAAATTACAGACCAGTTAGCCTGACATCTGTGGTGGGCAAGTTGCTGGAGTCTACAATCAAGGATAGGGTGACTGAACACCTCGAAAAATTTCAGTTAATAGGGGATAGCCAGCATGGATTCATGACGGGAACGTCATGCCTGACAAATCTCATTAAATTTTTTGAAGAGGTGACTAAGGTAGTGGACAGGGGAATGTCTATGGATGTTATTTATATGGACTTCCAGAAGGCATTTGATAAAGTCCCACATAAGAAACTGTTAACTAAGGTAGAAGCCCATGGAGTTGAGGGCAAATTATTGACATGGTTAGGAAGTTGGTTGAGTGGTAGGCAACAGAGAGTAGGGATAATGGGCAAGTACTCCGATTGGCAGGATGTCACTAGTGGTGCCCTGCAGGGGTCTGTGTTGGGGCCTCAGTTATTCACATTATTCATTAACGGCTTGGATGATGGCATAGTAAGTCATATATCCAAATTTGCTGATGATACAAAGTTAGGCAGCATTGTAGACAGTCTAGATGATAGCATAAAATTGCAAAGAGACATTGACGGACTAGGCGAGTGGGCAAAACTGTGGCAGATGGATTTCAATGCGGGCAAGTGTGAGATCATCCATTTTGGACCAAAAAAGGATAGAGCAGAGTACTTTCTAAATGGGAAGAGGTTAAGTACAGTGGATGCCCAAAGAGACTTGGGGGTTCAGGTGCATAGATCTTTAAAATGCCACGAGCAAGTGCAGAAAATAACCAAAAAGGCTAATGGAATGCTAGCCTTCATATCTAGAGGATTGGAGTATAAAGACAGAGATTATGCTGCAGCTGTACAAAACCCTGGTTAGACCCCACTTGGAGTACTGTGAGCAGTTCTGGGCACCACACCTTAGGAAGGATATATTGGCTTTGGAGGGAGTGCAACGTAGGTTTACAAGAATGATACTTGGACTACAGGGGTTAAGTTACGAGGAGAGATTACACAAATTAGGGCTGTTTTCGCTAGAATTTAGAAGGTTAAGGGCTGATCTGATCGAAGTCTTCAAGATATTAACAGGAAAAGACAGGCTAGATAAAAATAAACTATTTCCACTGGTTGGAGATTCTAAAACTAGGGGGCATAGTCTAAAAAGTAGGACCATACCGTTCAGGAGAGATGTTAGGAAGCACTTCTTCACGCAAAGGGTGGTAGAGGTTTGGAACTCTCTCCCACAAACAGCAGTTGAAGTTAGAACAGTTGTTAATTTTAAATCTGAGATAGATAGATTTTTGTTAAGCAAAGATATTAAGGGATATGGGCCAAAGGCAGGTATATGGAGTTAGGCCGCGGATCAGCCATGATCTCATTGAATGGTGGGACAGGCTCGAGGGGCTGATGGCTTACTCCTGTTCCTATGTTCAGTTAACTTTGGTATTTCCTAAAGTACAGTGGTGTTAATGGTTAATTATGTTGTTAAAGGTAAAGAGCTGAAGGGTATTGTTCAAGTAAGGATTTGAAGTGAATATAAAGGGAGCCTGCTGGACACAAGGGTAGTGGGTGAACAGAAGGCAGAGATGTTTAACACTGCATTATGTGAATAAACTGACCATCAAGAAAAGGATCTGCATCTAGTTTCATTCTTCACCGTTTGGCTTGGATCCATTTAACAAGTAGGAGAAATCAAACATTTGAGCTAAACTTCAGGGAGGTCACCAGTATGATGCAGCATTAGCTGTGCTGCCCCCTGGACCAGACTAGTTCGGTCCCACACTGGAAGACAATCCTACTAAAAGAGCACGACACACACTCAAACAGAAAAATTTAAAATGAATGGAGAAACGTCCCATGCACGACCACAACCATACATGCGACTGTTTCACTTAGTGGTGACAAATACAACAAAAAGACTGGAGTTTTCCCTGGAGCTAAGATATCAGACACTACGTAAGACAGGGCCCCAGTAATGTATATGATCCATACCAGCTACAGGATGCTTGTACTGTTAAGTGATACAAAGTGAGATGGATAAACCTATTCTCAAGCACTATAGCGTATGATAAAATTGCATCTAACATTCAGCTAAATATCGCATCACACTGTAAAAGGTTTAAATAGATAAGACTGCATTATTCCCAATAGGTGCTGTATCACACATTATGAACCACTAAATGAAGGTCATGTTTTTGCCATTTTACCTACAAACTCTACATGAATATGCAATGACAAATTAGCAAATTTATCAGCGTACAGGACAATGTTTCCACTAGCAACTGTACCATCTGGAAAGTGTCCACCCACAGTAAGTTGATAAATAAGTTGAACAGTAAATGGTTGCTCCTATTAATGTTTGATCCATGCCTGATGCCAATTTATTGACTGGATGTACAACAATGCAGAACTGGGAATGACAAGTTAGTGTCTCATCAAGGTGTTCAATTGACTAACTGCAGAGGCAAATGAGATTATGTTTCAGGGTATCCATAAATGAGGTTCAGAGGGGTAGCATTATCCTGTTCAGGTGCTGTTATCATCAGTTGCCTGGCAGCCAGTAGATTCCTTGCCTTTAACACCCACTGATGTTCACTTTATAGGGTTTAATAATTGTGATGCAACTACTACACGCTTAATGAATGAAAATCAACAATTAAATACTGGGACATGCTACAATCTTTACAATTAAAAGCTACTTCCTCGCGTTCCCAATTCCTGGCCTCCCTTACCAAACAGCATGCCAACTGAGAATACAGCTGAGCAATCTTCTTCCAAGTCTATCACTTTCCCCCGAAACCAGACACTTCAAAAAAGACAGTGAGTGATCCAGAATGATTCTCCTTCCTTCAGGAAAACCATCCAGCCTCAGTTACTGCAGCCCACGGAGCCCGATGAGTCAGTACAAATTTCTTATAGGCTTGTGCGGAAGAATTATTATTTTCAACTCATAAGACAGAAATCATGGCATTCACTAACCCATATATAAAAAGTAAATGGTGCGACCACCATACTAATTGATAATACAGCAGTTAATCCCACCAATTTAGAGCATAAGAAATAAGCCATTCGAGCCTGCCCTGCCATTCAATAAGATCATTGCTGATCATCTAACTCAACTCGCAGCACTATCCCCATATCCCTTGGTATCCAAAAATTTCTAATGTTCCTTTATTCAACCAGGTCTATGGAACCACCCAACACAATGCTGACATACAAAACTGGGAACAGCATAAAATTCCAACTCTAAAATATTCTTACATACAGATTAGACTGTTCTCTTCCAGGATGTAGCATTATACTGAAAAAACACTGCATGTCAAATGGGACCATATGGCATTTCCCACTCATGGCATGTTCAGAAGAGATCAACACTTCCCAGAAAATGTAACAGTAATAACACAAAGTTCAGTGTCTGGGTCCAAATGTGGACACCCAGGGGTTGAATTTGCTCTTCAGTGTTGTAAGAGCTTGTTGCAATCTGTGCACAAACTACACATGATTTTCCTCCTACTTTTACTGGAAGGAAAACTCTATACAGTTTGTGCCCAAGTTTGCCAAGCACATCAGCCCAGGCATGCCCTGGGAAATTATGAAAGAAAAATTAAAACAATGCTATGGTAAAAGTTTCTATTTATGCTCATGTTCTCAAGGCTCTCCACCATTGGGGCTTTCCTCACATCTAGTCTAAAACATACCCAGACATAATAAGACGTTATTTTCTCTGATTGGTCAATAAATCCATTATCGCATCATGTGACTACCAGGATGATGGATGACTGGTCTTTTTTTTATTTTAACAATTCCCATGATTTCTGATGGTTTGTTCTGTTTGAATGTTGGGGACCTGGAGGATTGGTCCTGATCCTGTGAACTCATGGTAAAAGTGGCAGGGGCAGGAATGGATGTTGCAGGTTCCGGGATTTAGATGTTTCAGTAAGAACAGAGAAGATGGTAAAAGAGGGGGGGGTGTGGCATTGTTAATCAAGGAGAGTATTACAGCGACAGAAAGGACGTTTGAGGACTCGTCTACTGAGGTAGTATGGGCCGAGGTTAGAAACAGGAGAGGTGAGGTCACCCTGTTGGGAGTCTTTTATAGACCTCCAAATAGTTCCAGAGATGTAGAGGAAAGGATAGCGAAGATGATTCTCGACAGGGGCGAGAGTAACAGGGTAGTTGTTATGGGGGACTTTAACTTTCCAAATATCGACTGGAAATACTATAGTTCGAGTACTTTAGATGGGTCAGTTTTTGTCCAGTGTGTGCAGGAGGGTTTTCTGACACAGTATGTAGACAGGCCAACCAGGGGCGATGCCACATTGGATTTGGTACTGGGTAATGAACCCGGCCAGGTGTTAGATTTAGATGTAGGTGAGCACTTTGGTGATAGTGATCACAATTCGGTTAGGTTTACCTTAGCGATGGGCAGGGACAGGTATATACCGCAGGGCAAAAATTATAGCTGGCGGAAAGGAAATTATGATGCGATTAGGCAAGATTTAGGATGCGTAGGATGGAGAAGGAAACTGCAGGGGATGGGAACAATCGAAATATGGAGCTTATTCAAGGAGCAGCTACTGTGTGTCCTTGATAAGTATGTACCTGTCAGGCAGGGAGGAAGTTGTCGAGCGAGGGAGCCGTGGTTTACTAAAGAAGTTGAAGCGCTTGTCAAGAGGAAGAAGGCGGCTTATGTTAGGATGAGACGTGAAGGCTCAGTTAGGGCGCTTGAGAGTTACAAGCTAGCCAGGAAGGATCTAAAGGGAGAGCTAAGAAGAGCAAGGAGAGGACACGAGAAGTCATTGGCGGATAGGATCAGGGAAAACCCTAAGGCTTTCTATAGGTATATCAGGAATAAAAGAATGACTAGAGTTAGATTAGGGCCAATCAAGGATAGTAGTGGGAAGTTGTGTGTGGAATCAGAGGAGGTAGGGGAAGTGTTAAATGAATATTTTTCGTCAGTATTTACAGTAGAGAAAGAAAATGTTGTCGAGGAGAATACTGAGATTCAGGCTACTAGGCTAGATGGGATTGAGGTTCACAAGGAGGAGGTGTTAGCAATTTTGGAAAGTGTGAAAATAGATAAGTCCCCTGGGCCAGATGGGATTTATCCTAGGATTCTCTGGGAAGCTAGGGAGGAGATTGCAGAGCCTTTGTCCTTGATCTTTATGTCGTCATTGTCGACAGGAATAGTGCCAGAAGACTGGAGGATAGCAAATGTTGTCCCCTTGTTCAAGAAGGGGAGCAGAGACAGCCCTGGTAATTATAGACCTGTGAGCCTTACTTCGGTTGTGGGTAAAATGTTGGAAAAGGTTATAAGAGACAGGATTTATAATCATCTTGAAAAGAATAAGTTCATTAGCGATAGTCAGCACGGTTTTGTGACGGGTAGGTCGTGCCTCACAAACCTTAGAGTTTTTCGAGAAGGTGACCAAACAGGTGGATGAGGGTAAAGCAGTGGATGTGGTGTATATGGATTTCAGTAAGGCGTTTGATAAGGTTCCCCACGGTAGGCTATTGCAGAAAATACAGATGTATGGGGTTGAAGGTGATTTAGAGCTTTGGATCAGAAATTGGCTAGCTGAAAGAAGACAGAGGGTGGTGGTTGATGGCAAATGTTCATCCTGGAGTTTAGTTACTAGTGGTGTACCGCAAGGATCTGTTTTGGGGCCACTGCTGTTTGTCATTTTTATAAATGACCTGGAAGAGGGTGTAGAAGGGTGGGTTAGTAAATTTGCGGATGACACGAAGGTCGGTGGAGTTGTGGATAGTGCCGAAGGATGTTGTAGGGTACAGAGGGACATAGATAGGCTGCAGAGCTGGGCTGAGAGATGGCAAATGGAGTTTAATGCGGAAAAGTGCGAGGTGATTCACTTTGGAAGGAGTAACAGGAATGCAGAGTACTGGGCTAATGGGAAGATTCTTGGTAGTGTAGATGAACAGAGAGATCTTGGTGTCCAGGTGCATAAATCCCTGAAGGTTGCTACCCAGGTTAATAGGGCTGTTAAGAAGGCATATGGTGTGTTAGCTTTTATTAGTAGGGGGATCGAGTTTCAGAGCCACGAGGTCATGCTGCAGCTGTACAAAACTCTGGCGAGACCGCACCTGGAGTATTGCGTGCAGTTCTGGTCACCGCATTATAGGAAGGATGTGGAAGCTATGGAAAGGGTGCAGAGGAGATTTACTGGGATGTTGCCTGGTATGGAGGAAAGGTCTTACGAGGAAAGGCTGAGGGACCTGAGGTTGTTTTCGTTGGAGAGGAGGAGAGGTGACTTAATAGAGACATATAAGATAATCAGAGGGTTAGATAGGGTGGATAGTGAGAGTCTTTTTCCTCGGATGGTGATGGCAAACACAAGGGGACATAGCTTTAAGTTGAGGGGTGATAGATATAGGACAGATGTCAGAGGTAGTTTCTTTACTCAGAGAGCAATAGGGGCGTGGAACGCCCTGCCTGCAACAGTAGTAGACTCGCCAACGTTAAGGGCATTTAAGTGGTCATTGGATAGACATATGGATGAAAATGGAATAGTGTAGGTCAGATGGTTTCACAGGTCGGCGCAACATCGAGGGCCGAAGGGCCTGTACTGTGCTGTAATGTTCTAATTCTAAAAAAGTGCTAAATTAGAACAGCAATATCTGCTGTTTAAAATACATGCGAATTGATGTAAATATGGATCCAACCTTTAGATGTGTCTGTTCCAAGACAGCAAAAACATTTCTTTTCCAGGTGCTTAGTGACCTCCTATATATTTGCAGCAATTTCTGATCACAAATTAAACCCACAGCGGCTGATTTGTGTAATGGAAGAGCTGTCTTTTCGGGCAGATCGTTTCCACCCCCCCCAACCCCGGCCCAGGTTGGCTGAAGTCAGCCTTTCCCAACCTCTGCAGCCGCTCACCTCTGAAGGCTGTAACCGGCAAATCCACCGAGTAGTAGAAAAGTTTGCTGACAATAACCGCCGGATTGGGCAAGCCGGTCTGCTTATCCACTACCGGAGTCCGGCTAGCGGGCTGTTGGTAAACGTCCTTGTCCCAATCCTCCGGCATTGCTTCGACCTGGGTCACTCAGCGAATCCACACTACGCAGGCGCACTACACTCAACACGGCGTCACTCCGCACGCTGACACACACAACATGGCGTCGTGCCGCACGCTGACACACACAACATGGCGTCTACCTTTTATGGACAGACACAAAAAATATGACCCCTGCTATTCACCCATAGAGTCATAGGTGACACAGAAGGAGGCCATTCAGCCCATTGAGCCTATGACATCTCTCCACAGAGCATTCCAGTCAGTCCCACACCCCCCGCTCAATCCCCCTTGCTGTTTGGGATAGAAATGCAGCTATACTAATATGCCTCCTGGTGTTCTGTAGTCATGTGACCTCTACAATGAGGCACTCACCCATCAGAAGGCAGTTGTATAAAGACACAGTACACACCAAACTGGTGTCCTTTGAGCTTGTAACATGCCAAGTGGAGCTGAGATTGAGCGTTGAAGAGCTGTATAGAAGCACAGCTACTAAAAGAGGAATATGAAAGGTCATTGACCTGAAATGTTAGCTCTGCTTCTCTCTCCACAGATTCTGCCAGACCTGCTGAGTATTTCCAGCACTTTCTGTTTTTATTACTAAAAGAGGAACACAGCAATATTCAGAGCTGCTAAAAGCCACAGGAAGCCACAGAAAGGGAATAAAGAAACAGGCCACAGCTGAAAGTTCTGGGTAAGACACAATGGCTGCAAATTTTCCTCTCCCAGTGCTAGTCAAAATGAAAGATGATATGAAGCAGAATTGGCAGGTTTTCCACTCGCAATGGCGAAATTATGAAATTGTAACAGATTTAATTAACAAACCAGAGCAGCTACAAGTAGCTACACTTTTATCTCTGTTGGGCAGAGACAGCTACAAAATGTATTCCACCCTAAATCTCTCCGAAGAACAAAAAAAATGGACAGCAGAAATTTTGAAAGCTTTGAAGGCACGCTTTGAACCCCAAGTGAATATAACTTATAAACGGTATGTGTTCAATATTAGGGTCCAAGGTGAAAAAGAGTCTATTGATCAATATGTGACTGCATTAACACAACCCGCAGAATCCTGTGAATTTGTGCGAATAAAAGATGATCTAATTAAAGACAGGATCGTATTAGGTATGAGAGATCCCGCAGTGAGAGCATCTCTACTGAGAGAGGACAAACTTACACTCAGGAAAGCGATCGACATGTACAGAAGAGCTGAGTTGTAAATCAGCAGCTGGAGCATATTCATGGCAGAACAGACCAGGCCTTGCATTATGCTGATAGACAGTCCTGGCTGAAAGGGCAGAAAGATCACGGACAAAGGACAGGATGCAAATACTGCGGAAGACATTACACAAAGGAAAAGAAGTTGTGTCCAGCGTGGGGAAAGCAGTGTTCTCACTGCAAGAAGCCAAATCATTTTTCACACCAAGTATTTGGCTATAAGGAAGCACAACAAGCAGGTACAGATGGCCACTGGAGAGATGTCAGCCGAAGATTCTGACGAATGACTATACACCATACAACAGGTTGGTTCAGTCAGGTCAATAGGTGACAAATGGTTTGTGACTGTTGGAATGATGACTGCAGAAGGAGAACATCAAGTCAACATAAAGTGTCAGATAGACATTGGCGCGTTATGCAACACCATGACCTTTACAGACCTGTGCAAAGTGGCTCAACATGGCGATCCAAAAATGAATCCCTCAAAAGTAAGGTGAGGCTAAACAATGACCCCATACTAGTGCCAAGAGGACAAGTTACTCTGAGAGCCCAATGCAATGACAAGAACGAAGATCTGGAGTTCCAGATCATAGACGGCAAGCAAAAGCCACCCATCTCAGCCGAAGCAAGTCTAAAGGTTGGACTGGTAACCCTCAACGTGCAAAAAGAGATTTGCAATGTGTCGCAGCATACTAAACGATTGAGCATGGAACAGAACCTAGAGGAGTACAACGATGTATTTACAGGTTTAGGATGCCTTCCTGGAGAATATCATCTCGAAGTAGATGAAAGGGTAAAACCAATTCAGCATCTGCTGAGGAAAGTTCCAACTGCCCTCAAGGCCAGCCTGAAAGACAAGATAGAAAAGCTGGAAAAGAAGGGAGTAATCAAGAAATTGACAACTCCTACAGAATGGATTAGCAGCATGGTAGCAGTGAAACAACCTGGAAAGCTGAGAGTATGCATCAACCCAAAGGATGGAAATAAAGCTCTGAAGAGATCTCACTACCCCATGCCAACCATCGAAGAAATTTTGCCACAACTTGCAAAGGCAAAAATCTTCACTACCTTAGATGTGAAGATGGTTACTGGCAAGTGAAGCTGGATTAAAGCAACTGCTTTCTAACCATATTCTGAATGCTGTTCAGGAGATACAGATGGTTGCGCATGCCATTTGGCATTTCCACGGCTCCAGAGGAGTATCAACGCAGACAGCATGAGATAGTTAGTGATCTTCCCGGAGTGGAAGCTATAGTGGATTGATTAGAGATACAGCACTGAAACAGGCCCTTCGGCCCACCGAGTCTGTGCCGAACATCAACCACCCATTTATACTAATCCTATACTAATCCCATATTTCTACCAAACATCCCCACCTGTCCCTATATTTCCCTAACACTTACTTATACTAGTGACAATTTATAATGGCCAATTTACCTATCAACCTGCAAGTCTTTTGGCTTGTGGGAGGAAACCGGAGCACCCGGGGAAAACCCACGCAGACACAGGGAGAACTTGCAAACTCCACACAAGCAATACCCGGAATCGAACCCGGGTCCCTGGAGCTGTGAGGATGCGGTGCTAACCACTGCGCCACTGTGCCACCCTGCTAGTTTATGGATGTGGAGACTCAATGGAAGAAGCCATTGCTGACCAAATCTAGTGTGACTGCTGGACAGAGCTCACGAGATGAAACAAGCTGAACAAGAAAAAATTGCAATTAAAGATGCCCAACGTCAAGTACTTGGTCATGTACTGACAGCAAAAGGTCTTCACCCAGATCCCAAAAAGGTGAGAGCAGTAGCAGCGATGCAGCGACCAACTGATGTAAAAGCAGTGCAACGATTTGTTGGATTCATCAACTATTTAGCAAAATTCTTGCCCAATTTGTTGTTGGAGTGTAAACCATTATGCTAACTCACTGCCAAGTACGTACAGTGACATTGGGACACAGAACACTAAAATCAAGCAACTAGTGACGGCAATGCTGAAATACTATGATGTAAATGATGAAGTTACCCTGCAGTGTGACACCAGCGAGACAGGACTTGAAGCAATCCAACTGCAGCAAGAGCAACCGGTTGCATTTGCATCCAGGGTGTTATTGCAAATGGAACGACATTATGCTCAGATCGAGAAAGAGTGCCTGGCCATTGTCTTTGCTTGTGAACATTTTCATCAATACCTACTTGGAAGAGACAAAGTGACAGTCGAGTCTGACCACAAGCCACTTCAAAGCATTTTCCTCAAGCCGCTACTATCCGCTCCAAAGCGTCTGCAAAGGATGTTACTCTGGTTACAGAGATATCATCTGGATGTGACATACAAGCAAGGGAAACAGATGTACATCGCTGACATGCTGTCGAGAGCAGCACTCCCTATGAATAAAGTAGAGGATGCTACTTCTTTGAAATCTTCCAAATCCAACGTGAAGCTGCAGCTCAACATGCTCTGGAAGTCATCAATCCAGCAGAGACAATGAATCTGACAGACACGCGCCTTGCTCAAATCGAGCGAACTAACCAACAAGATCCAACTCTACAAGGGTTGCAAGAAGTAGTGATGAAAGGATGGCTTGACAGCATCAAGGACACACCTGTGGTCACAAGAGCGTATTGGGCTTACAGTGATGAATTGACAGCCCAAGATGGCATCTCGTACAAAGGAAATAGAGTCATTATCCCTAAGGAGTTGAGAGATGAGATGCTAAAGCGCATCCATGCAAGCCACCAAGGAATTGAGTCGAGTTTGAGGAAGGCAAGAGAAGTGCTCTACTGGCCAAACATGAGCAATGAAATCAAGGACCACATCAGCCAGTGCAGTGCGTGTAACGAGTACCAAGCTAAGCAAGCTAACAAGTCGCTGATGACACATGACATCCCAGACAGACCATGGATGAAACTGGGAGTCAACCTCTTCACTTTCACAGGAACTGATTATCTTGTCACCGCAGACTACTGTTCTGACTTCTGGGAGGTAAACCAGCTGACCTCAGCGACTACCGGTGAGATTGTAGAATGCCTGAAAGCACACTTCGGTAGTTACGGCATTCCAGACATCGTGATGAGTGACAACAGCCCTCAGTTCACGAGAGAAGAATTCAGCCTCTTCATAAAGGATTGGAAAATTCAACACCAAACATTATCTCCACACTATCCCCAGTCAAATGGAAAGGCTGAGGCGGCAGTGAAAAGCACCAAAGGAATCATAAAAAAATCGAGCAAATCTGGCACAGATATATACAAGGCAATCCTCAAACGGAGAAAAACCTATTGAAGGCATGGACAGTAGACCTGTACAAAGACTAATGTCATGCCACACCCAAACGACTCTTCCAATAACATAAAAAACTACTGAATTCAGAAGTAATAACAGGCGTGAGTGACAAAATCAAGCTGAAATAGCAGAAAGCTATTGCTAAACCATTGCCAAAATTGAACATTGGAGAGTCAGTCAGGGTACAAACTTTCACTGCTCTCAACACGAGTCAGCCCAAGTGGCAACTTGGGACCTGCGTACAGCAGTTGTCACTTTGATCATGTGCTTAGAGTGAATGACCAGATATACCGTTGCAACCACAGGCACGTATGCACAACTGGAAAAGCTGTTCCTTCACTGCAGGCGGCCGATCAGGAAAATGTAAACTCACCATCTGCACAGGCCACAGATCAACCATCAGCCTCAGAGGTCCACTGCACCCCAACAACAGAAATGGAACAACAACAGTTACCACGGCAACAAGTGACACGGGAATAACACTCCCCGGAGAAGAATAATCACCCAGATGGACAGCCAACGACAAAATGCACATGCACCATTAAGAGACCCGGCACGATTTAAAGACTATGTGTGCAATGCATGTGCAGAATCTGACAAGACTAACAAACTGCTAATGCATGAGAATTGTTATGTGCATAGTGGGTAAGTTGGGCAACTCACAGTGTAAATGATAATGCATGCAAATATTTTTTGTATGTAAACGGGAATGTTTGGGATAGAAACGCAATACTGTTCTAATGTGCCCCCTTGCTTGCCATAGTCATATGACCTCTACCATGAGGCACTCATTGCAGGCATCCATCAGAAGGCAGTTCAATAAAGCCACAGTACAAGCAAGACTGTTGTCCTGCACGCTCCATCCCCGTAGCCCTGCAAGTTTATTTCCTTCAAGTGGCCATCCAATTTCCTTTTGAAATCGTTGATTGTCCCTGCATCCACCACCCTTGTGGGCAGTGAGTTCCAGGTCATACTACCCACTATGTCCTTCCTCATATTCCACCTGCATCCCAATTACCCAAAACCTTGAATCTGTGTCCCCTAGTCTGTACCATTAGTGAATGGGAACAACTTCCTTGTTTAACTTATAAGCCTGTCATAATCTTGTACACCTCTAATAGATCTCCTCTCAATTTCCTGGAAACCCTACATCAATTCTGCAACAATAATAGTAATAGAATACATAATTTATTACTTTTGCAGATCAACTATGATCCTAATACAAAAACAAAGTACTGCAGATGCTAGAAATCTGAAATAAAAAGAGAAAATGCTGGAAATACTCAGCAGGTCCGGCAATATCTGTGGAGTGAGAGACAGAGTTAATGTTTCAGGTCGATGAACGTTCTGGTGAAAGGTCATCACATTAACTTTGTTTCTCCAGACCTGCTGAGTATTTCCAGCATTTCCTGTTTTTATTAACTATTATGCTATTCTGCTTTTGCTTTCCCGACTGTAGATGTGATTGTCAACTCTGGTTGGACTGTTGCTGGAAATTTCATCACGTGACGTCCAACCGCTCAGCTTAATCAAACAGCCTTTATTTTTCCCACCTCTGGTATTTTTATAACTAATAAACAAATGTATTCAAAGAAAATGCAAAAAGAAAAAAAAATCATGCCACCATGAATCTTCTCTTGGGCTGCTTGAAGCAGTGTTCAGGAAATTAATCTGCAAAGCTGGAGACTGCAATGCAATCTTGGAGGATTGGCAACCCTAAATATAGAGAAGACCACACTCTGAGCAGTGGATACATCATTTTTTAAAAGTACATAATAACTAGTCTCTTACATTGAATGGGAACTTGTGGGCCTCAATAGCATTGTGGGAGAGGAGGTGAATGGACAGGTGTTGCACCCTTGCTAGGGAGAGCAGCAGGTATTGAAGTGAGGGAAAGCAATTACAGGTTGCTTTCCCAAACATGCCTTGCTTTCCCAAGCAAGTGCAAGCCTGTGAACTCTGTCATTTGCCACTTCAAATCCCTGTTTCACTCCCATTCTGAACTCTCCGTCTTTGGCCTTTTACACTGTTCTAATGAAGGTCAATGCAATTGAGCAGCAGCATTTCCCATGCACACTTTGCAGCTCTCTGGCCTTAGTATTGGCTTGAATTATACTTTCAGACCTCAACTTTAGTTCCTCCTTACTTTCTGGCAGAAGATACTGGCAGTGAGATTGGATGTGTCGGTGTTTCTGAGGGTGGGGACAAATAAGTTGGAGCTTGAGGTGGAGATCCTCTGTTGGAATATTGCACTGGTGAGCTCAACTAGTCACACATTCTATATATTTCTTCAACGTCTTTCATTTATTTAACTAAGCTTCATCCTATAATCTCATGTTAATATCACCTTAGACATTTATCTAATTTTTATTTTCATATTAAGCACTTGAAAGGTTATTCTATTATATATTTTCATTCTCATATATTTTCCTCCTCTCTTTGTTCACCTTTTTAGATGCTGATTATCAGCAATTCTTTTTTCTTCATGGATACTGATGAACTGCCCAGTGTTTCAGGCATTTGGTTTTTGAGGGAAACCTCTCGTCTTTTTCTCTGGCAGGTGGCACCACATCACCACAAAATTCTGCAAAACCTGCAGCTTTCCAATTCTATTTATTGCTTCTACCTTAGAACAACTGCAACATTATTTTTGGAATTCTTATGCTGGACAACAGAATCAAGAAATGGCCAGAAACAGAGACTATTTTTAATTCATTGGCAGTATCTTTAAAAATATTGTCATTTTGCAGTTATTCCCTTTTTAATATAGCTTTAATGAGTTCACTTTTGCATATCTATCTAAACAAATAAATTTATATTGCACCATTCCCTCAGGATGCCCCAAAGTGCTTTACAGCCAATGAAGTACTTTTGAGCTGTTGTAATGTTGAAATGTGGCAGCCAATTTGTGCACAACAAACTCCCACAAACAGCAATGTGATAATAACCAGATACTCTTGTTTTTTAAGGCATTGGTTGAGTGATAAACAATGGCCAGGACACCGGGGTTACCACCGCTGCTCTTCTTCGAAATAGTGCCATGGAATATTTCACAGCCACCTGAGAGGATAGACGAAGGTCTCGGTTTACATCTTATTCAAAAGACAGCACCTCTGACAGTACAGTTCTCCCTTAGTACTGCATGGAACTGACAGCCTAGAATTTCTGCTCGAGTTTTATATAATTGGAAGCTGTGCATTTCTAGTTTTGCAATTGTCAAAGATAGCACCTGAAAATTTGTCCTTACATATGTAACATCTCTTGGCATGCTCAAAAGACAAACAATTGTAGATGAGGTAGTCAACGTTTTGAGTGTATACCCTTCTGCAGAACAAGCATGGATGGGTTTGAGGAAGGGTACTCACCCGAAATATAAACCACCCGTTCTCTCCGCAGATGCAGATTGATTCCTATGTGCTGTTTACAAACTAAAATTTCTATTTGGTTCAAAGAACCATTTATCTGTTGCTACCAATCAAATATCTGATTGACTATAAATGACCAATTCAAAAGTGTCAATGAAAAATTAGTAATTGAAAGAAACCCGATCATTCCTACACACTTTACAAAGCTACTATTCATGAACCAGCAAGTACTATCTTTTTGTTAATGTGGTTTATGCCCGTGTGTTTACTGAGATTCATTTTCTACTACACTCAGAGTCCTTGTGGTTCCCTCAGTTGATTCTCCTAAAATCATACATTTCAATAAAATTTCACAATATTACCCAAAGTCTCTGTTGTTGTGACTTTTTGGCACAGAAGAATTATCATTTAAGATTTAAAGCTTGGGAAAGGAATTAAAATTCATCATATGTCCCAGTGATTGAAGGGGAAAAATCCAATTTTTACATTTATTTACAGGTTTAAAAGTTTAAAAAGTTAGAAATCTAAACTAGCTTTTTGATAACTCATTAAACTATGCTGATACCCATGCAATGTTGTGACCTTAATACTGCTTAATCAGATGTTCAAAATGGTGGTTAAGATTGTTTTAGAATCATAGAATCTTGGGCAAAGTGAAGTTAAAATATTAGGATGTTACAGTTGACTGGATGGTAAAAAATTATGTTGATAAAATAAACTTAAAAATGTACTTTAAAATGAAATTGATAGATCTTTGAAGAAACAATGTACTTGACAGTAAATCATCAAAGGTGTGATTTGTAAGACTTGTGAGTGAGACCTGCACAGTTTCATATTTCATATTTATTGGCTTGCAAACAAACAGGTGTCAAAGTGTAAAATAGCCGTAATAATGTAGTTTTTAAACCATGACATATTTAAAAAGCTGCTCAATGTTTGGAATGCTTGAACAGATTGTCCTCTCTGAGGGAATAACCTATAGAAACAAACTGTCCTTGGGAAATATTCAGGTTGGATGTATGACCTGTAAGAGAATGACTCCTAGAGTAGCCTTCCGAAAGGGAGAGAATAGGCTGGGTGACAGTTAATTGATGCTTACCAGTGCGATGTGCAAGGATGGCAACAGCAGAGGAGGCGTTCAGACAAGTTTGGTAAAGTTCATAGGAAGGCTGAGAAACAAAGGGGAGTTACTGTGGATCAGGTCACAGTGATTTGGTTACAGCAGAGGTGGTTACAGTGGATCTGCTTACTGCAGAACTAGTTACAGTGGAGCTGGTTGCAGTGATTTGGTCACAATGGAGCTGGTTACAGTGATTTGGTTACAGCAGAGCTGGTTACAGTGCAGCTGGTTACAGTGGAGCTGGTTACAGTGGAGTTGGTTACTGTGGATCTGGTTACAACAGAACTGGTTACAGTGGAGCTGGTTGCAGTGGAGCTGGTTACAGCAGAGCTGGTTACAGTGGAGCTGGTTACAGCGGAGCTGGTTACAGTGGAGTTGGTTGCAGTGATTTGGTCACAATGGAGCTGGTTACAGTGGAGCTGGTTACAGCGGAGCTGGTTACAGTGGAGTTGGTTACTGTGGATCTGGTTACAGTGGAGTTGGTTACAGCGGAGCTGGTTACAGTGGAGTTGGTTACTGTGGAGCTGGTTACAGTGGAGCTTGTTACAGTGGAGTTGGTTACAGTGGAGTTGGTTACTGTGGATCTGGTTACAACAGAACTGGTTACAGTGGAGCTGGTTGCAGTGGAGCTGGTTACAGCAGAGCTGGTTACAGTGGAGCTGGTTACAGCGGAGCTGGTTACAGTGGAGTTGGTTGCAGTGATTTGGTCACAATGGAGCTGGTTACAGTGGAGCTGGTTACAGCAGAGCTGGTTACAGTGGAGCTGGTTACAGCGGAGCTGGTTACAGTGGAGTTGGTTGCAGTGATTTGGTCACAATGGAGCTGGTTACAGTGGAGCTGGTTACAGAGGAGCTGGTTACAGCAGAGCTGGTTACAGCGGAGCTGGTTACAGTGGAGTTGGTTACTGTGGATCTGGTTACAGTGGAGTTGGTTACAGCGGAGCTGGTTACAGTGGAGTTGGTTACTGTGGATCTGGTTACAGTGGAGCTTGTCACAGTGGAGTTGGTTACAGTGGAGTTGGTTACTGTGGATCTGGTTACAGTGGAGCTTGTTACAGTGGAGTTGGTTACAGTGGAGTTGGTTACTGTGGATCTGGTTACAGTGGAGCTTGTTACAGTGGAGTTGGTTACAGTGGAGTTGGTTACTGTGGAGCTGGTTACAGCAGAGCTGTCATGTAGCAGTGATGAGAAGTGGGTAATTTTCTTCGTAGACAGCACTTGGAGTCTGCGATCTCCTGGATCTGTTTCGATTGCCTGAGGATGTCGAAGAGGTATTTTAGGGAGTATATTTTCTTGTATTGGTTTTTTTTTTCCTCTCCAAGGAAATTTAGATCTGGGGGGTTGGGGGCAGAGGGGAGTTTGGCGGTGTGGGTGGTGGGTGAAGCATTTAATCACGATACTCCAGTTATCATGGTATGTGGGATAGGTTTGATAGGGAGCAACTGGTCCTTTCCTGTCATCAATTTTGTATGTTTATATTATAAAGGGAGAGAGTGTATGCCTAGATGGTAACTCCTCCATCGAAGAAAGAACTACCCAGTTGGCATAGTTCACAGAATGAAAGTAATTGCTGTGTTCCCTCAGTAAGATTGCCTCAAAGTGAAAATGCAAAGTGCAATGTCCTATTACTGCCCTGCTCATGTTGCTACTTTGCTGGAATTTTAAAATTCTCATCCTTGTTTTCAAAAACTCTATGGCCCCACCCCTCCCTATCACTGTAATCTCCCTCAACCCTACAACCATCTGAAATATCTGCACACCTCTGATTCTGGTGCCTTGAACATCCCCAATTTTATTTGCTCCCCCATTGGCAGCTGTGCCTTTAGCTGCCTAGGCCCTAAGCTCTGGGATTCTCTCCCTACGCCTCTCCGCCTCTCTAACTCTCTCTCCTCCTTTAAGATGCTTCTTAAAACCTACATCTTGAACAAGGCTTTTGGATATTTTCCCTATATATCTCATGTGACTCGGTGTCAAGTTTTGTTTGATAATGCTCCTGTGAAGCACATTGGGACATTTTACTATAGTGGATTATAATCCTAGTCCCTTTTTGGGGCTATCCCAGATCAGGCGTACTTCTCAGATGATCATTGTCACTCAAGGTTGAGAAAGACAGATCCTAAAGACACTGAATGGGTCTGAAGGACTGTGACTCTCTCCAAAGCAAAAGAACCAGCTGAGAATATTACCATCCTTCTGATAGCCTTTTTAACAAGTTTCAGCCAGATTATAATAACCTTGATATTATGAGGGTCCGGGAATCTCTCCTCTATAATGTACCTCCCCACCAACGAGTGTACGGAGATGGGTTCATGAGTTAGCGATACAGAAGACTATATGAGACAATATAGTTTCTAAATTACATAAAGTTTATTAAAGAACCAAACATGCAAGTCACAGTTGGTGGGGCAGTTAATTGTGATGTTAATAGTTCTTGGCAGGAAAAAAGACAGAGGCGCAAGGGGAGAGCCAACTGTGAAACAGCCCCAACAAACAAATTTCTCT
The DNA here is from genome assembly GCF_036365525.1 of Heterodontus francisci. Classification (NCBI taxonomy): domain Eukaryota; kingdom Metazoa; phylum Chordata; class Chondrichthyes; order Heterodontiformes; family Heterodontidae; genus Heterodontus; species Heterodontus francisci. Next base: position 22,764,633 of record NC_090394.1, read on the forward strand.
GCAGCACCTGTGGAAGAGCCTGTCACTCCAGAATTGGCCTTTATAGCCACTCCAGGCGCTGCTTCACAAACCACTGACCACCTCCAGGCGCGTATCCATTGTCTCTCGAGATAAGGAGGCCCAAAAGAAAGAAGAAAAAAGAAGAAAGATAATAGTTCTAGGAAAAGATAGAAAGTACAATCTTGTTTCTAGTGGAGAATCCAATTTTTAAATCCAAATATTGTAACAGTCAAATATTTAAGTAGGATATCCATCAATTATTAAAGTAACATTTACCTTAAATCCCTGAGTAGAAGACAACAAAGTTAGCAAGATACCTCTGTCCCAGTTAAGGGGAGGATTATCATTGCCTCATTCCATTAGTTGTAGCTTTACCATGAGAGACATTGGAGCGAGTCCAACGAATCTAAAAATCCAATGTGTGCTTCCAATATTTATATTTTTTTTAAAGGTGCATAACTAATTTCTTACTTATGGGGGTGTTACCTCAACTGTAAGTAAGTTGGTTCCCCTTTATTTCCTAAATAAGGCTGTTTAACTATTAATTTCTAGGTAAAGTCTATCCTCTTTGATTCCTAAGAAAGACTGTATAACTATTAATTTTTAGGTAAGGTCTGAGCCTCTTTGATTTCTAAGAAAGCCAAGCTAGGAGCCTCAAAATGGTCAATTTTGCATTAGTCATCTAACTGTGTTTGAAGATTATAATTCAATTTTGGAATTTAGTTAGTGTGACAGAAACCACACCTGCCAAAATGAGAAATATTTTGTCATATGGAACATTATTTTTCAACTGTTACTGGACTTGAAATAACTTGTTTAAAAAGACCACAACAGTGGCTGAAAACATGGCTGCACATTTACATTCCAAAAGACAGTTACATGAAGAAGACAATGGGAGTACTCCCTGATTCAATTGGCCAGATGGATTTTGTCAATAGTGATGATCAAGAGATATTGAATGTGTAAGAGCCAGCATTCCACACTGCCCCCCCCCCCCACCCCCCACCCACCCACCCACTGAGAGTGTCTGCTAAGCTTGAAGGAATCCACAAATCTCGCAGCGAGGCTGCTCGAAACAAGGAGCTAGTCACACGACTAACCTGCTGGCTAACCTAGGTTTTTAAAAAAATTGTGCCTGACACAGAACAGTTTGGGAAGAGACTGGAACTGAACTTCAAGAAGAGAGCACCTCTCTCTCCCTCTCTCTCTCTCTCTCTCTCTCTCTCATGCAAAGTTCCAGGGACCCACGGAAGTAGCTCAAGCCTCAAGGCAGAAGACCAGCGAAACAAGTTTGAAAGTGTGCACTGGGTCCCAACAAGAACTGCAAAACTTGATTTCAATCAAAGACTTTACTTGCAATCCAGAACCAGTAACTAAATTCCATCTACTGTTTCAAACCTTTCCCCTTTGATTCTTTCTCTTTTTCTGTCTCTATTTGCATGTGTGTTTATCGCGTATGCGTGCTAGCATAGTCGCATCATGTATTTTTTGTAGTTTTAACTGAATTAGTGTTTTAAGGTTAATAAACTTACACCTTTCTTGTTTAAATCTGTCTGGTTGATTTCTTTGCCATTACAATTAGAGAGCAGTGAGCAAGGATTCACTGAAGGGAAGCTAAAAACACAGTGTTTTAAAAATTTAACCCGGTTATGGCCAAACCAGGAAAAGGCTGAGAGGGAACTGCGGCTTGCCTTGCTCTATGAACTTTTTGTTCCTCTACATGAGTCTTTATGGATGGTGGGAGAGAGCTTTTAAATTCTTCTAGCAAAATTACCTCTCTGAGGTTTTCATGATGAGTATGCTCTAATATACATGTCCGTTCCTCAGGGGAAAACCTTTCCTAGTCACCCCCACAAATCCGAAAAGGACAAAGGGTGGGAATGTGATAGGAGCCCAAGCAATCCTGGGAGAGAGAGAAAACCAGGAGACACAGGGGGCCCTCCTCCAGCCAAAAGGGAAGGTGCTGTAAGTAGGAGTGAGACCCGGCGTCCTGTGTGCTTCCATTGTAATAAGGCAGGTCATCTGAGAGCTGACTGCTGGAAAGTACAGGGAAAGCCTGTAGGATTAATCAGGACACACCCGCTCAGTGAAGGAGAAAGGACCCTGATGGAAAGCACAGCTGAACAAGCTGTGGCTTTAACTGCAGCAGTAGTAAGACCCAGAAAACATACTGCTGTGGGTGCAGGAAAATTTAATAGGATCCCTGAAGGTTATCAGGATTTTGTGTCTACAGGGAAACTAACCCCACACCCCTCGAGTGGAGCAAGCAACTCCAGGGATACAGGGGCCACTAGATCCCTTTTACTGGGAAAAGGCATGACCTTTCCCCCAGAGAGTGCAGTGAACACCAGAATGGTGGTGAATGGTATTGGAGGGCAGTGTATGCCTGTACCTGTACACCCGAATGCACTTGGACTGCGACCTAGTTTCGGGACCAGAGACCATAGGGATTGTCCCTTGTTTGCCTGTGGACGGGGTTGACCTGCTCCTAGGTAATGATGTGGCAGGGGTGAAGGTGGTAGCCCCCCCAGTCGTGATAGAGAAACTGCAGGAGGTCAGAGAGACAGGGCAGTGGCAGGAGATGGTTCCCTGCAGTAACCCTGCATGTGTAGTGATTCGGGCCATGACCAAACCAGCTCCCCCAGAGGAGACTGAATTGACACTATAGGCAAATGACCATGAGGTCTGTCTGTCTGAAACTTTCTTTGGGAAGTTAGAGGACTCAGGGAATGGATTGAGTGAATCTTCCCTAGCTTAAGCTTAGAGAGCCATCCCAGTACTGAGAGAGTTAGCACAGGCGGCCCATACTGAAATTGAAGCAGAGGGAGTCCCTGATTGCTATTATTTAAAGAATGAGGTACTGATGAGGAAATGGAGTTCTCCTCACAGACCTGAGGACAAAGAGCGGACAGTGGTTCACCAGTTAGTTGTGCCACAGAGGTATTGGAAAGAAATATTAATAATGGCCCATGAGATTACAGTGGCTGTACATGCCAGTATATGAAAAACCAAAGCCCGCATAAGACTGGCTTTGTGATTGGCCAAAACTCCACAAAGATGTGGTGAAGTACAGTAGAAGTTGCCACATGTGCCAGGTTGAGGGGAAACCTCAACCTGCAGTGAAATCTGCACCCCTAATTCTTGTATCAGCTTTTGGGAAATCCTCCAGCAGAGGGCTGGTGAATTGTAAGGTACCCCTGCCGAGAACAAAAGGGGGCAGACAGGCACAGGGCTAGCAAAATGTTAGAGAGGAAAAGGGAAAAAGGGACAAAGAGGACAGGTTAGAGGAGATCTGAGAGGATTCCCAAATGGAAACCCCTACTGTCCAGTCAGCCAACCCCGAAATGTTGGAAAATTAGACCCCACATCATCCTATGTAAATGCAGACACTAGAAGTACCCCACCAGAGTTGCTAACAGTATTTACAGAAACCTGCAGGGACAAAGAAAGTCCTCAAGAGGGCAGAGAAACTGTGAGGGTGATGCCTCATCTAGTCGAAGTGCCACAGGGGCATGCAGTAGAATCTGGAAAAATACACAGTGTTTTAAAAATTTAACCCTGTTAAGGCGAAACCAGGAAAAGGCTGAGAGAGGAGTCCTAGGCCCCTTGCTCATCTGGTCATAACATTAGGCTTGTCAAAAATTTAGTTGACTGTAGTTGAGGTCTTTATCAACTATTACACTGTGGTAGCTTTTGTGACAGCTTGAAAAGCTAGGTTATCAATGTTTTACCATGTGGTGAGGTTTGTGACTTTCGAAGCAAATCCCTCTTATCAGAAGCTGCCTTTTACGGTTCTAAAATGGGGCAAGCTTTTTAACTCAAGCTCATCTCCATTTAGTACTATAGAGATGAACATTTCTAACCTGTTCGGAAGATGAAACCGTTTAAAAAAATTTTAAATCCCTCATTCATAGGAAAATATGTCTTTTAATCTTACAACCCTCTCATTATGTCCAGATTCCTTCATATTACTATGTTAAAGGTGCTATATAAATTCAAATTGTTGCACTTGAAGTCTGTCATAAATAAAAATTGCATTTATTTATTAAAAATATACATGCATGGTTATGTATGACTCGACAGGTCTAAAGTCACATTATATTTCGAGACACAGTGCACATGTTATTTTCTAACTATTATAATTCACTTTATTTTCAGGTAGCAATGAATCTCATGAGGGGAAAAGGATACAAATAAGCATCTTGAAAAGTTGCCAGTGAACATTTGTAATGTAATGAGCAGTGCCAATGGCACCTGGCAGTTCAGTGCCTGCAACTGCCGTGATGTCAAACTTGGGCAACCTCCCTGCTCCTAAAATCTATACGTGGACTAATGGAGTCAGGAGCTAAATTTGTGACTTTATATTAAGCAACATCTTAAGTATGAGCTTATTTCAGCACTTGGAAACTGTCCCTTTCAGCTGCTCGCGAGCGCACAGTGCACACCATGGTTTGTATGCTTTTGCTGTTAGCTTTAAAAAGTATGATTTGAAACAGAAACTTCTTTCTTGGCTTAGCTGGATCTGAACATGTATTTTATATTTCCTTATTTCTGCAGTTACTGTAATCTTTCGTGAAAGTTTTTCCAGATAACCTAGAACTCATGTTCATGACATGGATTTTCAATGGCAGGTTACATGTGTCGGTGGCCATGTCTTTTTTAAATTAAGAAGTGTTTCTGTTTCCAGTCGCATCGCAAGTTTTCGGCACCCAGACATGGGCACATAGGATTTCTTCCTCGTAAGAGAAGTTCCAGACACAGAGGGAAAGTGAAAACCTGGCCTAAGGATGATCCCAGCAAGCCTGTGCATTTGACTGCTTTCCTGGGCTACAAAGCCGGCATGACTCATATCCTGCGGGAAGTACATAGACCTGGCCAGAGTAAGGATTTGGATTATTTTACTGCATTGTCCACATATTACTCTGTTGTTTGAAAAACATCACCTCCAACAGTGCAGCGTTCCCACAGTGCTGCACTGGAGTGTCAGCGTAGATCTTTTGCTTAGGACACATTTGTTGACAATGCAACCACTAGATAGTGCACTGCTGGGACATGCGCAAATGCTGTATCATTGACTGAAATGTCACTGTCAGCGATGGCTCAGGCAGCTGCGCATTGATGGCATCGACAATCGCTCTGCGCATGCTCTGTGTTGTCAGGAGACCCAGTCTTTCTCTTTGACCATGCTCTTGGCCATCTGCCCCAGTATCTCCTTATGTGGCTCGGTGTCAAATTTTGCTTTATAATGATCCTGTCAAGTGCCTTGGACGTTTTATTCTGTTAAAGGTGCTATATGAATGCAAGTTGTTGACGTTCTTTCTTTTTCTTCCTTTAAAGTCAGTTACTAATGCTATATGGCTGTCTGACTTCCCTCTCGTGGTCATTTAGTTCTTTATTCGTAGTAGCTTGGGGTTGCACCATCTATTACAGTATATTTCGCTGTTAATAACATGTTTTAGGTGCAATTTCTAACATATCTGTGCTTCATTTATAATGAATTGCTTTTGAGGCGTTGTCTCCTGTGATCAAGCTCCATTATTGTAACAGTGGCAGAATGTGTCTTCAAATGTATCTGGGAGTACAGTGCCTGAACCCCTTAAAATTTCCAGGGTCAGGCAATTTGCATATTGTTGGTGGATGCTTGCACCTATATTGTGGGGTGGGGGGGGGGGGGGGGTGTGGTGGGTGGTGGTGGGGTCCAGTGGTGGTCTGGAAAATGTGGTCGTGCCCAGCTGCCTGGGCAGGTGGTCCTGCTGATTTGAAATTGGCCCTTTTAGGAAGGATTTCACATGTAACTGGCCTGAAACACTTTGGTGCCTACAGTATTATGGGGGCACTAGAGGTGGCACCAGTAGAAATTCCCATGGATGATGCCATCCAACCAGTACCATTTCCATACCTGATTTCAAGCTGCAACAACTACCTACCCCCTGAGGATCTCCCGGCGATACATCCAATAGATGTAATGGGGTCCCATCCTATTTCCACCACTGCAGATCTCTAGCCACTCTAAATCTGCTGGCCAGTTTGTGAACTTTCAGAGACACTATGCAATGCAGCCAAACACAGCAGGCATTTTGTGTACCATAGTGTCCCACAAGCAGCAATGTATAATGAAGGGAATAGTCTTCTCTCATTTGTACTTACCTCTTTGAGTCACACAATGTTAAGTATTTACAAACACAAAAGAAGTGATTTTTTCAGATGATCTTATGAAGTGGCTACCTTTCTATCTGCTCTGAGCAATGTTTTTGAGTAGAGCTTTTTAAACTCGATATTTTAATATTACAGAGATTTCAAAACGAGAAGCAGTAGAGGCTGTTACTATAATTGATACTCCACCATTGATAGTCGTTGGGATTGTTGGGTATGTGGATACGCTGAAGGGACTTCGGACTTTTAAGACAATCTTTGCTGAACACTTAAGTGACGAATGCAAGCGACGTTTCTACAAGAACTGGTAATATGAACTTTTCTCTTTTTTCATATTCCCTTTCTCAAGTTCACTTGTAGAGATAAATGTGAGTGGATGACTGGTCAAAAGAAGACACTCGACATATTTTCCAGCCTCTGGCTTGTTTGGTGCCCTGCATCTCACTGGGGATGCAACCCGATTGGACAGAAGCTCCCTGGAAAACATAAGAAAAGCCAAGGATCAGACGAGACCATTTGACCCATCAAAATTTGTTGCTCTCCCATCCCAGTGTCCAATTGGATTTTGAATTTCCATAATGTATTTTCACCTGGAAGATTATTCCAGATGTTTACCAACCTTTGAATAAAGAGCCTCAAGACCCTTCTCTCTATCACTTCCACAGCCTGCATGGTTCCCTTGTGCTTTGATGATCAGAACTGGACACAGTACTTGAGGTCTGGAGGGCTGTGTGTCTTCAATGTGATGACCTCAAACGTACATTTATCTAGTATCTTAATCTTCACTAACATAAATTTACCTCTTTGGTCTGACAGAACAGAGTTAACTTGAAGGAACATTCTTATTCAGCATATCTATACCATTCAATTATTTATATATATCAATGTGGTTTGCCCCCTTCCCAGTTCCCCAGCACCACAATCTTAATCTTCTTGTTCTCTCTAGACTGAGAAGATTATGCCCATTGCATGCAAACATTTTTTTATGGTTCTGACTACTTGAATCAAGGAGACCTACACTCTGTCTGGGTTGTGTATGAACACAGGAACAGGGGTAGGCCATTCTGCTGTTCAAGTCTGTTCCACCATTCAAATAGATCATAGCTGATCTCAACTTGACTTTATTGCACATTCACAGTTAGGCTGGATATTTGTGGGACACACAGAAGTCCAAAAATGAACATTCAAATTAAAGGGCGAGGAAAAGGGCCATCAAAGCTCATTTTACCGACTGGACAGTGAAAGCTTGTGCAGCGTTCTCCTAGGGCTAACTCCAGGGAAAAGAAGCAAAACCAGAGGGGAAATAAACATCACTTTCAGGATAAACTCTGCAAAGTTCCTCACTGATTTCACAAGGCAATCCTGCAAGTTCCAGGAACCTGTGGTTACCTTCCTCATGGGCTTCTTACTTCTCTTTTAAAGATCTGAGGGTTCATTTTGACTTTTGGGCAACCAACTGATTGCCTCTAACCTTGGCCAATCACCTGTTGGGGGATTCTAGTTACAAGGTTAGGCTGGAAAAGCTGGGAACGTTCTCCTTGGAACGAAGGAGATTGAGGGGAGATTTGATAGAAGTGTACCAGATTCTGACAGGTTTAGATAGGGTCAACAAAGAAAAGCTGTTCCAATTAGCTGATGGTACAAGGACTAGGAGACACATATTGAAGGCTTTGGGAATGAGATGCAGTGGGGAATGTGAGGAAGATCATCTTTACACAAGCGGTAATGACCTGGAACTCGCTGTCTTCGAGGGTGGTGGAAGCAGAGATGATGAATGATTTCGAAAGGAAATTGGATGAGCACTTGAGGGAAATAAACGTACAGGGCTATGGGATATAGCTGGGGAATGGGATTGATTGAATTGCTCTGCAGGGAGCTGGCACGGACACGATGGGGCAAATGACCTCCTTCTGTACCATTATGACTCTATGACATTTATTGCAAAATGGGGCCTACTGCCTGAGACAGGGTGGTGGGGAGGGGGGGAGTGCATTCGGCATCCAGTGGTGAGCTCTTTCAAAATGTTGTCAGTCTCTTTTTTGACGATATGGGCTGGTAAGACTACCAATCGCATTTTTAGGTCATACCACCCTGTTGACTTCAGAAGTGAACATTGACCTCCCTGTCGTGACCCCTTACTTACCACATCCCCTGTATTTTATAGGCAGGCTCTACTATCACTAACATTCAATCCTTTCCTAATTTTAAAAATCTCGATCATTTCTGTTGAAAGCCTACATTTCACCAATGTGAATAACACCAAGTGTAAAAGCTTATCCTTGTCTAAGTTCTTGTAGCTCCCTTTACTTGGTAAATTCACTCCCCAGCATTACAACTGAGCTATGCAGAACAGGAAGATCCCAGGTTAATCCCTGTTCTGGGGCGTGGGTGGAGGGGCGGGTGCGGGAGATGGCGGCGTACTGGTAATGCCACTGGACTAGTAATCCAGAGCTCAGGCTAATGCCATGGGTACACGGGTTCAAATTCCACTATGGCAGCTGGTGGAATTTAAATTCAATTAATTCATTAAAATCTGGAATTGAAATCTAGTCTCAGTAATGGTGCCTTGAAACTGTCATCAATTGTCGTAAAAAAGAATCCAATGTCCTTTGGGGAAGGAAATCTGCCATTCTTACCTGGTCTGGCCTACATGTGATTTCAGACCCACAGCAATGTGGTTGACTCTCAACTGCTCTCTGAAATGGTCTCGCAAACAACTCAGCTGTCAAGGGTAATTAGGGATGGGCAACAAATGCTGGCCTTGCCAGTGATGCCAACATACCATGAAAGAATAAATTTGAAAAATGCATCACAGATCTCTGTCCAGAATTCCACTAGGTCCTCTTGACTTCTGCCCATAAATTGAGAAATGCCAATTGGAAAATGTAGGCTTGTGATATAACTACTGATGGGACTTTTGGTCTCATGGTTTTGAACTGAATAATTAGTATATGTTCAGTATAATATATGCTGCAGCACACGTCATACCTCCATGTACAACTAGGTGTAAGAGCAAGAAGAAAGCCTTTACTAAATACAGCAAGAAATGGCAGGACGAGGTTGAGAGAAAACAACTGGAGAAAGATTTTAAAGCCATGAAGAAGTATTGCAAGGTCATCAGAGTCATTGTTCATACTCAGGTGAGAACTGGTTTGTTTCTCCATTGTCCATATTTATCTTTCCCATTTCGAGCCACTCAGATTTATACACCTTCTACAACAAGGAGCAGAGTAGTTACCAATATGATCTCAATGCAGTGCTGCTCTGTTGACTGCCTACAATGTTACATATTAAAGACGGAGTAGTTTGAACTAGTGACTTGGTTGAAAATTGTTAGAACTCACTTCAGCTTCTTGCTGGATCTTCAAACCTAAACTGATGTGCCTTAACCACTATGGTAGAGACCCATAATAAGGAACAAGGCCTCAGTCCAGGCCTAAAATCAGAGCCACCAGCGGACTATATATGATCTTTCCAGTATTTGAAGAATCAATGTAAATTTACATTTTGAAATAACTGTATCGTGCTGATAAATTAAATTGTAAAGAAGTGAAATGTGGTATACTTACATCTGGACTTCATACTGCATTAAGTGCAATTCATAAATGTAACAACCAAGACTTGCATTCGTATAGCACCTTTGACCACCACAGGATGTCCCAAAGTGCTTTAGAGCCAATGAAGTACATTTGGAGTGTAGTCACTGTTGTAATTTAGGAAACACAGCAGCCAATTTGCACACAGCAAGCTCCCACAAACAGCAATGCGATAATGATCAGATATTCAAATGGGAATTAGACTGTTATCTGAAAAGGAAGAATATGTAGGGTTGTGGGGAGAGGTGGGGGAATGGCATTAGGTGAATTGCTCATTCGGACAGTCAGTGCACATACGATGGGCCAAATGGCCTCCTTCTGCGCTGTAACAGTTCTGTGATTCTGTTATCTGCTTTAGTGATGTTAGTCAGGATTAAGGAAAATCCCAAGGCTTTTTATATGTATATAAAGAGCAAGAGGGTAACTAGGGAAAGGGTTGGCCCACTCAAGGACAGAGAAGGGAATCTATGTGTGGAGCCAGAGGAAATGGGCGAGGTACTAAATGAGTACTTTGCATCAGTATTCACCAAAGAGAAGGACTTGGTGGATGATTAGCCTAGGGAAGGGAGTGCAGATAGTCTCAGTCATCTCATTATCAAAAAGGAGGAGGTGTTGGGTGTCTTGCAAAGCATTAAGGTAGATAAGTCCCCAGGGCCTGATGGGATCTACCCCAGAATACTGAGGGAGGCAAGGGAAGAAATTGCTGGGGCCTTGACAGAAATCTTTGCATCCTCATTGGCTACAGGTGAGGTCCCAGAGGATTGGAGAATAGCCAATGTTGTTCCTTTGTTTAAGAAGGGTGGCAAGGATAATCCAGGAAATTATAAGCCGGTGAGCCTTACGTCAGTGGTAGGGAAATTATTGGAGAGGATTCTTCGGGACAGGATTTACTCCCATTTGGAAACAAACAAACTTATTAGCGAGAGGCAGCATGGTTTTGTGAAGGGGAGGTCGTGTCTCACTAATTTAATTGAGTTTTTTGAGGAAGTGACAAAGATGATTGATGAAGGAAGGGCAGTGGATGTTATCTATATGGACTTCAGTAAAGCCTTTGACAAGGTCCCTCATGGCAGACTGGTACAAAAGGTGAAGTCATACCGGATCAGAGGTGAGCTGGCAAGACGGATACAGAACTGGCTCGGTCATAGAAGACAGAGGGTAACAGTGGAAGGGTGCTTTTCTGAATGAAGGGCTGTGACTAGTGGTGTTCCGCAGGGATCAGTGCTGGGACCTTTGCTGTTTGTAGTATATATAAATGATTTGGAGGAAAATGTAGTTGGACTGATTAGTAAGTTTGCCGACGACACAAAGGTTGGTGGAGTTGCGGATAGTGATGAGGATTGTCAGAGGATACAGCAGGATATAGATCGGTTGGAGACTTGAAGGAGAAATGGCAGATGGAGTTTAATCCGGACAAATGTGAGGTAATGCATTTTGGAAGATCTAATACAGGTGGGAAGTATACAGTAAATGGCAGAACCCTTCGGAGTATTGACAGGCAGAGAGATCTGGGCGTACAGGTCCACAGTTCACTGAAAGTGGCAACGCAGGTGGATAAGGTAGTCAAGAAGGCATACGGCATGCTTGCCTTCATCGGTCGGGGCATAGAGTATAAAAATTGGCAAGTCATGCTGCAGGTATACAGAACTTGAGTTAGGCCACACTTAGAATATTGCGTGCAATTCTGGTCGCCACACTACCAGAAGGACGTGGAGGCTTTGGAGAGGGTACAGAAGAGGTTTACCAGGATGTTGCCTGGTCTGGAGGGCATTAGCTATGAGGAGAGGTTGGATAAACTCGGATTGTTTTCACTGGAACGACGGAGGTGGAGGGGCGACATGATAGAGATTTACAAAGTTATGAGCGGCATGGGCAGAGTGGATAGTCAGAAGCTTTTTCTCAGGGTGGAAGAGTCAGTTACTAGGGGACATAGGTTTAAGGTGAGAGGGGCAAAGTTTAGAGGGGATGTGTGAGGCAAGTTCTTTACACAGAGGGTGGTGAGTGCCTGGAACTTGCTGCCGGGGGAGGTGGTGGAAGCAGGTATGATAGTGACGTTTAAGAGGCATCTTGACAAATACATGAATAGGATGGGAATAGAGGGATACGGTCCCCGGAAGTGCAGAAGGTTTTAGTTTAGGCAGGCATCAAGATCGGCGCAGGCTTGGAGGGCCGAATGGCCTGTTCCTGTGCTGTGCTGTGTTCTCTGTAGTTGAGGGATAAATATTGGCCTGGATATTGAAGAGAACTCCCCTGCTCTTCTTTGAAATAGGACCATGGGATCTTTTACATCCACCTGAGAGGGCAGACAGGGGACCGAATTTTCATTCCGGTGTCAGGAACCCAACGCTCAGAACATTTCCAGGTCCCGACCCTGCAGTGTATCGGCGTCAGAGACGCAACGCAGTTTTCGATGTGTCAGCCACTAATTGTCCCAGAGCTGAGCTCAGCTCCCAATTGGGGCATCGGGCATGGGCAGGAGACGGGAGCTAAGTTTGGAAGGATAATTGAACAGACAAATGGCAGCCATGACTGGGTTTGCCATTGCCTCGGAAATGGATGAGCAGGGAGAACAGAGGGCCGTTGGTGGTTTGGGCAGCTGTCCTCGGGTGTCCCCAGATTTTTCTGTTGCCTCCCTTGAAGTTCTGATCGAGGCTGTGGCTCACAGATGAGCTGTACTCTTCCCTCCATCTGAAAGAGGAACTCCAGTGAGCCAAACCAAGCAGGCATGGCTAGAGGTGGCCACGGATGCCAGTAGCCTCATGTTCCTCAAGCACTCTCTCCTCACAAAATTAAGCCTCTCAGCCCTAGCAATGGCAACTCTTCACCACTGCATGTCCAACTGAGTTTAAATCACCCCTTTTATACATTTTCACACTGCAGTCATGAGCACGAATGGCTGCCCGCTATGGTCTCGACAGCAAAACTCAAACGTGTTCCAGACCCTCTGTGTTCCCCGTAACTGCCATTTAAAATTTTCTAACTCCTAACGAGTTCCACAACGAGCTCAACGAGCAAATATTTGGAAGCATGTGGGCTGTTGGCTCCCTGCTCCCGACCTCCCTTTGAAAAATCTAATCACAGCACTGAGGCACCAGGAACCAGTGATACCTTCCAAGTACGCGATTTTCCAGGCCTGCCCACACCCGAATTCACTCCCATGGCAAGTGAAAATTCAGCCCAGGGTCTCAGTTTAAAGTCTTGTCCGAAGGATAGCATCTCTGAAAGTGCAGCACTCCCTCAGTACTGCACTGGAGTGTCAGTCTGGATTTTGCGCTCAGGTCTCTGGTGTGGAGCCTGAATTCATAACCTTCTAACTCAGATGCAGGACTGCTACCCGCTGAACTTTGTCTGACATCATTATCAGTACCATTATTATTAGTAAAATTACAAATTAGTAGCAAAATGGTTAAAACGTTAGTTTCGTGGTGGCATTGTGATTAAAATGAAGAACTCAGCTCTGACACAGACGCCAATTGTTACTCGGTCACTGTTTATTGGGATTTACATTCTGAATTTGTGCTCGTAGATTTTATGTAAGAACAGCACAAACTTCAATAATTGTATAGATTATCAAAAGCACTGATTCACTTTTGGGATTGTTTGACTTCCTGTCTGCATTGCTCAGGTACATACGGTTTTGTTAAGTGTCTACTAGATAGAAGATTTTTAAAAAGTTAGATCAGTTCTAAATTTGTTTGCTGCATGTATTGTTGAAAATGTGTCATTGTGCCAGGCTTTGCTGGATTCGTGCTTTAATATTCAGGAGAAAGGCCAGAGAGGATAAAATCAGGTCACATTCTGGACTTCAGAAATTGTGGGATCAGATTGACCATCTAAAGCATCTGCTGTAAGCATCTGTCATATCATTGTACAGTCCATAATTAGCATATTGCATTATGTCTCATATTATGCACATTGTTGACATTTTTCAGCCAAGTTGTAGTCCGTCCTATCAATAGAACGGGGGTTGGAGCCTAGTTTCACTGAGTTAACTTATTTTGTTTTTGATGGTTCGTGTTTTCCTTGTGCATTAGAATGGTTTAACAATATTAATCATTTGCTCTTTTTTTTCCAAGAAGCTAACTACATATAATAATAGCAACAGGTTGCATTTATATAGCACCTCTAATGCAATAAAACACCCCAAAGGATTTCACATGGGTGTAAATAACTGGGCACCAAGGAGTAGTGGGAGAAGGGTACATGGGGAATCTAGAACTAGGGGGTTACAGTCTCAGAATAAGTGGTCAGCCATTTAGTACTAGGACGAGGAGAAATTTCTTCACTCAGAGGGTTGTGAATCTTTTGAATTCTCTACATCAGAGAGCTGTGGATGCTCAGTCATTGAATACATTCAAGTTAGACAGCTATAGATTTTTAGATTCTAAGGGAATTAAGAGATAGTGTGGACGATGTAGCTGGGATCATGGTCTGATTGAATGGCGGAGCAGGCTCGAAGGTCTGAATGGCCTAGTCCTGCTCCTATTTCTTATGTTCTTATGTGAAGAACAGTGAGCAAAGGCATTATCAAAGAAGTAGATTTTGAGGAGGCTTTTGATGGAGATGAAACGTTAGTATGATGGAGGGGTTAGGGAGAGCATTCTACAGTTGTGGCTGGAGGTGGAATGGAGAGTCAGGGTGGGGTGGGATAGTGGCAGATGATGAATAGGAGGCTGAACTCGGAAGAGTGACAGTAGCAAGCAGGATCATAGGGCTGAGTAAGGCTGCAGAGGTAAAGAGCATGAGACCATGGAGAGATTTTTAGATTAGGACAACAATTTTGAAATCAATGCAGTGGGAATAGGAAGCCAGTTAAGGTTAACAAGGACTGGGATGAAAGCAGAATGGGACTTGCTATGAGATAGGGTGTGGCAGAATTTTTGGACAAGTTGCAACTTATGATGGGCTGAATTTGGGAGGTTAACAAAAACAGCTTTGGAGTTTGGAGATAACAGGGCAAGGATAATACACACTCTTACTGTCAGGAAAAGTGAATTATTTCTATGCATAAAGGTGAGTTGTCGGTGAGTCACCTGATGGATCTCATCACACATGTGACTAACAGATTCAAACTGTATCGCAACTTTACAGTCACGATCATCATCCCTTTTGTCATTTAATCTTTCCTGCCTTCCACCCTATCACGGACCTTCCCTTTTGTTCCCCTGCCCACTTTTTCCTGCGTCTGTACTTGTTTAAACAATATTACAACTCTACCATTTCTGACGAGAGGTCATCGATCTGAAACATTTGACAGAATTTTCCTAGCACCGTGATGGTGGGAGTGACAGTTGGGGGGTGGGGGGGAGGGTGGGGGGTTGGCGGAGCTGGGAAAATAACGGTGTGTCTTGTCAGGACGGCTCCCTGATGCATTCCCTGCTGGGGACCCTTCCCAGGGTGGCCTGAGAAACAGATGGGTGCCCTCTATGTGGAGGCAGGCAGCCAATTGAGATCATTAAGGCCCCAATTAGGGGTGATGTTACCAGCTCGCTGGCCTTTTGCCGGCGCTGGAGCAGCCCCCTCCCCATCGCATGTGGAGGCCACTAGCTTAAGGAAGGCAGCCTTGCTAATGACAGGTCAAGGGTCATTGGAAGCGGAGGCTCCATCCACCAAAGAAAGTCCTTGGGGAGGTGAGGCTGCCCCTGTGGCCCCAACAAGCCAACTAGAGGGGTCTCCTCACCGCTCCGAGGGGGGTCTCCCCTATGCTCCAAGGGGTCTGTCAGCTTTTCCTATCTGATTATTATATTTACTTTTACCCCTCCAAGGGAGCCTCCATTTTGAGGCACCTTCAAGGTCTCCTATTTGCCTCAGCAGCGTCCACCTCTCCTGATGGGGCTGCCAAAGCACCAGAGCTGCCAGCCCTCTGATTGGGCCTATTAAGGATAGCGAGCCCACAGGCAGCCAATTAGGAGGCTGCCTCTGGGATTACTGTTGAGCCAGTCTTGTTGCCAGCAAGTGCGGGCTCAGGACCCCTATTTGTGCCAATGTCGGGGTCCTGAAGCCTGCAGTACAGTCCTGCCCATTAACTATGTTTCTCTCCATGGATGCTGGCTGACCTGCTGAGTATTTCCAGCATTTTCTGTTTTTATTTATAGTCACAAGGTTGTGAAACAAGTATTTTAATTACTGGACAGTTAAGCCATACTTTATTTTGCGATATACTTGCTTGGAGACGATAACTGTCAGATTGAGATGATTCTGATGGAGTGGGTGGGGGGAGGGGGGTTGTGGGCGAGGATCCTTATTTTGCTGCAAGCTGGGTGGAATGTCCAATCCTGCACCAGCTTGGAATTTCTGATTTTACCCTCCCAGGCACTGGAATCTTAACTTAAATTAACTTGTTGCTCTCATTCAACTTCTTTTGTCACATTTATTCTTTGGAAAATGTGATGGTAAAATTTTAATCCAGAGAAAGTCTGGAGTTTCCTTCAGACAACGGATTCACTTCCACTCGGGAATGTTTTTGCAGTGCTATGAATCATTTCAATTTACTATTAATAACCGTGTTTATTAAGGTCCATAAGAATGGTCTGTAAGGGAGCTCTTCTTTTCTTGTAGGTTGGATTCCAGTTGGTAGCTTCAGGAAATATGAGATAATTAAAAAGATCAATCCAAAAGCTTGTTCTGTTTGAAATGGCATCCTCATTGCAGTGTTCTGCACCTCAGTCATCATATATGCCTCTGAACTTACCCTGAATTTGAATTTGATCGGGTTTCAGGAAAAATTCCATTCAAAGATCTAACCTTAAATCCTCCTTCCTTTAACATTCATTATCTTATGTCATCCAGTTTTGCTAGTCTGCACCTAATTGGCTGTGAAGTGCTCTGGGATGCCCTGAGGTCATGAAAGGCGCTATATAAATGCAACTTCTTTTTTCTTAACAGGATTGTCTGTGTTCGGGATGTACCATTCTGTAGATTGCATTGATTAAGGAGGTGGACTGGAAATGACCGTGGCTCTTACATTACAACTTAGCCAACTGAAATATCCAGGCTGACTGCAGGGGCTGACCACAGAGGGAAAAAGTAGAGGGGACGAGGAACAAACTCCCATCAAATTAAATATTTAGGTCATGGAGCTGCTGTCAATTGACCTTTAAAAACATTTTTTCCCTTCAGATGAGATTGCTGCCTCTGCGTCAGAAAAAAGCCCACATCATGGAAATCCAACTGAATGGAGGAACCATTGCAGAGAAGGTGGACTGGGCACATGAGAAATTGGAGAAACAGATCCTAGTGAATACTATCTTTCATCAAAATGAAATGATAGATGTAATTGGTGTTACCAAAGGAAAGGGATTCAAAGGTAACTCAGATACTTGTTAACCCTCCAGGATTATGCTACGATCTTTAGATATAATATGAAAAACAATTATTTCCATTACATTTTAAAACGTTATTTTTCAACTGTTTAAAGATCAGTGACAGAAGGTAAAGGCGTTTGCACTAATTAACAATTCTACAATATTATTCACCCAGTGGGAGCCAAGCTCAAAGGTAGCACAGGTTGGCAAGAATGCAACAGCATTCTCTACACATACTCGCTCGGAGTGCAGGATCCAAAGCCAACTCTATTCTCTGATGCACCATTTACAAAAAAGATGTCCTAATATTAGCAGGGCTAAGCCTGCCTTAGGACCTCATTCATTCAAATGTTGTAGAAGTTCTGTTGTGCTAAAGCCTAATTAAGGCTATAGATTCCAGTGCCTATATGATGCACAATAAGTGACATAATGGACAGGAGAAAATATGGTGCACTGGCTGAAGACTAAACATATAATAATATGCTAGCCAACACCTCAATCTTTAGTGGCTACAGCACCACTGTTGATCAGGTACCAGTGATGCTATAGGTTCATGAAAATTCTGATTCCCATGCAAATGATGAGAGCTCCCTATAAGGTAAGGAGAGTGCCTGATCATCACTGTTTATGCTAAGCTTCCATATAAATCAGGCAAGAGAGGCCTTGTTCCTTCAAATGGGCCATTGCTCTGAAAGATACATTAATGTTTTGCTCTATCTGTTTACAAGTCATTCTAATTTTTGCTTATCCTTGGGATATGAGCATCACTGGCAAGGCCAGCATTTATTGCCCTTGAGAAGGTGGTGGTGAGCTGCCTTCTTGAACCGCTGCAGTCCGTGTGGGGTAGGTACACCCACAATGCTGTTAGGGAGGAAGTTCTATTACTTTGACCCAGCACCTGTGAAGTAACGGCGATATAGTTCCAAGTCAGGATAGTGTGTGGTTTGGAGGGGAACTTGCAGGTGGTGGTGTTCCCATGTGTCTGCTGCCCTTGTCCTTCTAGTTGGTAGAGGTTGCAGGTCTGGAAGGTGCTGTCGGAGAAGCCTTGATGAGTTGCTGCAGTGCATCTTATATATGGTACACACTGCTGACACTGTGCACTGGTGGTGGAGGGAGTGAATGTTTAAGGTGGCAGATGGGGTGCCAATCAAGCGAGCTGTTTTGTCCTGGATGGTGTTGAGTTTCTTGAGTGTTGTTGGAGCGGAACTCATCCAGGCAAGTGGGGAATACTCCATCACACTTCTGGCTTGTGCCTTGTAGATGGTGGACAAGATCTTGGGAGTAAGGAGGTGAGTTACTCGCCGCAGAATTCCCAGCCTCTGATCTGATCAAGTAGCTACAGTATTTATAAGGCTGGTCCAGTTAAGTTTCTGGTCTGTAGTATAAGGGTATCAAAGTGTTAATCTTGAGAGAATGTAAAGATTACTGCCCACCATGATGAGGTAAGAGATCATGTGGGAGAGACTTGAGAACAGTTACAGCCTGGCTTTTGAAGGAGACACATAGGCTAGTGTGGATTGTATACAGTTAGTATACATTAAAGATTAATGTTTAAACAGTACAGTCTAAGAACCTCGCTGGCTAGGCTCTATAAGATGGCAGCATAATGAACCAAAGATATAACATGGTCAAGGGTAACTCCCCCCCCCAACAGGATGTTGATGGTGGGGGATTCAGCAATGGCCCTGGCAGAATCCAAACTGAGCGTCATTGAGCAGGCTATTGCTGAGTAAGTGCCGCTTGATAGCACTGTCAATGATAACTTCCATCACTTTGCTGATGGTTGAAAGTAGATTGATATGCGGTAATTTGCCAGATTGGATTTATCCTGGTTTTCATGAAGAGGACATGCCTGGGCACTTTTCCACATTGTTGGGTAGATGCCAGTGTTGTAGCTGTGCTGGAACAGGTTGGCTAATGGCACGACAAGTTCTGGAGCATAAGTGCTACAGTACTACAGCTGGGATGTTGTCAGGGTCCATAGCCTTTACGGCATCCAGTGCCTTCAGCCATTTCTTGATGTCAAATGGAGTGAATTGAATTGTCTGAAGACTGACATTTGTGATGCCGGGGACCTCAGGAAGAGGCTGAGATGGATTATTCACTCGGCATGTCTAGCTGAAGATCATTGCAAATGTTTCAGCCTCAGGTTCTTTCCCTGTTAGATAAAGGAATCTCGGGATACTTCTTGGAAACTTCCTGACACCTTCCTAACACTGTATTAATGGTATATATCAGTCATCTGTGCCCATATCTCCAGTTATTGGTGTTAGTGTGGGCATGTCTCTCTGTTTGCTGGTTCTGAAGAAGGAAGATCAGAGATGTTCCATTAGAGACCATCCTTATGCTGCCACCCATGTATACATGTGGGCGTATCCAAAGATGACACCTTCAGTGTCTGGATATAAAATATCACCTGGCCACAACATGCAAAGGAAAATCAAATAAAGCAGAACGTAAACCTGTAACTCAGTCTGCCCAATCTTCAATTTAACTCATTATTGAATCATTATTAGCAACAGGTTCTGTTATGGGCTTGCAGTCTACCCTGTCTGATTTTCCTCTCCATGATGTGCCCGGGTAATACTTTATGCCCAAGTAATAAAGACAAAAATCTGCCCCAAGACTCCGGAAGAAGACTGTATCCAGTCTTGAAAATCACTTCCAAGCCAGGATGGCTCAGTCAGTGGCTACAAATGTTCCAGCTCCATTGAGCTTTTATATGTCAGACTTATTCTAAACAACCTTGGGAAATCAGGGCCCACCCATCAGTGCACACATTGATCACACTATTTGTCAGGGCCAGTGTCTTCCTCAGTTTACTTTTGAAAAGCAGCCAGCAGCAGGAGAGAGTCCTGCACTTAATCTGTGTGATAGGATTGACCAGAGGGCAAGGTATCATTGACTATACTCTTTTGGTCCTCTGCATATCTATCTCCTGTGCTACTCCCTTCAGAACACTATCAGTCCATGACTGTCCAGTTGGTCTGAGGCCAGAAAATTACGTATGTGAATGCCCATTAATCCAGCAGCATCCAGTAGTTCCTTCATTCTGCAGCAGTCAATGGTGTCAGTGTTATTTGAAGAACTCTAAAGATTGCAGGGGTGTTTGCTGGGAGTCCAGGGGCATACACTGCAGTCATAGCTGAGAACGCCACTGTGTAACCGAAGACAAAACCATAGACAAACGCACCACAATTCAGATGTATAGACAACTCAGGCAAGGTCTCAAAGAATTATTATAGACTTCTGTGTTCTGCACAAATTTGCCCTGCAAAGGAGCACAACATGGATCAGGCAGGGGAAGAATGGTAAGCAGCAACCAGAGGAAGAAGATGAGTTTTTATTTTTTTTATTTTTTTTATTTCCAAAATATACTTTATTCATAAAAATCTGTAAAAATTACATTGCCAAACAGTTTCCAAACAGCACCAAAAAATACAAACATTGCAAGGGAGATCAGTTTCCTTCAATACTGTCATGAGTTTCTTCCCAACCCTTCCGTTTCACAATTGTCATGTCAATTACAGTTTTACATTTACAGCAATTGAGAATATTAACGATACAGTTCGAGGAGTTTCCCATGGATCCAGCCCCTCAGTCCAGCTTGGTGGGGGAACCTTACACTGTGGTCTTTCCCCATTGAGCCTTTGCTGCGGCTGCCCCAAGCTTTAGTGCGTCCCTCAGCACGTAGTCCTGGACCTTGGAATGTGCCAGTCTGCAACATTCGGCGGTGGACAACTCTTTGCGCTGGAAGACCAGCAAGTTTCGGGCAGACCAAAGGGCGTCTTTCACCGAATTGATAGTCCTCCAGCAGCAGTTGATGTTTGTCTCGGTGTGCGTCCCTGGGAACAGCCCGTAGAGCACAGACTCCTGTGTTACAGAGCTGCTTGGGATGAACCTTGACAAAAACCACTGCATCTCTTTCCACACCTGCTTTGCAAAGGCACATTCCAGGAGGAGGTGGGCGACCGTCTCTTCCCCACCACAGCCAACGCGGGGGCACTGTGCGGAGGGGGCGAGACTTCGGGTGTGCATGAAGGATCTGACGGGGAGGGCCCTTCTCACCACCAGCCAAGCTACGTCTTGGTGCTTGTTTGAAAGTTCTGATGATGAGGCATTCCGCCAAATGACTTTGACGGTCTGCTCGGGGAACCATCCGACAGGATCCACCGTTTCCTTTTCCCGTAGGGCCTTGAGGACATTCCGTGCAGACCACTGCCTGATGGACCGGTGGTCAAAGGTGTTTTTCCGCAGAAACTGCTCCACGAAGGATAGGTGGTACGGCGCCACCCAACTGCATGGTGCGTTCCGCGGCAATGTGACCAGGCCCATCCTTCGCAACACCGGGGACAGATAGAACCTCAGCACGTAGTGACACTTGGAGTTTGCGTACTGGGGATCTACACATAGCTTGATGCAGCCGCACACGAACGTGGTCATCAGGATGAGGGCCACGTTGGGTACATTTTTCCCGCCCATGTCCAGAGATTTGAACATCGTGTCCCTCCGGACCCGGTCCATTTTAGATCCCCAGACGAAGCGGAAAATGGCTCGGGTAACTGCCACGGCGCAGGAGTGGGGTATGGGCCAGACCTGCGCCACGTAGAGCAACAACGTGAGCGCCTCGCACCTGATGACCAGGTTCTTACCCACAATGGAGAGAGATCGCTGCCCCCACATGCCCAACTTTTGTCGTACCTTGGCTACTCGCTCCTCCCATGTTTTGGTGCACGCCCCGGCACTTCCGAACCATATCCCCAGCACCTTCAGGTCATCTGACCTGACGGTGAAGGGGACAAAGGATCGGTCAGCCCAGTTCCCAAAGAACATGGCCTCGCTCTTGCCGTGGTTAACTTTGGCTCCCGAGGCCAGTTCGAACTGGTCGCAGATGCTCATCAGTCTGCGCACGGACAGCGGATCCGAGCAGAAGACGGCGACGTCATCCATGTACAGGGAGGTTTTGACCTGAGTGCCTCCGCTGCCTGGGATTGTCACCCCTCTTATGCTCGCATCCTTCCTAATAGACTCAGCAAAGGGTTCAATACAGCAAACAAACAAGACCGGGGACAGAGGACAGCCCTGTCTGACTCCAGATTTGATCGGGAAACTTTCAGATTCCCACCCGTTGATTGACACTGCGCTACTGATGTTTGTGTAGAGCAGTTGGATCCAATTGCAGATTCCCTCCCCAAACCCCATTTTGGAAAGCACGTCCATCATGTAGGTGTGCGATATCCTGTCAAAGGCCTTCTCCTGGTCCAGGCTGATGAGGCAGGTGTCCACCCTCCTGTCCCGTACGTAGGCGATCGTATCCCTGAGTAGCGCGAGGCTATCAGAGATCTTCCTGCCGGGTACAGTACAGGTCTGATCGGGGTGAATCACCAGCTCCAGAGCAGACTTGACTCGACTGGCTATGACTTTGGACAGAATCTTGTAATCAACATTAAGCAGTGAGATGGGCCGCCAATTTCTGATTTCTACCCTCTCCCCCTTCTGCTTGTAAATGAGGGTGATGATGCCTTTACTCATGGATTCTGACATGCTACCGGCCAGGAGCATACTCTCGTATACTTCCAGCAGGTCCGGGCCGACCCAGTCCCACAGGGCCGAGTACAACTCGACCGGTAAGCCGTTGCTCCCGGGAGTTTTACTCGCCTCGAAAGACTCGACGGCCTTTGTCAGCTCGTCCAGAGTTAGCGGCTTGTCCAGTCCCTCCCTCCTGCTGTCATCTAAGACCTCTGTGATAGATGACAGGAAGGACTGGGAGGCTCTGCTGTCTGTGGGCTTCGCGTCATACAACCCAGCATAAAAGGATTTGCTGATCCTTAGTATGTCGGACTGCGAAGACGTTACCGAGCCATCTTCTTCCTTCAGGCTGCTGATAACAGAGCTCTCTCTGTGTACCTTTTGGAAGAAGTAACGCGAGCACGTCTCATCCTGCTCGATGGAGCGGACTCTGGACCGGAAGATGATCTTGGAGGCCTCCTTGGCAAAGAGCGAGGCCTGCTGGCTCTTCACCTCTTGGAGGTCCTCTTTGACCTCGACCCCCATTGACTGCAACCGGAGTAGATTTTGCATAATTTTCTGGAGTCGGGACATTTCCCTCTGTCTCTCTCTCGCCTTCTGAACACCTTTGTGGATGAAGAACCTCTTGATGTTCTCCTTAATCGCTTCCCACCAGTGAACTGGAGACTCAAAGAGGGGTTTCACGGTCCTCCAACCATTGTAATCCCTTTTGAGTTCCTCAACGTTCTCTGGGGTCAGCAGTGTCGCATTGAGCTTCCACGTCCCTCTGCCAACCCGCTGGTCGTCCTGTAAGTGACAGTCGGCCAGTAAGAGGCAGTGGTCGGAGAAGAACACCGGCTTGACGTCGGTGGATCCGACCGTGACAGCACGGGACACAAACAGGAAGTCAATCCTGGAACGGGCAGACCCGTCCGATCTTGACCATGTGTATCTGCGCTGCGCTCCGTCTGCAGGTTTGCTGAAGACGTCGTGCAGTTTGGCATCCTTAACTGTTTCTATTAGGAATCTGGACGTAGCGTCCAGTTTGCTGTCGTCACTGCCGGATCGTCCAGCCGCATCGATGATGCAGTTGAAGTCACCGCCTAGGATGACCGGCCTGGACGTCGCCAGCAGCAGTGGGAGCTGCTGGAAGACGGTCAGCCGCTCGCTGCGTTGTACCGGGGCGTACACGTTGATCAACCGGAGCGGAGCGTTGTTGTACATCACGTCTGCTACGAGGAGGCGGCCGCCCACCACCTCCTTAACTTCGGAGATGGTGAAGTTACCTCCCCGCAGCAGAATACCCAGGCCGGAGGAACGGCAGTCATTACCCCCCGACCAGATCGATGGCCCGTGGGACCACCATCGCGACCACTGCCTGTAGGTGCTGAGGTGTGGTATTCCACACTCCTGCAGAAACAGTAGGTCAGCTTTGACCTTGGCAAGGTAATCCAAGGTTGAAACACATCGCGTAGTCGATTTAATGCTACGCACATTAATGGAAGCAATTCTTACACCCATTTTTTACTAAAAATTAGTTGTTGCTTCCCATACCATTTGTCCTCGCTAGTCCCAGTCCTTCCCCTTCGGGATGTTCCTGCATACCCATCGTATGCGCAAGCAGTTTCACGTTGGTTGGGCTCAGAAACCCCTCCTGATTTTTCATGCAGGGTTTGTGCCGCTCGGGTGACATCGGGGGGGTCTTGTAGGCAGAGAGGATTGGGTTGTCCTCAGCTGCTTCCATCTGTTCCTCCTCGAAAACATCACAGCTCCCAGTCTCCCGGAGCTCAGGTGCGCCAGACGTGTCTTTGCTCCCGGTGTCCCGGAGCTGAGATGCGTTGGCCACGTCGTTACGTGTGGGGAATTGGGGTTGGGGCACGCCGGGCCCATCACAGCTTCCAGTGCCAGGGGGCTGGGATGCTAGAATGTGAGACAGAAGACTTGTTTGCCCATTGAACAGCTCAGTCAGCAAGAAAATCAGGCCGGTCTGAAATTCAGCATGGGTCCTCCTGGTCATCATAACTTTGTTGGCGGATGAGCAGAACTGCCAGAGAAATGGTCTAAGCAGCTGCTTTTAGAAGTTATGGTAAGATACTGTGATCCCATGCCTTACTCTCATTTAAAAACCATTTAACAAATCTATAATAGCTTTAATATCCCCACTGGGAGAGGACAGCTACAAGCACTTAATCACCATATAAGAGGGATTTTGGAAAACATACACAAACAAACTGAATTGCCAGGAATGTACATGCTGCCACCATCTGGTGGCTTCATTCTGCACTACTGCTGCTACCCTTTATTATCATGATTACCTCTTGTGCTTAAAACACTTTTCACACATGTTCGTTCCTGAGAAATGTAAAGTAAACAGTCATGCCAAAAATATTGAACGTGATTATGCAATGAAGAAAATAACATTGAATAAAGTGGATCAAGAAAAAAGGCCCAAGTTTGATAATTGACCAAACATTGTAAGTGATGATATTATATGCAAGCATTTGTCAGCATTATTAGAAGGGTATGTGTATGTGCTGAACCACAGAACATAAGTTCAAGGGAGTGATACTAAAAATCTAGAGAATACTGTCATGACGTGAAATATTAAGATTTGTTTTCTGAAATTCCATGCCTGACAGAGTCTCATTCAACACATTAGACAATAGGGTGCTGAGGTCAGCTGCCCACTTTCTGAGCTGTGTGTTTTTGTTTTGGTTGTTATTTAAACGGCAGTAAAACTACACGGTGCAAATTGCTCTGATCAGTGGTCCTGTTAAGTATGGCGCAGTGTCCGAAGCTAATTTTCCAAATTTACAGCATAGAAACAGATCACTCAGCCGGTGTTTTTCTGTTCCACATGTGCCTCCTCCCACTCCTGTACTTAGGATAAAACACTGGAGAACTGGATTGGATTCATGGAAAGTTCCAGATTTTACGTGACTGAGTGAAGGACATTAAAAAAGCAACAATATAGGGCATAGAGAAACATGGCTGAAATTTTGAAAGCTGTGGATGGGACTGATGGGATTGGATGTAGAATTATTGTCTGTGAAGATGGGGAGATTACTGTAAGTTATCAAGTTTACTTTCTAGCAGATGTACATTTAGGAGATTTGCTGCAAAATATTTCAATGCTAACGTGTGAAGGAAATGTAACTACAGCAACTACATCTGTTCTTGTTAACTTTCAGGCGTCACCTCCCGCTGGCATACCAAAAAGCTGCCGCGGAAGACTCACAAAGGTCTGCGAAAGGTCGCTTGTATTGGGGCTTGGCATCCAGCTCGAGTTGGGTATACGATTGCCCGTACAGGACAAAAGGGTTATTTCCACCGTACAGACATCAATAAGAAGGTACACTTCAAATGCACTGGGCAGGTGTGCCTTATGTTCCACGTGGTGTATAAAATGGCTACTGCCTAAAGTCTTTATTTATATATCATGACATCAGAATTTACATGTGTACAGCAAGCCAAAGTGTACAAAGGTATTTATCCAAAATCTCTCTCTTCATAAAATAAGTCTGTTCTTTCTTGTCCTTTCAAATTTGTCTGTCCCGACACATACGTTTCACACATAATCTTTAAAGCCTTCAGGTGATTTTATGGTATGCGTGCGAGTTGTTGTTGGCTGTTTGTCTGGTGCCTGCTAGTTTCTTGGGTGATGTTGTTGGTGTGTTGATTGTTACTGCTCATCTGTTGCACTTGTTGGAGTACGGTTGATCTCTGGAACTGATGGTCGCTCAGTTCCTTATTTAGTTGGCGAACTCAGATCTGTCTCATCAGCCATTTGCTGTGCAGAAGCAGTTTCTCCGGTTGAGCGTAGATGTCTGCGGTTGCGATGATAGATTTGGTTGTTCACCTTCACCTGGTACGATCGAGGTGATAACTTCTTCATGCAAGTCCCAAGTTGCCGAGTGGGCTCATTTTTCTTGAGTGCACTGAATGTTTGCAGTCTGACCGGCTCTCCAACTCTCAGCTCTGGCAACGATTTTGCAGTTTTATCAAAGTGATATTAGTTGCTGGACTGAACTACTTCCCATGCCTTCAGTAGGTGCGTTTCTCCACTCTAAGATTGCCTTGTACACATCTGTGCCAGATCTAGTAGATATTTTTATGATCCTTTTAGCAATTTTCACCGCTGCCTCAGCCTTTCCATTTGACTGGGGTTAGTGTGGAGATGATGTGTAGGGCTGCATTTCCCAATCATTCATGAAGTGTCTGAATTCTTCACTTGTGAACTGAGGGCCATTGCTGCTCATCACAATGTCAGGAATGCCATAACAACTGAAGTGTAATTTCAGGTGTTCTACAATCTCACCAGTAGTTGATGACATCAGCTGGTCTAACTCACAGTAGTTAGAGCAGAAGTTGACTGTGATGAGACAATCAGTTCCAATGACAGTGAAGAGGTCTACTCCAAGCTTCATCCATGCTCTGTCTGGGATATCATGAGTCATGAGGGTCTCTTTAGTTTGCTCAACTTGATGTTCAGTGCAAGCACTGCACTGGCTGATATGGTCCTTAATCTCATTGCCCATGTTTGGACAGTAGAGCACTTCTCTTATCTTCCTCAGATTAGACTTGATTCCTTGATGGCTTGCAGGGACACGCTTCAGCATCTCCTTTCTTATCTCTATTGGGATAATGACCCTAGTCCCTTTGTACAAGATGCCATCTTGGGCGGTCACTTCATCTCTGCATGTCCAATACTACCTTACAGAAACAGGTGTCCCCTTGATGGTTTCAGTCTATCCTTTCATCATAACCTCCTGTAGCACTTGAACAGTTGCATCTCATCGTGTAGTTTGCTTGATCTGAGCAAGACACTTGTCTGTCAGATTCAATGTCTCTGCTGGGTTGATGACTTCCAGAGCGTGTTGTGCTGTTGCTTCTTGTTGAATCTGGAAGATTTTGCACTCTGTACTAGCATCTTCAACTGCCTTCAAAGGGAGCACAACTCTCAACAACATGTTGCCGATGTGTATCTGCTTCCCTTGCTTGTACTTCACTTCCAAGTGATATCTCTGCAAACGAAGTAACATCCTTTGCAACTGCTTTGGAGCAGATAGAAGTGGTTTGAGAAAAATACTTTGAAGTGGCACGTGGTCAGACTCTATCATCATTTTCTCTCTCCAAACAGGCACTGGTTGAAATGCTCACAAGCAAAGACAGTAGCCAGATACTCTTTCTTGATCAGTGCATAACGTTGTTCAATTTGCATTAACGCTTCTGGATGCAAATGCAACTGGTTGCCCTTGCTGCATGAGGGTGACTCCAAGACCATTTTCACTAGTATCACACTGCAGGGTGACTTCCTTATTGACATCACAATACCTCAGTGCTGGCGTTGTCTTCACTAGTTATTTGATGAGAGTGAAAGCTGCTTCTTGTTCTTTGCCTCAATACCACTGAACATCCTTTGCAGTGAATTTGCATAGAAGTTCACACTCTGATGACGGGTTGGGTAAAAGCTCAGCTAGGTAGTTAACAAATACAAAAAAATAATTGAACTGTCTTCATATTTGTTGGTTGCTGCATCTCTGGTACAGCTCACACCATATCAGGATCAGGGTGAAGTCCTTTAGTTGTCAGTACATGCCCTATGTACCTAACTTCAGTCATCTTCAACCACAGTTCAGTTGTTCAGTTTCGGGTTCATCTGGCGAGCTCTCCCTAGCAGTCCCACTAGATTCCAATCATGGTCAGCGATGGCGTCTTCCATCATATCTCCACATCTATAGACTAGAAGATCATCCATGATCACTTCCACTCCTGGTAGACCATTGACTCTGTCATGCTGTCTGTGTTGGTACTGTGTCTGGAGCAGTAGAAATGCCAAAAGGCATGCACAACCATCTGTACCTCACAAACGGCATCATAAAAGTAGTCAGAAAGCTGCTGTTTTCATCCAACTTCACATGCCAGTATCCATCCTTAGCATCTAAGGTAGTAAAGACCTTTGCCTTGGCAAGTTGAGCAAGAATCTCTTCAATGGTTGGTATAGGATAGTGAGATCTCTTCAAAACTTTATTGAGGCCTTTGGATTTAAACACACTCAACTTTCTGGGGTTTTTCACTCTTTCCATGCTGCTAATCCAGTCTGTAGCAGTTGTCACTTTCTTCATTACTCCCATCTTTTCAAGCTCGTCTATCTTGTCTTTTAGGCTGGACTTGAGGGCAGCTGGACCTCTCCGCGGAAGATGTTAAGTTGGCCTCACACACTCATTTACTTTGAGATGATATTCCCAGGAAGGCATCCAAGACCTGTGAAAACATCTTTGTTGATGCTACCTGAAGCACTGCAAATCTCTTCTGGTACATAGAGGGTTATCAGTCCAAGCTTTTGACTTGATTCATCTGAGATGCTTGGTGTCCACTATCTGGAACTGAAGTTCTTTATTCTTCCCATTGCATTGAACACTCAGCTTGGTTTGTTTCTCTTGGGGTGAGCATCGTTCCATCATAGAGCTTCAACTTTACCGTCAACAACTTCATATTCAGATCACTACCTTTCACACAAGTCTGTAAAGCTCACGATGTTGTACATAGAACTGGCATCTATCTGACACCTCACATTGAAGACACAAGTAACATCCCAGTATTAGCTGTAAGTTAGGAAATGGAAGGGATGGAGGAACTCAAGAAAATTACAATCACCAGGGAAATGATACTGAACAAATTGTTGGAGCTGCGGGCTGACAAGTCCCCGGGTCCTGATGGACTTCATCCTCGGGTGCTAAAAGAAGTAGCTAGTGAGATCGTTGATGTGTTAGTTTTAATTTTCCAAAATTCCCTAGATTTGGGGAAGGTTCCGTTAGATTGGAAACTAGCGAATGTAATTCCTTTATTCAAAAAGGGAGGGAGACAGAAAGCAGGAGACGACAGGCCAGTTATCTTAACATCTGTCATAGGGAAAATGCTAGAAGCTATTAAAGATATTATAGCAGAGTATTTAGAAAAATTCAGGGTAATCAGGCAGAGTCAACATGGCTTTGTGAAAGGGAAATCATATTTAACCAATTTATTGGAGTTCTTTGAGGGAGTTACATGTGCTGTGGATAAAGGGGAACCGGTGGATGTATTGTACTGAGATTTCCAGAAGGCATTTGATAAGGTACCGAATAAAAGGTTATTGCAGAAAATAAAAGCTCATGGTGTAGGGGGTAACATATTGGTATGGATGGAAGATTAGCTAGCTAACAGGCAACAGAGAGTAGGCATAAATGGGTCATTTTCTGATTGGCAAAATGTAACGAGTTGTATGCCACAGGGATCTGTGATGGGGCCTCAACTTTTTACAATTTATATAAATGATTTAGATGAAAGGACCGAAGGTATGGTTGCTAAATTTGCTGATGACACAAAGATAGGTAGAAAAGTAATTTGTGAAGAAGACATAAAGGGGCTACAGAGGGATATAGATAGGTTAAGTGAGTGGGCAAAGACCTGGAAAATGGAGTATAATGTGGGAAAGTGTGAAATTGTCCATTTTGGCAGGAAGAATAAAAAAGAAGCATATTATCTAAATGGTGAGAGATTGCAGAGCTCTGAGATGCAGAGGGATCTGTGTGTCTCAGTGCATGAATTGCAAAAGGTTAGTATGCAGGTACGGCACGTAATTAGGAAAGCTAATAGAATGTTCTTGTTTGTTGCGAGGGAAATTGAATACAAAAGAACAAAGAACAAAGAAAATTACAGCACAGGAACAGGCCCTTTGGCCCTCCAAGCCTGCGCCGATCCAGATCCTCTTTCTAAACATGTCGCCTATTTTCTAAGGGTCTGTATCTCTTTGCTTCCTGCTCATTCATGTATCTGTCCAGATACATCTTAAAAGACGCTATCGTGCCCGCGGCTACCACCTCCGCTGGCAACGCGTTCCAGGCACCCACCACCCTCTGCGTAAAGAACTTTCCACGCATATCCCCCCTAAACTTTTCCCCTCTCACTTTGAACTCGTGACCCCTAGTAATTGAATCCCCCACTCTGGGAAAAAGCTTCTTGCTATCCACCCTGTCTATACCTCTCATGATTTTATACACCTCAATCAGGTCCCCCCTCAACCTCCGTCTTTCTAATGAAAATAATCCTAATCTACTCAACCTCTCTTCATAGCTAGTGCCCTCCATACCAGGCAACATCCTGGTGAACCTCCTCTGCACCCTCTCCAAAGCATCCACATCCTTTTGGTAATGTGGCGACCAGAACTGCACGCAGTATTCCAAATGTGGCCGAACCAAAGTCTTATACAACTGTAACATGACCTGCCAACCCTTGTACTCAATACCCCGTCTGATGAAGGAAAGCATGCCATATGCCTTCTTGACCACTCTATTTACCTGCGTTGCCACCTTCAGGGAACAATGGACCTGAACACCCAAATCTCTCTGTACATCAATTTTCCCCAGGACTTTTCCATTTACTGTATAGTTCACTCTTGAATTGGATCTTCCAAAATGCATCACCTCGCATTTGCCCTGATTGAACTCCATCTGCCATTTCTCTGCCCAACTCTCCAATCTATCTATATTCTGCTGTATTCTCAGACAGTCCCCTTCACTATCTGCTACTCCACCAATCTTAGTGTCGTCTGCAAACTTGCTAATCAGACCACCTATACTTTCCTCCAAATCATTTATGTATATCACAAACAACAGTGGTCCCAGCACGGATCCCTGTGGAACACCACTGGTCACACGTCTCCATTTTGAGAAACTCCCTTCCACTGCTACTCTCTGTCTCCTGTTGCCCAGCCAGTTCTTTATCCATCTAGCTAGTACACCCTGGACCCCATGCGACTTCACTTTCTCCATCAGCCTACCATGGGGAACCTTATCAAATGCCTTACTGAAGTCCATGTATATGACATCTACAGCCCTTCCCTCATCAATCAACTTTGTCACTTCCTCAAAGAATTCTATTAAGTTGGTAAGACATGACCTTCCCTGCACAAAACCATGTTGCCTATCACTGATAAGACCATTTTCTTCCAAATGGGAATAGATCCTATCCCTCAGTATCTTCTCCGGCAGCTTCTCTACCACTGGCGTCAGGCTCACCGGTCTATAATTACCTAGATTATCCCTGCTACCCTTCTTAAACAAGGGGACAACATTAGCAATTCTCCAGTCCTCCGGGACCTCATCCGTGTTTAAGGATGCTGCAAAGATATCTGTTAAGGCCCCAGCTATTTCCTCTCTCGCTTCCCTCAGTAACCTGGGATAGATCCCATCTGGACCTGGGGACTTGTCCACCTTAATGCCTTTTATAATACCCAACACTTCCTCCCTCCTTATGCCGACTTGACCTAGAGTAATCAAACATCTGTCCCTAACCTCAACATCCGTCATGTCCCTCTCCTCGGTGAATACCGATGCAAAGTACTCGTTTAGAATCTCACCCATTTTCTCTGACTCCACGCATAACTTTACTCCTTTGTCCTTGAGTGGGCCAATCCTTTCTCTAGTTACCCTCTAAAAGGTAAGTTTATATAAGTTGTAAACTCACTTACCCAGCTGCCACCTCGCTCTCCCTGTTGCTGCTGCAAAATGAAACTGCCGAAACAAAAAGGTAAGTTTATATAAGTTGTAAACTCACTTACCCAGCTGCCACCTCGCTCTCCCTGTCGCCACTGCAAAAAGTAGGGAGGTTATGCTTCAACTATACAGGGCATTGGTGAGACTGTGTACAGTACTGGTCTCCTTATTTAAGGAAAGATGCAGATGCATTGGTGGCAGTATGGAGAAGGTATTCTAGACTAATACCTGGAATGGGCGGGCTGTCTTACGAGGAAAGATTGGACAGGCTAGGCTTGTATCCGCTGGAATTTAGAAGAGTAAGAGGCGACTTGATTGAAACATATAAGATCCTAAGGGGTTTTGACAGGGTGGAATCTAGAACTAGGGGTCACTGTTTAAAAATAAAGGGTCGCCCATTTAAGACAGAGATGAGGAGAATTTTTTTCTCTCAGAGGGTCGTGTGTTTTTAGAATTCTCTTCCTCAAAAGGCAGTGGAAGTAGAGTCTTTGAATACTTTTAAGGCAGAGGTAGATAGATTCTTAATAAGCAAGGGGGTGAACAGTTAGTTGGAAATGTGGAGTAATCAGTTCAGCCATGAACTTATTGAATGGCGGAGCAGGCTCGAAGGGCCGAGTGGGCTACTCCTGCTCCTAATTCGTATGTATGTTCATATGTACATCACCTTGATGCTCCCCTTCTGCAGTCATCATTCCAACAATCACAAACCCCTTTCTACCTCGAGGCTTGACGACACCAACATGTGCTAGGGTATAGAGTGATTCGTCAGAATCATCGTCTGACATATCGCCATCAATCATCTTTATAGGCTTGCTTTTCTTCTTTCTAGTGCAACACTTGTGTACAAAGTGGTTCAGCTTCTTGCAGTTAGAGCACTGCTTTCCCCACACTGGACATGCTTCCTTTTCCTCCTTGTCGTACTTCCCCAGTACTCTGGCCTTGATCTTTCTGCTGGCCCTTCTGAAATTTGTCCTTCCTTTTTCATCACTGCTTTGTGCTTGGAAGACATGGACTGCTTCTCATCATAGTGCACAGCCTCATTGATTATCCCACCAATACTCTTCAGCTGTTGAATAGCTATCTCAGAGCTTCTGCACATGTCGTTAGCTTTAGATTTTTAGATTTAGAGATACAGCACTGAAACAGGCCCTTCAGCCCACCGAGTCTGTGCCGACCATCAACCACCCATTTATACTAATCCTACACTAATTCCATATTCCTACCACATCCCCACCTGTCCCTATATTTCCCTACCACCTACCTATACTAGGGGCAATTTATAATGGCCAATTTACCTATCAACCTGCAAGTCTTTGGCATGTGGGAGGAAACCGGAGCACCCGGAGGAAACCCACGCAGACACAGGGAGAACTTGCAAACTCCACACAGGCAGGACCCAGAATTGAACCCGGGTCGCT
The DNA here is from genome assembly GCF_036365525.1 of Heterodontus francisci. Lineage (NCBI taxonomy): Eukaryota > Metazoa > Chordata > Chondrichthyes > Heterodontiformes > Heterodontidae > Heterodontus > Heterodontus francisci. Next base: position 22,798,145 of record NC_090394.1, read on the forward strand.
GGAGCTGTGAGGCTGCGGTGCTAACCACTGCGCCACTGTGCCTCTCTGGAGAATAAGATTCTCTTCTCTCAGTAGACATGTACCGACAGCAGGATTTCTTGTTCCTAAGACAATCTGATCTCTAATGAGATCATCTTTCAGTTCCACAAGTTCACAAGGCTCAGCTGGACATCTCAGTACAGTCACATACTGATCAATATTCTCCCTCTCTTCCTGAGCTCCAGTGTTAAACACATAGCGTTCATAAATGACATTAGTAGAAGGTTCAAAGTGGGTCTTCAAGCCTCCAACATCTCCCAAGTCCTGCTTTTCTTCTCCTCAGTGAGATCTAGGGTGTAATACAGCTTGTAACACTCCTTCCCCATCAATGATAATAGAGTTGCTATTCTTATCTGTTCAGATTTCTTGTCCAACTCTGTGGCAACCTCATAATTCTGCCACTGAGATTGGAAGAATTGCCAATTCCCTCTTAAATCTACCTTCATGTCCATCGGAGCAGATACTGGAAAATTCAAAGCCATAATGACTTACCCAGCTGTTGATGCCCTGAGCAAAGTTGCAGACAGGATTTGTTTTAAACTCTGATGTTTTGCATATCTGCTGACTGTTTTACAGATATAAAAATCCTCTCAAATCCTGGCTACTCCCTTCTGACACCATGTTCCATCTGGTGCTTAAAATGACTACTGCCAAAAGCTTTTATTTACGTATCAAGACACCAGAGGTCACATATGTATGGAAGTCAAAGTGTACAAATGTTTTTATCCAAACATTTTCAAGCTTTAGGCCTTGTGAGGCAAGATTCCCTTCATTTTTGATACTTTTTGTCAAATTGTAATTTCTAAAGACATTGTTAGCTATTTCATTATCAATAGCAAAAACTATGCTAGTTTTTCCATGCTCAAATTCCCAGAGCTACACTCAGGGTGAGACAACTGATGTGAGATTGCTCACCTTGCTCAAAATCAGGTGACTGGGGTTCCATTGTACATTGGGATTTAAGTCATTACGGGCTGGATTTCTGTTTGGGAAGTTTTCAACCGCTGGAAGTGGGTCAAGTGGAACTTTTGCCCGCTGCCCCAAACCCACCATGAACATGATCCATTTTTCTTGGCTGGTCTTAATTCATTAATGCAGGGCAGGCTCCCACCACGAGCTCTACCACACAAAGGGAGCTTGTCACTTCAAGAGAGGGAAATCCAGTGGTGCTGTAGTGTGACGCCCACTGCAGTGCTAAAAGGAGTAGGAGACAGTAGTAAAACAGGTTGAATCCTCCACAATGTCAGGTCTAACCCTAACACCGTGATCAAACTCTGCTGACAAGGGTGGTGATGTTGTTGTCTGGTGCACCGACCTCTACCTTGCAGAGACTGAGCGCCAACTATCAGACACTTCTACCCACCTCCCCCTGGACCATGACCCCACCACTGGTCATCAAGCCACTGTCTCCAGGACTGAACTGACCTCATCTCCTCTGGAGATCTTCCCTCAACAGCTTCCCACCTCATGGTCCCAAACAGCCTGCTTCTATCTCCTTCCCAAAATCCACAAGCAGGACTGTCCTGGTAGACCCATCGTTTCAGCCTGTCCCTGCCCCACTGAACTTATTTCATCCTATCTTGATTCTGTTTTTTCTCCCCTTATCCCATCTCTTCCCACTTACATCCGTGCCTCTTCTGACGCCCTACATCATTTCGACAGTTTCCAGTTTCCTGGCCCTAACCACATCCTCTTCACAATGGATGTCCAATCTCTCTACACCTCCATCTCCCACCAGGATGGTCTGAGGGCTCTCCACTTCTTCCTTGAACAGAGGCCCAACCAGTCTCCCTCCACAATTTGCTTCCCGTTTTTACCCTTCTCTCACCTTTACATGGTCCACCTCTGACACTTCCCTTCCCTTCCTCGACTTCTCTGTCTCCATCTCTGCGGATAGGCTGTCCAATAGTATTTATTATCAGCCCACCGACTCCCATGGCTACCTTGACTACACTTCTTCGCACCCTGCCTCCTGTAAGAACTCCATTCCATTCTCACAATTTCTCCGTCTCTGCGCATCTGTTCCGATGACGCAACCTTCCATAACAATGCCTCTGATATATAAACAAACAAAGAACGAAGTAACAGTACAACACAGGAACAGGCCATTCGGCCCTCCAAGCCTGCGCGATCTTGATGCCTGTCTAAACTAAAACCACTGCACTTCCGGGGACCGTACCCCTCTATTCCCATCCTATTCATGTATTGTCATGATGCCTCTTAAACGTCGTTATCGTACCTGCTTCCACCACTTCCCCCGGCAGCAAGTTCCAGGCACTCACCACCCTTTTTCCTCAACTGAGGATTCCCCTGCACTGTGGTTGACAGGGCCCTCGGCCCATTCTGACCCATTTCTCGCACCTCTACCCTCACCCCTTCCCCTCCCTCCCAGAACAGTGACAGGTTTCCCCTTGTCCTCACTTTCCACCCACCAGCCTCCACATCCAAAGGAACATCCTCTGCCATTTCTGCCATGTCCAGTGTGATGCCACTACCAAATACATCTTCCCCTCCCCTCCCCTGTCAGCATTCTGAAGGGATTGCTCCCTCTACAACACCCTGATCCACTTCTCCATCACCCCGACACCTCTTCCCTTCCCACGTCACCTTCCCATGCAATCGCAGGAGGTGCAATGCCTCCCCTTTTACTTGTTCTCTCCTCACCATCCAAGGCCCCAAAAGCTCCTTCCAGGTAAAGCAGTGATTTACTTGTACTTTTTTCAATTTAGTATACTGTATTTGCTGCTCACAGTGTGGTGTCCTCTACATTGGGGAGACCAAACACAGATTGGGTGACCGCTTTTCAGAACACCTCCGCTTGGTCCGCAAGCCTGATCCCGAGCTTCGGGTTGCTTGCCATTTTAATTCACCACCTTGTTCTCATGCCCACATTTCTGTCCTCAGCCTGCTGCAGTGCTCCAGTGAGCATCAACGCAAGCTCGAGGAACTGCATCTCATTTTCCGATTAGGCCTTCTACAGCCTTCTGGACTCAATACTGAGTTCAGTAATTTCAGACCCTGCACCCCATTATTTTTATTTGTTTATTTTCTTTCAATATATATGTTCTCAGCTTTTTATATTTATTTATTTTTTTAACCATTTGCTGGTCTTAAACTTATTTGTCATGTTTTTGCTTTCGTAAAGAGCTGTTCATTATTCTGCCATTAGCACTCTTTCTGGACTCGTGCTTTGTCTTTCACTACAACGATTTAGCACTCCATTTGCATTCTGTTCCATGACATTTGTCATTTAACCTCTCCCCCCTCCATCCTATCACAGTCCTTCTTTCTTGTTCTTCTTCCTCCTTCCCCCTTTTCACTTGCTCAAAGACTGTTACATTTCTAAATTTTGCCAGTTCTGATGAAGGGTCACAGACCTGATTCGTTAACTCTGTTTCTCTGTACACAGATGCTGAGTATTTCCAGCACTTTCTGTTCTCATTTCAGAGTTCCAGCATCCACAGTATTTTGCTCGTCTATGAATCCCCCACAAGCCGTTTTCAAAAAAACTCTGCATGAACCATGGGCACCTATGGGCAATTAACTCCTCTGGTTGTTTTTATTTTCAAACAGTTTTTTTGGGCTACATGTTTAGAATTGTCTTCTTATTTCATCTTTGACTTAGTGAAGTCCTGCAGTGCTGATCTTTGTAAAGGTTGGGCTGCAGTTCAGGCCAATGTATTCCCTTTAATGGAACTAGCTCTAACGCTGATTTTTGACAGACATGCTTGTTTTCCCTCAAAGACGTAAAAAAGAAATTGAGGTAAAACAAAGAATCTTTTAATGGCCATCCGTAGTTAGCATGAGAAGCATGAACCCAAATTCAGAAGCCTGCATGCATTTGTTACAGTGTTAATGTTAATAAAAATGTAAAAAGCTTACATCACCGTTATGTACAGCTAATCTTGTGCACAGCAAAATCGGCAAACAGCAAATGAGACAAGTGACCAGCTGAATTGTTTTTGGTGACGTTATTAAGGGAGGGATGCTGGCCTGAATATGATGAGACCCTCTTACCCTTCCTTGAATAATGTCATGGGCTCTTTCAAAGCCCATGTGAAGAGGTAAATGGGGGCCTTGGTTCAATGCCTTGTCCTAAAGACAGCATCTTTGATGATCTCTCAGCACTATGCTGAATGTCAGCCTAGATTATGGGGCACATTGTGAATTGTAAAAGCCATCTGAATGTTTTTCCTATTACTGATCAGATATATCGCATTGGACAAGGTATCCACATAGAAGATGGCAAATTAGTGAAAAATAATGCTTCCACTCATTACGATATGACTGATAAGAGCATCACTCCAATGGTGAGTCAGTTTGAACAATCTCACTTGTAAAATGGCAGATATCTGCAAATTGGTTAATTGAAGCAAATATTTTGTAGAATGGCCACTGTCCTCCTTACCAGCATTCCGAGATCTTTCACTTTCAACCAGTTGATTTCTCAACAAGTACGGCATCTGTAAGTGAATGGCCACTATGTGTAGTGCTTGGGTCCAAGTTGCTAGAACACATTATTTGCTGCTAATGGTTCCATTACCCTACAGTGTGTGTCCTGCTTGGATGTACTGGTGCATTGCTTCAAGTAGTGATATCACATTTCACATTTTTTTTTTTATTTCCAAAATATACTTTATTCATAAAAATCTGTAAAAATTACATTGCCAAACAGTTTCCAAACAGCACCAAAAAATACAAACATTGCAAGGGAGATCAGTTTCCTTCAATACTGTCATGAGTTTCTTCCCAACCCTTCCGTTTCACAATTGTCATGTCAATTACAGTTTTACATTTACAGCAATTGAGAATATTAACGATACAGTTCGAGGGGTTTCCCATGGATCCAGCCCCTCAGTCCAGCTTGGTGGGGGAACCTTACACTGTGGTCTTTCCCCATTGAGCCTTTGCTGCGGCTGCCCCAAGCTTTAGTGCGTCCCTCAGCACATAGTCCTGGACCTTGGAATGTGCCAGTCTGCAACATTCGGTGGTGGACAACTCTTTGCGCTGGAAGACCAGCAAGTTTCGGGCAGACCAAAGGGCGTCTTTCACCGAATTGATAGTCCTCCAGCAGCAGTTGATGTTTGTCTCGGTGTGCGTCCCTGGGAACAGCCCGTAGAGCACAGACTCCTGTGTTACAGAGCTGCTTGGGATGAACCTTGACAAAAACCACTGCATCTCTTTCCACACCTGCTTTGCAAAGGCACATTCCAGGAGGAGGTGGGCGACCGTCTCTTCCCCACCACAGCCAACGCGGGGGCACTGTGCGGAGGGGGCGAGACTTCGGGTGTGCATGAAGGATCTGACGGGGAGGGCCCTTCTCACCACCAGCCAAGCTACGTCTTGGTGCTTGTTTGAAAGTTCTGGTGATGAGGCATTCCGCCAAATGACTTTGACGGTCTGCTCGGGGAACCATCCGACAGGATCCACCGTTTCCTTTTCCCGTAGGGCCTTGAGGACATTCCGTGCAGACCACTGCCTGATGGACCGGTGGTCAAAGGTGTTTTTCCGCAGAAACTGCTCCACGAAGGATAGGTGGTACGGCGCCGCCCAACTGCATGGTGCGTTCCGCGGCAATGTGACCAGGCCCATCCTTCGCAACACCGGGGACAGATAGAACCTCAGCACGTAGTGACACTTGGAGTTTGCGTACTGGGGATCTACACATAGCTTGATGCAGCCGCACACGAAGGTGGTCATCAGGATGAGGGCCATGTTGGGTACATTTTTCCCGCCCATGTCCAGAGATTTGAACATCGTGTCCCTCCGGACCCGGTCCATTTTAGATCCCCAGACGAAGCGGAAAATGTCTCGGGTGACTGCCACGGCGCAGGAGTGGGGTATGGGCCAGACCTGCGCCACGTAGAGCAACAACGTGAGCGCCTCGCACCTGATGACCAGGTTCTTACCCACAATGGAGAGAGATCGCTGCCCCCACATGCCCAACTTTTGTCGTACCTTGGCTACTCGCTCCTCCCATGTTTTGGTGCACGCCCCGGCCCACATTTCACATATCAAGTTACAAGGTAACAAACTTTAGGAGATACTCAGCAGGGCAGATTGGAGATTCCAGCTAGATAATTAGATACCCTCTTCATAGACACAGGTAATACCATTATATTAATGTACAGGCATATGTAAACCAACAATATATATTGTATGTGACATTATTATAATAATCTAAAAGCATGCACAATAACTTAAAATTTATTACTTGCAACAGTAAAAAAATGATCCAACACCTGCATTAAAATAATGGACAAAAGGATGCCATCTGCTAATCAGTGACAGTAACTGGGCTGAGTTTTGTGTTTCTCCAACTGGGAGATGTTAATGCTGACAGTGGAAGATTCCATTGTCTGCACCAGTGCCAATATGAAGCTCTCCCGGGTCAGGTAAATGTTCAGATTTAGATGCAAAGTGAAGCTACCTCTACTCTGTCTCAACAGTGGGCCTTAGAACACCACATACTGGACAAGTCTGATGTTTTTCAATTTTCTGCTCTCATCTGTCTTGATATATGATGCTTGTTTAATTTAGCGTCTCTCTCAAAGAGGGACCATTACTTTTGTTTGGCACATCCTCTGTTTCACAGCTCAGCTAAGATTGGGAACTCACCACCTGGTTCACTAATGTCTATCTGAGAAGGGGGAAATCTGCCACCCCCACTGGATCTGGCCTACATGTGACTCAAGTTCCAGACTATGTGGTTGGCACTTAATATCTTTGGGGTAACTGGGGGTGGGGAATAAATATTGGCTTGTTGGCATTACCTACATCCTGGCAACAAATGAAAAAGTGGTGATGGAGGAGGAATGTAAAGATAAGAATCTGCCCTACTGATTCAACATTTCATCATTAAGGGTGCAGAATGAAATATAAATGGGTTACAATCTAAAGGGAGTGTTATGTAAGTCAGTAGTTCAGAGGTACATTTTTATTTTAAATGTTCAATTGACTGAAAGTTGCTCTCATGCTAAATTCTATGTAATGCTGATTCCTTTGTCAGTTATGTTTCTAACAGTCTATTCGTGTTATCTTATGCTCTGCTAAGTAAACAATTCACACATTGTACATGCAATTCAATCAATGGGCAGTTGCAATTTAGATTTTATCAACTGTACTGTTTACAAACATATTTAGGCTTAAGTTTTTTTTCCCCAAAATATACTTTATTCATAAAAATCTGTAAAAATTACATTGCCAAACAGTTTCCAAACAGCACCAAAAAATACAAACATTGCAAGGGAGATCAGTTTCCTTCAATACTGTCATGAGTTCCTTCCCAACCCTTCCTTTTCACAATTGTCATGTCAATTACAGTTTTACATTTACAGCAATTGAGAATATTAACGATACAGTTCGAGGGGTTTCCCATGGATCCAGCCCCTCAGTCCAGCTTGGTGGGGGAACCTTACACTGTGATCTTTCCCCATTGAGCCTTTGCTGCGGCTGCCCCAAGCTTTAGTGCGTCCCTCAGCACGTAGTCCTGGACCTTGGAATGTGCCAGTCTGCAACATTCGGTGGTGGACAACTCTTTGCGCTGGAAGACCAGCAAGTTTCGGGCAGACCAAAGGGCGTCTTTCACCGAATTGATAGTCCTCCAGCAGCAGTTGATATTTGTCTCGGTGTGCGTCCCTGGGAACAGCCCGTAGAGCACAGACTCCTGTGTTACAGAGCTGCTTGGGATGAACCTTGACAAAAACCACTGCATCTCTTTCCACACCTGCTTTGCAAAGGCACATTCCAGGAGGAGGTGGGCGGCAGTCTCTTCCCCACCACAGCCAACGCGGGGGCACTGTGCGGAGGGGGCGAGACTTCGGGTGTGCATGAAGGATCTGACGGGGAGGGCCCTTCTCACCACCAGCCAAGCTACGTCTTGGTGCTTGTTTGAAAGTTCTGGTGATGAGGCATTTAGGCTTAAGTTAATGGTCAATTCTTGTGTTATGGTGTTAAAAGGATATTGGTAGAGTCAATCTCTTTTTCTGTTTTAGGGTGGATTTCCACATTATGGTGAAGTGAACAATGACTATGTTATGGTAAAAGGCTGCGTTGTTGGAACAAAGAAGCGTGTTCTTACACTAAGAAAGGTACAACATCCTCCTCCGTATATGTTTGGAACATCACTATATATGATGGCAATGTAGTGGGGGTGTTATCATTTCTAACTTTGTTGGCACATTTGGAATATTTTCCATGAGAGAATTTTTCTCAGTCTCTCTCTAAGCATCAAATACCCAATTTCAGAAAAAAACTCCTTTCTTGATGCATGGAAACAGTAGCCGAGGAATTGGTGTGTACCTGAATTGGGCCGTGATCCTTGTGCCATGTACACTGCAGGCTCCTCATGGGGCCGGTGGAAGGACCACAGAAAATTTGCATATGTAAAGGTTTTAATGTGCCCATGATGCCTAAAGATGGAGCCGTAATCAATATGGTGGGCAGTGCACTTCTGGTGTGGAATGAGTGCGTGTATGCCGCCTGCAATATTGGACCCTGAGGCACCCGATTTACATGTGCAAAAAAAGCACAGTGCAATCCAATTTCTAGGCCAGTGAGCTTAAACAAAACAAATTTACATCCTGGAAAAAAAAATCAGGAGATTGTCATGGAAACACAACATGGAAATCTCTTAATCACAAGAGCAGGTAAAATAGCCCAACAATTACATGGCTGGAAATCTATGTAAAGTATAGGAGGGAATAAGGTCACTGAATATTGCAGTTTAGTTTCTTGTATATTATTTTCAGTTAACATTTTAAATGTGCTCATGTTTCTATAATTTTACATAACAATTCTAGTGCAGCTGAAAAATGCAAATTCAGAGTTGACATCTATTCTTCTTTTACAGTCTCTTCTGGTTCACACAAAACGGAATGCTATTGAACCAATCGAACTCAAGTTCATTGATACAACTTCCAAATTTGGCTACGGCCACTTCCAGACACCTGAGGAGAAGAGAGCTTTCATGGTAGGATTACAATATAGTTTGGATTCCATGGGATAGATTTTGACACTTTGTGATTGTGTAAAGCAGGTGATAGCGAGTTGGAAGCTAGTTTTACCATTCTTCCGATTTTCCATTGAAGTCAGTGGAAATGAAAATTGGGACAGATCTAAAATGAGCTGCCAATTTGCTATCGCCCATTTTACGCTATCTCACAAGGTCAAGTTCTACCCTGAATGAGCAACTGCAGAGGTGATGGGGTGTGACAAGATTTGGGATTAGGGAATGGTGGCATGGCTTAATCGGGGCGAAGATGTGGCAGAGCGAAGGAGAAAATGGTAAAAAATCAAATAATTATCAAGAAGGAACTTCACCATAGCAATGCAAAATAAATGTTTGTAAATTTCAATTGCATTTATTTATAATTTTTTAATACGTATTTATAACTGGTGCATGTTGAAATCAGAGTTTAACTGGCCTGATCTCACCAGATTTAGGAACAGGAGGAGGCCATTCAGCCCCTCAAGCCTGTTCTGCCACTCAAATAAATCAAGTCTGATCTATGACCTAACTCCACATACCTGCCTTTGCCCCATATTCCTTAACAGCTTTGGTTAGCAAAAATCTATCAATATCAGATTTCAAATTAACAATTATCTAGTATCAATTGCCATTTGTGAGAGTTCCAAATGTCTACAATCCTTTGCAGTTAGAAGTGTTTCCTAATTTCCCATCTGAAAGATCTGGCTCTAATTATTAGACTATGTCCCCTAGTCCTAGACTCAGCAACGAGCAGAATAGTTTGTCTCTATTTATCCCATCTTTTCCCCTTAATATCTTGAAAACTTGGATCAAATCACACTTTAACTTTCTAAATTCCAGGGAATAATATTAATCGTAATTTAACCCTTGGAGTCCAGGTATCATTCTGGTAAATCTAAACAGCACTCCTTCCAAGGCCAAAATATACGTCCTATGGTATGTTGCCCAGCACTGCTCACAGTATTCTAGGTGTGGTGTAACCCGGTCTTTGTATAACTGAAGCATGACTTCTGTCCCCTTGTATTCTAGTCCTTTAGATATTACGGTCAGCATTCCACTAGCCTTTCTGATTATTTTCTGTACCTGCTCATGACATTTTAATGAGCCGTGTACCTGGGCCCCCTAACCTCTTTGGGCCTTCACTGTTTCTAGTTATTCACGATTTAGAAAGTACTCCGTTCTATCCTTTTTAGGTCCAAAGTGGATGACCTCACATTTGCCTACATTGAAATCCATTTGCCATGGTTTTGCCCATTCACTTAATCTATCAATATCTCTTTGTAATTTTATGCTACAATCTACTCTGCTTACAATGTTGCCTATATTTGTGTCATCTGCAAATTTGTTTATGTGGCTTTCTATCCCATCACCTAAGTTATTAATAGATATGATGAATAGTTGAGGCCCCCCACACTGATCCTTGGAGGACACCACTAGTCATATTCTGCCAATTGGAATGCCTTTCCATTATCCTTACTCTCTGTTTCCTGTTGCTCAGCCAATTTCTAACCTGGTCAATAATTTGCCTTCAATTATGGAAAAGGATAGGACTGGTCCTCAGGTTGAAGTCCTAAATTGGGGGAAGGCTAATTTCAATGGCATCAGACAGCAACTCTCAAAAGTTGAATGGGAGAGGCTGTTTACAGGTAAAGAGACGCCTGGCAAGTGGGAGGCTTTTAAAAGTGAGATAGGAAGAGTTCAGGCCAGCATGTTCCTGTTAGATGGAAGGACAAGGCTGGCAAGTTTAAGGAACCTTGGTTGACAAGGGATATTGAGGATCTGGTCAGGACAAAGAAGGAGGCAGATGTCAGGTATAGGCAGCTGGGATCAAGTGAGTCCCTCGATGAATATAGGGGATGTAGGACTACACTTAAGAAGGAAATTAGGAGGGCGAAAAGGGGCCATGAGATTTCCCTGGCAGATAAGATAAAGGAGAATCCTAAAAGATTCTATAAGTATATTAAGACTAAAAGGGTAGCTAGGGAGAGAGTAGGTCCCCTTAAGGATCAGTGTGGCAATCTATGTGTGGAGCCACAGGAAATGGGTGAGGTCTTAAATGAATATTTCTCATCAGTATTTACCGTGGAGAAGGTCATGGAAGCTAGTGAGTTCAAGGGAGGGAACAGCGATATCCTGGAGCATATTAACATTACAAAGGAGGAGGTGTTGGAGCTTTTGAAGCGCATTAAGGTGGATAAATCCCCAGGGCCTGAACAGGTGTGTCCTAGGATGCTACGGGAAGCAAGGGAGGAGATTGCTGGGGCCCTGGCAGAGATTTTTGTATCATCGTTAGCCACGGGTGAGGTACTGGAAGACTGGAGGTTCACTAATGTTGTGCCTTTATTTAAGAAGGGCAGCAGGGATAAACCAGGGAACTACAGGCAGGTGAGCCTTACATCAGTGGTGGGAAAGTTATAAGAAGGGATTCTGAGAGACAGGATTTATATGCACCTGGAAAGGCATGGTCTGATTAGGGATAGTCAGCATGGCTTTGTGCGTGGAAAATCATGTCTCACGAATTTGCTTGAGTTTTTTGAGGAGGTGACCAAGAGGATTGACGAGGGCAGGACGATGGACGTTGTCTACATGGACTTTAGTAATGCCTTTGACAAGGTACCGCATGGTAGGCTGGTCCAGAAGGTTCAAACACATGGGATCCAGGGTGAGCTAGCAAATTGGATACAAAATTGGCTTGGTGATAGGAGGCAGAGGGTGGTAATGGAGGGTTGTTTAGCAGACTGGAGGCCAGTGGTGTGCCGCAGGGATCAGTGCTGGGCCCTCTGTTGTTTGTCATATATATTAATGACTTGGATGTGAATGTAAGGGGCATGATTAATAAGTTTGCAGATGACACCAAAATTGGTGGTATAGTGGACAGTGAAGAAGGTTGTCTAACGTTACAACAGGATATAGATCAACTGGGAAAGTGGGCAAGGGATTGGCAAATGGAATTTAATGCAGACAAGTGCAAAGTGATGCATTTTGGGAAGTTAAACCAGGGTACGACATATACAGTGAATGGCAGGGCCCTGGGGAGTGTTGTTGAGCAGAGAGACCTTGGGGTGCAAGTACATAGTTCCCTGAAAGTGGCAACACAGGTAGACAGGGTGGTGAAGAAGGTGCATGGCATGCTTGCCTTCATCGGCCGAGGCATTGAGTACAAGAGTTGGGACGTCATTTTACAGTTGTACATAACGTTGGTTAGGCTGCATTTGGAATACTGTGTGCAGTTCTGGCCGCTGCACTACAGGAAAGATGTGATTAAGCTAGAGAGGGTGCAGAAAAGATTCACAAGGATGTTGCCTGGTTTGGAGGGCTTGAGTTATAAAGAGAGATTGGATAGGCTGTGTTTGTTTTCCCTGGAGCGAAGGAGGCTGAGAGGGGACATGATAGAGGTATATAAAATTGTGAGAGGCATAGATAGGGTAGATAGCCAGAGTCTGTTTCCCATGGTAGAGGTGACTAAAACTAGAGGGCATAGATTTAAGGTGAGAGGGAGGAGGTTTAAAGGGGATCAAAGGGGTAAATTTTTCACACAAGGAATAGTGAGTATCTGGAATGAGCTGCCTGAGGAGGTGGTGGAGGCAGGAACAGTAGCAACATTTAAGAGGCATCTGGACAAGTACTTGAATGAGCAAGACATCGAGGTATATGGAATTAATGCAGGTAGGTGGGATTAGTATAGATAGGCATTATGGTCGGCATGGACGCGGTGGGACAAAGGGCCTGTTTCTATGCTGAATGACTCTATGACTCTAATTCCATGAGCTTCAATATTAGCTAACAGTGACTTCTGAGGGATTTTATCAATTACCTTTTGGAAGTCCATATAAATAACATCCATAGACATTCCCCTGTCCACTATTTCAGCCATCTCGTCAAAACAATTAATCAGGTTTGTCAGGCATGACCTACCCTTTACAAATTGTTAAACTGTCAGGAACTGTTTTATTTAAACAGAGTACATAGTAATAATTTTTTAATTTAAAAATGTGGAAACCACTTTTGGAGGCTGATGGACGCGGGACGGATGCGGGCAGGCCCGGAATTTTGCGCCACCAGCCGGCACTATCCTGCCCCGAGCCATTTGTGAGAAGGCTGGGTTGGGAGCGGAACAGCTACCTGCCTGCAAGCAGCAGGTCACCAATTGAGGTAATTAAGGGGCCTATTAAGGCCCCTCTCCCGCGCTGTGGAATCTTTCAGCCAGTAGTCAGACCCCACATTGCAGCTGAAATGTGGCCAGTGAGAGGAGGAGGCTTTTAAATCTATTTTTTTTTACCTGGTCTCCTATTGGCCCTCCAGCCTTGGGGGCCCACCTGCCATCCTTAATTGGACAGCAAGCATGCCCTCTGGCAAAAATCCTGTCTGGTGATTATCCTGACACAGTGTCGGCTCAGGACCTGTATTTGATCCCAACTTTGAGGTCTCGATCCCAAACAGAAAATCCAGCCCCATGTTCCGTATGGTATGCTATAGTATTGAAGATAAGTTAATGCTATACATTGGAGGTCGGAATAGGACAAAAATCATTTCAAATTCAATCATTATTCTCTTTTTTCAGGGGCCACTCAAGAAAGATCTGGTGCAAGGGAAGGCCAGAGTCTTGATCGATTCTTAACAGCTACAGATATGAAGGACTGTGCCTGTCACTGAATTGCTTACCAAGCCGATAATAAAGAATTGTTTAATGTTCAGTGTCTGTTTTTTTTTAAGTAACTCATTAGTTTGTCTTTACTACTTCAAAAACGACAGCAGAACCTTTAAATGAAAAAACAAGAATGAGACTTTATTCAACAAATAGTGTCAGTGATGAAATGTTCAATAACCCATATAGTTCTACTTCCTGTAATATTTATTAATATCGGAAATAAGATAAGCAATTTTAAAGCTGAAAGAACCTTTAGGTAAAGGAGTTTGGTTTTCATTGCTATTCCCCCCACATACCATAGCTGAAAGTCTCATTTGCTTTCTTCTGCAGTCTGTTAGCTTCATGGGTGCAATTTTCAACTGTTAGTCACCATTTCTTGCCTGACCCCTGGGCAGCCGCCAGTTGAATATTGGGAGAAGAGGCACTTTGCTCATTCCAAGGCCTATCTAATACATTTTTCAGGTAGGCCTGTAAAGGGCTGAGCAGCCTGCTAGCCTGTTGGAGCACAAAGTTGCTTAAGTATGCAAATCCAGATCATATGACAGTACTTCTAGACCTCCGATTGTAATTTTTGAGTACAAATGGACAGAGTGTGTTGCTCTGCCCATTTGTACCAGGTATTGAGCAGCCTAACCAAAAATGACTGAGGAAACTTTACATTTTGTTGGGCTGAGAGGAGCAGGTTTTGAGCTGCTCTGCTGACACCTGTTTCGAGCACAGGTCGAAGATTGGCATCCATCTGACTTATGGCATATGTTCGAGAGATGGTTCCAAATAATGATTTATAGACTTCCAAGAGTCACGGTGCTGTTAACTTGAGGCAGTGTTTAATTGGAGTAATTTCAGCTATACTTGTTCTGTTTTTGTGATTTAATAACTGAATCCCTAGATTAATTCATGTCATCATTACTCACTCACAGCCATCTAATCATAAAAAGAAAGACTTGCATTTATATAGTGCCTTTCGCAACTACCAGACGTCTCAAAGTGCTTCACAGCCACTGAAGTACATTTGAAGTGTAGTCACTGTTGGAATGTAGGAAACGTGGCAGCCAATTTTGCATAGCAAGCTCCCATGAATAGCAGTGTGATCATGACAGATAATCTGTACTGAATTTAGTGAACCTGTCACGGTTCCCTGCAGCGGACCCGGAAGTGGGCGCTTGTCATGTGTGCGGCCGGCCCATTGCCCTCAAGCGGCGGGCAGCCACTTTACAAAACGGAGGCGTGGGCCCCGGCCAATTATATGATGGAGGCAGGACTTGATGCACAGAATACAGCATCAGATGACTCTGGAGCAGGTGCTGGCGCCATATTGAAAGCCCTGCCAACTCTGTTTGCATTGCTAATTTCGACTCATTTGCAGTGCTGTCTTGTGAAGCCATTGCTGTAGTGACCCCTGGACTTGCCCGACCACTGGTGAAGGACGCTGCAGGATGACAGGGAAAGAAACAGAGTGACCCTACAGTTTAGTGAAGCCTCCCTGGCGATTCTCCTCCAGGCTGCAAAAGAAAGGCGGGAGGTTCTTTCCCCCCAGCAATGGAAAAAAGAAGTCCTGCCGCCTGACCAAGCAAGCCTGGATGGAGATCGCTGAGAAGGTCAGCAGCTGTGGGGGGGTCACCCCCCACAACCCTCCCGGCAACATGGGTACAGTGCCGCAAGAGGGTCAACAACCTCCTTTGTTCTGCCAAGGTGAGTGCTCCATACCTCTCTCCTTTTCAGGGATTGCATTATTTACATGTTTTTTATTTATTCTTTCATGGCCACTAGCAAGGCCAGCATTTGTTGCCCATCCCTAACTGCCCTTAACAACTGAATGGCTTACTAGGCCATTTCAGAGAGCAGTTAAGAGTCAATCACATTGCTGTGGGTCTGGAGTCACCTGTAGGCCAGACCAGCAGATTTCCTTCCCTAAAGGACATTCGTGAACCAGATGGGTTTTCCCGACAATTAATTAATTAATTAAAAAATCTGGAATTGAAAGCTAATTAATTAATGAATTCAAATTCCACCGGCTGCCATGGAGGGACTTGAACCAGTGTCCCCGGGGTATTAGTCTGGGCCATGAGGCTACACAGGAGAAAGCAGGACATGGGGTTGGAGGCACCACAAATGCACTGGCAAAGGGGGTTAAGCATCATCTCATCCTGACAGATGCATGGCTGCATCTCGGCCACAGGCCATCTTCTTTCACAGCTCACCCCCATTAACTCCCCTGAGAGTTGATGGAAGGACGAGCTATATAGGAAACCCCAGTATGGGACGAGGGGCTGTCACTAGCACAACTGTCATGTTGATCTCTCTGTGAAGTGTGACTATCTCCCTCTTTCCACTTGCAACACAAGAGGGCCCATAACAGCAGGGAGAAAGAGCAGACTGGCAGAGGCATCCCAGACATCAGGCCTCTCTCAATAGCTGAGGAGGGGGCACTTGAATTAGTGGGGACCCAGAATGACTGCTCACTAGCTGATGGTGAGACTGGAGTCTCTGTGCAAGGAGGTGAGAATTGTCTTCAAACAACATACAGTTCACTTCAGGAGATCCACATCAAGCCTGGTTGGCATGATGAGATCTGCACAGCCTCACCCACACTTGTTTGTGTTCTCTCATGTTGCTCAGTGTCCACAGGAGACTCCAGCAGAAGGGGGACATAATTCAACCTCTGAGGAGGATGAGCAGTCAGAGGATGCACTGTCACATGACTCTCCTGCATCTTCCATCAGCACAGATACATTCACCTGGGTGGGTACCTGCTCAGCTGTAGAATCAGGGTCACAAGCTGGTGAGAGCACCACACACACGTGCCCGAGTGGCTGAGACAGCTAAGGCCTCTGACAGTCAGACAGTCATGACAAACTTCTGGTGTTGACAGCACAGGGCATGCTGGAGTCGCAGAGAGAGGTAAGGCAACATCTGGCAGAGATGCCGGAGGCCTTGTGCAATCATGAGTGGATGATGGAGGAGTCCATCCATGCCCTGAGTGCTGCCATGTCTCAGGCATCTGAGCACATGGCTTCCTCTGAGAGGTTAATGACCCACATAGAGAGCCAGATCCCACAAATGCACACGGACCTGCACACCATTGCCTTGGCCATGAGCTCAATGCAGCAGTGGCAAGGCGAGATAAGGACAAGGCCCCTGGAGTCGTCTCTAGCACCTCGTCCTTCTTTGGTCAGCAGGGAGTGTCATGCAAACAGGAAGTGCAGCGATGGAAATACAAAAAGAAACCAAAGAGTTATGAAAAAAAGAACAATTTAAAATGGCTGGTACACTTACCTTCAACAAGGTGACTGACAAAGTCACATGACACATACCTTCTCCTGAACTGAAAGGCACATTCATGTCTGATAGAACTGAAACTCATTAACCCTGAAATGGATGTGAGCTATTCACAAAATGAACTAAAACAAAGTCACTCACAGATGCTCCGTCTCCAGCTACAACTACTACATTAAAGCGTGAACATCCCTCATCTTATCGAAATTGGCTGTAATCAAAAGCTATTATAGCTCCTCAGGAACTGAAAACCGAAAGTCACATGGGTGAAACCAACACTTTATCAGTTTACCTTTAAAGGTAACCTTTTTGGAGAACAAAGGGAGTCATCAATCATCAAGTCACCAGAAGAGCAGTCTGAGATCTCCAGCTACAGAGAGAAAGAACATCAAAAGCCATCTTGAATTCCAACACAAGGTTGAGAGAGAGAGAGATCGATTCCAGCTAAGACAGTTGAACCTTGCTGAGATGAGTTTGCAACCAACTGCAGCAGAGAAGTGAGAGAGTGCTTTTTAAACAACTCCTCCATCTGTGAAAACGGAACTAAGAAATACCAGCCCCATCTTCAAGCTGACGTGTTGACTGACAGAAGACTTCAGCAACACAGCAAGTGCAAGACAATGAGCAAACAGGCCTGCAACTTTAAAAACTTACCTTCCAAGAGGATCCCACAGGCTTTTTCTGAAAACAGCAGGCTTTTACACCTTGAACTCAATGCATCTTGCCATTTACCTACTGCAATCTTTTCTTGGTGCACATGTGAGAGTAAATGCATGCGTGGGTGGTGTTGCAAACATTTTGGGTGATTATTGTTCAATAAATATTTAATCCTCTGTTTTAAACTCACAAGAAAACCCATCACTGTATGTTTATTTGGCAAACAAGACACAGCGGCTGAAACATTAGTTTAAACAAAACACTATCTGTGCTCAGTTGGAAGGTGACCAGTGGAAACCAGCCACACCATTTCCCACCTGTCCATAACAGGAGGTTCAAGTGAGCCTTGGAAGAGAGGAGGAGAGGCTGACCTACACAGCTGGGGGCTCCCCTCATGGGGCTCTGAGTATGAGCACCGGCTCCTCAGTCCCTCCCCCAGTGAGCCCCAGCTCCAGTAACTGCGATGCCTGGGAAGAGTCCAGATAGTTCAGTACCTGTGCAGGGAATTGTCCGGCAGCTGGGACCCTCCAGGCCTCAGGCAACCAGGGGTTGGCTGCTGAAGTGATCACAGGCCAAGGAGCAGCATAATCAGCAGCCTGCCTCCAGCCCAGCTGTTAGCACAGAGGTTACACTGCGTGGAAGCACTTGAAAATGTATAAAGAGCACCTAGACACACTTGGGGTTGCATAGGTTTTTGATATTTGCTATTTGATTTCTCTTACAATTTTTTTCATTTTAGAAATTCTCTTTCATTGTGGAAAATGCTTATTCTATAGCTCCTTAATTGTGAGATGCTGACTTCACCCTTCCCGCTTAGTGGATGCCAATGTAGGGACAGCCCTGATTTGATTAGCGTCTCCCATGGGCCATTGCACATGGTTAAACTGGGAGGGCACTAAGCACGGAAGAGAAGTAGAAAGGAGGTGATAGACCGACTGCATTGAGGTGAGTTTTCATTGATTTCATTGTAAGAGGCCATCATGGTGGCTGGAAGTGGTAAATATGAGACTGTCTCTTGCGTCCTTGACCCGTCTCTCAATGTGCCTGGCCTCTGGTGCAAGGGCTTCAACATCCAGTGTTGCCTGCTCAGCACCCTCCTCTACGTCCTCCTCGTCCACATTCAGTCATGTTCTCATTATGCAAGGCCTCCCTCCACTGCAGTACTAGATTGCATAAAGCACAGCAGACCACCAAGCGGGACCCTTGCTAGGGCATACTGCAGGGCTCCACCGGACTGACCCAGGCACCGGAATCTCATCTTCAGCAGCCCAATGGCCTCCTTGATAGTCACTCGGGTGAACCAGCGGCAAGTGTTGTACCTCTCCTCTGCTGCATTGCAAGGGTTTCTGACAGGTGCTAGTAGCCATGTCTTCCATGGGTAGCCTTTGTTCCTGAGAATCGATCCCTGAAGGCGAGCAGGGACCAGAAAAGCTGTGGCACCTGGGACTGTTGAAGTATGTGAGCGTCGTGGCTGCTTCCCGTGAAGTGGGCACACACTTGCAGGACATGCTTTCGGTTGTCGCAGACCAGTTGAATGTTGATTGAATGGAAGCCCTTCCTGTTGATGAAGGTGGCTGGCTGGTCTGTGGGAGCCTTGATGGCCACGTGCGTGCAGTCTATCACACCTTACACCTGGGGGAATACAGCGATTGCCCCGAATCCGATGGCCCTCACTGCCTGAATGTCAGGGTCGGTCCAGTAGCGCACATACCCTCTTGAACAGGACATTGGTCACCTCCTTGATGCAATAGTGGGCTGCTGCCTGGGAGACCGCACACATGTCCCCAGTGGATCCTTGGAATGATCCCCACATGTAGAAGTTAAGTACCACGGCCATGGGCATAGAGTGACCACCGAATCACATAGGTCACAACTCCTCTTGCAGCATGGAGCATAAGTCAGTGATGGGCCTCCCTGGAGATCTGTAGTCTTTACTGACAATGCTGCTCGGACATTTGGAGGTAGCTGAATCAAGTCCAGTACACTCTCTGGTACAGGTGGACCCTTCTTGGCATGGCCAACTGCTGTTGCTCTCTTTGTGGAACTCCACGTGCAGGCGCAGCTGCCTCCTGCCCTCCCTCCGTCAGCGGCACTGCGTCATGCCATAGGGGTCCAAAAAGACAGGGGTGTATGAGACCCATGGAGGGTGATCTGTAGGCCTCCAGATTGCTGTCCTTCCAGAGATGAACCTATCTTGTCAGCTTTCCCTTTGGTACTCCTCTCAACCTTCTTCATCAATGGCCCTCAGTGCCCACCCTTGCTGATAACTAACCCACTTACCCAGCAGTATGGCCACCCAACCCACTCACCCAGCAGTATGGGCACCTGGTACTGCCACCCAAGACCAAGTCCTGCCCCAGTACTGTCATCCGTGACCAAATCCACCCATGCAGAGTGCATGTCGGCCAACAATAGCGGCACAGTGGCGCAGTGGTTAGCACCACAGCCTCACAGCTCCAGCAACCCAGGTTCAGTTCTGGGTACTGCCTGTACAGAGTTTGCAAGTTCCCCCTGTGACCATGTGGGTTTCCGCCGGGTGCTCTGGTTTCCTCCCACAGCCAAAGACTTGCAGGTGATAGGTAAATTGGCTGTTGTAAATTGCCCCTAGTGTAGGTAGGTGGTAGGAGAATGGTGGGGATGTGGTAGAGAATATGGCATTAATGTAGGATTAGTATAAATGGGTGGTTGTTGGTCGGCACAGACTCGGTGGGCCGAAGGGCTTGTTTCAGTGCTGTATCTCTAAAAAAATAATAGCCTCCACTCCCCCCCTCTTCCACTATGCGGTGCTGGTCATGGGCTGCCTCAGTGCCACCAGCTTTCAATGGCTGGGGATCCAAAGGCATGTGAGGGCCACTCATCGTCCACTTAATTCCAAGTCCCCTGTTGAATCATACTCAATAACATAATTTATTAAAACTAACTGTTCTACAATTTAAATTACATTCCCATTGTGTCAGGGCAGCAATGCTGCCTTTGTGCTTTCCCGCCACTGACAAAATCCAGAACGTTGGATTTCCGGGTGGACTCATCTGATGCTATTCTCCTGCCCCTAGTCTTCGAGTCAGGCTTGAAGCCAGAGCTTCCTGACTCAGAGGTACAAGTGCTACCACCAGAACCACAGCTGACATCAAAAAGGAAGAAAGACTTGCATTTATATAGCACCTTTCACGACCACTGGAAGTCTCAAAGTGCTCTACAACCAATGAAATGCTTTTATTTTGAAGTGTAATTACTGTTGTAATGCAGGAAACACAGCAGTCAACATGTGCACAGCAAACTTCCACAAAGAGCAATATGATAATGACCAGATGTGATGTTGTTGAAGGATAAATAATGGCCAGCATTCAGTTTGCTCTGAGGACTGCTGCTTTCATCCTAGAAGCTGTTTTGCTTTAATCTCTACTTCAAATATTTGTCAGTCTTCCAAAATTTTTTCATCAATAATATATCTGAGATGAATGACAACGTAATCTGTCTTTGGTGCAGTTGCCTGAGGGAGGAATTTTGGCCAGGACACCATGAGAACTCTCTGCTGCTCTTTGAATAACACCATGGAATCTTTTACAATCCACCTGAATCATCAACAACAGGCAAATGGGACCTTGGCTGAACATCTTCTCTGGAAATGGCATCTCTGACAATGCGACACTCCCTCAGTGCTGCATTGAAGTGTCAGTTTAGGAAACAACTCAGTATGGCTTGACTTTAAAACTGATGAGTTGTGTTGCTTCTCGTTGCTGTGGGATATTTATATTGGTTACTGAATGGTGCAGACAGACATGTGTACATCTTATACAAATATTCATTCAGTCATTCACCCTTCGCAATATTAGTCGAACTGATCGAATTAGAGTTTTCTGGTTGTACTCTGGAAAATCTAAGGAAGAATACGAAAGATAATAAAAGCTGCACTCATTGCCCGAAAGGGCAGTGAAAACAGACACAACTGTAACTTTTGAAAGGGAATTGGAGAAATGCTTGAAAAGGAAAGAAATTGTGGGGCAATGGGGAAAGATCAGGGCTGTGTGACTAATTGGACAGCACTTTCAAAGGGCTGGTAGAGTCATGATGGACCAAATGGCCTTCTCTGCTGTATTTTTTTAAATTCAGAGTCCTTTGTAATACAGATAACAGAATTCAGTCTATTATTGAGTAGTATATTACTGTATTAAAATGTTGGGCCATTGGATCTCCTACATAATGCACTCAAAATGTAATGGGAGTCCCTGAAGGAATAGAATAGCACACAACTGATGATGCATGAATGCTTAACTTCATTTTAAGTACACTTTACAGCAACAGCAGCTTACAGCTATTTTAATGTAAACAACATTCCAAGATGCACCTCTTTACAGATTCTTCTTCTTCTTTGGCCTCCTTGTCTCGAGAGACAATGGGTAAGCGCCCAGAGGTGGTCAGTGGTTTGTGGTGCAGCACCTGGAGTGGTGATAAAGCCAATTCTAGAGTGACAGACTGTTCCACAGGCGCTGCAGATAAAATTTGTTGTCGGGGCTGTTACACAGTTGGTTCTCTCCTTGCGCTTCTGTCTTTTTTCCTGCCAACTGCTAAGTCTCTTCGACTCACCACTCTATAGCCCTGCCTTTATGGCTGTCCGCCAGCTCTGGCGATCACTGGCAACTGAATCCCATGACTTTTATTTTATTCATTCATGGGATGTGGGCATCACTGGCCAGGCCAGCATTTATTGCCCATCCCTAATTGCCCTTGGTGGTGGTGAGCTGCCTTCTTGAACCGCTGCAGTCCATGTGGGGTAGGTACACCCACAGTGCTTTTAGGAAGGGAGTTCCAGGATTTTGACCCAGTGACAGTGAAGGAACGACGATATAGTTCCAAGTCAGGATGGTGTGTGACTTGGAGGGGAACTTGCAGGTGGTGGTGTTCCCATGCATTTGCTGTCCTTGTCCTTCTAGTTGGTAGAGGTCGTGGGTTTGGAAGGTGCTGTCTAAGGAGCCTTGGTGCATTGCTGCAGTGCATCTTGTAGATGGTACACACTTCTGCCACTGTGCGTCGGTGGTGGAGGGAGTGAATGTTTGAAGATGGGGTGCCAATCAGGCAGGCTGCTTTGTCTTGCATGGTGTCGAGCTTCTTGAGTGTTGTTGGAGCTGCACCCATGCAGACAAGTGGAGATTATTCCATCACACTCCTGACTTGTGCCTTGTAGATGGTGGACAGGGTTTGGGGATTCAGGAGGTGAGTTAATTGTCGCAGGATTTCTAGCCTCTGACCTGCTCTTGTAGCCACAGTATTTATATGGCTACTCCAGTTCTGTTTCTGCTCAATGGTAACCCCTAGGATATTGATAGTGGGGGATTCAACAATGATAATGCCATTGAATGTCAAGGGGAGATGGTTAGATTCTCTCTTGTTGGATATGGTCATTGCCTGGCACTTGTGTGGCACGAATGTTACTTGCCACTTATCAGCCCAAGACTGGATATTGTCCAGGTCTTGAATCATTTCTACACGGACGGCTTCAGTATCTGAGGAGTCACGAATGGTGCTGAACATTGTGCAATCATCAGCGAATATCCCCACTTCTGACTTTATGTTTGAAGGAAGCAACTGAAGATGGTTGGGCCTAGGACACTACCCTGAGGAACTCCTGCAGTGATGTCCTGGAGCTCAGATGATTGACCTCCAACAACCACAACCATCTTCCTTTGCGCTAGGTATGACTCCAGCCAGCGGAGGGTTTTCCCCCTGATTCCCATTGACCTCAGTTTTGCTCGGGCTCCTTGATGTCATGCTCGGTCAAATGCTACCTTGATGTCAAGGGCAGTCACTCTCACCTCACCTCTTGAGTTCAGCTCTTTTATCCATGTTTGAACCAAGGCTGTAATGAGGTCAGGAGATGAATGACCCTGGCAGAACCCAAACTGAGCGTCACTGAGCAGGTTATTGCAAAGCAATTGCCACTTGATGGCACTGTTGATGACACCTTCCATCACTTTACTGATGATTGAGAGCAGGCTGATGGTGCGGTGATTGGCCGGGTTGGACTTGTCCTGCTTTTTGTGTACAGGACATACCTGGGCAATTTTCCATATTGCAGGGTAGATGCCAGTGTTGTAGCTGTACTGGAACAGCTTGGCTAGGGGCGTGGCAAGTTCTGGAGCACGGGTCTTCAGTACTATTGCCGGAATATTGTCAGGGCCCGTAGCCTTTGCAGTATCCAGTGCCTTCAGTCGTTTCTTGATATCAGGCGGAGTGAATTGAATTGGCTGAAGTCTGTCATCTGTGATGCTGGGGACTTCAGGAGGAGGCTGAGGTGGATCATCAACTTGGCACTTCTGGCTGAAGATTGTTGCAAATGCTTCAGCCTTATCTTTTGCACTGATGTGCTATGTCCCCCATCATTGAGGATGGGGATATTTGTGGAGCCACCTCCTCCAGTTAGTTGTTTAGTTGTCCACCACCATTCACGGCTGGATGTGGCAGAACTGCAGAGCTTAGATCTGATCCGTTGGTTATGGGATCGCTTAGCTCTGTCTATCGCATGCTGCTTATGCAGTTTAGCACGCAGATAGTCCTGTGTTGTAGCTTCACCAGGTTGACACATCATTTTGAGGTATGTCTGGTGCTGCTCCTGGCATGCCCTCCTGCACTCTTCATTGAACCAGGGTTGGTCTCCTGGCTTGATGGTAATGGCAGAGTGGGGCATATGCCGGGCCATGAGGTTACAGATTGTGATTGAGTACAATTCTGCTGCTGCTGATGGCCCACAGCGCCTCATGGATGCCCAGTTTTGCATTGCGAGATCTGTTCAAAATCTATCCCATTTAGCACAGTGGTAGTGCCACACAACACGAAGGAGAGTATCTTCAATGTGAAGGCAGGACTTCATCTCCACAATGACTGTGCGGTGATCACTCCTACCAATACAGTCATGGACAGATGCATCTGCGGCAGGCAGATTGGTGAGGATGAAGTCAAGTATGTTTTCCCCTCTTGTTGGTTCCCTCACCACCTGCTGCATACCCAGTCTAGCAGATAGGTCCTTTAGGACTCAGCCAGCTCGGTCAGTAGTGGTGCTACCGAGCCACTCTTGGTGATGGACACTGAAGTCCCACACCCAGAGTACATTCTGTGCCCTTGCCACCCTCAGTGCTTCCTCCAAGTGCTGTTCAACATGGAGGAGTACTGACTCATCAGCTGAGGGAGGGCAGTAGGTGGTAATTAGCAGGAGGCTTCCTTGTCCAGGTTTGACCTGATGCCATGAGACTTCATGGGGCCCAGAGTCGATGTTGAGGACTCCCAGGGCTACTTCCTCCCTACTGTGTACCACTGTGCCGCCACCTCTGCTGGGTCAATGTCACAGGAATTCATGTCGTGTTTGCAGATGACTTTAAAGTGGAAACATGGACGGTCGGTGGGTCTGATACCAGTGATGAGCTCGCTGTACAATGTGTCCTTGGGGATCCTGCCATCTTCCATGCGGCTCGCATGGCCAAACCATCTCAAGCGCCGCTGGCTCAGTAGGGTGTATACGCAAGGGATGTTGGCCGCCTCGAGGACTTCTGTGTTGGAGATATGATCCTGCCACCTGATGCCAAGGATTTTCCAGAGGCATCGAAGATGGAATAAGTTGAGATGCCGCTCTTGGCTGACATACGTGGTCCAGGCCTCTCTGCCGTACAGCAAAGTACTGAGGACACAGGCTTGAAATACTCGGACTTTTGTGTTCCGTGTCAGTGCGCCATTTTCCTACACTCTCTTGGCCAGTCTGGACATAGCAGTGGAAGCCATGTGCTTGTTGATTTCTGCGAGAGACTGGTTACAGGTGATAGTTGAGCCTAGGTAGGTGAACTCTTTAACCACTTCCAGAGCGTGGTCGCCGATATTGATGGATGGAGCATTTCTGACATCCTGTCCCATGATGCTAGTTTTCTTGAGGCTGATGGTTAGGCCAAATTCGTTGCAGGCAGCAACAATCCTGTCGATGAGTCTCTGCAGACACTCTTCTGTGTGGGATGTTAATGCAGCATCGTCAGCAAAGAGGAGTTCCCTGATGAGGACTTTCCGTACTTTGGTCTTCGCTCTTAGACGGGCAAGGTTGAACAACCTGCCAACTGATCTTGTGTGGAGGAAAATTCCTTCTTCTGAAGACTTGAACGCATGTGAGAGCAGCAGTCAGATGAAGATCCCAAACAGTGTAGGTGTGAGAACACAGCCCTGTTTCACGGCACTCAGGATAGGAAAGGGGTCTGATGAGGCACCGCTATGCTGAATAGTACCTTTCATATTGTCATGGAATGAGGTGATGATACTTAGTAGCTTTGGTGGACATCCGATCTTTGCTAGTCTGAAGAGATCACATCTGCTGACGAGGTCAAAGGCTTTAGTGAGATCAATGAAAGCAACGTAGAAGGGCATCGGTTGTTCACGGCATTTCTCCTGTAGCTGGCAGAGGGAGAACAGCATGTCAATGGTGGATCTCTCTGCTTGAAAGCCACATTGTGCCTCAGGGTAGACACGCTCTGCCAGCTTTCTGGAGCCTGTTTAAAACGACTCGAGCGAAGACTTTCCCCACTATGCTGAGCAGGAAGATTCCATGGTAGTTGTTGCAGTCACCGTGGTCACCCTTGTTCTTATAAAGGGTGATGATATTGGCATCGCGCATGTCCTGTGGTACTGCTCCCTCATCCCAGCACAGGCAAAGCAGTTCGTAGAGTGCTGAAGGTATAGCAGGCTTGGCACTCTTGATTATTTCAGGGGTAATGCCGTCCTTTTCAGGGGCTTTTCCACTGGCTAGAGAATCAATGGCATCACTGAGTTCCGATTTTGTTGGCTGTGCGTC
Organism: Heterodontus francisci; assembly: GCF_036365525.1. Classification (NCBI taxonomy): domain Eukaryota; kingdom Metazoa; phylum Chordata; class Chondrichthyes; order Heterodontiformes; family Heterodontidae; genus Heterodontus; species Heterodontus francisci. Next base: position 22,824,572 of record NC_090394.1, read on the forward strand.
CAGCTCATCCATGACTGGCAGAGACTGGGCTGCATTGAGGGCAGTCTCAGTGACAGCATTCTCCCTGGAGTACAGTTCTAGGTAGTGCTCCACCCAGCGGTCCATTTGCTTGCGTTGGTTAGTGATTGTGTCCCCTGATATAGACTTCTTGATGGTTGGCCCAAAAGCTCTCTTAATGCCATCATACATTCCTCTGATGTTTCCGGTGTCGGAGGCCAGCTGAATACGACTGCATAGGTGTTGCCAGTAGTCATTTGCACAGCGCCTGGCTATTCTTTGTGCAGTGCTTCTGGCTGCTTTAAGTGCTACGGATGTTAACTCGCTGGGGGCTTTGTTGTAGTTCAACACTGCAGTGCGCTTAGCAGCTATGATAGGTTCCAGTTCTTCAAAGTGAGATTGAAACCAGTCTGCATTCTGCTTTTCATGTTTGCCAAAGGTGGTCATTGCTGAGTCATAGATGGTGTCTCTGATGTGGGCCCACTTGGTCTCTGCATCCCCTGTAGGAGTGTTTTGAATGACTTTTTCAAGTGAATTTAGAAACTTATGTAACAGCTGTGGATAAGAAATTCTGTTAGTGTTGATGCGCGGGCGGCCCTTCTGCTTGGAGTGATGCAGCTTCTTTGGTTTGAGTCTAACTTTGCTGCACACCAGAGAGTGGTTGGTGTCACAGTCCGCACTGTGGAAGCTGCGTGTGATTTGAACGCTGTTTAAGGAGGCTCACCTTGTGACGATGAGGTCCAGCTGGTGCCAACAACATGATCTTGTGTGTTTCCATGAAACCTGGTGACAGGGTTTAGTATGAAAGAACGAGTTGGTGATGCAGAGGTTGTCATAGGTTCAGAACTCCAGCAGTCTCTGTCCATTCTCATTCATCCTTCCAATGCCATAGCGCCCAAGGCAGGAGGGCCATAAGTCATGGTTGGACCCACCCTGGTGTTAAAGTCCCCCAGCAGGAACAAATGTTTGGTATTAGGAATGCTACTAATGATATTATGGAGTTCCTCGTAGAGCTGGTCTTTAACTTCATGTGAGGAGTAGAGTGTTGGAGCATAGATGTTGAGTAGGTGTACTGGGCCAGAGGCGGTGAGCAGTCGGATGGACAGTATGCGTTCCGAGCCATTTGAGGGTGGCTCTATCACGCTGAGCAAAGAATTTCTGATGGCGAAGCCCACTCCATACTGTCTTGGTTCTTCAGGATCCCTACCCTGCCAGTCGAAGGTGTAGTCTTGATCTCTTAGAGATCCACTCGCAGGGAGGCGTGTCTCCTGAAGTGCTACAATGTCCACATTGAGTCTGCTGAGCTACTGAGATTTACAGATATGGATAGCTCAATATAGACAGCTGATAATGCGTGGAGAGAGAGAGAGAGATGGTAATTGTGTATGGCCCATTTTTCAGTCCACAACCATTGGGCGTGACGCAACTGGGAGGCCCAAGGCCATCCCTTGATTGATCCTTGGGCCTCATTAACATGTATTGTGTGTCATGCCTGCCTGCACAGGTAGCTGGTGCATTTCATTAAGTATAATATCGGGCTGTTTGCCTCATCAACAGAGCCTGATGATAATGCCCAGGATGGAGTTTGGAGCAGCAACAAAGGGGGCACGGGTGATCATAAGGAGAATCAAGGGAGCACCCTGCTCCTCTTGAATTGACAGGACCATGTTTAAAAGGTTTAAACAATGTATCTTTTGGTGGCATTCACTGCTCAATCCACAGCGACCACTAAAGAATCCTGAGCACAGCAGGCCCCAGCTCTTGCTTGGCTCAATCAAAACCAATTTTTGCAAGGGATCTTAAAACAGACATGAGACCCCTTATTTATATACAATAAGGGGCCTAACAGCTGTTTTAAACAACCACTTACAAAGCTACCTTTGTCAATATGGTGCCTCCTGTAATGCCTGTCCATTTTCACTCTTTCTGGTATATAAAGAATCATAAAAGAAACACAAGAAAATTGTAGCTGGTGTCAAAGCTGATCCAGACCAGCAAAGAGCAAAATGTCCTAGGAATAATCTTGTGGAGGAATATGGCTTGGGCATGGCATATGGATGACACTTTCGGGGCATCAGCCAGGCTGGGCCAATTGCGAGCCTGCTGGGTATATGGATTTTTAAAATTATTCGTTTGTGGGATGTGGGCGTCGCTGGCTAGACCAGCATTTATTGCTCATCCCTAATTGCCCTTGAACTGAGTGGCTTGTTAGGTCATTTCAGAGGGCATTTAAGAGTCAACCACATTGCTGTGGGTCTGGAGTCACATGTAGGCCAGACCAGGTAAGGATGGCAGATTTCCTTCCCTAAAGGACATTAGTGAACCAGATGTTTTTTTACAACAATCGACAATGGTTTCATGGTCACCATTAGACTAGCATTAGACTGTGATGATCCTCTTCTTTTTTCCAGCTACTATAAAATTCCTTGTGACCTGGTTGGTGTGAAACTCAGGTTTCTCCAATTCTATCTTTCTCCTGTAACCCCGGGTATGTTGCTTCACTGTGCTTTTATTTCATGCTCTGAGCTGTTTCTTTGTGAGTTTGTACAACAACATAACCTTGCATTTAAACAATACCAGAATTATTTGGGATTTTGTTTTCTTTTAACATTTTTGAAGGAAAGGTCCCACTGCCTTTCAGCACTGGTTTTGCATCAAAGCTTCCCAGGAATAGCTAACTGCTTCCAAATTTATTAGGCTTCCTGAATAGCTCCCAAGGCAGCAAAGACCCAGGTGGACAGTAGACAGTCACAATTTTGTAATCGTTCATGGGATGTGGGCCAACATTTGTTGCCCATCCCTAATTGCCCTTAAGACAGTCCTCACCCCAGGCAAACGTTGGTACACACTCCAGTCCACAGATAGCACCAAGCTTCACTGAACCCCAGGCTGCAGTGTATGAGGAGGGCTGTTCCGTTTCTTTTCCTGTCTGTACTATAGCTCGAGAGAACCTCAAAACTCTGAAAGTTAAGCTTCCACATATTTGCTCAATTTAAGTGAAATGGCTCTATAAACGATCATGGTTAGTGAGCAACCTCACCTCTACGAACATTTAGGGATACTGTACATGAGTAATTTGAGACATGATATGTGGTACGTGTAACATTCTTAGGAGTAACAAGTGACTTTGGAACTATGGTTCCCAAAGCTCTCCATTAGTGGGAGATCCCTTGTGTTATGCTTGGGTCTGTTGTAGACTAATTGATAGAGATTGATTACCATAATTGGCCAACAACTCATTTATTGTATCATGCGACTACCGAAATTGTAGAAGGCGACCAAAATGAGCCTTCTCTTTTTTTCTGTCTAGCAATTCCTATGCTCCTCTGAAATGTATCTGTTTAATTAAGTATTTGCAACAAATTCCACTGTAACTCATTAATACTTGCTGTGTACATTTGATATAGGTGTTTTCTACCTATAAAAGTACTGCCATAATGAACCGTTGCCAGTTGTCATGTGTTGTTTGTAATATTGACAGATTCATTTAGCGAGAGACTGTACAAAACTGAAAAATCTCCTAGGCATCAGTAACACCAGTAAATAAGTTCCCACTAGTATCACACAATGAACCTTTTGAAATGCACAGTCTGCACGGATAACAGTTTTATTTTATGTTTTATTTTAACTTGTTTTATTTAAAAATACCACATGCACACCTGTCAGCCATCTTTCTTTACACAAATATCTTCTGCTGATAGACTACTAATACAAAGAGAATTGTTAAAAAAACATTATTACTGTACTATTGACATTAATCAGGATTATTGCACTTAACACTGCTGTTTGTTATTCTCAAATCTCAATAAACAAGACATGATAAATAGGCAACACACTTCTTTGTACCAGTACTGTAACATGCATTAATAAAAGAGGGAAAGTGCTTTCAGTTTGTACGAAAAATGCAAAGGGTTTACAATATCACTTTTCTATCCTTTGTAACAGAAGAAGCTGTCCAGTAAAGTATTAGAAATAGTTACATGAATATTTAGGGTAGACAATCATTTTAAAAATAGCTCCCGCACACTGACTCTCTGGCAGGTCACTTTTTATGTAGGCGTTCTTGATGAATATACACAATGGTTTAGAATGAGCACAAATCCCACCATCAAATCTAAACTTATCTGAACTTGAGTTATTCCAATTGAACAAAGCAAAACTGCTTTACCAAGTCTGCATTCTGGTAAATTCATGCTGTCAGTGTCTTTTTATTTCTGCGGTGAAATAGAAATCTGTGCAGCCAAGCAGTCTGCAGGGTGGAGACAGGACAACTTTTCATCTGAATTTGACTAAGATTTGATGGGAGACAGACTCTTCCATGCCCAGCCAAAAACCCATAGGCCCTGGTGAGAGGATTTTTCTTACTTGGCTGCAGATAATGCTGTAAGGTAATTTTTTGTATTGGGGGTAAGCTGTCGGATTTTGGTTGTTTAAGCTCCATCAGAATCATTCAAATACTTACCTCTTATCAACTTGCAATTATATTCTCTGAGCTTCAGTAAGTAGAGTATGTATGTTTGGAGAGAGAGAGAGGACTGCGTTCTATTCTAGTGATGGGGGTCTCGGCGGCAGGCTGGAAGGTGGGTGGAGAACCTGCCTCAGCCCTCTGTCAGACCCCTAGAGGCAGGCAATCCCTTTGAGGGACGAGCTCCCGCCTCCAGAGCTGTGGGCCAATCGGGAGCAGTGGCAACTGCCAATACTGCAGGAGATCCTGCAGCACCGAGGAGAGAGAAGATTCTGGGAGAGGTAAGTGGGGTTGGGGTCACTGGGGCCATTCAGGCAGGCCCTGGCAATGGGGAGGGTGGGGGAGTTGGTGAGGTTGGGAGGCCTTCCTGGGGGGTGGCAATCGCTGTTGTGGGGCCCTCCCAGGGCCCTGGATTGCCCCCATAGGAGGGAGCCCCCCGAACCTGCCAGAAGGCTGCCAGGCTTTACCTGGCAGCTTCTTACTGCAGCGCGGGGCCTCTACACTTATAATAATATTGAGGTGGAGCTGGAAAGAGGCCCTTAAATGGCCATTAATTGGCCCCTTTAGGGCCTAAATTGGCCTGGGGTAGGAGGGCCATCTGGCACCCCCTGATGTTTTGTCTGCCTCCCTGCCTTTCTGCCCAGAGTTCCCTCTATATTCAGCCTGTTGATTGCTCAGTGGATTGTTTCTGTTTTTCTAAAGCATCTTAATGGGTTTCCATGCATCTTGGACACCCTGCTGTTCAAACTAAAAATGATAATCTGTTTTGCAGTATAAACGCCACTGCTAGGAAAATGAGGTTGGAGTTTGGGTGGAAATTTCAACTCCTGGGTGGGAAAGTGTACTCGTATCTGGTCGGACTGTCTGGGAGGGGCATGGGTGGCCCAGCTGATTTCAATGGCCAACAGCAGGGAAATTGGGAGGGAAGTGGTGAAAAGTCGATTTGCTCAGGGGTAAACTGCTGGGCCTGAAATAAGAGTGGGAATGGGGAGGATGGGGGTTCTGAGCAGTCAGTGGTTTGGGAAGTGGGGGCCAACGGGGAGGGGCTGAGGTTTCTGAGGCCTACATTTCCATTGCGGGATCCAGACGGGTAGTCATAATCCTCTGGGCCCCACAAAGGAAAGTTCAAAATTTAGCTTATTTAGCCTCTTTGATCGTCTGACTGGCTTTTTGGCTGTTGGCGCACCTGCTGACTTCCTGGTTAAGATGGCATCAGGGTCCATTGATGTACTAGGACCCTGATTTGCTTAAATACTTGTGGCTCTAACCTGACTTGTGCAAGTGCTTTATACAGCTGAAAAACAATGCATTTCAAAATCAAAAAATTGGGGGATGAAACAGGTAATTCACCCACCCAACAGAAAGTGGAAGTGGAAAGGGGAAGTTACAGTGTTGGTCTTTGTGTAAGGAACAGGAGGGAAGGTTTTCTTGTCTAATTTTGTTCTGGAGAAGGATGGTCATTGCATTGAATAAAAACTCCTCTGAAATCTATAAATTTCACAATATTCATTAATATTTGCAATTAAGTTGATATATTTTAAATAATAATTCTGTCCATTTTCCTTGTTTAAAAACTTATTTAAAGAAATCCATAGGAGGGCAAATAAGTTGAGACTGTGCAAACCAAATCAATAAAAATAGCACCTATTGGCACCAATTGCTGAATGGTGATTAAATAACCTGCTAGCTAAGGAGAGATAAACAATTGAGGGTTCCCACCCTTGGTTGCCATCCAGTGACTTCTGCTGGAAAGTGTATGTGCGTTTGGGTAAAGACAGAAGCTACGAAGCTGTCCATTGTTGAATTAAAAAGAAATACTTACAATTATATCGGGCCTTTCACACCCTCAGGATGTCCCAGAATGCTTTATAACCAATGAAGTACCTCTGAAGTGTCATCACTGTTTAATGTAGCAAATGTGACAGCCAATTTGTGAATGAATTATCAATACTTACTGCTTACTGTGACATGTGATCAACGGACACCTGAGATAAGTACTGAAGGATTTTTGGTACCTGTGGGACTGGATTCCCAGAATGAATCACCACTGTCAGGAGCAAAGGGAGGCAAAGGGAGACATTCCAGGTAGGGAAACACACAGTGGAAGTCCTCTAGAATAAACACGGACCTGCAAGTGTTAATTCTATATTTTGTGCCACGCATACAGAGCTCAACTGTTATAAGAGAATATGCACTAGTTCAAAAAGGAGCTTATTCAATCAGATTTGGTCCTCCATTTGCACTTGGGAGTATTCTGGGGAGCAGGGAAATAAATCTAGTTTTCTTGGCAGACTTCAGTAGAAATAATAAATCACCTGTCCCCCAAACATTTCTGTCATTTCCAAGAATCAGTTCTTAGAATCTGTCTGTAGAGTCATAGGAGGCTTCTCTGGTGACTTCCCCTGGAGATGGCTTGGACTGGTCTGGTTTATCAAGGCCAGAGTGCATAATAGGAATATAGATATCATCCATGTTTGGCATCACAAAAACTTTCTGTAATTAAAAATATTCACTGAATTAGGATTACAGAAAACAAACTTTAATTCATGGCACATGTCTATTACTACATAATACCATAGTAATGTAGCTCAACTAGGTGCAGGCCTGTGGTCCATCACAACCTACCTTTCAGTTATCCCGTTTCTCTTATGTAACTACCTTTATACATCATTTTCACAACTTAATAAGCATGTGTCCTTTCCGATGTCATGACAAGTATCAGTAAAAGACCTGTCAAGCGGTTTAAATGTGGTTTGAATGATTTAGACTGAGGAATTACTGCATTGTCAGTTAAGCTGAAGCTTTTTTCTTTTCCCCAAAAACCTTGCACTCTTTTTGAAGTGTTGGTGTTACTGAGGCTCTCAGTGGGACTGGTACATTGACGGTTGCTCACTGCTCTCAGTTGCCATTCTATTCAGACTTAGAATTTGTTTCTGCAATTTTGACCCAAGCTGTGGGTAAATAAATGTAATGCAAACAGGATCTTATAGGCTGCAAAACTTTGAAAAGGACTGATTTAACCTGTGGCACAGCATAAAATTTTCTCTCTACTTGTGGCAGATGAGAAACACTTCGATTTATGACTATATTCTAGAAATTTGCCAAAAACTGCCTACAAGTATCCAAGCTATTTCCTACATTGGCACAATTAGGTTTGAGATTAAGTTGATCACTCTAAGAAGTGATGAAGCGATGCTAAGTGGGCTGTGATGTGAAAAATCAACATCAGGTGGTATGTTGGTTCAGTATGTTCCAGTATATTATACCACTGAGTGATAGTACCTGGCTGTGCTGTGGGTGCAGATGATTCATGGAAGTTTGCGACAAATTCACAGGAAGGAACAAAATCATCTTAACAGTCATTGCAAATTACATTCATCCATATCCCAGTGACCAAGTGGCAGTGTGGGCAGATCTATGGAAGCACCCTGACCAATGGGAATAGATTTGCAGTCAGGAAACAGGGGAAGAAGTAAGGAGGAGGTGGTCAATAAAATCAAATCATAATTGTGCTAATCGCTGACAAACACGAAAGAGAAACTTATTTACAGAGAGTTGTGAGTCTGTGCAAGTCAATTCCAGGGTTAATGGCTGATGCAGAAACTATGTTAACATTCAAGATTAGATTGGATGAGTGGGTGAAAGAAAAAGGGATAAAGGAATATGAGAACAGGGTTGGTAAATGAGGTCTGTTTGTTCACCTGGAGCGTAAACACCGATATTGACTGTTTGGGGTGAATGTTTTCATGTTGTAAGTTCTATGCAAAGTGTCAAAGATGTCTCAGTTTGCGCTGTGCACTTTCCATATAGTCAGGATTATTTATGAACCAATACAAAGAGCATAACTTTAAGATCATCACCAAAAGAACAAAGTTAAGCAGTTAGGAAAATATTTTTTTCTCAGAGGTTATGAGCACTGGGAATTCAAAACTACCAAACAGTAGTGGAAGCAGGATCAATAATGGCTTTGAAAGGAAAGTAGCTAATAATTTGAAAAAGCAAAAGAAATTAAACGAATTTGGAGAAAGCAGAGAGAAATAGAACTAAGTAGATGACTCTTTCAGAGAGCTAGCATTGATGCAATGGGCTGAGTGGCTACTTTCTTGCTGCAAAATTCCAATGATTATGTAATTTTAAATGTTATTTGAGTCCTCAGGGTGGTTAAAATTTCATTTTCCTTTTAACAGGTAGAAATACTTTGTGATTCCTGCCTACCTGAAACTCATGCTGCAATTTCTTCTCAATCCACTCAGTCACATGCGTGAAGGTTACCTCCCGTTCGCCCAGCTTGGGCCGCACCTTAAATTCCAGTCGGGGAGGAGTCCGGAAGCTGTACCTAATTACATGAAACACATATAGTATTCACATTCTTTTTCCTGATTAGGTTTCTCAACCTGTTCTGACGTTCTTGTTTTAGGATGCAGTTATACTGTCTATGCAAAGACAGTCATGTTCATCTCCTATGATTTTTGTAAGTTCATTACTAATAAGAGATATGAAAACATATTTGTTCTACAATAGTGAGGAGTCCCTCATAACTTGCAAACAGATAAGCAGCTAATTCTCAAATGCTTGCATTTTGCTGTAGCATTACCCCTTAGTCCAGCTTGTAAGAAACAGTATTATTACATTTAAGTGAAATTTGTGGTTGAGACTTAGGAGGCTATCCAACCGAGGTGCATCGATAGTTTAAATGAAATACAGGAAGCTATGCTGTATACAGGTGTTCGAAAGACTGACTGAATCTGAATCTGAAGGCCAAAAGGACTTTTCGAGCTAAAGTAACCCATTAACAGCTGCAAGCTATTTTCATTACAGATAAACAGTCACTGGTGAAAAAAACACTTTAAGGCTATTGAATGTTTAGCAAAAAGCAGAGAAGTCGTAAAAACCGAGTGGAAACCAATAAACAAACATACTTCAAAGCTATGTTTCGCTTTGATGCCAAATTAGAACTTTGGAAAATCTTCACATACACAAAAACATGGAGCCATGGTGCCTGAAAACATGAAGATAAGCGACTGAACATGTTTTAAAAATATTAATTTAGCTGGCCTAAGTGGTTCAAAGTGTTTTAAACAGCTGTGAGAGGGTGACACAAACTGACATTAATTTGTGATATCAGAGTTTGCCTTCTTTTGAAATGCAGAGAAACTAGAAATTCTCCAAGTAACAGCTTGAAAGAAGTCAGAAATTTAATTGTTTAATTAACAATTAATGGATTGTTTAATTGTCCTGTGATTTTAAAATGTGTGCGTGACCAGGGAAAGGAAGCTGCTGTTATATTTACTGATAAAGATCTTGAAGGCATCTGTAACATGGTGAAGATCTTACTGAAGGAAATGTAAACATATACTCACTGTCAAGGCAGTCTCTGATATCGTAGTTTGAACAATGAATTAGATACCTCATTGGACAATTGTAGCTTAAGGTGGATTTTGATAGGACAGTATGTTAGGACAAGCGTTAAATGAATATTTTTCGTCAGTATTTACAGTAGAGAAAGAAAATGTTGCGAGGAGAATACTGAGATACAGACTACTAGGCTAGATGGGATTGAGGTTCACAAGGAGGAGCTGTTAGCAATTTTGGAAAGTGTGAAAATAGATAAGTCCCCTGGGCCAGATGGGATTTATCCTAGGATTCTCTGGGAAGCCAGGGAGGAGATTGCAGAGCCTTTGTCCTTGATCTTTATGTCGTCATTGTCGACAGGAATAGTGCCGGAAGACTGGAGGATAGCAAATGTTGTCCCCTTGTTCAAGAAGGGGAGTAGAGACAGCCCTGGTAATTATAGACCTGTGAGCCTTACTTCGGTTGTGGGTAAAATGTTGGAAAAGGTTATAAGAGATAGGATTTATAATCATCTTGAAAAGAATAAGTTCATTAGCGATAGTCAGCACGGTTTTGTGAAGGGTAGGTCGTGCCTCACAAACCTTATTGAGTTTTTTGAGAAGGTGACCAAACAGATGGATGAGGGTAAAGCCGTGGATGTGGTGTATATGGATTTCAGTAAGGCGTTTGATAAGATTCCCCACGGTAGGCTATTGCAGAAAATACGGAAGTATGGGATTGAAGGTGATTTAGTGCTTTGGATCAGAAATTGGCTAGCTGAAAGAAGACAGAGGGTGGTGGTTGATGGCAAATGTTCATCCTGGAGTTTAGTTACTAGTGGTGTACCGCAAGGATCTGTTTTGGGGCCACTGCTGTTTGTCATTTTTATAAATGACCTGGATGAGGGTGTAGAAGGGTGGGTTAGTAAATTTGCGGATGACACGAAGGTCGGTGGAGTTGTGGATAGTGCCGAAGGATGTTGTAGGTTACAGAGGGACATAGATAGGCTGCAGAGCTGGGCTGAGAGATGGCAAATGGAGTTTAATGCGGAAAAGTGTGAGGTGATTCACTTTGGAAGGAGTAACAGGAATGCAGAGTACTGGGCTAATGGGAAGATTCTTGGTAGTGTAGATGAGCAGAGAGATCTTGGTGTCCAGGTACATAAATCCCTGAAAGTTGCCACCCAGGTTAATAGGGCTGTTAAGAAGGCATATGGTATGTTAGCTTTTATTAGTAGGGGGATCGAGTTTCGGAGCCACGAGGTCATGCTGCAGCTGTACAAAACTCTGGTGCGGTCGCACCTGGAGTATTGCGTGCAGTTCTGGTCACCGCATTATAGGAAGGATGTGGAAGCTTTGGAAAGGGTGCAGAGGAGATTTACTAGGATGTTGCCTGGTATGGAGGGAAGGTCTTACGGGGAAAGGCTGAGGGACTTGAGGTTGTTTTCATTAGAGAGAAGGAGGAGGAGAGGTGACTTAATAGAGACATATACGATAATCAGAGGGTTAGATAGGGTGGATAGTGAGAGTCTTTTTCCTCGGATGGTGATGGCAAACATGAGGGGACATAGCTTTAAGTTGAGGGGTGATAGATATAGGACAGATGTTAGAGGTAGTTTCTTTACTCAGAGAGTAGTAGGGGCGTGGAACGCCCTGCCTGCAACAGTAGTAGACTCGCCAACTTTAAGGGCATTTAAGTGGTCATTGGATAGACATATGGATGAAAATGGAATAGTTTAGGTCAGATGGTTTCACAGGTCGGCGCAACATCGAGGGCCGAAGGGCCTGTACTGCGCTGTAATGTTCTATTCTATATATATCTATACGATCTTGTCAATGAAACATCCTGCCCATCTTGTAAAGAAAGGTGTACAAATGATTGCAAAGAGTGATTCAGTGCTTAAGCCAAGCAACTTGGTCAGTTGCTGAAGTGTACGATCAACAGGAGGTGAACCCTCGCTGGGTGATCATATGTATACCTCCTTGTAATGTATTGTGTGACTAACGGGTGTATTGTTAACAGGTGAATAGCTAATGTGCTTGGTATTGTTAACTGGTATTCCTACCAAACCTAGTAAAGACATTAGTGTTTGATTTGGGCTTGGGTGTTGTCTCATTATTCTCATAATTCTCTTATTTGAACTGTAGAGTAACCTGTTGAGGGGTAGAAGTTTACATTTTACAAGCTTGTGTCCTTTTTTCAATAAAACACAACTCTTACTCTACTTGTGGTAGTGGAGCTTCCATCCTCTGCAGCAAAACAAATGATATGACTGGGCTGCCCTGTCTCAGTAACATCACTGTTCAATCCCTTGACTAATACGATTTCACTTCTTAAAAAAGCAGATTCATTTGTCGTAAGAATGACCTTAGAACCTCACATCTAAACTCGCAATCAAAATGTGCAAAATTGTCATTAATGGAGGAGGAGCTCTGGCTCAATTTGAGCATGAGTACAGAGAATGCAATATATAGTTCACTGACCCTATTGTCCATTGTCCAAAGTTTATTGTCCCAAACTGACTACTCCATTATATTCTGCTATATTTACATCACAGAAGTGATAGCCTTCATGGACCAAATATAAGGAATGATTAGGAAACAGCAGTAAATGTACACATAGCTCTAACATTTAGATTTGTGTGCTAAATAGACAAATACAGTTCATAGATCATCCCTGTCTTCATATGTCAATGTAGCAGGCATTAACATCAAGATAAGCTTCAGTGTTGTAGCGATTTTCACTGTGTCAACCAGTTAGTCATTAGTCACTCCTTTAGAATTGGAGAGCATCAAGTGCTCCAGCACCTGGCTCTCAAATAGCTTAGTTAGTGAAGAACTGCCACATGTGGCACTTTGCCAACAGACCAGGTCACTTAGTTTTGTTCCCCCTTTTTGTGGGATGCTAGTATGGGTACTCCAATTAGCCTCAGCATCCTGTTACATAACTCATTGATAATGTGCATATGAATGATGACAGGTTGACTGTGATGGCCGTTATGGTGGAGTCGCATGTTTTAACTTGACAGCCAGCAGGCAAAGCATAATGCACATTTTTGTCTGGGAGCATTGCATATCAATGATAAATATAAATTGGCCCTGTTAGCTGCATTGTTAAAAAGATGTGATTAATTTCTGAGTAATAAGAGGTAGTTAGACAAATAAACTGCCGAGAACCTGAATTTAGTCGTGACAAATCTTATTTAACAAAACTGAATACTGGTGCACTCCCTTTTGGCTCCAGTCTGACTCTGCAGGAAGTAATTTAAGTAGCTCAGTTTTGATTAATTGGGAAGGCATTTAAAAAAACTTCCTTCTTCAAAACAAAGTGAAAAACATTGCCTCCTGTACTTCAGCTTCCCTTTTTTGGCGTGCTACCGGATGAGTTGGAAGTTGATAGGAATTCAGTGAAGGTGTTTCTCCTGTAAATCTTGCCATCATGTATTCATGTTCAAAAGATACTAAGGAGAACTGGTCAGACGTTTTACAAATTCAAAATAACTTGAAAATAAATCAAAGCTCCATGTATTTCTCAGTGCAATCACTCCAATTTTAATGACCATGCTCATTTCTTTTTAGGAATCATTTTCATTTTGAAAATGACCTTATCTCCAGACATAAGACTGCTGGTTGCTTTTTAAGACATATCTTTGACTTAATAAATGTGGGCACTACAGTTTGAAATCTCTATGGTGCCTTTTCATTTGCAAGGTCAGTACATTTCAATTTATTTCACCCATTCCATTAGACAGCACACAATAGCTGTAGGCATATAGACTGCTAGTAGGAGTGAACTGCGGCTGGTACCCAGTCACATTCACTTTCTATTTCAGGTACTTAGTGATTTACTGACCTCCCCAGGCCCAGCAAGATTGAGGATTTAAAACACAACTGGGATGTGGGGATGGTTTTCTAATTAACTGGGGAGTTGTGACCTGCAGAACCTTCCAGTGCTCCTTCTGGATGATTCTTCTTTGGCCTCCTTATCTCGAGAGACAATGGGTAAGTGCCTGGAGGGGGTCAGTGGTTTGTGAAGCAGTGCCTGGAGTGGCTATAAAGGCCAATTCTAGAGTGTCAGACTCTTCCACAGGTGCTACAGATAAAATTGGTTGTCGGGGCTGTTACACAGTTGGCTCTCCCCTTGCGCTTCTGTCTTTTTTCCTGCCAACTGCTAAGTCTCTTCGACTCGCCACGCTTTAGCCCCGCCTTTATGGCTGCCCGCCAGCTCTGGCGATCGCTGGCAACTGACTCCCACAACTTGTGGTCAATGTCACAGGACTTCATGTCACATTTGCAGACGTCTTTAAAGCAGAGACATGGACGGCCGATGGGTCAGATACCAGTGATGAGCTCGCTGTACAATGTGTCTTTGGGGATCCTGCCATCTTCCATGCGGCTCACATGGCCAAGCCATCTCAAGATCCGCTGGCTTAGTAGTGTGTACAAGCTGGGGATGTTGGCCGCCTCGAGGATTTCTGTGTTGGAGATACGGTCCTGCCACCTGATGCCAAGGATTCTCCGGAGGCAGCGAGGATGGAATGAATTGAGATGTCGCTCTTGGCTGACATATGTTGTCCAGGCCTCGCTGCCATAGAGTAAGGTACTGAGGACACAGGCTTGATACACTCGGACTTTTGTGTTCCGTGTCAGTGCACCATTTTCCCACACTCTCTTGGCCAGTCTGGACATAGCAGTGGAGGCCTTTCCCATGCGCTTGTTGATTTCTGCATCGAGAGACAGGTTACTGGTGATAGTTGAGCCGAGGTAGGTGAACTCTTGAACCACTTCCAGAGCATGGTGGTTAGGCCAAATTCGTTGCAGGCAGCAACAATCCTGTTGATGAGTCTCTGCAGACATTCTTCAGTGTAAAATGTTAATGCAGCATTGTCAGCAACGAGGAGTTCCCTGATGAGGACTTTCCATACTTTGGTCTTCGCTCTTAGATGGGCAAGGTTGAACAACCTGCCACCTGATCTTGTGTGGAGGAAAATTTCTTCTTCTGAAGACTTGAATGCATGTGAGAGCAGCAGGGAGAAGAAGATCCCAAACAGTGTAGGTGTGAGAACACAGTTCTGTTTCACGCTACTCAGGATAGGAAAGGGGTCTGATGAGGCGCTGCTATGCTGAATTGTGCCATTCATATTGTCCTGGAATGAGGCGATGATACTTAGTGGCTTTGGTGGACATCCAATCTTTTCTAGTAGTCTGAAGAGACCACGTCTGCTGATGAGGTCAAAGGTTTTGGTGAGATCAATGAAAGCAACGTAGAGGGGCATCTGTTGTTCACGGCATTTCTCCTGCATCTGGCGAAGGGAGAACAACACATCAATGATGGATCTCTCTACTTGAAAGCCACATTGTGCCTCAGGGTAGACATGCTCAGCCAGCTTCTGGAGCCTGTTTAATGCAACTCGAGGGAAGACTTTCCCCACTATGCTGAGCAGGGAGATTCCACGGTAGTTGTTGCAGTCACCGCGGTCACCCTTGTTCTTATAGAGGGTGATGATATTGGCATCGCGCATGTCCTGTGGTACTGCTCCCTCGTCCCAGCACGGGCAAAGCAGTTTGTACAGTGCTGAAAGTATAGCAGGCTTGGCACTTTTGATTATTTCAGGGGTAATGCCGTCCTTCCCAGGGGCTTTTCTGCTGGCTAGAGAATCAATGGCATCCCTGAGTTCCGATTTTGTTGGCTGTACGTCCAGCTCATCCATGACTGGCAGAGACTGGGCTGCATTGAGGGCGGTCTCGGTGACAACATTTTCCCTGGAGTACAGTTCTAGTCCGTGCTCCACCCAGCGGTCCATTTGCTTGCGTTGGTCAGTGATTGTGTCCCTGATTTAGATTTGAGGGGGACTATCTTCTTGATGGTTGGCCCAAAAGCTCTCTTAATGCCATCATACATTCCTCTGATGTTTCTGGTGTCAGTGGCCAGCTGAATACGACTGCATAGGTGTTGCCAGTAGTCATTTGCGCAGCGCCTGGCTGTTCTTTGTGCAGCGCTTCTGGCTGCTTTAAGTACTACGGATGTTACCTCGCTGGGGGCTTTCTTGTAGTTCAGCAGTGCAATGCGCTTAGCGGCTATGACAGGTTCCAGTTCTTCAAAGTGAGATTGAAACCAGTCTGCATTCTGCTTCACACGTTTGCCATAGGTGGTCATTGCTGAGTTATAGATGGTGTCTCTGATTTGGGCCCATGGTCTCTGCATCCCCTGTAGGAGTGTTTTGAAGGGCTTTTTCAAGTGAATTTAGAAACTTATGTAACAGCTGTGGATGAGAAATTCTGTTAGTGTTGATGGGTGGCCCTTCTGCTTGGAGTGATTCTTTGGTTTGAGTCTAACTTTGCTGCACACCAGGGAGTGGTCGGTGTCGCAGTCCGCACTGTGGAAGCTGCGTGTGATTTGAACGCTGTTTAAAGAGGCTTGCCTTGTGACGATGAGGTCCAGCTGGTGCCAACGATGTGATCTTGGGTGCCTCCAAGAAACCTGGTGACAGGGTTTAGTATGAAAGAATGAATTGGTGATGCAGAGGTTATGATAGGTACACAACTCCAGCAGTCTCTGTCCATTCTCATTCATCCTTCCAATGCCATAGCGCCCAAGGCAGGAGGGCCATGAGTCATGGTCGGCCCCAACCCTGGCATTAAAGTCCCCCAGCAGGAACAGGTGTTTGGTATTGGGGATGCTACTAATGATATTATGGAGTTCCTCGTAGAACTGGTCTTTAGCTTCAGGTAGGGAGCAGATTGTTGGAGCATAGATGCTGAGTAGGTGTACTGGACCAGAGGCGGTGAACAGTCGGATGGACATTATGTGTTCTGAGCCATTTGAAGGTGGCTCTATCATGCTGAGCAAAGAGTTTCTAATGGCGAAGCCCACTCCATGCTGTCTTGGTTCTTCAGGATCCCTAACCTGCCAGAAGAAGGTGTAGTCTTGCTCTCTTAGAGATCTGTTTGCAGGGAGGCGTGTCTCCTGAAGTGCTGCAATGTCCACATTGAGTCTACTGAGCTCGTTGTTAATGATGGCAGTCTTCCGAGAATCGTTGATTTGTGTAAAGTCTTGCGACAGGCCAGGACACATAGTTCTGACGTTCCAGCTTGCAAAGTGAAGGGCTGGTACCTTCTTTCCCTTTTTTTTCATGCTGTTTGGTGCGGTGTTACAATCCACTTGTCGAGCAATGATCCTGAGCTCCAAGCACCCATTGAAGCAGGAGGACTGTGGCGGGACAGAACCTTAGTGACCGGGGGCTGCCTGGTTTGAGGCCGGCGGTATCTGTCCAGTGAGATGCGATGACCTCGCCCACCGACAAAGGCAACCCGTGGCGCCCAATCTCTACGGCAATTGAGCTGCCTTCCGTGTTGATTTGGTCGCTGTGAGGCGACTATGAAGTGACCTCTCCATGGCGCATGCCTGGGCGGATGTATGGAGGTTGTGAGTTGCCCAAGCATCAAAACCCCTCTCTCGGCCTTCCTGGTGGGGTCTAAAGGAGTGCAGAGTACGACGTTTGGCACCGGTATGGCTGCAGGAACTGCCGGAAACATGCCAAAGGTGACACATGGCCGCCTTCGGGGTTCCGCTCTGGATTTTCTGATGGGTTTACTCCCTTAACGTGGGACTACTCAAAGGGAAAATAAGTGGGTGTGCTGGGGGTTGAGGTGGATCCAAGATGACACCTCCTGGCAATAGAACCAAGTTATCCTTCAGTGGTGCACATGATAATCCATTACTGGTGTCTATAGTACACCAGGGGATTGTTGGTGATTAGCCAGCCAGCCTAGAACATAACTAGAATCTGGGTGGGGGGGGTGGCGGAATGGTAGACCTGACACTTGAGCTGGGGTTCTTCCCATTTGGTTCAGATATCCAGATAACCCTACAAGCCAAAGCTTAAATGGGTGGGGTTATTCTAGCTGGTTATTCAATGGGGAGCTTACCAATACTCTGAACTGATTAGCTGGCTGGTTTCGGCTGATAAAACCCAACCAATACCCCTGCGCACATCCTGGGGTCCCAAAACCTTGGTTTTGCCAAACTGTGCCTGAGCTCTCCAGATTAAGGTAAATCCAGCATGCCCCTATGGTGAAAGTGGACGTATTCCATACTGAGTAAAGAAAATCTGCATGCATAGATTTCCCAGCAGCTTGACTTGCATACTCTGAAACGTGGCTTTCTGTGTATGTCAGATTCCTAGCTCACCAAAAAAAAAACAAGGTGCTGGAACTCACTTGAACAATCACTGATATGAAACAAGGCTGTATGACAAGGCTGGGATATTTCAGTATTAATAGAGAGGTCAGTGGTAAAGGGAGTGGATTGGAATGTGAATGGTAATAAAAAGTTCCAATTTGGACAGTTAAGGATGGATTGAATTCTGCTGGCAAGTCAGTTAATATTAAAGACAGAAATATCATATGGAGTTCTGCAGTGTAAGAGGCTTGCTTTGTGTACACTGCAGCCAACGGCTGCAAAATTCAGTTGTGCACCATCCGCATGTTCAGCATTACAGGTGACATTTCAGGTCCCATTCCGGTATTGGGCATGCTGGATGCCATTCCGGGTAGGATGATAGTGCATGCTCCGGAAGTATGCAGAGTGAGTAGATCATGACACTAATCAGCATGTAACACTGATTTGACTCTAGCAGTGCTATTTTTGACCTAAAAGCTCCAGTTAACGCCCTCTCTTAACCTCACACAGCTGAACATGCATTCAGCAGCAGGAAGGACGACCCACTATCAATGCTATTTAAAGGGATAATCAACTACTTTCAGGTTAGTTGCCGATTGATTATCTACTGGCTGTTGCTGAATGGGTAGAAGAGCTTGGTGGTTTCTACTGCTATTTAAAGTTGCTGAAGTCTACAGGGAGTGGTGTGGCAGGTGCAGAAGGACTTCTTTCTTACTGCAAAGGTACTGCTTAGCCCACTTGCTCCAAGTCATTTCTATCTCCCTTGCCCTACAGCATGATAGGGAGAATGAGCAGAGGTGACACAGAGGAGGACAAGTTGCTTGAACGGGGAGGAGGTGGGGCGGGGTGGTAAAGGGTTCTTAGCAGGTGGCCATATCCAACTAGGGTCTTCAGGGAGCAATTCTCCTATCTCAACTTTGGCGAGGAACAGTGTGTTTGACACCTCCGCTTCAGCAAGGAGTTGCTCATTGAAATCAGTCACTTGTTGCAAACCAAACTGTACCCTCAGAGCAGGGTGAGGACAGATTGTCAGTGGCTGTGAAGGTGACTGGGGATATGAGCTTTTATGTGCGGGTTCCTACAAGACAGGAGCAGGCAATATTTGCAACATCTTGCAGTTTGCCATCCATTTTTGTATAAGGTCACAATAAGGGAGGCTTCCCCATGGTACAGGGCAGCATTGACTGCATACAGGTCGCTTGGGGGCACCACGGATAATTTCTAAGATGTATCGCAACCGGAAGGGATTCCACTCCCTCAGTGTCCAGCTGGTGTATGACCATGCTCAGCAGGTCAATGTTTAATGTCCTAGCAGCAGGCATGATACCTTCATTCTGTGACAGTCCACTGTGCCAGCTGCATTTGAGCCACCACGGCAAACCAAAGGGGAGCTACTGGGTGACAAGAGCTGTCTGCTGATGACATGCATGGCTCACGACTCTGGCGCATGCTTCATGCACTCATGGGCAGAATGCATATAATGAAAGCCATGCTGTCACACTTAATGTCGTTGAGCAGACCATTAAGATGCTTAAGCAATGTTTCTGCAGCCTGCACCACTCTGGAGAAGCCCTGCGGTACTCTCTAAAACGCGTGTCATGATGCATCATGGTTTGCTGCATCCCGCACAACCTCGCCATCGTGAGGGTACAGCTCTTGCCACCAGCTGTACAGCGAGCAGTTGAGGAGAAGGAGGCAGAGGAGGAGGAGGCACAGGAAGGGAAGGAGGAGCAAGAGGAAGCAATCAATATATCCTCTTTCTGGTCGGGCTGCCCACGATCGGCTCATCTGACTGCGGTACCAGTGAACACAACCTCAATTCCCCATTCACCAGCAGCATCACATTTTACCTTCCCTCTGTCACTGACAAACGCAACATCCTCTTAACCACAATGGTGAAATAAAAGCCACCACAAAACGAATTTTATAAATCAAACCATCCAATATTCCATACAAATCACCCTTCAACTAATCACCCTTGTACATTCCCCTAATTCATGTCTTCATGTACCTTTGCCTGTCCTAGTGCCCTTATGCAGTACTATCCCAGTGGTTACAGCTGGTGGAAGGCTGCTGACTTTCAGTGGGGGGATCTGCACATGGCCTTTCAGGACATCCTTGAGCAGCGCTGGCCCTGAACGCCCCGCTTCAGACTGCACCACCTTGACATGTTTGGTAGCAGTCTGGGCTGACTGACTGACAGGCAATAGCAAGGACACTGGCGGAGTCACAGTGGTGGGTGGAGGAATGTTGTCATCCAGAGAGAGGACAGCAGGTTTGAGTTGCACGGAGCTGCTGCCAGTCCCCTGGGGTGGTCCCTCAGCGACCCTAGCAATGTGTTGGAGGAAAATTGCTGGACTGCAGGCTCACTCTGCAAGTCTCTTTGAACCCCGGTATCCACAACTATGATGGAAGCAAGCTGAGCTTGCATGACTTCAGTCTTAGCTTCCTCTGCAGCAGCCAGCCATTGTGTGGGTTCTGTTGGTGCTGCAACGGAAGCTGAGACAACAGCCATCAGACGCTGCATCATGGTTGGATCCTTGGGCGAGCTGACACCTGTGCTACCCTTGTACCCTGCCCTGGCTGCTACTATTCGTACCCAGTATCTCACCACATGCAGAGCCCACCTCTAGGCTACACTCTAAAGTACCAAGTGTCAGTATCTGAGCTGGTAACTATGAGTGTAAGAGTGAGTGATGGTGCTTCCTTCTCATCACTGCTTTCCTGCTCTTCCACCCCCATCTCTTCCTCCACTTCCTGGCCAGGTTGCAGTTCTTGGGATCTGAAAGGAGAAAGTCACAAGGGTAAGTGAAAGAAAAGCAAAAGATCCATGCTCATATCATGTGCAGCTTGTAAATCAGCAGAGGTTGTGAGATGAGGGGGAAGATGGATGTGAGAAGGAGGATTAGGTATTGGCACACTTTCATCTTCAATCGTTCCAGCGCTGCCGGTGGCCACAGTCTTGGTCATTGCCGCTCCAATAATTGTGAGCACTGTCTCCTCCATGGGGACGAGAACATGCAGGCAAGCCTGTCCCTCTCTAGTTAACTGCTGCTACTGGTTGTGTGCCACCACGTCCTGCAAGAGTGAGGGAAGTCATAGAGTTATAACAGCACAGAAGGAGGCCATTCGGCCCTCTGCAGAACAATCCAAGCAGTCCCATTCCCCGGCTATATCCCATAGCCCTGTAAGTTTATTTCACTCAAGTACCCGTCCAATTTCCTTTTGAAATCATTCATTATCTCCGCTTCCACCATCCTCATAGGCAGTGAGTTCCAGGTCATTACCACTCACTGTGGAAAAAAGTTCTTCCTCACCTCTCCCCTGCATCTCTTGCCCAAAAGCTTACACCTGCTCCCCTAATCCTTGTACCATCAACTAATGGGAACAGATTTTCTTTTATGTGTCAGTGAGTGTGGTATAATATGGTTGGGTGATGTGGTCGAATAGCTGACAGTGTGTGCAAGCTGTGAGATATGAGGATGAGGCTAGCAGCAGTGCTAAGTGCGTGAGGGTGTGGTGAGACTATGAATGTCAGGTTTGAGTTGTGAATGATAAAGCTTGTTGGTAGGTGAGTGGTGGAGGTGTGGTGCATTGAGCAGTGTGTGAGGCTAGTGGGATAATTGATGGGATATGGCATTTAAAGATGCATTTACTGACTTTGACCACTCATGTGATATCACTGCATTCAGGCCCTCACAGCTAGACTCCTGGCATTGACTGACACAACTCACTGCTCCCATTGCCTTCTAACAGTGTATCTGAGGGGCCTCCTGGTTCCCTGCAGATAGATGACATTTCTCCTCCTCTGCAGCTCCTCGACCCAAGCCTCCAGTGCAGCATTGAAAAATCTTGGAGCCTGCCCTTTGCCATGTTGTTCCATCATTCAATGCTCTTCCAGCTCATGCTCTCTTCTGCAATCAGTTCCACTACCTGCTGCAGCCTGAATGCACCTCGTCTTTAGGAAGTGCAGACTAACTTTAACTGGTGCAGGCTCGTTTTAAGTAGTGCAGGCTTGCTTTAACTGGTGCAGCCTTGCTTTAAGTAGTGCAGGCTCGCTTTAACTGGTGCAGGCTTGCTTTAAGTAGTGCAGGCTTGCTTTAACTGGTGCAGCCTTGCTTTAAGTAGTGCAGGCTCACTTTACGTGCTGCTAGCCTCTCATTATTTTGCTCCCCCTGCTGAGGCATGTAGCCACTCAGCAGTGCACTTAGCTCTGGCTGCATGCAGCAATCATTTAAATCAGCAGGCAACAAGAAGTTTACTTGCTGCCTGCAATCAGAAGCAACAAGCGTGGATTAATTTGCTCATTTTGATCCCCACACTTGTTTTCGAGTTATCGAATTTTGCACCAATCGCTCTTCAAGAGGGTTTCTTGATGTCAGTCAGCAAATTAATTTTAAAGCATCACTCTACTGTCAGTTTATACATCTCTGCTACAACAGAACAGCATAATGTTTGAGAATTGATTTGGCTTTTCCTTAAATATATAATAAATTGTGAATAAAATATATTTTTGGTTTGTTTCTGCCTCATACATATTGAATGGTACAAATTGTGTTTGCACTATTTTGAATTCAAAAGACACGTTGTGCATCCATGCTAAAGGTGAAAGCAAATTTTGAAAACATCTGCAAATCAAGGAGATTGAGAAGAGTGGGCTTATTGGCTTCAAGCCTTTAGCTGTTGGCCTTAGACTGGGAGTCAGAGGTATAAATTCTAGACATGATTGACTCAAGGCTTCCTCTAATTGCTGAGTCCATTATTTTTAGGGGAGGAGAAAACTAGTTCATGTGTGGCTCCTCACAAACCCAATCAAACAGTCAGGAAAGGAGTGACAATGAAGACTCCCATGAAAATGCTTATAATTTTACCATTTCACCTTCTTGAACAAAGAGAACAACATGGATGCACAGGCCTCGTGTAATCAATAGGAGAGAAAAGCTGAAAATTGTTCGTAGGGCAAGAAGACATGAGAAAGGAGATTCATGAAATTTTATCAAAGTACATGCAAAAATCAGACCTCAATAGTAAAGACAGGAGACTAACAGGAAGCAATGAGATCTGAATGATGTGTGATGTATGCAGGACCGAAAAGGATTAAAATGTCACCATTATGGCTGAAAAAGATCAGAGGTTTGGCGTTTTGAAGATTTAAACCATGAACTGGCCAGAGGGTTGGTGCTCTTTCATGATGCTGAAAGCCCTGTAACTCATGAGTTAATTATCTTGTCATCTGACTAGATGACCCGCTTCACAAGTTCCACATAAAAATAACATGGTGGAATATTTATTCCTGTTAGGTGGTGTACTGAGAACAGCATCAAATAATTGCTTCAGCACAAAAATAATTCTTACATCACGTTTATCATAGAAGATAAGGGCGGCGCAGTGGTTAGCACCACAGCCTCACAGCTCCAGCGACCCGGGTTCGGTTCTGGGTACTGCCTGTGTGGAGTTTGCAAGTTCTCCCTGTGACCGTGTGGGTTTTCACCGGGTGCTCCGGTTTCCTCCCACAGCCAAAGACTTGCAGGTTGATAGGTAAATTGGCCATTATAAATTGCCCCTAGTATAGGTAGGTGGTAGGAGAATTGAGGAAAGGTGGGACATGAGAGGGTAAAGGGATTAATGTAGGATTAGTTTAAATAGGTGGTTGATGGTTGGCACAGACTCAGTGGGCTGAAGGGCCTGTTTCAGTGCTGTACCTCTAAATAAAAGAATGAGAAAATGCCATCAACCCAACTAGCTCACACTGCTGATTTTGATATATGTACATGCTCCAGCCAGTGTCATCTCCATCCTGACCTAGTACTAGCCCATATCTTTACATCTAAAGCAATCAGCAAATGTCTTTGTATTAATTCTAGTAAGCTAAGCCAGTTGCCAAGTATAACTGACTGTTATTCATAGAGAGATACAGCACTGAAACAGGCCCTTCGGCCCACCGAGTCTGTGTCGACCATCAACCAACCATTTATACTAACCCTTCATTAATCCCATTTCCCTCTCACATCCCCACCTTCCCTCAATTCTCCTACCACCTACTGACACGAGGAGCAATTTACCTACCAACCTGTAAGTCTTTGGCTGTGGGAGGAAACCGGAGCACCCAGTGGAAACCCACACAGTCACAGGGAGAACTTGCAAACTCCTCACAGGCAGTACCCAGAACTGAACCCAGGTCACTGGAGCTGTGAGGCTGTGGTGCTAACCAATGTGCCACTGTGCGTGAGTTATCATTTTGTTGAACAAAGACTCTGCTCCCTTCCATGGACCAGTGCGCATTGGAACAGTTCACTTTGAAGCAACAGTATGGGACATACCATATTCGGTCAGTAGGAGGCGGTGGAATGTTGACAGCCAGCACTCCCACTAGCTCCTGAACCTCTACTGTCAGCAGTAGTGGAGTGTTCGACACTTCCTCTATTTTCTTCTTGATGAACTCATTCTCTGTGGCTTTTTGAAAGTATTTTGATTTGGCAATCTTATCCACAAATCTAAGAATCTTTCTGCTGGTGCTGCTTCCTGCAGCAAACCTGAAAGAAAAAGGAAGTTTTGTTTTACAAGTGACGTGAGGTTTTTCTGGGGGTCTCTTTTAGTCTCTCGTGGGCTGCTCCCCCAAACCTCCCCCAACAACATTAATCCTCCTTCAGGTCAAATCAAGCTGTGGCCTGCTCTGTGTGACATCCCTTCCCAGCAACAATAATGCACGTCGAATGAATGAAAACAGAATGAGATCTTGCTGTCTGGCTGCCATTAGCTATTCAATGAGAAGCCTCATGATAAGCAAATTGTTCCCATTATCAAGCCGTTCTATTCAACTGCAAAGTCAAAAGAATGAATTAGATATTCTAGCTAACACGGTGCCTATATAAAGTGGAGTGCTCTGTACGCTCACAGCTGTATTTCATACTGGTGAAAATCGGGAACACTGGACAGGTGGAAGAAAAGATCAGCAAGTTATAACACAGTTGAGAGGTTCACAAGGGTGAGGCTGAAACTTCTTACATAATCATTTTAACCACAAGGGTGTATTATGTCTTGAATATGTTCTCATTAACAATATACACAGTCAATAATGCATGTCCTTTTATTTGTTATTTTTAAGGCTTTACAGGCTATTACTGCTGTTATTAGGTTAGCTGATCTTTTCCCCACTGCTGCATAACATGTAATGCTTTAAGTGTCCGTGATTATAACAGAATTTGAAAATCTAAATAAAATCTACCATAAATGGGTTGTGGTTGTAATGGTCTTTAGACAGGTCTGAGTCGCTAGAAAATAGCTATGTTAGAACGAAACCACTCTAGCTTTTTAAAGTTATAATTGATGTCTTTTTTTGAAAAAAATTGCACAAAAATGTGAAATACGCTGGGTGAAGACTACCTGCCAGCTCCATGTGATACATTGACACTGGTCCTGCACAGAATACCAGATAATGAAGAAAATGCCAATTTACCCCTCTGCACCAGGTGGACCGAGTTTGTCTCCAATAGTTCCTTGTGGCTCTGCTGAAGGCATTTCCTCTTCATCTGAAGATCCAGCACTTGAAGATTCCTCATCGCTGTCTGCCAGCACCAATAACCGGGGCTTACACCTGCAGGAAGGAAGAGGTAAGCATTAGCACGTCAGCACTTCAACAAAAAGGTAAACTTCGCACCCAGAGTGATTAAATTCATCAGCACAATATTTATTAGCTTTTCTCACACCCCAATTTCTTCCCTTGGTTCTTGCTGGAAGCATCATTTCAGTCATCAAATAAACTCAATCAGTGACAGGATGACTGCCAGAGATTGTAATAATGAGCTCTGACTGTGCCAGTTGTTCTCATTAAGTGACTCCCCAGAGCCTTCAGCTGCCCTAAATATGCCAATCACATCTTACAGCTCTTTCCTGCATTGATGGCTGAGAAGGAGGAGCTTCTTGCAATTCCAAAGACATGAGGAACAATGGTCGGAAGGTCTGAGCTTCAAGAATGTGGCTGTTCGCAACGAGCTCCTTTGTAGGACCACGGGCAGGAAGAACAAAGGTGAAATTTCTCTCCAACGCTGCTTAATTTCCAACATTGGAATTCTCATTGTGTAGTATCTCCCCACCGGGAAGGGAAAACACATTGCGTGCCTTCTGTCAGATGCCCATGACAAGCTGCCTGCCTCCCATTGTGAGCTGTTTAAGAATGTAACCCAGCAAGATGCATGCAGGGAGAAAGTGGATGTGAATGAAATTTAAAAAAAATACAGTACAGCTATTTGCAAAATAAGAAATATGACAAGGGCCCACTTTAAATAGATTGTGAATAGATTTAAAAGCTACTCACTAATCATTCTGTCTTCTCTTTTTTCTTAAAATATGACTTATAGTCATGTGAAGCACTGTCTCAGCTAATTTATTAGATCATTGATAAATATGTGACTCTATGATTTTTGACTCTGCATGATTATTCCATTGCCTTTGCTTTAACCCGACATTAATATAATGCCCAGATTAATCTATAATGCATAGATTAAAAAATCTATGCATGTGTCTGAGAGAAAAGAATGAAACGAAAGTGTGTGGGTATAAATAGTTGTTATAAAATAGTTGTTTCCCTTATTTATCCTTGCCAAAAAATTGGGCTCCATCGCACCCCTAGTTTTTGAGTTGAGTGCCGTTTTAGTATCAAAATGATGACCATGTCGCAGGCACACTTCCAGTGCGACCTGCCACGCGCTACTTTGGTGAGGGCGTTAGCTCTGAGGTGACGATCATGACGTCAATCAGTGTGTAACGCCGATTTGATGCCGCACTATCTTTTTTGACGTCACTGCTCCAGCTAATGGCCTCTATTAACCTTACACAGCTGAACCTGCGTTCAGCAGCAGGAAGGACCTGCCCACCAGCGCTATTTAAAGGATCATCAAAACTGGCAGGTTAGTTGATTAATCTCTACTGACACTCTTTGAGTTAGCAGAAGTGCTCTGTGGTTTACAGAGTTGGTTACCGTTAAAGCCAGGTGGTGAAGGGTGTGGGTGGTTCCCACTGTTCATCTCCCAACTGACCGCAGCAAGCGTTTTTGTTACTAGAGTTTTAACCCCTTCTGTTTTCTCTGTCAAATAAACAGACAGCGGCAGGTTTTCTTGTAGGTTTAAACCAGAAGGTTAACTATTTATTGAACAATATTCATTCCCGAAATGGTCACAACCGCACACACACACACACACGAAGTGAGCGATAGAGAGGAAAAAGGTAAGTGGTTTGAAGTGAGGTAGGTGTTCAGGGTTTTTTTTAATCATTCATGGGATGTGGGCATCGCTGGCCAGGCCAGCATTTATTGCCCATCCCTAATTGCCCTTGAGAAGGTGGTGGTGAGCTATCTTCATGATCTTCATCTCCACTGCAGTTCCTGGGTTGTGGGTACACCCACAGTGCTGTTCGGAAGGGAGTTCCAGGATTTTGGCCCAGCGACAGTGAAAGAACGATGATATAGTTCCAAGTCAGGATGTTGTGTGACTTGGAGGGGAACTTGCAGGCGGTGGTGTTCCCATGTATCTACTGCCCTTGTCCTTCTAGGTGGTAGAAGTCGTGGTTTGGAAGGTGCTGTCTAAGGAGCCTTGCTGCGTTGCTGCAGTGCATTTTGTAGATGGTACACACTGCTGCCACTGTGCGTCAGTGGTGAAGAGAGTGAATGTATTTATGTGGCTACTCCAGTTCAGTTTCTGGTCAATGGTAAGCCCCAGGATCTTGATAGTAGGGGATTCAGCGATGGTAATACCATTGAACATTAAGGGGAGATGGTTAGATTCTCAGTCGTTTTAGATGGTCATTGTCTGGTACTTGTGTGGCATGAATGTTACTTGCCACTTATCAGCCCAAGCCTGGGTGTTGTCCAGGTCTTGCTGCATCTGGACACAGTCTGCTTCATTATTTGAGGAGTGAATGGTGCTGACATTGTGCAATCATCAGCGAACATCCACACTTATGACCTTGTGATGGAGGGAAGGCCATTGATGAAGCAGCTGAAGATGGTTGGGCTGAGGACACTACCCTGAGGAACTCCTGCAGTGATGTCCTGGGATTGAGATGATTGGCCTCCACCAACCACAACCATCTTCCTTTGTGCTAGGCATGACTCCAACCAGCGGAGAGTTTCCCCCCGAGTCCCTTTGACTCCAGTTTTGCTAGGGCTCCATGATGCCATACTCGGTCAAATGCTGCCTTGATGTCAAGGACAATCACTCTCAACTCACCTCTGGAGTTCAGCTCTTTTGTCCATGTGTGGACAAAGGTAGTAATGAAGTCAGGAGCTGAGTGGCCCTGGCAGAAACCAAACTGAGCGTCAGTGAGCAGGTTATTGCTGAGCAAGTTCCGCTTGATAGTACTGTCAACAACACCTTCCATCACTTTGCTGATGATTGAGAGTAGACTGATGGAGTGGTATTTGACTGGGCTGGACTTGTCCTGCTTTTTGTGTACAGGACATACTTGGGCAATTTTCCACATTGCTGAGCAGATAGCAGTGTTGTAGCTGTACTGGAACAGCTTGGCTGGGGGTGTGGCTAGTTCTGGAGCACAAGGGCAAGGGCAGCAAAAACATGGGAACACCACCACCTGCAAGTTCCCCTCCAAGTCACACACCATCCTGACTTGGAACTATATTGCCGTTCCTTCACTGTCGCTGGGTCAAAATCCTGGAACTCCCTTCCTAACAGCACTGTGGGTATACCTACCCCAAATGGACTGCAGTGGTTCAAGAAGGCAGCTCACCACCACCTTCTCAAGGGCAATTAGGGATGGGCAATAAATGCTGGCCTGGCCAGTGATGCCCACATCCCATGAATGAATAAATAAAAACAAAAAAAGTCTTCAGTACTATTGCCAGAATGTTGTCAGGACCCATAGCCTTTGCAGTATTCAGTGCCTTCAGTGGTTCACGGTATTCAACCTGTTGAATTTTCTCGGAGGTCAATTTCTCTTTTAAAGTTGCAGGCCTGGGTTGTTTGTAGATTTTTCTGGTGATTGAGACTTCAGACTGGAGGTGGTGATCACATTTTGGTCTCTGCTGCAACAAGTTGAAGTGTAGAATTTACAGCAGAGCTCCTTCTTTGGCTTTTTATGGGTCTCTTACAGCTCTTGGCTGGACAGGCTTTTGTGATGTTTGTTCTGATCTTTTCCTGTCTCTCCAGAGAGCTACTTTATCAGGTCAAAAATATCTCACATGTGGCGTCTGTTGGGAGATGCAGAGCCCATCCCTGTGGTGACCAACAATGGACCAGCACGTGGCTACTTCACACCTTCTTTGTTTCAGAAGAACCCATTCAATTCAAAAATGTCTCTTGATGGGTTCAGGATGGCTGCAAGTGACACCTCTTAGCTTGGAAAGTATCCTTTTGTCCTTAACAGACCGTAAGACAGTTTGAATATACAGAGTGACTGAAAAGGCTAGGGTTCTTTTCCTTAGAGCAGAGAAGGTTGAGGGGGGATATGATTGAGATATACAAAATTATGAGGGGCATTGATAGGTTAGATAGGA
Source organism: Heterodontus francisci (assembly GCF_036365525.1). Lineage (NCBI taxonomy): Eukaryota > Metazoa > Chordata > Chondrichthyes > Heterodontiformes > Heterodontidae > Heterodontus > Heterodontus francisci. The sequence goes on from NC_090394.1 coordinate 22,854,052, forward strand.
AGAAATTTTTTCCTTTTGTGGAGGGATCAATAACCAGGGGACATAAATTTAAGGTAAGGTGCAGGAGGTTTAGAGGGGATTTGAGGAAAAATTGTTTTGGTTGGAATCTGGAACACACTGCCTGAAGAGGTGGCAGAGGTAGGAACCCTCACAACATTTAAGAAGTATTTAGATGAGCACTTGAAACGCCATAGCATACAAGGCTCCGAGCCAAGTGATGGAAAATGGGACTAGAATAGGTGCTTGATTGCCGGCACAGACACGATGGGCCAAATGGCCTGTTTCTGTGCTGTATAACTCTATGTCTCTATGACTTTAGGGCCAGGTCGTTTGACCTTTGGCGGCCATTTTTTCGAACATACGAATTAGGAGCAGAAGTAGACCATTTTGGCCCCTCAAGCCTGCTCTGCCATTCAATAAGATCATGGCTGATCTGTTTGTGTCACGAATTCCACACTCCCATCTACCCCAATAACCTTTGATTCCCTTTCCTAACAAGAATCTATCTACCCCCCCTTAAAATTATTTAATGACCCCGCCTCCGCCATCACCTGAGGCAGAGTTCCAAAGTCGCACAACCCTCTGACAGAAAAAAATTCTCCTTATCTCTGTCCTAAAAGGGTGACCCCTAATTTTAAAACAGTGCCCCCTAGTTCTGGACTCCCCCACAAGAGGAAACATCCTTTCCACATCCACCCTGTCAAGACCGTTCAGGATTTTATAAACCTCAATCAAGTCTCCCCTCACTCTTCCAAACTCCAGTGAAAACAAGCCCAGTCTGTCCAACCTTTCCTCATAAGACAACCTGTTCATTCCAGGTATCAATCTAGTAAACCTCCACTGAACCTCCTTCAATGCATTCACATCCTTCCTTAAATAATGAGACCAAAACTGCCCACAGTATTCGAGATGTGGTCTCACCGATGCCCTGTATAACTGAAGCATAACATCCTTACTTTTATTTTTAATTCCTCTCGTAATAAAGGATGGCATTCCATTAACCTTCTTTATTACTTTCTGTACCTGCTTACTAACTTTTTGTGACTCCTGCACTAGAACACCTAGATCCCGCTACACCTTGGAATTCTGCAGTCGTTCTCTGTTTAAGTAATACTTTGCTTTTTTATTCTTCCTGCCAAAGCGAACAACTTCACATTTTCCCACATTATACTCCATCTGCCAGAATTTTGCCCATTTTGCAGCACATTGTCCACTTTTTGTTAAAGGAAAAGTCAATTTTTATACCTCTTCAGTTTGGATTCTGTATTTCTAATTGCTGCACTTCACGTGAGCATGACATTACAGTTGGCGAAGTCTGCAGGGAGTGCGGCTGCATGTGGAGAAGGCCTTGGTTGTGATTTCAAGGGTTCTGGTCAAATCACTTGTGCCCAGAGACATGGGGGCAACAGTTGCAATTCCCCTTGGGCTGCAGCATGAGCGGGAGATGAAGCAGCAGCAGCAAAAAAAAAAGAGGACAAGCTGCTCGCAGAGGGAGGAGGAGGGGGAGAAGGGCTCTTGGTAGGAGGCCTAATCCATATAGGATCTTCGGGGAGCACTTCTCTTACCTCCACCTAAGTCAGGAGCAGTGTGTGCATCATCTGTGCTTTACGAAGGGGATGTTCACAGAACTGTGCCATTTCTTGCAATCAGACCTGCAGGCTTAGAACAAGGCTGGGACGGTGCTGCCAGTGGCTGTGAAAGTGACCGTGACCCTGAATTTCTCTGTGTTGGGATCTTCCCAGTCTGAAACAGGCGACATCTATAACATCTCCCAGTTCGCCTGCCACTGCTGCATCAGAGAGGTGACCGACGCCCCTTCTGCCAGGAGAGGGGAGTTCATTGTGTTCTCTCTGACCAGAAAGAAGCAGGTGGAGAGCATATGTGGCTTTGCCAGGATAGCGGGCTTCCCCATGGTACAGGGTGCCATCAACTGCACACACAGCTGGCTTTTTGGGCGCCACATCTCAATTCTGAGACATACCACAACTGCAAACGTTCCCACTCCCTGAATGTGCGGTTGGTGTGTGACCATGCTCAGTACATCGTGCTATTGAATGCCCACTATCCTGACAGCAGCCATGATGCTTTCATTCTCTGCCAGTTTGCTGTTGCCTCAGTATTTGAGCCAACACCTCAATCCAGATGGGCTGCAGAGCCATAAGGGCCATCCGCTTTATACCTGTATATGACTTCATTCCTCAACCCAACCACACATAGTCAGCATGTGTACAAAGACAGCCATGTTGCCACATGAAACATCATTGAGCAGACCATTGGGATGCTGAAGCAATGGGTCTGCTTCCAGGACCTCTCAGGAGAAACCCTCCAGTACTCGCTGGAGCATGTGTCCCAATTCATGGTGGTCTGCTGTAGCCTCCACAGCCTGGCAATCATGAGGGCACAGTCCTTGCCACTAGGGATATGGTGAGCAGCTCAGGAGCAAGAACAGGAGGAAGAAGACGAGCAGGAGGAAGGGAGGAAGAAACCAGCATATCACTTTTCCAGCTGGGCTGTCTGCGATCAACTCATTTGACCATGGTTCCACTGACCACAACCCCAAATCTCCATTGTACACCAGTCACACACCTTACCAAACTGACCATCACAGTGTCCTCTTGGCCACGATGCTGAAATAAAAGCCACTACAAAAGAAACAATCCAAACTAATTTTATCCAACAAACCATCCAATATTGCGTACAAAACTCAACTAATCACCCTCGTGCATTCCCTTACTCCATGCCTTGTGGCTGCCTTTGCCTGACTATTGCTCCTACGCAGTACTACCCCAGTAGTTGCACCATGGCTGCTGGAAGGCTCCTGACTTTCAGTGGAGCAGACTGCAGATGGTCTTGCAGGACACCCTCGAGCAGCTCTGGGCCTAGAAGGCCCGGCTTCGGACTGCACCAGATAGGCAGGAAGAGCGGCAGTCTGATCTGGCGGGCTGAGAGGCAATATCAAGGGGACTGTAGAGTGGCAGGGGTGGGAGGACAAATGATGCCATCTAGAGAGAGACAACAGAATCCACAGAGCCATTGCTGCTCCCCGGGGTGGGGGGGGGGGCAGCCCTCATTAATCCTAATAATCTGCTGGAGGACAGACTGCTGTGTGAGCTTGAGAGCCCCTTTGAGCACTGGCATCTATAGCCATGATGGCAGCAGTCTGAGTCTACATGGCAGTAAGCTGAGATTGCGTGTCCTCAGTCTGAGCTTCCACTGCAGTACTTAGATGTTGTATGGCTTCTGCTTGTGCTGCAATGGCAGCTGAGACATCGGCCATCAGATGCTGCATCATGGTTGGGTTCGCGAGTGTTCTCATGGAGGTTGCCACTACTTCCATGCTGAAAGAATGGGCTCCATGCTCTGAGAGAAACCCTGTGCCAAGTTGGAGCCAGACTCCTCCATGTGCCTTGACAGTGACAGCACTCTTTCTGGCTGACCTGCCGATGCTCCAAGCATCTCTGCGTGCATACTCATCAGCTTTTCTCTGTATGCCTCCTCATTGAAGTGCTCTTCTGAGTCAGGCCTCTGCAGCAGAACCCACAGGTAACCTCACCATCTGGGGTGCTGGCACGTACAATCCTTGCCCTGATTGCAGCCCACAGTTGGCTGGTGACTCACAGGGCTGAATTTTACCAGCCCTCTAGGTACTGGCAGGGAGGTGGGAATGCCCACAAAATGGCGAAGGAAAGCGGAGGGTGGATGCCCGTCACCTTCCCAATGGCATTGAATTTTGTCAGAGGCCAATTGAGGCCCTTAACTTGCCAATTAATGGTCACTTAAAGGCCTCTTCCCACTGCCACTGGTATGTACCAGCGGCTGGTGGGAGCCCCGGTCCCGGTGACACTGCTAGGAGTACTAAACTGCTGGCCCTCTGATGGGCTGGCAGTTCTTGGCGGCAGGATCGCCATCCTTACAGGTACGAGGACCCTAGCGCCAGGCAGTTAACTGCCCGAGTGTTGTGAAATGCAGGTGGGGGGACCCTAAATGGCCAAGGCAGGACACCCCTTGCCTTTCTGGCCCAGCGTCGGGACCCCCACCACCTGCATAAAATTCAGCCCACTATCTACAGATCCCACCTTGATGCTACCCTCTGAAGTGTCCACAGTGCCAGTGTCTGAGCTGGTGGCTGCAAGTATCATTTCGAGTGATGGTGTTTCTTCTTCATCAGTCTCCTGTTCCTCTTGGGCATCAGGCTCCCGCACAAGCTCTTGGTCAGGCAGCTGTTCTTGGGTATGTGCAATAAAAGCCTGCTCGGGTCTGCAAATGAAACCCGACCCAAGCCCAACAGAACCACATCCAACTCAAGCCTGACCCGGCCCGAGTCCTTTCATTTTTTCCCGCTCCCGACTCAACCCAACCCGACCCGACCACCGGAATATAATTAACTTTATTGAAGAGGTTGTACTCTACCTTGGACGGAATCGCTCACTGCAGATTAGTGTGGAGTGTTTCCCGCCTTGACGTCCTGGCTGTCACTGTGTCCGACTCGGCCCGATCCGACCCGAGCCCGAATGCCGGACCCAGAAGAGCGGCCCGACCCATGTCGTCAGGTCCCGTCGGGTAGCTATGCTCTAATCTGCAAGGGCAGGGTTGTGTTGAGGGAAAGTGGGGGGAAAGCAAGATGTCCATGCTTACACTATCTGCAGCTTGTAAATCAGAATAGATTGTGGGATGAGGGGGAAAATGAGATGTGAGATGTTGGATTAGGTCAGAACATAGTCATCCTCCGGTTTCAGCCCTGCCACTGGCCACAGTTCCAGGCATGGTCACTTCAGTGACAGTGAGCACTGTCTCCTCCATCAAGGCGTAAACATGCAGCCATGCTTGTACCCTCCTGACTAGGTGTTGCTGCCTCCAGTTATGGGCCACCTTGTCCTGCAAGAGAGAGGGAAATGTGTCAGTGAGTGTGGTGCAATCTGTTTGGGTGATGGGCCTGTCATTATTGAATGGCTGGGAATGTGCAAGCTGTGAGATGTGCGTGTGAGGCTTGCAGCAGTGCTAAGTGTCTGAGGGTGTGCTGAGGCTGTGAATGTTGGCTATATGTCATGCTTGATAGAGATTGTCAGTAGATGAGTAAAGTGAGATGTGGTGAATGGAACAGTGTGTGAGGCTAGTGGTTTATTTGTAAGGATATGCATTCACTGACCATGACCACTCGACTGAAGTCATTCAACTTTTTTTCGAACTGCATCCGGCTCCATGGAATTAGACTGCTGGCATTGACCGTGACAGTATCTGATCCCACTATCTCTGTAGTGTCTATAGGGCCTCCTGGCCTTTGGAGAGAAAAGGACTGCTCTCCTCCTGCACCAATGCCTCCATGGCCGCATCGGAGAACCGTGGGGCACACTGTCATGCCTGTTGCACCATTTCCACTCTTCTTTCTGCTCATAAACTCCTCCCCAGTCACTTCCAGAACCTGCTGCAGCCAGAATGCATCTCATCTTTAAGAGAAGCAGGCTAGTTTTGATTAGCACAGACTGGCTTGAAGTGGTGCTGGCCTCGCATGAACTTGGGTTATCTGATGAGGTGTGCAGCCACTCAGCAGTGAACTTACCACTGGGCTGCACACCACTATCATTTCAATTAGCAGGGAGGCTGAAGTTTGCGTTCTGCTTGCATTGCTACGAACCAGTGCAGGTTAGTTACACATTGTGATCCTCATGCCTGATTACCAACCTTATCCAACTTTTCCTTCTTAGTCTCTTTATTGTGTCATAAAACCGTTTTCTGAGCTCATATTGCCTAATGGAGCCTTGGCCATAGGCCATGCATATCTGGAAACTAGAGGCATGATCCCTATGTCTTTTTATCCATTCATTTTGATGACTATGCAGGGACACTGCATGAGTCTTCCCACTAGTAGAGTAAACTTGGAAAACTGGTGTTCATAAGAGGAAGTTATAAAGGCCCCTGTAGGTCTTTGATGCCTACTTCTATTCAATAGAAAACATGGAAAAAGAAAAGGCTCCTTGCCTTAGAAATTTGAGCATGCCTGCAAATGGGTGTGTGGGGAGTGCAGGATTAATCCCTGAGCCTGAATGGATAGGCCTGAGGTGCACGTAATGTTGGGCCTTGGGCCTCATTATCATTGAGCTGAGGACAATTAATGGGCAGTCCCAGGCAGCTTGCGGAAGAAGAGGACTCAGTGCTCAGGCCTCCAGGACACCATCAGCGGGCCTCACCTAAATTCTTAAATGGGACAAGGAAAAGGGCAACTAGAATAGGTAGTGACTGGAGCAAGGGTGGTGGTGATCGGAATGGTGAGTAGTGATTGGGAGGGAGGGTAGTGATTGGGAGGGAGCGTAGTGATTGGGAGGGAGGGTGAGTAGTGATTGGGAGTGACGGTAGTGATTAGGAGGGAGGGTAATGATTGGGAGGGAGGGTGAGTAGTGATTGGGAGGGTGGGTAGTGATTGGGAGGGTGCATAGTGATTGGGAGGGAGGGTACTGATTGGAAGGGAGGGTGGGTAGTGATTGGGAGGGTGGGTAGTGATTGAGAGGGTGAGTAGTGATTGGGAGGGAGGGTGAATAGTGATTGGGAGGGAGGGTGAGTAGTGATTGGGAGGGTGAGTAGTGATTGGGAGTGACGGTAGTGATTAGGAGGGAGGGTAATGATTGGGAGGGAGGGTGAGTAGTGATTGGGAGGGTGGGTAGTGATTGGGAGGGTGCATAGTGATTGGGAGGGAGGGTACTGATTGGAAGGGAGGGTGGGTAGTGATTGGGAGGGTGGGTAGTGATTGAGAGGGTGAGTAGTGATTGGGAGGGAGGGTGAATAGTGATTGGGAGGGAGGGTGAGTAGTGATTGGGAGGGTGAGTAGTGATTGGGAGTGACGGTAGTGATTAGGAGGGAGGGTAATGATTGGGAGGGAGGGTGAGTAGTGATTGGGAGGGTGGGTAGTGATTGGGAGGGTGGGTAGTGATTGAGAGGGTGAGTAGTGATTGGGATGGAGGGTAGTGATTGGGAGGGAGGGTGAGTAGTGATTGGGAGGGAGGGTAGTGATTGAGAGGGTGAGTAGTGATTGGGAGGGAGGGTAGTGATTGAGAGGGTGAGTAGTGATTGGGAGGGAGGGTGAATAGTGATTGGGAGGGAGGGTGAGTAGTGATTGGGAGGGAGGGTAGTGATTGGGAGGGTGAGTAGTGATTGGGAGGGAGGGTGGGTGAGTAGTGACTGGGAGGGAGGGTAGTGACTGGGAGGGAGGGTAGTGATTGGAAGGGTGAGTAGTGATTGGGAGGGAGGGTAGTGATTGGGAGGGTGAGTAGTGATTGGGAGGGAGGATAGTGATTGGTAGCAATTGGAGAAGGTAGTGGGGAGTAGAAGATCTAAGATTACTTTGCAAAATAGTGTGGACTGATTTGTGAGACTAGAATAAGCTGATGATTGATTCACATCAGCGCCTTTATCTGACCTGATTTCGCATTTTAAAATACACAATTTTTGGAAAAGAAATCTCTTTGATTCCCATCAATCCCTTCATAAAACTTTATAACGATGATGCATTTGGAGAATGAAAGAGCTGCCACAGCAATGAAAAAGGTAATACCCATCAACCTAACCTACTGGAAAGTTAAAGACACGGACAGTCCTTTTACTAATTTAGAATTTTTCACAAATGTCACAAGGGCTGTCAAGTCAGCTGGGCAGACTTTCTGAATTGCACTGTCACAGTAATAAAGGGGGATTGGAGAAGAGACTCAGTGACATCCAGCTTATAGCATGACCTGAATAAAGCAATGGACAGTGATTCAGAGTGAGGTCTCCTATCTTAATCTGTAGAGTTTTAATCATGCCACAGTATTACCACAGCGTAACATCTGGATGAAACAAATGGATTGCATTGGATATAATGGATAAGATAGGGAAAAGCTTCTACACTGCCAGAGTTAAACTGGCTGAAACAAAATAATATACCAATGAGAAATATTCTCTTGCCAGACACAACCATTTCCTTACTTTTAAAGATAGAAAGAACTGTTTGAACATGCAGTGTAAGAAGACAAGGATCTTCCCTTTTCAGGAGAAATTATTTTGTAATGATGTATTAGTTAGACATAGCAATGCAGATTAAACAGTCTGTATATGCTTTTGTAGGATTTTCTATACTTCTGGGTGCATACTCGGGACAAGAGATGATAACTTTCAATTTGGACTGAAATACCACAAAGCTCTTGGTCCTGAAAATCCACACAAGGGTGGATTCCATTGTAAGGGTTGAGACGCGGCCAGTGGGGAACCTGTGCCACAGGGTCTTGTTGGGCTTCCAGGGACATGAGGGAAGTTCCTCCATTATCCTACCAATGACACATGCCTCGCACCACCAGGAATGTAAATACGATGTCCATCATGGCTGGAAATCTTGGCATAGGCTGCCAGTGCCAGGTGGTTGCCAAGTTTCATCCTGTTCAGAAAGAATTGGTAGCTGTCCCTCCAGCTCTGCTACCTCATGGTCCCGCATCTGCCATTTGGCAGCATGTTCTGTCACCGCTGGACCTATGTTTGGTCTCACCGGGAATGGACCTGGAATGCAGGAACTTCTGATGTGGGAGTCCCTGCCCCTCCCTTTTCACATGGATAGTGGAACCTCTGCTCCCAGCAGGCCAATTGGGAATTTCCAACTTAAGGTGGTACCCGGCTCATCCTGGCCCCATCCTAACATGTGGCCGTCTTGGTGCACTCCTACTGAAGTTCCATCAGGAGTATGCTGGAAGAGCTGTGGATCTTTGGGCAAGTCAACCAGCTGTACAACTGTGGGGGGGGGGGGGGGGGGGGCTTTGCCCCAAGCCTGCTTCTGCACTCGTCTGGGCATTCTCACCTTTCTGTCTGACTCTTCAACAGTGAGACAGTACCAGCTTTCTAAGGTAAGCCTTATGAGGACAGTCTGAGAACTGTGTGAAAATTCAATGGTCACCATCTAGGGGCAAGCTGTCCTACAACGTACATGTGTGTCCATGTTGGTGGACACACCCGTGCATGTCTGTGAGACAGAGAAGATAATTTTGTTTGGATGTAAATGGCAGGATTGTGTGTGCACAAGGAATGAATTGAGCATGTACAGAAACCAGGACCAGAAATGTCCAACAGTTTTTTGGTCAAGGGCAGTTTGTCTCATCCGAGTTTCCTGATGGTTCATCATGGTCTTGTCCATTTTCTGCAGTCTTTGATCATTGTGTTGCAGTTCCTTAATAGTAACAGGAAGTTCTTTTCCAACTGCACACTTGCATTTAAAACTATTTTCAGATTTGGATCCTCCCAAAATGCTACCGGGGAAGAAAGGTGAACAAAATTACATCGAGTTTCACATGGATATTTCCTCTGTCATTATCTAAAGCACATCATTTCTGACCAATGACACGATGAGAGCTGATCTTTTGTTTCACTCACAAAAAATCCTTGAAATAATATTCTATTTGTGTAATAAATGAAAATAATGTAAAACAAATGTTGAAATGCATAGCATGGGGTAGAACATATAAATCTAGAGAGGCCATTTTAAAACTGTACATGGTCCTGATGAGTCCACATCTGGAGTACTGTGTGCAGTTTTAGTCTCCCTATGTCAGAAAGGATACTCAGTTACTGGAGGAGATACAAAGGAGGGCTGCGTAGTTGATTCCAGAACTTAAGGGAACAATGTATGAGAAAAGTTTGATTACCCTGGGTCTTTTCTCCCTTGAAAAGAGAAGACTGAGAGGCGATGTGATACAGGTATTCAAGATTATGAAATGTTTGGACAAATTGGATCCAAGTAAGCTTTTCTGCTGTGTACAGAATTTAAGTATGAGGGACCATATTTACAAACTAAGCACAGCAAAAGACATACATGGAACAGGTTTCTAAAACAGGTGGAGGAACAAGAAATCTTAATGGGTTTCAGAAAGGAACCTGGCAGATTCCTGCCAACAAATGGGATTCAGGGTTATTAGAAACACTGGCTAGATGGACTGAAGGTCTTCTCCTGCCTGCAGCTGTCTAACTTTCAAAATGGCCTGGTGACACAAACATTCTTCCTACCGAAAGAATGAAGCACACAAAAATACTCGAAGTTTTATATCATTCAGGACTGCTGGATGGAGTACACTTGGAGGGGGAGCTGCTTCATGCCACATAGGGGGAAATTGTATGAAGGACCACAATCTACATGTTTTGGACTCAATGGCAAGTTATGACAGCCATTCGCTGGTTCATTCCTTGGGGCAATGCCTTGACCAATCAGAGTCAAGCTGCCTGGTTTAAATTTCAAACAAAGCTTGGCAGTTAACTGTCAGTCACCATAAACTGGTGCATTTTCCATGGCAACACCTCTACCAATCAGACTCCACTTGCCAACCTCTTCTCATATAGTATAAATTTGTTGCTTCCCTTGCATTGATATTCTTGCGAATTGTCCTGATGAGTGCAAGATGAAGAGCTTCAACCAAATGTCTCTTTTCAGCGGTACTCAAGTTCTGTACTACCAAATGACAATTTTCAAGTCTTTGGGTTTTCTAGTCAGGAAAACATCAGGTATAAAGTACAGTCTGCTTACCCTTCCATTCTTGTGTCAGCCAGTCCGACCCCTTCTGGTACCGACTCTTTGCCCAACTTGCACAGGTTCATTTTGGTTTCCAGTGTCATCTGCAATGCCCCATTGTACGCAATTTCCAAATCCACCCACAGCCCTGTGAAAGGACAGAGCCCATGACACACAATCATTCCTTTCAAAAGGAACCCTTACTCCTGAGTTTCTCCTGTTATGGCAGAACCTCCATTATGTGTTCTTCAAGTATCTGCCAGAATTAGGGTTGCCAACTCTGGTTGTTACTCCTGGAGGTTTCATCACATGACCTCCCTCCTCCAATGGCTTCGTTCCCCACAATTGGTTGCCTGATAAGCCCATCGTCACCCACTGGACACCACCTTCCTACATTCATTGGAAAGTGAGCAGGCTCTTCATTACTTGATTGGAGGATTTTTGACTATCAGCCTTCTTCCCAGCTCCAAAATTTTAATAACAAGCAAACAAAAGTATTCAAACAAAATGAAAAAAAAGTTTCTTTTTTAAAGCCCCGATGATTTTTCTCCCAGAATTGCTCACAGCAGAATCCTGGAGATTAATCTTTAATTCCTGGAGCCTCCCGGACAATTCAGGAGAGTTGGTAACCCTAGCCAGAATTGCCGTGTGAGATGTTATCTCATTACATAGCCTGCTGATGTTTCCATTGTTTCTGCTATTCCATCTCCTTTTTTCAGTGAATAATTAGACACAGTAAGGTAAATTAAGGTAGCAAAAACAGGAAGGCAGACTATTATCTGAACGGCTATAAACAGAGAGGGGAATATGCAGTGAGACCTGGGTGTTCTCGTACACCATTCACTGAAGGTAAGCATGCAGGTGCAACAGGCGGTAAAAAAGGCAAATGGTATGTTGGCCTTCATAGTGAGAGGATTCGAGTACAGAAGCAGGGATATCTTGTTGCAATTATACAGGGCCTTGGTGAGACCACACCTGGAATATTGTGTGCAGTTTTGGTCTCCTTATCTGAGGAAGGATGTTCTTGCTATAGAGGGAGTGCAGCGAAGGTTTACCAGACTGATTCCTGGGATGGCGGGTCTGACGCATGAGGAGAGATTGAGTCGGTTGGGCTTATATTCGCTGGAGTTCAGAAGAGTGAGGGTGAATCTCATAGAAACCTATAAAATTCTAACAGGACTTGACAGGGTAGATTCAGGAAGGATGTTCCCAATGGTGGGGGAGTCCAGAACCAGGGGTCTAAGGATACGGGGTAAACCTTTCAGGACTGAGATGAGGAGAAATTTCTTCACCCAGAGAGTGGTGAGCCTGTGGAATTCACTGCCATAGAAAGCAGTTGAGGCCAAAACATTGTACGTTTTCAAGTAGGAGTTAGATATAGCTCTTGGGTCTAAAGGAATCAAAGGGTTTAGGGCGGAAGCGGGAACGGGTTACTGAGTTGGATGATCAGCCATGATCATAATGAATGGCGGAGCAGGCTCGAAGGGCCGAATGGCCTACTCCTGCTCCTATTTTCTCTGTTTCTATGTCTCTATGTTAAATTCTTGTCTTAACCGCATTGCTGATCTTTTTCACTACTGGGCTGATGGACACTTTAGCATGTTTGTTGTGTTTGGTGAGATTTTCATCTGCCTGTTATAAATTACTGACAATTTGTAAGCCATTGATTTTGATGAAATGAAAATCATATGGGTTTGATAACAAGTAGGTGAAGCAATCTGCCAGATTATTGCCCATGTGAATGTAATGTTTCTTTTATTTGTTTTAGACCTTCCTGTGCCTAGAGTGTTGCTGTAGTACATGGGTTAGACCAAACTCTCATTCTGCCAACTTCTAATGGTGCTTGGTGTCATCACCATGTTGTACCACTAACTTTGCAGTAACCGTGGTTTACGTGAAAGAGAATGGCCTTGAGCATCCAAACATTGAGCTCAGACATTGTGACCGGGAATTATCACTCCCCAGCCTGTGATTTGCCCTCCACCCACCCTCCCATGCCAATTCATTTTAAATGATAGAGGAATCATGGGCTGGCAGTGGTATAAGTGGAATATCACAAACAATAGTTTATCCAGCAAGTCAAGTAGTTTTTGCCAATGGCACAAGCCACACCCCCTCCTGACCAAGTTCAGAACATAAACATCACTTTGCGGCTTCATTTCCCCCTCTCCATTCTCCTCTGTCATTCAACATACAGCGAAGGAAACTGAGTCAAAACTGGGAAATTTGAGTTTCTTTTCATTGTAACTGGACCACAGATGGAAGGAACCCATGGCTGAGCTGTAGAGGCAGATGAATCTTTTGTCTAATCCAGATAAGTGCAACTAAACACATATGTGGGAACGGCAGATGAAATCAGCCCATTTTCACCACAGAATAAAACCAAAATCACCTCAATGAAAATAATCTGCAGATGGATGCTCTTTTAGAATGGGTGGATTATCACACCCTTCTCCAGTGGTAGCACTACAGCACCACTACTGGGCAGAAGGTGTGATTACAGCATGGCAAGTTTACATGGGCAGATTCTATAATAAATGTGCATATAGGAATTTTATCATAAAACAGTTGACAGGAAATTTGCAGAGAGGTAAGAATTTGCTAATATATTGTAGCTGGCAATGTTGACTTTTTAGTATACAAACTAGTTAGCTGAATTGGCCTGCATCATACACATTCAAATACTAAGACAGAAGAAAAGAGAAAGCACGACATTATCATTTTCTGTGTAAGATCATGTGGATGTGGAAAAGCATCAGAAAAATATTCATTTAATATTTTCTAATGAGAGACCAAGGTGAAAGGCCAGGGCCCACATTGTCCAAACTATATACAACCTTGCTACAAAATACTGGAGTTGATTTTAACTGTTCCTACCCAGCGGGAATCAGGATACAACAGGTCAGCCACAGGTTTCACGCTTGGCGGGAACAATTAATGCCGACCCTGCCATTATTCACGCCACTCATCTCACATTGACCAAATTCTGAATCTCATAGGAGAGAGTGGGAGCTTGGCATGCTGAGGTGGATATCTACGGCCTGAATATATAAATGGACTATCTTCCTCATAAATATCCTAGTTTTAAAGATCTTGAAAGCCATGAACTGCACATTAAGCAAACCTGCACATTTTGCATTGATTTGTGTTCCCAAGATTCAGTCTGTGTCGCATTCTTTAAGCACTAAGAGATAAACAATATCCTCAGAAATACGTGATTCATCTCTCACTCTCTGCTCCAATAACACAGCTCAGTTACAGGTGATTGATTTGCATGGATTGTTTGAGTCTAATTCATATGATTGCTTAACTGATGGAAATGAGGTTTTAGTAAATTTACCAAATTACAGGAGCTATCTAAGGATGGAATATTTTTTAATGGTAAATGGGAGAACAATTAGGGAACAAAGAAAAAGAACAAAGAACAAAGAAAATTACAGCACAGGAACAGGCCCTCCGGCCCTCCAAGCCTGCGCCGATCCAGATCCTCTATCTAAACATGTCGCCTATTTTCTAAGGGTCTGTATCTCTTTGCTTCCTGCCCATTCATGTATCTGTCTAGATACATCTTAAAAGACGCTATCGTGCCCGCGTCTACCACCTCCGCTGGCAACGCGTTCCAGGCACCCACCACCCTCTGCGTAAAGAACTTTCCACGCATATCCCCCCTAAACTTTTCCCCTCTCACTTTGAACTCGTGACCCCTAGTAATTGAATCCCCCACTCTGGGAAAAAGCTTCTTGCTATCCACCCTGTCTATACCTCTCATGATTTTGTACACCTCAATCAGGTCCCCCCTCAACCTCCGTCTTTCTAATGAAAATAATCCTAATCTACTCAACCTCTCTTCATAGCTAGCGCCCTCCATACCAGGCAACATCCTGGTGAACCTCCTCTGCACCCTCTCCAAAGCATTTACATCCTTTTGGTAATGTGGCGACCAGAACAATCAGGAGGAGGACTTTTGCTACCCTTAAAACCTCTGTATGGCATTTAAATTTTATTGGGCAAACAAGTTTCACAATTAAAGTTCTTTGCTTTCTCTGCTCCTCGCCAATTATTTCTATGGCATGTGAAGCGGCTCTTTTCTATTTTGCGCAGGTGGCCATTCTTCATGTAAACAGTGACTTTCAACAGACCTTTTCATCGTGGAAGCTAAAACAGTTCAATCTGATTCTGCACTTACCCCTCTACAATAGTACACTTTCCTGCTTTCAACCTGGAATTGGAAATCTGAGCTGATCTTTTCCCCTTCCCTATCCCAATGGTACAGAGGCTAATTTAAGTCGTACTATCAGTGTCTTGGCTGAGATCAGCTTAATAGGAGCCGTGTTTGGATCGAAGTCGTGACATTCCTGGTATGGCTTAATATATCTACAAGCTGAGCAACAGCTGGAGGTTGACATGGTTCATTTAGCAGGGTTGTGTGTGTGCTTGTGTGTGTGTGTGTGCTTGCGCGTGTGTGCGTTTGTGTGTGTATTAGGACAGGCCAGTCATACTTCTCCTTGGTTTGCTGCAAACTTTGCATTGCTAATGCAAATTCCCCAGCTATTCGTTAAGCATATGCATTAAATCCTTCACAATCATAAACAGCAGCCAAAAACCTAGGAAAACATTAAATATTCATACAGACACAAAGTTTGAGAATCAAGTCCATGGAATGACAAGCATTTTATTCTTGCAAGCTTCAGGTTTCTATCCTTTCATAAGGATAAACTACAATTGATTTTAGGCAACTGGCTTCAACTTAGAGGAAATGAGTTAAGTATTTGATTTTATTTATAAGCAACACTTTGCTGTTTAAGAATACTGAAGTATTCAGTGCTCTAGTTATTCAAGGTTACTTCATATGACCAAGGAGTTCTGAGATGATGATAAACAGCTTTGTTGTCTGCCAGGAAATTCTGAATAGCTTGAACCCACTCACCTTTTTGATTGACAGATGGGCTGGAAGCTCGGATGACTGCAGGTAGCAATGTCCCCATGTCCAACTCTGTGAGAGTAAGCTCGTTCATAAAGTATGGCAGCTAATATAAGACATAAAGTTGAATAAAACCGCTTATTAACTTGTGTGCCTTCTTCAAGTAACATTAGACATAACTGATATACTAGTCCGTGATCATCCGAATTTTTAATTTATCATCAACAACAACTTGCATTTTTATAGCGACTTTCATGTAGTAAAATGCTCCAAGCTGCTTCACAGGAGCGTTATCAGACAAAAGTTGACACTGAGCCGCATCAGAAGGTATTAGGACAGGTGACCAAAACTTGGTCAAAGAAATGGGTTTATAGGAGTGTCTTAAAGGAGGAGAGTGAGGTGGAGAGTTTTAGGGAGGGATGTCCAGAGCTGAGGACCTTGACAGCTTTTAGGCACAGTGTCAATAGTGGGATGAAGGGAGTGGAGGATGCACAAGAGGCCAGAACTGGAGGATCATTGCTGGCCCAACAGCCAGTGTAAATCAATGAGCACAGGAACAGAAATGACAATTACAGCCATATGCACCACTTTATCAAAATATGATTCATTGGCAACAGACAATGACTATCACCCTTCCTCAGTGTGCATACTAGAGTGATAGAAACAGGTTAGTCTTGGGCAGCAGGGCCTTTGAACATGCTCAGTTGAATGGATATATTGTCACTGGAAGATAACTTACTACAGCTTATCTGCGTGGCCAGGCTGGGGGTAATGACGGGACTACATGCAGAACACTGAATTACAAGACAGCAGTCTGATCGAAGAGTGCAGATGAAGCAATAAGCTTCAGAGTGAGACTTCAGCAGTTTTTAACTTTAATTTGAACCTCAAACAAAATTACACCTTTGCAATCACTCCCATGTGTCTACTATTTATACATAATCAATCTTCGAGAGAGTGACAGGTGCCACAGTAGACAGAAACCATTGCACTTAACATGGATGAAGCAGGACAATATATTCAACAATGGATTAATAATTGTGAGAGAAAAGTTTATTGAGTGATACTCTGGGAAATAATATACTGTGTACATTGACCTTGACTTACAAAGCAGTATTGCATTCAGAGGTCCTGATCACATATCAAATCCCAAATCCAAGTGTTTCAGATTATACTCATGTTTTCCTTAACTCTTTCTTTTCCTGAAGACGTTTAATCCTTACTCGCTATTTTTCCATAGGTGTCACATGCTCTCAGAGAGCATTACACCACTAGTCATGTATGAACCTTGACAGAG
Source organism: Heterodontus francisci (assembly GCF_036365525.1). Classification (NCBI taxonomy): domain Eukaryota; kingdom Metazoa; phylum Chordata; class Chondrichthyes; order Heterodontiformes; family Heterodontidae; genus Heterodontus; species Heterodontus francisci. The sequence goes on from NC_090394.1 coordinate 22,870,780, forward strand.
AGCACTGGTAAACTATTTGGCCATGAGTAGCATCACCTCTACATCCACTATTGCCCATTCTGTGGAGTTGCTGGACAGCAATCAGGATAGGGAAATTGTATGACATTGATCAGAGCTACAGTGGTCTTCTGAACTAGCTTCCATTGGCTAAGGTGGATGGGAGAGGAACTTTCCACTTTTCTCCATTCCCCCCCTACCCCCAGCAATTGTCCTGGGTTTTTATCTGTTTTTGCCTCTCCCAGGAGATGGTTTTTGGCTGCGGTGAAAGTTTATATATTGTGATGCACAAGGCATCACAGTTGTGTGGAACAGACTGGATGGACTAGTGGGCCTTTTCCTGTCCGCCATCATCCGTTTGTTTGTAACCCTGGCCAATTTTCACCTCCATAAACCGCAGGTACCGAAGCTAATGGTGGTAGCCACAGAATGGGAAGTTTTCTCATTGGATAAATTTGCTGTATTTCCTCAGAATATAAAGGGTTGAACTTATTCCAATTACTGTCGGGATATTTTTGAGAAATGAGGGCAGGGCTGGGTCTCAGCAACAGGCATTAGCTTCTCGCTATCAATCGCATGATAGGACTGTAGTAATATTGAACCACATGATTTGGGCTGCAGCAGTGCTGAATTTATTTTACTGCGTGTTACGAGCCAATAGCAGACTCTGTGAAAGTCCCAGCTCCTACGTCTGTTGCGGAGAGTTAAATTGATGACTTCTTATATTATCTCTGCTATCAATGATGTCAAAGGTACTCTCACTGGTAATATCTTAGGCTGCTCCAAATTAATCACAAATTCTCGATATAAAAAAGGCTCTGCATTCATATAGCACCTTACATGACCTCAGGATGTCCCAAAGCATTTTATAGCCAATCAAGTCTTTGGATGGGTAGACAGCAAGCTCCCACAGACAGCAATGAGTTCATGATCAGACAATCTGTTCTGGGTGTTACTTGAGGGATAAATATTGGCCAGACACTGGGGAGAACTCCACTACTTTTCTTCAAAATAGTGGCAATGGGATCTTTTATAACCACCTAAAAGGGCAAAGACGGCCTCGATTTAATGTCTCATCTGAAAGATGGCACCTCCGACAGTGCAGCACTCCCTACATCGGAGTGTCATTGTTGATCTTGTGCTCAAGTCTCAGAGGCGAGCCTGTTATCAGCGAGCCACAGCTGACACCATGAGTACAGTGAGTAGAATGAGACAGTTTGCTTCAGGCTTCATGATTTTAGAATATAAATCTTGATTTTCTTCTTCTTAGTTATTATAAGAATACTTCCACTTGAAGGGCTGAATTTTCCCAGTCCCGCGGAGGTGGGGTAGGAAGCAGAACGAGGAGAAAAATCGGAAAAGAGCGCGCCAGGTTGTCTACCTGACACATTTCTGCCTCTGCGCTACCTTGCTGGAGGCAGGGTGAGCACGGCAGAGGTTACCCGCCCAGTAGCAGTGGGTAGCCAAATAGATACATTATTAGGCAAATTGGGGGACAGATGGAGCCACTGGGATCTTACTGATGGCGGCCAGGCTCCCCGTTTGAAGCAGCCTCCCAACAGCAGGCCGGGGTGATGGGGAGGTGTCCATCGACATCTCTTCTCCATCACACCAGCACAGACCAGCTGGGATGTGACAGGCAAGCCATGGCTGCAAACCACCCTGAGGATGGGCTCCACCTACATAATGATGGCCTGACTGTTGTGGCCATGAGGGATTTCGAACTTTAATTCTGCAGAGACTGTCTCCATTTTGAGGCACCCTCACGGTCTCCTCCCTGCCTCAGCAGTGCCCACCTCTCCCAGTGGGGCTGCTGGCCGGACATGGCTGCGAGCCCTCCCATTGGGCCTTCCACTTCACTGGTCCCCATGCTGTCCTTATTTGAACAGAGCTCCCAGAGGCAGCTTCTTAATTGGCCGTCTGCAGAAAGATCGTGAGTGACGCCCAGGTTCCCAACCCGGAATTGGGGCCGACATTGGGATTGCTAAATCTCAGCCAAATCCAGCCTAAAGTGCTGGGCCAAGTAAGTTCGCTTTGTGCTGTAGTTTTGAAGATTCTACTGATGCATGAAAGCAGGATTTAGTTGCACATCAAACATAACACTGTGTTTAATTGGAGAAAGCTTGTTGGTGCCCATATCCTCCATGCCAAGAGGCTCACTGAACAGTGCAGCCATTTCCACTATAGACCACAGCCATTCTGAACATTCATTCAGCTCACCCTGATTTTGCTCAGCTTCTTCTGAATTTTGCAAGCAACTTGATCTGCCCAGAACTTTTCCCGTAAAAAGTCCCAGAAGATCCGTCCAATCACTGCATTTATCCAGGACACTTGGGGTTGGGCACTGATTCGGACATCACCAGGCATCTGAGGGACATAGAAAAAGCACTAACATCAAACAGGAGCTTGTCAAATAAAATTTTTTATAAGATCAAAAAAGCAGAGGTTTATTGAGGACATCGCAAGCTGCTGACAATGGACTGGTTTGTTTGTGAGTGACTTGTCCATTACACACAGCTGCCAGTTTTATCATACAAGGAACCATTGATATAGAGTAACTTAAAATTGATGGGGGAATTTTAACTCACCGTCCCAGCAGAAACTGGGCAGAGGGTTTGGATAAAATGGAGGGGGAGACTTCGCCTCTTACCTCATGTCCTGATCCTGCTAACTACCATTTTAAATTGCGTGCAGCAAGGACACCCGCCCAAAGCTAGCAGGGTCCTTGTTTATATATGTAGATCAGGTCCCAATGATGTAATTGGGACTGGACTGCAATATTAACAACAGGCCTGTGTGGGGAAGCCTTCATGTATTCTTTGCCTGTCAGGAACAGGAGCCGGCACAAGAAGGAGCCCAGCAAGGTAGATTTGTTCAATTTGTAGTTTCCTTGTGGGACAGGCGAAGCTCCTTTGGGCCCCATAAGGAAATCTTGTGCCACTCCTGCCCAGGCCTCCCTCCTCTGACTTGAATTGCCTCTGGATACCCACCTCCAGACCACTTTACTCATCCCGAGGACCGCTAGCTTGGGTGTCTGCTACCCGAGATCCCGCTCCTGCCCGCTGACCTCCTCATTATTGGCACCAGCTGCAGGCGGGAGTCCATTGTACAGAATAATAATGAAGCTTGGCCATTAAAATCACCTTCCCACTATCGCTCTGGGACTGGCTGACAGCTTGCTAGCCCATGTTGCTACAAGAGAGCTAAAATCAACCCCTTAATGTCAGGATCAGCTGTAATATCAGTGGTAATGCACTGGCAATACCAGCTGCACCTGTCGCTTCCCTTGAATCCTAAGATAACATTGATAACTGTGCTGCAACATCTGCCACCACACTTAAATGACTGCAATTACATTTGACAGCACACAGTATGCATAATGTCTATACTTGCAGGGCCATTAACGGCCCCAACATTCCCAGGACATTGCCCTCCTCCTTACTTTTTCCTCCCACGGGGAAGCATTTAGATGGAGCACATGAATAGGAAGTAGAAAGCATGAACCATACATTATCAGAAATGGAAGTAAGTGGAAGGCTAATTAAGAATGAGCACACTGCTCCACACACTGTAAAAGTTCATAAATTTTGGTTAATTAGAACTGTAAGGTGCTATGAAAGTTCCTTTGGGAATAATGAACATTTGTGTAGTAGCGAAGCACATTAGTGCTGAAGGCAAAGAAGGGAAACTTTTGCAAGGGTTTTGTGCAGTTGACTTCTGTATGGGCTATTAGAGATATACAGTGAAGGTGTCTTGAATGAGAGCATGTTTTACGCCTCTTGCAGGTTGTGTGGGTAGTTCTGCATGATTCATCAGTAAATTGTAGATTAAGAGATTTGATGCACATCTCCCACTCTTAATTGAAAAGACTTAATGGCAAAAAAATTTCAAAACAGGTGTCATCTGAACAAACACTCATTGTGTCATCATGGAAGTTGGTTCCATGTCTGCCTGCAGGAGACAGCACAGTTCTGTCAAGCACTCCCTTGGGAATCAGATAAAATCATTTTCAAAGAGCAGTAAATTGGATGGGCAATAGGCAGGTGGCTGCCAGTATGGCCACTCAATAACCATTGGAAGACTAAAATTGCAGCAGGGGTCTTAAAGAATGGTAGGACTCTGGTTTAAATATTTTAATGACGCTTCTGCTACTTCGGGCAGATGCACTGGCCGCCTAAATTGAGGTCTGCTCAAAAATCACATCAGATGGGCCTCAGACGCAAAATCAACACAAAAGTTTAAAAAGTTGATTTTGACCTGCTAGCACCATATTCAGGCTAAATAAATAGGTAAGACTGTCACCTTCAACGTGCACATCTCCTGAGATGCAGTCAAATAGCTCATCTTTGGCCAGTATAAACGGGTTGCCTCATATGGGTAAGTACTTATTGATCTCGTATGGCGTAAATTCTTCTGCTTCTCCTTTTCCCCAATCCACCCAGCTTAGTTCTGCTATTTATGGAAATGCCCTTGTGCCGGGCAAAATTCTGTAAGATGTAGCAGATCGTAGTAACCTTGGAGATCTTGGCCAGTCTGTATGAGGATTCTGCCAGATTTGTCAGTAAACTAGAATCATTGCTTAAGTATCCAAACAATATCCTCTATCAAGATTCAAGCAGCTTTCTTCAGGTTTGGCCTAAGGAGGTCATTAGCCTTGTTCTACTAACAAGCATCCATCCGTCTTCCTACCACCTCAATGGGCACCACTGATTCCTGTAAAACAAATGAACTGTGGCAGGTGGCAAGCATTAAAGTGCATGGTTTTCTTCCTGTGGTTACATACTGACTGTACACTGGTATAATGGAAAGCTTTTCTATTCATAAAGAGGCACCCTCTGGGTTTAGGTGCTATATGGCTATATGAGTGCAATCAATTATGCCCTACACTTTGCAATTCTAGCCAGGCAGTACAAGTGCAGGGCTTCTTCAGGCTGCTGCCTGTTTTCCATAGGGAAACTAATGAAGTTATTCACCTTAAACAAAAGACATTGGTTACCTGCACAATACATTGATAAATTGCAGAATGAGAGACAATCTCCATTAGCTTTATTTGTGATTCCTTTTTCCATCTACCTCAACTTCAAGCTTTATCAGAGTTTACCAAACTCTGCCAATTTATCATGCTATTCCTTTTATGGTAAAGAGAACTGTGTTTTGGATTTAAAGCTTAATTCCAGGTAAAAATGGTCACTTTGATTTCTACACATTTAGTACAATGCTTTTGTTATAAATTTAATTTGGATTAAAATTGTAAGCCTACACAGAATTTTAATATATATATTTGATAAAATTAGTCTTTCTACCTAGACCTCTTGCTTTTATTATCACTCCAGTTAGCTGCAATCTCTCTTGCCCTGTATTTCTCTATTTGCAGGTTAGTCCTCAAATCTTTGCTGTGCACCTGCTCTCAGTTTCCTTTGCTCCAGGAGAGGATTTTCTCCTGTACGATTGCAGCAGTAGCAAATTCCCAGATGGGGAGAAAAAAAAATGAAAGCACAGCTGAATCCTCGTTCATAAGTTGACAAGAAAATGTATGTTGGGATCAGGATTTCTATCCACACTAGTTGAAAATGGGTAATTGCAAAATCTTTCTGCCAATACCTCTTTAATCATTCATTCAGTATTTCAACATGAATTTAAAAAAAAATCACACTTCCCATAAAGTGTATTTGACATAAAATTAACTATACTTGTAAAATGTGCTAATATCCCTAGATAGTTTGGCAACAGTTTGACTAAATATAATGTGCTTAATATTTCAATTTGAATGAGAACAATTTATATTTCATTATAAATGTTATCAGGAATTCTGTAGAATGCGAGTGATTGGGACATAGTTTGGCACATTGGAAACACACATTTACATCGTGAGGCAAATAAACTTCAACAGTAAAATTATCCGTCATTTTGAGATGAAGGCAGCACCGATCAGCATTTCAGTAACTTGCCTATAATCTCTCATCTTTGGCTGATGTCTCTGAATTCTGAGGGGGGTTGTAGTTAAAGCTGTAATATGTTCACAGAATTTTTAAATTAATATGCTGGTCCAATCAAAATAAATGAAGTCAAAATTCTCACTCACACGGCTTTCAAACTAAGGAACATCAAAGATTCTGAAGTGCTGTGAGATGCAAATTTATTAAACTGCTTCATACTGTAATATGTGACTAGCTATCTTCTGGCATACAACCTGATCTACAGTACCTTCCCTAGACAGAATATAGCTACATTGATTGTTATGACCAGGTGAGAAAGAGGTCCAGGGTTTCCTTTCAGCCTTCAACCGGTCTTACTGTAACAGGGTTTTATTTTTAAACACACTGTTTTTTTTAACTCCCCCTTTGGTGAATCCTTGTTAACTGCTTTCCAATTATAAGGCAAAGAAACCAGCAGAAACAGGCTTTCTTAGGTTTAAAGAAGAAAAGTTGAAATTTAGTAAACGTAAACTTAAACTCTAATTTGGTTAACGCCTACGGATACATGCTGCGCCCCATGCTAGCATGCATATGTGATACACACAGGAAAATAGAAACAGAAAAGAGCAGAAGAAAAATAAAGTGGAAAGGTTTGAGGCAATATCTGAAGAATTGTTGTTACGGTTCTTTGAGCTCACTGTAGAGTCCTTGGTTGTTGGCAGATCTTGCTTTTCATTGGAGCCTTGTATTCTTCTTAAACCTTGTTCACTGTAGGAGACTTTTCCCTCTTGGGGCTCATGTGTCTTCAGTGGATTCAGGGGCTTGTGAGAAAGAGATGGGAGCAGACAGGAGAGAGATCTTGTCAGTCCAGGAGCAAACAGATACACTGCTCAAACTGTTTGTACAAATTCAAAAACTCAGGCTGCCCAGCAGGTTAGTCATGTGACTAGCAGGTTTGACCATGTCCATTTGTGTATTCGGCCATCTTAGCAGGCAACCTGGAATGCAAGCTCCCCCTTCGATGTCTGGTGATCAAAAGTCCATTGTGGGTTGAATGTGTCAGGGAATGGTCCTTCGTCCTTCCAAACACTGTCTGTTAATATGCAAATGTCTTTTCCAGTCCTTTCTTCACTCCAGTAACAGATTAAAATCAATGTTCATGACAAAATTAATATGTCCCATTCTTGGCAGGTGGGGGCCTAGCATGACATAATTGATAGAAAAGAAAATGGGAAAAGAGAGGCTGGGTAGCATTTGCTGTTATCATGGCATAAATTGGTGAAGAATGTGTGTGGTATATATAAAGGCGCCATTTTATATAGCGCCATTCTCTATCTCAGGACATCATAAAGTGTTTTACAGATAATCAAATTCTTTTGAAGCATGGTCACTGTTGTAATGTGGGAAACATAGCAACCGATTTGAGCACAGTAAGGTCCTGCAATCATTGTGTTAACAATCATCTCCTTTTGGTGTTGATTGTGGGATAAATATTGGCCAGGACTTCAGGCCATTGTATGTATGTAAAAAGCAACAAGGCTTAGACAGAGTATGAAGAAACATAAAGCGTAACAACAAAGTGTAAGCACATCAGAAGGTAGAAGATCGTGAAGTAAGGGGTGGGTACACTATGAGCTGATAACACAGTTCCCCCGGTGTGCTAGGTTGCTGCTGTTGTTCCGGCACTAAAGAGGAATAAATTAGAAACATATCTCAGGGCAAACCACATCCATGGTCACCTGAGCATGTGGAACACTGGAGCCGTGACGGCTTGTTGGGGGATTTGTACGGGGAAAGCACAATTCTCCACATTTTGTGGTCATTTCCAAAGATCCAGGTATTGTTTGACATCAAGAAAATCATCCATCAGCTCGAGCTATCTGCTGCGTAGTGGGCCTTGCCATTCTGATTGCCCTAGATCCTAACACAGGCAGGTTTTTTGCCTTCCACTTAACTGCAGTACATTGGTGCAACTCATTGAGATGATAACCATAGGCCTTCACCCCACTAGGTGGGTTGAGGCACATCAGAGAATAGCTCAGTCTGAGGAAATCATTTACTCCCTGAGTTAAACCAGGAGAAAATGTTTAAATTTCCTGTTCCAGCCTAATTGTCAGCGATTAGACTGCACATCAACAGCAGTCCCCATATACATGACACAATGAGTGCCTGGATACTGTCCTCCCTGCCCAAATAGAATAAGTGGCTAAGATTTTATGGTATCCAAAACCCACTGAACACTTGCACAGTGGGTGAGTTCAGCAGGACACATAGTCATTATAGTCACTACCTGAAATCAGTCCCAGTACAGTTCACAACCCCAGCTGCCCCAGTAAAGGCTCACCCATTATCACAATGTATGTGCCGTGTGCACTGTACTCTATGGGCCTGAAATTCCAGTGACCAGAGAGTGTGGAGAGCAGGGATTCGCCCCCGTGCAACCTGTCCAAGAAATTCTAAAACGGGGAGGAGAAGTGAGTGAGCCTTCCATTTGTCCCCTACCTTGAGGTGGTGTATTTGGAAGAGTTCTCAGGCTGCACTTTATGCCCTTCTATGGCCTGATGAAACTCTCATCAACTGGATTTAGTATAAGTTCTAGTGAAGCACATGGAAAGGCTTCAGAACAGTGAACACTAAGATAATTAATCCTAGAGAGATAAAAATGCATTTTTTTCAACTTGGTAATTGATTCGCGATACATCTGCCCCTTTAAATGGCTGACCACCTCTACTGTTGGAGCCCCACCCCCAACAACCTCCGGCAGCATTACTGGGGTGTGACATGGTTGTGGGCATCTTCAATGACCCCTGCCCCAGGGTGGGGGTTTAGGGTGGAATCAGAGGGGTGGGTGAAAGTCTCGCCCTGTTAGCACTCCACCCCAAGAAGGAGAATCTATTCCTGTATGTTTTCTCTGTTGTTAGTAGAGATGGCTGTCCATAACCACAGGGAGAGAACTCTGACCGTCAGCCTGAGAACCAGCTCCATCTCATCTGCCATGAGCAAACGATTAGTTAGGTCAGAGTTAGATGTGAAATTCACTCAACCTATCTGCTTCTCTACCTCACTTTCCTCCTTTAACATGCTCCTTAAAACCTAGCTCTTTGACCAAGCTTTTGGCTGCCTGACCTAACATCTCCTTATGCAGTTTGGTGTCAAATTTTGCCTGATTACTCTCCTGTGAAACATTTCGGGTCATATTACTACTTAAAGGCACTATATAAACGCAAGTTGTTGTTATTGAATGGAACTGAACACGATACTTAAGGCGAGACCTGATCAGAGCATCACAGCCTCAGTCTTATACTGTACAGTTCAACATTCTGTTTGTTTGGTTGGTTATTGTAGAACCAAAGTCCCTAGATCGAGAAAGGTTGGTATGCAGATACAGCAAGTAATTAGGAAAGCTAATAGAATGTTATCATTTATTATGAGGAGAATTCATTACAAAAGTAGGAAAGTTATGCTTCAGTTATACAGGACATTGGTGAGACTACATCTGGACTACTGTGTATAGTATTGGTCTCCTTATTTAAGGAAGGATGTAAATGCATTGGAAGCAGTTCAGAAGAGGTTTACTAGACTAATACCTGGAATGGGCAGGTTGTCTTATGAGGAAAGGTTGGACAGGCTAGGTTTTTATCCGTTGAAGTTTAGAAGAGTAAGAGGCAACTTGACTGAAACATAAGATTCTGAGAGGTCTTGACAGGGTGAATGTGGAAAGGATATTTCCCCTTGTGAGAGAGTCAAGAACTAGGGGTCACTGTTTAAAAATAAGGGGCCCATTTAAGACAGAGATGAGGAGACAATTTTTTCTCTCTGAGGGTCGTAAGTCTTTGAAACTCTCTTCCTCAAAAGGCAGTGGAGGCAGAGCCTTTGAATATTTTTAAGGCAGAGGTAGATTAATTCTTGATAAGCAAGGGGGTGAAAGGTTATCAGGGGTAGGCGGGAATGTGAAGTCGAGGTTACAGTCAGATCAACCATGATCTTATTGAATGATGGAGCAGGCTCGAGGGGCCGAGTGGCCTACTCCTGCTCCTAATTCATATGTTCATATGTAACTCTTTCAGTCCCTTCCCTAATTGGCCCAACGTTACTGAGGAAGTATGTCTGCATTTCTTATTCTATCTTGCACTTGTATCAACTTGTATTGAATCCCTTATCTGTCATAGTTCTGCTTAGCTTCCTCTGTAATTCCTTGGCTGCTTCATCAGATTTGGTCACACCCCTTTCCCGATCTGCCAGTTTGATCAACTTGCACTGCATTTCTGAAGCCAAGTTGCACTTATGGATTAGAAACAGCACCAATCCCTGGGACAGTCCACTCAGTACTGCTCTTGGCCTGGCATCATTTCCCTTCCTGTCTTTCAACAAGTTCATTGTTTTTCTCCAAGTTTTAAATAGGATACCTGATACCTCCACAGGCAGATTAAATAATTTGTAGGAATCCTATGATCGTAAGTTGGTCCAGTCCATTGAATTGATTCAGTGTTTGAATTGCCCTTTCTTGGTCAAAACTTTCTTTTTGCTGTTTTATATACTAAATGTTGTATGTACTCCACCTGCCCTTTTGTATTATTTATTGTTTCACAGTTGACAGCGTACCCGTGTGAATGCTGGCCTGATATAGTGCCAGAATGGCTTCTTTTGTTGTCCTCATCCATCTCCAGGCCACTAAAGATCCTCGCATAGTGACCTTAATCACTGCCCTTTGGTATCTCTCCTTCATACCTATGCCACTGGATTTGAATAATGAAGAACTGTATGAGCCAAACTAGAACATTTCAGTTATAGAGTAAGTACAACTTTAGAGTTAAAAGAGAAGTCCCAGAGAGGCTCGATACATCCAGGAATCATTCTTTTCCATTGAAAACTTACAGTTGTCATTCTGCTATTTAAAAAAGTTGAGAGATAGAAACCAGGGAATTATAGATCAATTAGCCTAATATCTGTTGTGGAGAAATTACTAGAATTAAGGAGCATTTTCAGCGAATCAGAGAGAGCCAGCATGGAGTTGTAAAGGGTGGGTTATGCCTGATGAATCTGATTGAATTTTTTGATGAGGTGACTAAATTCTTGGACAGGTTTATGGATGTTATTTATATGGACTTCCAGAAGGCATTTGATAAAGTCCCTCATAAGAGGCTGTTAGCTAAAGTTGAAACTCCTGGAATTGAAGGCAAATTATTGACCTGGTTAGGACATTGGCTGAGCAACAGGAAACAGAGAGTAGGGATAATGGATAGATACTCTAATTGGCAGGATGTGACTAGTGGTATTCCACAATGATTTGTGCTGGGGCCTCAACTATTCACTGTATTTATTAATGACTTAGATGATGGGATAGAGAGACACATATCTAAATCTGCTGATGATACAATGAAAGGCCGTATTGCAAGCAGTTTAGATGGAAGCATAAAATTACAAGATGTTGAAAGGTTAAGAAAAACTGTGGCAAGTGGATTTCAATCAAAGCAAGTGGCGGGGGGTGGGTGCAGGGCAGTGGGGGGAGGGGAGTCACCACTTTGGACCTAAAAGGGATAGAACAGGATACTTTTTAAACAGTGAAAAGTTAGAAATAATGGAGGTCCAAAGAGACTTAAGTGTCCACATAGATAGATCATTAAAATGTCATGGACAGGTACAGGAAATAATAAATAGGCTAATGGAATGCTGGCCTTTATATTTAAACAATTAGAATACAAGGGGGTAAAAGTCATACTACATCTATCTTTACAAATCCCTGGTTAGATCACACCTGAAGTACTTTGTTCAGTTCTGGGCACCACACCTTAGGAAAGATATATTCTCCTTGGAGGGAGTGCAGTGTAGGTTTACCAGAATGATACCTGACTGCAAGGGGAAAATTATAATACGCAGTTACACAAACTATAGTTCTATTCGCTGGAATTTAGAAGATTAAGGGGTGATTTGGTTGAAGTTTTTAAGATATTATGGAGGACTGCTGGGTAGATAAAGAAAAACTATTTCTGCTGGTTGGGGAATCTAGAACTGGGGAACTTGGCATAGAATTATTGAAACTCTCTTCCTCGAACAGCAGCTGATGCTGGTTTAATTGTTAACTTTAAATCTGAGATTTTGGATTTCTGTTAACCAAAGGTATTATGGAATATGGGCAGAAGGCAGATATATCGAGGGGCTAAATGACTGACTTCTGTTCTTATGTTCCGACATTCCTAGATGTGCACAATATTAAAAGGTCTGTTTCAAAAAGGAACTATGTTTGGAGTATAGTAGATTCTTTGCCTCAGGCTAAATATACTGCTCATCACTGGTTTGCTACAATTGTTACACTTGAGCTTGCTTCAGAGTGATTTATTAGAATTTTCTAGTGGTTGCTAGGCAATAGCCCCATAACCTAGCAACCTGCATAGTCTCAGAAAAAAGGGACTAATAATGTCATAATTAGCTTTCCTGGTCTGTTACCTCTAACATTAAGGTGTCAGACTCCTGCACAGAGGGTCCAATGTCAAACAACATTGAGTGTTGATGTTTGAACGCAATTATTCTTTCTTGGTGAGAAGAAGGTTCAGGTTTTGATCCCGCTCCAGACAGTCCCAGTAATTGGAGAATGGAGCTCCAGCTCTGCCTCCTGGGTTGACATCCAATGGGATACTCACGACCATTGGGTTGAAATAGCCTCTTCTCATTGTATAGGTTGTGGTAACCCATAATATCCCACTCGCCCCCTTGCCATAAAGACTAACCATCCATTGGCTTGTATAAAGATGGTAAAAGGCCATGGAAGGAGAATTCATATTGCGACCTGTCAGACTGTTAATCAGCCTGAGTCCTGCTATAATAACAATAACAACTTGCATTTATAGCGAGTTTAACAAAGGCATCCCAAGCTGCTTCATAGGAGCATAATCTGACAAAAAAGTTGACATCAAACCAAAGAAGGAGATATTAGAAATAGTGACCAAAAGCTTGGTCAATTTTAAGAAACCTCAAAGGAGGGGAGAGAGGTGGAGAGGGGGAGAGGTTTAGGGATGGAATTCCAGAGATTAGAGCCTAGACAGTGATCCCTGATTGGGAAGGTCTTTGTTTAGAGGGGGTGGAGGTTGAGCTCTGATGAAGGGGTCTAAGGAAAGAAGTTAAACTTGTGCGGCTGGGGGAAGTATTCCTGCTCCTCCTGGCCCACAAGCAGTGCTGTAAAGGCACTTACCTTCTCCCCAAAGCTGTCCTCACCTCCTGTCTGCTACTGGGTTTCCCGAGACCTGGGAAACCTGGCCAGCCAGGATTAAACCTCTAAACCAGGTTAAACCTGAGGCTGCCAACGTTATTAAAATATTTAATCAGCCAACATGCCTCCTGGGAGCGGGTTGGCTGCCCACCCCTTGACCACCAGAAGTGGGCGGGTTGGGGCCAGGTGTGAGATTTTTAAACTTTGACCATCTCAACCTACCCCAACCCACCAGTTTTTGGGGGTTGAAATTCAGCCCATTGTTTTGGGTGGGTCTGCATGGAAACAGGGAATTTTTCAATAGGGAAAGGGAAAATAGTGGGTTAACATCTGCACACATCTTCTAGTGGCTGGGTGAAGAAGAGGATTAGTGGAGAGCCAGAAGCAGGTTTCCCGTTTACTGCATTCGCTCCTGCAGTTGATAGAAAACCTGAGAAAATATGTGTAAGAGGAAGGGGGAAATAACATGAAAGCATGAATAGGTACATACCCTCACAAAAGAGTGTGAGTGCATGTGTATCTATCTCTTACAAATATTTTAAACAAGTGAATCTAACTTTGGAGTTTATAATTTATTAAATAACTGTTTTATCCACAGCCTGCAAGCCAGTACTCCAGCTGCTTTAATCAGGAGATTTAAGGGAAACCGGGGAAACTAGAGGAATACATGAGAAAAGCTTAGAAAGTTAAGCAGATTAGATTAGATGAAGTAGGGTGGAGGAGGCTCATGTGGAACATAAACACCAGTATAGACCTGGTGAGCCAACCGGCCTATTTCTGTGCTGTACATTCTCTGTAATTAGTCATTACTTCAAATCCAGTAACAGGAAGAAATACAATTTTTCTTTTAAGGTTTATTTACAACAAAATTAAGGCCGTTTTGTTTTCAGCTAAATCAGCAGCCCATTAAATTCCTGGGGCTTGTGGACAGAATACGTTTGAAAAGATTTTAAACTGACACTCCAGGTGCTTGTTTCAATTTCCTCCAAATGGCAGCGAGTGACATTTATAATCAACATGCAGATTCGTTTTGTAAACTTGCATTTGACAACAATTTGGCAAACTTTCTGACAAAGGCAATTGTGACAGAGGATCGGAAATGTCGCGCTGGCATAGCAGTGAGGTTAAAAGGTGCTTTACGTTGACCGGGATTTTATGCTGATGACAAGAGTCTTGATGTTCGGTAAAAGTGACACTGAGAACCCCGCGTCACCTCTTCTGCGGAAGGCCCTCCAAATCTAATGGCAATTGGGCACTTAAGTGGCTAGCAGCAGGCCTTCCATGGGATTAAGGGCCCCGACGATGGAAGTCCTGCCCTTAGAGAGCTGCCAGCCAATCAAAGGCCGGCAGCTCTTCAACTCAGCAATGCCACTGTGGAGCCGGTGGCTGCTGCTGGTGGAGCACCCACCCAAGGCCCAGGAGCATCACTGGAACCAGGCCACAGGTAAGTCAGGGCGGGAAGGGTCTCACAGGGAGGGGGTCGTGGGGGAGCGGGGTGTAGGGGGGGTCGTTAGCAAGGGCAGGGGGTTGGCTCTCAGCAGGTGCCCCTTTTCCCAATGCCAGGTCCCTCGTTCAGGCACTAAATGCCTTTTTTTGAGGGATCCCATCCCAGAACCGGGAAGCAGCTTACGTGGTTTTTCGTGCCGTGCTTCCCGTGCGGTAATAGGGCTGTCCCCTGCACAGCTAATTGCAGCAGCAACGGGATGAGGCACTTAATTGGGCATTAATTGACTTTACAGGCCTTCGTCCCAGACTTAATTTTGGCAGAGGTGGGAAGGTGGTGGGGAATTCCCCCCCCCCCCCCCCCCCTCCCAACATCGCACCCGATTTTATGCTCTCCCCATCTCCAAACCTGCTGCAGGAGAGAACATAATACATCCCCCATTGCCTCTGGCCCCACAGTGTTTAATGGGTCAGCTGTGGACATGTTATTAACACGATCACTTATCTTCATGAGCCCTTGTGTCCAATAGCTTAATTTCCCTTTACCTTACCTGGTTCTTGGTGGGGCTGCTGGTGGTGCTCTGCTCTGGGCTTACCAAAGGGCTGGAGCTGTCGGACACAGTCAACTTCGACATGTATGTGCTATAGTCCAGCTGAATCTTTCGCCTGATGTTTCCAGCCAAGTCCTTGGTTTTGAAAAGGGAAGGGAGATCTTCTGTGCTGCCTCTGCTACTGCTGTTGCTATATGCCACTCTCCCCAATGGGCTGGAGCTGTGATTCTGTGTAAGATCTGTAAGGTAAATTGAATGGTCTAAGTGGGAATAAAGCCATAAGCCTCAGGTTGCTCAGTTTCCCAAATTGCACTCTTGTGGGGTAATTTTGACTTTGGACAAAGGTGTAAAATGTGTGTTATTGGCCTGACCACCTCGCCTGATGTTCATTTTTACTGTAGTCAATGGAGCATTGTCTAAAGTCAAAATTGCCTGCCTGGTGTGCATCAGGAGTGCAAAAAGGGAAGGTCTCCTCTGGATGTGCTGACTGCTTATAACCTCATACTTTCCTTATGATAAATAAAATATTTGGAGCTACATTAACAACCAAGCAATAAATATAGAATAAAAACAAGAAATGCTGGAACCACCCAGCAGGCCCGGCAGCATCCGTGAAAAGAGAAGCAGAATCAACGCCTCGGGTCCTCGGAAGGGTCGCTGAGCCGAGGCGTTGACTCTGCTTCTCTTTTCACGGATGCTGCCGGGCCTGCTGATTGGTTCCAGCATTTCTTGTTTTTATTTCAGATTTCCAGCATCCGCAGTATTTTGCTTTTATTTAAGCAAGAAATATAATTGTGCAAGATATTGGAAACATCTTTCTCTAGTAATTATGCCTAACAACTGTCCTCACAAAATGTAAATTTTTAAGTCTTTAGGAATTTAGACAATATCTTCCTGTTCCCCTCTTCCTCTCAGTTTGACTAGTTTTTACCTTGCTGCTTCAGATAGGAGCTTTTATCCCCCACTAGGCCATAGGCTGTTGCCCTACCTCCAAACACCAGCCCTTCTGCAGGGATTGCCCAACACAAGGCTGACACAGTACAGAACCTCAATGATGTTTTTAACCTCAGAATTTTTTACACTATGTCAGATGATCAAAATGCACCAGGCATTTAACTGTAAAGCAGTTTTTAGTACTGGAAAACCCAGTAATCAAGCCACAGTTCTGTGATTGTTTGTCTATCAGCTAAACATAGAGATGCGATAAATCTTTACAGATGAGCAAGCATTAAATTACGATATTTGTATGAGTGCAACGTATACACTGAACTTTATCATAATTATAATACTGGTTAAATTAAAATTAAGTACTTCAAATATTTGGAATATTAGCAAAAAAATCTAGATGGAGCACTATAGAAGCAAAGGGATGATAAGCTTGTTGAAAATATCAAATAGACATTTTTGAAAATGTTTGAACAGCTACAGTATGAATAGTTTAGCACTTCTAGAACCCACCCAATATTTTACTAAACAGATGGGATTATTAGGCTTTGGAAGTCTAGGCTATAACGAGAGATTAGTCACGTGGATGCCTTCAGTCCCAAGGAAGGACCATTGCACATTGTGAGGACATCATAAAAATTGAGAAGAATAGAAAAGACAAGATGGATTAATGGTTGGGTTGTGTTTTAAAAGTCTGTATATTGTAGATATGGAAGAATCAGGTAAGTAGGGAGTTCTATAATGTTGAAGACCTGAGTAAAAACAAGATAGAGAATGAGACACTGCCTTAACTACTGTGTATTCTGTACTTATACATTAAGATAGGAACATAGAAACGGGAGGAGGCCATTTAGCCCCTCAAGCCTGTTCTGCCATTGAATGCGATCCATATACCTTCCTTTGTCCCACATCCCTTAAAACCTTTGGTTAACAAAAATCTATCCATCTCAGTTTTAAAATTAACAATTGATCCAGCATCAATTGCCATTTGCAAAAGAAAGTTCCAAACCTCTACTGCTCTGTGTGTGAAGAGGTGTTTCTTAATTTCACTCCTGAAAGGCCTGGTTCTAATGTTTTGACCATGCCCCCTAGTCCTAAACTCCCCAACATGCAGAAATAGTTTCTCCCAATCTACCCTATCTGTTCCCCTTAATATATTGAAAATTTTGATAAAATCACTCCTTAACCCTCTAATCTCCAGGGAATACAATCCTAGTTTGTTTAATCTCTCCTCGTAGATTAATCCTTGGCGTGCAAGTATCGTTCTGGTAAATCAGTGATGCACTCTCTGCAATGCAAATATATCCTTCCAAAGGTGTGATGCCCAGAACTGATCACAGTACTCCAGTTGTTGTCTAACCAGGAGTTCCTACTACTGCTCAAATCATCATCAATGCCAATTTTATTACCAGGTTTTCCACCACCTCTGCTGAAGTTCTGCCTGTCCTCTGATTGCATTTTGGAAGCCAGCAGGAAGTATCTAAACCATTCTTCTTTTTCCCTTCCTGTTCTTCCAAAAAGGAAGAGTGTATTTTCCCCGCCTTCTGGAGGGTGTCTCAGGAGGACCTCTGGTGTTGGTGCTTGTCTTGTGATTTCTGGCTTCTCCCTTTGCTCTTCAGTATCCAAGTCTGTCTTCAACTCTCTGTCCCCAGAGCATTTGAATTTGTAGGCCTCAGACTCTCTGAAGAAAATACAGATGGGATACTTCTTATTCCACATTCTTTTCTTTGCAAGGCCAGGTGGGACGAGAAAAATCTGTAGGAAAATTAAGAACTTTTAGAAAAGTACACGGAAAGACAAAAGGCCATTTAATCCATCAAGTCCGTTCTTTCTGTAATACACGTACAACCTGTTCTTTCATGGACTCTGCTCAAATCATTTCATTTCCTGAAGTAACATTTTGCCAACTTTCTCTCTACCCTTCAAGGTAAATCAAACAAAACATCAGAATCCAATCATTATTATATCGCCAATTATTCCAGCACCATCATATTACATAGAATTCACAGCACAGAAACAAGTCAATTGGCCCAACTAGTCTATTGTTACGACCAGGTGAGAAAGGTGAAATTCACTTTCCTCATTCTTGGCAGATGGGGCTTTGCCAGACACTATGCTGGTGTTAATGCTCCGCACAAGCCTCCTCCCACCCTACTTCATCTATTCCTTTTTCCCTCATGTGCTCGCTGACCTACATTGGCTCCCAGTCAGGCAATGTCTTGATTTTAACATTCTCATCCTTGTTTTCAAGTTCCTCCTTGGCCTCAGCCCTCCCTATCTCTGTAATCGCCTCCAGCCCTACAACCCTCCAAGATATCTGTGTTCTCGTGCCTTCAGTTGCCATGGCCTTAAGCTCTGGAGGTTCCTCCTATACCTCTCTGCCTCTACCTCGTTTTCCTCCTTACGACACTCATTAAACCTACCTCTTTGATCAAGCTTTTGGTCATCTGAACTAATATCTCTTCATGTGGCTCAGTGCCATATTTTGTTTTATAATGCGAAGCGCCTTGCAACATTTTATTATGTTAAAGACACTATATAAATATAAGATGCTGTTGCTGTTTTTGTTGTGCATGTACTTATCTAGTTTTCCTTTGAAGACATCAGTACTATTCCACAGAGCATTTGTTCTCTAACTCTGTCTACATTTATTTGTATATCTCTCAATGCTCTTTCTAAACATATATTTAGTCAGCTCTTTGGTCAGAATTTTACATTGGGTGGGAGGCCCTGCCCACCAGCTAAAAATTCTGTGGCGAGCCCACCTCCACTTAATCGGACTTGGGCAGGAATTCCTCCACCTTGAGGCAGGAAGTCCCACCTAATGGAGCTGCCAGCCAATCAGCGGGCCAGCAGCTATTAGTCCCAGCAGCGCCACTGGCAGCGGTGGCCACTACTGGGACTACACCCAGTCATCGCAAGCAAGGTGAAGGACGGCCTCGGAAGACAGGTAAGTTTTTGGGGCCTCGCTGGGGACAATCGGCCGTGCCCTAGCGAGGCAAGGGGAATCAGTTGGGGGGGAGGGTGGGAGGAGTGTTGTGCAGCGGGGGTGTGTGGGGCTTTGGGGGCAGCTCTCTGTGGGGCACAGGGCCTGATCAGGAGGCACCCACCGCCCCGCCCCCCCCCCCCCCCCCACTAGAAGGCTGCCTCGTTTTGCCTGACGGCCTTCTTGGGACCTTTCCTCCCCCCTGCTGTGGGTAAAATACCAGCGGAGATGGGAGGAGGCCCTTAAGTAGCAATTAATTGGCCACTTAAGGGTCTTGATTGGCCTGGGGCAGGCAGGCTGTTTCTCACCGCCACCAACCCACATAAAATTGCAGTGGGGGCAGGAAGGCGTCGGGAACGGCCGCCCACCGCCTCCCACTAAATTTTACGCCCCTTCCGCCACCAACCCACTCGGGGGGGGGCCGTAAAATTCCAGCGTTTGTTACAGGCATTGATTAACATGGCACTAACTGGTTTTACTGGGAGTGGGCAGCGGACATCGGTTCCACATATCAATCACACTGAGAAAGAAAAGAGGTAACATTTGTGCTCATGTTATCTAAGTTACTTAATGTTATTGGTAGTGTGCCAGCTCCTCACACACAGTTCACACAATGTCAGTGGCAGCTCCAAAGTTAACTTATCACATTCTCAGAGGATTGTTTTTTGCTGGGTCTTTTAAGCGAATCTGGCAAGTTTGCTTCAACGTTGCCATCGGTTACAGGAGACTAGTATACTGGTATGGGATTGGACAGCTTATATACACGGCTGCAGTTCTCCAGTGCAATTGTGTAAATGCAGCAAGGTGAGTCTATTGCCTATCACTATCTAAGGATGCTGACCCTATCAGAAATCCTGGGGTCAACTAATTTAAATAACACTAGTGGAACAAAAATGAAATTCCTGCCGGCAGGGACCAGATATTCCATGGAGTAGGGTTGAGGGTGGGGGTAGAGAGGAGGGAGTGGTGGAAATTTCAGGAAGTGGATAGAATAAGGCACAATTTCTGTATTTAAAGGATTGGATGTGGTTCAAAGGCTGAGAAAGTTCTTGGAATAGGCGCTGAAATGGCTGGTGTAACCTCTAACATCTCTGAGGCTGATGTGGAAGTGCTGCTGTTCCAAATTCAAGAAAGCAGGGATGCAATAGTTGGAGTACCAGTGAAGAAGCCATCACAGGCAGCAGCACTGGCCATGGGGAAGGAGTTGTCTGTGGCTGTGAGTGGAACCTCCAGAACCCCAAGGACCCCATTGCAGTCCCAAAAGAAGTTGATAGCATCATCAGGCCTGCAAAGGTGAGAATGTTTTCAGATGAATAACAGAATGGATAACTAAATTACAGTGAAGCACGTGAGTAGTCCCTGGAACAATGGGCAAACAGTGTCCTTTGGGGTGTCAGAGAGAACTGTGTCCCTTGTCCTAGAAGCAAAGTCACTTGGCATTACTCATGCAACCTGTAATGCACATGGGACATTGAAGTCTCCCATCCTGGGACCTTGCTCCTTTGCACCTACCATTACTACCATCCATTCATCGAATCCAAAGTGATTGTGGTTGCAAAAGCTGCAGACTGTAGCAACCAATCAATGATACGGATTGCACGTGCAGAAGTAGACATCGCACAATGCTAGGGAATCAAAGACCAGTCGGGGAGGAGGTGCAAATGTCCAATGCTTGACACAATATGAAGAAGAGGTAAAGGAAGAATTAGCAACACCTCTAGCCTGGCAGCTGGTGTTAGAAATTTGTGAGCCTCTGTGCCTTCAGTAGGTTCATGAGAACATAAACCTTTTCTTGTTTAATGTTTCTATGTGTTCTTCACCAGTTACCAGTTTCCTCATTAGACTCCCACTAAGTTGCTGATATAGACAGAATACTGTTCAAGGCCACCAAGGTTAACTGTTTCATTCCTTCCAGGACACAGCGGAGACGATGGCTGCAGAACAAGACACCGCAGTCCCCCACTACCTCTGGGAATACAGGCAGGCACATACTACGCTGTTATTCTCCCAGTGGCACAGTTAGTGTAAGATTGGTACTGACACATGGTGAGACAAGGAAACCAGAAGAGGCAGATGTGGAAGTGGAGCCCCATGTGGTTGGACAGAGGTGTACACCAAGTCAGCCCCTGGCTACAGAACAGCTAGATGACGAACACAGGGTTCCCGTTGTGAAAAGAAGGACGCGAGCAAAGCATCAGACACATCTGGAGATTCTATGCAGCCTCTTCCACTGCTCTGGGACTCTCCACTGCACTGTTGTGTGCCAATATCGAACAGATTTCAACTTATTGCACAGAATTAAGGACTTGGGTAACCGTCTGGAGAGATTTTTGTCACCTTTGAGGCCAGTAAGCATATTGGTCCGGAGTTGAGTGAAAAGAAAAAAGACTTGCATTTATATAGCGCCTTTCATAGCCTCAGGATATTCCAAAGCACTTTACGGCCAATGAAGTATTTTTGAAGTGTAATCACTGTTGAAATGTAAGAAACCATGGTCTAAATGCAATGCCTACTCCATTGATCTGGCAAATTACCTGAATTGCACACTCAGAAACTCTGAACCATCGTACTGTGCACAGTTCTGGTCTCCATATTATAAAAGGATATAGAGGCAGTGGAGAGGGCACAAACAAGACTTACAAGGGTGGCACCAGAACTTAGAGGAAACTATCAGGAAAGATTGAGCAGGCTGGTGCTCTTTTCCTTGGAAAACAGAGGTTAAAGGGTAGGGGTCTTACCATTAAAGGGTTTGATAGGGGAGACATAAAGATGTTTCCATTTGTGGGAGAGTCCAAAACAAAGGGCCATAAATACAATACATCCAGAAGGAAATTCAGGAGAAATGGATTTAACCAGAGAATGGTTAGGATGTGAAATGTTCTAAAGCAAGGAGCAGTTGAGGATGCATTTAAGGGGAAGCTAGATAAATGCATGAGGGAGAAAGGAATAGAAAGTTTTGCCAGTAGAGTTAGAATAAGAGGTGGGGGAAGTGGCTCGTGTAAAGCATAAACAGTGGCATGGACCAGTTAGGTCAAACTGACTGTTTCAGTTCTACCTAATTCAATGTAACACTTTCAACTCTAGCTTTTATAAATGCAAATTATAAGGTATTTCGTGTCATTCAGCTAATGGATTATAGACTACAAGTGCAAAGAAAAATATTGAATATACCAGGCTTTTAGGAATATGGAGGCTCTCATTCTGATGGGATGAGATCAAGGAATGGTCAGAGCTTTTCAAAGAAAATTCTCACCTACCTTGCTGTCAGCTAGGTCACAGGATCGATGGCTGATGAATGCCACGTCATGTTTGCCTTCATCAAAGGTTGCACGTCGAGAGATATTGCTTCTTGGGTATGAGAGTTTCAGTGCAGTACCCTCTAGTGTCACATAGACTGAAAAGGTGAGTGATGGATGGTAGGTCTCAGGATCATAGTTATAGCTTTCATTCATCCAGCCCTGTAATACAGAAGAGAAACAGATGGGAAAATGTAACACTTGACTCATTCGTTATTGCAGCAGGCAAAACCCATATATAGTCTGAAATCTGCAAGAAGTTGTCCAATCCTCTGCGGCACAAAACTGGCTTCCTGAGTCAGATGAAGCAAGGCAACTCTTTATAGGTGTAGGGGGAAAATTGTGGCTGATGCAGCTAAATAAATATACACATATATATAAGATGAAGGTGTAGCCACATGTTGTTACAAAATGGAGTATTTACCCAAGGCATTGTGGGACAAGTTAGTTAGCTTGCAGCCTTGAGCATGGTGCAGCTTAGCACAGGCAATTAGGCTGACCAAAGAGGGCCCCTCATATCAGTGCATAAGACAGCTGCTTTGTCTAATTGCAGACTGCACATGGCAGCTAGGAAAGCAAGCCTGACAGAGGTAAAAAGATTCATTGTGAAGACTCAAGGATATTTGATAAGGGGGCCTGGTAAACATTCTGAGATGGTCAGGGGCGTACCATGAGCTATCCCCACAAGCACATGATACCTAATTAGTAATTTTATTGATAATGAATGTAATGTATGAAATCAATAACCGTTACGATTAGATTGTGTCCAGCCGGGATAGGCTGAGTAACTGTATATCCATTGTGGATTTTCCTTCGTTCAGTGGAAAAGTGCATGGTAAGCCCAGCGTCTTACTCCCCACCAGTGTAAAATAAACCTTTTGACAATTGGAACAGACCTGAGCATCTAGTGGTTCATTTTAGTCAATTCCACTCTAACAATAGGTATATGTGCCCTATAAACATAATCAAATCAATTCCTATGTGAAAAGTCATTCTTACATGTTTTGTTTGTAAGATGCATGCTTTGCTCTTAATGAGCTAAAAGCTCTTGTAGTCCAGTTTTTTGGACCCATTTGGCTGAAATCGATATTGCGGCATCCATTTACCCTGATTAAAGCCGATAGGATTGGCATTACTCAGATTTGTGTCACTGTATTGCAGGGTCAGAGTGAAGTACAAATGGTATCATCACAAATACAGTCATGAAGGCTCAAAGCTGTAATATTTCTGTTTGCTACTTGCTAAGTTGTTAATTAGGAAACTACGCAGGAGATGGAAGTGGCAACCTTTAGTTTCTGCTTCTCTGAACTCATGGCAGAACATGTTTGTATTTAAATGAAACACGAGGATTATCAATTGAAGAGATAAGCAGAATGTAATGACTTTGTTACACTAATATTAGCAACATACTGAACATTGACAATGTGAGTTAGCACTATTTCTTATGTCAGCTTTAGCTCAGTGTTAGAATACTTGCCTCTGAGCTGGATGTTCTGTGTTCAGTTCCACTCCAGAGACATATGGGGGAATTTAACCTGTAAGAGTGGGGTGGGGGGGGGGGTGGGCGTGGAGGTTTGGGTTGGCTGGGAGGTTAAAGTGTTAGAATTCTGAATCTCCACTCCATCCTGCCCACTTCTGCCTTTCACAGAGGCAGGATGGGAAACCTGTCAGCTAAACCAAGGTGAGGGAGTGCTATATCAGAGGTCAGTGCCTTTCCCCCTACCTGCTGGATCCAGCAAGCCCGCCTGGCTAATGCCTCACAGCTGGATAACTTCCTGACTGTCCCAATCTTCCTCATGAGGCCTCCAATCTTCTCCTGAGGCCTCTGACCACCACCCAGGCCTGTGCCCTGCCACTGAGGTGATTGGACTCCCCTGGGATTCCTGGATCGCTGCCATACCCCAGGATTGAACCTCACCGCCCCAGGACAATATCCATCCCCACCCCCCACCACCCCCCAAGATGCTCCAGTTGGGATGCCCACCTACCTGGTCCTGCGACCTCCTCCAGACTGCTTCGCACCTGACTCTCCCCTTGGACCTGGTATTGGATAGACACCCCCCGCCCGGGACTGGATCCTCCCCCCGTCCCGGGATGGAACCAGGGATAGCCTCTTCACACTTCGGGATTGATCCCCCTACTACTCTCCTGTGATTGCCTGGTCAGGGTACAGACCTACCTAATCCTGTGGCTTCCTTCACACTGCTCCCCACCTGACTGGAAGCCACAGCTACCAATCAGAGTCTTTGAACCTATCGGTGATGTCACATGCATGCTGTGGTACCCCTGACTTCCTACATCCCCATGCTCTATCACACCCCTACTCCCGGTGGGTCAGTAAGTTAAAATTCCCCCCTTCAGCACAAAATCTAGGCTGACACTCCTGTGCAGTATTGACAGTGTGCTGCACTGTCAGGTGTGCCATCTTTTGGATAGGATATTAAACCAGAGCACCATCTGTGTTCTCAGATGGACATAAAAGATACCACAGCATTATATCAAGAAGAACAGGGGAGGTTTTGCTGGTGGCCTGGTGAATATTTATCCAGCAACCAACATTAATACAGCAGGTTATCTGGTCATTATCTCATTGCTGTTTTTGGGATCTTTCTGTGTGAAAATTGGCTGCCACATTTCCTGCATTACAACAGTGACCTTGTGTCAAAAATACCATTAGCTGTAAAGTGCTTTGGGATATCCTGTGGTCGTGAAAAGTGCTATATAAATGCAAGTTTTTATGTCTTCCTTCTTCGATTGCTCTGCTATTGCTTGTGTTACGGCCAGGTGAGAAAGGTGTCTAGGGTCTTTTACTGTCTTCACCTGGTCTTATTGTAACAGGGTTTAATTTTTAAACACACTGTGTTTTGAGCTCCCCCTTGGTGAATCCTTGTTCACCACTTTCCAATTATAAGGCAAAGAAATGAGCATAAACAGGCTCAAAGGTTTAAAGATGAAAAGTGAAATTTATTAACATTTAAACTTAAACTCTAATTTGGTTAATGCCTACAGATATATATGCCCACACTAGCATACACACATGATACACACATGCACACAGGGACAGAAAAGAGCAGAAGGAAAATAAAGTAGAGAGGTTTGAGGCAGTCTCTGAAGGGGGTTTCTTGTTACTGTTGCTGTGTTTCCAGCTCGCTGTAGAGTCTTTGATTGTAGACAGCTCTTACTTTTCATTGGGGCCCGGTATTCTTCTTAAACCTTGTTCATGTAGGAGACCTTTCTCTCTTTGAGTTCACTTGTCTTCACTGGGTCTTCAATTCCGTGAGAAAGAGAGGGAGCACTCAGGAGAGAGATGTTCTCAGTCCAGGAGCAAACAACTTTCTGATCAGTCCAAAGCTCTGTGGCCAGTTCAAATTAAAAAAAACTCCAACAATCAGTCAGTCATGTGACTAAACTGGTCTGACCACATCTGTTTGTGTATTCGGCCATCTTAACAGTTAACCTGGAATGCTAGCCTCTCCACCTTCACCGTCTGGTATACAAAGCTCCATTGTGGATTAAATTGGAGCAGGGAGTGGCTCCTTTGTCCGTTCCAAGTACTGTCTGTTACAATGCAAATGTCTTTCCAATCCGGGGCTTGGCAATTCCTTGTGATCAGCCCTCTTTTCTTCCCAACAGCAATTTTAAGTTTTAATGTTCATGTGGCGAAATAATGTGTGCCTCAGTCTTGGCAGGTGGGGGCCTGCATGACACTTGCTTTTGGGCTTTAGTGGAGCACAAGATTCATCCCTAAATGTTAATAGGCTCTTGAGCCAAGTGAATATGACAACTGCAGCCTTCACTCAGCATTCACACATAAAAATTTTCCATCAGGAATCATTTGATCATGATTTGCAACCATGGCTAATTCGTGGATTCTGAAGCCAATTACAACATTCCATAATGCTGCCCCAGTTGAGATCAATTTGCTTTGCATTGTGACTTGCGAGCGAGCCCAGGTCCGACCTGATGTGTATGATGCAATTTCACATTGGGTATTGCATTAACCAACTGAGCCATTGGGGAGAACCCAGCCTCAAACATATGTGGCCCAACAATCACAGCAGTTATGCTAGGATCCTTCCCATTGGTAACCTCAGCTGCTAGAGAACGTGGGGTTAAGAGGAGGTGTCCCAATTTAAAGACTAGTGGCGGGTGCTTGTGACTCCGAAGGTGCACCTCAGGCACAAGACCTGGCATAAGAGACTGAAAACTGTGGCCTCGATGCCCAGGCTGAGCCATGTGCCAGGTCCAGCTCCGTGAAGGATGTGCAATGTGCTTCTGATGATCCGCTTGGTACTGGAACTGCAAGTAACAATTAACAAAACAAAATGACCAGTCCTCTTCTGGAGTCCAGGTCACGGCTGCTGGACTGGGCACTCAAGATGGGGCCCACAGCAACAACCAGTTCTCCTCCTTCTTCTTCTTCTGCCAGCTACTGAATGTGTGGGCATAAACAAAGGCCACAAGAATCTTCATCTTAAGACTGGGAACCAGCAAATCTGAGTCCTGGTCTATTTCGGGCACTTACGCCGCACTCTGATTGGAATTATGGTGTCATTGTGCCATAAAGAACAAGGACATTTTGCTCCCTCTTTTTTTTCACCAATGAGGAGCTATTCCAGTGTCCTGCTGCCTCTACAAATGGCAATGTCACCAATTAAAAATTTTCCCAGTGGAACAGCTGACAGTGGATGTGCAATGGTTGAAATTTGTACTCATGAATAAACACTTTCCATTGTACAAACTTCTCTTTAAAGGAAAAAAAGATAAAACATTGGAAGTTGGAATGCTTGACTCATTGAAGTTATCTATGGCTTATCATTCTTAAGCCTCCTTTCAAGTAATTGCATTCTCCTTTCACATTGCCTGCCAAAGCAGTCATTTCTCTCAGAATCTGCTAACTTGAGTGTCTTGAGGGAGAGACTTGGATTAAAACCATGCTGCGGAACTGATTGCTGTTTGAGATCTGCTTCAGATTCACCAGGAGATTAATTTGCAGCATTATCAGACGCAATATGACACTGGAGTGAATGATTACAGCTGAAGTGATCTATGAGCTAGGAAAGGCTGCACTAAATGGAACTTGATGATTGTGAAAAGAATCTCACAGCCTTTATATTCAAACCTTTGGTTACCATCATGGAATGTTTTGGTATCATACGTAAAAATAT
This sequence comes from Heterodontus francisci, assembly GCF_036365525.1. NCBI lineage: Eukaryota > Metazoa > Chordata > Chondrichthyes > Heterodontiformes > Heterodontidae > Heterodontus > Heterodontus francisci. The sequence continues at coordinate 22,898,285 of NC_090394.1, forward strand.
TATTGAATTGTTCAGAAAATAGTGCTAATCAGTACCGTTGCCACACAGTGTTCCTCAACAAACTGGACCTGGAGAATTGCAAATGTTACACCCTGTTCAAAGATGGATGTAAGGATAAACCCAGCAACTATAGGCCAGTCAGTGGTCAGACCACCTTGGTGGTCAGAAAGCTTTTAGAAATGTTAATCTGGAACAAAATTAACACTCACTTGGACAAGTGAGGATTAATTAAGGAAAGCCAGCACAGATCCGTTAAGGGCAAATTATTTTTAACTAACCTGATTGAGTGTTTGATGAGGCAACAGAGGGTTGATGTTGGTAATGTGGTTGATGTGGTCTATACGGATTTCTAAAAGGCATTTGATAAAGTGCCACATAATAGACTTACCAGCAAAGTTGAAGTCCATGGAACAAAAGGGACAGTGGCAGCATGTGTATGAAGTTAGCTGAGGGACAGGAAACAGAGTAGTGGTGAATGGTTGTTTTGCAGACTGGAGGAAGATATACAGTGGGGTTCCCCAGGGGTCAGTATTAACACCACAGCTTTTCTTGATGTATATTAATGACCTAGACTTGGGTGTAGAGGGCACAATTTCAAAATTTGCAGATGATGCAAAACTTGGAATAGTGATAGACTTCAAGAGGACATAGACAGGCTGGTGGAATGGGCAGATACATGGCAGATGAAATTTAATGCAGAGAAGCGTGAAGTGATACATTTTGGTCAGAAGAATGAGGAGAAACAATATAAAACAAAGGATACAATTCTAAAGGGGGTGCAGGAACAGAAAGAGCGGGGCTATATGTGCACAAATCATTGAAGGTGGCAGGGCCGGTTGAGATTGCAGTTAAAAAGGCATCCTGGATCCTGGGCTTTATAAATAGAGACATAGAGTACAAAGGCAAAGAAGTTATGATGAATCTTTATTAAACATTGGTTTGGCCTCAACTGGAGTATTGTGTCCAATTCTGGGCACTTGCAGTTTAGGAAGGATATGAAGGATTTAGAGAGGGGCTGAAAAGATTTACAAGAATAGTTCTAGGGATCAGTAACTTCAGTTACGTGGATAGATTGGAGAAGCCGGGGTTGTTCTCAGAGATGAGAAGATTGAGAGAAGATTTGATAGAGGTGTTCAAAATCATGAGGGGTCAAGACAGAGTAGATAAAGAGTAACTGTTCCCATTGGTGGAAGGATTGAGAACCAGAGGACACCAATTTAAGGTAATTGGCAAAAGAACCAATGGTGACATGAGAAAAAACACTTTTATGGAGTGGTTAAGATCTGGAATGCACTGCCTGAGAGTGTGGTGGAGGCAAATTCAATCGTGGCTTTCAAAAGAAAATTGGATAAGCAGCTGAAGAGAAATAATTTGCAGGGCTACAGAGAAAGGATGGGAGAGTGGGACTAGCTGAAGTGCTGTTGCAGAGAGTTGGCATGGATGTGATGGGCCAAATGTATGGATCTGATCCATGCTGTGTACCTATATATGAAGTATACATGCACACAGATTGATTCATACCGTAATTAACAGATCGGATTGGCTGCTTTTCAACAGCAAAAATTCTGTCAGCTTGGCTCAATTGATAGCATTCTCACCTCCAAGTCAGAAAATTGTGAATTCACTCTCTGTTGCAAGACTTGAAATCTAGGCTGAAATGTCAGTGCTGTACTGAGATGGTGTTGCATTGATATTGCTAGGCATTAGGGGTCAACATTGAACAAAAATCTAACTGGACCAACCATATAAATACGGTGGCTACAGTAACAGGCCAGAGGCTGGGAGTTCTCCGACGAGTAACCCACCGCCTAACTCTGCAAAGCCTGTCCATCAACTACAAGGCAAGTGCCAAGACTGTGATGGAATACTCTCCACTTGCCTGGATGAATGCAGCTCCAATAAAACTCAAGAAGCTTGACACCATCCAAGACAAAGCAGCCAGCTTGATCGGCACCCACTTAAACAATCACCTCCTCCACCACTGGTGCACAGAGGCAGCACTGTGTATCACATACAAGATGCACTGCAGCAGCTTGTGGTGTGATTTAAGAGTGATGTCTCTTTAAGATCTTAGTTTGCTAATGAGCCAAGTACCAGAATTCTGTCATGTGACTTAGAGCCAGACTCACTCTGCTACTGTAACATTAAGTGGCAAGTCATGTAAGTAGTTAGCTTCGTACTGTATATACTTGTTAGCCGTTAATAAACATGTTTGAGATCTTCAATCAACTGAACTCACGCATCTCATTTATGTTGCATCAGACAACGTAAAAAGCTTCCCATTACATGGTGGCAGCTGGTGAGAAGACAGAATCCAAGATTGAAGACTGCAGGAAAACAACTTTAAAAACTACCAACAACTAAAAGAAAGAAAGTTTAAAACAAATACTGGCTCAAACAGTAAGAAAAAAAGAACTCACCCTCAGCGGTAGAAGACTGAGCTGAACAACAGGCTGCAAATCACTCTCTGTAAGCGGGTGAGTCAGTGTGCCATCGGTACAGGAACCCCAGTTAAAAAAAAAGCTTTGAGGTGCTTGCAAAGTCGTTTTTTTTAAAGGCTCAGTAAAAGAAAAAAACAGGGAAAACCCAACCCCTATCTCAGGCTGATGGAATCTTTTCAAAGGATCCCCCAAGATGATCAGATCCGCGCCATTACAGGAGGTGCCTGACAGCAAAAGGCACTGGAATCCTCCATTCACGCAGCTCGCAGCTGAAGCTATAAATCACTCGAACACTGAAGAGCTTTCACTCACTCAGCCAGAGTTCAAGAAAAATCTCATAAAACCACTCAACCGTGAAGAACTGCCTCTTGAATGGCTGCATAAACAAACCCCAGTTAAAAAGAGCACTTGAAATGCCTATTGCTTAGCTGTATAGACAAACAGACTAGAGTGCTGGAAGCTAGTTAAATAGACCAACACTGCTAAACACCTGCTTCTGTCAATCAAAGCAGCCAGTAAAAAGAACAGAGTTTTTTTTTAAAGGGAAGCAGTACAGAGTCACAGAAGCAGGTTCTTAAAGTAAGGTTAAAGCATAAGAACAGCAGGAACATGGATACCAATTTTCCCAGCATGAACTAGAAAGCCTTGATATCTTATCTGAGTTCAAACTGTTGTAACAGAGAATGCAATTGTGCTATACAGACCAAGTCATTGTAGAACCAGAAAAACAGGCTGTAAAAATAATGATAGTGATTGGAAATGAGGGATTACACAGAATCAATACCTCAGGCATATCTGAACAGGGCCAGAAAGATCCCGCAAAGATATGGAAAGTGCTGGAAGATCAGCTCTGATTATGAGAGAATATCAGAATTCACTACCTGGAATTGATGTCCAGCCACAGGAATCAATAGACATGTTCATCAGCAGATGCCATAGTAAGATGTGATTTCTCAGAAACAAATGTCAGAGCAATTAATGGAGCTAGTGATTGTATCGATACCCACTGAAGCATTTCAGAAAGACCTCTTATGGAAAAAGAAAGGTCACAGCATCGACGCACTGATAGAAGATAGCAGGAAATATGAAGCCTTTGTAACTGGATGACAGCATCTGCAAGTACTAGGTGCAGCCAACAGTATTGGCACGATAACCAGGTCGAAAAGAGCAAGCAAGCTGTGTGGTAAGTGCCGTCTGTCCCACACATGGTGAAATTGCCCTGCATTCTGAAACCTGTGAAAGGTGTGCAATGCAAAAGACACTGGGCCTGTCTAGCCAGAAGCCACGGGAGGACACAAGCCAGTAGAAAATAGGCGCAGCAACACGGCACCAGCAGCAAGGAAAGCACCAGAGACCTGCACAAACACAAGCCGATACATGAGGTCAACAGCAAAACAGACCTGAGACAAGACACAGAGCGAAGCAGTTCTCAGCCAGACAACGAACAGAAGTTCCACATTGTGAATCTGACACATCATGTTGATAAAATCAAACAAATGGAAGCTTTCACCACTATTAACATCATGTGCCCAAAGAAAGCTGGCAAACATACACACAAGGTCAAAACTGACACCAGCGCTAGTGTAAACATCCTACCAGTCCAAATCCTCAAGGATATGTACCAGAGTCGCTGGAAGTCTATGATATAACTGACAAATGCTTAGTTATCTGCATACAATGGGTCACCCATCCCTGGAAATGGCACATTAACAATGCAATGCAGCTATGGCAAGTCAGCATGGAAACCACAATCGTTCTCCCTAGTAGATATGCGTGGACCAGCAGTGGCAGGACTACCAGTGTGTAAGGACCTCAGCATCATAACCATCCACGAAGTCACCAAGGTACTCATTACAGCAGACGAGACCAAGGGGAAATCTCCAAGGACCGGAACCCGCTCGCAGACTCTAACCAGCATCAAACGGTGCAGTCTGGAAACCTAGCAACAGCACAACTATGCCGTGCCTTCAGTTCTGCTCTCTCGAGAACAGCCAGCATCACAACAGGTATCTCCATGAGACCAAGTACTCTTTCCCCAACAAATCCTCGACCTTGAGCCCCAAACCTTCAGACATGGAGGATAAGGAGAAACAAAGGACACACAATGTAAATGTTCATAATCTCGATACCTATGTAAAATAATTTTGATGTTATCTAATTTCATGTATTTTACTCTTAGCATCTGAGACTTATCTTTGGAAAGAAAGGGGATGTTGTGTGATTGCCTTTAAGAGTGATGTCCCTTTAAGATCTTAGTATGCTAATGAGTCAAGTATCAGATCACAGTCATATGACTCAGAACTAGACTCACTCTGCTACTGTAAGAGGCAAGTCATGTAAATAGTTAGCTCTGTACTGTATATACTTGTTAGCTGTTAATAAACCTGTTTGAGATCTTCAATTAACTGAACTCCATACATCTCATTTATGTTGCATCAGACAACATAAAAAATTTTTCATTGCACAGCTCATCAAAGCTTCTTCAGCAGCACCTTCCAAACCCATGAACTCTAACACCTAGAAGAGTAAAGGAAGCAGGCGCATGGGAACACCACCACCTGCAAATTCCCATCTAAATCACAGACGATCCCGACTTGGAACTATATTGCCATTCCTTCACTGTTGCTGGTTCAAAATCCTGGAACTCCCTCCATAATGTTACTGTGGGTGTACCTACACAACATGGACTGCAGGAGTTCAAGAAGGCAGCTCACCACAACTTTCTCAAGGGCAATAAAATGCTGGCCTTGCCAGCGATAGCCACATCCTGTGAATAAATAAAATATATTTAAAAATGCGGTATTAAACTGAGGCCTCGTTGCCTGCTCTGATGGATGTGAAAGATAGTATGATGCTATTTGAAGAACAGCAAAGCATTCTCCCTGTGACCTAACTCGCCCAGTGCCTTGGTGAAAATTCTTCTCTCATCTGACACCACTAAAAATAGATTAACTGGGAGGTTGCAAATGGGCTTCCATGTTCTACATGTGTGGCTGCCCATCAAACGTATTTCAGTGTTTTCAAAGCACCTTGAGACATCCTGAGGCTGCGCTTGTTGCTTTATAAATACAAGTTCTTTCTTCCTTTCACGGTGTCCTCATGTTTTATGTCTAAGGCCTGATTGTTGTGTATTAGCTTCACTTCATAATTCGTACCAAAAGAAAATCTAGCATCTAGCTCATGTCCATAGTTTTTAAAGGTGCCACACCTCAAAAACACCAGATCTCAGTAGGCAGAAAAATAACGCAGGGTGATTTATTTCAGGCATTTTTCTTACTTAAAGATCAATTGTAAGTGTAGGTTTAGTGATTTTTTTTGTCAGAATTGTGTAATTTTTTTGTGTCATAAATCTTATTCTTAGCTGTAATCTGAGTGAAGGAGGAAAATGGCAGCCAAACAAAATACAAAGCACCTCCATGACCACTATCTGTTAGGTCAACCACCATGGTAGGCTTACATATGCCAGTGACTAAATGCAGAACTATCAAAAACCAGTTCCCTTCTCGAGGTAGATAACACAGCTTCCAGTGGGCAATATAAGCATTTATATAGTGCCTTTCTTAACCTCAGGACTTCCTAAAGTCCTTTACAGCCAATGAAATAAAACTGAATTGCAGTCACTGCTGTAATGTAGGAAATACAACATCCAATTTCTGCACAGCAAGCTTTCACAAACAGTGTTGTGATAATGACCAGATAATCTGTTTCTAGTGGTGTTAACTGAGGGATAAATATTAGCCAGGACATTGGGAATAACTCCCCTGCTCTTCTTTAAAGTAGTGTCATAGGATCTCTTGCAACCACCTGAGAGAGCAAACACAATCTTGGTTTAACATCTAACCTGAAAATGGCACCTCTGACAGTGCAGCACTCCCTCAGTATAGTACTGGAGTGTCAGGACGGATTTTTGTGCTTGGGGCTAGATTCAGAAAAAATGGTGGACAGAGCCACCGCGGTCTAGCAATGGTGTCAGCTGCCTGTGCGCAGGTGCTGGGGCCATTTTTAAAGAGCAGCTAGCCCTGCCGGTAAATTTAAATTTTAAAAGACGTACCACCCCCCACCCCAACTGTTGTACTAAAATTCTACACACCTTTAGCACCCCCCAATACCAATGACATTAAGTATTTGCCCTTCCCCCCCCAAAAAAACACATAACCTTTGAAATCTGACCTTCCCCCCTCAGACTGTACAAAGTTTAAGGTTCACCCCTTTCCACCATTCCCTACAGTCATTATGATTATTTGACCCCATTCCCCACACTCCCGCACTAAAAATCTTTACTCCTGCACCTTCCTACCAGTGTCATACCTGCTTTCCCAAGACGGGGAAGTGAAGGCGCGGAAGTGCCGGCCGCCCCACTAAAGCTCGCGGCGGGCCCATAAGATGGAAAGTAAGTTTATTTAAATGTACTCATTTTATTGATTTAAATATTTAAATTCAGGTCCCATCGTCGACCAATGGGGTTCCACCACGGAGCCTTGCCACCAATGGGAGGATTGGGCCCCGCCCTCCCAGCGTCAGGCTCCGTGTCGGGCCTCTGCCAGAACCATTTCCGGGCCCCTCCTGCCATGGAGCTCAACATCGGGGGCCCAGTAAATTCCAGCCCTAGGTCTCTAGAGTGAGACTGGAACCCAAAACCGTTTGCTCCTGAGGTGCTTTGTATTTTGTTTGGCTGCCATTTTCCTTCTTCATTCAGATTACAGCTAAGAATAACATTTATGACCCAATAAAATTACACAATTCTGACAAAAAAAATCACTAAACTTACACTTACAATTGATCTTTAAATAAGAGAAACACCTGAAATAAATCACCCTGCGTTATTGGCCTGGCTTTCTGGGGCCTAAGACTTGATTCAGAAATTTCACCTAGGCCCTACTGCAGACTCTCAACAACTGTAAACAGATTCTGTTCAATGTGAGGGATGCATAAAGGGAGTGGTAACTTTCATGTGAAATAACAGCACCTGGAGAGTGCTATGCTAACCTGTGACACATATAACCCAGGTAGAAGATTTACAAATTACAACTGTGAGATTCCTACAGCAGGAAACATTTTGCTGTTTTATACACTGTAAACCATTAAATAAAAATTCTGAATTAATTGTGCTTGAGTTGAGTAGTTTTTTGACGCTGAAGGGGAAAGGATGCTAATGTTTGCTTTGAAGCCAGAAGGAACTGTTTGTGAGGTTCTTTGTGGCTGACTGCAGACATTGTTGTTGGAGTTAGCCAGTCAGTCAAGTCTGGATCATGGAGAATGACCATCTGTTGAGGTGTTTGTCATTTAATACTTGAAGAGTGACAGCCCCTAGTGCACTACATTAATGATAGATTCTGCAAGATAGATCACTGTTACAAGTAACTAGGAGGCAAAAATATATTTTACAATCAAGGATTCTGTTTACAGATAGCTTGCCAGGTGACTTCAGAGTGGCTTTCGTGACTATGGGGGCCATTTTTAGCATTGCCCAGACAGTAACGTGGTGGAGCTGATTTCCCCTTACCAAGTATAGATCTGCCGATTTCAATGGAGTAAAAACCATGTTGTCTCTAGAATGGGCATTTGCTCTGCCAGGGTATGAGTTTGAAGGTTATTCCCAATCACATAGCATGAGAGTGGAGTAAATGCAGTTCAGAACAAGTAGAGGAGGCAGCTTCACTTCCCTGAAGGATGTCAGTGAGCACTTGCCAAAAACAAGTTTGAAAACACCTTTAGTGATACACTGCCCTTGCCTTACGTCATGGAAATATTGAGTGCTCTGTTGGGCCATGTTTTAGGTGCTATGTGGCTACTTAATGATCAAAAATGGGGCCTGAGATGCAAGCACAAACTTCTGACAGGAAGTGTGTGGATGTCATCTTGGTAAAGCGGTTTGCGCACAAGCACCTAACGACTGCTGGCAGCATCCAGAGCAGGCAGGTTATGACATCAATCAGTGTGCAATGATGAGCTGACACCAGCACTGCTATTTTCAAACTGCACATTCCAGCCAATGCCCTGTCTTGAGCTCGACATTAAATGGAATGAAAGGCCCCCCTACGCTACCCACCCCCCCACCCCTACCCTGTCCAACTATTTAAAGGGATCTTTCTTATAATTGACTAAAGTTTGAATACACAACAGGTTGTGGTCTGGATGGTCTTGAGGTAGTTTCTGGGTCATAATTTAAAATCCCATGCTGAAACAAAGCATGAGTGGTCTGGTAGGGGTTCCTCTGGGTATTGAACATGAGTGGACAAATGAAGAGAGGCCACGCAGAGCAGGACAAGCTGCTGGAGGATGTTGGTGAGAAGGGGGAGAAGGGCTCTCAGCAGGAGGCCATATCCGCCTAGGGTCTTCAGGGAGCAATACTCTTACCTCAACTTCAGAAAGGACCAATGCTTGAGATGCTTCTCAAAAGAGATCGAGACTAAAATCTGTCAACTGCTGCAGCCACAACTGCAACCTCTGGGTAGAGCAAGGACAACATTGCCCATGACTGTCAAGGTGACACTGGCTCTTAACTGGCTCAGTGGCTGCAGCATGACTGGTGGAAGGCTGCTCACCCTCAATTGAGACTACAGATGGCCTTGGAGGGCGACCTCAAGCAGCTCTGGGCCTAGAAGGCCCGGCCTCCGACTGCACCATCTCAGTCGGCTTGGGCTGCAGCTCTCTAGGCTGACTGACAGGCAAAGCAAAGACACTGCTGGAGTGGCTGGGGTGAGTGCAGTAATGTTATTATCCTGAGAGAGAACAGCATGTTTCTGGACCATGAGCCACTACCAATCTCTCAGGCAGCACCTCAGCAATCCTGGCAATCTGTTGGCAAATAGATTGATGGACTGCTATGATATCTTCAATCCCCTTTGAATAGTGGTATCCAGAGCCACCAAAGCAGCAGGCTGAAATATCCTGGCAACACTCAGATAGAAGCTATTTGTGCTGCAATGAAAGCTGAGACATTGGCTGTCAGATGCTGCATCATGGTGTGCTGATGGAGGTGACCACCTATTCCATGCAGGAAAGGATGGGCTCCACGATTTGCACAAAGCCTGTGCCGAATTGGAGCTGGATGCCTCCATGTTCCTAGACATTGAGAGCAGCTTTCTAGCAGTGTAAACCCATCATGCTTGTTCTGTAGTCTGGCCCATCAAAGTCATCATCTAACTCCTCTGCAGCAGCTCTTGGGTGTAACCTGACCCTTCAGCAAGCTGGTATCAGCACTATCCTTTCTCCCCCTCCCCTGGCTACAGCACACTGGTGCACGGTGTCTCATCATGGGCAGATACTTCTCCTATCCTAGTCTCTAAAATACACGTAGTGTCAGTAGGTGTATGCTGACTCCGAGTGTAAGATCGAATGACTGTGTCTCTTCATCTTCACTGTCTTCTTCCTCTTCCTCCTCCACCTAGGAAGATTCCAGTTCTTGGGTATCTGAAATGAAGAAGGGAGAAGGGTTGGGTTGTGGTGAGGGGAGAGGAGAAAGTAAGGAGTGTGTGTTTATACCATCTGCAGCTTGTGAGTCAGAAGAGAATGTGGGATGAGGGAGAAGGAGGTTAGGTTTGCAGACACCCTCAACAATTCCTCCGGCCCCACCAGTGGCCATGGCCAGGGAATATAACATGTAGGCGCTCTTGTCCTCCTCCACTTCTTTTCTGCTGCCTTCAGTTATGTGCCACCTTGTCCTGCAAGAAAGAGGTAAGCGTGTCAGTGACTGTCTTGTAGTACGTTTGGGTAATGGTGCAGTCATAGTTGAGTAGCTGCCAGTGTATGTGAGTTGTGGGTGTGAGGCTTGAAAGAGTGTTCAGTGTGTGAGGGTGAGGTAAAGCATATAGGAATTGTTTTAGTTAAACGAGTTGTAACTGAAGTGTTGAGTATTGATTGCTAGAAATTGTTAGTAGATGGTTAATAAGGGTGTGATGAATTGAGCAGTGGGTGAGGTTAGTGATGCAGTTGGTAGGGCATGATATTTGAATATTGAACTCACACACCTTGACAACTCATATCATATCGCTAAATTTCTTCCTGCACTACATCCATTGTCTAGAAGCTATATTCCTGGCAGTGACTTCTGCCTTTAATTCTTCCCATTGCCTCCTCAGGATCTGGGGGCCCCCTTCTCCTCTGTGGATACAAGGGGCTGGATTTTCAAACTGGAGCTGGGAACCTGATGCCAGATAGTTTTCGGGTTCTGAACTCACACTGCAGCAACATTGCTCCTGCGACGCTATCTTTAAATGTAAATGCCCTAATTGGACTGGAGGCGAACTCAGTGCCCAATTAGTCACACCATGTGTCACGAGGAGGCAGGAGCAGCCATGCCACTGCCTGTACAAGAGAGCAGGCAGTACCTCAGAGGGTCAGCAGCCTCAATGAGCACAAAAGTGTCAAATGGCCAAACGAAACGAAAGGTGCATCATCCAGCACAAGACCCCTCAGCTCCTGAAACGTTTCAGCATCAATAAAAAAAACTTTAACTTCTGCCTGCTTTGAACCTGACAGCTGCGCACTAAAGTGCACCAGACTGTTCAGTTTTGGTGATCTCAGCTTTCAAAATTGTCCTCTTGCCCTCCCCAGTCCATTAACAAGCTCCTCAAGGAGCTTAATGGGCTGTTAACTGAGGCGGTTGTGTTCCCCATTTCCCGCTCCCGCTCCCCTTTCAAAGGGAGGTGGTGGCATAGTGGTAATGTCACTAGACTAACAACGCAGAGCCCAGGCTAACATGGGTTCAAATCGAACCATGGCAGCTGATGAAATTTAAATTCAATTAATAAATCTAGAATGAAAAGCTAGTCTAATGGTGATCATGAAATCATTGTCAGTTATTCTTAAAAAAACTCATCTCGTTCACTAATGTCCTTTAGGGAAGGAAATCTGCCATCCTTATCCAGTCTGGCCTATAGGAGACTCCAGACCCACAGCAATGTGGTTGACTTCTGACATGGCTGAGAAAGCCACTCAGTTCAAGGGCGATTAGGGATGGGCAATAGATGCTGGGCTTGCCAGTGACACCCATATCCCACAAAAATAAATAATAATAAAAAAGTTGCCTTGCATTCTGGAATCCAATGCCACCCTCTTGGAATGTGATTTTCAAATTGTGCCTGCATTCCTTCCTGAAACCAATTGAAAATGCAGGCCAGGATGTTATGTTCTGTGTGTTGCCAGGTGCATGATCAGCCATTCCTCAAAGCATCACAACCCAGGTTCACTATTTAAATGAGTCCCACCACTTTTTGCAGCCACAAAGCATCTCCCCTTTAAAATGTGTAGGCTGCCTTTAAGTAAAGCTAGCCACTTGCGGTATTAGGCCCCCTGCCAATGCATGCAGCCAATGAACAGTGCTGCAGGCAGCAATCATGTAAAACAGCAGGCAGTACAAATTTACCTGTGCCACCTGCATTGCAATGGACGGGTGTGAATTAATCGTTGACCACGATCCCTACACCCGTTTTCAGGTGTTCCCCAATTTAACTTCACTTAAGTCAAACGTAACATGGTCTGACACTGGTAATTAAAATAATTATAATTTGATTATTGAAACTATCTTTAAAACCTGTACTCGGCTAGTCAGTAGTTCCAAAACTATTTACGTATTCCTTTCAAAGGCAGAATACCACGGATGCTAGAAATTTGAAATCTTAACAGAAAATGCTGGAAATACTCAGCAGTATTCACAAAATACTTAGCAATAAAGCACTTTTTCCTAAAATACTTATTCCTATCACATTGTCATTATAAGTATCTGCCTATTGAGCAAACAATTCACTTTACTGTATTATATGAAGCAATTGGCCTTCTTTCCTGAAGCAATAGTCTATAGCCTTGATTACAGGTTTGAACAATTTAGTGACAAAACAGTCAAGACCTTCAGCTGCCTTTGAAGGTGAGAAGACAATTTAGCAATCATGCTTCACTGAAAAATGTTGTTTCTTTGCAACTCATTTTAAACACATAATGTACAGGCTCTCAAAGGGAAGACTGAGCACATTTTAATAGCGTCTTCATATAGCGTTACCTATTATTTTTTGATAAGCTAGCAGTATCTGTGAGCACAACCAAGAGAGTCTAAAATTACTTTAAGAGCCATTATCTGAATTTTCAGGGCTGTTTACAACCAGTCTCCATTTCCCAATGATTCAGCTCCTCCCTTGGGGGTTATTGATATTTTTTGTGAATTCAACTGCATTTTCCAGATTTGCTACTGTTCCTTTTGAACCCTGAGGATTGCAATGTTGCATCATTATTAATCTACCCAGTCTGTAGTTCTAGTCTATTCCAATCAGTATATAACTGATATTGATAAATTTACGGAAAATGTCCCCGATAAAGCAAATTACTAGAAAAGCAAGAACATATTCCCTTCATGTATAATTCACATATATAATTCCAAGTGGGAGAAAGACAGGTATGATTCCTTCCCACCCACCCACCCCACTCCCCCCTCTCCTTCCCCCCCCCACTCCCCCCTCTCCTTTCCCCCCCCCACTCCCCCCTCTCCTTTCCCCCCCTCCCCCTCTCCTTTCCTCCCCACTCCCCCCTCTCCTTTCCCCCCCACTCCCCCCTCTCCTTTCCCCCCCACTCCCCCCTCTCCTTCCCCCCCACTCCCCCTCTCCTTTCCCCCCCAATCCCCTTCTCCTTTCCCCCCCACTCCCCCCTCTCCTTCCCCCCCTCCCCCTCTCCTTCCCCCCCCACTCCCCCTCTCCTTTCCCCCCCCAATCCCCCCTCTCCTTCCCCCCCACTCCCCCCTCTCCTTCCCCCCCCACTCCCCCCTCTCCTTCCCCCCCCACTCCCCCCTCTCCTTCCTCCCCCCACTCCCCCCTCTCCTTCCCCCCTACTCCTCCTCTCCTTTCCCCCCCCCCACTCCCCCCTCTCCTTTCCCCCCCCACTCCCCCCTCTCCTTCCCCCCCCAACTCCCCCCTCTCCTTTCCCCCCCCCCAACTCCCCCCTCTCCTTTCCCCCCCCCAGTCCCCCCTCTCCTTTCCCCCTCCCCACCCCCACCCCGGAACCATCACCACCACCCTTACCTTTTCCACACTCCTGTTGCCCTTGATTGTTTTTAGTCGCAATTTTAAACCTCCCCCCCATGCCTGATGGGAAAAGGGCATGATAGGTTTAAAATGGTTGCCATGACCTACTCACTTAATCCTCACAGCACACACCATTTTAGCGGACATGTTAATTGGATGTTGTAGGATTTACTGTAAGGAGTAGACCAATTTTTGATTCATCATGTGCAGAAAAGCACCAGCATAGATATGATGGGCCAAATGGCCTGTTTCTGCACTGGAACATTCTCTAAATTATTATTCTATTTCTTTTTTGTGGGCTCATATTTAAATTGTGGAGATGGATTCATTGGAAGGCTGAATATTTCATAAATGTTGGACTTTGCTTTGTTGTTAACAGTTCACTGAAAGGGCACTGAGATGTTGTTTGAAAACAACCTTTGCTGGAAATCATGTGCTTTGGGCTCAGTAAACAACAGAAACCTTGGTGACTTGGGGAAGATGTTTACAGAGAAGCCACATGTTAAGGTTTATGGACACAAGAGGTTGACTTTCTGTTTTGGGGTTTGAATATTGTTTTCAAGTTCAGTTGGGGTGTGGACTGTTTTGAAGACAGTTGGTGTTTTGCTGCCAAGAAAACAGCGCACTCCTCCTTCCTCAGTCGTAATCTGATTCCATGTTGTCAGTGTGAATGGATGAACATTCTCAGTCCTATGTTTGGTGGCATTATGCTCTTTTCATATAGATCAGTTGTACACTTTCCGAAAGTATATATGGGTGTCAAATAATATTCAGTTCTTTGATTAGGACAATAGGAAGGCTTATATAGTTAATCTTCACTCAACAGGCGATTGAAAGTGAAGAGCCATAGAGTCATTAGCAGCAGCATTAATATTTAAAATGTTTCAACTGTTTAGCCTCATTTATAGACACATAAACACCCATGTAATAAAGCCCCGAATAAGGAAGACTACAACTGAACTGCTTCAGATATTTGACACCTCATGATGTAGTTACAATAGTGAAAATTGATAGTAATCATTTCTTTTTCTGATTGCTTTCAGTCCTCTTCTCCTTCTGATAGTTGCCATTTGGTCAGCTCCAGGTACTGAGCCAATTAACTGGATTCAGAAAATAAATCTTGCAGTGATGTTACAAACTTTGCAATTAATCTCACAATACAGCTGCTGCCTGCCTTCTCTTTAGTTATGATTCACTGACATTGTATGACAAATTTTTACAAAATATAAATAAATTAGCATGCTTGGAAGACAGACTCAAATTTTTTCATGGATGTTTTTAATTCTTTATACACAGCTGCATTTTCTTTTTCATTATTTTCAATTTTTTTTAAACTTTGGTTATTTTTCTTCATCTTTAAATCTTCTGGGCCCCATATTATTCTTCCAGTTGATCATGCCCCAAATCCCTGGACTTTCTGCCACAGTTGGGATCAGTTTCATCAGCTCCTGTCTGGATTTCTAAGTGAATAATTTTTTTTAACTGTGTCACCTGCATTTTCACCATGTAGCCCAGACATGTGCAGGTGGCTTGGCCCAACCCTCCATTATTGCAGTTAAATAAGGATGGCCAAGGTTGACATTCCTTCCAATTTTCCCACATTCGCTATTGGAAAGTGCTCAACTTCTGCTCACAAGCTCCCGCTGATAGCTTAGCTGAGATGGGTAATTTTGGTTACAAAGTGATGTCCTATACCGCACAGTGTACAGTGAATCTCATGACTGTGCAAAGCCACAGTTCTGGGCCACCTGTCAACACTAATTTTCTAAAACAATCTCCTGCCAACACTGGAGTCGATTATTCCACTCCCTGCAGAGGGGAATCTTTCACCAACCCAATATTTAAAAATCTAATGTGGCTGCTGATTGACCTGTCAATCTTAGTTGTTCAAAAGGACTCATATTTTGGTCTCATTTACTCTGATGTTAGCCATTCTTACAAACTATCCCTGGCTACGTTTCTTTCAAGGCAATTTGCAATCTGTCAGTCTTGCTAATCACAAATCTCACTCCTCATATTTCTTCATTGTTAATAATCTTGGTACATGTCAGGAGTGACGTTCACTGGAGGCTGTATGGCACTCATGGCTGAATAGCAGCAAGGAGGCAACACATTTGCACTCTGGTTCACTTAGTTCACCCAGACAGGAGCTGATAAACCTCATCCTAACAGTGGCAGGCAGCTCAGGGATTCAATGGAACGATGGACTGGGGGGAATCCAGTACTATAATTAGTCAGTAACCAGATCCCTTTGTATGTCATTTGCAACTGCGTAAATAGTAAGCTCAGTATGTTTGACTGAAATAGAGCAGTCATGGCAGATATTTGAGACACAGGTTTCCCTACATTTCTCGGTTGGCAGGTTTTCCTATGCAGGGAGCTGAACTTGACACTTGTCCACAGTGGCATTTAAAGCAAATACAACTTCAGTTACTCTGCTACTGTACAGTGATTGGTGTCCTTAAGTGAATTGGGTGGGTTCTCCGGTTAAAGCCACAAAACCACATGAGACAGTAGTTATCAGTGCCTTGATAACTATATATGCCTTCCACCTTAGAACATTGCATGATCGCAGTGAATTAACTAAAGTTACTTGACTGAGAAAACCTTAATAATCTAGTTTGTTTTCATTGCTTCTAATGCATTTGGCAAGATGTCAGTATATAAACCAAAGGCAGGGTTACAAATCAAACTCAAGGCAAAGCATCTTAAACCGGATTTGGTTTGTCATATTCTACAAATAGCTGCCAATGTATAAATATGTCGGTAAATTCACTGATCACATGCTCCCATAATCCTATAATTGCATAACTGATATAGAGCTTAGATTGAAGAGTTAATATGGCCTGCGCAGCAAAACAAGATTCAAGTTTAAAGTATTAATAATTGAAATGTAGAACTAGAAGCAACAAGAGCTTACATCATGATAATTTAGATACCTGACAATAAGGCTAAGATTTTCAACATTTAACAGTTTGGAGCTGTACCCAGATGATTTGAATAGGAGCAGCAGGAGGACAGATTTTAACCCCATCTGCCTGGCATGTGGGTGGCAGTTAAAATGCTCCAGGTTTCTTACCAGCCAGAATGTCACCTGGATATTGCCATTTCTAATTTTAAGTGAGGCTTCTAGATAGGAAGCTAAGATGCTTGTCCAATTAAAGTCAGCGGGGTCCTAATTCACAAATGCTAATCGGAGGCTGATAATGTCACTAGGCCCCAACAGTGATTTTAACTCGACCTGCACAGGTAAGC
This sequence comes from Heterodontus francisci, assembly GCF_036365525.1. Classification (NCBI taxonomy): domain Eukaryota; kingdom Metazoa; phylum Chordata; class Chondrichthyes; order Heterodontiformes; family Heterodontidae; genus Heterodontus; species Heterodontus francisci. The sequence goes on from NC_090394.1 coordinate 22,914,990, forward strand.
TGATGTGTCTATCCTGCCAGGTGAAAAGAATTGGGAAGTTGAAGAGGCCCTCAAAGTAAGTTTTCATGTTTAACTTTCCTTTGTAGGACCAGGAGAAGCAGCAGTGCTCTTTCAGGCCCCACAAGGAAAATGTAGGCCTTCCCTGTCCCAGCCTCCCCCACCCCCACTCCTGCAGGATCCACGAAAACCCACATTCCGACATAAACTTGAATGCCGGACACTAGAAGCCATTTCCTGTTTGCCTATGGCTGAAGATTCAATGATTTCACTGACCCTATGTTTGAAAGGAGCAGGCTCTGCTAATATTAATACTTTTCACACACATTAATTGAGGTAGAGACCAGTGCATTGTTTAAGGGGAAATTGAATAAATATTTCAAACAGAGAAAGGTATGAGGAGAGAGTGGGATTAGTCTGGAGTGTTCTAGCAAAGACCTAACACAAATATGATGGGCTGAATGGCATTCTTCAGTGCTGTAAACCTCGAGTGATGCTTCGAACATTTCCATACTCAAACTATTTTTCATCCAGATTATACAGTGAGAAGAATATCCAGAGTATATTGAGCAGCTATTGTGTCTTTGTTAATGCAAAAAGCCCATGCTTTGTTCAAAAGTAAAATAACTGGATTGGATTAAGAAGAAACTATTTTGGTTGCTGTGTGACCCTTCCCTCCATTGCATTCTTTTCTGTCATTCTCATTAAGCACAATTTTTTATTATTCATCCATGGGATGTGGGCGTCGCTGGCCAGGCCAGCATTTATTGCCCATCCCTAATTGCCCTTGAGAAAGGTGGGGTGGTGAGCTGCCTTCTTGAACCACTGCAATCCATGTGTGCTAGGTACACCCACAGTGCTACTAGGAAGGGAGGTCCAGGATTTTGACCCAGCAACAGTGAAGGAGCGGCGATATAATTCCAAGTCAGGATGGTGTGTGACTTGGAGGGGAACTTGCAGGTGGTGGTGTTCCCATACATTTGCTGCCCTTGTCCTGCTAGGTGGTAGAGGTCGCAAGTTTGGAAGGTGCTGTCGAAGGAGCCTTGGTGTGTTGCTGCAGTGCATCTTGTAGATGGTACACACTGCTGCCACTGTGCATCAGTGGAGGGAGTGAATGTTTGTGGATGGGGTGCCAATCAAGCGGGCTGCTTTGTCCTGGATGGTGTCGAGCTTCTTGAGTGTTGTTGGAGCTGCACCTATCCAGGCAAGTGGAGAGATTTCCATCACAGTCCTGACTTGTGCCTTGTAGATTGTGGACAGGATTCGGGGAGTCACGAGGTGAGTTACTCGCCGCAGGATTCCTAGCCTCTGACCTATTCTTGTAGCCACAGTATTTATGTGGCTACCCCAGTTCAGTTTCTAGTCAATGGTAACCTTTAGGATGTTGATCGTGGGGGATTCAGCGATGGTAATGCCACTGAATGTCAAGGGGACATGGTTAGATTCTCTCTTGTTGGAGATGGTCATTGTCTGGCACTTCTGTGGTGCGAATGTTACTTGCCGCTTATCAGCCCAAGCCTGGATGTTGTCCAGGTCTTGCTGCATTTCCACACGGACTACTTCAGTATCTGAGGAGTCGCAAATTGTACTGAACATTGTGCAATATTCAGCGAACATCCCCATTTCTAACCTTATGATTGAAGGAAGGTCATTGTTGAAGCAGTTGAAGATGGTTGGGCCGAGGACACTACCCTGAGGAACTCCTGCAATGATGTCCTGGTGCTGAGATGATTGACCTCCAACAACCACAACTATCTTCCTTCGCGCAAGGTATGACTCCAACCAGCAGAGAAATTTATCCCTGATTCCCATTGACTTCAGTTTTGCCAGGGCTCCTTGATGCCATACTCGGTCAAATGATGCCTTGATGTCAAGGGCAGTCATTTTCACTTTGCCTTTTGAGTTCAGCTCTTTTTTCCATGTTTGAACCAAGGCTGTAATGAGGTCAGGAGCTGAGTGGCCCTGGCGGAACCCAAACTGAACATCACTGAGCAGGTTATTGCTAAGCAAGTGCCGCTTGATAGCACCATCGATGACATCTTCCATCGCTTTACTGATGATCGAGACTAGACTGATGGGGCAGTAATTGGCCAGGTTGTGCTTGTCCTACTTTTTATGTACAAGACATACCTGGGCAAATTTCAACATTGCTGGGTAGATGCCAGTGTTGTAGCTGTACAGGAACAGCTTGGCTAGAGGCCCGGCAAGTTCTGGAGCACAGGTCTTCAGTACTATTGCTGGAATGTTGTCAGGGCCCATAGCCTTTGCAGTATCCAGTGCCTTCAGTCATTTCTTGATATCACGCGGAGTGAATCGAATTGGCTGAAGACTGGCATCTGTGATGCTGGGGACTTCAAGAGGAGGCCGAGATGGATCATCAACTCGGCACTTCTGGCTGAAGATTGTTGCAAATGCTTCAGCCTTATCTTTTGCACTGATGTGCTAGGTTCCCCATCATTGAGGATGGGGATATTTGTGGAGCCACCTCCTCCAGTTAGTTGTTTAATTGTCCACTACCATTCATGACTGGATGTGGCAGGATTGCAAACCTTAGATCTGATTTGTTGGTTATGGGATCGCTTAGCTCTATCACATGCTGCTTAAGCAGTTTGGCACTCAAATAGTCTTGGGTTGTAGCTTCACCAGGTTGATACCTCATTTTAAGGTATGCCTGGTGCTGCTCCAGGCATGCCCTCCTGCACTCTTCATTAAACCAGGGTTGTTATCCTGGCTTGATGGTAATGGTAGAGTGAGGGATATGCCAGGCCATGAGGTTACAGATTGTGGTTGAGTACAATTCTGCTGCTGCTGATGGTCCACAGCGCCTCATGGATGCCCAGTTTTGCATTGCTAGATCTGTTTGAAATCTATCCCATTTAGCATGGTGGTGGTGCCACACAAGCCGATGGAGGATTTCCTCAATGTGAAGTCGGGACTTCGTCTCCACGAGGACTATGTGGTGGTCACCCCTAGCATTACTGTCATGGACAGATTCATCTGCAGCAGGCAGATTGGTGAGAACGAGGTCAAGTATGTTTTTCCCTCTTGTTGGTTCCCTCACCACCTGCTACAGACCCAGTCTAGCAGCTCTGTCCTTTAGGATTCGGCCATCTCGGTCAGTAGTGGTGCTACCGAGCCAGTCTTGGTGATGGACATTGAAGTCCCCCACCCAGAGTACATTCTGCACCCTTGCCACCCTCAACATGGAGGAGTACTGATTTATCAGCTGAGGGAGGGTGGTAGGTGGTAATCAGCAGGTGGTTTCCTTGCCCATGTTTGACCGGATGCAATGATACTTCATGGGGTCTGGAGTCGATCTTGAGGGCTCCCAGGGCAACTCCCTCCTGACTGTATACCACTGTGCTGCCACCTCTGCTTGCTCTGTCCTGCCGGTGGGAGAATACGCACCCTCCATTCAGATTGAAAGAACAACCAAGGGATCACTTTTGGTGTTACTTGCTTGATTAGAAAGGAACATCTGCTGCTGTATTAGATGGATAATCACTTCCTCACTGACCCAGAAGAGGACTGGTGAAACTCACCCTATATACAGTCAGTTGGACCAGAGTAATCCACTTAGCTTCAGGTCTACAATTGCAAGAATAAGGGAAAACAAAAGTCTGAATTTACTTTCAAGCCTGGCAATGCAACAGTTGACACAGCATTTGATTGCTACCTACTGCATCTCACTAACGTTTGGCACTGAGATCTTCTTCATAGCTTGAAAATTTCAGGCCCCACTGACATCTAGAAATAAATAAAATTGCCAGAATGTGGGCTATTTATTATGTAAAATTATACAATAATAACATATTAACAACAGAAACTTTCTTTCCTTTGGCATTACCCTGACAGTTTATTTTAGCTTCCATTTTATTTGCAGCGCATCAACAGTGAAAAAAACATGCTTCAATAATTCTCTCATTCCTGCCATTTAATGAAAGAAATGCTCATGATATTGTGATTGAATCATCATGTATAGTTATCGAATAGTGTTTTCCCCAAAAAAGGAGAAAATTTGTTCAGAAAAATTCTACCATAACACTTTGGAGGACGATGTGCAAAATATGAAGTCTGTAATATAAGAGGAACTACAACACTTTACCTTCACAACTTCAGGATCCTTGGGTTCCCTAATTATATTATCCGATTGCAGATTTTCATTACCCAGGTGGATTACATGGATGGGTTGTGAGACCCTAGGTGTCTGCAGCGAGATAATTAGCAGACCCACCATAAATCCACAGGCAAGTCCGAGGCAGAGGCCAGAGAAGAACGATGGCAACGGTAATACAAAATAGCTGTAGGCGAGAGTGGCAAAACACATTAGAGATTTAGTTGGCACTTTTGGAGAAGGTTGTAATGGAGTCAAGGCTCGATGGGAGTAGGAATACACTGGTTCTTGTCTGCACAATGCGCTGTCTTCATTGTGCTCTGTTTCTACAATCTGTAGCATATCTCCATCTGAGCAGATCTCGTACCTTGTGCTGTTGTTGTCCCCATAACCCTGCGCAAAGGACAGGCATTGTTTCTTCTGCTTTCCTTTTGCCTGTTTTCTAGGAGAAGTCTCTGTATTAGATGGTCTATCACTCGCTCTCTTTTCTGATTTAAGTATCTCCATTCTGAACTTATCAAACCCAGACCTTACGTTCTTACTACATATATCATTGCTGCAGTCTTGAGGCCCAGGGACACAGAAGAAATTAGTGCTGCATGTATTTGATTGCGATGCCCTGGATTTGGGACTTCCAATACTTTCATCTCCAATTATCTTGCTTAGCATATTCAGTGGTTCTTGTATAGCCTCTGAGAACTTTCTTTTCGTGTCTTCCAGCTTGGCTTCAACTTCAGGAACTTTGAAGAAACTAATTTTGCTTTCGGTGGGTGAAAGCAGTGGCGATGGCGGAGCTGTTTTTGAATCTCCATTTCTTCCCTTAGGCTGAGTTAACTGGCGCCAAAGGTACAGGTTTAACTTTGAGTCTGATTTTGACTGTGTAACTTCTGGCTCATGGCGTGAAATTTCAGTGGAGATAGACTTAACCAGGTTTAGCAAAGGCTTTGGTCTCAGGGAAGATGTATCTCTGGATTCGATTTCTGAGGATAGAGATTTAACTAGGCTAATCAAAGGCATAGTTTCTGAAGAACTAGAGGAGTTTACTGAAGACTGTAAAGGAGAGGATACTGTTGGGAAAAAGAATTCACCTAAAAATCCAGAAACAGAAGGGGAGGAAGGCAGGGATGAAGCTGGGAAGTTTAAGTATTCCTCTGAATGCAGAACGTTCTGCCCTGATATCCCTTCTTCATCCACTGTTGTAGTTATTCCATCATCCTCCTTAGCCTTCGAAAAGGGCAGTTCATTTTCTTCTAAACTCTCCCAGTCCCCACTTTTTGCTGGAGAAGTTAAATGGATGACTATACCTTTACCCTGAGGAACAATTGGCTTGTGCTGTTCATACATCTCTTCTTGTACTTTGGGTGCTGGTGGAGAGCAGGAGGGGGCTGACAGCATTTCATGACCCTGCTCCTCACTTCTGAAATCTGCCATCATTTATGGTCTGAAGACTGGTCAATGTTTCTGCAAAAGAAAATGGAACAATTATTATAATCACTCACTTTAATCTGCAGAATCTGTCATTCTGCTGCAAGGCTTTTGTGCCCCTTGCCTACACATTGATTGTTATCCCATGATGGCATGTGGTGAATTCTCCAAATGCAGTTGTTAATTTGACATTTTTGTCTTTGAGGCTTCAATAACGAGACTGCAACTTTGAATTTATAAAAAGTAATATAATGGTAAAGGCTCAATTATCAATCTCAAAGTTGACTCATTTGAAATTTCTGTACTGTGTGATTATATTTGAACAATCTCGATAATTAAAGCTTTATGTCTTTGTCACTTTGCTAAATCCACCCTCAGACTCTATGGTTAGCCTCAGAAACATCAAAAAAGGGAGGTGAATGTTCACATCCACTGCAACTCTGGGGTATTTTAACTCCAAGGCCTCAGTTAAATGCAGTCGATCCACTTACCACCTGGAATGGGTAGGAAGAAGGCGCAGACCAGGTGCCAGCAGGGAAAGATCAAGCATCCCTTAGATATCTTGTCAGCTTGCAAATAAGTGGCAGATAGCGGGGGGGGGAGGTGGGGGGGGGGGTTGGCGGGGGGATCTCATGGGAGGGAAGGGGAAGTGTGGGCAGCAGAGGCTACGACTTTCCTTATGGGATCTGTTGGAGGACTCCTGCTCCTTCTGGCTTGATAAAGATAAGAGGGCCTCTTTATTCTTCCCACCAGATGCTAAGCTATTCCAGCCTGGCGGAAAAGCCATGGCTGTTTCCCCACTCAAACTCCAATTGAATTGCTATCAGGACCCTATTGATGTCACAGGCCCCTGATTAGCACTTAGGTAGGAGTCCGACAGGTGCCTCATCTGCCACCAAATTCAACCCTGACAAAATCGGAGATTGGCAGGAACAAAGGGTAAAAATGGAACCTCTCCATTTTAACTGTTCATCTGTTCCATGCTCACTGTGTGAGGACAGTTAACATTTCCCCCTATATATTTTTTCATAAACAGCCCATGCTTATGCAGTTGAATGTATTGCAAAACCACCTGGTAATGATGTCTAGAAACTCAGGAGCAAAAAAGCTTGTCTGGGATGACTTTATGTCCCCCATTCCACATAATGGGAATTTACAGCTAAAGTGAGCTCAGTGAACTTTTCTCCTTAGATTCTGACAGGAAATCGTATTGAGAACTGTTACTGTATCAGTATCCCTGCTGCTGTAGTGAACAAAGGAAGCTTAGACACAGAGAATGAGGATGTTCTCTTAACTGTAACTCCTGGGTCAAGAGGTGACCCTTACCTGGATAAGCTGGTTGCCTGGAGAAACACATACACAACATGGACAACTGCTCATTTGCAGGATTTGGCAGCCATAAAATAAGTAATGTTTTGATAATTTAGTCTTACACATTTCTCAGAGGTAAATACTGTGCCTTCAGCCAAGATAAGAGTTGGGGCTACGCCATTAGCAGTCAACTAAAGAGTTAGAATGATGGGACAGTTTACGGATAGAAAAGAAGAAAAGGGATGTGCATGTGTAGTCTATGGTAGTCAAACAGTATAAAGATAGAGCCAGTTAGAGTTTTCTCAGGACAGGTCAGAAGTCCACAGCCAAAGAGCATAAAGAATCATAGAAACATAGATTGGTTACAGCACAGAAGGAGGCCATTTGGCCAGTCATATCTCTGCCAGCTCTCTGCAAGAGCGACTTATCCATTCCCATTCCTCCGCCTTTTCCCCTTAGCCCTGCAAATTCTTTCTCTTCAGAATTCTCTTTTGAAGGAGGTGATTGAATCTGCCTCAACCACGCTCTCAGGCAGTGCATTCCAGATCATAACTGCTCTCTGTAAAAGTGTTTTTCCTCAGGTAGCTGTTGCTTCTTTTGCAAAATCATCTTCAATCAGTGTCCTCTGGTCCTGGATCCTTCCAGCAATGGGAACAATTTCGCTCTATCTACACTGTCCAGATTCCTCGTGATTTTGAACACCTCTCAAATCTCCTCTTAATCTTTTCTTCAAGGAGAACAGCTCCAACTTCTCCAAACTATCCAAGTAACTGAAGTTACTCATCCTTGGAACTATTCTTGTGAATCTTTTCTGCACCCTCTCTAATGCCTTAAAGTCCTTCCTAAAATGCGGTACCAAGAACTGGACACAATACTCCAGTTGAGGCCGAACCAGTGTTTTATACAGATTTATTATAACTTCCTTATAACGTCCCTATTTAGAAAGCCCAAGATTCCATATGCTTTATTAATCATTTTCTCAACCTGCCCTGCAAGCTTCAATGATTTGTCCACATATACCCCCAGGTCCCTCTGCTCCTGCACTCCCTTTAGAATTGTACTGTTTAGTTTATACATTTATATTGCCTCTCCTCATTCTTCCTACAGAAATGAATCACTTCACACTTTTCTGCTTAAAATTCATTGCCACTTGTCTGCCCATTCCACCAGCCTGTCTATGTCCTCTTGAAGTTTATTACTATCGTCCTCACAGTTCACAATACTGATCATTCCAGAGTCTAAGAACTTGGTTGTATTACTTGCATGTACTTTCTTGCTTGCCATTTTATATAATACTGTAGAACAGTTGTGCAAGAACAATCATGTTATAACTCAATATACATTAAAGCTTGTGGTTTGAATCCACTCTGGCCAAACAAGTTATTGTTGCACGCCTTACAACCCTTTGTTGTGACAGTAAACATGGTAGAGTCTATCAGCTTTCTGGAATGTAGAACCAAGCTGAGGGTCAATATTTTTGAGCTAAGGTGGTGTAGGTCAGATGAATCACAAGGCAAATTTGGCATCAGAAGTAAAAATCATAGAAACAAACCAAACTCACAACCTCTGACTCAGAGGCAAGATGCTGTGCCTGTGTCATGGCTTTAGCTCAGTTAATTAGAGTCATAGAGTCATTTATGGCACAGAAGGAGGCCATTCGGCCAATCAAGCCCATGCCAGCTCCCCATGGAGCTATGCAGTCAGTCCCATTCCCCCACTCAATCCCCATAGCCCTGCAAGTCTATTTCTCTCAGGTGGCCATCCAACCTCCTCTTGAAGTCATTGATCATCTCTGTTTTCACCACCCTTGTGGGCAGCGAGTTCCAGAACATTACCACCAGCTGCATAAAAGAGTGCTTCCTCATATTCCCCCTGCATCTCTTGCCCAAAACTTTCAATCTGGGTCCTCTATTCTGAGTATTATTTGTTAATGGGAACAGTTTTTCCATGTCTAACTTTCCTTGTCATAATCTTGTACACTTCTACTAAATTTCCCCTCAATCTCCTTTGTTCTAAGGAGAACAACCCCAGCTTTTCCAACCTAACCTTCTAATTAAAATCTGGTAAAGCTCCTCTGCACCCTCTCAAGGACCCTTGCATCCTTCCTGAAGTGTTGTGACCAGAATTGGATGCAATACTCTAGTTGGGGCCTAACCAGAGCTTTATAAAGGTTCAGCATAACCTCCCTGCTTTTGTACTCAATGCCTCCATTTATGAAGCTCAAGATCCCATATGCTTTACTAACCGCTCTCAATATGTCCTGCCACATTCAAAGATCTATGCATATGCACCCCCAGGTCCCTCTGTTCCTGCACACTCTTTAGAACTGTGCCATTAAGTATATATTGCCTCTCCTTATTCCTATTCATGCTGCCAAAATGCAACACCTCACACTTGTCAGTATTACATTCCATCTGCAACCTCTCTGCCCATTCTGCTAGCCTACCTATGTCCTGTTGCAGGCAGTTCATATCGTCCTCACTGTTTGCTGCACTTCCAAGTTTGGTGTCATCAGCAAATTCTGAGATTCTTCTCTGTATTGCAAGATCCAAGTCATTTATATATAACAAAAAAAGCAGTGGTCCTAGAACTGACCCTTGGGAAACACCACCATCAACCATCCTCCAGTCTGAAAAGCAACCATTTACTATAACTCGCTGTTTTCTATCCTTAAGCCAATTGGAAACTGAATCTTCTGTTCCATGAGCCTTTTATGTGGTACCTTATCAAATACTTTCTTAAAATCCATATAAACAACATCCACCACATTCTCTTCATCAACCTTCTCTGTTACTTCATCAAAAAATTCAGTTAGACTGGTTAAGCATGATTTTCCCTTTACAAATTCATGTTGGCTATCCTTAGTTAACTCGAACTTTTTGAAGTGTCCGTTGATTTTTCCCTGAATATTGTTTCTAAAACCTTGTCCACTACTGGTGTTCAACCAACTGGCCTGTAATTGCTAGGACTATCCTTTCTTGACTATGGATGTCACATTTGCCACTCTCCAATCCTCTGGCACCTCCCCCATTTCCAGGAAGATTGGAAGATTATGGCAAGCCCTTCTGCTATCTCCATCCCCACTTCCTTTAGCAACATGGAATGCAAGCCATCTGGACCAGGTGACTTATCTACCCTAAGCCTAGTCAGCCTTTTTAGTACCTCCCCCCTCGCAATTTTTATCCGATCCATTGCCTCTACTCTCTATGCTTCTACTGATATTTTGTCAGCTTCCATTTCCTTAGTGAACAATGATACAAAGTACTCTTTAAGTTTATTACCCAATCAATTATCCAGTAAAAATCCCAATCAATTATTCCCACAGGCAAATTTGGATGATTGGAAAGTTCCACCTGCCACTTTTGAAAGGGAAGAGTGTAAAGGAAGTAGATTGAAACAAATCACCAGTTGAGGGACTACATCATAGAACCCAGGAGACTGAGTACTTTACATTGGACAGGAACTTTGTGAACGGCTGGTTTTGAGCTTTTTACTTTAGCTCCATACACACACTAATCAAAAGTGACTATTTTATTCTAATATCTGTCCCTATTGTGTATTGCTGTTGGTTTGCATAGAAAGCAGCAGAATTCATTGGGGATGGGTTAACAAATAAAATGCTTCCCAATCAGCGTGCAATCAAAGAAAGCAAATAGCACTCTGCAGTCATTGAACACATACTGTGTGCATCCAATGCTTGTCGTCAGTGAAGTATGACAGCTCCACATCAACTCTTGTGAATAGCATGTCTAATAATTTCTTCATGCCCCATTGGATAATAATGATGTAAAGAGTATCAGAGAATATTGTTACAGAGAAAAAAATATCATAGGCTTAACCAGTTGAAAGTAAATTAGCATAATGATCATTATGGGAATTGATAGAATCATAGAAATTACAGCATAGAGTTAGCTGGTTCTGCACATTTTACCAGCTTTCAACTGGAACTTTCTACTTTAATTCCAATCCTCTGTCCTTTCTTCACAGCCTTTTCATATTATTCCTTTTCATATACTTATCCAATTCTTTTTTAAATGATGTTATAATCTCATTGTCTTACTAGGCTCTTAGAAAACATTCCACTTAGAGATAATCCGGAGTTGTCCCCTAGTTACCAATTAACTAACCAGTGGAATCAATCTTTCACTATTTACCCTCTCAAATCTTGTTATAAATTTGAAAACCTCCATCATATACAGATCAGACGTGTCCATATTGAATGGGGGAACAGGCTCGAGGGGCTGAAAAACCTACCCCTGTTCCTAGTTAATAAAAAAAAGAAATGCTGGAACCACTCAGCAGGTCTGGCAGCATCTGTGGAAAGAGAAGCAGAGTTAACGTTTCGGGTCAGTGGCCCTTCATCGGAACCCTGTTCCCTGATTTAGTCAAAAGGCTTACTTTTTTGAGCTTTGATTCACATAAACTTTCATCCCTAGTATCATCCTAGTCAATTTTCACTGTACCCTTTACATGGCTTTAATATCCTTCCTGTAATGGAGGGCCCAGAATTGCATGCTGTACTTAAGCTGTGGTCTAACCAATGTCTTGTACAAATTTAACATCACTACCTCGCTCTTCTGTTTGATGTCCCATGTACAAATCCAAAATCCCATTTGCCTTTTTAATGTCCTTTGCTACCTGCATTTCCACACTTATAAACCTATGTACCTCTGCTCCTAAATCTCTCCTTCCTCCACTCTGTTGTGTGTTACAGAAACATACATTAAGCTGATTAAAAAAACAACCAAGAAAGCATTTCAAAATCAGTAAGAAATGATCAGACTTACTGTTAGGTAGGGACCCCTGTTGGAAACTGTCGGTTTTGAGAATTAGTACTAAGATGCTAAAGGGCAAGTCATAGATTGCGCATGATCTATCAAGCCCTCCAGCTATCCTGGCTCAAATGATGGTTAACTCTGGATTTAGATTGCTGGCAAAGAGGTTCAATCAACAACACTGAGTTTCACAGGTAGGAGAACCAGTGCAAAACTTTGTTATTGGTTTTCTGTGCAGATTTTGTGTTCACTATGAGGTGTTGTCATGTTCTGAAATTACAATTGCATTGTGCAGTGTGTACTCTAGAGTTTGCAGTAGAGCACACATGCCAGCAAAGTGAAAGTGAAACCAAGAAGAAAAGGAGAAGCCTGTATATTCAGCTGCTGTAGTCTTTGTCTCTCTGTCTTTGCCTCATATCCTATACTAAACTCAGCTAAATCTCATTCAAGTCCTGAGGACATCACAATGGCAAAATGGTAAACAGAAAAAAAGAGTGAAAAAAAAAGGAAACATTGCTTCCAGGTATGAAAATTTTGGAATGTTTTTACCTACTTTCACAGACAGCATTTTAACGTGGAGACTGCTAGAGTAACACACAGGAAGCTAGTACAGTGTATAGTCATACATTGATCTCTCCAAAATAACCAGCCAATCAAAAAAAAATTATAATTTTTTATTTATTTAGAGATACAGCACTGAAACAGGCCCTTCGGCCCACCGAGTCTGTGCCGACCAACAACCACCCATTTATACTAACCCTGCAGTAATCCCATAATCCCTACCACCTACCTACACTAGGGGCAATTTACAATGGCCAATTTACCTATCAACCTGCAAGCCTTTGGCTGTGGGAGGAAACTGGAGCACCCGGCGAAAACCCACGTGGTCACAGGGAGAACTTGCAAACTCTGCACAAGCAGTACCCAGTATCGAACCCGGGTCCCTGGAGCTGTGAGGTTGCAGTGCATAATCTTGGATCACTGCAGAGAAGTTGCCTCTGAAAAGGAGAGAGATCGCTGATCCTTTATCACTGTATTGCTGATCAGTATGGCATTGTCTATACCCAACCTAACACATTTTGATGTGCATTCAGAGCCATTATCCATATCCCCACGTTGGCAAAAGTGGCAGCAACATTTCAAAGGTGCGATGGCAGGTTTTGCAATACAGATGACACAAGGATAAAGGCCTTACATCTACACAATGGAAGTGAAGAATTGGAATTAAGACACCTACACCTGAGCAAAATGACTACAACTCAGCAAAAAGCGCACTGACAACCTATTTCACATCCAAGAAAAACAGTGGCGCAGTGGCGCCGTGGTTAGCACCGCAGCCTCACAGCTCCAGGAACCCAGGTTCGATTCTGGGTACTGCCTGTGCGGAGTTTGCAAGTTCTCCCTGTGACCGCGTGGGTTTTCTCCGGGTGCTCCGGTTTCCTCCCACAAGCCAAAAGACTTACAGGTTGATAGGTAAATTGGCCATTGTAAATTGCCCCTAGTATAGGTAGGTGGTAGGGATTATGGGATTATTGCAGGGTTAGTATAAATGGGTGCTTGTTGGTCAGCACAGACTCGATGTGGGCGGCACAGTGGCGCAGTGGTTAGCACCGCAGCCTCACAGCTCCAGCGACCCAGGTTCAATTCTGGGTACTGCCTGTGTGGAGTTTGCAAGTTCTCCCTGTGACCGCGTGGGTTTTCTCCGGGTGCTCCGGTTTCCTCCCACAAGCCAAAAGACTTGCAGGTTGGTAGGTAAATTGGCCATTATAAATTGCCCCTAGTTTAGGTAGGTGGTAGGGAAATATGGGGACAGGTGGGGATGTGGTAGGAATGTGGAATTAGTGTAGGATTAGTATAAATGGGTGGTTGATGGTCGGCACGGACTTGGTGGGCTGAAGGGCCTGTTTCAGTGCTGTATCTCTAATCTAATCTAAATATTGCACACGATTGAGGCAACTTGCGACCAAATGTCACTTTGGTGATGCTGAACACGTTGAACAGGAAATCAAAACAGTAACAATGTAGTCAACTATGTTGAAAAGCACTTAAGAAAAACAGAAAGCTGCCAGAGCTGTTGAAGTTAGCAAGATCACTATCACTCTCAGAGTCTGGAGCTACTGAAGTTGAGGCTAATAGTAACTAACACACTCCAAGTTCAATTCCTGTGAACACTGTTCATCACTCATGTGCCAGGAAACCACCTGCAAAGCAACAACAGCCGTCTCACAGACAGAGCAGCGACTTATCCAAAGAATGTTCCCACTGTGCATACCTACACCAGACAGAGTGTCCTGCCACTGGTAAACAGTGTAAAGTCTGTGGAAAACCCAACCATGTTGCTTGTGTTTGTCACTCATCTAAAATCAACTACTAAGACCAATATCAACAAAACAGTGTCACATATGCATTCCACAGCAAAAAGATGACTGAATATAGTCAAAGTAGAGGCAGATGACCCTAAATATACTTTTGAGCTCTCTCAGACACAGCAAATAGCCACATGTGACAGTGAGCATTGACTGCTCAGACGTAGATGCTCTCAGACACAGGAGCGTCTGTCAATGTCATGGGAGACAAACCATTCAACCAACTTCAGGATTATCCCATTCTCTGCAAACCAGGGAATATGAAAATTTTCCCTCACAACAGTGAGAAACTGCTGAAAAATCCTCAGAACTTTTGAAACGCCAGTCTCATTCAAAAGCACTAGAACGAAAGCAATCATCCCAAAGCTTGACCAAACCTTTGCTTTGTTTGGAATTCGTCCAACAGTAAGAAGTGACAATGGACCCCCATTCAACAGCGATGAGTTCAGCAAATTCACAAATCACCTAGGGTTCACTCATCGGAAAATCACACCCTGTTGGCCAAGAGATAATGGTGAAGTCAAGAGATTTATGCGAACCTTGAAAAAAGAGATATGTACAGCTACAGCTGAGAACAAGCCATGGAAGCAAGAGTTAGATCACTAAAACAGAATAAAAGGAGAAGCCTTTATGTTCAGCTACTGCAGTCTTTGTCTCTCTGTCTTTGCCTCATATCCAATATCAAACTTGGCTAAACCTCACTCAAGTCCCGAGGACATCACACAGTAGAATAGTTTCTCTATTCCTGCTATTAATGGAAAGGGTTGGTTTAGATGTTAGCAAGTACCTCTCTGATCATAATTGTATAGAGAAGTGACAGCCTGGCTACATCTCTCCATTGATGTTTAGTTATTTTCACTTCTGCAAAGCATTTTGGGGCATTTTATGATGTTAAAAGCACTAAAGTAAGTGTAAGTTATTATTGTGGCCAAATGTGGGTTCAGTTAGTAAGTAGATCATACTCCAAGTTCACTGGTTCAGGTAACTTTGGACTATATTGAGTTCAGGAACAAGGTATGGGTGTTTGGAAATTTACAAGGCCGTTTGCAACCAGCAAGTTAGATCTGGTGGTTGACAGCATACATGAGGAGCCTGACTCTATATAAGAACCTAAGAACTAGGAGCAGGAGTAGGCAATTCAGCCCCTCGAGCCTGCTCCACCATTCAATACGATCATGCGTGATCTCATCTCGGCCTCAACTCCACTTTCCTGCCCGTTCTCCATAACCCTTCAACCCATTACTAATTTAAAATCTGTCTATTTCCTCCTTAAATTTACTCAATGTCCCGGCATCCACCGCACTCTGGGGTGGTGAATTCCACAGACTCACGACCCTTTGAGAAAAGTAATTTCTCCTCATCTCTGTTTTAAATCTGCTACCCCTTATCCTACAGCAATGACCTCTTGTTCTAGATTGCCCCACCAGAGGAAACATCCTCTGTATGTCTACTTTGTCAATCCCCTTAATCATCTTATATACCTCGATTAGATCTCCTCTCATTCTTATAAACTCCAGAGAGTAAAGGCCTAAACTGCTCAATCTCTCTTCATAAGACAAACTCCTCATCTCTGGAATCAATCTAGTGAACCTCCTCTGAACTGCCTCCAATGCAACTACATCCCTCCTCAAGTAAGGGGACCAGAACTGTACGCAATACTCCAGGTGCGGTTTCACTAATGCCTTGTACAGTTCAGCAACACTTCCCTACTTTTATATTCTATTCCTTTAGCAATAAATGCCAAAATTCCATTTGCCTTCCTTATTACCTGCTGCACCTGCAAACTAGTTTTCTGCAATTTGTGCACGAGGACACCCAGGTCCCTCTGCACGAAAGCACTCTGAAGTTTCCTCCATTTAGATAATAATTTGCCTTTCTATTCTTCTGACCAAAATGGATAACCTCACACTTATCCACGTTAAACTCCATCTGCCAAATTTTGGCCCGTTCACCTAACCTATCCATATCCATTTGTAAATTTCTTATTTCTTTATTGTAACTTACTATCCCACCTATTTTAGTATCATCTGCAAATTTGGCTATAGTAGCTTCTATTCCTGCATCCAAGTCATTAATATAGATTGTTAATAGTTGGGGCCCAAGGACCAAACCCTGTGGTACCCCACCAGTTACATCTTACCAACCGGAAAAGGACCCATTCATCCTGACTCTCTGTTTTCTGTTGGTTAGTCAATCCTCTATCCAAGCTAATAAATTGCCCCAAACCCATGTGATCTTACCTTGTGTATTAACCTTTTGTGCGGCACCTTATCAAATGCCTTCTGGAAGTCCAGATATACTACATCTACAGGATCCCCATTATCTACAAAACTCTAGCAAATTAGTCAAACATGATTTACCTTTCATAAAACCATGCTGACTCTGATGGATCATTTTGACTTTCTAAATGTCCTGCTATTACTTCCTTAATAATGGATTCTAACAATTTCCCAACGACAGATGTTAAACTAACTGGTCTGTAGTTTCCTACTTTCTGCCTCCCTCCTTTGTTGAATAAGGGTGTTATATTAGCATCTTTCCAATCCCACTGGAACCTTTCCCGCATCCAGGGAAATTTGGAATATTATAACCAATGGATTCACTATCTCCACTGCCACTTCCTTTAAGACCCTAGGATGTAGGCCATCAGGCCCTGGGGACTTGTCTGCCTTCAATCCCAATAGTTTGCTCGGCACTTTTTCCCTAGTGATGATGATTGTTCTAATTCCTCCCTTTCTATAACCTTTGCATTACTTGTTACTATTGGGATGGTACTAGTGTCCTCCACTGTGAAAACTGAGGCAAAATACTGATTTAGTGTCTCTGCCATTTCTGTGTTCTCCTCTATTAACTCCCCAGTCTGTAGCAAGTGTTGGCTGCTCGAGGAACTCCGGCTCATCTTCCAAGGGACCAACATTCACTTTAGCTACTCTCTTCCCTTTTATTTACTTATAGAAGCTTTTGCTATCCATTTTTATATTTTGCGCTAGTTTTCTTTCACAATTTACCTTTGCTCTTTTCATTACTTTTTTGGTAACCCTTTGTTGATCTTTAAAAGTTTCCCAATCTTCCAGCCTGCCACTGGCCTTTGCAATATGATATGCCTTAGTTTTTGTCTTTATGTTATCCTTAACTTCCTTGCTTAGCCATGGATGTTTTTTTCTCCCTCTTACAATCTTTCTTCCTCTCTGGAATATATTTTAGTTGGGAGGAATTGAATTTCCCCTTAAACATCTGCCACTGCTCATCAACTGTCCTGCCTTTTAGTCTTCCTGCCCAGTCCACTAGGGCCAAATCTGTCCTCATGTCTATGTAATTACCTTTGTTTAACTCCAGAACGCTAGTGTGGGGTTCCAGTTTCTCACCCTCAAACTGAATTTGAAATTCTAGCATGCTATAATCATTCTTCCCTAGAGGCTCCTTAACTATGAGATCATTAATTAATCCCAGCTCATTACACAATATCAAATCTACAGCAGCCTGTTCCCTAGTTGGTTCCACAACATATTGCTCCAAAAAACAATCTCGAATACATTCAATGAACTCTCCCTTGAGGCTACCCTTGCCACTATGATTAATCCAATCTATATGCATATTAAAATCACCCATGATTATTGCCATTCCTTTTTTACAAGCCCCCAGTATTTCCTAGTTTATATTGTGCCCCCCCTGCGGAACTACTGTTTGGGGACTTGTAGATTACTCCCACCAGGGTCTTCTTTCCCTTGCTATTTCTTATTTCTACCCAGACTGATTCTACATCTTGATCTCCAGTGCCTATATCATTTCTCACTACCGCACTGATCTCTTCCTTCACTAACAATGCTACACCTCCTCCTTTTCCTTCCTGCCTGTCCTTCCGAAATACTGAGTACCCTTGGATATTCAATTCCCAAACCTGGTTTCCCTGCAACCACGTCTCAGTAATCATCACTAAATCATACCCATTCATCTCTATTTGCGCTGTTAACTCATTAATTTTATTCCGAATGCTTCGTGCATTCAGATGCAAAGCCTTTAAGTTTGTTCTATTATCAAGTTTCCCTACTCTTGTACGATTCCTTAGTGCAATATGACGTTCACATGTTCTGTCCCTACCTTTTATTTTCTGGTAACAATCAGCCTCATTACTAACCTGCACTCCTACCTTCTCCTTTAACTTTGACTTCCTAATTTTCCATGCAACTGACCCCCCACTATTTAGTTTAAAGCCCTATATATAGCCCTCGTTATACGATTCGCCAGGACTCTGGTCCCAGCATGATTCAGGTGGAGCCCATCCCATCAGAACAGCTCCCTCCTTCCCAATACTGGTGCCAATGTCCCATGAATTCGAACCCATTCCTCGCACACCAATCTTTGAGCCACGCATTTACCTCTTTAATCTTATTGACCCTGTGCCAATTAGCTCATGGCTCAGGTAGTAATCCAGAAATGATTACCTTTTTGGTTCTGCTTTTAATTTAGCCTCTAGCTGCTCATATTCCCTCAGCAGAACCTCTATCCTCGTTCTACCTATATCTTTGGTACCTACGTGGACCACGACAACTGGATCTTTCACCTCCCGCTCCACGTTCCTCTGCAGCCCAGATGAGATATCCTGAACACTGGCACCAGGTAGGTGACAGAGCCTTCGGGACTCTCAGTCCTGGCCACAGAGAACAATGTCTATACCCCTAACTATACTATCCCTGATTATGACTACATTTCTCTTTTCTTCCCCCACTTGAATGGCACCCTGTACCACAGTGCTATGGTCAGTTTGCTCATCCTCCCTACAGTCCCTGCTCTCATCCACACAGGGAGCAGGAATCTTGAACCTGTTGGACAAGGACAAGGGCTGAGGCTCCTGCAACACTACCTCCTGGATCTCTCTACCTGCCTCACTCATAGTCACACCCTCCTGTCCCTGACCACTGGCTGAATTCAAGGTAGTTAATCTAGGGAGTGTGACTGTCTCCTGAAACACAGCATCCAGGTAACTTTCCCTCTCCCTGATGTGTTGCAGTGTCCGAAGCTCAGACTCCAGCTCATCAACTCTGAGCCGGAGTTCCTCGAGCAGCCAACACTTGCTACAGATGTGGTCACTAGGAACCACAATGGAATCCACCTTGCCCATCAAGGAGGACAAAGATGGATACTGCACCATGGTCACTGCCACAGGGGTATTATTTGTAACTTTGATTAGGGCCATTTCAGTTCTGTAACATGGGTGGAAAACTGATTTCCAGACTCAAGATCAGGTTAAACTATCTCAATATCTCGAGATTGAACACAAAACCCTTGCCACTGGTTGACAGGATTATAACACATGCTGTCAAGTGATTTTCCTCTCTTTGTAAGGTGGATTGGAAACCCAGGCTATCAGAGTGAGGCTCAGAAGCAACAGTCTAGTTACTTAATGTACAGAACTGATAACAACAGAAATCAATGCAAATCAGTTTATTTACAGTAATTTATCAACTTTGCTATCCTTCATCATATATAAAAATAATGAAGACACTTCCTTTGAGCTATCTTTCAATATGCATACTTTGAATCTCAAAACTGGGTGTTCACTTCCTACATGGTGACATGGCCATGCATTGATAGACCAGATCCTCCGCTGGCTACAGATTGTAAACTAACTTCTGAGGTAAACACGCCCACAAAAGTATTAGAATCCTTTGAAGGTGTACACAAACAAAGCTCATTCACAAAACAATGCATTCCTCCTAATCAAATTAACCGATGAACCAATCTTTCTCATTACTCAGATTGTTTTCCCAACAGTTTGAAATTTTTGTGATAATTGGAACTTAACACTTTGTCCATCAAACCATCAGAGATATCGTAAAACAGATACAACCCAATGCCTCTGTATTCAATCAACATTAGCTTATTAAAACCAACTTGGTTTGACATAAACCAAAACCCAAAGGCATATTAATTAGCCTATGCCTATCTGAATGTCTGCGATGGCAGGAAGGTAGCTACCCGCAGTTGTTTTATGGAGCCAAGGGTGCACACGAGCTCCTTCCAACTCCCATAAACACAACATTTTGGACGTTCTGAGCCTTTTTTTGAGAGCCATCCAGGTGTCCCTAAAAGGACCACTGGTTAGACTGCTCAAGGCTCAGACAAGGCAAGTTCTGACTAGTGCAAACAAATTTAGAAGTCTGGGTCTTAAATGAGTGCAGGAGCCTCATTTCATGTGGTCACCTCAGGTTATTATTCACAGGTGAGCGTAGTGCTGGGAGACAATTCAGCTTCCTATGTACTGGCCTCCTCCAGAGGTCCCCAGCATCACAGATGCCAGTCTAGAGACAATTTGATTCACTCCACATGATATCAAGAAACCCCTGAAGGCATCGGATACAGCAAAGGCTATGGGCCCTGACAACATCCCGACAGTAGATCTGAAGACTTGTGCTCCAGAATTAGCTGCAACCCCTAGCCAAGCTGTTCCAGTACAGCTACAACACAGGCATCCACCTGACAATGTGGAAAATTGCTCAGGTATGCCCAGTCCACAAAAAGCAGGACAAATCCAATCCGGCCAATTACCGCCCCATCAGTCTACCCTTGATCATCGGCAAATTGATAGAAGGTGTCAATGACAGTGCTATCAAGTGGCACTTACACAGCAATGACCTGCTTAGCGATGTTCCATTTGAGTTCCACAAGGGTCATTTGGTTCCAGACCTCATTACAGTCTTGGTCCAAATATGGACAAAAGAACTGAATTCAAGAGGCAATATTTGTGTCAGCTGTGACTCAGTTGGCAGCGCTCATGCCTCTAAATCACAAGGTTATGGGTTCAAGACCCACTCCAGAGCTAGAGTGCAAAGATCGAGGCTGACGCTCCAATGCAGTACTGAGGGAGGGCTGTACTGTCAGAGGTGCCATCTTTTGGAGGCCCCATCTGCCTGCTTGGGTGAATGTAAAAGAACCCGTGACACAATTTTGAAAAAGAGAAGTGGAGTTGTTCCCCTGTGTCCTGGCCAATATTTATCCTCTAATCAACATCACCAGAACAGACTATCTGATCATTATCAAATTGCTGTTCGTGGGAGCTTGCTGTGCGCATACTGGCTGTCACCTTTCCTACATTACATCAGTGATGACACTTCAAAAGTACTTCATTGGCTGTAAGTCACTTTGAAATGTCTGGTGGTCGTGAAAGATGCTGTATAAATGCAAGTCTTTTTTTCTTTTTATTTGACTAGGTGTGACATCAAGGAGTCCTAGGAAAATTGATGTCAATGGGAATCGGGGGGAAACTCTCCACTGGTTGGAGTCTTACCTATCTCAAAGGAGGATGGTTGTGATTGTTTGACGCCAAACATCAGTCCCAGGACATCACTGCAAGAGTTCCTCAGGGTAGTGTCCGAGGCCCAACCATCTTCAGCTGCTTCATCAATGACTTTCCCTCCGTCATAAGGTCAGAAGTGGGGATGCTCGCTGATGAATGCACAATGTTCAGCACCATTTGTGACTCTTCAGATACTGAAGCAGTCCATGCCTGCGTGCAGCAAGACCTGGACAACATTCAGGCTTGGGCTGATAAGTGGCAAGTAACATTCGCGCCACACAAGTGCCAGGCAAAGACCATCTCCAACAAGAGAGAATCTAACCATCTCCCCTTGACATTCGACAGCATTATCATCACTGAGCCACCCACCATCAACATCCTGGGGGTTACCATTGACCAAAAACTTTACTTGACCGGCCATATAAATACGGTGGTTACAAGAGCAGGTCAGAGGCTGGGAATTCTGTTCCGAAGAAGGGTCACTGACCCGAAACGTTAACTCTGCTTCTCTTTCCACAGATGCTGCCAGACCTGCTGAGTGATTCCAGCATTTCTTGTTTTTATTTGGGAATTCTGTGTCAAGTCATCCTGACTTGGAACTATATCGCTGTTCCTTTACTGTCGCTGGGTCAAGATCCTGGAACTCCCTTCCTAACAGCACTGTGGGTGTACCTACCCCACGTGGACTGCAGCGGTTCAAGAAGGCAGCTCACCACCACCTTCTCAAGGGTAGTTAGGGATTGGCAATAAATGCTGGCATAGCCAGTGACACCCACATCCCATAAAAAAATAAAAAATGTCACAGCAAAGAGAAAAGAAAGACTCTGCATTTATATAACATATTTATGTTATCACGATGTTTCAAAATGCTTTTCAGCCAATGAACTATTTTTGAAGTGTGATCACTGTTGCTTATTTTAGATGTGCACCGTGTTGACCAATTGAATCTTTGGACAGCTTATTCAACCAATCATTTGCAAATCCAATTTACACAAAAACAGAAAATACTTCAGAGAAACAAATTTTATACGAAGATCATGGTACATCTAATTTGTCTCAAAGTCTAAGTGAACATTATAGTGTAGTTTAATATGTATACATATTAAAGGCTAAATAATGATGTAATATTTTATGCTCCAATCACATGCTGTTCACCACAGAAGTCCATTCGCAATGAACCATTTTGTATTAACTTGATGGCAGGTATGTCAATCCCATTTGTCTTTAATTAACACTGATTGTTTTTGAGGGAGTACCAAACATTTGCAGCACAAGGACGTGACTGGGAAATGATCACTAAATTATCATATTGTTTTGTAAAAATGTGACAATTAGCAATGGAGAATAATATTATTGCAAAATTTGATGTGGGTGTTATAATAACTGAGACAATGTAAAAATAGCAATATCGTTATTTACGCGAGGTGAGATAAAATGTGTGGTTTTTGATGAATTTGTTGTTCCATTATGTTACAATCTAATTTGCACATTCATGCCAATTTTGATGAAAGCTGTGATTGAATAATAATTTGACAAGATATTGAAATAAATGTGATATTAAGTGACCTAGATTAGCAATTAGATGAAAATTATTTAAATGTTGAAATGATAGCTAAGAATAATCAATAATCGTCAATACTGATTATTCCAGAAAAGTTCATTTAGTTCAGCTATGGTCTCCTGAAATTCTGAGAGAACATTCCATTTATTCTTTTGGGCCTCCTTATCTCGAGAGACAATGGATACGCGCCTGGAGGTGGTCAGTGGTTTGTGAAGCAACGCCTGGAGTGGCTATAAAGGCCAATTCTGGAGTGACAGGCTCTTCCACAGGTGCTGCAGAGAAATTTGTTTGTCGGGGCTGTTGCACAGTTGGCTCTCCCCTTGCGCCTCTGTCTTTTTTCCTGCCAACTACTAAGTCTCTTCGACTCGCCACAATTTAGCCCTGACTTTATGGCTGCCCGCCAGCTCTGGCGAATGCTGGCAACTGACTCCCACGACTTGTGATCAATTCTGAGAGAACATTCCATTTATAGAGTGGCATATATAAACAGTTAGAGGATTCATTAGCTATAAATTGTTAGAATCGGAAACTTTACTACACTTGTCTTAATAGAATTCATTGATAATGCTCCTATTTATGGGGCAGAAAGTTGAGGATTCCAATCTCACACTCAGTTTTGAGTTCATAATCTAGCCTGAGACTCCAGAAGTGCTGTATTGTCAGAACTGATGTCTCATAGATAGGACATATAATAATCTGAACCACTCATTAGTATTTCAGTTTAAAATCGCACAGCACTATTTGTAGAACAGGAAATTCTTATGATTCACTGGATAACATTCTTCCCTCAGACACTAAACCAAAAAGAAAACAACAAACAAACTGGTCATTCATTTCAATGCAGCTTGTGGGACACTGCTGATACAGATTGGCTACTCCGTTTCTCTATATAACAGTCCTGGCACTTCAAAGTCATTTATTGTGTGAAATGCACTTATGGAGTGACATGGAGGTGGCGAGATCTTGGGGGTAGGTGGGCATCGATCTCAGGGAGGAAGGGATGGCAATTCCATGGTGGAGGGAAGGGAAGACAGTCCCGGAGTGAAGGGAGCTCGATTGGGGGGGGGGGTGGGGGCAGAAATCCTGGGCGATCTGCTGATCCTGGCTGTGAATTGGAGGCCTGAGGGAGATTGGAGGACAGGGGCAGGGGTCAGGGGCCGGGGTGGTTGATGTTGGGGGGGTGGGGATCAGAGACTTGTGTTTGTGGGGGCGAGGGGGAGATTGGAGGCCTTGGTGGGGTGCGGGGGCATTGGAAGCCTGGGGGCATGATTGGAGGCCTTGGAGGAGGTGGAAATCTGAATCCTCGGGGTGGGATAGGGTGTAGGATCGGAAAACCTGGCAGAGTTAAATGGGAATTTGATTAAGACTTTAACCCTCCCCCATCTGGCCCAAACCTGCCTGTTTTTTTGGCTAAAATTCCCTGCATAGTATTTCAGAATTTCTACTTGTATTGAAATTGTAGTAGAAAGTCTCCATAAGCACTGGGGGGGGGGGGGGGGGGGGATGATCAAGTTGACTCAAATTACATATTAAGGTATCTCAGTGGGGGCTTCTTAAAGGAATGTCAACATATCATATTCAGCCGGTTGGAATGCAGCATTTTCAAGCTGTCACTAAATTATATATTTTTACTTCACACTTACAGTTACACATTTACTGATATTTTCACTTAATTGGTATTAGTTCTATATTTATTCTATAATAAAAAGGCATTAAGAAAACTTTACAATTGAGCAATTCTTAAACTTCAAAATTGATTGACATTATAAAGCATTTTCAAACAAACTCTCCTCATTTCATAATCAAACAATCAAAGCTTATTTCCATTAATTATTATTACAAGGTTGAAAATATTGGCAGCATTGATTATTTTACAGGTTTATAATTCATTACTACACATGATGTACTCACTTTACTTATGGTGGATGTAACTTTACTACCTGTCAAATAGTTTGAAAGGACCTTGTTCTGAGTCATCCCCAGATCTCTTATATATTGCTCATTAATCCATTTAGTATGTACAGTTTTTAGGACGTTATAATGTTCACATTTCCAGCAGAGATTGCTCTACCTTCACCCCCACCCCCCACCTGCCAAGCATGAGGCACATTAATTTTGTCATGAACATTGATTTGAAAACTGTTGCTGAAGTGAAGAAAAGACTTGTTTAAAAAAGAAATCACCAGGCCCCTGGCTGGAAATACATTTGCATATTACCAGACAGTGCTTGTGGAGACAAAGGGGTTACTTCCCTGAGCCAATTTAATCCACAATGGACTTTGAGAACAAGACACTGAAGGTGAGGGAGCTCAAATTTCAGGATGACAAACAGACGTGGTCAGACCATCTGGTCACATGACTAGCCTGCTTGGCAACCTGGTTTTTCTGAATTGTACAAAGAGCTTGAGAGACTGCAGTATGTTCCTGGACTGAAGAAGACCTCTCCTGTCTGGCTCTCTTCTCTTTCTCACGGAACTCCAAATCCAATGAAGACACACGAACCCCAAGAGAGAAAGGTATCCTACAGTGAACAAGGTTTAAGAAGAATACTGGGCCCCAACAAAGAGCAAGATCTACCTACATTCAAGGACTCTACTGTGAGATCGAAGAACCATAACAAGAAACCTCTTCAGACATTGCCTCAAACCTTTCCACTTTATTTTCTTCTGCTCTTTTCTGTCTCTATCTGCATGTGTGTATCGCGTATGCATGCTAGCATGGGTGTGTCGTGTATCCATAAGCGTTAACCGAATTAGAGTTTAAGTTTAATAAATTTCAATCTTTCTTCTTTAAACCTAAGAAAACCTGCTTGTGTTGGTTTCTTTGCCTTATAATTGGAAAGTGGTGAACAAGGATTCACTAAGGGGGAGCTAAAGAAAAATGGTGTGTTTAAAATTAAACCCTGTTACGGTAAGACCAGGTGAAGGCTGAGAGGGAACCCTAGACCCCTTTCTTACCTGGTCGTAACAATATCTTAAAATTGTAATAGCAAGAAAGATCAAAATTGGGCATTCTGTAGTACTACATAAATTGTTATTAAAGCAGCCTCTGAGCTTGATTTGCCTGCAACGGTGATGATATCAAAATGAAGTATAAACATTTGCAAATAAGTAACTCACTTGAAATGTAACTATAGTATTTGTAAAACTAGCAAAGTCTGTGCTTTCTATTTAGCTTAAGTTAATAGTTCTTCCAACTGTCAGTCTCAATTAGAACAGGATATTGTTGAAAATTTCTACTGACAGAAAACAGCAATTAAAATTACAATTTTTAAGGAGTTGTAGGTAGATTTCTTGATTTGGAATATATTTGAAATAAAATCGATATTTTTTCATTACAGTCAGAGGATTAGAACCAGTTGGCTTGCCAATTTATTGTGTTACTGAAGTGATAATGACTGCATAGGTGTTGCCAGTAGTCGTTTGCGCAACGCCTAGCTGTTCTTTGTGCAGTACTTCTGGCTGCTTTAAGTGCTGCGGATGTTAAATCGCTGGGTGCTTTCTTGTAGTTCAACAGTGCAATGTGCTTAGCGGCTATGACAGGTTCCAGCTCTTCATTATGAGATTGAAACCAGTCTGCATTTCTCTTCGCACTTTTGCCGTAGGTGGTCAAAGCTGACTCATAGATGGCGTCTCTGATGTGGGCCCACTTGGTCTCGGCATCCCCTGTGGGAGTGTTTTGAAGGGCTGTTACAAGTGAATTTAGAAATTTTTGTAACCGCTGTGGGTGAGAAATTCTGCTCGTGTTGATGCGCGGGTGGCCCTTCTGCTTGGAATGATGCAACTTCTTTGGTCTGAGTCTAACCTTGCTGCACACCAGGGAGTGGTCGGTGTCGCAGTCCGCACTGTGGAAGCTGCGTGTGATTTGAACACTGTTTAAGGCGGCTCGCCTTGTGACAATGAGGTCTAGCTGGTGCCAACGACGCGATCTTGGGTGCCTCCATGAAACCTGGTGACAGGGTTTAGTGTGAAAGAACGAGTTGGTGATGCAGAGGTTATGATAGGTACACAACTCAAGCAGTCTCTGCCCGTTCTCATTCATCCTTCCAATGCCATAGCGCCCAAGGCAGGAGGGCCATGAGTCATGGTCGGCCCCAACCCTGGCATTAAAGTCCCCCAGCAGGAATAGGTGTTCGGTGTTGGGGATGCTGCTAATGATGTTATGGAGTTGTTCATAGAACTGGTCTTTAGCTTCAGGTGGGGAGCAGAGTGTTGGAGCATAGATGCTGAGTAGGTGTACTGGACCAGAGGTGGTGAGCAGTCGGATGGACAGTATGGTGCGAGGGGGGGGCGGGCTGGGACGGGGTTGTGAGGGGGTGAGCTGAGAGGGTGGAGCAGGGAAGGGGACGGGGGGGGGGGGTGGAAGGGGGGTAAAGTGGGGGGAGGGGGGGTTTCAATTTCATAATGAAGAGCTGGAACCTGTCATAGCCGCTAAGCGCATTGCACTGTTGAACTACAAGAAAGCCCCCAGCGATTTAACATCCGCAGCACTTAAAGCAGCCAGAAGTACTGCACAAAGAACAGCTAGGCGTTGCGCAAACGACTACTGGCAGCACTTATGCAGTCATATTCAGCTGGCCTCAGACACCGGAAACATCAGAGGAATGTATGATGGCATGAAGAGAGCTCTTGGGCCAACCATCAAGAAGATCGCCCCCCTCAAATCTAAATCGGGGGACATAATCACTGACCAACGCAAACAGATGGACCGCTGGGTTGAGCACTACCTAGAACTGTACTCCAGGGAGAATGCTGTCACTGAGACTGCCCTCAATGCAGTCCAGCCTCTACCAGTCATGGATGAGCTGGACATACAGCCAACCAAATCGGAACTCAGTGATGCCATTGATTCTCTAGCCAGCGGAAAAGCCCCTGGGAAGGACAGCATTACCCCTGAAATAATCAAGAGTGCCAAGCCTGCTATACTCTCAGCACTACATGAACTGCTATGCCTGTGCTGGGACGAGGGAGCAGTACCCCAGGACATGCGCGATGCCAATATCATCACCCTCTATAAAAACAAAGGTGACCGCGGTGACTGCAACAACTACCGTGGAATCTCCCTGCTCAGCATAGTGGGGAAAGTCTTTGCTCGAGTCGCTCTGAACAGGCTCCAGAAGCTGGCCGAGCGCGTCTACCCTGAGGCACAGTGTGGCTTTCGTGCAGAGAGATCGACCATTGACATGCTGTTCTCCCTTCGTCAGATACAGGAGAAATGCCGTGAACAACAGATGCCCCTCTACATTGCTTTCATTGATCTCACCAAAGCCTTTGACCTCGTCAGCAGACGTAGTCTCTTCAGACTACTAGAAAAGATCGGATGTCCACCAAAGCTACTAAGTATCATCACCTCATTCCATGACAATATGAAAGGCACAATTCAACATGGTGGCTCCTCATCAGAGCCCTTTCCTATCCTGAGTGGTGTGAAACAGGGCTGTGTTCTCGCACCCACACTTTTTGGGATTTTCTTCTCCCTGCTGCTTTCACATGCGTTCAAATCCTCTGAAGAAGGAATTTTCCTCCACACAAGATCAGGGGGCAGGTTGTTCAACCTTGCCCGTCTAAGAGCGAAGTCCAAAGTACGGAAAGTCCTCATCAGAGAACTCCTCTTTGCTGACGATGCTGCTTTAACATCTCACACTGAAGAGTGCCTGCAGAGTCTCATCGACAGGTTTGCGGCTGCCTGCAATGAATTTGGCCTAACCATCAGCCTCAAGAAAACGAACATCATGGGGCAGGACGTCAGAAATGCTCCATCCATCAATATTGGCGACCACGCTCTGGAAGTGGTTCAAGAGTTCACCTACCTAGGCTCAACTATCACCAGTAACCTGTCTCTAGATGCAGAAATCAACAAGCGCATGGGTAAGGCTTCCACTGCTATGTCCAGACTGGCCAAGAGAGTGTGGGAAAATGGCGCACTGACACGGAACACAAAAGTCCGAGTGTATCAGGCCTGTGTCTTCAGTACCTTGCTCTACGGCAGCGAGGCCTGGACAACGTATGCCAGCCAAGAGCGACGTCTCAATTCATTCCATCTTCGCTGCCTTCGGAGAATACTTGGCATCAGGTGGCAGGACTATATCTCCAACACAGAAGTCCTTGAAGCGGCCAAAACCCCCAGCTTATACACTCTACTGAGTCAGCGGCGCTTGAGATGGCTTGGCCATGTGAGCCGCATGGAAGATGGCAGGATCCCCAAAGACACATTGTACAGCGAGCTCGCCACTGGTATCAGACCCACCGGCCGTCCATGTCTCCGCTATAAAGACGTCTGCAAACGCGACATGAAATCGTGTGACATTGATCACAAGTCGTGGGAGTCAGTTGCCAGCATTCACCAGAGCTGGCGGGGGCAGCCATAAAGACAGGGCTAAATTGTGGCGAGTCGAAGAGACTTAGTAGTTGGCAGGAAAAAAGACAGAGGCGCAAGGGGAGAGCCAACTGTGCAACAGCCCCGACAAACAAATTTCTCTGCAGCACCTGTGGAAGAGCCTGTCACTCCAGAATTGGCCTTTATAGCCACTCTAGGCGCTGCTTCACAAACCACTGACCACCTCCAGGCGCGTATCCATTGTCTCTCGAGATAAGGAGGCCCAAAAAGAAAAAAAAGAAAAAAAGAAGAAATGATAATGTGTGAGGCTTGCCTTTCTATTATTGAATTACATTTTTTCAAAAAGAGGCTAGGATTGTAATCCACTACAAAAGGATCTTAATCATTATTTGATGTTAGTTGCAGTATGAAAACATACAATGCCCGAGTCAGTACTTTATCAATAACTATAGGAAATGGCTTTCGGATTAAATTGGAGCTAATGCAATAAGCTTATGGACATATTCTCAATGGCATTATTGACATTTTTTGGGTGGCTAGTCATGAACTCAATCAAAACCCGACATTGCAGAATTAAGATCCAATTTTTGACAGCACCTCTACCATCTTGAAGGACATCTGCATGGGAATACCATCACCCCCAACTTACCCTCCAGTCACACACCATCCACTGCAGTTCCTTTATTGTCCCTGGATCAAAATCCTGGAGCACCCGAGCTAATAGCATTGTGGGAGTAGCTTCACCAAATGTTTAGCAGCGGTTCAAGAAGAAGGCCCTGTACCACCTTCGAGGGCAGCTAGGGATGGGCATTAAATGCTGGCCTTGCCAGCAACGCCAACATCCCAAGAGCAATTTAAAAAAAAATTGATTTAGTTTGCTGGGTAAAGAAAATGACAGAGCTTCACATTTGGTAATCATCAACAACTGCAATCCTTCCTCTCTTCCTTATCAAATGTGGGTTTTGATAGCCTTCTTCTTGTCTTTTTTGTGTATAACAGACACTCAAATGTATCTAATATACTTTGTCAGTTTCTAGCTGAGCCATTAGTGGGGATGTCTCATGGGTCTTGCCTTTGCGGAAACTGTCATTTTGTTTGCATTACCCTTTGACCTTCTAATTTCCTATAGACTCAATGGAATAACAAACTCTTACAATTCTGTTGCACTCCTCATTTATGGGTAGAAGTATCAGGCCATGTTAAATGTCAGTGGACAAAAGTAGAGAAGAGAGGCGGCACAGTGGCGCAGTGGTTAGCACCGCAGCCTCACAGTTCCAGCGACCCGGGTTCAATTCTGGGTACTGCCTGTGTGGAGTTTGCAAGTTCTCCCTGTGTCTGCGTGGGTTTTCGCCGGGTGTTCCAGTTTCCTCCCACAGCCAAAGACTTGCAGGTTGATAGGTAAATTGGCCATTATAAATTGCCCCTAGTATAGGTAGGTGGTAGGGAAGTTGGGGATGTGGTAGGAACATGGGATTAATGTAGGATTAGTATAAATGGGTGGTTGATGGTCGGCACAGACTCGGTGGGCCGAAGGGCCTGTTTCAGTGCTGTATCTCTAAATAAATAAAAGAGTTTGGGTGTTCTCCCAGTTGACGGAAGATGCACAGAGATGAGCAGCCAAGATGGAAAGGGGCAAAAATGAAGACAATCAAGCAAAAGTCTGCTTAACAGTTTTAATTCCAATTTAAGTGGAACAATAAAGATTATGAATGAGAAATTATGGCTCCCAGCTACTCAGTTATAAAATGAGTTCAATAATTTGGTCAGTTTATTTTGTACCGTTCCTTATTCAATGCTGTCATTTCCAAATGGACAAATATTTAGAAAGTATCCCTGAGACCCATGTATTGCACCAAAAGACATTAGAAACCATTATAGTTATTAACATTCAGTAGAAAATCCTGCCAGGAATCTAATGTTTTACATTGGTCCCAATGCAAATGACTAATCATGATGTTAATGTATTTTTCATGCACTATTGATTTTTTCTTTTATTTTGTAACAAAGCATTAATGTTGTTGCTTGCCAACTTCCTACACAGTAATTTAAGTCAGTGAGGTTTAATTTATTACCTGAGAATGTGCTGCTGTGAAATCCATGTTATTACTGTCTGTCAGTGATTTCCAGGAGAATATCTTGTGAAATTTTCATTTGCTGTTTTCCAGTTTAGCTTTCAATGTCCTCAATTCTGTTTGCCGAGCAGGGAACCCATCACAATTTTATTCATGTGTAAGTAATCTCAAACAACTTTGAATCAGTCACTTTTTTCCTTCATAAAATTCTAACATTTGTTTCATTTCAGGACAAACTCAAAAAAGCAAATGATTTTATTTTATGTAAGTTTTCATGATCTAAAATTATATGCAGTGTGGAAACATCTGATTAACTATATAATTAACAAAATGAAATGTGGTAATTATCATTCCCCACCTGAAAGATGAATTTTGTAATGTAGGTTAAACCCAAAAATGTGAACATTGTTTCCAAGCCAATTGAATGCATCAGATTCCTGTCCTCACCACAAGTGAGTAGGATGACTCATATTGCACAGCACGTAACCAGTACATTGCTACCCGCTGATCCAGTTCATTGTTTACTATCTCATTGAATGCACTGTGGTTTCCAATTTGCTGTGATTAAACTTGATGGGCATTCTGTTTTATTCTTGACCTGAGGAAGCACAGATTTGTTTGCAGCTAGCTTTACCCACATTTTTCTGCCGCTGTCTTAAATATAGGGGAGAGAAAAACAATAACCAACAGTTTCATTATATACAGGAATTAGCTTGTAATCAACTCTAACATAAGAGCAAAATACTGCAGATGGTGCAAATTTGAAATCAAAACTGAAAATGCTGGAAAGATTCAGCAGGTCTGGCAGCATCAGTGGAGAGAGAAACAGTTCATCAGCAGAATTTTAACAAACCCGACACTTTCACAGCCATGGCATTAGCATCCCGCTTCTGGGTTTCCCAACCAATCACAGAGTATAGGCGGGATGTTGATCTACACCAGTCAATGAGAGGATTCCATTTAAATGGGCCCGATAGGGGTCAGAATGGCTCCATTGCAGATTGATTCCTGAGGCGTTATCAACCACAAGAATGGAAACTCAACATGGAAAGGCTGCACCTCCCCCCTCACCCCCCCCCCCCCCCCCCCCACCCCACATTCTCTGACTCTTCCCTGGAGGTCTGGCTATGGGCTGAAAGGGCCCACAGAGAAGTATTGTTCCCCACAGATGGGAGGAAGAGACTAGCCTCTCAAACCAAACAGGCATGGGAGGAAGTGGCTGAGGATGTGAGCTGCAGATGTGGTCCCTCGCAGCTGGATTCAGTACTGCAAGCAGCTCAATGACCTCACAAAGGCATGAAAGGTGAGTGGCATCCAACTTTCAGGTGTCAACCCCCACAGTCTGCCTGTTAGAACTCAGATAGCAACACAGTGAAGGATAGAACTGGAACAGAGTCTTAATACATTTATAAGCTTTTATTTACAGAAACACATTACATATCATGCACCTTCAATTCAACAACCACAATTTCAGTCTGCTCCTAGATATACGAGCACAGACAACTCCCCAGTAAATGCCCATCACCTGAATACAAACACCCAATTAATGTACAACTAACACTGCCTTCCTGCACAGCATTCCACAGACCAACACACCTTGTAGCCGTACTCATTCCTTTTTCAAGGTACCTCCTTGTATCTCTATCTGAACAGCCAACATTTACCCTCATCGTATTGGCATTTCACACCCATCCTTTACACTGACCCTCTGGGATCATTCCCTGCTCCTCAGGTAATTAATTTCCCACAATCAGAACTCTCTGCTTTCTCTCCTTGCAGGAGAAGAAAGTGCAGAGAGAGACAGTGAACTGGGTGGGGGTGGCCCTTCAATCAGAGCCACACTGACCACAGCAGAGGCAGAGGCCTTGGAGATCGGCAGGGTGGTTGAGTGCATGGCCGTTGATGGAGAGATGGGGGTCTCCCAGATACCTGGTGACAGAATTAAATAGTAGACTAGCCACTTGGCACACAGCAATCACTAATATTGATTTGCTGTCACCACTAACTGAAATGTGAACATCTGCACAATGATGTCTTTGCCTTTCCCCATGTCGGTTCTAATTCATGTCTTTCATCTCCAACAGGTCCTTCAAGCATGATTGAGGAATTGGAGTAGCATTGGTCATCAGAGGAGGGCGAGACCTCTGAAGAAGCACCACCACACGACTCAGCACTCCCTCCACCAGCGCAGATACACACACCTCTGTTGGGATTTTAAGGCAGTTAGCTAGGTTGTCACATGGTGAGGTGTATATCACAAGCGAGCAAGAACAGCCGCTGAAGACAGGGACAGCTGTGGAGAGTCTCTGTCAGAGGACAAGCTCTCAAATAACAGCAAAATACTGCAGATGCTGTAAATCTGAAATAAAAACAAAGTGCTGGAAATATTCAGCAGGTCAGGCAGCATCTGTGGAGAGAGAAACAGAGTTAGCGTTTCAGGTCAGTGACCTTTCATCAGAACTCTCCAAGCTCTGCTCAGCTGGACACAGATGCTGAGCTTCGGGTCTTGTTGATGAAGAGGCCTACTCTGGAACAGCAACGGGAAATGTGTGTGCTTTTGTCAGCATTTCCAGAGGCAGTGCGCACCATTAGGGAAAATTGGAGGAATCCATCTCTACCATGAGTGACACGATGTCTCAGGTATTTGCGCAGATGTCCACCTCCATGGAAAGAGTGAACACCTGCATGGAGAATCAGAAGCGGCAGTCAACCGAGTGCAAGCTGGCCTGGCCAATGGCCTGCACACTCATTCTTCCAGCTTACCAAGATGGAGGAAAGCCTCACCTTGGCTGTACAGCTCCTCATTGAAATGCAGCAAAGTGCCCTGCGGCTCTGGGCCATGAGAGGGAAGATGGAGAAAGAGCACATTGAAGTGGGGACTCAAGGTGCTCACACGTCTCATCTCTTGCTCCTCCTCCCCCTGTCAGAGTCCCACATGACCTGATGATGGAGTCTGCCCCTGTACGGGTGCAGGTGGGGCAGTTTTTGGTGGGCCCCTCATGATCCCCAAAACCCAGAGGATGTCCGTCACAGGCAACTCAGCTGTTAGAGCAGGGAATCTAGCAGCCTGCCTCCAGCCCTGCTGAAGCTACAGAGGTAGCACCACGTAGAAGTAAAAGGAAGAAAAAGAATTTTAGTTGCACAAGGGATTGAGTTGGGCAATTATAACAATGGCACTGACTTAATGTATTTGAAAATGTTATTGAATTATGAACTTTATTTGAAGTCTCCATTGTTGCCTCCAAATAGCCATTAGCCTTGGGGAGAATGGTAACACGAGAGTGGAAGATGAGCAAAAGGATTGAATGAGATGGAGGAGTTTTTAACTGTGGGAATGATTTTTGTTGGCAATGGAGTTGGAGTTGGGTTCAGTATTGTTGTGCCATGAGGCTTCACAAACACAAGTTATCTGAACCGTGCCTGGTAGCAGGGTGAGCAGCTGCAGGCACCCTGACTACATCAGGCTCCTCCTCGTACTGCTCCTCCCCCTCCTCTGAGGATGCAGAGCAGTCATCACCATCCTCCTCCTGCAGCTCCAGCCCTCTCTGCTGTAAGGCACAGCAGACCACTACCATTCCCAACACCCTTGCTGGTACATACTGAAGGGTGCCCTCATATCTGTCCAGGCACCTGAATCACATCTTTAGCACATGCCAGCAATGGCCTGACGTGAGAGCCTGAGCCTCCTGAGGCACTGCTGCCCAGTTATATCGAGAAAGCTGATCCTCTGCCTGTATTCCCTGTATAGGGGGGCACCACCTTCGAGATGGAGCTCTGTGTCCAACCCTGTGGAGTGTTACACCGCTGAGAATAAGGCAGCTGCAGTTGGTGTTGCTTTTGCTGCTCCAGCTGTTGTTGGTGTAACTGTTCCTCATCAGAGGCCCAAGGTAGAGCTGCATAAGCTGCTGCCACATTGCAGTGAAGGCTGACAGCTGGGATCTACAGATCAAGATGAATGAAGTCCAATACAGATGAACTGACTTCCAAAATGTTGGAAATCACATCTAGAGCAGTGAAAGCACACTCTCAGAACAAATCCTGTGAGCAAAAGCTTTTAACCTCGGCAAGGAAGCAGCTGTGCTGTTTCGGTATTTAAAAGCCTTCCAGTCTGTCCATTTCATAAATTCTGCTGTGCTCTTGCCTTGTTGACCCTGGCGAACGTCGCACAGTTTGGGAAACCCGTGTGCTAGCAGTTAAAGCCAGAATGCAGGGTAGAATTCATAAGTAATTGCCTGTTCACATATTTAAATGACAGATCCAACATTTCTACTGGGGTTTCCCACGCATCTCCAAAGACGTGCCAGTTAAAGGTGGAAGTGAGCAGCATCATGTTGGGTTTCCGACACAACATTTTTGGCAGATTTAACCCACCCCCTCCCCCCCACCCCCCACACCTCCCCTTGCCAGTTAAAATTCTGCCCAATGTTTCGCTTGATGACCCTTCATCAGAACTGGCTGTACTTAGAGATGTAACAGGTTTTAAGGCAGGGGAGGGGGGGTGAAAAGAACAAAAGGCAAATTCTGTGATAGGGTGGAAGGCAGGAGATTAAAGGACAAAACGGATGATGTTGCAAGGTAAAAAGACATGGGCATGGGACGAGTCTTAAAGAGGTGTTAATGTGAAAAGCCAAATTACCACCAACAGCTGTTGTGCAATGAAAAAATGGGGGCTGATGTTATGGTCTGAAATTGTTAAAATCAATGTTGAGTCCAGAAGGCTGCAAAGTCATAAGTCGAAAGAGGCGATGCTGTTCCTCGAGCTTACAGTGTTCGAGGCCGAAGATAGGAAGGTCAGAATGGGAGTGGGGCAGAGAATTAATGTGACAGATGATGGGAAGCTCAGTGTCGCACTTGTGAACTAAATCAAGGTGCTCCACAAAGCGGTCACCCAATCTGCATCCCCAATGTAGAGGAGACCACATCGTGAGCAGCGAATACTGTATACTAAATTGAAAGACATACAAGTAAATCCTGGTGAAACATTCACTCTGTTTCTCTCTCCACAGAATGATGTCAGATCTGCTGAGTATTTCCAGCATTTTCTGTTTTTATTGTGCTCAACTCTATTTAGTCCGGGTTTCAGCTGTGGCTCAGTGGTAGCACTATTAGCTCTGAGTTTGAAAGGTTGTGGGTTCAAATCCCCATGCAGAAACGTGAGCACAAAATCTAGGCTGAAATTATGGGGGTGTGCTGCACCGTTGGAGAAGAGATACTAAACCAATTTACCCCTGGTTCTCTAAGTTGGATGTAAAAGATCGCATGACACCATTTTGAAGAGGAGCTGGGTATTTATCCTAGTGTCCTGGCTAGTTTTTACCTGTGAACTATCATCACTAAAATCACATTATCTAGTCATTACTATTGTTGATTTTGGGATCTTGCAGTGTGCAGGTTGGCTGCTGTGTTTCCTACATGACAATAATGGCTATGCTTCAAAGGCTACCAAGTGCCTTGGAACATCCTGGGATTGTGAAAAGTGCTATTATAAATGTAAATTTTTCTTTTTCAATAAGTCAGTCTGGAGGTTTCATTGATAGTTTATCAGATCATAAAAATCTCTCACTTGAATTTTAGGCTTTCAATTCACTCCCAGCTATTCGTCTATATAATCAGTTCCTTTATCAAGTAATCTATCCTATTCATTTACAAAAGATCATTGGACTAAAACTGACATAACTTGTATAGTCAAGAGAGAGAAATTGGTTGGGGAGTCATTCTACTAATTCCTTACTGCCGCATTCCACTTCCAGGACTGTCTGCCAGGAGTGACAACGAGCATGTATTACTATCCCATCAAACAGAAATGGATGTGTTGTCATGGGGACAAATAATAGAACGATGCCACCACAGCATATTCCCCATCATTTGCACCAGTGCAAACAGTGGACTGAAGAGATGTCTGTGAGCCCATCCAGTGTTGTTATAGGCTGGGAGGGGGGGGGAGCAAAATTAAACGTCTGGTTTCCTTCTGATTTCAAGCTTCATTTCAAAACTTACTACAATATATAACCCATTGGATCCTGTCCTGTATTCTGATTAGGAAATACAACCAGTGTTACTAAGTCCAGTTACATTATGATGAAAAAAATGTTCAATCCTTGAGTCACTGTCACTTGTCTTTTGATCACAGTTGCATTACACAAAGAAACAATTTTTAAAAACCTTTCACACTGTTTCAATCTTCCGCCTAAACTGCAGCAAAGTGCCAGAGCAATTACCTATCTCTCCACTGAGACAGGTGTGCCAGCCTCAATATGCCAGTGACCCTGACCCTGACTCCAGCAAATGGATTGGAGTCAGAACACCAGCAAGGGGCTGACATAAATCTCAATCTGGCAAGGATCCACCGTCATTGTAGCCTTCAGGAAATATTCCCAAACTACACATTTGATTGTTAAACTGTACAGATTATATTTCTGCAATTATGCATTTCCATCAGATACACATTGCACACTTGCCATTGCTACATCAGAAGCCCATGTTTCAGTATTGCCAACAGCCTCCATGTTAAATCAGTTGTCTCACATTTAGGTGCTGTCAGCTACTGTACATCAACAGAATTGAGGGAAGATGTATCCTGTATGTCTAAATAAGTCAGTGATAAATTAAGAAATAATATTTTAAAAATTGATAAGTGGCCTCAAACCAACATTTGCAGTACTCCCTCACTGACTGTTTATTGCTGTCTGTGCAATAATGGCAAAGAAAGTACAGTCACATGGATGTATTTTCCTCCCCAGACATGAGTAATGCAGGGAGAGATTACTGAAGAGTTTTGATAGAGTAGATAAGGAGGAACTGTTACCGTTGGCGGAAGGGTTAGGTAACCATATTTAAGATAATTAGCAAAAGAACCAGGGGAGAGTTGAAGAGAATTTGTTTCATGCAGCAAGTTGTTATGATCTGGAATGCACTGTAAAGCCTGGCTCGGGTATAAAATTAAAACCCGACCCAACCACAGCCAACCTGAACCCGACCTGGGCCCGAGTCCTTTAATTTTTTTTTTCATGCCCGACCCAACCCGAAAATATCAAACACGTTATTAGTAAAGAGAAAAATTGCATCAAAACATAGATTAAAAGGAAAACAGTACAAAATAAAATAGTACAGTCCAGCCTGACTCGATCCAACCCGACCCGAATGCTGGACGCAGAATATAGACCCGACCCGACCCCGACACATGTAGTTGGGTTTGGTCGGGTTCGGGTCAAGTTGCCAGGCTTTAATGCATTGCATGATAAAGTGGTGGAAGCAGATTCAATTATGCTGGATGAGGGTGCAGAAGGGTGGGTTAGTAAATTTGCGGATGACACGAAGGTCGGTGGAGTTGTGGATAGTGCCGAAGGATGTTGTAGGTTACAGAGGGACATAGATAGGCTGCAGAGCTGGGCTGAGAGATGGCAAATGGAGTTTAATGCGGAAAAGTGTGAGGTGATTCACTTTGGAAGGAGTAACAGGAATGCAGAGTACTGGGCTAATGGGAAGATTCTTGGTAGTGTAGATGAGCAGAGAGATCTTGGTGTCCAGGTACATAAATCCCTGAAAGTTGCCACCCAGGTTAATAGGGCTGTTAAGAAGGCATATGGTGTGTTAGCTTTTATTAGTAGGGGGATCGAGTTTCGGAGCCACGAGGTCATGATGCAGCTGTACAAAACTCTGGTGAGGCCGCACCTTGAGTATTGCATGCAGTTCTGGTCACCGCATTATAGGAAGGATGTGGAAGCTTTGGAAAGGGTGCAGAGGAGATTTACTAGGATGTTGCCTGGTATGGAGGGAAGGTCTTACGAGGAAAGGCTGAGGGACTTGAGGTTGTTTTCGTTAGAGAGAAGGAGGAGGAGAGGTGACTTAATAGAGACATATAAGATAATCAGAGGGTTAGATAGTGTGGATAGTGAGAGTCTTTTTCCTCGGATGGTGATGGCAAACACGAGGGGACATAGCTTTAAGTTGAGGGGTGATAGATATAGGACAGATGTCAGAGATAGTTTCTTTACTCAGAGAGTAGTAGGGGCGTGGAACGCCCTGCCTGCAACAGTAGTAGACTCGCCAACTTTAAGGGCATTTAAGTGGTCATTGGATAGACATATGGATGAAAATGGAATAGTGTAGGTCAGATGGTTTCACAGGTCGGCGCAACATCGAGGGCCGAAGGGCCTGTACTGCATTGTAATGTTCTATGTTCTATGTTCTATGCTCACATATGCTTTTTTTTTGCATAAGTTAGTGAATAGAGGAGAGTATATTCCTGGAATGTTAAGCATTTTTACATCAAAATATGAAAATTTTGTTATATTTGTAACTGTAATTTTTCTGACTGGGAAAATTGATTTAACATTTAATTCCAACAGGATTGAGATGATTAAAATAAAAATTCCGATGAAGGGTCACTGACTCGAAACGTTACCTCTGCTTCTCTTTCCACAGATGCTGACAGACCTGCTGAGTGGTTCCAGCATTTCTTGTTTTTATTTAGGATTGAGATGATTTCTCCTCTTTGATCGATAATAAATACCTGCATTTTTTTCATTCATCATCCTCAGTTGTGCTTTTTATCATTGCCTCTCTGCCATTGTATTGTCTCTACTTTTGTTGAGTATTCTGTTCTTTCTGCATGTTTTTTGACATCTTGCTTTTATTAATTTGGGGCAATTTCCTTGGCTTTATTTCTAGGATTTCTATTCAGCTCTTTGACAAATGCTCTGGCCATTGCTGGACTGATTATTAAGCTTAAGTGCTCAGTTGTGGGCCTTTCTTCCCTTTTGTACTTTGTCTTCAATGTAATGAACTATGCTGCTGGGTAATTTCAGCTAGACACTTATATTCTTTTCTCTAAAGGACTATTTCTGCTTGTCATTTTGAATCACCATCTCCTTACCTCACTCCTGTGCCTTTTGATCTTCAATCTGCCATTTCCCTGAAAGTCTATACCAATACTTGTAAAGAATAAATCATTTCCAGGGACTCTTTTCATTCAGTAATGGAGACAGTGAGTGATGTAATCTTCCCAAAGTTTCAACACTATAATGCTCCTGGGCGGTAAGAATCCTTATTCTTCCCTGAGCCTATCCACATTGTTTGATTTGTTTGTTTTATAAAATAAATCCTTCCTCGAGCCCTACAGATCTCTGCGCTCCTCCAATTCTGGCCCCCTGTGCATCCCCTATTTTCATTGCCCCACCATCGGTGGCCGTGCCTGCAGCTGTCTGGGCCCTAAGCTCTGGAATTCCTTCCTAAGCCTCTCCACCTCTTCATGTCTCCCTTCTCCTTCAAGTTGCTCCTTAAAACCTACCTCTTTAACCAAGCCTTTTTGCAGCCAGAATAAGAAGAACACAGAGATAATAATCTATGACTATATTAACTATTGTTACATGGCCCTCACTGATTCACTGGTAAAATCTAGTCAGTGATTTTTGCACTTGCCTTTGTCTGAACTCTCCTCTATACCAGAGTTGGAAGACAATGATTGTAAAAGAAATTAGAAGAGATAGATAATAGTGTAAAACAAAAAGGAAAATCCTGCAGGTGCTGGAAATCTAAATGGATAACAGTGTAGCTTTATAATTGAAGTGACATATGCATTATAGACTTTTCGGCTGGAATTTTACACCGGTCCCCCCTCCACCCGCAGGAGCGGGCTGGAGGTAGAGGGGTTATAAAATTCAGTGGGAGGTGGGGGGTGCCATCCTGTCGCCTTCTCGCCCCCGCTGCAATTTTACGAGGGGTGGCGATGGTGAGAAACAACCCACCCACCCCAGGCTAATTAAGGCCCTTATGTGGCCAATTAACTTCCACTTAAGGGCCTCCTCTTGCCGACGCTGGTATTTTGCCAGCAGTTGGCACGGCGGCTCAGGCCCCCCAGGCAACCGCCCAGTAAAACCTGGTGACCTTCTTGTGGGCTGAGGGGGGCCCTCCTGATTGGGCACCCTGTGCCCCACACAGGACACCCCCATGGCCCAACTGCCCCCAATGAAATACATTACCACCCCTCCCCGCTCCAACTGACCACCCCCCCCAACCTTACTTTGCCAGAGCGTGGTCAATTGTCCCTGGTGAGGCCCACAAACATACCTTTTTTCCAGGCCGGTGTCCCTCTTGCTCCTCTTCCTGGCTGCAGTTCCAACAGTGACCAACACTCCCATTGGCGCTGCTGGGACTGAGAGCTGTTGGCCCGCTGATTGGCCAGTAGCTCTTAGAGGCAGGACTTCCTGCCTCAGAGGGTGGAAGTCCCGCCCGAGACCAATTAAGGGCCTGGACCATGTAAAATCATAATGTGACCCCCAGGCCCAGCGGAGGCGGGTTCGCCCCCGACTTTTTGGCTGGTGGGCGGGACCTCCCGCCCAACGTAAAATTCTGGCCTTAAATTCCAAATTTATCTGGACAGTATTCTTTTAATGAAATTTAGAAAAAATGGCCTGCACTCA
The DNA here is from genome assembly GCF_036365525.1 of Heterodontus francisci. Lineage (NCBI taxonomy): Eukaryota > Metazoa > Chordata > Chondrichthyes > Heterodontiformes > Heterodontidae > Heterodontus > Heterodontus francisci. The sequence goes on from NC_090394.1 coordinate 22,956,662, forward strand.
GGCAGTACTGTGGCTTTCAGCAATGCCCATATTAATGACCTTAATAGAATCACAGAATAATACAGTGCAGAAGAGGCCCTTCAGCCCATCGAGTCTGCACCGATGCATTAAAGACACCTGACCTGTCTACCTAATCCCATTTGCCAGCACTTGGCCCATAGCCTTGAATGTTATGACGTGCCAAGTGCTCAGCCAGGTACTTTTTAAAGGATGTGAGGCAACCCGCCTCTACCACCCTCCCAGGCAGTACATTCCAGACTGTCACCACCCTCTGGGTAAAAAAGTTCTTCCTCAAATCCCCCTTAAACCTCCCGCCCCTCACCTTAAACTTGTGACCCCTCGTAACTGACCCTTCAACTAAGGGGAACAGCTGCTCCCTATCCACCCTGTCCATGCCCCTCAATCTTGTACACCTCGATCAGGTCACCCCTCAGTCTTCTCTGCTCCAGCGAAAACAACCCAAGCCTATCCAACCTCTCTTCATAGCTTAAATGTTCCATCCCAGCCAACATCCTGGTGAATCGCCTCTGCACCCCCTCCAGTGCAATCACATCCTTCCTATAATGTGGCGACCAGAATGGCACACAGTACTCCAGCTGTGGCCTTCCCAAAGTTCTGTACAACTCCAACATGACCTCCCTACTTTTGTAATCTATGCCTTGATTGATAAAGGCAAGTGTCCCATATGCCTTTTTCACCACCCTATTAACCTGCCCTTCTGCCTTCAGAGATCTATGGACAAACACGCCAAGGTCCCTTTGTTCCTCAGAAATTCCCAGTGTCAGGCCATTCATTGAATACTTCTGTGTCACATTACCCCTTCCAAAGTGTATCACCTCACACTTTTCAGTGATAAATTCTATCTGCCACTTTTCTGCCCATTTGACCATACCGTCTATATCTTCCTGTACCCTAAGACACTTCACCTCACTGTTAACCAATCTTTGCGACATCCGCGAACTTACTGATCCTACCCCCCACGTAGTCATCTATCTCGTTTATATAATTGACAAACCATAGGGGACCCAGCACAGATCCATGTGGTACGCCACTGGACACTGGCTTCCAGTCACTAAAACAGCCGTCTGTCATCACTCTCTGTCTCCTACAGCTAAGCCAATTTTAGATTAGATTAGATTAGAGATACAGCACTGAAACAGGCCCTTCGGCCCACCGAGTCTGTGCCGAACATTAGCCACCCATTTATACTAATCCTACACTAATCCCATATTCCGACCAAACATCCCCACCTGTCCCTATATTTCCCTACCACCTACCTATACTAGTGACAATTTATTATGGCCAATTTACCTATCAACCTGCAAGTCTTTTGGCTTGTGGGAGGAAACCGGAGCACCCGGAGAAAACCCACGTAGACACAGGGAGAACTTGCAAACTCCACACAGGCAGTACCCGGAATCGAACCCGGGTCCCTGGAGCTGTGAGGCTGCGGTGCTAACCACTGCGCCACTTATCAAGTTACCCTGTATCCCATGTGCATTTGCTTTCTTGATAAGTCTCCCATGTGGGACCTTGTCAGAGGCTTTGCTGAAATCCATGTAAACTACATCAGCTGCACTACCCTCATCTACACACCTGGTCACATACTCAAAAAATTCAATCAAATTTGTTAGGCATGACCTCCCTCTGACAAAGCCATGCTGACTATTCCTAATCAAATTTTGCCTCTCCAAGTGGAGATAGATTCTCTCCTTCAGAATTTTCTCCAATAGTTTCCCTACCACTGACGTGAGACTCACTGGTCTGTAGTTCCCTGGCTTATCTCTACAACCTTTCTTAAATAGTGGGACCACATTAGCTGTTCTCCAGTCCTCTGGCACATTCCCCGTGGCCAGAGAGGAATTAAAAATTTGGGTCAGAGCCCCTGCAATCTCCACCCTCGCCTCCCACAGCATCCTGGGACACAAATCGTCCGGACCTGGAGATTTGTCCACTTTTAAGCCTTCCAAAACCTCCAATACCTTGTCACTCCCTATGACAATTTGCTCAAGAACCTCAAAGTCTCTCTCTAAGTTCCATATCTACATCGTCATTCTCTTGGGTGAAGACAGATGTGAAGTATTTGTTCAACACCCTCCCAATGTCCTCTGGCTCCACCCACAAATTTCCCCCTTGGTCCCTAATGGGTTCTACTCTTTCCCTGGTTATCCTCTTCCCATTGATATACTTATAGAATATCTTGGGATTGTCCTTACTTTTACCAGCCAGAGCTGTCTCATATCCCCACTTTGCTCTCCTAATTGCTTTCTTAAGCTCCATCCTACACTTTCTGTACTCCACTAATGCTTCCGTTGATTTGCTAGCCTTGTATTTGCTAAAAGCCTCTCTTTTCCTTCTCATCGTACCCTGAATGTTTCTGGTCATCCAGGTTTCTCTGGGCTTGTTGCTCCTTCCTATTACCCTAGAGGGAACATATTGGGCCTGTACCCTCCCCATTTCCTTTTTGAATACCCCCCACTGCTCTTCTGTAGATTGCCCCACAAATAACTCTTTCCAGTCTACCTTGCCTTATTTTACTAAAATTCACTCTTCCCCAATCCAAAAGCTTTTTATGCAACTTGTCTATTTCTTTCTCCATAACAAGCTTAAATTGTACCATGTTGTGGTCGCTATCACCAAAATGCTCCCCCACCAACACATCAACCACCTGCCGGCTTCATTCCCCAGAATTAGGTCCAGCACTGCACCCTCCCTTGTTGGATCCTCTACATATTGAGCTAAAAAGTTCTCCTGTATACATTTTAAAAACTCCGCTCCATCTAAGCCCTTAACACGATGACTATCCCAATTAATGTTGGGAAAGTTGAAATCACCGAATATAATTACCCTATTATTTTTACACACCTCTGCAAATTGCGCACATATTTGCTCCTCAATTTCCTGCTGACTATCTGTGGGTCTATAATAAACACTTAGCAATGTGGCTGTCCCTTTTTTATTCCTAAATTCTACCCATAAAGCTTCATTGGAGGCCCCCTCCAAGATATCATCTTTCCTTACTGCAGTAACTGACTTCTTAACTAATATTGCAATGCCCCCTCCTCTTTTACCTCCTCCTCTGTCTCGCCTGAAGATTCTATATCCCGGGATATTGAGCTGCCAATCCTGCCCCTCCCTCAACCATGTCTCCGTGATGGCTACTATATCACAATTCCACGTGTCAATCCTTGCCCTTAACTCATCCGTTTTACCTGCAATACTTCTGGCATTAAAGTAGAGGCCTTCCATCCTGGTCTTACTCCCTTGAAACTTACTTCCGCTGTATTCCCTCTGACTTGTTCGCTTTCCTGAGTTTAGCTGTGTCCCTATTCTGCTAGGAGTCTGCATCCCTTCCCCCTGCCAAATTAGTTTAAACTCTTCCCAACAGCACTAGCAAACCCACCAGCAAGGATGTTAGTCCCCCTCTGGTTCAGATGTAGACCATCCCGCTTGTACAGGTCCCACCTTCCCCAGAAACGGTCCCAGTGGTCCAGGAATCTAAAACCCTCCCTCCTGCATTAACCCTTAAGCCACGCATTCATCTGTGCTACTCTCCTATTTCTATACTCGCCAGCACGTGGCACTGGGAGTAATCCAGAGATTACAACCAGAGAGGTCCTGCTTTTTAGTCCACTGCCTAACACCCTGAATTCTTGATGCAAGACCTCATCCCTCTTTCTACCTATGTCATTGGTACCAAGATGTACCATGCCCTCTGCCTTCTCACCCTCCCCCTTCAGGATGCCCTGCAGCCGTTCAGTGACATCCCAGACCCTGGCACCAGGGAGGCAACAACCATCCTGGAGTCACGTTGATGGCCACAGTAGCGCCTATCTGTTCCCCTGACTATAGAATCCCCTATTACTATTGCTCTTCCTCTCTTTCCCCCTTCCTGTACAGACAGGCTGCTTGCGGTGCCAGAAGCTTGGCTCTGTCCGCACTCCCTGGAGGAACCAGCCTCATGAGTCTCCAAAATGGAATACCGATTTGCAAGCGGGACCCCAGGGCACTCCTCAACTACCTGCCTGTTTCTCTTGGACTGCCTGGTGGTCACCCATTCCCTTCCTTCCTCAAGTCCCTTCAGCTGCGGTGTGACCACCTCTCTATATGTGCTATCCACTAAAAATAAAAATAAAAAGGGGGGCCCGTCATGCTCTGAAATGTTTAGTTTGTTTCTACTGTGCCTATCCAGTTTTTTCTTTCATGTTTGTGCTTGGGGCCAAGGTTGTTCATTTTTCTGTCAATTAACACTCACTCTGTGCTAACGCTTTGTCTTTCAACCACACCGTTAACATACCGTTTGCCTTTGCTCCATGACCTACTGGACAGTTATTCTCTGTGACCTTGTCCTATCAATACCTTCTCCTTTGTTATCTCTTGCCCCACCCCCGCTTTACTTGCTTAAAACCTTTTACATTTCTAATATTTGCCAATTCTGATGAAGGGTCACTGACCTGAAACGTTAACTCTGCTTCTCTCTTCACAGATGCTGCCAGACCTGCTGAGTATTTCCAGCATTTCTTGTTTTTCTGTCATGAACACGTGCTGTGCTGAATGTTGATTTTTTTAATCCCTTGGCTAGAAAACTGAATTTTTTAAAAAGGTGATTGCTAGCAGCTAAAATGGCCACTGAAATTTACATAAAAATCCCTTGCATTCCACTGCATTGAGATAGAGTTGAATTGTCTGGCCAGTCCCCTCCAGAACAATGACTTGAGAAGTTTGGAGTGCCTCATCAGGCCAGTCCCTATTAACAAGATATTAAAGGCAATCTTGGGACATTAAATTGGTAGAGATGGACCACTCAAAGGTAATCGCTTGGACCAGAACTAGCTTAGTTGCAAGAAGAAATACACATTGAGCCATCAAGTGACAGGCCAACCATCTGTGTGTTTTAAGTTGGCTTTTTTTCTCTCTGCAGCAGACAAGCAACTGACACTGATCAGAATAGACCCAAGTGGGGGTCTCTCTCTCTCTCTCTTCCCCCAGTCTACCTGGCAAGATTCAAACCCTGCCTGCTGGCCGTAACCAACCGAGCATCACTGCAGCAGACAGAGATCCCATGAAGGAACTCATCCACATCATTTTCCAGGAGGACCACCGAATCTGCTGGCCTCATCCACAAGCTGGAAGCCTCAGAACCACCGAGGTCATCTGGAAGACAACTGAGTCACCAAACTCCACAGACAGTATACCCCTTTTCATGGCTCTGGCCTCTAAAATGACCAATCTGTCCTTCCCAACTCTGTAAACTATTTGTGTGTGTGTGCGTGTATGAGACCCTTGAGTGTGTGTGCATATGTGTGTGTGAAAGTTGGAGTGCAGTTTATTAATTTACTTAGATCAGTTTAGGTACAATAAAACTAACCTCTTTCTTTGTTAAACTCAAGAAAGCCAATTGGCTCTTCTTTGATCATAGCACATAAATTGTTAAACACTCACTGAATTGGCAATTAAAAAATAGATAAACCCTATTGTGGTCATACAAGGAGAGGGAAAAAGAAGGGAGCCCTTTGACCCCTCTTCACCTGATCGTAACATAATACAAGTTAAACATCAGCACAAAATAAACATTCCAAACCAAATTTATAAATGAAATCACGTATTGCCTATAAATTTAACTTAATCACCCTTGTGGATTCCCTTGCTGCCTGTCGTCTGTGTACCTTTGCCTGTCCTCCTGCTTCCACACAGTGCTACCCCAGTGGCTGCAGCATGACTGGTGGAAGGCTGCTGATTTACAGTGCAGGAGTCTGCACATGGCCTTGCAGGACGACATCACACAGTTCTAGGCCCATCTCAGAATGGGCATCAGTAGTCTGGGTTTGATGGCTGACAGGCAACAGCAAGGGCACTGTCGGAATGGCAGGGTGGGAGCACAAATGCTGTTATCCCGAGACAAGTTAACAGGTTTGTGCTCTACAGAACCACTTCCACTCTCTTGGGCAGTGCCTCAGCAATGCTAGTAATCTGTTGGAGGACAGATTGCTGGACTGCTGTGGGATCCAGCAAGCCCCTTTGAGCACTGGTATCTGCAGTCATGGTGGCAGCAGTCTGAGCCTGTAAAGCAGCAAGCTGAGCTTGCATGACCACATTCTGAGGTTCCAGTGCAATACCCAGATGTTGGGTGGTGTCTGCTTGTGCTGGAATGGAAGCTGAGACTACTTACATGCCAAACAGCGGAAGCAGCATGCAATAGACAGGGCTAGGTGCTCCCACAACCAAGGGATCAGATCTAAGCTCTGCAGTCCTGCCACATCCAGTCGTGAATGATGGTGGAAAATTAAACAACTGATAGGAGGAGGACACTCCACAAATATCCCCATCCTCAATGATGGGGGAGCCCAGCACATCAGTGCAAAAGACAAGGCTGAAGGATTTGCAACAATCTTCAGCCAGAAGTGACAAGTGAAGGATCCATCTCGGCCTCCACCTGAGATCTCCAGCATCGCAGATGCCTGTCTTCAGCCTATCCAATTCACTCCACATGATATCAAGAAACGGCTGAAGGCACTGGATACTGCAAAGGCTATGGGTCCTGAAAACATTCCGGCAAGAGTATTGAAGACTTGTGCTCCGGAACTAGCCATGCCCCTAGCCAACCTGTTCCAGTACAGTTACAACACTGGCAGCTACCAGCAATGTGGAAAATTGCCTAGGTATGTCCTCTACAGAAAAAGCAGGACAAATACAACCCAGCCAATTACCACCTTATCAGTCTACTCTCGATCATCAGCAAAGTGATGGAAGGTGTTGTCGGCAGTGCTATCAAGTGGCACTTGCTCAGCAATAACCTGCTCCCTGACGCTTGGTTTAGGTTCTGCCAGGGCCAGTCAGCTCCTGACTTCATTACAGCCTTGATCCAAACATGGACAAAAGAGTTGAACTCCACAGGTGAAGTGAGAGACTGCCCTTGATATCAAGGCAGTGTTTGACTGAGTATAGCATCAAGGAGCCTGAGCAAAACTGGAGTCAATGGGAATCAGGGGGAAAACTCTCCACTGGTTGGAGTCATACCTAGCACAAAGGAAGATGATTGTCGTTGTTGGAGGTCAGTCATCTGAGCTCCAGGACATCACTGCAGGAGTTCCTCAGGGTAGTGTCCTAGGCCAAACAATCTTCAGCTGCTTCATCCATGACCTTCCCTCCATTATAAGGTCAGAAGTGGGGATGTTCACTGATGTTTGCACAATGTTCAGCACCATTCGCAACTCCTCAGATACTGAAGCAGTCCGTGTAGAAATGCAGCAAGACCTGGACAACATCCTGTCACGCAAGAGAGAGGGAAGTGTGTCGGTGACTCTGGAGCAATATAAAAGCAGGTGATGTGGCTGTCATGGTTGAATAGCTGGCAGTGGATACAAGCTGTGAGATGTGGGCATGAGGCCTGCAGCAATGTTAAGTGCGTGAGGGTGAGGTGAAGATATAAATTTTAAATATGAATTGTGATTGAAAGAGACTAGAACCATAGAATAAATACAGCAAAGAAGGAGGCCATTCAGCCTGTCGTGTTCGTGCCAGCCGAAAAAACTAGCTGCCTAATCTAATCCCACCTTCCAGCACCTGGTCCATAGTCTTGCCGGTTACAGCACTTCAGGTGCAGGTCCAGGTACCTTTTAAAAGAATTGAGGGTTTCTGCCTCCACCACCATTCCTGGCAATGAATTCCACACACCCACCACTCTCTGGGTGAAAAGGTTTCTCCTCATGTCCCCTCTAATCCTTCTACTAATCACCTTAAATCTGTGCCCCCTGGTAATTGACCTCTCCGCTAGGGGAAACAGGCCCTTCCTGTCTACTTTATCTAGGCCCCGCATAATTTTGTACACGTCAATTAAGTCACCCCTCTGTCCTAAGGAAAACAACCCTAGCTTATCCAATATTTCCTCATAGCTGCAACTTTCAAGCCCTGGAAACACTCTTGTAAATCTCCTCTGTACTCTCTCCAGAACAATTATGTCCTTCCTGTAATGTGGTGACCAGAATGGTACGTAATACTTCAGCTGTGGCCTAACCAGCGTTTTATACAGTTCCAGCATTACATCCCTGCTTTTGTATTCTATACCTCGGCCAATAAAGGAATGAATTACCTCACGCCTCTCTGGATTGAATTCCATTTGCCACTTTTCCGCCCACTCAACCAAACCATTGATATCATTCTGGAGTCTACGGCTATCCTATTCACTATCAACTACGCGACCAATTTTTGTGTCATCAGTAAATTTCCCAATCATGTCTCCCACATTTAAGTCCAAATCATTAATATATACCACAAACAGCAAGGGACCCAACACTGAGCCCTGTGGAACGGCACTGGAAACAGCTTTCAATTTACAAAAACATCCGTCGACTACTACCCTTTGTTTCCTGTCACTGAGTCAATTCTGGATCCAGGCTGACACATTCCCCTTTATCCCCTGGACTTTCATTTTAGTGGTCAGTCTGCCATGTGGGACCTTGTCAAATGCCTTACTAAAATCCATGTAAATCACATCCACTGCACTACCCTCATCAATCCTCCTTGTTACTTCCTCAAAATACTCAATTAAGTTAGTAAGACATGACCTACCTCTAACAATTCCATGCTGACAATCCCCTGTTTTTGATAGGTGGGTGATGGGGGTGCTATTGAGCAGAGTGTGAGGCTAATGGTACATTTACTGACTTTGGCCACTCGTGCGAGGTCATTGAACTTCTTGTACCACCGCATCCAGTCCTCAGCCTACACTCCTGCAACAGTGACCACCACAGCAATCTGCTCCCTTTGGCCTTCACAGTGTGGGTTTGGGGGCCTGTTGGTCCCCTGTGGGTAAACAACTTCTCTCCTCTTGTCCACCGCCTGCGTCAAGGCCTCCAGTGCTACGTCGGAGAACTTTGGAGTCCACTCTCTGCCACGTTATGCCATTCTGGTATCTTTGCCAGGTCAGCCCCCACTCCAGTATGACTTCCAGCATCTGCGCCAGTCAAAATGCAGTTCCCCTTAAAGAGCTGCAGTCTGACTTTCAGTAGTGCAGGTTAAATTAACTCATGCTAGCCTGTCAATGATCTTGTGTCACCTGCTCAGGCATGTAGCCAGTCAACATTACGTTTAGCACTGGCTGCTTGCTGAAATCATGTAAATGAGCAGACAGACAGCCACAGAAGCAACGGGCACAGGTTTATCGGACATCGCAATGTACATGCCCATTTTCAGGCCTTATCAAACTTCCCGGCTCTAATCTGTAATTCAAATTGTTATTTATTTTGCAAAGACTTTCCAATGTAGTATTAAGAATTAGTGATTTTTTTCCAAAGATATTTGAAAGTTAAAATAATTGAAGTAGTGTATTTTACTTCTAGTTATGATTCTACCAACTGTTAGTTCCTTTTATTTTGAGTAATATAATCCCACTTTTCCATATGCAGAACAATTACCAGCAACCTTTTGCAATACATTGCATTGGATTCAATTTTATCAACTATAAAACCCATTTAGTCACAGAGATTTAAACCTCACAAGCTTACTTTTTGGCTTAATGAAAGGAGCATTGGTTTTCAAATATGATAGAGTTCATATGACATTGAAAAATGACAGAGCATTACAAGACACTATTTTTAGTGGCATTTTAATTTGAATAATGAAGCTTGGTTGCTGTGTTTGTATATTCGTGTGTGAGCGTGGGCACAGTATTGCATGGCTGAATTTATAACATTGTGAGGTGACATTGCTGAGGAATGGAATATTTTCTATTTTGCATTGTTATGGTGCCCATGGAGACCACCAACAAACCAAAAGAATCAAATCCACCAACTGACCCCAATTTAGGAAACAAAAATCAAATGGACAAGATTTCACTTATATAAATTTTACTTTAGCACTCAAACCAAAACCAGCATAAATTAAACATGAGCTAACAGTTAAATCACGGTCGATGGAAATATCATGGATTGGAGTTCAGCGAATGTGGTACCATTATTCAAGAAGGGTAGCAGGGATAAACCAGGTAATTACAGGCCAGTGAGTCTAACATCAGTGGTTGGGAAACTATTAGAAAAAATTCTGAGGGACAGGATTAATCAGGGATAGTCAGCATGGCTTTGTCAGGAGGAGATCATGTCTAACAAATTTGATTGAATTTTTCAAGGAGGTGACTAGATGGAGACATGAGGGTAAAGCAGTTGATGTAGTCTACATGGACTTCAATAAGGCTTTTGACAAGGTCCCGCATGGGAAATTGGTTAAGAAGGTAAGAGCCCATGGGATCCAGGGCAATTTGGCAAATTGGCTTAGTAGCAGGAGGCAGAGGGTGATGGTCGAGGATTGTTTTTGCGAGTGGAAGCCTGTGACCAGTGGTGTACCACATGGATCGGTGCTGGGACCCTTGCTGCTTGTAGTGTACATTAATGATTTAGATGTGAATATAGGAGATATGATCAGTAAGTTCGCAGATGACATGAAAATTGGTGGTGGCATAAATAGTGAGGAGGAAAGCCTTAGATTACAGGGTGATATAGATGGGCTGGTAAGATGGACGGAGCAGTGGCAAATGGAATTTAATCCTGAGAAGTGTGAGGTGATGCATTTTGGGAGGACTAACAAGGCAAGGGAATATACAATAGATGGTAGGACCCTAGGAAGTACAGAGGGTCAGAGGGACCTTAGTGTACTTGTCCATAGATCACTGAAGGCAGCAGCACAGGTAGATAAGGTGGTTAGGATGGCATATGGGATACTTGCCTTTATTAGTCGAGGCATAGAATATAAGAGCAGGGAGGTTATGATGGAGCTGTATAAAATGCTAATTAGGCCACAGCTGGAGTACTGTGTACAGTTCTGGGCACCACACTATAGGAAGGATGTGATTGCACTGGAGACAGTGCAGAGGAGATTCACCAGGATGTTGCCTGGGCTGGAGCATTTCAGCTATGAAGAGAGACTGAAAAAGCTAGGGTTGCTTTCCTTAGAGCAGAGAAGGCTGAGGGGGGACATGATTGAGGTATACAAAATTGTGAGGGGCATTGATAGTTTAGATAGGAAGAAACATTTTCCCTTTGCGGAGGGGTCAATAACCAGGGGGCATTGATTTAAGGTAAGGGGCAGGAGGTTTAGAGGGGATTTGAGGAAATAAAATTCACTCAGAGGGTGATTGGAATCTGGAACACGTGGCCTGAAGAGGTGGTAGAGGCAGGAAGCCTCACAACATTCAAGAAGTATTTAGATGAGCACTTGAAATGCCATAGCATACAAGGCTACGGGCCAAGTGCTGGAAAATGGGATTAGAATAGTTAGGTGCTTGATGGTCGGCATAGACACGTTGGGCCGAAGGGCCTGTTTCTGTGCTGTATAACTCTATGACTCTATCTTAAAGGTTACATGTTAATTATCAGATGCCACTAGGATGTATCTCACAAGTCCTTTGGCAGTCCTACCAGCAGGAGTATGCTGAACCATCGCAAATTCCTTCAGGTCTTCGAACTTTTCAAGTAGATCTCCATCTCCCATCTCCCAAGATGCAAATGCCAGTTTCCATTTGATGACAGTTTTTTCTGCAATCTGAACTCAACAGATACCTTCTCTACCAAAACTGCACATGCTTCTAGAACTTCTGTGGATTTTCTCACAACTGTCCTTCTAGTATAGCTGCATGAGTCACTCCTTATGCAACTCTTTAAAGCACTGAAAACAATGGTGGCAACTTGTATTTTCCAAGGGTCAGTTCTCAATCAAGGTTTCTCTACCTGCAGTCAACGCAACTATTCCAGCCTGCTGCTTCTTCCCCAGGCAGCTTCTCTGGAAACACCCAAAATCTGCAGCTCTCAGCTGGGCTCTTTAAACAACAACTCCCGAGCTTTTCAATTGGCTTCAACCACCTGCCCCCCCACCCCTCTCCCCACCCAACTGAGTCTTCTTGTAAAACTGAAACCTAAGCTCCAATCACATGTCTCCGGTAAAAAACCTGCTTGTTCTGTTAACTTGGTTTTGACCTCCCAGAGCCTGAAGTCTTTAGTTTCATTTTCAAATCAGAGTCTGTCTCAAAAAAAAAACACATATTGAATCCAAAGTCATAGCACCCAACAGGTCAGCTGCACAGAATGCAGTCTGCACATAAGGACTCCATCACAACATCCATTACAGTATTTGGTATGACCTGAGTAGATGTAATGCTGGCATTCTTCTAGTTTGTCCTGATTTTGAGCCCGAAACCAATCATTGAAGAGTGTTCCAACTGAAATAGTATCTGGGATAATCACAACAGAACTTTCAGTATCCATAAAGCAGTTTCATATTTTTCAACTGAACATCTTTGTGTTCCTCTTACAACTGCAATTCACCTCAAATTTGTATCCACAATTTTAAAATGAAGCAATTAAGGGCACTCTGTAACTTTTCTAATTAACACAGTAAGGAGACACTGGGTTGGCCCAGTATCAAAAAACAATAACTACACAAAAGAGCTCCCTTTTTAGAGGGGAACAACTAATAAAGAACTAAACCACTCAAAAAAGGGAGCTTACAGACTTAATAATAATATTTCCAGTGTCCACTACACAATCCAGTCCGTCTGTTGCCCATCCATTGTGGAAGACCTCAAGCAGACACAGTGTACTCCTTCTCCAGGGACATCCGGGCACAAGGAAGACTGCAGAAGATGCAGGCAGCCAGAGTGACCACCCCCACAGGCTGACCTGCATATGGAGAGGCATTGTATGTCACAGTCAATTAACAGTCAATCCTCTTTCAACCCTAGGCACCAAGTTTCAATCCAGCACACACTCATGGAATGAAAATCTCCCCTTATTGTTGGATGTACAAGTTGAGATGATTTTAGACAGTTTCAACCTAGTTCCTAATGGATGTGAACTCTCACCACAAACAACAATTTGGCATAGTATTGGCAATCTGATTCATGAGAGGAAATTAGGATATCTGGGGCAGTAGTAGGTGCTCTTCTGAGGTTAGGGTTAAGGCACTTGATGGGCCAAGTAATAACAGCCTTACTGTGCATTGTGCATACCATCATACTGGAGTGCAATAAACAGCTGACTGACCCAAATTATACCAGTTTCCAGGTTCACTTTGACTGCCATTCTGCCCAGTGAGGAGACAGTTCCATACATGTATGCAGCCAGCTAATTTTTAATGTTGTGGAGTGTTTGTATTCCCCGAATAATAAAATTATTCAAAGATTTATCGAGAACCTGAGTGGTCTTGTACTTTCTAGCTTTAGTGCACTTGTGAGGTTAAGTTAATTTCTGGCCCCTAGGTTACACTGTTGCTTTCTCAACATTATGCATCTGAACTGCTCCACAACAATGTAGAAACAGCTTCACATTGACACAAACCAATTAGTATAACAGTACTTTAATATGATACTGATGGTGGCATCATATCTTATTCTGCATATTTAAAGAAGAACCCTGTTGGCTTCAGGCATGTGCCTTTGCCACTTGCTCAGAAGAGTAGGTTAAAGTAGAAGATGGTGAGATCGAGGCAAGATGTTGGTGGGTAAAGCACCTAATTTTAACAGTCTACATGTCTGGTGCCCACTGGGTGTGGCTAGGGTTAAAATCACTCCTTGGGGATTGAAATGGGAAAGTGTTCTAAGAGTTCCTCCATCTCCTTGGGATTAAGCCACTGTTTAAACTTAAATAAAAGACAACTGGGTTCAAATTAATTTGCTTCAATTGATAGTCAATTAGGAAGGAGATAAATTTCTTCTCTGATAACAAGTGTTTTTAATGATAAAAAACATTTATGGAACACATACTGTTTTAATGTTTTATCTTTGTAGGTAAAATGATATCTATGTGAATCAGTATTGTAAAAGGATGGATATTTAGTACCAAACTGCTTCACACTCAAGAGGGGTAGATCTTGACATTGTGTGATAGTGTAAAACAGGTGACAGAGAGTCAGCAGTCTGTTTACATCTCTCCCAATCTTTGTTCCCATTGACTTGTTGTGCTGCAGTATGAGAAACCAACTGCTGAATTAACACCAATTGTTAGAATTTCCTGTTGACTAAAAATGAGGAGTCAGCTTCCTGTACACAAACCAAACCTGGGTCAAATCCATCCAACCATCTCTACAAAGATTAGCCCTGCTGCACTATGACAAATTCTGAGCTTGACCCCTCCACTTTTGCTAAATGTGTATTGTTATGACCGAGATTGGAGGAATGCACTGTCTTTCTCTAGTTTCCCTACTCCACTGGTCACAACGTATGTTTAAATGTTTCACCCGGTTACCGATACGGCCAATTATATACTTTATTTAATTTCAGAATATAAAAAAATCCACCACCTAGGTTTCTTTAATAAACAACAAAATTATTGATTTATTATAAAACAAGACTTATTCAACAAAGATGCAAAACTTATTAACACACAGTTTGAAATATGGGAGTATAAATATATGCCCTTCTAAAATAACCAAACACACACACAAACACACACACTGGTTTAAGTAAAAACAATGAAGAAAAAAATGAAAACTGGCTCTGCAGAGATCAACTTTTAAAAAAAATACTTTGGCCAAGTTATTGTCAATTCTTGAAGAAAAGGGATAAGATATAGAATGCTCCAGATGGCCTTTGGTCTGGCATCTGGGTACACGTAGAAGGCTGTCACTAGGATCTTTCTGGAGCAGTTCTATTCAGGTGACGTCAAGGAGTAGTCTTGCAGGTTTTCCAGGAGAATTACTGCATCAGTGGTTTTCGCTATCACACTGGATTCTCAAAAGATTTTCCAAAACAAGTGGAAAGGATCAGTTGGATGGCTTCTCTCTGAGCAGGCTACACAGTCCAAGCCAAAATTCCTGACAACCATAAACCTAGACATGTGACTTTTCTGTAAACAACTCCAGTAGCCAGCAAGGTTCCTTATGTTTATTTTAGTACTTCATGGCCTCTTCCAATAAGCGTTTTTTTAATCCAAAGTGTCCTTCCAGTAACCTTTGGAAAAATACAAACCCAGGCATCTTCTCAGTCTTTCAAATGAACCAATTTTAACAGTCTTTTAAACATTAGTCCTCAAAAAATACTAATAATGGAAGCATCTTCATGACAGTACATAAACTGAACCTAATAAAGCCAAACTCTGGTTCACATAAGGTCAGCATTTGCATATAATCGGACGCTCATCTATAACTGTGACAGTGAAGGTCATAGATAGGGTCACCAGCTCTGTTGACCTGGGCTATTGCCAGGATGCGTGTCATCCAGACCAATGAGCAGTGGAGGGGGAGGAGGCGAGAATGATCAGAATCTAGATGAAGAGGAAAGAAATTTGTTTTCATACTCAGCTCTTCAATAAAGTGTCATTTAAGATAAAAGCTAAACTCATTCTTCAGAAGAGACAAAAGAACAATGTGTTAGAAATTTGACAGCATTTGCTATCTTATTCTGAAGAAGTAAACAGTCAACTAATTAGAATGTGTACTTGCCAGCATTATATCATTATCAGAAGCACTTAGGTCTGCAGGACGTCAATCAACCATAAATAATTGAACACTTTTCAACAGACTAGAAGGGATCATAATATGTTCATAGTTGTGAATCTGACCATCATTATTGATTAGAATCTTAGACTGAGTTGAAATTTTGCTGTGTTGACATGTTGGAACTCAGTATGATGCACTATGGTGCCTGAGTGCTTCCTTTCTGCCCTCTTAACATTGCTTACACCGCACGTGAGACAGGAGGAGATGGAGACTTTCTACTTTCCCAGTCAAAAGCAGAAGGAAGAAAGAGCTGAAAGGAGAAGAAATTGCATAATACTATGTGAAATGTTGGCTGCTTAAAATGAAAACACGGAGAAAAGCATCACCTAAATAGGGCCCTACTTTTATTGTTTAGGATGCTGGTGCAAGCTATCTGTTCTGCTTTAACACAGACAGAGTCTCAATCCCCAAATGGTGTTCAGACTAATTGTGTAGACGGTAACTGGTACACACTCATTGCTTCAGCTGGCAAGGTTCAAAGCAAGGCTGCAATACAAGTGTTGAACACAGATATTTAGTTCATAAGCTAGGCAATAGATTACGGTAATATGTTGGGTTTGATTTTTGTTAAATGTTGGTGTAAAGGAGAAATGAATGAAACTTTATTTGGTCTGACGAAAGGCCATCGACCTCATACAGTAACTATGTTTCACTTTTCACAACCTGACCTGCTGAGTGTTTCTCACCTTTTGTATAATTATTTCAGATTTCCAACCTTCACAATATTTTGCTGTGGTTTCGTATATGAATTGGACATCTGTACTGGTTAGAATAGCAATTAGCTAGTTACTGAACTGGATGTACATTAATGTCAGTTAATCGCCTCTGTGAAGGAATTAAAAATATGACATATTTCTCCTGAATTTTTTTTTTACAGCGTTTGCTGATTCTGTAGATTTACCGATATAAAAGATTTGGAAACATCTATCACACTTCAGATGTTGTAATTATCAAAACTTCCAAGTACAGCAAAAAGAGAATCATTTCATGTTGTTCCTTTTCTGAACCAGAGTCAGAAATTCACAAGCACTCTCTAATCTGTAAACTGGCCTCACAAAAAAGCAATTAATCTTTGGGTGACCTGAAGTGGTATTTAGTTCCATCAATTAGACTTTGAAGCCTTAAAAAGACAGTGAAGCTTTATCACAGCTCCACTTTAACAGCAGAATAATTCATTGTGTATTATCTGATATTTTCTTTTGGGCCTCCTTATCTCGAGAGACAATGGATACGCGCCTGGAGGTGGTCAGTGGTTTGTGAAGCAGCGCCTGGAGTGGCTATAAAGGCCAATTCTGGAGTGACAGGCTCTTCCACAGGTGCTGCAGAGAAATTTGTTTGTTGGGGCTGTTGCACAGTTGGCTGATATAATGCCACTGTTATTGAGCAATGTCATAGGACAGGAGTCAGAAACCTTTTTTTACCTGAAGAGACTTTTTTTTAAAAAACTGCCGAAAATAGGAACTATTAGGAGCCACAAGGCGAAATTTCAGTATTTCTAAACCAAATGTATGTCAAATTGCCAAGTATCTCTGGTAGAATGCATAATTTGCACACATAATAAATAAAATATATGCATTGAATTTATGTATCAATAGAAAAAGGACCTAATTCTGAATAATTGTTTTATTGGCTTTTTTTAAACTTTAATTTTGTCAGTAAAGGCATCTTTAAAACAAACTATATAACTTAAGATGCGTAGAATTAAGACAATTTTTTCAGCTATTGATTCTCATGATAAAAAAAGCTTCGAATCGCACATTCAGAATAATTTGCATCTCAGCTATATTAGAAACAATAATGTTCACAACCAAAAGCATAACCATGGTTTAGCTATACCACTTGAACAGGTTTATTTAGAACACAACAATGTTTTTCATTAAAACAGTCATTTGAAACAGTAAAGTACAGCATAATGATTAGCTTTTATCCCCACGATAAAAACATGGCTCTTACTTTACTTGACTTAATTTTTTATTAGGCTTTTTTCAAGTTAATGTGATTCAACTGGAAAAGGTTGGGAGCTGCAAACGAGATGTTACAGAGCCGCATGTTGCTTTGGAGCCGCAGGTTGTAGACCCCGGTATTGGAGATCTCTTTGTTCTCTAGGTGTTCCATAGAAAGGTCCAGCGGTAGCATTCTGCTGTCAATATGATATTAGAGGAGTTATTCAACATTTTGCGACATATTGAAGTGTATGGCCTGAGCAGATGGTTGAGAGTTGAGTCCCAAGGAGCCTGCTGATTGAAGCTTCCAGGTACAATTAAATTAATTCACAGCTGGACTCACAGAAACTGAGCAGCATGAAAATAACAAACACATAGGCTGTGAGGATCCTAGGCTACACATCAGTAATCTATTTCTGCTTCTTAAAGACTTGCATTTATGTAGTGCTTTTCAAGACCTCATGATATCCCAAAGTGCTTTACAGCCAATGAAGTATAATGTAGGAAATACAATAACCATTTTGTACACAGCACGATCCCACAAACAACAATGTGTTAAATGACCAGATAATCTGTTTTTTAGTGATGTTGGTTGAGGGATAAATATTGGTCAGAAAATCAGGGAGAGCTGCCCTACTCTTCTTCCGAATAATACCATATGATCATATATCCACCTGAGAGGGCAGGGCAGCCTCAGTTTAACATAAAACGTCACCTCTGACAGTACAACCTTCTGACTCAGAGGCAAGAATGTTATCAACAGAGCCACGGCTAACAATACAGGCTTTTTTTTGTAAATATAATTGTTAACAACATGGCAATTTTACTACGTTGAGTATGAGGGCCAACCTAAATACAACTGTGCAATCAGATTATATTTCAAGATGTACTGAAGTGTGGTTGTAGCCGATCATTCACTTTTCTCATTGTGAAAGGAAAAACAGAAGTGGTTTATCGTTACTTCATACAAGCTTGCTTTGGCCAGTCGCAGAACAGCACTGATGTTTACTAACAAAATGTTTCTGCTGTTCACTACCTCATTCTCTAGTTGAAGTAGATTCTGTCATGGCAAGGGATTAAGGTCAACACTTGAGACATATATATCCATAGGCAGAGTTAACGTAATTGACAGAAAACAGGAATGAAAGATGTACATTGTTTGAAGGGGTCCAAACAGTTTCTAAATTTTAAAACATTTTATAAAAACAGCTAAATATGCATGCTATGGTTACAGTTTTTTAAAAGGATGTTCTTAGTTCAATCTTTTCACTAGAATGTCAGCATTGGCTCAGTGATAACCCTTTTGCCTCTGAGTCAAAAGGTCATGGGTTTAGGCCTCTCTCTCAGACTTAAACACATAATCAGGCTAATACTTCAGTGCAGTACTGAAGGAATACTACACTGTCAGAGGTGCTCTGTTTTAGATGAGATATTACACTAAGGGCCCATCTATCCTCTTAGATAAACATAGAAGATCCCATGGAACCTTTTGAAGAAACAGAGGAATTCTCTTGGTGTCCTAGCTAATATTGATCCCTCACCCAACACCACTAAAACAGCTTATCTGCCCATTATCTCATTACTGCTTGTGGGATCTATCTGCGCACGATTTGGCTGCTGGATTTCCCGACATTACAATAGTGACAACATTTCAAATATACTTCATTAACCTTGAAATGCTTTGCATTGTGATGGGGTTGAAAAAGGTATTATATAAATGCAGGTTCTTCCTTACTTAGAGTGAAAACAGTATTGTATAAAATTATGTATATGAAGCCTTCAGTCACACTCCAATTCCTCTTTGTACTCTTGTAACTTTGATGGAAATGGCGAATGCCTGAATAAATAATCATTAAAATTCCCTTTTTCTTTCAGTTATTCGGCTCTTATTCTCCCTTGACAGCAGTAGAAATGATTGTTCAGTGTGGGCTTTGCATCTCAGTTTTACTGCTGTCAATAGCAATTTTCAACTATGTTGTGAAGCAGCATTTTATCTGTTTGGCTTGTCTGGTACAGCATCCAGTCACCTTTACTGTAGCAAACCATCCAGCAACTGGTATCCAATTTTACAAACAATCCCAAAATGTTAGAAACTATTTTGAAATGGATGAGTTCATCAAGAAGAGTGTCAATTGTCAGAGTTTTGTTGTTGGAGGAGATGCTCAGAGAAGAAGAAGCACAAAGACTCTTCCCTTTTCAAGCAGATGGTTTGTCTTTTAAAAGCTCAATACCGGTCTTTACAGCATTGGCTTAATTCTTGATGTTGTACAATGACGTTTCTGCTTTGATCACAAAATATAAACTAATTGTACAATGTGCTGACTGCAGGTAACAACTAGCATATTAAAATGATTTACATTAAACAGGCATCCAAAGATAATCAGTGACTCACTTTCATCCTTTTAATAATAATCTATTTAACATGAATTATTTGATAGCAAAAGGTTGCTAAATGTATTATACATGTGCTACAGCTGAAGAGGTGCACGTTTACCTTGAGCTTTTATATGAAAATGTTTGCAGATATTTTCTGACCTAATGTGAGGAGACTCTTGAAAATCTCAACTAGTTGGGAAATTCAAGATTTTTTTTCAAATGAATATGAAACCTAATGTTACATAGAAATGCAGAGTCCTCTCACCCTAGTTTCTCTAACTGTATCAGAATAACCTTCTATTCCTTTCTCCCTCATGTATTCATTTAGCATTCCCTTAAATGTTGGCAAATGTACAAAGTATATTTTGTGTTGAACAACTCATTGAGATGGGTATACTCCCAGCCAACATGTACAAAATGAATATGAAGGACAGAGGCTGTCAGGTTTTATTCAGGACAGCATCTTTCTCAAAGTGGCTTTTAGTTCTGAATTTTAGTAGCATTATCTCCAGCTTAAATGATTTAACACGCACAATGATTTTGCAATTTCAAAAGCAACCAATGCAAATATTCCTCTGTTATAGCTACGGTTAAACCTATAACCTAGGCATGCCCTTATCTCTGTCAGATTCTAGTCAAGTAACAGGTTGAAGATATGTAATTATAAACGCCAGTTTGACTTTTGTATTGGGGGCTACATAATGAGGCCCAGGAGTTTTCAACTCACAGAACAAAACTGACCTGGAGTAAAGATTGGGCTCTACATTTTCAAAATTGGTTGCTAGAATTTTTAAAAACAGGTATATCACTCACTGCTCCTTAAAAGAATATCTCAGATTTGAGGGCTTTTGCGTGTGCTTAATTATCCTCTAACATATGTTCTCAGGAATTGATTTCAATGGGACAACAGCAGCTGTCAGTGGTGTTTTTAGGACTGGTATGGTAATGAGAGAATTTTGACTATGTGGGAAAGTCTACGGGAAAATGCTACACCATGGTCTCATTTAGATCAGGTTGTTCCTCCTGAATCAATACAGTACATGTTTCCTGTCAAGCCAAGCATTTCAATAGCCTGCTGCCCTGACCCAGGGTTAGTGAACAAACAGTAATGTTATGCTTATAATTCAATGGTTGTCCAGTTACGTTTCTGTTTATCTGTTGGTAAAATTAAGTATTGATTGATTTTTTTAATGATGGACATTTGCATTTGGGGACAGTATAATCTGTAGATAATGAAATGTGTTGTTAAATTATGTATAGATCCTTCACTGTGAAAAGAATGATTGTAATATAATGAATTCAAAAAGATCATCATTGCTTGACTTTGAAGCTTTTACTATACCTATGCAAAGGCCTTGGCTGAATTTTCGGTTCCCACCAGGGACAGGACTGGAGGTGGCCGTGGGGTCCAAAATGCTGACTCTGACCTGCATGCCAGTTTCCCAATACCGTTGCCGGCACATAGCCATGTTCTCCAGGGTGGAGGGAGGACGGCCCCGCGATCCCACCAATTCATGATGAAGGCCAATTAAGATGGTTAAGGAACTCATTAACAGCTTGTTAATAGGGAATGTTGTGATTTTCGCAGGGGAGCATGGGCTACACACACTATCTGAGGCAGATCAAGTGAATGGAAGCAGGTACACAGTGGGGAACCAGTAATGGCAGCTCCACGGAATTAGCTGGGCCCCCATAAAAGGATGAATGGTGCAGACTGGGACTCGGCCAATTAGAAACAGGTGCCATCGACACAGTGCAGGTTGCTGGGAGAGTGGGCAGTAAGAGCTTGGACAGTTCAGGTGATTGTCACCCTTCTGGCATTGCGGGGGCATAAGAGCAGGGTAAAGGCTACCAAGAACAGTTGGGGGTGTGGGGGGGTGGGGGGCACCTGAGCACAAGGAAGGCAGCAGCTGGCAATGAGAGCACAGCTCTCAGATTTTGGGCCCAAGAGCAACACCCTCTGCAGGAAGGCCAGCGTGCCAGACATCAGGAGGGCAGGGGAAAGGAATCAGGGGCAGGAAGGGCACGGACGCCATAACCTCAGCGTAGGATCCACTGCTGAAGACAATGCCACCTGGAGATGACTGAGAACTGCAGCCAGATGTTCACAGCATCTACACACTCATCACCTAAGACCCTCACACCTCGCATACGGCTCACTATGCCCTGCCAGTAGCCATCAAAGTCACTGTGGCCTTTAATTTCTTCACTTCTGGTCCCTTCCAAGGATCAGCTGTAGACCTTGGTGACATCTCGCAAACAGCAACACACCACTGCAGCTTGTAGGTCACTGATGGACTATTTGCCAGAGCTGGACAGTACATTCAATTCCAGACAAACGCGGCCTCACAGGTACAGAGGGCAAAGGGTTTCACTGTCATTGCTGGATCCCCTCAGGTGCAGGGCATCATTGATTGCACCCATATGACCATCAAGGCACCCAGTGACCAGCCAATCAGATTCATCAACAGGGAGCACTTCCTCTTGCTCAACATTCAGCTGGTCTGCAAATATAACAAGAGCTTCCTCTATGTGTGTGCTCACTTTCTGGGCAGCTGCCATGACTCCTTGATTCTCTGGCAGTCCAGGCTGCCACAGCTTTTCACGCCACTCCCCAAGTCCTTGGATGGATTCTACAGAACAAGTGATATCCCTTGACGTTGGCTACTCACCTCTCTATGACAGCCCCAGAAGAAGCACAGAGGTGATACAATCAAAGCCACCTGCTCACTAGGACAACCATTGAGCAGGTCATCAAGCTTCTGAAGATGCAATTTCCGTGCCTGGACTAGTTGGGTGGCTTCTTCCAATATCCTCCTGCAAGAGTCTAGGTCATTGTGATGGTCTGCTACCCTCTCCATAACATGGCCCTCCAGAGGTGTAGACCTTGAGGATGGTGAGACCCGGGAAGGACACAGCTCATTGGAGGAAGAGGAGGAGCAGGACATGGAAGAGGAGGAGGAGGCGGAGGGGAGGATAGAGAACACCAAGGTGCTCCAGCTGTACGGATAGTTGGCTGGGCACTGCACAGGGCTCAAAGGTCACATCAAGATGCCATGAAGGTCAGGGATCATCTTTTTCAGGAATCTTTCAGCTGAGCCCCTCTGATCCAGGATAAAGGGCATGGGATGCAAGTCACTCTGAGCTGTCTGTACTAACACTTCCATTGAAGATGCAGCCTGGAACATGGAAACTCTTACCACCAGTAAAGAATGAACACCTTCCCGGAGGTTTTGCCATCACCTTTGAGGAACCCTTGATCTCCTTCATCACCTCATACCTCTTTTCTTGTCCCGCCATCACAAAAGGGAGTCTCAAACGTGTGTCTTTAAGTGTCATTATTTACATAGTGCTCTGAAAGGAAAATAGTGTACAGTTACAGGAAGAAGACACCCCAATGACCCACTCAGTGCTCCGCGCAACATGGTGGCCACACCTGGCCACCTCGACGTGGTGCTTCCCTTGTGGCCTCGGATAAGGTGGAGGCAGCCTGCTCACGTGTGCAGCTGAGGTTCACGTGGTAGTAGTCCTTGTTGTGGAGGTGCCTGTGGTGGTATCTCCAGAGGCTGCTGCACTGGCAACATTTCAGGGGCAGCCTCTATCACTTGGCCCTGTTACAAAGATGCTCTCTCAGTCACAGGGACCAAAGAGGCCGAAGATGATGATAGCGCCTCCTGAGGGGCAGCACCCTCATCCTCCTCGGTGACATCGCCAACCCTTGGCTGGTGCTCTGGATGGCTGGAGGGGAACATCAGCTGAGGCGCAACTGGCATCCCCTCCAAACATCTCTGCACCATCAGAAACCATTGATCAGTCCAGGCTACACAGTGTGGCATGCATCCTGTGTGCGTCAGTGCACAGTTACTGCATATATTCCAAGTGTTGCCACATATGGCTCTCCATGAGGTTGGCCTCTCTCTCAGTGGAGGAGTTGAGCCCTGAGCCTTGGTGGCACACATGTGTTGAATGGTCTCCTCCATTCTCTACCCAAGACCCCACACTGCCTCAAGGAACTCCGTCATGTGGGAGCACATCTTTTGCTGATGGTCTAGATTGAGCCTCCCTTCTTGTGACTCCTGAGGCCCTGCATGTGCGCCCAGCTGAGCAGGACTGTGTCTGTCCTCCCTTCTCCGAGAGAAACTGCCCACAACTGACTTTGTCTCTGGCACCTCCTCCTGCACACTAGTGTCGTGTCCCTCACCCAGTGGCACCCTATCTAAACTCGAGCGAGAATCTACTGAGATAAGTATATCTGTGCTGGTGGATGGTGCACTTGTAAGGTGTGGCGGTGTTTGATTGGAGGTTTGCTGGTCATCTTGGCACAGTGATGGTGAGGGAGAAAGTCTCCTTGGGTCATTGTCTGTGTCTGTGGGAGAGACAAGAAGAGATCATGAGAGATAGCCTTCAGTGCTGAGGCTTCCCAATGCAGCTTTGTGTTCGTCATGTTGTCGGGTGGAATGCGTGCAATACATCCCCTTAATGAACGGATTGTCAGCTTTAATCACCATCTCCACGGCTGACGTCCTCATGGTCTGTGATCCTGGCTATCTCCATTGCTTTCTTTCCATGGGTGTGATGATGTGCATGTAGGGGACACCTCCATCTGCTTGGGCCCTCTCTCGACCATTACGTGCCTGCTTCTCCTGCAAGGACAAAAGAGTGTGTGGTAAGACACTGCTGTCCTCTTTGGCCAACGGAAGCTGCTGTAATTCATTGGAGGGTGCACGTTTCAGTGCTGGCAGATCCTCAGCAGTGCTATCGCTCTGAGCCATTCTGAGGGGTCAGTCATTGTCCTGTGCACACATCCCTCCCATGTTCAGGAGCAGCATGCACCCAGAGGCTCCTCAGCTGGTGTGTCTGCTGCAGGGTGAATACACAGATGCCTGACCTCACCTTGCCAGAGCCTATCAGGTCATTGAACCTTTTCCTGCACTGGATCCAGGTTCTTCTCATCACGCTTCTGTCATGTTAAATTGGGCCCGCCCTTGATTTGTCACGCCTCTGTTCCTGCCCCCGTGGCTGTTAATTGGCCGCCAAATCGTTTCCATTTCAATTAAGGAATCGCCCCCATGAAACTTGGAACTCATAACTGTTTCCCTCACAAATGGTCCCAACTTCCGTATTCTGACCCCAGCGGCGACAATCCAGCCAATTATTCTCAAAACACAACTTACTGCTTTATCTTGAGAACAAGGAGAAGCTGAGGATGACCCCACTGATCTGGTAATTAGTGTAATATATATATACTGATTTAGTCACAAGAAGAGAAGGTCAGAGTGTAAATTCACCTGAAAGGGCAGGAAATTAAGAAGTAACAAACAAAAACAATCGAGGAAAAAACCCTCATCTGCAGGCTTGAGACCACACTGACCAGTTGTGTCACAGGCTATGCCAGCCCTATAAGAAGAAATAAAGAACTTTCATTTAAATAGTAACTATCAAGACATTCCAAAAGCTTCACAGCCAATGAAGTACTTTTTGTGTCGTCATTTTTGGAATCTGGGGAAATGCCGCTTTGCACGGCAAGGTCCTGAAAACAGTAATAAGATTAATGACCAGATAACCTGTTATAGTGATGTTTGAGGGATAAATATTGACCTGGACACTAGATGAACTCTCCTGCTTTTCTTCGAATTGTTCGATAGGAATTTTTTACATCCACCTGAGAGAGCCTTGGGTTAATACCTCTTCCAAAGAACAGCACCTCCAACAGTGCAGCACTCCCTCAGTGCTTCACTGAAGGGCCAGCCTGGATAATATGCTGAATTCTCTTGAACATACCATCTTGTGACTCAGAGGAAAACGTCCGAACCCTAAGCCAAAGGTGACCAAAGAGTGGATCCTGGCAGCAGGTGTCCTTACAGAAGGGCGGGCAAGGGGGTTGGGGAAGATGTTGGCATAGTGGTAATGTCACTGAACTTGTAATCCAGAGGCCCAGGCTAATGCCCTGAGGATGTGGGTTCAAATCCCACCACGGCAGCTGGTAGAATTTAAGCTCAATCAAATCATAAAAATCTGGAATTGAAAGCTAGTCTCAGTAATGGTGCTGTCAAATTATCATCGATTGTCATCAAAACACATCTGGTTCACTACTGTCCTTTCGGGAAGGAAATCTGCCGTCTTTACCTGGTCTGGCCTACATGTGACTCCAGCCACACAGCAATGTGGTTGACTTTTAACTGCCCTCTGAAATGGCCTAACAAGTCACTCAGTTGTCAAGGGCAATAGGGATGGGAAACAAATACTGGCCTTACCAGTGATGCTCACATCCCATGAAACAGTATGAAGAAAAAGATGCCACAGCTCAGAATCTGATTCTCTGCTGGCTCAGATCCAGTGAACATCCACACAGTCTTTTCCAGGTAGTTGCAATATGAGTGTTGATGTCTTGGCAAGTGTAACCAGTCAGGTTTTATTGTTGATGATCAGCATTGATATGCCTTCTTCTTTACCTGGTCTGGCCTACATGTGACTCCAGCCACACAGCAATGTGGTTGACTTTTAACTGCTGAGTATTTCCAGCATTTTCAGCTTTTATTTCAGGTTTTTAATATCCACAGGAACTTGTACACAAATCCACACAACTGATGTATAAATCTATCTGTATTTTGAATGTGGTTATTATCCAATCTAGCTGACATATCACAAACTGCGTCAGAAGATACCCAATCTGGTATAACATTTCTAGCCATCTTGTGCTCAAAATCATTACCACGCATGGAATAAATCACCATTTCCAGATTAACCATATGTTTTTTCACCAGCATGATTTACTTGTGAACAAATCTTCTATTTGTCTGGAAATGTGAGTTTTCCTTCATAAAAATTGGATGACAAACACTTCAATGACTGAAGTTAAATTTCAAATCCCTTTCAACTGCACTATCATTTCTCCACCAAAATTAATTGGATTACAGTAACAATCCTTGGATCTTATTCCAAAGCAACACTGTAAATAAAGAAATATGTCTCAATAGTTCCTGACTTGGATTCAGTATTAGAAACTCAAACAAAATCACTTTCTCACTTTTGTGTGAAAGAAAAACTGTTTCTATTTTATAAGCTGCAAGGGTCTTTCAGTATTTATAGGGTTAACAATATTCCACCATTGCAAGACAAAATGCACAGGAAATGGAGGATTTAAATCACAATAGAAATAATTATCGAAACAATTAACCATCAAATGGAAACAAAATTGACCTGTGAGGGAGATAATGCAGGTTTTTCAAAAATCTGTGTGCCAAATGCACTGTACAAGAAGTCATCAGATGTCAGGTCGTAACAATATTGCCTTCTGGTTTTCAGTGCAGGGGTACAAGAGAATAACTGAATTGAACACACTGCTAACAGGAGATTTAAAACCCTCCTGGTATACAGGTTCATTTTTTTTTAAAATGTCACTGAGTTAAACAGTTGGCTTTTTTGTCATGCAATACACAAACTCAAGTTTCCTGTAGTTAATTCTTCATTATATTGTATTGACTACCCTGTACGAATATGGATAAGTAAATAGAAAAGCTAGCTTTAAAAAAATGGAGCTTACCAGTTTATTAAGAGAACAGCAGCACTGGGATCCATTCTCGTTTGGCATATGAAAAATATCTCAGAGCTGCAAAATGCTCCTGCTGCATTGTTTGACCAAATGTTCCCACTGTAAATTTCCTGCTAACAAGTCAGCTTTAGCATTTTATTCCTTTCTGAGAACAGATTCTTATCTTATCCCCAACGGTTGATGGCATTTTCTTTGCTTCCTTTGTTTTTTTGCTCACGTCTTCTGAAATGTGAAATAGAACAATATGTGGGGACTAGACCTAATTCATAACATATCACAAAAGAAATCCCCCAATGTTGTCCTCTCTGTTTTGTGGGTCAGACAGTAGCAGCTGCAGCTGGAGACTGCACACATGTGATTATCCTATGCTTGAGCCCTGCTTAGCCAGCATGCATTCTGCATCTGAGCTGCTTTCCAGATTTGAAGTGTTCACGTTGTTAAGCCTGCCCCTTTTGGCAAGCCCTCCACTTAGAGCATATCCTGCTGTGTGATGTCAGGGGATGATGTTACCCAGCCCCATCCCCAAGCCAACTGGTGACTGTTCAAACAGTTTGCAAACTTGAGAGCAAAGCCAAGTGAGGATAAGCTTACTTAGAGAGGTAACCAAGATGTCATTCATTTTTTAAACATCCTTTAAAATCTACATTAACTTCAAAACAAATTCTGCTGGCGCATCGCTACCCTCAGACTGGAGTAAATTGCCCAATATACAATTCATCCGAGGCCAAATGAATATGGAAAGTTGGAGGTAGTTAACAGCAAAGACAATTTACTTGCATTTACACCAAAAAGAAACAGATACTGGCTTTCCAAGTTTGGAGTATCTCAAAGCTAAGGTTATAGCTTTCTTTTGTTACTGGTATTTCCCATCCTTAACTGGTGGAAGATGTGGTCTCACTCAGGAATAAACAACCACAATACCCCGTGCTGGAAGCAAAGATTTCACAAACCTGAACCCACCGACACCCCCCACCACCCATCCCCCCCACCCCCGCACCTTCCCCCCCCCACCCCCCATGACCCACCACCAACTAACAAGCACTTGGTCCTGGAAACAAATCCAAATAGATAAGAATCAATTCCATTCATTTTTATGTTACCTATGATGCCTGCTAAGAAATCTAGGCAGATTACACAGTCAGCAACAAACTAGCTAGGGAGGTGGTGGCGTCGTGGTATTGCCACTAGACTAATAACCCAGGATATCCCTCCAGGGACATGGGCTTGAATCCCACCGCAGCAGAAGGTGGAACTTCAATTCAATTAATAAATCTGAATATTTTTCTTAAAAAAACTAGTCCAATGATGGCCATGAAACCATTGTCGATTGTTGTAAAAACCCATCTGGTTCTCAAATGTCCTTTAGGGAAGGAAATCTGCTGTCTTTATTTGGTCTGGCCTACATGTGACTCCAGACCCACGGCAATGTGGTTGACTCTAAAATGGCCTAGCAAGCCACTCAGTTGTATCTAACCACTACGAAGTCAATAAAACAGAATGAAACCGGACGGACCACCCGGTATCGACCTAGGCGCCAGAAACGACAACGGCAAACCCAGCCCTGCCGACCCTGCTAAGTCCTCCTTACAAACATCTGAGGCTTGTGCCAAAGTTCGGAGAGCTGTCCCACAGACGAGTCAAGCAACAGCCTGATATAGTCATACTCAAAGAATCATGCCTTGCAAATAATGTTCCAGACACTGCCATCACCATCCCCGGATATGTCCTGTCCCACCAGCAGGACAGACCCAGCAGAGGTTGTGGCACAGTGGTGTACAGTAGGGAGGGAGTTACCCTGGGAGTCCTCAACATTGACTCCGGACCCCATGAAATCTCATGGCATCAGGTCAAACATGGGCAAGGAAACCGGCTGATTACCACCTATCACCCTCCCTCAACTGATGACTCAGTACTCCTCTATGTTGAACAGCACTTGGAGGAAGCACCGAGGGTGGCAAGGGCACAGAATGTACTCTGCGTGAGGGACTTCAAGATCCAACACCAAGAGTGGCTCAGTAGCACCACTACTGACTGAGCTGGCCGAGTCCTAAAGGACATAGCTGCTAGACTGGGTATGCGATAGATGGTCAAGGAACCAACAAGAGGGAAAGACATAGTTGACCTCATCCTCACCAATCTGTCTGCCGCAGATGCATCTATCCATGACAGTATTGGAAGCAGTGACCACCGCTCTGTCCTTGTGGAGACGAAGTCCCGCCTTCACATTGAAGATACCCTCCATCGTGTTATGTGGCACTACCACCGTGCTAAATGGATAGATTTCTAACAGATCTAGCAATGCAAAACTGGCCATCCATGAGGCATTGTGGGCCATCAGTAGCAGCAGAATTGTACTCAACCACAATCTGTAACCTCATGGCCCAGCATATCCCCCACTCTACCATTACCATCAAGCCGGGAGACCAACCCCTGGTTCAGTGAAGAGTGCGGGAGGGCATGCCAGAAGCAGCACGAGGCATACCTCAAAATGATGTGTCAACCTGGTGAAGCTACAACCCAGGACTACTTAAGTGCCAAACTTCGTAAGCAGCATGCGATAGACAGAGCTAATCGATCCCATAACCAACGGATCAGATCTAAGCTTTGCAGTCCTGCCACATCCAGCCGTGAATGGTGGTGGACAATTGAACAACTAACTGGAGGGGGTGCCTCCACAAATATCCCCATCCTCAATGATGGGGGAGCCCAGCACATCAGTGCAAAAGATAAGGCTGAAGCATTTGCAACAATCTTCAGCCAGAAGTGCCAAGTGGATGATCCTTCTCGGCCTCCTCCTCAGGTCTCCAGCATCACAGATGCCAGACTTCAGCCAATTCGATTCACTCCGCCTGATATCAAGAAATGACTGAAGGCACTGGATACTGCAAACGCTATGGGCCCTGACAATATTCTGACAATAGCTCCAGAACTTGCAGCACCCCTAGCCAAGCTGTTCCAGTGCAGCTACAACACTGGCAGCTGCCCGGCAATGTGGAAAATTGCCCAGGTGTGTCGTATACACAAAAAGCAGGACAAGTCCGACCCGGACAATTACTGCCCCATCAGCCTACTCTCAATCATCAGTAAAGTGATGGAAGGTGCCATCAACAATGCTATCAAGCAGCACTTGCTTAGCAATAACCTGCTCAGTGACGCTCAGTTTGGGTTCTGACAGGGCCACTCAGCTCCTGACCTCATTACAGCCTTGGTTCAAACATGGACAAAAGAGCTGAACTCAAGAGATGAGGTGAGAGTGACTGCCCTGAACATCAAGGCAACATTTGTCTGGGTATGGCATCAAGGAGCTCTAGCAAAACTGGTCAATTGAAATCAGGAGTAAAACGCTCCGCTGGTTGGAGTCATTCCTAGCGCAGAGGAAGATGGTTGTGGTTGTTGGAAGTCAATCATCTGAGCTCCAGGACATCACTGCAGGAATTCCTCAGGGTAGTGTCCTAGGCCCAACCATCTTCATCTGCTTCATCAATGACCTTCCTTCAATCATAAGGTCAGAAGTGGGGATGTTCGCTGATGATTGCACAATGTTCAGCACCATTTGCGACTCCTCAAATACTGAAGCAGCCCATGTAGAAATCCAGCAAGAGCTGGACAATATCCAGGCTTGTACTGCTAAGTGGCAAGTAACATTCGCACACAGAAGTGCCAGGCAATGACGATATCCAACAAGAGAGAATCTAACCATCTCCCCTTGACATTCAATGGCATTAACATCGCTGAACCCCCACTATCAATATCCTGGGGGTTACCATTGACCAGAAATTGAACTGGAGTAGCCATATAAATACCGTGGCTACAAGCGCAGGTCAGATGCTAGGAATCTTGTGGCGAGTAACTCACCTCCTGACTCCCCAAAGCCTATCCACCATCTACAAGGCACAAGTCAGGAGTGTGATGGAATACTCTCCACTTGCCTGAATGAGTGCAGCTCCAACAACACTCAAGAAGCTCGACACAATCCAGGACAAAGCAGCCTGCTTGATTGGCACCCCATCCACAAACATTCAGTCCCTCCACCACCGACGCACAGTGGCAACAGTGTGTACCATCTACAAGATGCACTGCAGCTATGCAGCAAGGCTCCTTTGACAGCACCTTCCAAACCCATGACCTCTACCACCTCGAAGGACAAGGGCAGCAAATGCATGGGAACATCACCACCTGCAAGTTCCCCTCCAAGTCACACACCATCCTGACTTGGAACTATATCGCCGTTTCTTCACTGTCACTGGGTCAAAATCCTGGAACTCCCTTCCTAACAGCACTGTGGGTGTATCTACCTCAAATGGACTGCAGCAGTTCAAGAAGGCAGCTCACCACCACCTTCTCAAGGGAAATTAGGGATGGGCAATAAATGCTGTCCTAGCCAGCGAAGCCCACATCCCATGAATGAATTTTTAAAAAAGATCCCCCATCCTGTGAGTCCTGAGGATGAGCATCATTCGGGTTGACTTGACAATCATTCAAGCAATCTTGCCAGCTCTGGTCAAGAACATCAGGCATCGACCATCATTGTGGCAGCATGGTCAGTCTGATGGAGAAATGACATGCTCACTGTGCCTTGTTGTAGCCATCTCTCCTGGATGCCAATCATAATGTGGTTCTCATGACAGGTGTCAGAGGTCTGCATTGTGCCACAAGGTAATGAACCATTGAGTGATTGAGTTGCTGTATGGCTTTATAATAAATCTAATATAATTTCATTCTATTTTATGGATACAGAATGTTGATAGATTCTCTTGGTAGAGATAAGGCTGTTAGCACTCATATTTGAGAAATGGATAAATGGCTGCAATAGATGTACTGCATTTATTTGCCTTCAGTGATAAAGTCCATTGTTCCTGTAATGGTCTCTGCTTGTAGTGATTATTGAATGTCACAATCAATTTTTAAATTCCAGAATGGCATGACATTCAAAGTTATGCTTTTCCAACTGCTTGTAGTGATCTGTACAAATTGTTCACGTTATAAAAATATTGTCTGAACATCACTGGGACGGCTATCAACCCAAACCCAGCTGAGCATTGCTCAGCTGTTTTAAGGTGCTTGTCATCAACTTTGCAGAACAGCAGAAGAGTGCTGACAAGCAGTTTAAACAATTGATTAGTTAAAGTATTAAAATGCAAGATCCCCGAGGCCAGCAAACTATGGTAAATTAGCCCTCTGAACAGAGTGCTGCTCTAACGTTGACATGACATTAAGGGGCAAATACTCCAAGTATGATAGAGCTATAAGTTATCTCTCGCTTGTCATCAGTGAGTCTCGGAATGTAGCAGAGGTGCCTCTTGCAATTTTCCAGTATGTGCTGGCAGTGGGCAAATTCCCTCGGTGAAGACAGCAACTCAAAGCATTTACCCTAGATGCTAACTTCATCCTGGAGAATAAACAAACAGTCAATTAGGGATTTTAAAATGTTATGTTTTACTGATCAGTTTGGTCAGCTACTGAATAACACTGTTCACCAGCATTTTAAATAACTGGGTTTGTTCAGAGTGCTAGTTTGGGACTAAATCAAGGTAGCAAAAATAAGCAGCATTATTTGGAGTACGAATACAAGAGCAAAATACTGTGGTTTCTGGAAATCTGAAATAAAAACAGAAAATGCTGGAAATAATCAGCAGATTTGGTAGAATCTAATCTGTGTAAAGAGAAACAGAGTTAACGTTTCGGGTCAGTGACCCTTCATCAGTTTATTTGGTGGCAGTTGATTATTCCAGATTGGCAACGTAAAATAAATTATTGATTTGATAGTGTGGATTCTTAAGCTCCTGAATAGTAGGGCTGGACTTTTATTTCCAGGTCCCGGTCCTGAAGCGGGATAAATTCAGGGGCAGGAACATGGAGATCCCAGCAGTGGGAAAAGTGGTCGGCTCCGGGAGCCACATCCAATTAAGGGCGGTGGGCGGGCTCCCGAGGCTAGAGAGACACTTGGAGGCCCTCCAGCACTGTAAGATCGGCAGCAACAAAGTCAGAGGTGGGTGCTGCCGATGTAGACAGGCGAAAGAGAGCATACCTCAAGCTGGAGAAACTCTCTGAAGATCTTTTACAAATTTATAAATACAACGAGGCCACAGCTGCCCGGCCGTCATTGTGGAGGGGCAACCCCTGCATTGGACGGCTAGTGGCTGTAGCTGTGGCCCTATATTCCAATCACAGGGGAGACGGTGGCATAGTGGTAATGTCCCTGAACTAGTAATCCAAAAGCCTAGGCTAATATCCTAGGAACAAGGGTTCAAATCCCATTACGGCAGCTGGTGGAATTTGAATTCAATTAGTTAATAAAATTGAAATTGATAGCTAGTCTTAGTAATGGTGCCATGAAACTATCATTGAATGTTGTAAAAACCCATCTGGTTCACTAATGTCCTTTAGGGAAGGAGATCTGCCATCATTACCTGGTCTGCCCTACATGTGACTCCTTCTGAACTACTCTGGGAAATGGCCTGAAATGGTTGTCGAAGGCAATTGGGGATGGGCAACAAATGCTGGCCTTGCCAGTGATGCCCACATGCCATGAAAAAATAATTTTTAAAAATGGCTATGGTGGTTGCAGAGTGGGGTTTCCTTGCAGGATGGAGCTCTGGCCATTCCAGTCTGCTCCTGGGAGGCCGCCTCCATTCCTTGGCCTTGTTTTGGCCTCGGCAGCGGCCTGCATACCGATTGGAAAATTCCAGTCAGTGTCGCAGAGTGGCCTGACTTTTAGGTGGCCTAATTGACTACTAGTTGCTTGCAAGTGGGTAACTGTCACCACCACCCCCACCACCCCACCATCAAGCCTATTAGGAACAAAGAAGCAGGAGTAGACCATTCAGCCCATCAAGCCTACCCCACCAATCAATACAATCATGGCTGATCATCCACTTAAACACCTTTTTCCCACACTATCCTCATATCCCCTTTTGTCGTTGGTATTTAGAAATATGTCAATTTCTGCTTTAAGCATACTCAATGACTGAACTTCCACAGCCTTCTGGGGTAGAGAATTCCAAAGGTTCACAACTGTCTGAGTAAAGAAATTTCTCCTCATCTCTGCCCTAAGTGGCTTCCCTCTTATTTTGAAATTGTGTCCCCTGGTTCTAAACTCCCCAGCCAGGGGAAACATCTTAGCTGCATCTACCCTGTCTATCCCTTTAATTATTTTGTAGGTTTCAATGAGATCGCCTCTCATTCTTTGAAACTCTAGAGAAAATAGGCCCATTTTCCCCAATCTCTCTTCATAGGACAGTCTCGCCATCCCGGCAACAAGTCTGGTGAATCTTCATTGCACTCCCTCTATGGTAAGGGGACCAAAACTACAAACAGTACTCCAGGTGCGGTCTAACCAAGGTTCTACACTATTGAAGTGAGAATTCACCACTCCTGTACTCAAATCCTCTTGCGATAAAGGCTTACATACCATTAGCCTTCCTAGTTGCTGGCTGCACCTGCATGTTAGCTTTCAGTGACTTATTGACAAGGACACCCAGGTTCCTTTGTACATCAGCACTTTCTAATCTCTTACCATTTATGAAATACTCCACACATCTATTCCTTCCTACCAAAGTAGATAACCTTACATTTTTCCACATTATATTCCATCAGCCACATTCTTGCCCACTTACTAAGTCTGTCCAAATCTCCTTGAAGCTGCTTTGCATCTTCCTCACAACACACATTCCCACCTAGTTTTGTGTCATTTGCAAACTTGGAAATACTATATTTGGTCCCCACATCCAAATCATTGATATATATTGCGAACAGCTGCGGCCCAAGCACTGATCCCTGCAGTACCACACTAGTCACAGCCTGCCAATGCGAGAATATTCCTACTCTCTGCTTTCTGCCTGTTAACCAATCCTTAATCCATGCCAGTATATTACCTCCTGTCCCATGTGCTTTAATTTAGCTAACCAACCTCCCATGGGGAACTTTATCAAAAGCCTTCTGAAAATCCATGTATGCCACGTCCACTGACTCCCCTTTATCAGTTCAGTTAGTAAAATCCTCAAAAAACTCCAACAGGTTTGTCAAACATGATTTCCCAGTCATAAATTCATGTTGACTATGCCCAATCAGATCCTTATTATCCAAGTGTCCATTTATCACATCCTTTAGAATATATTCTAGCATTTTCTCAATGACTGATGTAAGGCTAACAGGTCTGTAAAGGCACAGAGGGGGGAACACGCCAACAAACTGATAGCGGGAAGTTGCCGGCCCGCCTGTCTCTGCAGCTGAATGAAAATTCGGCCTGCAGTTTTTCCTGCATATTTTTG
This sequence comes from Heterodontus francisci, assembly GCF_036365525.1. Classification (NCBI taxonomy): domain Eukaryota; kingdom Metazoa; phylum Chordata; class Chondrichthyes; order Heterodontiformes; family Heterodontidae; genus Heterodontus; species Heterodontus francisci. Next base: position 22,992,283 of record NC_090394.1, read on the forward strand.
AATAAATTAGTGGTTATTTCAGCCAATCAGACTCATAATGAACATGCGCTTCTGGCCAGCATGTTTGGAGACTTCAGCGCCCAGTTAGTGCCGAAAATGGGTGTGGTTCCATTGAATTTCTAAGCCAGTTTCTGTATGAGAAATGCTACTTCTTTCTGCATGAGTACAAAGAGCCACTTGATCAGTTGCCCCATAGAAATGAACAATCAGCAGACAAAGCAATGAGGACAGCAATGAAATGTAAGCTATTAAATTATTCATGATTTTCAGCTGCATTTTTTTACTGAAGCAAGTAATCAGCAATTCATAGTTCAAATCCAAATCTCTTCTGAATTATCCCCCTCTTATATCCTCATTGTTCTCCTTTCGTTTAACTGTAAGAATTAAAAATTGGCAGAATGCATTTCACGCACATATACACCTCCACTTGAATTAGATTTAATATATATTGTAAATATATAGAAGTAATGCAGGGAGTAATAGCAAAAAATAGGTTGTTTCTCTCTCAACCTTCTCCTCCTCTCTCGCCTCCAAAAAACACTTTCCTTAAAATCTACCTCTTTAGCCAAGCTTTTGGTCACCTGTCCTGATATTTCCTTCTTTGTCTCAGGGTTAGTATTTTTTGATTATGCCCCTGTGAAGTGCTCTGGGATGTTTTACTGCACTAAAGTTTTTGTTGTGGTTCAGTATTAAGCGACTTAGCATGATGCAGTGAGAATAATATACCCACAAGCTGAATAAACTGGTAGGGGAGCTAAAATAGAAATTCAGATTAGGATAGCAGAGAATAATAAAAGGAAATTCTATACTGTGGGAAAGGATTTAAACTAATCTGGCAGAGGGATGGGCATTAGGTTGAAACATTAGAGAGGAGAAACAAGGTGCATAGAGAACTGGGAGAAGCAAATAGCACTAGAATTCAGAAATAAGAGGGATCAGACAGGGAGCAAACACAAAGCAGTCTAAGATTGTCTTGGAGTGCATGTTGGCAAATACACAGACTGTGATAAATAAGGTTGATGATATAAATACTACAACAGCAGGTCAGCGATTGGGAATTCTGCAGCGAGTAACTCACCTCCTGACTCCCCAAAGCCTGTCCACCATCTACAAGGCACAAGTCAGGAGTGTGATGGGTGGTTGTTAATGGAGCTGCTTCAAAATTGGAAGTAATTACGAACGGGGTATCACAGAGATCAGTGTCAGGGTCATTATGAACAAATCATTTGGAGTTTAGAAGAAAAAAAGCTGTTTAAATTGGTAATTGAAACAAAATTGGGGAAGTTGAAACATTAGAGAAGAGGCAAGCTAATTATAAAGGGATTTGGATGGTTAGGAATTTGGGCTGACGAGAGGCAAATGTCATATAATGTGGGCAAATGTATGACAATAAGACCAAGCAAAGGAAATACATTGGGATAGAAATTTATCTTGGATGGTAGCTCTAGATGGGCTTTATGACATCTGACCTTTGTTATACGCCCACTTGATTTTCTATTTTATTATGTCAATGGAACTGAATTTTGGACAGGGAGCATAACTGCCTGTCTTGTGCCGCCGCCCAAAAATGTAATATGTTTGAGATTACCACAAACATTACAACTAGGGGATAAGGGCTCAAGTTTAAAAGAGGGAAGGTGCACAGAGAGTTTAGATTTAATGGAGTAGAAATTAGACTGGGCTCGAACGGAGAGGCTCGAGGGCAACCCAAAATTGACCAGAGGCCTCATCTATATCTTCAGAGTGAACTGTTGGCTCCTACCCTTCACAGGAAGTTTATCCCACGAGAAACAGATGTGGGGGCTGCTGATGAATCCTGAGTCCAATGTTTGCCCTGCTCATAACTAATCTTATAAACAGGTCCTTAAACAGGTATTCGGCCCCACATTAATATATTTAAGGGGCCTAACATCTGTTTAAGGCACCCACCCAAGATGCCTAAAACATGGTTCCCACGAATCTAACAGTGAGACTGACAGTGGTGCAACTTGGGTGTAGGCATTCTACTGCTTTTGCACCTATTTTACACCCGGAGACCAACACTTACCAATTTCTACCCAGAGAAGAAACAAATCTGTCATGACCTCAGGATGTCCCAAAGTGCTTTACAGCCAATGCCGTACTTTTGAAGTGTAGTCACTGTTGTAATGCAGGGAAATACAGCAGTCAATTTACACACAGCAAGGTCCCACAAACAGCAATAAGGTAATGACCAGACAATTTGTCATAGTCATGTTGGTCGAGGGATAAATATTGTCCAGGACTCTGGGAGTGACTAATGCCATGGGCTCTTTTACATTTAACTGAGAAGGCTGATGGTGCTGTGTCTTAATGGTCCCGATTTCGTGGTCAGCGGCAAAGTGACGGTGCTCACCGCTGACCTCGAAGAAAGCCGCCTACAACGATCTAGCAATGTATGAGGCGTGGATTTCCCTTTTCCAATGTTATTTTAATCTGGTGCCAAGTCATGGGCATCTCCAAGCATTCAGCAACAGTGATGTCATCAAGCAGAGTGAGAAGCCAATTGCATTGAAGTATTCTCACAGACAGCAAACCAGGAAGTAAAATGGACTAACTATCCTTCATTTTTAATTGAAGTTTACAGAGAGTAAAATAAATAATTATATGATAAGGACATATATATGGGATGAAGGTAGAACCTGAAATGTCATAGACAAACTTTAAAAAAATATTTTAATAATGGAATTTTTTGTCATAATGGAAAAATTTGACATTCCACAAATAGAACGTTTGTTTTCCAGGGCCAGAGATGTTTTTCAGAAGTAATTAGGAACATAGTAACCAATTAAAAACACAATGATAGCTACTGAAGTACCACCCAGACCATGGCATACTGTAGAAGTAGATTTATTCACACATAATCAAAAATGGTAGCTCATAGTCGCAGACTACTACTCAAAATTCCCTTTTATCTGGAAGATGAAAGACTTGAGAGCCACAACAATAATCTCAGCAGTACGAGTTCTGTTCGCTGAGCAAGGGATTCCTGAAAGGTTAATATGTAACATGACTCCCCAATGCAGAGTGAATGTGGCCCCCGACTGGAACACTTACACATAACAGCTATTTTCCAAGCTAATTAGTTCCTAACACTTTACAGATAGTATAACAATATATACATATATAACATCCCTCTTTCTTTAAAACATAATGCCCCCATAGCAATATAACTGTCAATGTAAATAAAAAAGATTATCATCCGACTTGTGGAAATAATCTGAACCCCTTTTTAGAGTCTTTTATAGCATGTATACTTTTTTAAAAATATTATTCATGTTATCACTTGGGTGATAAGATATTGTGCCTCCATCTTGTAGATTTGGCATTTGTTGCTCTCAGTGGTGAGTTGTCACGCTGCACAGGCGATGTTGTGTCACTTGCTGGTGATGTTGTTAATGTTGTCTCGCTGGATAGTGATGTTTCTGGTGTTGTTGATGGTCTTTTCTGTTGTTCCAGCTCAGGTGTAGGTCGAATATGGATTCTGTTCCTTCTCACTTGGTTACCGGTTTTGGTCTCAATGATGTATGACCTTGGAGTCTCAACTTCACTAACAACTTTTGCTGGGCTCCAGGTTTTCATGATTGGATCCTGTACATGTACAGTTTGTCATTTCAACAGCTTGGGTCGGGATTTAGCATATTTGTTGAAGTGTTGTTCTCCTCTTACCTGTGCTTCAGTGAGTTGTTGTCTCACTTCCTCCTGGTCACTTGAAGGATGTATTTTGCTTGGCAGAGTTGCCTTATATTTTTTTTCATTCAACAGCTCTGCAGGTGATTTCATGTCAGCCTTGAGAGGTGTGGATCGGAGTGACAATAAGGCCAGGTTTGGGTCTTCCTTCGTCTCTTGGCATTTCACAAGTGTTCTGGATGTGTCTTTCAATAAATCTATGTCCTTGTGGGTAGTGTGGAGATGAGGTGCTGGTGTTGAACCCATACTGGTCAGTGAATTCCTTAAATTCTCTGGATGTAAATTCGTTGCCATTTAGATAGTATAACAATTCTTTTGGGCCTCCTTAGCTCGAGAGACAATGGATACGCGCCTGGAGGTGGTCAGTGGTTTGTGAAGCAGCGCCTGGAGTGGCTATAAAGGCCAATTCTAGAGTGACAGGCTCTTCCACAGGTGCTGCAGAGAAATTTGTTTGTCGGGGCTGTTGCACAGTTGGCTCTCCCCTTGCGCCTCTGTCTTTTTTCCTGCCAACTACTAAGTCTCTTCGACTCGCCACATTTTAGCCCCGTCTTTATGGCTGCCCGCCAGCTCTGGCGAACGCTGGCAACTGACTCCCATGACTTGTGATCAATGTCACAGGATTTCATGTTGCGTTTGCAGACGTCTTTATAGCGGAGACATGGACGGCCGGTGGGTCTGATACCAGTGGCAAGCTCGCTGTACAATGTGTCTTTGGGGATCCTGCCATCTTCCATGCGGCTCACATGGCCAAGCCATCTCAAGCGCCGCTGACTCAGTAGTGTGTACAAGCTGGGGATGTTGACCGCCTCGAGGACTTCTGTGTTGGAGATACGGTCCTGCCACCTGATGCCAAGTATTCTCCGGAGGCAGCGAAGATGGAATGAATTGAGACGTCGCTCTTGGCTGACATACGTTGTCCAGGCCTCGCTGTCATAGAGCAAGGTACTGAGGACACAGGCCTGATACACTCAGACTTTTGTGTTCCGTGTCAGTGCGCCATTTTCCCACACTCTCTTGGCCAGTCTGGACATAGCAGTGGAAGCCTTTCCCATGCGCTTGTTGATTTCTGCATCTAGAGACAGGTTACTGGTGATAGTTGAGCCTAGGTAGGTGAACTCTTGAACCACTTCCAGAGCGTGGTCGCCAATATTGATGGATGGAGCATTTCTGACGTCCTGCCCCATGATGTTTGTTTTCTTGAGGCTGACGGTTAGGCCAAATTCATTGCAGGCAGCCGCAAACCTGTCGATGAGACTCTGCAGGCTCTCTTCAGTGTGAGATGTTAAAGCAGCATCGTCAGCAAAGAGGAGTTCCCTGATGAGGACTTTCTGTACTTTGGACGTCGCTCTTAGACGGGCAAGGTTGAACAACCTGCCCCCTGATCTTGTGTGGAGGAAAATTCCTTCTTCAGAGGACTTGAACGCATGTGAAAGCAGCAGGGAGAAGAAAATCCCAAAAGGTGTGGGTGCGAGAACACAGCCCTGTTTCACGCCACTCGGGATAGGAAAGGGCTCTGAGGAAGAGCCACCATGTTGAATTGTGACTTTCATATTGTCATGGAATGAGGTGATGATACTTAGTAGCTTTGGTGGGCATCCAATCTTTTCTAGTAGTCTGAAGAGACCACGTTTGCTGACGAGGTCAAAGGCTTTGGCGAGATCAATGAAAGCAATGTAGAGGGGCATCTGTTGTTCACGGCATTTCTCCTGTATCTGACGAAGGGAGAACAGCATGTCAACGGTCGATCTCTCTGCACGAAAGCCACACAATATATACATATATAACACACAGTTACACCTCATTCAACAAGGTATAACTTCTTCTAGGGAAATGAATAGTGTAAGAGGGCAATTTCTCATCAGTTCAGTGCTTTCTAGTTAATTGCAGTTGTGGGGACTTCAACAGCACACCCTAGGGAGAAGCAAAGGATCACTGACAGCAACTTCCGTATTTAACTGCACATGTGCGGACTCCAAATGTTGCTGTCAATTTCAGAGGCATAATGACCTGAGCACTAACAGTTTTGCCATCATTACTACGACAAAATGCAAGCCAATGTATTATCCAAAAGATGGCACCTCAGACAGTGCTTCAGTGCTTCAGGCTGCTTCAGTATTACCACTGAACCAAGGCTGACACCAAGGGCCGGACTTTTATTTTCGGGTTGGGACCCTGATGACCGAAGTATTTCCAGGTACTGATCCCATGCTATTTTTAAATGTTAAATAAGTAATTGACCTGGGAGTGAGTCCGGTGCCCAAATCAGAGGCACTGGAAGTATTGTGGAGGCGGATGAGGAATTGAATGCAATTTTTAAAGGCAAGTGACAGCCATTGCTGGGCTTGCTATTACCTATATAAATTTTTTATTTTTTTTATTTTATTTAGAGATACAGCACTGAAACAGGCCCTTCGGCCCACCGGATCTGTGCCGATCATCAACCACCCATTTATACTAATCCTACACTAATCCCATATTCCTACCACATCCTCACCTGTCCCTATATTCCCCTGCCACCTACCTATACTAGGGTCAATTTATAATGGCCAATTTACCTATCAACCTGCAAGTCTTTTGGTGGTGGGAGGAAACCGGAGCACCCGGAGAAAACCCACGCAGACACAGGGAGAACTTGCAAACTCCACACAGGCAGTACCCAGAATTGAACCCAGGTCGCTGGAGCTGTGAGGCTGCGGTGCTAACCACTGCGCCACTGTGACTCACCAGGGTTCTTGGAGGGCTGGTGTGGGCATGGGAAAGCATTCCTTTGTGCTCCTCTGGCCTCCTGCTGTCCAGGATGTTGCACCTATCACAGCTCGTCCTGGTTGCTCTGTCCAATGTCATAGTGGCCTGTTCCCAACTGACCTCTCTCAGCTGGACTTTGTGCATTCAGCAGGCCTTCCCATGCCAACCCCAGCTGCCACAGTGATACCAGCCAGCTCACTTCCCTTACTATTCCTACTACTCTACACTGTGACAAATTAAACTCTCCGAGCTGCAGCAATAGCCATACTGAGATTCAGCTGAAGCAGCTAAGCTTTATTTTCTGCCTCGCAGTTAATTTTATCAGCCTTTCCCATAGCTCTCATGGCCCTCCACACTATTCATGTCTTTACAACCCTGATGTATTCCTCCCAATGGCATCTTCCCTGTTCCCAGTGTTTAAAAATTGCTCACTGATACTGACAAGCCTGTTAATGAGCTCTTTAACGAGTTCAACAGGCACTTAATTGGAGACGAGTGCCTGACCCATTCCCTCCATGCTGGCAGTACTTTGAAAAACAGCATTGTGTTCCGGAGATGGTGAGACCCAGTGCCGACCTCCAAGAATGCAATATTCAAATTGTGCTTGCAGCCGTTCCTGCCCCCCAGCAGGTTTTGAAAATCCGGCCCCAAGAAGGTGGTGGACATATAGAACAGGCTGGCCAGAGAAGCAGTGAAGGCAGATAGCGTGGAAACTTTTCAGGAAGAATTAAGGGAGTGCGTGTTTGAGGCATTTGTTTTTGGGATTTGTTGGATGGACCACAGAATCTTTTCCTATCCTGTACTTTCCTAACTGAACAGGCACAAATAAAAAGGATTCTAAACTACCAACAGTGATAAGAGTCTTTTAACCCATCAGTCTGTGCTGAATTCAAATTTAGGTCTCTAAAATAAAAGGAATCGTGCTCATGTTCTGTACCATGTAGATCCTCTAATCTCCTTTTAAGCCTTCTTTATTGATCTGATTTTGTAGAAATTCCTGTGCTACTAATTATGAGTACGAAACTCTGATAATCAAGTCCCTGACCAAATGTCTACTTAGCTGTTTAACGAGCCATAATGTGGTTAAAAAGCAAATGGAAAATACCATAATCAGCATTAATATATATACATTGTACAGTAACACAATCGTTCTTTGTGATGGTTTCCCATCCTTGTCCATTGAAATATTTAATCATCATTTCACCCAAAGTTATTGCAAGGGGTCACTCCCAGCTTTTGAAAGCCTGTTTAAGCAACATAGATCAAGAATATGGGGTTGATTTCTTTTCATATTATTTCCCTAAAGAACTGTTTTTGTTTAAATTATTTTTGAACATTGTATACAATTATGCCATTGTAATTCCCTGAACCAGAAGATCTTTTCCTCAATTCAGGTTCATAATTTCCAATATTCCTTTATGTTCTGTTACACAAGACGTACCTTCACATCAGTTTAATATGACTTGGGAGAACAATGTTTAAATAATATGTGTTACTTATCCAACAACTGTAGTTTTGCTATTTCTTGCACACTAGGTCAAACAGCAAGCTCTACAATCTATCAAGGCTGAAAGCAAAGAGAAAAACACATCATGTCCTGATCAGAGAACTCCGCTAAGCTGACGATGCTGCACTAGTTGCTCACACGGAAACTCAGCTACAAAGACTCATGGACTGTCTCTCCCGTGCCTGTAACTTGTTCCCCTTAATATAAGCGTCAAGAAAACCGTGGTCAAGGTGTTGCATTTATGTTCCTGATCACAGTAAATAACACCCCACTGGAAGTGGTTAGCAAATTCTGCTACCTTGGGTCCATGGTGACAATCTGTCCCTTGATGCAGAGCTCGATACACACATAGGGAAAGCAGCTACTACCTTTGGCTGACTTGCAAAACGTGCATGGAATAACACCAAGCTGACCCTTAGGGCCAAGTTCATGGTTTATAAGGCCTGTGTTCTCAGCACCTTGCTGTATGGCTGTGAAACATGGGCGACTTACAGCTACAGTGACATGAAGGCCCTAAATATCGACTATCGCACGTGGGAGTGACTAGCTGGTGAAAGAGGGAAATGGCGAAACATCCTGTGGACTGGTGTGCACTACCACAACGACCAGTTGATACAGCAGCTTGACAGCAGGTGCCAATGTCAAAAACAACAACTCACAGTCATTTGGTAGCTTCACATGTGGGGGCACTTGCGGCAGAACCGACCTCTCAAGGATTGGCCTTAACAGCCATCAAAAAAGGTGCACCAAGAGAAGACACCCCAACTAAATGGATTGTTTGCTGCATGTCCATAATCTTTCATAGATGGAAGGATACCAACCAATTTCAAAAGTGAATAAACTTTATATGGCAAATTTCGAGCACCGGTGAAATTCCAAGTGTGTCTAGGTGCTTTTCTTTATACATTTACGAGTGCTTCTGTCAGGTATGACCCTTGCACTAGCAGATGGCCTGGGGTGACTTCGGCAGCTGCCCTCTGACTGCCTGAGGCCTGGAAGGCCCTGGCTGCCTGAGAGTTTTCTACACAGGTGCAGAATTCCCCTCAGGTGTCACAGCTGCTGAAGCTGGGCTCTCTGGCAGAGGGGCTGAGGAGCCACTGCCCATATTTGGAACGCCCTGAGGGAACCCCAAGATGTGGAGGTCAGCCTCTCCTCCTCCCTTTCAAGGCTCACTTGAACCTCCCTGCTGATCAGAGAAGGATGAAGAGCTGGAGAAGAGTTCCGGGCCTCGCCCTTCTCTCGTCTTGCCGCATCTGCGTTGAGTTCATGGCCAAGGCAATGTTGTGCAGGTCTGCGCTCATCTGTGGGATCTGACTCTCCATGAGGTTCACCAGCCTCTTGATGGAGGAAGCCTGCGCTCACATGCCTGAGACATAGCAGCACTCATGGCATGGATGGACTCCTCCATCGTCCGCTCATGGCCACTTTTGGCATCTCCACCAGATGTTGCCTTACCTCTCTCTGCGACACCAGCATGCCCTGTGCTGTTGATATCAGAGGCTCATCATCAGCCTGGGGCTCAGCACGGGTCTGGACACCCATAGCCTCTGACTGTCTCGGCCTCAGCCAGCTGCTCGGGCACGTGTGTGGTGTTGTCACTAGCTTGTGACCCTGAGTCTATAGCTGAGCAGAAACCCACTGAGGTGAAAGTATCTGCGATGATGGATGGTACAGAAGAGTCATGGGACAGTGCATCCTCTGACCGCTCACTGCTCATCCTCAGAGATTGACTGCTGCCTCCCTTTGGATTGTGTCTCCTGTGGACACTGACCTGCATGAAAGAACACAAAGGTGGGTGGGTTAGGCTGTGCAGATATCGCCATGATATCCATGCATTATGAGGAGCTCCAGAAGTGTGCTGTATGTCAATGGAAGACCATCCTCACTCTTTAGCACGGAGACTCCAGTCTCATCATCCATGAATAAGTGTGCGCCCTCGGTTCCCACCAAATCCAGTGCTTCACTCTCAGCTGCTGGAAGAGGCTATATGTCAGCTATTCCTCTGCCAGTCTGCGAGGTCTCACTGTTTAATATGGGCCTGCTTATCCTGCAAGTCGAAAGAGGGAAATAGTCATACTTCACAGGATGACCTACAGGACAGGTATACTAGTGGCAGCCCCTTGCAAGGGGAAATAATTGCTGGCCTAGCCAGCGATGCCCACATCCCATGAGTGAATAAAAGAAACTAAATCCAGTGTTACTCAGTACAAGAGTCTTGTGTGTTTTTAAAATAATCTTTTTAAACATTTGCCTGCTTGGATCATTAAAACATCACTGGAGATTGTCATACATCCTCCCTCCTCTGACCTATTGCAAGCAGGACTGTCAACTCTTCAGTATCAGAGGGAACAGTGTTGCCCATGGCTCTCTTGCATCACTCTGAATAAATATTCTATTATGCACGTCCATCCCAACTTCCACTTTAACAATGAGTTACAACCGTTTAGGTGCTGCTGCCAGGTTTTAAGCCTCCCAGTTAATGTGTTAGAGGTCAGATTCTCTGGGCAATCTATGTGCCTGTTCATGAAAAAGAGACTCACATTATGTAATTTGGTGTGACCAAGCCCTTAAACTGTAGCACAATGTCTTTTTTGGTTAGAGCCACAAATTTGGGGCTGTTATTCATGTCATATCTATATAGGGGGGAATTTTTTTGGCAAGGTTCAAAGGTCAACTTCCTGTTTTGTTCTTACCCAGCATGTCCTCTGTGCACCCTCACTACCAGCTCCTTCACGTTGGTCAGGCAGAGAAATGCACCAGTAGCAGCTTGCGGAGTGACCCCTTCTATTTTTACAGTGATTGGACAAAGTCCTCTTCTTGGGCAGTCCCTCAGCACAGAGAATTACTTACTTTCACTCCGGTTCAGTGAGCTCTAACATGGCTAATAAGTCCGATGGGCGAATCGCAGACTCTGTCACATGTGAGGCAGGTGACGTTTGAAGAGTTGGAAAGGCGAGTTACTTTAGGGGCTGTGAGCTCCTCCCACTGCCTGCACTTGGCTCCCGCATGCTCCCGTCGAAATCTCATGAGGTGCTCGGTACCTTCCCGAATGCACCTTCTGCACTTTGAGCAGTCGAGGAGTGTACAGGAGGAGGTGAGCGAGGCAGAGGCAGCTGTGGGCAGTTCCCTCGGGTAGTGGGAGGACAGACATAGCCCTGCTCAGCTGGACACAGATGCAGGGCTTTGGGAGTCACAGGAAAGGAGGCTCTACCTAGACCAGCAGCAGCAGATGTGCTCCCACATTTTGGAGTTTCCTGAAGCAATGCAGGATCATGGGCTGAGAATGAAGGAGTCCACCCAGCTTACGTGCGCCACCATGGCTCAGGGCTTTAAGCACATGAGCTCCTCCATTGAGAGAGTGGCCAACCTTATAGAGAACCATATGCGGCAGCACTTGGAGTACATGCAGGAACAGGATGCATGTGTAGCCTGAACTGGTCAGTGGTGCTGGCAACACAGAAACGTTTGGAGGGGATGCCTGGTACGTCTCAGCTGGTGCTCCTCTCCAGCCATCTGTAGTGTCAACCAAGGGCTGAGGATGTCACCGAGGAGGATGAGGGTGCCATCCCTCATGAAGCACTTTCATCATCTTCAGCCTCCTTAGCTCCTCTGACTGAGGGAGCATCTGTGCAGCAGGGCCCAGTGATGGAGGCTACCTCTGCATTGATTCAGGTGCTACAGCCTCTACAGGTGCCCCCATGGGCACCTCCACAAAGAGGAGGACTGCCACCAGTATCTCAGCTGCAAGCTGAGACAAATGAGCAGGCTGCCTCCACCTCCTGTGAGGCCCCAAGGGATGCACCATGTAGAAGTGGCCAAGTGCGGAGGCCACTGCATCGCGCAAAGCACCGAGTGGGTCACTGGAGTGTCTTCTTGCTGTAACTGTGCACTGTTTTGCTTTCCAAGCACTATGTAAATAATGACACTTGAAGCCAGATGTTTGAGATTCCTTTTATTGCTGGCAGGACAAGAATATTGTGGTGGTGAAGGAAAGTAAGCTTTCCTCAATGGTGATGATAAAACCTTTGGGCAGATGTGCATCCTTCATTGGCAGTCAGAGTTTACATTTTCCAGGCTGCATCTTCAATGGAAGTGTTCACACAGGCGTTCCAAACCACTACGGTTCAACCTGGATCAGAGGGGCACATTTGAAGCATTCCTTAATCAAATGATCCCTGACATTTATGGCATCCTGACAAGACCCTCAAGCCTCGTGCAGTGCCCGGGCACCTCCCAGTGCAGCCGAAGCACCTCAGTGTTCTGCATCTTTCGCCTTTCTCCTCCTCTTTCACCTCCTTTTCCATGTCCTGCTCCTCCTCTTCTTCTGATGAGCTGTGTCATTCCATGGTCTCACCGTCCTCAAGGCCCACACCTTTCTGGACAGCCATGTTAAGCAGAGCACAGCAAACAACCACAATGACCGAAACACTTGCAGGAGGGTATTGGAGGGCAGCACCCGACAGGTCCAGGCACTGGGACCGCATCTTCAGAAGCCCAATGGCCTGCTCAGTGGTGGTCATAATGAGCAGATGGCTTTGATTGTATCACCTCTGTGCCTCTGTCTGGGGCTCTCGTTGAGGGGTGAGTAGCCATCTCTTCAAGGGATATCCCTCGTTCCCTAGGAGCCAATCATGGACTTTAGGTGGATGGAGTGAAGAACTGCAGCAGTCTGAACTGGTGGAGGATGAAGGACTCATGGCAGCTGTGAGGAAAGCAAGCACACACATGGAGGATGCTCTTCTTGTGGTTTCAGACCAGCTGAATGTTGAGTGAATGGAAGCCTTTCCTGATGATGAATATGATTGGGTGGTCACTGAGTGCTTTGATGACCACATGGGTGCAATCGATGATGCCCTGCATCTGGGGGAATCCAGCAGTTGTGGTGAAACCCACACACACCTGTGCCTGGAAAGTCTCATCTGTTGTGAACGGAATTTACTGTCCAGCTCTGGCATATCAGTCATCAGTGACCTGCGAGATGCAGTGGTGTGCAGCCATTTGCGAGATGTCACCAAGGCCCACTGCTGATCCTTGGAAGGAGTCAGAGGTGAAGCAGTTCAAGACCAATTCTGATGAAAGGTCACAGACCTGAAACACTAACTCTGTTTATCTCTCCACAGATGCTGCCAGACCTGATGAGTATTTCCAGCACTTTCTGTTTTTAGTTCAAGGCCACAGTGACTTTGACGGCTACTGGTAGGGCATGACGACCAGTGCTGCAAGGTGTGAGGTCTTCAGTGATGAGGACACAGATGCCTGTGACCAATTGCCTGGAGAGTCGCAGTCTCCTGTGGCACGGAATCTTGATCATCTCCAGATAGCTCTTTCTTCGTTGGTTGATCCTGTGCTGAGATTATGTCCTCCTTCCCCTTTGTTCCTCTCCCCTGCCCTCCTGATGCCCAGGGCTCCACCCTTTCAGTGGAGGGTGTTGCTCCTCATCGCCACTGGGCTCAAAATCTGAGAGTCGTACCCCCATTTTCCAGCTGCTGCCTTCCTTGTGCGCAGGTGGCCGCCCAATTGTCCTTGGCAGCCTTATGCTATCCTCTTTTGCCCCCACGATGCCAGCAGGATGACGAACCCTTGCACTGCCCAGGCACTTACTGCCCACACTCCCTGCCACCTGCGTTGTGCCAATGGTACCTGTTGCCCAAAGGCCGAGTCCCCCTCTGCGCCGTTCACCCTTTCATGGGGCCCAGCCAATTCCCTGGGGTGGCCATAGTTGGCTCCCCATGTGTACCCCCCCCTTCCTTCATCTGGTCTGCCCAGACAGCGCGTGCAGCCCCCATGAAAATCACAACACCCCCCATTAACAAGCTCTTAATGAGCTCCTCAACTAGCTCAACTGGCCTTAATCAGGGATCGGGCGGGATCATGAGGCCGCTCTCCCCTCGCCCTAAGGAATGTGGCCAGCACTGGGAATGGCATCTGGAAACCTGCACACCGACCGGCGATAATAATTTGGACCCCCTGCCTCTTCTGTTCCCGGCCCTGGTGGGATCTGAAAATCCTGCCCTAAATTAATATAAAAATTTGCATGTTGTGGTAAGAAATAACTTTTGCCCACATTTTCCTCATCTGGGAGGAACGTTTCCTCTGTATGTTAGACGTAGCAGAATAGTAACCACGCTCTTTATAATTTACGTTTTTGTTGCAGCTAGTGCACAGAGGATATCTTCTCCTCCTCACTCCTGCCCCTATGATGAATTTATGGTCATACCTGTATCACTATGGGGAGGTTTGGTTTGGGGTATTATCTCTTACATTTGGAGAAGATGCATGGTACATAATCCAGAGACTCAAAGCTAGAAATTACTGTTAGCATTAATAGTGAATGAACCCATAATGTGAACATAAGACATTCATTTGCCTTATATTTTATTGGATGCACTAACACATGTTAAAATCACAGGCAGCAGAATGCCACACAAACCTATTAAACCTGCTATTATCACTGACAGTAATTACTAGCCTCTAATCACTAACATTCATTTCCTGATTTCTATTGCTGCATTGTGTTGCCAATTCTGTTTTTATTTTTGAAAGTCACAAACCCATTTAGTGGAATCCAACAGACACCTTTATTTAATTATTGATCGAGATGATGAATTCAAACAAAAAATTAAGTTGCCTAGAGAACAAAAATCTATAAAGCACAAAGAACTGGCCTCAAAATATCAACACTAATTCAACAAGCACTTCACCCAGCCTCCTGCTACATACCATTCTCCCAGTTTCTCCGTCTCTGACGCATCTGATCATGCTACCTTCTACAACAGCGCTTCTGATATGTCTTCCTTTCTCCTCAACTGAGGATTCCCCCCCCCACTGTGGTTAACAGGGCCCTCAACTGTGTCTGGCCCATTTCCCGCACCTCTACCCTTACGCCTTCCCCTTCCTCCCAGAACCGTGACAGGGTTCCCCTTGTCCTCACTTTCCACCCCATCAGCCTCCATGTCCAAAGGATCATCCTTCGCCATTTCCGCCACCTCCAGCGTGATACCACTACCAAACGCATCTTCCCCTCCCTTCCCCTGTCAGCATTCCGAAGGGATCGTTCCCTCTGCAACACCCTCGTTCACTCCTCCATTAACCCTACCACCTCGTCCCCTTCCCACAACACCTTCCCCTGAAATCGCAGGAGGTGTAAGACTTGCCCATTTACCTCCTCTCTCCTCACTATCCCAGGCCCCAAACACTCCTTTCAGGTGAAGCAGCGATTTACTTGTACTTCTTTCAATGTAGTATACTGTATTCGCGGCTCACAATGTGGTCTCCTCTACATTGGGGAGACCAAACGCAGACTGGGTGACCGCTTTGAGGAACACCTCCATTCAGTCTGAAAGCATGACCCCGAGCTTCCGGTTGCTTGCTATTTCAACACTCCCCCCTGCTCTCATGCTCACATCTCTGTCCTGGGATTGCTGCAGTGTTCCAGCGAACATCAATGCAAGCTCGAGGAACAGCATCTCATTTACCGATTAGGCACACTACAGCGTGCCGAACTGAACATTAAGTTCAATAATTTCAGAGCATGACGGGCCCCCCATTTTACTTTTATTTTTAGTTGTTTTTTTCTTTTTTTTTCCTTTTTTATATTTTTTTTGTTTATTTTATTTTATTTCATCTTAGTTTGTTCAGTTTGCTTACCCACTGTTTTTTTTTCATGTCTGTACTTGCGGCTGTTCAGTTTTCAGTCCATTAACACCCTATCTGTACTAATGCTTTGTCTTTCAACACACCATTAACATATTGTTTGCCTTTGCTCCATGACCTTCTGGTTGGTTATTCTCTGTGACCTTGTCCTATCTACACCTTCTCCTTTGTTTTCTCTTGCCCCACCCCCTCTTTACTTGCTTAAAACCTTTCACATTTCTAATATTTGCCAGTTCTGAAGAAGGGTCACTGACCTGAAACGTTAACTCTGCTTCTCTCTGCACAGATGCTGCCAGACCTGCTGAGTAGTTCCAGCATTTCTTGTTTTTATTCCTGCTACATAGATTTATTTTCAATTACTACCAGATCACTCCACTGTGTTACTTTTCATGCTTCTTTCACCAATGAATTCTAAAAGACATCTTGATCAAGATTTTTTGGCTGGCATATTTAAATATTAAACAGAGTCGATGTTCCAATCTAGACAGCTTATCCTTTCTCTCTTAAAGTGTCAGCCACAGCTCAGTTGGTAGCTCTTACCTCTCAAGCCCAAGGTTTCTGCTTTAAGTCCCACTCCAGGGCTTGAGCACTAAAAGCAAGGCTGATACTCCAGTGCAGTACTGAGGGAGTACTGCACTGTTGGAGGTGCTGTCTCTCGGATGAGACGCTAAACTGAGACCCCATCTGCCTGCTCAGGTGGATGTAAAAGATTTCATGGTGCTATTTCAAAGAAGAGCAGGTGAGTCATCCCTGGTGTCCTGGCCAATATTTATCCCTCAATCAGCATCACAAAAACAGATTATCTGGTTATTATCACACTGCTGTTTGTGGGAGCTTGCTGTGCGCACCTTGGCTGCCGCATTTCCCATATTACAATAGTGACTACACTTCAAAAGGACTTCATTGGCTGTAAAGTGCTTTGAGACATCTGGTAGTCATGAAAGGTGATATATATGCAAGTCTTTGTTTTTTTTTCTTATCTTGAGAAATCACAGTCTAATTATAGGCCATCTCCAGGTGTTATTATTCACTAGGCTCTGGACCGATCAACATCATGACTGGTCTGAAAGCCCGATGAAACCACAGCCAGCAACTGAAAGCCCTTAAAGGCAGTACAAAGGGTGTTATCTAATCTGTTCCCTACTGCCACCAGAACTGCTGTCTGTGCTTCACTGGAGAAGGCACTTCTTTTGGTATAAGAAGTTGGACACATATCAGAAATGTACTGCCTGATATATGTTGGGGTGATCAGGAAGAAGAAAATCTGTTATGCAAATTCTGTCAAAGCAAGATCTGAAAAGGACTCAAGGATCACATTTTTTATTGGTTGTGCCTCACGCGATATCAAGGATTGCGTGCTTTTCACATTAACTGATGGGGTTTAAGTGAAACAACTGTTGCAAGGCTTTTAACCAGGATCCTTAATGAAGAGCAGTAGGAAAACTGATCAACTGTGACTGGACTCCAGTTCTTAATATATTTTCACTCTTCCATGTCTTTAGAGAAAGCAATGCCATTAACAGCACTGTAAATGTAGAAAAATGTACTGTACTCTTCCAGAAGTATGATTTTAAAAACGGATACTGAGCCAAAGAAGGAGGTATTAGAAGGGATGACCTAAAGCTTTGTCAATGAGAATTAAACAAGAGGATGCAGGATTTAAAAAAAATTAAAAAATGACAAAATATGTTGAAGAAAGGGAATGCAAAATAGAAATAAAATGTAAATAATTTGTAGAAAAGGAAGTAAAAGCAAACATCTCATACCAAAAAATTACATTGGAAACCATCTCCTTCTTTTCTCAAATGGCTACATCAAAAAAGTCTTGACAAGTTTAGACACATGAGGTTGACACAACAGCTTGATGGTTCTTACAGCAATTCCAGCTGTAGCATTTGGCTTAACATACCAGAGGCAACTACAAGTGCCGAGAAGCACTTCAGCATTAGTCTAAAAGAAAGAAAGACATATTTTATATAATGCTTTTCAGGACCTCAGGATATCCCAATGCACCTTACAGCCAATTAAGCACTGTTGTTGTACTGGTAGTTTTGCTGGTCACAGATTCTATTTCAACAGCTCCTTGGGCCTATCCTGTTCTGAACGCTGCCCCTTTCAGTGGGAATAATTAATTCTGCCCCAGTTTACCATATGATATGTAGCAAGTGAATGAAATATAATTCAGAAGTTATATAGTAGAGCTCCTTTATTATGCTGTTTGACTGTACAATCCACTTATCACCACAGCACTTTAAAGTACCAATGTATTTCAAACATTACAACACCTCCGTTTTCCTGGGTGGTTGAGATGTCTGCCTGACATCAGGACCATGAAGCAATTTTAACTGCTGTCGTGGACACCCTGCTCAGGAGCAGTAGGAATGCTTATAGACCCAGAAACTTTAAGCCACAGCCACCCAGGGCTCCCACTCTCATCCCATTCCACCCAACCCTCCATGCTTCTGTCCTGTTAACCCTCCCGAACCATCCACCTAGCTCCCGGCTTTCTTACCTAACTGCCTCTGGGCAGCCTCTAGGTTCAAAACCAGTGTGCTCCCTCTGAAAGCCTGTTTTGGGGAGGCAGTTGACCGGTAAAATGTTAACGAGGCCCAGTCATTAAAATGCCTCAGACCACCCGTTGTAGTTCCTGGGCGTCTTCCGGCTTCGGAGTTCGAATTCCCCATCAAGTACATTGTCACCTAACACATTTCAACGATTAACCATTGAATTAATTTACGAATTTGCTGCAGGACATATGAAAAGACACAGGTAGTGGAAAAGATTCAAAAATAGAAGTAAGAATGCAACCAAGTCTTAGACTATTAATCCATAAAGAGCAGTTAAGGAAGCGAAGTGGGTTTTGCTTGTTTATACGTAGATTTGTATTTTAATACTGCTGTCTGCCTGTCTTAGCGTCATTTGATTGTAAAGTTGAATGCCAAGAAGCAAATAAAGATATTTGGATTGAAATCTCCTTGCAAGTTCAACAATATGCTGCATCCACATCTGCTGCTGGACGTGGCAAAATGCACATCCACGGGTCCAGATAGGGCTGCCTGCCTCTAAGGCTTCAAATTTCCAGCAACTGCAATTTTTTTCCCGCCTATTAATTTCTCAGCCACTTCCCGAGAACTCACTCAAACACAAACAGCCTCCCCCTCCTCCCAAGCTGCCAATCTTCACCTTAGCTAACAGCTGTAAATCGGTTGGTAGCTCTCTCACCTCCGCATCAGAAGGTTGTGGGTTTGTATCCCACTCCAGAAGCTTTAAGTGCAAAAATCTAGGCTGATCCTCAAATGCAGTTCTGAGGGAGTGCTGCACTGTTGGAGGTGCCCTGCCTGCTCTCTCAGATGGATGTAAAAGATCTCAATGCAATATTTGAAGAACAGAGGAGTTCCCCCCCCAATGTCTTGGCTGATATTTATCTCTCAATCAACATAATTAAAACAGCTAATCTGGTTTGTGTGAGTTTGCTGTGTGCAAACTGGCCTCCTTATTTCCTACAACAGAGACAAATCTTCAAAAGTGCATCACAGACTGTAAAGCACTTTGGACCATTCTGTGGTAGTGAAAGGTACTATACAAATGCAAATCTTTCTTTCTCTCTTGTGTTGGTTTGTCCGTGCTTGCATGGTCCTCGAGAAGGAGCACATGATGGCCACTGGTATGCCTGAGGCCTTAAGTGGGGATTGGAGTTTATCGTAAATACAGCGAATAATAATATTATTTTATTTAATGTATCCTTTGTCTTTTAGTGATTTAGGTTTTATCGATTGTGCCCCTCTAAAAGGGGCACATCTGATACAAAGTATTACAAAATATTTACAGCACAGAAAAAGGGCTATTCTGGCTAGTATATCCATGCCAGTGTTTATGCTCCACATTAGCCTCCTCCTACCCTTCATCATCAAACCCCATCAACGTATATTTCTATTCCTTTCTCTCTCACATACTTATCTAGCTTCCCCTTAAATGCATCTATGCTATTCCAGCACAGACACCTCAGGCCCTGTGGCCTCATTCTGTGCTGTTACCATTCTATAATTCTAGTCGCCTGAACTACTCTTTGTGGCAGCGAGTTCCACATTCTTACCACTCTTTGGGTAAAGAAGTTGCTCCTGAATTCCCTAATGGATTTATCAGTGACTATTTTATATTTATGACCCCTAGTTCAGTTATATTTCTTTTATCTGGGTTAATGGCATTGGGAAACCCATTAGTTAAAAGAAAAGGCTTGCGTCAATCATCATGAGCAATTCAAATAAACTAGACTCATTTGAAATCTGTAAAGCCTGGGTCTGCACTATCCCTAAATATTTAGGTTAATCTGCCAATACTGCTGAGCTGAAAGAGTGTACGCACTTAATGCGGTAAGATGAGCAATGCCCATTGATCCTCTCCTTCCTGTAATACTCACCACATAAAGTGACTAGATCACAAATGCCAAAACATATCGCCACTGAAAATCATGAAGCTTTATTGAAATAGACCATGCACCAATGTGCAACCTTGTTATTGTTCAGATTTAAACAGAGTTTACTGAGGAAGTTTGTAACAATTTGTTCTTGGGATATGGGTGATCATGACAGGGCTATATTTATTGCTCAGTGCTAATTGCCCTCAGAAGGTGGTGGTGGGTCTTAGTTTTGAACCTCTGGATTCCTTGTAATGATGCTACTCCTACCATGGTGTTAGGTAGGGAATTCGAGAATACGTATCCAGTGACAGTGCAGAAACAACGATATATGTCCAAGTCAAGATGGTATATGACTTAGAAAAGAATTCGTAAATAATGGTGTTTTCATAGCTTTGCTGTTCTTGTCCTTCTTGATGAGGGGGGGGGGGGCTTGGGGTGAGGGACAGCTGGGTTCATCCTATGTAAATGGCTAGATGGTCTTAAATCAATTGCAATTTGAAGTAGAAATGACCATCAGGCCAAAAATAGCTTATCCTGTCCTTTAGATAGTGCACCCTCATTTATCACCCTCTTCAGTCACTGGTAATTCCAACTTCTGAGGGAGGCAAAAAAAAGTTCTCATCAGAGGAAACTCTGAGCTTTACAGGCCCTTTGTAGTACTTTTTGACATATTGCAAAATGTAATTTGAGATTTCTTGGACCAACATCTCCTAATTCTTATTTTGCTGCTTGTTTGATGCCAAAAATCTCAGTGCCCTGAGTAGACTTAAGTGGATGCAACTTCCATAAATGTACATAGAGAATATACAATAAACATTTGTACCTAATCCATGCTCATTTTTCCCAGAACCCCATGTTTGAATCCCTTCTATCGCCATTGTACCCTGCCACAACATTAAAACAGCTGTTATCAGTCACAAATGACATCCATGTGACTGTGGCAATGGTAAACTATCCTTCTCAACCTGTCTGCAGCCTTTGACACTGTTGAACACAACATCCTTCTTCAATGTCTCTCTTTCTCTGTCCAGTTGGGTGGAACTGCACTCGCTTGGCTCTATTCTTATCTATCCAGTCACAGCCAGAGAATCATCAGCAAGGGTTTCTCTTCCTGCTCCCACACCCTGACATCTGGTTCCCCTCAAGATTTTATCTTTGGCCCTCTACTATTTCTAGTTTACATGATGCTCCTTGGAGACATCATCTGAAAACACAGGATCAGTTTCCACATGTCTGCTGATAAGATCCACAAGAACACAAGGAAAAGGAGCAGAAGTAGACCATATAGCCCATCGAGCCTGCTCCACCATTCAAAATGATCATGGCTGACCTTGGGCTTCAACTCCACTTTCCCGCCTGCTCGCCATATCCCTTGATTCCCTGAGAGACCAAAAATCTGTCTAATCCAGCCTTAAATATAAGTAATTTCTCCTCATCTCAGTCCTAAATGATAGGCCCCTTATCCTGAGACTGTGCTCCCATGTTTTAGATTCCCTGACCAGTGGAAATAAACTCTCAGTGTCTATCCTGTCAAGCTCCTTCTGAATCTTGTATGTTTCAATGAGATTACCACTCATTCTTCTAAACTCCAGAGAGTATAGACCCAAGTCACTCAGCATTTCATCATAGGACAACTGTCATGCCTATGTAATTGGCTGTATTTAAATTTAAGATTCTTCTTTGTGATTGGAGCATGCCACTTTCAAACTTAACACGGAATTCAATGGTATTATGATCACTATTTTCCAGTGGATCTTTTACTATGACATTGTTAATTAACCCTGCTTCATTACTTAATACTAGATCTAAGATAGCTTCATTCCTAGTTGGTTCCACAATGTATTGATCCAAGAAACTGTCCTGAAATCATTCTACAAACTCATCTTCAAGATCACTCCTGCTAATTTAATTGTCCCTGTCTATATGAAGATTAAAATCCCCCACAATTATTACACTGCTTTTGCTACAAGCTCCAATAATTTCTTGTTTAATGCTCTGTCCAAAGGTATGACTACTGTTAGGGGGCCTATAAACAACTCCCACCAGTGTTTTCTGATTCTTGCTATTCCTTATTTTTTGAAGCCAGATCATTTCTCACTAATGTCCTTACGTCATCCTTTACCATCAGTGCTACCCCTCCTTCTTTGCTATTCTGTCTGTCTTTCCGAAATATTGTGTACCCTGGAATATTTATTTCCCAACCTTGATCACATAGAAACATAGAAAATAGGAGCAGGAGTAGGCCATTCGGCCCCTCGAGCCTGTTCCGCCATTCAATATGATCATGGCTGATCATCCAACTCAGTAACCTGTTCCCGCTTTCGCCCCATACCCTTTGATCCCTTTAGACCCAAGAGCTATATCCCACTCCTTCTTGAAAACATACAATGTTTTGGCCTCAACAGCTTTCTGTGGTAGCGAATTCCACAGGCTCACCACTCTCTGAGTGAAGAAATTTCTCATCTCAGTCCTGAAAGGTTTACCCCGTCTCCTTAGACTATGACCCCTGGTTCTGGACTCCCCACCATCGGGAACATCCTTCCTGCATCTACCCTGTCAAGTCCTGTTAGAATTTTATAGGTTTCTATGAGATCCCCCTCACTCTTGTGAACTCCAGCGAATACAATCCTAACTGACTCAATCGCTCCTCATACGTCAGTCCCGCCATCCCAGGTATCAGTCTGGTAAACCTTCACTGCACTCCCTCTATAGCAAGAACATTCTTTCTCAGATAAGGAGACCAAAACTGCATAGGGAACTGGTCTATAATTCCCTGCTTTCTCTCTACTTCTCTTTTTAAATAGTGGGGTTACATTAGCTACCCTCCAATCTGTAGGAACTGTTCCACAGTCTATAGAATCTTGGAAGATGACCACCACTGCATCCACTATTTCTAGGGTCACTTCCTTAAGTACTCTGGGATGCATACCATCAGGCCCTGGGGATTTATCGGCCTTCAATCCCATCAATTT
The DNA here is from genome assembly GCF_036365525.1 of Heterodontus francisci. Lineage (NCBI taxonomy): Eukaryota > Metazoa > Chordata > Chondrichthyes > Heterodontiformes > Heterodontidae > Heterodontus > Heterodontus francisci. The sequence goes on from NC_090394.1 coordinate 23,015,285, forward strand.
CCCCAACACCATTTCTCTACTAATACTGATTTCCTTCAGTTCCTGTCTCTCACTAAGCCCTGTGTTCTCCAACATTTATGGTATGATATTTGTGTCTTCCTTTGTGAAGACAGAACCAAAGTATGCATTTAGTTGGTCAGCCATTTCTTTGTTCCCCATAATAAATTCCCCTGTTACTGACTGTAAGGGACCTACATTTAGGTCTAACATCTAACCTACATCTAACCATGTCTCTGTGATGGCGATTAGATCTAAATCATTTGCCACTAAGCCTACTATCTTATTGCAGATTCTTCGTGCATTCAGATATAGAACCTTTAATTATATCTTTTGCTTCTATTCCCTTCAATGACCTTATTTGCTGATGTACAATTTCCATTAAACTCTGTGTCCCTTCCTGTCACACCCTGATTATCATTTTCCTTATTGCTATCTTGCTCTCTTGCCTTCTCCTCTCTCTTTAAATTATCACATCTCTCATTTAATCCCTCACCCCCACTATTTAGTTTAAAGGCCTCTCTCCAGCTCTACCTCACCATCCCTTCTCTCAAACCTTCCACTGTCTCTAAGTCAGACTGCGTGTATGACATCCAGTACTGGACGAGCAGAAATTTCCTCCAACTAGAGATCGAAGCCATTGTCTTTGGTCCCCACAACAAACTTCATTCCCTAGCCACTGACTTCATCCCTTTCTCTGGCAACTGTCTGAAGCTTAACCAGACTGTTCACAACCTCAGATGAGCATCAAACCTTTTATTCACCATAAGAGCATAAAAATAGGAGCAAGTGTAGACCATATGACCTGTTAAGCCTGCTCCGTCATTCAATATGATCATGGTTGATCTTGGGCTTCAACTCCAATTTCCCACTCATTCCCATATCCCTTGATTCCCTGAAAGTCTAATCCAGCCTTAAATATATTCAATGATGGAGCATCTACAACCCTGTGGGATAGAGAATTCCAAGGATTCACAACCCTTTGAGTGAAGGAATTTCTCCTCATCTCAGTCCCACACGATTGTCCCCTTATCCTGAAACAATGCCCCTCCGCCCCCTTTTTCTAGATTCCCCAGCCAGGGGAAACAACATCTTAGCATCTACCCTGCCAAGCCCCTTCAGAATCATGTATGTTTCAATGACATTACCTCTCATTCTTCTAAACTCCAGAGAATATAGGCCCAAGTTACTCAGCATCTCATCGTAGGATAAGCCTCATCACAGGGACCAATCGAATGAACTTTCACTGAACCGTCTCCAATGCAAATATATCCTTCCTTAAATATGGAGACCAAAACTGCACACAGTATTCCAGATGTGGTCTCACCAAAGCCCTGTACAATTGTAGCAAGACTTCCTTATTCCTGTACTCCAATCCCCTTGCAATAAAGACTAACATGCCATTTGCCTTCCTAATTGCTTGCTGTACCTGCATGCAAAGTTTCTGTGTTCCTTGTACGAGCACACCCAACTCTCTCTGAACATCAACATTTACAAGTTTCACAACTTCTGCTCTTCTATTCTTACTACCAAGGTGAATAACTTCACACTTCCCCACATTATACTGCAACTGTCACCTTATTGCCCACTCACTTAACCTGTCTATATCTCTTTGCAGCCTTGGTGTCCTCCTCATAGCTTGCATTTCCACCTTCCTTTATATCATCAACAAACTTACAGTACTCCCTGTCTCTTCATCTAAGTCATTAATATAGATTGCAAATAGCTAAGGTCCAGTGCTCATCTAATTCTGGCGTCTTGAGCACCACCAATTTTAATCACTAAAACATTAGCTGCCAAGCCTTCAGCTACCTGGTCCCTAAACTTTGGACATCCCTCCACTTCTCTTATCCTTCTTTCAAATGCTCCGACATCTTTGACCAAGCTTTTTTAGATCTGCCTGACTACCTCCTTCTGAGGCTGAGTGAAATTCCATCTGATTATGCTTCTCTGAAGCCCTTGGGATGTTTTCTACGCTAAAGGCGCTATATAAAATGCAAGTTATTGTTGTACTATGTGCCAATAATGGACCGCTGGGTTGAACACTACCTAGAACTGTACTCCAGGGAGAATGTTGTCACTGAGACTGCCCTCAATGCAGCCCAGCCTCTGCCAGTCATGGATGAGCTGGATGTACAGCCAACAAAATCGGAACTCAGTGATGCCATTGATTCTCTAGCCAGCGGAAAAGCCCCTGGGAAGGACAGCATTACCCCCGAAATAATCAAGAGTGTCAAGCCTGCTATACTCTCAGCACTACATGAACTGCTTTGCCTGTGCTGGGACGAGGGAGCAGTACCTCAGGACATGCGCGATGCCAATATCATCACCCTCTATAAAAACAAAGGTGACCGCGGTGACTGCAACAACTACCGTGGAATCTCCCTGCTCAGCATAGTGGGGAAAGTCTTTGCTCGAGTCGCTTTAAACAGGCTCCAGAAGCTGGCGGAGCGCGTCTACCCTGAGGCACACTGTGGCTTTCGTGCAGAGAGATAGACCATTGACATGCTGTTCTCCCTTCGTCAGATACAGGAGAAATGCCGCGAACAACAGATGCCCCTCTACATTGCTTTCATTGATCTCACCAAAGCCTTTGACCTCGTCAGCAGACGTGGTGTCTTCAGACTACTAGAAAAGATCGGATGTCCACCAAAGCTACTAAGTATCATCACCTCATTCCATGACAATATGAAAGGCACAATTCAGCATTGCGGCACCTCATCAGACCCCTTTCCTATCCTGAGTGGCGTGAAACAGGGCTGTGTTCTCGCACCCACACTTCTTGGGATTTTCTTCTCCCTGCTGTTCTCACATGCGTTCAGAAGAAGGAATTTTCCTCCACACAAGATCAGGGGGCAGGTTGTTCAACCTTGCCCGTCTAAGAGCGAAGAGCAAAGTACGGAAAGTCCTCATCAGGGAACTCCTCTTTGCTGACGATGCTGCTTTAACATCTCACACTGAAGAGTGTCTGCAGAGTCTCATCGACAGGTTTGCGGCTGCCTGCAACGAATTTGGCCTAACCATCAGCCTCAAGAAAATGAACATTATGGGACAGGACGTCAGAAATGCTCCATCCATCAATATCGGCGACCACGCTCTGGAAGTGGTTCAAGAGTTCACCTACCTAGGCTCAACTATCACCAGTAACCTGTCTCTAGATGCAGAAATCAACAAGCGCATAGGAAAGGCTTCCACTGCTATGTCCAGACTGGCCAAGAGAGTGTGGGAAAATGGCGCACTGACACGGAACACAAAAGTCTGAGTGTATCAAGCCTGTGTCCTCAGTACCTTGCTCTATGGCAGCGAGGCCTGGACCACGTATGTCAGCCAAGAGCGATGTCTCAATTCATTCCATCTTCGCTGCCTCCGGAGAATACTTGGCATCAGGTGGCAGGACTGTATCTCCAACACAGAAGTCCTCCAGGCGGCCAACATCCCCAGCTTATACACACTACTGAGTCAGCGGCGCTTGAGATGGCTTGGCCATGTGAGCCGCATGGAAGATGGCAGGATTCCTAAAGACACATTGTACAGCGAGCTCACCACTGGTATCAGACCCACCAGTCGTACATGTCTCCGCTTTAAAGACGTCTGCAAACGCGACATGAAGTCCTGTGACATTGATCACAAGTCGTGGGAGTCAGTTGCCAGCGATCGCCAGAACTGGCGGGCAGCCATAAAGGTGGGGCTAAAGCGTGGCGAGTTGAAGAGACTTAGCAGTTGGCAGGAAAAAAGACAGAAGCGTAAGGGGAGAGCCAACTGCGCAACAGCCCCGACAAACAAATTTTTCTGCAGCACCTGTGGAAGAGCCTGTCACTCTAGAATTGGCCTTTATAGCCACTCCAGTCGCTGACCACCTCCAGGCACTTACCCATTGTCTCTCGAGATAAGGAGGCCAAAGAAGAAGATGTGCCAATAAATGCTGCCTTGCCAAGTGATTACAAATGTCCCAAGAACAAATGTTCTGACAAAGGCAAGAAAACTTGTCGAGATACTCGTCTCCACTTGTCAGCTGATTCAATAGCTGACACAATGTCGCCCTCAGCAGGTCCGCCCCGGTCCAACCGCTTGCGCATGCGCTCACCCTCCGCTGTCCTCGGCCGTTCGCGCATGCGCTCGCTATAACTGTCGCGGCGGGCGCGTCTGGTGAGGGTTGGTGGACGATGTCGTTTTGTTCTTTTTTTGGTGGAGAGGTTTACAAGGATCACTTTGAACGCGGTGAGTCTGGATGTTGCTGAGTTGGGACGGACGAGTATTGTTTTTCACTTTTCTTTTTAGAAACAGGATTGAGTTGGTGAAAGTGCGGAGTCGAGCTCCCAAAAGCGGTTAATCCCCATCCCAGAGGGACTTCCTATCCTTAATCCCCATTCCTCAGGGACCCCCATCCCTATCCTTAATCCCCATCCCTCAGGGACCCCCATCCCTATCCTTATTCACCATTCCTCAGGGACCCCCATCCCTATCCTTAATCCCCACTACTAAGGGACCCCCATCCCTATCCTTAATCCCCATTCCTCAGGGACCCCCATCCCTATACTTAATCCCCATCCCTCAGGGGCCCCCATCCCTATCCTTAATCCCCATCCCTCAGGGGCCCCCATCCCTATCCTTAATCCCCATCCCTCAGGGACCCCCATCCCTATCCTTAATCCCCACTACTAAGGGACCCCCATCCCTATACTTAATCCCCATCCCTCAGGGACCCCCATCCCTATCCTTAATCCCCAACCCTCAGGGACCCCCATCCCTATCCTTATTCACCATTCCTCAGGGACCCCCATCCCTATCCTTAATCCCCACTCCTCAGGGACCCCCATCCCTATCCTTAATCCCCACTCCTCAGGGACCCCCATCCCTATCCTTAATCCCCACTACTAAGGGACCCCAATCCCTATCCTTAATCCCCCACTCCTCAGGGACCCCAATCCCTATCCTTAATCCCCACTCCTCAGGGACCCTCATCCCTATCCTTAATCCCCACTCCTCAGGGACCCCCATCCCTATCCTTAATCCCTATTCCTCAGGGACCCTATTCCTGTCCTTATTCCCCACCCCTCTGTGACACCCCACTCCCCCTGTCCTTATTCCCACAGGCGGCGCAGTGGTTAGCACCGCAGCCTCACAGCTCCAGCGACCCGGGTTAGATTCCGGGTACTGCATGTGTGGAGTTTGCAAGTTCTCCCTGTGTCTGCGTGGGTTTCCTCCGGGTGCTCCGGTTTCCTCCCACATGCCAAAGACTTGCAGATTGATAGGTAAATTGGCCATTATAAATTGCCCCTAGTATAGGTAGGTGGTAGGGAAATAGAGGGACAGGTGGGGATGTGGTAGGAATATGGAATTAGTGTAGGATTAGTATAAATGGGTGGTTGATGGTCGGCACCGACTCGGTGGGCCGAAGGGCTTGTTTCAGTGCTGTATCTCTAAACTAAACTAAACTAAAACCCCTGGAGCCCCCATCCCTCTAGGACACTCCCTGTCCTTATTCCCCCACCCCTCTGTGGGGACCTTTGCCCCCTCTCCACCCCATTCGGACCCCCACCCCCGTTCTCCTTCCCCCACCCCTCTGGGACCCCCCTACCGCCCCCCCCCGTCCTTATTGTCCGCCCCCCTGGGCCGGTCCTTAATCCTCTGGGCCGATAAACTTAAATTGGTGCCGTCTGGTTCTTGACCGTTCCGCCAGTAGGAACAGTTTCTGCTACTCTGTCTAAAGCCCTCATAGTTTTGAACGCTATCAAATCTCCTCTCAACCTCTATTCCCTGAGGGAAAAAAACCCCAGCTTCTCAAATCTGTCCATGTAACTGAAGTTCCTCATCTCTGGAACTGTTCTTGTAAATCTTTTCTGCACCTCTGTAAAACCTTCGTATTCTTCCAAAAGTGCAGTGCCCAGAATTGGACAAGTTGAGGCCAAACCAGAGTTTATAAAGGTTCATCCTAACTTCTAGAATCATAGAATAGTAATCTCACAGAAGGAGGCCTTTCAGCCCATCATGTCCATGCCAGCTCTCTAAGAGCTTCTCTGCTAGTCCCACTCCCCTGCCTTTTTCCTGTAGCCTTACAAATTTTTTCTCTCCAGATAATTATCCAGTTCCCTTTTGAAATCCACGAGTGAATTTGCTTCCACCACACTCTCAGGCAGTGTATTCTGGATCCTAACCACTCACTGCATCAAAAAGATTTTCCTCATGTCACCTCTGGTTCTTTTGATAATCACCTTAAATCAGTGCCCTTTGGTTCTTGAGTACTCTGCCAATGAGAACAGTTTTTCCCTATCTTCTCTGTCCGGGTGCCTCATGGCTTTGAGCACCTCGATCAAATCTCCTCGCAAACTTCTCTGAATAGAACAGTCCCAATTTCACCCATCTATCCACATAACTAAAGTCTCTCACCCTGGAACCATCCTTGTAAATCTTTTCTGAACCGTCTCCAGTGCCTTAATGTCCTTCCTAAAATGTGGTGCCTGAAATTAGACACACTACTCCATTTGAAGCTGAACCAGAGCTTTATAAAGGTCACCATAACTTCCTTGCTTTTGTGCTCTATGCCTCTATATATAAAGCCCAGGATCCTATACACCTTATTAACCACTTTCTCAATCTGTCCTGCCACCTTCACCTAAATGTGATTTGTGCAAATTTACTCCCAGATCTCTCTGTTCTTGCATCCCCTTTAGAAATGTGCCCTTTATTTTACATTGTCTTTCCTCGTTCTTCCTACCAAAATGTACCATCTTCCACGCATATGCCCATTTCACCAGCCTGTCTATATCCTCTTGAAGTCTATCCCTATCCTCCTAACAATTCGCAATATTTAAGTTTTGTGTCATCTGCAAATTTTGAAATTGTGCCCTGTACACCTGTCTAGGTTATTAATATATATCAAGTAAAGCAGTGGTCCTAGTACTGATCCCTAGGAACCACACTGTACACCTTCATCCATTTGATATTCTAGTAATCCTATTAAATAAAAAAGGAATTTTATGATTGAATTTCCATTGGAAGATAGTGAATTGTCACCCCGATCAAAAATCGGGCAGAGTATAAAATGTGCTGCCAGTTTTTTTTATTGTGATTCGTTTGTATGACTGACCAGGACTGATTTCACCCAAATGCAGCTACTAGCTCCTGCCCACTGTCCGCTCTCTTTTTTTCCCCCCCCACCCCTTGGCAACTTGCTTTCTCCCCCCCCCCCGCCCCACTTCAGCCGCTCGCTCCAGACCTCGCTGCTCCCTCCACCCCCCATTCCCCTGGCTGATTGTTCCCTGCTCACGCCACCCCGCTCTCCGGCCGCTCACTCCACGCAAACCCCCCCTGCTCCCCAGCGTTGATCAGTTTGCACGCGCCACCCAAAGCAGCAAGGAACAATCGTCCAGGGGAGGGGGGGAGCAGCGAGGTCTGGAGTGAGCAGCTGAGGGGAGGAAGCGTCGAGGCCTGGAGCGAGTTGCCGAGGTGGGAGAGCTCCAGCCTCAAAGTTTCCCATCCAGCTGCTTCCGATTGCTGAACGGGGAACTGGGTACCCTATGACGCTTTATCGTGCATGTGCAAAGATGGACCAGGCGTGCATACATGATGGCATTGGCGCTGCGTGATGCCATCGTCCTGCACACGCGCCACTTAGTCCTGGCAAGATGTAGCTGCGCATTTGGCGCACTTTGATTATGTTTTAGCGGGCCGCTGAGTTGTCAGGAATCACTTTGAATCGGTAAATGAGATGCTGTTCCTTGAGCTTCTGTTGATGTTCACTGGAACACTGCAGCAATCCCAGGACAGAGATGGTCTCCTCTACATTGGGGAGACCAAACGCAATTTGGGTGACCGCTTTATGGAACACCTCCGCTCAGTCCGAAAGTATGACCCCGAGCTTCCAGTTGCTGGCCATTTCAACACACCCCACTGCCCTCCTGCCCACATCTCTGTCCTGGGATTGCTGCAGTGCTCCAGTGAATATCAGTGCAAGCTCGAGGAACAGCATCTCATTTACCGATTAGGCACGCTACAGCCTGCCGGACTGAACATTGAGTTCAGTAATTTCAGAGCATGACGGGCCCCCTTTTTTATTTTTAGCTATTTTTTTCTTTTTTATTTGTTTAGTTTGTTTTTATTGTGGCTACCCACTTTTTTTTCATGTTTGTGCTTGGGGCCAGGCTGTTCATTTTTCTGTCAACTAACACCCTCTCTGCACTAATGCTTTGTCTTTCACCACACCATTAGCCGTTTGCCTTTGCTCCATGACCTTCTGGTTAGTTATTCTCTGTGACCTTGTCCTATCAACATCTTCCCTTTCGTTATCTCTTGCCCCAACCCCCCTTATTTGCTTAGAACCTATTACATTTCTAATGTTTGCCCGTTCTGATGAAGGGTCACTGACCTGAAACGTTAACTCTGCTTCTCTCTCCACTGATGCTGCCAGACCTGCTGAGTATTTCCAGAATTTCGTGTTTTTATTACTTAAAAAAAACTGTTCACTACTTTGTTTCCTGTAATTCAGCCAACTTTGTCTCCCTGCTGCCACTGTCCCTTTTATTCCACGTGCCTTCAACTTTGCTGGCAAGTCTATTATGTGGCACTTTATCAAATGCCATTTGGAAGTCCATATACACCACATCAACAGGGTTACCCTCATCAACCGTGTCTGCTACCTCATCAAAAAATTCAATCAGGTTCGTTCAACATGATTTGTCTACCACGTGGCATTGTAAGTAATCTGGAGGTTGCTGGCTTTGAGGTCCTGCTTGCTAGTTTTCTAGCTCCCTAAAATCTGCTTGCAGGACTTCATCCCTCTTTCTACCTTTGATGATGGTACTGATGTGGACCATGACCTCCTGCTGTTCACCCTCCCCTCTCAGACTGCTCTGCAGCTGCTCAGTATCATCTTTGACCCCAGCATCAGGGAGGCAACGTACCTTCCTGGAATCACATCTGCGGCTGCAGAAACACCTGTCTGTTCCCCTAACTATAGAATCCCCACTCACTATTGCTTTCCCAATCTTCTTCCTGCCCGCCTGTATGGCTGAGTCAGTTGTAGTGCCATAGCCTTGGCTCTGGGTGCCCTCCCTAGAGAAGCCATCACCCTCACCAATATTCTGAACTGAAAACCAGTTGGAGAGAGTGATGCACTCAGGGGACTCCTGCACCACCTGACTGGTCCTGCTTGACTGTCTGGTGGTCACCAATTTTCTCGTTTCCTGCACACCCTTAACTGCAAGGTGACCACTTCCAGAAACATGCTATCCACATAGCTCTCAGCTTCATGATGCACCGCAGTGATGCCAGCTGCTGCTCAAGTTCTGAAACCCAGAACTCGAGCTCTTCCAGCTGGCAACACTTCCTGTGCCAGTGGTTGTGCAGGACACAAGAAGTGTGCTGGAGCAAGATGTGCATCTAATGGGACTGAGATGTCTTGCCATATCTCCATTTATTGGACTGCTAACTACGTTTATCAGAAATAAGACTGAAGGCTTTAAAAACAAATCTAAGATTTAAAACCATGTCTAATTATTCTAGTTCCTTATCTTAGATTCTTATATTATCTTACATTACATTCTGAGTACTGTTAGTTTAATACAGAATGTCTGAAGAGTCCAATGAGTTAAAAGAAAGAGGAACTTTATTGAAACCTGACTTACTGCTATGGCTTACATCTTCCAAGAGACTGCACGAGGGTTCCACACCACGTGGTATTACATCACTTTCTGTGATGAGATATACAGTATGATTAGCACATTAACCCAGTAACAACCCAGTGTACAGTATAACACATTATACTACAACCTCAATACTTACACTCTCTATACTGAGTTGAGTTCGCTCGGGTTCTGCTGCTCTTTCCTCTCCACACACGCTTGTGCTCCCTCTGGGCTCTGTCCACTCTGTTGCTCTGCCCCTGAACCCCTTCAGGTCCGCGCTCCTTACCTCTGGGCGCTCCAATTTAATAAAATAAGTGCTATATTTCCCCAGCTCTTCATTAACACAACTGCCCTAGCTTTGAGAGACAAGAAAAAAAAATACTGCAATACTCACCAACACAATTCATGATCCCCAGGATGTCCCAAACTGCTACAGCCAATGAAGTACTTTTGAAGTGTTGTCACTGTTGTAATGTAGGAAACGTGGAAGGCAATTTGCACACAGGGAGGTCCGACAAAGAGCATTGTGATATTGGCCAGGACAGCAGGGAGAACAACCCTGCTATTCTTCGGAAGAGTGCTATGGGATCTTTTACAGACCAACATGATGAGGTGGACATCTTGGTTTAACATCTCACCTGAAATACGGCACCTCTGACCAGCACAGGGAGTGTCAGCCTGGATTATGTACTCAAGTCTCTGGAGTGAGGTTTGAACTTGGAATCATGTGACTTGAAGATGAGAGTGCTACCACTGAGCCACAGCTGACACTTATTAATAAAAAAAAATTGGTCTGTTGTGTTAGTGAGGAAAACCCAATCAGGATTCCACTCCCTGATTGCTATTCAGTAAGCTCCATTGAGGTACATGTGAGTAAGGATAAGATCAGGTTTGGTATTGATGTACTTCATGGCTGAATAGGATACCCAGACTGGGCAATATTCAGAGTCGGGCTGATAAATGGCAAGTATCGTTCGAACCACACAAGTGCCAGGCAATGACTATCTCCAACAAGAGAGAGCATAACTACCTCCCCTCAACACTCAATGGCGTTATCATCGCCAAATCATGCCCCAGCAACATCCAGGGGGTCACCATTGACCAGAAACTGAACCAGACCAGCCACATAAAAGCCATGGCTATTAAAGCACATCAGTGGATGGGTATTCTGTGGTGAGCGGCTCACCTACAAGGCACAAATCGGGAGTGTGATGAATTTTTAAAAAAATTCTTTCATGGGATGTGCGCATTGCTGGCAAAGCCAACATTTGTTTCCCATCCCTAATTGCCCTAGAGAAGGTTGTGGTGAGCTGCTGCCTAGAACAGTAGGTGCCTGGCTAGGTGCAGCTGCAACAACGCTCAAGAAACTCATTGCCATCCAGGACAAAGCAGTCTATTTGATTGACACTTGGTCCACCAGCATAAACATCCACTCTTCCACCACCAATGCCTTGTGGTTGCGCTGTGTACTATCCACAGGATGTACTGCAGCAACTTGCTAAAGCTTCTTTGACTACACCTTCCAAACCTGCAACCTTCACCACCTAGAAGGACAAGGGCAGCAGCTGCATTGGAACACTGTCAGCTCCCAAGTTACATGCCATCCTGAATTGGACATATATCACCATTCCTTCATCGTTACTGGGTCAAAGTCCTGGGACTTCCTAAATTGACAACTTATATAGAGCCTTGAACATAGTAAAATATTCCAAGGCATTTCACAGGAGTGTTCTCAAACAAAATTAAGGAAATACTAGAACAGATAATCAAAAGCCTAGTCAAAGAAGTACATTTTAAGGTGAGTCTTAAAGGAGGAGGGAGAGGTTTAGGGAGGGAATTCCAGGAGGTTGGACGTCAGCAACTGAAGGCACAGCTGCCTGTGGTGGAGCAATTAAAACCAGGGACGCGTAAGAGGTCAGAATTGCAGGAGCGCAGATTCCTCAAAGGGTTCTAGGGCTGGAGGAGTTTATATAGATAAGGCAGGACGAAGCCATGGAGGGGTTTGAAAAAAAAACAAGGATGAGAATTTTAAAATCGAGGAGCCAGTGTAGGTCAGCAAGCTCTCAGCTTGGCAGTGTAACAGGCTCAGGAACAGTGTGCTTCGGCCCACTTACGGCCTCGTTCCTGGAACCTGAAGCTGCTTGTCTTGTCTGGAACCTGCTGCCTTAAGCAGGGCCTGTTGGCACTGATTGTTCCTGAACCTGATACATTGCTTTGCCGAGCCTGGAGGCAGGCAGCTGCTGCTGAAGTTGCACATCTCTAACTGGTGGTGTATTTTTTCATTCTGCAGTCCAGAGAGTAGTCAGACATTTAATGTGTGCTGCTTTTGAAGTGACTTGTAAGTAGTTCCTGGTTCTTGCTGTAGACAAAACAAGGCCTCAGATCCACATTTGCTTCTGGCTCAGCAAGACAGCTTAACCTTTGAGTCCGGTCGCATGCTTGGATGTGACTGATCAAGTGTGCATGTGCTGTCCCAAATAGGATGCTCATGCACAGAGGGACTGAGGCACCTTGCAAGTAATAACTCTGGCAGCAAATGGAAGCAATTGTTATGATCTGAAATGGTTGAGTTCCGAAGACTGTAAGATTGTCTATTCGAAAGAGTAGGTGCTTTTTTTTTCTATTAGTTCATGGGATGTGGGCATTGCTAGTAAAGTCAACATTTATTGCCCATCCCTAATTGCCCTTGAGAAGGTGGTGGTAAGTTGCCGCCTTGTACTGCTGTGGTTCATGTGGTGTAGGAATATGCATAGAGTTAGGAAGAGTGTTCCAGGATTTTGACCCAGTGACGAAGGAACAGCGATATAATTCCAAGTCAAGATGGTGTGGTGGCTTGGAGGTGAACCTGCAGGTGGTGGTGTTCCCATGTGTCTGCTGCCCTTGTTCTTGTGATAGAGGTTGTGGGTTTCGAACGTTGGATCGAAGGAGCCCTGGTGAATTGCTTTAGTACGTTTTGCAGATGGTACACACTGCAGACACTGTGCTGGTGGGTGGAGGGAGCGAATGTTTAAGGTAATGGATATGGTGCCAATCAGCCGGGCTGCTTTTTCCTGAATGGTATTGAGCTTCTTGAGTGTTAGAGCAGAGCTTGTCCAGGCAAGTAGGGAGTATTCAATCACACTGCTGACTTGTATCTTGTACATGGTGGATAGGCTTTGGGGAGATGACAAGTGAGTTACTCGCCACAATGCCTAGCCTCTGACCTGCTGTTGCAGCAACAGGATTTATATGGCTGGTCCAGTTAAGCTTCTGGTCAATGGTGACCCCCCAGGATGCTGATGGTGGAGGATTCAGCGATAGTAATGCTGCTGGGAGGTGGTTAGATTCTCGTTTGTTGGACATGGTCATTGCCCAGCACTTGTGTGGCACAAATGTTACTTGCCACTTATCAGACCAGTCTGAATGTTGTCCAGGTCTTGCTGCATGCGGGCATGGGCGACTTCAGTATTTGAGGCATTACGAATGGAACTGAATACTGTACAGTCATCAGTGAACATCCCCACTTCTGACCTTATGATGGAGAGAAGGTAATTGATGAAGCTGCAGATGGATAGGCCGAGGAAACTGTCCTGAGGAACTCCCCCCAGCGCTGTCCTGGGGCTAAGATGATTTGGCCTCCAACAACCACAATCATCTTTCTTTGTGCTCAGAAATGACTCTAGCCAGTGGAGAGTTTTCATCTGATTACCATTGACTTCCATTTTACTAGGGCCTCTTGATGTCAAAGGCAGCCATTTTCACATCACTTCTGGAATTCTTTTGTCCATGATTAGACCAAGGCCGTAATGAATCTGGAGCCAAGTGGTCCTGAGGGAACCCAAACAGCATTAGTGAGCAGGTTGTTACTGAGTAAGTGCTACTTGATAGCACTGTCGATGACTCCTGTGGAGGAGGCGGGGTTGGTCATCCACTTGCCAATTCTGATTGAAGATGGTTGCAAATGCTTCAGCCTTGTCTTTTGCACACACATGTTAGGCTTCACCATCATTAAGGATGAGGATGTTCATGGAGCCTCCTCCTCCCATTATTTGTTTAATTGTCCACCACTAACATGACTAGATATGACAGGACTTCAGAGCTTTGATCTGATCTGTCAGTTGTGGGATTGCTAAGCTCTGTCTATAGCATGGTTCTGCTATTTAGCATGTATGTAATCCTGTGTTGTAGCTTCATCTGGTTGGCCTCTCATTTTTATGTATGCCTGTTGCTGCTCTCCTACACTCCTCATTGAACCAGGGTTGATCCCCTGGCTTGATTGTAATAGAGTGAGGGATGTGCTGAGCCATGAGGTTACAGGTTGTAGTGTAATACAATTCTGCTGCTGATGGCCCACAGTGCCTATGGATGGCCAGTTTTGGGCTGCTAGCTCTGTTTGAAATTGATCCAACTTAGCACGGTGTTAGTACCACACAACACGAAGGAGGGTGTCCTCAGTGTGAAGATGAGACTTGGTCTCCACGTGGACAGATGCAACTCCAACACGTAGGTTGGTGAGGAAGAAGTCAGTAGTTTTTTTCCTCCTTTTTGGTGTTTTCACCACGTGCTGCATCCCAGGCTGGCAGCTGTGTCCTTCAGGACTTGACCAGCTTAGTCAGTGATGGTGCTACTGAGCCACTCTTAATGATGAACTTTTAAGTCCCCGATCCAGATATGTTCTGTGCCCTTGCTATCCTTAGAGCTTCTCCCAAGTGATGTTCAGTATGTATTGATTCATCAGCTGAGGGAGGGAGATAGGTGGTAATCAGCAGTGCTGATGCCATAAAATGTCATGGGGTCTGGAATCAATGTGGTGGACTCTCTGGCAATGTTCCCCCTCAGCAACCTGGATGTTCCCATACAGAATGAGCACAAGAACGCCCCTATAAGTTGTCGTGTGTTCTTTGTGTTCTCTTAAGTAACACCGTGCGATACATGTATTTTAGTTCCTGGAAGATCTCTAAAGCTTTTCTAACAGCTAAACTAGTACATACAATACAGAGCAAACTATTTACAGAACCTTCGTTTAGAGTGTTACAGTTGCTGAGTGACATTGGCTTCTAGTCACATGACTACATCCTGGTACTTAGCTCATTAGCATACTGAGTTCTCAAGGGGACATCCTCTTGAAGCGATCATACAATATCCCCTTTCTTTCCAAAGATAAGTCTCATACGCTATAAGTCAAAACACATAAAATTGGACAATATCAATTATTTACACAGGGATAGAGATGATGAAATTTACAAATTCAGAAGCTTAAGAGTCCATATATCGTTTCGGTGGTTTGACAACTCCTCTGGATGTTATGGTATAACCATGGGGATGTGGATTTCACCCTTGGCTGTTCAAGCAGTGTATCCTGCATCTCGGAGAATTTGCATATAAGCTGTTGCTATTTTTTTCTGACGTTGCTCCCTGTCTGCATTCATTTTCTGTTGCTCTGCCTTCAGCCTGCTAAGATACTCTGTTGCTTTCTTAGGATGACCACTTTTGAGGCCATGTCATTCTTGGAAAGTTCCGGCACCTCATCTCGAAGAGCCGCAGACAATACTTCAACTCATTCCTCCTCTGTCTCTTCAGGACATTGTGTGTCCTTCGCCTCTCCTCATCCTCTTCGTCTGAAGGCCTGGGGCTGAAGGGCAAGGATTTGTTGGGGGAGGAGGACTTGGCCTCTTGGAGATTCCTGTCTGTTCTGGCTCGTGTTGGTGCTGGCAGTTCTCTAGTGAGCAGAGGTGAGTGCACGACATAGTTGTGCTGTTGTTGGATTTCCACACTGCACCATTTGATGCTGGCCAGTGTCTGCGGGCGGGTTCCAGTCCTTGGAGATTTCCTCTTGGTAATGCTCCCCACTGTCAGCCTTTGCTTCTCAGTGGTTACAATGTCAATCTGTACTGAGTCGCTGGAGCGTGAGGGAACACTGCCTATTGATAAAGAACTTTCACCATCTGAATTTGGATCTTAATTTTCTTGGTGTGGCGTCTTTGAGAAGGGACTGATGCTCTCCAAACCAGAACCATTGATATCCTGGAATAACTGTGACTCAATGTCAGACATTAGGGGCTGGACACAGAGGGTGCATCCTCACTGAGGTGCAGTGTGGCATCGTCTTTGAAATCTCCTATGGTGTCGAACCTGTCCGGGTACACTTGTAGGTCCTGGACTGAGTCAATGCAGGTACCCTTGGTCTCTTCTGTAATGGGTACCTTGGTGACCTCGTGGAAAGTCACAATGTTGAAGTCCTTGCACACTGGTAGTCCTGCCACTGTTGGTCTGCTCGTGTTTACCTGGTAAAATATTTGTGGTTTCCATGCCAACTTGTCATATCTGCATTGCATTGTTAGTGTGCCACTGCAAGGGATGGGTGACCCATTGTAAGCAGTTTACTTTGTAGTTGTCAGTTGTATCGTTAATTTCTAACGATCCCGGTACATATCCTTCAGGATTCTGACTGGTAGGATATTTGCCCTAGCTCCAACGTCAGTCTTAATCCTGAGTGTATGTTTGCCAACTTTCTTTGGGCACATCATGTTAATAGTAGCAAAGGCATCCAGTTGTTTGACTTCATCAACATAATGTGTCAGGGTCACAATGTGAAACACCTGCTCTTCTTCTGGCTGAGAATTGCTCCACTCTGAGCCTTTTTTTGGGTCTATTTCGCTGTGGACTTCTTGTATCAGCTTCCATTGATGTAGGTCTCTGGTGCTCTCCTTGCTGCTGTTGCCCTGTTGCTGTGCCTATCTTCTGTTTGTGTCCTATTGTGACTTCTGGCTGCATCTTTGGAGCCAGATTTCTTGCATAGGCGGGTCTAGTGTCGTTTTGCACTGCATGCCTTGCAGTGGTCTTGAAATGCAGGACAACTTGGCGGTGAGTGGGACAAACTACACTTACAACACAGCTTGTTTGCTTTTTGCAAGCTGGTTATTGTGCCAATACTGTCAGCTGCACCTAGTGCTTGCAGGGGCTGTTGTCCAGCTACAATGGCTTTGTATTTCCTGCCATCTAGCAGTGCATCAGTGCTGTGACTTTTTATCAAGAGGTCTTTCTGAAATGCATCAATAGGTGTTGTGGCAATCACCAGCTCCGTTATTTGCTCTGACAGCTCAGTTTCTGAAAAGTCGCATTCATTGCCCTGACTACAGCATCCACTGATGAATTGATCTATTGATCCCTGTGGCTGTTGCCTGTAGGACATAAATTCCAGGCAATAAATTCTATACTTCATTCTTATCCGAAGCTGATGATCTCGCACTTTCCATATCTTTGTAGGATTTTCCTGGTCCACTTCAGATAAGCCAGAGGTATTGATTCTGTATAACCCCTCATTTCCAACTGCTATCAGTAATTTTACAGCCTGCTTCTCTGGTTCTACAACCACTTAGTCTATGTCTTGGGACAACTCGATCACCACACGAGGAGACTCTGGTACAGGCTTCGATCGATTTTATTCAAACGTACACAGTCTATCTCGGGCATTCCGAGGTAGAACTCTGACTTTACATTCAAGAGCACAAACTTATGTACTGTTCTTGCCACGCAATGTCTTCAAACAACAGATGATCGATATGATTGATCATGTGCTTTAATTAAAAGAATGGTGATTGATTACACATTCTGATGAACATACAGCCTCAGCCTTATCAAAACACATACCAGATGGCTCCAATCCGAGTCTGTTATCTCTTTGTTTCCCATTACACTAACATTCCACGGGAATGGTTGATTGTGTGTGGCCTTGAGGCCCCCGGCTCCAACCTTCATTCCCTAATACTGCCCTTTGCCCTAGCAGCTTGTCTGTTTCTTTTCTCAAGCTGACTGCTATATTCTGCTGAGATGCTTTTCTAAGACTCAGCTTGTTTCTACTTAACTCCTTCAGTCTGTGAAGCATAACTGCATTCTTTGTTTAAAAAGTTTGAACTTGGGTAGGATCTCTGTGGCCTTCCAATATATGCTAGGAGATTTGATATCCATCTTTCTACTGTTCTTTTGCTTTCTGCTCTGCATTTAACTTTTTTCAGCACTGTATTTGTTATGACTTTTCTATTTGTGGTTTGAAACTGGTTTTAAAACTTGTTCTATTGATTCTGTGCTGTTTTCCCCTTCAAGAGAGTCTCTTTTTAGACTAGCTGCTTTGATGGAGAGTAACAGATGCTTGACCGTGTTCTCTGTTTAATTTGCTTTCAGCTTTTTAGCTTGTATGCTTGCACAGCTGTTCAATAGACAGTTCAAGGGTTTTCCCCTTTGCTTTTTTTTTTGCTAGAGTTTATTTATCTTCATGGTTCAGCGGTTTAATGACTTTTCAGCTTGACTGCTTCAATGCGGTGTCTGGGGGTTTCCTGCACTTTTTTCCCAGACGATTCCTGTAATGACGCCGACCTCAATCAGCCTGAGAGAGGAATTGGGTTTTCTCCTTTTGTTTTCCTCTCTCCCACGGAGCCTTTACAAATCTTTTTTGAAAGTTTACAAAGCTTTTTTTAAAAAACAAAATTCCTCGACTGTGGGCACAATGACTCACCCAGTCACAAGAATTTATTTGCAGCCTGTCGTTCAGTGCTCTGTCTCCCACAGCTGGAGGTAGGTTTTTTTTTCTTCTTTCAGCTGTTTGGGTCAGTATTCTTTCACTCTTTTCAGGTACTTGTTTTAAAGTTTCTTCGCTAGGTTTGCTGTTTTGCCCATTGTCTTCAAGGTGTTATGAAAGTGCTTCTATTTTGTTAATATTTTTTTGAGGATTTGTATTTTAGAGTTGTGGACATTAGTTTATTTGAGAAAACTGAAAAGACTCCATGGATTTTTTTTTAATATAAGGGTCACCGAGAGATCTTGTTTACTGGAAGTCACCATGCCTTCAGCTCAATAAACAACAGAAAACTTGGTGGCTTGGAGATGTTTACAGAGAAGTGATATGTCAAGATTATAGTGGTCAGGAAGTTCTGACTTGCTATTTGGGGTTTCACTTCTGAGATATTGTTTTGGTTCACTTGGGGTGTAGACTGTGTTTGAATACAGTTGGAGGTCAGCCTGCTGAGAAATAAGACACCAGTTCATCTTTCTCTACCTCTTTGAAAAACCTGCGAATCCAGAGTGGGATAACTGAAATCCCTGATGCTACATTTCTCCTGGAAAGCCGATCAGACTATTTCTCAACCATCTCCAGAACAAACTGCTCCAGAAAAGATCCCAAAGATCCATCTCCATATACCCGGACACCAGACCTAAAGGGACAATTGACATCCTTCCATGTCTTCTCTTTTTCTTCAAGAAATAGCAAGGATTTGGCCAAAGTAGCAAGGATTTGGCCAAAGTACTTTTCTTTTTTGTTGTAGAAGGGCTCTGCAGAGAAAATCTCTCTCTTTTTCAGCTAACCTTTCTGTGCGTGCATATGCGTGTGTGTCGGGGGGAGGATGCTAAGGTAGAAAGGGAATTTTCATATTTCAATCTGTGTGTTAATGCTTTGCTTCATTACTGGATAAGTCTTGTTTTATAATAAACTGATAATTTTGTTGTCTGTTAAAGAAACCGGTTGGTGTATTTTATTCTGGGATAAAGAGTAGAGTATATGGTTGACCATATTGGTAACTGGGTAAACATGTTTAAATGTATGTTGTGACTGATGGAGAAGTGGAACTAGAAAAGACAGTGCACTCCTCCCACTTCGGTCTTAACAAAGGTTATAGCTGGTCTTTTCACCACAGCTGTCACCATGTCATGTGTTCTTTGTGTTATCTTAAGTAACGCAATGAAATACAATGGATTCTAGTTCCTTGAAGATCTCTAATGGTTTATTAATAGCTAAATTATGTTACGACCAAGGTGGGAGTAATGCACTGTTAATTCAGTCCCACTACCCCACAGGTCATAGCATATTAGCAAAGTCTCCCACCTACCAGAAAGTAGCCAAATTAAACACTACTTGTCTGCCCAAATAAAGTACAAACTAGGTTCCTTTAAACAACAAAATTAACTATTTATTAATAAACAAAATCTTAAACAATAATGAGATAATTCTATATGTGAAAAGATTGTTTTCAAACTTCTTGTTCCTAACCCTCATGCACACACACACACAAAAAAAAAAGTTAACCAGTTTTTAAAAGGATGTTTTGGTTTACAACTGTTTCATAGGCATATCAAATTAACTAACTGGGTTGTAACGTTCTGGTAGGATATTTCTGGGTTGGTGGGTGTCCCAGAGTCAAATAGTCAGATGCCACTCGAAGTCTTTCCGGGCAAGGTTGATGAACAGTCTGTGATGGGTAGGCATTAATGGCACTTCGTCTGCAGCAGGCATCACACAGATACTTCAGCAAAGGGTGTAGCAACAGGTCTACTTGGATTTTGAAATAGCAGTCTAGCAATAGAAGCTTTCTTGAATTTTCAGAATCTCCCAAAATATGAGGCACCGGGAATCACTCCTGAGGCAGAGATTTTTAAGAGACTGGAGGCAATAGGAGACTGCTACCTTTTTAAAATTGAAATTCAAAATTGAAGCTTCAATCTATGGAAACCTGTGTGGAAGAGAGGCAGAGAGGAGCTGAGCCCGAGGAGCAGCAGGACCGGAGGTTTAAAAAAAGCGTGCCAGAACCTGTGTGTGAGAGAGGCAGAGAGGAGCAAAGCCCGGAGAGCAGGGGAAAACTCAGTGACATCAGAGTGACGTCGCATTGAACAGTGAGAGCAGGGAAACAGAGCAGCTGGGGTCAGTATTCAGGTAAGATTTTAATTTAATTTAATTGAATCAACATAGAGTAAGACATGATTGATTGATTTATAAGTACATAAGCTAAAGACTAAAGTGGATTTAAAAAAGATAAGACCAGTTGGAAATTTAAATAACCAATTAAAATCTAATTTTAAAAGAATAGAGATGCAGGACCAGGTGATGTGTTGTACCTGCATGATGTGAGAGCTGGTGGACCCCATTGTGGTTCCTGGTGAACACATCTGTAGTATTGGCTGCTCGAGGAACTCCGGCTCAGAGTTGATGAGCTGGAGTCTGAGCTTCGGAACTGCCACACATCAGGGAGGGGGAGAGTTACCTGGATGCTGTGTTTCAGGAGGCAGTCACACCCCTTAGATTAACTACCTTGAATTTGGCCAGTGCTCAGGGACAGGAGAGTGTGACTATGAGTGAGGCAGATATAGGAATCCAGGAGGTAGTGCTGCAGGAGCCTCGGCCGTTGTCCTTGTCCAACAGGTTCGAGATTCTTGCTCCCTGTGTGGACGAGAGCTGGGACTATAGGGAGGATGAGCAAACTGACCACAGCATCGTAGTACAGGGAGCCATTTAAGTGGGGGGTGAAAAGAGAAATGTAGTCGTAATCGGGGATAGTATAGTTAGGGGCATAGACACTGTTCTCTGTGGCCGGATCGAGAGTCCCGAAGGCTGTGTTGCCTACCTGGTGCCAGGGTTTGGGATATCTCAACTAGGCTGCAGAGGAACTTTTGAGTGGGAGGGGAAAGATCCAGTTGTCGTGGTCCACGTAGGTACCAACGATACAGGTAGAAGGAGGTTAGAGGTTCTGCTGAGGGAATATGAGCAGCTAGGGGCTAAATTAAAAAGCAGAACCAGAAAGGTAATGATCTCCGGATTACTACCTGAGCCACAAGAAAATTGGCAAAGGGTCAATAAGATTAAAGAGGTAAATGCATGGCTCAAAGATTGGTGTGGGAGAAATGGGTTCGAATTCGTGGGACATTGACACCAGTACTGGGGAAGGAGGGAGCTGTTCTGATGGGACGGGCTCCACTTGAATCATGCTGGGACTAGAGTCCTGGCGAATCTCATAACTAGGGCTGTAGATAGGGCTTTAAACTAAATAGTTGGCGGGGGGGGGGTGGAGATTCAGTTGCATAGAAAAACAGGAAGTTAAAGGAGAAGGTAGGAGTGCAGGTTAGTAGTGAGGCTGATTGTTACCAGAAAATAAAAGGAAGGGATAACAAGGAATCGTACAAGAGTAGGGAAATTTAATAATAGAACAAACTTAAAGGCTTTGTATCTGCACGAAGCATTCGGAATAAAATTAATGAGTTAACAGCGCAAATAGAGACGAATGGGTATGATTTAATGCCGATTACTGAGACGTGGTTGCAGGGAAACCAGGTTTGGGAATTGAATATCCAAGGGTGCTCAGTATTTCGGAAGGATAGACAGGAAGGAAAAGGAGGTGGTGTAGCTTTGTTAGTGAAGGAAGAGATCAGTGTTGTTGTGAGAAACGAAAGAGGCACTGGAGATCAAGGCGTAGAATCAGTCTGGGTAGAAATAAGAAATAGCAAGGGAAAGAAGTCCCTGGTGGGAGTAATCTATCGGTCCCCAAACAGCAGTTCCGCAGTGGGGCACAGTATAAACCAGGAAATACTGGGGACTTGTAAGAAAAGTACGGCAATAATCATGGGTGATTTTAATATGCATATAGACTGGATTAGTCAAATTGGCAAGGGTAACCTCGAGGGAGAGTTCATTGAATGTATTAGAGATTGTTTTTTGGAGCAGTATGTTGTGGGAGCAGGCTATTCTAGATTTGGTGTTGTGTAATGAGGTGGGATTAATAAATGATCTCATTGTAAAGGATCCTCTAGGGAAAAGTGATCATAGCATGCTAGAATTTCAAATTCAGTTTGAGGGCGAGAAGCTGGAGTCCCACATGAGCGTTCTGGAGTTAAACAAAATTATATAGGCATGATTACAGATTTGGCCCTAGTGGACTGGGCAGGAAGACTACAAGGTTGGAAAGTTGACTAGCAGTGGCAGATGTTTAAGGAGATATTCAATTTATCCCAACTAAAATATATTCCAGAGAGGAAGAAAGATTCTAGGAGGTGGAAAAAACATCCATGGCTAAGCAAGGAAGTTAAGGATAACATTAAGACATACCATATTGCAAAGGCCAATGACCGGCTGGAAGATCGGGAAACTTTTAAAGATCAACAAAGGGTAACTAAAAAAAGTAATAAAAAGAGCAAAGGTAAATTATGACAGAAAACTAGCGCAATATATAAAAACGGATAGCAAAAGCTTCTGTAAATATATAAAAGGGAAGAGAGTAGCTAAAATGAATGTTGGTCCCTTGGAGGATGAGATTGGGGAGTTAATAGAAGGGGACACAGAAATGGCGGAGACACTAAATCATATTTTGCTTTTGTTTTCACGGTGGAGGACACTAGTACCATCCCAGTAATACCAGGTAATGCAGAGGTTATAGAAAGGGAGGAACTTGGAACAATTATCATCACTAGGGAAAAAGTACTGAGCAACCTATAGGGATTGAAGGCAGACAAGTCCCCAGGGCCTGATGGCCTACATCCTAGGGTCTTAAAGGAAGTGGCAGTGGAGATAGTGCATCCATTGGTTATAATATTCCAAAATTCTCAGGATACGGGAAAGGTTCCAGTGGATTGAAAAAAGCTAATGTAACGCCCTTATTCAAAAAGGGAGGGAGGCAGAAAGTAGAAAACTATAGACCAGTTAGTTTAACATCTGTTGATAGGCGATTGTTAGAATCTGTTGTTAAGGAAGTAATAATAGGACAGTTAGAAAGTCAAAATGCAATCCATCAGAGTCAGCATGGTTTTATGAATGGTAAATTGTGTCTGACTAATTTGCTAGAGTTCTTCGAAGCTGTGACAAGCAAAGTGGATAATGGGGATCCTGTGGATGTAGTATATCTGGACTTGCAGAAGGCATTTGATAAGGTGCCGCACAAAAGGTTAATACACAAGGTCGGTTCACGTGGGGTTAGGGGCAATTTATTGGCTTGGATAGAGGATTGGCTAACCAACAGAAAACAGAGTTGGGATAAATGGGTCTTTTTCTGGTTGGCAAGATGCAACTAGTGGGGTGCCACTGGGTTTGGTCCTTGGGCCTCGGGCCCCAACTATTCACAATCTATATAAATGACTTGGATGCAGGGATAGAAGGTACTATAGCCAAATTTGCAGATGGCACTAAAATAGGCAGGACAGTAAGTTGCAATAATAAATAAGAAATCTACAAATGGATATGGATAGATTAGATAAATGGGCCAAAATTTGGCAGATGAATTTTAATGTGGATAAGTGTGAGGTTATCCAAAATGGTTGGAAGAATAGAAAGGCAAATTATTATCTAAATGGAGAGAAACTTCAGAGTGCTTTGGTGCAGAGGGATCTGGGTGTCCTCTTGCATGAATCGCAGAAAACTAGTTTGCAGGTACAGCAAGTGATAAGGAAGGCAAATGGAATTTTGGCATTTATTGCTAAAGGAATAAGAGTATAGAATTAGGGAAGTGTTGCTGCAACTGTGTAAAGCTTGAGTGAGATCACGCCTGGAGTATTGCGTACAGTTTTGGTCCCCTTACTTGAGAAAGGATGTAGTTGCATTGGAGGCAGTTCAGAGGAGGTTCACTAGATTGATTCCAGAGGTGAGGGGTTTGTCTTATGTAGAGAGATTGAGCAGTTTAGACCTTTACTCTCTGGAGTTTAGAAGAATGAGAGGAGATCTAATTGAGGTATATAAGATGATTAAGGGGATTGACAAAGTAGCCATAGAGAGGATGTTTCCTCTTGTGAGGCAATCTAGCACAAGAGGTCATAGTTTTAGGATAAGGGGTAGCAGATTTAAAACCGAGATGAGGAGAAATTACTTCTCTCAAAGGGTCGTGAATCTGTGGAATTCACCACCCTAGAGTGCGGTGGATGCCGGGACATTGGGTAAATTTAAGGAGGAGTTAGACAGATTTTTAATTAGTAATGGGTTGAAGGGTTATGGAGAACGGGCAGGAAAGTGGAGTTGAGGCTGAGATGAGATCAGCCATGATCGTATTGAATGGTGGAGCAGGCTCAAGGGGCTGAATTGCCTACTCCTGCTCCTAGTTCTTATGTTCTTAAAATGGCAGGGCTTCCTCTCAGCAAAGGAACCTTTCTCCAGAGAGCAGCAACTCCTTTTTTCCTGGATCTTTTCCTCTCCAGGGGTCTCTTTCTCCAGGCAAACCATAACCACCACCTCAAATGTAGAATTTCTTTTTACAAGAGAGGCAAGCCTTTTTCAAGGAGGAGAGGTCTTTTATTTGATCTGCAAAAAAACAGATCCCAGCCAGTTTGTTCTGCCTCCTGCCTGTCCAGCACTGGTTTTTCACAAAGCTAAAGTGAAACTGAACGCTAACAATTAAGTCATGTGATCTGTCATTTCCTTTGCTGCTGTTTGGAACAGGTGTCTTGCAATCTGTCCCACTCAGCTCAAACACCAAGTTTCAGCATTCAGTGTTCACAGA
The DNA here is from genome assembly GCF_036365525.1 of Heterodontus francisci. Lineage (NCBI taxonomy): Eukaryota > Metazoa > Chordata > Chondrichthyes > Heterodontiformes > Heterodontidae > Heterodontus > Heterodontus francisci. Next base: position 23,040,123 of record NC_090394.1, read on the forward strand.
AGATCCTTTTTCTGTCTTTTACAAACAGAATTCTGAGCTTTTCAAATTAAAAAAAAAACAAAACTCTTGTGACTAGTATATACAATACAGATCCTTTTGTCTGGAATGTTACAGTTTCAGTGACTGGCTTCTCGTCACATGACTGTCCTGATACTTAGTTCATTAGCACACTGAGTTCTTAAGGGGACATCACTCTTGAAGCGACCGTACAACGTAAGTTACTGCGCATGCGTGGCCGTGCTTAAGAAAACTTAAAGGTCTGCGCACTTTTATGTATAGGCTGCGCACAACAAAAAGAGAGGGGATGTTGCTCCCAGGGCATCTCCCTCCTGACTGTATTCCATTGCGCCGCCCCATCGGTAGGTCTGTCCTGCCGGCGCGACAAGATGTACCCAGGGATAGTGATGAATGAGTCTGGGAATTGGCTGAAAGGTATGTTTTGGTGAGTATAATCATCTCAGCCTATCTGTGGGACAGCTCTTCCATATTTGTCAGAAGTCCCCCACTTTCGTGAAGAGGACTTTACAGGATTGACTGTGCTGGGTATACCTTTGTCATAGGTTGATGCTGAGTGGTCTGTTTGGTTTTCTTAGTAGACTTATTGGTAGTAGTTTGCAACTCAGTGGGTTGCCAAGCCAGTTCAGAGTCAGTCATATTGCTGTGAGTCTGGAGTTACATATAGGCCAGATTAGGTGAGGATGGCAAATTTCCTTCCCTTTTGGACAGTAATGAAACAGATGGGATTTTACAACAATCCTGTAGTTTCATGATTACCATCACTGATACTAGCATTTAATTCCAGATTTATTTAATTAGTTGAATTTTAAGTTCCCCAGCTGCTGTAGTGAGATTTGGAGCAGTGTTTCTGGAGCATTAATCCAGGCCCCTGGATTACTAGTCCAGTAACATAACCACTATGCTATCATTCCTGATATAACCGTTCTCAAGCTTCCATTAAACTGCGTAGTGGTAGGAGTCTGAGGTCAGAGTGCGCACGGGTAGAGAATTAAAATACCAAGTGACTGGAAGCTCAGGGTCTCACGAACTAAACAGAGGTGTTCTGCAAAGTAATCACTCATGCATTTGGTCTCCCCAGTGTAGAGGAAACTGCATCGTGAACAGTGAATACAGTTTACTAAATTGCAAGAAGAACAAGTAAATTGCTGTTTTCCCTGGAAGGAGTGTTTGAATGGTTAGTAGTTAGTGGGAATAGGGTCGAGGGAGCAGAAGGCAAGTATCATGGACAAGTTGATCTTGGAGTGGGCAGAAGGGGAGATGGGAGAGAAATCAAAGAAAGATGCAAGTTTTGGGCGGGGGCGGGGACCTTTAAAGGAAGTTTAGCCTGATTAAGTTTTATACTTCAGGTGTAAAAATTTGGGATGTAGGCAAAACTGTGTAACTTTGTCTTACAAAACATTTATTTCTAGTGATAGGGGAACATGTTAATACCTTGCTATTGATCTAAATGTTATTGTACAGGTTGTTAGTATTCAATTTTGCTGACCACGTTAGACTCCTTTTAAATATTGTTTCTTTTCAAACAGGGATATACGTCTGTTCAAAGTGTGGGCATGAATTGTTTTCAAGTCAAGCTAAATACAACCATTCCTCACCATGGCCTGCTTTTACTGAAACTATTCATTCAGACAGCCTATCTAAAAGAAAGGACGGCAAAAATGCCTTAAAGGTAGGATGTTAATGTAGTAAATGGAAAATTAAGATTATTTCTTGTGCTTCTGTTAGTATTTGACATTACCTAGTCTGGACCATATTCAGTAGTGATGTGTGACCACTGTATTGTGAGACTTCGTTTAAGTTTCTGCATTTTGGTTGGGAATCCTTACAAAGCTTTTGACCAATTCCTGATCTGACTTGCACCTTGTTTACCAGTCCATTATAAAAGGTAGGAGGAGAGTAGGGCGGGGAGTTGAGAGAAGAGAATGTATGTTTTTAAAAACATACAACCAATAACCTAATGTGTAATGAACTGTGAGAGAATTTGTCATCACAGAATTTGCAGTAAAGGAACACAGGTTAACGAACAGTGCTTTTCAGCTCAATTACAGAACTCCAGGACTGCTTGCAATAAAGTTTTTGTCATCTTTTGGAGTACCTACCATCTTCTGGCAAGTCTGCATAAAATGGTTGTAATCGTTTTGGAAAAAGGTGCCCAAGTAGAACGTGTCAATTTTAAAACCTCTTTGTTTCAGGTTTCTTGTGGAAAGTGTGGGATTGGACTTGGCCACGAATTCCTCAATGACGGGCCCAAGGGAGGCCAGTCACGTTTCTGAATATTCAGCAGCTCATTGAAATTTGTCCCCAAAGGTATGTGCATTATGGCCAATTCAGCTGTATATATGGCTAAAGAAAAGTAACTGCATTAACACAGTTTTATTTTTCTCTCCCCATTTATTTTACATATCCATTTCAGGTTAGTTTTATAAATTTGAAACCAGTCCATCTAAACCAGTTTTGAAAATGAAACCTATAGTAAGGAGCAATAAGATTAGCATTAAATTATTGTGCTTAGTAAGGCTCATGTGTAACTAGATCAGATCTGTTTGCAAATTTGATTTTGTAACACTTCCTGTCCCCCATAAAGTTAAACTTGATTTTAAAAATAACGTTTGGACTTGTTACAGAATCCTTTTCTTGCTGCACATTTAAGTTGATGAAGTAATTTTGAAAAATGATTGGAATGCTGTTTTCATTAGATTTTCTGCTGCAGTTAATGTTGACATTTCAGCACACAATCGATTCTGTTTAATTCTGTGCCAACAAAAAAATGCCTGTTACGTTTATCTGTTGTAACTCCTGTGTTTTGCTGAATCACTAGAGGGAAAGGGTGGCAATATAACTGTTGGTTTTTATACAGACCAAGATACCTAAATCAGTATTGCATAACAAAATAAATCGTAAAATCCATGTTAAACTGTAATTTGTATAACCAGACTACCCCACACAATGTTGTATGAAACATTTTTGATTGAAGCAAGAATGGAGAGCAGGAAGAGGGAGGAGTATGGGGGTTGGCGGGGAGGTTGGGGGGTGAGCAGCAAGGAGAGGAGACTTTTCTCCATTCTCCTCTGAACATTGTGCAACTTTTTATACCCTTGTGTGTGAACTCCGTGCTGTTAACATTTTATGATAGAGCCATCTAAAGCATAAATAAGTTTTGTCACCAAGCATTATGGTCAGAGTGCCAGCTATAGTTTTAGTACCTTTTGCAGTGCTGTGACCATGCATGATTTTGACTATATAATAGATAAAAGCATTGCATGAACCTCAGGAAACAAGTTAGTGTTGCAGCACTTCTGATTCTGTGGCAGAGAAATTCAGTGATGGAACAAATTCTGCAGCTGCAGAATTAGGGAGCACTTGGGGCCATGACTATATTATGATCCTATTTTCAAAGTAAGATGACAAAGCAGACAAATCTATTAGCTTCACAATAGCACTAGTAATAATTAAATCATTTGTTAATTAATTTGATCTAACCCAGCAAACATAAGTTCAGAAGGAACAGGTCCTACCTGATCAACTTTTGACTTTTTTTGAGTGACATTGTAAACAAATGGCAGAAAATCCAAGGCAAGGGTATCTAGACTTCTGAGAAATTTTTGATAAAGGAGAGGATGCAAATTTGTCTGTAGGTTAGGCTGAAGCAGATGTTTGTTGGGAACTTATGGTTGGGGATCGAACAAGTATGGCATGGTGTCCTGTAGGATCGATGTTTGGGGCCTTATTGTCCCTAATTTACATCGAACTTCTGAATCTAAGTTTTTAATGTAACTGGTCAAATTCACAGAGAATACTAAACTAGCAGGGGCAATTGGACCTGTGAAAGCAACACATGATTTACAAAATGGGTGAGAAGATGTGTAAGTGGATGCAACTATGGCAGATGGAATTTAGTAGGGACAAGTGAAATGAGCTGTAAACTGGGCAGCATAAATATTTTGTGAATGTGTCAAAATAATTAAGGATAAAGCTGAAAGAGGTCTTTGGGTATTAATGATGGTGTCTAATGTCAAATCAGTACAGGGCAACAATCAACAAAGCAATTAGAATACTAGAGCATTAAAGCAAATAGTATGCTGAACCATATAGCCAAAGCAAGAGTGCAAGTCAGCTGAAGTTATTGTTTAAACTGTACAGTGCACTAGTCATACTACACCTACAGGGCACTACCCCTAGCTTTGGTCACAGAGACATAAGGGAGGCATTTAAAGCCCTGGAAATGGTCCTGTGACGAGCCAGTGTTAGAATAAGGAAATGGCAGAGATATTAAACAAATATTTTGTATCTGTCTTCACAGTAAAAGACACAAAAACATAATCAAAGCTAGTGGGGAATCAAGGGGATAATGAGAGTGAGGAACGTAAAGTAATTAATATAAGTAGAGAACAAGTACTAGAAAAACTAATGTGACTAAAAGCTGACAAACCTCCAGGACCTGATGGCCTACCACCTAGAGTTCTAAAAATGATGGCTGCAGAGACAGTCGGTGCATTAGTTGTGATCCTCCAAAATTCTTTAGATTCTAGAGCTGTCCCAGCAGATTGGAAAGTAGCAAATGTAACACCGCTACTCAAGAATGGCAGTTGGTGGGGGTGGGGGAGAGAGAAAACAGGGAACTATAGGCCAGTTAGCCTGACATCAGTACTTGGGAAAATGCTGGAATCCATTATCAAGGTGTTAAGGCACTTAGAAAATCTTAATATCATCATTACCAATAGTCCAGTGTTAACATTTCTGTAGTGGTCTTAAATGTATAATTTTAATTTATTGCTGAAAAGAGAGATGTGCTGTCAAAGCTTTTCGTCTTGCACTTATCAGGACAGATGCAAGAATGCCAAATTTCAAAGGCAGCAACAGTTGATACTGTATGGGAAAAGGGTGCTGATTGGTTGGCAAATCAACTCTGGTTGATGCATTGCCATGGATAATGTACCAGGGAACATGTTTTTTGTTTACTTCAAAAAAGGCACAATGCCTGGACATGTTCCTTTTGCCTGTGAATGAATATGTGCAGCTTCTCGCAAGCATAAGTGAACCACATTGCAAGCCCGACTGATGATCTTAAATTGGTTGCTAGTGTAATTCTTAGCACGCTCGGGATTGTTCAGTAAATGCTGTCCAATCACGGAATCACATCTAACGTTAGACTTTGTGTTCTGAGTTTTGCACGTACTGGCTGAATACAGTCAGTACTCTGCCTATTGCGAACAGTCGAAGAGATGTGCTGTTTAATACAATCCGCCAGTCATTGGAAAATATGGCTTGTGCACCTGGCATCGCACTGGCATTGGAATTCATCTATCACATTACTCATTTGTGTGGTTGGCAATGTCTTTTTGGCTTGATGGCAGCATCCTGTTAGTGGAAAATACCACTTGTGTTGCTACTGCATACTAGCAGCTAGCTAGAGCAGCTAGCTTCACCTCTTGCTCAAATTTTAATTTAATACAGAGCATTGCACATTTTACTGCATTGAGTTATAAGATAAGAGATGGAATCAAAACTTGACGTGCAATTTTTAGTCTTTTGTGTTTTGACTTAATTTAATTGAGTATTTGACTCTAAATGCTATTGTTAGTATTCATAAAATGTCAGAAAATACTTAAACCTGTGAAGCCTGATTCATTGAGATTTTGTTGTGTTCATGTATAAACCATTTTTTTGAGTAGTAAGTACAGTAATTCAATAGACTTGTTCCAGCCATCATTTCTAAAACTATCTGCAGATAGTGTCGATGCAGAAAAAAAATTGTAAAATTGCTCAGCTGTTTCTTTTCATATCCAAATTGACTGGATTTAGGGTGCATTATGTTTATTGAACTTAATTTTAATAGATTTAGAATATTTTAAAATGAACCAGTTATCAATAGAGTGCAAATAATGAAAAAGCTGTTGACGTACAAAATGTTAATTGTCTTTCTTTTCATTTGCAGTCAATGGACCTCTTGAGGATAAATAAAATGAGCATGGGACTGCTTTTATTAATTCGACTGGAATTTGTAGGGCTTCTTAATGTCTTGTAACTAAACATCTAGAAGAATAACTGTTTCCTCTGGAAATAGCAACAAAGAAGTCCTTGTTGGTATTTTTTTGGTGGTTAGTCATTACATGAAATTTTCTGGATAAACTCTTCCTTGAATGCCCAGGAAATAGATACTTGCATGATTACACTGACAAAAATACTTATTGTGTTAAGTGGGACTTAATTTTGTAATGTTATCTAATTTCTTTTGAAAATGTCAAGCAAAGCACAACATGGCAGTAGGGAAGCATTTGTAAAGGCACATTTTTATCTGGTTTGCAACAGAGAGCAGATTAATATTTTGTTCGAATAATGTTTTGTGCCACAAAGGTATCCATATCAAGACAAAGTTCTGAACTAAAATGTTGCCTGATCAGTTAAAGCAAACTGTACTTGTAATCTTAAACAAATAGTAGCCGTGAGATTAAATTTTGGAATATGATACCAAAACAACATTGCTCTAGCTGCACATTTACATACTGCACTGAACTATCAATCTTTACTTATTGGGAAGAATCACAGTAGTTGACAGGGAATTATGGTCCACTTTAAATTCTGGCTTTGTGAGTAACTTTGTCATTGCTGACAATTAAGTAGGGAACTCATTACACTGAGATGCTATGGATTAGGCAGGAATTTTTCACCTCTAATCAAAAATTTTTAATCACACTACTCCGTATTAGTCACCAAGTGGTTGCTGTTGGTCATATGCCTACTGATAATCCTTTGATCTTTCTCCCCCCTCCCTGTTTTACTTTAAGGAGTGCAGAATAAGTAGCAGATTAGTGTTGTGGGAGTTGATGAAAACTTTTTGCGGGGGCGAGGCAAGAGAGGAATGAAATTAAAGAATTAGGCTTACCTTTTCACTCGTTCTTTTAACGCTGTGCACTTCACTTGCATTAAATGTTTCTGGTTAGATTTTAAATGCATAATATATGTACTGTAGATTTTTCTAAATTAAAGTATTTTGATTCTTGCCTACATTTACAGTTCATTTCTTTTGCCAACAGCCTTGCTTTCTTTCCAAATTTATGCATTCAGCCTTTTTAACTAGGAGTAACTTTAATAATCATGGGAAGAAATGATTCAGTAATGTAGACATGAGGGAATGAACTTGCCTGATGGTTCAGTGGGTAAATTTACCACCTGGTGTGGTATTGAGTTTTGTGTAGCATCACAGTCCCATGGTTGTTCCCCAGTCTATGCTGATCTCAGTCTGTATGGGCCATTGGTAAGGATGAGATCTGCCAGTGCATATTGTCTAGGTCCTCATGAAAAATGACCATGTGATGAGGTACTAGAGTTCTGCTTACACTTGTGGAACTGAACAACAGCATGAGTTCTCCTCTTCAGGAGAAGAGGAGAGGAAATTGAGGCGGGGGCAGCATTTACGGAATTGTATGTGACATCACTTTTTCAATCAAACCCATAAGAAGCAAAGCTCATCTTGATCTTGTGTTAGTTGATGACTTAAAACTCAAGTGTATAAGGAGCAGTGACCACAGACCTTACAAAGTTTAACATGATCTGGAAGTCAGAAATATTTAAAACTAAGAACCACGGATGTACCATCAAAACAAAGAACTTCATTTATACAGCACCTTTCACAACCTCCGGATGATTCAGCATGTAAATACGGTAAAAGCTTTGTTATCTGGCACTTTACCAACTGGCAAGCTTTATTATCCAGAATTTCCAAAATCTCCCTAAACAAATCTTGATTTGTAGTAATAGGAATCCATATGGTACCTCCAGACATCTGCCAAAGCTCTCCCGGGCTGAGTTTTTCCGAATGCAGTTGATTGTTCTCAGCATTAGTGATGCTGTCGATAGTCATCTTCGTGGTGCTGCATTTGTACATCTTTTTGTACTTTGTATGTAATCATTTCTCTTAAAATTAAAACGATTGTATTGCCTTGTTAAGTACAGCTCTTGATTAACAGGAATTTTCGATTATCCAGCACCTCTCGGGTCCGACACCTACTGGATAACCACTTTTACTGTATTAAATGGGTAGTAAAAGGAGGGTTGGGTCCTATTAGGGACAAAGAGGGTGATGTATGCTTAGAGGCACAGGGCAAAGCTAGAATACTTAAATAAAAACAGCAGGTCTGACAGCATCTGTGGAGAGAGAAACAAGAGTTAACGTTTCAGGACTGTGACCTTTCATCAGAACAGAATAGAATACTTACTGAGTACTTTGTATCTGTGTTTACTATGGAAGAGAATACTGACAAAATATCTGTAGAAGTGGCAATGGTAGAAGTAATGGATGGGGTGCAAATTGATGAGGCAGGATGTACTGGAAAGGCTAGCTATGCTCAGACGATAAATCACCTTGTCCGGATGGCTTCCATCCCAGATTGCTGAAGAAAGTGGGAGTGGAGATAGCGGAAGGGCTTGCCATAATCTGCCAATCTTCCCTAGATACAGTGGAAGTGCCAGAGGATTGGAAAGTGGCAAATGTAATACCCTTATTCAAGAAAGGGTGTAAGGACATTCTTAGTAATTACAGGCCAGTTAGCCTAACATCAGTGGTGGGTAAGGTTTCAGAAACAATAATAAGGGGAAAAAAAATCAACAAGCACTTGGCGAGGTTTGAGTTAATTAAGGATAGCCAGGGTGGATTTGTAAAAGGCAGATCGTGCTTGACTAATCTAATTGATTTTTTTTTGATGAAGTAACCGAAAAGGTTGATGAGAATGCAATGGATGTTGTCCACATTTTAAGAAAGCTTTTGACAAGAAACCACATAAAAGGTTGGTTACCAAAATGAGGCTCGTGGAATAGGAGGGTCAGTATCAGCTTCAATAATAAATTGGCTTAAGGACAGGAAATAGTGAGTCGTGGTAAATTGTTGTTTTTCAAACTGGAGGATGGTAGACAATGGTGTTCCCCAAGTTTCAGTACTAAGACCACTGCTTTTTTTTTTGCTATATATAATATGTGAGACTTGGATATTGGAATACAGAGTAATATTTCAAAATTTGCCAATGATATCAAACTTGAGAGGTGTGTCAGACTGTGAGGATGATGCCGATTGACTGCAACAGGACACCGGCGAGCAGAATGGGCAGACAAGTGGCAGATGGAATTTAATACAAAGAAGTGTGAGGTAATGCATTTTGGCAGAAAGGATAGGGAGAGGCAGTATAAACTAAATGGTACAATTATGAAGAGTGTGCAGGGACAGAGGGAGCTGGGAGCCCATGTGCACAGATCCTTGAAGGTGGTGGGACATATTGAGAGAGTAATTAGCAAAGCCTATGGGATCTTGAGCTTCATAAATAGAGGTATTGAGTAGAAATGCAGGGAAGTTAGGCTGAACCATTTACAAAGCTCTGGTTAGGTTCAACCAGAGTATTGTGTCCAGTTCTGGTCACCACACTTTAGGAAGAATGTGAGAGTCGTTGAGAGAATGCAGAGGAGATCTACCAGAATCGTTCCATGGATAAGGGATTTTTAGCTGCAAGATTAGGTTGGAGAAACTGGGGTGGCTCTTCTTGGAGTAAAGGAAATTGAGAGGAGACTTGATAGAGGTGTATAAGATTATAACTGGTTTAGATAAGGTGGACAAAGAAAAGCTGTTCCCATTAGCCTAAGGCACACAGATTTAAGGTTTTAGGCGAGAGATGCAGGGAGGGATATGAGGAAAAATGTTTTTTACGCAGCAGGTGGTAATGACCTGTAACACTGTCTATGAGGGTGGTGGAAGCAGAGATGATTAATGATTTCAAAAGGAAATTGGATGGGTACTTGAAGGAAATAAACTTGCAGGGCTACAGGGTACTTACTCCAGGGTAATGAGACTGACTGGATTGTTCAACAGAGTGTCAGCATGGACACAATGGGCCAAATGGCCTTCTATGTTTCAGTCAGTGATGTACCTTTTGAAGTCTAGTCACTGCTGCAGCAATACGATAAATGACAAATTAATCTATTTTTGATATTTGTTGAAAGATAAATATTAGCCCGGATACCAAAAGGTACTAATGTGACAGCAAAATACTGTGGATGCTGGAAATTAAAAGAAAAACAGAAAATGTTGGGAATAGTTATGTTGAACTTGCATAAGGTACTAGTTCGGCATCAGCTGGAGTATTGCTTCCAGTTCTGGGCGCTGCACTTTTGGAAAGATGTGAGGGCATTGGAGAGAGTACAGAAAGGATTCACGAGAATGGTTCCAGGGATGAGGAATTTCAGTTATGAAGATAGATTGGAGATGTTAGGACTGTTTTCCTTGGAGAAGAGAAGGCAGAGGTGATTTGATAGAGGTATTCAAAACCATGAAGGGTCTGGACAGAGTAGATAGAGAGAAACTGTTCCCACTTGTGAAAGCATAGAGACGAGAGAGCACAGATTTTTAAAGTACTTGGTAAGAGAAGTAAAAGCAACGTGAGGAAAACGTTTTCACGCAGCAAATGGTTAAGGTCTGGAATGCGCTGCCTGACAGTGTGGTGGAGGCAGGTTCAATTGAAGCTTTCAAAAGGGAATTATTGTTATATGAAAAGGAAGAATGTGCAGGGTTACAGGCAGAAGTCAGAATGGCACTAAGTGAATTGCTTTTTTGGAAAGCCAGTGCAGACATGATGGGCTGAATGGCTTCCTGCGCTGTAACAATTCTGAGATTCTAGTCAGGTTTGGCAGCATCTATGGAGAGAGAAACAGTTAATGTTTCAATTTGATGGCCCTTCATCAGAATTGAGTGTAATTTGAGATGTAACAGCAGAATTGAGTGTAATTTGAGATGTAACAGTTTTTAAGCAAGGCAGGGAAAGAGTGGAAAGGGAAGAAAGATCAAAAGGGAAGGTCTATGATGAGGTGAAAGCAGGAGAGACAAAAAGAATGGTATTGCATGGCATAAAGAAATGGTAATGGAGCAAGTAAACTACCTGGAATTCCCTAACAGTATTGTGGGTGTACCTACATCAGATGGACTGCGGCAGCTCAAGAAGACGGCTCACCACCACCACCTCAAGGGCAACTAGGGATGAGCAACAAATCCTGGCCTTGCCAGCAACACTGCCATCCTAATGAAAGAATTAAAAAATACAAAAGATGGGTCCAGAGAAGGTGTAAATATGAAATGCAGAATCAGTAGCTGCTGTCCAAAAATAAAAAGCACAAAAAGAAAAGAATGGGGGTTGTAGTTATCTGAAATATTTGAACTAAATGTTGACTATGAAAGGCTGTAAAGTGCCTAGTTGCAAGATGAGCTTCATTGGAACAGCATAGGAGGTTGAAGACAGACGCCAGAGTTGGAATGGAGCGAATAATTAAAATGATAGACAACCAGAAGTTCGGGGTCACGCTTGCAGACTGAACAGAGGTGTTCTGCAAAGTGGTCACCTAATCAGCGTATGGTCTCCCTAATGCAGAGGAGACCACATTGTAACCAAAGAATATAGTATACTAAATTGAAAGTGCAAGTAAATGGAGCCTTGTACAGTGCGAAGGGAGAAGATAAAAAGGCAAATATTGCATTTCCTATGCTTGCATGGGAAGTGGAGGGGTGTTGGAGTGACTAAGGAGTGGACCAGTGTGTTGCAGTGGGAACGATCCCTTCGGAAGGCTAAAATAGGAGTGGAGAGGAAGATGTGTTTGGTGCCATCACGCTAGACGCTGTGGAAATGGCAGAGGATGATCCATTGAATGTGGACTGAATGAAAAAATTGTTCTCATCTCCTCTCCAGAATTTTACTAATGATTTTAAATCCATGATCTTGAGTTTTGACCCACTTGCCAGAGGGACCACCTCTAGCTTTTATAAGGCCTTTGCATCTTTCCTGAAGTGTGTGTTATGTTCCTTGCTTGCTGTGCACACACGAATCACACTGAGACAACTAGTACGAGCAAGGTAGGTTCTTTTATTTGAAGACTAGGACTGTTGCATTTGGATTACAGGACAGCCCACTAGACATATTGCGGCGCAGTGGTTAGCACCTCAGCCTCACAGCTCCAGCGACCAGGGTTCAATTCTGGGTACTGCCTGTGTGGAGTTTGCAAGTTCTCCCTGTGTCTGCGTGGGTTTTCTCCGTGTGCTCCGGTTTCCTTTCACAAGCCAAAAGACTTGCAGGTTGGTAGGTAAATTGGCCATTATAAATTGCATCTAGTGTAGGTAGGTGGTAGGGAAATATAGGGATAGGTGGGGATGTGGTAGGAATATGGGATTAGTGTAGGATTAGTATAAATGGGTCAAAAACAAGAAATGCTGGATTCACTCAGCAGGTCTGGCAGCATCTGTGGAAAGAGAAGCAGAGTTAACGTTTCGGGTCAGTGACCCTTCTTCGGAACTGACAAATATTAGAAAAGTCACAGATTATAAACAGGTGAGGTGGGGGTTGGGCAAGAGATAACAAAGGAGAAGGTGCAGATTGGACCAGGCCGCATAGCTGACCAAAAGGTCACGGAGCAAAGGCAAACAATATGTTAATGGTGTATTGAAAGACAAAGCATTAGTACAGATTAGGTGTGAATATACTGAATATTGAACATCAGCAAGTGCAAACCTGAAGAAAAACAACCTGAAAAAAACAGTGGGTAAGCAAACTGAACAAACTAAGATGAAATGAAATAAATGCAAAAAAAGATTGTAAAAAATGTAAAAAGGAATACAAAAAAAAGGAAGAAAAAATAACTAGAAATGACTAAAAATGAAAGTAAAGTGGGGGGCTGTCATGCTCTGAAATTATTGAACTCAATGTTCAGTCCGGCAGGCTGTAGTGTGCCTAATCGGTAGATGAGATGCTGTTCCTCGAGCTTGCGTTGATGTTCACTGGAACACTGCAGCAATCCCAGGACAGAGATGTGAGCATGAGAGCAGGGGGGAGTGTTGAAATGGCAAGCAACCGGAAGCTCAGGGTCCTGCTTGCGGACTGAGCGGAGATGTTCCGCAAAGCGGTCACCCAATCTGCGCTTGGTCTCCCCAATGTAGAGGAGACCACACTGTGAGCAGCGAATACAGTATACTACATTGAAAGAAGTACAAGTAAATCGCTGCTTCACCTGAAAGGAGTGTTTGGGGCCTGGGATAGTGAGGAGAGAGGAGGTAAATGGGCAGGTATTGCACCTCCTGCGATTGCAAGGGAAGGTGCCCTGGGACGGGGACGAGGTGGTGGGGGTAATGGAGGAGTGGACCAGGGTGTCGCGGAGGGAACGATCCCTTTGGAATGCTGACAGGGGAAGGGAGGGGAAGATGCGACTGGTAGTGGCATCACGCTGGAGGTGGCGAAAATGGCGGAGGATGATCCTTTGGATATGGAGGCTGGTGGGATGAAAAGTGAGGACAAGGGGAACCCTGTCACGGTTCTGGGAGGGAGGGGAAGGGGTGAGGGTAGAGGTGCGGGGAATGGGTCGGACACGGTTGAGGGCCCTGTCAACCACAGTGGGGGGAAATCCTCGGTTGAGGAAAAAGGAGGTCATATCAGAAGCACCGTCATGGAAGGTAGCATCATCAGAGCAGATGCGTCGGAGACGGAGAAACTGGGAGAATGGAATGGAGTCCTTACAGGAGGTAGGGTGTGAAGAAGTGTAGTCGAGGTAGCTGTGGGAGTCAGTGGGCTTATAATGGATATTGGTAGACAACCTGCTATGGGTACCCGCATGGGTCCTAGTTATGCCTGTCTTTTTGTGGGATATGTCGAGCATTCTTTGTTCCATCTCCTTCAACTCCATGCATTTCCTTCAAGTGAAAGGTGTCGCTATGGGTACCCGCATGGGTCCTAGTTATGCCTGTCTTTTTGTGGGATATGTCGAGCATTCTTTGTTCCAGTCCTACTCAGGCCCCCTCCCCCAACTCTTTTTCCGGTACATTGATGACTGTATCGGTGCCGTTTCCTGCTCCCGCCCCGAACTAGAAAACTTTATCAACTTTGCTTCCAATTTCCACCCTTCTCTCACCTTTACATGGTCCATCTCTGACACTTCCCTTCCCTTCCTCGACTTCTCTGTCTCCATCTCTGGGGATAGGTTGTCTACCAATATCCATTATAAGCCCACTGACTCCCACAGCTACCTCGACTACACTTCTTCACACCCTACCTCCTGTCAGGACTCCATTCCATTCTCCCAGTTTCTCCGTCTCCGACGCATCTGCTCTGATGATGCTACCTTCCATGACGGTGCTTCTGATATGACCTCCTTTTTCCTCAACCGAGGATTTCCCCCCACTGTGGTTGACAGGGCCCTCAACCGTGTCCGACCCATTCCCCGCACCTCTACCCTCACCCCTTCCCCTCCCTCCCAGAACCGTGACAGGGTTCCCCTTGTCCTCACTTTTCATCCCACCAGCCTCCATATCCAAAGGATCATCCTCCGCCATTTTCGCCACCTCCAGCGTGATGCCACTACCAGTCGCATCTTCCCTCCCTTCCCCTGTCAGCATTCCGAAGGGATCGTTCCCTCCGCGACACCCTGGTCCACTCCTCCATTACCCCCACCACCTCGTCCCCGTCCCAGGGCACCTTCCCTTGCAATCGCAGGAGGTGTAATACCTGCCCATTTACCTCCTCTCTCCTCACTATCCCAGGCCCCAAACATTCCTTTCAGGTGAAGCAGCGATTTACTTGTACTTCTTTCAATGTAGTATACTGTATTCGCTGCTCACAGTGTGGTCTCCTCTACATTGGGGAGACCAAGCGCAGACTGGGTGACCGCTTTGCGGAACATCTCCGCTCAGTCCGCAAGCAGGACCCTGAGCTTCCGGTTGCTTGCCATTTCAACACTCCCCCCTGCTCTCATGCTCACATCTCTGTCCTGGGATTGCTGCAGTGTTCCAGTGAACATCAACGCAAGCTCGAGGAACAGCATCTCATCTACCGATTAGGCACACTACAGCCTGCCGGACTGAACATTGAGTTCAATAATTTCAGAGCATGACAGCCCCCCACTTTACTTTCATTTTTAGTCATTTTTAGTTATTTTTTCTTCCTTTTTTTTGCATTCCTTTTTACATTTTTTACAATCTTTTTTTGCATTTATTTCATTTCATCTTAGTTTGTTCAGTTTGCTTACCCACTGTTTTTTTCAGGTTGTTTTTCTTCAGGTTTGCACTTGCTGATGTTCAATATTCAGTATATTCACACCTAATCTGTACTAATGCTTTGTCTTTCAACACACCATTAACATATTGTTTGCCTTTGCTCCGTGACCTTTTGGTCAGCTATGCGGCCTGGTCCAATCTGCACCTTCTCCTTTGTTATCTCTTGCCCAACCCCCACCTCACTTGTTTATAATCTGTGACTTTTCTAATATTTGTCAGTTCCGAAGAAGGGTCACTGACCCGAAACGTTAACTCTGCTTCTCTTTCCACAGATGCTGCCAGACCTGCTGAGTGAATCCAGCATTTCTTGTTTTTGTTTCAGATTTCCAGCATCCGCAGTATTTTGCTTTTATTTTAGTATAAATGGGTGGTTGATGGTCGGCACAGACTCGGTGGGCCGAAGGGCCTGTTTCAGTGCTGTATCTCTAAACTAAACTAAACATATCTAGCGTAGAGATCCACGCACTAAAACTGCAGGGTAAAGGCCTGCTACCCAACCCGAACCCGATGGGATCCGACAACGTGTCGGGTTTGGGCCGCTCTTCCGGATCCGGCTTTCAGGCCGGGTCCGGGTCGGGCACAGGAAAAAATGGAGGGACTCTGGCCGGGTCGGGCTCAGGTCCAATGTGGTTCTGTCGGGTTCGGGTTGGGTTTTTTCTTTCTGACCTGAGCAGGCCTTTACTGCAGGGTCACATACTGTGACATTACTTCCTTTGGTGGTGATCATGCTCACTCTTTATACATTCCCTTAAAGCCCTAATACAATATCCCCTTTTTTCCAAAAACAAACGCATCACACACAGTAATAACAGGTACACATAACGCAGTATGGTTGTTGCAAAATCTATATACATAAAGATGGATCTCCATTTATCATTTTGAGAGTTTGCATCTCTATAACATAGAGATGGGTCTCGTGATGGTGAAGCCCTTTTGGGATCTGGACTCATCATTTTGTTGTTCTTGACTTGCAGATATGCTAGCCTCCTCTGTACTATCATGGCGCTGGTTGTCTTTGCACTAACTTCCATAATCTCATTCTCTGGTCACCCTGGAGTGTGTTCTTGAGTGTTGGATGCCACACAGTTGGAAAACCCCTGCAGCTGTCTTTGGTTCCTCTGTAATGTTGCTCCGTTCAGTATTATGACCTCATAGGATCAAGGCTCACTGCATACTTTCGAAACTTCTGTGGGAAATCAGGTCCCTCCAGTTGGATGTATCACCCGAACCTTTTGTCCCACACGTAGTCTAGGTAGCTCCAAATCCGCATTTCGTTCACATATTTCTCCCTGTGACCGCATGGGTTTCCGCTGGGTGCTCTGGTTTCCTCCCACCGCCAAAGACTTGCAGGTTGTTGCAAATTGTCCCTAGTGTAGGTAGGTGGTAGGAGAATGGTAGGGAATATGGGATTAATGTAGGAGGGGATGTGGTAGGGAATATGGGATTCATGTAGGATTAGTATAAATGGGTGGTTGATGGTTGGCACAGACTCTGTGGGCAGAAGGGCCTGTTTCAGTGCTGTATCTCTCTATGACTCTATTTAGCCTTCGTCTTCCCCTATTTTTCAAGAAGCTTCTCTTGCACTATTGAAAACTTGGACAAATGATGGCTAGGCAGTGTGGTTCTCACTTGCCTCCCAAACATCATTTCCGCTGGCGACGGTAAGCCCATGTCCAAAGGTGTCACTCTCAGATCTAACATGGCAATTTGGAGGTCTTGATTTGTCTCCCTGCACTTAATGACCAACACCTTAATGGTACGGACCATCCTCTCGGCAAGATCATTTAACCTAGGGTAACATGGCAAGGTAGTCATACAAGTTATGCCCCATTTGGCGCACACATCTCAAAGGCTTTCCAATGTACTGCGGCCTGTTCTCTGATATGATCTCTTCTGGTGTACCAAACAAACTGCATATAGCACTCAGTGTGTTTGCAACAGCCAAGCTCAAGGTATCCTTCAACTGCCAGATGATTGGGAACTTGGAGAAGTAGTCTGTGACTAAGAGAAGAATAATCACCAGGTACAGTGAACAGATCCATTGCAATCTTAGATCAAGGATGCGATGGAACTTTGTGAGGAGTTACAGGCTGCCTGTGCTGATTCGGCTGGTACCTCTGGCATGCCTCGTACATCCTCACATACTTTTCTATATCGCTGCTGATCCCTGGCCAGTACATAGTTTCTCTCACCAGGCACCACGTCCAAGCCCGTATGCCCCTGGTGCAACTGCGACAAAATGTCCTGACAACTTCGGGTATAAGTACCTGCTTTCCTTTGAATATTATGCCTCCCGAGCTGCCTAATTCATCTCTATACAGCCAAAAACATCTTAAGTTGGCTTGCACTTCCAGAATTATGTCCGGCCAACCTTTGATAATGACTTTTACACAGTGCCATTAGTAGTGGCTCTCTAGCTGTTTCCTCTTTAAGTTGTTTGCATTGTGTTGGCTGAAACTCATCAATTCGACTTTGTGAATAGTGCAAGTGGATAGCTTGGATATCGAACGAAACATCAGCCATTTTCTTTGGATTCAGGAACCTGCTTAGAGTGTCTGAAGTGATAGTTCTGTTACCTGGTTTGTAGTGGATGTCGCAATCATATCCTTGAACTTTTGTTAGAAGTCTCTGCAGTCTAGGTGGTGCACTTGTCAATGGTTTGCACTAGATCCTATCCACTGGTTTGTGGTCTGTTTCCACAATGAATTTTTTACTGAAGAGGTAAGTGTGGAATCTTGTTACCCCAAACAAAGAGCTAGAGTCTCGTGCTCTTTGAATAATTTGATTGCCTTTGGCTCGAGGAGCATGTTGAAAATGCAATCAGTTTTCTCTCCTGCATTATTCACACTTCTAGCCCTTTCTGAGACGCAACGACCTCTAGGACTGTCTCCTTCATTAGGCCATAATATTGCAGAACACTTGTCTGCTCCAATAATGCCCGTTTCAGTGATTCAAACATGCGCTGATGGTCCTCCTGCCATAGGAATAGGATATTCTTCAACTATCTCAGTGGCTCTGCTCCCTCTGCAAAATTAGGTATGTATGGTGCCAAGAAGTTAAATAATCCAAGGCGCTGCTGCAAGTCCTCCCAGTCCTGGGGAGTCGGCATCACTTTCACATCCTCTATGTTTCCTGGATCAGGCATATCCCAGAACTGGTGTATATAGAGCCAAAAAGTTGATATAACTCCCGTTCATCTCGCACTTTTTACTGTTGAGAACAAGTCCTTCACAGCGAGTCACTGACATCAATAAGTGTAGATTACTGTCATGTTCCTTTTTTTTCCCATTAGCACAATATCATCTGCAATGCATATGCATCCTGACACATTCTCTGTAATTCTGTCCATATACTGTTGGATCAGATCCTGATTAACACACAAGCCAAAAGGCAATCTCTGGAAGCTCTATCTTCCAAATGTTATCCTGAAAATAGTTATATCTTGAGACTCCACTGCTAGATGAACAGACCATAACTTGTGTTTGGTGCCCAACTTGGAGAAAAACTTTGCTCCTGACAATTTGGGATTCAATTCCTGTAATTTTGGAATCTTGTGTGGGCATCTCTTTAAACAACCGCCTTCGGTCTAAGCACACCCAGATTGTACCATCTTTCTTTGAGATGCTCTTAATTGAGCTGCACCAGTCAGTGTGCTAATGCACACAGAAGATAATGCCGCTATGCTCCATGTTCTCCAGCTTGGCCTTTCGTTCGTTGGTGTTATCTCTTTCCCAGAAGGTTGACTGTCATGGATCTCCACCTCTGTCTATCCTGTGTTGTCTTTACACATTCTGCATAGGTCAACTGCATCCAGTCCATTATATCTGTCATCATTTTCTTCTCTGCTTCCTTCTCTGATGTCTTCCATTGATCTTTCCTTCTAATAATTGTCTGTCTACCTTCTGCTCTAAAGATATGACTGAAGTATTGTATCTTTCTCTCTTTGATGTTATGCACTAATTTCCTCTTCTCAACAGCCATTTTCAGCACTTTCTCATTGGTCTTTCTGTCTGTGGAACGTCCTCCAATAACGTCCACATCTCAAATGCATTCAACTTATCAATCATCTCTTTATTTGTTGTCCATGTCTCTGAGGCATATAACATAGATGACAAAATGTAACACCTCAGCATTCTTTTCCTAAGGTTCAGGGTCAGTTTCTTTGATGTCAACAAGTCCTTCATTCTGACAAAGCTGGTCTTGGCTATCTCAATGCTCCTTTGGATCTCATAATAACATCTCCCATCATCTGTGATCAGCTGCCCAAGGTATGTAAACCTTTTCACTTGTTCCAGGACTTGTCCATTTACTTCAATTTTCACTTCCAGGGTTAGGTCCCTGCTGATCACCATTGTCAATCCGTTTTCCACACTCCTTGCATTCACTTTGTTGACGATTTCCTGTAGGGCCTCTTTTGACTCTGCAATCAGTGCAGTGTCATCAGCATAACTCAAGTTGTTAGTGTTCAACCCAGCAATATTGAAACATGGTAGATGTTCAACGTCTCTGAAGATAGTTTCAGTGTACAGGCTGAACAGTTTTGGGGGCATAACACATCCCTGACGCACTCCTCTTTTGATTGGGAAACTGACCAGCTGCTCTCAAGTCCAATCACCGCTGATTGATTCCAATATAGATTCTGAATTATCCTTTGATCATTTCTGTCAATTTCTTGTTTATTTAAGCACTCCCATTATTTTCTAATAGTAGACTCTGTCAAAAGGCTTCTCATAGTCTATGAAGCGTATATACACAAGCTTTTGTACTTCCAGATATCTTTCGACCACTACTCTCAAGTTAAAGATGCCCTCTCTTGTTCCTTTTTTTGGTCTGAATCCTGACTGACATCATCTATCTCTGCTTCTATAGACTGGTCATTTCTTCCCAAAATGATTATCAAAATCATTTATCACATAGCTCATGAGGCTTATTGTCCTGTGCTCTGAACACTCTAGGACTTTTGGTTTCTTTGGGAGCTTAATGTACACTGACTGCATAAGATCCACAGGATTGATCTTGTTCTGTAAATTTTGTTGCAGAGGTCTGTCAGTTTCCCAATGCTAACATCATTCAGGACTTTCAGGCATTCTGTTGTTATCTCATCGATTCCAGGTGCTTTCTTTGCTTTCATCTTTTTGATCACTGCATTGACTTCTGCCGCTATTATTTCTGGTCCTTCTTTTCCCTCTGCTGGTACCAATTCACCTCTGTCTTCATTGTCATACAGCTCACTAATGTACTCCACTCATCATTTCTCTACCCTTTCTTTTTCAACGAGAAGTTCACCTTCCTTGCTCCTTATACAGCCACTGTTTGTGGCTGTTTTCTTCTTATCTGTCAATGCTTTAACTTTCTCATGCAATGCTCTCATATTATGCCTTTTCTCCAGTTCTTCTAGTTCCTTGCAACGGTCTTCATACCACCTTTCCTTGGCTGCCCTACATGCTTTTCTTATCCACCTTTCTATTTTTAATTATTCTTTATTCTTATTCTGTCTCCTTTTTCTCTATTGTATCTAGTATTTCATCAGTCATCCACTCTGCCTTTACGCTTCTCCTGTATGTGCACCCTTTTGGGAGGGTCGATCGACAAACTTGCATCCTCCTTTAGGTGTAACACAGCATCACCCCGGAAACTCCCTATGGCACGAATTTGTCTGGATACATCAGTCGCAGATAGAGGACTGACTCTATGTTCGTTCCTGGCATCTTCTGTTGCCGTTGGTGCATAGGATATCCTGCGAATGGTTGCAATGTTCAGTTCCCTGCACACCAGTAACCCTGCTACTGCCAGTCTACCCATGTCCACTACGTAGAAGACTTGCGGTCTCCAGGCAGATCTGCCTTAACTGCACTTCAGTGTTATTGTACCGATGCAATGGATGGGTGATCCATTGTAAGCTGCTAATCTGGCCGTTGTAGGTTGTACCACTGACGCCCAATGGTCAAGGTACCTGTCCTTTAGAATTTGAACTGGCAAGATGCTTATACTCACCCCAGTGTCAATCTTAGCAGTGAGTTTGTGTTTGCCGCTTTTCTTCGGGCATATGATGCTAATTGTAGCCAACACCTCTGATTGCATAACTGAATTCACACGTCTTGTCACATTCATGATATGCAAAACCTGTTCGCTTTCGAGTTGAAAATTTCCCCTGTTTGAATCTTCGCCCTGGTCTGTCTTACCACTGACTTTGTGTGTATGCTTGCACTTTTGTTGGGTTCTGGCGCATCCCTTGTTGCTGCCAGTATGCTGAACATACTTCTTGCTGGCTCGTAGCTTGCTGCACCCTCTGGTTGTGCTATTGGAACCAGACCTCCTGCACTGGCCGCCCAATGCCTTCTTAAGGAGCATGCCTTGCAAGTGTCTTGGAATACTGGACAACTTCACAGTGAGGGTAGGAGGCCACATTTCCAACATGATTTGCTTGGTTTTTGCACTGTGCCAATACTAGTAGCCACACCTAATGCCTGCAAGTGTTGTCATCCAGCCACGATGGCTTCGTCCTTCCTGCCATTGTTCAACAATGCATCAATGCTTGACCTTCTTCTCCAAAAGGTCTTTTTGGAATGCTTCTATCAGTGTTGAAGCTATAACTAGTCTGTAATCCTCTCCGACAGCTCAGCCTCAGAGAAGCCATAGTCTCTTATCGTGGCACCTGCCAATAAACTGATCAATCGACTCTTCCAGCTGCTGTCTGCAAGTTACCAGCTCCAAATGGTGGATTCTGAAGATCACCCTTACACGAAGCTGACCCTCCAGTGTACTGCAAAGTTTGGAAGGACCCTTCTGATCTTCCTCAGATAGCCCCAATGTGTTGATTCTGTGGTGCCCCTCCTTATCAACGGTAATCTTAACCGCCTGTCAGTGTCTACGCTGGCTAAGTCTAAGAAACATAGCTCCATCGTCTGTTGGAAAAGCTTAAATTCCGACATGACATCTGCTGGGGAACTTGGTTGTCATGCTTCTGATGTTCTTGGTCTCTCACAGACATTTCCACTTGGAACAGTTTAGGGATTTTTCAGCCTGCAGTTCCAGTCTTGCCACCCTCTGGCACTATTTCCTGGCCCCTGCACTCTTGTTAGGCCCCGCCCACAAAGCAGTCCACTGGGGAAGGAGACTTCCAGTTTCACTTCCAGTTGGGCTAGAACAGACTTTGAATGGCGCAACCCCAGACCAACCTGCAGCGAACTCAGACAGCAGATCCTGGACCGGCCTGCTGCTTCTACTGATCCCCGCCCCAGTTCGGCAATTTTAAAATTAGCTACTTGCTGTGCAGCATGAATGATTTAAAGAGACTTTTATTTTGTTCCTGGCCTTGCTATAGGTAGCCAGTGTGGTTCCAAAGTTCTTCTGTGGCTCTCCTACTCTGGGTTGGCCCCTCTCCCCAATCTTGCGCTGAAGTAGAGCATCACGATCCCAAACTTCTGTTCTACTTGTCAACTTTAAACTTTTTGAATTCTGCAACATGGTCCTCCGGCCTTCACAGGCACATCGTTGCCACCTATTATGTTCTTTGCTTGCTGTGCACACACTTACCAATTAATCATACTGAGACAACTGACACTAACAAGGTAGATTCTTTTATTTGAAGACTAGGACTGTTACATATAGATTACAGGAGAGCCCACTAGGCACGTCCAGTGTAGGGATCCACACACTACAACTGTGGGGTCACATGCTACATGACATCACTTCCTTTACTGATGATCATGCTCACTTTTTATACATTCCCTTAAAGTCCTAATACAACAGTGTGGCGCCCAGAATGGTTCACAATACTCCTCCAGCTGAGGCCTGAGGTGATTTATAAAGTTCTAGCATGATTTCTCTGCTTTTATATTCTGTTCCTGCTATTTATAAGCCCAACCCAAATGCTTTTTTAACCATCTTATCAATTTGCCCTGCTACCTTTAAGGAATTGTATATATGGACATATATGGATATCTGCTCATCTAAACTGTTTCAAAATGATGCCATTTATAGTATACTGTCTTTCCATATTACAGTGGCTCTCAATCTTTTTTGGTTGGAAGAATCCTATTCAAATGGATTAATAATCATGGACCCCACCCCCATCTAAATTAAGACTGTATAAAATGAAAGGGCTATATGTAAAGAGTGTTTTAATAATGCTTTTAAGATAACGGATGGGTGTTATCCTGCTTCTCGCTGCAGTCTCTCTATCCTTGGCAGGAGCCTGGAGATAGCCGAGCATGGAGAAAGCCCTAGGGGAGCAGGGGGAGAGCAGGACCATGGTGGTTGGGGGGGTGGGGGTGGTTAGTGGGGGTGGTTGGTGATGGGGACCAGCCGCCACTTACTTGCTTCATCTTGACCACAGTGCTCTGGGTGTTTACCCACGTTGCCCAACCATAGGGCCGGCCGCGAGTAGCCCATCCCCTTAAAGAACTCTGTGGATCCCAGTTTGAGAACCACTGCCATTGTTGGTCCTCCCAAAGTGCATCACTTCATACTTCTATCTATTAAACTCCATCTGCCTCTTTCACCATTCAGTCCACATCATTGTGAAGCCGAGAGCCATCCTCAACACAGCTACATTCTCAAGTTTTGTATCATCTGCAAATTTTATTTTTAAAATTTCATGAGCTTCAATTTTAGCTAACCTATGAGGGATTTTATCAAATGCTTTCTGGACGTCCATATAAATAACATCCTTATATATTCCTCTGTCCACTACTTGAGTCACCTCTTCAAAAATGTTATCATATCAGTCAGGCATGACCTACCCTTGACAAATTCACATTGCCTCTCTCTAGTCAACTGAAATGTTTCAAGGTGTTCAGTCACCCTATCCTTGATCATAGACTCTAGCCATGCTGAATTGTGCCTTTCATGGAATGAGGTGATGATACTTAGTTGCTTTGGTGGACATCCGATCTTTTCTAGTAGTCTGAAGAGACCACGTCTGCTGACGTGGTCAAAGACTTTGGTGAGATCAATGAAAGCAATGTAGAGGGGCATCTGTTGTTCGCGGCATTTCTCCCACTGCAGTTAAAGCCACGGTTGGTTCTGCTGTGCTTTCCATCAGGGTCCCTTCTCCTTCACTAAGCATGTGTGCCCTGATTAACCCTACAGGCTTTTCCCGTTGTTTCCAGCAGTCAGGTCTGAGGTGACCTGCCTTATTACAATGGAAGCACACCGGTCTCCGGGTCTCACTCCTACTTTCAGCACTATCCTTTTTGGCTGGAGGAGGGCCCCCGCTGTGTCCTGCTTTTCTTTCTCTTCCAGGACTGCATGGGCTTCTCTCACCTTCCCACCCTTTGTCCTTTTTGGATTTGTGGGGGTGACTAGGAAAGGTTTTCCCCTGGGGAATAGACTTGTATATTAGAGCAAACGCACCAGCCAGAACTGCAAGGAAGGGCAGTGGATGTTATCCATATGGACTTCAGTAAAGCCTTTGACAAGGTCCCTCATGGCAGAATCGTACAAAAGGTGAAGTCACACGGGATCAGAGGTGAGCTGGCAAGCTGGATACAGAACTGGCTCGGTCATAGAAGACAGAGGGTAGCAGTGGAAGGGTGTTTTTCTGAATGGAGGGATGTGACTAGTGGTGTTCTGCAGGGATCAGTGCTGGGACCTTTGCTCTTTGTAGTATATATAAATGATTTGGAGGAAAATGTAGCTGGTCTGATTCGTAAGTTTGCAGACGACACAAAGGTTGGTGGAGTTGCGGATAGTGATGAGGATTGTCAGAGGATACAGCAGGATATAGATTGGTTGGAGACTTGGGCGGAGAAATGGCAGATGGAGTTTAATCCGGACAAATGTGAGGTAATGCATTTTGGAAGGTCTAATGCAGGTGGGAAGTATACAGTAAATGGCAGAACCCTTCGGAGTATTGACAGGCAGAGCGATCTGGGCGTACAGGTCCACAGGTCACTGAAAGTGGCAACGCAGGTGGATAAGGTAGTCAAGAAGGCATACGACATGCTTGCCTTTATCGGTCGGGGCATAGAGTATAAAAATTGGCAAGTCATGCTGCAGGTATACAGAACTTGAGTTAGGCCACACTTAGAATATTGCGTGCAATTCTGGTCGCCACACTACCAGAAGGACGTGGAGGCTTTGGAGAGGGTACAGAAGAGGTTTACCAGGATATTGCCTGGTCTGGATGGCATTAGCTATGAGGAGAGGTTGGATAAACTCAGGTTGTTTTCACTGGAACGCCGGAGGTGGAGGGGTGACAGGATAGAGGTTTACAAAGTTATGAGCAGCATGGACAGAGTGGATAGTCAGAAGCTTTTTCCCAGGGTGGAAGAGTCAGTTACTAGGGGACATAGGTTTAAGGTGAGAGGGGCAAAGTTTAGAGGGGATGTGTGAGGCAAGTTCTTTACACAGAGGGTGGTGAGTGCCTGGAACTTGCTGCCGGGGGAGATGGTGGAAGCAGGTACGATAATGACGTTTAAGAGGCATCTTGACAAATACATGAATACGATGGGAATAGAGGGATATGGTCCCCGGAAGTGCAGAAGTGCAGGCATCAAGATCGGCGCTGGCTTGGAGGGCCGAATGGCCTGTTCCTGTGCTGTATTGTTCTTTGTTCTTTGTTTGTTCTTTGCAGCTTGCCTCGCTCTATGTACTTTTTATTCCTCCACATGGGTCTTTATGGAGAGGGGGAGAGAGTTTTTAAACTCCTCGAGGAGAATTACTTTTCTGAGCTTTTCATAGCTGGGCTGCACTTTAAGAGCTCTCAGCTACTGGTCAAAAGCCAGCTGCTTACTTCTCTCAAACTCCAAGTAAGTTTGATTAGCTTGTTTCAGGAGGGTTCGGAACTTCTGGCTTCCGGTAGCAGCTCAAATGCTCCGAGGATAGAGTTTTTAGTCAGTTCATAATTTGATGAACTCTCATCTGGCAACAGGGAATAAACCTCATGGGCTTTTCCTGTTAGCTTGCTTTGTAGCAGTAGTGTCCATTTCTCAGCCGGCGATTTTAACTGCCTTGCAATTTTCTCAAAAATGCTTCCACATCTCCCTCATTGAATTTTTGAATCAATTGGGAAAATTTTAAAAACTCAACACGCAGCCAAGAATTCTCCATATTCCATGCTTTCACTGGGGTTACTCTGTCGTCCCCCCACCCCCACCCCCAGTTAACTCAAGTCGCCTCAGCTCTCTTTCCTCCTGTTCCTTCTGGAAATTTCTTTCTCTCTCTCTTTCTCCTCTCTCTCTTTCCCTGTCTTCTAATTCAAGTTTCCATTGTTCCAATTGTATCTTTGCCAACATTACCGTGTCTGACTCGAATTCTAACCCTGCCTCTGATTCTTCAGATTCGAGGGAAAAATGGTTGGACACTAGTCTTAGGAGTTCTGATTTCCTAGCTTTGGCACGGAAAGTGATCCCACACTGTTCAGCCATATTTCTGAACTCTTCCATAACAGTGCCTTTAACTTATCCCAAGTTCTTCATCCTGGCTTGGGTAGTTACTGGCTTCAGTCGCGGACATGTTCGTATTCTAGCACACACAACCACACGAAAACCTGTATTGAAGTCTTTTCCCTTTTCCCAATTTGATTTCCCATTCCAATTTCTCGTTTGTCTGTCGGTGCAATCTGGACACTAGCCCCCAAATTTCTGTTACAACCGGATGAGGAAGGGGTCTCAGGCTCCCCTCTTGCCCCTTTCCTGGTTTGCCTGTAATAGAGTTTAACTCTTAAAACATAGTGTTTTTAGCTTAACACCTCAGTGAATCCTTACTCACTGTTCTCTAATTGTAATTGTAAATAAACCAACCAGACAGGCTTTCTTAGGTTTAAACAAGAAAGATGTAAGTTTATTAGCCTTACCACTCTAACTCAGTTAAAGTGACTAAAATACGCGACGTAACCACGCTAGCATACATACAAGGTAAACAAACACACAAATTGATACAGAGGGGCAGAAAGAATTGCTGCGGGGGTGGAGGTTGGAGTTGTAAATGGAATTCAGTTACTGTCTTTAGTTTTGCTGTAAAGTCTGTGGTTGGAACTGCGATCTTGTAGTTCTCACTGGGGCCCAATGCACACTTTCAAACTTGCTTCTCTGGTACCAGAAGGCTGAAGAGGTCCTCTGTCTTGAGGCTTAAGCCACTTCCATGGGTCCCTGGGATTTTGCTTGAGAGAGAGAGAGGGACCTTCTCTTTGGTCTTCAAATTGTAGTCTGCTCAAACCTTTCTGTGAGGCACAATTCAAATAGCTCCCAGTCTGGCCAGCAGGTAAGTTATGTTACTAGCTCTTTGTTTGAAACAGCACCTTCTGGGGGCAGATTGTTGATTCAAAAGTTCTCCAGTCACACTCATTTGGAGGGTGGGGGGGGGTGGGGGTGGAGGTTTGTCTCTTACAAAGTCAATGGCTCTCAATATCTTTTGATCATCACTATTGACAAAACCCATCTGGCTAATTGAATCAGGGAGCACTCCCATTGTCTCTCTAATCAATGTCTCTCGGAATGCAAATGTGCAATCATGTTTTAGCCGTTCAGCTCTGTGGTACTTTTAAACAAGTTATGTTCAATGCCCAGTAAAAAGTTCAAGTCATGTTCCATATGACAGAATTAATATGTTTCCATTTGGCTGGTGTGGTTTCCGTCACAAAGGGGTTCAGCGTAAACATGTTCCTAGAATGAAAAAGCGTGGGACGGCCAAATCTACAGCCCCATGGATGTCAAGGAGCTCACAAGGTAAGATGAGGCAGAAAAGGAAAGCTTATGTCCGACACCAAGTACTCAATACTACAGAAAGCCAAGAGGAGTATAGGAAGTAGAGGGGTGAAATCAAAAAGGAAATTAGGAAAGCAAAGGGAAGGCATGAAAGAATATTGGCAAGTAAAATCAAGGTGAACCCAAAGATGTAAGAGGATAACTAAGGAAAGAGTAGGGCCCATAAAAGGCCAAAAAGGTAACCTATATGTAGGGGAGCAAGATGTTGGTATTGTTCTTAATGAATGCTTTGCATCTGTCTTCACAAAAGAGGAGGATGATACAGATATTGTAGTTAAGGAAGAGGTGTATGAAGTATCGGTGTGATAAGCATAGGGAGAGAGGAAGTATTAATGGGATTAGCATCCTTGAAAATTGATAAATCACCACAGCCGGATGAAATGTACCCCAGGCTGTTAAAAGAAGCAAGAGAGGAAATAGCAGAAGGTCTGACCATCATTTTCCAGTCATCACTGGATACAGATATGGTGCCAGAGGATTGGAGGACTGCTAACGTTGCATCTCTGTTTAAAAAGTGAGCGAGAGATAGACTAAATAATTACAGGCCAATCAGTCTAACCTCCGTAGTGGGCAAATTATTGGAATCAATTCTGAGAGACTGAATAAACTGTCACTTAGTAGGACACAGATTAATCAAGAATAGTCAGCATGGATTTGTTAAGGGAAGACGTTGTCTGACCAATTTGATCAAATTTTTTGAAGAAGTAACAAGAAAGATTGGTGAGGGTAGTGCAGTTGATATGGTCTACAAGGAGTTTAGTAAGGCTTTTGACAAGGTCCCACATGGCAGACTAGTTTTAAAAAAAAAAAGCCCATGGGTTCCAGGGAATTGTAGCAAGGTGAAAACAAAACTGCTCAGTGGCAGGAAATAAAAGGTGATTGGTGACAGGTGTTTTTGCAACTGGAGGACTGTTTCCAGTGGCGTTACGCAGGGCTCAGTACTAGGTCCCCTGCTTTTTGTGGTATATATAAACGATTTGGACGTAAATGTAGGGGGCATAATCAAGAAGTTTGCAGATGACACAAAGATTGGTCGTGTGGTTGATAGCGAGGAGGATAGCTGTAGGCTATACTAGGACTGGTCAGGTGGGCAGAAAAGTGGCAAATGGAATTCAACCCGAAGAAATGTGAGGTGATGCATTTGGGGAGGTCAAACAAAGCAAAGGAATGCACGATTAATGGGAGAATTTAGAGGTGTAGAGGAAGTGAGGGACCTTGGAGTGAATGTCCACAGATCCCTGAAGGTAATAGCTCAGGTCGATAAGGAGGTTAAGAAGGCATATAGAAGCCTTCCCTTTATTAGCCGGGGTATAGAATACAAGAGCAGGGAGGTTATGCTGGAACTGTATAACTCATTGGTTAGGCCATAACTTGAGTACTGTGTGCAGTTCTGGTCACCTCATTACAGAAAGGATGTTGTTGCACTAGAAAGGGTACAGAGGAGATTTACGAAGATGTTACCAGGACTAGAAAAATGCAGCTATGAGGAAAGATGGGTTAGGCTGGGGTTGTTCTCCTTGGACAGTGAAGGCTGAGGGGGGATCTGATTGAAATGTACAAAATTGTGAGGGGCCTGGATAGAATGGATGTGAAGGGCCTATTTACATTGGCAGAGAGGTCAGTGACTAGGGGGCGTAGATTTAAAGTGATTGGTAGAAAGATTAGAGGGGAGATGAGGAAATATTTTTTCACTCAGAGGGTGGTAGGGATCTGGCACTCACTGCCTGTAACAATAGTGGAGGCAGAAACCCTCAACTCATTTAAAAGGTGTCTGGATTTGCACCTCCAGTGCTATAACCTGCAGGACTACGGACCAAATGCTGGAAGGTGGCATTATACTGGGTGGCTCGCTTTTTGGCCGGCGCAGATATGATGGGCCAAGTGGCCTCTTTCTGTGCTGTGAACCTTCTATGATTCTATGAGTGGGTTGCCCATCTAAGTTCCTGGAGATACTCCAACAGTTGTACATAGGACAGGAAGGTCAGGTGAAACTGAATGGAGCTCTCTCTGACAGCTTCCCTATCTCCAGTGGTGTAAATCAAGGCTGTGTTCTTTCTCCGGCCCTCTTTTTCCATCTTCTTCAACATGATGCTTCAGGAGGCTGAGAGATTTGACAGAGGGTATTTACATCCGCTTCCAAACAGATGGCAGTCTTTACAATGTATGATGACTCATGGCGTTTACAAAGACCACAGAAGTGCACATC
Organism: Heterodontus francisci; assembly: GCF_036365525.1. Classification (NCBI taxonomy): domain Eukaryota; kingdom Metazoa; phylum Chordata; class Chondrichthyes; order Heterodontiformes; family Heterodontidae; genus Heterodontus; species Heterodontus francisci. The sequence goes on from NC_090394.1 coordinate 23,070,121, forward strand.
TTGGAACTTGTTTTTGCTGATGATTACGCCCTTGTGGCACACACAGGGAAGCACTAAGCTCATCGTGAACCGTTTCTCAGAAGCAGCAAAGGTATTCAGCCTTACCATCAGCCTGAAGAAAACAGAAGTACTGTTCCAACTCCCCCCATCATCCCGTGAAAATTACAACCCACCACAGCTCAATATCAATGACAAAAGTCTCAACACTGTTGATCAATTCACATATCTGGGCAGTGTTATTTCAAACAACACCTCCATCAGCAAAGACATTGACAATCGCTTGTCCAAAGCCAGCAGCTCTTTTGGTCGCCTCTCTAAATGAGTCTGGAAAAATCGCTCCTTGCGCATTTCCATGAAAATCCAGGTGTACAAAGCTGCTGTTATCACTACCCTCTTGTATGGCTCAGGATCTTGGGTCCTGTGCAGTAAACAAACTGCTTGAATGCTTCCATCAACGCTGCTTGTGCTCCATCATGAATATCAAATGGCGGGACTACATTACAAATATTGAAGTCCTTAGAAGAGTGAGTTTACCCAGCATTGAGAACATTCCCCTACAAAGACATCTGTGCTGGACCAGGGCATATGTCACACTTGGAGGACACCAGAGTGCCAAAGGCAATGGAGAACAGTGTCTCAGAAGGCGGAATCGAGGTGCTCTGTGAAAATGTTTCAATGACCAGCTGAAGAAACAACTCCCCTTGGCTGACATTGAACAACAGATGTGGGAGCAGGAAACTGCTGACAGGAACAACTGGTGTTCAAAATTCCGGAATGCTATGCACAGGTTTGAGTCTTTAAGAGGCAAAGCTGTAGGAGATAAACAATGGAAAACAGAAGGAATCTGCTTCTGCCTGGGATCCCGCAGGTCAAGAATTCCTGTGCCCCAAATGCTCAAGAGTCTGCAGGTGTAGAATTGGATTGTTTAGCCACCAGCGAGTGTGCCAGCACCCATAGAGCCAAAACTTCCCTTGATCTTTGTCTGCAAAGGACTAGCTATCATAGGCCAGACTGAATAAAGATGACAGATTTCCATCCTTAAAGGCCATTAATGAACCAGATGGATTTCTATAACAATCCAGTAGTTTTGTGATCACCATTACTGAGAGTAGCTTTTTTTATTCCAGATTTATTTAATTAATTGAATTTAAATTCCCCAGCTGCTATGGTGGGATTTGAACTATGTTTCTGGATAATTAGTCCCGATCTCTGGATTATTAGCCCTTTAACAGTGAGTGCTGATACTTCTGTTGCAAAATCTGGGCCAATATTACAAAAATGGTAGCGATACTGTTAATGGCCACTTGGTGGTAATGTTGCACTAAAAAACTACAAATATCTTTCCCTGTTTAGTACCTGAAACCCACAGTGGTAAAAGGTTAAAACACTAAACAATCTAATTTAATTGTGACAAACATGTTTAAAGCATATGTTCTATTTTATATTTGAAATGTATTTAAATTCTCACTTTTTATTCTGTTCAGTTGATGATAAGCACCACTCCTGCACAAGAGCAAGCTATTGGGAAGTGTTTAAGAGTGGCCGGCCGTGACTTAGCCACCTTGTGGGGAAGCACCTATCTACACAAAGTGAACCCGGGAATTGTGGGGTTACTTTAGCCTCTTTCTGTGCTGTAATTGACTCTATGGGCTGAATTTTTAAAGCTCATCGCCAATCCTGGCCCTTCTAATTCATTTCAATTTTTAAAGGTACAGGTGGGAAAACATTAAAATTAAACCTTTATTATCAGTTTAAATTCCCTCTCCCCCCTCCCCCCACCACCAATGAGTAATCAACATCTAAATAGCCCTTTCCAGCCGAAAAAATTAAAATTTCGATTCTGACCCGTCTCCCCAGAACTTTCTCCACTTCAACCCCTTCCCACCATCCCATCCACCAATCTCGTAGGTTTCTGCCACCCCACGCCCTGAAAACTTCACTCCTCCCCGCTCCCCACCACTGTTCTGTCTCGGGTCTGCGAATGGAGATCCGAAGGCGCAGGACCTCCAGCAACCAGCCGGAATATCGGCGTGGGATGGCCGTCACGATGAGGTAAGTAATTATGCTTTCATTAACATTTATTTAAATTATGTTTCCGTCACTGAGCGGCAAGGGGGGCCGCCACGAAGCTTTACCGCTGCCGGTAAAATGGGGTGGGCCCTTCCCGGCGTCGAGGTCTGTGGCGGGCCTCTCCCGGAGGTATTTTCTGCAACCCCCCCTGACACAACCCTTGACGTCGGGGGCTGGTAAAATCCAGCTCTATGACTCTCTAACTCACTGGAGTTATTAAAGCAAAGTCTTTTTTTAAAATTAAAGAGTGAAGTGGTTCCAATGGGAAAATTATACAACCCTGCTCTGCTTAAATAAAGCATTGCGAAAATTTTGAATCATAATGGGTAAATTGCTGAGGAAACAAAAGGCACAAAACAGCCAAACTGGCTGCTATCTATCAATGCCCTCATGCTGGAGGAATTCTGTCTAATGTCAAAAAATTAAGCTTTATAAACTGCCCAAATTTTGTGAGTAAATTTGTATCTCAACCTGTTATCCTGCTTTAAGAATGGCATTCCTGAATTTTAGAATGTCTTAACAATCTAGAAGGAGACTTCTTAAAGTTACAAGACCTGAGGGATGAACAAATTATAGAACGTACTCTGTTTTTCACAATTGTCAGTCAGAAGAAATCTTATTGTACTTTGGTACCTAATTAAAACCAAGAACATTTATTCAAATGATGATAATACAATCTAGAGAAATTTTTTTCTACTTCTCTTTCCTCCCTTGGACAATCCTTTTAAATTCTCAGAAAAATAATCTACTATTTAAAAATTTACGTTTGAGTGCCTCGATTTCCTGTTGTAATTTTTTGCTCACACTTTTTGTGTCATTGCTCCCCATTTAATAATTCCTGTGTCCACATTTATCAAATATTTTTCCTATGTAAACTCATCACTCTGATTATGTAATCCAGCCATTGAATTGTTGCACATGCTTCCTGAATATATTTTTCTTCCTATTTTTCCTTGTTTCTAATGCCCAAAATAAGAGTTTAAACAAAATAAAAAGTTCATGAAGTTATATAGTCCACAATAAGGTGATTGCGTTTGTTCATTGAATTGCCGTTTGTGTCTTTTAATGTCTTCATAAAAGATTTAACATGAAGGCCTCTGTGCTTCCCAAAAGCCTGGATTTGGAATGGGTAACATAGAAATTGGTTGATATAACAGAAACAAATGCCTAAGCATCCACTAGGGCAGGCTAGCACATCCCACACCAAAAGTGCCATATTGGTGAAGGCAAAAACAGTGTCCAAGGTCTTTGCCAGAAACAGGTGCTGGGCTCTGTGCAGATAGGAGGCATTATGCCTATTTCTGATTCCCTTCCCAACATTAGTTTTCTCTGAATGCTGCTGGTGCCAGGTTAGCTGTCTTCAGGAAAACTAGGCCTACATACACTTAATATGCAGCCCTTAAAGGGAATGCTTGAGGATGCCAGCAAAAAGGTAAGTTGAAAAAAAACTTTCCTGAATATGGAAATTGGAGAAGCAGGAGGGATCCTCCCAGATCCACAGGAATGCAGAAGAATGGAGATGACCTCCTCTCTTCCACTGCCGGATCATTTCCATCCCCTTCCCAGGACATACCTGATGGGCACTGCCGATGATACAGCGGCCCAAAATTCAAATCCAATTCATGTAAATGGTGCAGGTAGTTGTGTTGTTGGGTTTGTATTAGAAGCATTGTAGGGCATTCTACAGGAAGTCTTAGACTCTGGTAAAGGTGAACTAACAACTCTTTATTGTTTACAATTACTATATACACTCTCCACAAGTCACCTAAGCTTGCATCCTTCGTGCTGCTATACCTTCACCTTCTCCAGCCTATCTCATGTGACTGTTACATCATTGCTCGTACAGTAGGAGGGTCTCATTCTCTGCCTTCGGTATTAACCCTTTCCATCCTTATACTACAAGTCTCACACAGATGAGGCCCAATGTCAGGTGTGCCTCAGGCCTACCCGTTCTGGTGCAGGGATCGTTCCTTGTGCCCAGTTCGCATTGTCAGGACGACAGAAACCAACTTTGAGGCCAATATGTTTTGCCACGAGCAATGATTCTGTCAGCTGAATTTGGACTGTGTGGTCTGAGCATGTGCAGTGTACTTCATCTCCTGGGATGTCTTTGTACTATTCAGTTAACTGTATGGATAGAATTTGTTCTTTCACTTTCTTTTCAGTAAAAGAAAAAAAATCTTGCATACCTCAGGCCATTTCAAAGAACTTTACAGTCAATAAAGTAATTTTGAAGAGTAATCACTGTTGTAATGTAGGAAAAGCAGCAGCCAACTTGTGCACAGCAGACTCCCACAAACAGCAATATGATAATGACCAGGTAATTTTTAAAAATGATTTTGCACCTTGGATAACTCCCCTATTCTGCTTCGAAGTGGGACTAGGGGATTTATATGTCTACCTGAGAAAGCAGTTTGGGCCTCTGTTTAACTTTTCGTCCAAAAGACATCACCTCAGTGCTGCACTGGAATTTCAGCCTAGACTTTTCTTTTGTGCTCAGGTCTCTGGTGTGGGACTTGAACCCACAACCTTCTGACTCAGAAGTAAGACTGCTACCCACCGAGCCACAGCTGACACTTAGGATGGAATTTTATGTAGGCGGCAGGGGTCTCGATCTCAGGGGAAACCGATGCCAAAATCCTCGCATTCCCCCTTTTCTGGAAGGCCCTTCCGTAGGATTTAGGATCCTGTCGCTGGAAGACCTGCCCTTGCAGAGCTGCCAGCCAATCAGAGGCCGGCAGCTGCAGTGCCACCGCATAGGAGGTGGCTGCCACTGTAGTTGCAGTGACCAGACACCGAGGAGCGGCGCTGGAACCAGGCTTAATATCAGTCAGGGCGGGAGGGGTCTTGTGGGCTGAGGTTTGCGGGGTGGCGGGGTAGGGGTTGGCAGCAAGGGCGGGGGGAGGTGGTCCTTAGCGAGCCCCCTGTCCTCCGAAGCTGGGTTTCATTCAGGTACTAAGTGCCATTGAATAAGGGGACCCCCCCCCCCCCCCCACACCAACCTCCCCCAGAGCCAGGAAGCAGCCAGCCCGGTTTTCCGTGCCACACTTCCTGTGCGGTGACAGGGCAACCCACCACACGGGTAATTGTGGCTGTGGTGGGAAGAGGCCCTTAATTGGGGATTAATTGCCCAGTTAAGGGCCTCAAATGGCAGTAGTGGGGGAGGGGGCGTGGAGGCCATTCAGAGGCCTTCCCATCCTGGACTAAATTTCGGCAGAGGGAGGATGGTGGCCGGGTACCCCCTCCCACCACCATCCCACCTGATTTTATGCTCTCCCCACCTCCAAGCCTGCCACAGGGGACAGCATAAAATTCCACCCACCCTTAGTTTTCATTAGATAATTGAAAAACGAGTGGACAAATTTTAAAAGTTTTATTGAGGTCACATATATGTTAAGTTTAAAAACTTTAAAGCAGGCTGTTTGAGTGAAGGAAAAAATATAATTCTAATTACACAACTATTGTAGCTTTAGTTTTCTGTTCTAGAAACTTTACAGATGTATTAAGTTGAGGGAAACGATGGGTCAGTGAGGAGTGAATGTGTCTTTTTTCATTGAATGTTACTTCAATTTTCAAAAGTAAATTTAATTTTGCAGCCAACATGTGTTTTGTTGACAGAAAAGGTCAATGCTAATCACTTGCAGTGATGAGATGGGCTGGAGGGGATGGGGAAATGTCACCTAACCACCCACCCACCACCTCACCCTGTTGGGAAACTGTTAAATCAGACACAATGCTGGTTTCATGCCCCCATTACTCCCCATTGAAGTCAAGGGAGAGCAATATTGGACAGGGTGTAAAGCTGGCTTTGCACCCAACTTCATGGATTTTCTGTCCAATGTGTTAGGTTAAAATTACCCCCACAGAATCTAATTTCTAACACCAATGAAACAGACAGGCAGAGAGTGGCAAAGAAAGGCACACAGCTAGTTTCTTTGGCAAGGACTATCGGGCTGGGTGTATAATAGGTGGCCAGTCCACGACCACCCATTTCCCACCTTTGCTGAAAGTTAAAATCTGCCCTAATATGTCTGGTATGTGCAAATGTTACACTCCACTATACTCATCTTCAGACTTAATTTCTCTGATGTCTTCTTTGCTGACCTCCCATCTTTCACCTTCCATAAACTCCAACTTGTTAAAACTCAATCATCCATATCCTGTCCTGCATCAATCTCACTCAAACATCAACATCCGTCTTCGCTGACCTACATTGACCTGATTCCCTCTTTCCCAATGCATTAAACTAAAAGTTCTCATTTTCACCTTCAAATGCTTCCACAATCTTTGTACACACAATCCATATAAACTCTCCAGTCCTCCCACAGCTTTCAGTGTTCAGATGCTAACCTTTTGTGCCTCCCCACTCCCCTGCACACCACCATGGATGACCGAGCACCTTGGCATACTCGAAGCTTCATCTGACTAAAAGGCAGAGTTCAGTCCTGAATTATCAATCATAATTAATCTTTTACTCAACAGACCACCAAAATTGTTGAGTGGATGAACAAGGTGCCAGTGATTTTTTTTGTCAAAATTGACATGTTAATTTTTCCACCTTTAACAATAACACAACCATCTTTTTACTGAGTGTTTTTGCGCTTTGTTCTTTTGCTTTCATTTTAATGGCATTGCTACTTTAATTTTTTTTGTATTACTGTATCTCTATTTGTTTCTTATCCAGTCTCTCTTCCAATTTATTGACATTCCTGACTTTGTGCTTTTCCATACACAACCAGCCAGGGACTGGCAGCACTTTTGAACATCCAGGTGGTTTCAAAAAGTTTCCCAAACATTGAGCCTCTAACTGGTGTAATTTCACAATGTACATGTCTATTTATTATTTTTTTGCATAGTATTCAGTATTAGTAAACACTGCAAACTACCCTCAGAAATGAATATCCAGCACTGAGCAGTGGATTGCATTGTGTCGAAGAAATATATTAGTTAATGTCAATGCAAAACTTTAATGTAGTGTGATTCTGGGTCTCAGACAAAGCTGCATCTAAGGCTAGTGGACACCATCAAAATGACAATGGCTATATTCGTGTAGAAAATATATATGTAGTATTCAGTGTTTAAACTCCAGAGGCAGCATACTTGGTCATGTAGTTAATTTTTACACCGCTTTGCATTATCTGAACTGTTAAGCTTAGGCATCACTGGAAAGGTGTTTCAATCAGTGAGCAAGCTGACTTTAGTGCAAAGAAATTGATGATTAACCAGGTATTGTATACATTCTACGAATAAATCAAGAATTCTTTCTTCAATCTCCTACATAAAGCTACTTGAATGCAAAACTTTGGATTTAATCGATCTCTATTCTATAGCTGGCTGAGTCAAAATAGTTCCAAAGATAGGGAGAGAAGACAGAATTTTATATTCCTTAAAAAAAGAAATTGGCAAAATAGTGGGACTGAAGTTTTTGGACTCATTGATGAGAGTTCTGAAAATGGATCCCTAATCCTAATACCTCAAATTGTGTTCAGTTCACAAATTACTGCAGCATGCTTCAGTCATAAAATATTGTAAGAGAGCAAGGAATGTAAATGTGTAAATGAATACAGACAAATGTACATAACTGATTCTCTAAGGGCAAATGATTTTTCCTTGCTGTTATGTGAGCTCATTAATACAACTCCAAGTAGCTTTAAAACCACCATAAATTCTAATAAACATTTAAATCAAAATCAATTTAAATGGAAACTCAATCCTGTTGTAAAAATGTTTCATTTCATTAGTGACTCTCCGCCTGGAGCTGCATCGTGGGGAAATCCAGCTGGTATCACCCATACTTTTCAATGCATGGGTGCTGACGTTTTTACTTCTTTCCACTGACTTAATTGGTGTGTAGGTTTTCCAGTGAAGCTGGGCACAGGTGGGACATATTAATGAGCGTACTGGATTGCAAAATACTTTTGCAGTCTGATGCACTGCATAATGTGTCCCACTTGGGACCATAACTATTGTAAAATCGGCCTGCACTGAAGTTAATAAGCAAAGAAAAGAATAGCAAGATGTCAGCACTCATTGAAAACTGCAGCATTGTGATATGTTTGAGAACTGCAATATATCTATCTAAAGAGAGCCATGTTCCCCCGAACTTCCTCTATTACAATACTACCCTATACTTAGCATGTTTGCTTAGAACAGGATTACAAATGGTCAGTCTGCCTCGCCCATAACTGGAAAGTTGTACAAGATTGAATCTCTCCACAACTCAAATGTACAGAACTCCGAAACAATAACAAAGTGCTGGAAATATTCAGCAGGTCTGGCAGCATCTGTAGAGAGAAAAACCAAGTTAACGTTTCAGGTCTGTGGCCTTTCATCAGAATTGGCAAAGGTTAGAAACGTAATAGGTTTTGAGCAAGTGAAAGGGGGAAGGGGAGAAGAAGGACCAAAGGGAGGGTTTGTGATATGGTGGAGGGCAGGAGAGCTTAAATGACAAAAGCTTTCATGGGACAAAACCAAGGGGAGTGGTAATGGGACAAGTAAAGAAACAAAAGATGTGTCTGGATGAGGTGTAGATGGCAGGATAGCAGCTGTCAAACACACAGTAAAGGGATTAAGAAGGAAATTGTCGGGGAGAGGAGGTTGTGTGGGTGGGAAATGAACCAGCAAAAAAGACACTAAGAAAGAAAAAAATGGGGGCAGAGGTTATGATTTAAAATGATTGAGCTCAACGTTGAGTCTAGGAGGCTGTAAAGTACCCAGTCAAAAGATGAGGTGCTGTTCCTCGAGCTTGTGTTGAGCTCCATTGGAACACTGTAGCAGGCCAAGCACAGAAAAGTCAGAGTGAGAGCAAGGTGGAGAATTAAAATGACAAGTGACTGGTATGGAAAGTTGCATCATCCAAACAGATGCAACGGCGACAAAGAAACTGGGAGAATGGAATTGAGCCCTTGCAGGAAGTGGAGTGTGATGAAGCATAGTCCAGGTAGCTGTGGGAGTCCATGGGCTTATAGTGAATATTGGTTGATTGTCTCCATTTCTGAGGTAGGCTGAGAAGTCGAGGTTGCATCTGTTTGGACAATGCAACCTTCCATACTAGCACTTCCGATATGTCTCCCTTTTTCCTCAACCGACAATTCCTCCCCACTGTGGTCTACAGGGCCTTCAACTGTGTCTGATCTATTGCATGCATTTCTGCTCCCACACCTTTCCCTCCCTCCCAGGACCAGAATAGGCTTCCCCTTGTCCTCACCTTCCACCCCACCAGCCTCCGTATTCAATGGATCATCCTCCACCATTTCCCCCACTTCCAGCATGATGCCACCACGAAACATATCTTCCCCTCCCCTCTCAACATTCCAAAGGGACTGTTCTCTCTTCAACACCCTGGCCCACTCCTCAGTCACCCCCAACACCTCTCCCCTCTCCCACTGCACCTTTCCATGCAAGTGAAGGAGATGCAACACCTGCCCTTTTACCACCTCCCTTTTCACTGTCCAGGGCCCCAAACACTCCATCCAAGTGAAACAGTGATTTACTTGTACATGTTTCAATTTAGTATACTGTATTCACTGCTCACAATGTGGTCTCCTCTACATTGGAAAGACTAAATGCAAAGTGGGTGACAGTTTTGCGGAACACCTCTGCTGAGTCCACAAACACGTCCCTGAGCTTCCTGTCGCTTGTCATTTTAATTCTCCATCTTGCTCCCATTCTGACCTTTCTGTCCTTGGCCTAGCTCCAGTGTTCCCAGGAAGCTCACAGTAAGCTCGAGCAACAGCACCTCATCTTTCGACTGGGCACTTCAAAGCCTTCTGGACTCAACATTGAGTTCAATAATTTTAAATCATAGCCTCTGCTCCCATTTAAAAATTTTTTTTTTGCTGGTTCATAACAACATAAAAGCACAAGAAATAGGAGCAGGAGTAACTCCACTTTCCTGCCTGGCCCTCATAACCCTAGACTCCCTTGTAGATCAAAAATCTGTCTATCTCAGCCTTGAATATATTCAATGACCCAGCCTCCACTGCTCGCTGGGGAAGAGAATCCCAAAGATTAACAACCCCCTGAGAGAAGAAATTGCTCCTCATCTCTCTCTCAAATGGGAGACCCCTTCTTTTGAAACTGTGCCCCCTAGTTCTAGATTCCCCCACGAGGGGAAACATCCTCTCAGCATCTACCCTGGAAAGCCCCCTCAGAATCTTACACGTTTCAATCAGATCACTTTCAATCTTCTAAACTCCAATGGGTATAGGCCCAAGCTGTGCCACCTTTCCTCATAAGACAACACCTTCATCCCAAGAATCAGCCTAGTGAACCTTCTCTGAACTACTTCCAATGCAAGTATATCCCTCCTTGAGTAAGGAGACCAAAACTGAAGACAATACTCGAGGTGCAGTCTCACCAATGCCCTGTATAGTTGTAGCAAGACTTCCCTATTTTTATACTCCATCCCCCCTTGCAATAAATGTCAACATTTGCCTTCCTAATTACTTACTGTACCTGCATGTTATTTTTTTGTGATTCAAGTACAAGGACACTCAGATCCCTCTGTACTGTAGAATTCTGCAGCCTCTCTCCATGTAAATAATATTCTGCTTTTCTATTCTTCCTGCCAAAATGGACAACCTCACATTTTCCCACATTATACTCCATCTGCCAAATTTTTTCCCACTTACTTAACCTATCTATATCTCTTTGTAGACACTTGGTGTCCTTGTCACAACTTGCTTTCCTTCCTATCTTTGTATCGTCCGTAAATTTGGCTACAATACACTCGGTCCCCTCATCCAGGTCATTAATATAGATCGTAATTAGTTGAGGCCCCAGCACTGATCCCTGGGGCACACCACTATTTACAGTTTGCTATCCTGAAAATGATCCATTTATCCCGACTCTCTGTTTTCTGTTAGTTAACCAATCCTCTATCCGTGCTAATAAATTACCCCGACACCAAGCGCTCTTATCTTGTCTAACCTTTTATGTGGCACATTATCGAATGCTGGTTCCCCTTTAGTCACCCTGCTTGTTACATCCTCAAAGAACTCTAATAAATTTGTCAAACATAATTTCTCTTTCATAAAACTATGTTGGTTCTGCCTGATTGTATTATGATTTTCAAAATATCTTGCTACTACTTCCTTAATAATGGATTCTAGCATTTTCCCAATGACAGGTGTTAGGCTAACTGGCCTATAGTTTCCTGCTTTCTGTCTCCCTCCTTTCTTGACTAGAGGAGTTACATTTGCAGTTTTCCAATCCACTGGGATCTTTACAGAATCTAGGGAATTTTGGAAGATTACAACCAATGCATCCACTATCTCTGCAGCCACTTCTTTTAAGACCCTAGGATGCAGGCCATAAGGTCCAGGGGACTTGTCAGCCTTTAGTCCCATTAGTTTTCCTAATACTTTTTCTCTAGTGGTAGTGATTATTTCAAGTTCCTCCCTCACTTTTGTGCCTTGATTTTCTGCTATTTTTGGGATGCTTTTTTGTGTCTTCTACTGTGAGGACAGATATAAAATACTTGTTCAAAGTTTTTGCCATTTCCTTGTTTCCCATGATTAATTCCCCAGTCTCATCCTCTAAGGGACCAACATTTACTTTAGCTACTCTCTCCCTTTTTATATATTTGTAGAAGCTTTTGCTATCTGTTTTTATATTCCTTGCTAGTTTACTCTCATACTCAAATTTCTCCCTCTTTGGGGAAGTAGAGAGGGTTTTAAACTAAATAGTGGGGGCAAGGGATCAAATTGGAAAGAGGTTGTAAATCAAAGAGTAGAGACAAGGCAAGAAAGGTGTTAATATGGGAAATGATAAATAGACCATGACAGGAAGGGACAGGGAGTACAAATCTAAGAATAAATCAGCAAATAATGCTCGAGGTTACAAAAATAATAAAAAGACAAAACTAAAGACTCTGTATCTGAATGCACATAGCATCTGAAACAAAACAGATGAATTGATATTTCTATTTGCAGTAAGTATGATCTCATGGCCATTACAAAGACATGGCTGCAGGATGACATGGATTGGGACCTAAATATTGAAGGGTACATGAGATTTAGAAAATCCAGCAAGCTAGGAAAAGGTGGAGGGGTGGCTCTGTTAATTAATGATGGTATTAGCAGAATAGAGAGTATGACCTAAGTTCAGGAAACCAGGATATAGAAGTAGTTTGGGTAGAGCTGAGAAATGATATAGGCAAGAAGTCACTTGTGGGAGTGGTGTACAGTAACTACAGGGTAGGATGGGGTATAAAGGAAGAAATAATGGGAACTTGTCAGAAAGGTACGATGATAATCATGGGTGATTTAATCTACATATAGACTGGAAAATCAGATGGGCAAAAGTAGCCTAGATGAGGAGTTCACAGAATGTTTCTCGATAGTTTCTTAGAACAGCACGTTCTGGAGCCAACCAGAGAGCAGGCTATACTAGACTTGGTATTGTGCAACGAGATAGGATTAATTAATGATCTCATAGTGAAGGCGCCCCCAGGCAGCAGCGATCATAATATGATTGAACTTTACATTCAGTTTGAGGGCGAGAAGAGTGGGTCTAAGACTAGTATTTTAAACTTAAACAAGGGCAATTATAAGGGCATGAAAATAGAGCTAGCTAAAGTGAACTGGCAAATTAGATTTAAGAGATAGGTCAATATAGATGCAGTGGCGGACATTTAAGGGGATATTTCAGAATACAAAGAATAGATACATTCCAACGAGAAAGAAAAAAATCCAAGGGAGGTCCTACCATCCGTGGCAATCTAAAAGAAGTTAAAGATAGTATCAAACTTAAAGAAAAAGCATATAATTGTGCAAAGATGGGTGGCAGGTCAGAAGATTGTACGGAACATAAAAAGCAGCAAAGAATGACTAAAAGATAAATAAGCAGGGAAAGATTAGAGTACAAGAGAAAGCGAGCTAGAAATATAGGGCTGGATTTTACCGTAGGCGGATGGGACTTCACCACTGATGTAAAGGTCGGTGGCGCACCCGCTTCCGCCTAGCCCAGGGATCTGACAAACATTTTACCGGTCCCTGGACTTTAATTGTTCTGAGGTGGGACTTCCACCCGCATGAGGGAGGAGGTCCTGCCTCAGTGAGCTACTGGCCAATCAGCGGGCCGGCAGCTCTTAGTCCTAGCAACACCACCGGGAGCGGTGGCCACAGATGGGACTGCAGCCCAGCCAACGCCATGGAGCCAGAACTTCAGGTAAGTTGGGCTTGCCTCACTGGGGGAGTGGTCACTTGTGGTGGCGAGGCAAGAATAGTCTTTTGGGGGGAGGGGGTATCTTGGATCCCGGGAATGGGTTGGGAGGCGGGGGTGACCCTCAATCGGGCACCTTGTGCCCGACTGCCATGGCAACCCCGCCCCCCCCCACACCCAGCGCGCGGAAAGGCCGGCAGCTATCGCTGGGCAGCATTTCACGTCCCCAGTATACCCGTTTGCCATGGGTAAAATACCTGTGGAGGCGGGAAAATGCCCTTAAGTGGCCACTTAAGGGCCTCAATTGGCCTGGGATGGGCGGGTGGGCCATTTCCCCCCCCAACCCCCCTCCAGCTGACCGCCGTAAAGTTGGCCGAAAGCAAGAGTGGGGTGGGAAGGCCTCCATCCCACCCACTGGGGCAGCGTAACATTCAGCCCATAAAAACAGATAGTAAGAGTTTCTACAGATATTTTAAAAAGAGTTAACAATGTGAGCGTTGGTCCAATAGAAAGTGAGTCTGGGAATTAATAAGGGAAAATAAAGAGATGGTAGATGAATTGAACATGTATTTTGCATCGGTCTTCACTATAAAGGATACAAGTAACATCCCAGAAATAGCTGCAAATCAGGAAATGGAAGGGAGGAAGGCACTCAAGAAAATTACAATCACCAGGGAAGTGGAGCAAATTGTTAGAGCTGCAGGCTGACAAGTCCCCAGGTCCTGATCGACTTCTTCCTAGAGTCTTAAAAGAAGTGGCTAGTGAGATAGTTGATGCTTCGATTTTAATTTTCCTAAATTCCCTAGATTCGGGTAAGGTTCCATTAGATTGGAAAATAGCCAATGTAACTCCCTTATTCAAAAAGGGAGAGAGACAGAAAGCAGGAAACTACAGGCCAGTTAGCTTAACATCTGTCATAGGAAAAATGTTAGAAGTTATTATCAAAGACGTTATCACAGGACATTTAGAAAAATTCAAGGGAATAAGGCAAGTCAACATGGTTTTGTGAAAGGGAAATCATGTTTAACCAATTTATTGGAGCTCTTTGAAGAAGTAACATGTGCTGTGGGTAAAGGGAAACTGGTGGATATACTGTACTTAGATTTCCAGAAGGCATTTTATAAGGTGCCACATCAAAAATTATTGCAGAAAATAAAAGCTCATGGTACAGGGGGTAACATATTGGCATGGATAAAAGATTGGATAGCTAACCGGAAACAGAGAGTAGGCATAAATGGATCATTTTCTGGTTGGCAAGATGTAATGGGTGGGGTGCTACAAGGATCAGTGCTGGGGCCTCAACTTTTTACAATTTATATAAATGACTTGGATGACGGGACCAAAGGTATGGTTGCTACATTTGCTGATGACACAAAGATAGGTAGGAAAGTAAGTTGTGAAGAGGGCAAAAGGAGGCTACCAAGGGATATAGACAGGTTCAGTGAGTGGGCAAAGATATGGAAAATGGAGTATAATGTGGGAAAGTGGGAAATTATCCATTTTGGCAGGAAGAATATATAAGTATTTAATCTAAATGGTGAGATTGCAGAGCTCTGAGATGTAGAGGGATCTGGGTGTCCTGGTGTACGAATCGCAAAAGTTTAATATGCAGGTACAGCAAGTAATTAGGAAAGCTAATAGAATGTTATTGTTTATTGCGAGGGGAATTATGCTAGTTATGGAGGTTATGCTAGTTATGCAGGGCATTGGTGAGACCACATCTAGAGTACTGTGTACAGTACGGGTCTCCTTATTTAAGGAAGGATGTAAGTGTGTTGGAAGAAGTTCAGAGAAGGTCTACTAGACTAATAGCTTGAATGGGCTTATGAGGAAAGTTTGGACAGGCTAGGCTTGTATTGCTGGAGTTTAGAAGAGTAAGAAGTGACTTGATTGAAACATATAAGATCCTGGGGGGGTCTTGACAGGGTGGATGTGGAAAGGATATTTCCTCTTGTGGGAAAATCTAAAACTAGGGGTCACTGTTTAAAAATAAGGGGTTGCCCACTTAAGACAGAGATGATAAGAAATCTTTTTCTCTGAGGGTCGTGAGTCTTTGGAACTCTCATCCGCAAAAGGCGGTGGAAGCAGAGTCTTCGAATACTTTTAAGGCAGAGGTAGAGCGATTCTTGATAAGCAAGCGGGTGAAAGATTATCGAGGATAGGAGGGAATGTGGAGTTGAGGTTACAATCAGATCAGCCAGGATCTTGTTAAATGGTGGAGCAGGCTCGAGGGGCCAAGTGGCCTACTCCTGCTCCTAATTCATATGTTCGTATTTTTTTTAGTCATCCTCTGCTGGTTTCTAAACTTTTCCTAATTTTCTGGCCTATCACTATTCTTTGCAGCATTATACACCTTTTCAATTTGATACCATCCTTAACTCCTTAGTTAGCCAGGATTCTCAAGGACAGGAGGGTGTGACTACGCATGAGGCAGGCACGGGGATCCAGAAAGTAGTAATACCTGAAGTACTGTGTGCAGTCTGGTCCCCTTACCTGAGGAAGGATATTATTGCCCTAGAGGGAGTGCAATAAATGTTCACCAGTCTTGCTCCTGGGATGGTGGGATTGTCCTATGAAGAGAGATTGGGGAAACTGGGCCTGTATTCTCCAGAGTTTCGAAGAATGAGAGCTGATCTCATTGAAACCTACAAAATACTTAAAGGTGTTATGACTGAGGCGGAAGCAATGCACTGTCAATTCAGTCCCATCACTCCACAGGTCGCAGCATAATATTAAAGTTCATTAGAGATAGTCAGCACGGTTTTGTGACGGGTAGGTCGTGCCTCACAAACCTTATTGAGTTTTTCGAGAAGGTGACCAAACAGGTGGATGAGGGTAAAGCAGTGGATGTGGTGTATATGGATTTCAGTAAGGCATTTGATAAGGTTCCCCACAGTAGGCTATTGCAGAAAATACGGAAGTATGGGGTTGAAGGTGATTTAGAGCTTTGGATCAGAAATTGGCTAGCTGAAAGAAGACAGAGGGTGGTGGTTGATGGCAAATGTTCATCCTGGAGTTTAGTTACTAGTGGTGTACCGCAAGGATCTGTTTTGGGACCACTGCTGTTTGTCATTTTTATAAATGACCTGGAAGAGGGTGTAGAAGGGTGGGTTAGTAAATTTGCAGATGACACTAAGGTCAGTGGAGTTGTGGATAGTGCCGAAGGATGTTGTAGGGTACAGAGGGACATAGATAGGCTGCAGAGCTGGGCTGAGAGATGGCAAATGGAGTTTAATGCGGAAAAGTGTGAGGTGATTCACTTTGGAAGGAGTAACAGGAATGCAGAGTACTGGGCTAATGGGAAGATTCTTGGTAGTGTAGATGAACAGAGAGATCTTGGTGTCCAGGTGCATAAATCCCTGAAGGTTGCTAACCAGGTTAATAGGGCTGTTAAGAAGGCATATGGTGTGTTAGCTTTTATTAGTAGGGGGGTCGAGTTTCGGAGCCACGAGGTCATGCTGCAGCTGTACAAAACTCTGGTGAGACCGCACCTGGAGTATTGCGTGCAGTTCTGGTCACTACATTATAGGAAGGATGTGGAAGCTATGGAAAGGGTGCAGAGGAGATTTACTAGGATGTTGCCTGGTATGGAAGGAAGGTCTTACGAGGAAAGGCTGAGGGACTTGAGGTTGTTTTCGTTGGAGAGAAGGAGGAGGAGAGGTGACTTAATAGAGACATATAAGATAATCAGAGGGTTAGATAGGGTGGATAGTGAGCGTCTTTTTCCTCGGATGGTGATGGCAAACACGAGGGGACATAGCTTCAAGTTGAGGGGTGATAGATATAGGACAGATGTGAGAGGTAGTTTCTTTACTCAGAGAGTAGTAAGGGCGTGGAACGCCCTGCCTGCAGCAGTAGTAGATTCGCCAACTTTAAGGGCATTTAAGTGGTCATTGGATAGACATATGGATGAAAATGGAATAGTGTAGGTCAGATGGTTTCACAGGTCGGCGCAACATCGAGGGCCGAAGGGCCTGTACTGCGCTGTAATGTTCTAATTCTAATTCACCCAGCAGAAAACAGCCAAAATTAAACACTCTACTAACTCCCACAATAAAAAAGACCAAACCAGGTATCTTTAGATAACAACAAATTAACTATTTATTAAAAACTAAATCTTAAACACTATTATGATAACCCTATGTCTAAAGACCTTATAACTTCTTATTTTAACCTAATTCCCCCATTCACACACAAGAACGATGTTTAAAAATTAGCTGTTTCTTAAGACTAAATAAATAACTGCGTTGTTAGTCTTTGTAGGATACATTCTGATGGATGAGGTATCCTAGTGTAAACAAAAATCAAATGCCACTTGAAGTCTCCACGCGAATTGATGAACAGTCTTTTAGTAGAGAGGCATTCAAAGCACTTCGGCTGTAGCAGGCATCAAACAGTTCTTTAAACAAGGAGTATAGCGATGGGTCTAAAAGCCAACAGTCTCTCAGTCGAAATTTAACTGTGAATTCCAGCAAACATAATCAGTCAAGAGAGATTCGATCTTGAAGCAAATACTTTTTGGTTTGCAAGTAAAGAAAAGGAATTTTTCTACCTCCAGCAATGCAAATGGTCTCTTCAAAGGGTTTTTTCCTCCTTAGGCAATTAACATGGCCTGTAGCTCATTGTAGAATTTTTGCTCAGAGAAATAGACAGCTCCTTTCCTCCTGTAAGCACGTTTCATTGGTGTCTCTCAAAAACTGGTTTTAGCTAGTTTTTACACACAGTTTAATTGAAACATTATACCATATGACCGCCACAATCTCCTGCTATCACCTAGGTAACAAGTGCAGCTGTGGCGCACTATTTTCAGAAATCCAAAACTTCCCTCTCTGTCTTAAAGGTACACCGTTTTAACGGAGCTTAAAGGTACACTGTTTCAAACAGGGGAGGAAAAAAATACAGTTCTGTGACACAGGGTAGATGCAGGCAAGATGTTTCCCCTGGTTGGGGAGTCCAGAACCAGGGAACACAATTTCAAAAATGGGGGAAGCCACTTAGGACTGAGATGCGGAGAAACCTCTTTACTCAGAGGTTTGTGAATCTTTGTAATTCTCTCCCCCAGAGGGTTGTGGAAGCTCAGTCATTGAGTATGATTAAAGCAGAGATTGACAGATTTCTAAATACCAATGACGTAAAGGGATCTGAGGACAGTGTGGGAAAAAGGCATTGAAATGGATGATCAGCCATGATCGTATTGAATAGCAGAGCAGGCTCCATGGGCTGAATGGCCTACTCTTGCTCCTATGTTCCTAGAAGCGCAAACAAATCAAACTCCAATTCATGTTTCCTTAATTTTCCTAAAGTAAATTCATTAAATTCCTATTGCTTACATAGACATTTAGAAACAGTTGATGCAGTCAAAAACCTGCATTGGAATAGCATTTGAACATGTCCAACAGAATATTCTAGTAGTATTGATTAACAACATTGTGGAGACAGTGAAGACAGCTTATGACGATTCAATTCTCTTGTAACTTTCTGTAGAAATGATCGTTAACTGAACGGATTATCCCTTTTAAAACCAGTAATGCAGAATGCTATTAAATTCATAATAATTCATTATATTGTGCAACTATATTTCAATGACAGGGAGTTAGATGGAGATATAGCAACAAAATCAAGAAGATCTTTTGTTCATTGCTGCCTTTTTTACACCAATCTTCTTCTGAAGGCATTGACTTCATGGTATGATATGGCTCCCTAAGTCAAAGAATAAAAGACTTGCATTTTATGTAGCACATTTCACAACCTCAGAATGCCCCAAAGTGCTTTACAGCCAATGACGTACTTTTGTAATGTAGTAAAGACGGAAGCCAATTTATGCACAGCAAGCTCCCATAAATAGCAATGTGATAATGACCAGATAATTGTTTATTTTAGTGAGATTGATTGAAGAATAAATATTGGCCAGGACACCATGAACTCCCCTGCTTTTTTTCAAAATAACATCCTGGGATCTTTCATGTCTATCTGAGAGAACAGGAGCGGTCTCCGTTTAATATCTCATTCAAAAGATGACATCTGCATCAATGCAGTACTCAATTGGAGTGTCAGCCTAGATTTTTATGCTCAGGTCTCTGCAGTGGGACTTGAACCCACAACCTCCTGACTCAGAGGCAAGAGCACTACCCAATGAGCAATGGTGCTATCCAATGCCATGCCCATATGGGCATTGTTGATTTGGGGAGAAACTGCTGTGAAATCTGCTTCAGTTTTTCATTGGCCCAGCATCCACAGTCTTTCAGGGTTTCCAGATTTCCACTACCAGTTGTGTGAAAAAGTGCTTCCTGATTTCAATCACTTTTGCCCCTTTCTTCTGGATTCCCCATCAGAGGAAATAATTGCCTCAAAATTAATGGGGAGATGGGAAGTGTGCGGGGAAGTGCAGGGAAAATCCAGCAAAGCTGGAACGTGGAGGCCCCGCTGATCTCAACAGCAGGACCTCATTTAAATAGCCTGCTGAAGTCTCCTGCCTGCCTGTTGGTCAATTTGACAGCCTGGTCCGTGCAAAACAAGTAGCAGGAGGCCGTGAGGACCCACAGAGATTATTCATAGCAGTTAGTGGGTGGTGGTCTTGATGCGATCGGGGTGAGGGTGTTATCTTGCTGCAAGGCGGGGCCCCGAGGCTTCCTTGTGGGGGCCCGGAGGCGCTCCTCCTGCTCCTCTGGGCCCACAAGGAAACCTGACAAATCAATGTAAAACTTACTTTCTAAGCCTCCTCTGGCTCTGGATCCGACTCCTGGCAGGTTTAACCTGGTGGGGAATTCATCACAGGCTTCAGGTTGAAATCGCTGATCGGGCCCTGATAACCTTATGGGAATCCAAACCACATATTTAAAGAGAACTACGTTTCATTTGTGTGTGTATCCCGCTCTCCTGCTTAAGAGCAGATTAATATGGGCATATATTAATGTGAAGGAAGCTGGAACACAGGGAGGAAGTGACTCTCAGTATCTTAACTGCACCCCCCTCCCCAGCCTGGTTTCCACCAGGTAGGGGCTGGTAAAATCGGGGCCAGTTTCTCTGTATCTATCCTATCGAATCTCTTTGGCATTTTAAACACCTCAATTGCAACACCCCTCAACCTTTCAAAATTAAGGGAATACAAGTTGCATTTATACAACCTGTCATGATAATTTAACCCTTTACGCCCTGGTATCATTCTGGTGAATGTGTGCTGTGCTCTGTCCAAGGCTGGTATAGCCTTCCTGACATGTGCTGCCCAGAACTGACTGCAGTATTCCGGATGGGATCTGACCAAAGCTCTGTACAACTGAAGCACCACCTCCTCATTTTTGCATTCCAACCATTTTGGGATATAGGCCAACATTCCATCGGCATTTTTGATTAGATTTTGTACCTTTTAATCAGAAACTGTATCAACGTTCAAGATTAGATTGGATAGGAAGGAAGAGTTTGAAGGGATATGGGAACAGGGTGATTAAATATGATTAGAATCATTTTCTTATGCAGAGAGTATACACTGATACAGAAAAGTTGGACTGAATGGACTGTTTGTTCTATGTTATAAACTTCAAAATATCTAATCACATCTCATAGAAGAACGGAGACAGAAGCCAGGGGTGGAGTCTAATGTGTACATGGTTATACACCAAGGGCGAAAAATTCGATAAGGCACAACATCATGTGCGGGGATCACAATGCACGATTAACCTGTGCCTGATAAAAGTAATATAGGCAGTGCTGCCTGCTCATGTCTATGATTGTGGCATGCAGACCAGTGTTAAATTCATGTGAGGCTAGCACCACCTAAAGCTAGTCTGTACCTCTTAAAGGGAGGTCCATTCTGGCTGCAGCAGCATCATTCAACTTGCTGGGATGCACATTAGTTGCAGGAAGAAACCTGAGAGATGGTTTGCCTGGCTTGGTTACGGACTGGAAGGCTGAATGCAAGCTGGTGTCAGCTATGCAGGTGACTCACACAGAACCATCAGTGGGACTAGTTTTGTGTTCCTCTGCATCATGCGGTAGTGTACACATCATAAGGTATTTTTAAAAATTCATTCTCAACACCTTGGTGTCACTGGTAGGACTGGAATTAATTGTCCATTTTTTGTTGCCCTTCAGAAGGTGAAGGAGGGCAGCCTTCTTGAACCAGTGTAGTCTGTGGGGTAAAGGTGTTCAGTAATGGTGTTAGTTATGGAGTTCCAGGATTTTGACCCAGCGATGATGAAGGAACATGCAATCTATGTCCAAGTTGAGATGGTGTGTGACTTAGAGGTGATCCTGTCCCCATGCATCTGCTGGTCTTATACTTGTAGGTGGTGGGGATGCTGGCTGGCTCATTGCTGCAGTACATCCTGTAGGTAGTACACAGTTTTACACTTCAGGTAGCAAGAACACCCACGACAAGCCAGGAGGCCCCTCTCTAAATAAGCAGTTTGGGCCCCGAACTGTAATTTGAACCCAAGGCACGCAATGACTTTCTGCCCATTAAAACTAGCCGGGAGCTGGTTCCGAGACCAGGAGACGGTCACCAATGCACGCAAGGCTAACTTCTTTTTTAAAGTTTTGTTGGAGGAAAATATGGGATTCCTTTACACTGGACACAAACCCACACCTCCCCTCCCCTACCCCCCACCCTGATCGCAATCTGAAGCCCCTGACACACACACACCACCTACATAACTGGGGGAAACCACCTCCAGCCACCCAAATGTTTGAGCAGCAGAATTGTATTCAACCACAATCTGTAACCTCATGGCCTGGCATATCCCCCACTCTACCGTTACCATCAAGCCAGGAGACCAACCCTGGTTCAATGAAGAGTGCAGGAGGGCATGCCAGGAGCAGCACCAGGCATACCTCAAAATGAGGGGTCAACCTGGTGAAGCTACAACCCAGGACGACTTGCATGTCAAACAGCATAAGCAGCATGCAATAGACAGAGCTAAGCGATCCCATAACCAACGGATCAGATCTAAGCTCTGCAGTCCTGCCACATCCAGTCATG
Source organism: Heterodontus francisci (assembly GCF_036365525.1). Taxonomy (NCBI): domain Eukaryota; kingdom Metazoa; phylum Chordata; class Chondrichthyes; order Heterodontiformes; family Heterodontidae; genus Heterodontus; species Heterodontus francisci. The sequence goes on from NC_090394.1 coordinate 23,092,331, forward strand.
AATGGTGGTGGACAATTAAACAACGAACTGGAGGAGGTGGCTCCACAAATATCCCCATCCTCAATGATGGGGGAGCCCAGCACATCAGTGCGAAAGATAAGGCTGAAGCATTTTCAACAATCTTCAGCCAGAAGTGCCAAGTTGATAATCCATCTCGGCCTCCTCCTGAAATCCCCAGCATTACAGATGCCAGACTTCAGCCAATTCGATTCACTCCGCGTGATATCAAGAAACGACTGAAGGCACTGGATACTGCAAAGGCTATGGGTGCTGACAATATTCCGACAATAGTACTGAAGAACTGTGCTCCAGAACTTGCAGCACCCCTAGCCAAGGTGTTCCAGTATAGTTACAACACTGGCATCGACCCGGCAATGTGGAAAATTGCCCAGGTATGTCCTGTACACAGAAAGCAGGACAAGTCCAACCCGGCCAATTACTGCCCCATCAGTCTACTCTCAATCATCAGTAAATTGATGGAAGGTGTCATCAACAGTGCCATCAAGCAGCACTTGCTTAGCAATAACCTGCTCAGTGATGCTCAGTTTGGGTTCCACCAGGGCCACTTAGCTCCTGACCTCATTACAGCCTTGGTTCAAACATGGACAAAAGAGCTGAACTCAAGAGATGAGTTGAGAGTGACTGCCCTTGACATCAAGGCAGCATTTGACCGAGTATGGCATCAAGGAGCCCTAGCAAAACTGGAGTCAATGGGAATCAGGGGGAAAACTCTCTGCTGGTTGGAGTCATACCCAGTGCAAAGGAAGAGGGCTGTGGTTGTTGGAGGTCAATCATCTGAGCTCCAGGACATCACTGCAGGAGTTCCTCAGGGTAGTGTCCTAGGCCCAACCATCTTCAGCTACTTCATCAATGACCTTCTTTCAATCATAAGATCAGAAGTGGGGATGTTCGCTGATGATTGCACAATGTTCAGCACCGTTCGCGACTCCTCAAATACTGAAGCAGTCCATGTAGAAATGCAGCAAGACCTGGACAGTATCCAGGCTTGGGCTGATAAATGGCAAGTAACATTTGTGCCACACAAGTGCCAGGCAATGACTATCTCCAACAAGAGAGAATCTAACCATCTCCCCATGACATTCAATGGCATTACCATCACTGAATCCCACACTATCAACATCCTCGGGGTTAACCATTGACCAGAAACTGAACTGGAGTACCCATATAAATACTGTGGCTACAAGAGCGTGTCAGAGGCTAGGAATCTTGCGGCGAGTAACTCACCTCCTGACTCCCCAATGCCTGTCCACCATCTACAAGGCACAAGTCAGGTGTTTGATGGAATACTCTCCACTTGCCTGGATGGGTGCAGCTCCAACAACACTCAAGAAGCTCGACACCAACCAGGACAATGCAGCCCACTTGATTGGCACACCATCCACAAACATTCACTCCCTCCACCACCGACGCACAGTGGCAGCAGTGTGTACCATCTACAAGATGCACTGCAGCAACGCACCAAGACTCCTTAGATAGCACCTTCCAAACCCACGACCTTTACCACCTCGAAGGACAAGAGCAGCAGATCCATGGGAACATCACCACCTGCAAGTTCCCTTCCAAGCCACACACCCTCCTGACTTGGAACAATATCGCCGTTCCTTCACTGTTGCTGGGTCAAGATCCTGGAACTCCCTTCCGAACAGCACTGTGGGTGTACCCACCCAACATGGACTGCAGCAGTTCAAGAAGGCAGCTCACCACCACCTTCTCAAGGGCAGTTAGGGATGGGCATTAATTGCTGGCCTAGCCAGCGATGCCCACATCCCATGAACGAATAAAAAAAATATAGGTGACTAACTCTGAGATCAGTCTTCTAGAAGCTTGATTAACATTTTGCAAAGCTTTCCACGATGACTGATGTATTTTTTTTTAAGAGATACAATACTGAAACAGGCCCTACAGCCCACCGAGTCTGTGCCGACCAGCAACCACCCATTTATACTAATCCTACATTAATCCTATATTCCCTACCACATCCCCATGATTCTCCTACCACCTACCTACACTAGGGGCAATTTATAATGGCCAACTTACCTATCAACCTGCAAGTCTTTGGCTGTGGGAGGAAACCAGAGCACCCGGCGGAAACCCACGCGGTCACAGGGAGAACTTACAAACTCCGCACAGGCAGTACCCAGAACTGAACCTGGGTCCCTGGAGCTGTGAGGCTGCGGTGCTACCCACTGCGCCACTGTGCCGCCCTATCCAGAGAGAAATCCTATTATTCCTAAAAACTAGTTATTATGGTGATTGTGCATATAATTGTTTTACATGAACCACTACAGGGAAAACTCTCAGTGGCAAAATGGGTGAAACAGATTTCTGGTACAGACATTTGGGGCAGGTTTTCGAAGACCGAAGAGGTTGGGATGGAGCCGGGAGGGCCTGGAATTTCCCACTGCCAGCCGGCATGCCAGGTTGCCAGCACTAGCCCGGCCCCGAGCCATTTGAGACGGCTGAGTCAGGGGCAGAATGGCTACTCGCCCACAAACAGTGAGTAGCCAATTAAGGAGTCTATTAAGGCCCCTTTTCTGTGCCAACTGGAATTTTCTTTGCTCGCTCTTTGCCAGCTCTTTGCTCGATGTTGTGGTATTGCTTTAAGTGCTGCAGCATTGCTTTAATTATTTATTATTTATTTAGAGATACAGCACTGAAACAGGCCCTTCGGCCCACCGAGTCTGTGCCGACCAACAACCACCCATTTATACTAACCCTACAGTAATCCCATATTCCCTATCACCTACCTACACTAGGGGCAATTTACAATGGCCAATTTACCTATCACCTGCAAGTCTTTGGCTGTGGGAGGAAACCGGAGCACCCGGGGAAAACCCACGCAGACACAGGGAGAACTTGCAAACTCCACACAGGCAGTACCCAGAATCGAACCCAGGTCCCTGGAGCTGTGAGGCTGTGGTGCTAACCACTGCGCCACTGTGCCGCCGGGGCGGATCTAACTGTACAGGGTGTTGGTGAGGCCACACCTGGAGTACTGCGTACAGTTTTGGTCCCCGTATTTAAAGAAGGATATCCTAGCATTGGAGGCAGTTCAGAAAAGATTCACTGGGCTGATTCCTGGGATGAAGGGGTTGTCTTATCAAGAATGACTAAACAGGTTAGGCCTTTATTCCTTGGAGTTTAGAAGAATGAGAGGTGATGTAATAGAAACATATAAGATTTTAAGGGGGCTCAACAGGGTAGATGTTGAGAAGATGTTTCCACTTGTGGGGAATCTCGAACTGGGGGACATAATTACAGAATAAGGGGTCACACATTTAAAACTGAGATGCGAAGGAATTTCTTCTCTCAGAGGGTGGTGAATCTCTGGAATTCATTGCCTCAGAGAGTTGTGGAGTCTAGGTCACTAAATGTATTTAAGCAGGAGGTAGATAGATTTTTGAAATCTCGGGGAGGATAGGATTAGACAGAGCAGGCCCGAAGGAGAAGTTGAGGACTGGGACAGATCAGCCATGATCTTATTGAACGGCAGGGCAGACTTGAAGGGCTGAATGGCCTACTCCTGCTCCTATTTTTTATGTTCTTATGTTCAATCAATGTCAAAATTGCCATTAGAAATGAAACCACAAGTTAAATACATCCTGTCTTTCAGAGGATGACTTAAAGGACTCGAGTAAAATATATTCCACATTGGAAGACCAGTTGAAAGTTAAACTCAATTGCAGAATACGGCGTTCAGGCCAAAGGAGCTGATGTGAGGATAAGGGGCGTGACTGTGATTTTTCTGAGGCTGAGCTAGCTGACGGGATTATAGAGCTTGTGATAGCTTCCACTGCTATTGAAGCATTGCACAAAGACCTCCTTGACCAACCCAAAAGCTACAATTTAGATGCCTGGCTTAAAAATGTTAGTAAATTCCAAGCCATTGATATGGACAGGCAGAACATACAAGCCCTGGGTAACTCATCTATTATTGACACCATTGTGAGCACAATCAAACGTGGTGCACCATGTAGTCGATGTGGCCTTGTTCATTTACCAATGAACTGTCCGGCCTTCCACGATGTTTGCAAAGCATGTGGCAACTGAGGCCACTGGAAGTGCCAATGCAAGAAACTCAAGGCACAATAAGCCAAGCCACAGTCAGATGCATGACAAATACAGCATCCAGAGGGAACAGTCCAAATACCAAAGGCGAAAAATACACGTGATGACCAACCAGACCAAAAGGTTGGAAGGTGAACATGACCAAAACACTAATACACAAAGTCAGCAGGTGTTTCATACGACACTCTCTGGACCAAGATTGACACAGTTGTGAGTGCCAATATTCTACTGCTCCGTATTCTGAAGGTGGTATATCCATAACAATGGTAAACTATAGCTCAACGGACCACCGCCAAGCTCACAGCGTACAATGATTTAGCGATTCGGTCCTTGGGATCCATTACATTCGAGTTTTTTTTTTATTCATTCATGGGATGTGGGCGTCGCTGGCCAGGCCAGCATTTATTGCCCATCCCTAATTGCCCTTGAGAAGGTGGTGGTGAGCTGCCTTCTTGAACCGCTGCGGTCCATGTGGGGTAGGTACACCCACAGTGCTGTTAGGAAGGGAGTTCCAGGATTTTGACACAGCGACAGTGAAGGAACGGTGATATAGTTCCAAGTCAGGATTGTGTGTGACATGGAGGGGAACTTGCAGGTGGTGGTGTTCCCATGTATTTGCTGCCCTTGTCCTTCTAGTTGGTAGAGGTCGCGGGTTTGGAGGTTAACCGTATGAACCGTGTACAAAATCATGAGAGGTATAGACAGGGTGGATAGCAAGAGGCTTTTTCCCAGAGTGGGGGATTCAATTACTAGAGGACACGAGTTCAAAGTGAAAGGGGAAAAGTTTAGGGGGGATATGCGTGGAAAGTTCTTTACGCAGAGGGTGGTAGGTGCCTGGAACGCGTTGCCAGCGGAGGTGGTAGATGCGGGCATGATGGCGTCTTTTAAGATGTATCTAGACAGATACATGAATGGGCAGGAAGAAAAGAGATACAGAACCTTAGAAAATAGGCGACATGTTTCGATAGAGGATCTGGATCGGCGCTGGCTTGGAGGGCCGAAGGGCCTGTTCCTGTGCTGTAATTATCTTTGTTCTTTGAAACACCTGCTGACTTTGTGTATTAGTGTTTTGGTCATGTTCACCTTCCAACCTTTTGGTCTGGTTGGTCATCACGTGTATTTTTCGCCTTTGGTATTTGGACTGGTCGCGGTGCAGTTACAGCAACTCGCCCTGGTCACCCCAAACCTTTTACATCGTGGATACCACAGGTCCATTAATTACAGGCCTACTGGCATGCAGAGACTTGACATTGGCAACCAATATGATAGCGGTGCAGACAGCAAACCACAAAGATAACCGCAGACAGTCTGTGATCAGCAAGAACAGGCACTGCAGGAGCTGGGTTACACACTCAAAATCCAGACAATCCAAGCAGCCAACAAGACAGTGCAAAATCCAGCTGTAAACGGATCTATCGAGAAGGAGTGCAATGGCCTATGCAAAAAGTTGCAATATCTCACAGCCCAGGACAAGGGACTACTCACTCAATTAAATGAAACTAAAAGAAAAATAGCTGAGATGGACTGCAAGAATATAGAAGATGGGATGGTGCTGAGACTTCGGGAAGCAGGTATCATTGCAGCTGTGGTTGAGCTACAAGAGAAACCTGCTGCTCTGGAGATGCAGCATAAATGCTGCCCATGCTATGGTAAGGATTCCGTTCTGCAATTGGAGAAGGAGCTAGTACAGACAGGGGTAAGAGACACAGGAGTGCCAATGGATCCGAAAGAATTTTGGCAGCAAGTTACAGATTTGGAGGATCATTGGCAGCGTCATCTGCCTAGAACTACTGGCAGATGGGAAGGCCCACCACGGAAGAATGCTGTAAGCGAGCTACAGGACGAACTGATGGCAGTGCGCCTTAGAGGAGCTGAAACGCAGGCTGAACTGTAAGAACACAGAACAAAATCAGCAGGAACCAGCTATGTCGAGCAGAGAAGAATTGCTCGACAGGCAAGAAAAAATGAAAGACACCATGAAATCCGACATTCCCACTGACAGTCACGACTGTGAGACTGTACAGCGACCACAAACCAAACCTACAGTGACCAGGGTCGGAGCATATCATTCGACCTCTAATACGCTCTGGAGACTTGTAACTTTATTAACGTGTATTCAAAAAATTTAACACCTTTTTCACCCGCTGTGTGGTAAATAGTTCCAATTATTTCATGACCCTTCAATTTATAAAAAAAAAGGGGTTGTTGTTGTATTGCTTCAATGGCATATCTGAAACAGCTGTCCATCACCAGACAGGATGTGATGCAGAGACCCGTGTGATCTCTAAGCACTTGCTGCAAGCAGCCACAGGAACAACTGAGTATTGCTGTGTAAGTTAGTATCTTCAATAAAGAACCTACCTTTTGGATAAGAGCAAAATAGTGTGGATGCTGGAACTCTGAAATGAGAACAGAAAATGCCAGAAATACTCAGCAGGTCTGGCAGCATCTGTGTAGAGAGAAGCAGAGTTAACGTTTCAGGTCTGTGAACTTTCATCAGAACTGTTCACTGATCTTGTCTGTGTGATTGGCGTGTCCACGCTATAACAACCTGTAACACTGGAGAAATCCATAGCTTGCCCTGCTGCTTCGCACTCTGCCTATGGCATTTCCCTGTGTCTTGCTCTGTTTCATATATTTATCTAATTTTCTTTTAACAGAAACAACGCTGTCCCCCAACCATTCCCTCAGCACCAAAATTCAAGACTGTGCCCCCAATGCCCAACTACAAAGTTTCTGTATATATGGAAAACACTGAGATCTGGGGAACACCAGTTTCAATCTGAGCAATTGACATTTACCTTAACTCCTGCTTCTGGTCCACCAGCAAGCTTTCTAACCACACTGCTAAATTTCCACTCCTACAAACTGCCTGATCATTTTCTCAAACACCTCTTGTGAGACTATTCACCAAATACCTTCGAAAGATTCAGGCACATTGTATCTACCATTATCTATCCAATTTGCTACTTCAAAAAGCTCTTTTAATTTTATCACTTGCACCAGAGGCCTCACATCCAATAAAATACTTTTTGAAGTGTAGTCACTATTATGTAGGTAATTACAATCATGGTGGAACTTTACAAGTAATTCCCAGCATTTCTCTTGCTTCATTTCACTGGTAGAACATTCATAACATAAATAAAAGCCCTATCGTTTTAAGAAGAAACATTTAACTACCATTATCAACACCGGGATGATCCACCCCCAAAGCTGTCTCTCACTTTCTCTTGATCCAGCAAGACTAGGAAAGCGACATCTATCACAAATTTCAACAGATGATTCAGGTTCAGGTGTGAAGGTAGAAAGAGAAACATCTTATAAGGATGATAGAAGAGAGATATAAAAAGGAAAGGAAGAAAAACACATAAATGCTACCTGGCCATCCTCTGTTGTCCATGTGGAAAATGCACACATAGGGCTGGATTTTATCAGGTCCCGGCAGAGGGACCGGATGAGGTGGCGTCACTGCACATCAGGTTTGCGGCCGGCCAACCACAATCATGTAGCAGTTGCCTACTTGAATGCAGGAGGAGTAGGGGCCCTCCGATTGAAAGACAGGGGTGTGGCATCAGCAGCGGAGACAAACGCAGGTACTGGCACCATTTTTAAAGTGCCGCCAGCCCTGCTTGAACTGCTGCTTCACTTAGTGACTTTGCTGCTGCTTTGCCTTTGTGGAGCTGTGTTGCTGACCCCCAGCTGGAGTCCCTGTGTTGCTGACCCCCCTCTGCACCCCCACCTGGAGTATCTCTGCTGCTGACCCCCCGGCTGTAGTCCCTGTGCTGCTGACCTCCCTCCGCCCCCTCTCTGGCTGGAATATCTCTGCTGCTGACCTCCGGCTGGAGACCCTGTGTTGCTGACCCCCCGACTGAAGTCCCTGTGCTGCTTATCAAGGCCTTATGAGGCCAGGAGCTGACTGGAAGCCAAGAGGGACCATGTCAGAGAGAAGACACCGGGTGGCCCTACAGTTCAGCGATGACTTCAAGGATTCTCCTTCAGGCTATAAGGGAAAGGCGGGAGGTCCTCTTCCCAAGGGATGGCAGGAAGAGACCCTCCTGCCTGGCCAAGCAAGCCTGGGCAGAGGTCACGGAGGAGGTCAGCAGCTGTGGGGTCAAACTGGGTCCAGTGCCCCAAGAGGGCCAATGATCTCCTTCGCTGCGCTAAGATGAGAACTCCATATCCATCTCATCTTTGGGGCTTGTTTGTGGTCACATGGGAGGGTGCGTGACATGGTCAGGGAGTGGCTGCAGAGGGGGTGGCAAGGGACTTGAGGCAACATAGATCATGTCATTTGCATGGCTGCATCTCCAAGACAGCTAACCTTCTGTCCTAGATTGCCACCTGCATGTCCCTTGAGAGCGGACGTGAGAAGGAGGTCATCAGGGGCCAAAGGGCTGCCACCCGAACAAATGTCCTGCTGGTCTCCGTGGGAAGACTAACTGTGTCCCTATTCCAGCTCGCAGGAGAAAATGACCCACAACACAAGGGAAAGGGGGAAGACTGGAGGTGGAATCCTGGATGTCCACAACTGACCGCGGCAGAGGAGGCGGCCCTGGAACTAGCGGCTCCCAGGGCAGACGATCCATAGCCAACAGAGAGACTGGAGTATCCACCCAAGATAGAGAGTGAGGAGACATTGTTTTCATGTGCCCACCACCGCCCTTCTAAAGAACCACATCACACATGGTTGGCATGGCAGATCCATGCAGCAGAACCCCTAAATGTGTGTGTTTTCTCTGCGAGTCATGGCACCTCGGAGGGAAGATCGTCTACTGGTGTTGCTGGAATCCCACCGTCCTCTGACGGCAAGGAGGAAGAATCCTCAGAGAATGCATTATCACACCATTCCCCTGTACCATCCACCAGGGCAGATACTCTCACCTCGGTGAGTATGCGCTCAGGCTTAAATGCAGGGTCACAAGCAGCTGAGAGCGCCACACACACGACCAAGCAGCTGACTGAGGCCATGACTGGTGAGACCACTGACAGTCAGAGTCAGAGGACTGCAGGAGGCCAGGCCCATGCTGAGCCCCAGCTGATGGCGAGCCTCTGGTATCGGCAGCACAGGGCATGCTGGAGTTGCAAAGAGGGGTAAGGCAACATCTGACGGAGTGAATTCTGCTGTGTCTCAGGCTTGTGAGTGCATGGCTACCTCCACTGAGAGGTTGGCGACCCTCCTAGAGAGCCAGATCCCAGAGATGTGCACAGACCTGCACATCATCACCTTGGCCATGAGTTCAACACAGCAGTGGCAAGGCAAGAGGGGGATGAGGTGCCTGGTGTCTTCTCCAGCTCCTTACCCTTCTGTGGTGAGCAGGGAGGTTCAAGTGAGCCTTGAAAGGGAGGAGGAGAGACTGACCTCCACAGTTGGGGGCTTCCCTCAGGGCGCTCTGTGTATGGACAGCGACTCCTCAGCTCCTCCGCCAGTGAGCCCAGCTGCAGTAGCTGCTATGACTGAGGAGGCTCCTGCACCTGTGCAGCAACCCCTCAGCCAGCTGGGGCCCTCCAGGCCTCAGGCAGCAAGAGGGCACCCAGCTAAGTCACCCAAAGCCACGGGGCAGCGGGTTCAGCAGCCTGTCTCCATGTCAGCTGCCAGCGCAGGGGGAGCACTTTGTAGAAGCTCAAGGAAGGGTGTGAAGAAGAGCACCTAGACACACTTCAGCTTTCATTGGTGTGTGCAACTTGGTCATGTTATGGATATTGTGAATGTTTAAATTAATGAAGATCACTTTCATTGCTGACAATCTCTCATGCTTTCCCTGCTGCCCTATCAGATGCCACCTTCACCTTTGCTCCCTCAATGGGCATGACAATGCAGGGACAGACCGCGTATGGGCACCTTCTCAGCTCTGTAAGTGCGCCTTTTGAGCCGGAGTGCAAGGTGTGGAAGTAGGATAGGAAAGAGGCGATACATGGAATATAGTGAGGAGAGTTTGTATTGAGTTCACTAGGAACGGACATCACGGTGGCAGAAAGCAGGTTTATATGAGATTGACCCGAGCTTCCCTTCCATGTCTCTCACTGGCCCTTGTCTCTGATACAAGGACTTCATCATCCCACACTGCCTGCTCAGTGTCCTCCTGCACATCCTCCTTGTCAGTTGAGGACTCGCTCATCATGCAAGGCCTCCCCCCTTTGCAGTGCTGGATTGCACAGAGCACAACAGACCCCCATAATATACGAGACCCTTGCTAGGGCATACTGCAGGGCTCCAACAGATCGATCGAGGCACCGGAATCTCATCTTCAGCAGCCCAATGGTCTGCTGGATAGTCGCTTGGGTTGAGCCATGGCAGGTGGTGTACCTCTCCTCTGCTGCAGTGCGCGGGTTACTCACAGGTGGTAGCCATGTCTTCAGTGAGTAGCCCTCGTCCCTGAGAATCCATCCCTGAAAGCGAGCGGGGGACCGGAAATGCTGTGGCACGTGGGACTGTCGAAGTATGTAGGAGACGTGGCTGCTTCCCGGGAAGCGGGCACACACCTGCAGGAAATGTTTTCAGTGATTGCAGACCAGTCGTATGTTGATATAATGAAATCCCTTCCTGTTGATGGAGGCCCACTGGCTGCTCCATGGGAGCCTTGATGACCACATGAGTGCAGTTGATGACACCCTGCACGGGGGAATCGAGCGACGGCCTTGAACCCAATGGCCCTCTCGGCCTGACTGTCTTAGTTGGTCTGGTAGTGCACATAGTCGCCAGCCCTTTTGAACAAGGCATTGGTCACTTCATTAATGCAGCAGTAGACTGCTGCCTTGGAGACCCCATACATGTCCCCAGTGGATCCCTGGAAAGAACCAGAGGCGTAAAAGTTGAGTGCTAAGGTGATCTTTCAAGCTCACAGGCATTGGGTGTCCGCCAAAGCCCACAGGTTGCAGCTCATCCTGCAGCATGGTGCATAGGTCAGTGCCAGCCTCCCTGGAGAGCCACCATCTTCACTGACACTGCCGCTCGGATGTTGGAGGTAACCAAAGTCACTCCAGCTCACTCTCTGCTGCAGATAGGCCTTTCTTGGCACCGCTGGTTGCTGTAGCTCCCCTAGTCAATTTTCACCAGCTTGCCCAGCCACAGCCTGGCCCTGCCTCCCTCTGACTCTCTGCTGAAACCCCTTTGTGCCCACTCTTGCCGTGAGAACTGCAACCCCTCTGCACCTACCCTTGCCTCCAGGGCTACACTGCTGTCGGGCAATGGCTGCCGCACCCCCATTCCCCTTTCTGCACTCGTCTAACACTCCCCATGGGGGCACTGAGGCCTTGCCTTGCTGCCGCATCCTTTAAATGACCAAGAATCTGAAGGCACGTCATCCCCGTGCGCCATTCACTAAATTGGAATACCCCCCCCCCCCAATAAAATCCAAGTCAGACCAATGCAAATACACTGTAAATATCTGTTCAGCAATTGTAATTGCATTCCTGCCGTGTCGTAGCATCAACACTACCTTGGACCTTTACTGCCGCTGACAAAATCCAGAACCAACATCACAACGTTGGGTTTCCAGGTGACGTGGTCCCCTCCCAATTTTTTGGCCCCTCCCACAACTCCAATCCCACTCCTACTGGCTGGATAAAATTCAGCCCCAAATTAGAGTGCTGTGTGCAGTTCTGGTCGCAAAATTATAAATAAGATAGAGACACTGGAGAGTGTGTGGAGAAGATTTATAAGGATGATACCAGAATGTGAGGATATACATACCAGGAAAGGATGAACTGGTTGGATCTCTTTTCTCTTGATAAAGGGGTGAGGGGTGACCTAATAGAGGTCTTTAAAAATCTGAAAGGTCTTGATAAAATGGATACAGTGAGAATGTTTCCACTTCTGGGGAAGAGCATATCTAGAGGATATCAATATAAGACAGTTACCAAGAAATCCAACAGGGATTTATCCAAAGAGTGGTGAGAATGTGGGACTCGCTACCACAGGGAGGGCTGGATTTTGCGCTGGAGGCCAGGCTCCGGGCCGAGAAGGTGGGGGGAATCCCACCTCTGCCTTTTCGTGCCATCCCCCACCCCCGAAGCAATCCTCCGGCCATTTTAAATCAAAGTTTCAGGACCCGGGTTCCCCCATCTCTTTAAAGACAGGATTCCTGCCTCCAAGAGCTGCCAGCCAATCAGAGGGCCGGCAGCTCAGCATTATCAGCAGTGCCACCGGGAGTGGTGGCCACAAGACCCTGGAGAGGGGTGGTGATCGGGGGTTGGTTGTGCAGTCAAGGGTGGGGGGCCAAAGGGTAAAGCTGTTCTGGTGGGGGTCCCCCCTAGGCCACAAATTGCCCACGGAGGAGGGACCCACCCATAAGTCTGCAGGGAGGTCGCCCTATGTTGCAGAGGCCCCCCTCCACTCCTGGTAAGATCTCAGTGGCGGCTGGAAGGGGCCTTTAATAGGTCACTTAAGGGCTTCATTTGGCCTCTGGGTAGGAAGGCTGTCTTTTGCCTATTCCTCCCCCGGGAAGATCGCTCGGTGACAGGGAGGTGACAGGTCCTCAGCAACCACCCCCCCCCCCACCCCCATATCGCAATACTCCACGCACCCCCCACCCCCCCCAACCCCCACCGCCTCCGAACCCACCTCGGGGAGCTACACAAGATCCTGACTGGAGTGATTAAAGCAAATAATGTAGAAGAATTTAAGGGGAGGCTAGGCAAGCATATAAAGGAAAAGGGAGTAGACTGTTACAGTGATAGGTTTAGATGAGGAAAGATGGGAAGAGGCTCCATTGGAGCTTAAACGCTGACATGGACTGGATGGGCCGAATGGCCTGTTTCTCTGCCGTATATCCTATGCATTGAGAGAGTTCTTTAGCACAAATGTATGTATCAGGTACATAGCTGAAGTTGAAAGTGTCCACCTATGGTGACAATTCAGGAATTACTTTGCAGTTGTACGGTTCCTACATTAAATTAATTTCGGCAGTTTGTAGAGGACAAGGCCTCACAGCACAAAACCACTGTCTGCTAAACTGAAAAAAAATCAGCAATTTCACAGAGAGAGGGCAAAGGATGGCTGGTGTGGCAAAAGGAAATGTTGATTTGGTGGAGCAATGGTTCTGTACTAATGCTGGGGCAAAAGCACACTGATGAGGCAGGACAGCAGGAGTTATACACAGCAGCTGGCTGCACTGTTACTAAGCTGGGAGCACTTGGTGCAGGAAACGGGCGCCTAAATCTAGAAAGAGGCCAATCTTCACTTACGGCAGTGGCAGAAAACTGGCAATAGTGAATTGGCCACATGTTATACACTCTGCCCGATTCTTTTTCATTGAAGTCAATGGGATGGGGTGTGTAACGGGTAGCCGATCCCCTACCAACAGAAGTAAAAATTATCCCAAAAGCATTTGCTTCATGAGAACTAATATCCTTACCTGATTAGCGAAAATCTGGTGGTGGAAATGTAATTACACATATATCTGGCACAAGCATAACAGGCTAAATGACTTCCTTGTGTCCCATATCATTCGATGCATCATTCTGTGATATCTGAGTTCAGTCAGCACTTTAAAGATGTGAACTTCTCAATTGTGCAAGTGCCTTGTAATTCACCAAATGCCATTTGCAGCAACATTAGAAGAGAAAGCTATGAATGCTAGGATAAGTTATTAATGATTCACTGAACTGTAATATTAGAAAATTAGAGCAGATTTTGCCACATTTTTTGCAAAGTAAGTGTGGAGGACACTGATTTAAGGTGATTGGCAAAAGAAGCGACAGTGATATGAGGAAAAGAATTTATATGCAGTGATTGGTTAGGATCGGGAAAGCACTGCCTGAGAGTGTTGTGGAGGCAGATTCAATCGAGACCTTTAAAAGGGAACTGGATTATTATCTGAAGAGAAAAAATTTGTAAGGCTACGGGGAATAGGCAGGGGCATGGGACTAGGTGAGTTGCTCTTGCAGGGCGCCAGCACAGAAACGATAGGCCGAATGGCCTCCTTCTGTGCTGTAACCATTCTATGATTCTATGTGCAAAGGAAATTCTGCAAATAAGTTTCTGAACTCAAAAAGTTTAAGTTGACAGTTCTTTGCTGGTCAGTGTGAAAACTGCTAATTATTCCTCAGTCTTAAATGTGGTTCTCAGCTAAAGAGTCAGTTAGCTGAGGGAGCAGAAAGGTCAAAAGAATATCACATCATTTAATCCCACCTGCAGATCTAATGCCAGTTCAATTAGTCTGAGAACAGAAAACATTAGGCCTTTGATGTGGTAATGAAGAGTGAAGAAAACATCTGTTTAACTGAATGATATTCCAGTTTTCTGATAGATATGAAACAATACAGCTGTTGTTGGAGATATCCATCATGAATCTTAACTCTGGTCACAGCGTAGGTGTTGATACATTTAAAACAAGGTTAGTATGGACTTTAAACTTTTATATTAAACAATTAGTGTGTCCATGATTTTTTTTTGATTCCTTGTTTATTGACACTTTACCCATTTTCTTTGGACAGAAACATAATAATTTCACACATTCATCAAGAAGATAAACATATGAAGGGCATCCTTGAGACTTTTTTCAGCTCAAGAAACAATTGAAGTTCCATTGTGCTGTGGTTGATATATTGATCTGTTTGCTCTGCCCATTGGTTCAATGGAAGGTTGTCCTCAAGAACCATGGGAAATAAGTCTATGTCAATGTCTCTTTGCAGGTTTATTTGGGCAAATTATATCAATTTACATCAATTTGGATTAAAATTAAGTTTAACAGCTTAACTTCAGATTGATTCTGGAATACATTAGACAAGTGATGACCAGTGACAAGCATATCTAGGAACTTCCATGGATTGAGCATCAGATTGGAAAATAGCGAATGTATCTCCTCGAGTCAAGAAAGGAGGGAGACAGAAAGCAGGAAACTACAGGTCAGTTAGCCTAACATCTGTTATAGGGAAAAGGCTGGAATCTATTATTAAGGAGATTATAGCAGGGCACTCAGAAAATCTTAATGCAATTAGACAGAGTCAACATGGTTTTGTGAAAGGGAAATCATGTTTGACTAATTTATTAGAGTTCCTTGAGGAAGTAAGAAGCAAAGTGGATAAAGGGGAACCTGTAGATGTGGTGTATTTGGATTTCCGAAAGGTATTTGATAAGGTGCCACATCAAAGGTTACTACACAAAACAAGAGCTGATGGTGTAGGGGGTAAAATATTAGCATGGATAGAGGACTGGTTAGCTAACAGGAAGCAAAGAGTAGGGATAAATGGGTATTTTCGGGTTGACAAGCTGTAACTAGTGGAGTGCCACAGGGATCCATGCTGGAACCTCAATTACTTACAATTTATATCAATGATTTGGAAGAAGGGACTGAATGTATGGTTGCTAGGTTTGCTGATGACACAAAGATAGGTAGGAGAGTAAGTTGTGAGAAGGATATAAGGAATTTGCAAAGGGATATAGATAGGTTAAGTGAGTAGGCAAAAATTTGGCAGATGGAGTATCATGTGGGAAAATCTGAACTTCTCCACTTTGGCAGGAAGAATGGAAAAGCAGTATATTTAAATTGAGGGATATTGCAGAACTCTGAGGTACAAAGGGATCTGGGTGTGCTGGTACATGAATCACAAAAAGTTAATATGCAGATACAGCAAGTGATTAGGAAGGTAAATGGAATGTTGTCATTTATTCCAAGGGAAATGGAATATAAAAGTAGGGAAGTTTTGCTACAGTTGTACAGGGCATTGATGAGACCACATTTGGAATACTGTGTACAGTTTTGGTCTCCTTACTTAAGGAAGCGACAAACAGCCCACCAGCCCCAGGCCAATCAAGGCCCTTTAGTGGCCAATTAACTGCCACTTAAGGGCCTCCTCCCGCCACTAATAGTTTTTTACCAGCAGCGGGCAGGCAGCTCAGGCCCCCCAGGAGGCCGTCAAGTAAAACCTGGTGGCCTCCTTGCGGGATGGGTGGGGCCCTCCTGATCAGGCATTCTGTGCCCCATGGATGGCCCTCCCCACAGCCCAATCACCCCCAATGCACAACACTCCCCATTCCCCCCCACCAAAATGACTCCACCCTCCCCCTTGCCTCACTGGGCCACAGCCGATTGTCCCCGGCAAGGCCCCAGAGACTTACCGTTTTTCTGGGTTGGCGTCCATGATCCTGCTGCGGCTGGGTGCAGTCCTAGCAGTGGCCACCGCTCCCAGTGACGCTGCTGGGACTGAGAGTTGCTGGCCTGTTGATTGGTTGGCAGCTCCATTAGGTGAGACTTCCTGCCTCAGAGGGGTAGAAGTCCCCCAAGGCCAATTAAGGGCCTGGGGAGCGTACAATCCTGGCGTGGCTTCCCATGCCCGGTGGAAGCAGGCTTGCCCCCAACCTTTTGGTTGATGGGTGGGGCATCCTGCCCAACATAAAATTCTGGCCTCTATGTCTGCCAAGTCATTATTAGTTCAACTTGTTAAAAAGGGGTAGCCATTAACACTGAATGGTCCATTTAAATTTCCTAATGCTTTCTTCAACACTTATTAAGTGTGAAATAATGTGGGCAAGGGACTGGCAAATGGAATTTAACGCAGACACATACGAAGTGATGCATTTTGGGAATTTAAACCTGGGCAGGACATATACATTGAATGGCAGGGCCCTGGGGGGTGTTGTTGAGCAGAGAGAATTTGGCGTGCAAGTACATAGTTCCCTGAAAGTGGCAACACAGGTAGACAGGGTGGTGAAGAAGGCGTATGGCATGCTTGCCTTCATTGGCCGAGGCATTGAGTACAAGAGTTGGGACTCATGTAACAGTTGTTATTAACGTTGGTTAGGCCGCATTTGGAGTAATGTGTGCAGTTATGGTCGCCGCACTACAGGAAAGATGTGATTAAGCTAGAGAGGGTTGCAGAAAAGAGTCACAAGGATGTTGCCTAGTTTGGAGGGCTTGAGTTATAAAGAGAGATTGGATAGGCTGGGTCTGTTTTCCCTGGAGTGAAGGAGGCTGAGAGAGGACATGATAGAGGTATATAAAATAATGAGAGGCATAGATAGGGTAGATAGCCAGAGTCTGTTTCCCTTGGTAGGGGTGACTAAAACTAGAGGGCACAGCTTTAAGGTGAGAGGGAGGAGGTTTAAAGGGGATCAAGGGGGTACATTTTTCACACAAAGAATAGTGGGTATCTGGAATGAGCTGCCAGAGGAGGTGGTGGAGGCAGGAACAGTAGCAACTTTTAAGAGGCATCTGGACAGGTACTTGAATGAGCAAGGCATAGAGGAATATGGAATTAATGCAGGCAGATGGGATTAGTATAGATAGGCACTATGGTCGGCATGGACACAGTGGGCCAAAGGGCCTGTTTCTATGATGTACGACTCTATGACTCTATGACTTGACCAGGCATGATGATTGGTTCAGGGTTCCAGCAGTTACCATGTGTATTTGCAGAACAGGAGAGGTCACCTGACCTCTTACTCCATCTTGTTTTGCAGCAAAAGGTGTCCGTTTTGAATTTAATTCACCAGTTCATTTTATAATTCATAATTTCTCCTTGCTTGAGCGTGACAACATGGTGAACAGAACATAAACATTCCCAAGTGTGACTGTGAACAGGAACGCTGCAAACACCATATTTGTAGAAAATGATCTCCTTTCCTCATAGAAGTGACCTCTAATTTTGCCTTGGCCAATTGCTCCTCCATCAAAAGCCAGCCATTATGTTCCTACCCTCACACTCTGTTCTAAACCACTTTGCTAGCATTCTGGTGCTGGACAGCAGAATGTTGCCCTGTCCACATCCTAATCTTTGGGATTTTCTGAATTAGGCCATTTAATGGCACCTTTTGACAACCAAAAGGTCCCAACTGACTGAATCATCTTGGGCCAGGGCAGGTGCGTGGTGAAGAAGAAAGATGTTGTCTTTATCCCAGGACTGCTCAGACACACCAGTTGCCAGGAGTCTGGAGGCAGGCCACGATGCCATATTTTCTACACATCCCTGCACTGGGACAACCAGCCAATGTTCCACTGAAACAGAAAAATGCTTCCAACTTGATTATGCCTACTACACGCCAAACTCACTACCCACCCCTCATTGCTGCTTCCAAGGAATGGCCCTGAGGTCCTGAGACAATATTAAAGGAGTGGAGACTCAGCAATCCAGGACCAGGACTTCCCCAAGGGTGAGAGTCAAGAAGATCAGTCCTGATCTCTTTGATCATTCCTTCAAGCTCACCCTGCCCCAAATTCATTACTTACGTCTTTGTGTCCAAATATCCCCAGGGTAATGTGGTCTGAGCCTTTCTTTTGTTAACATAGAGCTATATAAATTGTTGTCTGCAGAGATCAGTAATTGATCCGAAATTTCTTCTTCTCTGAAGCATAGGTTGCATTTGCTGCCCCCGAAACAGAAAATTGTATTGAAGTGCTGTTTACTATCAATGTCGTTACAATACTCTGGAGTGTGCACCAATTATTATTACAAAATCCACGTGCATCTGGATGATATTAAAGGGTGTTAGATCGATAATAACTTCATCCATCTTCATTCATCTCCGCATTAGTGCCAAAAAAGAATTCTTATTCATAATGGAAAACATTATTTTTGTTGCTTCCTTTTAATGTACAATAACAATGATAGCATGGAATGGCATGAGAGTAATAGAAGGACTTGACACATTAAAATTAAATAAAGACAGCTGTTAGAAATAAATTATTTCACATTTAATAAATGAACACTGAACAATTTAGCTTTCACTAACTTTCCTGGTCTTGTTAGATGAGTCTCACTACTTCAATGAGGTGTTCCTGTCTGTAGCTCAGGGGGAATTGTTAGGCATAGTTCACAAGAACAATCGTGATTTCTTGTTGGCTGATGACGGAACCCTAATTATGGTGAGAAGTCTGTGGTCCAGGCCATTTCATTTTCCAACCTGATACAGAATCTATTCCTGTGGGAGGGAATCATTAATGCAAGACCATTGAAATATCACTTTTTTCCCCTGCTCTTAATCCTCTTCTCATTAAAGAAGTTATATGGGTCAGAGCAGCTGCACAGTGACTCTTTACCCAAGTGGCCATTCTTCATTTCTGAGTCTCAAAGGTTAGAAAAAGACATGTATTTATTTCAGAACTTTTGCAACCTCAGGACAGGCACTGCTTTGCCTTAGTGTCTCATCCAAACGTGACATCTCCAGCAGTGCAGCACTCCAGCAATAAGGTTATCAGCCTGGATCTGATGTTCAAGTCTCTGGAGTGGGTTTTGAAGTCACAACCTTCTGACTGAGAGGCAAAATTGCCAGGGCTCAGTCAAGGCTGACACCTTTGAGTTTTTTTTCCAGCATGTTTGTCCATTGGGGAGCATTGCAGCCAAATCCTACCCCTTAAATCAATTGATATCCAACACACAAACACCTCCAGTTAGCATCACTGGTTAGAAGTCAGCAGCAGAAAATCTGGCCAACTTTTCTCTTCAGTCATCCATCATTTAGAATTTCCCAAATATCTAATTTTTATTATCAGGGACAGAGTTGAATTTTGCAACTGAGGAATGAAGCTAAGATGTTTCATATTCTTAGCTAATTAAATCTGTAAGTCGAATAGTAGCTCCAGCCTTAGAACAGCCTTCTTCTGCAGTGCAGGAACATTACAGAAGCTCTACACATACACACACAATTCCTGGAATACCCCAATGACAAATATACTTTTTAAATATGCTAACAAAAATGCCGAAAGTCCACTCAATGCATTATTTATTTAATAAGCAGATTCGGCTTTAATAACAAACTCATATACTATCCATTCAAGACTGATAGTTGGATAAATATTGGTGCACACATTCATTCTGACCTATTTTCAGGCTCATTAATAATGGACCCCCAACCCCACACACCGCAAGGTCCGTGACTCACCTGTAAGTAGGCCTCAGGCATCATTGTTAATAATTGGGCAAGCTGCTAGCACCTCCTGTGACAGCTTGTCCACTTCAATCCATCTAATTTCAGACTCCAGTAAATCCCAGGAGGAAAGAGGAGAACAGGAGGGGATGAGTGGGGCCTTCTCCTTAGGAGAAGGATTGGCAGTCCTCCAGGAATTAAAGATTAATCTCCTGATCACAGCTCCAAGAAACCCAGGAGAAAAATCAAATGAGTATTAATTTCTTTTCACTTTCTTTGATTTTTTAGTTATAAGAATATTAATGATGGTTTGGGGGGGCGGGGAGGCTGCTTGAGTGGGCAGGGTGGTTGGAAGCAGAAGGTTAAATGATGAAACCTCCAGGATTACACACAACCAGAGTTGGCAACCAACTGAAGATAGTTGTGAACCCGGAAAGATGTTTTTTCATTAAAAAAATACTTTTTGTTGGCAACCACATCTTAGACTCCATCCACTGTCGGAAAACCTCGTGCGGCCCAATGTCAGGAAGGGGTCCTAAAAAAGGCATTAGGTCCATCAATATCATATGCGGCTGCCAGGAATGCCTGAAAACACTCAGCAGGTCTGGCAGCATCTGTGGAGAGAGAAGCGGAGTTAACGTTTCAGGTCAGTGACCCTTCTTCAGAAGTTCTTATTTATTGTTTTTATTTCAAATTTCCAGCATCTGCAGTATTTTGCTTTTCTTATGCCCGAAAAATTGCCTGATCCCATTTCAGGCGCAAGACATAGCCCCACAGAATTGGCCTTTTTTGCCTCCATTTTCAGCACAGGAAACATGCACAACAGAGTTCAATTTCTACCCCATTTTATCCAATTGGTGGTGAAGTGTTACCTCTTAAATATAAAAAAGTAAATTTAGATACCCACTGGACAACTGTCTATAATTACTTCAGGAAATTCACATTGGCTGTTTTGAACCCTTTTTAAAAAAAAACTCAAATAGATAAACCTATAAAATAAATTAAAGTATAATCCAAATGGTCAATATTTTAAGTACTAATTTTGGAAAATTTAATTCACATCGTTTGGGTGAGGCAATTTGAAATAATCTTTTACGTCTAAAACAGATGAAAAGAGCACTGACATGCCGGTTGAGGCATTGACCAGACACTAATGGGAGATCTGTGGCAGCTCTAGTCCCCTAATCTCATGAAGGCTTGTTTATTGCTTCTGAGAAGGCACAGAGGCAAGCAACAAAAATATTGCAAGAATTTAATTCGTAAGGACAGATCAGTTAGGCTCGTTCTCTTAAGAAAAGAGGAGGCTTTGAGGTGCCTAATTGAAATTTATAATGTTATGAGAGAGATGCAGGCAAATTGTGCACTGCAGCAAAGGTTCAAATACCAAGGGAGCCAAGTTAAACATTAAGAAGTTAGGAATAAAAAGGGAAGCCAAGTGAAACCTTTTTGCACTGAGGGTAATAGAGTTGTGGAATAAGTTACCAGGGATGGCCACTGAAGCAGACAACATAAATAGAGTCAGGAGGCAATTAGATACATTTCTGGAGAAAGGGAAGGGCCTCATGGGATTGTGATTTCTCAGAAGGGATGCAGTTGTTCGACTTAAGGGTCTTTGCAGGTTTCTGAAAATTCTTTTGTTTCTAAGCCCTTGCTTAATGAGACATTCATTTTATTCCTTAAGAGATCGACTATAAAAACCAAAATGATAAACATGGAATTACAGACCGCATAACAAGGTGTACAGTAGACTTGCTGCAGGAAACAGGTTTCCTGCAGTTAATCTCTCGCTCTCGTTTACAGTCTAATGATGTTCCATCTTGTCACATCCTGAAGTGTTGTCAATTGTTTAAGAAAATCTGATGTTGCAAGAATTTTACCTTCTATGGCTCAAAATTATATACTTCTGTCTTTCCTCCATTAGTGTGAATCTTAGTTGTAGAAGACACATTGTTATTTTATTATTATATAACCTGCCTTTAGAAATCTTATTTCAGGGTTGTTTCCGGAGAGGCCAAAGAGATAGATGCAAATGAACTAATGCCCCCTTTCTCCACTCTGACTTTTGCGATGGTGACCAATCCTTTTATTTATAGTTTCCAACATTCTTTCAGCAAGATTAGTGGATCACTCTTGTAGATTTCTCCATGATCACCATCAGTATTGTCACTCAGCTTTCACGAGAGACAGCAACTGTGGATCAAAATAAGACACTTCTCTGTGGAGCAGTCACGCAAAGTATAACCATGTCGGGGAAATACTGAAAAGCCGCAGGCACTTGTGGAGCTAGGCCCCAGTATAAGTTTCTGCCGTCAGGAGAGAAATGTGAAAAATATAAAAGGGTCGGAATTTATATTTCATTAATTACAGATCTTGTATATAGGGGCGGGGTATGTACTTACCTTTTTCTCTTTTGCATCATGATTCCCTATGGCAACATGATGAGAAATGTCCGACAGCGAAAAGTAGAGGTAGGTGCGTGTTGGACCTTTCCTTTCACTGTGATAATTATTGACAATGACATGAGTAAAAGGCGTCTAAGACACAATTATGTTCAAAGTTTTCATTTCCTTTGAAAGATGTTGATTCCTGTAGGAGCACTAACTCTCTACTGCGTCTGTTATCTATAAGACCTATTTGGTGAGTGTATTGGTACTTTTCTGACCCATAGTGACTGTGTTGATTCGAATAATTAAAGTGACAATCTGGTATATTATTTTCCAAAATCAATTGGAAGTGGAATACAGAGATCAAAGTGTTAAGCATTGGATGGTAATATAATGTGCACACCCGCACAATTAGTTAATCAAATTGAAAGTAACCAATTAGGTCCAGGATCAGGGTAGCAGCAAACTGTGTTTTACTTTTTCATTAAATAAGCACAGGAGAAACTTCTGTCCACTTAAAAGTAGACCTGATAATAACAAGCACCTCAGCACTTCAAAAAGGAGGTGATTGGGAATACTAAGCAACAAGACTGAAAATTAAGCTAAAATGGTCCTTTGACTATTTAATACCACCAGCAATAATCTGAGTGCACCATATATTAATCTTCCCACATGAAAATGCCTGCAGCAGGTTTTGAGTTCGATTTTATGCTATATTAATTCATACTGGAATTATGCAAGTAGATGTGTATGCCTTCTGAATACATTCTTCCACTATAAAAGACAATGGCTGTTAAATTTATATAATTGGTAAATAGTTCTTTTTTTTTCTTAAACATAGGCTTAAATTACTTTATGCTGATGCTTATCACTGTGTGGCAATGCCAAAGTGCACATGGTGATTCATTCTGTTACAGTGCCCATGCTGAATGTGATTCTTGTACTGTGGACAAAGATCAGCCTAAATCTTGGAACTAGCCTTTTTAAGTGTTTTCATATGATTAACTTTATTTCAGTATATTTATATTTAAGTATTACATTTCCTTTGTGACAGAGGATGGGAGGAAGAGAAGTACAAATGGAGTAGTGACAGCAAGAGACTGCTACCGGGCCATGTGATACACTTCACAATAGCTCATTTATTACAAGATTATTTTGACTTATAACAGTGCTCCTGAGTGCACATTCATTCTATAAGTGTATTTATGCAACAACTTTTACCCTGATGTACTGACAAAATAATATCTGGTGCAGGACTTTCCGTGCGGACTTCAGGACTCCGACATCAGGGTCAAATGAGGGTCAGAAGCCCGCACTGTGCAGGGAACAGTCACTCACCTGTGATTTTCAACGAATTGGCCAATTAATGGCCAGAAGGTGGGCTTGCTGTCCAATTAAGGATGGCAGATGAGCTGTTGAAGTTGGAGGGCCAATAGGAGACCCTCCAGCTTGGAAGCAGCAGCAGCAGGGTGCCATTGCAGGGAACGAGGGAGAGGGCACCCAAGATGGAGGCACAATCTCTCCAGTTTTTTTAACTTTAAAATAAAAAGCCCTTTGCAGTTGACCCACCATTATTGGGGTGTGGGGCAACCCTCCAGAGGGCCTCTAAGGCTGCCTGGAGTGTTGGCCTTCCAGTCTGCCGCCAGGATGCCACCTCCAGGCAGGTGTCCTCTATCCCCATCACCTCCTGTGACCTGGAGATTGACTGGAAAGTTCCACTTGGCCTCTGACAATAGGCCTAATAGGCCGTTAGTTAGGTGAATTGGCAGCCTGCTACTTGCAGGTCGGTTGCCCTGCCCCACCCCTTGCCCCCACCTCCCCACTGACCCCATTCCATCTCCAGGAAAATGGCCTGGGTCAGGATGGAGATGGGGAACCATCATGGTGGCCAGTGGTGCAAAATTCTGTGCCCGCCCCCTTCTGGGCCTAAAAGTCCAGCCCCTGTACTTTAAACACAGAGTGCAAACTCAGCAAATGTATATAGTTCACATTGCAAGGCTTGTTATAATGAACGCACAAGCATGATTGTGGCATGACAGACGTTGGAGAATTTGGTGTGGGTAATGTCTGAATCTTCCTTTTTTAAAAATTCATTCTTGGTTTGTGGGGGTCACTGGTAAGGCCAGCATTATTGAACAGGGTTAAAAAAAAACCTAACTAAAATTCTTGCAAAGAATTTTCCAGAGTTATTCTCTTTAAGCGCGCTTTGCAATAAATTGTTTTCACTTCATGATACCAGGAATTCATGGTGATTTAATCCTGTTGCACACATTGTACACCCCAAATTCAGTTTTCATTGATAGAGAGAAGGTTCACAAACTGAAATGCTTTAATCTTATTGTATTATTTTGACATGGAAATCTTCAATACTCAAAGCATTAAAGGGCAATGCAGAAAGAATGTTTTTTTTAAGCATTCAAACAATAACATTTCTTCACACACTGTCAGATCTGCTTCTAGGCAACTAATGGAGCACTCAAGAGCTTAACATAATTGGTGCATCAGAGCTGTGCTCCTGCTGCCATTAACAGTGAGATCTCGGCATAGATACTCATACTTTCCAAAGCACTTGCTCCAACATTTGAACTTTGTGGTCAGAGCAGAAAAGATTCCATCAGACCACATATAGACCAGTTTAATCAGGAATTGTGTGTTTTCAGTCTGATGGATGAAAGACTTTACTTGTGCCTAACACCTTTGTGAAGCACATTAACAAGCTTCAGAGGAGGTGAAGTACCCTGTTACACTATGCTTGCAAAGACTGCCTTTCAGGCATGAAGTTTAATCTTAGTCAAAATAACCAGATTTAGACTGTTTAGGTACCTATATTACAGGCAGTGAAAGGTTTTGAGAATTAAATTCAAGGCTGCAGGACTAAAGAAAAATGCAGAATTGGCCGTCTCATGCGAAGACAATCTAAGATAATGGAATCCCTGCTAGAGTTCAAGACTGAGCTAGCTGGTTGTTGGCTTTCTGAGCACTGTGTCAAAGTTCACCAAAAAAAGCTAGTATAAAATTATTAAGACTTGGTGGAAGGGTCACAGTGTGGGATAAAGGATGGATAATGGATGCCTATAAACCAGAGTCTTACAAATGCTCTTAGGCCTGTCTGCACTCAGTTTGTTACATTTTGCTTCTCTACAGCTGACATTTCTGATATGGGGGAGGATTTTAATTGGGAGTAGGTTTCGGGTGGGCAGGGGTGGGGTGGTCAGTGTGGGCCTCAAAACCACTAGATTGTCTGTTTGAGGCCTGGGCTATTTTCACTCCCGGGCTTCATTTGCATTCTGCTTGCCAGCTTGTTGCCCGAAACAGGCAGGAAGAGGCAACTGGATGACTATGGGGAAGTCAGAATCACACGTCCTGGAGGCCGCCCCGTACAGTGGTGATAGATAGGAATCACGCAGGGGTGGACTGGTAATTCTTTGTATAGCTTTTCTGACTGCATAGCCACCCCATTCCCACTCTGCAGGGGGCTGGTGTTCAAACTTTTTACAATTTATATCAATGACTTAGATGAGGGGAGTGATGACATTTTAGCTAAATTTGCAGATGACACAAAGATAGGTAGGTAAGTATGTTGTGAAGAGAACATAAGGACCGATATAGGTAGGTTGAGTGAGTGGGCAAAAGCCTGGCAGATGGAGTACAATGTGGGAAAATGTGAAGTTGTTCACTTTGACAGGAGAATAAAAAAGCAGAGTATTACTTAAACAGAGAACAACTGCAGAACTCCAAAGTGCAGAGGGATCGAGGTGTTCTAGTGCAGGAGTCACAAAAAGTTAGTGTGAAGGTACAGCAAGTAATAAAGAAAGTTAATGGAATGCTATCCTTTATTACGAGAAGAACAGAAAATAAAGGTAAGGATGTTATGCTTCAGTTATACAGGGCATTGGTGAGACCACACCTCAAATACTGTGTGCAGTTTTGGTCTCGTTATTTAAGGAAGGATGTAAATGCGTTGGAGGCAGTTCAGTGGAGGTTTACTAGATTGATACCTGGAATGAGCGGGTTGTCTTATGAGGAAAGGTTGGGCAGACTGGGATTGTTTTCACTGGAGTTTCGAAGAGTGAGGTTGATTGAAGTTAATAAGATCCTGAATGGTCTTGACAAGGTGGATGTGGAAAGGATGTTTCCTCTTGTGGGTGAGTCCAGAACTAGAGGGCACTGTTTTAAAATTAGGGGTCGCCCTTTTAGGACAAAGATGAGGAGAAATTTTTTCTCAGAGGGTTGTGCGACTTTGGCTATCTTTGCCTCAGAAGGTGGTGGAGGCAGGGTCATTGAATATTTTTAAGGTGGAGGTAGATAGATTCTTGCTAGGCAAGGGAATCAAAGGTTATCAGAGGTAGATGGGAGTGTGGAATTCAAAACATAGCAGATCAGCCATGATCTTACTGAATTGCAGAGCAGGCTTGAGGGGCTGAATGGCCTACTTCTCCTAATTCATATGTTCATATGTTTGTAACTACCCCTCCATGAATTCTCTCCACATTTTCCTAATGCCCTAGACGTGTCAAGAATTAGCATTACTGGAATACCTTTCAAGTGAATTCTTGAATAAATATGCTATTGTAAGTTCTAACACACTAGCTAATTCATCTTTATGCTACTTTTTGAGATACCACGGCCACACTCGTATCACTCATTGAGCTAATGGCTACAAATAAGGAACTGTCACCCGAGCACATTTCATTAAAATGGGAATCTAGTGTGTTGATGCAGTGCTAGGATAGGGAGATAGCACAACAGGTCACAATGAATTAGAGACAGGAAGAAAAGGAAAAAAACATGGAGGATCAGAGATAGAAGGCTAAACACATTGCTACCACTTGTCAACATGTAAGCTACTTTGGTAAGGTCACCAAAGCCTAAAAAATAACAGGTCCTGAGCATAAAAAAAACTTTAATTTAGATAATGCCTTTCATGTCCTCAGCATATCTGAAAATGCTTTACAGTCAATGAATTACCTTTTGAAGTGTAGGCAACTACAGCTAGCAATTTTAACACAGCAAAATCTCACTAGGAACAAATGAGTTGAATAAATAGTTAATCTATTTTTGTTGGTGGTGTGTGAGGGAGGAACACTCACAGAACAATATCTTAACCTAGAAGAGGCAGTAAGAACCTCAGTCTAACATAAATCTAATCAACATCAATCTTTGTCTGATAAAGCTCCTGTGAAGCACCTTGGTATGTTAAAGATACTACATAAATGCAAGTTGTTGTTGTAATCCAAAAGACTGCCCCACGCACCCTCCCTCCCCCCAACAATGCAGCTCTCAACCTAGGTTATGGGCTTAAGTCCAATTGGCGCTTGAATCTGTGACATTCTGACTCTGAGATCTACTGTCAAACTGCCTTTTGAGTAGAATTGCAAACTCTAGATAATTTGAGTAAGCTGCCTGCAATCTGTGACAGGAGTTCAGCTCTTTTCAACAAAATAAAACCAAATAAAATGCTTAGCGATCTTTCAGCCCATCCTCAGTGACAATCAATAGTGTGTTATCATGTTTGACATGATGATGAATGACTTCAACCATTCCCGTGGAAAATTAATTTCATATTTCATAATATTGACGTGAAAAAATACATACAGTTCTACATGTACACCAAATAGGCAATGGTTGAAAATGCATTTTCTGTATAGCCCGAAAAATCTTTAAAATTGTTTGCTATCATTAAGAGGCATCAAAACAGTGTGATCTCTGTCAAAATGATGATCAAAAACTAGCAGGACACCTTCAGGCTAGTCACTCACAATATCTGATCTCACTTAATTACTTCAATTAATATAGCACTATCACGCCTGGAAGGGTTCGTTAGATGGTTTGTGTAGTAATTATTTTCATTCATTTTAGCCACTAGTTCAGTTAATTAATTTAGGCCATAATTACTGTAAATTTTGGAGCTATTGAATCCTGTTTCATTTCTCTATTCCTGAACTTCCAGAGTAAGATCCCTTGTGAGATCAAAGGATGAGCAGGATTGGTAATGCAAGAGTGTGTGGAGGCAAAATATTGCTTTCAAAGTAAACCAGACTGAATGTAAGCCAGGATAAACCATAAATACTCTTTATGTGCCATTCAATACCATAATACCATCCCCCTTTCAAATCCTGTCTCTTATCACATAATTGCAAGCCATTAAAGATGCACAATGGCTGGAATTTTACGCCCCCCCCCCCCCCCCCCCCGCCAAAGAGCAGGTTGGTGGCGGGGGGCGTAAAATAGAGTTGGAGGCTCAGGGGGGCCCTGACCGACCTGCACCCACCTCCGCCACCATTTTATGAGGGGCGGTGGCAGCGAAAACCAGCCTGCCCGCCCCAGGCCAATCAAGGCCCTTAAGTGGCCAGTTAATGGCAGGACATGGCTCACAGTCTTCATGGAAGCGGTCAATTGAGAAGCGGTCTCGAGGAGTCCGTTCAATTAAGGATGGCACGGGGACCAGTGAAGTGGGAGGGCTCGCAGCAATGTCCAGCCGGTAGCTCCACCAGCAGAGATAGGCGCTGCTGAGGCAGGCAGGAGACTATGAGGGTGCCTCAAAATGGAGGTGCTCTCTGCAGGATTGTAAAATGGTATAAAACTCTCATGGCCACAGCATTCAGGCCATAGGTGTGAGGGGGAGTCAGTCCACAGGATGGCCTGTGGCCATTGTATTCCAACAAGTCTGTGCTGGGTCTTGGAGAGGAGGCATCAATGGCTCCCCGACACGCTGCCGGGAGGCTGTCACAATTTGAACGACTGGCTCCCCAACATGCTGCTGGAGCCATCAAGGCCTCCTCTCCATCAGCACTGGGAAACATCCCAATGGCACCATTTATCCCCCAGTTGGCCTAATAATGAGCTTAATCTGCTACCCGCTGCAGCTGGGTGGCTAGCCTCTGCTGCACTCACCCCGTCTCCGGCAAGAGTGCTTGGAGGCAGAAACGTATTGGATAGCTGACCCGACACGCTTGTCTCCCATTTCACTCCCAGTGCTGCCTTCTAACCTGCCTCCATGGGCCCGGGAAAATTCAGCCCGTTGTTTTATCAGATGAGTATGTTGAGGCCCTTGCTGCCTGTTCAGGTGGATGTAAAACATTCCAAAACACTACTCAAAAGAGTTAACCTAATGTTCTGATCAATACTTATCCCTCAACCACCACCACCAGATTAACTGGTTGCTGTTTGTGGGATCTTGCTGTGCATGATTTGACTGCTATGTTTACCTACACAACAAGAGTTACTACATTGCAAAAATATTTCATTAATTGTAAAGCACTTTTGACTTCCTTCCTTCCTTTCTCTTCCTATCCCTTCCTTTCACTGCCTTTTCATTTACTTTTGGCCGAAAGTACAAATGATTGACTAGTGGCACGATAACGGAAATTTTGAAGGTGGTGCACATGGTTTCTTTCTCCTTATCAG
The DNA here is from genome assembly GCF_036365525.1 of Heterodontus francisci. Lineage (NCBI taxonomy): Eukaryota > Metazoa > Chordata > Chondrichthyes > Heterodontiformes > Heterodontidae > Heterodontus > Heterodontus francisci. The sequence continues at coordinate 23,122,013 of NC_090394.1, forward strand.
AGTAACAGCCACTGTCAGATCAAATAATAGGTTGAAGAATTAATAACGTAGGACGGAGGAATTCCTAACCTCACCAGACAGCCGCATGTGCACAGTTCCAGCGGGAACCATAAGATTGGAATCAGGAGTGGGTGCTTTCTCTGACATTTCCCCTCTCTAACCCATGGCACTGAGGCCAATTTCAGTACCCTTACTGCTGCACCAATTGAGATCAGTTAACTTAAGTATTAGATGGTGCAGTGTTAGTTGGGGCCAAAAGTACTCATAAGCAAGAACTTGTCTCATTCATTATCCTCGTGGTTGCTGGGGACCGAGAAAGACTTGGAGGAATTGTACTGGCTAATAATCAAGCAGACAAGTTATAGGCTCATACAGACCAGCACATGCCCCAGAATACCTGATTCACTAATCAATCATTATCTTTGCATTTGAATTTTTTCAAACAGTCCAATATCTCTCTGTTGCAGCATGGGTCAGATGTTTTCTATACTTACCTCTGCACTCTTCACACAATCTCCTTCACCTGTAAACAACTAAAGGTGAGATGCTCAGCGCACATAATAGGCCAGAATGTAACTTGTAATTACACACTGTTTTTCTGAGCAGGATTCGTAAAATAGCACAGGATTATAGGGAGTTCTGTTCATTCAAATTATTTAGTATTTTCTATGATGTGTATCTGCTGGAAATTGGGCTGTGATTGACAAGAGCTCATTTTAATTAGAATATCCATCAGAGAGAATAAACATTTATCCCATTGTTCTAACCTGGCCTTTAATTTGGACCAAGAGCTAACAGGACAACTTCCTGACTCTACAGCACCAACATCTAGTTTGCAGTTTTTAATAAACTGATAACAGATGGTAATTTGTAATGAAATAATGGCAGATTGGAATCTGTCCACATTAATAATAATCCAGGGTTTCAAATTAAGATAATTGGTTAGAATTTTTAAATTAAAAACATTTGCATTTTTTAAATGAGTTTTGTACTTTAAATTAGATTCTTTCACACATGGACAAGCCAACAGGAAATTCACTTCATCAAGTGTACTCGTTTTACGTTAAGCCCTGGTCCAAGGCATCTTTGTGAGCCAGTGGGATATGGCAGTGTGTGAAAGACTTATGATTTATGAAGTAATTGGAGAAACATAACAAAGTAAAGCAGTACACTTTATTTATAAACTCATAGAACTTGACAAGATAGAAGGAGACCATTTGACCCATCAAGCCTGAAATAGCTATCCACATAATTGTGCTCCCCCGCCATTTCTTCATTTTTTAAAATTGATTTTCAAATATTTACTCACTTACGTTTTAAAAACTATTATGGATTCTCCTTCGAGCACTGTTTCTGGTAGGGCATTCGTGTCTTAACAAGAATCAGTGTAAAGAAAATCTCACTTCATTCTTTTGGTAATGATATGAAATTTCTGCCCTCTAGTTACCAACTCACCAACGAGTAGAAGATAATTTTCCCTACTCAACTAATCAAAACTCTTAATACTTTGAACACCTCAATCACATTTCCTCTTAATTTTCTCAGTTCAGGTGATCCCTAGTTCCTTTTCTCTTTTCTCTTTCCTGGTATCATCTCAAAATCTGTTCTGTACCCTCTTCATGACCTTAACATGCTTCTCATAATAGGATACCCAAACGTCAAACAACCATTGGACAAAATTAACTGAGAAAGCTTAGTTAGGTGATAACATAGAGGGAAAATACATGTTTAAAAGAAAAATTTAAGATTTGAAGTTAAAATACACTTTAGTAGGAAACCAGAAATTAATATCTAAGTAGTTGAATGGTCAAGTCAAGACATGCATATGGGAAAATGCAAATGTTTTTAACTATGGAAAGAACTGAAAGGAATAAAGACAAAAAGAAACCAACAATTACAGAATACAGAAGAACAGATAAAAGAGAAAAATGGGCAAGTCACTTGCAAGAGACATCAAAGGAAGTAATAAAAATTGTTTTAATTAAATGCACAATAAGTGGAAGATTAAACAACAATTTGATACTCTGAAGAATAATCATGGTTTATTATTAATGGAGGGCCAGAAAATTGGATGAGTAGTGAAAAGATTCCAGATCTTGTGAACAGGATGATCAAATCCTGTAACAGGCATAAATATCTGTAAGAGAACAATCCTAATGAAGCTGATGCAGCTGGACATTCCTTAGACACCAAAGACCTGATCGAACACACCTTAGAATTGTCCAGGTACAAAGAGAGCAATCAGGTTTTGACATACATTTTCCTAACACTTTATAAACAGAGGAATTAGCTAGATAGCTAGTGAAACTCTGAAGTGCTTTTTAAGAATGTGAAAACAAAACCTTGATTATTAAACATCAATAACATTGGCCTCAGTGATGGAATCCAATCATGATTGAGTATCTAAAATAAAGGTTAGAATTTTGAAATTAGAAAATATTTACAAGACTTAAAGAACTTAGCTTCAATGATCATGCTTCACAAATCAGGAGACAATTTCCAAGAATTTAATGGATAGTGGAGATTAAATAGATATTGAAGGCTGTAGTTCTGTATTAGGAAATAATGGGTTTTTTAACAATTGTTATGACCAAGGTGGGATGAGTGCACTGGTTGTTCTAGTTTCATTTCTCCAGGTCACAACATATAGTTACATTTTCCCATTCACCGATACGGTCATTCATATATCCTATTTTCCCCAGAATAAAACACACCAACCAGGTTTATTTAATAAACAACAAAATTATCAGTTCATTATAAAACAGGTCATAACCAATAATGAAGTAAAGCATAAACACACAAATTGAAATATTAAAGTTCCCTTTTTACCTTAGCCTGTGACACACATATGCATATGCACTGGTTAACCGAAAAAATAAAAGGAGATTTTGCTTTAGAGCTCTGTCACAAAAGAACAAACAAAAAAAAACTCTTAGGCTGAATACTTGTTCATTCTTGAAGAAAAAGAGAAGAAATGAAAAGATGTCCTTTGTTTTGGTTTGGCTTCCCAAATGTGTGTAGATGGCTGTCACTGGGATCTTCCTAGAACAGTTCTTTCCAGGCAATGTTGTCGATCAGTTTGGGTAGGCTTTCCAAGAAATGCAGCTACAGAGGCTTCAGATAGGCCTTCCAGCAGAAATACTGCAACAGGGCTTTCAGTTCCCACACATTCAATACGCAGGGTTTCTTCAAATACAGGAGGAAAGAGGAGACTGACACATTGGATATGCAGGGTTTCTTTCCAAGTGAGAGAAAGAGATGAGCTGGGTTTTCTTGCCAGGCAAAAACCAACTGTATTTTTTCAACAATTCAAAGTGAAACTAAAAACATTCCAGAAGTCAAGCCTCTTGACCTCTATAAAACTTGACCTGTCACTTCTCCGTAAACATCTTCTCCAAGTCAAAACATCAAGCTCCCTGTTGGTATTTTATTTGAAAACAGGTGCCTTCCAGTCGGGCTTGTTTACAAGCCAAGTCCAGGAAACCTTCTGGTGACCTCATTAAAAAAAACACAAAGTTCATCATCTCTTCAAGCTTCCAGATGAACCAATGTCCATAATTCCACTATAAGCCCTTAAAAACATATTTGACAAAAAATAGAAGCACTCACGTAACACACTGGTGCCAACAGAAATTCTGCTCCAGGTTTATTTCTGACTTTCCCTTCCTGAGAGTTGCCACAGTATTTAAATATTTTTGCATTATGGCCATTACTTTACCTAGCTGTTGCAGACAGACTGGAATCGTTTCTTATCTTTGAACAAAGAGCAACAAAGAACAGTACAGCACAGGAACAGGCCATTCGGCCCTCCAAGCCTGCGCCGATCTTGATGCCTGCCTAAACTAAAACCTTCTGCACTTCCGGGGACCGTATCCCTCTATTCCCATCCTATTCATGTATTTGTCAAGATGCCTCTTAAACATCATTATCGTACCTGCTTCCAACTCCTCCCCCGGCAGCAAGTTCCAGGCACTCACCACCCTCTGTGTAAAGAACTATTAACATCCCATCTAAACTTTGCCCCTCTCACCTTAAACCTATGTCCCCTAGTAACTGACTCTTCCACCCTGGGAAAAAGCTTCTGACTATCCACTCTGTCCATGCCGCTCATAACTTTGTAAACCTCTATCATGTCACCCCTCCACCTTCGTCGTTCCAGTGAAAACAATCCGAGTTTATCCAACCTCTAACCTCCAACCTTATCCAACCTAAGAAGATACATATGCTCAAAAATTAATTTCTTGGAAGATCTCACAGCAGTGAGAATAACTGCATGTTCTCACTGATTTGATTCCTATGTCAGTCACAACTACAGTATGAAGTCAACCAAGCATTGGACCAGTGGTTCTTCCTCCCCTAATTTCCACCTTACCTTCAGAGGCAAGGAGAAGGTAGAGAGGAGCTGGTGCTAGAGAGAGGGGAAAACATCAAAGCCTCTCAGTTTTACTTTTATCATTAACAGCAAGCTAAAAGTTCACAGGAGTAATAATGTGGCTTCAGTAACCAATCTGGCCTTGTAGATATTTGACTGGTCCTTAAAGCCTGCATGACATTTTTGACTTTGAACTGAAAAAAAAGCGCAATACCAATCTCTGGGATCTATGTGATGTGGCTCAAGCAAGTGAAGCATTACAGTTCATTGAAACTCCCCCAGAAACAGGTTGTTTCTGATCATTTCTCCTGTTGATGCAACTGTTCTATTCTCCATTTAAACACAGCATGTGGCAGTGAATGCTTTGGATATGGTAGAGTGGGGTTAGAAACGGTGATAAAAGTAACCTAATATCCAAATAGTACTGCTACTGAATACAGGTTTAATCATAACCTGTTCTATAATTTAATCAGTCTATTATTCTACCCTCTTGGATGTTGAATACGATAGATTGCTAGTTTACCTTTCCCCGAATTTAAAAAAAAATTCAATCTCTTTGTAGTGGAATATTAAATTGTTTCTGATAAATTGGCAACATATGTTGTGATTCATTTTCCCCAAGTCAATCAGTTTACAACCACGTCTATACTGGAAGAATACAATTAAATTGTCATTAAGAGCAGCAGTTTTTAATTGAAAATGTGCTGTAACTACAGCAACATATCTCCCCAAGCAAACAAACATGTCCATCTAAATTATAGTGTGTTCTGATTATAATATGTTGCCTTACTGATTAAATTATGTGAAATTGTTTAACAAGCTATCTGTCAATGCAGCCATGAACCACTTGCATGTATTGTGTGCATGTGTACTCTGTAATCCTCAGTAATAATGGCTATGTAGAAGTAATTGAGAAAAGACCTTTTGACTGAAGGCTAAGACCACCAGGCTGTACTTAAGTCAAACTATCTGTCCACTGTTCCATGCTGTTCAACTGCATTATTACTCTTTAATTTTGGTTTGTGAAAAGGAATCTTTAGTTTTGGAAAAGCTTTGGTAAGGAGGTCCCATTGAGCTTAGTGTGAGCATTGTTCATTTGTTGATCTGTTTAATATAGTTCATGCTTGATGTGTAAATAATGAGCATTGAAGATCAATCGAAGCATCTATTCTGTTTGTGTGACTGGAATATTCATAACTGTAACTGATCAGTAACAAGTCCATTGATTTGAAATAGAAACAGTTCATTGCTATGCATCATGCTGGAAACATTGTAAATTGTACTGCTTCTCTGCCGTTCTGCGTGATGCCTCAGTAGGAATTTCAAGTGGTATAGAGCTTGTGAGGTGTTCATTATTTACACTGTTGTATGAGGCTCATGAATCTAAGATTTCTGTCTGTATATTACAGCGGCATTCTGTGCCTTGCACACCATTTTCTGAATGCCTCATCAAGGCACCCGCAGGGCCTCCTTTTGAGCATTAACTTCATCTGCTGCATCTCCCTACTCTCTCTCAACCCCTAGTACATCCACTGGAGGCTAATCTCATCAACCTCCATCCCATCCCGTTCATCTTGTCCACCACTGGCCCCTTTGATGCAACAATCCTCAACCCTCTCTGCATTTCCCTCAAGCAAGCCCATTCAATTATGAGCAAGACCCTTGCCATCCATGAATTTATTGTGGACGATGGCATTGACATCCTGACTTTGATAGAAATTTGGCTGATTATTGGTGACTCCTTGCCTCTTACTGAAGGAATCCTCCCATGGCTATACTTTCCACCAACTGCCTTTCCCAAACCGCTGCAGTGATCGTGTGACCCTTATCACCAAATGAGACCTTGCTCTCTCCCCTTACTCCACTGGTCACTTCTCCTTCAGGCTTTTCACCTTGTTCCATCCCTCGTCACTCCTTTAAAATCCACATTCTCTGTCACACCTGCGCCATCTCCCCTACCCCAAGCCCCACCCTGGGTTTCTCACTGAGGTATCTTTTCCTTGCTCAGTTTCTGTCAATCTTTCTACTCCCATGGTCCTGACTACCGCCAAGGTTATCTCCAGCTATTTCCTTGTATCCATCACTACCCAGATCCTCTTACCCCCACCTGGACCCTTCTGTCCATGCAAACTACTGCCATACCTCCAACTTTATTGTCCTCTGCAAAGTCCATGAATGTGTTGCCATGTTGCGTTATTGCTTTGAGGTAGCAATAAGGTACCAAACAATCTAAAGTCGAGTGTTTATAAACTGTGGGTTTGGGTTCTTTATTTGCAGAGTAACACATTTACAAGAGAGCTCTGTCTTACACATGCGACTAGGTGTCTTACTGAACTCCAACCAACTGATCACATGCTGAATGACATCACTTCTTGTGATGCTGTTTGGCTTACTTACATTGTTAAAGCGATATCACATTCCCCTTTCCTAAGATGGAAATACACAGAAGATAAACTATGTACATAATGGAATGAAATGACTGAAAAATATTTACACGTGCATTGACTCTAATGTTCTTTAGCAAGTGTCTCTGAACCGTACAGGATGTCTACTGACTTGACCTGATCTTGTCACAGTTGATGGGGAACTAGACTTATCAGCTTCCTTTGCTTGACATTTGTGTGTATTCTGACAGTTATCCCGTGCTCGTCCAGCTGGTCACTTTCTCTTGCTACATTCTGCAGATCTGAGTGTGACCGTATTCTCGATGCAGTAGGGTTATCAGGCGCAGTGTTGTTGGCTAGTTCTCTTAGCTGACTGCAATTCCTTCTTAGCACTGCTCTGTTGGGGTGGTTACTTCATAAGACCTTGGACACTTCTTCATGGAAACACACTTTTTCCTGTGCATGAAATTCTGCCCTATCTGTAATGGTGGTTGTTCCACACCCTTGTGCTTATTGTGCATCGTCTTCATCTTTTCTTGTTTTGCAAGGAACCTGATTGTACTGATGAGGGTTTCATGAGATGGTGACTTGGAAGTGTTGTCTTAACCTGCCTTCCAAATATGATTTCTGCAGGGGATGGCAGCCCTGTGTAGATTGGTGTCATCCTCAGGTATAACATGGCACTATGTAGATTCTACTTTGTTTCATGACATTTTACATCTAATGATTTGACTGTACGTACCATTCTGTCTGCTAGGCCGTTTGACCTAGAGTAATGCAGTGAAGAAGTGACATGGTTTACACCCCATCTCCTGCACATGTCTGGGAATGACTTGGCCACATATTGTGGACCATATTCTGATACTATGTCTTCCGGGGGACCAAACAAGCTGAAAATTACACTGATGGTATTGACAACTGATGCGCTCCTTAATTGATGTATTACTGGAAATTTAGATTAGTAATTGGTGACCAACAAGGAATCATTGCCTGTTATTGTGAAGAGATCGGTGGCTATCCTTGATCAAGGATGCAACAGGATGTCATGAGGAAGGAAGGAGTGGCTGTCTCTGTTGGCATGGTTGGTGCTGATGGCAAGCATCACATGACTTTACCACTCACTCAATGTCACTGTTCATACCTGGCTCGTAGACAGTCTTGCATGCAAGTCTTCTAGACTTCCCAACATCCATTTGGCCTATATGTAACTGTGAGAGAATGTCAGAGCGAAGCATCTACAGAATTCTTACCTGCCTGCCTTTGAAGATAACACCGCTAGATCTGCCCAACTCATCCCAGTATGACCAGAAAGGTCTGAGCTCCACAGGACCCTCTTGTATGCTGTCAGGCCATCTTTATAATAAGTTGCCATAGAGCCTTCAAGACTGGGTCTTTTCAGGTTTCCTCTCATAGTTTTTTACGCGTCTTCTGCCTGAAATCCTTCCAATCAATTTGGTATACATAAGGACATGGGAGCATGAGTAGGTCATTCAGCCCATCGAGCCTGCCCTGCCATTCAATCTGATCATGGCTCATTATCCACTTCAATGCCTTTTTCCCACACTATCCCTATCTCCCCTTATGTCATTTGTATTTAGAAATCTGTCAATCTCTGCTTTAAACATACTCAATGACTGAGCTTCCACAACCCTCTGGGGTAGAGAATTCCAAAGATTCACAACCCACTGAGAAAAGAAATTTCTCCTCAGCTTGGTCCAAAGTGACTTCCCCCTTATTTTGAAATTGTGTCCCCTGGTTCTAGACTCCCCAACCAGGGGAAACATCTTCGCTGCATCTACCCTGTCTATCCCTTTTAAGTATTTTGTAGGTTTCAATGAGCTCACCTCTCATTCTTTGAAACTCTAGAGAATACAGGCCCAGTTTCCCCAATCTGTCTTCATAGGACAGTCCAGCCATCCTGGGAACAAGCCTGGTGAATCTTCGTTGCACTCCCTCTATGGCAATAATACCCTCCCTAACCTGCACACAGTACTCCAAGTGCAGTCTAACCAAGGTTCTATACAATTGAAGCAAGACTTCACTACTCCTGTACTCAAATCCTCTTGCAATAAAGGCTAATATACCATTAGCCTTCTTAATTGCTTGTTGCACCTGCATGTTAGCTTTCAGTGACTTACTGATCAGGACACCCAGGTCCCTTTGTGCATCTACACTGTCTAATCTCTTACCATTTAAAAAATACTCTGCACATCTATTCCTCCTACCAAAGTGGATAACCTCACATTTTTCCACGTTATATTCCATCTGTCATGTTCTTGCCCACTCACTAAGTCTGTCCAAATCCCCTTGAAGCCGCTTTGCATCTTCCTTACAACACACATTCCCACCTAGTTTTGTGTCATCCACGAACTTGAAAATACTACATTTGGTCCCCACTTCCAAATCATTGATATATGTTGTGAACAGCTGGGGCCCAAGCACTGATCCCTGCTGTACCCCACTAGTCACAGCCTGCTACTCTCTGCCTTCTGCCTGTTAACTAATCCTTAATCCATGCCAGTACATTACCTCCTATCCCATGTGCTATAATTTTGCTAACCAATCTCCTGTTTATCAAAAGCCTTCTGAAATCCAAGTAGACCACGTCCACTGACTCCCCTTTATCAATTCTGTTAGTACCATCATCAAAAAACTCAAAAGGTTCATCAAACATGATTTCCTATTCATATGTTCATGTTGACTATGCCCAATCAGTTCATTATTATCCGTGTCCATTTATCACATCCTTTAGAATAGATTCTAGCAATTTCCAATGACTGATATAAGGCTAACAGGTCTGTAATTCCCTGTTTTCTCTCTCCCTCCCTTAAACAGTGGGGTGACAATTGCAATCTTCCAATCAGCAGGAACCGCTCCAGAATCTATAGAATTTTGGAAGATTATCACCAATGCATCCACTATCTCCAAAGCTACCTCTTTCAACACTCTGGAATGTAGAATATAAGGTCTTGGGTACTTATTAACCTTCAGCCCCATTAATTTCTCCAATACAACCTTCTTACTAATACCAATTTCCTTCAATTCCTCATTTCCCCTAATCCCTTGTATCTCTAATTCTGGGAGATTTCTTGTATCTTCCTCAGTGAAGACAGACATAAAGTAATCATTTAGCTTCTCTGCCATTTCTCTATTCCCCATTATAAATTCTCCTGACTCTGCCTGTAATGGATCCACATCCTCGAGATCAATGTCAACCTCGCCAACCTAGACATCAAGTGGAATATCCTCACACTTCTTAGGATTAGGTAATCTGTTTAAAGCATCAAAGGTTACCATGAGATTTCCTGGCTTATATTTGACCTCGCAGTCCTATTCTTGCACTTTTACCAACAGCCTTTGCAGCCGGGGAGGCGCACTTGAGAATGGCTTCTGCCAGATCATCACTAATGGCTTATGATCTGTTTCGACTACAAAGTGTTTCCTCAAGAGTTAAATGTAAAACCTTGTGATTCCGAACACCAATGCTAGTGTTTCTCTTTCTATATTGGAATAGTTGGCCTGTGTGGGGGATAAGCTTTTTGAACTGAAAGCTAATGGACGTCCGCCCTGCAACATAAGAACATAAGAAGTAGGAGCAGGAGTAGGCCATTCAGCCCCTCAAACCTGCCCTGCCATTCAATAAGATCATGGCTGATCTGTCCCAGGCCTCAACCCCTCTTTCGGGCCTACTCCGCATAACTGTCGACTCCCTGAGATTTTAAAAATCTATCTACCTCCTCCTTAAATACATTTCGTGATCTAGCCTCCACAAATCTCTGAGGTAGAGAATTCCAGAGATTCACCACCCCCTGAGTGAAGAAATTCCTTCGCATCTCAGTTTTAAATGTAACCATGTCCCCTAGTTCGAGATTCCCCCACCGGTGGAAACATCTTCTCAACATCTACCCTGTTAAGCCCCCTTAAAATCTTATATGTTTCAATAAGGTCACCTCTCATTCTTCTAAACTCCAATGAATAAAGGCCTAACCTGTTTAGCCATTCTTGATAAGACAACCCCTTCATCCAACCTTTTCTGAACTGCCTCCAATACCAGTATATCCTTCCTTAAATACGGGGACCAAAACTGTACACAGTACTCCAGGTGTGGCCTCACCAACACCCTGTACAGTTGTAACAAGACTTCCCTATTTCTAAACTCTAACCCCCTAGCAATAAAGGCCAAAATTCCATTTGCCTTCTTAATTACCTGCTGCACCTGCATGCTAACTTTTTGTGTTTCATGTACAAGAACACCCAGATCTCTCTGTACTCTAGTCTTTCTCCATCTAAATAATAATTTTTATTCTTCCTACCAAAGTGGATGACCTCACACTTTCCCACATTGAACTCCATCTGCCAAGTTTTTGCCCACTCACTTCACCTATCTATATCCCTTTGCAGATTATTTGTGTCCTCATCACAACATGCCTTCCCACCTATTTTTGTATTGTCAGCAAATTTGGATACACTACGCTCTGTCCCTTCCTCCATGTCATTAAAATAGATAGTAAATAATTGAGGCCCTAGGACCGATCCTTGTAGCACCCCACTAGTTACGGCTTTCCAACCTGAAAAAGACCCATTAATCCTGACTCTCTGTCTTCTGTGTGTTAGCCAATCTTCAATCCATGCCAACACATTACCCCCAATACCCTGAGCTCTTACTTTGTGCAATAACCTTTTATATCCTCAAAGAACTCGAACAAATTTGTCAAATATGATTTCCCTTTCATGAAACCATGTTGACTGTTTGATTACATTATGTTAATTATTAATAATAATTAATTATAATATACTATTACATTAGCAAACATGCTCCCAGGCCTTTTTGCGAGGCATCCCTGGGTATGTCCTATCCCACCTGCAGGACAGACCCACGAGAGGTGGTGGCACAGTGGTATCTAGTCAGGATGAAGTTTCCCTGGGAATCCTCAACATTGACTCCGGACCCCATGAAATCTCAAGGCATCAGGTCAAACATGGGCAAGGAAACCTCCTGCTGATTATCACCTACCAACCCCCATCAGCTGATGAATCAGTGCTTCTCCATGTTGAACACCAATTGAAAGAAGCACTAAGAGTAGCAAAGGCACAGAATGTAAGCTGAGTAGGGGACTTCAATGTCCATCACCAAGAGTGGCTCGGTAGCACCACTACTGACTGAGCCAGCCGAATCCTAAAGGACATAACTGCTCGACTGGGTCTGTGGTAGGTGGTGAGCAATCCAACAAGAGGGAAAAACATACTTGACCTCATCCTCATCAATCTACCTGTCACAGATGCATCTGTCCATGACAGTCTTGGTAGGAGTTAGTCCTTGAGGAGACTAAGTCTCGTCTTCACATTGAGGACACGATTGTGTTGTGTGGCCCTACCACCGTGCTAAATGGGATAGATTTTGAACAGATCTAACAACTCAAAACAGGGCATCCATGAGGCGCTGTGGGCCATCAGCAGCAGCAGAATTGTACTCGACACAATCTGTAACCACATTGCCCGGCATATCCCCCACTCAACCATTATCATCAAGCCAGGGGACCAACCCTGGTTCAATGAAGAGTGTAGGAGGGCATGCCAGGAGCAGCACCAGACATACCTAAAAATGAGATGTCAGCCTGGTGAAGCTACAACACAGGACTACATGCATGCCAAACTACGGAAGCAGCATGCGATAGATAGGGCTAAGCGCGCCCACAACCAATGGATCAGATCTAAGCTCTGCAGGCCTGCCACATCCAGTCATGAATGATGGTGGACAATTAAACAACTAACTGGAGGAGGTGGCTTCACAAATATCCCCATCCTCAATTATGGGAGAGTCCAGCACACCAGTGCAAAAGACAAGGCATTTGCTTCCATCTTCAGCCAGAAGTGCCAAATGGATGATCCATCTTGGCCTCCTCTTGAAGTCCCCAGCATCACAGATGCTTGTCTTCAGCCAATCCAATTTACTTCACGTGATATCAAGAAATGGCTGATGGCGCTGGATACTGCAAATGCTATAGGCCCTGAAAACATTCTGGCAATAGTACTGAAGACTTTTGCTCCTGAACTAGCCGCACCCCTAGCCAAGTTGTTCCAGTACAGTACTGGGGCGGCGCAGTGGTTAGCACCGCAGCCTCACAGCTCCAGCGACACAAGTTCAATTCTGGGTACTGCCTGTGTGGAGTTTGCAAGTTCTCCCTGTGTCTGCGTGGGTTTCCCCCGAGTGCTCCAGTTTCCTCCCACATGCCAAAGACTTGCAGGTTGATAGGTAAATTGGCCATTATAAATTGCCCCTAGTATAGGTAGGTGGTAGGGAAATATAGGGACAGGTGGGGATGTGGTAGGAATATGGAATTAGTGTAGGATTAGTATAAAGGGGTGGTTGATGGTCGGCACAGACTCGGTGGGCCGAAGGGCCTGTTTCAGTGCTGTATCTCTAAAAAAAAACTACAACACTGGCATCTACCCGGCAATGTGGAAAATTGCACAAAAAGCAGGACAAATCCATACCCAGCCAATTGCTGCCCTATCAGTTTATTCTCGATCATCAGCAAAGTGATGGAAGGGGTCGTCGACAGTGCTATCAAGCAGCATTTGCTCAGCAATAACCTGCTCACTGATACTCAGTTTGGGTTCTCCCAGGGCCACTCATGTGACTTCATCACATCCTTCGTCCAAACATAGACAAAAGAGCTGAACTCCAGAGGTGAGGTGAGAGTGACTGCCCTTGGCATCAAGGCAGCATTTGACCGAGTAGGGCATCAAGGAACCCTAGCAAAACTGGAGTCGGGGGAAAACACTCTTCTGGGTTGGAGTCATACCTAGCACAAAGGAAGATGGTTGTGGTCGTTGGAGGTCAATCATCTCAATCCCAGGATATCACTGCACAAGTTCCTCAGGGTAGTGTCCTAGGCCTGACCATCTTCAACTGCTTCATCAATGTTCTTTCCTCTATCATAGTTAGAAGTGGGGATGTTCACTGATGATTGTGCAATGTTCAGTACCATTCACGACTGCTGATATACTGAAGCAGCCCATGTCCATATACAGCAAGACCTGGACAACATCCAGGCTTGGGCTGATAAGTGGTTAAATCCCAGCGGCGACAGGAAGAGGCCTTTAGATGACTGTTAATAGGTCACTTAAGGGCCTCAATTAGCCTTTGGGCGGGAAGGCCGTCTTCGGTCGATCCTGCCCTCGAGAAAATTGTATTGCGATGGGGAGGTGATGGGCCCTCCACCCCACGCTTCCCATCGCAATTCTATGGGCTCCCTCCCTCCCCCTCCAAACCTGTTTTGGTGGGGGGGGGGGGGGGGGGCCCATAAAATTCAGCCCATTTTAGCACATTTCTTACTGTTAAATCCTCTTTCCTGGCTCTTTCCATCAGGATGTGTAAATTCCTGTCATGTTCTTTTGTGGTGCCCACAACTGCGATCTCATCAGTGATACATACACACCCTGACACATTTTCGTTAATGTGATCCATGTGTTGCTGAAATAAATCCTGGCTTACTTATCAGCCAAACAGTAGCTGCAAGAAGCAATATCACCCAAACAAAGTCCTGTAAGTCGTCAACACTTGAGAGAGATGGACCAACCAGCACCCGTGCTTTGCATCTAGCTTTGAAAAGAACTTGACCTTTACGAATTTTGAATTCAGCTCTTCTAGTGTGGGGATTTTGTGAGGACAGTGTTTCAATGCCTTGTTTAACCTTCTAGGGTCAATACAAAACCCGGATGATGCCATCCTTCGTGACTGCAGCTGTTATCGAGCTGCACCAATCTGTGTGTTGTTAACATGCTTGATGATTCCCTGCCTCTCCATAGTATCCAACTCTGTTTCTAGCTTCACTGTGACGTGGACCTTACATTTCCTTGGCTGATCTATAAATGGACACACGTCATCCCTCGAATGTAGAACAGCTTCTCCTTTGAAACTTCCCACTCTATTGAAACTGTCTGAGTACATTCTTTGTAAATCTTGGATGGACTTGAAAGAGTCGAACCTGTTCTGTTCATGTGTCTCTGGCACACTGCTGATCCCATGGATTGTTATGGTTCGAAGCTCACTACATCCCAGCAGGCCTGCAACTGCTGGATCATCTGTGTTGACGATGTAAAAAACCTGTTGTGACCAAACTGAGGTTCCATACCTGCACTTCAACTCTAGAGTACCTATACAGTTGATTGGTGTACCATTGTACGTGGTGAGTCTTGTCTTTGTCGGTTTTATCATGGTTTTCCAACTTACCAAGTACATGTCTTTCACTATTCATGGTGGCAAAATGTTTGCACTTGCCCTGTATTGACCTTGAGCTGTAATATATGTTGACCACTTTGTATATACTATGTCAATGGTTGTGAACACTTCCCTCTGTGTAACCATCTCCATTTGATGTGTAAGGGTTACTGTGTGGAAGACTTGCTCACCTTCAGTGCCCTGTGTGTCATTTACATCACTGTCAATCTCATGGACATGTCTGTGTTTGATTTGACTTTTAGCGGGTGTATCCTTGTTTCTTCCATCAAGTAGTGTCTGCTTCTTATCGGGTCGCCGTCTGCTATGACTCCTGTCCAGTTTTCCATTATTAGAGCTCCTGTACAGCCTTGCCCAGTGCCCTTTCTTGCCACACACCTTAGTTGTCTATGAAGGCAGGACAGTTCCTTAGTTGGTGCATCGGGTCGCACTTGCCACATATCTTGCCTCCCTGTCGTTCCAAGTACCCGTATGCACTGCTTACATGCAGCATTGCTTCAAATTTCCTGCCTGCTCTTAGGAAATTTTCAACATTGTGCCCTTTTTCCTTGTCTAGCAGCTCTTTCTGAAAAGCTTCTATAGGGGTAGATGCAATCACCAACTCCATAATGCATTCTGATAATTCCACCTCTGCGAAGTCACAGAGTTTGCCTTTATTGTGGCACCTGCTCACAGATTGGTCAGTGGTCTCTCTTGATTACTGCCTATCAACTCTCGGCAGTGAATTCTGAAATTAATCCTGACCTTGAGCTGGTCCTCTAACATAGCCCATAGTCTTTCTGGGTCCTTCTGCTCCACTTCAGAAAGTCCTGAGATGTTTATCCAGTGTAGCCCATCATTACCAATTGCTTTAAACTTCATCGCTTACTTTTCCAGTTCCATGACAGCCAGATCCAAGAAACACAACTCCGTCCATTGTTTAAAAAGTTGATACTCATGGAGGAGGTCTTGGGCTTTTCAATTCATGGAAGGAAAGTTAGTGGACATGGTGCCAGATTCCCAGTGTCAATGTGCAGCTGGATCTTTCCTCTTTTAAATTACAGCCTCTCTTTCTTTTTTTCTTCTTGGGCCTTTCCCTGGAGGGAACTTCTACTTTGTCTGCAGCGCTGAGCTTTGGCTATGCCTAGTACCTGTGCCTGCAGCATGGGCTTTCTGCCCACAAAGCACTAAGGGCAGGAAAACACCCAGAGTGTAATGGCGATGCTGACCTGCAGCCTCGACGAGACCTGACCTTGCTCGTCGTTTCCGAGCGCGATTCCACCCAATTTCAGCTGTTTCTTTGCAGCCACCATTGATCTGAACAAGCTCCTTTGTGTACTCACTGTGTCTTGAGCACCAACTTTATGGAAGGTCATTCAACTTGCCCATGCTGAATTGCCGCCGCCCCCGATGATGAATTGCACTGCCTTATCTGTGCTGCACCATGACAGGGGAGATCGCTGGTCCCCATGAGTACCGGACCTGAGCCTCTCTGCAGCAGTGTATCCTTGGAGCTGTGATCTTCCTTGTGTGTCGCTTTCACTGCATTGTGAATGGTGTGCTTCTTCAGAGACCACACACTGCTGCCATGTTGAGGATGGTGCACTTGAAAGTCGAAAAATCTTCAGAAAACATACTCTGCCACTGTTGCCACTATATTGTCTTATTGCTTAGATGTAACAATAAGGTACCAAACAATTTTAAGTTGAGTGTTTATCAACTATGGGTTCTTTATTTGTAGAGTAACACATTTACAAGAGAAATCTGTCTTACACGTGTGACTAGGTGTCTTACTCAACTCCAACTAATCACATGCTGAATGACATCACTTATTGTGAGGCTGTGTGGAGTACTTAGATTAAAGTGATATTGCAACAGCCAGCTCCCTAATCAGTGCCCATCTTTCCTACAACTCCATGTTTGAATTTCTTCAATCAGATTTGCCACAACACTGAAACAGTCTAATTAAAGCCATAAATTATCTTCTCTGTGACTATGACAGTAATGCATTATCCTTCCTCATTCTCTTTGATCTCTGTGCAGCCATTGGCATGGTTGAATACACCCTCAACCTCCAATGCCTTTCCTCTGTTGTCCAGCTAAGTGGGACTTTATTCCACTCTTACCTATCCAATTGTAGTCGGAGCATTTCCAGCAATGGCTTCTCTTCTTGCTCCACAATATTAGTTCTAGAGTCCCCTGAGTACTTGTCCTTTCCTCTTTCTCATCTATATGCTGCCCTTGGTGCCAGAATCTGAAGACATAGGCTGGGAATTTCGTGACAGCTACTTTTGCTCCACCATTGTAAACAGGATTTCCACCATAATTCTAGTTAAGTTACAGCGAGGAAGTGGCAGCAGCTTCTTGACCTAGGGAGTCAGCTACCACATTTACACTGATAACATCCAGCTCTACCTCTCCACCACTTCCCTAAACCCCTTCACCTCTGCACCTCCCTCTCCTCCTTTGAAACCCCATTTAAAACCCACTTCTTTAACCAACTTTTAGTTAAGCTTCCTAATATCACTTTCTTTGACTTGGCTTCCATTTTTGTCTGATTTACACTGCTGCGAAACACCATGCGCTGTATTGCAACATTACAGGTGCTATATAAATGCAAGTTATTGTATAATAGACATGCGAGAGCGCACTAATTGCAATTGAGGTTAGGCCACTTGACAGAGGAATGATTACCTTGCAGTGAAACTGTTGCCTTCAGTTACATCCTACTGATGAACCAAATTATATGCTTAAAGGTAAACATGTTACAAGGTATTTCTTTTTCTGTTTTCTACGATCAGTGGACAATTTTAAGCAGCTAGTATGGTTGGAGGCATTGGTTCATTAATACTTCCTGTAATTATTCTTCACTTAGATTATTATGGGTTAAATGACCTATAACTCTCTCTCTCTCTCTCTCTCTCTCTCTCTCTCACATTGAACCACCAAAATCAAAATATATTACCCTGGTCACTTTTCTCATTGTGGGATTTTTGCTTTGTGCAAATTCGCTTCAGCATTTGCCTACAAAACAACAGTGACTAATTAAATGCTGAAACAGGCCCAAGGGGCTAAATTTCCCACTCTTGTATCCATGTTCCTAAATTCTTCACTTTGGGAAGGCTGTCTCCCACAGAAACTAAGTTTTACAACTCACTGGCCTTTGTCCTGAGCCTTCAACAAAAAAAGTTAACTAAATATATCCTGCCCTGACTTTATGAAAGAATACAAACTGTAGTTTTAAAACCGACTGCAAAATGCCTGCCCTAGTCAGGTTGTTGTACTTCTCCACCCACTGATCTGCTATCTGAGGGACTGTGGATATTGCATTGAGGGTCTCTGCCACCTCCTTTCATGATGCCCAGCTCACCTTGCGGAGATCCCTTGACCTCTCATTCCTCAGCAGCTGCTGATGTCTCATTTCCACCTCGTCTAATAGTGTCCACACGTCCTCATCCAAATGTAACTCATGGGAAATGGTCTAAAGACATTTGACAGTGCCATATAAATGGGCTCATTGGCTAACTCAGGCAGCTGCCCCTTCTGTCCAATGGTGAGATACGGGAAAGGCAAGAACAGGGTGCAAAGTCATTTTTGGGAGTGGGTGGGCAATTGCTCCATTGTCAACAGGCAGGGAAGCTCAAAATCTCTCCATCTTTAATTGGTTAGGAAGGATATGGAAAGTTGTTTACCAATAGATCTCGGCCTGAATTTTTGCTTCAGGGGTGGGAAACAGAAGCCAGGATCTGTTTCTGAGTCTGGAACCAATCCTCTCGGGGGAGGCAGGGGGGAGGTGGACAGGCACTTGTTGGGATTTTCACCAGGCCGCCCCCTTAATTGGCATGGAGACGGGTTCCCTGTCCAATTCAGGGCAGTGGGTGGGCTCAGAGGCCTCCCGGCTTCAGAGGAGCAGCAGGCTGTAATGAATGGTAAGTAACTGAGATGGCGCTTCAACATTGAGGTGCCCTGTCAGCAACTTTTTAAAAATGTAAGTAAAAGACAGAAACAGTAGCCAGGCCACCACTGTAGGGTGGTGGGGGGCAGGGGAAATCCTCTATAGGCGGCCTTTGGCTGCACTCCCACCCAGGCAGGCAGGAAGAGCCTGTAGGCCTTCCTGGAATGCCGGCACCCCAGTCTTTTGTTGGGTGCCCGCCTCCAGGCAGTTGTACACCCTGTCACATAAGGAAACTGAAGGCCAACTGGAAAATCCCAGTCGGCCTCCATTACTTATGAGTCTTAATGAGCCTAATTGGCTGGCTGCCTCATGGGAGCAGGCGGCCATGCCAAGCCCTGAACCTGCCTCCCCCAAAATGGCAGACAGGGTCGGGAAACCGGCACGCCAGACGGTGCCGATATGTTCGGACCACGTCCACCTCTGTTCCCGAAAATCAACTCAAATGCAGCTTTTGCTACATAAATACATAAGAAATAGGAGCAAGACTAGGCCATACCACCCGTTCAATAAGATCATGGCTGAATTTCTGAATCAAACTCCACTTTCCTGCCCTATCCCCATATCCCTTGATTTCCTTAATGCCCCAAAAAATTGCCAATCTCAGTCTTGAATATACTCAATGACTGAGCATTCAGAGGCCTCTGGGATAGAGAATTCCAAAAACCCGCAACCCTCTGAGTGAAGAAATTTCCCCTCATTTCAGTCCTAAATGGCTGACCCCTTATCCTGAGACTGTGCCCCTGTGTTCTCGACAATAAATCAACAGTGACAAATCTTCCCCCATGATGTGGGTCTTCATAGTGCAGCCAGCTTACTGACTCATAGGAATATAGGAGCAGGAGTAGGCCATTCAGCCCATCAAGCCTGCTCCACCATTCAATACAATCATGGCTAATCATCCACTTCAATGCCTTTTTCCCACACTATCCTCATATCCCTTTATGTCATTGTTTAGATTAGATTAGATTAGAGATACAGCACTGAAACAGGCCCTTCGGCCCACCGAGTCTGTGCCGAACATCAACCACCCATTTATACTAATCCTACACTAATCCCATATTCCTACCAAACATCCCCACCTGTCCCTATATTGCCCTACCACCTACCTATACTAGTGACAATTTATAATGGCCAATTTACCTATCAACCTGCAAGTCTTTTGGCTTGTGGGAGGAAACCGGAGCACCCGGAGAAAACCCACGCAGACACAGGGAGAACTTGCAAACTCCACACAGGCAGTACCCGGAATCGAACCCGGGTCCCTGGAGCTGTGAGGCTGCGGTGCTAACCACTGCGCCACTGTGCCGCCCTATTTAGAGATCTGTCAATCTCTGCTTTAAACATACTCAATGACTGAGCTTCCACATCCCTCTGAGTAAAGAAATTTCTCCTCATCTCGGTCCTAAATGTCTTCCCCCTTATTTTGAAATTGTGTTCCCCGGTTCTAGATTCCCCAGACAGGGGAAACATCTTAGCTGCATCTACCCTGTCTATCCCTTTAAGTATTTTGTAGGTTTCAATGACTCACAATTACTTTTTCACTAAAATTTTCGGTGGAAGAAATTTTCCTCCTTTACAGCCTAAATCCAAATCAGGTGAACATTGATTTTCTTTCTCTTAAGTTTTTTTTTGAAGTATACTGTTAAAAATGTTCACCTTTTGATGCAATGTGTAATGTTCATAAAGGACTTGTACATTCTATTAATTGACACTTGTAAGCTTCTAATATGTTTTATATTTTCTGAATATACTGGATTTCTACCAGTGGCAAATAATAAATGAGATTTTATTGAATTTAGATCACAATTATATTGATTCAATTGTGCTTTCTTTTTCAATTTGATTCAGAATTCATTCATGCCACAAAGCCTCAATGACCTCTTTATGAACGCCTCTTAATTTAAAGCCACTAACTTGGTTACAGGAACAGTTAATACAATCATTGCATTGATTCTTACAAATACATAAATGGGTTATGAGCAAGTACCAGCTGCAGCAGCATTGACTCAACTTGACCTGAACAAACCTTTGCTATAGCAATCAATGATTTTGAATAATGGTTCAAACAGTTTATTTTAGAAACTGAAAACGCAGGAACAATTTCAAGGGCTTAAAGGCCCCTAAACCCTAACAGCTGGAGAATTTTAGTTTCTGATGTTTCTACTGAATCTGAGCAGCCCTTTCCCCTTTAATACAGGAACAACTTATTTCTTATTTATTGGTTCATACACTGAGGCAAGACATGCTGACAATTAATAAAATGAAAAGGCAGTACATTTGAAAAGACTACGTAATTCTATCTATTACCTGATTTTAAGGAGCTCTAATAAGCTTCCAACTTTGTCCACATTTAAAATGAAAGTTTGGGAATCTTTTAAGAGACGTATTAAATAACAAGTGGTCATAGCAAAGTTGCAGCCTCTCTTTTAAGTCAGTTCGCAGAGAGCTGCTTAATGTCACTGATTTCTATGTAGCCACAGGCAGTGCAGATACAGTTAGTTAAACAATCTACTGTGTCTGACATCCACTGACCAGAGCTATCAATTTCCATGAGATGAAAGGTCCAGGAATTAATTCATTCCTTCTACTGGCATCACACTAAAGAACATTAACTTTTAAATGGTTTTCTGATCATCTGATGTGGTTCTTTTTTCTCATTTCAAAAATATTTCTGAAATATTAGTCATAAACCTTTTGGTTGTGTTGGACATGCTCATTACTGTCCTTGAAACATAAAGTAGAAAAACAAGGCAGCAAATATTATTTGAAGTTGCTGAAGTCACAGGTTCAGTGGGCCAAATGGCCCCTCCTCTGCTTTATGATAATTTTTTATTACATGCAGAGGTTTTAATTCAGTCAATCTAACTTCTTGGCTTTTTCTCCTACTCTCATATTTATTTTTAACAAATAAGCTTATCAAAAATGTAAGAAAAGAAACTTGGAAGAACACTAGGAACTATTGGCAGACTAGGATTTACAGATATTGGCTTATAAATTTGACCCGCAGCACCAATTTTTCTGGTGCTAACTTGGCTACTAATCCCTCAATATGACGGACAGAAAGAACATGCGCATTTCTGGCCAGAAATGTGTCGTATTGGTGAAGGGGCCGGGTAACCGGCTCACCGGCCGGCCTTGTAATTTTCAGGGCCCACCCGCCTCCTTTCCTGACCTCATCGGGGCCCCAGACTGCAGCCCCAGGAGAGCATAGACATGGGGCTGAAATGGGCAGACACGTGCAGATAACATTTAATGTTGCAAAGTGTGAAGTGATGCATTTTGGAAAGAAAATTGAGGAGAGGCAATATAAATTAAATGGTACAATTTTAAAAAGGGGGACAGGAACAGAGAGAGCTAAGTGTTTACGTGCATAAATCTTTGAAGGTGGTAGGACAAGTTGAGAAGGCTATTCACAAAAAGCACATGGGATCCTTGGCTTTACAAATAGAGGAATAGAGACCCACAGGTTGACACTTGGATGAGAAATGAATGGAAGGTATTTCATGTGCTGAGAAGGTGGTGCTGGGCCTTCGCCTTGAACTGCTGCAGCCCGAGTGGTGGTGGTGCTGGGCAGGGAATTCTGGGATTTCATTAACTTACCCTTTTAGTAGCAGGCAGCCTCGAGACCAGGTTTTACTGAGTGCCGCTGTTTCAGACATGGGCTATGGATGCCATTCCCTGTATGGGTATGAGAATGGAGGTGGGCGGGCATGTAAACGCCGGTTTGCTGACACCTTCCCGCCCCCAGTCCTTTTTCCCACCAAGATAAACAGAGGCCTGTATTGAGCCCACTGCTCATTTTGATGTATAACAATGGCCTGGACTTGGGTATAGGGAACATAATTTTGAAGGCAGGATCAAGTTGGAAGGGCTACTCACCCGCAAGTGAGGTGTAGCCAATTTAGGTAAGTTTATGGCCAATTATCAGAGGTCAACTGGAATTTTCCAGTCGGCCGTCAGGAACAGGCCAGCTGCCTAAAGGCAGCTTCCCGGCCGTAGACTGGAGGGCCAATGCTCCAAGCAGGCTTTGAGTAGACCAACGCCTACTTGGTCACAGCTGCAGCCTCAGGCTGCCCTGTGCAGGGGCTTCCCCTCCACAATGCTTATTTGAATAGTTTTAAAAGTGCTGAGAAGACAGCTCATGATAGAGGCACCCTCTCTCTCATACCTTATGGCGAGCATCATCTCCTTTCGAGCTGGAGGGCCTCCTATTGGCCCATTCGTAGCACTCTGTCATCTAAGTCAGAAAGTTGTGCATTTAAGTCCCACACCAGAGGCTTGAGCATAAAATATAGGCTGACTACATTATTGAGCCCTGAGGGAGTGCTGCATTCTTGGAGGGTCCGTCTTTGGGATGAGACGTTAGATCAAGGCTCGTCTGCCCTCTTTCAAAGAGCCAGCACAGGCAGAAGAACCCTCGCAGGAACTTCAGGCGCAAGTTTCTAATAACAGAAAAGAGCTGACTACTATTGGTACTTGCTGACTCGAAAAATAATTTGGATGCTCTAATGAACCATCTTTAACACTAAAGACATTTGCTTCCTTGGGGGCTCCCCTGATTGTCCACCATAAATCTGGTGAAAGAGCTGCGAAAGTGCTGGAGAAATCATGTACACCCTATTTCCACTGATCTTTCACTTAAATTATGGTAGACTATCGTAAATTCTACCCTTTGGTTTCAAAATTCATCTTTGCCCAATTTGAGGTCATACTGCAACTGGTACACATCCAATGAATGCAATGTGACCTCAGAATATGGTCCTGGAAAATGAGACTGGGTGGAGTGTAGACGGCACTGTAACTATTCAGCCAGCTTCAATATCAATAACATACTGACAATGCAGACTCAGAGAGCACTTGACAGGCCAAAGGATCAATGTGGTGAATTTAATTCCCAAAACAAGAAATACTTTCCATTCATTTTGCACCCAAGTGTCAACCAGTGGTGCCTTTTGTATAAGAAAGTTTCCTAACTCTGCTGCTTCTATGAGGTGTTTGGTGGCCTTTGAAAATCTTGTGGACATCTGCTGTTCTTCAAACGGGGGCCCTTGAGATATTCGTGGCCGGTAACCTCTGGCTGCTTGAGCCTGCAAAGCCCAGGTGCAGGTTGAAACACTTCAGCTGCTGCCAGGTCTGTGTAGCCTTGCTAACTTGCTGTCACCGAGGTGGGTATTGGCTCTGGGGGTGGTAAAGGAGCAGACTTCTTAAAAGATGAACAACATGCACTGCTTCTCTTGTGCCACTGATACGTCAGTGGGGCTCAGGCTAAGCACTTCCACTGATCTGCGAGAGCACAGACTGATGAAAATAAGTGAGTGACTCCTTGAAAAACCCTATCCATTTGCTCCACCAATCTCTCCAACATGGACATCTGTCTCTGCAAGGCAGATCACAAATTTGAGCCCAGAGACAGCATGGCAGCCATTTGAGCTCCCACTAAAACTACAAAGGCTAGTGATCCTGAATCCCTTTGTAAGGGCCTGGCTGCAGCATTCCTGGAGGTGGTCACAGTCTCCAAGATAGACTGTAGAGTGCTGATGGCATGCGAGTTGCCGTCACACAGGAAAAAAAAGGTACTTCATAAAGCGCCTTACAGCCAATTAAATACTTTTGATGTGTAGTCACTTTTATATTGTAAGAAATGCGGCACTCGACTTGTGCACAGCAAGGTCCCACAAACAGTAATGTGATAATGACCAGGTAACCTGCTTCTCGTGATGTTGTTTGAGGGAGAAATATTGGCTAGGACATTGGGGAGAGCTTCTTCCAAATGGAGTCATGGCATCCTTTAAGTGCACCTGAGAGAGCAGAGGAGGCCTTGGTTTAAGGTTTGATAAACAGCATGTCCGCAGTGCAGGACCCCCTCGCTGAACTATCAGCCGAGATTTTGTGTTCCAGTTTCCAAAGCGGGACTTGAACCCACAACTTTCTGAAGAAGAGGTGAGAGTGCGACAAGCTGAATGTGGACTCCTCCACAGTGCTGAAACTCTTTGGTAGGCCTTATACAACTGCTCTTTCTTTTCATGGCTGAGATCCTGAATTCCTCATCTCTATTTGGCTTGGCAGAACTGGGAAAGCCTCTTGACCTCAGTATGTGGTGGGTTTTTTTTATTCGTTCCTGGGATGTGGGTGTCACTGGCCAGGCCAACATTTATTGCCCCATCCCTAATTGCCCTTGAGAAGGTGGTGGTGAGCTGCCTTCTTGAACCGCTGCAGTCCCTGTGGGGTGGGTACACCTACAGTGCTTTGAGGAAGAGGGTTCCAGGATTTTGACCCAGCAACAGTGAAAGAATGGCGATATAGTTGCAAGTCAGGATGGTGTGTGACTTGGAGGGGAGCATGCATCTGTTGTCCTTGTCCCTCTAGTTGGTAGAGGTCACAGGTTCCTGACTTGTGCTTTGTAGATGGCGGACAGGCTTTGGGAAATCAGAAGGTGAGTTACTCACTACAGGATTCTTAGCCTCTGACCTGCTCTTGTAACCACAATATTTATATGGCGACTCCAATTCAGTTTCTGGTCAATGGTAACCCCCAGGATGTTGATAGCGGAGGAGTCAGTGATCGTAATGCCATTGAAGGTCAAGGGGAGATGGCTCGTTTCTCTCTTGTTGGAGATGGTCATTGCCTGGCATGTGTGTGACACGAATTTTACTTGCCACTTATCAGCCCAAGCCTGGATATTGTCCAGGTCTTGCTGCATTTCCACACAGATTGCTTCGGTATCTGAGGAGTCACAAATGGTGCTGAACATTGTGCAGTCATCAGCGAACATCCCCACTTATGACCTTTTGATTGAAGGAAGGTCATTGATGAAGTAGCTGAAGATGGTGGGGCCTAGCATACTACCCTGAGGAACTCCTGCAGTGATGTCCTGGGACTGAGATAATTGACCTCAAACAACCACAACCATCTTCCTTTGCGCAAGGTATGACCCCAACCAGCAGAGAGTTTTCCCCCTGATTCCCATTGACTTCAGATTTGCAAGGGCTCCCTGATGCCATACTCGGTCAAATGCTGACTTGATGTCAAGGGCAGTCACTTTCGCCTCACTCTCGAGTTCAGCTCTTTTGTCCATGTTTGAACAAAGGCTGTAATGAGGTCAGGAGATGAGTGGACCTGGCAGAACCCAAACTGAGCATCACTGAGCAGGTTATTGCGAAGCAAGTACTGCTTGATAGCACTGTCGGCGACACCTTCCATCAGTTTACTGATGATTGAGAGTAGACTGATGAGGCGGTAATTGGCCGGGTTGGACTTGTCCTGCTTTTTGTGTACGGGACATACCTGGGCAATTTTCCACATTGCAGGGTAGATGCCAGTGTTGTAGCTGTACTGGAACAGCTTGGCTAGAGGTGCGGCAAGTTCTGGAGCACAGGTCTTCAGTATTATTGCCGGAATATTGTCAGGGCCCATAGCCTTTGCAGTATCCAGTGCCTTCAGTCGTTTCTTGATATCACGCGGAGTGAATCGAATTGGCTGATTAGTATCTGTGTTGCTGGGGACTTCAAGAGGAGGCTGAGATGGATCATCAACTCACATTTCTGCCTGAAGAGTGTTGCAAATGCTTCAGCCTTATCTTTCGCACTGATGTGCTGGGCTCCCCCATCATAGAGGATGGGGATATTTGCGGAGCCACCTCCTCCAGTTAATTGTTTAATTGCCCACCACCATTCGCGACTGGATGTGACAGGACTGCAGAGCTTAGATCTGATCCGTTAGTTATGGGATCGCTTAGCTCTGTCTATCGCATGCTGCTTACGCTGTTTGGCACGCAAGTAGTCCTGGGTTGTAGCTTCACCAGGTTGACACCTCATTTTGAGGTGTGCCTGATACTGCTCCTGGCATGCCCTTCTACACTTTTCATTGAACCAGAGTTGGTCTCCTGGCTTGATGGTAATGGTAGAGTGGGGGATATGCCGGGCCATGAGGTTACAGATTTAGTATAATTCTGCTGCTGCTGATGGCCCACAGCACCTCATGTATGCCCAGGTTTGCATTGCTAGTTCTGTTCAAAAGCCATCCCATTTAGCACAGTGGTAAATTGTGTGCACAGTGTGAACAGAGCAAAAATAAAGGTTAGTGTGTTTTGAATGAGAAACAGAGGTTTGTAATGTGCCCTTGTGATTGTATTCCGAAGGATGTGGTGGAAGCAAGGGAATTGTTAAAAGTGTTGGGATGTCGTGATGATTCAGTGCCTTGTGCAGGAACTGAGACATATTGCCCAAGATGGTTACCAGTTCAGTAACAGACACAGCATTGCTGGAATGCATCAACATTACTATCAGGAGCCCTAACAAGGCCATTGTTGTCAGAGAATTGGAGAGAGCTGTAATCACCCTTGCTGCTCTTTGAGGTCTTTAAACTTCTCCCTACACTGACATCAGGTCCAAGAGGTAATACTGATGGCACTGACCCTGTTCAGCCATCTCTGTCCAGCCAGCTTGATAATGGCCTTGGGAATGCTCCTGTAGCTACTGTGGACTAGTACCTCTCTCCTTCCCCTGATTCTCCTCCACAAGAACGTCCAGGAAGACCTGGGGAAAAAAACCTGGACCAATAAAACCTGGGGTCAGTCCTCTGACGCACTAGTCCCATCAGAATGGTGTGCACAGTCTTGAAATTTAATCTGACTTCAGGAAATGCAACCTCACTTTAAGAGGTGCATTCCCACTTTAACTCGACATCGGAAGGCCAGCTGGAAATTGTACACACAAAGCGGGTCGTCTGCCCATTTCCTGACACAATTAGGTGAGCAAACCCATCAATTGTAGTGACATGAGGCCTCTTTTTTTTTTCCCACCCACTGCCACCTCCTTGACATTCCCTCACACTGGGGGGTGCTTCCCACTCGCTCCACCTGTCTAATTCACAGCTGGAATTAAAATCGACCCTTGTGAATCAATGTACGTTCAGCAAAGTTGTATTGCTCATCTTGTGTTAATATAAGTTTTAAAGCCTAATTTTCAGCATAACTGCTTCACAAAAGAGATTGTATTGACCCTTCTATTCTTTATGTGACTGATAATTTACAGCTTGCTTGTGCCAAGAAGTACACCTGGTAGTTAATTGTTTATATCACCATGTGTACTACAGCATATGAGAATAACTTTTTTCTAATTTCTGTAAGAGCAACAGTTTTGTTATGGAAAATATATTTAAAAGAAAATCGAAGCATGAGTTTAAAAGAACACAAATTGCTAGATTGAGCTGATGTCCACAGTCTTGTAAGTTCCTGTTATTTCCAAACTGAGAGATGTTCAAACTTCACTCATTTATTTTTATTTGATGCTAGTTGTTTGGGAGCGCTGATGTAGCAGGTTTTCCAAACAAGGAGCTGCAGTGTTATCTAACCATTTTTGATGAGCTGCGGAGCGTGTCAAGGTAGAGTATCCATTTTTAGTCATCTTTAAATGGCATAACTTGGAGTGTATTATCTGCTTGCTTTCTTTACTCTGGCAAGCTTGATATTTGAACTGTATCAAAACACTTGTCAGCTGCAAAGTAAAATTTTCCAATTAGGCTGTGTTTTTAAATTTTGTTTAATTCCTATCCGTGATATTGAAGCTCTAAAAATATATTTAATTTCTGCAAAGCTTAAAGTTATGATGATTCTTAATATAAATACAAACACTATCTTGTATGAAATGTGTAGAAAACCTATTAAGGTGAGTTATTGCAGACCTAAAAAGAAAACAGACAGGCAAAGAAGTGCTGGGCAGTGAAAGTGCATGTGCTGGATTGATGTTTGCAGCAGCCCTAAAGAGACTCACCTTTTACCTGGCCTCCAGGTACAATTGGCTTGACATGTGAGAGAATGAGGCACCTTTTCTTATTGATGTTTCTCTGTCTCTGTCCACCCAGGTGCTGTGTGATACATTACATCATTTAAACCAAGAGACAAAGGCTAATTCTTTAAGCAAAAAGAGAAGGCATTTCTCCTGTCGCCCAGCTTTTATCTAAATACCTCTTCACCGAACCAGAAGAAAGGCCCAGCAGGTGTTTTATGAAAAGTTGAATTGTAGCGGAATATGTTACATATTGCCACATTAGACTAATATTTACATAGAGATACATATAGAATTACATGGAATGTACAGCATGGAAACAGGCCATTCAGCCCAACTCATCCACACCAGTCTTTATGCTGCTTCCTCCCACCCCTTGCCCTTATAATCCTATCAGCATATCCTTCTATTCTTTTCTCCCTCATGTGTTTATCCAGCTTCCCCTTAAATGCACCTATACTATTCACCTCAACCACTCCTTGTGGCAGCGAGTTCCACAGTCTAACCACTCCTTGGGTAAAGAAGTGTCTCCTGAATTCCCTACTGGATTCATTAATAACTATCTTATAATTATGTTCCCTAGTTTTGGTCCCCCCCAGAATTGGAAACATCTATGTCTGCACTAATAAACCCCTTCATAATCATAAAGACCTCTATTATGTCAGCCCTCAGCCTTCTCTTTCCTAGACAATAGCGATATTTTAGTAATTGTGATTTCCATGTTTTTTCCCCTCTGTTTTTCTCCAGTCCACTCCTCTCTCACCGAAAGCTTGTGCTGTGTATTATTCTGCAGACATTGGTACCTCAGTCTAATACTTATTCTCTGTATGTGGGCCTAGAGAGTGAGTGCCACCAATCCACTTGGCCATGGAAATCACCAGAACTAAGGTTTATCCTGTGATAACCTTCATGTTCACACATGTACATCTGAGCACAAGTCAATGGATAGTAATCATAAGTAGAAACCAATGCTAATATTTTCCCCTCTCCAGGTCACTAGCTCAGAATGCTGAGGTCAACTGCACCAGGCTTACCACTGCTTTAGGAATCAGCTAACTCAACACAGACTGAGGATCAAAAATCTTGGGTAATATATCTCAGTTCCACACTAGGCAATGAACCATCTGAATAATTCTACCATATAGAGAAAAACAACTATTAGATTTATATGTATCATATTATCACTGTCAAATGTTTTAAAGGGGTTCTTGGCTGATATTGGCTCTAATGGCATTACGATTGCTGAATCCCCCACTATCAACATCCTGAGGGATACCATTGACCAGAAACTGAACTGGAGAAGCCATATAAGTACAAGAGCAGGTCACAGGCTGGGAATCCTGTGGCGAGTAACTCACTTCCTGACTCCCCAAAGCCTGTCCACCATCTACAAGGCACAAGTCAGGAGTGTGATGGAATACTCTCCACTTGCCTGGATGGGTGCAGCTTCAACAACACTCAAGAAGCTTGACACCATCCAGGACAAAGCAGCCCGCTTGATTGGCACTCCATCTACAAACATTCACTCCCTCCACCACCGACGTGCAGTGGCAGCAGTGTGTACCATCTACACTGCAGCAATGCACCAAGGCTCCTTCAACAGCACATTCCAAACCCATGACCTCTACCAACTAGAAGGACAAGGGCAGCAGATGCATGGGAACACCACCACCTGCAAGTTCCCCTCCAAGTCACACACCATCCTGACTTGGAAATATATCGCCATTCCTTCACTGTTGCTGGGTCAAAATCCTGGAACTCCTTCCTAACAGCATTGTGGGTGTACCTACCCCACATGGACTGCAGAGGTTCAAGAAGGCAGCTCACCACCACCTTCTCAAGGGCAATTAGGGATTGGCAATAAATGCTGCCCCACTCAGTGATGCCCACATCCCCTGAACGAATAAAAAAAATTCATATTGACTTGATGACCTGAGTTAAATGAAGACTAGCTGGAATTTTATGGCAAGTAAGATATTTAAACAGGTTTCTTTCTCTAGAAGCTCTTTGCCTTTAAGACAAACGCAATGGTTCCCTTGAAGGCCTCAAACCTTTGACACTATTACATTCCTTTTCTGCTAATAAAGTAAAGGGAGAAAAACAAATTCTGTCAGTAACCTTTCAAAGTCTGAAATTCTTTTTATCTGAATCATCAGAACAGGTAATGAGGGTATCATTTCTCAGTTTAGTCAAATGACATGAGTTACATGATGGTTTCCAGAACTGTCTGTTACTGCTAAGTGTAATTATGTACTACAATATTTAGTTTACATTTGATCCGTATAAATGTAATAGTTTGTATTTATATGCAGACATGTAGGGATTATTTTTATCACACTAGGTTGTTTTTTTAAAAAATGTACATGAGTGCTATGGACTCCACTGGCAACAAATACCTGTACCAGACCATTGTCACAACAAGGTATGTAATTAAGATGAACATTACTGCAAGGTACCAGGATCAACAACTTCATGTCGCTAATGGAAAGAATAAGGATGCATATGAGCAGCATAATAATGAGAATATATCAGGCTTAGTACAGAAGGCTTAATACTAGTATATATCTGTGAACAAAGGCACCATTGCAGGAATATGCTAGGTGTGATATAAGGCATTAATAACAATATTGGCCACAGTGGCCCTTTGAGTGCCAGTAATGGGATACAACAAGAATACTATCAGTTCCGTGTCAGAGACGGTGGCATGATATTTATTGGTGGTATTTTGAAGCCGGGTGGAGGTTTGGTCAGCAGTGTCAGTGATTGCGGGGAAGATCTGATCATGCAGGTGGGGGTCCAATCGCATGGCTGGGGGAGGGGGTTCCGATCACACAGGGTGGAGATCAATCACTTGGCATTCTAGTATTAATCCTTCTGTACTGAGTCTTCATGTTCAATCATGCTGGGGGATCCAATTGCAGGGGGATCCAATTGCAGGAGGGATCCAATCTTTGGGGGAGAGGGGCTGGAAACAGGTTTCGTTAGGGGGCAGTGGATGGGAGCAGAAGCACTCCTGCTTCTTCTGGCCCACAAGTGGTGCTGCAGTCCTCA
Source organism: Heterodontus francisci (assembly GCF_036365525.1). Classification (NCBI taxonomy): domain Eukaryota; kingdom Metazoa; phylum Chordata; class Chondrichthyes; order Heterodontiformes; family Heterodontidae; genus Heterodontus; species Heterodontus francisci. The sequence goes on from NC_090394.1 coordinate 23,153,781, forward strand.
CCTCCTTTTAGTCACTGGGTTTCCGAAGGCCAGGAAACTCGGCCAGCCAGCGTTAAAGCTGAAACAGAGATCAAATCTAAGGCACGCAGCCTCATTAAAATATTTAAATGAGCAACCCCTCCCCTGGGAGTGAGTTGGTCACCCAACACCATCCGCACACCCCACCCTCCCTCCGTCCCATCTCCTTTAAAACCAAAGTGGACGGGTTAGTAGTGGGTTGGGCTGAGGTTTGAGATTTTTTTTTACATTTTATCGTTCTACCCAACCCAAACCCAAACCCACCTGTTTTGGGGATTAAAATAACCCCCAGCATTGCTGGAATGTACCAATGTTCCTGTCAGGAGCTCTAGCTAAGCCAAGGTAATGATGCTATTGAAGGGTATACTGATGTCAGTATCCAGACACTACTAGTGGACTATACCAGTGACATATTTGAATATTATTAATGGATTAAACAAGATAGCATTGCAGTATAGCTACTGGAATTAACCAGAGCCCCAATTAACCACATGATTCCTTCAATGTATCTCATTATGAGGATTACAAGTGCTAGAATTAGCCAGGCATTGTATGGAAGAGGCCCAGTCACACAGATCTCCATGGAATATCCTTGATCTGCGTTTTTCATGTATCAGTACATCAGTTATTTTGTTAAATGAGTGTTGCTGTAGGGAGTAAATGCTACGAACATGTAGTACTGTCATCAGTGGAAAGTTCAAAAACATTGCATTCTGGGGACCTGTCATTCTTCACCTTAATAATCACAAGGACGAAACTTAAAAGCCTTTCAAAGTTTAAAAAAAAGCTGATTTGTAGAAGGTTCCTGTATTCTAAAGCACAATCCTGAGCTGCAAGTTTACCTGATCAGTCATTTAAGTAAAGACATTTGACTGGTCAAATTCACTTGCACTGCTAATAATAATTCATCAAATTGAAGGTATTTGGCAGTCAGAAGAGCTTTTGTACAGCTCTGCCCCCAGCCCTCAGTTGGGTCCCAGTGCACATTAGGCCTAGTTACACCTGGTCTCACTTTGCAGAATGGGATTGGCCTGGACTCCCAAAGATGAGAAGGCCAGAAATGCTTGATGGGGTTTGAATTGACTCTCATTGTAAAAGGCCTGCCAAAGCACTGCTAAAGTATTCTAACATTGGCTAATTCTGAGGAAGTAGTTCAACATTCCAGCTCACTTTGTGACAGCAGTGGAAAGGGGAGAAACTGAGTAGTCTCGCTATGTCTGAACAAAAAACATTTTGGAAATGAAAAGCCAAAGAATATACGAGGGTTGGTTGATAGGTGATCTATATACCTGAAGACTGGGGAATAAAGACTTGGAGATATGATGCAAGGCCATAAGCAAGTTGGTATAAATGATAAAATGTGGAGAACCAGACTTTTACAGATAAGAGGAGAACAATAAAAGGCCTGAAATAGACAGAGATAGCGGTTCAGGAGGTTAGAAGTTGGTAGCATGGTGTCAGCTTGGTAGGATAATAAAACCAATACTGTTACTTGCCTGCTCCCTCTAAAAATTAGAATGTGCAGGATGGTCCAAATTTCATTTACCTTAAAGGTAGCCTAAAAAGGTGCAAGTCTGATCATCTTGAAGTTCATTGAGGAAACAGTTTGTACTAACTTTGTCATTTAACGGAATACCTAGAACAGTTGAATAATAACAAAACTGTTATTAGTTAATATATATTAAAGCTTGTTGTTTTAAAACCACTCTGGCCTGAATCATGCGGAAGTTATTGTTGCTAGACTAACAACCCTCTGTTGCCACCAGTGCCGTAGCGGGGAGACAGTGCCATAGTGGTAATGTCATTGAACGAGTAATCCACAGGCCCAGGCCTATGCCCTGGGGAGACAAGTTCAAATCCCACCATGGCAACTGGTGGAATTTAAATTCAATTAATTAATAAATTCAATTAATTAACAAAAAATCTGTAATTAAAAACTAGCCTCAGTAATGGTGCCATAAGCAACAACCCATCTGGTTGTTTGTTTGCTGTCCTTCCCTGGACTGGCCTATATGTGACTCTGGACCCATAGCAATGTGGTTGACTCTTAACTGTCCTCTGAAATGGCCTCGCAAGTCATTCAGTTATCAAGGGTAATTAGGGATGGGCAACAAATGCTGGCCTTGCCAGCGATGCTCACATCTCATGAAAGAATAAAAAAAACATAACCACACACAATTTGCTTTCAGGCACTCTGATTGTGTATTTCTGAGGATGTAGGGGAAGGGAGCCAGCATTTGCCCTGGGTCAGCCAGCTACTCCTCATGGTTCTGGGCTGATTGATGGGGAGGTGGGGGACAACACTGATTCACCCTACACTCCCAAAGCCCCATTTCTGCAGGTCCTGTTCCCTGACCCGGTTATCATGGGTGGGGTTTGTGGAAGAGTTCCACAGTTGCCGCATTCGCAGAATAACTGGCGGGATTGCCCTTTGGGCAAAACCATGATGAGACCACGCCTGGCATACTGTGAGCAGTTCTGGGTGGCCATATCTTAGGGAAGATATATTAGCCTTGGAGGGAGTGCTGCATAGATTTATTAGAATGATAAATGGACTCCAAGCATTACATTACAAGGAAAGATTACATAGATTACACAGAGTAAGGTTGTGTACTCTGGAATTTAGAAGATTAAGGAGTGATTTTGATCATGGTTTTCAAGCTTTAATGGGAACTGATAGAGAGAAACTATTTCTGCTGGTTTGGGAGTCTAGGACCAGGGCGCATAGTCTAAAAATTGGAACCAGACCTCTCAGGAGTGAAGTTCGGAAACAATTCTACACACACAGGTTAATAGAAGTTAGGAACTCTCTTCCCCAAATGGGTTTTGATGCTGGGTAAATTGTTAATTTTAAAACTGAGATTGATAGATTTTTGTTAACCAAATTATTGAAGTATATGGGGCAAAGGCAGGTTTATGAAGTTGGGCCACAAATCATCATAATCTCATTGAATGGCGGAATGGGCTCGCGAGACTAACTGGCCTAATCCTGTTCCTAATTTCCACTTTTCTAAACTGCTATTAATTAATTTTTTTTTAAACTTCCTGCCAATTATACACAGCATTGTTACTGCCACTCAGAGGGATTGTGGAATAAGTAAACACGAGTATAGTCACCTAATGATTATGGCACTGGACTAGTAACCAAGAGGTTATGATCCTATTGTGGCAAGTTGCAAAATTGAATTTTAAAAATTTGGTAATTTGTGAGCTAGCACCATGGAGAATGGCCATGGAAGTTGTTATATAGGGCAGGATTTTCCTTCCGGGGGAAGGAAATGGACGTCAGGACTGTTTTTCTGCCTCCTGATCCCAGCCTGGGGGGAAGCAGTCAAAGACCCTGATTTTCATGGTGACAGCCTGTTAATTGGCTACAGGGCAGGTTGGACGGCCAATTAGCTGCTGCGGGAGTGGGAATGGAGGCGGGACTAAAAGAGAGTGGGCCCAATTTTAAACCCACCATGGCAATCATTACTGTAGCTGCCCTTTCACTGCATTACTTGTTGGAATTAATTTGGAGCAGGAAAGGCAGAGGCCTGGAACCCAGGGTGGTGCAGCCCCTCATTTCACAGGTGCCAATCTGGAGGTCTTCCTTGAGGCAATGAGGGAGAGGAAGAAGGTCCTCTTCCTGGAGGCTGGCAGGAAAAAGTCACCCATCCCAAGCAGGCCTGGATATAGGGCACTGATCCAGTGAGCAAACCGAATGTGGTGCGCAGAAACTGGGCCCAGTGTAGGAAGAGGTTCAATGACCTTATTCGCTCTGGCAAGGTGAGTACAATGTCAAATCTCAGGACAGGCCTCTGGGTATTCAGTCTCCAGCAAACACTCCAGCTGAGGAGCATGAGGATGCATGCTGCTCCTGAACATGGGAGGAGTGTGTGCCCAGGATACTTACTGGCCCCTCAGCAAGACTCACAGCCATAGTACTGCTGAGGACCTGCCAGCACTGAGACATGGAGCTTCATATGTATATGAACCGCTGGCATTGGTCCAGAGGCTAGCACTTTCTCATCTCTCCCTTTATTGACCTTGCAGGAGAAATGGGCAAATAATGCCCACGAAAGGACCCAGATGGAAGGAGGGTTCGCTACCTACATGTTATCATACAATGGAAGAGGGAGCCATGGAGATCACCAGGGTCACTGATGAAGAGCAAGTCAGGGGAGATGAAATAGGCATCCCTGCTGGGAGGGTGAATAGAAACTGGAATGCATACATTAGGGGAGTGCATTGCACTCCAGCCTGTCCAACAGCATACCCAAGACTCAGCTGCTTTAGGAAGCTTCAACGCTGCAGAGGCTTGTGCTCTCCAAGGCTAGTTCTCATGATCACTTCTTGTGCCTCCCACTGGTGCTGACGTCAAGGCCCTAAGACTAACTCCTACACCACCAATACCAGGCCAAATGTTGCCAGAGCAGAGCTGAAACCAAGCACCATCACACCTTACAAGCACACCCTCCACCAGCACAGATACAGTTACTTGGGTGGGTCCTTGCACACGATTAGGTAGAGTGACACCGGTGAGGAACACATAGCGAGTGTGCAGGAGGAGGTGCCAGAGGAAAAGGCAGCTATGCGCAGTCCCCCTAAGAGGATGGACGACAGACACAGTCCTGCTCAGCTAGGCACAGATAGAGGGCCTTGGGAGTCACAGAAAAGAAGGCTCTACTAGGCATAAGAACTAGGAGCAGTAGTAGGCAATTCAGCCCCACGAGCCTGCTCTGCCATTCAATACGATCATGGCTGATCTCATCTCGGCCTCAACTTCACTTTCCTGCCCGTTCTCCATAACCGTTCAACCCATTACTAATTAAAAATCTGTCTATCTCCTCCTTAAATTTACTCAATGTCCCGGCATCCACAGTACTCTGAGGTAATGAATTCCACAGACTCACGACCCTTTGAGAGAAGTAATTTCTCTCATCTCTGTTTTAAATCTGCTACCCCTTATCCTAAAACTATGACCTCTTGTTCCAGATTGTCCCACCAACGGAAACAACCTCTCTATGTCTACTTTGTCAATCCCCTTAATCATCTTATATACCTCAATTAGATCTCCTCTCATTCATCTAAACTCTAGAGATTAAAGGCCTAAACTGCTCAATCCCTCTTCATAAGACAAACAAACCCCTCATCTCTGGAATCAATCTAATGAACCTCCTCTGAACTGACTCCAACGCAACTACATCCCTCCTCAAGTAAGGGGACCAAAACTGGACGCAATACTCCAGGTGCGATCTCACTAATGCCTTGTATAGTTGCAGCAACACTTCCCTACTTATATATTCTATTCCTTTAGCAATAAATGCCAAAATTCCATTTGCCTTCCTTATTACCTGCTGCACCTGCAAACTAGTTTTCTGCGATTCATGCACGAGGACACTCAGATCTCTCTGCACCGAAGCACTCTGAAGTTTCTCTCCATTTAAATAATAATTTGCCTTTCTATTCTTCCGACCAAAATGGATAACCTCACACTTATCCACGTTGAACTTCATCTGCCAAGTTTTGGCCCATTCACCTAACCTATCCATATCCATTTGTAAATTTCTTGTTTCTTTATTGCAACTTACCATCTACAAATTTGGCTATAGTACCTCTATCCCTGCATCCAAGTCATTAATATAGATTGTAAATAGTTGGGGCCCGAGGACTGAACCCTGTGGCACCCCACTAGCTACATCTTGCCAACCAGAAAACAACCCATTTATCCCAACCCTCTGTTTTCTGTTGGTTAGCCAATCCTTTATCCAAGCCAATAAATTGCCCCTAACCCCATGTAATCTTACCTTGTGTATTAACCTTTTGTGTGGCACTTTATCAAATGCCTTCTGGAAGTCCAGATATACTACATCTACAGGATCCCCATTATCCACTTTACTTGTTACATCTTCGAAGAACTCTAGCAAATTAGTCAAACGCGATTTACCCTTCATAAAACCACGCTGACTCTGATGGATTGCGTTTTGACTTTCTAAATGTCCTGTTATTACTTCCTTAATAATGGGTTCTAACAATTTCCCAACAACAGATGTTAAACTAACTGGTCTATAGTTTCCTACTTTCTGCCTCCCTCCTTTTTTGAATAAGGGCAATATATTAGCATTTTTCTAATCCACTGGAACCTTTTCCGCATCCAGGGAATTTTGGAATATTATAACCAATGGATCCACTATCTCCAATGCCACTTCCTTTAAGACGCTAGGATGTAGGCCATCAGGCCCTGGGGATTTGTCTGCCTTCAGTCCCAATAGTTTGCTCAGTACTTTTTCCCCAGTGATGATGATTGTTCTAAGTTCGTCCCTTTCTATAGCCTCTGCATTAATTGGTACTATTGGGATGGTACTAGTGTCCTCCACCGTGAAAACTGAGGCAAAATACTGATTTAGTGTCTCCGCCATTTCTGTGTTCCCCACAATTAACTCCCCAGTCTCATCCTCCAAGGGACCAACATTCACTTTAGCTACTCTCTTCCCTTTTATATACTTATAGAAGCTTTTGCTATCCGGTTTTATATTTTGCGCTAGTTTTCTTTCACAATTTACCTTTGCTCTTTTCATTACTTTTTTGGTAACCCTTTGTTGATCTATAAAAGTTTCCCAATCTTCCAGCCTGCCACTGGCCTTTGCAATATGATATGCCTTAGTTTTTGTCTTTATATTATCCTTAACTTCCTTGCTTAGCCATGGATGTTTTCCCCCCTCTTAGAATCTTTCTTCCTCTCTGGAATATATTGTAGTTGGGAGGAATTGAATATCTCCTTAAACATCTGCAACTGCTCATCAACTGTCCTAACTTTTAGTCTTCCTGCCCCGTCCACTAGGGCCAAATCTGTCCTCATGCCTTTGTAACTACCTTTGTTTAACTCCAGAATGCTAGTGTGGGACTCCAGTTTCTCGCTCTCAAACTGAATTTGAAATTCTAACATGCTATATTCATTCTTCCCTAGAGGCTTCTTAACTATGAGATCATTAATTAATCCCACCTCATTACACATTACCAAATCTAGAATAGCCTGCTCCCTGGTTAGTTCCACAACATATTGCTCCAAAAAAGCAATCTCTGAAACATTCAATGAACTCTCCCTTGAGGCTACCTTTGCCAATATGATTAATCCAGTCTATATGCATATTAAAATCACCCATGATTATTGCCGTAACTTTCTTACAAGCCCCCAGTATTTCTTGCTTTTATACTGTGGAACTACTGTTTGCGGACCTATAGATTACTCCCACCAGGGTCTTCTTTCCCTTGCTATTTCTTATTTCTACCCAGACTGATTCTACATCTTGATCTCCAGTGCCTATATCATTTCTCACTACAGCGCTGATCTCTTCCTTTACTAACAAAGCGACACCACCTCCTTTTCCTTCCTGCCGATCCTTCCGAAATACTGAGTACCCTTGGATATTCAATTCCCAAACCTGGTTTCCCTGCAACCATGTCTCAGTAATCGCCACTAAATCATACCCATTCGTCTCTATTTGCGCTGTTAACTCATTAATTTTATTCGGAATGCTTCGTGCATTCAGATGCAAAGCCTTTAAGTTTGTTCTATTATCAAGTTTCCCTACTCTTGTACGATTCCTTAGTGCAATATGACATTTACATGTTCTGTCCCTACCTTTTATTTTCTGGTAACAATCAGCCTCATCACTAACCTGCACTCCTACCTTCTCCTTTAACTTTGACTTCCTAATTTTCCATGCAACTGAACCCTCCACCCCACTATTTAGTTAAAAGCCCTTTCTACAGCCCTAGTTATGCGATTCACCAGGACTCTGGTCCCAGCATGATTCAGGTGGAGCCCATCCCATTGGAAAATTTCCCTCCTTTCCCAGTACTGGTGCCGATGTCCCATGAATTTGAACCCATTCCTCGCACACCAATCTTTGAGCCATGCATTTACCTCTTTAATCTTATTGACCCTTTGCCAATTAGCTCGTGGCTCAGGTAGTAATCTGGAGATTATTACGTTTTTGGTTCTGCTTTTTAATTTAGCTCCTAGCTGCTCATATTCCCTCAGCAGAACCTCTATCTTCATTCTATCTATATCGTTGGTACCAACGTGGACCATGACAACTGGATCTTTCCCCTCCCACTCCAAGTTCCCCTGCAGCCCAGATGCGATATCCTGAACCCTGGCACCAGGTAGGCAACACAGCCTTCGGGACTCTCGATCCTGGCCACAGAGAACAGTGTCTATGCCCCTAACTATACCATCCCTGATTATGACTACATTTCTCTTTTCTCCCCCCATTTGATTGGCTCCCTGTACCACAGTGCTATGGCCAGTTTGCTCATCCTCCCTACAGTCCCAGCTCTTGTCCACACGGGGAGCAAGAATCTCGAACCTGTTGGACAAGGACAACGGCTGAAGCTCCTGCAACACTACCTTCTGGATCCCTCTACCTGCCTCACTCATAGTCACATCCTCCTGTCCCTGACCACTGGCCGAATTCAAGGTAGTTAATCTAAGGGGTGTGACTGCCTCCTGAAACACAGCATCCAGGTAACTCTCCCCCTCCCTGATGTGTCGCAGTGTCTGAAGTTCAGACTCCAGTTCATCAACTCTGAGCCGGAGTTCCTCGTGCAGCCAACACTTGCTACAGATGTGGTCACTGGGAACCACAATGGAATCCACCAGCTCCCACATCATGCAGATACAGCACATCGCCTGGCCCTGCATCTCTATTTTATTTAATTAGATTTTAAAATGTTTTTTTAAATTTCCGACTGTTCTTTAGTTTTTAATCTGTAAAATATTTCTCCTATTCACCTTTAATCTGAAATCAACTCAGAATAGGTAATCAGATTAGCAGTTACTAACCAACCAATAAACTTATTGTTTTCCTGTGATGTCACTTCTTTATCACTCTGATTTTACTCCCTTAAATTACCCAAAGATTAGGTGATTTACACTCGGAACTTTGATTCCCTAAAAAAAAAAAGCACTACCTACTGTATTAAGAAAGAACTGTAAACCTTTCTCTTTAACTTTAGTTACTTACTGAGCTATTTAGAGTTATTCCCTAACAGCTGTTACTCACCAACCAATCACCTTGCAGCTTTCCTGTGATGTCACTGTTGACTTTTTTTTTCAAAACTCCGGCGTGCCTGGACTGCTTCCGGAAGGTAATTCCTGCGTGCTGAGTGAATTCTTACTCTCTCTCTCCCGGTCTCCTTATGCTCCATCTCTGCTCTCGCTGTTTCCTGCTGTCTGAGTGAACTCTCGCTCTCTCTCCTGGTCTCTTTATACTCCGGCTGCGCTCTCACTGTGTCCCGCTCACTGAGTGAACTCTCTCGCAATCTCCTGGTCTCTTTACGCTCTGGCTCCGCTCTCACTGTTTCCCGCTCACTCAGTGAACTCTCGTTCTCTCTCCCAGTCTCTTTACGCTCTGGCTCCGCTCTCACTGTTACCCGCTCGCTGAGTGAACTCTCTCTCTCTCTCCCGGTCTCTTTATGCTCCGGCTCCGCTCTCACTGTGTCCCGCTCACTGAGTGAACTCTCTCTCTATCTCCCGGTCTCTTTATGCTCTGGCTGCGCTCTCACTGTTTCCCACTCACTCAGTGAACTCTCGCTCTCTCTCCCGGTCTCTTTATACTCCGGCTCCGCTCTCGCTGTTTCCCGCTGTCTGAGTGAACTCTCGCTCTCTCTCCTGCTCTCTTTATGCTCCGGCTCCGCTCTCACTGTGTCCCGCTCGCTGAGTGAACTCTCTCTCTCTCTCCCGGTCTCTTTATACTCCGGCTCCGCTCTCACTGTGTCCTGCTCACTGAGTGAACTCTCTCTCTATCTCCCGGTCTCTTTATGCTCTGGCTCCGCTCTCACTGTTTCCCACTCACTCAGTGAACTCTCGCTCTCTCTCCCGGTCTCTTTATGCTCTGGCTCCGCTCTCACTGTTTACCGCTCGCTGTGGGAGTACTTCTGTTGCTGCTGATCTGAGGTCCTTGAGGCAGTGCAGGTCATGGGCTGAGAATGGAGGAATACATCTAACTCATGAGTGTCACCATGGCTCAGGGCTTTGATTGCATGAGCTCCTCCATTGACAGAGTGGCCAACCTCATGGAGAGCCATATGCAGCAACACTTGGAGTGCATGCAAGAACTACGCCCTGATATACACAGAATGCTTGCCACACTGTGTAGCCTTGACTGCACAGTGGTGCTGGTGGCACAGAGATGTTTGGAGGGGATGCTAGTTGTGCCCCAGCTGGTGATCCCCTCCAGCCATCAGGAGTGGCAGACAAGGGCTGAGGCAGTCACAGAGGAGGATGAGGGTGCACCCCCCCCTTCCTGTCACATAAATTCCCTGGGGTGGCTATGACTGTCTCCCAGTCGTGTATCTAGCACTGTGTATCCACCTCCATGCACCTGGTCTGCCCCAGACCCCGCGTGCAATCCCTGTGCCTTTGCCAAAATCTGAGCATGGCTCTCAATGAACTCTCAATGTGCTCTTTGACAATATTAATTGTAATGTAGTATAGTGGTGACTTCACCTTTTTAAGAAACCATATCTTTAAGAGACCAGGCCACTGATGTAACCGATGACATCATCATACATATATAAAGAGACATCATTTTGAGAGACACACTCAGCACATGGCTTATAGAGGACACACACATACACCAACGAGGAAAAGACCAGGACCTGAGATCATGCAATGTAGATAAATAAGACAATATATAGTATTTGTGTTGAATCCAAATATAAAACCTGTGGTTATCATTTAAGAAGACTTAAAAACACAGCACAACACTACATTAATTACCATTATTACTGGATCAGGTGGGTTCTTGTGGCTGCCCTTTTCTGCAACCCCCCAACCTGGTGAAGCTCACCAGTGCTTGGAACAGCGACAAGAACCCGGCATGCCAGCCAGAACCAGTGTTTTCATCCTCCACCCACCTCTGTTCTCGCCCCTGGCAGGACCTTAAAATCCTGCCACTGTCTTTTAAAAACACAGCTGCTTTACTTAATATCCTTCAGCAAATGGAACCAGCCACCCCTGCCCTTACCTGGTTTGGCCTACATGTGACTCCAGTCACACACTGTTGGTTGACTACGAATGCCCTCAGAGCAACTAAGAACTGGCAATAAGTGTAACCTTGCCAGAATTGCCCACATTCCAAGAATGATAAAACACCAAGAAAATATATTTTCTTTTTTTCCTCTTCAATAGCAAACATGATATGAATACATGAGCAACCATACACAAAGCAACCAGAGAACAGTACATCTACACAGCTTATTATATCTGTGTGATGAAAGATGGGGCTTGCTTAATATGCCACTGTCAACTCAGGAGTAATTGTGTTTTGTTTTGGTAATACAAGATTTGATAGACTGTCTCAGGTTTTCTGTGATGAAGGTTGCACACACAGGGAATTGAAAATTGCAGCATATTCTGTGGAAACATAATTAGATATTTCTGTTCTTAGTTACTTTTTAGACATTACATTCTATAAAATTCAGATGGATGATTGAAAATGTAATGCCAAACAGACCTCATTATATCATGTTTATAGGATGCAGAAATATCTGTTGAAAAGAAACTCAAAACACTGTTTGAGAGAGTAGTTAGTAAAGCATATGGGATCTTGGGATTCATAAAAAGAAGTATTGAGTACAAAAGCAGGGAAGTTATGCTGAACCTTTATAAATCTCTGGTTCTGCCACAACTAGAGTATTGCATCCAGTTCTGGTCACCACACTTTACGAAGAGCTTGAGGGTCCTTGAGAGGGTGCAGAGGAGATTTACCAGAATGGTTCCAGGGATGGGGGCTTTTAGCTACAAGGTTAGGTATGAGAAGCTTGGGTGGTTCTCGTTGGATCAAAGGAGTTTGAGGGGAGACAAGATTATGACAGGTTTGGATAAGGTAGACAATAAAAAAGCTGATCCCATTGGCTGATGGCACAAGGACTAGTGGACACAGCTATAAGGTTTTGGGCAAGAGATGCAAGGGGAATGAAGGGAAGAACTTTTTGCACAGTGAGTGGTAATGACTTGGAACTCACTGCCTATGAAGGTGGTGGAAGTGGTGATGATCAATGATTTCAAAAGAGAATTGGATGGGCACTTGAGGGAGATAAGCTTGCAAGGCCATGGGGATGTAGCGGGGAATGGGACTGACGGGATTGCTCCATACAGAGAGCGCATTTTTTTTTCTTTTATGGGATGTGGCCGTCGCTGGCTTGGACAGCATTTATTGCCCATCCCTAATTACCCTTGAGAAGGTGGACTCAATGGGCTGAATGGCCTCCTTCTGTGCCGTAATGAATCTTATGACATCCCCCCCCCAACCCCACCACCCCTACGTAAATATTGGGGCCAAGTTTTTCACAGTCAGACTGTTGTTATTTTCAAGGTCCATATGGTGAGTCAGGAACAGAGAATCACTGGGCAGGATTTTGCCTCTGGGGTCTGGAAGCTGGCGTCGGAACCATTTTCAGGCCCCGAAACCCCCACTGGGGACAGGAAGTAGTTATAGCCGCAATTTGGGGCTGCTAATTGGCTGGAGGACAGGTCCGGTGGCCAATTAGCAGTGGAGGGTGCGGGACGGAGACGGGACTTCTGGACAGCTTGCCCGATTTAAAAGCATCACGGCAGCCATTCCTGTGGCAGTGGGAGCAGTGCTGCAAGAGGTTCAATGACCTTCTTTGCTCTGGCAAGGTATGTGCAACATGAGACCCTGATGACAGGCCTCTAGGTATGCAGCTACCAGCAGAGACACAAGCTGAGCAGCCTAAGGGCACATGCTGCTCCTGAACATGGGAGAGTTGTGCGCCCGGGATACATACTGACCCCTCAGCAAGGCTCTGAGCCTTAGCACTGTTGAGCACCTGACAGCACTGACACAGCTTCCTATGTTAAGGACCTGCTGGCATTTGTCAGAGAGGCCAGCAATGCCTTATCTCTATCTCTTTTATCATTTCCTGACAAAAGGGCACATGACTCTCAGGAGAGGCTCACACTGGAGCAGGAGTGCCCCAGCTCACTATGGTGTCTGTCTATCTCATGGAAATCGCCAACATGGTCATGCAGGACAAAGTGGGCAATGGAGTGATGGGAATACCTGGAGGAGAGGGTGAATATATATTGAATTCTGTGGATGAAGGGGGGTGGAGTCCGAACGCATCTCAAAGATTTAACTGCATTGGGAAGTGTCAGCACTGCAGAGGCGTCTGCTGTCAAAGGCTAGTTCTCACGATCTCCTTCTTGTGTCTCCCACATGGTCAGTTGTAGAGGGCGAGTGTCAGTGCACGGTAGCATCATAGGGGGCAGCTTGAGCATCTGAGACAGCAGAGTCAGCACCATCGCATTGTGCATGCGCACGCTCCAGAGCAGATACATTCACACTGGTGGGTCCTCAAGTTCGCTTAGAAAGGGTGGCACTGGGTGAAGGGCATGGCCCTAGTGAGCAGGGGGAGGTGAGAGAGGCAGAGGTGGGCGGTCCCTCTCAGAGGATGGAGGATGGACACAGCCCTGCTCGGCTGAGTGCAGACGCAGGGCCCTGGGAATCACAGGAAAGGCAGCTCTTCTTTGACCAGCAGCGCCAGATGCGCTCCCACATGTCAAAGTTCCCCGAGGCAGTGCGTGATCATGGGCCACGGAGGAGTCCATCCAGCTCATGTGCGCCACCACTGCTCAGGGTTTTGAGTGCATGAGCTCCTCCATTAACAGAGTGGCCAAGCTCATGGAGAGCCATATGTGGCAGCACTCAGAGTGGATCCAGGAACAGCGCACTGAGATGCACAGAATGCATGCTACATTCAGTAGCATTAACCAGTCAGTGGCACTGATGGCACAAAGATGCACTGATGGCACAAAGGTGACCACAAGGATGCCAGTTGTACCCCAGCTGGTGGTCCTCTTCAGCGATCCTGAGTGCCATCCAAGGGCTGAGTCAATCACCGATACAGATGAAGAAGCCTCCCCACAGGAGGCACCATCATCATCATCGGCCTCCTTGGCACCTCTGGCTGAGCGTCCATCTATGCAGCAGGGCCCTGTCATGGAGGCTGCTCCTGCATTGATGCTGGTGCAGCAGCCGCTGGAGATGGCCCCACTGGCACCTCCATGATGAGCACGACTGCCAAGGGCATCTCAGTGCAAGCTGAGACAAGTAAGCAGGCTGCCTCCACCTTACCCGCGACCACAAAGGGAGCAGACTGCATAAAAGCAGCAGACCATGGAGGCCACAGCGTCGTCGGTCAGAGCACTGAGTGGTTCACCAGGGTTTACTTCACTTGTAAGTGTGCATTTTGTTATATTTTGCTAACACTGTAAATATTGGTACAGGAATCCAGGCTTGTGAGCATCCATTCTTTAATGGCAAAACTCGAGAAGAGGGATGAGGTGGTGAAGAGAATGAAAGGTCTTTGAAGGAGGAGAGTGAGACCATTGGACAGATGTGCATCAGTTATTAGCAGTAAGAGTGGATCTATTTAAGCCTGCGTTCTCACTGGAACTGTTCTCACAGGCAGCTCAAAGTGAATTCCAGAGCCTCTAGTACTGCGGGGTTAGAGGTACTCAGGTGAAGCGTACCTGGATCAGGTATTCCCTGGTGTTGACATGTTCAAGTCCTGCGCTGGCCCCGGCCACCTCCCTGCACAGCCTGGGAACCCCTCTGCTCTGTATCTTCCTCATCCTCTTCAACCTCCTGCTCCTCCTCTTCCTCTGATGAGCTGTGTTATTCCAGGCCCTCTCTCTCTTTCAGGTCCACACCTCTCTGGCGGGCCATGTTATAGAGAGAGCAGCAGACCACCACAATGCACAAGACCCTAGCAGGAGTGTACTGCAGGGCACCACCCGACCAGTTCAGGAACTCAGAAGCCTGATAGCCTGCTCGCTATTGGTCCTTGTGAGCAGATGGCTTTGGTTATAGTGCCTCTGGTCACATAAAGGTGCGAGCAGCCTTCTCTTCAAGGGATATCCTTTGTCCCCTAGAATCCATCCACAAAGTTTGGGGGGTGGTGGAGTGAAGAACTGCCACACCCTGGACTTTCGGAGGATGGAGGAGTCATGGCAGCTGCCAGGAAAGTGAGCGCCCAGATAGAGGAAGCTCTTGTGATTGCAGACTGGCTGAACATTTCGGGAGTGGAAGCCCCTCCTGTTGATGAATTTCACTGGCCACATGGGTGCAATTGATGATGTCCTGCACCTGCATAATCCAGTGATAGAGGCGACTCTCATTGCCCCGTCTGGTGAAATTGAACATACTGCCCAGCTTTTGCAGATAGGGCATCAGTGACCTGTGAGATGCAGTGCTGTGCAGTCACTTGGAAGGAGCCAGAGGTTCAAAGCTACAGTGACTTTAGTGGCTACTGGCAAGGTCTGGCGAGCAGTGCTGCAAGGTGCAAGGTCTTCCGCTATGAAGGCAAAGATCTGTGTGATCATTTGCCTAGATAGGCACAGTCTCCTGTAGCACTGGTTCTCCGACATGTCCAGATACTACTTGTTTGGCGGTACACTCGATGCTGAAGATACGGCCTCCGTTGACTTCCTGCCTCTCCTCTGCCTTCCTCTGCATCTGCTCCTGAGGATGTTCATCCTCATCACTATTCGACCATGCCCAACTGTTGCCTTGCTTGCACTCAGCTTAACTCACAATGATTTCTCAACCCCCTACACTGCCCGAGCACACACAGACCACTCGCTCCACTACCTCTCCACACCTGATAATACCTGTGTGCCAATGGCTGAGTGCCCATCTATTTTCATGGTGCGGCCACAACTGGCTGCCCACTGTGTTGCTGACACCTTGCACCTGGACTGCCCTGGTCCACCATGCAACATGTGCATCCACACCAAAATTCCAAACTGGCCCTCAACGAGCTGACAACAAGCTCATTAACAAGATCAACTGGCCACTTATCCAAATTCCTGCCTTCCCCCATCCGGAGTAAAATCACCTGCAGCAGGAATGGCGACTTCAAAACGGCACCCTGCCCAGTGGTGCTAATTTTCACTTTTGCCCGCCTCCACACTCGCCCTCATTGGGGCCTAAAAATCCTGCCCATTGAGTCAAGGCTAGAAGAGGAGTAAGGTGGTCACAGGGCACTCTTTGCATCGGAACAAGTACATGCCCTCCATATGATTGGGTAGAATTAGGGGAGTACTGGGGAAACAGTTGCTGCAGTTCTGTTTTTGTTAGGTTATAATATGGGGAAATTGGTCTTTTGTTAGCATAAAGGCAATTTTTTTTTAATTCATTCATGGGATGTGGGTGTCGCTGGCCAGGCCAGCATTTATTGCCCATCCCTAATTGCCCTTGAGAAGGTGGTGGTGAGCTGCCTTCTTGAACCGCTGCAGTCCATTTGGGGTAGGTACACCCACAGTGCTGTTAAGAAGGGAGTTCCAGGATTTTGACCCAGCGACAGTGAAGGAAAGGCGATATAGTTCCAAGTCAGGTTGGTGTGTCAGGCCAGGCCAAGAAGATGGTTGTAGACAGGAACAAGCAAGTGACATCCATAAGTTATCGGCCTTCCCAAATCAGGCGGGGTAATATTATTTCTGCTTCATTTTGTTTATTACTGCTTAAATATTTACAGGTGTCGATCTTTGTTTAACTTCTCATAATCAACAGTTACTGTAACCAATCTGTAATGTGTTGGACAATAAGAGGCCCAAAGCTAAGGTTTCCTGTAAACACCATTTCATCAGGACAATTAGGAATGGGCAATGTGCAGCTTTGCCAATGTCACCCACATCTGGAGAACAAATAAAAAGAGATAATGGCTTGTAAAATAATTTTTATTCATTTATGGCCCAAAAGATCAGGTCAGAGACAGAAATCATGCTTGGCTTTCATTATTTAATGCAAGTAGTTGTTATTAGCATATTTAAAAATGTTATGTCTGAATTCTAATATTCCTATCTTTTATACACACATAAGCTTTCGAAGGTAATTAATTCTGTATACAAATATGATCTGTTGGTGTTTCTCTTGCCAGAGAATTTGGGCTTCTTTCATTAGATCAAAGAACGCTAATAGGAGATCTCATAGAATTATTCCAATGATGGGGATTTTAATAAAGTGAATCAGGAAAAGCCATCTCCAGGGTTAGTTAATTCATAACTAGAGGGTATCACAAAAAGAAAGGGAGAGACTGGGCATTTTCTTTTCATACAGAGGATTGATAGAACATGGAATGTTTTACCACAAACAGTGGTGGAAGCAGAATCCATGATAGATTTTAAAGGGAAAACAGATAGATATTTGAAAAAGAAAAAATGAAAGAGTAAAGGACCAGGGTGTAAATGGATAGTTGTTTAAGGAGTTGGCAGGAGGGGCTAAATGGCCTCCTTCTGCACTTTAAAATTTCTCAGGAGATGTAAAACAAGTGATATCTGATTAGCTGCCCATTCTATATCCTGTTCAAATTTTTCCCATTGATTTGAATATCTGTGCATATGAAGCTGAAAGTTCCAGTGTGGCTTTCTATAATTCTGTGACTCTGGCTCCAAGTACCAAACTTGGTGGAGATTTCTTCTCAATTTTGGAAATGGTGCCTATAGCTAACCTTCCTGGCAGGTAGCTTTGTCCTATTAGCACTGAGCTTTCCCTGCATGGAACTACACAGTCCATGTCAGAGTGAGAGAATTTCAACTCAGTGAAAGCCATATTGACATCAGGTACATGAATTGTCATATGTGTGCAATAAAAGGCTCAGACATGAATGTGTCTGACTGAAACACTTAGATAATTAATCATCAAATTCTGCTCAAGACGTTTGAGTGATAGTAAAACATTGAGCTATTGGCACACATTGTTCCAAAAATGATCAGTATCACACCAGCATCCACTGCAATATTTAAGCCAGCAATTGATAGAAGTGGAGTGCAGAGATGTGGAAGGATTACTTCTCCTTCACCTCTGTAGTAGAAGTTTAAATCTCAGATGGATTTTTATGTCTTCTCATTATGTAATGGCTGTTAAGGTCTGCAGTGAGCTGAGTATCCCAACCAGTTCCCAATGAATGTGAGTTCATGTGCAGTGCTTCCCTTGTTAGGCACAATTCTCCATAATTTAGCAAATTTATTTCAAAGCAAGCAGTTTGAGAAATAAAACAGTGACTGTAATTCAGTGGAGGATGTTTTTTTCTGAGAGTGAGGTTTAGTGCAAGGTAATTTTTAAGGGTACATTCCTTTTCCAGTGCATTAATGATTGTATCAGTGATTGTATTAGTTTGTGGTCCAAACTAGAAAATTTCATCAAATTTGCTTCAAATTTCTATCACTACCCTGCCTCCACATGGTGTATCTCCACCTTTTTGCTTCCTTTCCTCGATTTCTCTACTTTTGATTCTGCGGATAAGT
Organism: Heterodontus francisci; assembly: GCF_036365525.1. Classification (NCBI taxonomy): domain Eukaryota; kingdom Metazoa; phylum Chordata; class Chondrichthyes; order Heterodontiformes; family Heterodontidae; genus Heterodontus; species Heterodontus francisci. Next base: position 23,172,118 of record NC_090394.1, read on the forward strand.
TATCTACCAATGTTTACTACAGGCTCACTGACTCCCACAGTGACCTTGATCATATTTCCTCCCATACCATTTCCTGTAAGGACTCTATTCCATTCTTCAAGTTTCTCCATCCCGATCACATCTGTTCTGATGATGCAACCTTCCGATATATCTTCCTTTATCCTCAACCAAGGACTTCCCTCCACTGTGATCAACAAGGCCCTCGACCGCATTCCATTTTCCATGTTTCTGCTCTCACCTCTTTCCCTCCCTCCCAGAACCGTGATCAGGTTCCCCTTATCCTCACCTTCCACCCCCCCAGACTCCATATTCAACAGATCATCCTCCGCTGCCTCCAGCACGATGCAGCCACCAAACGCATCTTCCCCTCCTCTCCCCTTTCAGCATTCTGAAAGGATTGTTCCCTTCGAGACACCCTGGTCGACTCCTTAGTCGTCCTAACACCCCCGCCCCTTCCCACATCACCGTCCCATGCTAGCACAGAAGATGTCACACCGGTCTTTCCACTTTCCCCCTTCGCACTCTCCAGGGCCCCAAACACTCCTTCCACTTAAAGCAGCAATTTATTTGTACATCTTTCAAATTAGTATAAATATTTGCTGCTCACAATGCAGTCTCCTCAACATTGGGAAGACCACAAGCAGATTTGGTGATCACTTTGTGGAACATCTGCCTTCATTCTGCAAGCCTGATCCTGAGCTTCTGATCGCTTACCATTTTAATTCTCCACTCCACTCTCACTCTGGTCTCTCCATCCTTGACTTCATACACTGTTCCACTGAAGTTTGATGAAAGCTTCTGGGACAACACTTCATTTTTTGATTAGGCACTTTACAACCTTCCAGACTCAATGACTGGAATTTTACACCCCCCCCACCACCAAAGAGGAGGATGGTGGTGGTGGGGGGGGGGCGTAAAATGGAGTGGGAGGCGCGGGAGGCTTGGGGGGCCCTTCCTGACACACTCCCGCCTCCACCGCCACTTTACACAGGGTGGCAGCAACGAAAAACGGTCCGCCTACCCCAAGCCAATCAAGGCCCCTAAGTATCGGCCACTTAAGGGCCTCTGCCCGTTGCCATGGGGATTTTACCCGTGGCTAGTCAGGCAGCCCAGGCCTGAGAAAAGACGCCTGAAAAAAGCAGGTGGCTCTCTGACGGCCTGGGGTGGGGGGAGGCCTCATGAACGGGCATGCTGTGCCCAATGGAGGGCCATCCCCGCTGCCCTAGCCATCCCCAACACCCAACACGCCCCTCGTTGCCCCAATCGACCATGCTTGCTTCTCCAGGGCCTGACCGATCACCTCCGGCAAGGCAACAAAAACTTACCTTGGTTCTGGGGTTCCCTGACATCTTCACAAAGCTGGGCTGCAATCCCAGCTGAGGCCACCACTCCCAGTGACACTGCTGGGTCAGAGCTGCCAGCCTGCTGATTGGCCGGCAGCTCCATTAGGCAGGACTTCCTGCCTCAAGCGGGTGGAAGTCCCGCCTCAGAACAATTAAAGACCGGGGAACCCCAAAATGTGGGTTGGATTCCCAGGCCAGGCGGAAGTGGGATCGCCACTGACTTTTCAGTCTGTGGCCTGCTCCCGTCCGCCGAGGGAAAAATCCCGGCCAATGTTGAGTTCAACAATTTCAGATCATAAGCACTGTTTCCTTTTTATTGCACAGCAGGTTCTGGGAATGATTCTGCTGTAGTCATTTACAACTCCTCTAGATGCGCCTATTAATAGAATCAGCAAAACATATAGCACAGAAAGAGGCAATTTGGCCATGACTGTACTGGCTCTTTGAAAGAGCAGTTGTACATAACCCACATCCCTACTTTTCTGCGTAACCCTGAAGTTCCTCATGATCTGTCCAAATTCCTTGAAAGGTTATTTATGGAATCAGCTTCCAGCACCTTTTCAGGTAGAGCCTTCCAGATCCTGAAAACTCAGTGAAAAAAATTCTTCTCATCTCCCCTCTAGATCTTTTGCCAATCATTTTAAATCAATGACCCATCAGAGGGAATAGTTTTTCTCTATCTAGTCTATCAAAATCTCCCATCATCTTGAAAACCTCTATAGAGTCACCTCTTAACCTTCTCGATTCCAAGGAGGACAGACCTAACTTTTTCAACCTCTCCTCGTAACTGAAGTCCCTCCTTCCTGGTAATATCCTGACAAGCCTTCTCTGTACTCTTTCTAACGTCATTACATCTTTCCTGAAATGCGGTGCCCAGAATTGTCCACAATATTCCAGCTGAGGCCTAACAGTGATTTATAAAGTTTTGGCATTTCTTTGATTTTACATTCTTTTCCTCTATTTGCAACCCAATTAATCCATATACTTTTTTAACCAACTTATCAATATGCCCTTCCACCTTTAAGGATTTTTTTTTTATTCGTTCATGGGATGTGGGCATCACTGGCTAGGCCAGCATTTATTGCCCATCCCTAATTACCCTTGAGAAGGCGGTGGTGAGCTGCCTTCTTGTACTGCTGCAGTTCTTGTGGTGTGGGTACACCCACAGTGCTGTTAGGAAGGGAGTTCCAGGATTTCAACCCAGCGAGAGTGAAGGAATGGTGGTATAGTTCCAAGTCAGGATGGTGTGTGACTTGGAGGTGAACTTGCAGGTGATGGTGTTCCCATGCATTTGCTGCCCCGGTCTTTCTAGGCTGTAGAGGTTGCAGGTTTGGAATATGCAATCGAAGGAACCTTGGTGAGTTGCTGCAGTGCATCTTGTAGATGGTACACACTGTGTGTCGGTGTAGGGAGTAAATATTGAAGGTGGTGGATGATGTCAAGCTTCTTGAGTATATGTGTACTTGTGTATATGAACAGCGAGGTCTCTCTCCTCATCTTTGCTTTACAAAATTGTGATATTTATAGTATACCGTTTTTCCATATCAAATCTCTCAAAGTCCATCACTGCACATTCTTCCACATTGACCTCCATCTACCATGCTTCTGCCCATTTCACCATCCTGTCTATGTCAGCCTGAAGCCTATAACTATCCATATCACTATCTAGTACTTTGGCAAGAACACACAGGAAATAGGAGCGGGAATAGACCATATGGCCCATTGAGCCTGCTTCGCCATTCAATACAATCATGGTTGATCTTGGGCTTCAATTCTACTTTCCTGCCCACTCCCCATATCCCTCAATTCTCTGCGAGACCAAAAATCTATCTATCCCAGCCTTAAATGAATTCAATGATGGAGCATCCACACCCTCTGGGGTGCAGAATTCCAAAGATTCACAACCCTTTGAGTGAAGTAATTTCTCCTCATCTCAGTCCTGAATGATTGACTCCTTATCCTGAAACTGTGTCCCCGTGTTCTAGATTCCCTGACCAGTGGGAACAATCTCTCAACTTCTACCCTATCAAGCCCTTACAGAATCTTGTATGTCTCAATTAGATCGCCTCTCCTTCTAAACTCCAGAGTACATAGGCCCAATTTACTCAGCCTCTCATCATAGGACAACCCCTTCATCCTAGGCACCAATTTAGTAAAACTTCACTGCATTAGCTCCCGTGCAAGAATATCCTTTTTTAAATGTGGAGACCAAAACTGCACACAGTATTCCAGGTGCAGTCTCACCAAAGCCCTGTAAAATTTTAATAAGACTTCTTTATTCCTGTACTCCAATCCCCTTGCAATAAAGGGCAAAATGCCATTTGCTTTCCTAATAGCCTGTTGCACCTGCATGTTAACTTTGTGCATTCCTTGTACGAGTATGCCCAAATCTCTCTGAACATCAACACTTACCAGTTTCACACCTTTTAAAAAATATTCTGCTATTCTATTTTTACAATCAAATTGAACAACTTCACACTTCCTTACATTATACTCCATTTGCCATTTTGTTGCCCACTCTCTACATCCTTTCCACTGAGCTTTGTATCATCATCAAATTTAGATATATTACTCTCTGTCTCTTCATCCAAGTCGTTAATATAGAATGTAAATAGCTGAGGCCCCAGCACTGATCCTTGCGGCACCCCACTAATCACTGCCTGCCAACTTGAACATGCCTCATTTATGCCCACTCTCTGTTTCCTGTCTGTTAACCAATCCTCTATCCATGCTAATATATTACCCACCAACACCATGAACCCTTATCTTGCCTATTAATCTTTTATGTGGCACCTTTTGTGCCTTTTGAAAATCCAGGTATACTATATCTACTGGTTCCCCTTTATCTACCCTACTAGTTACATCCTCAAAAAACACTAATAAATTTGTCAAACAGGATCTCCCTTTAGTAAAACCATGCTGACTTGTTCTAATCATACTGTGCTTTTCCAAGTACAATGTTAAGACTTCTTTAATAATAGTTTCCAGCATCTTCCCAACGACTGATGTTAGGTTAACTGGTCTGTAGTCCGCTGTTTTCTCTCCTTTCTTGAAAAGTGGTGTAACATTTGCCAACTTCCAATCTGACAGGACCATTCCTGAATCCATGGAATTCTGGAAAATCATAGGCAGCGCATCCACTATCTCTGTAGCTATCTCTTTTAGAACCCGAGGATGTAGACCATCTGGTCCTGGGGACTTGTCAGATTTTAGTCCCTCAGGTTTCTCCAGTACTTTTTCTCGGCTGATATCAATATCCTTAATTTCCTCACTCTTTTTAGCCCCTAGTTACTGCCTATTTCTGGTATGGAAATTGTGTCTTCTATTGTGAAGACAGACACAAAATATTCGTTCAATGCCTCTGCCATTTCCTCATTCCCCATGATGATTACTTCTGTCTCTGCCTCTAAGGGACCAACGTCTACTTTAGCTACTCTCTTCCTTTTTATGTACTTATAAAAACTATTACAATCTGTTTTTATGTTGCTGGCTAGTTTACTCTCATTCTATTTTTCCCTTTTTATCAACTTTTTGGTGGCCCTTTGCTTGTTTCTGAAAGACTCCCAATCCTCAGACTTGCTATTATTTTTTGCAACATTGTAAGTCTCTTCTTTTAGTCTATCCTTAACTTCCTGAGTGAGCCACAGATGGGTCTTTCTTGATGAGTTTTTGTTTTTGAACGGAATGTACTTTTGTTGAAGCCTTTGAATTGTTTCTTTAAATGTTTCCCACTGTTCATTTACTGCCATATCCTCCACTCTATTTACCCAATTAACTTTAACGAGTTCTCTCCTCATACCTTCGTAATTGGCTTTGTTTACGTTTAAGATTCTTGTTTGTGACTGAAATGTGTCACTTTCAAACTTAACATGAAACTCAATGGTATTACGATCACAATTTCCCAGTGATCTTTTACTATGACATTGCTTATTAACCCTGCTTCATTACACAATATGAGATCTAGGATAGCTTTATCCCTAGTCGGTTCTACAACATATTGCTCCAAGAAACTGTCACGAAAGCATTCTACAAATTCAAGTTTTAGACCACTGTTGCCATTTGATTGTCCCAGTCTATATGCAGATTAAAGTCCCCCACAATTAATACATTACCTTTTTTACATGCTCCAATAATTTCCCGTTTAATGTTCTGTCCAATAATATAACTACTGTTAGAGGGCCTGTAAACTACTCCTACCAGCGTTTTGTAACTCCTGCTATTCCTAATTTCCACCCAAACTAACCCTATTTCATGATCTTCTGAGGTCAGATCTCTTCTTATTAATGTCCTTATGTCATCCTTTACTATCAGGGCTACCCCTCCTCCTTTGCCATCTTGTCTGTCCCTCCAAAATATTGTGTACCCTGGAATATTCATTTCCCAACCTTGATCTCCTTGTAACCATGTCTCAGTAATGGTAATTAGATCTAGTTCATTACCTCTATTTGTGCCACTAGTTCATCTATCTTATTACAGATGCTTCATGCATTCAGATAAAGGAACTTTAATTTCATTTTTCTACCTCCATTCCCTACAATGTACCTTATTTGCCAATGTACAATTTTTGTTAAACTCTCTGTCCCTTCCTGTCCCATTCTGTTGGGAGTTACCCGCATCACTATCCTGCTCCAAGGCCCTGACCTCTCTCTTTGGATTTCTAAATTTCCCTTTACCCAAACCCTTCCCCACTAATCTGTTAGTTTAAAGCCCTGTCTACAGCCCTAGTTATGCGATTGGCCAGGACACTGGTTCCAGCCCGTTTCGCAAGTTTTGTATCATCTGCAAACTTTATTATGCTGCTCCCTAAACCTGAGTCAAGGTCGTTTATAAAAATTAAAAAGAACAGTGGACCCAAAACTGACCCTTGGGGAACACCACGGCAAGCTACCTGCCAGTCTGAAAAACCTCCACCCATCAACACCCTTTGCTTCCTGTCACTGACACAATTTTGTATATCCATACCACTACTTTTTCCTTAATTTCATGCGCTTGCAACTTGTTAATGAGCATCCTGTGTGGCACTTTGTCAAATGCTTTTCACAGTCCATATACACACCATCTACTGCATTGCCTTATTCAACCTTCTGTTACCTCACCAAAGAATTCAATCAAGTTGGTCAGAGATGAGTGCCTTGAACAAGTCTATGCTGGCTCTCCTTGGTTAACTCATGCCTTTCCAAATGAAAGTTTATTTTATCCCTGATAATGGTTTCCAATAACTACCCCACCATCGATGTTGGGCTACTGGCCTGTAATTTCCTGGTTTATCCCTCTCCCCTTTCTTGAATAACATTTAGCAATCATCCAGTCTTCCAGCACTACTCCTGTATCCAATGAGGATTGAAAGATTGTGATCAATGCCTCTACCATTTCTAACTCTACTTCTTTCAGCAACCTTTTATTTCTTTTATTGTCCCATTACCACCCCCTATTGCCTTGCACCATCGTCCTTTTTGCCATTTAGTCTCTCTTGCCTTCCATCCTATTACAGATGTCATGAAGGTGCTTCTATTATTAATATGTTTTGAGGACTCATGTTTAAAAGATTGTGAAAATTGGTTCATTTGAAAGACTGAGGAGATGCCTGGATTTGTTTTTTTAAAGGGTTACTGGAAGGATGCTTTGTATTTTATAAAAAAATAAACACTTACTGGACGAGACAATAAAGTGCTAAATAAACATAAGGAGCTTTGCTGGCTATTTGGAGTTGTTTACAGAGAAGTCACATGTTTAGGTTTATGGTTGTCAGGAGATTTGGCTTTCTGATTTAGTTTGGACTATTTGAATCTTAGGTTGGTGTATAGCCTGCTAACAGAGAAGCCACCCAACTCATCCATTTCCACCTGTTTTGGAAAATCTCCTGAGAATCCAGTGTGATAGCTGAAACCACTGATGCAGTAATTCTCCCGATAAACCTGCAAGACTACTCCTCAATGTCTCCTGAATAGAACTGCTCCAGAAAGATCCCAGTGACAGCCATTTACATGCACCTGAACACCAGACCAAGGTCATCTGGAACATTCCATAACTTATCCTTTTTCTTCAAAAATTGACAATAACTTGGCCAAAGTATTTTTTTGAAAGTTGATCTCTGCTGAGGCAGTTTTTTCATTTTTCTTTATTTTTGTCTTTAACTGGTATATGTGTGTGTGTTTGGTTATTTTAGAAGAGTAGATATATATACTTTCACATTTCAAACTGTGTATTAATCAGCTTCGCATCTTTATTGAATAAGTCTTGTTTTATAATAAATCAATAATTTTGTTGTTTATTAAAGAAACCTGGTTGGTGGCTTTTTATTCTGAAACTAATATAGATAAAGTATATAATTGGTTGTTTTGATAACTGGGTAAAACACTTAAATATATGTTGTGATCAGTGGAGTAGTCGAACTAGAGAAAGACAGTGCATTCCTCCAACCTCAGTCGGAACACAGACCTTCCCTTTTGTTCTTTCCCCCTGCTCCCTGACCCCCATTTCCCTGCCTCTGTACTTGCTTAAAACCTGTTACATCTATGGTGGCCCCAACAGCAAGCAGGGGAGGGTGGAGAGGGGGAACACTGGCGGCCGCTCCCGGAAGCTCCAATGCAATTCTATACACTTCATGCCTGCAGTTGGAGCTTCTGTCCCTTTAAGCCAAGAGATCCCGCCTCAACAAGCTGCCAGCCAATCACAGGCCTGGCAGCTCTTCATTCCCAGCAGCGCCACCGGGAGCCAGGAGCAGCATCTATGGAGGAGGCCCCGGAATGGAGATAAGTGTGGCTGGGGTCACTGTTCAGGGAAGGGGCGGGGGTGATTTCTGAAGGGATGGTCCTTTCTGCTGGGGGCCCTTCTGTGGGCCACAGGGTGCCTGATCAGGAGCACCCCCCACCACCACCCGCACCTCCCCCCCACCCCTGAGCCTACAAGGAGGCTACCAGCTTTTACTGTGCCGTTTCCCCAGGTGGAGGAGGCATCCCCCCCCTCCCACCATTGCCCCCTCCCCCCCAGCCGCTAGTAGAATACCAGCAGCAGTGGAAAAAGGCCCTTGGCCACTTAATTTCCTCAATTGGCCTCTGGAGAGGAAGGCTGTCTTCGACCTTCCCTGCTGCCAATAAAATTGCACAGTGTCGGAAAGGCGACGGGTATCCCACCTCCTGCCTTACCTTGTCACTTTACGACTCCCCCCATCTCCCCCCACACCTCCCAGCCCATCCCTAGAGGGCCAGTAAAATTCAGCCCATTTCTCTCTCCACAGATGCTGCCTGAGATTGAGTATTTCCAGCATTTTCTGTTTATATGTCAGATTTCCAGCATCCACAGTATTTTGTCTTTGTAATTTTTAAGGGTATTCTGTATTCATTCTTATATATGTTTGATGCAGTAATTGGATACCAAGTGTGAATAAGATTCTGCTCTGTTTTGCAACTGACACTTTGATGAGATTGTAAACACACAAGCTTACAGCCTATAAACATGAGGATTATGACAACTGTGAAGGTAAAAAAAAATGTATCTTGGTTGGCGGAGTGACACCTTCATCATCGAACTGAATTCACTTGAAAAGCATTAATAATCTTTGAAGTTCTGATGAACATTACACATTGTAGCTTGTCTTTTCTCTGTACAAATGGCCTTCTGACGCCCTGATTTTTCCAGCATTTTCTATTTTTCTTTCCGATCTCCTGTGGCACTACAGATGATTTTCTGTTTAATAAGAATGGGAATGTTATACCATGTAAGACACACTTATTCTGTTTCTAAGGTGCTGACTTTAAGACCACAAAGCCTAATTGTTGTTAGCAAACACAGTCTCAGGTGAATCAGAGTTTCACTGTTCAGGGAACTTTGAAGATAGGAAAGTACATTTTGAAACTTCAGGCTCCAGATCAATGACTAACTTTCTTTGGTTTTCCTAATTATAGTTTTACATCTGTATGAAGAGCAGATGTCTAGTCTATGTTGTCATGAATTAAGCAGTAGATACAAGGCTTTTTTATGCAAAACATTGTATATATTTATAGAATATATATAATCCTTCTCAGTTGAGCTGGCAGTGTTACTGGGCTTGGAAGGGGAAAATTAATCAAGCTTCCTGTTCTGATGGTCACCCAGGGACTGAAATGTGTTTGTCTGTGTACATTAGGTATGGTTCAGCTGTGATGCACATTCATAGTAAAATGAACTGTAAACATTTGTTATCCAGGTGCGCATATGAAGAACAGCCACTTTGATAAAGTGCCAAAGGCCTGTTGGCACTAATAGAACTGTACGTCAGCATGAGCTGTTGCATTCAGCACAAGTGGGCTGGAGGAATGAAATGGAACGCTAACATAAGCTGCTTTTATAGATTGCAATACCCATCCTCGCACCACTGTTTTCTCATGGATGGGTCTTGCCATGGTCTCTCCCCTCCCTATCTCTGTAACCTCCACTAACCTTACAAGCCTCAGACATCTCTCCACTCCTCCAATTCTTGTGCATCCCTGATGTTAATTTTTTTCCCCAAAATACACTTTAGTCACAAAAATTTGTAAAAAATACTTTACAAACTGTTCAAATTTGACATTTCAGAAAGTGCAGTAGAGATCAGATTCCTTCAATACAGAACATGAGGTGCCTCACAACTCTTGCCATTCCATTTTATATGCAATGTACATTTGCGTAACACAGCAAAGGCATTTTTGGTGCATATAGCCCAAGGGGTTTTACATGGGCGGCACAGTGATTAGCACCGCAGCCTCACAGCTCCAGGGACTCGGGTTCGATTCTGGGTACTGCCTGTGCAGAGTTTGCAAGTTCTCCCTGTGACCGCGTAGGTTTTCGCTGGGTGCTCCGGTTTCCTCCCACAGCCAAAGACTTGCAGGTGATAGGTAAACTGGCCATTGTAAATTGCCCCTAGTGTAGGTAGGTGATAGGGAATATGGGATTACTGTAGGGTTAGTATAAATGGGTGGTTGTTGGTCGGCACAGACTCGGTGGGCCGAAAGGGCCTGTTTCAGTGCTGTATCTCTAAATAAATAAATGGGTTACAGCCCCTTGGTAAACTATTGCGGGAGGACCTTACACAGTGGTCTTTCCCCATTGAGCCTTTGCAGCAGCTGCCCCAAGCTTTAGTGCGTCCCTCAGCGCGTAGTCCTGGACCTTGGAATATGCCAGTCTGCAACACTCGGTCATGGACAACTTATTGCACTGGGAGACCAGCAGGTTTCGGGCAGACCAAAGAGCGTCTTTCATCTCGTTGATGGTTCTCCAGCAACAGTTGACGTTTATCTCGGTGTGCATCCCTGGGAACAGCCCGTAGAGCACAGACGCCTGTGTTACAGAGCTGCTTGGGATGAGCCTCGACAAAAACCACTGCATCTCTTTCCATGCCTGCTTTGCAAAGGTGCATTCCAGAAGGAGGTGGACGACGATCTCTTCCCCGCTACAGCCACCTCAAGGGCAGCGTGCGGAGGTGGTGAGATGCTGGGCGTGCAGGAAGGATCTGACGGGGAGGGCCCTTCTCATTGCTAGCCAAGCTACGTCTTGGTGCATGTTTGAAAGTTTTGGTGCTGAGGCAGGCTGCGTTTATTGACAACGCTACCACTAGGTGGCGTTGCAGTGGTACATGCGCAAATGCAGCATGTGCCATTAAAACATCACAGTCTGCGACTTCAGGCAGCTGCCAGGACTAAAGATGGCGCTGCTCAAATAATCACACGAAGGCAACCTAACCTAAACACATGGCAGCACACAATGGCGGGAGGGAGAGAGCGAGCGGGCGGGCCGGGGACGGTGGGGGGAGCGGAGCAGCCGAAAGAGCGGAGCAGCCAGAGAGAGCAGCGAGGGGGGAGGGGCGGAGCAGCCGGAGAGAGCAGTGAGGGGGGAGGAGCGGAGCAGACGGAGAGAGCAGTGAGGGGGGAGGAGCGGAGCAGACGGAGAGAGCAGCGATGGGGGAGGAGCGGAGCAGACGGAGAGAGCAGCGAGAGGAGAGGAGCGGAGCAGCCGGAGAGAGCAGCGATGGGGGGAAGAGCGGAGCAGCCGGAGAGAGCAGCGAGGGGGGAGGAGCGGAGCAGCCGGAGAGAGCAGCGAGGGGGGAGGAGCGGAGCAGCCGGAGAGAGCAGCGAGGGGGGAGGGGCGGAGCAGCCGGAGAGAGCAGCGAGGGGAGAGGAGCGGAGCAGACGGAGAGAGCAGCGATGGGGGAGGGGCAGAGCAGCCGGAGAGAGCAGCGAGGGGAGAGGAGCGGAGCAGACGGAGAGAGCAGCGAGGGGAGAGGAGCGGAGCAGACGGAGAAAGCAGCGATGGGGGAGGAGCGGAGCAGACAGAGAGAGCAGCGATGGGGAAGGAGCGGAGCAGCCGGAGAGAGCAGCGAGGGGGGAGGAGCGGAGCAGCCGGGGAGAGCAGCGATGGGGAAGGAGCGGAGCAGCCGGAGAGAGCAGCGATGGGAGAGGAGCGGAGCAGCCGGAGAGAGCAGCGAGGGGGGAGCAGCGGAGCAGCCGGGGAGAGCAGCGATGGGGAGGAGCGGAGCAGCCGGAGAGAGCAGCGATGGGGGAGGAGCGGAGCAGCCGGAGAGAGCAGCGATGGGGGAGGAGCGGAGCAGCCAGAGAGAGCAGCGGGGGGGGGGGGAGGGGGAGGAGCGGAGCAGCCGGAGAGAGCAGCAGGGGGGGGGGGGAGGAGCGGAGCAGCCGGAGAGAGCAGCGGGGGGGGGGGGGGGGGGGGAGGAGCGGAGCAGCCGGAGAGAGCAGCGCGGGGGGGGGGGGAGCGGAGCAGAGACGCCGGAGAGAGCAGCGAGGGGAGGGGGAGTGGAGCAGCCGGAGAGAGCAGCGAGGGGAGGGGGAGCGGAGCGGAGACGCCGGAGAGAGCAGCGAGGGGAGGGGGAGCGGAGCTGCCGGAGAGAGCAGCGAGGGGAGGCGGAGCGGAGCGGAGACGCCGGAGAGAGCAGCGATGGGGGGAGCGATCGGAGAGAGAAACGAGGGGGGGGGGGAGCGGAACAGCCGGAGAGAGCAGCGTGGGGGGGAGCGGAGCGGCCAGAGAAATGCATACGTCATGTGATGACATCATCGGCGCATGCGCTAACCAGTCCTGGCAAGTGGGAACGCAGTGCACGCGCATAGAGCAGGAGTCCCTCTGCGCATATGCGCCCCGTGGCGCAGTCTGATGACGTCAGTGGCCGGCGGCGTTGTCAGGAATCACTTTGTTTTGCCAAATGAATTGACAGACTGCTTGGGGAACCATCACTGAGAACCCACCATCTCCTTTTCCCTCATGGCCTTGAGGACATTCCGTGCAGACTACTGCCTGATTTATTTTTTTTCAAAAATATACTTTATTCACAAAAATTTGCAAAAATACATTACAAATCAGTTCAAATTTCACATTTCGGAAAGTACAATAGAGATCAGATTTCTTTGATACAGAAAAACATGACGTGCCTCACAATTCTTGCCATTCCATTTTAAATGCAATGCACATTGGCATTACATAGTAAAAAACATTTTGGTGCATTCAGCCTGAGGGGTTTGCCACGGGTTCCAGCCCCTTGGTAAACTATGGTGGGTGATGACTTGTTCCTTTTTTGGAGGCTTCTTCTTTGTGGTTTTCCTTTGTATCACTTGCCACTGACCAATTTGTCCATCTGCTGCCTCCTCCTCCATTGATTCTGTCTGTAGAGGAGGGGTTTCCAGGCACAGGGTAGGTGTTGGGTCGCTTGCTGCAGCTGGACTTTTTTTCCCCAAGAATATACTTTATTCATAAAATTCTGTAAAAAAAATGCATTAAAAAAACAGTTCAAAACTGCACCAAGTTGACATTCCAAAAAGTGCAAAAGAAATCAGTTTTCTTCAATACAGGAGTGAGTTGCCTCACAACCCTTCCAGTCCATTTTACAAGCCATGTACATTTAACAGCAAACCCATATTTGGTGTGTACAGCCCGAGGGGTTTCCCATGGGTCCAACCCCTTGGTTCACTATAGTGGGAGGACCTTACACAGTGGTCTTTCCCCATTGAGCCTTTGCTGCGGCTGCTCCAAGCTTAAGTGTGTCCCTCAGCACATAGACCTGGACCTTGGAATGTGCCAGTCTGCAACACTCGGTCGTGGACAACTCTTTGCACTAGAAGACCAGCAAGTTTCGGGCAGACCAAAGAGCGTCTTTCACTGAATTGATAGTCCTCCAGCAGCAGTTGATATTTATCTCAGTGTGCGTCCCTGGGTACAGCCCGTAGAGCACAGACTCCTGTGTTACAGAGCTGCTTGGGATGAACTTCGACAAAAACCACTGCATCTCTTTCCAAACTTGCTTTGCAAAGACACATTTCAGAAGGAGATGGGCAACAGTCTCTTCCCCACCACAGCCACCTCGAGGGCACCGTGTGGAGGGGGCGAGACTCCGGGCGTGCAGGAAGGATCTGACGGGGAGGGCCCTTCTCACCACCAGCCAAGCTACATCTTAGTGCTTGTTTGAAGGTTTTGGTGATGAGGCTTTCTGCCAAATGACTTTGGCGGTCTGCTCGGGGAACCATCCGACAGGATCCACCATCTCCTTTTCTCGTAGTGCCTTGAGGACATTCCGTGCAGACCACTGCCTGATGGATTGGTGGTCAAAGGTGTTTTTCTGCAGAAACTTTCCCATGGAGGATAGGTGGTATGGCATGGTCCAATTGAATGGAGCATTCCGCAGCAATGTGACCAGGCTCATCCTTCGTAACACCAGGGACAGATAAAACCTCAGCATGTAGTGACACATGGTGATTGCATACTGGGGCTCTACGCACAGCTTGATGCAGCCACACACAAAAGTGGTCATCAGGATGAGGGCAACATTGGGTACATTTTTCCCACCCTTATCCAGAGGTTTGAACATCGTATCCCTCCGGACCCATTTTAGATCTCCAGATAAAGCAGAAAATGGCTCAGGTGACCGCCATGGAGCAGGAGTGTGGTATGGGCCAGACCTGCGCCACGTACAGCAACAACGTGAACGCCTCGCACCTGATGACCAGGTTCTTGCCCACAATGGAGAGAGATCGCTGCCCCCACATGCTCAGTTTATGGTGTACCCTGGCTACTCGCTCCTTCCAAGTTTTGGTGCATGGCCCCGCCCTTCCAAACTATATCCACAGCACCTTCAGATAGTCTGACCTGACAGTGAAGGGGACAAAGGATCTGTCAGCCCAGTGGGCGGCACAGTGGTTAACACCGCAGCCTCACAGCTCCAGGGACCCGGGTTCAATTCTGGGTACTGCCTGTGCGGAGTTTGCAAGTTCTCTCTGTGTCTGTGTGGGTTTTTGCCAGGTGCTCCGGTTTCCTCCCACATCCAAAGACTTGCAAGTGATAGGTAAATTGGCCGTTGTAAATTGCCCCTAGTGTAGGGAGGTGATAGGGAATATGGGATTACTGTAGGGTTAGTATAAATGGGTGGTTGTTGGTTGGCACAGACTCAGTGGGCCAAAGGGCCTGTTTCAGTGCTGTATCGCTGAATGAATGAATGAATGAGTTTCCAAAGAACATGGCCTCACTCTTGCCGTGGTTAACTTTGGCTCCCGAGGCCAGTTTGAACTGGTCGCAGATGCTCATCAGTCTGCGAATGGACAGCGGATCCGAGCAGAAGACAGCGACGTCGTCCATCTCCAGGGAGGCTTTGACCCGAGTGCCTCAGCTGTCTGGGATTGTCATCCCTCTTATGCCCACATCCTTCCTAATGCACTCAGCAAAAGGTTCAATAAGCAAACAAACAAGACAGGGGAGAGAGGACAGCCCTGTCTGACTCCAGATTGGATCTGGAAACTTTCTGATTCCCACCCATTGATTGAGACTGCGCTACTGATGTTTGTGTAGAGCAGTTTGATCCAATTGCAGATTCCATCCCCAAACCCCATTTTGGAGAGTACGTCCATCATGTAGGTGAGTGATATCCTGTCAAAAGCCTTCTCCTGGTTCAAGCTGATGAGGCAGGTGTCCACCCTCCTGTCCCATACATAGGCGATCGTATCCCTGAGTAGCGCAAGACTATGGGAGATCTTCCTGCCGGGTACAGTACAGGTCTGGTCAGGGTGAATCACTAACTCCAGAGCAGACTTGACTCGACTGGCGATGACTTTGGACAGAATCTTGTAGTCTACATTAAGCAGTGAGATGGGCCGCCAATTTCTGATTTCCGCCCTCTCCCTCTTCTGCTTGTAGATGAGGATGATGATGCCATTCCTCATGGATTCTGACATGCTGCCGGCCAGGAGCATACTCTCGTATACTTCCTGCATGTCTGGGCCGACCCAGTCAGACAGAGCCGAATACAACTCAACCGGTAAGCCGTCGCTTCGGGAGTTTTACTCGTCTCAAAGGAGTTGACGGCTTTTGTCAGCTCATCCTGAGTTAGCAGTTTGTCCAGTTCTTCCCTCATGCTGTCATCTAAGACCTCCATGATAGATGACAGGAAGGACTGGGAAGCCGTGTTATCCATGGGCTTCACATCGTACAGCCCAGCATAAAAGGATTTGCTGATCCTTAGTATGTCGGACTGTGATAACATTACCGAGCCATCCTCTTCCTTCAGGCTGCTGATCACAGAGCTCTCTCGCTCTGTGTACCTTTTGGAAGAAGTAACATGAGCGCATCTCATCCTGCTCAACGGAGCGTACACTGGACCGGAAGATGATCTTGGAGGCCTCCGTGGCAAAGAGCAAGGTCTGCTGGCTCTTCACCTCTTGGAGATCCTCCTTGACCTCGACCCCCATTGACTGCAGCCGGAGCAGATTTTGCATTGTTTTCTGGAGTTGGGACATTTCCCTCTGTCTCTCGCCCTCTGAACACCTTTGAAGATAAAGAACCTCTTGATGTTCTCCTTGATCACCTCCCACCAGTGAACTGAGACTCAAAGAGGGGTTTCACGGTCCTCCAACCTTTGTAATCCCTTTTGAGTTTCTCAATGTTCCCTGGGGTCAGCAGTGTAGCATTGAGCTTCCATGTCCCCTTGCCAACCCGCTGCTCGTCCTGTAAGTGACAGTTGGTCAGTAAGAGGCAATGGTCGGAGAAGAACACCGGCTTGACGTCGGTGGATCTGACCGTGACAGCACGGGACACAAACAGGAAGTCAAACGGGCATACCCGTCCGATCTTGACCAGGTGTATCTACGCTGTGCTCCGTCTGCAGGTTTGCTGAAGACGTCGTGCAGTTTGGCATCTTTTATTGTTTCCATTAGGAATCTGGACGTAGCGTCCTGTTTGCTGTCGTCACTGTTGGATCATCCAGCTGCATCGATGATGCAGTTGAAGTCACCGCCAAGAATGACCGGCCTGGACGTCGCCAGCAGCAGTGGGAGCTGCTGGAAGACGGTCAGCCGCTCGCTGCGTTGAACCGGGGCGTACACGTTGATCAACCGGAGCAGAGCATTGTTGTACATTACATCTGCTACGAGGAGGCGACAGCCCACCACCTCCTTAACTTCGGAGATGGTGAAGTTACCTACCCACAGCAGAATACCCAGGCCGGAGGAACGGGAATCATTACCCCTGACCAGATCGATGGCCCGTGGGACCACCATCGCAACCATTACCTGTAGGTGCTGAGGTGTGGTATTCCACACTCCTGTAGAAACAACAGGTTGGCTTTGACCTTGGCAAGATAATCCAAGGTTGAAACACATCGCGTAGTGTATTTAATGCTACGCACATTAATTGAAGCAATCTTTATACCCATTTTTAAGTTAGTCGTTGCTTCCCACACCATTGTACTTGCTAGTCCCCGTCTTTCCGTATGTTCCTGCATACCCATAGTGTATGCAAGCTGTTTCACGTTCGTTGGGCTCAGAAACCCTTCCTGGGTTTGTTCCGCTGGGGTGACATTCGGGGTCGCGGGGGGGAGGTGGTCTTGTAGGCAGCAAGGCTTGGGCTGTCCTCTGCTGTTGGTGTCTTTCCCCTCTGTTCCTCCTCGAAAACATCACAGCTCCCGGCTTCCCGGAGCTGAACTTGTGTCACCAATGCCAGCCATGCCTTGTGCTGCCTAGGCCCTAAGCTTTTGAATTTCTTCCCTATCTCTCTCTCTCTCTCTCTCATCCTTTAAGACATTCCTTAAAACCTATCTCTTTGACCAAACATCTATCCTAATATCGCCAATGTGACTCGATGTCAAATTTAGTTTGGTAACGCTGCTGTGAATTACCCTGGGATGTTTTATTACATTCCCCTTAGTTGAAGGGTCAGTTACGAGGGGTCACAAGTTTAAGGTGAGGGGTGGGAGGTTTAAGGGGGATTTGAGGAAGAACTTTTTTACCCAGAGGGTGGTGACGGTCTGAAATGCCCTGCCTGGGCGGGTGGTAGAGGCGGATTGCCTCACATCCTTTAAAAAGTACCTGGATGAGCACTTGGCATGTCATAACATTCAAGGCTATGGGCCAAGTGCTGGCAAATGGGATTAGGTAGACAGGTCAGGTGTCTTTAATGCTTCGGTGCAGACTCGATGGGCCGAAGGACCTCTTCTGCACTGTATTATTCTGTGATTCTGTGATACATTAACAGGACAATGCAAATGCAAGTTGTTGTAGTCTCACACTTCCGAGCTTCCAGTTTGGCAAACCCTGGCGGATTTACCTGAAGGTGGCAGTCAGCTGCACCAAACCTGTCCATTGGGATCCGGCAATCTCAGGATGTGTAGAAGCAGCTACATTTAAACATTGAGGAGTGTGGATCATTTTTTTAGATCCATTAAAATTGGTCACCTTTTAAAATAAAGTGGCTGAGTCCTGCTCAGCATGAGTGAGATTCATATACTGCATGAGTAAAAAAAAAATCACAACTTAAAAATCCAATTATGGCAAGAAACACAGCAGGCTTGTATTATAACTCCCCCAATATTTAAAAACGGAGCTTTTTTACTAGTAGCCATGTTATCTTTTACAAATAAAACATTCCTGATGATTCAATGTCATTCAGGGAACTTTGGTTAACAGCATGCTTAAATGGACAATCTTGAAAGGCTTGTGCTTTGTATTTTTTTTTAATATAGTTTTGAATTACATTATGGGTGGAAATGTGGAAAGGGATAGTGTCTCTTTAATGTGCAAAACGATAGTGTGATAAATCTGCTGGAACACAGAATCCTGGTGTTATTGTGTAATGAATTTTTCTGATGCCTCTCAGCCACTGATCTCCCTGAAAAAGTGATGGCTTCTTTGTTCGTCCCCAGATATAATGCTGACTTTATACAGAGTTCAAAAGGCTGGGATGCTACCCGCATGTAACCCAATACCCTTAAACCTTCTATTGTCCTCTTCCAGGGATTCTTCCGTGGGGTCATTGTGGAACTGCACAGCCCCGCTCTGTTTAACATATAACCCCTCATTATCATGCATTGCTTTTTAGACTGGGATTAGTTCACTTTGAAAAATAACTGCTTTGGTTACTGTTCGCCTTTTTACCAGCACAATAAAGTGAGGCATATATTACAGGCGGTGGCATTGCAATATCTCTATGGAATGTCATTAAAATGTATGGTGTGTGTAAGAGAAATCAAGTCTGCATTGTTGCAAATACTTCTGACCTTGAGTTAAACTATTGCTTCCATGTCTGGGCATTTAATGGGAATTGCAGAAGGACAGATATTAAACAAAATCTTGGAACTTTATTTTCACTAGGTGTGAGAGTAGACACTGAACATCAATATGTCTATGTGTCTACTGCATTTTGACTCACCAACAGGCAACAGCATCTCCATAGTATACAGCAACACAAAGATAGTACATGTCCGGTTACAATTAGTCAAAAGGGTGGATTTTACTTACCCATTTGTGATCAGGTTTTGCCATCGTATTTAGACCTGGAGGTTCTCCCTGGTTCTAATTTATTTTTGTTTTGCCAACGTTAACATCCTTAATAACACCAGAAGAGAAATAATCAATGGAATTAAAGACATGTTTCTGCATGTATGACACCAACAGCTGTTAAAGAAACTACTATTCTGCATTAATAACTGCTTTTAATGAGCGTTTCTCTCCCCAAGGCTGTGACAACCTCCACCCTCAGGCCACCATCAATCAATCAAAAAAACTGACCTTACAAGTGATACAAACTAACTCAAAATCTTACTAGTAATGATGAAAGATGGGAAAGAAACTGAAAATTCAAACTATTAAAACAACTTTTATAAAGTAAACATCAAAGCACCTGCACAATTTAATAAATAAGAATAAAGTAGCTATCTTTACACAGAAAGAAACTATGCTGAATCCTGTTATCTGGGTTCCCCTGCTCTGATATCTGCAATACTGTTTCAGCTTCCCTCCAGACAGGAGCAATTTCTCCCATCAGTGGTAATGATGCTATAGCTGATTGACCTGTTAAGTGCTGTTTTTTCTCATTAAGGCCACATTTTGGATTACTATTTGAGTGCAAATGGTGGACCATGACAAGCTATTTCATCTTGCCCAGAACAGTAGAACAAGAGGATACAGTCTATGCTTCAAAGGGATTAAATTCAAAACTAATCTGTAGAAACAATGGGGGTAACTTTAACCCACAGGATAGGAAACATCTGAAACCTGAACCCAACCCCCACCTCAAACACACACGCCCACTTCTGGTTTTAATGGAGGTGGGCAGGGGGCAGGTGACTAACCTACTCTCGAGAGGCACGTCAGTTATTTAAATATGTCAATGAAGCTGCGTGCATCAAACCTCCACAACTCCACCCCCTCATGACCCACTTTCCAATCTCATGCCCCCAACCCACTCTCCGACCACCTGACCCTCGCTCCAACATATGACACAAGCTCCAATCTCCAATCCAAGCTGAAATCTGCCCTTCCCTCTCCCGCCTCCCCTCCTTGGCTGCAGCCTTCCAGTGCAGAACCTCCCGCCCGACAGCCTCTCAAAGTAGCCAGCTGGCGGCCGGGAAAGGGACAACAAAAATTCAAATGAAGTGTTTCCATTAAATTCAGCAGGACCTCCTCATTAACCACATGCCGTCTACCAGCACAACAACCAATACACCACTCCAACCCACCCACATCCTGTAAATATCATGGCCAATATTTCAGTGAGCAAGTGATCAATCTATGAAACAGACTCTCTGGGGAGATGGTGGAAACCATTAGTATTGATTCATTCAAATGCAAATTCCTTTCAGAAAGTAGCAGTCTGCGATACAGCATTTGAGACATGACGTGGTAAGTACAACATTCTTGCGAGGGACTCTGGAACAATGGTTCCCAAAGCTCTCAACCACTGTCATGTCTGAAACAAAAACAGATAATGCTGGAAATACTCAGCAGGTCTGGCAGCATCTGTGCAGAGAGAAACATAGTTAATGTTTCAGGCCAGTAAACTTGCATTAGAACTGGGAAAAGTTAGAAATGTAATAGGTTTTAAGCAGATGAAATGGGGGAGGGTAGAAAAAGAACAAAAGGGAAGGTTTGTGATAGGGTGGAGGCATGACAGATTAAATGGCAAAAGGGTTTATGATACAAAGTCAAAGGAAGAAGTTATGGAACAAGTAAAGAAACCAAAGATGTGTCTGGATGAGGTGTGAATGGCAGCTGTCCAAATGTAAAGTAAAGGGATTAAGAAAGAAACAAGAGGGGAAAAAAAGTGAAAAAAACACAAAGAATTTTTAAAAAGTGGAAGCAGAGGTTATGGTCTAAACTTACTGAACTCAATCTTGAGTCTGGAACGCTGTAAAGTGCCCAGTCGAAAGATGAGGTGCTGTTCTTTGAGCTTGCATTGAGCTTTATTGGAACACTGTAGCAGGCCAAGGACAGGTCAAAGTGGGAGCAAGGTAGAGAATTGAAATGACAAGCGACAGAAAGCTCGGGATTGCGCTTGTATTTGGTCTCCCCATTGTAGAGGAGACCACAGCAAATACAGTATGCTAAATTGAAAGAAGTACAAGTAAATCCCTGTTTCACTTGGAAGGAGTGTCTGGGGCCCTGGATGGTGAGAAGGGAGGAGGTAAAAGGGCAGGTGTTGCATCTCCTGTGCTTGCATAGAAAGGTGACATAGAAAAGGGGGGAGGTGTTGGGGGTGACTGAGGAGTGGACCAGGGTGTTAGTGAGGGAATGGTCCCTTTGAAATGCTGAAGGTGGAGGGAAGGCGAAGATGTGTTTAATGGTGGAATCACTCTGGAGGTGGAGGAAATAGCCGAGGATGATCCGTTGAATGTGGAGGCTGGTGGGGTGGAAGGTGAGGACAAGGGCAACCCTATCATGGTTCTGGAAGAGAGGGGAAGTGGTGAGTGCAGAAGTGCAGGAAATAGGTCAGACACAGTCAACAGTCCTGTCAACCACGGTGGCGTAATCTTCAACTGAGGAAAAAGGAAGACATCCATCGAAAAGTTGCATCGTCCGAGCAGATGCGATGAAGATGGAGAAACTGGGAGAATGGTATCAAGTCCTTGCAGGAAATGGGGTGTGAGGAAATGTAGTCCATGTTGCTGTGGGAATTTATGGGCTTATAGTGAATATGGTTGATAGCCTATCCCCAGAAATGGAGACAGAGAAGTCAAGGAAGGAAAGGAAAGAGTCGTAGATGGACCATGTGAAGGTGGGAGAATGGTGGAAATTGTAATTTTCCAGTTCAGGACGAGAGCAGGAAGCGACACTGATACAGTCATCAATGTACCGGTAGAAGAGGTGAGGGACGGGGCCTGAATGGGACTGGAACAAGGAATGTTCCACATATCCCACAAAAAGACAGGCATAGCTAGGATCCATGTAGATACCCATAGCAATGCCTTTTATTTGAAGGAGAAGTTATTCAATGTGAGAACAAGTTCAGCCAGGCGGAGGAGAGTGGTGGTGGATGGGGATTGCTTGGGCCTTTGTTCTAGGAAGAAGCAGAGAGCCCGCAGATCATTCTGGTGGGTGATGGAGGTGTACAAGAATTGAACATCCATGATGAGGGCCGGGAAACTGGAAACTGTTAAAGTGACAGAGGGCATTGGAAGAGTCATGGATGTAGGTGGGAACAAGGGAAATGAAAATAGAGTCAAGATAGAAAGAAATCAGTTCAGTCGGGCAAGAACAGGCTGAAACAATGGGTCTACCAGGTCAGTCCTGTTTGTGGATTTGGGAAGGAGATAGAAGTGGGCTGTCCGGGACTGAGGAACTATGAAATTGGTGGGCATGGAGGAAAGATCTCCAGAGGAGATGAGATCAGTGACAGTCTTTGAAGCAATGGCTTGATGTTCGGTGGTGGGGCCATGGTCCAGGGGGAGGTAGGAGGAAGTGTCAGAGTTGGCATTCAGCCTCTGCTGGGTAGAGGTCTGTACACCAGACAACAGTAGCACCACCCTTGTCAGCAGGTTTGATCACAATGTTAGGGTTGGACCTGAGAGGATGGAATGCTGCAAGTTCAGAGGGAGGTAGGTTAGAGTGAGTGAGGGGAGCAGAGAAATTGAGACGGCCGACGAGTAATGATGAAAAGATCGAGGGAGGATAAGAGGCCAGAGGGAGGGACACTTTGATGTCTGGGTTGGTTGTAGACTGATTGATAGAAATTGATTGTCAGGATTAGTCAAAAACTCCATTACCATATCAGGCAACTGCCAAGATGGTGAGAGGTGAGCTCCATGGAGCTTGGTCTTTTTCTGTCTAACACTTATATTCCTATATAAGGGCGCGGCACTTGTGAATTATATGTCCAGCTTCACTCATTGTATGAAGACGATAACAATGACAATTTTCAGTTACAAAGCATCTTTAACATTTAAAAAAAATCTTAAGGCATTTCACATGTTTAGTGCTATGAGAAACTGCATTAGATGTGCCTAAATTTGTTTCACTCAGGATCTTAACAGCCTTCAGAGAGAGTCCCTTCAATCTACCATATGGGGGGAATTTTAATGGGTAAGAGGAGATGGGCTTGGGTGCATGCAGGGAGTTAAATCCCTTAAAAATGACATCAGGAAGGGATCCCGACATCATCCCACTCACTTCCGGGTTTCACCTGGGCAGGTTTGCAAATAAGCGGGGGACCCCCTTGGATTGGTCGGGTAAGTCATTGACATATGCAATAGGTCATTAACTTCTGTTTTAACCAACCATTCAGTTTTTAACAGACATGGCATCTCTTTCCTGACCTGTCAGCAACTCGACAGGGTAAACTAGGTGAGCACAGCGAGAAGTGCTGCTTCAGTGAAACGGACAGGCTGGGAAGCCTTTGATCAGTGAAACTGTAGAGCACCAGCCATGGCCAGGTAAGAGGCTGCTGTTCAAAGCACTCCTCTCAGAGAGTGCTTTCATCACTTGGCAGGTGATTGCCAACCTGTTGGAAGTGAGTTCACGTGTTCTATAAAATGGGATTAGACTGGGTGGCTCATTTTTTCAACCAGTGCAGACACGATGGGCCAAGTGGCCTCTTTCTGTGCCATAAACTTTCTATTATTTAATGATTCTATGTCTTGCACTTCACTCACCTTCAGCTGCACTTCCCTGCTGTTAGCCTTTACCATGGAATGGGACCTCCGATGAGGAACAACAGGAGCCGCAAGACCCACAGCACCAGCTGCTTTCTCCTCAGCCACACCCCCCTCCATAGGGCAGGGGGCCATGGAAACCAAAATCCAGCTCCAAGGAGATGAGACACCAATACAGTGTCCAGAGGCAGAGGATCAGCTCTCCTGACATATCTGACCACCAGTGCCTCTGGAGGTTCAGGCTCTCATGGCAGTTCACTAATGACATCTACAAGGAGGACTACAAGACCTCCTTTCCAGTGGACTAGGTGGGCATGCATTGTCAGTGGCCGATAGGTGCCTGTCACTTGTGAGCCACGACCCCCCCCCCCCCCACCCACTGCCTCTCACTAAGTTGTGTGCTGTCTTCCTCCACAAGGAGCGATAGCAGAAAGTTAAGTGTTGGAAATAGCTTGTGCAGGGGAGAGGGAAGGACAACAGTTGTGGAGGGTGACTACGAGGCGTGAGTGCGAGAGGGAAATAGAAGGAGGGTGAGTGTTAGTGTTGGCTGTTGAGATGGGGATATAAGGTGCCTCGAGAGAGAATGATTGAAGCTGCAAGGTCATAGTCATAGAGTCATTTGCAGCATGGAAAGAGGCCATTGAGCTCATCGAGTGCATGCTGACTCTCCGCAGAACAATGCAGTCAGTCCCACTCCCCTGCTCCATTCTCATAGCCCTGCGAGTTTATTTCCTTCAAGTGCCCTTCCAATTTCCTTTTGAAATCATCAATTGTCTCCACCTCCACCAGCCTCGTTGGCAGCGAGTTCCAGGTCATTGCCCCTCATGTTGCCCCTGCATCTCTTGCCCGAAACCTTCAACCTGTGTCCCCTAGTCCTTGTTCCATCAGTTAAAGGGAATAGTTTTTCTTTGTCTAACTTATCTAAGCCTGTCATAATCTTGTACACCTCTCTCAAATCTCCACTCAATCTCCTTTGCTTCAAGGAGAACAACCCCAGCTTTTCCTACCTAACCTTGTAACTAAAATCCCTCATCCCTGGAACCATTCTGGTAAATCTCCTCTTCACCCTCTCAAGGACCCTTCGGCCCTTTGACCCTCCAAGCCTGCGCCGATCCAGATCCTCTATCTAAACATGACGCCTATTTTCTAAGGGTCTGTATCTCTTTACTTCCTGCCCATTCATGTATCTGTCTAGATACATCTTAAAAGACGCTATCGTGCCCGCGTCTACCACCTCCGCTGGCAACGCGTTCCAGGCACCCACCACCCTCTGCGTAAAGTGTGGTGACCAGAATTGGATGCAATACTCTAGTTGGGGCCTAACCAGAGCTTTATAAAGGTTCAGCATAACTTCCCTGCTTTTGTACTCAATGCCTCTATTTATGAAGCCCAAGATCCCATATGCTTTACTAACCACTCTCTCAATATGTCCTGCCACCTGCAAAGATTGATACACATGCACCCCCAGGTCCCTCTGTTCCTGCACACTCTTTAGAACTGTATCATTAAGTCTATATTGCCTCATCCTATCCCTTCTGCCAAAATGCATCATCTCAAACTTGTCTGTATTAAATTCCATCTGCTGGTGTGTTGGTCTGAGGAGTGTTGTGCAAGAGAATGCTGGGAAAGTCAGAATATGGGGCTTGGCACCTGAAAGTGCTATGCTACTCACCTTTCCCACCCTCCTGAGGTCCTGGATCCTCGTGGTGCACTCTCCAGGTTGGAGAGTCCACACTCCTGCTGCTGTCTTCCTTGGCCTCTTCCATCCATGCCTGCTTGCTTTGAGAGACTGGCCTCTTCCTCCCATCTTTGGGAAAGATCACCTCACTTCAGCCCCTCAGATTCCATAGCAGGATCTCCAGGTAAGAGTGAGAGACCCGGGGGAGGGCAGCTTTCCCAAATCTCCTCTCCATTCCTGTGGTTGCTGCAGCCTCAGGAATCCATGTCCAGTTGAGCCTTTCTAACCCCTGCTCGGGTCCCTTTAATTAACAATCCTTCCTTTGACAGATTTGGCATGCCATCCCGCCTGCCCTCTCTAATTCGTTTGGAAACCCAGAAGCAGGGACTAAGATTTGAAAATTCCACCCAGAGAGTTAAATTTAAAATTGTTAATTCTAATGCACACACCCTCATTATAATATTTAAATGAACCACCTGCCTCCTGTAATGGGTTCATTACCTGCCCCCCCATCCTACCTCTGTTAAAACTGGAAGTGAGCAGGTTAGAATTGGGTTTCACATTTTTAATATGTTCCCAACATACCTCACCTGTTTTGGAGGGTTAAAATTCCCCCAGTGTCTCAAAGGTGACAAAATCCAATTCTAGTGCTCCGTGCGACTTTGTTCAAGGACCTGAAACCAATCTGTCTTCTTATCATTGGAAGCTGTAAAATAGGCCTTTATTTTTTAGTGTTATGTTACTAATTACAAAATAAAGAAATGTTTCTTTTTTAATTATAATATGGAAACACTAATTTAGAATAATTGTAGCTTTATTCAAAACTTAACAATTATAGATAGCTAATGCTCAGTATTAGGAACAGCTATTCCTTAACTGGCGAGTCGAAGAGACTTAGTAGTTGGCAGGAAAAAAGACAGAGGCGCAAGGGGAGAGCCAACTGTGCAACAGCCCCAACAAACAAATTTCTCTGCAGCACCTGTGGAAGAGCCTGTCACTCCAGAATTGGCCTTTATAGCCACTCCAGGCGCTGCTTCACAAACCACTGACCACCTCCAGGCGCATATCCATTGTCTCTCGAGATAAGGAGGCCCAAAAGAAAAGAAGAATTCCTTAACTGTAAATGTGTCTGGCTAATCTGGGAGAACAATAGGTTTCTGTTTAACTGGGAGTACTGAAATGGCTAAGGCTTTTCCTAAACTTGTAATACAATCATCAGTGCTAGTGCAAGCAAAGCTCAGCCTGATTGGTTAAACTCTTTTCAAGAAGCTGGTAAGGATACCAAAAGGGAAAGAAAGAAATTGCATTCATACAGCACCTTTCATGACCTCAGGATGTCCCGAAGTAGAACAAAGAACAAAGAAAATTACAGCACAGGAACAGGCCCTTCGGCCCTCCAAGCCTGCGCCGATCCAGATCCTCTATCTAAACATGACGCCTATTTTCTAAGGGTCTGTATCTCTTTACTTCCTGCCCATTCATGTATCTGTCTAGATACATCTTAAAAGACGCTATCGTGCCCGCGTCTACCACCTCCGCTGGCAACGCGTTCCAGGCACCCACCACCCTCTGCGTAAAGAACTTTCCACGCATATCCCCCCTAAACTTTTCCCCTCTCACTTTGAACTCGTGACCCCTAGTAATTGAATCCCCCACTCTGGGAAAAAGCTTCTTGCTATCCACCCTGTCTATACCTCTCATGATTTTGTACACCTCAATCAGGTCCCCCCTCAACCTCCGTCTTTCTAATGAAATAATCCTAATCTACTCAACCTCTCTTCATAGCTAGCGCCCTCCATACCAGGCAACATCCAGGTGAACCTCCTCTGCACCTTCTCCAAAGCATCTACATCCTTTTGGTAATGTGGCGACCAGAACTGCACGCAGTATTCCAAATGTGGCCGAACCAAAGTCCTATACAACTGTAACATGACCTGCCAACTCTTGTACTCAATACCCCGTCCGATGAAGGAAAGTATGCCGTATGCCTTCTTGACCACTCTATTGACCTGCGTTGCCACCTTCAGGGAACAATGGACCTGAACACCCAAATCTCTCTGTACATCAACTTTCCCCAGGACTTTTCCATTTACTGTATAGTTCACTCTTGAATTGGATCTTCCAAAATGCATCACCTCGCATTTGCCCTGATTGAACTCCATCTGCCATTTCTCTGCCCAACTCTCCAGTCTATCTATATTCTGCTGTATTCTCTGACAGTCCCCTTCACTATCTGCTACTCCACCAATCTTAGTGTCGTCTGCAGACTTGCTAATCAGACCACCTATACTTTCCTCCAAATCATTTATGTATATCACAAACAACAGTGGTCCCAGCACGGATCCCTGTGGAACACCACTGGTCACACGTCTCCATTTTGAGAAACTCCCTTCCACTGCTACTCTCTGTCTCCTGCTGGCCAGCCAGTTCTTTATCCATCTAGTACACCTTGGACCCCATGCGCTTTCACTTTCTCCATCAGCCTACCATGGGGAACCTTATCAAACGCCTTACTGAAGTCCATGGAAATGACATCTACAGCCCTTCCCTCATCAATCAACTTTGTCACTTCCTCAGAGAATTCTATTAAGTTGGTAAGACATGACCTTCCCTGCACAAAACCATGTTGCCTATCACTGATGAGCCCATTTTCTTCCAAATGGAAATAGATCCTATCCCTCAGTAACTTCTCCAGCAGCTTCTCTACCACTGACGTCAGGCTCACCGGTCTATAATTACCTGGATTATCCCTGCTACCCTTCTTAAACAAGGGGACAATATTAGCAATTCTCCAGTCCTCCGGGACCTCACCCGTGTTTAAGGATGCTGCAAAGTTATCTGTTAAGGCCCCCGCTATTTCCTCTCTTGCTTCCCACAGTAACCTGGGATAGATCCCATCCGGACCTGGGGACTTGTCCACCTTAATGCCTTTTAGAATACCCAACACTTCTTCCCTCCTTATGCCGACTTGACCGAGAGTAATCAAACATCTGTTCCTAACCTCAACATCCTTCATGTCCCTCTCCTCGGTGAATACCGATGCAAAGTACTCGTTTAGAATCTCACCCATTTTCTCTGACTCCACGCATAACTTTCCTCCTTTGTCCTTGAGTGGGCCAATCCTTTCTCTAGTTACCCTCTTGCTCCTTATATATGAATAAAAGGCTTTGGGATTTTCCTTAACCCTGTTTGTTAAAGATATTTCATGACCCCTTTTAGCCCTCTTAATTCCTCGTTTCAGATTGGTCCTACATTCCCGATATTCTTTCAAAGCTTCGTCTTTCTTCAGCCACCTAGACCTTATGTATGCTTCCTTTTTCCTCTTAGCTAGTCTCACAATTTCACCTGTCATCCATGGTTCCCTAATCTTGCCATTTCTATCCCTCATTTTCACAGGAACATGTCTCTCCTGCACGCTAATCAACCTCTCTTTAAAAGCCTCCCACATATCACATGTGGATTTACCTTCAAACAGCTGCTCCCAATCTACATTCCCCAGCTCCTGCCGAATTTTGGTATATTTGGCAATTTAGCACTCTTCCTTTCGGACCACTCTCATCTTTGTCCATGAGTATTTTAAAGCTTACGGAATTGTGATCACTATTTCCAAAGTAGTCCCCTACTGAAACTTCAACCACCTGGCCGGGCTCATTTCCCAACACCAGGTCCAGTATGGCCCCTTCCCGAGTTGGACTATTTACATACTGCTCTTGAAAACCCTCCTGGGTGCTCCTGACAAATTCTGCTCCATCTAGACCTCTAACACTAAGTGAATCCCAGTCAATGTTGGGAAAATTAAAATCTCCTATCACCACCACCCTGTTGCTCCTACATCTTTCCATAGTCTGTTTATATATTTGTACCTCTATCTTATGCTCGCTGTTGGGAGGCCTGTAGTACAGCCCCAACATTGTTACCGCACCCTTCCTATTTCTGAGTTCTGCCCATATTGCCTCACTGCTCGAGTCCTCCATAGTGCCCTCCTTCAGCACAGCTGTGATATCCTCTTTGACCAGTAATGCAACTCCTCCACCCCTTTTACCTCCCTCTCTATCCCGCCTGAAGCATCGATATCCTGGGATATTTAGTACTGTCTAATCAATGAAAAACAGTACAACTACAACAATATAGTGCCTTTAATGTAATAAAACGTCCCAAGGCACTTCACAGGAGCGTTATAAAACAAAATATGACACCGAGCCATGTAAGGAGATATTATGTCAGATGACCAAAAGCTTGGTCAAAGAGGTAGGTTTTAAGGAGTGTCTTAAAGGAGGAGAGAGAGGTGGAGCGTGTAGGGCGGGAATTCCAGCGCATAGGACCTATTACTTTTGAAATGTAGTCACTGCTGTAATGTAGGGAAATGGAGCAGCCAATTTGCACACAGCAATGTGATATTGACCAGATAATCTGTTTTAATGATAGCTGAGGAATAAATATTAACCAAGACACCAATAAAAACTCCCCTGCTCTTCTTTGAATAGTGGCATAAGGTATTTTACATTGACCTGAGAGGGCAAGTGTCTGAAAAACAGCACCTCCAACAGTCCATCTACCTGAGTCCTCCCTCAGTATTGCACTGAAGTGTCAGCCTGTATTATGTGCTCAAGTCTCTGGAATGAGGATTAAACCCACAACCTTCTGACTCAAAGGTGAGAGTGCAACCACAGAGACAAGGTAAGCTGACACAATATTTGAAGACATTACACAACCTCCCACTTAATTGCATGTCTCTAAGTCACATTACTTCCCACTTAATTGCATATATTCTTACATTCTAAATCAACAGCTGTATGTGAGTTAAAATCCCAGGTATCAATGTCCAATACAGATACAGTTCCAGGTAACTAGATAGGAGGTTGAACAGACTCAACAGCCAATGACCTGAAATAGGCTAGTTTTATGATCCTGTAGTTTTTTTTCGGGGAAGAATGCGGTGTGCCTTTAAGGCTGGAAAAGGAGCTGTATTGCTTTAAGAACTAGCAAGCCTCAGGAGTTAGAGAAATTGCATTTTGGTTGCCATTGGATACAACCATACGGAGAGGGAACCAACCGGCTTCAAAGAATGCTGTCGGCGAGACATTGGTCGTCTCAATTTCTCTGCCCCCCTTCACTCACTCTAACCTGTCCCCCTCTGAATTTGAGGCACTCCGTTCTCTCAGGTCTAACCCCGACATTGTCATTAAACCTGCAGACAAGGGTGGTGCTGTTGTTGTCCGGCGTACCGACCTCTACCTTGCAGAGGCTCAGCGCCATCTCTCAGACACTTCTTCCTACCTCCCTCTGGACCATGACCCCACCACCGAACATCAAGCTACTGTCCACAGGACTGTCACTGACCTCATCTCTGGAGATCTTCCCTCTACAGCTTCCAACCTCATAGTCCGGCAACCCCGGACAGCTCGCTTCTACCTCCTTCCCAAAATCCACAAACGGGACTGTTCCGGCAGACCCATTGTGTCAGCCTGCTCCTGCCCCACTGAACTTATTTCTTCCTATCTTGACTCTATCTTTTCTCCGCTGGTCCAGTCTCTTCCCAACTACATTCGTGACTCTTCTGACGCCCTACGTCATTTTGACAATTTCCAGTTTCCTGGCCCCAACCGCCTCCTCTTCACTATGGACGTCCAATCGCTCTACACCTCCATCCCCCACCAGGACGGTTAGAGGGCTCTCCGCTTCTTCCTTGAACAAAGGCCCAACCAGTCCCCATCCACCACCACCCTCCTCCGCCTGGCTGAACTTGTTCTCACATTGAACAACTTCTCCTTCAACTCTACTCACTTCCTTCAAGTAAAAGGTGTTGCTATGGGTACCCGCATGGGTCCTAGTTATGCCTGTCTTTTTGTGGGATGTGCCGAACATTCTTTGTTCCAGTCCTACTTAGGCCCCCTCCCCCAACTCTTTTTCCGGTACATTGATGACTGTATCGGTGCCGTTTCCTGCTGCCGCCCTGAACTGGAAAACTTTATCAACTTTGCTTCTAATTTCCACCCTTCTCTCACCTTTACATGGCCCATCTCCGACACTTCCCTTCCCTTCCTTGACTTCTCTGTCTCCATCTCTGGGGATAGGCTGTCTACTAATATCCATTATAAACCCACCGACTCCCACAGCTACCTCGACTACACTTCTTCACACCCTACCTCCTGTAAGGACTCCATTCCATTCTCCCAGTTTCTCCGTCTCCAATGCATTTTCTCTGATGATGCTACCTTCCATGACAGCGCTTCTGATATGTCTCCCTTTTTCCTCAACTGAGGATTCCCCCCCACTGTAGTTGACAGGGCCCTCAACCTTGTCCGGCCCATTTCCCGCACCTCTACCCTCACCCCTTCCCCTCCCTCCCAGAACCGTGACAGGGTTCCCCTTGTCCTCACTTTCCACTCCATCAGCCTCCATATCCAAAGGATCATCCTCTGGCATTTCCGCCACCTCCAGTGTGATGCCACTACCAAACGCATCTTCCCCTCCCTTCCCGTCAGCATTCCAAAGGGAATGTTTCCTCCATGACACCCTGGTCCACTCCTCCATTACCCCCACCACCTCACCTTCGCACGGCACCTTCCCCTGCAATCGCAGGAGGTGTATTACCTGCTCATTTACCTCCTCTCTCCTAATTATCCCAGGCCCCAAACACTCCTTTCAGGTGAAGCAGTGTACTTGTACTTCTTTCAATGTAGTATACTGTATTCGCTGCTCACAATGTGGTCTCCTCTACACTGGGGAGACCAAACTCAGACTGGGTGACCGCTTTGTGGAACACCTCCGCTCAGTTCGCAAGCAGGACCCCGAGCTTCCGGTTGCTTGCCATTTCAACACTCCCCCTTGCTCTCATGCTCATATCTCTGTCCTGGGATTGCTGCAGTGTTCCAGTGAACATCAACGCAAGCTTGAGGAACAGCATCTCATTTTCCGATTAGGCCGGACTGAACATGGAGTTCACTAATTTCAGCGCATGACGGGCCCCCCATTTTA
Organism: Heterodontus francisci; assembly: GCF_036365525.1. NCBI lineage: Eukaryota > Metazoa > Chordata > Chondrichthyes > Heterodontiformes > Heterodontidae > Heterodontus > Heterodontus francisci. The sequence continues at coordinate 23,204,480 of NC_090394.1, forward strand.
CTTTTATTTTTAGTTATTTTTTACTTTTTACTTTTTAAAAAAAATTTTTGTGTTTATTTTATTTTATTTCATCTTAGTTTGTTCAGTTTGCTTACCCACGGTTTTTTTCATGTTTGTACTTGTGGCTGTTCAATTTTCAGTCCGTTAACACCCTTTCTGTACTAATGCTTTGTCTTTCAACACACCATTAACATATCTTTGCTCCATGACCTTCTGGTCAGCTATTTTGTGACCTCGTCCTATCAACACCTTCTCCTTTGTTATTTCTTGCCCCACCCCCACTTTACTTGCTTATAACCTTTTACATTTCTAATATTTGCCAGTTCTGAAGAAGGGTCACTGACCTGAAATGTTAACTCTGCTTCTCTCTCCACAGATGCTGCCAGACCTGCTGAGTATTTCCTGCATTTCTTGTTTTTATTTCAAAGAATGCATCCTGGTTACCAGGCAACAGCCATTCAGAGACCAAGGACCAGATATCCAATGTTGCAATTATCTTTTGAACTCCTTTTTAGTTGAGACAAACTGTTCTGAGAAACAGACAGACAGCTGTGTGTTAGCACCTGAAAGGAGCGCTCTCCACCCATTTAAACTGGAGGAAGAGAATTTAGTCTGTTTATTTATTATTCTCTCTCAAAATTCTAAAAAATCAAACCAAAACAGAGATCTCTGATAATTTAAACTGAAGAGAGGGAAGTTAGACTGTGACAATCATTTATCCCTCAAAAATTCTAAAGCCAAATTGACTCATTAAAAAAAGTGTTTGCAAGTTGTTAATTGTTGAAATTCATCGCTGGAGAAGGAGCAACTATTTCAACTTCTGAATTAGACTATGGACTGTTCTACTGTTATAGAACCTTTTTTTACCCATCAGCCGGCTGTAAGGACGTCAAGCAACCTTGGACTGTTCCACATCCAGCAGGAGTGTAGATCTGCAAGGACCCTAATTTTTTCTATTTTTAAATGTTGTTTATATCTTAGTAGTGTTTAAGAATTTAGTTTTCCTAATTAAACAATTAATTTGTTGATTTAAAGACACTTGATATGGTTAGTCTCATTTGGGGGTTAATAGATGGTACTATTTGGCTGGGTCTTTCTTTAATTTGTAAAGTTTAAAATGATATGTTAGGCAATCTGTGGAGGGATGGGATTGAACTAACAGTGAGCTTCTCCCACCATAGTCAGAATCGTATATTTTGATTGGGGGCTTTGACTGGAGTGGTCAGGCTTAACACTAGACATCACTAGGATATAGTTCTGATGAAAGGTCACTGACCTGAAACGTGCACTCTGTTTCTTTCTCCACAGATACTGCCAGACCTGCTGAATATTTCCAGCACTTTCCATTTTACCAGGATGTGGAGCATCATTATATCCTGTAAAGCAACAGAGAGCTCATGTTCTACAAAGGATACAAAAGGATTTCCGCTGTTCCTCTGTTTGCACTAACAGCTTTGATGGAGAATGCATTTCTTGACATGATCTGATTATTCAGGGACCACGAAAGTTAACAGGGCACCAAATTACATTTCATTTTTATTTTTTCACATAAAAGATATAGTGGCTGTTTTTAATCTCCTTGAACCCCTGTAATTAGAGCAGGTTTCAGTTTTTTGTTAAGTCCTGCGACTGAATCTATAAAGTCAGGATGTCCTGTAATAACACAACTGAAGTGCATTATCCTGGTTCCATGTGTCACTTGGAGGGATTTCAAATATCAATATTTGCTATTCAAGAGACTCATGAGACTCATGAGAGCTAGTCAGAGTGTATTAGACTGTGGACTCTGGATACTCATGGGCTCTCTGGGACGTCAGAGGTTTTGCACTAATGGACACCCCGGGATATACTGGGGGCATTTAAGAGAACACATTTTAAAAAGCTATTCACATGTTAACCAGATGTGAAAAGTAGCTTTTATTTTCATGCGAGGCAGTGCGCATTTAAATATAACTTGAATTGTTTTAAAGTACTGGAATATTCTACTCCTTGTTTGATGCAAATTGAGTGATAACTTGGCTAAGCATAAGATATGGCCTTGGTGACAAGTAATGGTGGGTAATATTTCCATGTGGCAAACTCTGCGTTTTCACCCTTTAATTTCACAAAGCATAATAGTCAATGTAAGAAGTTTCCATAATTATGCTTTAAAAAATGGCCTGCAGTTAGATGATCAATTTTGGCCCTCCAAACTTGGGTTGCCTGAGAATATTTTGAACAATGTAACATCACAGCAAAGTACTAGTGGAAGTAATTCAAGAATTAAGAATATCAAATAACATTAAATTACACTGGGTTAAGGATATATTTCCTTACAATGTAACAGTAGTGTCAGCCGTGGCTTAGTTGGTAACACTCTCGTCTCTGGGTTCCAAGGCCAGAATTTGATGCCCCCCCCCACCCACATCGAGCAGGCTGGTGGCAGGTGTGGTGTAAAATTGAGTGGGAGGCGGGGGCGCCATCTTGACCCCCTCCCGCTGCAATATTACGCAGGGCGGCTGTGGCGAGAAACGGCCCACCCGCCCCAGGCCAAACAAGGCCCTTAAGTGGCCAGTTAATTGACACTTAAGGGCCTCGTCCCACCGCCGCGGGTATTTTACCCTCGGCGGCCAGATGGCAAAGGCCCCAAGAACCCCACCTGGTAAAACCAGGTGACCTTCTTGCAGGCTGGGTGGGCCCTCCTGATCGAGCACCCTGTGCCCCACGGAAGGCAGCCCCCAAAGCCCCAACCGCCTCCCTTGCCTTGCCAGGTCCCGGCCGAGGCCCTAAAAACTTACCTGCGTTCCAGGGCAGTCCTTCCTGTTGCCTTCAATGGCTGGGTGTAGACCCAGCAGGGGCTACTGTTTCCAATGGTGCTGCTGGGACTAAGAGCTGCCGGCCCGCTGATAGGCCAGCAGTTCCATTAGGCGGGACTTCCTGCCTCAAGGAATGGAAGTTCCGCCCAAGATCAAATAAGGGCCTGGGGAGCAAAAAATCCCAGACTGGCTCCCTAGGTCCAGTGGAGGTGGGCTCGACACCACCTTTCTGGCTGGTGGGCGGAGCCTCCTGCCCAATGTAAAATTCCGTCCCAAGTCTCATTCCAGGGCTTGAGCACAAAAATCTACGCTAACATTCCAGTGCAGTACTGAGAGAGTGCTCCACTGCCAGAGGTGGCATTGTTCAGATGAGACGTTAAACCAAGGACCCATCTGCCTACTCAGGTGGATGTAAAAGATGCCATGGCATTATTTTGAAGAAGAGCACAGGAGTTATCCCCAGTGTCCTGGCCAATATTTATCCCTCAATCAACATTCCAAAAACAGATTATCTGGTCATTATCACATTTGTTTTGTTAGGCCCCCCCACCTGCCAAGAATGAGGCACATCAATTTTGTCATGAACATTGATTTTTAACTATTGTTGGAGCGAGGAAATGACTTGTTAAACAAATCAGCCATGGTGGGGAAAAAAACATTTACATACTAACAGATATCAAAGGTGAGGAAGCGCATTCCAGGGCCTGCTAAGGAGGATACAGTCCATAAGGGCCAGGACTGGTTAGACCAGCTAGTCACATGACTATCTGGCTTTTCCAGGGTTTTCTGTTGAACTGGCCACAAAGAGTTTGAAGGCAGAAAGGCTGTTTGCTCCTGGACTGAGAAGATCTCTCCTGTCTGCTCCCATCTCTTTCTCACAAGCCTCTGAATCCACTGAAGATACATGAACCCCAAGAGAGAAAAGTCTCCAATAGCGAACAAGGTTTAAGAAGAATACTGGGCCCCAACGAAAAGCAACATCTACCTATAATCAAGGACTCTACAGTGAGCTCGAAGAACCGTAACAAAAACTCTTCAGATATTGCCTCAAACATTTCCATTTTATTTTTCTTCTGTCTCTATTTGCATGTGTGTATCGCGTATGCATGCTAGCGTAGGCACGTCGTGTATCCGTAGGTATTAACCAAATTAGAGTTTAAGTTTAATAAATTTCAACTTTTCTTCTTTAAACTTGAGAAAGCCTGTTTGTGCTGGTTTATCTGCCTTATAATTGGAAAGCATTGAACAAGGATTCACCAACGGAGAGCTAAAAACAGTGTGTTTAAAATTAAATCCTGTTACAGTAAGACTAGGTGAAGGCTGAAAGGGACCCCTAGACACCTTTCTCACCTGGTCGTATCACATTGCTGTTGTGGGAATTTGCTGTGTGCATACTGGCTGCCACAGTTCCTGTATTACAACACCGTCTACACTTTAAAAATACTTCATTGGATGTAAAACATTTTGAGATGTCCAGTGGCTGTGAAAAGCACTATATAAATGCAACTCTGTCTTTCTTTCAGTATTAGTATGCTAAATAATTCTCGAGACTTAATGTAGTCTGTATCATAGTCAAATAGCAATTAGTGATTAATCCAATTGTAAATCCCCAGTGACCATTGTACATTTTATTTTTAGTCATATGATTGCTCTGAATACTGACCGTCTATTGGAAATTTGGGTGTGCGATAGATATCTCTACAGGTTCAGTTATGACAGTTGCTCATGTAAGTGATCTGAACATCTGGCAGTTATGGAAGTTGACTGACACTGCCCTGTATCTACCTGTATAATAGTACAAACCAGACCCATAATAAAAGAATCCCCTTGTGATTGCAGCAGGAAATTCATGCCTTTTGCATATTCACTCTTTCAGTCTCTCCAAAGCTGGCCCAGGTACACAGTTGGTGAGATGTAGCTTAATATAAATTGTTAAGCTGCATTATTTCATAGCAGGTGAACATACAGAGCAGTAGTTATGGTCATATTCACTTGGTCCTATTACTTTGCATAATACTAAAATAATGAAAATGCTACACTTCCCCACACAATGAATAGTCTTGCTTGACTTAAACAAACTAATTTTGAACTGCCCCGAACATGGTAATCTTCTCAAAGCAATTTTCAGGATCCTACTGCTTTTCAACTTTTTGCTTCAAAAATCCATAAGGTATGCAATGTCCTGTTTCAAAAAATCTCCCAATCTTTGCGTCCTGTCCTACCATGGATTTCTCACTGTTCATTGCCAGATCAAATCAAATAAAATGGCGAGGTGTTTAATGATTGCTATTCAAAGTCCATGAGGAAACAAGATCAAAGCATTTTAACTATCATCTCAGACCCATTTTTTACTTGCATGAATATGCTGTGCTTTAATACATAACATTTAAAGTAATTTCTTTTCCAAATATTTTCTATGGAAAATTGGTCAAAAAGCTCCCATCAAAAAGGCATTTTATAAATGCAAACCTTTCTTTCTTCCTTTCCATTGGAATCCTGGACTGAATAACCCATTTTTAAATCATATTTCACCTGCTGCAACTGGATCCTTATTTAACTGCTCAGCTCACTTTCTGCCTGTTCTTAGCAGCATCAGTACACACATTTCTGGGGTAAACCAGCTGGTTGGTTGAATGCTCTGGTCTGCTGGTTAGAACTCCTTAAATAAGCCACTTTACAATCTAAAAATCCAGGATTAATTTAAACTTACAGGGGGCTAAATTCAATAGCCCCTGGAAATGGGTGCAGGGATCACTATGCATCATTAACTCCCACTTGTTGATTGCAATGCAAGCAGCACACTAACTTCTTGCTGCCTGCTCATTTCAATGTTTTCAGCATCCAGTCAGAGCTAACCATACTGTTGATTGACTGGATGCATCAGCAGGGGCCAATATTATGAGGGGCGAGCACCACTTAAAGCAGAGGTGCATTGTGGCTGGAGCAGGTGCTGGCAGTCATGCAGGCAGTGAGACTGACCTGGGAAACATTGAGAATGGCACAAGGTGGGCGACAGGGGGCTCCAAGGTTTTTGGATGCTGCATTGGAGGCCTTGGTGGAGGAAGTGGAAAGGAAGAGAGATGAACATAACAGGAAATGGGAGCAGGAGTAGACTATACGGCCCCTTGAGCCTACTCTATCATTCAATACATTCATGGCTGATTTCTGCATCAACTTCATTTTCCCATAACCCTTGATTCCCAGAGACATCAAAAATGTATCTATTCCAGCCTTGAAATGGAGCATCCACAATCCTCAGGGCTAGAGAATTCCAAAGATTCGCAACCCTCTGAGTAATGAAATTTCTACTCAATCCTAAATGCTTGACCCCTTATCCTGAGACTGTGCCTCCATGTTCTTGATTCCCCAGTCAGGGGGGAACAACCTCTCAATGTATACCCTGTCAACCCCTGTCTTGTTTCAACAGGAGGCCGTCTAGACACATGCTCAGAAGGCAGTGGTAACAGATAGCCATGGAGATCAATGCCAGGAGAAAAGCCCCATGGACATGGGTGTAGAGCTGCAAGAAGTTCAATGACCTCACAAGGTCAGTGAATGCATCTCCAAATGTCAAATCCCACCAACAGCACCATTAGCCTCAGAGACTACTCAATCACCAGACCCCCCATCATTCACCCACCAACAACCTCTATCAATCAGGACTCGTACCTGACATTCATATGCTGCTCTGCACCCTCACAAATTTAGCCTGCTGGAAGCTTCACACCCACATATCATAGCTTGCACACACTGCCAGCTATTCAACCATGACAGCACATTCACTGACACACTTCCCTCTCTTGCAAGGACAAGCTGGCACACAATTGGAGGCAGGGGGAGCTAACCAGATGGGAACAGGGGCACCTACATGTCCTAACCTCCATTATTCAGACACCTTTTGCTGAGGCCATGGCCAGTGATGGGGCTGAAATCATCAAGGATGAGAGAGTATCCTCATACCTAATCCTCCTTCTCACATCCGCGTCCACCTCATCCCACACTCTCTTCTGATTTACAAGCTGAAAATGATGTAAGCACACACCTCTACACCACAGCCTTACCCTTGTGTCTTTCTCTTTTCAAATACCCAAGAAGTGCAATCTGGCCAGGCAGTGGGGGGAACAGCAAGAAGACAGTGATAATGAAAATGCACCTATGCTCACACATGAGTTGGACATTGAAGGAGTGGAATCTTTCTTGATTCCAGTATAAGGCAGCGTTGACACGTGACACCTGCAAAACGATGTACGTGCAGTCAATGGCACTCTGCCCCACGGGGCAGCTTGCAATCCTAGAGAAGCTGCATGCTCACTCCTCCTGCTTTCTCTAGCAAGAGGGAACAAAATGAAGTTACCTCTCTTTCAGAATTAATTTGAGATTCTCAGTGACCTCCCTTATGCAACAATGGACAACAAATTGCAGGATCTTGCTAATCTCTCCAGCTCTAGCCACGAAGGAGCCAGACGCATAAAAGTTCACGGCCACAGTCATCTTCACAGCCATTGGTAATGCTGTCCTCACCCTACTCTGAGGTTGTTGCTGTGGCTGCAACAGATGGCAGATTTCAGTGAGGGCGTCCTTAATGAAGAGCAGACATTGTTGCTGTTTGAGGGTCAGGTCGGACAGTCGCTCCCTGGACACGTTGCTAAGAGCCCTTCTACCTCCCTCTTCCAGCAGCTTTTCTTGCTCTGTGTGCCCTCCCTGTACCTTCTCCCAGTTATGCTCTATTCCAAGGGGAAGGCCTACCAGTGCATCCATGTCTGGGAGCAACTGGTTTGTGGAGAAGCCTTAAAGTCAGCAAAAACTCCTTCAGCACCTGCCACCCCACTCCCTGTAGACTTTGGCAATTTTAGATAACTATAGAAAGCACCAAACATTTGTAGAATCATAGCAATAGCTAGAAGAAATCAACTGGCAACTAACTTGTAAGTAGTTGATGGTCCCTTTAAATCGTGCACTTTGGAGGAGTCCTTCCTGCTGCTAACTGTTTTCAGCTGTGTGAGATCAAAACAGGACTTTAGTCAGAGGGTTGAGCTTAAAAATGGCAGCATTGGTGTCCAATTTGTTTTGCACACGTGACATTGTGGTCTGTCTGCTCTACATACTTTCAGCAGCCATTCACTGCACTCATGCAAATATCCCCATGAAAATGATGTCAGCAGGATTCATCCCATAAGTGTGTGTGCACTGCAACCTGGATTGTCAGCCTCGATTTTGTGCTGTAATCTCTGGAGTGGGACTATGAACGCACAACCTTCTGGTTCAGAAGCAAGAGTGCTACCGACTGAACCATGGTGTAATAAACATACAAATTGTTTCTTTCACTATCAACAGTAGCAACAAGACAAGTTGATGAAACATTCATAATTTACTAAAACCTCAATATATTCAACATACTCCGTGAATACTGTGACTGTAATTTGGTTAACTCAAGGAAGATGTTGATTGGATTATTCTGATGGCAATGTCTGCCCTATAGAGGGCACTATTTTCACTTTAACTCAGAAAGAGATGCAGTGGTTTTTGTCAAGGTTCATCCCAAGCAGCTCTGTAACACAGGAGTCTGTGCTCTACGGGCTGTTCCCAGGGACGCACACCGAGACAAACATCAACTGCTGCTGGAGGACTATCAATTCGGTGAAAGACGCCCTTTGGTCTGCCCGAAACTTGCTGGACTTCCAGCGCAAAGAGTTGTCCACCACCGAATGTTGCAGACTGGCACATTCCAGGGTCCAGGACTACGTGCTGAGGGACGCACTAAAGCTTGGGGCAGCCGCAGCAAAGGCTCAATGGGGAAAGACCACAGTGTAAGGTTCCCCCACCAAGCTGGACTGAGGGGCTGGATCCATGGGAAACCCCTCGAACTGTATCGTTAATATTCTGAATTGTTGTAAATGTAAAACTGTAATTGACATGACAATTGTGAAACGGAAGGGTTGGGAAGAAACTCATAACAGTATTGAAGGAAACTGATCTCCCTTGCAATGTTTGTATTTTTTGGTGCTGTTTGGAAACTGTTTGGCAATGTAATTTTTACAGATTTTTATGAATAAAGTATATTTTGGAAATAAAAAAAAACTCAACAGTGAGTTTTCAATACAATAACTTCATTTGCATCACAACAGTTTTTAACGTCAACTTGTTTCCTACGCATCATGTAGATTTTGAGAATTTGCAGGTTAGTAAGTGAAGCATGCAGAAATAAGTAGTTACATGTAGATTTAACACATGGCAACATATTTTCAATAACATCTTTAAGAAGTACTGCCAGAAAAATTGGATAATCCTAAAATGTCAGATATTAAAATATTGAATATTGTTAATCAACTGGTGATGTCTTTGAGATAGCCTGTTGTTTCTGTTGTGTAATTATCATTTTTATTCATTTATTTAAAAAAGCATTTACATTTTGAAACTGTCTCCAACCTGCCACATATTTGATTTATTTTATGATGCCCGAACCAGGCTGCTAGAAGCCCAGGGGAAACTGACATTTGTTCCCACATGTCCTGCAGCAGTTATTCCTCCTGGTGAGCTTTGTACTGAGTCTCTTTGACAGCAAAAGCCCATATTCTGTTCACTTGCCCTTCTAATTAAATGCGGAAATTAAACAAGGGCGGTAATGGGGGCAAAAGGGAATGTGGAAGATTTGGGGATCAAAATGTCAAGAGAGAAGCTTTCTAGCATACAACAAGGCTCTGTAAATGAACAAGAAGGCCTCTAGACTTGAGGTTTGCTTCATTGTAAAAGCCACCTTGTGCAGAATAAGAGTAGGGATGCTGCCTCATTAATATAAAAGAGAATTGCGGGAAGGCAAAGCTTCACAACTCCAGCTGACTGGTGCCCTCCTTTGAATAAGGTCCAGTGGTACATGGTGTTAATGAGAATGAAGGCTGTTTCACATTGATTCCCCACTGATTTATGCTCAGTGATGTAGTACATGGTGCTGTACAGTAATCACCGTAGGCTTCCTGTCCACTCCCATCAATTCATTGCCTAATGGCAGCTGCTTTAATACATTTGAGGAGTGATTTCCCCTTTGCAATTTGCAAAGTAGCTATTCCTTTTCCATTATTAAACATTTGCCAGGGTGAAAACGTGTGCATTTTTATCAACTAAAACCAAAGTTGTAACAGTTCTCAAATAATTAATGGCTAAAAATGTCATTATTTGTTTGCTTTGTTTAGAAGATTAGTTGCCTTATTCCTTTTGAGAAGGGGGTAAAATTTACACAAATTCAACTTGCGGTGCATGGCATAAAGCCACAAAGATATGAAAACTTGCACCAAAAAATGCAGATAATTTTCCAAAAATTATCTGGCTGGTACATGAAAATTGCTAGAAAATATTTTGTAAAGCAACAGTAAATTTTTCCTAGAGATCATTTATTTTGTGACTCTCCACTTCGCAGCATTTGGGAATGATAAGCCAGGTCAGACAGTTGGGAGAAGTGGAGAGTCCTACAGGCGGATTGTGGGCAATTTGGCTGCATTCAAACTAAAGAATCATATGGACTAACCAGGGACAGTATTTCCATACTAGCACTATAAAAAAGTATGTTCCCAGGGATATTATGCAATGACAACAGGTGAGCAAACACGTCCCCTTCACTCACATGTGCAATGTGGGTCGTTGCCTGTTTCCACAAGGCAGTTATTGCTTTTCATCCATCTGGAGGGAGTTAACAGAGAGCTTATCTCAGCACAGATCTGGACATCAGTCTGAAGGAAATGTTGGAGATTGGCTGATCTCCTAAACTGAAATAGCTCACTTCTTTAAAAACATTTTCCCTCTGTTTCTGAATGGTGAAACAAAAATAAATTGTCTAGATTGTTTAGCAGCTTAACATTTTGTCATTTTTGTAATGCATTTGCATTACCAATGCACACCCACTGACCTTAATATAACATCTCAGGTGGACAAATATTAGCTTGAAAAGTACAAATAGTTACCCAAAGCACGCCCACAGTCAGCAATCCACACATTATATCCGTAATCATTCATAGACTATCGCTACTAATTAATCTTCTGATCTATACCCCTTTCACTGTGAGCACATTGTCAATAGGAATGATTACATTTTGCATCAGAAAAGGATTTGCATTGAACTTTTCATTGTCAAAAAAGAATTAACGCCTTCACTTATTTTCAAAGCTTGGCTTTCCTAGCATAGGTAATAATTCAGGAGCAAATTCCAATCTTCCTGTGCATTTGTGCACAAAAGCCCAATTCTAAGTTTTGTTTTACTGACTTCCTCTCCTTTTGTTTTCTCCTCTTCTCTCATGTAGACACTGATGTGCTGGGGTATGACTGAACAGGTGCGGACCGCACTACAGTATATCATCTGACTGCCCATTATTCACAGGTGAGCCTCAACAGTGTGTGTCCTGTCCTCAGTTGTGAAAAAGAACAAGCATTTATCTAGTGCCTTATCATGTCCTCAAAACTTTACGAGCAATGAATTGCAGTTGCTGTTGTTATGTGGACAAATGTTACAGCAAAGTTGCACACAGCAAGGTCCCAAAAATGGTAAATGAATGGTAAGTGAATGAATGATCAAATTATCTGTTTTAGTGGTGTTGATTGAGAGAGGATTGTTAACTAGGACCTCACCCATCCTCAGATAGTGCTGTGAAAGCTTTTACCTCCACCTGAGAAAGCAGACTGAACCTGCGGACTCAAAATCTCACCTCTGACAATGCCTCGGTATGGCACTGAAGTAAAACCTTCCATTAGGTGTTCAAGTAGTGATTGTACCCAGTACCTTCCTACTTAGAGGCAAGAGTGCTGCCAATTGAGCCCAAGTCATGTTGTGTACTATATTTAACCAGAATCTGGAAAAATCCCAGGTACGTGGGATACTGACTTAAAAATAGAAATATTCAACATTTATTCTGGTATGTATGGGTGTAGCATTCCATCACCATTTTTGGCACAGCTCACAGGATCCTAGGAATGTACTTAGCTGAAAATATTATGGCTCTAATTGCATTACTTTTGGATGGTCAGACTTTTCCAATTTTGGTGACGGGGCAGTAACTAGGTTTGTGCTCTCTTGGTAATAGATCGAAAGTAGGCTGCCACAATTCAGCTCACTGTGCCTTAGCCTTTGCTTCAGAGAAATACCCTCTGCTGTACCAAGCAAACATTATCATTTTCAACACTTCCCACAGCCTTTCTTCGGGGCGTTAGCTGTGGCTCAGTGGTAGTTTTCTTACCTTTGAGTCAGAAGGTCATGGGTACAAGAACCACTCCAAAGACTTGAGTATATAATCTAGGTGCAGCTTTGGAGGTGCTATTTTTCAGATGGGGCATTAAAACAAGACCACAGCTTCCCTCTTAAGTGGACTTTAAAGATCCCAAGGCACTATGTGAAGAAGAACAGGGGAGTTCTCATGGTGTCCAAGCCAACGTTTAACCCTCAACTAATGTCTGGTACATAATATATGAATTCCAATGCTTGCAGAATGAGAATTGGCTTCAGCATTTCCTACATCACAATAGCCATGTCACTTCAAAATTACTTCATTGGTTTTCATGCACTTTGGGACATCCTGAGGTTGTGTTACAATCATCTAGTTGCACGGTTTATATTAATATTTTTAGAAGTCACTTTTAGTTTTGGGGAAATTAAATTTGTAAATGTAAGATCATTGAAAATCTGGAATTCAGAAATTGTCAGACCACCCAAGGTATATACACTGCAAAGGACTTTCCATGTGTACTTACAGGGTTAGAGTTAGAGGGGTGAAGCCATAAAACAGCAGGTGGACCTGTTTAGTTGGGGAATTGAAGTCAGTAAGTCTGAAGAGAATTGTCCTGTCTTCGTTAGCAATCTGAATTATTCATGTAGGTTCCAGATCAAAGGTTTTGCTTTGAAGCTAGAAGTTAAATTAATTTAAATTTCTATTTGGGACATCCCAGATGTACCACATTGCTATGGAAATAGATTATGCAAGGAGATGCCTTTTCGACTGGTGTTTAATCTCTGTGATTGCTCACCAAAGGTTCAGTTGGTGTTTGGAAGCAGCTGGACCCAGTAGCAAGGAGCTAGCAGGAGCTAAGGGTGCTTTCTGATTTGAAGTCACTACACAAGAGTTCCAGTGAGGCCTATGCTTGATCTGGGAAGTCCACAATGATGACGTGTTGTAGAAGAGTTGAGTGGTCCCCCCTGCCGGAACCCAAGAGATCTCATACCTCAAAGGATAGCTGTAGCACAAAGGAAAGTCAATGTGAATTCCTGAGAGCTGTGGTATGTCTTGGATTGGTCGCAGGAGAAATGAAGGAATCCTCAAGATCCTGTAAAGTATAGGGGGACTCCTGGGTGGAAGTAAAAGTCAAATTGGAATGTTCTATTGAGATTTAGGGTATAAAGTATAAGTGATTACAAATTATAGTGTTAAGTTAATAGTGCTTGCTTTGTTTAACTCTTGTACAGTAAAGGTTTTGTAAAAACATGAAATATTATGGCATGATTCCTTCAGTTAATAACCAGGGAGTTCAAATTTCTCTTTAAAAAACTTACTGGTCTCTAACAGGAATCATAACAGATGTGAAAGGTGCTATATTAATGCAAATCTTCCTTTCTCTGACCTTGCAGTTCTTTTCCATACTTTAAGAAAGCATTTTTAAAAGCGAATTGAATAAGCAATTTAAAAAGGAATGGAGGTAATTTATATATATATATATATATATATATATATATATATATATAATGCATTTTTGTTGCAATTGTAAAATATGATTCTATTCTGTTCATTATTTTTTGATCCACAACTATCCTAATGTACAGAAGAAAACCTAATGTTGGTTGAGTACAAGGACATAAGAGCTGATTGTAGAGATTAAGGGGGTAATTTTATTCCCCAAAAAACAGGTGCATTGGGGTCAGGTGCAAAACAGAGAGATTTTAAAATTTCAAACCCAACCCCAATCTGCTCACTTCCGGATTTAATGGAGACTGGACAAAGTTGGTGGGGGGTGGGGGGTGGGTGCAGTACAGGCAGTCATAATTTCAAGCTACAATTGTTTTTTGTGACTCTTGTGGCAAAAGTTGACTATATGTCAAAATGCTTCTTAACGGGGTGGGGGGTGGCGAAGGAGCATTAAAGGGGAAGTCTCTCACCCTCCAGTTTTGGATGTTTATAGAAGTGTTAAGGGTTATTAGTTATCATTCTATAGCTATTCAGGACATAGAATGCTGAAGAACAAATGAAGCCACAAGGTGTTCAAGACAGACACTCATATCTGGCACAGGTTAAAGTTCATATAGTGATAGGCAAATAACTTTGCTTATCATCCCATGGGTTGTAGTGACCCCATTCTTGCCCGATCATGACCACAGTCCGACACCTCCTGCACTTTAATGAAAAGTGAAAGTTCAATCTTTGACATATGATTTGGAATTTACAGATCATGCACAGGAACACTTGGAACGGGAATAAAATAAGAAAATGTTGACTCGAGTTGTTCATTGCAGATTTCAGCTCCTCTTGTTGTAAAGTAACAAGGTAAATAGTGACAATAAACTGTGCCAGAAATGGATTCTCATTTCATTGCATGATAAAGAAGGACATTATCATTTTAGATATTATTATTGTCCTATGAAATTTAACCTGAACAGAATATGAGTCGCTATCTGGCACCATGCCCGTATGCCCATCCACTCCCAGTGTTTTGAGTTCCAATTTCCATTATGCCATGAAAGGAAGGCAAAAGTGAAGACCTGACAGATCCTAACAGGGAGGGAGGGGACTATCAGAAAAACAGTTACCTTTGGGTGGCTCTTGTGCATGTCCTAGCGACCAGTCACAAGAGCGTTGGCATGGGAAGAGGTTACCTAGGTGCCTGGCACACAAAGACCTAAAGCAGTAAAGGAGGAAACATAAACAAATGCAGGTTTTTTGCATTAAATAAACAAAGGCTGGTCTTTAATGATAAATGGCTGCCTTAGTCACAGGAGTTACAGAACATATGAGTACTGCACAGGTTAGATAAGGTTAAAGGAAAATAAGGATAGTGGGGTTACAAGAAAACTGCTGCCAGATACCCCTTGGGAAACCTGCAGGAAACATTCCAAATAAATTTCTGATTTAACAGCAATGTTATGTTTTTCTGGAATGTACCAGGTTTCACAACTTTGCATTCAAATATTAATTGTTTCTCTAAAGCGTACCCCTCCCCAACATCCCTTGCCCAGCGTAACAGCATCCCTCCATATAACCTGATTAGGGATGTTCAGCAGGTTTAGTGCTGGACTAAGGTCCAGGTAGTTATGGATTCAAATACTGGCAGATTTTTATCTATTCATGGTGGAGAAAATGTGCGTTTGAATGTGGGGAGAAGCCAAGATACCAGACTGAACACTGCTTGCCATACAGTTGCACATCCATACGTTACTCCAAGTCTGGCCTCTTGCTCATCCCCAATTTTCATCGCTCCACCATTATTGGAATTCCCTGCCTAAATCTCTCTACTACTCTACCTCACGCTACTCATTTTAGAACTCTAAAAACCTACCTCTTTGACCAATATTTTGATTACCTGTCCTAATATCTCCTTATATGGCTCAGGGCTGAATTTATAGGCACCAATGGGGGTGGGCATGTAAATTTGCGCCACTGGCTGGGGTGCATGTTCCCCAGCTCCATCCCGCCCCAGGCTGCTTTCTCAGAGGTGGGATGGGCAGGTGACAGGTTTACTCACCCGCAAGCAGTGGGTAGCCAATTGACCTGGTTAAAGGCCTATTAAAGCCTATTGTTGGAGGCTGATTGGAATTCTCCGTCCGGCCTTCAGGTCCCCGGAGGCGTTGGGAAACAGTGCGGCTGCCTGGAGGCGGTCTCCCGGCAACAGACAGGGGTGTGGGGGGTTGGGGGGGGTGGGCGCGGGCGGGGGTTATCAGCACTCCAGGCAGGCTTGGGGTCCTTCCTGCCTGCCTGGCTTCAGCAGCAACCACAGGACACCCTGCATACTGGTGGCCCAGTTCCTGAGGGTATTTTTTAACTTAAAGTTAAAAAAATTAGGGAGAGGGCACTGCCATCTCTCTCTCTTACCTGAGAAAGCAACCTGTTGCTTCTTCAGTGCTGGAGGGCCTCCTATTGGCCCTGCAGCTTTAAAACCACCCACTGTCCTTAATTGGATGGCGAACCTGCTCCCTGGCCATTAATTGGCCAATTTGGGGAAAATGGCAGCCAGGTGACTCTTTCAGATCCCGATTTGACCATGATAGTGAGATTCTGAAGCCTACAGGGAAAATCCTACTTGCGGTGTCAAATTTTGTTTGATAACGTTCCTGTGAAGTGCCTTGGGACATTTTACTCTGTTAAAGGCGCTATATAAATGAAAGTTGCTGTTTTTTGATTGCTCACTAATGAAAGGGAGAATCAGCATCACATCCGCTTGGCACACAGCCCGATTGATGACTGACTTCGGTGAGTGATTTCACTCTTCTCCACTCTAGCAGACATTTAGGTTTGATTCCACGTGTTGTGAGGAAACAATAGTCTTTTAAAATGAGAAATCCTGAATGTGTTATAAAAGTGCTATAAAAATACATACGAATTGGGAGCTGGAGTAGGCCACTCGGCCCCTTGAACCTGCTCCACCATTCAACAAGATCATGGCTGATCTGATTGTAACCTCAACTCCACATTTCCACCTACCCCCTATAACCTTCCACCCCCTTGCTTATCAAGAATTGATCTACCTCTGCCTTAAAAATATTCAAAGCACTGCTTCTACTGCCTTTTGAGGAAGAGAGTTCCAAAGACTCATGACCCTCTGAGAGAAAAAAATTCTCCTCATCTTTGTCTTAAATGGGTGACCCCTTATTTTTAAACAGTTCTAGATTCTCCCACAAGGGGAAACATCCTTTCCACATCCACCCAGTCAAGTCCCCTCAGGATCTTATGTTTCAATTAGATCTTCTAAACTCCTGCAGATACAAGCCTACCCTGTCCAACCTTTCCTCTTAAGACAACATACCCATTGCACGTATTAGGCTAGTAAACCTTCTCTGAACTGCTTCTAATGCATTTACATCCTTCCTTAAATAAGGAGACCAATACTGTACACAGTACTCCAGATGTGAAAATAATCTCCATTCTCAGTAGGCTCTAGGAATGATAGTATTCCAAACATTAAAAGCTGACTGTAGAATACAGTTTTCTCATTATGTTTTGTAATACAGTCACTTGATACTTCTATATGAATAATGCAATCAATATTATTAATAACATCTCTAATGATTACTACAAAAGCAAAATACTGCAGATGTGGGAAATCTGAAATAAAAATGGAAAATGCCGGAAATACTCAACAGCACCCGTGGAGAAAGAAACAGAGTAAATATCAGGTCGATGACCTTTTTAAAAATTCATTAAAGGGTTCTGGGCATCGCTGGCAAGGCCAGCATTTATTGCCCATTTGTAATTTCCTGAGAAGGTGGTGCCTTCTTGAACCACTGCAGTTTGTGTGGTGTAGGTACATCCACAGTGCTGTTAGGGAGGGAGTTCCAGGATTTTGACTTGGAGAGTAGTGTGCAGGTGGTGGTGTTCCCAAACATCTGCTGCCTTTGTCCTTCTAGGGTGGTAGAGGTTGCAGGTTTGGGTGGTGCAACTGAAGAAGCCTTGGCAAGTTGCTGCAGTGAATCTAGTAGATGGTACACACCGCTGCTACAGTGCAGTGGAGGTGTAGGGAGTGATGTTTAACACGGTGGATGGAATGCCGATCAAGTGGGATGTTTTGTCCTGGATGATGTCGAGCTTCTTGAGTGTTGTTGGAGCTGCACTCATCCGGGCAAGTGGAGAGTTTTCCATCATACTCCTGATTTCACAGAATCACAAAATTGTTATAGCAGGGAAGGAGGCCATTCGTCCTGTCATGTCTGCACTGTCTCTCTGAGAGAGCCATTTACCTAGTGTCACACACACACCTTCCCTCTATAGTCCTGCACATTCTTCCTTTTCAGATAACAATCCAATTCCGTCTTGAATGCTTTGATTGAACCTGCCTCCGCCACACTCTTTGGCATCTGGCAGTGCATCCCAGATCCTAGCCACTCGCTGCTTGAAAAAGCTTCTTGTCATGTTGCCATTGGTTCTTTTGCCAATTGTATTAAATCTGTTCCCTCTTGTTCACGATCCTTCCACCAATGGGAACAGTTTCTCCCTATCTACTCTGTCCAGACCCCCTCATGATTTTGAACAAATCTCCTCTCAACCCTCTCCTCTCCAAGGAAAACAGACCCAACTTCCCCAAATCTATCTACGAAACTGAAGTTCCTCATCCCCGGAACCATTCCCATGAATCTTCCCTGCACTCTCTCCAATGCCTTCACATCCTTCCCAATGTGTGGCGCCCAAAACTGGATGCACTCCTCCAGTTGAGGCCATACCAGTGTTCCATAAAACACAGCTTCCCTCCTTCTATACTCTATGCCTCCATCAACAAAGACCAGATTATAATTCAGTTTTTGAGTTTGATTAACTTTGTCAAAAATTCAGTTGCCTGTGGTTTAGGGCTGTCAGCCTAAAACCATCTTATTAACTATTACATTGTGGCAGCTTTTGTTACAGTTTGTGACAGTTGGCAAAACTAAGTTATCAATGTTTTACAGTGTGGTAAGGTTTGTGACATTAGGAAGCGAGTCCTCCTTATCAGAAGATTTTCAACACAGTGGCTTGTCCATTTAGTATTATAGAGATGAACATTAATGTTTTAGGAAGGTGAACTTTTTTTAACCTTTTTAATCCCTCAGTCATAGGAAAATAACTCTTTTAACATTAGAACCCCTCATTATAGCCTGATCCCTTCACATGGTAACTAACCCACTCTTTCCCAGTGATGTCCAAACTGAAACTGTCCTCCACTCAGACTTCATAACCGAGGAAATGCGGCACACAAGCTGCACTGTGATAATGTTTTTAGTGATATTGGTTCAGGAATAAATATTGGCCACAAGATACTGAGAGAACTTCCCCCACTCTGCTTCCTATTACACACACCCAAGGGGGCAGACAAGGGCCTCTGGTTTAACGTTTCATCCCAAAAGCACAGAGCTCTCTCTGCACTCCCCCGACGACAGTGCGGCACTCCCTCTGCACTCCCCCGCTGATAGCGTAGCGCGCCCTCTGCACGCCCCTGCCGGCAGCATGGCACTCCCTCTGCAGTCCCTCACTGACAACGTGGCACTCCCTCTGCACTTCCCTGCCGACAGTGTGGCACTCCCTCTGCACTCCCCTGCCGACAGCATGGCACTCCCTCTGTACCCTGCCGACAGCATGGCACTCCCTCTGCATTCCCTCTGCACTTCCCTGCCGACAGTGTGGCACTCCCTCTGCACTCCCCTGCCGACAGCATGGCACTCCCTCTGCATTCTCTCTGCACTTCCTTGCCGACAGTGTGGCACTCCCTCTGCACTTCCCTGCCAATAGTGTGGCACACCCTCTGCACTTCCCTGCCGACAGTGTGGCACTCCCTCTGCACTCCCCTGCCGACAGCATGGCACTCCCTCTGCACTCCCCCACCTATAGCGTAGCGCTCCCTCTGCACTGCCCCGCCAGCAGCGTAGCGCTCCCTCTGCATTGCTTCGCTGACAGTGCAGCACACCCTCTGCACTCCCCTGCCGACAGCGCAACACTCCCTCTGCACTCCCCTGCCGACAACGCGGCACTCCCTCTGCACTCCCCTGCCGACAACGCGGCACTCCCTCTGCACTCCCCTGCCGACAACGCGGCACTCCCTCTGCACTCCCCTGCCGACAACGCGGCACTCCCTCTGCACTCCCCTGCCGACAACGCGGCACTCCCTCTGCACTCCCCTGCCGACCGCGCGGCACTCACTCTGCGCTGGGATGGGCGTTGTGTCGGACCTGGATTATGGCACTTGAAACTTTGGAATGGAACAGAAACCCATGACCATGTGATTCAGAGAATAAGATAGACAGAGCCACGGCTGACAACTACATACATCTGATCAACCCCTACCCAATCCTCACAAGCTTGAATCCTTCACCACTTCCTCCGAGCCTGGGGCAGTCACAGTGGAATGTATGGCCTGGCCTCACCTGGAAGTATAAGGCAGTCTGACAACCAGCAGCGAGGAGACGCTGGCGTTCAGGCGGAGATCCCGAATGGTCAACTGGTGCATTGACGATGGTGACCAGGCTCTGGGGAGTCAGGAGGTGTGTCACTTGCCATACAGTCCCCTGCCTCTGACCTGCTCTTGTAGCCACAGTATTTGAGTGGCTGGTCCTGTTCAGTTTCTGGTCAATGTTAACCCCCAATTTTTTGATGGTGGGGGTTTCAGCGATGGTAATGCCATTGAATGTCAAGGGGAGGTGGTTAGATACTCTCCTGTTTGATATGGCCATTGCCTGGCACTTGTGTGGCCCGAATATTACTTGCCACTTAGCAGCCCAAACCTGAGTGCTGTCCAGGCCTTGCTGCATGTGGACACGGACTGCTTTAGTATCTGAGGAGCTGCGATTGGAAATGAACACTGCAATCATCAGTGAGCATTCCCATTTCTGACCTTATGTTGGAGGGAAGGTCATTGATGAAGCAGCTGAAGATGGTTGGGCCTAGGACACTTCCCTGGGGAACTCCTGCAGTGATGTCCTGGGGCTGAGATGATTGGCCTCCAACAACCACAGCCATCTCCTATGTGCTAGGTATGACTCCAACCAGTGGAGAGCTTTCCCCCGATTCCCATTAACATCAATTTTACTAGGACTCCTTGACGCTACACTAGATAAAATGCTGCTTTGATGCCAATGGCAGTCACTCTCGCCTCACCTCTGGAAATCAGCTGTTTTGTCCACGTTTGACCAAAGCAGTAATGAGGTCTGGAGCTGAGTGGTCCTGGTGGAACCCAAACAAAGCATTAGTGGACAGGTTATTACGAAGTAAATGCTGCTTGATAGCACCGTCAATGACACCTTCCATCACTTTGTTGATGATTGAAAGTAGACTGATGGGGCAGTAATTGGGCGCATTGAATTTATTCTGGATTTTGTGGACAGGACTTACCTGGGCTTGGCTAGAGGCACGCTAGTTTTGGGGCATAAATCTTCAGCACTACAGCTGGGATGTTGTCAGGGCCCAAAGCCTTTGCTGTATCCAATAAGCTCAGCTGTCCCCAGAAGGAGGCCAAGATGGATCATCAACTCAGTACTTCTGCCTGAAGGTGGTTGCCAGTGCTTCAGCCTTGTCTTTTGCCCTGATGTGCTGAGTTCCCCTATCGTTCAGGATGGGTATGTTCATGGAGCTTGCTCCTCCTCCAGTTGTTTAATTGTCCACCACCATTCATGACTGGACAAGGAAGGACTACAGAGCTTTGATCCGATTTGTTGGTTGTGGAATCACTTAGCTTTGCCGATAGCAGGCTGCTCCTACTGTTTAGCATACATGTAGTCCTATGTTGAGGCTTCATCAGGTTGGCACCACATTTTTAGGTACAGCTAGTACTGCTCCTGGCATATTCTCTTGCACTCCTTATTGGAACAGGGTTGATCCCTTGGCTCAATGGTAATGATAGAATAAGGGACATGCTAGGCCATACAGATTGTAGTTGAATGCAGTTCTGTTAGTTCTGTTGCTGCTGATGGCCTACAGTGCCTCATGGATACCCAGTTCCAAGCTGTTAGTTCTGTAGTGAATCTATCCCATTTAGCATGGTTGTAGTGCCACACAACATGATGAAGGGTATATCCTCAGTGTGAAGACGGGACATTGACACCACAAAGACTGAGCAGTGGTCACTCCTACCAATACTGTCATGGACAGATGCATCTACAGCAGATAGGTTGGTGAGGATGAGGTCAATTACGTTTTGCCCTTGTGTTTGTTCTCTCACCACCTGTCACAGGCCCAGTGTAACAGATGTGTCCTTCAAGAATTGCCCAGTTAGGTCAATTGACCAGTTAGTTCCGGGGACCTGCCCGGAACTAGAAAACTTTATTAACTTTGCTTCTAATTTCCACCCTTCTCTCATGGTCCACCTTCGCTTGGTCCATCTCCGTCACTTCCCTTCCCTTTCTCGACTTCTCTGTTTCCATCTCTGAGGATAGGTTGTCTACTAATATCCATTATATGCCCACCAACTCCCACAGCTACCTCGACTACACTTCTTCACACCCTGTCTCCTCTAAGGACTCCATTCCATTCTCCCAGTTTCTCCATCTCCGACGGATCTGCTCTGATGATGCTACCTTCCATGCCAGTGCTTCTCATATGTCTTCCTTTTTCTTCAACTGAGGATTCCCACCCCCCCCCCCCCCCCCCACTGTGGTTGACAGGGCCCTCGACCGTGTGTCTGGTCCATTTCCCACACCTCTACCCTCACCCCTTCCTCTCCCTCCCAGAACCGTGACAGGGTTCCCCTTGTCTTCACTTTCCACCCCATCAGCTTCCAGATCCAAAGGATCATCCTCCACCACATCCAGCGTGAAGCCACTACCAAACGCATCTTCCCCTCCCTTCCCCTGTCAGCATTCCAAAGGGATCGTTCCCTCCGCGACACCCTCATCCACTCCTCCATTACCCCCACCACCTCGTCCCCTTCCCATGGCACTTTCCCCTGCAATCGCCTCACTATCCCAGGCCCCAAACACTCCTTTCAGATGAAGCAGTGATTTACTTGTACTTCTTTCAATTTAGTGTACTGTATTCGCTGCTCACAATGTGGTCTCCTCTACATTGGGGAGACCAAACACAGACTGGGTGACCGCTTTGCGGAACACCTCCGCTCAGTCCGAAAGCATGACCCCGAGCTTCCGGTTGCTGACTATTTCAACACACACACACCTCCCCCTCCTGCTCTCATGTTGACATCTCAGTCCTGCGATTGCTGCAGTGTTCCAATGAACATCAACGCAAACTCGAGGAACAGCATCTTATTTACCAATTAGGCACACTACAGCCTGCCGGACTGAACATTGAGTTCAATAATTTCAGAGTATGACAGGTCCCCCTTTTTATGCTTAGTTATTTTTTCTTTTTTTTGTTTTCCTTTTTTTTTTGGTTATTTTATTTTATGTTTTTCAGTTTGTTTAGTTTGTTTCCACTGTGCTTACCCACTGTTTTGGTTTTTTTAATGTGTTTTTTTATGTTTGTGCTTTACAGTCATTCACACCCTCTCTGTACCAACACTTTGTCTTTCAGCACACCATTAACATACCGTTTGCCTTTGTTCCATGACCTTCTGGTCAGTTATTCTCTGTGACCTTGTCCTATCAGCACCTTCACCTTTGTTATCTCTTGCCCCACCCTCGCTTTACTTGCTTAAAACCTTTTACATTTCTAATATTTGTCAGTTCTGAAGAAGGGTCACTGACCTGAAACGTTAACTCTGCTTCTCTCTCCACAGATGCTGCCAGACCTGCTGAGTATTTCCAGCATTTTTTGTTTTTATTTCAGATTTCCAGCATCTGCAGTATTTTGCTTTTATTTTAGGTCAGTAGTGGTGTGACTGAAAGCTTGTTTTGGGAGTCTTGTGACTAGCCATGACCAGTGTCACGATACGGGGAGGGGGTGTTGGCCTGAGAGAGGACACTGATATTGGAGCACCTGTCCTGCCACTGAATTTGCAGGATCTTGCGGAGGCACCGTTGGCGATATCTCTCTAGGGCTTTGAGATGTCTGCTGCACAGTGTCCACGTTTCCGACACATACAGGAGAGCAGGTAACACTGTGGCCCTGTAGAACATGAACTTGGTGCCAGGTTTGAGGTCTTTGTCATCAAACACTCTTTTCCTCAGGCGACCAAAGTCTGCGCTGGCACACTGGAGGCGATGCTGAGTTTCATCGTTGCTGTCTGCCCTTGCTAAGAGGAAGCACCCAAGGTATGAGAAGTGATCCACATTGTCCAGTGGTTCACAGTGGATCTTGATAGTCGGGGGCCCAGTGTTGCACTGTGGGAGCAGGCTGGTGGAGGACCTTTGTCTTCCTGATGTTTAGCTTAAGGCCCATTCTTTCATACACCTCTGTGAATGCACCAACAAGGGTTTGAAGCCCGGCCTCTGAATGTGTGAATACACAAGCTTCGTCATCATACTGCAGCTCAATGTCAGGGGTTGGAGTGGCCTTGATTCTGGATTGAAGGTGACATTGGTTAAATAGTTTCCACTCGTCCTGTAGAGTAGATCTACTCCCGCAGGGAGCTTCAGGGAGATGAGGTGGACTGTTGCGGCAAGAAAGATGGAAAAAAGCATTGGTGCAATGACACAGCCTTGCTTGACCCAAGTTTGCACTCGGATTGGGTCCTTTTTTTTTATTCGTTCATGGGATGTGGGCGTCGCTGGCTAGGCCAGCATTTATTGCCCATCCCTAATTGCCCTTGAGAAGGTGGTGGTGAGCTGCCTTCTTGAACCGCTGCAGTCCATGTGGGGTAGCTACATCTACAGTGCTGTTAGGAAGGGTGGTCCAGGATTTTGACCCAGCGACAGTGAAGGAACAGCGATATAGTTCCAAGTCAGGATGGTGTGTGGCTTGGAGGGGAAGTTGCAGGTGGTGGTGTTCCTATGCATCTGCTACCCTTGTCCTTCTAGTTGGTAAAGGTCGCAGGTTTGGAAGGTGCTGTTTAAGGAGCCTTGGTGCATTGCTGCAGTGCATCTTGTAGAATGGTACACACTGCTGCCACTGTGCGTCGGTGGTGGAGGGACTGAATGTTTCTGGATGGGGTGTCAGTCAAGTGGGCTGCTTTGTCCTGGAAGGTGTCGAGTTTCTTGAGTGTTGTTGGAACTGCACCCATCCAGGCAAGTGGAGAATATTCCATCACACTCCTGATTTGTGCCTTGTAGATGGTGGACAGGCTTCGGGGAGTCAGGAGATGAGTTACTCGCCACAGGATTCCTAGCCTCTGACCTGCTCTTGTAGGTTGCTCACGATATTTGTATGGCTACTTCAGTTCAGTTTCTGGTCAATGGTAACCCCCAGGATGTTGATAGTGGGGGATTCAGCAATCATAATGCCATTGAATGTCAAGGGGAGATGGTTAGATTCTCTCTTGTTGGAGATGGTCATTGCCTGGCAATTGTGTGGTGTGAATGTTACTTGCCACTTATCAGTCCAAGCCTGGATATTGTCCAGATCTTGTTGCATTTCTACACGGACTGCTTCAGCATCTGACGAGTCGTGAATGGTGCTGAACATTGTGCAATCATCAGCGAACATCCCCACTTCTGACCTTATGATTGAAGGAAGGTCATTGATGAAGCAGCTGAAGATATATGGGCCTAGGACACTATCCTGAGGAACTCCTGCAGTGATGTCCTGGAGCTCAGATGATTGATCTCCAACAACCACAATCATCTTCCTTTGCGCTAGGTAAGACTCCAACCAGTGGAGTGTTTTCCTCCTGATTCCCATTGACTCTAGTTTTGCTAGGGCTCCTTGATGCCACACTCAGTCAAATGCTCCTTGATGTCTGTGGCAGATCCGTTGGTAAGGATTACAGCTTGCATGTTGTCATGCAGCAGGCAGAAGATGGTGGCGAATTTCTCTGGGCAGCCAAATTTGAGGAAGATGTTTCATAATCCCTCCCATTTGATAGAGTCGAGGGAAGGAGCATTCGGGAATTCGAGCATCCCATTCACTCGCCTCACCAAACACCAGCTGCCCCACTTGTGGCAGAGTGTGCAGAACCAAAATTGGACTAGTCATTCACCTAAGTACCTACAACCCTGGAGTGGAAGAAAGTGATCCTCGTTCCCGAGGGACTGCCTAAGAAGAAGAAGGTGTTATTGAGTCACTCTTGTTGATGGGCATTGAAGTCCCCCACCCAGAGTACATTCTGTGCCCTTAATACCCTCAGTGCTTCTTCGAAGTGCTGTTCACCATTGTGGACTACTGATTCATCAAGTGAGTCAGGACAGTGATAATCAGCAGGAGGTCTCCTTGTCCATGTTCTGACAAAAGGTCATCGACCTAAAACGTTGACTTTGTTTCTCTCTTACCTGCTGCACAAGCTGCTGAGTATTTCCAGCATTTTCTGTTTTTATCTCTGATCATTATTGTGTGTTTACAATGCAACTATACATTTATATGGGCTTTCAATCTGTCTTTGTGCTCAAATGCCATGTTGAATTTACATTGTTGATTAGGTGCTGAAGTGTTTGTTGGATTCTGTTCAGTACCAGCCTCCTTGACAAAAATGTTGTTTGATTATCAGGAAAGCTCACATATTAGCAATTCACTGGCGTAGTTTCAATTCTCATGAACAGG
Organism: Heterodontus francisci; assembly: GCF_036365525.1. Lineage (NCBI taxonomy): Eukaryota > Metazoa > Chordata > Chondrichthyes > Heterodontiformes > Heterodontidae > Heterodontus > Heterodontus francisci. The sequence goes on from NC_090394.1 coordinate 23,230,497, forward strand.
CTTATAGAACGGAAATTAATTGTCTCTGCACCCTTTACTTTTCAACATCCTTCCAGAAAATTATGACCAGAAATAGGTGCGTAATCAGTGGGTGTGCAACACAATGATTGAACAAGTTAGAGGCAATGTTAAATAGTAAAATGATTGCTGAATTGGTTAGAGAACCATATTTGGTCACTCTTTAGAGTTCATTCTTACTCGGAAGTCGCCACACTGCCTCTCATATTATGTTTGCTTTTATTATAAATAACTGGACCCAAAACTAGAAACGGTGTAGCTGTGAGTCGTACAGGGAAGGAAGATCATAAGTTCAGTCCTAGTCTGTGCCAAGTTAAATAATCTCAGCTACAGCAATGCTGCAGGAAAAGATCAGCCAGAGTTTCCCTCCCCCATACCACCATTATTCATGGAATCTACTAGGGAGAGAAAAAAGTAGAGGTTCAGTCTTGGGATTCAACGTACCTTTACATCATGTGCTATAAAATTAATATTACTCTTTGCTTCACTTCACGTGATGCTAATTTCACATTCAACCAACACTGGAAAGTATCCAAATTCAATAAAGCAACAACCATCACAACAGCAAGATATGGATAATAAGTTGCAATAAAAAGTCACTATCTGGTAGATTTCATAAACAATAACAGATGCCTAGAAGTGAATGTTAGGCAATAATCCAATCTCAAGGTTCAAAGCACTAGCATAAACTGTGCTCTCTTGGTTTATGATGTTTCCACAGTTCTCTGATTGGATTACTGCCTTGTAATTCACTCGCAGGTATCCATTACCCTCTGTAGAATGCTCCATGGAAGAAGTATAACATAAATGGGTAAATTGCATTTGAAAAAAAAACTTTTAGCACTTCAGTACCTGTCATTGTGAAGCTGACACAGCTTCAGGTCAAATGTTCACAGCCAGCTGCAAAACCCTTTTGTCTTCCATCATAATGCTTCAAGCTCCCAGTCATACTCAGCACACCTGGCACATAGAGATAAGATAACTTTCAAAAAATCTTGCATGTAGATGCAATACTATATATTTTATATATGTATTATACACACACAAAGCAACAGCTGCTGGGAGTATGATGCATAGCAAGGACACAATATCTTCAAGATATTAACAGGAAAAGACGGATGATCCGTCTGGATAAAGATAAACTATTTCCACTGGTTGGAGATTCAAAAACTAGGGGGCATAGTCTAAAAATTTGGACCAGATCGTTCAGGAGAGATGTTAGGAAGCACTTCTTCACGCAAAGGGTGGTAGAGGTTTGGAACTCTCTCCCACAAACAGCAGTTGAAGCTGGAACAGTTGTTAATTTTAAATCTGAGATAGATAGATTTTTGTTAAGCAAAGATATTAAGGGATATGGGCCAAAGGCAGGTATATGGAGTTAGGCCATGATCAGCCATGATCTCATTGAATGGCGGGACAGGCTCAAGGGGCTGAATGGCCTACTCCTGTTCCTATCTTCCTATCTTCCGATGTTCCTATAACACAATCTTCCAATCCTGATGATGTCAGGAACCACAAGATTGAAGCTGCAGCAATTTTATCAAGTCATCAGAACCCAGAGATTGTGTTACTTACCAGATTTGGCTGTTGTCGCATCGAATGCACACACAACTGTTCCTTTCAATTGTGAGTTGAGGGGGGATGATTTTGGAGGAGGCTCTGAGGTAATGTTAGTGTGTTGTGCTAACGTGTATTGTGATGAAAATTAATTGGTTGAGAGACTCTTGCATAAAAGGAACTGCACAATTTTCTTTCCTTAGTGTGTTTCCAGGTTTCAATATTCTGTGTATATTACAAACTCTAAATCTCAGGTTTCAGGAGCTATTTAATATTCACTTGTATGGTTTATGACATTATCTCTTAAACCAAAAGAAAGATCAGTCTTTCCCTTATCTAAATATATAGACCCCATGCGGTAAATATCCAATGAAAGCAACCATTTTAGCTCAAGGAGGAGGAGGACAATTTATATCTCAATAAACTCTACAAGTCTTGAAGCATTTTGAGTTGTTTAAACAGCTGACTGTGCCATTATTGCTCACATTGAAACATTTTGAAAAGCCAGTAAAACTTGACTTGTAATTAGATGCTTTCCATGCCCATCATTTTCAGAAACATCTAAATTGACCTAATTTGGATCCTACTGGACTTTGCAACAACCTTGGAGTTGACCCTTGATTGGCAGTGGAATGCCAACTTATTTATTTATTACTCCCCATTTCAATTCTTCTTTCATGAAGTAAGACTCTTTTTAAAGTATTTCTCTATTTTACCTCTACCATCTTTCAGTCTTCCCACACCTTGGTCTGTTACCAAGACAGCAGCTAGCTAACTGGCCTTTGGGCCTCCGTTACTGCTGTTCTGAAGATAACCATAATAAAGTCTATTAAAAAGATAACTGATCTTTTTAAATTCCCTCTCTTTAAATTTATCGCTGACCTAAACATGGAAACACCCCACAACTGCATGGTAGCGCTTGGTAAATTACATTTGGAGGATCCTGGAGCCCCATACTGACCGAAGGATGTTGTAGGGTACAGAGGGACATAGATAGGCTGCAGAGCTGGGCTGAGAGATGGCAAATGGAGTTTAATGCGGAAAAGTGTGAGGTGATTCACTTTGGAAGGAGTAACAGGAATGCAGAGTACTGGGCTAATGGGAAGATTCTTGGTAGTGTAGATGAGCAGAGAGATCTTGGTATCCAGGTACATAAATCCCTGAAAGTTGCTACCCAGGTTAATAGGGCTGTTAAGAAGGCATATGGTGTGTTAGCTTTTATTAGTAGGGGGATCGAGTTTCAGAGCCACGAGGTCATGCTGCAGCTGTACAAAACTCTGGTGAGGCCGCACCTGGAGTATTGCGTGCAGTTCTGGTCACCGCATTATAGGAAGGATGTGGAAGCTTTGGAAAGGGTGCAGAGGAGATTTACTAGGATGTTGCCTGGTATGGAGGGAAGGTCTTATGAGGAAAGGCTGAGGGACTTGAGGTTGTTTTCGTTGGAGAGAAGGAGGAGGAGAGGTGACTTAATAGAGACATATAAGATAATCAGAGGGTTAGATAGGGTGGATAGTGAGAGTCTTTTTCCTCGGATGGTGATGGCAAACACGAGGGGACATAGCTTTAAGTTGAGGGGTGATAGATATAGGACAGATGTGAGAGGTAGTTTCTTTACTCAGAGAGTAGTAGGGGCGTGGAACGCCCTGCCTGCAACAGTAGTAGACTCGCCAACTTTAAGGGCATTTAAGTGGTCATTGGATAGACATATGGATGATAATGGAATAGTGTAGGTCAGATGGTTTCACAGGTCGGCGCAACATCGAGGGCCGAAGGGCCTGTACTGCGCTGTAATGTTCTAATGACCATTTCATGCATGGGTTGTTAATTTGCCTTCAGTTTTAAAAGTAATACTTTCCACTTTATGGCTTTTCCCTTGCAAAGCCATTCTCCATCCAAGAAATTGGATGGACCAATCGTGCTCTCAGTTAACCTATAGGAAGTGCACAGCATTAGCTTAAGTTGACTCACTCACAAGATAATTATGAATGAGGAAGGCCATCCGGCCTATCAGTCATCCAACTAGAGAGATCCTAACGTCATTGTAGCATCCAATTGTTTCTAAAATGATTCCAAGGTTTTTGCCTCCACTAATCTAACTGGAAGTTTATTCCACATCTTGCTCACCCTTTGTGTGAAGGTATCTGTGGTAAAAATACCCTTCTTTAGTTTGACCTTCTGTTTCCTTGTTCTACTCCTGCAGTTGAATTTAAAGTAATATTCTGGGTCAGCTTTTTCTATGTCCTTAGCAACCTTATAAACTGCTATATGATCAGTCTCATTCACTTCCCTTTCAGGCTGAAAAGCCCAAGTGTCTCCAGTCTTTCCTGATTACACAGATCCCTCTTTAAAAATCAGCGTCATGGCTCTTCTCTGCATTGCCTCCACTGCTTGAATGACTCGCTCCTTGGTGACCAGAACTAGATGCTGTATTCAAAGTGCAGTCTGACAAGATCACAATAAAGTTTGATCATTACCTTCTCTGATTTACTAACATTGTTTTGGCTACATAGCTCAACATCCCATTGGCTTTATTGATTGCTGCTCCATTGGTTGGACACGTTTAGTGATGAGGCTGCTAAGACCCTAGGGGATGAGGTTCGATCGCTCCTGTAAGCGGGCTTGGGGATCGTGATGCGTGATTAACCTGCGCCCATTGATTGCAACACAGCCAGCATGTCAACTTCGTGCTGCCTGCTCATTTCAATCATTTCAGCGTCCAGCCAGCACTAACCACACTGTTGATTGGCTGGATGCCTCAGCAGGAGGACTAATATTGTGATTGGCTAGCCCCAGTTAAAGCTAGCCTGCACTGCTTCAAGCTGGCCTGCATCTCTTAAAGGGGAGGCGCATTGTGGCTGGAGCAAGTTCCGGCAGTTGTGCAGGAGGTGAAACATTGGTTCATGGCATAGTATAGGAGAGAACGTGCTCCAATGCTCCAAGGTTTTCGGATGTTACACTGGAGGTCTTGGAGGAGAGGATGGAACTATTGAAGATTATGGTATCCTCATACTTAATCCTCCTTCTCATATCCCACCTCCCCTTCTGATTTACAAGCTGCAATAGTGTAAGCATGCACCTGTTACTTCACCCATATCCTACCCCCACCCCCTACCAACACCATAACCTTACCCTTGTGCAGATGCCTAAGAAGTGCAAACTTGCCAGGCAATACAGGAACAACAAGAAAACAGTGATGATGAAGACTGTGACTCGATTTCACATTCACAGCTATCAGCTCAGATGCTGACATTGTGCATAATGTAACAAATTGCATAGAGGCAGGATCTGCAGCCGGGCAAGGGGCAAGGATAATGCAGGTTCTAGCTTACCAGAGGACGAGATCACACACAAGTTCTTCTCCAGAGAACTCAGATGAGGATTTTAATGGGGCAGCCTACAGAAGAACGCTGATGTGTATGCACAATGAAATGCATTGACCATAGGCAAGCCTACTAGAAAGCCTGTGGTCAATGTCAAAGAGCATGGAGGAATCCAGCACTAACTTGGCACAGGCTTTTGTGCAGAGCTTGAAGCCCATCTTTCCCAGCATGGAAGAGGTGGCCAACTTGTTTTGCACACTTTTGGAGTCATCCATGATGCAGTGCCCAATGGCCGATGTCTCATCACACACCAACTGGACATTGAGGGAGTGGAATCCCTTTCACTTCGCTATAGGGCAGAATAGACATGTGGTGCCCACAAAGCGATGTACATACAGTCAATGGGTTCCTGCACCATCGGGAGGCCTTCAATCCTTGCAAAGCTGTGTGTTCGCTTCGCCTGCTTCTCTCTGGTAGGGATAGGTAGCTCTCAATGAATAGAGAGTGTTTGTGACCTCCATTATGCAACATTGGATGGAAAACTGAGATGTTGTAAATATCTCCAGTTCCAGCCTGGAAGGAGCAAGATGCATAGACGTTCATCGCCATGGTACTCTTCACAGCCACTGACAACGCAGTCCCTGCCCTGCTTTGAGGTTGCAGTTATGACTGCAGCAGCTTTATGTGAGAACATCCTTACTGAAGTGCAGATGTCTCACATGTTGGGGGGTATTTTATGTAGGCGACAGGGGTCTCAGCTGCTGGTGAGAGCCCCATGTTGCTTCCTCTGGGGAAGGCCTGCCACGTTACATGCCAATTAGGCACTTAAGTGAACAGCAGCGGGCCTTCCCCGGATTAAGAACCTTGGCGATGGAAGTCCCACTCGCTGAAAGCTGTCGGCCAATCAGAGATCAGCAGCTCTTTTATTGAGAGCTCCGCCATGAAAGTGGTATTTGCTGCCGGTAATGGACCCACCGGAGACCTAGGACTCAGGTCACAGGTGAGTCATAGCAGTAGGGGTTTCGAGGGGTGGGGGATGTGGGGAAGGGGTGGTGTGGGTGGGTCAGCAGCAAGGGTAGGGGGGTGTCTCTCAGCGGGCCCCTCCTGTCCAATACTGGGACCCTTGATTAGGCTCTGTGCCTTTGAATGAGGGTCCCCCCCACCTACCCCACTGAAGCCAGCAAGCAACCCTGCAACGGTTTGTTTGGCATTCTCCCGATGTGCTGACAGAGACGCCCGCCACTGGGTTAATTCCAGCTGCGGCAGGATGAAGCCCTTAATTGGACATTAATTGCCCACGTAGGGGCCTCAATTGGTGGTGGGGCGGGAAGGTTGTCCACAGGCCTTCCCGCTACGGACTTAATTGGGGTGGAGTCGGGATGGTGGTGGTATCTCTCTACCACCATCCCGCCCGATTAAATGCTCTCCCCGTCTCCAAACTCGACGCAGGGGAGAGCATACAATTCCACCCCCCCATTGTTCCTCTCTGATGTCCGGGTAGGGGAATTGCTTCCTGAATACCCTGGGTGAATATGGCCTCCAGCTGAGACCCCTTTTCCTGTCCTCCTCTATCTTCCAGCAGCTTGCCCTGCTCTGTGTGGCCTCTGCTCATTCTCCCAGTCATGCTGTATTCCAAGGGGAATGGCTACTACTACACCCATATCTGGGAGTAACTGGTTTGTGCAGAAGCCTTGAATTCAGCAAAAATGCCTTCAGCACCTACCACACCACTTGCTGTAGATTTTGGTAACTTGACACAACTACAGAAAGCACCAAACACCTGTAGACTCGAAGCAACAGCAAGAAGAAATCAACCAACAACTAATCTTAAGATGTTCCCTTTAATTAACACTGGTAGGAGGTCCTTTCTGCTGCTGAGCCCATGTTCAGTTGTGTGAGGTTAAAAGAGCACATTAGCTGCAGTATTGAGCTCCAAAATGGCACTGTTGGTGTCAAACCAGCTTTGTACGCTGACTGATGTTGTGATCTGCCTGTTCTGCTGGCTTTGGGCACCCATTGATTATGCGCATGCTAATGACCTCACCAGTAATGCATCCAGTATGACTCACCCCGAAAGTGTGCTTGCACCACGAACATCATTTTGGAGATCTAAGGGCACTCGTAGTGCCCCAAAAAATGGGTGCAACTCATCCCAGTGTTGCTCCCTTGGGCTCTTTCAACTTATTCCTGGCTAATTTGACCCATTTCAGCTTCCAGCTTTCTCCCCCTCACTTCAGGAAAGCGCTGTTCCTCCACTGAATGTTTCACCTGCTGGCTCAGCAGAGATCAGGAAGTGACTGTTTGCAGAAGGAATAATTCTTTGCTTTCAAGTGGCAAGATCAAAAGCAGGAACAGGTGAGTCTGAAGACAGGATAAAAAGTAATGCTTTAGAAACTTATAAGACAGTTATAACGTTCACAGGTGAGACCGAATTCGATTATTTGCACATTTTATATGATGATTCCTCTCCAGTAAAACTGAAGTTGGTTTTATTTGTTCTAACGTTCTTCCCTTTTCCACTGTTATCTTGATGACAGTGAATATAGCATTTATGCGGTACCTCACCCAAATGGTTATTCCTGTGGTGCGAGCCTACACAATAGGCTGAATTTTCCCATGGGCTTTGGGGCTCCGATGGTGGGAACAAATGGGGGTCCTGAGCCTGCACTTGCCGGCAGTGCACCTGATTTTTTTATTCGTTTATGGGGATGTGGGCGTCGCTTGCCAGGCCAGCATTTATTGCCCATCCCTAATTGCCCTTGCGAAGCTGATGTTGAGATGCCTTCTTGAACCGCTGCAGTCCCGTGTGGGGTAGGTACACCCACAGTGCTGTTAGGAAGGGAGTTCCAGGATTTTGACCCAATGACGGTGAAGGAACGGAGATATAGTTCCAAGTCAGGATGGTGTGTGGCTTGGAGGGGAACTTGCAGGTGGTGGTGTTCCTATGCATCTGCAGCCCTTGTCCTTCTAGGTGATAGAGGTCGCAGGTTTGGTGCTGTCTAAGGAGACTGGGTGCATTGCTGCAGTGCATCTTGTAGATGGTACATACTGCTGCCACTGTGTGTCAGTGGTGAGGAAGTGAACACTGAAGGTGGTGAATGGGGTGCCAATCAATTGGGCTGCTTTGTCCTGGATGGTGTCGAGCTTCTTGAGTGTTGTTGGAGCTGCACCCATCCAGGCAAGTGGAGAATATTCCATCACACTCCTGACTTGTGCCTTGTAGATGGTGGACAGGCTTTGGGGAGTCAGGAGGTGAGTTACTCGCCGCAGGATTCCTAGCTTCTGACCTGCTCTTGTAGCCACAATATTTATATGGCTACTCCAGTTCAGTTTCTGGTCAATGGTAACCCCTAGGATGTTGATAGTGAGGGATTCAGCAATCGTAATGCCATTGAATGTGAAGAGGAGATGGTTACGTTCTCTCTTGTTGGAGATGGTCATTGCCTGGCATGAGTGTGGCACGAATGGTACTTGACACCTGAATATTGTCCAGGTCTTGCTGCATTTCTACATGGACTGCTTCAGTGTCTGATGATGAAGTGGTGCTGAACATTGTGCAATCACCAGCGAACATCCCCACTTCTGACCTTATGATTGAAGGCAGGTCATTGATGAAGCAGCTGAAGATGGTTGGGTCTAGGACACTATCCTGAGGAACTCCTGCAGTGATGTCCTGGAGCTGAGATGATTGATCTCCAACAACCACAACCATCTTCCTTTGTGCTAGGTAAGACTCCAACCAGTGGCCTCCTAATTGACTGCCTCCGTGTTCGCAGTCCTATTAAGGATAGAGTGCGGGCTCTCAATGCCGCCTGCCCAATCAGAGGGCCAGCAGCTCCGGAGCATCAGCAGCCCCACTGGGAATAGTGCATGCAGCAGAGGCAGGTTGAGGACTCAATAGGCTGGTGCCTTCGGAGGCATGGCAACAATTCAGGAATTAAGAGGGCCGAAGCCATTCTGCACCTCAGAGTAGAGGGGAAACGCCCTCTGCAGGAAGCGTTTGGTCCATGAATGCTGCCTTTCCTGCTCATGGCCCCGTCATCGGGACATGGATCATGCAGCTACAATGACCCCCCCAGCCTGTCGCAGGATGGCTGCCTCCATTGAGATGGCGACCTCCACATGTGGCAGGGGGCTGCTCCAGTGGTAGCAAAATGCCGCTGAGGACGTAAAATCACCCCTAATTGGGACCTTAAGCATCTTAATTGGCTGCTGACCTCTGTAGTGCGGGCAGCCGATCCAGTTTCCTGCCCTTGGGAAACTTCATTGGCGGTGGGAATCTGTCAGGGCAAGCCCCAAAGCAGCTTCCCTCTATTTTTTCGGCCTCCCTGCCTCCAATCCCATCTCCATGGGGCCAGGATAATCCAGCCCAATGAGCGTATTGGCAAAATATTCAACCATGAAGGGATCACAGCTCAGCCTAGTCCTGCCAATACCATTGGTCACACAAACACTTTCCAGTGCGATTATCGAATAGAGATCAGGAGTGAAACCCCTGACATAAGAAGCTTGGCCAGCTTTATCTTTGTATTCTCTCTAACTCGACCAGGAATCTTAAGACCAATTCCAGTATTACCACAGCTGCCTTAGCTGAGGCTAGCTAATTCGACACAGACCAAAAATTTAACTTTGCAAGTAAAAATTATTTTCCATAGAGTTTAATCTTGAAATGTCCAGATTTTTCATACAGATTTTAATTCTTGGTATCCACAACAGCTGAAATGTAGGGGACTTGTGTCAGGTAAGTGTAAACATTCTCGTGAACTTCCTGTCATTAACTGGTACAAAAATAAACAAGACATGTGGATTGAGCTGGTTATTCAATAACAATGGTGCATGAACTCATCAGAGCAGAAAAGAGGACAGTGCAAGTACTGTGAGAGCTCATTCACTTCAGATCCTCGTGATTATCTGACGAAGTGCTGTAGCCTCAAGCTACTGATTTCAGTGATTAAATTTATGTGGAATGCACAGGAATACAGTGCAACTGCATGTTTCTCTGCTCAGTAACTTCTAACAACTGTCACCCATCCCTCACTCTAGCCAATCTTCGACAGTTCTGAGGACATAATAAGGCACTTCATAAAATGCAGGTTTTTTCTTTCTAACTAAAAGCAGTGTGAGAACGGTATACTTGACTTGCTTTCATGCTCCTGCTCCTCAGGAAGTGCCTTGCATCCCCTGAATGCCTCCACAACAACTCAACTGAAATTGGGAACTCTGCAGAAGGGTCTCTCAAAGGAGTTTGCGCTTCCTGCTGTGGTCTGCCAGTGTACCAAGGTCTGCCCCCATTGCACTGGCTTGCATAGGCTTTCAGCTTAAAGATAATACAATCTCCATTAACATTCCTATGTAACTACTGCTCATTTCTAACCAAGCCTAATTGATGGTTGCAGAAATAAAAACAGCATCAACTTAGTTTGAAGCAAGTTTCAATTAAACTATGAGCAGCAATTCACTTCAAATTGATTCACAAAGTTTATTTATTTTTATTTAGTTATTTAGAGATACAGCACTGAAACAGGCCCTTCGGCCCACCGAGTCTGTGCCGACCATCAACCACCCATTTATACTAATCCTACATTAATCCCATATTCCTACCACATCCCCACCTTCCCTCAATTCCCCTACCACCTACCTATACTAGGGGCAATTTATAATGGCCAATTTACCTATCAACCTGCAAGTCTTTTGGCTGTGGGAGGAAACCGGAGCACCCGGCGAAAACCCACGTGGTCACAGGGAGACCTTGCAAACTCCGCACAGGCAGTACCCAGAATCGAACCCGGGTCGCTGGAGCTGTGAGGCTGCGGTGCTATGTGAATAATTGATCCAGTTTTAGTCTGGAAAAGATGGCCTCAATCCTTAGGAAATCAGTTGTTGAAAACTCATTGTGAAAAGGTACTCACCTGAATTTAAATCGGGGTATTAATCCCAGTGAAAGAATACAATAGAGTTTTGGAGCTTCCTGATGATTCCATGAGCTTATCCAATGAGTAATTGATCCATTCGCCAGAGCTGGCGGGCAGCCATAAAGACAGGGCTAAATTGTGGCGAGTCGAAGAGACTTAGTAGTTGGCAGGAAAAAAGACAGAGGCGCAAGGGGAGAGCCAACTGTGCAACAGCCCCAACAAACAAATTTCTCTGCAGCACCTGTGGAAGAGCCTGTCACTCCAGAATTGGCCTTTATAGCCACTCCAGGCGCTGCTTCACAAACCACTGACCACCTCCAGGCGCGTATCCATTGTCTCTCGAGATAAGGAGGCCCAAAAGAAAGAATTGATCCATATGGTCCAGAAAGATGACAAGCCAAAACATTGGTCTGGGCAAGTCGCTGATAGCCCCTGAATTTGTCATAGAGTCACAGAGTCATACAGCACAGAAACAGGCCCTTCAGCCCATCGTGTCTGTGCCAACCATCAAGCACCTACCTATTCTAATCCCATTTTCCAGCACTTGGCCCGTAGCCTTGTACGCTATGGCATTTCAAGTACTCATCTAAATACTTCTTAAATGTTGTGAGGGTTCCTGCCTCTATCAACTCTTCAGGCAGTGCGTTCCAGATTCCAATCACCCTCTGGGTGAAAACATTTTTCCTCAAATCCCCTCTAAACCTCCTGCCCCTTACCTTAAATCTATGCCCCCTGGCTATTGACCCCTCCGCTAAGGGAAAATGTTTCTTCCTATCTAATCTGTCATTGCCCCTCATAATTTTGTATACCTCAATCATGTCCCCCCTCAGGCTTCTCTGCTCGAGGGATAAAAACCCTAGCCTTTTCAGTCTGTCTTCATAGCTGAAATGCTCCAGCCCAGGCAACATCCTGGTCAGTCTCCTCTGTACCCTCTCCAGGGCAATCACATCCTTCCTATAGTGTGGTGCCCAGAACTGTACATAGTACTCCAGCTGTGGCCTAATTAGCATTTTATACAGCTCCATCATAACCTCCCTGCTCTTATATTTCTATGCCTTGGCTAATAAAGGCAAGCATCCCATATGCATTCCGAACCACCTTATCTACCTGTGTTGCTGCCTTCAGTGATCTATGGACAAGTACACCAAGGTCCCTCTGACCTTCTGTACTTCCTAAGGTCTTACCATCCATTGTATATTCCCTTGCCTTGTTAGTCCTCCCAAAATGCAGAGTTAATGTTAGGAATGTTACAGTTGGACCCAGGATGAAGAAAATTGATCAGATCCCATTTCTGCTCATTGTCTAAGTACCCCTGCTGAACGTGTACATGAGTTGACATCGAGTAAGAACATTAGCTGCCTTGGCCCCACTCATTCAAAACATCTGCTGCCTCTCACCGTAAAGACTCTCATATGAATAAAGGCTACTTAGAGCAGCAACCTATGGGAATATACTTCAGCACAGAGTGCGCAATGTCAGGAGAGAAGCGAAGGGGAGAAATTGTTTAGATACTGAAGCAGTCCATAACCGCATGCAGCAAGTCCTGGACAACATTCAGGCTGGGGAATAACATGCATGCCACACAAGTGTTTGTCATTGAGAATCTCCAATAAGAGAGAATGTAACCATCTCCCCATGACATTCAATGGTACTACCATCATTGGATCGCCCACGATCAACATCCTTGGGGTTACCATGATCAGAAACTTAACTGGACCAGCTATACTGTGCCTACAAAAGCAAACCTGAGGCTGGGAATTCTGCAGAGAGTAACTCGCCTCCTGACTTCCCAGAGACTCTCCATCATCTACAGGAGAATGGAATACTCCCCACTTGCCTGGATGGGTGCAGCTCCAACAACACTCGTGACGCTTGACACCATCCCAGACAAAGCAGTCCACTTGATGGGCACCCATCCACCACCTTAAACATTCACTCCCTCCACCACCGGCCCCCACAGTGGCAGCAGTGTGTACCACCTACAAGATGTACAGCAGCAACTCGCCAAGGCTCCTTTGACAGCTCCTTCCAGAACCACCACCTGCAAGTTCCCCTCCAAGTCACACACCATCCTGACTTGGAACTATATCACCGTTCCTTCACAGTCACTGGGTCAAAATCCTGGAGCTCCCTTCCTAACAGCACTGTGGATGTAAATACAGCACATGGACTCCAGCAGTTCCAGAAGGTGGCTCACATCACCTTCTCAAGGGCAATTGGGGATGGGCAATAAGTGCTGGCCTAGCCATCAACACTTGCATCCCAAGAACGAATTTTAAAAAAGAGAAAAGATAGAAAGTCAAGATTGAGCAGGAACACTTGAAACATTTGGCAAAAATTTCAAGGCAGCAGGGACCAGAGAAAGATGTAATAAGGTATTACAGATCATGAAAAGAGAAACACATTTGGTGATAATTACCTTCATTCTTAGCTCTTCAGCCTTGAGTAAGTTGGCAAGAAAAGGCATTTAGACCTACTAAAAAAGAAATGCATCATCACCAAGACAAACCAATCAAACCTATAATTCTGTGCGTGAATGGGTCTACAGTTGGAAATAGCGAAAGCTAATTCAGCTCTACCAGGTCCATGAATGCTTTTACCATTAAAGAACATATTTTTTACAGCACCTGCACACTTGTAAATAAAGGTTATCACATAGCATTTAACATGACTGTGCTATGCACATCTAGTTCCTGCACACAACAATGTTGTAACACCAAACTTAATACTATACCCTCTACTTCTAGGTCTGAGTCCCATAATCCCATCTCACCAAAGGCCATCAACCCAGAGTCCATTGTATGTCACACAGCAAGATCATACCGAGAACACCCATGCCCGTTCTTAATTGGAAGCCTGGTGCTGCCAATGTGAGGAGATTATTGAGCTGGGTGGACTGAATCCCAACAACTTCCTCTCTTCCCAGTGAAGAAATCATCACTAAAATTGCTGCCTTCTGGCATTTCTTTGAATTCTATAGACTTTGAATTCATGCGCACAATAATAATGCATAGAAGCAGCAGTAGGTGGCATATTTTCTGTGAAATTGTAACAACAGAAATTAATGTGGAAAGTGAGGCTTAATCTAAATTTCTGTGTTAAGCTCCATTTCTTTCTGCACTGAAAATGTATATGATTGTATCAAATTCAGTTCACTTTGACTAAAAGAATCATCGAATGGTTACAACATGGAAGGAAGCCATTCAGTTCTGTCATGCCTGTGCCAGCTCTCTGCAAGAGCAAATCACCTAGTCCTACTCCCCTGTTTTCCCCATAGTCCTGCAAATGTTTTCTCTTCAGATAATTATCCACTTGCCTTTTGAAGTCCTTGATTGAATCTACCTCCATCACACTCTCAGATGGTGCATTCCAGATTCTACCCACTCACTGAGTAAAAACGTTTTTCCTCTGGCGTTGTTGCTTCCTTTGCCAATCACCTTGAATCAGTGTCCTCTGCTTCTGGAACCTTCCACCAATGGGAACAATTTCTCCCTATCTACTCTGTCCAGACCCCTCATGATTTTGAACACCTCTATCAAATCTCCTCTTAATCTTCCCTTCTCCAAGGAGAACAGACCCAGAGTTCAATAACAAACTGATTAGAAGCAGAGGAAAGTTAAAGGGCATGTCTTCGCTTAAAAATTATTTGTCAAGCCCTATTATTTCAGAAGGAAAGTTGAAAAATCCATGTGTCATCTTCATGACGATGCCATCCTGTGATAAGATGCTGCATTGATACAACTGATATCGGATATCTTGTTTGGCAAATTTTTCACGTTGTTTACATGACGAAGTGGACCCTTTAACTCTGAAATAAAAACAAGAAATGCCGGAACCACTCAGCAGGTCTGGCAGCATCTGTGGAAAGAGAAGCAGAGTTAACGTTTTGGGTCAGTGACCCTTCTTCGGACCCTTCTTTAACTCTGAGAGTGGAGTTCCATTGCCAACCTCCCCATCCACCCACAAGTGACAGTATAAGTCAGCTTTTATGTGTTTAAATGGCGAGGTGAAATGTTTAAAGAAAGGAATAGAACTCAAAGTGGATAGATCACTGAGCCCTGATGACATGCACTTATGGTGTTGAGAGGAGAAAGCAGAGGTTCTGCCAACAACATTTTTAATCCTGGTTAAATATGTGATTTCTGCATTGGGACTGGAGAATATCCACTGTAATACCATTGTTCAAGAAGGGAGGGAAGGATAAACTGAGTAACTATAGACTAATAAGTCTAATGTCAGTTTTGGGCAAAAACGTGGAATCCATAATTCAAGATCAAGTTAGCAAACAATCCGAAACATAACATGGATTTAATAAAGGTGTCATGTTTGCAATTTAAGAAGTTTTTTTGAAATGAGTGACTGATTTGTATAAATAAGGTGAGATGGAGTCGATGTAACAAATATGAAAGTGCTGGGGGCGTGGAGGTCTTGCTGAATTTAACAAATTTGACAGCCTAGCTGACTTTCCCTAGCACACTCGCCCACACCCGACCCTCCTCACCTAAATATCGGGGCCTGGCACTCGAGAGAGATCGTGAGGACTTGGTGGGTGGTGGGGTGAGCCCTGGGAAACCTGGCTAGCAGCTGTTAAATTTAAATTAAACTTCTAACTACAATTTGGGAACCTGATTTAAAGAGGAAAGTGGAGTGTCCCACCTCTCCAGGCCAGGACACATGTAACTCACCACCATAAAACTGTTGGCAGGCACATACATGGCGGGTTGAGGACGCATTCCCCAATTTTTACTTTCTAACCCCTCCCACTCCTCTCCGTGCTTTCCCAGGTTAATATTGCCCCCCAGGCATCAAATGGCTTCTTTCTGTACTGTAAATTCTACTTTCAGATTTATACCCAGAACAGTGGTGTGAAAATCAGGCTGAGGCATTTACAGTGCTCAGACCTCACCTGTAAATTGTGTTCAGACATGGTACATGACATAAGAAAGATATTTAATCAATGGAAAGGGTGTAGAGAAAAGCATCAAGACCAATTTGAAGTGTAAGGGTTATGAGGAAAAGATTAGAGAAGCTCAGGCTTACAGCTGAAAGAAAATGGGTAAGGGATATTCTCATTGATGCATATAAAACATCAAATAGTATAGACCGAGGAGGTAAACCTGGAATATGACATCAAAGTAAACCAGAAAAGTCGTAAAAAGTCTATTTAAAACAGCAGCAAGAATTGTACTCAGAGTGACAAGTGTTTGAAATAGTTTATTTAGTAGAGGAAATATCATTGGAGATCTATAACATGTATTTGGATGCCATCGTGTATGATCAATGAGCTGACCAGACTTTTATGTTCTTTTGACTTTGTAGTCCGTTAATGAAAGAGGAGTGCAACCCCTTCCAGTCAGTTGTTCGCAGCTATTTCACAGTGTGCAGGCAGCAGTATAACTCCAGCCCACCAGAGTGCAGTGGATAATGTCAGGAGTCCCAGAACTAACTTATAGGCTGTTTCTACCGGAGTCCAGAGTCGTTTTTATTCCAAAATGGATTACACTTCCTTCACTACAATCTCAAACAGATTTCCAAACCTACCTTACATGATGTGCACATGAATGATCATGCAGGATGACAACAATGCACTGGGAAAATCTAGGGCACAGAACTGGCTTTGGAATCACACCAAAAAAAAAACTGCCAGAGTTGAATAGCTGGCAGCAAATCATTCAAATTTCCATCAGTGTCAGAGCAGTCCCATGCAGTATAGCTAGAGCTTAAAGTCAATGAAATCTGGAGATTCTGAAAGGAAAAGTGAAAAATTGTTTTAACATAAATAAATGCAAATACATTGCGTTGTTTATTCAGCATGTGACTGCTGGTTATGTAATTGCTATTATGCATATGTTGTGTGGAGGGTATCTCTTTGGTTCAGCAGGTGCCAAAATACTTTTGGAGGGATTTGAATACATTTGGAGGCTGTTTAAATACCGCCCAATAGGCAGGCAGAGGGGAGGATCCATGCAGGGTGAAGTTAGAGCGAGTTAAAATGATCATCATCTTGAATCAGGCAGGTTATAAACTGAGAAGCAAAATAAGCTTGGAGGAGACAGAGAGAGAGAGATGGGGGAGTTAGATCAAAACCTCCACATCCCTTTAGAAATATAAATGGGAAAAAGGAGCTGATGACTTGGACGTTTTGGAGAGACTTAATCGCTTGAAAAGGTCTCAGCCCTGTTGCATGGATAAAACTGAAACCAAGTTTGGAGGGCAGTTTATTTTTTTAAAGGGGGGAAAAGCAGCATTTTGGGGGGGGGGAATTAAAAAGCATGTTTCCAAAGTTTGGCCCCGTTTTTCTGAGCAGGAAGCCGACTCATGGGATGTTGTAGCTGGAGTGCCTGCTTTCACCTCGGCTTTTTAAAGGCTCAGTCGAAGGGGCCGCTCTTCCTTACCATGATCATAGTCTTCACCTATTTTGTCTACTGTCTGACGGGCTACTGCGAGACCATGCCGAGCCCCCTCCCCATGTCCCCCCAGCGCCGTGACAGCCGCAACCCTGCCGCACACAAGCCCGGGCTGCAGGAGAAGCCGGGGCGATACCGGAGCGCCGAGCCGGAGCCGGAGCCGGAGTCTGACCGCCCTCTCTACCCGACTGCACAGGATGCAGCAGCCGGCTCAGCGGGCTGCAACATGTCTGTCTTCAACAGTTTTGGGAGTAAAAAGTTCCCCCAAGCCGTCATAATCGGGGTGAAGAAAGGGGGCACCAGGGCTCTGCTGGAGTTTTTACGCATTCATCCGGATGTCAGAGCCGTGGGCGCTGAGCCGCATTTCTTCGATAGGAACTACGAGAGGGGACTAGACTGGTACAGGTACTGAAGCTGAGCACAGTCTCCAAGCTACACCCCATTCAAACATCTAGTTCACTAGTATCTACACAGTTAGCCCTCCCCTCAATCCCCCAACCCTGAGTAACACTAATTGGAGCTAAAAGAGAATAGTAAGACTATAAAACTTTTATTGCAATATATTATTTAAACAGGAACTGCACATCTATGAAATTAATCTGTCACAGCCTCATTGAGTTAAGAAATATAAAATCATTGTTTTGTTCAGCAGTAGTATTGCGCTGAGGCAGCCTTATTAATATACACATCCTTCCTATGTCAAATATAATTATTTGTTTATTTACACTTGAATATTTAATGTGTATATATAATTATATATCAGTGAGAAGGGCGGTTCTGCTTTTTCAGGTATATGTAAAATTGGTCTGATAAATTAAACCCCCTTTCTACAGACTGTGAGACTTGGTTGCAATGCCAAAGTAGTAATCCTAAACTAGTAACACGATAAACTTGGGAGGGAGGCTTTAAATATGTTTTAAACTCACCACTGGTTGGAATTGTGAAACGTACTTGGGTGGATATTAATTTGAGACATTCTGCTTTGTATAATATTGGCACAAATCTTTTTTTTTTACATATGAGGAAAATATATATTTAAAACATGCAGTAAAACTTAGCACTTCAATCCTGCTTTAATTTAAACAGAAGCTAACATCTACGAACATAATCTACAGCAACCTTTTAAGAGTTATGAAATATTTATTCTGCCAAGCAGTAGTAATACAGAGTGATTCTCACTCTGGGGCAGCCCTTATTAAAATGATGCAAATCCGTTCGATATTCAGTCGAATGCTTTTCTGTTTTATCTACTTAAAATAAGTCAGCCAGACAAGTCTCATCATTGATATTCAGAGGGGCACATAATACACATTAGTAATTGGACCTGTCGTTGCAGCAAAAAGTAAAATCAATGTATCAGGAATTTTCAGAGTTAGGACCGTACAGCCTTGCATTCTAACCTCAAAATAATTCATTAGTTTCATACTGTGTGACCTAACCATAAAAATTTTTCAGGGAGAGTGTCTTAATTCTAATGATTATATTCTGACTAAAGTGGACTAGAACTTGTATTTATACTTAAAATATATCAAATTGAATCCAGTACTCTGGGCAGCTGCCCCGAATATTTTGCTTCAATGGTTATGAAGATGTGTCAAATGTTTTACTTTAGAAGTGATAACTTTTGAAATTCCACATTAAGGAACATCCTCCTAAACCAATTCCTGTCCTTAGACATGGTTGTACAAAACAGTTCAGAATTTATGCAGCTTTTATTTAAGGGGGAACAGCACACATGATGGGTAAGATAATGATTATTTGGGGTTTGAGAATGGATCTGTCCAGAAAGTCATTATGCTGCCATATAATTAAGAAAAAAAAAATCCCCCGTTAGATGCAATATATGGATAAGGCAGTAGGGACACCCAGAGCTCCACCAGTGAGAGTCATTAGAACATAACACTGAGAGAAAGGAAAATGTGTCGGAGCACTAAGGGCAGCAGTGAGATGATACCAGATCCTTATGTTATTCATATTCAGAACAGTAGCTTACAATGCTGCTGGAGTCTTGACTGTTCCCATTCCGGTTTTATAGTCAACTCTGTATACAATGCTATCTTTATGGCCATGGGAAATTGTGCTCCAGCAAAATGTGTCTCTGTGTTCGACATGATGTTTCAGAATTAGTTCTGTATTGATGGAAGTACCATAGCAAGCTTTGTCACATTGAAAGTGATGGGTATTTTAATTTGGAGGGTGTTACAGTAAAGGTCACGTGTAACTTGCAGCCATTTAAATGTTTTAAGAATTTTCAAGTTCTTGGATCACAAGTGCTATCACCCAGTCTAAAACAGGAAGAGTTGGTCAGAGCATTATGAAAATACATGTTTTGTTATATTTCGGAAGGACTTCAAAGTAGTAATCGCATCGTGAAGTTTAGCTGGAGTCATGAACTGTGAAAGAAAAGCCCAAGTGTTTTGTTACTGTTATCACAGCTCAGGTTACAATCTTGAAGTAATTCTCCTGAATCCACTAGTTTTTACAGTATTTGTGGGCCATTATTTTCCCATTGTGGGTATGTATTTTTGCTGGTGGCAGGTGTTACAGTGGCCACCAGCCTCCAGTTGTACAATATGTATGGTGGTGTTTACACTATAGGATTAAGGACCGTAGAGTAATCATTGCAAGTTTATCTGCAAAGTGATTCATTTCCAGTTATTACTGGGAGATGCTGTGCTTGATTTATATTCTATATTATTCAATTCACAAAATATAACATCACCTTTACTATGTAACAAGCAGCTTTCAGAAGATGCAAATTTCTCAGTTTTCTTTGTACTTTTGATGTTCAATGTTATCTTGAAGTATACAGAAGTATGGATCATTCAAAGCCATGATATTCAGATGATAAATTTAAAGAATTAAGCCTACATTTATTTTGGTTCTGAAATCCTTTCCCCAAATTTAAAGATTTAAAAAATATAAACTGAAACAAGATTTTTTTGTGTGTGATATTCTGAGGCTGCTAATCATTCATATATGATTTCCAGTCAAGTCTAGTTATTTTTGGAAAATACAGAAACCTCTTCTCATTATCCACTGTCAAAATGCCACAACTACAGCCTCAAAATAACAGAGAAAATTAATTGCCAAAAGGGTTAATACAAGCCCTGGAGAATAGGTAGTCTTGTCTAATCACAGGCATTTTGATTTAAAAGGAAAAATATGGGTGTTCCACTTTGCAGCCTAACCTTTTCATGTCCATATAAATTGATCACATTTGAGTTTCTGAGGTACCAAACACTTAGCAAATGTGTTCTGACCAGTGACATTCCTATTTAATTGCCACAGTATAGTCACAAATCTCCCATCTTTCCTCATAATTACAAAATTGTGACTTTCATGGAATTTAAAAACTCAATATTCAAAGCAGTGGTTGAAAAATGTGCATAATCTAGATCTGTGTCTATCTATCTGTTAATAAATATGTATCTCTATCCACACACAATTTGTCACAATCAGCAGATAAATTCTCTTGCTGATTTCTAATAAAAGTTTTCATATTTTTGTAAAACTCGCCTGTTTAAAATAGATGGTGTTTTATTATAAAGCTATGCCATTGAAAACTTATTTAGGGCATGTCTATTGGAGGGAAATTGTTCCCAATTTCAAGAAAACACAGCCTTAAAAACACATGCTGAAAAAAAATCTTCACATAACATTCAGCCACTTCCAGAGAACTCACTTGCCTCTGTTTTGATATGATTTTTACTTAAAATGAGGCATGTGGAATTTTCAGCATCTTCTGTTGGCAGATTTAAAAGATGTCTTTAGTGACTTTTTCTCATTCACCATTTGCATCCAGCTGCTATTCTGCAGGCAGATAAATCAGACAGATGATGGAAGAAATGTGAGGTGAACTTTTGACATAATTGAATTTGTTATAACATAGCATTAGCCATGCTTGCAAATTCAACACTCAGGTGCTGACACAAATGTACCTTAACAGCTTTGCCACTATAGCATTCATAAAAATTACTTTTTAGGGTGTTTGGAATGCTAATACATTCATACAGGAATTCTAATTGTTAAACGATATTGATATAAAATGTTAACACACACTGCAGTTGTGTTATTAAATGTAGGTTTTCAGCCTGCAGTTTACAATGTGATTTCTGACACTGAGGATTAGATATTGAGATGAATCAGATATATAACGTTGGCTGAAAGGCCTTTCCTTTTATCGTGCAGAGCTGTGTTCAGAACTCTCTTGCATGTTTAGAAGTATAGAGCATTGACAGCCTATTTTCTTGGCATGTCTGATAGACCGTCTGCACTCAGTCAGTCCATCAAACGTAAAGTTTCAGATAAATAATTCGAATTTAGTTGTAAACACTAGTCTGTTTCACATTATATATAATACAAAATAGAAAAAAGGCTCCCACATGTTATAATCTGAGATCAGAGCACTATCAGTGGGAGGATCAATGCTAAGCCCCAAGTGAGGGTCAGGTGCTTGAATCCTGTGTAGAGGGGATAAAGAAAAATTGAGATGTCTCCATTCTGCTTCTGTGCACCCCCTAGTGGTCAGTCACGGAGCAGTGCTGGAAGAGGCCTGGAATAAAAGTCTGGCTGTTCTCCCAGTGGGAAAAATGATCCCTTTTTAAACTGCACATTAGGAGAGCTGCTAAAGAAGCAACCAGGTGCCAAGGTTGATATTCGGGAAGGATTAGATCAAATGAGCCAAAGGTTCAGATGTAGAAGGGCCTATTTTATAAACGTAATGCGTTTTGATCTTTCCTGAGCTAGTTAATCTGAGGGGATATTGAGGGCACTGTCTTCGTCTCAGCTTCGTGAAGCAAGCAAGAGATTAAGAAAAGGAGCCATGGTTGCTCCTGCTGAATGTTACGCAGTGACCCCTGCTGGAAAGTGCACGTGTAGTTACATGGTGTGAACACAGGGTTGAGTGCAGTTCTGATGATTGCCAGGGTCAGCTTGCCAGCACTTGCAATCTAGACTTACGCATGAAGAATTGCTGTTTGACAGAGAGACAAGGAGGGCTGACAGCATCTGTGGAGCATTAACACCAGCATAATTCACTGCCTTCAGAGGAAAGGGGGAGAAGAAAATGAAAGTTGGCCATAGGTGTGTGCAAACCCAATATTCTTAATTATCAAGACTCAACATAATGACTCAACGTGTGGTAACCCTGAAATAATGCAATTTTTTAATGCACTATTTGCAATATGCCAAATGTTATGTGACAATCCTAGCTGTTGGTGTTCTGATGCAATAAAAATGGCTTGTGAGATGGGTATGTTCTGGTTCTGAGTCAGCAAAGTCTCACTCATATGGGAAGGTGGATCAAGCCAGCTCCAGATTCCTGTAAATTCTCTGAATTATCTGCTCACCAAATCCCAAGGTTCAATGACCACTAGAGCTGATCCCGATGCTTGCTCACAGTGTCACATTTGCTTCTGTGATTTTAATGATCTCAGATTTAGCTATAAGTTGTGGGTCATTTCCAGTTAAACTGGATACACGAACTTAAGCTGCCTTGGTCATTATAATGTTGGCAAGGTTCAAGATACAAGATTTAAGACGATAAAGCAAATACAAAATCTCGTGGTTGGTTGGATTTACAAGATTTCTCACTTTAATGAGTTGAGCTTTATTCATTTGAGGTAGCAAAATCTGTTTTTTTTTAATATAAAGCTTTACATTACAAATAATAGCAGTATTGCTCAATCTGGTAATTCAAAATTGCCTCTTGGGCTGATGATGAAATTGTCTAATAATTTAAATTGAGCAACATAATTAATATAAAATGGGAATTTAGTGGTTTAAAAAAAACAGATAATTTGAAGTAAGCACTGTTAAATTAAGAGCAGTTCTCCATTTTCCCTTTTAAATAAAAACAATGAAATAGAACACACAGCCAAAATGAGCAGTAAACTTGTGTTGAAATGTAAAAAAATTTAATAGAATTACACCGTTATTGGTTATGTCAAGTTGTATGATTCTTACAAAAGAAGATCCTTTTTTTTGGTTGAAATACAATATTGAGAAACCAATATTATAATTTATGAGGCAATTTCTCTTCTTGCAGAGCTTTCTTCAAGGCTTATTATAGATTTAAATGGTTGCATTATTGATAGATTGGGACGAATGATAACCATGTAGTTATTTCTCCTGGGTTCCAGTATAGATTGAGTGAAATGTTCTTTTGGCTCTGAAACAGAGAGCTTAAATTCGAGGCTGATGAAATTGTGTGTGGAAATGCAACTCACTTGTTAATATCGCCCCTCATTACTATTACCAGTCAATAGGCTGTTAAACAGGAGTTTCTAAGCCATTGGGTTATTCAGTCCCCTGCCTACATCTGTTGGGCTTTTTGACCGAAGCAACTCAGCAAGGGTGACGAAGTAAAATTTCTTGGAAAAAAAAGTACTTGCATTTATGTAGCACTTTTCCTGACCACCAGACAGCCAATTAAATACTTGTGCAGTGTAGTTACTATTGTAATTTGTTTTGTTCGTTCATGGGACATGGGCGTCGCTGGCTAGGCCAGTATTTATGGCCCATCCCTAATTGCACTTGAGAAGGTGGTGGTGAGCTGCCTTCTTGAACCCACAGGGCTGTTAAGAAGGGAATTCCAGGTGTTTGACCCAGCGACAGCAAAGGAACAGTGATATAGTTCCAAGTCAGGATGGTGTGTGACTTGGAGGGGAATTTGCAGGTGGTGATGTTCCCATGCATTTGCTGCCCTTGTCCTTCGAGGTGGTAGAGATCGCAGGTTGGGAAGGTGCTGTCTAAGGAGCCTTGGTGAGTTGCCGTAGTGCATCTTGTATATAGTACACACTGCTGCCACTGTGCGTCAGTGGTGGATGGAGTGAATGTTGAAGGTGGTGGATGGGGTGCCAATCAAGTGGGCTGCTTTGTCCTGGATTGTGTCGAGCTTCTTGAGTGTTGTTGGAGCTGCACCCATCCAGGCAAGTGGAGAGTATTCCATCACACTCCTGACTTGTGCCTTGTAAATGGTGGACAAGCATTGGAGAGTCAGGACATGAATTACTCGCCGCAGGATTCCCAGCCTCTGACCTGCTCTTGTAGCCACAGTATTTGCACGGCTGGTCTAGTTCAGTTTCTGGTCAATGGTAACCCCCCAGGATGTTGATAGTGGGGAATTCAGGGAAGGTAATGCCATTGAACATCAAGGGAAGGTGTTTAGATTCTCTTGTTGGAGATGGTCATTGCCTGGCACTTATGTAGTGTGAATGTTACTTGTCAGCCCAAGCCTGGATATTGTCCAAGTCTTGCTGCATCTGGACACAGACTACTTCAGTATCTGAGGAGTCGTGAATGGTGCTAAACATTGTGCAATCATCAGCGAACATCCCCACTTCTGACCTTATAATGGATGAAGCAGCTGAAGATGGTTGGGTCGAGGACACTACCCTGAGGAACTCCTGCAGTGATGTCTTGGGACTGAGTTGATTGACCTCCAACAACCACAACCATCTTCCTTTGTGCTAGGTATGACTCCAACCTGTGGAGAGTTTTCCCCCTGATTCCCATTGACTCCAGTTTTGCTAGGGCTCCTCGATGCCATACTTGGTCAAATGCTGCCTTGATGTCGAGGGCAGTCACTCTCACCTCACCTCTTGAGTTCAGCTCTTTTATTCATGTTTGGACCAAGGCTGTAATGAGGTCAGGAGCTGAGTGGCCCTGGCAGAACCCAAACTGAGTGTCAGTGAGCAGGTTATTGCTAAGCGTGCCGTTTCATATGACTGCCGATGACCCCTTCCATCACTTTGCTGATGATCAAGAGTAGACTGATAGGGTGGTAATTGACCGGGTGAGGTTTGTCCTGCTGTTTGTGTACAGGACATACTTGGGCAATTTTCTACATTGCCGGCTAGATGTCAGTGTTGTAGCTGTACTGGAACAGCTTGGCTAGGGGCACGGCCAGTTCTGGAGCAAAAGTCTTCAGCACTATTGCCGGAATGTTGTCAGGGCCCATAGCCTTTGCAGTATCCAGTGCTTCCGGCTGTTTCTTGATATCACGCGGAGTGAATCGGATTGGCTGATAACTGGCATCTGTGATGCTGTGGATCTCGGGTGGAGCCCGAGATGGATCATCAACTCGGCACTTCTGGATGAAGATAGACGCAAATACTTCAGCCTTGTCTTTTGCACTGATTTGCTGGGCTCCCCCATCATTGAGAATGGGGATGTTTGTGGAGCTTCCTCCTCCTGTTAATTGTCCACCACCATTCACGACTGGTGAATGTA
This sequence comes from Heterodontus francisci, assembly GCF_036365525.1. Taxonomy (NCBI): domain Eukaryota; kingdom Metazoa; phylum Chordata; class Chondrichthyes; order Heterodontiformes; family Heterodontidae; genus Heterodontus; species Heterodontus francisci. Next base: position 23,255,946 of record NC_090394.1, read on the forward strand.
GGAAATGCAGCAGCCAATTTGGACAGCGAGCTTCCAGAATCAGCAATGGCCAGATAATCTGTTCTTTTGTTATGTTGATTTGAGGGATAAATGTTAGCTAGGACTCGGGGATAGCTCCCCTGCTCTTCTTAGAAATAGTGCCATGGGATCTTTTACATCCATCCAAGCAGGCAGATGGAGCCTCAATTTAGCGTCTCAGTCAAATGGCAGCTTCTCTGACAGTGCAGCACTCCCTTAGTACTGGCCTGGAGCATCTGCCGAGACTTTTGTGCTCAAGTCCTGAAGTGGGACTTGAACCCAGAACTTTGTGACTCAAAGGCGAGTGTGTTAACCCTGAGCCAGAGGCTGCAGTGGCCAAGATCCATGCTGGGAATCATTGATGTTTATGGGAGCTTGCTGTGTGAAGATTGCTGCATTTCCTACAACAGTGATCACACTTCAAATGAACTTAATTGGTTGGTTGTAAAGTGCTTTGGAACATCCTGAAGTCATGAAAGGCGCAATACAAATGCAAGTCTTTTTTGTTATTTTCATGGTCAGGAACTGGAATAGCTGAGTACTTGAGGCAAAAAAGTGAATTTTTAAAAAAAATCCAAAAGCAATTCAGGGATTCCTAACATTTTCTCCACTTTTAGGCATTAGAGGTCAGTTTGGAGCAGGATAAAGATGTCTGAGAAAGAGACAAGAGTGGCTCGCAGACCCTGCTTTCAGGAGGGAATGTTAGAGAGCAAAAAGTGGGCTTATTATCACAGGAATGTGACTTGTTCTAGGCCGCTCCCTTGCACTACCTAGTGATTATGTCAGAACAGTGTTAGTAATGGCTTAGAATGGGTCTCAACCAGGGAATCGGTGTGTGTCTTATTAAAGAGTCGGGTTGTGGGGAGAGAATAAGGGAACTTAAAAACGGAGGACGAGCAGAAGAAAAAACAGATGCAAAGAAAACCTTATTTGACATTTGTTATTTTTCTTTAAAATAAAGTTGCCTGTTTATGTAGCTCTTTCTGTTTGAATTGTAGCAAAAATAGTCAGCATGAATACAAATGGGAAATTGGATTTTCTATGATATTTCCCTCCCCTAAATTAGTGTGGGTGGAATTTCACCCCAGTTATGTCTGTCTAATCCTGTATACCTGTGACCTGCTGCTAAATCTCTGTTACTACTGCCTTTAACAGGCTGCCACAAGGTGCATGAGAGAGGTGTGGATTGAATCACTTTGTGTTTCTTTCCTCCCTCCTGGACCAAGCCAAACCCAACCTATGCGGATTTGTGGTTGTGAGGCCGCCACTATTTTTAGGTAGAAAGAGGGATGAGGTCCTGCAAAAAGAATTTGGGAAGCTAGGCAGCAGATTAAAAAGGAAGACCTCAAAGGTTGTAATCTCTGGGTTTCTTCCGGAGCCACGGGCTAGTGAATATATGAATAGGAGGTTAGAGCAGATGAATGCATGGTTGGGGAGATGGTACAGGAGGGAGGGCTTTAGATTCTTGGATCACTGGGTCTGTTTCTGGCGGAGGTGGGATCTGCATAAGATGGACGGGTTGCACCTGAACCAGAACGGGATCAGCATCCTTGCTGGGAGGTTTGCTAGTGCTGTTGGGGGTGGGCGGGGGGGGGTTTAAATTAAATTAATTTGGTAGGGGGATGGGAGACAGAGTGGATAGGGGGTGTTGTACAATCAAATATTAATGTGAAGCTAAGTCAGTCCAGAGGACAGAGTAAATGTAGACCTGTTAAGGCTCAGGCAAATAATGCAAGCCTGGATTGTATCTATTTTAATGCAAGGAGTCTTTCTAGTAAGGCAGATGAATTGACGGCATTGATTAACACATGGGAATATGATATTATTGCTATTACTGAGACATGGTTGAGGGAAGGGCAGGACTGGCAGCTTAATATATCAGGGTATAGAATCTTCCGACATGATAGGGGAGGGGGTAAAAGAGGAGGTGGCATTGCACTGTTGATTAAAGAGACAATTACTGCAGTAAGGAGGGATGATATCTTAGAAGGTTCCTCTAATGACGCCATATGGGTAGAACTTAAAAACAAAAAGGGGGCAGTCACTTGGCTGGAAGTATACTACAGGCCTCCAAACAGTCAGGCAGTGGCAGAGGAGCAGCTATGTAGGCAAATCTCAGAGAGGTGCAATAATAATAGTAGAGGATTTCAACTTCCCCTACATTAGAGGGGATAGTATTAGTGCAAAAAGGTTAAAGGGGGCGGAATTCTTCAAGTGTATTCAGGAGAGCTTTTTGAGCCAGCACACAGAGTCCTACAAGAGGAGGGGTGGTAATGGAAGTAATACTAGGCAATGAAGCCGGACAAATAGTAGAAGTGGCAGTGGGGGAGCATTTCGGGGATAGTGATGATAACTCTATAAAATTTAAGATTGTTATGGAAAAGGACAAAGAGGGACTGGAAATAAGAGTACTGAATTGGGGGAAAGGCAGATTTCAATATGATATAACAGGATCTGGCCAAAGTGAACTGGGAGCAGCTTCTTACAGGAAAGTCTACATCAGACCAGTGGGAGTCAGTTAGAAGGGAAATTGTGAGGGTTCAGGTGCAGCATGTTCCTGTAAAGGTGAAGAGTAGGACCAACAGGTCAAGGGAACCCTGGATATCAAGAGATATGGAGGATTGGATAAGGGAAAAAAAACAGATGTGTATGGCAGATTCAGAGGGCTGAAACCAGCGGAGGCCTTAGAGTATAGAAAGTGCAGGGGAGTACTTTTATATAAAAAAAAAAGTAATTAGGACAGTGAAGAGTGGGCATGAAAAATCACTGGCAGACAAGATAAAGGAAAATCTCAAGGCATTTTATAAGTATGTTAAGGGCAAGAGGATAACCAGGGGAAAAGGTGGGACCTATTAGGGATCATAGAGGCAATCTGTGTGTGGAGCTGGAGGACATAGGGGAGGTTTTGAATGATTACTTTTCATCTGTGCTCACTATGGAGAGGAACGATGTAGGTGTAGAGATCAGAAAAAGGGATTGTAATATACTTGATCAAACTAGCATTGAAAAGGAGGAAGTATTAGCTGTTTTAGCGGGCTTGAAGGTGGAGTAATCCCCAAGCCCAGATGAGATATATCCCAGGCTGATATGTGAGGCAAGGGAGGAGATAGCGGGGGCTCTGACACAAATTTTCAGATCCTCTCTGGCCACTGGAGAGGTACCAGAGGATTGGAGGACAGCGAACGTGGTACAATTATTTAAGAAGGGTAGCAGGGATAAACCAGGTAATTACAGGCCTGTGAGTCTAACATCAGTGGTAGGGAAATTATTGGAAAAGGTTATGAGAGACAGGATTAATCTCCACTTGGAGAAGCAGGGATTAATCAGGGATAGTCAGCATGGCTTTGTCAGGGGGAGATCGTGTCTAACAAATTTGATTGAAATTTTCGAGGAGGTGACTAGAGGTGTAGATGAGGGTAAAGCAGTTGATGTAGTCTACATGGACTTCATTAAGGCTTTTGATAAGGTCCCGCATGGGAGATTGGTTAAGAAAGTAAAGGCCCGTGGGATCCAGGGCAATTTGGCAAATTGGATTCAAAATTGGCTTTGTGGAAGGAGGCGGAGGGTGATGGTCAAGGGCTGTTTTTGCGAATGGAAGACTGTGACCAGTGGTGTACCACAGGGATCGATGCTGGGACCCTTACTATTAGTAGTGTACATTAATGATTTAGATGTGAATATAAGAGGTATGATCAGTAAGTTCGCAGATGACACGAAAATTGGTGGTGTCGTAAATAGTGAGGAGGAAAGCTTTAGATTACAGGACGATATAGGTGGGCTGGTACGATGGGCGGAGCAGTGGCAAATGGAATTTAATCCTGAAAAGTGTGAGGTGATGCACTTTGGAGGTCTAACAAAGATTATACAATGGATGGTAGGACCCTAGGGAGTACAGAGGGTCAAAGGGACCTTGGGGTGCTTCTCCATAGGTCACTGAAGGCAGCAGCACAGGTAGATAAGGTGGTTAGGAAGGGTTACGGGATACTTGCCTTTATTAGCCGAGGCATAGAATATAAGAGTAGGGGGGTTATGATGGAGCTTTATAAAATGCTGGTTAGGCCACAGTTGGAATATTGTATACAGTTCTGGTCCCCACAGTACAGGAAGGATGTGATTGCAATGGAGAGGGTGCAGAGGAGATTCACCAGGATGTTGCCTGGGCTGGAGCATTTCAGTTATGAAGACCGACTAGATAGACTGGGGTTGTTTTCCTTGGAGTGGAGAAGGCTAAGGGGGGACCTGATTGAGGTGTACAAAATTATGAGGGGCATTGTTAGGATAGATAGAAAGAAACTTTTTTCCTTAGCGGAGCGGTCAATAACCAGGGGGCATAGATTTAAGGTAAGGGGCAGGAGGTTTAGAGGGGAGTTGATGAGGAATTTTTTCATCTAGAGGGTGGTTGGAATCTGGAACACACTGCCTGAAGGGGCGGTAGAGGCAGGAACACTTATGACATTCAAGAAATATTTAGATGAGCACTTGAAATGCCATAACATACAAGGCTACGGGCCAAGTGGGGGGAAATGGGATTAGTTAGGACAGGTGCTTGATGGTTGGCGTAGGCTCTTTGGGCCGAAGGGCCTGTTTCCGTGCTGTAAAACTCTATGACTCTATTTTGGTGCACCATCTTGATGCATCTTACAATACCAGATAATTTGCCAAGTCAGAGACAAAATTCAACTTGATTAAAATATCAGTAAAATAGTGCAAACAAAAAGAAATACAAAAAAAACTTACATTTATGTAACCCCTTTTATGACTTCAGGACTCTCCAAAGTGCCTGAAGTGTTTTTGAAGTCTAGTCACTGTTGTAATGTAGGAAATGTGACAATCAGTTTGTGCACAAGAACAGCAATGTAATAATGACCAGATAATCTGTTTTTTAAGGTGTTGATTTTGAGGGGTAAAATATTGACTAGGACACCAGGGAAAACCCATCTGCTCCTCTTCGTAATCGTGCCATGGGATCTTTTATGTCCACCCTCGAAAGCAGACGGTTCCTCAGTTTAATGTCACAGCAGAAAGGCGGCACCTCTGGCAATGCTGTACACCCTTAATACTGCACTGGAGCATCAGTCTTGGTTTGTGTTCAGATCTCTAGAGTGGGACTTGAGCCCAAAATATTCTGACTCCGAATAATAGTGGTACCAACTGAGCCGCAGCCAATGCACACAGAGCTCATCGTTCTTTGCCAAATCGAGTATAATTTTCAAAAGGTAGACTTCATTCTTGGACTTATCCTCTATTTAAGAATTGAGATACAGTTTTACAAATCCTCCTGGAAACCTACTGAATTTCAATTAGTTATTTTACTTTTTTTGTCTCTTCCTGCTGACATATTTTCTTTGAGTACCTCACGCAAGCCACCTTCACATGCGAGCTCAGTTGCTGAAAGTCAGCTGATTCTTAAAGCATGGAAACAATCGCATGCAAACCCATTCCTATTTTCACCAGACATCTGCATAACAAGACATTTTGAGAATAAGCCAGTGAAATAGTATTCGCGAGCAGGAATCCTGGCTGATCTGTTTTTCCTCTACCTCTTCCTTAGTCTAGGGTGCTGAGGCCAAAATTAGCACCAATAGTGGCATGATTTTCCCGCGTCTCCCTCCCTATCTGTGTAACCTCCCCAACCCTCCGGCACTCTGTGTTCCTCTAATTCTGGTCTCTTGCATATCCTCAACTTCCTTTGCCTCACCCATTGGCAACGAAACCTTTAGTTGTCTGGGCCCCAAGCACAGGAATCCCCTCCGAAAACCTCTCCAACTCTCTCCCTCCTCTAAGACGCTCCTTTAAATCCTACCTCTTGACAAAGCTTTTGGTCACCTATCCTAATGTCTCCTCCTTTGGCTCAGCATCAAGTTTTGTTTGATAATGCTTCTGTGAAGCACCTTAGGATGTTTTCCTGCTTTAAGGACAGTATATTAAAAGCAAGTTGTTGTTTGGTGCAGTTCCACACTAGCTGCTTGCTCTGTTGAATTTTTGTGGTCCTATTTATAAAATGCACAGCTTTCCAAAATATATAATCACATTCAGTCTTTCTGTAAGAGTGGATCTCTGCTTGGAATATGTAGATCCATAAGGCTGGGCTGTTTTAGTCATGTGACTGCTGCAGTCATTAATGGTTTTTTTCAACTCAACAGTTCTGTGGCCACAATTGACGCACGCTTTAAATAATCTTTTGTGAGGCTTTGAAGGGCACTGCACCATCCCATTCAGTTGGCAGGCTTATTTTGGAAAATGATGATGTGAAATACGTCATGTATCTAGGCATCGTTTCTAAATATTGAGCGCCTCTTGACATTTTCCTTGCTGCAGTCGAACATTGTCGCACATCACAAACATGTTGAAAAGACATGTGTTGGGCACATGTGCTTAACCAAAATGTAAAAGAAAAATAAATAAATAAAGAGTCTGGAGGGAAGGGAAACTTTCATCTTATCTGTCTGCACTGGATAAAAATTCAGCTCCCATAGTGGGGGGCTCTAACCCTTGCATCATTTTTACCTCGGGGACCTCAGTGTAAATGAAGGCCAGATTGGTAGGATTTAAATCTTCCTTATTTGCCAGTTGTAGTCTTTTATTAAATGACTTTGGTTGATCTCGAGCCAATGCTAAGTGGCAGAAATCCACAGCAAAAAAAAAACCCCTAATAATTTAGTGCAGGACTGAGTTGGCTAAAAGTCATCGGAGTCACAAAAGTGGCTGATGTGTTGAATTGAAATGTCCTGCTGGAGCACCGGGGGGAATAAGAATGCATTTTTGCTACAAGATAGAGGGAACTCTACTGTACACCTAACCTGATTCTAGTGCCTAAAGTCTATAAATATTAGCGCTCACAACGAGTGAAGGATATGCTGCTTTATAATTATATAGATGTGCTGTGGTACTGGTTACTATGGTGTGTTTGAATACCTCATTTGTAGAGTAAATGGGCTGAATTTTTGGGCCCTGCTGAGGGCTGGAACTGGGGTGGACAGGGCCAGAAAATACCGGTGCAGGCTGGTGTGCCGGTTTCCCGACCCTGTTCCTGGTGCCATCCATTTTGTCCGAGGTGACTTTGGATCCGGCAGGGCTACCCATCCCCCATGAGGCAGGCAGCCAATTATGCTAGTTTCGTTCGTTCGTTGGTGCCGTCTCTTTCCCAGAAGGTTGACTGTCATGGATCTCTACCTCTGTCTGTCCTGTGCTGTCCTTCCACATTTTGCACAGGTCAACTGCATCCAGACCATTATATCTGTCATCCATTTTCTTCTCTGCTTCCGTCTGCTACGTTTTCCGTCAATCTCGCTTTCCAATAATTGTCTCTGTCTACCTTCTGCTCTAATGATGTGACTAAAATATTGTATCTTTCTCTCTTTGATGTTCTGCACTAATTTCCTCTTTTCTCCAGCCGTTTCCAGCACATCCTCATTAGTCTTTCAGTGTAAGATATGCAGAACATCCTCCAATATATCCACATCTCGAATGCATTCAGCTTATCAATAGTCTCTTTATTTGTCCATGTCTTCGAGGCAAATAACATAGATGACAAAATGTAGCATCTCAGTATTCATTTCCTCAGACTCAGGGTCAGTTTTTTTGATAACAAGTCCTTCATTCTGACAAAGCTGGTTTTGGCTATCTCAGTTCTCTTAAGAGCCTAGTTAACCACAGTTAAAGGAGGCTGACTGGGATTGTCCTGTCTCTTGTCCTGTTTCTTGACTCGACGGAGACAGTTTAACTCTTAGAGGCGGGCACCCAGTGGCAGCCTGTCCGGGGGGTTAGGGGCGTGGCGGGAGCAGTGCTCCGGGCAGGCCTAGAGGTCCTTCCTGGATGCCTGTGTGCGGGTGCAGCCACATGCTACCCTGTAGAGGGATTCTCCTGTTCTCCCCTCCTCCCTCAACATACACACTGGTGGTCTGGCTGCCTTTTCTGTTTTTTAGTTAAACTGTTTAAAAAGTTGGTGAGAGGGCACCTCCATGTTGAAGTGCCCTTTCAGCTACTTGCCCAATACTGCAAGCTGCTTCTCCTCTCAAGCTGAAAGGCTTCTGCTTGGCCCTTAATTGGACAGGGAACCTGTCTCCATGCCAATTATGGGGTGGCTTTGTGAAAATCCCAATGACTTTCCCCTTGGGGTGGGTTTGGGACCCGGCAACTCTTCTGACTCCTGTTTCCTGCTTTCAGAGGGAAAATCCAGCCAAACAATGTTTTAAGTGGCAGAAGGGTTGGAAACCAGAGGCACAGATTTAAGGCGATTGATACAAGAGCCAAGGAGAATTTTTTTTCTTTACTTAGCGAGTTATGATGAACTGGAATGCACTGCCTGAAAAGCTGATGGAAGCAGATTCGATAGTAACTTTCAAAAGGGAATTGGATAAATACTGAAAGGGAAAACATGTACAGGGAGTTGGGGGAAGAGCAGGGGAGTGGAATTAAATGGATAGCTTTCAAAGAATTGGCACAATGGGCTGAATGGCCTCCTTCTGCGTCCTGTCCATGATTTGATGATTTCATTTGCAAGAGGGGTGGGAGTAATTAAAGGAAGTGGAAAACTGAGGAGTTTTGGGAGGTCATATGTATTGGGAAGAAAAGTATTGAGGATTTCTGGATGATTGGTAATTGTAAGGGGAGGGAGAGGTATTGAGTGGATAAGGAATGGAAGAAGTGATGGATTAATAAGTATTTAGGGGAATTGGACCAGCGAGGAGTTTGGTTTGCCGAATTTGATATAAAGTTGGGTTGATAGTCCAGAGGAAGTAAGTGGAAAACGGAAATTGGGGGGAGAAAAGGTGGTTCGGAAAAAGGCCAGTGGAAGAGAGGCCTTCAATAAAAGGTTTATAAATAGGGGAGCATTTATATTTTTTAAAAAACGTGCGGCTAAACCCTGTGGGAGAAAAGATTTTTTTTTTTTTTCAAGCAGCGACTAGAAGAGAAGGGAAAAGATAGAACATGTTCCATATTGAAAACTAAAAACTGGGTATAGGAAATGAAAGAGAACATGAAAAGGCGAATGAAAAAAGTGTGGAAAGGAATAGAATAGAACTGGAAATAAGAATGGGCAAATTGTTTTTATAATGAAAACAGTTTAGGAACTGGAGCTTGTTGGGGGTGGGGTTTAAAAAATGTAAACAGAAAAATGCACATAATGAGGCAAAATTGTTTACATTTTGGCCAACGGGTCAGGTGCCCTCACCACCTCTTAATTCATTCATTCATTCATTCATTCATTCATTCTATGTCCGCTCTCTCACGGGGTGAGGAGAACTGTGCAGCTAGCAAATATATTACATTGGCAAGAGTTGATAAATCAATTGATACCTGCTGGCAGGACCATTTATTTATTTAATTTTATGCACGACTGGGTCGATTGGGCTCCATTGATTAATTATTTTCACATGGTTGGGATCTCATTTAATTCTATATTTACAGAGTAAAAGGTTCTCTGAGGGGTAATCCAGGCAACCAGCCCATAATTTAAACCACCCAGGGTTGATGAATCAGTTAATGCCTGCGGCACAACCGCTTATTTGTGTAATAGTCATAGTGGGTGCCGGCAAGCCCTTGGCTGTATTTATTTTCACATTGGCTATAATTTTCATACATTGTTTTTGTTTGAGGAGATCGGTTGGATCAGGGATTTTAAAAAAAGCACAAAATAAGGCGAGAAGGAGTTTGAAAATTACCTGATACTTCTTAAGTCTGTAATTATGCAGGGCTGGGGTGGTAGATAAAACAAACTTGGAGAGGCATTTGGAAAGACAAAGTTGGGAATGAGTCACTTGGGAGGGAATCATAAAATCCCAGCTAAGTATAAGAGATAGAATGGCATTATTCAAAGCTGGTGAGACAGGTAGTAGGACTAGGTCAGAACTCAATCCAAAAAATAGGAAACTTCAAGCTAAATAGAAAAATTCAACTATGACCGATAGGGTGACGGAAATTGTGACAGGAAATTGTTACAGGAAGGAAGTGCGACACTTGTAGGAACACTTTCAGGCCCAGATTTTTCAATCGTAACAGTAATGCTTTATCCTGTTCACTTTAAGTGGTTATAATCCACATTATCATCTGAAAACCTAGAGCTTCTTATAGATGTGAATACGCACAGCAAATAAAGTAAGATAAAGTATAGTAAGGCTGTTTAAGTAGTCTGCTGATGAATTTCAGCCAAATCTTTGTTAACTTTCACATGGTCTGTTGCTTGGGGAACTTAATTTTCACTGTTGTTTGAAACATAAATTTGGCACAAAATGGGGGGGGGGGGGGGTGTTATTAGGGCCCAGAAGGCAGGCCGAATATTGCATGGCAAGGTAGCTTTTCCAACTTAAACAAAACCCCACCTACCCCCAGGATGTTAATAAGAAGTTGGAAGCTTCTAACCCCTGATTTTCACTGGCATCGAGAAAGTCCTGACCTCCGAGGTATGAAATGCGCCTCATTTCCTTGTTTCTATCATTAACACTGTGGATCTACTACACAGTGCCTCAGGACCATGTAAGTGGCTTCGGAAATTAAATCTGGCACTCTTGGGCCTGGGTAATAGATGCGCACTCTGTAGATTCAATTTTAGGACCAAAATGCAGCTGCATTTAAAAATTGTAACCATGGGTATCCAGTGACTGTAGGACAACTTTTATCTGAAATGTAACCTCTGGAACCCAGGATTGAGAAGCTGCTATGCTTAATTGGGAAATTGGGCAGCAAATCCATTGCTCCAACTGTGCAGAGCTCCATCTCTGCTAAGTCAGCAGTTTGCCTGCGACCGACATGGACTCTTGGGAGCAAACTCTTGGGCTATCTATACTTTGTTGTGGGATAGCTGAAAATGTGAGTGAGGAACCCTGGGCTGGCGTATAGTTTTCGACACAACCATTTGAAACTCTTTTTGAGTTTACATCAACGTTGATGTTAGACCATTTGCTTTAAACTTTTAACTTGTCATTATCTGGGCACTTGCTACATTTGTAGTCTTGAGGAACGGTTAGGAAAATTTCTAAAATGGTTTGAGGTTATTTCTTACTGGGACCAGTGACTTCGAGAAATAATATGTAAAACTTAAAGTTTGGGAAATGGTAATTACTGCAAAACTTGGTATGTCAATTGCACCTTTGGCCGTGCTTTTTTTGTCCTATGAATGCAGGGCACTAAGTTGTGAAATGGTGAAACTTAAAAAAAAAAAACTGAAATGGCAATTGTGAAAATAGATTAGGAACATGTCATCCTAGCTTTATAGGCTAGTTCACTATTGCAATTAGTTGACCAGTTGAAAGGCTGGGTTTTACCCCATGAACAACATACCAGACAGATGACTGGTTTAATGCATCACTAAGCATCAAAATGTTGTGTATTGCTGCCAATTGTGTGATCAGTTGAGATGAACATTTCATATCGTGTGTGCATTCAATGCATGTTATTAATCATAGACTCATATAGCACAGAAGAAGGCTATTTGGCCCGTCGTTTCTGTGCAGGATCTTTGAAATAGCTATCTGACTCCAGCTCTTTCCTCAAAGCCTTGCAATTTTTTTCCTTTTCAAGTTGATATCTGTCATGCTGGACCCCCACCTGCCAAGAATGCGGCACATTAATTTTGTCACAAACATTGATTTTTAACTGCTCCTGGAGTGAGGGGAGGTCTTGTTTAACAGATCGGCCATGGCTGGAAGGGACGTTTGCATATTGGCAGATGGTGTTTGGTAGAACAAAGCAGCTATTCCCTGACAGTCAACCCACAATGGACTTTTGATCACCAGAAGTTGAAGGTGGAGGAGCTCGCATTCCAGGTTGACTGCAAAGATGGCCGAATACACAAATGGACATGGTCAAACATGACTAACTCTGGGCAACCTGAGTTTTTTGAATTTGTACAAACAGTTTGGGCAGAAGTCTGTTTGCTCCCGGACTGAGAAGATCTCTCCTGTCTGTTCCCATCTCTTTCTCACAAGCCTCTGAATCCACTGCAGACACATGAAGCCCAAGAGAAAAAAAGTTTCCTACAGTGAACAAGGTTTAAGAAGAATACTGGGCCCCAACGAAAAGCGAGATCTATTTGCATGTGTGTATCGCGCATGCATGCTAGTGTGGGCGTGCCGTGTGTCTGTAGTCGTTAACTGAATTAGTGTTTAAGTTTAAGAAATTTCAACTTTTCTTCTTTAAACCGGAGAGCCTGTTTGTGCTGGTTTCTTTGCCTTATAACTGGAAAGCAGTGAACAAGGAATCACCAAGGGGGAGCTAAAAAAAAAATGGTGTGTTTAAAATTAAACCCTGTTATGGTAAGGCCAGGTGATGGCTGAAAGGGAACCCTAGACACCTTCTCACCTGGTCGTAACAATGTCCAATTCCCTTTGGAAAGTTACTATTGAATCTGTTTCCACCAGCCTGTCGGGCAGTGCATTCCAGATCACAACACACTGTGGTTAAAAAAAAAAAATAATCCCCTCTGATTCATTTGCCAATGACCTTAAATCCTAAATTGTTGGAGCATCAAATGTAGCTCAGAATGCGTTTAGATACGTAGCGCTTCTCTTTCTCCTAAAGCAGGCCTGTGGTAGGCTGGCATCTATTGTTACTCTGCTTGGTGTCAAAACTGCGGAAAATGGCTAAACTGTGGCGTCCGCTCTTTGCTTTGAGCGATATTGTTGCTTTGCTGTCTTTCAAGCCAGCAGTCTCTTTTTGTCTCTATTTCTGTGTTATTGTATGGAATGGGGGGACAGCACTGATTGATGGTGGGAAGCGGTAGCTGAGGCTACTGATTAGATCGGATCACATTTTTTTAAAACCTGGAATGAAGCGCACTGCCTGCCCTTGACAGCCAGGTGCAGCACAACAAGCATGTGGGACCGATAGCATTGGGAATGGTATTAGGGAAATCTATCACCAGCTCACAGATTGTTCATTTGCTGAATTGGGGAACAAAGAAAGATATAAATTGATTCTAATTAGAACAGCAAGCCTGTGCTACACAAAATACAAATAAACCACCCTTCAAATGATTCCTCAATAAATCATTCTCTGTGGACAAGGTGAAAAAAAAACTTTATTTTGCTGTTGTTCGTAGATATTTAAAATTGAACTAGTGGTGATTGAGTGTGTGTCCATTGCTAGGATTGACTGTATTTCAGTGAATATTAGATATGTCAATAGAACTAGATTGTCCAAACCCAATTTAAAATTATATCCATTATTACTGTTCTGGTAATAAATTGTTTGATTGTTGACTTGTGTTAAATGGCTCAGATTATCCTTTTCATCATAATACATGTCAAAGCTTCATACATCTTCCTGCTGTGTAATTGCTTACATTTGTTTCTTTTACATGTTTTGAATATTTTGTGTTCTTTGAGCTGAGGGCTATCATTTTTATTTCAAAAATATACTATATTATTTAAAAGCAGATCCCAATTAGAAAACCTATTACAGCTAAAATGAGATACTTCAGGCCACAGTTTTAGTGCTGAGGTGCTCATAAATGAACAATTTGGTACATGTGTCAGTTGGTTTATTTCCAAACCTTTTTAGGATATTGCACAACGCTGCAGAGTGTTTTAAATTATTTTATGGCTTCAAGCCTTTCCCGCCTTGCTCTTATTCCCCAAGTCACGCACCATTCCCCAGTTAGGAGTCCAAGTGAGCAAGCAATCCACTCCCAGGCTTCTGTCTGTGTCATTTGTGAGCTGGTTGCTGGGAGGTTTGCGAGAGGTTGACCCTCACTAGCTTGACTGAAGTTGACACTCTGTCTCTTTAAAATGATTTCAATTTGGAGAAAACACCTGACCTCTGCTCAGCAACTCTTTTTCAGTTGCAAACTTACTTGTGGGACACTGTAAAACCTGCAGTTTCAGATGGTAACCCGGCTTTCTCCCTCTGCACAGGTACCATTTCTCTCCCCTTCAAAACTGCTGTTGTAACACCCTCTGGAAATTTCCCTCCCTCTGTCCTTTCCAACTACAGCCCCGTAACAACTTCCCTTTCCTCTCCAAGGACCTTGGGCGCATCATTACCACCCATCATGTTTCCTATAATTTTGTGTATGAGTCTGTCCAGTCTGACTTCTGCCCTGCCAACAGATTGAGACTACCCTGGTCAAGGTCGTTATTGAGCATGGTTCATTATCCCTCCTCCACTTCTCGGTGGAGACTGCCCCATCCTCTGCCTCTCCTCCATGGTCCACCTGCATGGGACTGCATGTACCTGTTCCTAAACTTTTATAAAGTTTAGAAGTTTGATAGTCATGTCTGCCAAAAATATATCAATCGGAAGATATTACAGATAAAGAAGCACAAGAAACCTTTGGTCCTGGCTTGATGGATATCGATGGTTGTTTCCATCCCATATAGTACTGTGTTCTTAAGGAAATTGAGGCATGTGAGAATTGAGCTGGGAGGTAGTTTACATATGTTTAATAATGCATCACGAATAACTGTGGTTTGTTTCATTGCCCTAGGGAGTTGGAGAAAAAATTCCCACAGTTTTTCCTAAAATTGGCGATAGACTTTTTCCAATTTTATTTGCCTCACCGAGTAGTTGGGAGGGTGGGGCATGAGGCTGTGGTGTCTAATGGACCAGTATTATTGGGTCTCATGGTCTTTCCTACTGAGGTGTCCGCTGTAGCTCACTCTTGCCTCTGAATCACAAAGTTGTGTGTTCAAACCCTGCTCCAGAGCACATGATCTTGTCTAATAATTTAGTACAGAACTGAGGAGTGATGCACTGTTAGAGGTGTCTTCTTTCAGATGAGACGTTGAACCAAAGCTCTATCTGCCCTCTCGGGGACACGAAAGATCCCATAGCACTGTTCAAAGAACAGCAAGGGAATTCTCCTGGTTTCTTGGCCAATATTTATCCCTCAATTGACATGGCTTAAAAAAAAAGATTATCTCATCATTTATCACTTTGCTGTTTGTGGGAGTTTGCTGTGCATAAATTGGCTGCTGCATTTCCTTGCATTACAACAGTGGCTACACTTCAAAAGTACTTAATTGGCTGTGAGGCACTTTTAGATGACCTGAGGTTGTGAAAAGTGCTTTATAAATGCAACTTTGTTCATTCTTTCTTGTGTTCATTCCTGTTCCAGTACTTATCCATTAATGGTGTCTCCCTCCTGCAGTACACATGCACTTTCACTGACCCCAGGGTTCTATCCTTGGCCCTTTACTTTCGCTTTGCTATCATTTTATTTGGAATACTATTTGAATTATATTCCATATGGGAACCTCTGCTAGGAGAGCTCCATTTAAATGAAATCATACTACAACTCTTAACTCTGAACTTGTAGATAATCTCCATTAACATTAGTTTGAAGTATATGGTTTAGGCACTGGTGAGACATATTGAGTTGCCTTGGGATGTTGTTGCACATCTCAAGGCAGTCGGGGATTTTGTTTATCCATTTATGGGATTCTGGTGTTGCTGGCAAGTCCAGCATTTGTTGCCCATCCCTAATTGCACTTGAGGATGTGGTGAGCTATCTTGAACTGCTGCAGTCCATATGGTGAAGGTACTCCCACAGTGCTGTTATAGAGGGAGTTCCCGCAATTTGACTCCGCAACAATGAAGGAGCGACAATATAGTTCCAAGTTCAAATGTTGTGTGACTTGGAGGTTCCCATCTGCTTGCTGCTCTTGGCCTTCTAGGTGGTACAGGTCATGAGTTTGGAACGTGCTGTCAAAGAAGCCTTGGTGAGTTGCTGCAGTGCATCCCGTAGATGGGACGCTGCAGACACTGTGTGCTCGTGGTGCATCACACTCCTGACTTATGCCTTGTAGATGGTGGACTGGCTTTTGGAGTCAGGCGGTGAGCTCCTTGCTGCAAAATTCCCAGCCTCTGACCTGTTCTGGTAGCCACAGTATTTGTGGCTTGTCCAGTTAAGTTTCTGGACAATGGTATCCCTCAAGATGTTGATAGTGGGGGATTTGAAGATGATAATGCCATTGAATGTCAAGGAGGGCTGTCTTAACTTCGTCTTGTTAGAGATGGTCATTTGTGTAACATGGGTTTATTTACTAATTGTCAGCCCAAGCCTGAATATTGTCCAGGTCTTGCTGCATGCGGGCACGGACTGTTTCAGTATCTGAGGAGTTGCAAATGGTACTAAACACTGTGCAATCATCAGCGAACATCCCCACTTCTGACTTTATGTTGGAGGGAAGGTCATTGAAGAAGCATAACATTAGGGCATAATGCAAAACATTGGAGATCCAAAGGGAGTGGGAGATGAGATAGATTTGAAGGGGAAAAGAGAATAACCTGTGCATGAACGCTGTCGAGATTTAAAAAAAAAAAAGCTTTGGCTAAGACAAGGGAAAAGATTCACCCATCTGTTTTGCAGATCCACAAGCATTTCCCAGCAGTTTAATTTGATTTCTGCCAATGTAAACTCTTCAGACTCATGAGATCAACTTAAAAGTCCCTTAATGAAGAAGATTTATATACAGAACAGTAGGGAGAGTTTACAGATGCTTTGCACACAGTGGAAAAATCTAATTTACATCTGGATGGGAACATTCAGAATGGTTTTCAGGAATTCTTTTTGCTGGAATTGACATCAATTAGTTAAAGAAACATGTAAAGCCGCAGCTATTCTACATTACTTTAATCCCTTTTTGAAAAAAGAAAAAAAAATGTGCATTTATATAGCGCCTTCCACAGCCTCAGGATGTCATAAAGTGCTTTACAGCTAATGAAGTACTATTGGAGAGTAGTCAATGTAGGAAGCGTAAAAGCCAATTGCCACACACAAAGGTCCCACAAACAGCACTACAATAATGACCCGATATTCTGTTTTAGTGATGTTGATTTACAGGAGAAATATTGGCCAGGATATTGGGATAAATCCCCTTCTGCTCTTTGGAATAGTGTGATAAACCGAGGTGAACGGAAAAGGTTTCAACATCTCATCTGAAAGGTGACACCTCCAAAAGTGCAGCATGTTGTGTGATTTCCTTTAAGAGTGATGACCCTTTAAGATCTTAGTATGCTAATTAAGCCCAGTACCAGTGTGTAATCATGTGATTACATGCTAGAGTCACTCTGCTGCTGTAACAACGAGATGCAAGGCCTGTAAATAGATAGCTTTGAGCTGTATATGCTTGTTAGCTATTTAATAAACCTGTTTGAGATCTTCAATCAAATCAACTCCATGCATCGCATTTATGTTGCATCAGACAACATAAAAAGCTTCTCATTAATTGGTGGCAGCTATGGTGAGAAGACAGAATCCAAGATTGAAAAGGGAAGACAGTACAGAGTCACAGAACCAGGTCTTAAACAAGTTCTTAACACAAGTTTTAAAGTACAAGGAGAGCAGGAACATGGATACCTATTTTCCCAGCATGAACTGGAAAGCCTTGGATATCCGAACCACGTTCAAACTGTTCCAACAAAGATTGCAATTATGCTTTACAAACCAAATAATTGTAGAACCAGAAAAACAGTCTGCAAATATAATGATAGCAATTGGAAATGAGGGATTGCACAGAATCAATATCGCAGGCATATCTGAAGAGGACCAGCAACATCCCACAAAGATATGGGAAGTGCTGGAACATCAGCTCTGGTTATGAGTGAGTTTCTAATTCACTGCATGGAATTGATGTTCGTCAGTAGTTGCCGTAGTAAGGGCAACAAATGCCGTCTAACCAAATGCTGGTGATGAACACCCATTCAAGCGTTTCAGAAAGACCTCTTCAGGAGGAAAAAAAAGGTCACAGCATTGATGCACTGCTGGAAGATGGCAAGAAGTATGACTCCGTTGTAGCTGGACAACAGCACCTACAAGCACTAGGTGCAGCCAACAGTGTCAGCACTGTAACCAGGTCGAGAAGAGCAAGCAAGCCATGTGGTAAGTTGGTCCCACTCACGGCGAAGTTGTCCTGCATTTCGTGACCTGTGCAAGGCATGCAGTGCAAAGGGACACTGAGCCCACCTATGCAGGAATTCTGGCTCCAGGAGTCAGTTATACAGCACAGAACAGGCCCTTTGGCCCACCGTGTCTGTGCCGGCCATCAAGCCTATCTATTCTAATCCCATTTTTCAGCACTTGGCCCGTAGCCTTGTATGCTATGGTGTTTCAAGTGCACATCTAAATAGTTGTTAAATGTTGTGAGGGTTCCTGCCTCTACCACCCCTTCAGGCAGTGCATTCCAAATTCCAACCACCTTCTGGGTGAAAAAGTTTTTCCTCAAATCCCCTCTCGCCCTCCTGCCCCTTACCTTTTAAATCTATGCCCCCTGGTTATTGACCCCTCTGCTAAGGGAAAAAAGTTTCTTGCTATCTATGCCCTCAATTTTGTGTATCTCAATCAGGTCCCCCCTCAGCCTTCTCCACTCTAAGGAAAACGACCCTAGTCTATCCAGTCTCTCTTCATAGCTGAAATGCTCCAGTCCAGGCAACATCCTGGTGAATCTCCTCTGCACCCTCTCCAGTGCAATCACATCCTTCCTATAGTGTGGCGGCCAGAACTGTACGCAGTACTCCAGCTGTGGCCTAACTAGCGTTTATACAGCTCCATCAGAACCTCCCTGCTCTTATATTCTGTGCCTCAGTTAATAAAGGCAAGTATCCCATATGCCTTCCTAACCACCTTATCTTCCTGTGCTGCTGCCTCCAGTGATCTATGGACAAGTACACCATGGTCCCTCCTGACCCTCTGTACTGCCTAGAGTCCTACCATCCATTGTATATTTCTTTGCCTTGTTAGTCCTCCCAAAATGCATCACCTCACACTTCTCAGGATTAAATTCCATTTGCCACTTCTCTGCCCATCTTACCAGCCCATCTATATCATCCTGTAATCTAAGGCTTTCCTCCTCACTATTTACGAGACCACCAATTTTCATGTCATCTGTGAACTTACTGATCATACATCCTGTATTTACGTCTAAATCATTAATGTACACTACTAATATTAAGGGTCCCAGCATCGATCCCTGTGGTACACCACTGGTCACAGGCTTCCAATTGCAAAACAGCCCTCGACCATCACCCTCTGCCTCCTGCCACTAAGCCAGTTTTGGATCCAATTTGCCAAATTGCCCTGGATCCCATGGGTTCTTAACTTCTTGACCAATCTCCCATGCGGGACCTTATCAAAAGCCTTACTGAAATCCATGTAGACTACATCAACTGCTTTACCCTCATCTGCACATCTAGTTACCTCAAAATTCAATCAAATTTGTTAGACATGATCTCCCCCTAACAAAGCCATGCTGACTATCCTTGACTAATCCCTCTCTCTCCAAGTGGAGATTAATCCTGTCCCTCAGAATTTTTTCCAATAGTTTCCCTACCACTGATATTAGACTCACTGGCCTGTAATTACCTGGTTTATCCCTGCTACCCTTCTTGAATAATGGTAACACATTTGCTGTCCTCCAGTCCTCTGGCACGTCTCCTGTGGCCAGAGAGGATTTGAAAATTTGTGTCAGAGCCCCTGCTATCTCCTTCTTTGCCTCACATAGCAGCCTGGGATATATCTCATCTGGGCCTAGGGATTTATCGACTTTTAAGCCCACTAAAACCGCTATAACCTCCTCCCTTTCAGTGCAAATTTGTTCAAGTATATCACAATCCCCCTCCCTGGTCTCTACACCTACATTGTCCCTCTCCATAGTGAACACAGATGAAAAGTAATCATTTAAAACCTCACCTACATCCTCTGGCTCCACACACAGATTGCCCTAATGGGCCCTCCGCTTTCCCTGCTTATCCTCTGGCCTTTAATATACTTATAAAACGTCTTGGGATTTTCCTTAACTTGCCCGCCAGTGTTTTTTCATGCCCCTTCTTTGCTTTCCTGATTACTTTTTTTTTTAGTACTCCCCTGCACTTTCTATACTCCTCTAGGGCCTCTGCTGTTTGCAGCCCTCTGAATCTGCCATAAGCTTCCTTTTCTTTTTTCCTTATCCAATCCTCTATATCCCTTGACATCCAGGGTTTCCTGGACTTATTGACTCTACCCTTCACCTTTATAGGAACATGTTGGCTCTGAACTCTCATTATTTCCTTTTTTGAATGATTCCCACTGGTCTGATGTAGACTTTCCTACAAGTAGCTGCTCCCAGTCCACTTTGGCCAGATGTTGATTTATCATATTGAAATCGGCCTTCCCCCAATTCAGGACCTACATTTCTGATCCATCTTTTGTAAGATTTAAGGTAGTTATTGAAAAGGACAGAGTTATGGTCACTATCTCTGAAATGCACCCCCGCTGACACTAGTACCACTTGTACGGTTTCATTCCCTAAGATTAGGTCCATTACCACCCCTTCTCTTGTAGGATTTTCTACTTGCTGGCTCAAAAAGCTCTCCTGATTGCACTTTAAGAATTCCATCCCTTTTAAGCCTTTTGCACTAAGACTATTCCAGTCAACATTGGGGAAGTTGAAATCCCCTACTATTATTACCCTATTATTTTTGCACCTCTCTGAGATTTTCCTACATATCTGCTCCTGTATCTCCCTGCCTGTTTGGAGGCCTGTAGTACACTCCCAGCCAAGTGATTGCCCCCTTTTTGTTTTTAAATTCTACCCATATGGCCTCATTTGAGGAACCTTCTAAGATATCGTCCCTCCTTACTGCAGTAATTGACTCCTTGATCAATAGTGCAATGCCACCTCCTCTTTTACATCCACCCCCGCTCCTCCCACCCTGGTCACGCCTGAACATTCTATACCCTAGAATATTAAGCTGCCAGTCCTGCCCTTCCCCCAACCGTATCTCTGTGATAGCAATAATATCATATTCCCTTGTGTTAATCAATGCCCTCAATTCATCTGCCTTACTTGTAAGACTCTGCATTAGAATAGATGCAATCTAGCCATGCATTACTCACTTGTGCCTTAACAGGTCTATATTTGCTCTGCCTTCCAAACTGACTTAATTTCCCTTCTATATTTGGCTGTGCATCACCCCCTACTGTACCTCCACTCTGTATCCCATCCCCCTGCCAAATTAGTTTAAAAACCCCCAACAGCACTGGCAAACCTCCCAGCAAAGTTGTTGGTCCCGTTCCAGTTCAGGTGCAACCCGTCCGACTTGTCCAGGTCCCACCTTCACCAGAAACAGCCCCAGTGATCCAGGAGACTAAAGTCCTACTGCCCCCACCCCCCGCCCCCCCACAGCATCTCCTTAGCCACGCATTCGTCTGCTCTATCCTCCTATTCCTATACTCACTAGCATGTGGCATCGGGAGTAATCCAGAGATTACAACCTTGGAGGTCCTGCTTTTTAATCTGCTACCTCACCCCCTAAATTCTTGTTGCAGGACCTCATCCTTCTTTCTACCTATGTCGTTGGTACCAATGTGAACCATGACCTCTGACTATTCACCCTCCCCCTTCAGAATGTCCTGCAGCTGCTCCATGACATCCTTGATCTTAGCACCAGGGAGGCAACATACCATCCTGGAGTCACATTTGTGGCCACAGGAACACCTTTCTGTACCTCTTATGATAGAATCCCCGATCACTACAGCTCTCCACCATTTTTCCTCCCTTCCTGTGCAGCTGAGCCACTGTGCAGCAACAGACTTGGCTCTTGCTGCATTCCCCTGAGAAGCTATCTTCCCCCAACAGTATTCAAAGGGGAATGAATATCTGTTAGAGGGGGAGATGGACCCGGGGACTCCTGCACTACCTGCCTAGTTATTCTTCTCTGCCTGGCGGTCACCCATTCCCTTTCTGCCTGAGCAATCTTTACTTGCGGTATGACCACCTCCCTGTGCACACTATCCATGATGATCTCATCCTCGCGGATGCTCCACAGTGTCCCCAGCTGCTGCTCCAGATCAGAAACATGGATTTCGAGTATCTGCAACTGGCAACACCTCCTGCATGCGTGTTCAACCTGGACAGTGGAAGTGTCCCTGACTTCCCACATTGCACAAGAGGAGCACTCCACGCTGCCGAGCTGCCCTGCCATGACTTACCCTTAATTTATTCCCTTAACTTACTCAAAAATTAGAGATTATTTACACTAGGGAACTTGATTCCCTAAAAAACATGACTTACTACATAAAAAAAAGTCATGATCGGACACAAACAGAAAACCAGGCAACAGCAGCAAGGAAAGCGCCAGAGACTGGTGTAAATGCAAGCCGATATACAAAATCCACGGCAAAACAGATCTGAGAGAAGTAGTTCTCAGACAGAAAACGAACAGGCATTTCACATTGTGAACCTGACGCATCACGTTGATGAAGTCCAGCAACTGGAAACTTTTGCCACTTTTAACATCATGTGCCCAAAGAAAGCTGCCAAGCATACATTCAAGGTTAAGATTGATACAGGCTCTAGTGCACGTATCCTACCAGTCCAAATCCTCAAAGACATGTACCGGAGTTGTTGAAGATCAATGATACAACAGACAGCTGCCAAACTATTGGCACACAATGGGTCACCCAGCCCTTGCAGTAGCACATTAACAATGCAATGCAGATATGGCAAGTTGGCATGGAAACCACAAACATTCTACCTAGTAGACAGACGCAGATCAGGAGTGGCAGGACTACCAGCGTGTAAAGACCTCAACATCATAACCAGCCACGACAGCATTGCCCAGGGGAAATCTCCAAGGACCGGAACCTACTTGCATACTCTGGCCATCATCAAACGGTGCAGTCTGGAAACCCAGCAACAGACAACTATGCTGCGCCTGCACCTCTGCTCTATAGAGAACTGCCGGCACCATAACGAGCCAGAACGGACAGGTATCTCCATGAGACCAAGCACTCTTTCCCCAACAAGTCCTCAACCTTGTGCCCCAGGCCTTCAGATACAGAGGATGTGGAAAGGCAAAGGGCACACAATGTCCTGAAGAGACAGAGCAGGAATGAGTTGAAGCATTGTCTGTTGGATCTTTGCAATGAGGTGCCGGAACATTCCAAGAATGACAAGGCCCCAAAAGTGGTCATCTTGAGAAAAGCAGCAAAATATGTTAGCAGACTGAAGGCAGAGCAACAGAGACTGAATGGAGAGAGGGAGGAACTTCAGAAAGAACAGCAACAGATGAGATGCAGACTCCCTGAGCAAGAGTTGTCAAAACACCGTGACGATACATGGACTTTTAAGCCTCCATGTTTGTAAAGTTCATAATCTCTGTTCCTGTGTAAATAATTTTGCTGTTATCTAATTTCATACTTTTTTAAAATTCCTTTTTTGTGGGATGTGGGCACGGCTGGCTAGGCCAACATTTATTGCCCATCCCTAATTGTCCTTGAGAAGTTGGTGGTGAGCCGCCTTCTTGAACCGCTGCAGTCCATGTGGGGTCGGTACTCCCACAGTGCTATTCGGAAGGGAGTTCCAGGATTTTAACCCAGCGACGGTGAAGGAACGGCAGTATAGTTCCATACGTTTTTGCTTTTGAGATACGAGACTGATCTTTTGAAAGAAGGGGACTGTTGTGTAGGGGGGGAAAAAAGCACAGAATCCTCCATTCACACAGCCCACAGCCATAGCAATAAATAGAAACCCATTGAATCACTCGAACGTGAAGAGCTTTCATTCTCTCAGCCAGAGGTTTAAAAAACTCATAAAACATCAAGTGTGAAGAATTGCCTATTGAAAGGCTGTATAAACGGACTCTAGCAACAAAAAAACACTTGAAATGGTATTGCACACTGTGTAAGCAACCAGTATAGAATGCTGGAAGCTAGATAAATAGACAGACTGCTCCTGTCAATCAAACAGTTTGCAGAACAGATTTTTTTTAAAAGGGAAGACCGTACAGAGTCACAGAACCAGTTCTTAAAGTAAGTTCTAAAGCAAACAGCAGCAAAAAGATGGGTACCAATTTTCCCAGCATGAACTGGAAAGTCTCAGATAGCCTATCCGAGTTCCAACTGTTCAAACAGAGAATGCAGTTATGCTTTACAGACCAAACAATTACAGAACCAGAAAAGCAGGCTGTAACAATAATGGCAGCAATTGGAAATGAGGGACTGCACAGAATCAATAGCTCAGGTTTATCTAACGAGGACCAGAAAGATCCCGCAAAGATATGAAAAATGCTGGAAGATCAACTACGATTAAGAGTGGATTTTAGAATTCACCACCTAGAATTGATGTCCTACAGGCAACAGCCACAGGAATCAATAGACCAGTTCGTCAACAGATGCTGTAGTAAGGGCAATGAATGCGATTTCTCAGAAGCTGAGCTGCCAGACTGAATAATGGAGTTGGTGATTGTATCAACACCCATTGAAGCATTTCAGAAAGACCTCTTGGTGAAAAAGACAGGTGACAGCATTGTTGCACTGCTGGAAGATGGCATAAATACAAAGCCATTGTAGCTGGACAACAGCAGCTGCAAGAACTAAGTGAAACCAACAGTATCAGCATGAGAACCAGGTTGAAAAGGGCAAGCAAGCTGTGTGTTAAGTGTGGTTGGTCCCATCACAGCGAAGATGTCCTGTATTTTGTGACCTGTGCAAGACGTGTGGTGGAAAAGGACACTGGGCCTGCCCTTGCAGGAAATCTGGCTCCAAAGTCACAGCCAGAAGCCTCAGTAGGGCGCAAGCAAACAGAAAACAGGCAGAGCAACGGGCAACAGCAGCAAGGAAATTGCCAGAGTCCTGCAAGCCAATACACAAGGTCCACAGCGAAGCAGACCTGAGACAAGACTCCGTGAGAAGTAATTCTCAGACAGAAGACGCACAGGCATTCCACATTGTGAACCTGACACACCATGTTGATGAAGTCCAACAACTGGAAGCTTTCACCCCTATTAGCATCATGTGCCAAAGAAAGCTGGCAAACACACACAAGGTCAAGATTAACACCAGCGCCAGTGCAAATATCCTACCAGTCCGAATCCTCAAAGATATGTACCTGAGTCGTTGTAAATCAATGATGCAACCACCAAGTTATCTGCATATGATGGGTCACCCATTCCTTGCAGTGGCACGCTAACAATGCAATGTAGCTATGGCAAGTCAGCATGAAAACCACAAACATTCTACCTAGTAGATATGAGCAGACCAGCAGTGGCAGGACTACCAGCGTGTAAGAACCTCAACATCATAACTATCCATGAGAGCATTGTCAAAAGGAAATCTCCAAGGCTTGAAACACGCTCGCAAACTTTGACTAGAATCAAACTTATACAGTCTGGCAACCCAGCAACAGCACAACTATGCCCTGCCTTCATTTCTGTCTAGAGAACTCTCATCGCCACAATGAGCCAGAATGGACAGGCATCTCCATGAGACCAAGTAATCTTTCCCCAACAAGTCCTCGACCTTGAGCTCCAAGCCTTCAGATGCGGATGATGAGGAGAAGCAAAGGACATGCAATGTCCTGAAGAGGCAGAGCAGGAATGAGTTGAAGCATTGTCTATTGGTTCTTCGAAATGAGGTGCCGGAACTTTCCAAGAATGACAAGGCGCCAAAACTGGTCATCTTGAGAAAAGCAACAGAGTATGTTAGCAGGCTGAAGACAGAGCAACAGAAACTGAATGCAGAGAGGGAAAAACTTCAGAAAGAACAGCAACAGTTGAGACACACACTCCCCGAACAAGAGTTGTCAAACCACCGAGACAATATATGGACTGTTGAGCCTCTACATTTGTAAATTTCACAATCTCCATCCATATGTAAATAATTTTTTGATATCTAATTTTGTGTATCTTTACTTTTAGCATACGAGACTTTTCTTTGGAAAGAAGGGGGATGTTGTATCATTGCCTTTAAGAGTAATATCCTTTGAAGATCTTGGTATGCTAATGAGCCATGTACCAGTATGTAATCATGTGACTACATGCTAGAGTCACTCTGCTACTGTAACACCAGGAGGCAAGTCCCGTAAATAGCTCGGTGCTGTATATATTTGTTAGCTGTTCATAAACCTGTTTGAGATCTTCAGTCAGCTGAACTCAACGCATCTCATTTATGTTGCATCAGAAAACTTAAAAAGCTTCTCATTACACAGCTCTCTCTCCATCCTACACTGAACTGTCAGCCTAGATTTTGTGCCTCACTCTGGCGGGACTTGAAGCTTCTGACTTCGAGGCGGGAGTGCTACCAACTGAGCCACAGTTGATGCTAAAAGCACAATCAGGATAGTCAGCAAATTAGTACATAATTTGGGCAATGGTGTCCCAGTATTGCAGAGTCTTCAAGGAGTCTTCTACAAAACTGTGCACTTTTAACAGGCACAAAGAAGGTTAAACATGCTTACAAGTATAACTGTTAAACTGCAGACCTACAAAACAAAGGCGCGGCACAACCAGGAGGCTGTAACTGATTTGAGGTGTCCTGCTATTAAAATTCTGTTTCTGTTACAATTTTGAAATGTTATCCTTCAGTGTAAAAGCAATCCACTGTAATTGTCTACATACCACAGCGTTCAAAGTAAATAAATGGAGCTCGAATCTTGCTTGTTTCACAAGGGATTTAAATGTGGTAGCAATATGCATTTAGTTGAGTCAATTATTATCATTTTTATTTTGAAGGTAATGAAGAAAGAATTTATAGGAAATCTGTTTTAACTTTATTGGTTCCTGCTGGACACTTGTGAATATTCCAATACCATGAGCTACATTGCATTTATAATACAACATCTGGACTTAAGAAAATGAATGAAGTTGGTTGTGTGATATTTACAGTATGTATCAGCATGCTGAGTTACATTGCAAACATATCTTCTCCCACAGATTTCCCCCATAAATTTATGCTCATCTCCCTTTTGTTAAAAAAACAACCAACAAAATTGCCATCTTGTGGCATACTTGAAAATAATTTTCAGAAATGTAACTCAGAGTGAACAAAGTGCATCATAGTTTTAATTTTTGTGCTTGAAGAAAATTCTTCAATGTGATGAAAACCAAGCATTTATGTAGCAGGTTGCACGGCCCCAGGATGTCCCAGAGTGCTCTACAGCCAATAAAGTACTTTTGAAGGGTAGCCACTGTTGTAAGTAGGAAACGCAGCAGCCAATTTGAGCACAGCAAGCTCCCACGAACATCAGTGTGATAATGACTAGATAATCTGCTTTTAGTTGTGTTGATTGAGGCATAAATATTAACCGGGACACTGGGAAAACTCCCCAGCTCTGCTTCCAATAAGTGCCATGCAAACATACATCTTGGGCTGTAATGGATCAGTTGACCAGTCAGTCTGAGGCCATCCAAAGGGTGAGGCTGGTCAAAGCCACATAAATTGCTGACTTTCAAGGCATTTTTATGACCGGGTTAGTACAGGGAAGCACTGTTGTTATTTTTAACAATGCAAGGAGAATAGTAAAGGTTGCAATTACTGTAAATGTATTGTTTTTACTGAGTACAGTTCATTTACCTGCTTGTGTTCAATAAGCCTGTAGTTTGTAGGCTAAACTAGTCTGATGGAGTTTATTTTTCTACCTATTGCAGTTAAGGAGATCCAGTGATGGCGTGTGCTACATCTAGTGACGAGAGTTCTCTGTTTGATCCCTGGGTGTCACTACATTTCCTGGATGTTGGGCTCGTAAAGGTGCACACTTTTTCATAAGGGACACGAGGTCCACCTGCAGCAATGTGTCAATGACACTGGACCCAAACAAAACAAATAGTATAAAAGCTCAAAGCTGTAACAGTAGTGCATTAAAGTCAAAATGATTACAAGCTAAATAACCAATCCCTGAAGGCTGTCGTGTGCAATGCCTTCTGGATGGAATGATCCCACTAATTCCAGCATATGCTCTAGCTGTACTTTATTTTTCAGCTCTTAACAAAAAAGGAAAGAAAACTTTGAGCCAGATTCAAGAGAAGATTACAACACACAGCTGTAAAGCAGATCGTTCAGCCTTTGATATCCTACCACAAAGGAGGACAGCAAAATAAAAATCCAGTGTAAGCTTTTCCACAGCACATGGTTCAGAAAACCATCTTTAAACCTACCATTTTTAAAGAGAGTGTAGTTCACGTGCAGGAGCATGGTCTGTGATTTATAATGCATTTAAGAAGAAGCTGGATAAGCACAAGAGAGAGGAATAGAAGAATATGCTGATAGGGTTAGATGAGGTAGGGTGGGAGGAGGCTCGTGTGGAGCACAAATGGCAGCATGGACCAGTTGGGGCGAATGGCCTGTTTCTGTTTGCTCAAATAGTTGCTGCAGAGGATTGAATTTTAATCACAGTTGAGAGTTCAGGGCTTCGGGTAACTAGAACTCATTTCCTCTGATGGTTGAATTTCAGCCTTGGCGAGCAGAACTATTTGAGATTTTGACTCTAGTCCCATTGATTCCACTTCAGCTGAACTTTGCTCATCCTTGGCTTTCCTGCAGTTCACCCACCATTGTTGAGCAAAGTAATGATGCAGAAGCTGAGTGTCCATAAATTTTAAAGCAGGATGAAGTCACAAGCAATGGAGCTTTAACATCTGGCATTTGGGGATGTGTGCGAGCCTCATTTTTCACCAGATGTGTAAATGATTCTGTTCTGCATTGGGACCGTTAATAAATGGGGAAAAAAATCTCTTTGTGGAACATCTGAAACCGATCTTTGTGGCTGTCACACAATGAACCAGGAGAAAGAATGTTCCCTACTGTAGACAAAACAAATACTGAAATGTATTCACCAACTGCATAATTACTACCAACCCTGCAGCTAAAAATACTGAGCATTCAAATGACATGACTTAGCCTCTGCTTTGCTGGTCATATAATATTTGCCATCATATTCACATTATTGATACTTATTCACCTCATTCAAACAAAATAATACTATTATACAATGTTTTAAATGCAAGTTTTTTTTTTGACACTCTAAGGTTTGTATCTCTGCTGTCTGATATCCTAACTGGTCAATGAATAGCCATTCTTTCTCAGAATGAGGATAAACTTCTGCTGTAACTAGGAGTCCTGCCCGGGTGATGCACCAACTTTAGTTAACGGGAGCAGGCTGGTGACCAGCTCCCGTCTACGCCACTGATTTGCAACCTGGCAGATGTCTGAGTGTAGCTGGGAACATCTCCATGATGGCATGGCAGAGATTGATGAAACAGCAGGGTAAGATGCTAACTGTGGGCGCTCCACTATGTCTTCCAAAATCCATGTATCTTGCATTTGTAATGCCTTGTTTCAGTTGCCTAAAGATGAAAGATGCTTGACTTGTTCAAAATGAACGTTAACAATTTTATGGGCATCATGGTGAGGGATATCCGTGCTACTGAATGGGACATTTTTTCACTTCGTGCACACAGTGTCAGTACAAAAGCTTCAGTGAAGCATTCTTTTAATCTCCCTCCTGACCCTGTACCCCGAACACTCCCCAGATGACAATTTGCCATCTCCAACATCAGTCATTCAGTATCCCCTCTGATCGAGAAATCAGTGACATTAAATCAGCATTTTTACAAAGAGAAGTTTCTAAGAACTGAACTGAGACTGCCCAAACATAGGACCCTCATAGGCAGCAGACAGTAGAGTCCCAAATCCCATCAGTGTGGGATTCCAATTCAGGCCTCAGAGGTGAAAAGTCACTTTCTGACACATTCAGCCATCCAGTTGCCCTAAACAAATATATTTGTAATTCACTAAGTCTGTATGTGCATTTTGTCACACCTGGACTCTATTCCCCTCTTCATCTAGTAAGTAAATCAACCCCATTTAGTTTAGAAAATGCATTATCTGTTATGTATGATTTCCTGAAACCAAAATGCCAGTAAATTACATGCCACAGATGTTAGACCCAACTTTTAGAACCCGAATCTTCGACTTGAAGTATCTTTTCAATTCGTTTTGTTTTAGGAACCTCTCGTGATGAAAGGCAGCCAAATGGTACCTGGAATCCCTTGAATCAAATGCACACGTTGTTCCTTTAAAAGGAGAGCTCAACCTTGTTTAAAAATAGTACGCAAGGTAATTCACTCTTTGCCAAGTGTTCTGAGCCACATGCTGTGGGGAAATTGTAATTAGTACAGTTTAAGTTTTGCACCATAGGAGCACTATTGCAACGTCTGTCTGCAATGCATAATGGCAGGATGATATCATTGTGTGTTGACAGTGTTTTGTCCTGGAACTCTGCTGCTTGACTTCCACAGCATTTGGAACTATTGATGAAGCACATTTAATGAAGCAATATATCAGCAGAACTGAGAAGGAATGCGAGCTGCGATTTTGATAAATTTGTTTTTTTTTAAAAAAAAGGTATACTGGGTGTTTACATGTTAACTAACAAGGTTATTTTTGCTTTATTTTCTCTCATTTTGGCATTCCTAAATGTGTCTCCTACATAAATTGCAGAAAGCTTTAGCATGAGAAAGGTTAAGCTGATCCCATGTAACTGCTCTGGGACGGACTGCTTAAGTAACTTTTCTGACATTTCTTTAGAGGAACACCTCACCAGCTCAAGATAAAACAGACAGGAGACCACAAGCCTCATTTGAGAGTCAGGTCTGTAATTTTAACTATGCATCAGCCGTCTCTAACTATATGCAAGCAGATGGAAACACTTATCAGGTATAAATTTGGGAGCAAAACCACTGAGTTTCATCCATAGAAATCAAAAACAGGGCTGTCCTTGATCTGAGCAGGAGGAATTTTAATTTAAAATGTTCGGCATGTTTCTTCTAGTTTCCATGAGATATAAAGGTCACATTTTGAAAATGGACCAACTGGTTGAAAGTAAAGAGATGATGGGATACCTCACTGCTTTGAGATTGTCCAGTCAAATGAGCTTGGTTCGTGATAAAAATGACACTGCCAAGTGAGGTTAGCAATCTCACCCAAAGCTTAATTTGCTGAATTCTGCCAGTTCTCAGCTGGGTCACACTTGGTGCTTCCCCTTAGGGAGGAGAGCCTGTCATTGTCCTACCGGCAAACCTGTCTGCTGTCAATCGAGAAGCATTGGAGTGGCATTGGTGACAGCTATTGTGAGAATAGTCCAGCTCCTGTCTCGTCCCTGTCCTTTCCCCAACCCCCACCACCAGCCCCAAATGAAGGAAGATGTAGTAATAGAGAAAAGAGAGTCCTTGAGACAAACCTGGAGATCCTAGACTGCAAGACAATTATTTCAAACATGACACCAAAAAGCGTGCATCCTGGAGGACCCGTTAGCTGAAACTCCGTTATTCTGCATATTTGCATTTAAAATAATCGCTATGTTGCATCTCTTCAAACCCCGATGAAATCTTAAGTGGAAATTTAAAATAAAGAGGAGTTAGTATCCATTTTCTCAGACTGCAGATTTCTGAAGTGGTGTGGTGCTGTCATTGTAATATTGCTTTTATTACTTAGAATCTTGTTGGCATTTAGGGGGAGGAGGGTGGTGGAAAGGGACAGCACAATTTTATTTTCTTGTCAGAATGATGAATCTGAGGTACCTAATACACAAATATTACTGTTTCTAAATTATTATCTACTTAAACTTTACTTATGAAAAGGTTCAATTCTGCCACTATGCTCTTATCAAAAATAATCAGAACAGACATTACCAGGAGCGTTTTGCAGAAGTTCTAAGGTTCATGAGAGGTTCTGTGACGAATAAGAGCTTGGTGTTAGTGTCTTGCTTGGCATTAGTTATGTCAAATCAAACCTTGGGTGGTGCTAATTGAAAGTAATGTGGATTTGAAGACAATGATAGCATAGCGTTAGGCTATTCTGGGCAGCAATTAAAGTGATATAATTAAAATTGCCCTTAATCTTTTTATATTAAAAAAGCCCTACTGTAGTTTCCTTATCTTTTCTTGCAGTAATCTATTTACAGATGCAGAATTCTATCCAAGAAACTAAAAATACAATGCTTAATGGGGGATTAAATGTTAATGCATGAAATATGATTCTGCTGCCTCTTCAAAGTCATTCATCTGATTGCAGTGTGGAAGAATAATGTGCAAAATTACAATATCAACTGTGCCCCTTTCGTACAAAAGCTGTGTACTGAATTTTGGATCTACTGAAATCATTTTGCATTGTAGCATATGAATAAAATGTTCTTTAAATTCTGAATTTAAATTCTAATACTGAATCAACATTAGGTATAACAGAGTTGGGGGGGTCTCCAAGGGCCTACTTAATAGTGAAATGAGAGTCCTTGATACAAACCTGGGGGTCCCAGACTGCAAGACAATTATTTCAAATATGAAAACAAAATATGTGCATTCTAGAGAACCCCTGTTAGCTGAAACTCTGCGTTATTCTGTATATTTGTACTTAAAATAATCATGATGATGCATCTCTTCAAACCCCGATGAATATTGTAAAGTAGTATCAGGGAAATGTGGAGAACCACAAAAGGATTTCTTCACTTGCAGTACCCTGTGACCAAACAAAAGAGAGCTACAACCAGGCTTTAATTTTTACATTGGCGTGAAGGAGCTCTGGTGACAGCAGTTCATTTGTTGAGGGTGACAGAATTCTACAAGTTTTAATTGGCATAGAATTACATTGAATGCACAGCACAAAAACAGGCCATTTGGCCCAATGGGTGTATGCCGGCGTTTATGCTCCACACGAGCCTCCTCCCACACCCATCTTCAAATCCTATTTAGGAAATCCTTTGATTCCTTTCGACTGCCTGTGCGTACAACCTGTTCTGCCTTCTAGATGTAACGAGTTAGGAAATAGAAGCTGAATAGTTCCAATAGTCTGAACCTGACTGGAGACAAGTAATTGGCAAAGATAAAAGATCACTTGGAGAACCAGACACTGAAAAGGGTTCATTTAGACTGGGTGGGGGGTGGTAGAGGGAGTTGAGGAGCACAGTTCAAATGCAGTTTGAAAAAGCTCCGTTTTGTGATGAGTTGAGGAGGTCACCAAGACGAAGGGGCCTGGAACTGTGATTTACACCGACCTAGATAAGAGAACTGTTTGCCCTCAAATAACCTCAGCCTTGGAAATTCCAGCGTAGGAAAGATTTGAATTCCAAGGATCCTGCTGGTTTATTTCTGGACCTGTGCACATCCCATAAATGTGTAACCTCAAATAAAAGTCATTCTGGTCCAAAAGTAGGATTTTAATCAACCAAATTCTTTTCCTTTCACTCTAATATGGGTCCATTGATCCAGATACAACACTTTATTGAAATAGAACTTGTTCCCCAATTAGGTATTGAAAAATAATCATGCTCCCTCAACCCCCACCCTTCATCCAAATTGTTTTCTTCCTTTCCTGAAGGCGATAAGTCATGTCCTTAGCCGACAGACACTGAGCCTATTTTTCCCGCCCTCACAGCTGAGCTCAGTTGACCCAGCACAGACCAGGAATTGAACCTTGGATCTCCTTGTCTGTCTAGCTCAGTTTTATACAGGACAATGAATTTAGATACTGAGTCAATGCAGGAATTACTTGTAGTCTGACTGCTTGGGTCAATTTTTTGCAAGCTGATTTATTTTAATTTGCTCTTGTATAATCATTTATGGGATGTGGGCACCTGCTGGCATTTTTGTCCACTGTTAGTTGCCTTGTT
The DNA here is from genome assembly GCF_036365525.1 of Heterodontus francisci. Classification (NCBI taxonomy): domain Eukaryota; kingdom Metazoa; phylum Chordata; class Chondrichthyes; order Heterodontiformes; family Heterodontidae; genus Heterodontus; species Heterodontus francisci. The sequence continues at coordinate 23,289,320 of NC_090394.1, forward strand.
TGATTTGAGTGACTTGCGATGCCAGTTCAGTGGGCAGTTAAGAGTTAGCTAGCTACATTGGCATAGGACTGGAGCCACATATAGACCAGACTGGGTAAGGACATTAGTGAAACAGTTGGGTTTTTAAACAACATTTTTTTTTTTTTTAAATTGAACTCTAATTCTTAGACTGCCATTCTGTGGACTTAGTCCAGGTCCCTCTATTACTAATCCAGTCGCGTAAACACTGCACCACCCTACCTGAAATGCTAAGTGCTTGTTTCGTTCATGTCGCGGGAAACTGGTGTCTTCGAGCCAGCTCCGATGGAAACCTCGGTCTACGTTCCCGTTGGGATGAGGGAACTGGAAGCAGTTGTGTTAATGACCAGATCCAGCTCAGTCAGCAGGCTTCTGGAATCCTACATAAATAAGCGACTGTAGAATACCCGTGTTTTGGGCAATTAAACTTTTTAAATATAGTCTTCTGTGCACTGAATAACCAGTTTGAGGTGCAGTCACAGTTGAATCCATGTGCTATATGTTTTTGGTATGTAGTTTAACTGTAACCCTAAGACTGCAATTTTTATAATGCTGCAGTCAATATAAAGGACTTCACGATTTGTGTCATCGTGAAGAGGGATAACTACATACCAATTTGAAGATGATTGTAAATAGCTAGCAAGTCTTAGTTTTGCTTCTTTAGTAAATAATTGCATAGTTGTGTGATTTATAAACAAGTTTTATACCCGTAAGCTGTCTGTTTTATAGGTAATTTTTATGTTTGTGCTGGCTTACTGCATGTAACAGGGTTCAACTCTCGTTACAGATTCGCTTTTTATTTTTTTAAAAAAAGCTTGTAAGCAGTTTATGAAAATCCTAATCCATCATAATATTTCTTGCCAAACAAGGATTCAAACTATTAAAAAATTCAAGCTGTGTTGAGTAGTAACTGACTGAAAGGGTCAGGTCTCACATTAACACTACAAGAGGTGGAGACTGCATGCTGTGAGTCAGAATGTAAACATTAGGATAAGGATGTAATTATAGCTGGCATTTCGCTGGATATTTCTGAGGTTTAAAGCCAGTGTTTATCTTGCTTGTAGCAGGTGCTGCTCCTTCCTTCATCTTTACAAGAGGTCAGCAAGCTAGCCATTTGCTGCCAGAATGTTTGACAACTGTTTTTGATTATACCCTGCTGCCAGAAATAATAAAGCAGCAAAACTGAGAGAATTTCTTGGAATAATTCTTGACACAACAGCGGTAGAAGATAAAATGTAGACGATGCGGGGGCCTTGAAATTCACAGGGGTGCACTGTGCTGGCACAAGTGGGGTAGGGGATTGGGGGCAGGTGCTAGCCCTAGCCCCAGACCAGAGGCCCTATTCCAAATCCTGGGCACAGGGTCGTTTGCAGAGGCATGTTAGGTAGCTGGCACCAGCAAATGTACATCAGTAATGCCCACCCTTGATAGGCTGCATAGCTCACTGCCTGACATCCCCAGGACCAATGAAAACTTACCTTTATGTAGACTGCACTGTCAAAAGGAACCATCCTATCTCAGGTAAGGTTTTTCAGAAGGCCTTAAAGTATAGGTTCCAGTAAGGTACTTTAGGGATTTTTTATTCTTTCATGGGATGTGGGCGTCACTGGCAAGGCCAGAATTTGTTGCCTGTCCCGAATTGCCCTTTGACAACTGAGTGGCTTGCTAGGCCATTTCAGAGGACCGTTAAGAGTCTACCACGTTGCTGTGGGTTACATGTACGCCAGGCAAGGTAAAGACGGCAGATTTTCTTCCCTAAAGGACATTAGTGAACCGGATGGGGTTTTTACGACAATTGATGATAGATTCATGGCGATATTACTGAGACTAGCTTTCAGACTACTAGAAAAGATCGATGTCCGCCAAAGCTACTAAGTATCATCACCTCATTCCATGACAATATGAAAGGCACAATTCAGCATAGCGGCGCCTCATCAGACCCCTTTCCTTTCCTGAGTGGTGTGAAACAGGGCTGTGTTCTCACACCTACACTGTTTGGGATCTTCTTCTCCCTGCTGCTCTCCCATGCGTTCAAGTCTTCAGAAGAAGGAATTTTCCTCCACACAAGATCAGGTGGCAGGTTGTTCAACCTTGCCCGTCTAAGAGCGAAGACCAAAGTATGGAAAGTCCTCATCCGGGAGCTCCTCTTTGCTGACGATGCTGTATTAACATCTCACACTGAAGAGTGTCTGCAGAGACTCATTGACAGGTTTGCGCTGCCTGCAACAAATTTAGCCTAACCATCAGCCTCAAGAAAACAAACATCATTGGACAGGACGTCAGACACTGTGCCGGGGCGGCACAGTGGCGCATTGGTTAGCACTGCAGCCTCACAGCTCCAGCGACCCGGGTTCAATTCTGGGTACTGCCTGTGTGGAGTTTGCAAGTTCTCCCTGTGTCTGCGTGGGTTTCCTCCGGGTGCTCCGGTTTCCTCCCACAAACCAAAAGACTTGCAGGTTGGTAGGTAAATTGGCCATTATAAATTGCCCCTAGTATAGGTAGGTGGTAGGGAAATATAGGGACAGGTGGGGATGTGGTAGGAACATGGGATTAGTGCAGGATTAGTATAAATGGGTGGTTGATGGTCGGCAGAGACTCGGTGGGCCGAAGGGCCTGTTTCAGTGCTGTATCTCTAAACTAAACTAAACATGCTCCATCCATCAATATCGGCGGCCACACTCTGGAAGTGGTTCAAGAGTTCAGCTACCTAGGCTCAACTATCACCAGTAACCTGTCTCTTGATGCAGAAATCAACAAGCGCATGGGAAAGGCTTCCACTGCTATGTCCAGACTGGCCAAGAGGGTGTGGGAAAATGGCGCACTGACACGAAACACAAAAGTCTGAGTGTATCCAGCCTGTGACTTCAGTACCTTGCTCTATGGCAGCGAGGCCTGGACAACGTATGTCAGCCAAGAGCGACGTCTCAATTCATTCCTTCTTCGCTGCCTCCGGAGAATCCTTGGCATCAGGTGGCAGGACCGCATCTCCAACACAGAAGCCCTCGAGGCGGCCAACATCCCCAGCATGTGCGCCCTACTGATCCAGCGGCGCCTGAGATGGCTTGGCCATGTGAGCTGCATGGAAGATGGCAGAATCCTCAAGGACACATTGTACAGCGAGCTCTTCACTGGTATCTGACCTACTGGCCGTCCATGTCTCCGCTTCAAAGACGTCTGTAAATGCGACATGAAATCCTGTGACATTGATCACAAGTCATGGGAGTCAGTTGCCAGCGATCGCCAGAGCTGGTGGGCAACCATAAAGGCAGGGCTAAAGTGTGGCGAGTCGAAGAGACTTAGCAGTTGGCAGGAAAAAAGACAGAAGCGCAAGGAGAGAGCCAACTGTGTAACGGTCCCGACAACCAATTTAACTGCAGCACCTGTGGAAGAGTCTGTCACTCTAGAATTGGCCATTATAGCCACTCCAGGCGCTGCTCCACAAACCACTGACCACCTCAGGGCGCTTACCCATTGTCTCTCGAGACAAGGAGGCCAAAGAAGAGCTTTTAATTCCAGATCGTTTGTTAATTGAACTTAACTAATTGAGTTTAAATTCCACTAGCTGCCGTGGTGGGATTTGAACTCGTCTCCCAGGACATTGGCCTGGGCCTCTTGATTATTAGTTCAGTGACATTACCACTACGCCACCATCTCCCCCTAAAGGATTCCCTAGGTAGCCTGAGAACTCTCCCTGACATGCCCCCTTGAATGGTGGTAGCGGTGAAAGATTCCTCTCTGCATAGCCTCCCTGACGCCCCCAGAAACTGCTGCTTTGAAAAGCCGAATCTTAGCAGATCTATTCTGGCCCAAGTTCTGACTGCAGATGCCTAACCTGCCCTTGGCCGTGGCTCGAATTTTGGGGACTGGGCGCCTGTGGATTTCTTGATTCTTTGAGCGCTGAGTTGCTGAACCACAAAGAATGCTCATCGAAATATTCCAGATAATGGTGGTGAATTGACAGTCTGGTACCCCAACTGATTTTCTTTTTCATTAACCCCCAAGTGTTTCCTTGGCACTGAAATTATACCATTGGATACTCGTGGAAAACTGCTCAATAGGTTCATCTGAAAATTTTCTCTCTTTTTTGTTTTAGTGGTAACAATCAATTTATTTTAAATAGGCCAATTTCTGGGCCAAGTCAGAGAGAGGCAATTCCGTCATGTGGTGTGCTTATCTTGTGGTATCCCACTGCATGATTTCCGGGCCTGTTTCTTAAATTCCTTTCTAATCTCTGTCATCCAGTGGGGCATCTGAGACAACATAGAACTAGTGTTGTTCTTGAGTTCCATCCAAATGCATTTTGATCCAAATGGAATACTTCACAAGTTGGAAGTTGGACTCCACATGGGACTCCTCCGTGCAGCTTCGGGTGCTTTTATTTTTCCTGTAAAAAGTTGTGCTTAACAAGACTCAAGGCTGCATTTGGTGGCTGTTGAGTCGAGGAATGTTTCTGAATCCAAATTCTGGGACTTGGGTTTGGAAAGTAGAGCAGCTGGAGGTGGGAAGGTAGTAGAAACATAAAGGGAAGAGATTTATTTTTTGAGGAAAGACAATTTGTTCAGAGTGATGAGCTGTAGCCTTTAGAAACATAGAAACATAGAAAATAGGAGCAGGAGTAGGCCATTCGGCCCTTCGAGCCTGCTCCGCCATTCATTATGATCATGGCTGATCATCCAACTCAGTAGACTGTTCCTGCTTTCTCCCCATACCCTTTGATGCCTTTCGCCCCAAGAGCTATATCTAACTCCTTCTTGAAAACATACCATGTTTTGGCCTCAACTGCTTTCTGTGGTAGCGAATTCCGCAGGTTCACCACTCTCTGGGTGAAGAAATTTCTCCTCATCTCAGTCCTGAAAGGTTTACCCCTTATCCTGAGACTATGACACCTGGTTCTGGACTCCCCCACCATCGGGGACATCCTTCCTGCATCTACCCTGTCAAGTCCTGTTAGAATTTTATAGATTTCTATGAGATCCCCCTCACTCTTCTGAACTCCAGCGAATATAATCCTAACCGACTCAATCGCTCCTCATACGTCAGTCCCGCCATCCCAGGAATCAGTCTGGTAAACCTTTGCTGCACTCCCTCTATAGCAAGAACATCCTTCCTCAGATAAGGAGACCAAAACTGCACACAATACTCCAGGTGTGGCCTCACCAAGGCCCTGTATAATTGCAGCAAGACATCCCTGCTCCTGTACTCGAATCCTCTCGCTATGAAGGCCAACATACCATTTGCCTTTTTTACCGCCTGTTGCACCTGCATGCTTACCTTCAGTGACTGGTGTACAAGAACACCCAGGTCTCGTTGCATATTCCCCTCTCTGCTTATAGCCGTTCAGATAATCTGCCATCCTATTTTTGCTACCAAAGTGGATAACCTCACACTGATCCACATTATACTACGTCTTCATGCATTAGCCCACTCACTTAACTTGTCCAAATCACCCTGAAGCCTCTCTGCATCCTCCTCACAACTCACCCTCCCACCCAGTTTTGTGTCATCTGCAAATCTGGAGATATTACATTTAGTTCCCTCATCTAAATCATTAATGTATACTGTGAATAGCTGGGGTCCTAGCACCGATCCCTGTGGTACCCCACTAGTCACTGCCTGCCATTTGGAAAAAGATCCGTTTATCCCTACTCTTTGTTTCCTGTCTGCCAACCAATTTTCTATCCATCGCAATACACTACCCCCAATCCCATGCACTTTAATTTTACACACTAATCTCTTATGTGGGACTTTGTCAAGCCTTCTGAAAGACAAATAAACTACATCCACTGGCTCCCCCTCATCAACTCTACTAGTTACATCCTCGAAGAATTCTAGTAGATTTGTCAAACATGATTTCCCTTTCGTAAATCCATGTTGCCTCTGCCCGATTCTCCCACTGTTCTCTGCTATAATGGACTCTAGAATTAACTATGGTTAGACTAAAGCTATTTGCGCCAGTAATTGAACATTTTTAAAGCTGTTCACTTCTTAAAATATACTTTTGAAGTGCAGTGCCACTTAGTTCTTTTCCCACCTGGTTCTTAAAGCTATTTTGATGATGGTGGGTGGTGTGGGTGCAGGTGGGGAATAGAAACACTTCTTTAGAGCTTGGAATTCTCTACATTATTGAATCAGAGTCCATAAATTCTTTTTGAGGGAATTAGTTGCATGAGAAAGAGCAATATCATAGGATATTCTGTTGTGCGGGCAGGGGAATAGAATTAAACTCATCTGGAGAAAGACACCAGTGCAAATTTAAGGAACCAAATGGTTCTATGCTGTAACAATCTGAGATTAATTTTTTTAACTGGCTGTTTAGGGGGGAGTTTTATCTCCTGTCTTCATGTAACTAAGTCACTGACATTACCAAAACCCAAAACAGAAGTATGGTACAAGATTAGAGAAAGATTGTTTGGAAAATGATCTTGCAGATAAAAAAAAACAATCACCGGAAGATTGTCTTGGGCACACCGTGTTGGAAGAAATTTAGAATAGAGAAATCTTTAAAGCATGAGATAATGTTTGACTTAAAGTTTTGTTTAATTTTTTTTTGCATGTTTATTTTTTTTTAAGGAAAAGTTCCACATTCCACTTACTCCTTGAACATCCACGATAATACTAACTGAAGATGTGTGAATAGGGAAGCAGGACTTAACTGAATTTCCCTTCTAAACAAATTCAGACCGCTCTACGGAGAAAAATTACCACCAGAATACTTGTACCATATTGCTATAAAGTTCTATACTTCTATTTGTTTGAATGAACTCAAAGAAAAATAAAAGCAGAAAATGCTGGAAAATCTTGGCAGTTCTGGCAGCATCTGTGGAGAGGGAAACAAGGGGAGGTGGTGGAGTATTGGTAATGTCACTGGACTAGTAACCCAGAGGTCCAGGCTAATGCTGTGGGAACATCTGCTCAAATCCGCCATGGCTGATGGTGAAATTTGAATTCAATTAACAAATCTGGAATTAAAAACTAGTCTAATGGTAACTATGAAACCATTGTCAATTGTTGTTAAAAACCCATCTGGTTCACTAATGTCCTTTAGGGAAGGAAATCTGCCATCCTTACCTGGTCTGGCCGACATGTTTCTCCAGACCCCCTCTGAAATGGCCTAGCAAGCTACTCAGTTGTATCAAATTTGAGAAAAGGAATGAAACCAGACGGACCACCTGGCATCGCCTTAGGCACTGGAGAAAACAATGGCAAACCCAGCCCTGTCAACCTTGATAAGTCCTCCTTATTAACATCTGGGGCTTGTGCCAAAATTTGGAGAGCTGTCCCACAGACTAGTCAAGCAACAGACTGACATAGTCATATGCACGGAATCGTCCCTTACAGACAATATCCCTGACACAACCATCACCATCTCCTGTTCCACCAGCAGGACAGACTCACCACAGGTGGCAGCACAGCGATACACAGTTGGGAGGGGAATCCTCAACATTGACTCTGGACCCCATGAAGTCTCATGGCATCAGGTCAAACATGGGCAAGGAAACCTTCTGCTGATTGCCACCTACTGCGCCCCCTCAGCTGATGAATCCATGCTTCTCCATGTTGGAATGAAGCACTGAGGGTAGCAGGGGCACAGAATTTACTCTGGGTGGGGGACTTCAATGTCAATCCCTGAGTGGCTTTGTAGCACCATGACTGACCGAGCTGGCTGAGTCCTAAAGGATATAGCTCCTAGACTGGGTCTGCGGCAGGGGGTGAGGGAAGCAACAAGAGGGAAAAACCTACTTGACCTCATCCTCCCCAATCTACCTGTCACAGATGCATCTGTCCATGACCGTATTGGTAGGAGTGACTACCACACAGTCCTGCTTTCATATTGAGGATACCCTCCCTCTTGTGTGGCACTACCACCGTGCTAAATGGGATAGATTTCGAACAGATCTAGCAGTGCAAAACTGGGCATCAATGAGGCGCTGTGGGTCATCAGCAGCAGCAGAATTGCATTCAACCACAGTCTGTAAACTCATGGCCCGGCCTGTTCCCCACACTACTATTACCATCAAGCCGGGGACCAACACTGGCTCAATGAAGAGTGGAGGAGGACATGCCAGGAGCAGCACCAGGCATACTGAAAAATGAGGTGTCAGCCTGGTGAAGCTACAACATAGGATCACTTGCATGCCAAACAGCGGAAGCAGCATGCGATAGATAGGGCTAACTGATCCCACAACCAACGGATCAGATCCAAGCTCTGCAGTCTTGCCAGATCAAGTCATGAATGGATAATTAAACAACAGGAGGAAGGGGCTTCACAAATATCCCCATCCTCAATGATGGAGGAGCCCAGCACATCAGTGCAAAAGACAAGGCTGAAGCATTTGTATTCGTCTTCAGCCAGAAGTGCAGAGTGGATGATCCATCTCAGCCTCCGGTTGAGGTCCCCAGCACCACAGATGCCAGTCTTCAGCCAATCCGATTCACTCCACGTGATATCAAGAAACGGCTGATGGCACTGGATACGGCAAAGGTTATGGGCCCTGAAAACATTCCAGCACTAGTACTGAAGATTTATGCTCCAGAATTAGCCTCACTCCTAGCCAAGCTGTTCAGTACAGCCACAACACTGGCATCTACCCGACAATATGGAAAACAAAGTGATTCCTGACAACGCTGGCCACCACTGATGTCATCAGGCTGCGCTGCGGTGTGCACATGTGCAGACGAGCTCCTGCTCTCTGCGCATGCGTGGCGTTCTGGATTGCCAGGACTGGTTAGCGCAAGCACCGATGACTTAATCGCGTGACGTGTGCGTCTTCGCTCTGCTCCCCCCCCCCCCCCGCTGCTGTCTCCGGCCCGCTCCGTTCCGTTCCCCCCCCCCCCCCCGCCCCCCCCCACTGCATGGCTTGCTCCGCTCCGCTCCCTGGCCCGCTCACTCGCTCTCTCACTCCGGCCATTGTGTGCTGCCATGTGTTTGTTAGGTTGCCTCTGTGTGATTATTTAAGCAGCGCCATCTTTAGTCCTGGCAGCTGCCTGAAGTCGAAGACTGTGACGTTTTAGTGGCACATGCTGCATTTGTGCATGTGCCACAGCAGCTCCACCTAGCGGTAGCGTTGTCAGCAAATGCAGCCTATGGAAAATTGCCCAGGTATGTCCTTTGCACAAAAAGCAGGAAAATCAAACCCGGACAATTACCACCCAATCTGTCTACTCTCAATCATCAGTAAAGCGATGGAAGGGGTTGCCGACAGTGCTATCCAGCATCACTTGGTCAGCAATAACCTGCTGTCTGACGCTCAGTTTGGGTTCCGCCAGAGCCACTCTACTCCTGACCTCATTACAACCTTGGTCCAAACATGGACAAAAGAGCTGAACTTCAGAGGTGAGGTGAGAGTGATGGCCCTTGACATCAAGGCAGCATTTGACTGAGTATGGAGCCCAGCAAAACTGAAGTCAGTGGGAATTGGGGGAATGCTCTCCGCTGGTTGGAGGCGTAACTAGCACAAAGGAAGATGGTTGTGGTTGTTGGAGGTCAATCATCTCAGTCCCAGGACATCACTGCAGGAGTTCTTCAGGTGGTGTCCAAGGCACAACCATCTTCAGCTGCTTCAATGACCTTCCCTCCATCATAAGGTCAGAAGTGGAGATGTTCGCTGATTGTACGATGTTCAGTACTATTCACGACTCCTCAGATACTGAAGCAGCCCGTATCCAGATGCAGAAAGGCCTGGAAAGCATCCAATCTTGGGCTGATAAGTGGCAAGTAACATTCGCACCACACAAGTGTCAGGCAATGACCATCTCAAACAGGAGAGAATCTAACCATCTCCCCTTGATGTTCCATGGCATTACCATCGCTGAATCCCCCACTATCAACATCCTGACCAGAAACTGAACTGGACCAGCCACATAAATGCTGTGACTACAAGAGCAGGTCAGAGGCTGGGAATTCTACAGCGAGTAACTCCCCAATGCCTGTCCACCGTCTACAAGACACAAGTCAGGAGTGTGATGGAATACTCTCCACTTGCCTGGATGGGTGATGCTTGACACCATCCAGGGCAAAGCAACCTGCTTTATTGGCACCCCATCCACCACCTTCAACATTCACTGCCTCATCACAGATGCATAGTGGCAGCAGTGTGTACCATCTATAAGATGCACTGCAGCAACTCACTAAGGCTCCTTCAACAGCACCTTCCAAACCCTCGACCTCTACCATGTAGAAGGACAAGGGCAGCAGATGCATGGGAACATCACCAACTGCGAGTTTCTCTCCAAGTCACACACCATCCTAACTTGGAACTATATCGACGCTCCTTCATTGTCGCTGGGTCAAAACCATGGCACTCCCTTCCTTACAGCACAGTGGGTGTACCTACACCTGAAGGACTGCAGCAGTTCAAGAAGGCAGCTCACCACCACCTTCTCGAGGGCAATTAGGGATGGGCAATAAAGGCTGGCCTAGCCAGTGACGCCCACATGCCAAATGAACAATTTTTTTTTTTTTTAAAGAGCTAATGTGTCAAGTCGATGACCCTTAATCATTGTTTTTCCATTCTCGGGATGTGGGCATCATTGACAATACTGGCATTTATTACCCATTCCTAGTTTGCCTTGTACAGTTTGAGTGATTAGCACAAAGGAAGATGGTTGTGGTTGTTGGAGGTCAATAAAATTTAGACACTTGGTGTGAGACTGGAGTCACATATAGACAAGAATGAATAAGGATGGCAAGTTTGCTTCCCTAAAGAGCATGAGTCAGCCAGTTGGATTTTATTTTATTTTTTTATTTAGAGATGCAGCACTGAAACAGGCCCTTCGGCCCACCAAGTCTGTGCTGACCATCAACCACGAATTTATACTAATCCTACATTAATCCCATATTCCTACCACATCCCCACCTTCCCTCAATTCCCCTACCACCTACCTATACTAGGGGCAATTTATAATGGCCAATTTACCTATCAACCTGCAAGTCTTTGGCTGTGGGAGGAAACCAGAGCACCTGGCGAAAACCCACACGGTCACAGGGAGAACTTGCAAACTCCGCACAGGCAGTACCCAGAATCGAACCTGGGTCGCTGGAGTTGTGAGGCTGCGGTGCTAACCACTGCGCCACTGTGCCGCCGACAGTCTGACAGCTTCATGGTCATTTTTACTGATACCAGCTTTTATTTTGTTTTTTTCCAAACTGGATTCAAATTCCCAAATTGCTATGGTGGGATTTAAGCTTTCATCCTCTGGATTATTAGCCCCATAGGTGTGAGTGTTTTGCTGATGAATATGTAGGTTAGCTCCTGTTGCCGAGAGAAGTGGAGGTTTTTTTGTTGGCAAATACAGCTGAATTGATTTTTGGTCTGCCCCAGTCTTAAGGAGCTATACTTGGGGAGCATCTTGTATACCAACTTGGACCATATTATACATTTAATGTGGAATACATCAGAAGGGGCTTCATGGGAGAAAAATGGGTAAGAGAATGGGCGCACGTCTTGTTGTGAGCTTTGGGATGGATGACCAGAAGCTTGGTCAAAAAGATGGATTTTGTGGATGATTTTAAAGGACAGCGAAGTGGACAGCAGGATTTGGGGAGTGAATTCCAGAGAGTGGGAGTGACATTGGTCTTGAGTGGCAGGGCTACATGAGAGATAGTGAATCGGCCTCCTCTTTAGACCCTCCAATCTATCGAAGTCATTGCAAAAGAAAATTGGGCAGGATGTAAAATGGGTGGCTACCGCTATTGCCTGCTTTGCTCTACTGCCCAAGACCAATTTCAGCCCTATAAGGTGTCCTTGTTGCCAGAATAAGGAGGTGAATTGACCAGGATTCCCATTATTTAGCAGATCCAGCTGAAAATGCAGGAGTGTAGATTGTAGTTGGAACTGGATTAGCTTTGTCTGTCATGGTCATGTGGTCATGGTCCAATGCACTACTGGCCCTCACTACTCAGCCTCACATATAGCTGATTATTCGAGCTGCTGTTGATGGGAGAGCACCCAGCAGAATTAACAGTCAGAATGCTTCTGACCCACCTGGTCATTTTGAATAAAGGTTAAAATATCTATTAGCACTGATTCCTTTGGATGAAAAAGATACCAATGCCACAATTTCAGGATTTTTTTTTCTCAATATATAATGTGAGACTTTTAAAACTTAATTCGGAAAAAAGGTTACTGATGTCTATGAAAATTATTTTATGCACTGCTGACTGTGGCATAAGTTGTTATTACTTGATTCTTGCTGTGGGTACAATTTGTGAGTCATAATACTATAAATCCATCTTCATGACTGACAAAATTTCAGGCATGAATGCATCAGATAGATCTCTAATAATGACTTTAACCAGAAGAATAAACCTTTATGGCTTCAAGTTTTCTCAGTAAGTGGAAAATACTGGCATTGTGCAATGGTTCTCCTGTGGAAGTGAAAGATGTTCAGTGGAGTTTCTGTCCATGTATTGACTAGGTATGAGAGAGCATCCTTGGATTAAGAAGTTTTAGTCAAACTAGTACTCGGTGATCTTTGAAATCAAAGGATTGATTCATATATATTTCCATTTTCTAAAGATTAGATATGTTCAACAATTCAGAGTTGATCATGAAAGTTAATTATCAGCCAAGGAGATGCTCATGTTAGGGTGATGGTTTATCTGAACCTTAATAGTGTAATTTGGATAATACACAGTTCACAGCCAAGAAAGATTACTCAGTTTGATTTGGACGGGTTGTAAAATCATCAGCAATGACTATTTGCAATAAACGCAATGCTTGTTGGATGGCTGTTGTGGCCTGAAATATGGGCCAAGTAGATTCTATATGCCATCCTCCTCTGCAGCTCGTTGTCAACACGGGGGGCTTCTACTCTTTCATCTCCTGTTGACAGGAAACAGATGGCGGCTGCTTGTCTGGTTTGGGTTACTTACACGCCAGCTCATGGAAGATTTGAGCTTCCTGAGTTAAAAAAAAAAGTTTGTTTCCATCATTCTTGTTTTATATAATTTAAGGTGCAGTTGTTCTAAGGTCCCTTATGTATAGGGGTAACTGGTTTGGTAAATAAGTTGTTCTGATGCTGGAGAGGCTGGTGAATCTAAAAGTCCTGATATTGGAATAGCATTACTTGTTTCTCTTGCAATCAAAGCAATAGAAACATTGTAATATAAATTGTATATTTTAATTAGCAGATGAAGATTGATGGAACCAAAGAGGTCCACAGCACAGATGGAGGTCAGTTGACCAATTGTGGCTGCATTGTCTCTTTGCAAGGGCAATCCAAAATGATTCCCATTGTCTTGCTTCAAAAATCCAACCAGTTTTCCTTTAAGAGACACATTGGTCTTGACCTCAATCATTCCCTGTGCCAAAGTATTCCAGACTTCAGCAACCCTCTGTGCAAAGCCCTTTCTCATAATCTCCTCTTGCTCTCACCGTGATCATTTTAAATTGATAACTCCTCATAACCAACATCCCAACAAGAGGAAATGATTTTTCCCTATTCACTCTATCAAAATCCTCTTAATTTTTTTTTACTTCTATTAAACCTCCTCTCAACCTTCTCTAGATTTTGGTTGCAAGATTATGTTTCTCAAACTATTTTGGCACATGTGGCTTTCAAAGAAATTAAGCAGTTCGAAATAAAGTCAACTGATACCTAAATTGCAATGTTAGAAGCACCAATATTACACGTAATCCTGAACTGGAAACTGTCTGCGATTCATTTGTAAGAGTCTGTTGGTACACACTCCATGAGCTTCCTACTTACAAATAATTTTAGATTCAAGGCGTGCAAATGGAGTTACAAGAAGAGAGTTGTTATATTTCTTCTTGCTCTTCTGTTTTCTGCCTACTCCATACTTGTCATTCTCATTGGTTGAGAGGCAGAGAAGTTCCTCTAAGCTGAGTGATTTTCTTCCTCCTAGGTGACCTATGTCTCTAGGACTGAACTAAAGCATGTTATCAGGCTTCAGAGAGCAACACTCATGATTCATTGAACCATTGCTAGAAGTTGAAATCCTCCTGTTATTCCAAGCTCAGCTTACAGTGGTTTAGCTTGAAAGATTTTTACCTCATTCCTAATCAATATGTTGCCGTGCAAGATTGTGAAAACACATTTGTCAAGAATCATGTTAGCTCCTGCAAATATCTGGTACAAACACAATGGGCTGAATGGTTTCCTTCTGTGCTGTAAATTTCTAAAGTTCATTCGTATGTGAGCCCCAGCTTGTTTTCCCAGTTTAGTCCAACTTTTGACAGCTTCTGCCCACTCCAAAGTGCCCATGCACAAAATGCTATCTTGATGATCCATTAGCCTCTGTATTCAGAGTACTGTGGAACTTGTTTATCGGAAACACTGATCTTAAGATGCTTCGTTTCACTTATCAGATACCAAAAATGAAATAGCACTTCTTTTACAGTAAAATTACTCTTCAAGTTAAACTTAAAATTTGAGCAGTGGTCCTATGTTGATCAGTCAGGTTGTAGAATGCTCTTTTCTGATCAATGAAAACCAATATCTCTACTGACCTTATTTATAAGTCCCTTTTATGGCCTTACTGAACCTGCCCTATATCTGCAATCTCCTCCAATCCTGTATTTCGATGTGAATCCTTTTTTTCCTCTGACTCCAACTTTCTGTGTATCCCCTCTTTAATCCTTTTGCCCATCATTGGTGGGAGAGAGTTCTACCACTTCATTGCTACTCTTTGGAACTCCCTTTCTAAAGCTCTCCACCTTTTATATACCAACTCCTTGACCAAGGTCTCCAACACTCACCATCATCTCGCCTGTCAAGATTAGTGTCAGTTTTCTGTTTGTTAAACACCTTGTGATAGTTCTTACATTATAGACACGACAACAATTTGCATTCATATGATGCCTTTAGAGTAATCGAAGGCTTCATAGGAACAATTATCAAACAAAATTTGCCTTTGAGTTACATAAGGAAACATTAAGTAGTAGATTTTAAGGAGGGTCCTAAAGGAGGAGAGACAGAGAGACAGAGAGATTTAGTGAGGAAAGGAAATCAGGTATGTACAAGAGGACAAAATTGGAGGACTACACCAATCTTAAAAGGGTATAGGGCTGGAGGGTGGTAGAGATAGGGAGGGGCAAGGCCACGGAAGAATTTGAATATATAAATGAAAGCTTCTTGTAATCATCTATACCCACAAGTTGATTAATCACTGTGTGCACTGACTGAATTTCTTTTCTTTGTTTAAAATTTACTCTAAGTCAACACAATGGAGTAGTTTAGGAATTGAACTTAATGGAGAGAATGGAGTCAGTCTCAGGTCACAGGAGTCTGAAGAAGAGGAGAAGGCAGTCAATTCAGATTTCATCAACGGTTAGGAAACCATTTGAGGGTCACAAGCTTTTTATAAATGTATCCCAACCAGACTGGCCAAGAGAGTGTGGGAAAATGGCGCACTGACACGGAACACAAAAGTCCGAGTGTATCAGGCCTGTGTCCTCAGTACCTTGCTCTACGGCAGCGAGGCCTGGACAACGTATGCCAGCCAAGAGCGACGTCTCAATTCATTCCATCTTCGCTGCCTTCGGAAAATACTTGGCATCAGGTGGCAGGACTATATCTCCAACACAGAAGTCCTTGAAGCGGCCAACACCCCCAGCTTATACACACTACTGAGTCAGCGGTGCTTGAGATGGCTTGGCCATGTGAGCCGCATGGAAGATGGCAGGATCCCCAAAGACGCATTGTACAGCGAGCTCGCCACTGGTATCAGACCCACCGGCCGTCCATGTCTCCGTTATAAAGACGTCTGCAAACGCGACATGAAATCGTGTGACATTGATCACAAGTCGTGGGAGTCAGTTGCCAGCATTCGCCAGAGCTGGCGGGCAGCCATAAAGACAGGGCTAAATTGTGGCGAGTCGAAGAGACTTAGTAGTTGGCAGGAAAAAAGACAGAGGCGCAAGGGGAGAGCCAACTGTGCAACAGCCCCAACAAACAAATTTCTCTGCAGCACCTGTGGAAGAGCCTGTCACTCCAGAATTGGCCTTTATAGCCACTCCAGGCGCTGCTTCACAAACCACTGACCACCTCCAGGCGCGTATCCATTGTCTCTCGAGATAAGGAGGCCCAAAAGAAAAGAAAGAATCCCAACCAGAATACAACTATCTTCAGGATTATGATTTCCTTTATTCTGTCAAACTGGACAATAATGATTGTGATTTACATCACAGTAAGAGCCATCAATAGTCTGGTATTTGTCAAGATATCCACACAGCAGTACTTTTTGAACTCATGATGTAGTAATTTCCTAATTCAATTGTATTGCATTGAATCTCCAACAAACACTTTACACAAGGTACATGTTGTTTCGATTTACATGCTGCTGATTTCCCAATGCCATTTCCTATGGTGTTGTCAGTGTTGAACGAAAGATTCTTTTACGTTTGTCAACAGCCAATGTAAATATTGTATTTGATAAATATCATGTTATGACCAGCTCCCTAGTATCTGAGTAATTATGGATTGGACCAGGGAACCTTCTTGGTCTGCCTGGCTCAATCCCTTATTTGTGCTGAGTTAGTGTTCTGGAGGCAGGGCTTTCATAATTCCTAACCTGAGAATGGCTGGTTTAAAACTGGCCTTCTATGATCTTAATTCCATTGGCACCTCCGGTTTATGATGCTGTGATCAAGCAAACTGTACTTGAAATAATAATTGAATCAGTGGCTTTTTCATTTATCAAGTTTCATTAATTTCACCTTGCACTGCTTAATTTTCAGAAGGATTCATTCACATTAGAGCTAACTCTAGCTTTTCGCATGTAATAATTCATTTGGATGAACTGGATCTTTTTTGCTGCAGTAAAGTCATTTGAAACGTGACAGCATTCATTTTTTACAAATGAGAATATATGGAGGGTGATTGCGTTAGCCAAAAGATAATGTTTACAAGACGGGCCTCCGTTTTGGTTTCAAATTTGAGACATTCTTTGGCACCTAATTCTCATCTAGTCTCAGACACTCCATATGACTTTTCTCTAATATCTTTTGTCTTTATCTTAACATTTATTTTTAAGAGCCAAATGTTTCAAATTAATCTTGTATTGACATTCAAATAAAAGCAAAATAATGTGGATGCTGGAAGTCTGAAATAAAAACAAAGTGCTGGAAATACTCAGCAGGTTTGACAGTATCTGTGGAGAGAGAAACAGAGTTAATGTTTCAGGTCGATCACCTTTCATCAGAACTGTCAAAGGTTAGAAATGTAATAGGTTTTGAGCAAATGAAAGGGGGGGGGGGGCAAGAAGAACAAAAGGGAAGGTGTGTGATAGAGCAGACGGTGGGAAAGATTAAATGACAAAGACGTCATGGAATAAAAGGCAAAGGGAGTGGTAATAACTGTAGGAAGAGACAAAGCATTAGTCCAGAGAGAGTGTTAATGGCAGAATAATGAACAGCTCTGTATAAAAGCAAAAACATGAAAAACAAGTTTAAGACCGGATCATGGCCTGAAATTGTTGAACTCAATGTTGAGTCCAGAAGGCGGTAAAGTGCCTAATCAGAAGATGAGGTGCCGTTCCTCGAGCTTGCTTTGAGCTTCACTGGAACACTGCAGTAGTCCGAGGACAGAATTGTGGGCGTAAGAGTAAGATGGTGAATTAAAATGACAAGCAACCAGAAGCTCGGGGTTATGCTTGCAGACTGAGCAGAGCTATTTCACAAATCAATAACCCAACCAGTGTTTGGTCTCCCCAGTGTAGAGCAGGCCGTATTGTCTCCTCCCTTCCTTGACTTCTCTGTCTCCATTTCTGCGAATAGGCTGTGTTACTAATATTCATTATAAGCCCACTGACTCCCACAGTTACCTTGACTACAGTTCCTTGCACCCTGCCTCCTGTAAGGACTCCGTTCCGTTCTCCTCCTAGTTTCTCCGTCACATCTGTTCTAATGATGCAACCCTGCACAAAAGTGCTTCTGATATGTCTTCCTTTGTCCTCATCTGAGGATTCCCCACCCACTGTGTTTCACAGGACCCTCGACTGCACTTCTACCCCCACCTCTGCTCCTCACTCCCAGAAACGTGACCGATTTCCCTCGTCCTCCCTTTCCACCCCGCCAGCCTCCCCATCCAAAGGATCATCCTCCACCATTTCTACCACCTCCAGCGTGATGCCTTCACCAAACACATCTTCCCTTCCCCTGTCAGCATTGCAAAGGGAGCGTTCCCTCTGTGACACCCTGGTACACTCCTCCATCACCTTCGACACCTCACCCCTTCCAATGAAATCCCAGGAGGTGTAACACCTGCCCTTTTATCTCCTCTCTCCTCACCATCCAATGGCCCAAACACTCCTTCCAGGTGAAGCAGCGATTTACTTGTACTTCTTTCAATTTCGTGTGCTGTATTCAGTCCTCACAATGCGATCTGCTCTACGTTGGGGAGACCAAACACCGGTTGGGTTATTGATTTGCAGAATACCTCCACTCAGTCCGCAAGCATGACTCTGAGCTTCCGGTTGCTTGCCATTTTAATTCACCACCCTGCTCTCACGTCCACATTTCTGTCCTCGACCTGCTGCAGTCTTCCAGTGAAGCTCAAAGCAAGCTCGAGGAACAGCCCCTCATCTTCTGATTAGGCACTTTACAGCCTTCTGGACTCAACATTGACTTCAACAATTTCAGGCCATGACCAGCTCTTAAACTCATTTTTCATATTTTTGCTTTCGTACAGAGCTGTTTGTTATTTTGCCATTAACACTCTCTCTGACTCTCTGGACAAATGCTTTGTCTCTTTCTTCAATTATTACTGCTCCCTTTGCCTTTTATTCCATGACATCTTTGTCATTTAATCCCTCCTGCCCTCCGCCCTATCACACAGCTTCCCTTTAGTTCTCCAACCACCACCCCCCCCCCCCCCCCCCGCCCCCACTTCCCCCTTTCACTTGTTCAAGATCTTTGCCAGTACTGCTGAAAGGTCACAGACCTGAAACGGTAACTCTGTTGCTGCCAGACCTGCTGAGTATTTCCAGCACTTTCTGTTTTTATTTTTAAATTGTATTGACATTCACATCATTTCATTAATGAAGCTAATCAAATCAGTTGAATCTGGAGTAAAAGCAAGACTCAACTTTCCTGTCCTATTTGAACCTGTAAGAGTCAGAAATTGTATAGACCAGAAAGACTTTTGGCCAATTGCATCTTTTGCTGATTCTTTGAAAAGATCCTCTTAGTCCTGTTCCCTGTCCCTTTCCCCTTAACCTTTTTGAATCTTTGCTTATCCACTTGCCTTTTGAAAGCTATTTTAAATTCTCCTTTCACCACTGCTTCTGGTTTGTAATGCAATACACTAACGACCCTCCATTTATTTAGAAAGAAACTCCTATCCACTCTCTTTGCTGTTTTGATCTTGAATTTATGCCCTCTGCTGACTAACTCACTGATCAGTGGAAGTAGATTTTCCCCCATTGACCTCATCAAACCCCTTCATGATTTTGAACACCTCTACTAGATCACCTCTTCACCTTTTGTTCCAATGAAATGACTACCTTTGTGACCATGTGACTCCAGTCTCCACTCACCTAACCCTGATGACCTCTAACAAAATCTGCAAGGCCTAATGTTGTCATGCAGGCCCCCACCTGCCGAGCATGAGTCATATTAATTTCACCACATGGGCGTTAAATTTCAAACTGTTGTTGAAGTGAAGAAAGGACTTCCTTTAAAAAAAAATTGCCAGATCTTGGTTGGAAAGACATTTGCATATTAACAGGCAATGCTTGGAAAGGACAAAGGACCATTCCGTGACACATGCAACCCACAATGGACTTTTGATCACCAGACATTGAAGGTGGGGGAGCTCGCATTCCAGGTTGACTGCTAAGATGGCCAAATACACAAACGGACATGGTCACACCAGCTAGTCACATGACTAACCTGCTGGGCAACCTGAATTTTTTGAATTTGTACAAACAGTTTGGCCAGAAAGTAGAATGCTCCTGGACTGAGAAGATCTCTCCTGTCTGCCTGCTCCCATCTCTTTCTCACAAGCCTCTGAATCCACTGAAGACATATAAACCCCAAGAGAAAAAAGTCTCCTACAGCAAACAAGGTTTAAGAAGAATACTGGGCCCCAACGAAAAGCAAGATGTACCTGCAGTCAAGAACCCTACAGTGAGCTCCAAGAACCATAACAAAAACTCTTCAGATATTGCCTCAAACTTTTCCACTTTATTTCTTCTCTTTTCTATCTCTATTTGCGTGTGTGTGTCATGCATGCATGTTAGCGTGGGCGCGTCGTGTATCAGTCGGTGTCAACCAAATTAGAGTTTAAGTTTAATAAGTTAGGTTTAAGAAAGCCTGTTTGTGCTGGTTTCATTACCCTATAATTGAAAGCAGGGAACAAGGATTCACCATGGGGGAGCTAAAAACACGGTGTGTTTAAAATTAAACCCTGTTACGGTAAGACCAGGTGAAGGCTGAGAGGGACCCCTAGACACCTTTCTCACCTGGTCGTAACACAGTGAATACCATAGATGCAAGCTACATTGTCCAACTTCCAAAGGCTCCAACTGTATGAAATACAGCTTCACTGGAAACTGTTCTCACTGTACAGATACTCACTGGACAGATATTTTATGAATCCAGGCCCTGATGATATTAAAGGCCTACTCTGTTCACCCAGATGGCCAGTAGGATTAACCTAGGATTAGTAGCCTCGCACCTCAATAGTTAATTTGTGTTTCTGCCATGTTAAAGGGTAGCAACTTAATTTTCTTCCAATTACTACACTTTCAAAAGATACAGTCTATTGTGATTTTATCTTAGTTTTATTAATTAACACAGCAACATTTCACATTAGCCCAATCTTTCTCGTCAGGTCTGGATTTATTGTACTCTGCCCTCTGCTCCCACAAAATACATCTGTAGAGTCCTAAAGTACTACTTTGGAAAGGACCATGTTGCAGAGACCAGTGAGGAGTGTTCAAATTATTGTGCAATTGTACCCTCTGCTATTTTTCCAGTGAAGTATTTGCCATTTCCTTCAACCAAGGTATTCTGTGCCATGCCATTGGGAGGGCAGGCAGTTCCCAGGATTGTTCCTGTAACCAGCCGCACGAAAGTATGGAGTAGACTTCTGATGGTTTTCCACCCTGCGTATGGAAAAGGCGTCTTTGTGCTTGTTTGATTCTAACAATGGTATGGCTAAGATTGGGAGCTTGACAAATGGGGAATCATAGGCACTAATACTTCATGGTGCAATTGCATGTTCTGTAATTGGTTCCTTTTTGTTGACTGTATTAATTTTTCCTGACTAATTATTGTAATCCCTCCTGACAATACCATCTCTGGGAGCCAACTAAATGGAGCTGTGGTTTGAGGTTTGCAATAGAAAGTGTAAAGTAATTAAAGGAATTGAGAGACCTGCAAATAATGTGTGTGGTGTTGAAGGTCATATATATCAGAATCTGCTAGTCAGGGCAGTGGACAGTAATTTACCTTTGGTGTTCCTATCAGGTGGATATATTGTAATTTTAACTCATTATATATTGTTATATTCTGCTACTAAATGGTTTAATTGTACTTTAATATAGCTGTACAGTTAAAACATACTTGTTACTGTGACATCAATTCATTATTTGATCCCTTCTCTGATTGATTGTTGTTTCCTTGGGAGCTAGTGATTAACGGTGAAGAAATAGCTTCTTAAAGAACACAGGAAAAAAATCAGAAAACAAAATGCTTGACCACTATGCCACCGTGTCCCCTCATTAGTAGAATGTCACAGAACTTGTATCCTAGAGGCCGAGGCTAATGCCTGAGGACATGGATTCAAATCCCACCGCTGCAGTTGGTGGAATTTAAATTCAATTAATTGATAAAACTCTGGAATTGAAAGCTAGTCTTAGTAATGGTGTAGTGAAACTATCATGAATTGTCATTAAAAACCCATCTGGTTCACTAATGTCTTTTAGGGAATGAAATCTGCCGTCGTTGCCTGGTCTGGCCGACAGGTGAGTCCAGACCCACAGCAATGTGGTTGACTCTTAACTGCCCTCTGAAATGGTCTAGGAAGCCACTCAGTTCAAGGGCAATTAGGGATGGGCAACAAATGCTGGCCTGGCCGGTGACGTCACATCCCATGAAGGAATAAAGAAAATGCTGGTTGCTGCCTTAGCTCAGCAGCTCAGTGAAAACTTCTCCTGATTTCCATTTCTTCACTGAAAACCAAACTAGATTTACATGTATCGATTTTTAAACTTTCTGGGCTGGATTTTACTAAGCCGATGACGTCGAGCTTTGTGGCGGGAGGTGCCGTAAGATGGTTCTGGCAGCGGTCCGCCACGGAGGCCGATGCTGGGAGGGCCCGGGCCGATTCTCCTGCCGGTGGTGCGGCTCCATAATGGCCACCCAGTGGCCCCCCCCCCCTCCCCACCCCCCACCCCAACTGCTGCTTGGTGCTGAGACCTGGATTTAAATATTTAAATTAATGACATGCATAAATTTAAATCAACTTACCGTGATCTTCAGGGCGGCCGGCACTCCCATGCCTTCAATTCCCTGTCTGGGGAAAGCTGGCGTGACACTGGTGTGGTGGGGGGAGGAGTTAAGATTTTCAGTGCCGGTGGGGGGGACGGGATCAAATAAACCTAATAGGTGTAGGGGATGGTGGGAAGGGGTGAAATTTAAACTTTGTGCAGTCTGGGAGGGGGATAGGTCAGATTTATAAGCGAAGTGTTTTTGAGGGTGGAAGGGCACATAGTTAATGTAATTGTTATGGGGGGGGGGGAGGTGGGAAAGGGGTGTTAAAAATTTATTGGATAAATTTTGGAGGGGGTGTATCTTTAAAAACTTAAATATGCTGGAAGGGTTGGCTGCATTTAAAAATGGTGCCTGCGCACAGGCAGCTGACGCCTTTGCAGGTGATGCACAACCTGCCCCCTCCACATGATTTATATGAGCCACCGCGCAGGAGATCGCAGCAGCTCTTAAAATCCAGCCCCTTGTGTAAGGATAAATACTGATATGCAGGAGGTACCCAGAAATATTGACTTACTGCCAGGGAACACTTTTCTAATGTCCAAAATATAGTAGCATTGGGAGATCACAACTTTGAAAAGCTTGTGAAGGGAAATCATGTTTAACCAATTTATTAGAGTTCTTTGAAGAAGTAGCATACGCTGTGGATAAAGGAGAATGGGTGGATATACTGTACTTAGATTTCCAGAAGGCGGATAAGGTGCCACCTCGAAGATTATTGTGGAAAATAAAAGCTCATGGTGTAGAGGGTAACATTTTGGCATGGATAGAAGATTGGCTAACTAACAGGAAACCGAGTAGGCATAAATCACTCATTTTCTGATTGGCGAGATGCATTGAGTGGTGTGCCACAGCGATCAGTGCTGGGGCCTCAACTTTTTACAATTATATAAATGACTTGGATCAAGGGACGGAAGGTATGGTTGCAAAATTTGCTGATGACATAAAGACAGGAAGGAAAATACTTGTGAAGAAAACATAAGGAGGCTACAAAGGGATGTAGATAGGTTAAGTGAGTGGGCAAAGATCTGGCAAATGGAGTATAATGTGGGAAAGTGTGAAATTGTCCATTTTGGCAGGAAGAATAAAAAAGAAGCATGTTATCTAAATGGTGAGAGATCGCAGAGCTCTGAGATGCGGAGTTCTCTGGGTGTCCTAGTGCATGAATTGCAAAAGGTTAGTATGCAGGTACAGCAAGTAATTAGGAAAGCTAATAGAATGTTATCATTTATTGTGAGGAGAAATGAATACAAAAGTAGGGAGGTTGTGCTTCAGCTATACAGGGCATTGGTGAGACCACATCGGGAGTACTATGTACAGTATTGGTCTCCTTATTTAAGGAAGGATGTAAATGCATTGGAAGCAGTACAGAGAAGGTTTACTAGACTAATAGTTGGAATGGGCGGGTTGTTGTATTAAGAAAGGTTGGACTGGAATTTAGAAGATTAAGAGGCGACTTGATTGGAACGTATAAGATCCTGAGGGGTCTTGACAGGGTGGATGTGGAAAGGATGTTTCCTCTTGTGGGAGAATCTCGAACTAAGGGGTCGCCAAATTAAGACTGGGATGAGGAGAAATTTTTTCTCTCAGGGTCGTGAGTCTTTGGAACTCTCTTCCTCAAAAGGCAGTGGAAGCAGAGTCTTTGAATATTTTTCAGGCAGAGGTAGATAGATTCTTGATGAGCAAAGGGCTGAAAGGTTATCGGGGTTGTGGAGTCGAGGTTACAATCAGATCAGCCATGATCTTATTGAATGGCGGAGCAGGCTCAAGCAGCTGAGTGGCCTACACCTGCTCCTAATTTGTATGCGTGTATGTAAGACCTGTACTTTAGGGATAGTCGAACCAAAACTATGCTCAGAATGGCTTGAGTTCTGACTTCATTTTTGGTTGAAGTTATAATTTGGAGCCTAGATTCTCTCTCCTCCCTCAGATCATTAATTGATCTCCCGTTATAGGTTAACGTAGGACACTTGTCATCTGGACCAGAAGTAATAACAGGAAGTTTTGATACAACACTCATTGGGAGGGAGGGTTGTGGTATTTAAACAGGAGTCATTTCCAATGCATCTCCTGAATAATGCTACTTTTTGGAATACATTTTCGGAAATATTCCTGCCTTGTTTTTGAAAGATGTGCCAGCTCCAGTTTGGAGTATTTTTTTGCAGACAAAGGGGAAGCTAATGCTTCAGGGACACTAATACCAAGAGTATCGAACTCCGTTTCCTACCCACCCACTCCATCTCTCTCCCTGGCAGCTGTTTGAGGCTGAACCAGTCTGTTCGCAAACTTGTCCTATTTGACCCCAGAATGAGCTTCTGACCACATATCTGCACCATCATTAAGACTGCCTATTTTCACCTCCCAACTCTGCCCCTGCCTCAGCTCATCTGCTGCTGAAACTCTCCTTCATGCCTTCGTTATCTTTAGACTTGACAATTCCTACACACTCCTGGCTGGTCTCCCACATTCTACTCTCCTTAAACTTGAGGTTGTCCAAAACTCTGCTGCTCGTGTCCTAACCTGCACCACGTCCAGTTCCCCTATCACCCTGTGCTTGCTGATCTACATTGGCTCCCAGTTAACCAATACCTCGATTTATTTTATTTTTTTAAATTCTCAACTCCACAGCCTCACCCATCCCTATCTCTATAATATCCGCCAGCCACACAACCCTCTGAAATCACGGTGTTCATCTAATTTTGGCTTCTTGAGCATTCCCAATTTTAATAGCTTCACCATTGGTGGGGGTGCCTTCAGCTGCCGAGGACCTAAGGTCTGAAATTCCCTCCCTAAACCTCTCTGACTTTCTACCTCACTTTCCTCCTTCAAAGCGCTCCTTAAAATCTACCTGTTAGACGAAGCCTTTAGTCATCTGTCCTAATATCTCCTTGCATGGCTCGGTGTCAGTTATGTTTTATAATGTTCCTGTGAGGTGCCTTGGGACATTTTATCACATTAAAGGCGCTATATAGATACAAATTGATGGTGTTGATGCTGTCCTCCTTCTTTTCCTCCCCTTCCATCCATCTCTTTATCGTCTCCTCTTTCCTCCCCATTCCCCCTTCTCCCTCATTCCACCTCCCCCCTGCTCCACCCTGAATGGAGTCCCAGTGACTTTCACGTTCTCCTAAGTTGATGATTTTTAAACTAATTGAACATTTGCAGTAGCACATGCACCAAAATCCAACTATAGCAAGATTGCAAGGTTTAAAATGGGATTCCGGGAATACTTTTAAGAAGAACAAAAGAGATAGGAGCAGGAGTAGGCCATACAGCTCCTCAAGCCTGCTCTGCCATTTAATAAGGTCATGGATGATATTCTACCTCAACTCTACTTTCTCACCCTATCTCCATATCCCCTTGATTCCCTTAATGGCTCTGTCTCAAGGAACATAGGAGCAGGAATAGGCCATTCAGCCCATCGTGTCTGCTCTGCCATTCAATACAATCATGGCTAATTATCCACTTCAATGCCTTTTTCCCACACTATCCCCATATCCCTTTATGTCATTGGTATTTAGAAATCTGTCAATCTCTGCTTTAAACATACTCAATGACTGAGCTTCCACAGCCCTCTGGGGTAGAGAATTCACTTTGAGACAATTCAGAATTACATCTTTACATTTGAACATTTTTTGTTGATTGTATACTTTGAAAACTAAATGTTTCTTTCAGCTAAACATTAAGTAGGTGTAAATTTATGAACCATGACCCCAGTCTCAGAAGGACACAGTGCGGTGCCATTTCCATTTTCAGCAATCCTTTCTGAGAGAAAGTGTCAAATAATGGCCATGGATTCAAATACATTGAGAATGGGGTTGTGACTGCACAAAGGCCAACTACTTAAGACGCTTACAGCCAACTGAGGGACTTTCATTCCCAACAGTTTGAGCTGAATTTAAAATTAGATGCCAAAGACGGGGGGGAAAAAATAGCTTAATCCATTAGGTTACCCAGTAGCATTGGATCATTGTTTTGGTTTCAGGAGCTTCAAATAAAATAATGCATTGTGTGATGCTGGGTTCTAATAAAGAGAAAGTCTTATTTTCAATATTCATTTGTTAACTTTACATCTGTATTTTTATTGATATGAAACAAAGTCTTCAAACGGTGCTGTTGGTAAGTTTGAGAAATCAGGTTAAATGGAGCTGCTGAGTCTGAAATTTAGCTCCATTTAAACATCAGTTAGTCATTTATCAAGAGTAGTTAAACAATCTTGTCATTTTAACATGTGTTAACTCCGTTCTCACTATTGAGCTCAATGAAACTTTGCAACCTCACTGTTTCCTATTTCAATCAAAATGTTTTCCGAAAAAGCACAATTAGGTTAATTATAATTAATTTTGGTTGTTTTTTTTAACTTTTACAGCAAGGTTTCTCTGGTGGTTCTAGCAAGCTCTTGAATGCCATGAAGGCATTAATTTAGCAATAACAGTAATACAGCATTTCTAATAATTAAAAAAAAAATTCCAGAGATCTAAAGACAATAAGAGAAGAAAGGCCCCTTTAAAAACCCAGCTCAAATCCCAGTTGTTTGTTTCTCCTTGGAATGCTTAAAACCAAGATAATGACAGTTAATTCTAAGCACTCACTAGTTGCCCTTCCAACAGGAAACTGAAGATTCCTGCACAAGAGTTAAATGCTGGATAAAGAAAAGAAAATCTCTGTAATTCCCCTCATGGGGTTTGGGATTAAGAGAGTGTGCACTGTTAGCCTTAAGAGGCAGTTAATGGTATAAAAAGCCTTAGAGAAATGGACAGAGACAGACTGTTTCGCTGGTCATTAGGGACTGTTTCTCCATGTTTGTACAAGTGAGATTCAAAGTGGAACCAGATCTAGTGGATGAACTCTTGGTGTGAACGTTCCCAGCATTAAACAGCAGTCCCAAGACTTTATGCCTGGGAATTCTCTTGTAGCACATCGAACACTTAACCCCAGTTACAATGGGGCTGCAGTTCAGACTCGAGAATGAAGTGTCGAAGAGGCAAATAATCATAACTTGAGGATTGATTGTAGGTTTATGTGAGGTCCCAAGGCATGTTGATGATTTTATATATGATTCGGATATTTTACGTACAACACTGACACTCATTCCATGCTAACGATGTGAGCTTGCATTCTTTTTCCTATTTAACGTAATAAAAGTTAGTAGATGAATTTGTTAAAATTAGAATTAGAATATTACAGCGCAGTACAGGCCCTTCGGCCCTCGATGTTGCGCCGATCATCTGACCTACACTATTCCATTTACATCCATATGTCTATCCAATGACCACTTAAATGCCCTTAAAGTTGGCGAGTCTACTACTGTTGCAGGCAGGGCGTTCCATCCGTTCTATCCTTTCTTGCTGCTGCTCCTTGTGAGTGAGAGCTAATGCAGGAATGCATCTTACAGTCAATTCTTTAACTCGTACTCAACTTAAAACTGCAGTCCAGCTGGGGCACAGACATGCAATTTAAATTCATTTCAGATTTGGCACTTGCAGTGCATAGAGATTACTCACAGGATGTAATCCTTACTCAGTGGACATGTTGAAGGTTGTTTTAAGGGCATTGGAAGAGCTAGCTTTTGACTTGGTCTCTGTCATATGTAGGAGCTGAGTTACAAATCATGGATTATTATGGTGAGATCCATATGAAGATTGTGATTTGCTGTCACATTATTGTAAAACGCTTGGCAAAGCCCCATGTTTAGACTGTTTGTTTAATTCCCATGTCCTTCTGTAAACATGTTGACTGGAACTCACAAACTGCTGTTCAAAACAAATTGAAGTCAATTTATTATCATTTAGTTACAATTATACAAGGGTAAATCAGGTTCTTCTGGTAATGAGTCAGAAAATGTCCATGTAGTGCGATTCTAACCTTATTTGTGTTCGTTTGTGGGATGTTGGGTTCACTGGTCAGACCAGAGTTTATGCCCCATCCCTAATAGCCCTTGTGAAGGTAGTGGTGAGCCGCCTTCTGCTGCAGTACATATGGTGCAGATGCACCCACAGTGCAGTTAGGGAGGGATTTTCAGGAATTTGATCCAGCAACAGTGAAGGAACAGTGATATAGTTCCAAGTCGGGATGGTTTGGAGGGGAACTAGCAGGCGGTGGTGTTCCCATGTGTCTGCTGTGCTGCTGCTTCTAGATAGTAGAGGTCATGGGTAGGAAGGTGTTGTCGAAGAAGCCTTGGTGAGTTGCTGCACTGCACCTTAGAGATGGTGGACACTGCTGCCGCTATGCACTGGTGGTGGACGGAGTGAATGTTTAAGATGTTTGGGGTGTCAATCAAGCAGGCTGCTTTGACCTTGAGGGTGTCGAGCTTCTTGAGTGGTGTTGGAGCTCAGCTGATCCAGGCCAGTGGGCAGTATTCCATCACACTCCTGTTACGACCGGCCGTTCAAGATAAAGCCCCCAATCAAAATATATGATTATGATTATGGTGGGAGCAGCGCACTGTCAATTCAGTCCCACCACTCCACAGATCATCTCACATATCACTTTAAACTTTCCAAATTAAAGAAACCCACAGCTGAATTGAACCATCTATTAACCTCCAAATGAGGCGAACCGCACCAGGTGTCTTTCGATCAACAAATTAACTGTTCATTAGAAAAACTAAACTCTTAAACACTACTAAGATATAAACAAGATTTTTTTTTTTAATTAACGAAGTCCTTGCAGATTTACACGCCTGCCGAAGTGGAATCTTCCAAAGTGCAACAGTCCAAGGTTGCTTGAAGTCCTCGTAGCCATCCGATGGGGGAAAATAATCTTTAACAGTAGGACAGTCAGTAATCTAGTTCAGCAGTTGAAGTGATGCTCTTCTTAATCTCCAGCGATGAACACAGCAATTATAGTTCAGTGGTTAAAGTGATTGGTTATTTTCTTTTAAGAATTTAATCTGGTTTGACTTTTCAGAATTCTGAGATTATAATAAATAGGGTTTAAACAGACAGAGGGAGAGCTCTCCTATTTCCTTCAGTATATGCTGTCAGACAGTCTGTGTGTCTGTGTCTGTCAAAAGCCAGTTTTTCAACTAGTTTCAAAAATTAATCGCAACACTGTATATTTAACTTTGTTTCTGAGTGGCTGTATCCAAGGCAACCAGGATGCACATTTTAAGCTGGCTGGTTCCCACTCTGTATGGTTGTATCCAATGGCAACCAGAATGCACCTTTTCTAACTCCTGAGACTTGTTTCAGTGCTGTATCTCTAATCTAATCTAAGCTTGTTCTTAAAGCAGTACTGATCCTTTGCTGACTTAAAGACACAATGCAGATATCCCCCCCAAAAAACAGAATCATAACACTTCCGCCCCTGGTGGAATGAAACACCATTCCTGAAATGTGTTTCATTACAATGTATAAAAAATACAAATTGAAAAAAAAAACACTAACACAAGTTTTTCCACATTTACAGACATACAGTTTCTCTAAAATGTTTAGACTACAGCAACAAGTTACACCAGAACATTTTCGGCTTTAAATTTTCAAACGATTGTCCCAGTTAACCAATTTCAAATTTCCAAGCATAGTCTTCCAGTTGTTTTGTGTTTTCCTTCCAAGTGTCCCTATTGTCCATCACCTCAGCCAGGTGAACTGCACAGCCATGAGCACTGACCACTACTGGGTTCGCTATTCTCTGAGAAGTTTCTCGAGTGCTCCTTAACCTATGTGGCATCACTTGACACTGGAAAACCCTGTCTGATGTAAGAGAAGCTAATTTATTTTTCTTACCCTGGGGTGTCAAAGGAATTTGACAGTATCCTTCCAACACATCTGTCTCTTCAAGACACATTGTGTTGCCCATTCTGTCCACACAGCCCTTTAAATGAGAATTTGGGTAGGAGTCTGCCTTCTTTACCACAGTGATTTTTCTATAGTCTGTGCCAATTTGAGACATCCTGCCAAGTTTAGTCATCAAGACCACCTGCACATTCCTGCTGTTCTGACTAGGTACATCTAAGCTGCCCTTCAGCATGCATTGTACCTCTGCTTCCACTTGGGCCTGTCTGTCTGGACCTAAGCGACAAGGATGTTGCTTTAGAGGAATGGTTCCCCCTATACCCACATCATGTGTGGCTAAGGTTGTACATCCTGTCTTATCCCTACAAATGTTTTGAAACATTGTGAAAAACCTGTTTAGGTCTTCAAGCTGTTTTGCCTCTAAGTGCAAAAGCATCGTGTCTAATTTTCCTAGCCATTCTGTATTCACTAATCTGATAGTTGGAGGTTCAATCTGAGAATTTTCAAGGGCTGCTTCTGCCTCATCCTCACTATGTCCTTTTCCTTCTTAACAGTCCTGATTACCTGACATACCTGTACTGGCTTATCCTCCTCCCTGCAGTGATATTGTTTGAGCATATTAATGTGACACAACCAGTTCTTCCGGCAGTCAGGGGTGTCAGTCAAGTCATCTACTTAACCCACTCTTTTGGTCACTCTATGTGGGCCACTGGACTGTGCTTTTAATGGTTCTCCCTATAACGGTAAGAGCACTAATACTTCATCCCCTGGTTTTACGGTAGGTTGTGGTTTTCCCACCATTTGACAGGTATGGCATGTCCTACAAAATTGTCTCTCATCCTTTGTAAGACCTGGCCAGTATAATGTTGGCTTATGTGTGATTTGGTCTTCCAAATTCCCTTATGTCCTGCAAAAGGAATGTCGTGTGCTAACCTTAATAATCTATGTCGATATTTAGGTGGTACCACTATCTGTTCAACAACTGTCCAGTCTTCATTGGCAGGTCTATGAGGCAGTCTGCATTTACTCCTCAAAACCCCGTTTGTCATATAATAGACTTCCGGAGCTCCTTTTGCCTCAGTTTCTGACAGAGCCATCTGTGCTATTCGGTATATCTCTGGATCAGCTTGCTGTGCTGCAATGATAGACGATCTGTTAAACATCTCCTTTGGATTATCTGAATCCCCAAATAAGATTTCAGATACCTGGCTATCTATTTGTGGTGCCCCTTTTACCTCCGACAATGGATTCTGTTTAGCCATTGCTCGGGTGACTACACACGCAGGAAATTGCTCCATTTCTTTAACTTCACTTGGTTCCTGTGTAATTATAGGAGAAACTGATACTTTTGATCCAGCCAAATCATTTCCTAGGAGTAGATCAACTCCCTCTACTGGCAAACTGTGGACAATACCTACACTTACTATCCTAGATATTAAGTCACTCTGTAGGCGTACTTTATACAAAGGTACGGGTATGTACTCCCCGCCAATTCCATTAACTAAAACATTAGCATTCAAGGTGCTCTCTGGTGGAAACCTTGTATCTTTCCCCACCAAGAGTGTTTGGGTTGCTCCTGTGTTCCTGAGTATAATAGATTTTCCTGCCTCACTTACAGGATATGGAGTTACTGTCCCCTTTGATAGAAATTCATTATAACTCTCAGGTATTTTGTTCTTGACCTCTACACTTCTTTTAGTTTTAGTATCTGGTTTCACAGCTGTCATTAAAACTATAGCCTGGTCTGCTATATTCTCAGTCAGAGTCTTTTCCTCTGCACTAGCTTTGCGTACCCCAATAAGACCTATGGGTTTACCTCGCAACTTCCAGCACTCTGACAAAGATGACCTGTTTTGTGGCAATAATAACACTTTGGCTTGCGAACCTCACTTCTACCCTCAGCACCTTCCTTTCTGACCTGAGGAGGTGATCCTGGGGCATTCCCAGCTGTTCCTTCTTGTCCCCAGCTACTTGCCTCCTTTCATTCTCCCACTTTCTATCCTTCTCAGGTTTATGGGGGTGACGGACAAAAGAGGTTGGCTTATTCACAAGATCAAAATCATCAGCAATCTCTGCTGCTTGCATAGCTTACAAAACTTTCAGGTTATCTACATGAATTCTCACTACTGAAGGAATGGAGTTTTTAAACTCTTCTAAGAGAATCAGTTCTCGAAGGTTCTCATATGTGTTTTCTATCTTTAATGCCCGTATCCAACCATCAAAATGAATTTGCTTCACCCTCTCAAATTCTAAATATGTCTGCCCAGCCAATCTCCATAAATTCCTAAACTTCTGATGGTAAGCTTCGGGGACTAACTCGTTTGCAGTGAGAATAGCCTTTTTTGCCATCTCGTAATCTACAGAAGCCTCTTCAGGAAGCATGGTATAAGCTTCATGAGCTCTCATCTGTTTGGCGATTTTTTTTCAGAAGATTTGAAACATGCCTCTGCATCCCTTTCCTCGAACTTAGGAAGAGCCTGTATAAATTTAAACAACTTTTTACTGGATCCTGAGCTAAATTCAGATTCTTCCTGACTCGAATTTTCCCTGGATTTAAGACTACCCTTTTGTCTTAGTTGCATCTCTTTTAACTTAAATTCCCTCTCTTCTCTTTCTCTCTGAAATGCTCTTTCTTTCTCCCTTTCCTCCAATTCAAGTTTTCTTATTGCTATTGCTTTTTCTTTTTCTCTTTCCAGTTCAA
This sequence comes from Heterodontus francisci, assembly GCF_036365525.1. NCBI lineage: Eukaryota > Metazoa > Chordata > Chondrichthyes > Heterodontiformes > Heterodontidae > Heterodontus > Heterodontus francisci. The sequence continues at coordinate 23,322,232 of NC_090394.1, forward strand.
GTTTTCTTAATTCTTTTTTTAGCCTCAAGTTTTTTCATTTCTAACTGAATCCTAACCAGTACCAAATACCATGACATCACTCTTGGACCTACTACTTTCTTGCTCCTCGTATTGCCCTTCATCAGCATCATCATCATCATCTACTAAGTCCAGATATTGGGCTATTATGTCAATTATCTCTGCCTTTTTGGCACCTAATTTCAATTTGAGCCCCAATTTTTCACCAATTCTTTTAATTTGTTCCTAGTTAAAGTTATCAAGTCACTCAGGGAAACATTCTGCTTTCCCAAAAACTCCTGCTGCAACCACTAATACCATTACAATGGTATAGACTGTACCTTATTTTCCAAATGACCTAGTTCTTTTATTTCTTTGTTGGGATCTATATCTAACGCCAATTACAATCAAGTTTCCAATTGATATGTTCCCAAATGCCAGCGAAATTAAATATGATGCCAAAAGCAAGACCCTAATTTAAATAAAAGCGAAATACTGCAGATGCTGGAAATCTGAAATAAAAACAATAAATGCTGGAAATACTCAGCAGGTCTGGCAGCATCTGTGGAGAGAGAAGCAGAGTTAACGTTTCAGGTCAGTGACCCTTCTTCAGAACTGAAGAATATTAGAAAGGTAAAAGGTTTTAAGTAAGTAAAGCGGGGGGCGGGCAAGAGATAACAAAAGAGGTGTTGATAGGACAAAGTCACAGAGAATAACTGACCAGAAGGTCATGAAACAAAGGCAAACAGTATGTTAATGGTGTGCTGAAAGACAAAGCGTTAGTACAGAGAGGGTATGAATTGACTGTAAAGCACAAAGCACTCCAAGGACAAACATTAACTTAAAAAAAAACCGAAACAGTGGGTAGGCACAGTAGAAACAAACTAAAATAAAATAACTAAAGAAAAGAAGAAAAATAACTAAACATAAAAGGGGGGCCCGTCATGCTCTCAAATTATTAAATTCAATGTTCAGTCTGGCAGGCTGTAGCGTACCTAATTGTTAAATGAGATGCTGTTCCTCGAGCTTGCGTTGATGTTCGCTGGAACACTGCAGCAATCCCAGGACTGAGATGTGAACATGAGAGCAGGAGGGGTTGTTGAAATGGTCAGCAACTAGAAGCTCGGGGTCATGCTTACGGACTGAGTGGAGGTGCTCCGCAAAGCAGTCACCCAATCTGTGTTTGGTCTGCCCACTGTAGAGGAGACCACATTGTGAGCAGCGAATACAGTATACTAAATTGAAAGAAGTATAAGTAAATCACTGCTTCGCCTGAAAGGAGTGTTTGGGGCCTTGGATAGTGAGGAGAAAGGAGGTAAATGGGCAGGTATTACACCTCCTGTGATTGCAGGGGAAGGGGACAAGGTGGTGGGGGTAATGGAGGAGTGGATCAGGGTGTCGTGGAGGTGGAGGAGGGTGGTGGTGGATGGGGACTGGTTGGGCCTTTGTTCAAGGAAGAAGCGGAGAGCCCTCAAACCGACCTGGTGGGGGCTGGAGGTGTAGAAGAGGAGGCCAGGAAACTGGAAATAGTCAAAATGACGTAGGGCGTCAGAAGAGTCACGGATGTAGGTGCGAATAGACTGGACCAGGGGAGAAAAGATAGGGTCAAGATAGGAAGAAATATGTTCAGTGGGGCAGGAACAGGCTGAAACAATGGGTCTGCCGGGACAGTTCTGTTTGTGGATTTTGGAAAGGAGGTAGGAGCGGGCTGCCCGGGGTTGTGGGACTATGAGGTTGGATGCTGTAGACACGTCTTCCTACTTCCCCGTGGACCATGGCACCACCACTGAACATCTAGCTACTGTCCAAAGAACTGTCACTGATCTCATCTCCTCTGGAGATCTTCCCTCTTTGTTCCATGACCTTCTGGTCAGTTATTCTCTGTGGACTTGTCCTATCAACATCTTCTCTTTTGTTCTCTTTTGCCCCACCCCCTGCTTTACTTGCTTAAAACCTTTTACATTTCTAATATTTGTCAGTTCTGAAGAAGGGTCACTGACCTGAAACGTTAACTCTGTTTTTCTCTCTCTCTCCACAGATGCTGCCAGACCTGCTGAGTATTTCCAGCATTTCTTGTTTTACCCTAAGTTAAATGTTATCCCAGAGACGAGTAGTTAATATGATTGCAAATGCGAACCCTCCAAATTAGTTTGATTCTGATCCCAGACATGAGCCACTTAATTAAAATATGATTCAATTGTGAGCGATTCCCCAGGCCCCGATGAGATGTACCCCAGGCTGCTATGTGAGGCAAGGGAGGAGATTGCAGGGGTCCTGACACAAATTTTCAATCCTCTCTGGCCACAGGAGAAGTGCCAGAGGACTGGAGGACAGCGAATGTGGTACCATTATTCAAGAAGGGTAGTAGGGATAAACCAGGTAATTATAGGCCAGTGAATCTACATCAGTGGTAGGGAAACTACTAGAAAAAATTCTGGAGAGTCAGGGATTAATCAAGGATAGCCAGCACGGCTTTGTCAGGGGGAGATCATGTTTGACAAATTTGATTGAATTTTTCGAGGAGGTGACTAGGTGTGAAGATGAGGGTAAAGCAGTTGATGTAATCTATATGGACTTCAGGGCTTTTGGTAAGGTCCCACATGGGAGATTGGTTAAGAAGGTAAGAGCCCATGGGATCCAGGGCAATTTGGCAAATTGGATCCAAAATTGGCCTCGTGGCAGGAGGCAGAGGGTGATGGTCGAGGGATGTTTTTGCAATTGGAAGCCTGTGACCAGTGGTGTACCTCGGGGATCGGTGCTGGGACCCTTGCTGTTTGTAGTGTACATTAATGATTTAGACGTGAATATAGGAGGTATGATTAGTAAGTTTGCAGATGACACGAAAATTGGTGGTGTCGTAAATAGTGAGGAGGAAAGCCTTAGATTACAGGATGATGTAGATGGGCTGGTAAGTTGGGCAGAGCAGTGGCAAATGGAATTTAATCCTGAGAAGTGTGAGGTGATGCATTTTGGGAGGACTAACAAGGCAAGGGAACATACAATGGATGGTAAAACCCTAGGAAGTACAGAGTGTCAGAGGGACCTTGGTGTACTTGTCCATAGATCACTGAAGGCAACAGCACAGGTAGATAAGGTGGTTAGGAAGGCATATGGGATACTTGCCTTTATTAACCGAGGCATAGACTATAAGAGCAGGGAGGTTCTGATGGAGCTGTATAAAACGCTAGTTAGGCCACAGCGGGAGTACTGTGTACAGTTCTGGTCACCACACTATAGGAAGGATGTGATTGCACTGGAGAGGGTGCAGAGGAGATTCACCAGGATGTTGCCTAGGCTGGAGCATTTCGGCTATGAAGAGAGACTGGATAGGCTAGGGTTGTTTTCCTTAGAGCAGAGAAGGCTGAGGGGGGACCTGATTGAGGTATACAAAATTATGAGGGACATAGATATGGTCGATAGGACGAAACTTTTTCCCTTGGTGGAAGGGTCAATAACAGGGGGCATAGATTTAAGGTAAGGGGCAGGAGGTTTATAGGGGATTTGAGGAAAAAAGAATTCACCCAGAGGGTGGTTGGAATCTGGAACGCACAGCCTGAGGGGGTGGTAGAGGCAGGAACCCTCACAACATTTAAGAAGTATTTAGATGAGCATTTGAAATGCCATAGCATACAAGGCTACGGGCTGAGTGCTGGAAAATGGGATTAAAATAGATAGGTACTTGATGGCCGGCACAGACACGATGGGCCAAAGGGCCTGTTTCTGTGCTGTATGACTTTATGAACCCCCAATTAATATGTTATGAGAGACAAAGCCCACAATCAAATATATAATTCTGATTGCGGTGGGAGCAACGCACTGTCAATTTAGTCCCGCCACTCCACAGGTTGCCTAACATATCACTTGTTAAATTTTCCAAATTAAAGAAATCCACAGCTAAATTGAACCATCTATTAACCTCTGAATGAGGCAAACTAAGCCAGGTATCTTTAGATCAACAAATTAACTGTTTATTAGAAAAACTGAACTCTTAAACACTACTATGATCTCAACAATTTTTTTTTAAGTAACAAAGTCCTTGCAGATTTATGCTCCTGACAAAGTGGAATCTTCCAATATGGAAATGTCCAAGGTTGCTTGAAGTCCTTATAGCCATCCGATGGGGGGGGGGAAAAAAAGGTTCTTCCAGAGTAGGACAGTCAGTAATCTAGTTCAGCAGTTGAAGTGATGTTCTTCTTCTCCAGCGATGAACACAGCAATTACAGTTCAGTAGTTAAAGTAGTTGTTTATTTTCTTTTAAGAAATTACTTTTCAGAATTCTGAGAGTATAATAAATAGGGTTTAAGCAGACAGTGGGAGAGCTCTTCTTTTCTCGTCAGTATATTGTTATGACCAGGTGAGCAATGTCTAGGGGTTTTTTGCTATCTTTACCTGGTCTTATTGAAACAGAGGGTTTAATTGTTAAACACATTGTGTTTTGAGCTCCTCTTTTTGTGTGAATCCTTGTTCACAATTTTCAATTATAGGTAAAGAACTGTGCACAAACAGGCTTTCTTTGGTTTAAAGCAGAAAGATTACATTTATTAAAACTTAAACTTGTACTCTAATATAATTCATGCTTACGGATATACAACACGCTCACACTAGCATGCAAAAAAAGGTTAGAAAAGATAAGAAGGACTGTTTGAGGCAACATTTTGTTACTGTTTCTCGAGCTATCTGTAGTCCTTGATTGAAGATATAGTCTTGCACTTCGTTGGGTCCCAGTCGTTGTCTTAACCTTGTTCACGTAGGAAATCTTTCTCGCGTTTAGTTTCACGTGTTTTCACAAGATTCAGTTCCGTGGGAAGAGATGAAAGCAGGCAGGTAGAGGAGATCTTCTCAGTCCATGAGCACACGGCATTCTCTGCCTGGCAATTCCTTTGTTGGAGTTCAAAAACTCTGCCACAGCCAGTCAGTCATGTAACTAAAACTGGTCTGACCACTTCTGTGTATTGGAGGAACAGGGACTGGCTCCCTTTGTTTCTGCATTGTCTGGTACTATGCAAATGTCCTTCCAGTCAGAGATTGAAATTTTTAAAGTTTTAATGTTCATGTGGCGAAATAATGTGTGCCTCAGTCTTGGCAGGTGGGGTTTGCCTGACAATATGCTGGCAAACAGTCAGTGTATCTGTCAAAAGCCAGTTTTTCAGCTTGTTTCAAAAATTAATTGTAACTTTGAGTATTTAACCTCAGTCTCTGAGTAGCTGTATCCAAGGCAACCAGGATGCACATTTTAAGCTGGGTGGTTCGCACTCTGTATGGTTGGATACAACGACAACCAGAATGCATCTTCTCTAACTCCTGAGGCTTGCTTGTCCTTAAAGCAGTACTGATCCTTTGCTCACTTAAAGACACACCGCAGATTTTCCCGCAAAATAAACAGGATCATAATGCTCCTGACTTATGCTTTGGGGAATCACAAAATACCCATCCTTTGACCCGCTTTTATAATCACAGTGTTTATGTGGCTGATCCAGTTAAGTTTGTCAATGGTAATCCCCAGGATGTTGATGATGGGTGGTGTTTCAGGGATGGCAACCCTGTTGAATGTCAAGGGGTGGTGCTCAGTCTCTCTCTTATTGGGAGATGGTCATTGCCTGGCATTTGTGTGGCATGAATGTTACTTGCCAATTATCAGCCCAAGCCTGAATGTTGTCCAGGTCTTGCTGCACGTGGACACAGACTACTTCATTATCTGAGGAGTTGCAAATGGAACTGAACACTGTGCACTCATCAGCAAACATCCCCACTTATGACCTTATGATGGAGGAAAGGTCATTGATGAAGCAGTTGAAGATGGTTGGACTGAGGACACTACCCTGAGGAACTTCGGCTGTGATGATTGGCCTCCAACAACTACAACCATCTTCCTTTGTGCTAGATATAACTCCAGCCAGTGGAGAATTTTCTCCCGATTCCCAATGACTTCAGTTTTACTCGGGCTTCTTGATTTCACACTTGGTCAGATGCTGATGGTAAGGCTCATCCACTCAACACTTATGGCTAAACGTGGTTGCAAACCTTACTAGAGATTGTATTGGTAGGAGGAGCGGCCAAGTGTTCATGGCCGGCATCTTAAAGCCTCTGGAACACGCAGTCCTTGTTCTTTACTTTCAAGTTATGAACACATTTTTACTTTTTTTCGCTTCCCTCATAAGTGCTCTTGCTCGTGATTCCATGAAGCACTGGCAGTCTTTGAGTACCTCAGCCATCCTTTGTTTATGAGTATGTAGCAAGTCAGTTTTTTTGGACTATAATTGAGACTCACCTGTCCTCACATGGCACCTGCACATGCACTTTTCACAGAGGTCAAACCTTAAGTTGGAAGCCTGGGAGATTTTATACTTTGCTGCAACTTATTCTAATTCAAGGGCACCAAAGATGATTGTCATGCTGCTGCTGTTACACACTGACCTCTAACTCGACATGGAGCGGAAGTCAAACCTTCTGAGTCTCTGCAGCTTAGTACTGTGTTAAGGAGTGCTTTTACCCACAGAGTCCAGAGGTTTAAAGCAGCCAGAAAGCAGACATTCTGTGATGATTTAAAGTTCTGCTCTGGGGACTACATTGGAGAAGGTGAATGATGAGTAGCATTCCCCATTGGAGCCAAAAAACTACCATGTTGCCTAGAGGAGGCTTGACACACAGGAAAAGAGTTTCCAAGCATAATGACGGTGAAGGTCCATTTCAAAATAGTGGGTTACCAACAGTATTCCGATCAGAAAACTTGGCACAAAGTTCCAGTTGCTGCTATCAAACAATGGTTTTAATGCAGGATGTCGAGGGATTTGTTGCAAGGCATTTGTTGCATACAGTTGGCTCCCCTTTAAATCACTTGGAATTATTTGGGATCGTTAGTAGGTTATTCTTCCTCTTTTTATGTATAAATTATTTTTTTTCCGGAGAGAATGCGGTGTGCCTTTAAGGCTGGAAAAGGAGCAGTACTGCTTTAAGGCAACAAGCTCCAGAGACTGAGTCAAAGAATGCATTCTTGTTTCATACAGCCATGCAGAGACTGAGGATCGAGAGATACATTGTTGCCGATTGACATTTGAAACTAGTTGGAAAACAGGCTTTTGAGACAGTTAACAGAGACAGACAGGCAGCTGGACCACCATATACTGAAGAAAATGAGAGCTCTCTCTTGGTTTATTTAAACTCTATTTATTATACTCTCAGAATTCTGATGTCAAGCCAGATTAATTTCTTGAAAGAAAATAACCCAATTCCTTTAACTACTGAACTGTAATTGTTGAAATTCATCGCTGGGAAAGAGCGTCAATTCAACTGCTGAATTAGACTACGGACTGTTCTACTATTGAAGAACCATTTTTTCCCCCATTCGGACGGTTGTGAGGACTTCAAGCAACCTTGGACTATTCCATGACGGTGCTTCTGATATGACCTCCTTGTTCCTCAACCGAGGATTCCCTGCCCCCCCCCCCCCCGCCCCACAGTTGTTGACAGGGCCCTCAACCGTGTCCAGCCCATTTCCCGCACCTCTACCCTCACCCCTTCCCCTCCTTCCCAGAACCGTGACAGGGTTCCCCTTGTCCTCACTTTCCACTCCATCAGCCTCCATATCCAAAGGATCATCCTCTGCCATTTCCGCCACCTCCAGCATGATGCCACTACCAAACGCATCTTCCCCTCCCTTCCCCTGTCAGCATTCCGAAGGGATCGTTCCCTCCACGACACCCTGGTCCACTCCTCCATTACCCCCACCACCTCGTCCCCGTCCCATGGCACCTTCCCCTGCAATCGCAGGAGGTATAATACCTGCCCATTTACCTCCTCTCTCCTCACTATCCCAGGCCCCAAACACTCCTTTCAGGTGAAGCAGCGATTTACTTGTACTTCTTTCAATGTAGTATACTGTATTTGCTGCTCACAATGTGGTCTCCTCTACATTGGGGAGACCAAACGCAGACTGGGTGACCGCTTTGCGGAACACCTCCACTCAGTCCGCAAGCAGGACCCTGAGCTTTTGGTTGCTTGCCATTTCAACACTCCTCCCTGCTCTCATGCTCACATCTCTATCCTGGGCTTGCTACAGTGTTCCACTAAACATCAACGCAAGCTCGAGGAACAGCATCTCATTTTCAGATTAGGCACACTACAGCCTGCCGGACTGAACATTGAGATCAATAATTTCAAAGCCTGATGGGGCCCCCCATTTTACTTTTATTCTTAGTTATTTTTTCTTTTTTGCATTTTTTACAATTTTTTATTCTTTTATTTCATTTCATCGTAGTTTGTTCAGTTTGCTTACACACTGTTTTTTTTCATGTCTGAACTTGCTGCTGTTCAATCTTCAGTCCGTTAACACCCTATCTGTACTAATGCTTTGTCTTTCAACACACCATTAACATATTGTTTGCCTTTGCTCCATGGCCTCTTGGTCAGCTATGTGGCCTTGTCCAATCTACACCTTCTCCTTTGTTATTTCTTGCCCCACCCCCGGCTCACTTGCTTATAACCTTTGACATTTCTAATATTTGCTAGTTCTGAAGAAGGGTCACTGACCCGAAACGTTAACTCTGCTTCTCTTTCCACAGATGCTGCCAGACCTGCTGAGTGGTTCCAGCATTTCTTGTTTTTATTTCAGATTTCCAGCATCTGCAGTATTTTGCTTTTATATTGGACTATTCCACATTGGAAGATTTCACTTCAGGAGCGTAAATATGCAAGGACACTAATTTTTACTATTTTAAATGCTGTTTATATCTTAGTAGTGTTTAAGAATTTAGAACATAGAACAGTACAGCACAGTACAGGCCCTTCGGCCCACGATGTTGTGCCGAACCTTTAACCTACTCTAAGATCAAACTAACTACCTACCCTTCATTCTACTATCATCCATGTACCTATCCAAGAGTCGCTTAAATGTCCCTAATGTATCTGCTTCTACCACCTCTGCTGGCAGCGCATTCCACGCACCCACCACTCTCTGTGTAAAGGACCTACCTCTGACATCTCCCCGAAACCTTCCTCCAATCACCTTAAAATTATGCCCCCTGGTGATAGCCCTTTCCACCCTGGGAAAAGGTCTCTGGCTATCCACTCTATCTATGCCTCTCCTCATCTTGTACCCCTCTATCAAGTCACCTCTCATCCTCCTTCACTCCAATGAGAAAAGCCCTAGCTCCCTCAATCTTTCTTCGTAAGACATGCCCTCCAGTCCAGGCAGCATCCTGGTAAATCTCCTCTGCACCCTCTCTAAAGCTTCCACATCCTTCCTATAATGAGGCGACCAGAACTGAACACAATATTCCAAGTGTGGTCGAACCAGGGCCTTATAGAGCTGCAGCATAACCTCGCGGCTCTTAAACTCAATCCCCCTGTTAATGAAAGCCAACACACCATACGTCTTCTTAACAACCCTATCAACTTGGGTGGCCACTTTGAGCGATCTATGGACATGGACCCCATGATCCCTCTGTTCATCCACACTACCAAGAATCCTGTCTTTAAGCCTGTATTCTGCATTCAAATTCGACCTTCCAAAATGAATCACTTCACACTTTTCCAGGTTGAACTCCATCTGCCACTTCTCAGCCCAGCTCTGCATCCTGTCAATGTCCCGTTGCAACCTACAACAGCCTTCCACAACTCCAGCAACCTTCGTGTCATCGGCAAACTTGCTAACCCAGCCTTCCACTTCCTCATCTATGTCATTTATAAAAATCACAAAGAGCAGAGGTCCCAGAACAGATCCCTGCGGAACACCACTGGTCACCAAGCTCCAGGCCGAATACTTTCCATCTACTACCACCCTCTGTCTTCTATGGGCTAGCCAATTTTGTATCCAGACAGCCAACTTCCCCTGTATCCCATGCCTCCTCACTTTCTGAATGAGCCTACCATGGGGAACCTTATCAAACGCCTTGCTAAAATCCATATACACCACATCCACTGCTCTTCCTTCATCAATGTGTTTTGTCACATTTTCAAAGAATTCAATAAGGCTTGTGAGGCATGACCTGCCCTTCACAAAGCCATGCTGACTGTCTCTAATCAAACCATGCTTTTCCAAATAATCATAAATCCTGTCTCTCAGAATCCTCTCCAATAATTTGCCCACTACCGATGTAAGACTGACTGGTCTATAATTCCCAGGGTTATCCCTATTCCCTTTCTTGAACAAGGGAACAACATTTGCCACCCTCCAATCATCCGGTACTACTCCAGTGGACAGTGAGGACGCAAAGATCATCGCCAAAGGCGCAGCAATCTCTTCCCTCGCTTCCCGTAATATCCTTGGGTATATCCCGTCTGGCCCCGGGGACTTATCTGTCCTCATATCATTCAAAATTTCCAGCACATCCTCCCTCTTAACCTCAACCTGTTCGAGCATATCAGCCTGTTCCACGCTGTCCTCACAAACGACCAGGTCCCTCTCACTAGTGAATACTGAAGCAAAGTATTCATTTAGGACCTCCCCTACCTCCTCCGACTCCAGGCACAAGTTCCCTCCACTATCCCTGATTGGCCCTACCCTCACTCTGGCCATCCTCTTGTTCCTCACATAAGTGTAGAACGCCTTGGGATTTTACTTAATCCTACCCACCAAGACTTTTTCATGTCCCCTTCTAGCTCTCCTAAGTCCATTCTTCAGTTCCTTCCTGGCTACCTTGTAACCCTCTAGAGCCCCGTCTGATCCTTGCTTCCTCAACCTTAAGTAAGCTTCCTTCTTCCTCTTGACTAACTGTTCCACATCTCTTGTCATCCAAGGTTCCTTCACCCTACCATCCCTTCCTTGCCTCATCGGGACAAACCTATCCAGCAGTCGCAGCAAGTGCTCCCTAAACAACCTCCACATTTCTGTTGTGCATTTCCCTGAGAACATCTGTTCCCAGTTTATGCTCCCCAGTTCCTGCCTAATAGCATTGTAATTCCCCCTCCCCCAATTAAATATTTTCCCATCCCGTCTGCTCCTGTCCCCCTCCATGACTATAGTAAAGGTCAGGGAGTTGTGATCACTATCACCGAAATGCTCTCCCACCAAGAGTTCTGCCACCTGGCCTAGTTCGTTGCCAAGCACCAAGTCCAACATAGCCTCCCCTCTAGTCGGCCTATCTACATATTGAGTCAGGAAACCTTCCTAGACACACCTGACAAAAACTGCTCCATCCAAACTATTTGCACTAAGGAGGTTCCAATCAATATTAGGGAAGTTGAAGTCACCCATGACAACAATCCTGTTACTTCTGCACCTTTCCAAAATCTGCCTCCCAATCTGTTCCTCCGTGTCTCTGTTGCTATTGGGGGGTCTATAGAAAACTCCCAACAAAGTGACTGCTCCTTTCCTGTTTCTGACTTCCACCCATAATGACTCAGTAGACAAACCCTCCTCGACGACCTCCCTTTCTGCAGCTGTGATACTATCCCTGATTAGCAATGCCACTCACCCACCTCTTTTACCTCCCTCCCTATTCCTTTTGAAACATCTAAACCCCGGAACATCCAACATTCATTCCTGCCCCTGTGATATCCACGTCTCCGTAATGGCCACAACATCGTAGCTCCAAGTACTGATCCATGCTCTAAGTTCATCACCCTTATTTCTGACACTTCTTGCGTTAAAATAGACACACTTCAACCCATCATACTGGCTGCAACTTTGTCGTGTCAATTGTCTAACCTTCCTCACAGACTGTCTGCACTCTGTATCTGCCTGTTCAACAGCTACCCCATCCACTGATCCGTAGCTCCGGTTCCCATCCCCCTGCCAAACTAGTTTAAACCCTCCTGAAGAGCTCTAGCAAACCTCCCGCCCAGGATATTGGTGCCCCTCCAGTTCAGATGCGACCCGTCCTTCTTGTACAGGTCCCACCTTCCCCAGAAGGTATCCCAATGATCCACATATCTGAATCCCTCCCTCCTACACCAGTTCTGTAGCCACGTGTTCAGCTGCACTCGCTCCCTGTTTCTAGCCTCACTAGCACGTGGCACCGGTAGCAATCCTGAGATTACTACTCTGCTCGTCCTGCCTTTCAGCTTCCAACCTAACTCCCTATATTCGCTTTTCAGGTCCTCATCCCTTTTCCTAGCTATGTCATTGGTACCGATATATACCACAACCTCTGGCTGCTCCCCCTCCCCCTTAAGAATCCTGTGGACTCGATCCGAGACATCCCTGACCCTGGCACCCGGGAGGCAACATGCCATCCGGGAGTCTCGTTCTCGACCACAGAATCTCCTGTCTGTTCCTCTAACCATTGAATCTCCTATCACTGTCGCTCTCCTATTCTCCCCCCTTCCCTTCTGAGCCACTGAGCCAGGCTCCGTTTTTAGTTTTAGTTCTTTTAATTAAACAGTTAATTTATTGATCTGAAGACACCTGCTTTGGTTAGCCTCATTCGGGAGTTAATAGATGGTACAATTTGGCTGGATCTTTCTTTGACTTGAAAAGTTTAAAATGAAATGTTAGGCGATCTGTGGAGGGACGGGACTGAATCAACGGTGCGTTTCTTCCACCACAATCAGAATCGTATATTTTGATTGGGGGCTTTGACTTGAGCGGTCAGTATGAGATCAGATTTTGTTTTGTTTGTTGTTGGAATGATATTCTAGCAAGTTCTTCCATTCTACATCTTTACTGACTATGGGGTACAACAGTTTCAGGTGAAACTAGCTATAAAATAGTGACAGATACCACAAGACATAAGCAAAAAATAATAACCATCCCTTAGGATTCAAAAAGGCGTGGGTTTAATTATGGCAGGAAATGTTAATGGACTGCTAGCTTCAGAAGCAAAATAGGTCAGACTGTAATAAGGGAATCATTTTCAGATTTCTATTTTTGTCAACCCATGGCAGCAAAATGTTTTTACAGACCAAATTAAGACTTTGCAGAGGTAATAATTTCCCAAAACAGAAGTTTGAAGAAATTGGTTCTGACAGTCTGCAATGAGATCTATTTACAATCTGGTGAAATAAGTGGGGATACTGCTGAGCCTTTCGTCTTGGAACATGTTTAGCTTTACTCCTGTGACCCAGGACACTGGGTGTAAGTCACTGGAAAAACCTAAGCTCCGTTGTGCACTGGTTCAAGAATTAGATGCATATTAACAAATGGCATTTGCACTCAAGACAAGGAACCACAATGGAATGTTCCCAATTTCGTTTTTTATTCTTCCATTTTTTTTCTTCTCATTTTCCTTCCTTTACCCAACTTCCAATCAGATCTTCCTGGGCCATAGCTGCAGCTGATTGGGCAGCTGCCCTGCTACTAGTTTTTTGCCTCCCTTCATTTCCTTGTTAGGTATGGCAATTGCCAACGGATGATGAATTCCGCTCACTTCCTCTACCTCCCCATAAGGAGTCCTCGTCACCTCCTGACAATGGCATGTCTCTGATCAGCAGTCTAGCAGCATGTGCTTAAAGTAGAGGGGTCTTGCACCCCATGTTTTACTTTGGGATCTGGAAAGTCAGGTTAAAATTACAAATAAGTCCTGCCCTCAGCAATGTGCAATGGGACAGTTTTTCTCCCACCAGAGTTGAACTCCTGTCCACATCAGGACTTGAGTCCAACTAATAAGGGGTCACTTTTTTGGCACCTTTCCCCTCCTATTCACTGTTTCTTTTTCAAAGTGAATACATGAGCAAAACATTAAATCAGGTAAAGTAGGTTACCTGTGGTTATTCTCCTGTGCAGTCGAGGCAATAACCTTTGAAGGTACACAGATCTCATTAGTATTTGCCCCTCCCCTTGTCCAATATGAAAATCCATATGTTGTATGCTGGTGCGAGTTATTCTCGTATGTGCTGAATTTTCTCTGTTTATCTGAGGAAATAATTTGGGACATGTCGTTTAATGGTTATCAAAAGTGGATATTATTCCCATATTAAAGCTTTCTGACACTTCTCTAAATCTTACATATGTAGGTAGGACATTACACCAACTTAAGTTTAAAAGAAACTTACGTAGACAAATTAACAGATAGGTAGAGACATCTCAGTAGTGAATGCTTTAGGTTTCACTGAACAACTGACATTTTAGCTCAAATAGTTAGTAAAAACACACAATTCCATGACACGTACTGGAACATTTCTGTCCTTTATTTACAAACTGAAAAATGACCTTTGTCTGATCCTGACATTCTGATTTAAATCAGTGCATTATTTCAGTGCTTTACATGCACAAACTGTGTCACAAGGTTATAAGATCGACAAGGTGCAGACACAATGGGTCACTTTCTGTGCCCTAAACGTTCTGTGATTTCTTAGGTCTTGTGTTAACTTTATGACATTGTAATAAGAGCATCGTTAATCTCATCCCATTATATGCACACAAATGCTAATTTAACACTGACATGAATCTCTTGTTACTGAATACAATGTACACTTCATTTTCTAATTTAGTTATAGTTTGTTTTCTTTTAAAGTACGCCCTCCACCTCCAGTCATAGTGGTGACCTGCTGTGGGATGCAGGTTTCAGAAAGAACCACCATCATTGCCTTTCTGTGTTGACCATTAAGAAAGATGTTTTATAGACCAAGAGATGCTTCCCCTGCCTCTAAATATTTCCCACTCCCTTCTGTTTCTCTAGCCCCTCTTTCCCCCTCCCCCCTCCCCATGATCCATTCCTGCTTACTCAAAGCTTTCCATCTAGCAACCCACTTGAGCTGGAAAAATCTGCCCCACTGAGGACAGCTGAATTCCATGCACACACATGTTGAGATCGGTGCTTGGGAGCCATGATGTCAGAATCCAGTGTTCCACAATTACCTAGGAATTGCTAGATGAAAAAAGACCAAGGCCCATCTAGTTCCCTCCTTCTACAATCGTTGTTGTCACCTGATATGACGATAGTGTAGTTGTTAACGAATTCTAGCGATCAGTCTCTATCAATTAGTCTGCAACAGATCCAGGCATGACGCAAGGAAAACTCCAGTGGTGGAGAGCTTTGGGACCCATGGGTCCAGAGTCTTTGCAAACTCACCAAATATATTACATTGCATTTCTCAAATTACTCACATCCCAAAATATTATTCTTTGACAGCGGTCTATCTAGTTTGTTGGAAGACAACTTTTAGTATTTTACAAAAGAAATTCTAAATGAAGTTCAGAGAAAATATTATTGAATCCATGATTTTTTGATTTGTTGCTTTGAAGAAGCTCCATCAGTGGAGCAGTCTGTTGGTGCACTGTACCCATAAAGAATTCTGTTGGTGTGTGACTGCGACATCAATCTGGTTAAAATTTAACTAGGTAGTTTTTTTTTCAGAGCAGGGTTGCAGTGCCCTTCAGAAAGAAGCATCCCTTTTAGAAGGTCTGAGAATTTATCAATTCTCCAGCTCTTGTCCTTTAGCCCAATTACACTGGCTTCCTGTCAGCTCTGTGACTGATCAACTAGGTATTTTGTTTTTCTTTTACCTATAATATCTGAATATGCCCGCATGTTCACCAGTCTAATTAACTCATAATTATTGTGTTGTATTTATTTGCATTATAATTGGCACTGATTTCCATTTGAAGGTGAACCGTGCAAACTCTTTATTTTGCTTAATGCTGTGACTGCGTGCTCTCGCATGTCAAAGATCACATCCTAGTTTTGTCACTCATTAGTGCATGCCAGGCCTCTTTTTGTTATAGCCGGGTTTTTTTCTCCCCCAAAGAAACTCGTCTAATTGCATTTTTTTTTAAACTCTGGGATCCAATGCTGATTTGCATTTTGACACATGGATATTAAAAGAATGATGTGTCGTGGTGAACATGCCCCAGGACCTCCAGCTGGGGATCTCAGTGCAGAGATGTGAAATGGTTTGATTCTTTGGGTCGAATAGACAGATTTAAGTAATTAGAAGTAAAGATTTCCTGTTGCTTGAAGGAACTGGAGTTTAATTGCTGCTGGACTTCTTGCTCAGTGCTGACTGAAACCCTTGTAAGTTGGCAGCCTGTGACCAGCCACCAGAATTTTAACAGCTGCACCACACATTCACACTGTGAGGGGGTTTGATACTGATATCCAACTGATTATGAAAACGGCTGAAGTACTTCCACAGAAGCAAGAAGGGAATACATTTTTGATCTGATTGTAGAAGAAAAGTATAATTAAAGTACTTAATTATATATCACAAAAAGAGCTATGGGCCTGAGGTTGATTCCCATTTTCATATAGCAGAAGATGATTGGAGTCTAATTTTCTCCCTCCTTTCCTGCTACTCCCACCGCCACCACCCACCCACCCACCCAAACCCCCCCCCCCCCCCCCCAACCACACATCCATGCCTTTTTTGTCTTTATTGCTGTTGCCAATGTTAAACAGATGTGACAATCACATTTAAAATGTACTTTGGTTCATAATCTAAATGCTGCTCTCCATATTAGAACAATTTATGTCAGCATGCAGCCTTAGACTGAAGCTATTGTTAATTATCTGGTAATGACGATGTGGGTTTTTAAGTCAAAAATGGCAGAGTTGGAGCAGTTGATAGGATAAAGTCAGATTTCAGAATAAGGAGGTGTACAGGTGATGGGTTTAGGTTCGCTGACAGAGGTCCATGTTTCAGGGATTCAGAGATGATGAAACAAAAGGGGAAGGAAGGACAAATAAACATTAATTAGGTTTTTTGAACTGATATTGAACAAGCCAGTGCAGCAGCCAACTTACACACAGCAAGGCCCCATTAACAGTGAACAAATGTCCATTTTTGCTGATGTCATTTGTCGGGCGAATGTTGGCCAGGGCACCAGTCCCTTGCTGTTCTTTGAATCATGCTGTGCCATCTTTTATATCTACTTCAGCGGGCTCAGCTGAAAGATACCCCCCCAACAATGCAGCACTCCTCAGTACAGCATTGAAGTGTCAGCCTCGGTTATGTACTGTCGTCTGTCATGAGGATTGAACCTACAACCTGCTGATTTAGACGTGAGCGTACTTCCTACTCCACCTAGCATCCTGGCGTTTCTTCGGAGAAGCTATGAATTGGGATGCCACTGGCTTTGGATGGCCGGCTTTGGAGCCTGTCTAGAAATGTTCCTTAAAATTGGAAAGGGCAGGAGCCAGGGGCTTTGTGGCAGTTAAGTAACCCAGGGCATTTTAACTGCACGCCCGCTTAGCTTCTGCCAGCTGAGCAGGGTTAAAATCTCTCACCTCCACCCCAACCCCCATTCCCCACAAGAAATCTTGTGCCACCAATATTTATTCTACTCAGGCTGGTTGTACCATAATTGATGCAAATTGTTTTTGGCATCTCATCAATGCAAACTGTTTGTTTCAATTTGGCTGCAAAAATCATATGGTGCCAATTTTTAAGACAGCCTCCCAGTAGCGAGACCCACACTGCTTCAGCTTTACACCCGCTGTGTGTGTGCGACAAAGTTTAAATAAATCTCAATGTGACTTTCTAGAACACTGCAGACTTCATTTTTCTTTCTCGTGGCGTTCTGCTGGCCTCCTTGTCATAGAGTCATCTTGGTAGATCATTTGTCTTGTAGCATGCTTTTCAAATTTGATATTGGACTTTTGAATTCCCAGTGCTGGGATTGGTCAGGCGTCTGAAGTCCCCTGTACATTCTCTAGGTTTGCTGCACTCTGAATGATGATTCTCCTTACCTCCCTGATGAATTTAGGCGCGGCCACACCACCCATCTACTGACTTGAGATCTGTGGCATTGTAGCAGTTTCCTAGTAGTTACTGAAAACCTGTCTCTGATTTTAATGGGAAGGGAGGTACTGTGCGTATGAGCCCTGAAGGAGACGGCACACCCGGAAAGTCTGTGGACGTGGAGCCCCAATTTTAACAGCTTGGTTTCATTTACATTAAAGTTTCTGGATTCCTGTCTGAACCCAGCCAGATCCACTATCTGGCCAGCAGTCAAGAGTGGGAATTTGGTGGCTGCGAGCCACAGCTGGGGACCCTTGGAAACAACAGCCCCTTCAGTCAGTGCAGGGGAGGGGTCTGGAGGAGGTTGGCAATCAGTGGTTGGGGATGGGGGTTGCACTGCAATCAGAGGGAAGGATGGGAATCCATGGCTGAGGATGCTTAAGGACTCCCTGCAGGGCCTGGGGTAAAGCACTCCTGCTCCTTCTCACTCATAAGGAATTCTGACAAAAATATTTTTTTAATAACATACCTGGGCTCTTATGGCCAGTTAGTACCTGCTGTGGTGGTTCAACTGTCAGGTTCCACATTGTTTGAGACCCCCCCCCCACCAACCCCCATCACAACATTAAAATCATGTTGCAGCACTGATTTACGTCACCAGTTTGCTATTTTTAAAGTAGGCCCTGACTTGAAAGTCGGTGAAGATGAGATATCACTGGGTGGGAATTAAAGGCCGGCTCGGGTCTGCAAATGAAACCTGACCCATGCCCAACAGAACCACATCCAACCCTGAGTCCTTTCACTTTTTCCCGCGTCCGGCCCGACCCGACCATCAGTTAATCTAGCTTCCGTTTTTCACTTTGTTGCTTATCTGCACAATCTTAAAAAAACTGTAATTAAACAATCTTTCAAGTCCAAAAAGTACATTAACATTGGAGCCACTTACCGGAGGTGGTGATGGAGTGTGTCCGACTCGACCCGAGCCCGAATGCCGGACCCGGAAGTGCGACACGTCGTCTGGTTCGGGTCGGGTAGCCATGCTCCAGTGGGCATAGAACAACCTCAGGTCAGATAAGAAGACTCAACCTGATCTTAACCCCTTCCACATAATATTCTGGCTGGATGATATGGGTTAACATTGAGGTCTCCATGTGTTTTTGTATGTGTACTGAACAAGTAGTACTTTGGCCAGTTTTCTGCTTGTTTTAACAATAAGTGGAAAAATGCAGGGAAGTTCATTTTTATACTATCATTTCTCTGTCCTTCCGTTAATAATCACTGACCCACCTTCATTTGGAAAATCAGTCATTCTTTTGTGTATTAGTGACGGTCTATTTTCTTGTACAGTTTAAAGATTTCATATAGTTTCAAACTTTTACAGTCATCATAAAGTAACAGAAAATTGTCCTTTGGCAAATTACTTTTTTAGTGGAGAATCTAACCCATTTATCTCAAGCTTTAGGCCCATTACAGGAAACAAAGACACAAGTGACAAGAAATATCAAACTGTGGAAGAAGAGAAAAAGACCAAGGGGGCAATGATGCCTTGAAAGTTTTGTTTTGTGAAAGAATTTTTAAGAGCTCTTTAAAGGCCATTTAGCCCCACATTGCCTTTGCTTTGCATTGAACTCTACCCTTTCTATCTACTTGCGTACCATAACTCTCAATCCATTCTTTCCACATAAACCCAGCCTGTTGCCTTTTACCCCTGGTATCTTGCTGCACAAAACATATTATCCTGTCTGTGGAGGGCAAAGTTCTTCCAGATTTTCATCCTTCCTTTAATTTTGTCCCCAGTTATTTGAAGCCTTCACCACAAGTACGCAATTCACCTGAATCTTGCGAGGGAATTAAGAGGGTTTTACTTTTTCAGAATTTTTTGGTCATTAGCTTCGGCTTGTGCTGGCCTTCTGAATCTGAAGATGAGATTGCCAGGACTCTGGCTATTAATTTTGAGCCTAGTGGGAGGGGTCGGGCCTACTGAGAATGTCACCATTCAAACGACATTCAAGCAGCCTGAATTATTAGTTCATCAAATTCCATGGAAATTACAGCACCAAAACAGGCCATTCGACTCAACAGGCCAAAGGCTGGTGTTTATGCTCCGCATGAGCCTCCTCCCACCCTATTTCATCTAACTTCATCAGTATAACAGCTATTCCTTTCTCCCTCCTGTACTTAACTAGCTTCCCCTTAAATGTATCTGTGTTATTCACCTCAATTGGACCACTGTACTAGATTTTAAATCAGTTGAATGGTGGCAGAAAATGGCTCAATATTGAAGGCAGCAGCAGGAGGTCTCATGGAAGGAGAGGTTCAGTGAGCTATATAGATTCTGTGTGTTTCTTTTTTTCCGAAAAGTCCTCCATTGCTGAGATTTGAAGAGTCTGATTTTTCACGTACATCTACACACACCTCTTGTTTCATTGTTTTCCTAACTAGTTATCCATGCAGCATAACACTCCGAACATCATAAAACCTGTCGCAAGTGTTAGAACGACCATCTGCTGTGCCTTCAACTCTATAAAGTGGTAGGAATGACTTTGGAATCTCTTTTTTGAGTGAGGAAGGTGAAAAATAAGCAGGATTAAAAAAAAAAAAATTCCAACATGATTATTTTATTTGTCGTATTTCAACTTTTTTTTTTACCACTCAGGGGATGTGCTCTGATTCTTGTTTCTGGGAGCTGTTATTCATCGTACCCGTGAAGTCAGTGAGCTTTGCTGCTACATGGCTGCCTCTGGAAATTTTACAATTCTTCCATAGCTGAGCTGATTTATTGAGAAGTCCCCTGCTGTTTTTTGATTAACGTTTTGCTAATCTGTGTAGATGCTGTTTGTTGTGCACTATGAGGGTGAGTAGCCAGTGCCAACACTGGAGACCGTGTCAGTGTAGAATCCCAGCATTTATGGCTGAGGGGGAGCATCCAGGTGCAGCACTACCCAGCATGTAATCAGTGTTATTAAAGTTAAAGCATAAAATCAGAAAATCTAGAGTCAATCAAAAGCATAAATGCAATTGACAACAGCAACTTACACTTGCATCGTGCCTGTAACATGGAAAAATGTCCTGAGGGACTTGAAGGAGGAATAATCAGAGAATAATTGAAAGCAGATACTAGTTGCACCAAAATAGTTAATTCAGGTTTAAAAAAATTCTGGACACTAGGTACTTGAAGTAATATTCTCAAATCTTCACACTGGAGCTATATATACACACAGTTCCAAATGGTACTGTCAGAATGTTGGTGGGTGGTAGTTGTTCGATATCAGCTACTTCCTGTCAGAGGAGATCGCTGTGTAATTATAAGGGGAGCTTCCTTTCAGATGTCCAGTAGATAATCTGAATTGATTTACCATGTACAGAGCAAAAATTGCTCGAAGACATACAAGATTTTCCCATGTGATAAAGAACGTCCGGTAGATGTCAGTTTGACTGTGCTGTTCTGGAGTCCAATCAAACAATGTTTTATTAATGAAATAATTGCATTCAAGTAAATTAGAAAGAAACTCAACGTACTATCTGTATTTGTTGGAAGGAAAGCTTTAATTTGAGTAATTCTGTAAATGACTCTTCTGACTGTGCCTCCTTAATATCTCCAAGATTGCTATTCATTTGCCAGGTTGTTTTACTCCGATCATTTGTACTTAAGTTTATGAAATGACTCCAAACTAACACCAGAATTTTATTACAAAACCTGAGGTGGAGTTTGCAAGTTCTCCCTGTGTCTGCATGGGTTTTCTCCGGGTGCTCCGGTTTCCTCCCACAAGCCAAAAGACTTGCAGGTTGATAGGTAAATTGGCCATTATAAATTGTCACTAGTATAGGTAGGTGGTAGGGAAATATAGGGACAGGTGGGGATGTTTGGTAGGAATATGGGATTCGTGTAGGATTAGTATAAATGGGTGGTTGATGGTCGGCACAGACTCGGTGGGCTGAAGGGCCTGTTTCAGTGCTGTATCTCTAATCTAATCTAATCTAATCAAAACACAGCATAGCTGTATGAAGTCAAGTGTTTTCCTTAACTGCTGGGTTTTGAATTCTGCACATTTTACTGAATATCAGTGAAGTTCCATCTGGTCAGTACCACGTCTGGTTAAACCTGTAGTGAGGACATTGCTTCCTGCGTATACATGTTCGCTCAATCTCCTCAGACAGGGCTATTCCAAAGCCGTTTCTAGATTTCAGTGGCTAATTTGCACTGTGCCTGAAGCTGGTTAATATGGGTTTGAAAAATTGATGTTCAAAAATCCATTAAAGGTTAACCAGTTTTCAATCAAATTAAGTAGTACAGGCTGCTCCACTCATCAGTAATCCCAGTAAGAACCAATTTCACCTCACTCCAGACCTGCTCCAAGTACAATTGTTTCTCTCTCTATTCATTTCAATGGGTCTGAATTCCTGATGACTGCCAACTGTTCTTATCAGTATTTTCAGTTACAATGCACACACTGTGATGACAAATTCTGTCTGAGCCAAATTTCTAACTGTTAAGATGGAAAAATTTGTTTTTAATCGAGTTCTCCACTGAAAAGAATAGGATTTTAGTGCATCAAAAGTTCTACTATGACTTCTACAATCAATTGGCAACAGTTAAAAAGTGAATCAAGAGTAACAGTGCAATTTAAGCAATTTTTTCTTTGTATAAATTGAGTTTATTATCAGCAATTGACAGCAGCGGATTAATGTTCCAAACAATGAAAGTTTGAGAATATGTGTGTTAGACATAGGTACATACATGAGGGCAAACAATAGGTACCAGGAAAAGAAGCTCAATCATTTCCATCTTCAATGTTGGCGGCACATTATGGATAACAAGACAAAATCACCAACGTGACAGTCCTGCCAAAGGCAGAGCTCCCAAACGTGTTGGCACTAATCAAACGGAGGCAGCTTTGGTGGATTGCACAAGTCTGCAGCATGGAAGACAATCAGCAAACCCAAGGACCTTCTGTATGGTGAGGTAGCCGGGGCCAGACAACCAGTGGGGCACTACTTCAAGGATGCTTGCAAATGTGAAATGAAGGCCCTAAATATCAACTATCACACGTGGGAGCCTCAAGCTGGCGAAAGAGGGAAATGGTGACAAATCCTGTGGACTGGTGTGCACTACCACGACTACCAGATGCTACAGCGGTTTGCTAACAGGCGCCAACGTCAAAAACAACAAGATCACTTGGCAGCTTCATATGCAGCATTTATGGCAGAACCTGCCTCTCGAGGATTGGCCTTCACAGCCATCACCAAAGGTGAACCAAGAGAAGATACCCCAACTAAATGCTTTGTTTGCTGCTGTTTTGTAGATGGAAGGATTCCAACCATATATACACATTGTCAGGAAAATCCCCCACCTGCCAAGACTGAGACACACATGATATCACCACATGAACATTAAAACTTAAAATTGCCAGTCCCTGACTGGAAAGACATTTGCATAGTACCCAACAGTGTTGGAACAATGGGGACCCAGTCATTGCTTCCCCAATACACAGAAGTGGTCAGACCAGTTTTGGTCACATGACTGACTGTTGGAGGTTTTGAATTTGAACTTCCAACAGAGGATTTGAACTCAGAAAGCTCCTGGCTCCTCGTTTGAGAACATCTCTCTCTCCTGTCTGCTCTCGTCTTGCTCACACCAGCTTCGGAAACCTTTGAAGACACGAGAACCTCAAAATTGAACAAGGTTTAAGAAGAATACTGGGCCCCAATGAAAAGTAAGAGCTGTCTACAATCAAAGACTCCACAGCAAGCTGGAACCACAGAAATAGTAACCAGAAACCCCCTTCAGAGATTGCCTCAAACCTTTTACCTTATATTTTCCTCCTCTTTTCTGTCCCTATCTGCATGTGTGTATCGCTAGCGTGGGCGCGTTGTATATCCGTAGGCGTTAACTGTATTAGAGTTTAAGTTTAAAGTTTTAAAAATTTCACCTTTTTCCTTTAAACCAAGAAAGCCTGTTTATGCTCATTTCTTTGCCTTATAATTGGAAAGCTGTGAACAAGGATTTACAAAGAGGGAGCTCAAAACACACTGTTTAAAATTAAACCCTGTTACAGTAAGTCCAGGTGAAGCCAGTAACAGACCCCCAGACACCTTTCTCACCTGGTCGTAACAGAAATTTGGGTGCTAGCGTCCGGAGTTTTACCCAGAGGTGAGCGAGTGAAATTGGAAGTGGGAAGCCAAATTGTTCCCAATCAAAAAGAGCAAAAAATCAGTACAGGTTTTCTTGCGGTTGTGTGTGATTGAATACTAACATGTCTGCAACTGAAGCTAGTAGCGCTCTAAGCCAGGGTGAAGTAACTTGGGATAAGTTAAAAGCATTGTCTATGGAGGAGTTGAGAGAAATGGCTCAGCAGTGTGGGATCACTGTACGTGGCAAGGCTAGGAAGTCTGACCTCGTAAGGCTAGTGGCCAACCAGTTTTCCCTTGAATCTGAAGAAGCAGCGACAGTAGAAGTAGACTCAGACAGGGTATTGTCAGCAAAGATACAACTAGAACAGAGGAAACTTGAATTAGGGGAAAGAGAAAAAGAGAGACCGAGGCAGGAGAGGGAGAAAGAGCGAGCCTTCCAGAAGGAATGGGAAGAAAGAGAAAGACAGGAGAAGGAATGAGAGAGAAGAGAGAGAGAAAGAACATTCTGGAAAGAATGCGAAGAAAGAAAGTTGAAGTGGCTTGAGTTAACTAGGGGATGACGGAGTAACCCTAGTAAAAGCTTGGCCAATATGGAGGAGCACAATTCAGGGCTGGGTACAAGATTGCTAAAACATGCTCAATTAATTCCAAAATTCAATGAGGAAGATGTGGAAGTGTTTTTTGTGTCTTTTGAGAAATTGGCAAGGCAGCTAAAATGGCCAGCTGAGACCTGGTCTCTCTTATTGCAAAGCAAACTAACTGGAAAAGCCCATGAGGTTTATTCCTTGTTGCCAGATGAGAGTTCATCAAATTGAACTGACCAAAAATGCTATCGCCAAAAGTTTAGAACCCTCAAAAAGCAAGCCAATCAAACTTATCTGGAGTTTGAAAGAAGCAAGCAGCTGGCTTTTGACCAGTGGCTGAGGTCTTTAAAAATACAGCTCAGCTATGAGACTCTCAGAGAAATAATTCTGTCAGAGCAATTTAAAAACTCTCTCCCATTCTCAATGTAGAGGAACAGCAGGTTCAGGGAGCCTGGCAAGCGGCTGTTCTGGCCAATGAGTTTGCTTTCATTTACAAGTAGGTTTCCCAGGGGAGAACCTTTCCTAATCACCCCCACAAATCCAAAAAGGACAAAGGGTGG
The DNA here is from genome assembly GCF_036365525.1 of Heterodontus francisci. Taxonomy (NCBI): domain Eukaryota; kingdom Metazoa; phylum Chordata; class Chondrichthyes; order Heterodontiformes; family Heterodontidae; genus Heterodontus; species Heterodontus francisci. The sequence goes on from NC_090394.1 coordinate 23,347,061, forward strand.
GAAGGTGATATCCACCCATGCAGTCCTGGAAGAGAAAGGAAAGCAGGAGACACAGGGGGCCCTCCTCCAGACAAAAAGGAAGGTACTGTGAGCAAGAGTGAGACCCGGAGACCTGTGTGTTTCTATTATAATAAAGCAGGGCATTTAAAAGCTGACTGGTGGAAACTAAAGGGGAAACCCGTAGGGTTAATCAGAGCACCCTCACTCAGTGACGACAGGGACCTGATGCAAAGCACAGCAGAACAAGCTGCAGTAAGAGTGCAACCCAGGAAGCTTACTATGGCCAGTGCAGGAAAAGTTCATAGGATTCCTGAAGATTATCAGGGTTTTGTGTTTGAAGGGAAAGTAACCCATACCCCTTGAGTGGGGCAAGCAAGCCTGTAGTGATTCTCAGGGACACAGGGGAGACTAGATCCCTTTTACTGGGAAAGGGCCTAACTTTTCCCCAGCGAGTGCAGTGAACACCAGAATGATGGTGAATGGCATTGGACTGCAGTGTATGCCTGTACCTGTACACCAGGTGCACCTGGAGTGCGACCTAGTTTCAGGACTGGTGACTGTAGGGATTGTCCCTAGTTTGCCTGTGGATGGGGTTGACCTGCTCCTAGGTAATGACCTGGTGGGGGTGAAGGTGGTAACGCCCCCCCCACCACCCCAGTTGTGAAAGACTGACCGCAGGAGGTCAGAGAGACAGGGCGGGCAGTGGCAGGAGATGGTCCCCTGCAGTGTCCCTGAATGTCTAGTGGATCAGGCCATGATCAAACCAGCTGCCCCAGAGGAGGCTGCATTGGCACTGCAGGCAAATGATCATGAGGTCTGTCTGTCTGAAACTTTTTTTGGAAAGTTAGGAGACCCCAGAGAATAAATTAAATGGATTTTCCCTAGCTGAGGCTCAGAGAGCTGACCCAGTATTGCTAGAGTTAGCACAGACTGCCCAGTCTGAAAGTGAAGCAGAGGGAGTCCCTGATTGCTACTATTTAAAGAATGAGGTACTGATGAAGAAATGGAGTTCTCCTCATGGACCTGAGAGCAAGGAGTGGACAGTAGTTCACCAGTTAGTGGTGCCACAGAGGTACCAGGGAGAAATATTAAGAAGGGCCCACGAGACTACTGTAGCTGTACATGACAATGTATGAAAGATCAAAGCCCGCATAAGACAGCAGTTTGACTGGCCAAAACTCCACAAAGATGTGGTGGAGTACTGCAGGAGTTGCCACATGTGCCAATTTGAGGGGAAACCCCAACTTATAGTGAAACCTGTACCCCTAATTCCTGTACTGGTGTTGGCACCCTCTAGCAGAGGGCTGGTGAACTGAAAGGGACCCCCACTGAGAACAAAAGGGGACAGGCAAGCACATGGCTGGCAAAAGTTTAGAAAGAGAAGGGGGAAAAGGTGACCAAGAGGGCAGGTTAAAGGAAATCCAGGAAGAATCCCCAGTGGAAAACCCCTACCCGCCTGGTCAACCAACCCCGAAAAATGTGAAAAGTTAGACCCCCACATCCTCCTACGTAAATGCAGACACTAGAAGCACCCCACCAGAGTTGCAACAGCATTTACAGTAACCTGCAGAAACAAAGAAATGCCTGTAAGTTTTCACAGAAGAATGCAGTTAAGTCTGCACAAATACCTGCAGGTTGGAGTGTCCCAGAGAGCAAAGGGGAGAATAACAAAGACTCCTCCCCCACAGTCAGAGGAAAAGGGAACCACCCATCCCCTGAAGTCAAAAGTCTTTGCATGACTCAGAATTCAGGATAGACCACACCCCACCATCTCTCCTGAGAGAAAAAGAAAATTCAAGAAGCCCTTGGCACTCCATAACAGACTATTTTTAATAAGCTTTAAAGATTGGTGAATGAATGGAAATGAATGGGAGAAATGCATGGTTTTTCTTTCTATATCTTATATTTCTCTCAAACTCTGATGAAATGCACTGTTTTCTCTTCAAATCGCATTTCATTCCCCTAGATATGGAGGTGTCAGGCAAACCCCCACCTGCCAAGACTGAGAACACACATGATTTCACCACATGAACATTAAAACTTAAAATTGCCAGTCCCCTGACTGGAAAGACACTTGCAAAGTAACCGACAGTGGTGGAAAAATGGGAGCCAGTCGTTGCTTCCCCCAATATGCAGAAGAAGTAGTCAGGCCAGTTTTTGGCCACATGACTGACTGACTGTTGGAGGTTTTGAATTTGAACTTCCAATAGAGGATTTGAACTCAGAAAGCTCCCGAGCCCTCGTTTGCGAACATCTCGCTCCTGTATGCTCTTATCTCGCTCACACCAGCTTCGGAAACCATTGAAGAACACGAGAACTTCAAAGTTGAACAAGGTTTAAGAAGAATACTGGGCCCCAATGAAAAGTAAGAGCTTCCCTACAATCAAAGACTGTACAGCGAGCTGGAACCACAGAAATAGCACCCCAGAAACCCCCTTCAGAGATTGCCTCAAGCCTTTCACCTTATATTTTCCTCTCCTCTTTTCTGGCCCTATCCGCATGTCTGTATCGCTTGTGCATGCCAGGCCTGAGGCGTGTCATATATCTGTAGGCGTGAACCATATGAGAGTTTAAGTTAGGGTTCAATAAATTTCACTTTTCTCCTTTAAACCAAAGAAAGCCAGTTTATGCTAATTTCTTTGCCTTATAATTGGAAATCTGTGAAGAAGGATTCACAAAGGGGGAGCTCAAAATACAGTGTGTTTAAAATTAAACCCTGTTACAATAAGTCCAGGTAAAGACAGTATCAAACCCGTAGACACCCTTTCTCACCTGGTCGTAACAACACACCTCCCCTTTCTAAACACTTTCACTAAGGAGAATCACAGTTTCTTTTCTCATTGACAGAAATACTTGACTAAAAACCCCACCCTTTGCTGGAAAACTGGGTGGAAGACTTATTCGCTGACATCCTATACCTTTTCCCATATCCTGTTTTTAATCAGTTTGTCTGAAGTAGGCGGCGTTTACGTATGCCGGGAGCTGGCTGAGTCTCTCTTTAAATATGCAGATTGGGTGTTCAAATGACCTCTTCGGTCTCTGACTGCAATTTTAACTGGTGGCCTGAACTGCAAACCTATTGTTTCTACACCAGGTGAACACAGCCAGAAGAGGCCCACACAGGTAAGTTTTTAAAACATTTTTGTTTGCTTTTGTTGTGGTGCCAGAAGGAATAAGAATACTTCTTCGGGCCGCACAAGGTAGGGTTATGGTACCCCTGCTCTCAGTTTACCATGGCCCCCCCCCCCCCCCCACCACCCCCAAACAACAACCTTTCCTGGATCTGAGACCCTCCCAAAAACCTTCCCTTCCTCCTTAGCTTGTTGCCAGCAACCATTCCAGGGGCTTCCTGCTGCCTGGAATTCCATTTGTGCCCACTGGTCAGCTGCCGCTTCCCAACCGTTTTTGGTCAGGTAACTGACCGTTGGTTTGCAGTTGAAGGCCAGGAGTTTCAAACTGCTCAGGGGCCCAGGCCCGCCTGATTCCCATTCCTGGTTAAAATTAGGCCTTTAGTATGAACAAGTTCAGTTCTGAACTGGCCTACATCAACCAGAAATGATGTGCCTAAATTTTGACACATTTTCCCCATTTCCCAACGACTGAATGGTATTTGTAAGCAGTTGGTCTTTTGAAATTAATATTTGCTCCCAACCTGTCAATGTAGTAACAGGCCATGTCATTGACAATGTAATTCATCTGATGGATCAGATAATGTGTTTTGATACCAGTGCTTGCTCAGTGGATTTCATTTAAGAACATTTGCTACCAGCCTCAAAGGCCTCCAATTGCCTATAACAAACCGCTGTGTGACCATTTAATGAACACACTTTCCACTTGGTAACATTTAACACAACTGTGTTTTCTGCTTTGATGTGATCACCTCAGCCTCCCCCTGCTCCCTACCTGACTGCCCCTCTGCCCAATCAAAGACACCATAGCAACTACAGGTGATGAAGTCCAGCAGTCTCATAGACATAAATTTGATCCTTGGTAATTAATCGGTAAAATCTGTGGAGGCTTTTTTTTTGCACTGTGAGGAACATGAGCCAGAAAATTAGGTGATCTTGTAACTGAACATATCTCAATCATTATGAGATCTGACTCATTTGCTAGATGTGCCTACTGAAGAGCCTGCTGGGAGCCAAAAGCACAAAGTTTGTAATTCTTAAGTTCTCCCTTTCCCTGTGTACCAGCAAACCAGTGTAATATGGAATAATAACAGAGAGCCCATTCAGTGATCAACTATAGGCCAGCTTAACACATGGCAGGCTGGACCTGTGAGTATTCACATATAACCCTTCATGCGATTTTTGCTTGCTAGGCCATGTGCTTGTTTGCTGATGATAATTTTGATTACCAAGACAAAGGCTGAAACTGGCATTCAGATCTGGGGCAAAGGTTTATGTTGAACACAAAACTGGTGACCCGGCCCACACGAGGAACAATTGCATATGAGTCAATATGTTCCCCCACGTTGAAAAAAGCAGCTTATTGGAGGGGGGAAAAAAGCAAATAAATTATGAATTACTTCATCTATACTGCAGTTTGTTTTTCATAGGATTGCTTCAGTGCACAACAGTTGAATAAAATACTGGTGAGATAATTCCATAGGAATCGTCTTTAATTTCAACAAGTAGTACAGGCATAATATTACAATGTTCTGTCAATGGTGAATCAAACCACCATTCAACAATATTCAGGAAACATCTGCTGTGTGTCTTAGTGGGGAATGTGAGCTTAGAATGTCTGTCAATGGAGGACTGATCGCAATACAACTATTTAGTTCCTTTATCCCCATTAGTGTGTTGATTTGCTCCAATCGGTAGCACCCCTTTCTGTTGATTTATAACCCTGGTGGTATGTAGTCTGGGCTCATGCTTCAGTGCAGTATAGAGGGAGTGCTGCATTGTTGGAGGTGCAGTAATTCTGATGAGGCCCAACTTGTCTCAGATGGACATTTAAAATTCCTTGAGACCATGTAAAGAAGAGCAGGGAGTTACACACGGTGTCCTGGCCAAAAGTTTCAAAAAAGCAGACTAATTGCTCACATATCTCATTGGTGTTCGTGGGATCTTGCTTCATACAAAATGTTTGTATCAAACTACAAAGTAATTCTTTGTATTTGAAGTTCTTGCAGATAATTCTGTGGGTTGTGATAAGGTGCTATACAAGTCTTTGTTTCAACCCCTCACTTATCACCCACTTCGAGCGATTAATTCCATCTGTGGTTGTGCATGCTTCGATTGCGAGAAACATTGTTGGAAAAACAAAAACTAATATTCTAGTTTAAAGTGTGTAATTCCAAAAAGGCTTCCCACACACCCCACAAACCAAATGTTTAGATTTAAATTAAATCAGTAATAAATTGATATTGATTGCTAGCCAGCAATAAAAAAAACTCTATTATTTCATAGTTAGTTGGAAG